>NC_040076.1:70499092-73033259 GCF_003369695.1 Bos indicus x Bos taurus | reverse complement strand
TCCCCTACCTCCTCCACCAGCACCCCCTTTATTGTCTGTATGCCTATACTGTCACCTTTACCACCACCTTATTTATAGCATTAAAATAAGTTTTCCTACCAAATATGCTTCCTAGAGCTTAATACTTTCAAAGCTAAACAGGTGATCAATTTGAATCTATAGACAGAGTCATTGAAATTCACCTCACATTTGAAATAAATTGGGGCTGTTAATTCCCTCTCTTCCTGCTTATTTAGAAATTGCTTATTTGAACACACACACACACACTCACCATCTCTCTCACACCAGGACCATAGGTACTCTGAAACGAGGCAGACAATGGTGGCCTTGTTGCAGGAGCCTGATATTAATAGACTATTCCTTTTGATTTCAGCCTGGAAACATTGGCAGCAAACCAATGTGAGAAAAGAAGGTCTGTGTAACAAGAGTTTAAAAAAGAGACGAAGAAAAAACCCAACCCAGCTTTGATCACAAGGGTCTGAAGATGAATTGTGGTCATTTCACAGGTCTCTGGGTGGAGGTTAATGTCATTTTGAAACAAGGAAGCTGGGTTAAAAAAACCCAAAAAACAAGCAAACTGAGAAGGGATGCACTTTCTGATGGAATGGGGTCCCTGCGACAGAGGATCAAAGCTGCTTGCTATGCAGAGAATGAAGGATTATTCACTTTCTATTTTTTCACGCCTGCAGCACACATGGGGATCTAATTGGTCAGGATGCGAAATACAGACAGGCAGCCCAGCAGCAGGGCAGAGCCCAAAGGGGGAGGTGACGGCTTTCTGCAGCTGCAAACCATTAAAGGCAAGCTCACCCCCATGCGCCGCTTTAATTGCTCTTCTGTGTGTTTCCTCAGCTCATGGGCACTAATGTCTACTTCCCAATCTTTCTGATCTTGGAGGTGATGAGCTTGACGGCTGTCAGGCCTGCCGGGGTCAGGGAAGGCCAGAGACATGTCTCAGGGGAGTGAGGGCAGGGCTGCAGGGCTGGAAGAGGCCTAAGTGCTGGGCAGGAACTCTGCAGGCTCTGCCCAGTCTCATGCTGCTTCTTGTTCCTGGGGCTCTTTGTGTATAAAGCCAAGGCTCTCTCTGGGGGTGGTGTTTTCTCAGTTCCATTACAGCAGGGGAGACACAGGACAAAATGAAAACCTACAGCGCTGTGTGGTGTCTGACCCCAGGCCCACCACTCAGCCTCTCTGACCCTTCACTTCCTTGCCTTTGAAATGGAGTGTATGCCTACCAGCGGCTTGAACATTACCTGATGTCATGAAATGCTAACCAGGGAAGGGAAGTCCCTGTAGGTTGTTATCACCTCTCCTTGAACCTTCTCTGCCAGCCTCTTGATCTGCTTTAGGTTTGAGTCCCCCTAGGTGTCCCTTTTGGCCCTTCTCAGTGCCCCCTCCCTGGTGAAAGCTGCCTGACTACCCAGGTGTGCAGGTTGGCCGCGCCCTCACCAGGCTGAAACCCTCCTGCCACTCATTCCGGCTCCCATCTTTCCTCTCTTAGATGTTATCCTCAACCACGTCCTCCTGCTGGCACTGCTGCCTCCAGTCCTTCCCGGCTCCATGTGCCCTCTGCCCCCATTTCAGCCACCACTGCTCTACATATATGAAGCTACAAAGTACAAGACAGGCCATCCACTTCTCTGCTGAAAACTCTGGCAGCTCACTATTCTGTTTCATGCGTCCCTTAGTACTGAATGCCTTCATCCTTCCTTGGTCTGACTCATCCTTTAAGAATTATCATTTCTCCTAGGTGGCCATCCTCAGACAGGATGATGGCTTCTGCTAAGCATATTTGTGCATTCACTGTGCCCTGTCATTGACCACAATGGATTAGAGCTGTTTAGTCATTCCTCCCCTTGAAGATGTCTGTCTCTTCAACTGGAAAATAAGTTTTTCGGAAACAGGACTGCATCTTAATTCATCTTTGTACTTCTAACACGTGGCATGGCTAGCAGAGTGCCTGAAATAGAGCAGGTACTCAATAAAGGCATTTATGGCTTTCAACTGTTATTTATTTGTCTCTGCCTACACTACTCAATAAAGGTGGGAGCATTTGGCGAGATGGAGATGTGTCTGATTCATTGTATTCTGCACAAAGCCCAGCACAGAGCAAACTCAAGAGAGAGCAGCTACTTCTGCTGTGTCTGGCTCACTTAGGGCTTTCTTCAGCATCTAGAACAGAGTTTTGTACACAGGTGCTCGATACATGTATTTTGAATGGATGCGGAGACTAAAAATCATCGCTTGCCATCTAGTTCTATAAGAATGAAGTCACAAGTCACTGTAGTCTTTGAACTTCAACATACCCTGAAAGGAGTAAGAGGTGGAGACCAGGAGTGAGGCGCTCCGTGCTCTGGAAAAAAACTGGCAGAACAGTAGATAGATATTTTCAGGAGAAGATTTTATGAGCCCAGTTTCTTATACATTCTCATATCTAGAAAAGCACTAAAATCGTTAGCAACTGCTCCTCGAGACTAGCAGCAACCCTCTGCCAAAATGTGTGCTTGGTTGCATGTACCCCACCTTCACCAAAATCGCATATATACTGAACCCACCCCTCTACCCCCCACCCCACCTCTTCCAAGCAGTTCCTCAGAGCTGCCTGAGAGACTGTCTCTCAGGCCATAGTCCTCATTTTATCCCCAATAAAACTTAATCCACAACTTTCATGTTTTGCTTTTTTTTTTTTTAAGTGAGCAGATAAATAGTGGTATTATAGGAAAAACACCTGTCCTGATTAAAAGACCTGATTTCTAGTCAGATGTAACAAACACTGACTAAATGAGGTCAAAGAGAACTGATTTTCTCCAAAATTCCATTCCTCACCCCAAGCCCCAGCAAACATTTACCCATCTTGCATCCATCCAGTTGCTCAGGCCAAAATCTAGAAGTAATATTTGATTCCTCTCTTATCTTCACATCTCACATGCAATCCTCTAAGAAGTCCTTCAAGCTTTCCTTCCGAAATATATCTAACCTCTGACCATAAACTTTACAGCCACCACCCTGATTCAAGCTGCTACCATTTTGACTGTGCAATTGAATTGGTCTCCCTGCCCCAATACACACACACACACCCTTTTCATTTCATCACCTAGATCTTTCTGATATCACTCCAGTGCCTTCCCACTTTACTTAGAATAAAATCCAAACTTCTATCCACAGTCTACAAACCACACATAATGTGGCCCTGTCCCCATCTTCAGCTTTTTTTCCTCCTGGCTCATTTCCTTCCAACTGCACTTGTCCTTCTACTATTCCTGGAGTATTATAGATTATTCTTACATCAGAACTTATTCCTTGTACCTCAAAAACTCTTCCCCAAATACTCCCACTCTTAGCTCACATGTCAGCCGTAGGCCTTCACCAACCCTAGGTGTGGTGTTTCATTTTACTTATCGACTAGGCTACCAGGTGCCCAGATATTTGGTTGAACATTATTCTGGCTGTTTCTGTGATGGTATTTTTGGATGAGATTCACATTTGAATGGGTGAGTCCAATAAAGCAGCTTGCCTTCCCTAGTGTGGGCGACCCTCATCCAGTTGCTTGAAGGCCTAAATGGAATAAAAAGGCTGACCAACCTTGGGTAAGAGGAAATTTCCCCCTAACTGATGGCTTAAGCGGGGTATCAGTCGTTTTTTTCACCTTTGGACTCAAACTGAAGCACTTGCTCTTCTTGGATTTGGAATCTGCCAGCTTTCAGGCAGGAACTCACACCACTACCTCTTATGATTCTTAGGTCTTCAGACTCAGACTGGAACCACTGCATCAGCTCCATGGGTTTCCAGATTGATGACTGCAGGTCTTGGGACTTTCCAGCCTTCGTAATCTCGTGAACAAATTCTCTATAACAATTAAAACTTGTAGAAGAAAAAATAGGTGTAGATCTTTGCAACCTTGGCCTAGGCAATGGAATCTTAGATATAATACCAAAAGAATAAATAACCAAAGGAAAAAATGGATAAATTGGACTTCATCAAAATTTTAAACTTTCATGCATCAAAGGACACTATCAAGAAAGTGAAAAAACAGCTTATAGTACAGAAGAAAACATTTGAATTTTCTGCATATAACTGATAAGAAACTTCATCCAGAATATAAAAACAACTTTTACAATTTAAAAATAAAAATAGGAACTTCCCTGGCAGTCCAGAGGTTAAGACTTCACCTTCCGATGCAAGGGGTGCAGGTTCAATCCCTGGCCAGGGAGCTAACATCCCATATGCCTTGTGGCTGGAAAACCAAAACAGAAAACAGAAACAATATTCTAACAAATTCAATAAAGACTTTTAAAATGGTCCACATGAAAAAAATAAAAAGAACACAATTTAAAAATAGGCAAAGAATTTGAATAGACATTTCTTCAAAGAAAATATACAGATAACCAATAAACACACGAAAAGATGCTTAACACTTACTAGGGTGGCTAGTGAAAAACAAACAGAAATTAATAAGGGGACTGTATGCATCTTTATTTATACCCTTTAGGACCTAGATAGAAAATATTGAAAAACATAGGTAGTGGTGTATACATTGTATTTGAAATAACTCAAGACGTATTATTGAAGAACTAATGAACAGGTGCCATTTAGAAAATCAGTCTTCCATTGTTTTCTTCGGTGAAGAATCTGTGGATTTGTATTATATATTAAGCATTTACATTTGGTTTGTTTCATAGCTAAAATATGAACAATTGAGTACAGTATTGAAATTTTCAATGTGCTGGTGTTTGTAGTTTTGATAAATCCCATTGCTGGCAATGGAGTCATGCCAGAAAAATTTGATTTCTACTGCAAAAGGATTAGAGACTTCCCTGGTGGCTCAGACGTAAAGCGTCTGCCTACAATGCGAGAGACCTGGGTTCAATCCCTGGGTCGGGAAGATCCTTTGGAGAAGGAAATGGCAACCCACTCCAGTACTCTTGCCTGGAAAATCCCATGGATGGAAGAGCCTGGCAGGCTACAGTCCATGGTGTCACAAAGAGTCAGACACAACTGAGCGACTTCACCTTGTAAAGATATAAATAAATTGGGGGGTTTCCATCATGGTTCAATAGTTAAGAATTCACCTTCCAATGCAGGGTACACAGGTTGGATCCTTGGTCCAGGAACTAAGATCCCAAATGCCTAGGGACACTAAACCTGCATGCCACAACTAGAGAAATTCTGCATACTGTAACAAAGAGTCCACATGCTGCAATGAAGACCCAGCACAGCCAATTTTTTTTAAATTTTTAAATAAAATTAAAAAAAAAAATAAAGATGTTAGGAAACTCATGCATTGATGGTGGGAATGTAAAACAGCAGTTCTTAAAGAAGTTAAACAGTTGCCATACGACCCAGCAATTTCACTCCTATGTATATCTCCAAGGTTATTGAAAATATATGTCCACGCAAAAACTTGTACATAAGTGTTCATAACAACATTATTCATAATATAAAAAAAAAAGTCGAAATAGCCAAAATGTCCATCAACTGATGAATGGATAAATGAAATGTGGTACATCTATATGGTAGAATATGATTTGGCCATAAAAAGGAATGAACTATTGATACATGCTTCACACAATGTAGATAAACCTTGAAAATATGCTAAGTGAAGCCAGACACAAAAGACTATATAAAATGTTCAGAATAGGTAAATCCATAAAAATAGAAAGTAGATTAGTGGTTGCCAGGAGCTAGAGGAGAGAAAGATTTGGTACAGGGTTTATTTGGGGGTTAATAAAAATTTTCTAGAATTAAATAGTGGTGATGGTTGTACAACTGTGAATATACTAAAAACTACAAAGAATTCTCAAACTACTGCACAGTTGCACTCATCTCACATGCTGGCAAAGTAATGCTCAAAATTCTCCAAGCCAGGCTTCTATAGTATGTGAACTGTGAACTTCCAGATGTTCAAGCTGGATTTAGAAAAGGCAGAAGAACCAGAGATCAAATTGCCAACATCCACTGGATCACCGAAAAAACAGGAGAATTCCAGAAAAACATCTACTTCTGCTTTATTGACTATGCCAAAGCCTTTGACTGTGTGGATCACAACAAACTGTGGGAAATTCTGAAAGAGATGGGAATACCAGACCACCAGACCTTCCTCCTGAGAAATCTGTATGCAGGTCAAGAAGCAACAGTTAGAACGGGACATGGAACAACAGACTAGTTCCAAATTGGGAAAGGAGTACGTCGAGGCTGTATATTGTCACCCTGCTTATTTAACTTATATGCAGAATACATCGTGAGAAATGCCGGGCTGGATGAAGCACAAGCTGGATTGCCAGGAGAAATACCAATAATCTCAGATATGCAGATGATACAACTCTTATGGCAGAAAGCAAAGAACTAAAGAGCCTCTTGATGAACGTGAAAGAAGAGAGTGAAAAGTTGGCTTAAAACTCAACATTCAGAAAACTAAGATCATGGCATCCAGTCCCATTACCTCATGGCAAATAGATGGGGAAACAATGGAAACAGTGACAGACTTTATTTTGGGGGGCTCCAAAATCACTGCAATGGTGATTGCAGCCATGAAATTAAAAGACACTTGCTCCTTGGAAGAAAAGTTATGACCAACCTAGACAGTATATTAAAAAGCAGAGGCATTACTTTCCAACAAAGGTCAGTCTAGTCAAAGCTATGGTTTTTCCAGTAGTCATGTATGGATGTGAGGGTTGGACTATAAAGAAAGCTGAGTGTCAAAAAATTGATGCTTTTGAACTGTGATGTTGGAGAAGACTCTTGAGAGTCCCTTGGACTGCAAGGAGATCCAATCAGTCCATCCTAAAGGAAATCAGTACTGAATATTCATTGGAAGGACTGATGCTAAAGCTGAAACTCCAATACTTGGGCAACCTGATGGGAAGAAACTGACTCATTTGAAAAGACCCTGATGCTGGGAAAGATTGAAGGTGGGAGAAGGGGACAACAGAGGATGAGATGATTGAATGGCATCACCAACTCAATGGGCATGAGTTTGAGTAAGTTCCAGGAGTTGGTGATGGAGAGGGAAGCCTGGCATGCTGCAGTCCATGGGGTCACAAAGAATCAGACACAACTGAGTGACTGAACTGAACTGAAATGTATACTTTAGAAAGTGGATCTTATGGTACATGAATTTTATCTAAGAGCAGTTATTTTAAAAGTGTTCATTGTATTATTGTTTGTACTAGTTATAAAGAAATATTCAAAATGTCCTTTTATTTTGAAAGTTATGATAAAAAAAAGTTATGATGACTCTATCTGATAGGATATTGTACACTCATTCAATGTATCTATAAAATTTTATAATACTATATAGAATGATTATGAAATACTAGAGATAATAAAAACTATATGTATATATATTTTAAGCATGTCCCTCTGGCTTTTTTTAAGAGTCTGGATGAAAAACCCCAAACTATTAGCAAAAATACTTGCTCTAGGTGGTGAGATTTGAAAAATTTTTTCTTCTTGTTTGATTTTTCTATATTTGCTAAGCTTTCTTCAAATTACATGTATTTTAAATAAATATATATATATATATATATACTTTTTTTTTCCTCCTTTTTATGCTTTCAGTGGTTGTGGCTCCCAGATTCTAGAGCACAGGCTCAGTAGTTGTGGTGAATGGGCTTCGTTGCTCCGTAGAATCTTCCAGGATCAGGGATTGAACCCATGTCCCCTGCATTGCAGGCAGATTCTCTACCACTGAGCCACCAGGGAAGCCCTTAAAAATATACTTTGTAAATTCGGTAACTTTAGTAATTAGTCACGGTGTCAGAGTTTTAACTTCCATGAAGAGAGCAGAGAGCAGCCTGCCCCAGGGAGACCACCCAATAGGACCTGAGGGGCCACACACAGCGCCAACATGGGTGAGTCCATACCTGGCTGACCTGGGACCAGGCATCATCTTTACAGGCTCGGAGCCGCTTCTTTTCCTGTTTTAAGTGTTACTCAGTTTTAAAAACCCCATTGTCATTTTAACAGCAGCATGAATGCTCCGGCCCCAGGCCTGTGCCTTTCCTCTGTCTGACCCCCCTCCACCCCATTTATTTCCTTCTCCATCTGATAGTGGCCGCCCTTCAGGCAGGGACAACAGCAATGTTGTTACAGGTGTTCGCTCACTCTGGTCTCATTTGCTCTGGCAAGAAGTCTGGTCGGATCAAATGCTCCTGAGGAAACTCTAGCTGAATTGTCTTCATTTTCTATCATTTTATTTTAATATCCCAGCAGTCCCTGCCTGTCAGAATTTTTGCTGGCAATTCAGCCATTCATCAATTTAAAGTATGGCCATACAGTTCTGGACAGAATCCAACCCCACACAAGAAATCACTTCTTTCCTTTCCACTTTTCTTTCAAAGCAAGAAAGAATCTGCTCATCTAGACACAGGTATACTGACTTTTGAGCGAATAGGAAGATGCTTTAAGGTAGTAATACTCAATATTTCGGGCTTTCCTCATGGCTTAGATGGTAAAGAATCTGCCTGCGATGCAGGAGACCCAGGTTTTGATTCCTGGGTCAGGAAGATCCCCTGGAGAAGGGAATGGCAACCCACTCCACTATTCTTGCCTGGAGAATACCATGGACAGACGTCTGTGAGATCTCAAAGAATCAGACACAACTGAACGACTAAGACACTCAAATTTCAGTCACAGGCCAAAAAATTTCCCCATGTAATTACTGGTGTCATAGAGAAACCAGTAAGCTCATCTTTTTATTTGATAGTAACTGTGCACATTTATTTAGTTAATCATTTTTCTCATTTAATAATAATAATAACATTTATTCCATGACAGAAGGACTTCTGTTGTATTAATTCATATAACTCTCCTTATAATTCATAATATCCCCATTTTGCAGATGAGGAAATTGAGGCCCAGAGAAGTTCAATAACTTGCTGAAGTTCACACAGCTAGTATTGGCAGAGGTGGAATTTGACCTCTAGCAGCCTGGTTACAGGTTCTTTTCTGTCAATCACTGCAATTCTCAACCTTCCATTGACAGTCATAGCAAATTACCACCAGGCCAGGAAAAAAGATAATCAGACTTAAGGACTAAGTGAGCATTAGAACTAAATTAAGTACTTTTCTGATGCTGAGGCTGAAACTCCAATCCTTTGGCCACCTGATGCAAAGAACTGACTCACTGAAAAAGACCATGATACTGGGAAAAATTGAAAGCAGGAGGAGAAGGGGACGACAGAAGATGAGATGGTTGGATGGCATCACCAACTCAATGAACATGAGTTTGAGCAAGCTCTGGGAGCTGGTGATGGAGATGGAAGCCTGGCTTGCTGCAGTCCATGGGGTCGCAAAAAATCGGACATGACTGAGCAACTGAAATGAGCTGAAATGACGTACTTTTCAGGAAGACCAAGTTTTACTTTCTGGAGTCGGGGTGATATGGCTCCAAGTTGGTTTCATCCCTGATGGGAACTCAGGGGCAATGCTGTGGGGCAAAGCAGAAGAGAGAGGAGGGCACAGGGTGTCCCTCATCGGCTAGGCCTAGCCATGCTGAGAAGTCAAGATGGTGTCCCACGGAGAACCGACCACCAGTGGGAAAGCCTCTCTTTGCTAGAATGCCTTCACCTTGGATGGAGGAGAGAGACCCTGAGCCGCTCAGGAAAATCAGCAGGGTATTGGTCGCATCACAGGGAGTGGGAAAGATGTCCTGGTGGACAGCACCTCTGCTGAACTAGAAGACGAAGAATGCACCTGGATTGTGCAGCGTGTATCCTTATCTCTAGGTTTTCTGGAAGAAGTGCCTCTGGAAGCCTGTAGAGGTAGCTGGGAAAAAACTGCATGGTTCACAGACTCCAGACATTCCTGCCCATGGGTATGGCCCCATCCACAGAGTAGCTAACTCCTCCTGTGCAGGAGAAGTGGCCAGCTGGTGCCCTCCTTCCATTCTAATGTGGGTTCTCCTCAAAGAAATCATGTTGGAATCTGTCATTCCATATCTCCAGATTTCTTTTATATTCATAAACATCTACCAAATATTTCTCCTTGCATTGCTGTTTTTCAAAAAGAATCAAGGCACTGTTTCCCTACCTTCCCTAACCCAATACAGTGCCAGGCTTTCTCACCTACCTTCTCTGCCTCTTGAACAGACCAAGAAGCTACAGTGGGAGCTTTACTTTCTATGGTTTGCATTTATAACTAAATCAACATATGTATTTTTCCATACTCTGCCCCCATCCCCTTACTCTGAGGCAGAAATCACTGCTGGACCATTTTCACCATGGTGTGGTCTCCAAACACCCAAGACTTTCCCTCCGGATGTTCTCTGTTTCCACCATCGCTTCATCTGGAATATTCCACAATTCAGAGTTAACTGAGGCCCTGTGTAACGTAGTAGCACTTACAGCCCAGCCTAGCTGGTCTCATTTCACAGATACCACACCATTTATAAAAGTGTTGTGGATGGGTCTCAAAGTACCAGTGAGGGTCAACTTGGAAGGGCCCCATGATTGGTTTAATGCTCTTCTGTCACTGCCTTGCCATTCTTGATAATGTTGAAACAAGTGGCCCTGTGTTTGGGATTTTGCAATAAACCCTGCAAATGATGCAGCTGGTTCTGCCACTGCTGGCTATTGCTCTCCTCCAGCCCCACCTCACCACCCCAAGGTTTGGCTCCCAGCAGAACGGTTCTTGAACCTGTCACATGACATATCATGGGTTCCCTTTTCTGGTGAGGAGCCTTAGACAAAAGGCATCCCTGAAAGATGCAAAGATCATTATCCCTGTGTGGGTAAAACAGAGAGATTCGTGGTTTAGGCATAGCCCAGTTTAGCCACAGCCCACAGCTAGGTAGGGAGAAGGCAATGGCACCCCACTCCAGTACTCTTGCTTGGAAAATCTCATGGATGGAGGAGCCTGGTGGGCTGCAGTCCATGGGGTTGCTAGGGGTTGGACACAACTGAGAGACTTCACTTTCCCTTTTCACTTTCATGCATTGGAGAAGGAAATGGCAACCCACTCCAGTGTTCTTGCCTGGAGAATCCCAGGGACGGGGGAGCCTGGTGGGCTGCCGTCTATGGAGTCGCACAGAGTTGGACACGACTGAAGCGACTTAGCAGCAGCAGCAGAGCTAGGTAGGAACGACTCCAACCCTAGGACTAGCAGAATTGGTTTTATCAGGTGGAGTGAGGAGTGGGTATTTTGTAAGGTGATCAATGAATACATAAACAAACCAGTGTCTAACAGATTGCCTTTATAGGAAGGCATCACTGTGGTTCTCTAGCATCAAGAAAAAGTCAAGGACTCCAGGTGGATAGGTCATTTCCCTGAATCTTGCAAAGTGCTGCCTGAGAAGGCAGCATAGTTCTTATGTCTACAAGAGGACCTTGAGACGAGGAATCTGGATGTGAGCAGCTGTCGCAGAGGCAAATTCTCTGAAAGATAAAAGAGGAATTTGTATTTGACACACTATTTTGAGATCACAAAAGGTCAATCAGAGAACACAGCATTTCACAGTGTGTTAATGTTATAGGCCTAGAGAGTCCCTAAGTCAAGGACTCCCAGAGACAGAACTGTTCTCCCTGGCAAACACCATTGTGAGATTTGGGCAAGTGATTTAATCTCTCTGGGCCTGGTCCCCCTTTTATAAGTGATAATACTATTAGTACTGACTGCACAGCATTGTTAAGAAGAAAAAAGCAGTTTTTATATTACAAGCAATCAAAGCAGGGCCTGGCATATTGTAAACACTCAAGAAGTTATAGTTACTATTACGATGAAGGGGACTGTCTTAACTAAACAGTGGATACAGGTAAAGACTTTGAGTTTTCTAGATGTTGTCTTAAACCATTTCCTTTTCAGTTTTGTCCCCGTTAGATCCAAGTGTGCCTACTCCTAGGACACATTCTTCAAGACATACCCCAGAAACTGGGAAGAAGAGAGATCAATAGTTGGGGGACTGAAAGGAAGAAAAGGGTACTATCTATTGAAATACCCTTGCTAAAAGAAAGAAAGAAAGAAAGAATGGAATCAGGCAGCCCTCTAGATGGAACTACCAATTTACTGAAAATCTAGGGGACAGAGGAGCCATAGCCATAAACAAACCATAGGGGTACATTCAGCAAACCACACTGTGGTGAACTCCACAGGGCAAGTGACCTGGTTTCTTCAAACAACAACCATAAACAAATGAAATACAAGAAAGAAAATGGAGAAGGAAACATATAGATTTTAAAGGTCTTAAGGGACCTATCCCTCTTGATGAAAGTGAAAGTGGAGGGTTAAAAAGTTGGCTTAAAGCTCAACATTCAGAAAACGAAGATCATGGCATCTGGTCCCATCACTTCATGGGAAATAGATGGGGAAACAGTGGAGACAGTGCCAGACTTTATTTTAGGGGGCTCCAAAATCATTGCAGATGGTGACTGCAGCCATGAAATTAAAAGACGCTTACTCCTTGGAAGGAAAGTTATGACCAACCTAGATAGCATATTCAAAAGCAGAGACATTACTTTGCCAACAAACGTTCGTCTAGTCAAGGCTATGGTTTTTCCTGTGGTCATGTACGGATGTGAGAGTTGGACTGTGAAGAAGGCTGAGTGCCGAAGAATTGATGCTTTTGAACTGTGATGTTGGAGAAGACTCTTGAGAGTCCCTTGGACTGCAAGGAGATCCAACCAGTCCATTCTGAAGGAGATCAGCCCTGGGATTTCTTTGGAAGGAATGATGCTAAAGCTGAAACTCCAGTACTTTGGCCACCTCATGTCAAGAGTTGACTCATTAGAAAAGACTGATGCTGGGAGGGATTGAGGGCAGGAGGAGAAGGGGATGACAAAGGATGAGATGGCTGGATGGCATCACTGACTCAATGGACGTGAGTCTGAGTGAACTCCGGGAGTTGGTGATGGACAGGGAGGCCTGGCGTGCTGCAGTTCATGGGGTCGCAAAGAGTCAGACACGACTGAGCGACTGAACTGAACTGAACTGAAGGGACCTATCAACCAACTATAATATATGAACCAGATTTGTATCCCAATTCAAGTAAAATTTTGGAATAGTTGATGCTATGACTATTAAAAATTTTTAGGCAACAATGGTTTTATGGTAAATGTTTGGGGAAAAATCTTTATCTTGTGAAAACACAAAATGAAATAAATATATATACACATGATTTCTGGGATTGTTTCAGAATAAACCAGGGAAAAAGTGAAAGTGTTAGTCATCAGTCATGTCTGACTCTTTGTGACCCCATGGACCCCAGTAGCCTGCCAGGCTCCTCTGACCATGGAATTCACCAAAAATACTAAATGGGTCGCCATTCCCTTCTCCAGGGGATCTTCCTAACCCAGGAATTGAACCCAGGTCTCCTGCATTACAGGCAGATTTTTTACCATCTGAGTCACTGGGAAAGCCCAAATCAGGGAAAGGAGGGGATAAAGATGAAGCAAATTGGCCATGAGTTGATAATTAGTAAATCTGGGTAACAAGAATTCATGTGATTTTATGCTAAGATTCTTTTTAGTTTATATATGTTCAAATATTCTGCAATAAAAAGGTAAAGAAAACCCAGTTGAGTGTGTGGGTTCGGTGATGAGACAGTTCCTACAGGAAGGATTCTGTCCAGGTGGCCTGTTGCCACAGGAGGGTTTGAGGAGCTACTTACTTCTCTTTGCCTCGGTTTTCTCATCTGTCAAATGAAGATTGAATAATAGCACACTCCTCGTGGGGCCGCTGTGACTATTAAATGACTATATAGACGTAAAGGGCCTGGCATGGGGTAAGTGCCATATAATATTTGCTGTTATTATAGTGCATATGGGGCTTCCCTCATGGCTCAGACTGTAAAGAATCTGCCTGCAATGCAGGAGACCCGGGTTCAATCCCTGAGTCAGGAAGATCCCCTGGAGAAGGGGATGGTAACCCGGACCAGTATTCTTACCTGGAGAATTCCATGAACAGAGGCTTTCGGCAGGCTATTGTCCATGGGGTCGCAAAGAGTCGAACATGACTGAGCAACTAACACACACACATACAGAGCACGTTTGGTTTCCTGCAGCACCTCATTGCATCATCCAAAACTAAATCTCTACAGAACCTCACACCTCACAAAGCACCTTTACAGACAACCTCATTTGAGCCTCACAATAGCCCTGGGAGATAAACACTAGTCTTATTCCCAGTGGGCAGATGAGAATACTAAGGTCCAGTCCATGGTGATGAAGCCAGTTAGTGGGCAAGCCTTCACCAGATTCGAGTACTCTGATCCCTTCCCAAGTCCTCTCTGGGGCATAAGGCTGTTCTTTAGGGATGAGTTGGAGGCTAAAATTAGATCCTCAAAACCTCTATTTTGTCTCTTTGCACACTGTGACCAGCACCCCTTTCCCCTAGTGGGGGGATGCTGTTCATATGGAGCTAAGGGGATGGCACTCATATGTAGCTAAGGGTGGCTCAGACCCCAGCCTCGGCAGAAGGGGGGCACTGGGCATAGAGGCAGACCTTCTGTCTGGAGTCTGGTCCAGCCAGGCACCACTTTTGTGGCCCAGCAGCTTGTCAAGCTAAACACAGGTGACTGAGATTAGGGGTGCCAGCTGGGCTGAGGAAGCACAGCAAACAGGAGCCACCCCCAGGTCATAACTCAGGAGGGAGCTCCCCTCCAACCCTCAGCGGGGCTAGGGGCACACAGGTGAGTCCCCAGACACAAGCCCAGGATTTCAAAACTAGCTTCTTTCAAAAGGAGAGGGCCTTGGGCAGCAGTGTTGTTGATTCTCTTAGTCATTTCTTCTGAGAACATTCTGGGGAGCTCCAGGCTTTTCAAATGTATGCTAATAATACCACAAATCCTATCATTAAAAAAATGAAAATCTACCATTTACAAATGCTAGGCATTGCACACAGCACTACAGATATAGTTCTTTCAGACACTCCTCAGTCACAATATACTGTGAAGCAGGTATTGGTTTTTATTCACACGACAGAAGCTCAGGATCCACATCCCAGTGGGGCCTGCCCTCCAGAGGCAGGCATGGTTTACAGTCTGTGTGTTCTCCCTGACACTGGTCTGTGTTTAGTCAGCATTATGTATACACACCCACTCGTGTGTATGCATGCACAAATACACACACATACAGCTTGTTTGTTTCTATGAAAATAGGGTCGTATCTTATTCAGTAACTTACTTTTTCACATATTCATCTTTTTCTTATCTTGTATATATGAATAAGTAAGAGACTGCTGTCCCAGAATCATACCCCAACCTTTGCTCAAAAAGAAACAATCACTGTTATCTAAGTTTCAGGAGGTGAAGAGTGAAAAACAAGAACAGATTAGAATCAACGAGGCCCAAGATGGCAAAGAATTTAACTTCCAGTAGACCTTGAGCCTCATATGCTCAGTGTAATATGAAAGGTGAAAGTGAAAGTGTTAGTTGCTCAGTTGTGTCCAATTCTTCGCAACCCCGTGGACTGTAGCCCCCCAGTCTCCTCTCTCGGTGGTGTTAGCTTCTAAATGGCACAGCCACAGGAGCCATGACAGTTGACAGTTAGTTGCTGTGACAGCAATCCAGAAAGCTCATACAAGGAATGGAAAGGAGAACTGCATCATTTCTGGGTCCAAACCATACTCCTATTCTGGGATAATTCATGAATATTTCTCCCACTCTTTTTAAGTCCTTCTCTTTTACTTCAACTCTCCTATATATTTGCAGTCTCCACACCAATTGGGTTGAGAAGTTGGTTTGTGAACTAGATTCCCTTTTCCCCATTCTTTGTACATTGAGTACAGCGCATGCTATTCCAGCGTCAGCGTTGGTTTCATTATTGGCTACATGAATATGAACAGAAAAAGAACCTCCTTGGCCAGGACGGGGGGTCTCAGCCCAGGCTAGGACCCCAGCTAGGGTCAGGTTAACCAATTCAGTGGCAAGACCATAAGGAAATCTGGAATAAGCAAAAATGATTACTAGGTGTCTCTAATAGAAAAGTACGTATTATTTAGAGCACACCTTTGTGGGCTGATTCTAGTCTCTGCACTCCTTCTGCGGCTGTGTAAGTTGTAGGAAACAGAGGACACAGGGATTCTTGACTGTGACGCGCACACAAGCTGGGCAGCCCCCATCCACGGTGCAAAAGCCAGTTGGCTGTGTCCATTTGAAGATGCATTTCAAGATTTCTGATCTACACATGTGTCTCTTTTTAAGATTCTCCCTTGAACCAATTGTAACATCGCTCCAATTCACTCATTAACAATAAATTAAATAAAACCATTCATGAGTGTTCATTTGTTATCTGTGTGAGGGTTGTGATTTTATCTTCTTTGAAGACCCTCTGGTAGCAACAGACATGACTCTTATTGTAGAGATGGGGAGATTGAGACTTGGAAAAGCTAAGCAAGCTTACCTACCAGGTATCATCATTGGTAAAAAGCAGAGTTTTAATTCAAACACAAGTTGACCTTCCCACTTCACCATCTGCCACTCCACCTAGCCCAGTTACCATGCCATCCTGCCTAGATAACTTTGAATATGTATTTATTTACTTATTGCTGTGCTAGGCTTTCATTACAGCATGTGGGATCTTAGTTCCCCAAATAGGGATCAAATCCATGTCCCCTGCATTGGAAGGCAGATTTTTAACCACTGGACCACCAGGGAAGTCCACTGCCTGGATAACTTTAAAGGAATGGACACTGGCTGTCTGTCAGGTACTAGTCTAGATATTTCAGGTGTATTAATTCATTTAACTCTCCTCTCAGTCTCTGAAGTGAGTGTGAGTCTTGCTCACCTTCCAAAAGAACAAACTGTGTGTAGAGAGATCAGGCAGTCAAAATGGGGTGCAGAGCCTGGCATAAAGGCTGAAGCTCTTAGCAGCCACTCGTCCCTCCCACCTGTCTTTTCCCCCATCTCAATTTTGGTAAACTGAAGCCACCTTGGTTAGTCATGTGGATGGTTGTTTGTAAGATGAAAGTGTTAGTCACTCAGTCATGTCTGACTCCTTGCGACCCCATGGACGCCTGCCAGAATCCTCTGCCCATGGGATTTCCCAGACAAGAATACTGGAGTGGAATAGCCATTCCCTTCGTCAGGGGATCGTCCCACCCCAGAGATTGAACCTGGGTCTCCTACATTGCAGTTGGATTCTTTACCATCTGAGTTACCCAGGAAGCCCCATCTGTAAGGTACCAATGTCAAGAAACTTTAGTCTTGAAAGGAGCTTGAGGCAGTGTATTCATTCCCCAGGACTAAGTGCCACAAACCAGGCACCTAAAAACAACAGAAATGTACTCGTTCTCAGTTTTGGAGGCTAGAAGTCTGAGATCAAGGTGTTGTTGGCGGGGCCGCTCTCAGTCAGCTCTGGGGGAGAGTCCTCCCTTGCCTCCGCTAGCTCCTGGTGTTTTCTGGTGATGCTAGGTTCTCCTTCATTTGGAGATGGATCTCTCCCATCCTTTGCCCTTCCACGGCATTCTCCTGGCACATCTCTTCCTGTCTGTCTGTGTCCAAATTTCCCTTTTTACAAGGACACCAGTTATATTGAATTAGGGTCTACCCAAAGACCTCATCTTAGCTTGCTTAAATCTGCAAAGACTCTATTTCCAAATAAGGTCATATTCTGAGGTAAGGAGTGTTAAGACTTCAGTATCTCTTTTCGAGGGGTTGGTAGGGAGACACAATCCAACCCTTAATGGGGAGCATACTGAAGTTCAATCTTTCCCAAAGTGTGCTCCCAGTGTGCTCCTCTCAACAAAGCTCTGGAGAGAAAAGGCTTCTGTGGTCTCAAAGATTGGGAAACCCTTTGCTCCCTGCCTACTGGCCCTCATGGTGGTGAATCTCAGAGGTCATTAGCATATAAACATCCTTAAAAGAGCTGCAAAAAGAAGCCTGCTCTCTTTAAGTTGGCATTTCCCAAACTTATTTGAGCATAGATGTTTTGGGGTGTCTTTGTTGCGTTAATAGTGTTCTGTGGAACATACTTGGGGAAACTCATAAGACTAGAGCATGGAACCAGAGAGGGCTAGACTTGCATGGTGACCCCGCTAGTACTGAATAAGTGACCTTAGGCAATTTATTTTCCTCTCTGAGTCTCAGTTTTCTCATCTGTAAAATAGAAATGGGAATTCATAATTAATTATTATACCTAGGGAGGGTTAACTGCTATAACAAACAGACTCCAAATAGTCTAAGGGCTTGGAAACAATAGGGTATAAGTTTACATCTTGCTCAGGACTGGGCAGGGAACATAGGGACTGAGCAATCTTTCTTCACACAGGCTGAAAGATATTCTGTCATTTTAAATCTGTGGTTTCCAAGGTCATCCTGGGGCTAGCCCCTGTTCCACGCAGGCAGAAGGGGACAGAGTTTAGAGAGGGCTTGCTGGGAGGTTTTCATGGGCCAGGCTCTGTAGTGGAGCAACTCACTTCTGCTTACCACCCCCTGGTCAGAACCCAGTTCTCTGGGCGCAACTAGCTGCAAAGCTGGAAACTGCAGTCCCTGAATGAGCATCTACTTCCCAGCAAGAACTCAGCCCTAAAGAAAGGGAAGTAGGGATTTCGGTTGAAGGTTAGCCATCTCTGCCACACTTACCTTGCAGGTGTGTTCTGAGGATTAAATGAGGCTTTTGACATATGCAAAGTCTTAAGCATCACAGATAACTAAATAAATGGCAACCATTTAAAAAGGAGAAGGATATGAAAGGGAAGTGCCTTGAGAGATGACATCAGAGACAGGCCCGAGGCACTGCAGACGTGTGGGCCCATCCTCCTCTTTCTTCCCAAGGCATCCTGGTGGCCGCTTGTCTGGTGTGTGGCGGGAATGGGGAATACAACCCCTCAGGGTGTCGTTCAACCCAGAGCAGCTTCACCCCCTCCCACTTCCTTTCCAGCCAGATGGAGCAGTGTGTGCTCCAGAGTCTTGACAGCCTCACAGCTTCCCAGCGGTGGCCCCCAGGACTGCAGATCCCACCTTCCTGCGGTTGCAGAGCCAGCTGAGGGATGGGCAGCACGCCAGGCCCCTGGAGCACACGCTAGTTGTAGACTCTCAGGATGCTGGGGGGAAGGGGAGGGGCTCTCACCAGATCACCATGATCACAGCCTCTTGAGCAAAAACCTCCAGACATCGATAACCCACGGCTTCGTCCTGCCCATGATTTTCCCATCTACCTGGCCCTGTAGCACAGGTGAGAACAATCTCTAGACCTCCTGATCTCTGGACTGCATTGGTCCTCAAGGGACCATAATAGGTCAGTAAAACAAGCTCTCTGCCTTCTAAGAATTCATGCTTTAAGTCCATATTAGTTATTAAAACAACTGTATCCCATACCACATCCCCAGCCCCTCCACACAAATACAGTTCCAACAGATGTCTCCCAGTAACCCCTCCCCACCGTTCTTGCCTGTAAATAAGCTTTCAGAGCTGCCATCAATGTGTACATACAACTCTGCTCTTGACTCTTCTCACTCCACTTTGTATACACTTTCCCATGGATCTGGGTCATCCCGATGTTGAATACTTCACAGGACTGCAAAATATATGGGAGACACATTTTGTTTTAGAATCTGAATACTCAGAACATCTGGGTGATGCTGTGACAACTGGAGAGATTCTTGCTGACGCTGCAGGTCTCCAAGTCCACGTCTCCTTGCAGACGAAAATGCCGTGTTTTGCATCTGTACAAACGCACATGGGTTTTCTCCAGCACCATGGATCGTGGGGTGTGACAGTTAGTAATTTCTTCCCTGGAAGTGGCATGACCTGCAGGAGTTAACCGTTGGCTGAGGTTGTGAGTGCAGCCAAAATTTATTGGTTTTGATCCCCTCACCGTTTCCCGTGTAAATTAAAATGTGACATTATTACACCCTGCAACAGCCCACTGGCGACCTTTAGCACTCTCCCCATTCTGCAGCCATTATTCAGCATAATTTGACTGCAAGTTTGAGGCAAGCCGGGAGAGCGGAGAGGGCTGGATGGGGGCAGGGGATGGCAGAGTCCAAATTAGAAACAGATTTAAAGAGCATTTGCAGGGAATTAGGCAGCGGGCCAGGAGCGCTTGCTGGCAGCGTGTGGAACCCCTCTTTAGGGACTGTCAGCTCCTCCTAGGTTTCCACTGCGGATGTTTCCCGGCCAGAACGCAGCTGGGTTTCAGTTGTCAAACCCTCAGCCAAGACATCTGAGCAGGGGAAGAGTGCCTGTGTGCACGCGCGTGCAGGAGCCCAGGCCACCTTCACACGCGCCTGCGACTCTGAGGCTGCCCCCCGTGCGGTTCCACACATCCACACCTGCAAAGGCTCGTCCTGAACCGGACATGCACCCCCGGATGTGCAGAGGTGTGAACAGACACAGGTGCCCACAGAGGAAACCAGGACGGGCACACTCCACGTGTACACAAGTAGATTTGGGCTGTGCCCCAGCCCACACTTTCTACGAGGAATTCCAGAGCGTGTTTCGCAATCCACACCTCCACCACCCCGCAAGGCTAGCTGTGTGACCTGGGATTAGGGTTAGCCCTTCAGCCTTTCTGAACTTCTGTGTCTTTAACCAGGAAGTGTAAATAATGGCAGCTGTGATGATCAAAATGAGATAATAAAGGTGAATACTTGGGGACAGAGATGTAAGAAATGGCGAGGGGATGGCAGTGGTGAAGATAACTAACCTTCGCTTCACATCCTTCATAGAGGAAACAGAAAGCATTTCTCTAAGCATTTCTCTGACTGGATTTTTAGCACAATAAAGGATGTGAAGCCTTTTACATCACATGGGGAGAGCAAGAGCTGCTGTGGCTGAGGAGAGGCACAGGCAGATGGCCCCCACGGGCACAGCTCTGTGGGCACAGGCCCATCAGTTGGCTTCCCTGGGAAGGGGGAGGGGGCTTGGGCATGTATAACAGGCGCTGAGACCGACAATCTGCTCTGCCATCTCCCTTCCTCCATACACGCCTTGTTCCCCTGCTGGCCCTGCCACACCATCTCATCCTCTACCCACACTCTTGGGAAGAAATAGCTCCCTTTTACTCCTCTCCCTTCTCACTTCTGGGGCTTCCCTTCAGTCATCCTAACTCCCAGAACCCCACTCCTCCCTGAGTCCCTCAGCCTCTGATCTGTCCAAGGGCACCATCCGTCCTTTCCTGGGAACATTTTGTCCACCAACAGACCCTAGTTCTGGGTGCTGGGGGCGTGGGAAAGAGTGGTCAGACATGAATTAGATGTCACCCTGCTTGGGGGTTCGTGGCCCAGTGAAGGGGTCAGCCTAACACAGAACACTACAGGAGATCCGGTCAGAAAATGCCAGAACAGGGCATGAGCTCTGGATAGACTCTGAGAGGTTAGAAGCAGGAAAGTACACCCCACTGTGCAGGTTGCTGCTGCTGCTGCTGCTGCTGCTAAGACGCTTCAGTCGTGTCCGACTCTGTGCGACCCGATAGACGGCAGCCCACCAGGCGCCCCCGTCCCTGGGATTCTCCAGGCAAGAACACTGGAGTGGGTTGCCATTTCCTTCTCCAATGCATGAAAGTGAAAAGTGAAAGTGAAGTCGCTCAGTCGTGTCCGACTCCTAGAGACCCCATGGACTGCAGCCTACCAGGTTAGGACACCCTAATACAGGACAAGAACAGGGATAGGTGTTGCCAGTGCCCAGATAGAGACTGCCAGTGGCACTGTCCTGAGACTCTTGGACCACAATGCACATCTGACCAGTGCCAAAACCTGGGAGGATGGCGTGAGGCATGGGGGCAACATGAGGGTGGCAAGGGGTCAAGTGAGGAAGCAGGCATTTCTAGATCTTTAGTCACCAAATGCATGAGGATCCCCTCCTGTGTGCTGAGTGCTGGGAATGCAAAGACTAGTGAGACACAGATGCTGCTTCATGGAACTGTCAAGTGAGAACAACTGATACACACACACGCCAACGCCGTGGGACGTGTGCTCTATAGAAATGGGCTGGGCGTGTGGTGCTCTGGGGCACAGAGGAGCCATCTCATTCAGACGGGGGGACAAGAGAAGTCTTCCAAAAGAGGTGGATCAGGGAGCCGAAAGGAGTTCAGGACTGGTGTCAGGAGTGAGGGGAGAGATGAGACTAGATAGATCACCATGGACGGTCTACACTGGTTCACTCACTCTCACTCATCAATTCAACAAATATTATGAGCAACTGCTTGACAGGTCCTTTGCTGGAAGCTGAGACTGCAGTGGTGAGCAAGACAGCTACAGGTGGTTGAACTAAGGTTGTAAGTGGAACTGGAGAGAAATCAGTATTTTTGAGAGTGAGAGAATTATCTTTAATTGGATGATGGACTGAGGAGGGCATGATCTAAGCTGATTGTCAGGTTCCTAGCTGGGTGCTGAGTGGAGGAGGAGCCCATCCCTGCTGGGGAGGGTCACAGAAATGGAAGCAGGTTGAGGGAGCTGGGAAATGAGGAGTCTGCACCAGTCTTATCTGTTTGCAGGGCCACTGGGACACTGGCAGTAGCCAGCATCCAAGCTGGGCTGTGTAGTGAGAGCTGGTGACCATCCAGACCAGAACAGAACCCCAGCTGAAGACACAGAGAACATTCGAGAAAGTGGCAAGAGATTCGCCAGCTGCCTGGGCTGAGTGGGGTTTTGGACAGAGTTTTAGTGCTAGGGGGGACCTGGAGGACTAAAGGCAAAATCCTCAGTTTGGTCCAAGAGCTTCAGGTACCGGGATTGTAGCCACACAAAGGCCAGTCCCCTTCGGCTGGCGGACAGGTCAGGCCTGGGTGTCCAAACCCACGAAAGGAAGCTGGGAAGGAGCCACTAGCACTGTCGAAGTAATACTCATGTTAGGTCTGCCCCCCCACTCAACCCTCAGTATAGAGCTGATAGTACATGTTCCAGAAATACTCTCCAGGAGCATGCAGACACTCAAGAGAAGTAAGAGACACTAGGTGGTGAGTGCAGCTTTGGGCCCCACCAAGTTTCTTCTGAATTGCTGCTGGCCCCTTTCGGCTGCTTTAGGAGAAAACTCCATTTGCTTAATATCCCCCATAAAGATGGCAGCTTTTAGTGCCAACCTTTACCCTTCTGGAGCACAGGTCAGAGCCTTGAAGTGCACGCTCTTTGAAACCCCAGACATTAGCCCTACAACAGGGTTCCCTAAAAGGCTGCCATTCTGATGAAGTCCAGGCTGACTGCTTAACACAAATATTCAGACAGCACAAATCAGGCTGAAGTTTAGGGCCTGGAATAGATGAGAACAAACCACCAAGCAAAGATGGAAAGAGAATTTTCAGTGCTAAAGCTTATCCCCTTAAGATGGGTCTCCTGTGAAGAGGTAGGTTTCAAAAGTTTGTGCGTAAGAAAGGCTGCTTCATCAGCAAATAAGACAGGATGTAAGGCCAATCTGAAGTGACTGGTTTGTTTGTTTTTTCTTCTTCTTTTTTTTTTGGCTAAAAACTGTCAGAAGCTCACAGCTTGGAAGAGATCTCACCCAACTGCATGGTAGGACAGAGATTGCAGACAGTCAGCTGCAGAAGGCCTTTTAATAGCATATTCCTGGCACATGATGGGGGTAACCCATGCTGATACTGGGGGGCTGAGCCCCCCAGAACAATTCACCATGGCACCCTGCGATAGGGTCAGCACCTTTCCTGTAATCCCAGGCTATCCTTAGTGACACGTCTCACTCAACTCAGCTGTCCCTGAGGCTGGAGAAGAGGTGGCCGAGAGGGAGCTGCCTTGCCAGAGCTCGCCAGCTCTATGGCAGCAAAGCTAAGAAAAGAACCCGGGAGTCTGGCTCCAGCTCTGAAGAGGTTCCTCATCTGTGCTGTGAACATGAACCGTGAGCATACTCAGCCTCCTCTGCCTGTATTCCTCTTCATATAAAAAAACATCCTCTTGGCCTGTTGATTACTCTCCAAGAAATAGATTTATCTAGAATCAGTGATTATAATGCATTTTGCATATACAGAAAGGATATGAGATAAATGCAATATACAGAGGCAATCTAGTAATAAGCATATCACACTTCTGGTTCATGGCTAGTGAAACTTGGGCTCAAATATATTTATGATAAAACTGATTTTGTAATATGTACTCCATTGACTACATCATGGATGATTTGTTTTTAAAGGTATTTTCAGAAAGAAATGTTATTTTATTATCAATTCTTGGAGTTTGAAATAGATTTGCATTAAAATATTAAACTTAATATGTTGCATTTAATGAACAATAAGGGACTTCCCAGGTGGTGCTGGTAGTAAAGAACACACCTGCAAATGCAGGAGATGTAAGAGGTGAGGGTTCCATCCCTAGATCAGGAAGATTCCCTGGAGGAGAGCATGGCAACCCACTCCAGTATCCTTGCCTGGAGAATCCCATGGACAGAGGAGCCTGGTGGGCTACAGTTCACAGCGTCACACAGTCAGATGTGACAGAAGCGACTTAGCACGTATGCAATGAACTATAAAGTAAATGGGAAAAGTATGATGACAAAAATCTGGAAAATATCTCCTTGTGTCTTCCCAGATGCTGGGTCTGGAAGACATCCATGAGAACCTGAGATGACCTGAGGTTGTCAGAGAGATATAAAATGCAAGAAAAACATAAACAACTAACAGGCCGAATGCAGCAGATCCTAGAACCGAAGTGAGCAGTCCGGGCTTATATCACAGGCCTGGAGGGCGTGTGGTCCCTGATGGCCTGAGAATAGAACCGGCTGCCACCGGGATGGGAGTGGCCCGGACTTCCTGCCTTTTGGTTAGACAGACTGCCTTCCTGAATTACTAGGTCTAGGAAGTGGTGGTGACAGGGTGGGGGTGGGGTGGAGAAGTCACACGTGTCACGGACAACCCCCATTGCAGCCCTCTTCCTCGCTGCCACCTCACTTCCCCTCTTATAGACCAGTTACCTAATCTGCAGCACGCCCAGATGGTATCTGGGAGCTCTAACGGCTCTGAAATCACACAGTTCTAGAATTCAGACACAAGAGCAGCAGCTAAGAGACAGGCAAAAGCCCAGCCCCGAAAACCAGTGCTGGATGTCACAGGTGAGACACCGAGTGTGGGGTCGAGGACTCGAACAATAGCCAGGCCACGTGCCCTTACGTGCGCAGTCACTGTTCTTGCCCATGTGGGCATTGCTGGCACCGGTGGGAAGACACAGGTTACACAGGTTGGTCTACCGGGCATCTAATCCATAACCCTGGTCTCTCTCCATCACACAACACTAGACACTGGCTTACATGGGACTTATAAGCCTGGGCGCACCTAACCTTCATCCCTCCACCCCTCCTGATTCTGGTAGCACTGGGAGAAACACACCCCTGCCTCCCTTCTCTCCTGAGGAGGATTCACCTAATGGGGTAAGTTTGGAAGAAGAACCTGTGTCTGCAGGGGGCAGCCTTCTGGCCTTGGCCAATATATCCAAAAGGTCATCATTTCTATATGTGCTCAAAAGCCCATCATTTTCTGTATGTGCCCTTTTCTATATAAAGCCCATCATTTCTATATGTACTCAAAAGCCACATGTGGCTGGTGGCTACTGCATTGGACAGCACAATCTTAGAGGCTAATCCACCGACCTCCTATGTCCCAGCTTGAAGACTTCTGGGGAGGAGAGGTCCCCACCTTTGGAATCACTCTTGTCACTTGGTGGTCACTTCTGGTTGCTAGAAACATCTTCACATCAAACTGAAACCTGCCTCCTTGTACTGTCCCGCTTCTCAATTCTAGTCTTGCCCACCCCCTCCCCCGACCACCTTGACTTGTTGGGAGCTCCTCCAATATTTAAAGACAGGAGAATACACTCTCCCAGTTCTCCAGAGCCTGACTCTTCTCAGGGTTAAATGGCCTGTGTTACCTCTGCTGTTCCTCACATGACCCAGAGTCTTGGCCCTTTGTGGGTTCATCACCCGTTGGACCCTGGTCGGCCACTCAACTTGCCTTTGTCTCTCTGAGAGACAGTCAGAAGGGAACACGTGCCTCTAGAAGGATACTCAGGCTTGTTTCAAATACCTTCCTGCTGCCCCCACATCAGTCCCCAACCCTGGCATTGTTTGCTGGAAGAGAGCTTCCCATTTATTTCTCATTTGAGAACACTAGATTTATAACGGTTGTGGACACCTGTTGTTTTTGACTACCCAGCATGCAGTTTTCCTAATTTAGAATCCCCAAATAGGTGAAAGCCATGGCCCTGTCTCCTTGATGGAGGCTGAAAGGGAACAGACTTCCACGCCCCACATCACCGGCTCATGCCTGAGCGGATGGTCAGAACAGCGAGGTCTGTTCCAGCTTTGATGCACTTGGTTCCTGCATTTTTCATACATTCTTTCTGATGATTGAGAAGTGGCTGAAGGTGCAATGGAGAGAGTTCTAGAATATCAGACAAACTTCCCAGTACCAGTGCTGCTAAACAGTTCTCCAGAAGTAACTTCAAACCTGCCTTGGGGCTCTGAATTCAGAACAATTCTCTAAAATAGAGACCAAGACTGAGACAGAAGACTTGTGCCTTTCCCTGCTGGCACTAGGCAATACCGTTCCCACCTTGGAGAGGAACCCCGAGACCCTGGATACAGGTGGTGGCAGGGACTCGGAGTCAGGACAATCTGGACCTCGTTCCAGCTCAAACCCTGGTATTGAAGGACCCTGGGCAAATGGCTTTCCTACCCTGGGTTTCAGGTTTTCCACATGGAAAAGAAAGGACTGAGTGATTTTTAAGGTTCTTTTTCATTCTGATTCTCTATGACTCTGAACCCTGTAGGAGCTATTACTTCCTTGAGATTTACTGTTTTCCCCCTTTTTGCTGGCTTTGTATTAACACTTTACAAATTTGTGAATGGATAAAGAAAACGTGATATATCCATGCCATGGAATATTATTCAGCCACAAAAAGGAATAAAGTACCGATACATCTACAATATGGGGCTTCCCTGGTGGCTTAGAGGTAAAGAACCTGCCTGCCAATGCAAGAGATGTAAGAGATGAGGGTTCGATTCCTGGGTCAGGAAGATCCCCTGGAGGAGGACATGGCAACACACTCCAGTATTCTTGCCTGGAGAATTCAATGGACAGAGGAGCCTGGTGGGCTACAGTCCATAAGGGTCTCAAAGAGTCAGACACAACTGAAGAGATGTGGCAAGCAGGCACACACATCTACAATATAGGTGAACCTTGGAAACTGTTAAGTGAAAAATCCTAGTCACCAAAGACTATAGACGGTATGCTTCTTTATATGAAATGTTCCGATAGGCAGATCTATCATGACATAAAGTGAACTACTGATTGCCTAGGGCTAGCAGGAAATGGGGAGTAATGGCCGAGAGGTATAGGATTTCTTTTAAAGATGATGAAAGTGTTCTGAAATTGACTTTGGTGATGGTTGCACAACTCTGTGAATATACAAAAAATATGCAATTGAAATCGATGACTTGTATAGCCTGTGAATTGTATCTCAATAAAGAGAAGGCAATGGCACCCCACTCCAGTACTCTTGCCTGGAAAATCCCATGGACGGATGAGCCTGGTAGGCTGCAGACCATGGGGTCAGTAAGAGTTGGACACGAATGAGCGACTTCACTTTCATTTTTCACTTTCATGCATTGGAGAAGGAAATGGCAACCCACTCCAGTGTTCTTGCCTGGAGGATCCCAGGGACAGGGGAGCCTGGTGGGCTGCTGTCTATGGGGTCGCACAGAGTCGGACACGACTGAAGCGTCTTAGCAGCAAAGCTGTGGAAAAAAAATCAGGCAACAAGCTTGAGAGAAATCTAATGTATTTTAAAGCTGTGCTCATGGCATTGGAGGACACCCTTGAAAATTAAATCCACTCATAACCCAACAATACTATGTTACTGTTTAACGTCTCTCCCTTGGTCAATTAATAAAATTAATTTAATTTAAATGTAACATCTTTAAAAGTGTCCCTTCTAAGAAGGTCTAATTAACAGTCTAATGGGATCAGGAAAAGGAGAGATGGTGCCTGACCAGTTCTCACACTTGATTCCAGAGAGTTCACTGGGAGTGGTTTCTCTTTTCTCTAGACTTTTTATTAGGTTCTCATGGAAACTGCCAATAGGTTCTCATGGAAGCATTACAGAACAGTGCCCATCATACTTTGATATGCACACCAGTCAGATGGGGATCTTAGATTCTAATTGAGCAGGTCTGGGGTGGGGCCTGAGAGTCTTCATTTCTAACAAGCTTCCCAGTGTTGTGGATGCTGCTGAACCATGGTCCACATTTCAAGTTGCCAGGCTCCAGGAATGCATTATCCAATGTGGCTATGAACACTTGCAATGTTCTGATCTAAACCGAGATGTAGATGAGTGAAGGAGAGAATGCAAGTGATGTAAGATAGACACTAGATTTCAAAGATGAGCAACAAAACAAAAGAATGTGAAATAATTTTTATATTTGCTGCATGCTGGAAAAATAATATTTTGAACACATCTAATTAAATAAAATGAATTTTTAAATTGCAAGTCTTATTTGTGGGAGATACCTGTAGTCCCTTGCCTCCACCATTATTTATCTTCCCTTCTTCCTTCATAGACTTTCACCTGGTCACATGGTGGTCAACTGAAATTAAGACTACATTTCCCAGCTTCCCTTGCAGTTAGGTGGGACCACGTGACTAATCATTGCATGAAATGTAGGGAAAAGTCACGTGGCTTCCAAGATCCTTTCTTAAGAGATTACACAGGTGCGTTCTTTGCCTCCTTCTTCATTCCTTCCTCTAGACTGCTGCCTAGAATGCAAAGATATTGCCATGTCAGGCAATAAGGTCAAGGCCATGCCCAAGAGAACAACAAAATGTAAAGTCCACGATGGCAAAGATTTTTGTTGGTCCTTTTTTTCCCTTCCTCTATTTCTATAATGCCAGTACCTAACTGGTGCTAAACAAATTTTGCTGACTAACTGACTGACTGATGAAATGAATGAGTAAATCTGGATCTCTGATACTAGGGAGGTGACATCAACTGCAGACCACCCACCAAAACTTTTACATGAAAGAGAAACAAACTACCTTGCTTAAACACAAACCAAATCCTAATCAATACAATATTGAGAAGTCCTGTAACTGCTTTTACCACAGAAGGTTCACTTAAAATGCTAAGTTAAACCTCAGTAAATCTAATCACATTTTAAATGCATCATGATATTCATCTTTTCAATGTTGTAGATTATTTTACCATGTCTAAATCTATCCATTTGTTTAATAAGCTGAGGTTTCAATATTTCAAGTTTGTAAAACCCAGACATGCCTCTCGCAGTTCGTTCTTACTAACAGTTCAAAGCACTGTAGAAATTCCAACCAGCAATGTTTTTCCTAACAGTCCTAGGGTATAGGTGAGTTAGCATCCAAAAGGAGCATTTTATAAGATAGAGATGAACTGATTAAGAGAAATTTTTCCATGTCATTCTCCATCCATTACACTTCACTACTTCTAAACCAAAAAGGAATTTTATATTAGAGAGGTTAGTAACAGCATATTTTAAGCAAAAACAACTGTTTTTCTCTTATTTTTAAGAAAAGATTTCTATTCATTTACCCAAGTTTTCTGCTTTGCTGATGTCTGAGAAGAATTATGCCTTTTTACATTGCTCTGTAAAAGAAAATACCTTTGTGCCTCTGGAAATGCCACTAGGCTACCTAACTCTGGGGTGCAAACAGATGGGGCTCAAATTCCCATCAACACCGTGTGAGGCACCGTGTCCTGGTTCCCTATTCTTAGGGGAGCAAGAGAGGCAAGAGGATTCCAATAAGCCCCGAGTGGGTAGCAGGTAAGACCAGGGATAGAGCTGGGGTGGAGCAGAGAGGTCCAGAGAGGACCAGTATGGACCAGTCCTGGGTGTTTCCACTTGAGGCCATTTCCAAGGTTGAGGAGAGCTGCTATCACCCATCAGCAGAAAGTCAAGGAGAACGTCCATGTGATTTTTCACCCTTCCGTTTCCTGTACCCTGGAGGCTCATCCTTCGTTCCAAGCTCGCCAGGCTTTGAAGTTGTAGGAGACCAAGAACCAGCTGCTGATCATGCTGTTAGCGCAAGTTCATGTGACTAACGCACAGTGAGGGCAAACAAACTGAAATGTCAGAGTCTGGAGCAGAGAAAGGTTTACTGCAGGGCGCCGCAAGACAGGTGGCTCACGCTGTAAAAACCCCTGAGCTCCCCACAGGGTTTCAGCACTGCATATTTAAAGGCCAAGTGAGGGAGAGTGGTCTCAAAATCAGTTTGTGCACGTGTCTGACGGGCTGATGATGAAGGAACACGGTGGGGTCACAAGGTTAACCTTATCCGTCCTTAGGCTCCAGGAAGCCTGGGGCTGTGTGCTCATGATAGTCAAGTAGTCAACATCTTCCATGCAGTGGGGGGTTTTCATATCTGGCACACAACTCAGGAAATGTGCATCAAATACTGTTATCTAGGTACTTCAGAGGGGAGCTAAAGCAGAGGATGTGGGGGAAGGCCACTCCGTTACAGCGTTGAATTCACGATTGGTCACAGTGACAGGTTCTTTTGTTGCTGGGAGGAGCCCTCTGTGACACCAGAGGAACTCTGGAAGAACAGCTTAGTCACATAGCACTCATATAGCACTGGCTGCATCATTATTCTACTGGATTGGAAGCCTCGTGTTTACTGTTAAGAGAGCTGATCCATAAGTCCAATGCCAGCACATTTCTTTTCTGGATGTACCAGGGACGCTTCTAGACAGAAGGCATTTGATATATAAGTTCCCTTTTAATTAACTCAGTTCAGTTCAGTCGCTCAGTCGTGTCTGACTCTTTGTGACCCCAAGAATCGCAGCACGCCAGGCCTCCCTGTCCATCACCAACTCCCGGAGTTCACTCAAACTCACGTCCATCGAGTCAGTGATGCCATCCAGCCATCTCATCCTCTGTCATCCCCTTCTCCTCCTGCCCCCAATCCTTCCCAGCATCAGAGTCTTTTCCAATGAGTCAACTCTTCACATGAGGTGGCCAAAGTATTGGAGTTTCAGCTTTAGCATCAGTCCTTCTAATGGACACCCAGGGCTGATCTCCTTCAGAATGGACTGGTTGGATCTCCTTGCAGTCCAAGGGACTCTCAAGAGTCTTCTCCAACACCACAGTTCAAAAGCATCAATTCTTCGGGGCTCAGCTTTCTTCACAGTCCAACTCTCACATCCATACATGACCACTGGAAAAAGAGGGAACTTATATATCAGACACTTTAATATACCATTGGCACAAATTTTCCCAGAGCTAAGTTCCAAACTAGAACTGAGTGAAGTACCTTTAAATACAGTGTTTAAAAACTCTAGGGCTACAGGATAGTATTTAATGCCTGATTTGTGACATTTTGGAGAGGATGGGAATCCTGGGGTATGAGAAGGTAAAAGTGCATAACAACATAAAAATACAAAAGAGGTGAATGCATAGAGTGAAGTTCATCTGTGAGGCTAGGACAAGTGGCATGGCAAGCAAAGGATGCTAAGGGATGAAGCTGGAAAGACGAACAGAGATCAATGGAGAACAGCTCTGGCTAAGAAACTGGACTTTGGTCTACTATGAATGGGGAGTCATTGGAGATTTTAGAAGCTGAGCAGGACAAGGTAAGTGTGTATTTTGAAGCATAAACATAACAGCATAGTGGTTGAATGCATAGAGTTGAGAGCCACTGGAAGCAGCTACCGCAACTGCATAGGTGTAAGACTGTGACAGGAGGGGTATCAGGAGGCGGGGAGGGTGGCTCTTTGGTGGCTGTTGGTCTTGGGATAGGAGGGAGCAAGCCTCATCTGCAGATGACCTGCAGATTTCTGACTTGGGATCTGGAGAGATGGAGATAGAAGAGCAGCTTGACTTCCTTGGCCGTCCAGTGGTTAAGACTTTGCCTTTCAGTGCAGGGAGTGAGGATTCCATCCCACATGCAGCCAAAACACTAAAACATAAAACAGAAACAATATTGCAACAAATTCAACAAAGACTTTTAAAAAATAGAGCAGCTTAGGAAGTGGAGGATAAAGATGAGGAGGTCTGTTCTAGACTGTGAGTTTAGGATGCTTATGGGAGAGCCACATGGGAGGCCTCTGCAAAACTGTCTGGGTCTACATGACCCTACTTTTTCCATGCCAAGGGATATCTTTCTACTTATTCTCACAATGTCCTCTCATGTGTCAGAGGTGGGTGCTGAGGCCCAGTTGGGCTTCCAGCGGTAACACCACCTCCTTCTCGGAGCAACTGTCACAATTTCTTCAGCACTTACTGTCTGTTCAACACTGGGTCCCCAGCTTTCCATGCTTTCTGTTTATCCCACAACAATGCTTTGAGGTAGTTATCATCCTATATCTCATATGGGCAACCTGAGACTGAGATAGAGTAGCTGACATGCCCAAGTTTTAACAGCTGGAAAGTCGCAGAATTGGTTTTGAAACCAGAGCCTTCAAATTCCTCCCAATGAAAGTGAAAGCGTTAGTTACTCGGTTGTGTCTGCTCTTTAAGACCCCATGGACTGTAGCTCACCAGGCTCCTCTGCCCATGGGATTTCCCAGTCAAGAATACTGGAGTGGTAACCATTCCTTTCTCCAGGGGATCTTCCCAACCCAGGGATCAAACCTGCATTTCCTGCATTGGCAGGCAGATTCTTTACCATCTCAGCCACCAGGGAAGCCCTTCTTCCCAATGAACTTAGACTCAACAATATCATATTGCTTTCAGACGAGGATCTGAATGGAAACCTAACAAGTTCTATAATGGTTTCATTTGAAACTCATTCATGTATTCATTCACTGAATTAACACTGAATTCCTATTAAGCTCAAAGTATAAACATATGAACATAGTCAACACAACGTGGGTGCAGAGAGTGGGGAGAGCGGTTGTGGTTGTATATGAACAAATGAGCCTTTGTCTTCAAGGAGCTCTAAAGCAGAGGTCAGCCAACTACAGTTTAGCTACCAAATCCAGCTCACTGACTGTTTTTGTGAATAAAGTTTTATTGGAACATAGCCACCCTATTTGTTGACATGTCTATGTTGCTTCTGCATCAACAACTGTGATTAAGCAGCTGCAACAGAGACCAAACGGACCACAAACTTAAAGTATTTACTATCTAGCACTTTTTAGAAAAAAATTGCCTACCTCTGGTCTAGAATCAGAATTACAGAGGCATCAACTATAGATGAAATCTAGATTATTAAAACGGAGAAGGCAATGGCATCCTATTCCAGTACTCTTGCCTGGAAAATCCCATGGACGGAGGAGCCTAGTGGGCTGCAGTCCATGGGGTCGCACAGAGTCGGACACGACTGAAGCGACTTAGCAGCAGCAGCAGCAGATTTTTAAAATGGCACAGGGACTTCCCTGGTGATTCAGTGGCTAAGACTTCACCTTCCAATGCAGGGGGCGAGGGTTTGGTCCCTGGTCAGGGAACTAAGATCCCACATGCCTCATGACCAATAATAATAATAATAAAGAAACATGAAACAGAAGTAATATTGTAACAAATTCAATAAAGACTTTAAAAATGGCCCACATCAAAAAATATTTTTAAAAAATTAAATAAAATGGCACAAATTAAAAGTTGTGGAGATGCCAAGGAGAGCAACTAAAGCCACAGACATGATTCACCCAGGAGGAGGTTTTGACAAAGCCATGGGCTATCAGGAACAGATTCCAGCCTGGAGCACCACCCAACCCACCGTGTGCCTGTGCTTGAAGGCACACAGTCCAGGGCAGGGTAGAAGATGCTCAGGTCCCTGGAAAGTAATCGTCTAGGTCGCTTTCCAGAGCATCAGAAGTTATGGAGTGCTTCTGGCTCTGCCGTTGCTGGGCTGCCGGACCTTGAGCCGATCTACTTACCTCCTGGTCCTCAGATATCAGTTATCTCTTACTGGCCTATCAGGTTGTAAAACCCAAATGTGGGGGGGGGGAAGTCCCTGAGTGACTTGTGAAAAACTGAAGCACTCTGCAAATTCTGGGGGTCCTTGGGGTGGTTGTAGGCACACATAGACTGCCTTGAAGATCCTTACATGTAGCACTCAGAAGCAAAATTATCAGCCTTGAATGTGAAATTGCTTTTGTCCCCAGCTGAGCACACTCCATATTTTATTAATTCACTCAGAATGCAGCTTGCTATGTTACAAAAGAATTTTCCCCGAGAGGAGTCATTTTCAAGCTGGGAATGTGTGGACATCCCACCCCAAGAGATGATCCTGTGTTTTCTTGGAGGTGGAGGCAGCCCGGAGGTTGGAGCTGGTGTGAGTTGATGCTGGAGGTCTGAACCCAAGGGAACACGTTCTGTCTGGAACCATCACAAAAGTCTTTGCAGATCCTCAGCCAGCTGGCCCAACTCTGCTAGACACTGTGTTCCCACTCCCTCACCCTTCCTCCAGGAAGCAACTCCTCTGGCCCAGCCTCCATGATGCTTTTCTGCTCACACCCTTGAACCCATATCCCCAGTCCGAGGTGGAGCCCGCGGAGCTGTCAGTGCCGCCCAGCCACAGCACCTGGCTCGCCTCCCTCCATGCTGGGCCAAAGCCTCAGACTCAGGAGAAACCAGAGCTTGCTCAGCTGGCCAGCACCGGGGCTTCCTGTCCAAGTGTATGCGGCTGGGCTTCCTGCTGACGGAAGGGCGGCTGCAGCAGCTCTCCTCTGACATCCCAAGCGGTGGCTCCCAGAGCACGCCCAGCTGGCACCCGGTTCAGGAGCCACGGTTGCACTCACACAGCTGTCAGACAGCATTCCCAGGGATCCAGGGGTCCGGCCTGGAGAGCTATAAAGGGGATTCCTTTGGGGAGAGAGGAAGTAGTGAATCAGCCCAGAAACGCTGGAGCTCAGGCTTGTCCTAGGCAGACAGCCAGAGCATGCCTCACACACAGCGCACCCTCCACACTGACCGACCCCCTTGCTTCACATGCGCCCCCCTCCTTGGCCACCTGCGCACTTCCGTCTGCGTCCCTCCGTGAGTCTCCACCACACAGCTTCCCTCTGCCCCAGGTGGCCTGGGAACCAGGCCCAAGCACCCAGGTGATAGCCCACCCTGCCTCTGACCTCATGCCCTTAAGGAATTTAACTTCACGGAGAATCAGCTCCCCCTTCACAAGTGGAAACTGGAGAGTGCGAATATTTTCTGAGTGTTCCATGTTTATTTTCCCACATTTTAAGGGCAGTGACATAGGAAATGGGGTTAGACTTATTCTCTCTAGTTCCAAAGATCAGAACAAGCATTCCGTGGAGGCAGAATTTGGTTTAAATAAGGGGAAATGAACCCACAAAATGGACCGTCTTCTAAAGTAGTAAGCATCCTGTATCCTGTGACTAGAGGTATTCAACAGACACTGTTTGCAGACTTTCAAGTGTTAGACTGTAAGCTCCATGAGCACTTCTGTCTCCATTCCTGCTGCAGGATCCAGCATCCAGCACACTGCCTGCCAGAGAGTAAGTGCTCCAAATATTTGTGGAAGAGAGGAAGGAAGAGGGAATGAGAAAAACAGGCAGGGAGAGAACTGGAAAGAGAGACGGAGAGAAAGCAGGAAGGAGGAAAAGTAGGAAGGATCATCTCCAAGAACTCTGGAGAACTGACTCTCCTTTAGGAGAGAGCTTGGACAAGCTGACTGCAATGATCTTTTTGACTGTGAGATTATAAAATGAGGGTTTTGGGCGCCCACTCCACGGGGACTCATCAAATCCACAAGCAGACTAAGCAACTCTCCTGTGATGGTGTGTGTCCCAGGTACAGGCTTTTCTACCCAAGCCCGCTGTAGTCTACAAACCCCCACACATACATGTTGTCCTGCATTTCTGCAGAACCCTGTAAAATGTACAGTCCCCATCTGAAAGACACAGATCCTGAGGTTCAAAGATGGTAAGCGACTTGTCTGAGCTGAGACTTAGCCTCAGGTATCCTGTTCCTGAGGCCAGTGCCTCTTCCTAATAGGCACGTTCGTCTGTCTCACGGCCTGCCATGGAGCTTTCTGCCCCAGAGACTGCTATTATGACCTAACATGAAAACTGGTGCTCTATGAAAAGCACGGAGGTACCCCTATCCTTTGAAAAAGGTAAGGAGACAGATCTACCTCACACACACACACACACACACACACATCCTCCTTTTCCCTGGCTCACTCCCAGTAGGGATAACACTTGGGCATCACCACTAACTGCAGTAACCATCACTGGATCTGGGACTACTTCCAGAGGCAAGTTTACTCTCCAGGGCTGACGCTCCTGATTACTGCTTGGAAAGATATGTTCTTTTCCGAAGGTCTGACAAGCTGGAGGTAAGGAGGTCATTTGCCCGTCTGCCCTCCCCTCCACACTTCCTCTGCCCTCCCTCATGGGGGACTGACCCCTGCAGGCTGCATTTGCTCAAGTCCCAACCAGTCAGGAGACTACGAGGAAGAGGAGGGTAAAAACCAGAGCTTTCTCCCCACACCCTCTCCCTCTATCTGGCAGATCACCTCTGGGGTCCCCATTCCTGCCAGGGAACCTCCGCCAGGACTCTGGCTCTCCCTGGGTTCTGGAAACACTCTCTCTGCTCCAGACTTCCACCAGGCATGGTGTTGTTTTTTTCCTGTGGCTGCTACTCTCAAGGCCAGCTTTCACCCACATCTGCCCTTTCATCTCTTCCAATGCCTTTATAACTGGTTTCCCTCGGCTGAGGTTTCTGGAATAGGTTATGTTTTCTGCCTGGACTCTGATTCCACGTCAGTGTGGATTGGATAAGACCCAGCCGGAGAGGCTTGAACTGTTGGAAGTATGGAACAGTACTATCCTGACCACTTCAAGGAGAGTTGAAGACAGGCAGGCCAGGAGGCAGGGAATGAGGAAGCAAGCCAAGTGCACCTTGGGGGGACGAGAGGACCTGGAGTCAGCCTACCTGGCCCACCACAGGCCCCTTCCTCTTTCACAAGACCCGACTCACCCAGCATCCTTCACTGCAGGACACAGTCATCACATCTCACACACCTGGGCCAGACAGCGAGACCCAGCCTCTCAGAGTTCTGTGCAAGCCAAGCTTCTAGGTCCAGAAGCCTCCAGGCTACCTCCATCCAGGCAGACAGAAGGGCTCCCTCAGCGGCATCAGCAAAGAAAGCAGGTGTCTTTCCTCCCCACTTCCAGACTCCCGACATCTGGGACTCCAAGAGAAGACAGTCACAGCCTCTTCCTTTAGCTCCCCCCACCCCACTCCCAAAGCCCTTCACTCGCTAAGGCGAGGTCTAATGGGGACTTTTAATAGCCTTGCCTGGGCAGAGACCCAAGGGGAGGCTGTGTTCTCTGAAAATATTATTCATGAGCACAGATACCGCATGTAGAAAGGAGGAAAGCTGGTCTTACCTTTAGATGTATGTGGACCAACTGTATGCTTGTCGCTGAGATACGTACTTTTGCCCAGTCTGTCATTTCATCAGACTATAATGGAGAGAATCAGACCCCCGAAAATGTGTCAAGCTCTATTCAATGCTTCTTTATTGGGTACCTGTCAGGTCTAGGTGTTCCGCAAGGGTGAATGAACTTCGGTTCCTGCCTTCTAGGAAAATTAAGAAGCTGCGGTCTGAAATCAGCCAGACCTACCTGGTTTTGAATCCAGACTCCAGTAGTTAGTATTTCTGTGACCTTGAGCAAGTAACCCTTGCCCTTGAGCTTCAGTTTCCTCATCTATGAAAAGGGCACAATGATAATGTCATTGTGTCTCCCTGAGCTGGTGAAGGATCCATGTAGGGAACAAACTGAGCAAGTGCCCAGCACATGATAAACACTCTTCAACAAGTGGCAACTTTTTAAAAATTAATAAATCCAGGATATGTGCACAGCCCAATGCCAGCATCTGGGGATGAAAAGCATTTCTGAAGGCCACCCAGCTACTTCTGTTAACACTGGGAGGACATCACACAGCCTTCTGACTCTAGAGTAGGATAAAACACAGCTCTTCCTTTCTCAACGGGACCTCAGAGGCGTCCCACACACCCTCCGTCCTGGCAGGCCCTGCTGCCTCCCCTCTGAGTTGCCGGACGTCCGTTGAGGTCCTGGGTTTGGAGAGTTTCCGGGACTGGCGGGGTCACACTGCAGCTGGGCGGTGCCTGCCTGGCAGCCCCACCCTTCCTGGCGGCCAGGCTTCCCCCTCTCCCCGCTCCCCGACCCCCACCGCCCAGGGTATCTGAAACCCTGCCAATGCTAGGGCGGGGTGGGGAGCGGGCAGAGGGAGGCGGAAGGTCCTGCTCTGATGGACGTTTGCCCTAAGGGAAGCCTGCGGCAATGGTGGGGGCGGGAGGACGGGGGGAGCAGGGCGGACTCTGCTCCCCTCCACCCTCTCATCCAGCCACACAGACAATCCATCCTCTGGAAGTGTCAAGTGCTCCTCCTAGTGGGGAAGGAATGATGTGAGCGCCCATTCAACTGCCCCTCCCCCTCCCCATCCCTGTCCCAAAAGATGGGGCTCCTTCACCAGGTCTATCCGATGACCGCAATATCAGTCCCAATCTACAGCACCTCACAGTTGAAAAAGCTTCACATCCAATTGCCACCGCTTGGTGATTTTTCAGGCGACACATTTTTAACAACCCATTTCACAGATGAGAACATTGAGTCAGGCTCAGTCTGTCTTTGGCAGAGCTGAGACTAGAAATCAGGTCTTTTCATTCTCCCTTTCATGGGCCTTGGTCAGTGCAGAAGCCTCAAAGAGGGAGACATGGCCACCTCCTTGCCCACTGCCCACCCCTCTCCACCCCCATCCCTCACACAAACATCGCACCATCTTGAAAATAGAGCGTTCTTTTCCCTGCCCCTCAATCATAAGAACTTCCATGTCTACCGGTAACTTGATTAAACCCCCAACCCCCACTCCCACTTTCCTGCAAGATCATCCTGTGTTTTTAAACTCGCACATCTCAGAGTCAGCCCTCCCTTTCATCAGCAGGCCTACCCCACTGTTCCCAGCAGAAAAACGTCCTCTGCTCACTGTGGTTAGATCTAGGGCACAGAAAGTCCCCTCTGGATGACCAACCACAAGCTGTGCTAAGCCCATCGCTCAAAGACTGAGGGGTGGGGGTGGCAGGGAGTCATTCCAGCGCCATCGACCCCATGCCCCCGCCCTGGCAGAGACAGGCTGGAGAGGGGCCACTCACTCATCAAGGAGGGGGAGGCGACCCCTGCCCTGTCTCCTTCCCTGAAAACAAAGTCCTTCCTCTGAGTTCTCCAGAGGCTGGCCCGCTGCTCTGAATGCAACAGCAACCAGCCCTCGAAATCCCCAGGCCCCAGAGGTCTGGATTGGAGACTCAGCTTCCACTGACACCTCGCAGAGCTGGAGAGGTGAGCCCAGGGTCCCACAAGGAGGGTCTCTCAGGTTCTGGGAGCCTATTCTCCTCCCTGGGTTCCAGTAGCAGGGGCGGCTCACTGTTGATCGCCACCATGGGACAGAGCTGGGCCTGGGCTCAAGGACAGGCCAGGCAGACAACGAACTGAACTGTATTTTCTGGGAAAGCAGCCAGTCGTCATGCCCTCAGGCTTCCGGGCATCTAGGAGAGTGGCAGAGCAGGCCCCCACCACCACCCTCGGTCGGCTCACCCCAGGCCCTGGCAGGGCACAGCCGGGCCCTGGTCTCTGACCCAGAACATTGCAGCCTGGGGACCACAGCACCCAGCCCTTACCCTAGACCACTGCCTAGTGAACTAAAGGGGGCTTCATGGAGCGGAGAAGGGGTACAACCTGAGGCCTCCTCCCACCCCCACCTCATGCCCAAGTCTCTGGATGTCTGCTTGTGACATCCTAGCCTAGCTCTCCTGCTAGGCTGAGCTGCTTGAGAGCAGGGAGACGCATTTAATCTGGTCTCTCTTCCTGGGCAGTGCTGCTATCTCCCTGTGGGATGACCACATCGTGTCACCCCCTGGATTTCAGTGTCCTGGCTGCACTAGGGTGGGAAGCCCCGCTGTGCCCAGCTCCAGGTGGCTGGAGCCTTAGAGAGTAAGCCTGAGGCACATGCTCAGATGAGGGTTTCTTGTTGTCACTAACATCTTATTGATTGGTTTAGAACTTGCATCTCCCACACGAAGGGAGATGAAGAACGGGGAGAGTATGAGCAGCTGGTCGGCATACCCAGGCCTTCCTCAACCATCAGCTCCGAGACCCATGGAATGCTCTTTCCAGGGCCCCACGTGCTGGCAGAGTAGACACTCGCAGCCTGAGGACAGGAGAGAAGTGGGACCCCAGTGGATCTCCAGCATGTGACCGGAGGGGACCTGGAGCCAACCCCTCTTCTTCTTTCTCTGTAGAGGGGCCCACCTGCCTCTCAGAGATTGTGGGGACTCTCCCAGGCCCTCTCTGGAACCCACATTTCCAGGGAATCAAATGGGGCTCGGATAGATGGTGGTGGAATCAGAACCAGATGGGAGGAGAAACAGCTGAAGAGACTCAGGCAGTTCAACCCAGATCCCCAGATGGAGAGAACTGTCTTCCTCAGCACAGTCCTGGAGAGGGACTTGCAACTCATCTGACCCCCAAAGGGTTGTAGGGGAATGTGGGTATTTAGAGGACAGACTTCGACTATTCCAAGAGAGCTTTCTACAAGCTGAGCAAACCCACAAAGAATAGCTGAGTCCATGGCCTGGAGGTGTTCTAAAATGCTCAGACTGGACACACTTGGTGGGAGGAGGTGATTCTTTAAAGGGAATCACGAGCTAAGGACCTTCGGGATCCTCCTCACTTCCCGGGGATCCCCCTCACTTCCTGGGGATTCTGGGATTCTCTGGGCGCCAATGCATGCAAGCCTCTCCCTGGTATGAATCAGCTGGCCCTGCCGCAGAGGGTTATTCAGAACAGAAGTGCTTGGCCAGCGCGTGCTGCCGGCCCGCCCAAAGCGCTCCACATATTGTACACATTATGTGCACGCAGGAGGGGCCTGGCGTCTGTGGGGACAGGCCGTTTAACGGGTTATAAACGGTCCTGTTCCCAAGCATCCTTCTGTTGACACAAAAAAGTGTATCTCTCTCCCCTCGCTGTGTAAATAGAGCTCACAGAGGCGCCTCAAGTCACTGCCCTGAAGCACGTGGCCATCCCAGTGCCAGGAAAAACAAATCCGTGCATGAAAATAACCTTCCCTGAAACCTGGTGAGCCAACTGTTCAGGGCTGGGTGGTCCCTGGTTGCCACGCAAGAGTTTGGTGCATGGCCTTCACGCACCAAAATCTACACTCCAGTCACGCTGAGTCAGGAGGGAGGTGCTGGGCCGTGGCCAGTTGCTCGGGAGGCTGGAGCCCCCTGTGGCTGCCAGGGAGCTTCCTATCTATCCAGCCGCCCCATCAGCCTAGAACCCAGGCGGGCAACTGGGCAACTGTAGACCAGCTGCTGGCTTGAGGAGAGGCAGCAGGCAAGAGTCACCTCCGTGGAGGAGCGGTTTTCATCTTAAAAGGGGGCCCTGCCCAGACCCCCAGGAATGTGCAACTGGAAGGGTGCTGGTTCCTTCTGGCAAACTGGTATTGATGGAGCAGAGGACGTGTCTCTGGTTTCCATCTGCTGCACAGCAGAGGTGCATGGCAATGGCCTGCCTTTTCAGGGTTGGGATGGCCAGACGTCCCCCAGACTTGTGAAGCCGAGCACCAAGGAGAAACTGAGAGCGCCTGCCCCATATCTGTCTCAGGGGAAGTCGGTGGTGGAGCCTAACCTAGAATCCATTTCCTGAGTCCATTCTCTCTTCACCAAGCCCTGTTTTCTGTGAATCACTGAATTAAGGATACCATCTGCCATCTGCCACCTCTGGGACCCACTCATCTCCTGTGGTCCTCTTCCTCCTTTCCTCTCTCTTCAGATCTTGGAAGCAGCAGGCCTGCTCTGAACACACACTGGCTGTGCTCTGAACACACACTGGCTGTGCCCTAGGCCTGGAATGCCCTTCCCCAGCTTCTGCGGCTGGCCTCAGCTCAAATGTTGCCTCCTCCAAGAAGCCTTCCCTGATCTGCCCAGAGTTAATATCTGCAGAGAACACTCTGATATTTTCTTGTTTTCTCATACATGTGTGTATGTGTTTTATCTGTCCCATCCCAGTAAAATTTAAATATCAGAAGAGTAGGAACTAGGCGGTGCTTGACAAATACAGTTCAATGACCAACATAATTTCATTTTAATTGCTGAAAGCCCAGAGTGGGGGGAGATATTGAATACTTCTGGAAACATCATTAAACTATAATTCTGAATAATGCGGGAGTTTCATTCAGGTGGCTCACAAGTTCCCTGCAACCTGAGGTAGCATCTCCAATATAACTGAGACACCTCCTGCTCACAGACTCTGGTGCCGTCCAGAAAGAAGGATTCAACACTTTCCTGGTGCCTTAAGGAGAAAATGGGATTTTCTGAGAATAGCCTTCCTCTGTTTTCCTTCTCACTTGCAGAAGGAAAGCTCAGGGGATGGGGTTGACAGCCCCCATCATCCTCCTACTCCCATAATTGATTCCCCCTCCTCTGCCTCTCCCTCTCCCATCCTGAGTATTTGTCATTCTCTACTTGTGGCTAATTGCTTTTCATCTTTGAAAACCAAAAATGGTTGGTAACCAAGACAGACTGGGAGTTCTTCTTTTTACAGGTAGGACAGGTTTCAAAATAAAAACACTGTTGATCACTTCCCCAGTAACAGCATCACTGAAATTCAATTGGTCAAGCATTTGTGGGCAGTCTATGAGGCCAGTACTGCCCCAGTCATCCTGGTGATGCAGACAGGTCTTGCCTCGGAGGAGCTCTCAGGCCAGTAAGAAAGATGATTTTTGACTTGACAAATGTTTTCTTAAGCACTTACTAAAGGCTAGATCGGCGGCCCACAGTAAACAAAGAATAGGCCTGCCCTTGAACAGTTCATCGGGGTTTCCCTGGTGGCTCAGCTGGTAAAGAATCCGTCTGCAATGCAGGTGACCCCAGTTTGATTCCTGGGTTGGGAAGATCCACTGGAGAAGGGATAGGCTACCCATTCCACTATTCTTGGGCTTCCCGGGTGGCTCACCTGGTAAAGAATCTGCCCGTAATGCGAGAGACCTAGGTTTGATTCCTAGGTTATGAAGATTCCCCTAGAGAAGGGAACAGCTACCCACTCCAGTACTCTGGCCTGGAGAATTCCATGGACTGTATAGTCCATGGGGTCACAAAGAGTTGGACACAACCGAGCGACTTCCCCTTCACTGAGCAGTTCATCATCACGAGAAGGTGAGAGTCCTGAATATTTCTGTACTCTGTTTGAGGTTCTGTGGAGGAGAAGAGCAGGTGAGAGGAAAGCAGGCAGGTGCCGAGGGAGCACACCCAGAAGTTCAGTAAGTGTCAGAGGGAGGTGGGAGTGTGCTAGGTCAAGATGGGGCTGGGGACAGGGCTGGCTAGCAGAAAGGGCTTTGGGCAGAGGGACGGCAGGTGCAGAGGCGGCCTGTGCTTGCTGGGTCCAAGGACTGAAAGAGGCTCCCGTGGCTGGAGGAGGGAAAGAGGTGGGCTTGCAGAGGCAGGCAGGGAAAGCCCAGAGGGCAGGTTTTCAGAATGGTGAGTGGTCTGTGGCAACAAAAGATAAAGCAAGTGAAAGAGTGCAGCGAAAGAGTTTAGAGTTTATCATGTAAGCAATGGGGAGCCCAGACGGAAGTGTGGCGATAGCAGCGGGGAGAGCAATCTGGAGGCTGTGGCCTGGGTGAGAAACAGATGAGAAGGGAGGGAGTGGGAGGGTGGACAACTACGTGAGAGTCACATGGTCTTCCACTCACCACCACCTCAAGGAGCCCCACATCAAATACCCTCTCACACGCCATCCACAGATCCTCTCCTCCATCCCACCCACCCAGCCTCGCTGCTCCCCACTGGAGATGGCGTCAGAAAACAAGAGAAGGTGCAGAATTGGATATGTGGAGACAAACGGGTCTGAGATGTCAGAACAGCTCATCCTGAAAGCTGACCACCTTGAGGTCCCTTCTGACCCAAAAACTTCCCGCCACGCATGCGCTTGGATGATCACTTTATTGACATTTCCAGCAACTGGGAATCAAGTGGGAGAACAAGAGCTTCTTCAGGAAGGTCCAACCTGATTTTTATACCAGGGGAGGTGGGGACCTTCGCACACCAGGAGACACAGTCGATCATCAAACACTTTTCCTTTTTGAGAAAGTGCACCCCTACTCCAGTCAGCCGGTTTACAACCCTTTGGGGCACTGTTGCATTGGGCACCTGGATTTGTTTGGTTTGGTATGAGGCAGCAGGGGTCAGGGAGGAGGGCAGAGGGCTGGGCAGCCACAGAGTCTGGGTTCCTGACCAGGCTCTGCTATTGCATGGGTTTCTCCCCTCTCTTGGAGAAGGAACTGGCAACCCACTCCAGTATTCTTGCCTGGAGAATCCCACGGACAGAGGAGCCTGACAGGCTGCAGTCCATAGGGTCGCACAGAGTCGGGCACGACTGAAGCGACTTAGCACAGCACACTCCCCTCTCTGGGCCTCAATTTCCCAATCTGCAAAATAGGGGATCGTAACGGCTGACAGTGAGGTGCCTGTGGGCTCTGATCTCTCCTCCCTAGGTGTGTGTGTCCTGGTCACCTGGTTACCCCACCAGGACAGGGGAATGTGTTCCACCTCTTCCCTGGAGCCAGGCCTTCCCATCAACTCCATCTGTTTTTTAACACTGTACTCAAAAGGAGCCAACGCCAGAATGGCCACCAGCCAGCAGGTAGCTCACTCCCAAGGTGGCAGGGGCATCTGAAAGCCTCTTCCCAGTCAGCCTCCCCATCCATCAGCACTCTGAGTTGGGCCTAGGTAAGGTTTCAGTGGCTGCCAGTGACAGCCACCCACCCAAAAGCTCTCTGGTCTATTCTATACCCCCATCCTTTTCTAACTGGGCCTTGGATGGATTTCAGGTTTCAGGCATGCTCACTGCCAAGGCCTCCACCCAGCCTGCAACCTGAGGAAGGTGCCACAGGCCTGGGCCAGGGAGCTCAGCATCCTCAACCACAGGCAGCCTGGGGAGCACCGCCCAGCCTGGATAGGCCCACAGGGAGGGGAGAGAGAGCAGGTAGAGGCCTCCTCCCGGGCTTCGCCTGCTCCTAAGGCAGCAGCTGAACCTGGGCTGGAAGGGAGCTGAGTAGAGCAGGAAACTGGTGGGGAAATAAGTCCCAGGTCAGAGAAATATGGAAGGTGAAGGTGAAGGAAGTCGAGCCAGCTCCACAGCAGGACAGGAATGGGAGGCAAGAGAAGGATGACCTCCTGCCTTCACACAGAAGGAGAAGCCAGGCCTGGGAAGGCAGGCAGGGCGCTGAGCCCCTGAGGAAGCACTGGCCCCCAGCCCAGGGGGTTGGCTGAAGCTCTTCTTGGCTCAAGCAAACTCCCTTGGAGACCAGTCTCTGCTCCTCACGTCTTCTCTTTGTCTAACAATGGAGTTGGAGCTATTGGCTCGAATCCTTTTTTTTCTTTGTAAGCTTGTTCCGTCCCCTTTTTCTGCTGTTTAAAAAGAAAAAAAGTTTTGAACCAAGACATAGTGCAAACGCTTTTATTTCTTAAAGTTTCTTTAAGGAAACGGTAGTGCTCACAGTAAAACGGAGGTGAGCCCAGCGCTTCTGTGTGTATAAAATCCTCACATGGATGTCTGCTACAGCCCAGAGCTGCAGATGAGCCAGGAGTTACCCTCCCCATGCCTAGGAGGATAAGGGGCTGTCCCAGGTCAGAGACTGGTCAGGTAAGGGCCCAGGGACCCAGATTCTGCCGGAGGAGACCCTGGGGCACACTCCCTTGTGGTCCCTCTAGGCCACAACCACACTCAAACGGAAGGAAGCCCAGCTACCCACAAGACAAACTTCCCTCTAACTTTTTCCCCTGGGCAATCTCATTTACCCAACCAGTCAATCCTAAAGGAAATCAGTCCTGAATATTTATTGGAAGGACTGATGCTGAAGCTGAAACTCCAATACTTTGGCCCCCTGATGTGAAAAACTGACTCCTTGGAAAAGACGTTGATGCCGGGAAAGATAGAAGGCAGGAGGAGAAGGGGATGACAGAGGATGAGATGGTTGGATGGCATCACCAACTCAATGGACATGAGTTTGAGCAAGGTCCGGGAGTTGGTGATGGACAGGCTGCAGTCCATGGGGTCACAGTCAGACATGACTGAGAGACTGAACTGAACTGAAATGAACCTCACTTAGGGACTTCCAAGGTTTCTCAGCGATAAAGAATCCACCCACCGATGCAGGAGGTGTAAGAGACATGAGTTTGATACCTGGGTCAGGAATATTCCCTGGAAGAAGGCACAGCAACCCACTCAAGGATTCTTGCCTGAAGAATCCCATGGACAGAGGAGCCTGTAAGGCTATAGTCCATAGAGTCACACAGAGTCAGACACGACTGAAGTGACTAGGCACACACGCACACAGCCTCACTTAACGACAACCGTGGAGGGCACATGGATATAATCAGAGCCGTGGAACTGTCTCACTGGTCCCCACAGGGACAAATCTTATCTCCCTCCCTGATCAAGAAGGAAGGTAGTGATGGCCTCTACATTTCTTGTGCTCTGGCATCTGCCAACATGATCTGATTTTCAATAAAACAGCAACCTTGCAGACTGGCTAGTAATACCCAGTAATTACTGGCTAGTAATTACCCCTCTTATCAGTAAGGAAAGTGAAGAGCGCCAAGGCAACACACTAGAAGGTGTGCAGCCAGGATTCAAACTCAGGTCTTTCTTGACTCTGAAGCCCACACTCCTCTACTCCTGCTGCGCTGCCACGTCCTAAAAGCAGAGTGGGGAGTCACAGGGCATGCAGTGAGTGTGTGTCGGTGGCTCAAGGTGGTTCTGAACAATTCCTTCTGGGGACTCTCAGGCACAGCCCATGCCCACGATAGGGACTGGACTCGGTGTGTGAGCTCTGAGGTCCTTCTCAAAGTTTAACAGCTCTGGAACAAACAAGAAAAATAGATTCTATCCGAATCTCAAACTCATTCATTGAGTCCCTTCCACATGCCTCATACAGAGTGAGATGCCAGGGAGGGCTTACGCCATACTTGTCCATGTCCTCACTGGGCTTCTAACAGGAAGTGAATGGACCATGAGCATGATACATGATCCATGACAGAGTCTCCTCTTCTGATCTCGGGTTGCTGTAGGTGAAAACAGGACATGGAAAGATGGAGGGTCTACAGCCACCACAACTCAGAGGGTTGGAGTCCTCGGCGTCCTCAGCAAACTCTTCTCCACAGGCAAGGGCAGGGGCTCCTGTCCCCCGTTCTCCTGCCTGGTCGAGGAGTCCCTGCCGGAGAGGCCCCTTTAAAGTATAACAGACAGTGTGGTTCCCTTGCAGCCTCCTGTGTGCTGGACCATGGGCCTGACCGTACAGGGACATATACTCCAGGAGCTCAGCTGGGGGTTCCATGGTCTCATCTCTGAGGCCTGGTGGGGGCTGGGGGCAGAGCTGGGGAGCTTGCATGTTGAGGCCTCTGAGTAACTTCAATTCCACACTCAGTGGAACCTACTGCTGTCATTCATTGTGCTGGGCTGGGAGAGAATGACTTATCATGTTGAAGTCCAGCCTTCAAGGGGCTTCCTGGGCCACTGGGGCAGCCAGAATGGCTCTAGTCTAAGAAGTTAAGGGGGCAAGAGAAGGGTGGACTAAGTGCTGTAGGGGTTCTGGTGGGAGGAGCCCCAGGGAAGGCCACGTGGAGGAGATGACACTGCATAGGGGCTTAGAGGATGGTAGGGTCTTGACATGTGGAGCCAGAAGGGAAAGGGCAGAGATGATTCCATAGAAAGAACAGAGCAAAGTATGAACCCAGCCCTGGTCCAGCACACTCCAGCTGGGGACTCGCTTAGCTTCTCCGAGGGTCAGAAGAGGCCGTTCTCTGATCTCGGGAAATAGCAGCCCGTGCACACTCCCCACCGGACACTCACCATCCGGCTCCTCTTCCTGTCTCCCCAGCCACTCCCCCCTCGAACATACCCTTTGGAAACTGAACACTCACAGAATAGAAACAAAACATAGAACATAAATGCTGGGATGACACTTGGCTGTCAATCAGTGTATCCTGACATTCTGCAAATATGTCTGAGGCCCAGTCAGAGTGCATGATTTGTCCAGGGTGACAGAGCCAGGACAAGAACGCTCATGTCAGTCATGACCCTGATCACACACTTGTATCATGACCCTGATCACACACTTGTAACAATCACATCTTCGTATCATCTTCTTTTGGAGCAAGATCAATCTTTTCTGTCCCATCCCCCACCCTGGCTTTCAGAGTCAGATCCAGCCCTCACTGTTCTCTACCATTTGTGGTTGCTCCTTGCATCCACCCTGTTCTGGGGTCTATAGCTGCCCTCTGTAAAAGTCAGGAATTATGGGATTAGTCCCCAGCTGTGGACATGTGCTTGTGCTTAGTCGCTCAGTCATGTCCGACTCTCTGCAATCCCATGGACTGTAGACCACCAGGCACCTCTGTCTATGGGGATTCTCCAGGCAAGAATACTGGAGTGGGTTGCCATGCCCTCCACCAGGGGATCTTCCCAACCCAGGGATCGAACCGACGTTTCCTGCATTGCAGGCAGATTCTTTACCATCTGAGCCACCAGTGAAGCCCAAGAGTACTGGAGTGGGTAGCCATTCCCTTCTCCAGGGGATTTTCCTGGCCCAGATATCGAACCAAGGTCTCCTGCATTACAGACAGATTCTTTACCAGCTGAGCTACCAGGGAAAACCGAAGTCAGTATCAAATTAATGGAACAGTTTCAGATCCAGACCAAAGGCCCTAAGTCTGAGGAGTCTGTGGCCTGACTCCCTCATGGGGCTCTGTCTGTCCTCACAGGTGAGGGCTTCTCAAGGGCAGCCGAGGAGTCTGGGCAACTGGCGAGAGGGAAGTGAGCATGTGACAGAGGACACAGGGCTGGCTTCTGTGTGAACAATGACTGCTCCCTTGACTGACATCTCACAAGACCCGAAATGTCATCACAGGGAAGACAGAGATGGCAAGAGGGTGGCAGGTGACATAGATGACACCTAGCGTGTTATTTCCAGGCTGTGGCTGAGACTGTCTGTCACGTGGGGGAGAGCAGCTGTTAGGACTGGGGGTTTCTGCCTGGGCCCCTGTCAAACTTCTGGTCGTCTCTGCAGGCTGTGTTTAGATTCTGATCACATCTCCCACTGTGCAGCCACCGGTGCACAGAGCTGGTAGGGCTCTTTCTCAGTGGGCAGGGGGTTAGGAGGAACATCTGGGGAGAATTCAGACAAGCCTGGCCTCAAAGCAGAGCTACAAAGCCAGGAGCTGACTGCTGCTCTGTGGCCCCAGCCTCCCTTGGAGGGCACTCAGAGTGTGAAAGTAAACAGATGTCCGCAGCAAGCTTGCAGCCTGTGTCACTTACTAAGCCCCTCTCGCTCCAGTCTCCCGTCTGATAGACACTTCAGTCTGACAGGTTTGATGGAACTCGGGGGCAGGAGCTTTGCTTTGTTCTTTATTTACAGGACAGTAAACGGAGCCTGCAAGGTTGTGGGTTCAAGACCTCCCCTGGGAGAAAATGTGGTCACATCTGGGATAGGATCTAGGAGGTACAGAGAGACCCTTGCTGCTGCTGCTGCTAAGTCGCTTCAGTTGTGTCCAACTCTGTGCAACCCCATAGACGGCAGCCCACCAGGCTCCACCATCCCTGGGGTTCTCCAGGCAAGAACACTGGAGTGGGTTGCCATTTCCTTCTCCAATGCATGAAAGTGAAAAGTGAAAGTGAAGTCGGTCAGTCGTATGGACTGCATGAACCCCATGGACTGCAGCCTACCAGGCTCCTCCGTCCGTAGGATTTTCCAGGCAAGAGTACTGGAGTGGGGTGCCATTGCCTTCTCCTACCTGTGGCAAATATGACAGAATTTCAGAGCTGAAAAGTATTTCCTTGGAGCCCCCATGTATGTCTGGGACCACTGAGGCCCAGGGTGGGGATTTGCTTACCCTCAGAGAGAAGCAGGGACATCATGTGGACCCCAGAAAGGCCAGGGATGGTTTGCTCTACTTGGAGGAAGCAGCAGATTGGAAGTGCTGGGGAGCTGGCCCCTTAGACAGAGTGGGATGATGCAACAAGAGGACGTTATGGGAGCCCCGTGGTCCCTGCTGCAGACCTCCTGCTCTGTCACCCGCCCCAAATGTACAGTGCACACAAAGCCAGCTCACAGAGGCCAGTAGTGACGTCTCAGCCCTTACTGCAGTTGATGGGCTTCCCAGGTGGCGCTAGTGGTAAAAGAACTCACTGGCCATTGCAGGAGATGTTAAGAGTCGCGAGTTTGATCCCTGGTTTGGGAATATCCCCTGGAGAAGGGCACGGCAACCCACTCCAGTATTCTTGCCTGAAGAATTCCATGGACGGAGGAGCCTGGTGGGCTACAGTCCATAGAGCGCAAAGAGTCAGACGTGACTGACGTGACAGAGCATGCACACACTATGATCGATAATTGCCAGCTCCTCCCTCAGAAGCCACTCTCCAGGGCTTCCATCAGGAAGTCAATGGGCTAACATTGGAGAATGACCTCCTGGCTTCTTCTCCTTCCTTCTCAGGAGGAGAATGACCTCAGGAGGAGAATGACCTCCTGCTGCTGTCAGTGAAAGCATGTCACGGGAGGAGATAAAGATGGACAGCGAGGAGATCACTGGGGTGGCGGGAAGACCCAGTCCAACTGAGGGCTCTGGCTCAGGAAACTGAAGGTTACTTCTGACTGTCTCTGTGAAGTTTGCTAAAAACCAGGCCAATGAAGCTGTTATGAAGAGCTCCATATGGTAAACAACAGGCAGGAGCAGAGCTGCCAGTTCACAGATGGTACTGAGTCCTCCAGAGGAATGTGTAAAAAGGCAGATTCCTCAGCCCCTCCTCCAGATTCAGAAGGACTGGAGACCATGCAGCCTCCTGAGCACTGGCCAGCCCCCAGTGTAGGCAGGGAGAGTGCCAAGTCTTCCAGTCTGCCACACCGTGAGATCCAATGAGTGGCCCAGGCAGAGAGGGTCTGGGCTGGAGAGGGGCTGGGGTGGAGCCAGGGGTCAGAGACTGGGGTTACCCCACAAAGAGAGAAGGCAAGGGGGCAAGCTGGGCAAGTGGGAGGGTGGTCTGAGAGAGTGCCAGGCACAGCAGGCTCTCTTAATGGAAGAGGGCCTGGGGCACAACAGACACTTGCTGAGTGAGGAAGGCAAAACTCTAAATAGTGTGCACAGGCCACTCCAGCTGTGCAAAGAACACCAACAAAGAGAATTTAGAGAGATGTAAAATAGCTACATCTCCTGATCATCAGGTTCCTTTTTATTCCCCATAAACTTTGTTTAAGTTCATGATAAAAATAAATAAACACAGGCAAATTACACTTACTTCACATAGTCATTTGTGGGTGGTAAATTCTGTATTAAATTCAAAATTCATATGCATGGGTGGAACTTCCCACATCAGCCGAACATGAACCCTGGGAAGGGGGGCAGATTAGGGGCCATTACCTTCTCAAATAGCCCAGAAGTGATGCTCTGTACTCCACTCCCACCCCCGCACCAAACCCTAGGCCCTGGGGCATCACTGGTTGTGTCCACACCACTCAGAACAGAAAGACCTGTGCTCATGGTGGGGGCAGTGGGGGGCACTCCCAGAGCTTTGCCAGATTAATTTCTTCTCATCCATTAGTGGAAATGGGAGCCAGAGGGAATCTGATGTAGTGGAAAGAGAACTAGACAGAAAGTCAAAATATTTAAGTTCATTTCAAGAACCAACTCGTCATTTGTGGAAATGGGTAGGTGATTTCCCCCAGCAGGGCCTCAGTTCTTCCCAGTGGCTGCACAGTGAGAGAGAGATCAGCTTGACACAGGGCCCCTGGGTAGTGGCTTCACACACCGGACACTATCTCCTGCTTTCTCCACATTTTCACGGTGGGTCAGGAATCTGGCTGAGGTTTAACTGTGGGCTCAGCTCCAGGAATCTCCCGAGGCTGCAGGCAGGATGCCCACCATCCACCACTCACTGGGGCTGTAGTCAGCCGAGGCTCAGCTAGGAGAGCCACTGCTTCCAGGCTGGCTCCCAAGGCTGCTGGCAGGCTCAGAAGACCACTTCCAAGCTCACTCATGCAACTGCTGGCAGGCCTTGGTTTCTCACTCTAGGGGCTGCTCTTCAGGCTGCCTCACATCCCAGTAGTTGGCTTTCCTCAAAGCAAGAGATTCAAGAGAGAGAGGGACAGAGACAGAGAGAGATGGAGAACCCAAGACAGAAGCAACCTTCTTTTTATAAGCTAATCTTAGAAGTGACATGCATCAGTTCTGCCACATTCTACTCCCTAGTGGGCTGGTCACTAAGTCCAGTCTACACTCAGGAAGAAGGGGCCTGAGCTCTGCCTCTTGAGGGGCATCGTATCAGAGAACTGTGGACACAGCTCTCGAACCACCATAGGGAGTTAGAGCCAATGATCTGTAAAGTTTCCAAGGCCATGACTCCGGCTCCCCACCCTCCATCCCAGAGCATCAGGCATGATGGACATAAAAGGATCAGACCTTTCTCCCAGTGGGCTATGTTCTCAGGAGAGAGGACCTGGAGAGTGAGAAGGTGTGCTCCTCAGAGGGATGTATAGGTCGGAAGGGCTATGAACCTTGTGAGTGAGCCCAGTGCCTTAGCACAGCTGCTCAAAGAGTTCTGTTGGCCTGTGAACAGAGCACCTGATGTGGGCGTCCCCCCATGGCCTACAGGTGCAGGTAATGCAAAATGTCTGGCCACCCTGATGGTCTAAAGCCCGGCAGCTGGGTGAGGAATCCTCGCTAGCCCACAGCAGGGACAGGCTGGCAGGGATGCCCCAGATCTCCCTCATCCCTCCAAAGGGATGAGGATGAGAGATGTTGTGGCATCCGGGTGAACCAGGAGGAACAGAGTCAGTGTCCTCCTGTGGACCAAGAAAAGAACGGAGCAGAAACTCATTCAGAGGCAAATTCCTTTAAGGGGCCTTGTTGTAGCGTGAGGTCAATAGCCTAAGCTTGGCATTACCCAGATCTGGGTTTGAATATTGGTTCTATTGTTACTAACATCTCCATGCTTGTTTCCTTATTTACAATATTGGTATATCAAGACAGTCTAAACCACAGTGCCATGAAAATTAAATGAGATGACCCATTAAGGCCCTTAGAACAGTGATTAGCACATAATTAGTACTCATAACTAACATATTATTACTAACTTTGGGATTACAACAGACATCAGAGTTCACACCCAGTTCAAGTGCACACCTGGCAGGGGAAACCCCCCCTAACTTACTGTGACAGATGACAAAGGCTTCTCGGGGCACTACTTGAATGCTTTGAGAGCTTGGGAGCTGACTGCCTGCCCTGGACATCTGCTGACCCACAGATGAAGAGCTCACATTAGATCTAGAGCCAGCCATAGAGCACAGTGCCAACCCACAGGGGGACAGTTCGGACCAGACCTAGGGCCAAAATCAGCCTCTCTGTGGCCGCCCCCTTCACCTCCATCCTTTTTGCATCCCAGCAACAAACAATAGCTTTGAATTTCAAATAGCCCAATAACATATCAAAGGAAAAAATATAAGCATAATATCCAATTTCAGCCTACGTAAAGCCTCATTGGCGATCCCCCAAACATTTTATTGATACTTATGCTTACTTGCATCTTGTTTCCTTTCAAAGTTAAGTCATAATTGAAACATTTAGTCTAAAATCCTGTGTACTAAGGTGATAGGTAAGGAAGATGTTTGTCTACAAAGCTAACTGAAACAGTTCAGACTGGGAGTGTATGAGTGGGTGTGGGTATTTGAAAGATGCTGTATTGTGTGTTTATTTATTAAGGGTGATCGTGTTTATGCATACATGGGAGTGAGTGGTGGGCTTCCCTAGCGGCTCAGAAGTAAAGAATTTGCTTGCCATGCAGGAGACATAGGAGACATGGCTTCCATCCTTGGGTCAGGAAGATCCCCTGGAGGAGGACATGGCAACCTACTCCAGTATTCTTGCCTGGAGAATCCCATGGACATGGACAGAAGAGCCTGACAGGGTACAGTCCATGGGCTTATACAGTCCAAAGAGTCAGACGTGACTGAGCGTGCACAGGAGTGAATGGCATGGGTAGCTGTGTGTGTGTGGGGGAATGTGTGCAAGGGGGTGCATACCTGTGGGAGTGGATGTGGGTGGAGTGAGGACCATCCAGGTGCTCTCTGGCCAGGGTACAACATTCCCCCCTGCAAAGCAGTCACAAAATTGGGAGCACGTTTCTCCTCCTACCAAATTCCTCACTCTCCTCAGGAAGCTGCGTGCTTGGCCAGGATTTGAGGTTTCTTTCATTGAGGCCTCTGGAGACACATTCCAATGGTGAACACAGAACACAAACCCAAGAAATAAAATCACACCTAGCACCTGAAAGGAGTCAAAACCCTGGGGGAGGAACCAAAGGTTCAAAGTTCCATAACTCACACTCTTTGGAAAGAGAGGAGGCTCGCCTCTCCCACACCCCAGATTCCCAGTTTGAATTTTTTAAATCAACCTTATGAGCAAACATCTGCCACTCTCCTTCTTTTGAGGGAAGGGTGAAGATCGGGATAAGGCATCTTTGTGTTTTCATTAGGTATTTTAGCAAATGCAATGAGGACATTCAGATACGATTTCCCTGTTTTGTACACACAGAGAAGTCTGTGCTAAGAGGATTACTTTCCTGGAGCCACATCCTTCCGAAAGGCCCTGGTCAAAGGAGACTCTTGTTAAACAGCATTTTCTCTAATTCCTCGGGCTTTCTTCCTGGCCTCAAAGTGCAGACATCTTGCCCACTCCTGAATCCACCCACCTCACAGACTTCGGGATAAAGTTGGTCCGGCCCCTCCATTCTCCTCTGGCCCCTGGTTTCTTAATAAAGCTGAAGATGAACATTAGCACTTGGTTCAACAGCATTCGAAAGGGAAAGGGCAGCCCTGTCCAACCCTCGACACCCCCTCGCTACCCCCATAGAAAGATGTAGCCTTTTCGCCTCTGTGCCAGTGAATGGCTCTTCGAGGGTTTTCATTAGGGCTGGGTCTGCTGGTGCAGAAAGCCTCACAGATGTTGACATTTTTTTCATCCCTGGGTTAAGATGTCTTCCATAAGCTTTCATTCCCCATTTGTTACTTCTTTATTATCCAGGAGGTTTGGCCGCCTCCCTCTTCTCATTTCTCTGAAGAGAGCAGCGGTAGCTGGGCCTGTCATTATCTCGGCCCTTTTCTCTGGACTCCAGAGGTGGCCAGGGCCTCAGGCCCCATTGTGGGGGACAGCGGGGAGCTGAGGCAGGCCGGTCACTCCGCAGACCCTTTTGTGAAGCAGCCCCTCCTCCCCGCGGCGTGGCTCCGGGATGTGAAAGGTCAGGGGGCACACGAAGCTTCCATACCTGAGCTTTTGTTGAGGGCTGGAGGCAAATGTTTCCAGAAGCAATGTTTGGGAAAGCTGCCTAGAGACTGCCTCCTCCCTGTTACAATCACAGCTGTACCACACCCCTTGGGGCTGGGACCAAGGGCATTGGGGAATTTGTTTACATCATCTGTCCCCAAAATGTCCTGAGAAAAATTTTTTTATCCTGAGATTGGCTCAGACATGAATTTGAATGGAAGCCTGAAGTCTCTGAGATGCTGAGAAAAATCCTTTATGATACATAGAGTGTTCTGTTGATTTTAACTATCCTTTGTCCTTTAGTCCTGGCAGCCTAGAGTCAACCTGCAACCTCAGCTTCCTCATCTTTTAAAGGGGAATAATACCTCTTCTTCTGCCCACTTCATACAGCTACTCTGGTTATTCTGTGAATCTGATGAGGTCATACAGAAATTGTTTTTCCAAATTGTAGGACTGTATACAGTATCTTGCTCTGCAGTGGCTGTGTGGACCCTGACTTGAATATAAGCCGCTACAAGAGGCAGACTAATTTTTTCTAAAAATTATTGAGCAGAAATGCAAACAGATTGAAGGCTTGAGGCATTTGATTCCAGGCACTCTCTAGGCTTGATGTCCCGAGGGTGAGGGGAGGTCTCAGGGCAGGATAGACTCTGATGGCAGCAAACCTCTGAGGCTTGATGTTGTATTGTGTTCCCTAGAAGGCAGCTCCGGGAGGCTGGCTGGAGAAAAGTGATGTGTGCTTCTATGTAGGGAAAGATGAAAAAGGGCCCAGGGTTGCTCACTGAGAACCAGCTTGAAAGTGAAATGGTTAGTTGTTCAGTCAAGTCTGACTCTTTGCGACCCCATGGACTGTAGCCTGCCAGGCTCCTCTGTCCATGGAATTCTCCAGGTGAGAATACCAGAGTGGGTTGCCATGCCCTCCTCCAGGGGATCTTCCTGATCTAGAGACTGAACCCAAATCTCCTGCATTACAGGCAGATTCTTTACCTGTTGAGCCACCAGAGAATCACCAGCTCAATATGAGTCAGTTAAGACATGACCGGAATACTCCAAGAGGAACCTCAGCTGCCTTGTGGAAGGAAGGGGTCCTCTAGCCTGCCCTGAGTGTTGGGTCCTTTCTGGACATCACATTTCAAGAAAGCTATGTAGGTCCAGGACCCTGCTCAAGGGAATGAGATAAGTCACTCTGAGGACTGGCCGGAGGAGCTGAGGCTGCATCCTCTGCTGAGAGCTGAAGCACTTGTGGGACAGGGGAATTGAGTTTGGTCTGTGTGGCAGTGAGGGCTGGAACTGAGCTGGGGAATGAAAGCTGAAGTGAAGATATTTTGAGAATTTCAAAGGAAAATACTTCAAATGGTTATCAGAACTGTGTAAAATGAAGTGGACTACTTTATGAGGTAGTGAACATTCCGTCACTGGGGGTAATCCAGCAGAGTGGGATTTGTGGAAAAGATTCATCCCCTGAACATTTAAGGCTCACTCTGTCAGGCCTGGCAAGTTCTTCCCAATCCAGAAACTCCTGAAATGTTTCCATTCTTTGCATTTATCAAGAAATCATTTTCTAGTGATTAAGTTAAATACAGTCAGTGTACCCTTCCCATAACGATTCAGTAATGTACCCAATGAACAAAAGTGAAAAAAAGCAGATAGAATATAATTCAGAGTCCACACTCTGAAGAGCAAACTCCCTTATTCACAGTTTTTTATTAGGATCAGCTGTGGTTGGCACAGTATACAAGTAGGGTAGGGAGCGGGGATAGTAGGTACTGCTGGAAAAAAAAAAAAAAATTCTGGCCTTGGAACCAATGAAACCATGATAGTGAAGAGAACAGGGCAAAACTTTAAAGGGAAAGAAGCTGAAAGAAAATCCCAAGAGTCATCTGTCCACATCTCTGTCTAGACCCTGAACTACATATACACAAAAATGTTGAAAAGCAGCTAAGCTACTGGAGAAAGATCTGAACTGATATCATTGTTGCTTAAGAAACAAAGTTTACAGTTTGAATTCAACCAAGATAATTGCCTGATAAAATAAAAGAATTAACATCCATCAGAGAAAATTGCTAAATTCCAGAATCTACACAACTTTACATGCATAATGTCTAGAAGATTATCCAAAATTACTTAATACACATAGAACCAGAAAAATAGAACACATTATCAAGTTCAAAGAACATCAACTGGGACAAACATAAGAGGATATTTAAAGGCAAAAAAAAAAAGCAAAAAACTTAAATTTCATATCTTTTACAAAAATTAATTTTAAATAGCGCATAGATTTAAATGTAAAACATAAAACCATAAAACTTTTAGACAATAACACAGAAAAAAATTTAAAGACCGAGGGCTTAGTAAAAAGTTCTTATATGAAAAGCATAAAATAAAATATTTATTTTATTTTATTTTACCATAAAATAAAAAAATTGATAAATTGGGCTTAATCAAAATTAAAAGCTTTTACTCTGCAAAAGAACCTCGTAAGATCATGAAAAGACAAGCATAGACTGGGGGAAAAAAAAAACTTTTCTATCTGAAAAAGAACTTATATCTAGAATATATTTTAAAACTTGCAAATGGAGTTTACTCCCCAGTAAAATAACCAAACAATCCAGCTAGAGAATGAACAAAGGCATGAAGAGACATTTTACTGAAGAGGACTTAGGGATGTAAATAAGTATATGGAAAAATGTTAAATATCACTAGCCATTAGAGAGCTGCAAAATAAGATCATGATGGACTACCACTAGAGATCTATTAGATATGAAATTTTAAAATAATCACAATATCAAATGCTGGCAAGGCTGCAGAGAAACTGGACCTTTCATATGTTACTGGTGGGAATGCCACTTTGAAAAACAGCTTGGCAGTTTCTTTAAAACCTAAACATATACTTACCAGACCTCACAGCACTTGTAAATAATTATAGGCATATACCCCAGGGAAATGAAAATCTATGTCAACACAAAAACCTATACAAGATTGTTCTCAGTCACTGTATTTGAAACATCCTCAAACTGAAAACAACCAAAATCTCTCTCAGTAAGTGAATATTCAAACAAACAGGGGTATATTCATATCATAGAATACCATTTAGCAATAAAAAGAAAAGATATATTGATACATACAACCATTTGGATTGATCTCAATGGCACATCCTGAGTGAAAAAGCCAAGCTCAAAAGGCCATATTCTGTATGATTTCATGTCTATAACACTCTTGAAATAATAAAATTATGGTGATAGAAAGCAGATTAGTGGATGTCAGAGGTTAGGGGTGGTGGAGGAGGGGGATGACTATAATTATAAAGAGGTAGCACAGGGGAGATCTTTGCCGAGAGGGACTAGTTCTGCATCTCAACTGTGGTGCCTGTTCCATGAACATATGCATATGATAATGATACACACACGCTGTGCCACTGTCGAATTCCTGGTTTTAATATGTTACTATAACCACCGGGGGAAACTGGGTGAAGGGTTCATGGGGCCTCTGTCCTACTTTTATAAGTTCCTATGAATTGATTATAAGTTTAATAAAATAGCTATTGTATTTCTACATAAAAGTAATGAACAAAATTTAAAAAAAAAATTCAACTCTACTTACAAACAGTATGAAAAATACTTAGGAATAAATTTAAAGAAAACTGTGCCAGATCTGTACTCTGAAAACTGCAAAATACTATTAAGGGAAATTAAAGAAAATGTAAGTAAATGGAAAGACATACCATGTTCATAGATTTCAACATTGTTAAAGTGTTTATTTTCCCCAGATTGATCTGTAGATTTAATGCAAGCCCAATCAAAATCCTAGCAAGCTTGTCTCTGAAGAAATTGATAAGCTGATTCTAAAATTATATGGAAAAGCAAAGAATAAAAAAAAGAGTAATCTTTAAAATATAAACAAGCTTTGAAGAAACTGCATTCCCCAATTTCTGTAATTAAGTAATCAAAACTCTGTTGCACTGGCATAATTATAAACATATAAATCAATGGAAGAGAAAAGAGTCCAGAAATAAATTTGCAGTTGTACAGTCAATCGACTTTTTATAAAAGTGCCGAGGTACTTCAATGGGGAATGAATAGTGTTAAGAAAGATCCTATAATCATGGAGAAAAAAAAAACTGAATTGTAAACCTTACCTCATACCATATACAAAATAGTCAAATGGATCATAGACCTAAACATAAGAAAGAACTGCAATAATAAAATTTCTAGAAGAAAACACGGGAGAAAATCTTCGTGATATTGTGTTGGCAAAGATTACCAAAACATGACACAAACTGCATGAATTGTACAATATATATATAAGAAAATGGACTTCATCAAAATTAAAGACTTTCATTCATCTAAGGACACATTTAAAAGTGAAAAAACAAGCCACAGGCTAGGAAGAAGTATCTGCACAATACCTAACTGGTAAAGGACTTGTTTCCAGGATAATAAGAAAGCAAATAATGCAATTAAAAATGGGCAAAAGATTTGAAAAGGTGCCTGCTCAACAAAGATATATGACTAGCCAATATGGACATGGCTGACTAGTCATCAGGGAAATTAAAGCCACCATGGAATATCATTACAGACTCACTAGAATCGGTAAAATTGAGAAGACTGTCAGTACCAGTTTGTGAGATGGGAGAATACACTGCTGGTGGGAGTACACAATGGCACAGTCTCTTTGAAAAAGTGTTTGGCAGTGTCTTATAAGGTTAAATGTATGCCCATCATCAGTTCAGTTCAGGTCAGTTCAGTCGCTCAGTCGTGTCCGACTCTTTGCAACCCCATGAATCATAGCACACCAGGCCTCAACCCAGCAATTTCACTCCTAGGTATTCACCCAAGAGAAACGGAAAAATATGTCCACACAAAGACTCATGTGCAAATGTTTATAGCAAACTGATTCACAAGCACATATTTTTAACAGCCCAAATCTGAAAACAGCCCAAATGTTCTTCAATAAGTGAATAGACAAATGAATTATAGTTATCCTATGATATACTGCTAGGCAATAAAAAGAAACAAAAATATTGATACATGCAACAACATAGATGAATCTCAAAACCCAGACATTGAGTAAAAGAAGTTAAACACAAAAGACACTGTGTACTGTGTTGCTTCATTTTATAGAAAATTCTAAGAAAGGCAAAACTATAATGACAAGATTTGCAGTTGCCTGGAGCATGGGGTCTGGAGACAGTGCTGACTGTGATGGGGCTTGAGAAAACTCCTGGGGATGACAAAAATGCTCTGTACCTTGACTGTGATAGCAGCTATATGACTGTACACAACTGCCAAAACCCCATCAAACTGCATCCATTAAATGTGTAAATATTATTGTATAAATGATTCTAAAGGAAATCAACTGTGAGTAGCATTAGAAGGACTGGTGCCGAAGCTGAAGCTCCAATACTTTGCCTACTTGACCCAAAGAGTTGACTCATTGGAAAAGACCCTGATGCTAGGAAAGATTGAAGGCAAAAGGAGATAGGGGCAGCAGAGGATGAGATAGCTAGATAGCATCACAGACTCACCAATATGGGTTTAAGCAAACTCCAGGAGTTGGTAGAAGACAGAGGAGCCTGGTGTGCTGCAGTCCATGGGGTTCCAAACAGTTGGACACGACTTAGTGACTAAACAACAACAATTTTAAAAAATGCTTTGACCTAAAAAATTAAATAGTTATGGGTCACTTATTATTAGCATGAACAACCCACTGTTACCACATTGAATGGAGTCAAAAACAAGAGAACAAGACACACACGTGATAGTTGGTCCCGCGCCCTTACCACAGGCTTTTCTGAAACACTGAAAAGCATTAAAGAGCCTTGTTTACCACTTTTGCAAATCCCTGGTGGCCCAAAGACCCCACACTAAGAATGAATGGAAGAGATGCTCCCCTTGGTCACAATGTTCTCTGAGGGAACATGTAAAAATGCACCCAAGAAACAGGACCACTTGTCCTTTCCAGAATGTGAAGTCATACCTTCTCATGGAAGTAAACTAGTGGAGATTAACGCACAAGGGTATTTGATGAGGCTAAGCCCCTGAGCAGAGCTGCCTTCCTGTCCACTTGACCAGGAAACATTTCTGTAAAGATTTCCTGGAGTCACTTAGGAGACAGCAAAGAAATGCCCCATTCGGGCAGGACTGAAACACTTAGAAAGTAGTCCTAATTAAATTTACATGCAAATTGCCAGTCACAGTGGGGCAGTTTTTTAGATTTTCAAATTAGCTGCTATACAAGGCAAAACCAAAAATGGATTTGGTTTAAATAAACATGAAAAAGGAAGGTTTCATCTTTTCCTCCCCTCCCACGGTTTCTGCACATCACTCTCTAACACTTTGAGGGGCAGGGCAGATGCAACTCAACATTCAATACATAAATTACTATGCACCAGCAGCGATACTAGAGACCCGGCCACCGAGAGGAGTCAAATGTGGTTTCTGACCCTGAGAAATCCACAGAGTAGGGTGGGGCAAAAAGCACAGAACAAAGACCCCCTGTGGCGACAGGAGCGGGCAGTCAGTTCTGATTGGGTTAGGAGCTTGAGGACTGTGTCCCACAAAGGAGAACACTACACAGAACCCTGAAGGATGAGACAGACTTAATAAGTAGAGAAGGTGAAGAGACAGTGGCAGGGGAAGCAACAGATACAACATCGTGGGGCAGGACCTCATGCTCTGTTTGAGGGAATCATGGGTATTTTGATGGTGCAGGAGTTTAACGGGAGGCAAGTGGGAAAGTAATGAATGAAGAGCTGACAGTTAGTATTTTAGCTTTTTGCTGTCTGGTTTTTGCTGTGCTTGGGCAGCAGCATTCCAGCCCTGCTTATGCCCACAGGGCCACTCCCTCGGGAGTTGAGATCCAGCAGGACACCCCAGTACTGTTCATTCAGAGAGAAAGGCCGGAAGTTAGCTCTGAATGAAGAATCCTCTTTTGAGCCAGATCATCTATGACACTGGATCCACGTACTGAAGTCCACAAGGCCATGCAATTTTCCCAACGTGTTCATTCAGGTTCCAGTTAAATGGGCACTAATAGTCCTTTCTGTGTGTGTGCTCACACACACAGAGTAAACCTACCCAGCACCTTTCTCTTTATTTACAAAGCGCTTTCTCACCTGTTAACCAGTGGAGTCTCCCAATGCCCTCATGAGTTAGAGGGCAGAGAAAACACACCCTATTTTATAGGGGAGGAAACAGGCTGGAGCTGCCATGGGTTAAGGCCCATGTTCCCTGTCACAAGTGAAGTGAAGTAAAAGTCGCTCAGTCGTGTTCGACTCTTTGCGACCCCATGGACTATATAGTCCATGGAATTCTCCAGGCCAGAATACTGGAGTGGGTAGCCTTTCCCTTCTCCAGGGGATCTTCCCAACCCAGGGATCAAACCCACAAAGTAGCCACAGAATATAAACACCATCTGAAGGGCAGGGGGAGAAGTGATTTACTGGCCAGATCTCCATGCATTTTTTTTTTAGGGTAGACTTTCATCAGAATGTCAAAAAGTCCACTTTCCTGTAGACCTCTGAAAAGTTGATTTTGATCAGATCAGCCAGCCCCACAGTGTTAAAAGTCTTGTCTTCTGGTTTTTCCTGCTAAGGACATGAAATTCACATTAGTGATCAACTTATTCTCAGAATGGACTTGTGGTTGTTGTTCAGTTGCTAAGTCATGTCCAACTCTTTGTTCTCATGTTAATGTTTGTTATAACTCCTCTCTTCCAATCCCTCTTTGTGACACCGAATCATAGAGCACTGATGCTGGTAGGGCCGTAGAGGCACCAGTAATGTGGTTTCAAAGGATTTTCACTTACTAATCAGCATCTATCATTGCATTTGATCATAAGCTGTGAAGCACCTAACAGCCTGGATCGTTATTCCCCTCTGACAAATGAAATAACTACAACAAAAAGAGGCTGAGTCGCCTCTCCACAGGTCAGAGAGCCAGGTTCGAACACAGGTCTCAGAACCCCCCGCCGACGTTCAGTCTACTACACCAAACCCCCTTTCCCTTCCTCCCTGCAGATTAGGTGAGATTTACAACATCCCTGAACTTCACAAACTGGAAATTGCAGCTCATAGAGGATCAGAAATCTGACTGGCCTTGATGGCATTCTGTAGAGCTCCCTGCTTCTCACCAGCCCTAGAGAGAGGGGGAGACACAGCATTGCCTTTATGTGCCCTCATGAGGGTTGCTGCATGTCAGCCCCCATCTTAACCTAAAAGTGACTGCAGGCCAATATCAAAAGGAAAGGAGAATGCCCACCTACACACTCATGGTAGCTGGCCACATTGTGCTGTCCGGGCCACATTGTGGTGTCCGGGCCACAGCCGGTCGCTCCAGGGCATTCTTTTGAAACACATAATGGCATCGACCACTCCACCCCGCCCCCCCAGCTCCAGCCTCAGCTCCTGCTGACAGGCAGGCTCTGAAGCCAACAGGCTACAGCCTGAAGCAGCTCCCAGCAGGAGTCGGACGAGGCCGACAAGGTTACAGGTGCTTTTCATCCAGCCTTGCAGGAGAGCACCAACTTCCTGCTGCTAGAAATTTGTCTGCAAATTTTTGTCTTCATTCAAATCGACGGATGGAGGCCTGGGGACCCTGGGGTGATATGATAACTTGATTAAGCCCCAGGACAGATGACACGCTAGCTCAAAGGCCATGTGCTCTCCTCCTTAACCTCTCCAAGGGAGACCGAAGGCTTTGCTGGTAATTGGCCCATTGTCCCTTCCACCGTGCTTCCTACAGAAGCCCACTAATCGCCACGACCCTGGGCTCCTCTCTGCAGCAGCCTTAAATGCTCTCAGAGCCATCAGACTCAGTGAGCTGTGAAAAATACCTGTGCAATGTGACATACCAGAGTCGTGATTTGAGCAGCCAAAAATGACCTTTACTGGAAACAATGACTTGGTAAGATACCTTTCCATCTTCCAGCCTGGGTGCAAATTGCAGCACATTTGGGGATGAAAGTCTGAGACAGTTTTGTTAAAAAATGTGTTCAAACTTTTAGAATGGTTTGTTCTCTTGGGGAACTAATCCCCCTATCTTTCATGTTTACCCAGTTCAGTGTCTTCCGTTGGACAAACCATTACTGAGAGTGTTTATGATCAACCATTTCCAGGTACTTTGGCATACGCTCCTGTGAGTCTGCCCTGGGTGAGTCAATGTGTGGATGTTGTTTCTGGAACAAAAGTAAGGTTCAGGTCTGCCAAAGGAGGGAGAGAGCACTGAACAGAATGGATGGATGGGATCCATAGGTGGGTCGGCAGCCACAGCGATAGTTTGTTCCCCACCCCGCCCTCCACCCCACTCCTTTTTAAAATCTTCTGTCAGCCTTTTTTCATAGTTTCAGGGATTTTAGAGTTAAGAGGGAGTCCGAAGTATATCTCCTCGATCCATTTTCTTTAGGAATATTGTGAAGGAATAAAATTCACTACTCAGGATCTCAGATGGGTTCACTTTGAGAGACGTCAAGAAACAGAGCTGTTACTGGCACTTGAAAATAAGCAAAGTACACATTAAAAGTTAAAGAAATGCTATTTTAAATTTTCACTCCTTATGATTTATTGCTTGAATCTCCCTGTAAGAAAAACGGCTAGGTATGCCAACAACACCGTTGCTGTATTTGTCATGGGAATGGAATGTCTTTTGAACTGCTAAAATAGATAATTCCAAGCCTGGAAGAAAAACAAGGGAGGAGGGAGGGGGAAGCATGGGAGAAAAAAGAGCCTCTCATTTTCCAATAATTGCAAAGGCCAGGAATGTGCCACAGTGGCACAGAGGACCACGTGGCGGGACGGCCTACAGTGGCGCACGCGCCTCCTCCCCCTGGTGCCAGGCTGGTGGTGGGAAGCCGACTGGAGATCACTTCTGCCATCTGCCCAGAACCCAGAAGCTGGAGCATTTGCGCCTTTCTGCGAGGGAGAACTGTGTGTTTTCATCTTTGTCATCTTAAAGCGGGCCTCTTAGCGCCTAAGGGCAGCACGCACCCCGCTTATTGCGCAGGAGCCCTAGCTGCGCGCGGAGCCTCCTGCCGGCCCCAGGACTGGAAAGGCCTTCTAAAAGGGGGCGTTCCGCTCGGCCCTGTGCGCCGCCGGCCTTTGTCTCCGCTCGCCCCGCACAGGGGCTGAGGAAGGGGCTTTTTAAATGGCTTCCCGGAAACAAAGGGGGCCCAGGCGCCCGGCTTCATTACAGGCTCATCGGCCACACCGGCCGGCCGCCCCTGGCCCGCCCCACTCTGGCCACCATCGGGCCCCGCCTCGCTCTCGCTAGCCCGCCCGGGCCCACCGACCCATGAAGCTGGGCGTCGGTGGGGGGCGGGGGGTGCCTCTCCTCCAGGCCTCCCCTTCTCCACCCGCCTCCCCTAGCCTTCCCCAGCACTCCTCTCTTCCCGGGCCCTCCTCCGCTACCCCCACTTCCACCCCCACCGTCGCACTTACCCCGCGCTCCTGGCACGCCACCCCTCCCGCCCCAAGAGATGCTCCCACCCCAGAGCAGCCCTTTCCCGGTGGAGAGGCTCTTTCCCGCCTGAGGACAGGGGAAGGATTGCCTCTAAACTGCCTTGAGGGCCCACGTTGAGATGATCCAGGCCCTGACTCCTGCATGACCGCTCTCTGACCCTCCTTTGCTGTTGGCAGAACAGACTTGGCCGACCACAACTGGGAGTGGGGAATGCGAGGGCCCGGATTTTGTCCCAGAGAAGAGGTTAGCATGACCTCAAACATACTCTGGGAGCCACCTGTTAGGCAAAAATGGAGAAAGGCCACTTGTAAGGTGAGCAATAATGTATGTGACCCTCCTCCTCCTAGTTCAGTTCAGTTCAGTTGCTCAGTCGTGTCTGACTCTTTGCAACCCCATAAATCACAGCACACCAGGCCTCCCTGTCCATCACCAACTCCGGGAGTTCACTCAAACTCAAGTCCATCGAGTCGGTAATGCCATCCAGCCATCTCATCCTCTGTCGACCCCTTCTCCTCCTGCCCCCAATCCCTCCCAGCATCAGAGTCTTTTCCAATGAGTCAACTCTTCGCATGAGGGGGCCAAAGTACTGGAGTTTCAGCTTTAGCATCATTCTTTCCAAAGAACACCCAGGGCTGACCTCCTTTAGAATGGACTGGTTGGATCTCCTTGCAGTCCAAGGGACTCTCAAGAATCTCCTCCAACACCACAGTTCAAAAGCATCAATTCTTCAGTGCTCTGCCTTCTTCACAGTCCAACTCTCACACCCATACATGACCACTGGAAAAACCATAGCCTTGACTAGATGGACCTTTGTTGGCAAAGTAATGTCTCTGCTTTTGAATATGCTATCTAGGTTGGTCATAACTTTCCTTCCAAGGAGTAAGTGTCTTTTAATTTCATGGCTGCAATCACCATCTGCAGTGATTTTGGAGCCCCCAAAAATAAAGTCTGACACTGTTTCTACTGTTTCCCCATCTATTTCCCATGAAGTGATGGGACCGGATGCCATGATCTTCATTTTCTGAATGTTGAGTTTTAAGCCAACTTTTTCACTCTTTTCTTTCACTTTCATCACGAGGCTTTTTAGTTCCTCTTCACTTTCTGCCATAAGTGTGGTGTCATCTGCATATCTGAAGTTATTGATATTTCTCCCGGCAGTCTTGATTCCAGCTTGTGCTTCTTCCAGCCTAGCGTTTCTCATGATGTCCTCTGCATAGAAGTTAAATAAGTAGGGTGACAATATACAGCCTTGACGTACTCCTTTTCCTATTTGGAACCAGTCTGTTGTTCCATGTCCAGTTCTAACTGTTGCTTCCTGACCTGCATATAGGTTTCTCAAGAGGCAGGTCAGGTGGTCTGGTATTCCCATATCTTTCAGAATTTTCCACAGTTTATTGTGATCCACATAGTCAGAGGCTTTGGCATAGTCAAGAAAGCAGAAATAGATGTTTTTCTGGAACTCTCTTGCTTTTTCGATGATCCAGCAGATGTTGGCAATCTGACCTCTGGTTCCTCTGCCTTTTCTAAAACCAGCTTGAACATCTGGACGTTCACGGTTCACGTATTCCTGAAGCCTGGCTTGGAGAATTTTGAGCATTACTTTACTAGAGTGTGAGATGAGTGCAATTGTGTGGTAGTTTGAGCATTCTCTGGCATTGCCTTTCTTTGGGTTTGGAATGAAAACTGACCTTTTCCAGTCCTGTGGCCACTGCTGAGTTTTCCAAATTTGCTGGCATACTGAGTGCAGCACTTTCACAGCATCATCTTCCAGGATTTGAAATAGCTCAACCGGAATTCCATCACCTCCACTAGCTGTATTCATAGTGATGCTTTCTAAGGCCCACTTGACTTCACATTCCAGGATGTCTGGCTCTAGGTCAGTGATCACACCATCGTGATTATCTTGGTTGTGAAGATCTGTTTTGTACAGTTCTTCTGTGTATTCTTGCCACCTCTTCTTAATATCTTCTGCTTCTGTTAAGTCCATACCATTTCTGTCCTTTATCGAGCCCATCTTTGCATGAAATGTCCCCTTGGTATCTCTAAGTTTCTTGAAGAGATCTCTAGTCTTCCCATTCTGTTGTTTTCCTCTCTTTCTTTGCATTGATCACTGAAGAAGGCTTTCTTATCTCTCCTTGCTATTCTTTGGAACTCTGCATTCAGATGCTTATATCTTTCCTTTTCTCCTTTGCTTTTCGTTTCTCTTCTTTTCACAGCTATTTGTAAGGCCTCCCCAAACAGCCATTTTGCTTTTTTGCATTTCTTTTCCATAGGGATGGTCTTGATCCCTGTCTCCTGTACAATGTCACGAACCTCATTCCATAGTTCATCAGGCACTCTATCTATCAGATCTAGGCCCTTAAATCTATTTCTCACTTCCACTGTATAAACCTCCTTCTAGTAGGTGGTGCTAAAATCCTAACCACGGTGTCTTTAGAGCAGGAACCCAGTGCACACAAGTGCCTTGGGAAGTGCCTCTGAAGTGATGCGGTCTGGGGAGGGGGTGGCCAGCGGCAGGCCAGCCCTTCCTTTGAGAGGAGGCTTGTTCCTATCTGCTGTTCCCCCTAACCCCACCTCAGAGGAACCTACAGAGCCCATGATAAGAGCACCGGCAGGTGCTCCACGGAGTCTTTGGAGAATGACCCAAAGGCATTCCAAGATGCTGTGATCATAAGGCATGCAGACAAGTCAAATGGACCATTTCATGTGAAGCCAGCGAGTCATGGGAATAGACACATCTTCATGGGGGGCATGGAGGACTATTTCAGATTGAACCCTTGCTGTGCTCCTTTCTCGCAGAGGACCAGACCAGCACCCGCAGGACAGGGGTGAAAGAACATTCACCATCAGAGTAAGAGCACAGCCTCCCAGGGGAACTTTCCAAAGGACCAAAGAGCCACTCCTGTTCCTCAGTGCTATCCTGGGGCTGCCTCTATTAGTGAAGGCTAACAGAAGGCTGCCTCTATTGGTGCCCACCCAGAGGACTGGTGTTAACAGTGGACCATCAGGCTAGGCAGGACAGGTGGGAAGCACAAACCCACAGGGCTCTGGGAGCAGCTACACATCCTGTCTGCCATCCCAGCAAGGTACTGTTGCTTCTCGCTTGCAGTTGGTGATGAGAAAGGTGAATTGTTTCAGAGTAGTGCAGACAGCAATTCAAGCTGGCGATAGGAAAACCTCACCCAGATCCCAGTCCACAGCCTGCAATGGGCTACTCCCTGGAAACAGTGAATGAAAATGTAGGACTGTGGCCCTGCAGACAGGTTATTACTCCCCTCCTCCATGCTATGCATACTGGGCACCAGTGATGCCCATCATTTGGATGTCGGCAGTTATCCCAAGGTCCCCAAAGGAAACAGAGAAGAAGCAATAAATGGGAGTTTCTGGAGTGCACCATCTTTTTGTTGCTGGACGGATTTTCAGCCAACTTGGCTAATATATATGTTAACTTTTTGGTATTAATTTTCCCTTCGTTTACTTTGCCTCCCTGTTTTTTCCTACAGTGATCATGAATTGTGACATTTTCTAAAATTATTAGAAAAGAAACAGGAACCCACTGGATAGTCTGAAAATTTAGATATCCAGTGAAGGAAAATCCTAGTTGAGACTAAAATTGGCTTAAAAACTGCCCCCAAGGAACTTCCCTGATGGTATAGTGGCGGAAACTCCACGCTTCCAGTGCCCGGGGCACAAGTTTAATCCCTGGTTGGGGAACTAGATCCCACTGGACCACAAGTAAGAGGTTGCATACCTCAAGTAAAGATCCTGCGTGAGGCAATGAGGATCAGAGATCAGGAGAGCCGCGCTAAGACCCGGTGTAGCCAAATAAATAAAAACTGCGACAAGGCGTTGCAGTGCTTGGGCACTTGTGTAGGAGCAGGTGTGGCCGGTGGACGAGGAAGGGTTGCACATTCAGTCCTGGACCCCAGGTTTCTGCAGTTTCTCTGCTCGTGTCCTCTCGGACGAGATAACGTCACTTCTGACAGTGAACCTCGTCCAGAGACTCCCAGACCTGATGACCGGCAGCCAGTCTGTCCAACGTGAAGGTCACAAAGAGGCCACCCTGAAGAGGATTCACCACACAAGCCTTTCTCCATCTGGGATGGTGAATGAATGGCGGCTGGACTGTTGGAACGCTCTTAAAATACCTTTGATGAGCTGGCCTCAAGCAAGGTGGGCTGAGGCCCAGGGTAGATGATGCAATACTGACCCCTTCTTGTTCTGGCCTGGGAAGGAGGTAGACGGCTTCCATGATGCGATTCCCAGCCCTGCTCAGTCAACCAGAGGTGGTGAAATTATCCAAGGGCCAGAGACCTTGCTCTGGCTGGAGCAGAATCCCATGGGCCCTCTTGAGCGGAGAACCTGTTTAATCTGGAGCAAAGGACCTGAGAATGAGTGGTATTTGTGTATACCTGGGGAAATGCTCTGAGGAGGGGAAAGATGTAAATGTTTATTGGTGGTGGTTTTAAAAGTCTGGGGAGGTATCTGCTAAATGAAAATTTGAGCATATATTTCATACTCAAATCCACTGGATATAATGAAATGGTCAATTTTAAGTCTCAAATGTTGCTTTTTTAAAACTCTATGAAAGTTTCCAAGTTAATTTTGTTCAACCTCCTATCTTAAACTCGGTATAAATATTAACTGAACTGTTTTTGAACTCTGATTTTGAGCAAGTTAAAAATCTTATATCATTAGACTGATTTCTGAGGCCTATAAGATTTCTTTCCAGTGGCGTAGGGCCCATCTGCCAGTTGCGGCTAAATCAGTGCACTGGTGTATGGGCTGGTTTTGATATCTAAGATTCGGTACATTTATAAAACTAGTATTTTAGGTTAACATCTTTTTTTTTAGTTGGTCTTCAGTCTAATTCATATTTTTTGAAGCTATAACATACTTGACACTTTAATAGGCAGTCTGCACTGATAATGCCACAGTGTGTCACAATTGAGTAACTGTGGATGGTATTGAGTTTCTAGAACTTACAAGAACAGAGTTATGTGACACATCTCCTTTATATAAAAAAGTATATTAAATATATAGTCTATATTACATATAATAATATAGAATATTCTATATTATTCTATATTACATATAGTTTCCATGGACTACTCACTCTCCTTATTAAGACTGGCATTCAAAAGTTGTCATCACAATAACCATTATATTCTTTTTTATTAGTATATTAATAGCACTTTATACAACATCTGTGTTGTTATTTATGCATTCAGCAAACATTTACTGATTTCCTCCAATATGCCAGGTTCTATGCTAAGGACCAGAAACTGAAGTGAGTCAGCATTATTTCTGTTACTGAAGTGACATTCAGTAGAAGATAAAAACGGGGAAGCAAATAAAGATGGGAACATGTTATAAGTGTTAAAATACAGAAATGAACAATGAGCCAAAAGGAAGATGGTGCAAGCTCTGCCCAGAAGAGGGAAAAGAAAGTAGGACCATCTTCCGAATGGAAGGCTCCCAGCCTTTAACTGTCAGTCACTCTCTGGATTTTACCACAGCCTCGTGGGTGGCCTCCCAGCTGCCACACTTACCACAAGGCTAAGAAGGCATTTGATGGAGTGTGGGAGAGTGTGCTCCCCACCCAGGCCTGCAGTTCTTCAGGAGTGGGGAATAGCCATTCTGATTGAAAGTGACAACCAGTCCTCTGTAAGATGTCAACAGGAACCCTCAAGCAATTACCAATAAAGAACACATTCATTTCCCAAACATCAACATTATGAAGGAAGGTCTTCTACTGAATGACACTCATGAATTCTGACCTCTGCCCTTGGCTGGTGACCCCGAGCGTGAAGATGATCAAAGCTGTTGCACTTGCTGTTCCTTCTGCCTCAACCACTTAGAAGTGGATTCATCGAGGAAACCCTCCTGATGGCCGTCAACTGTGGGCTCTCATGGCGCCTTCTGCTTCATTCATTTAGACCGAAATCCACTGAGCATCTGCGTGTGCACGTGCATGCATGCTCAGTCGTGTCAGACTCTGCAAACCCATGAGAGTAGCCCGTCAGGCTCCTCTGCCCATGCAGTTTTCCAGGCAAGAATACTGGAGTGGGTTGCCATTTCCTCCTCCAGGGGATCTTCCCAACCCAGGGATCAAACCTGTGTCTCCTGTATCTCCTGCACTGACAGGCAGATTCATTGCTCCTGAGCCACCTGGGAAGCCCCTCACTGAGCATTTACCACCCGGCACACATTAGGGCCACAGTAGGGAATAGACCAAACATCCTGCCTCCAAGGAGCTTATATCCTAAGGGAGGGGAAAGGAAAGCAAATAAATAAGGGAAATACAGAGTGTGTTATATAGTGGAGAGTTAGTGGGAGCTCCCCTGGTGGGGAGGAGTATCATATAACAATGTTTAGACTTGCCAATGCATGGTGCTAATAGAAAACAGACTGACTTAGTACTTTTCATGATTATTTTTTAATTTTCTACAGATGATGCACCTCCTTATTACCTGGACCCAGTACAGGCTCCCCACCCCCACCACTGAATTGGTAAATCACTGAATTAAAGAGAGATAAGTGCTCACAGACATAGAAAACAAACTGATGGTTACCAATGGGGAAGGGAGGGGGGAAAGATAAATTAGGAGTTTGGGATTAACAGATACACACTGCTATATATATAACAGATAAATTATAAGGACCTACTGTATAGCACAGCAAACTATATTCAATATTTTATAATAATCTATAATAGAAAATAATCTGAAAAAGTGTACATAGGTATGACCGAATCACTTTCCTGTACCCCTGAAACTACCACAAGGTTGTAAATCAACTATGCATGCTAAGTCGCTTCCGTCTTGTCCGGTTCTGTGCAACCCTATGGATCGTAGCCCGCCAGGCTCCTCTGTCCACGGTATTCTCCAGGCAAGAAGACTGGAGTGGGTTGTCTTGCTCTCCTCCAGAGGTCTTCCTGACCCAGGGACGGAATCCAAGTCTCATACGTCTCCTGCATTGGCAGGTGGGTTCTTTACCACCAGCGGCATGAAAATTACATATTTGAAGAATGGTAAGTACACTGGAGAAAATAGCAGGGATGGGGACAGTGGGTATAAATGGGGTAGGTTGTGACTTTACACAGGGTGATCAGGGAAAACCTTACTCAAGTGACATTTAGCTTGTCTAATCTTGGAGGCAAAGAGTTCCCAGCAGAAGAAACAGTTAGTGCAAAGGTCCTGAGGCAGGAGAGAGTGAACACAGTGGAAAGTGTAGTAGGAGATAGAAAGATCATGGAAGGACAGAACACACGTGGTTTGAAGGCCTTTGAGATGAATGTGGCTGAGGCTCCATGTGAGATGAGAAGGAAGAGACATGATCTAACCTATTTTTGAAAAGATTCCTCTGGGAACTGTGTACAGAATAGACTGAAGGCAGGGAGGGGATCTTTAGGAAGGGTAGAAGCAGGAAGAACCAGTTAGAAGCCTTTGGCAATGTTCTAGCCAAACATAATGGTAGATTGGACCAATGTGATAGCAATAAAGGTGATGAAATGTAGGGCTCACAGGATTTGATGACACAAGCAATTTGAGACATGAGCCTGAAAGAAGAATCAGAGAAGTTGCCATTAGCTGAGAAGGATGTGCGGCGGGGCGGGGGGTGGGGTTGCGGAATGCAGGCAAGAGGGGATTTGTGTGCTGGTGGGGCAGGGGCAAGCAGGAGCTCGGTTCTGGAATAGATGTGTGTTAGCTGCCAAATAGAGTTGCAAACAGGCCTTCTTGAGTTCAGAGGAAACACAACCTTGGAAGTTAGCGCATAAGTCTCATTTAAAGTCTTGAGGCTGGGTGAGTGATGACAGAGAGGGGAGAGGCACTCAGACTGAGCCTTGTCATCTTCATCAGGAAGATGAAGAGAAGCCAGCAAAACTTTGAGGTAGAGCAGGCAGAAGTGGAAGGAGAGCCACATGAGGATGATGTCTCAGAAACTGTGAGAGAAATTTCTCAAGAGAAGGAGGGGCCACTCTGTCCAATGCTGTGGACAGGTCAAGCAAAGTGAAGAAGGACCAGGAACTGGCCATTGGATTTAGCAAAATGAGAACATTGGAGACCCTGTCAAGACGGTTTTGAGAGTGACAGTCTGACTGGAGTGGATTCAAAGCAGAGTGGGAGGAGAGGCTATGGAGGTGATAAGTACAGACGACTGTCTACATGGTTTAGCTGTAAAAAGGAGAGCTCCAGGGCCAACTTCCTGGGGGAGGAAGTGGAGTCAGGAGAAGGTATATTTAGATGGGGGGGATTAACAGCAAGGCTGATGCTGTTAGGAGAGACCCGGCAAAGAGGGAAAGATGGGTGGGACAAGGGAGAGAAGAGAGACACGGGAGCAATGTCTGAGAACCCAGATGGACGTGGGGTGGCTCAGGCAGGTGGAGGGGCTGGCTTCAGCCAGGTGTGGAAAGCTCATCCTAACAGGACAGAGGCAGAGACAAGGGCACAGACGTAGGCTCGGGGTGGGGCAGAAGTGATGTGGAGACAAAGGCCGTGCAGGTTGCCCGACTACTTTTATCTTGCCTGCAGTGAAATAGGGGCTTCCCTGGTGACTCAGTGGTAAGAATCTATCTGACAATGCAGGAAACTTGGGTTCAGTTTCTGGATCGGGAAGATCCCCTGGAGAAAGAAATGGCAGTCTCCTCTAGGATTCTTGCCTGGGGAATCCCATGGACAGTGGATCTGGCAGGCTACAGTCCATGGGGTCGCAAGAGCTGGACACGACTGAGCGACTAAACAACAACAGGGAAACAGAGGAGGGTAGGAAGTGAGACCATAAGCTCAGGAAGGTGGTACCTTGTCTCTTGCTACTGTTCTTCCGGTGCTAGGCACAGACAAGGTGTTCAGAAGGCACTTAGGGGAAGATGAATGATTGAATAATTGATTAAATGTTCAGAATAAGCAGACTATCAAAGGACCTGAAACCTGTTAGCCTTTGCCTAAGGTCTCCAGCCAGATGCCCAGTGCCACTCTAACACACTTGTATCCGCAGCCGTCCAACCCCAGGGCTGCCCTGGCCACCTGATACAACTTCAGGCCAATCCCTTCCCTGTGCTTTCTTCTCTTGCTGGCAAGCTTAGAAGGGGCTGGACTTAAGGCCTCTTTGTAAAATGGAAGTTAGATTAAAACAAATTTATCTAATTTGAGATTAGTGAGGCATATCACATTTGTATCCATTCCTTGTCCTTTTCTTCTTTCCTAATTACCCTCCGGTTGTTATCGTATTTGTTGCCAAGCCCATCAAGGGGAGCACCTCCAAACCAGTGACATCACCCATAGTTAGAAGGGAAAGTTGGAAAACCACAGCAATGACCCCACTGCCTTTTACAGACATCAATAAAATTCAACTGCTTAGTCAAGCCCCCAGGAATATTTGTTTTATTAATATTACTAATATTCTATTAATATTACTAATAGTTTAAACTGTTCATAATCTTCTGGTCCAAGGCAGAGCTGTGGAGGAGGGTGGGGGTCCTGCCTGCGATGGGTTAAGATAGGCGTCCTGCCAGGTCCTTCAAGTCTGACGGTCTGGGTGCTCATCCCAGGACCACACAGCCTGGAGCCCGTGGGGAGGGAGCTCCTTGCCACACTGCACTCAGCCCGAACCACAAACCCACGGCAGCTCCAGGGCTCCAGTAATCCAGCCCAGTGCTCGCCAGCACGCAGCCTCCTATGCATCCACGTCAGGTAGTCTCCAGCTTCATGGGGACTTGTGGGTTTAAAAGCAAATTGCCAGAAAAGCTTTGGCCCAATTGTCTGTAAAGACCTGTGTGTCTAGTCACCTTGTTGATCCTTACTTGGCATGCCAGATTCCCGCCCAGAGCGTTAGGGAGGGGCAGAAGGGGGTTGTCCGCCCCATCCACTCTTATATAACGTGTGACACAGTGACCTGGTGTCGCTTGGAAACATCTGCCGAAGGGCGACAGTCTCCCCGGGCACCTGACAGCCTGGGGTACAAGAACTTTCGTTCCTTCCCTGTCAGGCTTGAGAGCAGGCTTGAGGGGGAGGGGTAGAAATTCACATACTTAGTCAATACATACTCAGTAAGAACCTACCGTGTGCCAGGCATTGTTCTAGATGGCAGAGGGTGTGTGAGGAGCAAGACCAACCAATCTTTGCCTGTGGAGCTTGCATCCCGGTGAGGACTCGGGGGTGGAGTGGGGGTATCACGTGAGAAAACGGCTCCCCTTCCATCCAGTCCACTCTAGGGGGTGAGCTTCCTTTCCCCCCAACCCTTGCTCAAGGAGCAGGTGGAGCCCTGGGTCCTTTCAGACCTGTGTCCCCGGACTGAGGCCTAGAGGCCTCCCCCTGAGCCTGCACCACCGGATCTGCTGAGGATGTCAGCCGATCCCATCTCCTCAGAAAGACTCGAAACCACTGGGCAATCAGGGAGATCAGCACCGCCACGGTTGGTGGCAAACCCCCGCCCGCTCTGGGGGAGCCTGCGGGGTCAGCTCCCTGCCACCTGCTTCCTGCCTCCGGAGCCACAGGGGAAATACTACCTCCTGGGGAGGTGGGGCCTGTCACCCAGATAAGCAGGCCTTGTTGGGCTGCCCACTTCAACAGGAAAACCCACTTTCTAAGAAGCAGCCTCCCTCCTCTCAGGGTTTTCCTGGCAAGTAGAAGCAGCATGAACACCTGCAGATAGCAGTGAGCTGGGGTGGATTAAAGCAAAGGCTGCTTAAACACCCACCCTTTCTTTAAATCCAGGGAAGCTTCCCAAATAAAACATTTTTAGAGGGGAAAAAAACAAACAAAAAAAACTTCAGGTCCACCACTGTTTGCAAAGAGCAGACAACTCAAGGTTTATCTTCTCCCTGTCATGGGCAATAAAAAGAGGCTCCTGACATTCATTCCCTTTAAGGAGTTTGTAAAAAACAGAAGGCAGCTGTACATGCTGCTTTGAGTATAAGGACCACAACCTCCCATCCTCGGGGCCATGCTCCCCACGTGCCCATGAGGGCAGTGCAGGGTTCGAGGGTGGGTCTCCACCTCCTGGGGTGGGCCGTCACCTCAGTCAACTCCTAGTCAGCAAGTCACACAGGACAGACTTTCCAAATCACCTTGAGGAAACTCATCTCCTTTCTAAGTCTCCAGAGTGAATAAATTAAGACTTTGTATGTAACTGGAGGGAGGTTTTCCAGGCCAAACACAAGTCACTCCGTGGTATCATGAAATTTCTGAAGCTTAAAAAAAAAAATCACCAAAATACAGAGACATTTGCATGATTCTTCTAATGCAAAATTAGTTTCTAGATCAATGGTTTTCAAATAGGGGAGGGGAGCGGAAGGGGAGAGAGACCATAACTTTTTAGGGACTTTTTCAAACTACATTAGTCATCGTCACCCCCAGCTCCAGAGTTTATGGCACACGCCCCAGGGGAGCCTCCCTGACCAAGAACCACTGTCGCGGTGAGTTAGTCTTACTCACTGGCCCTCGAACATGAGCGGCCTCGGAGTCACCTGGAGGGCTTAGTAAGCCCAAACCGCTGGGCCCACCCCAGTTTCGGATTCAGTAACTCCCAGAGGGAGTCAAATATGTGTGTTTCTGTAATAACAAGGGCAGAGGTGCTGCTGCTGTGGCCGGCCCAGGGCCACAGTAAACCTTCTCCATGGGTTTTGAGGGAGAAAACGGTTAAGAACACTGAAAAGACACCACGTGCTGTTTATTGAAAAAAAAAAAAAACAAGCTCAGCTCCCCACCCCACCCCGTTGCTTCTCTTGATGCAGAAGGTGTGACTACACACTAAAATGCCAAGACTCTACCTCCACTGTCTCCCGCATCTAGGCCACGGGAGGAAATAAGGCCAGGAATCCCCAGCTGCTCTTTGAGCTGGAGCATGGATGCAAGCAGAACAGGGGCGGGCTCCATCCCCATGCAGGCTGGGAAGCTTGACTTGTTGGGGATAGCGCCTCAGGCCGTAGGGACACCTGGAGAGAGGAGCGTGCCAAGGGAGACACCTCGGCTACCCAGGCCCTTAGCTGCAGTGATGGTTCTATTCTCAGAATTCAGAAGGGACTTCGTGGTAACCAAAGATGCAGCCGTCAAGCCAAAGTCAGGCCAGGACCCCTAGCATCAGTAATGGTCACAATCATGACACAGGAAGGAAACTGGCCTGTGGTTCCAGAGAAGGAAAGACAGTCTGAGTAAAGAAGAATTGTAGAATTTACCTTTATTTCCTATTGTGTTTTCATCACACATGAGATCGCGTCTCATAATTATCTGTGGGAGTGGGGATTTCTCCACCTTCTCCAGTGCTTCAGGGCAGGGAGTCTGTCATCACTTCCAGGGCCTAGCACAGTGCTAGGAACACACTAGATCCTCAGTTAAGGATAAACGAATAGATCTTTTAAATGTTCTGAAGTCAATACCTCCCCAAGGGGGAAAAATACCATCAAAGGGCAGGTCTGTGGGGGCCCAGGGATTGTGCTCAGCTCAGGGGAGCTCAGTTCAGTCTAACAAGGAATCCTGCAGCCATGGAGCAAAGAAAACTCCTTCTCCCGGCTGTGTGCCTTGCCTGGCTCTGTTCCTGAATATTTAGTTGGAGTCGTTATGGCTTTTGCCCACAGGATGTCTGCCCCAAGCCTTCAGAAACTGTCTTCTTATTCTTCCAAAGAGTTAAAGATCCTCAAGCATTAGAAAGAAGCTATATTTTGGCCGGTTATCAAAGTCAGCTATCCATAGAGGTGCTATTGCAAGCTGCTCTCTGGGGTGGTGTGCACTCTGGGGGGGTGGGGGCAAGTAGGATGGGAGAAGGGCTTGTATTTACACCCACTCACACACCCAGGTATGCATGGGCACCAACACCAAATTTAGACATTAGCTGATTTAAGCAGATGACTCATTTTCCGCTCACTCCTTGCGGGTGCGGGGAAGGGAGATTGGCCACGTGCACAGTTAATGTTTCCCCTAAGATATATTCTGACCAATATCTTTGGTGGCTTGTCTTTCTTCTTTTTACGCCCCAGATCCCACCCAAAGTGCCTCTAGGTAGGGACCGCACAGTGGTCTTATCCATCCTCTTATAGTTTCTTACACTCTGTTCACCCCTTTCTGCTTCCCAGACATCACAATGACACCCTCGGTGCTGGTGAAGGCCATGATAGAAAATATTGCCTTGAAAGCTACTTCTGTGTTGAGCATAAACTGTTGTCAACATGCCGGCCCGATCCTATCGCTCTACAGGAGTCCCTCAGAAATTTTTTTTAAAACTCAAAAATGAGAAATCTTATCCCCACTAAGAAGCCAAAATACCAACTTCTCCCCCTTTTTTTCTTGGCCACTAGGACCTTCAGAGTTAAGTTTAATAAGAGTTTTAGGTTTTATATACTTACTTCCTGCCTCCTTCTTGCAGTCCTGGAAGAAGGACAATGATTTTAATCATCTTATTGGAGACATGTTCCTTGTTGTAAGCACACAATTTTTAAATTTTAATTTTTGGCAAAACACAAAGTATCAATGATCTTAGTGTCAAACAGGGATAAACATAGATCCAGCTGCATAAACAATAGTGATTTCCCATAAACACAAATTCCTGAAAACAATTCAGGGGTCACAGTGGACCACAAGCTGATGATGGCCGTGTGCCAGGGGCAGCTGGGCCTAAGAGACTGCGTACCTAGATGCATGTTTGACCTGTGAGGGCAGTTCCTTCTCCAGGACGCTATTACATTTCAACCCCCCCTGATGCTTAGTGTTTCTTTCTCACATTGGCCCTTGGAAAAGATAATGATCTTACTAAGGCTTGCAGGAAAAGGTTGTGCCATGCTTAACTGCAATCTTTTTGCTTGGGAGAGCTTGTCTAGTAAACATCCGTTACATACCTGCTGTTTTCAGAATCCTGCCCCCAGCCCCCGGGAAAGGGAGCATCCAGAGGAGAAAGAAGAGAGCACAAGCCATTGCACTCAGGGCTTTTCTTCCAATCCTGGTCACCAGTGTCCATAGAAGCTTCTGGAAGCAAATTCCCCAGCAGCATAATGGATCTGGATTGGAAGGAGAGAGCATTTCCTGCTGACCACGCTGATCAGACCCCGAATGGGCGTCCACACAGGCTTCAGTGTTCTGTTCTCCAAGGCTTTTAGAAAACTTCCTCCAAATGCACTATAGTGAGTGGGGCCCATTCCATACCCGCAGGCCTCCTGCTCTGCAAAGCCCACATCGTACCAAGGCCCAGCCTCCAAAGCACTCGGCGAGCTCTCAGAAGCTGGCGTGAAGCACAGCTCCACTGTATGGTCCTAATTCCCCCACTAATCCTCCACAGCCTTCATTCCTGTAGCTGCCGTGTTGGGGGTTCTGGCACCAGTGGCCACGCGAGCCGGGCTGGCCCCTTGCCCTGACTTTTTTTTTAAATATAAATTTTTAAATGTGACTTTGAGATGAAAGCAAGAATGCCAAAAGGAGGCCGATGCCTTCTTGTGTTCAATTACAGCCCTGGGGAGTACCCCACACAAGGAACTGCTCAGAGCTCCAGCCAAGATGAAATCTGCTTTTCCAATAAGTACTTCAAACAGCGGAGGATGTTTTTGGCTGGATTCAGTAACTGGGAAGCCAACAGTTAATAGGGCTGGGCACTGAGGCAGGGCTCCCTGCCATCAGGGGAAATCTGAAGCTGCCTTTCACAGTGGCTCCCACTGCAACTGAAGTTACAAGGCACTTGTTTGGCTCCCCCGACAAGCAAGCACGAACTCCACTGCTGGACCTCATTGAACACATCTTCCCAAATGAAAGATTTCACTATCCCAGTTAATTACTCTCCATACAATTTTTCTTCATTTTTTTTTTCCAGGCCTAATTCCTTTATTCCTAGTCAAGGCTATGGTTTTTCCAGTGGTCATGTATGGATGTGAAAGTTGGACTGTGAAGAAAGCTGAGCCCCGAAGAATTGATACTTTTGAACTGTGGTGTTGGAGAATACTCTTGACAGTCCCTTGGACTGCAAGGAGATCCAACCAGTCCATTCTGAAGGAGATAAGTCCTGGGTGTTCATTGGAAGGACTGATGCTAAAGCTGAAACTCCAGTACTTTGGCCACCTCATGCGAAGAGTTGACTCATTGGAAAAGACTCTGATGCTGGCAGGGATTGGGGGCAGGAGGTGAAGGGGAAGACAGAGGATGAGATGGCTGGATGGCATCACTGACTGAATGGACGTGAGTCTGAGTGAACTCTGGGAGTTGGTGATGGACAGAGAGGCCTGGTGTGCTGCGATTCATGGGGTTGCAAAGAGTCGGACACGACTGAGCGACTGAACTGAACTGAACCGAACTGAATTCCTTTACTAAAAGTTCTAGCTTACTGTAAAGCTATTGGAATTTTGTTGGTCTGAATAAGGGACGCCAGAAATGTTGGTAATAATGAAATAGGGATACTGATGGTTTTGGTGATAATGGATGAATGGATGAGTGGATGGATGGATGGATGGATGGGATAGGTAGATGGATGGATACACAGGTTGGCTGGTGGCAGAGGTGGAGGCAGCATTGAAATAAGTGGGAAAAGTTTTAGGAGGCCCAATTCACAACCCTGGAAGCTGAAGCTCCTCAAAGCAAATGACTTGGTCAAGCTCACCACCATTGGGAGTGATCTATTAATAGAATGCAAGTCTTCTGATCCATGCTCTTCTCATGACAATGGCCTCTTGCTCCAGTAAGCTGGGCTGCACCTTGACTGAACGACATGCCATGATATCATGCTTTGCACTGATAGATCCTTCCAGACCCAGTCATGGTCATGAGTGCACTTTACCTATTTTAGTTACTAAGTATAAGCTAGTTTGGAGAAGGCAATGGCACCCCACTCCAGTACTCTTGCCTAGAAAATCCATGGACGGAGGAGCCTGGTAGGCTGCAGTCCATGGGGTTGCTAAGAGTCGGACATGACTGAGCAACTTCACTTTCACTTTTTACTTTCATGCATTGGAGAAGGAAATGGCAACCCACTCCAGTGTTCTTGCCTGGAGAATCCCAGGGACGGGGGAGCCTGTTGGGTGCCGTCTATGGGGTCGCACAGAGTCGGACACGACTGAAGCGACTTAGCAGCAGCAGCATAAGCTAGTTACTAAGTCACAACGGGAGTCATCATCAGGACCTAGATTCCAGTTTCACTCTTGAACTCCTAAGGTCACACCTAGATTTGGACAAATATTTCCTCACCTCTTAGGTAAATGTCCTTTGCACGGAGAAGCACCAGGATGCAGACAGGGATCTCTAAATTTAGCTGGGCATACAAGACTTGTTAAACCATGTATTTCAAGACCCCCATTCCCAGAGGTTCTGAATGAGCAGGTATGAAGTGGATATGGGAAGCGCAGGTTCAACAGCAAAATATTTATCTTTTTGGAGTTTTGGTTCAAATGGCATTTTCTTGGTAAGGCCTGTTCTGACCATTATGTTTAAAACGACAACCCAAACAAGGACCTAATATATAGCACAGGTTTTGAACAATATTCAATATTTGAATTATAGTCAATATCCTATGATAAACCATAATGGAAAAAATATGAAAAAGAATGTATGTATGATTGAATCACTTTGATGTACAGCAGAAACTAACACAATATTGTAAATCAACTATACTTCAATAAAAATATTTTAAGTTAAAAAAATAAAATGACAACCCACCCACATGCCACCTCCCCACTTCTCACTTCCTACTTCACTCTCCTTTTTTGTCACACAGCATCATCACCTTCTGTTATTCCATTGCTATGGACTGAATGTGTCCTCCTACTGTCATACCTTGAAGTTATAACCCCTTGTGTGATGGTATTTAGAGACAGGGCCTTTGAGAAATTTAAATAAGGTCATGAGGGTGGAGCCCCCATGATGTGATGAGTGCCCTTATAAAAAGAGGAAGATCCCAGCATGCTCTCTCCACTATGTAAGGACACAGCATAAAGGTGGCCATCTGCAAGCCATGAAAAGGGTCCTCACCAGACACCAAATCTGCTGGCACCTTGATCTTGGACTTCTCAGCCTCCATAACAGTGACAAATAGATGCTTGTTTAGGCCACCTGGTCTATGGTATTTTGTTATGGCAGCGCAAGTTGACTCAGACAACTATATAATTGACTTGGTTCTTCTATATATCTTGATCTCCCCAGGCGTGGAAGCTCTGTGAAGCTTCATGCTGACTCCAACGAACCTGGAACAGCCAAGGTGGATAATATCTGTTTAAAAAGATGGACAGAATCAGGAAGTGGTTCTAACATAAGTGGCCCAGGATACACTAGAGTAATCCTGGTGGAAGAAGAGCATGAGCATTGGTATTAACCAGATGAAAGTTTGAACCCCAACTCTATCCACTTCTGCATGACTTCAGACCCTTTAAGCAACGTTAACCTCAGCTTTCTCATCTGGGGAATGGAGGCAATCCCTCCACCCTAGGGTTGCCACACAGGAATCCAACACAGATCCTCCACAGAGCACTGCCCCACCTGCAGAGTTCTTCCCTCCTTCCTCATCTTCTGGGTAGAATTTTGCATTCAATGACCTCGGAGCAGAAAATATGCCTGAAGCCTCCCAGGTAGGGGAGAAGCATGCTCTTCTCATATTGTGGAGAGAGGCAGGGAGGACACGCTATCAGAGGCCATCCATCAAGGGGAGTGGGGAAGTCCTCCCTGCAGCTCCTTCTGCAGCTCAGAGGACACACATTCACCTCCCTCCATTGCTCCATCCCTTCCTACCAGCAGGAATGAACAAGCGCTCTCTGAGTAAACAGACAATAAATCACTAGCTGGGATCACACTCTCCCTCCAAAAGCAGCATCATTCAAGACCTCAGGCAGAGACAGCATGTGCTTGGAGGCTGAGCATTCCTCCCAAAACAGCCCAGCCAGTTTCCCCGGGGGTCCTTGGAGTAAATCCCATAGACTCTGCCAGCCCCACCTGGAGAGACTTAAACTAGAGCATGGGAGCTTTGGGCAAGGTGGGAACAGGATTTCCTGATAGACATCCTGGAATAGGTGACTGAGGTTATAGAATCTCTTTTCTCTGAGTTTTATGAAGCTGGTAGGAATTGGAGGCAGAGACACAAGAAATGTCTATACACATGCATGCACACACACACACACAGATACAGATTACACATCCCAAAGAAAAAGAAAGCAGAGCCTCCATCCACATGGAAAGCTGCACAGTGGGGGGGACAGTCCACTTGGAGTCCAGAAGCCTGTCCCAGCTCCACTCTGCTGCCAACTGTGTGGTAACCTTGGGCCTGTCTCTGTCCTGCCCTGCACTAATTCTTGACCCACAAGAAGAGAGCATGAATCTCCTTGGTCCTCCTCCAGCTTCTGTTTCATGAGGGCCTGACTTCCAGCTGGGCTCTGGCCAGATGTGCGGCTGAGGCGGTAGGGAAACTGGTCCAAGCTTGCGGCTGCCTGGATCCCCGGGGTCGCCCCCAGGCCCTTTTCGAGGTCCAATTTGAGGCTCAGACCTTTACTTCCAGAGGCTCTGCTAGAAGGTGCAGGATCTGTACTGACCTTCCTCATCTCTTCCCTGGCCTTCTGTCTGTAGGGACTGGTGCCTGGCAGGTGAAATCTCCCGAGTCCTAGGGCAGTTGTTTCCAGCCAGTCCTGCTGGGTCAGAGACCCCAGGGTCAGGCTGAGCCCTAGAAGGACATCTGCCTCTGGCAAGGGGTCACTCATTAGATTCAAGGAGAGACTAACATTTCTCAAATTAAACCAAACCAGCTCCCTTTGGAACCCAGCCATCACTCCTTCAACATTGCCTAACAGTGTCCAATCTTGCGTCTGGAACCCTGAGGGGCCCTACCAGGGACTTCTGAGGAATCAGCTTGAGAAGGGACATGCTGCAGACCAGCTGTGTGACCCTGAACGTGTCCTTTCCCTCTCTGGGCCTCGGTTTCCCCATCTGTGCTGGCCTGGCTCCCTGTCATCTGCTCAGTGCTGATGGTCTGTGTCTCTTTCCAACACCCCAGCAGCCTCTCCCTCTTCGGGGGCTACAGGGAATGCCCACCTCACTGGCTGGTCATGGTTGGGAGGGGGCAGGGGTGTCAATTGAAGGAACCAGGCACAGGCACTGAAGGTCAAGAAGAGAGCAGGAATCAAGCCTGTCTGTTGCTTCCCAGAATTACCTCCTCTCCTCTTCTTAAAATTATGAGCTGTTGAAGCCCAGAGAGTCATCAGCCATCATCCAGACCAGAGGTGTTCAGGCTGCTTTTACCCACAAAACCTTTCTCCAGATGAAATTTCACACAGAGGCCCAGAAAATCAAGCATGGGGGAGGGGAGCAATATCGGGTGAAATGGGAGTCTTTATGATAAAGGCAGCTCTGGCATGCCTGCTGGGAAAGCAACTCCAGGGACGTCCTCAGCCAGAGGGGAAGCCAGATAGGGAGAACATCACTGCACCTGACTGGGCAGTCTCCTCTAGAATAAACTCCCATCCTGGCTTCAAGGAAGTAGTTTTGTTTTTTTTTTTAACTAAATTTTCATCAACAACCAGAACTCACTCCTCACCACCACAGACAACGTTCCTTACAAAGAGAACTGCTTTGTCTGTCATATTCAAGGGAGGCAATCTCTGGCCCCATCTCTCCCACTCCTGCATATAAGAACATTATCAGGTTGAAATATCTGATCTACACACCTCAGATAAGAGAGAAAAGGAGTAGGCAACCGGGAACTGAGCTGAGGAGAGCCAGGGAGAAGAAAAACTCAGAAGGAGATAGGTAAGACTTGGTTCTTGCAGCTGAAGTGGAAGATCCAAGGATCTGGCCTTGGGGTACCGGGTCTGGGGGATTTCCGGGGACCTTCGGGGATCCTGATAAGGTAGGGGAGGGGCAGGGAGCTGCCGGGGAATGGGAAAGGACATTGCTGCCCCAGTCCGGTGGAATCTGGGAACCGATCTCGCGTCATCCAAGGAGCATGAACAAAGGCTGGATACTCAGGGTGAGCCCGGCGCCCTTCCTGGAGGAGGCGGGCAGCATGGCTGGCCGAGCGAAGCAACTTGTGCCGAGTGGCTGCAACGGACGCTTCTCCCCAGCACCGAGCACAGCCCTGACGTCAAGCGCGGTGGGGCCGCGGCCAGCTCTAACTAGGTACAGATGCACGGAGGAGGGCCGCCTCGGCCCGGAGCCCCTCCCGCGGGCCCCCCCTCCCCCAGCCCCGGAGCCCCTCCAGCCCCGGGCTGGGAGGAGTCTGAGTCGTCCGCCCGGCGGCCTCCCAGGCGGCGCAACAGCGCGCCCTAGTGGCCATGGCCCGGAGAACGTGTCCAGGAGCCCCGCAGCCCTTGGTGTGGGTCTGACATCTTTGATACCTTCTAACACTCAGAGCAATTACATCTCAATCGTGGGAGGGACTTTTCAAAACCCCAGTGCCCAGGAGACACCCCACCTTAGTTAAATTATAAGCCCTTGGAGCGGGACCTAGGCGCCAGTATTTTTTAAAACTCTTGAGGTGTTTGCTATGGTCCACCAAGTACAGTTCTGGTTCCCTTAAAGTGGTGGTTCTGCTACTGCTTTGAGCGTACATCAGAGTCACTTGGAAGGCTGTTAAAACAAGGATTGCCAGGTGCCGGCCTGGCAATACTGGAGTTTTCTGCCCCAGTGTGTCTGTGGTGGGGCCTTCCTAGCTCTAGCGGTTTCCCGGGTGATGCTGATGCTCTGATACCCAGGACCCACCTTGAGGACCCAGGGCTGAACTACCATGACTCACAGCGGGGCAGGGCACAGCACTGAGATCACCTGGGAACTGGCTGGAAATGCAGACTTGAGGCCCCGCCTCAGATCCACTGAATCAGAACCTACTGATAATCTAAATTATCAATTTGTACAATAGGATTAGAAGCACGCTCTAAACAACATTTTGTCAGGCCTCATAGGCTCAGACTGTGTTGAGTGCTGGCAAAACCTCTTCACATCCTCCCCAAAACCTCTGGATCAGAGAGCTGGATGGGAATTTCCAGATTACCTGATCCATTTCTCCTGCATGACAGATGGGGGAAAGCAAGGCCCCAAGAAGGGAAGGAACTCGCCAAGGGTCAGTCACCCTGGGCACCTCAAGTTTCATCTATTCATAAATATTCCCTCTCCTCCCGGGGAACAGTCCTGTGAGTTATGATTTCATTCATCCATGGGTCAGGCACCTCGAGCTCAAGGGAGCCTGAGGGGCCCAGGTCTTCCCTGTCCTGTCTGCTTGGCAGTACGCGGAGGCAGGGAGTGGGAACACAGGCAAACTGCAGCACTGTGGGAGTGGCCTGCACAGGGTGACTCAGGAGGGGCCGGGCTTGAGAGCTGAGGGTCAGCCACCGACTTAAAGTGGATAGAGACTGACACCCATTTTTTTGCTCATGATTATTTTTCTGACTTCTCAGGAAAAAGACACAGATCCGAGGCCTATCTTACAGGCACCTGTCTTACAGAGGGGATATACCGGTTATCCGGTCTTTCCAAAGTGGAAGGGATGGAGGGCTCTGATCGCAGTTCACAGTGGATTTCTATCTGTCTGTTGTTGTTGTTGTTTGTCATGCAGGTACTCTGAGGGGTACACAGAGTCCAGGTGGAGAGACTAGAGAAACATACAAATAAATGGCAGTGGAATAGATATCACAGGACTGGAGGTTCTGACGCCCATGGGAGGGGGAGGAGGGATGGCGTTTGGAGCAAATGGACGCTGGAGGGAGGCGCACTGTGGGTCCGGGAGGCTGTGTGGCCCTCAGAAGCAGGGCATGATGGACTTGGAATGTGCCCGAGTTTGGACCTCACACTCCTAACCACTCCACTCACTGCCTAGTCCTCAAGAGGTACAAAGGGGAGAACCGCACCCCCACCGTGTCCTGTCTGGGATCTGTAAACAGGATGTCTGACTGGAAAAGAAGCAGCTGAGGCTGAACAGAGATGGGGACGTGGGACTTTAAAGTTGATGAGTGTGGGTTCTATCCAGGATCCCGTGGGAAGCCATCTGAGTTGTGATGCAGGAAACAGGCACTGATGGAAGTTTCAGGAAGACTCAGGCTTTCTAGAGTCCAGCAAATGGCTGATATGTAAAGCTCTAGCTTTAGGGCCTGTAGTGAGAGAACCACCAAAGTTCTCTATAAGATTATCTCAATTTTGAAGGGATAGATGCATTTTAACATTCTCCCTTCATTTCCATTCATTCCCCCAAAGCTGGGGATGTGGTGGGGGCGGGGGAATAAACAATTTGTAATTGTTAAATAAAAATGGGTAGGTGTTTGTTTTCCACTTGTGGTCTTTTACATTCCCAGCTACACCACCCTATTATCAGCTTTACAGAAAACAAAGAAACTGAAATTAAACATTAACCGGGGTCATTGAGAATGTCAGTGAAATGAACAGGCCTGGTGTTAGGAGAGGAGAGGCCCCTGACTCTGGCTGATTGTTCAAACAGGAAAGGGACCTGAGTGGGCCTCATTGCCAAAGGATTGGGAGGCCAGCCGATCCCAATAGCACTTTTCATTCCAGCCAAGCAAAGACTGAATGACCGTCTGTGTAAGGGCTAGGTGCCTGGGTACCAGGAGGGCTCTGACAGGGTTCCAGCCCTGAGAACCATAGAAGGACCTTTTTTGGCTGGGAGCGGGGGGAGGGGTGGGGGGGTGGACCAGGGGCGGAGGGGGGAGCTACGCTGGGTTTTTGCTGCTGTGTGTGGGTTCTCTCTAGTTTCTGTGAGTGGGGACTACTCTCTAATGGTGGTGCTCCTCTTCTCGTTGCAGAGGCGTCTCTTGTTGCGGAGCATGGGCTCTAGGGCACAGGTTCAGTAGTGCTGTGCATGGGCTTCTTTGCTCCCTGGCATGTGGGATCTTCTCAGACCAGGGATCTAAACCCATGTGCCCTGCATTGCAAGGTAGATTCTCAACCACTGGACTACCAGGGAAGCCCAGGAGAAGGGTTCTTGAGGAGGCAGATCCAGGGCCACGGAAGGCAGAATGGGGAGTGATGTGTTTCACCCTCAAAGAGGTAGGTAACATCTGCTGTGGGTCTTAAAGAATCAACAGACATTTACCCGTAGAAAGAGAGGGCGGTCCAGGCAGAAGGAACAGGTGAACAAAGGGTGGAGGGCCACACAGAGCATGTGTGGTGGGAGGAGGTGGGTGTGGAGGATGGCCAGGGCTGGAAGGTAGCATGGGACTAGACTGGAAACACCAGCTCTAAAGTTAGGTTTGATTAGAAAAGGTCTGGGGACCTTGTCTAAAGCCCCAGGCCACTGTGGAGGAAGGTGGGGTGGCAGGGTGTCCTTGTGGGAGGCTGCTGGGATCATCCTAGCAAGAGATGATGAAGACTTGCCCCAGGCTGCAGCAGAAGGGAGGGGTGACTGAGCTGAAGAGGATTCCAGAGGCACAGTCCTCTGACTCAGTGACTGGTTGTGTGAGGGGGAGGCGAGGGAGACTGAACACTCTGACCTGGTGCCATCCTGAGGGGGAAGGAGTGGTCTCAGTCAGGAGTTCAGCTGGGCCACAAGAAGCACACAAGTATCTCAAACAGAGGGGATTGGTTGCATACTGATGTAAAAGCTGAGAAGCCGCACAAGATGTTGAGGCTGCACAGAGGTTAACGATGAGGAAAACCGCTGGCACCACCTAGAGAAGGAGGGATGGAAGGGGAGGCAGTGTAAGGAGAGCTGGAAGGTCAGTCGAAACCGGATCAGGCCTGTGCAGTGGGAACTGGGGGCATGGAGGAGGCCCTGCTGGGGACGCTTCCCACAGCAGAGAGAGGGGAAGATCCTGGCCTCTCTCCGCCCACCTGCTAATGGCCAAGTACATGAAAGCCCAAAGACAGGAAATGCTGGCACAGGACTACTAGAGGCACCTGGGCGAGCAAAGATGAGTGCAGCCTAACATGGGAAGTGGGGGGGGGGCCTCCCTGGAAGCGCACCCAGCGTGCACTGGAGACACAGGCTTAGGGCTGGAGGGCAGGTGTCATCAGCATGACTCTGTTGGAGGTTTTCCCAGTGGAGGCAAAAGCTGACTCATGCCTGAGTCACACCGTCCCGAAGCTGAGCCTGGTGGGTGGGGCAGGGCAAGGGGCTGTCAGGTGGCTCAGTGAGATGCCAAGCCCCAAGGTCAGGAGAAAGGCTGGCCAGGAGAGGCTGTCAGACCACATCATCATCCACATCTTGATGCTCTCTGGGCCTTGGCTTCCCATCTGTAGAGTAGAGAGAATACTGCGCCCCCATCACTGGGAAAACAGAACCATACAGAAGCACTTTGTCAACATGAGGCTCTGTCTATGCCAGGAAGACCAGAATGACCAGGAGTCGCCAGGAACAACTGGGGCTCAGTGACACCGGGGCTGGGCAAGGCATTCAGGTTGTTTGCTGTGCCCCTGGGGATTCTGAGGTCACACATCCTGCAGAGAGGCCGCTGGCAAGTGCAGAACCCAAGCTGGCTCCACAGAACACAGGACTGGATGGGATCTTTGAATTCCCCTGGTGTTAGGAGCCTTGGCCTGGATCCCTGAAATGATGTGCAAGATCCTATAGGTACTTCTTTCCTGCGAGAGGGTCTGATTCTTAAAGGATTGACAACCACAGGGGCTGACAAACTACAGGTTAAGCCCCTCCACACTGCAGCCCCACCTCCGACCTGCCCAGCCTGCACCAGCAGCCCCAGTCATGGAACTCCTTGCGGTTGCCCCCAACGCTCCAGGCTTTTTCAAATCCTTGACCCTCAGAGGATGCTGCCTCTCCACCTGGAATCTCTCTCCTCCCTTCTCCTCCCACACATTTTATTGTCTCCAGTCTTCAACACTCAGTTCAAGCATCACTCCCTCCAGAAAGTCTCCTCTAGCTTCCTGCCCCCTGGCCGCAGTCCTAGATGGACGTGGCAGATTGCATTCTCCAAAGACTCTGACGTACTTAGGCCATCCTGTAAGATCTCCTAGCTGTATGATGGATACACACTACTCCCATGGAGAGGAGAGTCTCTGTCCTCTCTCCTTGGATCTTGGATCTGGAGGGCAGGGTGGCTTGTGACTGCCCTGACCAATGAAGCACAATGATGCCTTCAGGGCCCAGGTCAGAAAAAGACAGCCCTCTGCCTGGTTCTCATTCATTTTCTCTCTCTCCCCTTCAATCTCTGGGTCCTCCTTGGACCAGTCACCATGCTGGGAAGAATCAGGGCCACAGAGAGAACCACGGGCCCAGAGTCAGCGACCACATCAAGTGTGGACCTTCAGGTCACCCCTGGGAGGCCCTACCTAATGGTGTAGATGCAGACTGTCCCCACCAAGCTCTGTCTGTGTACTGGCCCCCAGAATCCCTGAGAGATAATAAATGATTACTGCTGGTTTAAGCCACAACATTTCAGGGTAATTTGCTTTGCAGCAATTGACAAAAATACTTCTCTGGAGTCCTGTGACCCCTCTGCTTCTCTCTGTTGAGGCACTTTCTCCTGAAGCTGGAAGTGTTGGCTGACAGCCAACCCTCCAGATGCTGAGCACCCAGAGCAGGGACTAGACATACCGCTTGCTGCTCACAGAACACCCCGAAAACGTGCCTCCAATGAAACCTAGGAAGTAAGAGAGAGACAATTGGGGATAGCGGAAATGAATTCCTAGGTCAGAGAAATATTTGAGCTACAACTCTAAAGATGTGAAATATGTATTTTTTTTTAATGAATGAAATATTGGTGAGAACGTATCCATTGAAAGCTTTAAGGTTTTATGAATTGGTCACCGTAGACTGTGGTCTCTTATTACAGGGCTTGCTGTGGAGTAAGCTGATGAAGGGACATGAAGGGACCCAAGGCCAGTGATTCTCCCTTCAGCTTTGCAGTTCAGTAACTTCACAGAACTACCGAGTAGTGCAGGTTTCTATTGGGTTGCGTTCGTTTGGGTTTTTCTGAACGACGTTATGGAAAAACCCAAATGAACTTTTTTGTCATCCCAATACTTCTCACATTGTGATTTCAGCGTGCCCTCCAACAACAGGCAGCCTTCGTCTCAGGGAGAATCTCTCCCTTCCTCCTGGGGCTCTGCAGGGCCCCAGGCAGTTACCCACTCCCCAAGGCTGAGCCCCCCCAGAAGCCACCCTCCCAAGGGCCCCAAATACAGAATCGCCACCCTGTTGCCCAGACCAGACTTCTGGCCTCTGCCTCTGGGAGGGCATCTCCATCCCAGGAGGCAGGCAGAGAAATGTCATGACAGGGACCTTTCCAGTTTCCAGAGCATTCTCTCCTGCTTCGTGTCCTTGATCTCCTTGATCTCCGGGTCACCGAGGCAGACCCGGGAGATGTGATAAGGAAGTGGCCTCAGCAGGCCTCCAAACTGGGCTTCTGCCTGCACACAACTGCCCCCCAACCCTGCTCAGGCCACGATCGGCCAGGCTAAGGCTAATCACCGTGGTGGGTCCTGCCGTCTGTCCCTGGTGTGTACTGGGTCATCCACAGACGTCTAACCATCTCAGTAACCATGTCAGTTAGATCTTGGCACCCAGGACATTTCTGGTCTTCCTTGACCTACAGTGCCGGTTAAGAAAACAAAGCTTGGATAGATTAAATAGGATTAGACTGGTACTTCTGTTGCCAAAAGACACACACTCACATATACACAGCAAAAACAAACCAAAAAGACAAACCAAAAAACTTTAGCATATCTTCCCCAAGCCAGTTTTTGGATTACTTGCTGCTTGGGATTATTTGTGTTCCTTTCCCCGTGTACCAAAAAAAAAAAAAAATTCAGTTAGCTGTGCTGTGTCTTTTTCACAGATGTCTGCTTATATAAATATTTAGGGAGTACGAGCATGTGTCCTGCACACGCACACACAGGCCTCGCTGTGGATAAAGAGGTCTCAGGGTTAGGATGCATTCTGGAATCTCTCCTTCCACACCTCCCGTGTCTGGTCACTGTCTTTGAGGCTGACATTCCTCAAGTTGAGGGATGGGCAGGCAGAAGGCTGCAGGCTGTGCGCCAGCCAGGTCAGCTTACGGCGAGCTGTCAACCCGTTTCTGACGCCCCAGCTAGGCCATAAATAACCGCAATGAAATTGCAGCAGGCCTCCGGGGCCCCTGCAACGCGCTCCCCTCCATCAATCTCCCCTAATGACTGCTTGGCATTCAGGCTTCCGCCCGTGACCCGACCCCGGCCCCAAGCATTCTTTGGGGGCGCAGCGTCCTTCCCAGGCATAGAATGGGTCAGCCGGGAGCACACAGCTTTGAGAGGTCCCCGTGTCCTGCCAATATACTTTATGGAGGCTGGAGACAGGCAGGAAAACTCTCATCACTCAAAAAGCCCCTCCTTCCCCAATGGGCTCTGGAGAGCAGAGCTATAGCCACCATCCATGTGGTCAATCTGGTCATGGTGGATTCTAAGGTGCAAATGAGCCCACACAGCTATAGCTTTCCTCGGCATAATACTCTCTGGAGAAGCTGGCTCTGTGCTGTTTGCAATGTGGGTGGGCAAGAGCCAGAGGACACTCAACGCCCCTGTTTACACTTCTTTGTCCTGTCCTCAAGTGACAATTACCTTTCATTCTTGCCTTCTGCTCATAAGCCTGGTTTGTCTCAATTATCTCACTATCCTAAAAACATCAACTTCAGGGCCTATATCCAGAAAAGTTGAAAACCTTTATTCAAAAAGATAGTCCTATGTTCACAGCAGGACCACTTCCAGTAACCAAGATACGGAAGCAACCTAAATGTCCATCAACAGAGGAACGGATAAAGACAATGTGGGACATACGCAGTGGAATATTACTCAGCCATAAAAAAGAATGAAATAATGCCATTTGCGGCAACATGGATGGGTCTGCTTCTGGGAAGCCTGACCAAAACCATCAGGAAACGTCTGGGGAACGAGTGAAGGCATCGTGGCTGCAGGGACGCTCTGGGAAGATGGCGGCAGGAGGGACTCTGGGGCGCCCGGAAGGGTGACGCTGGGAAGAATGAAAAGTCTCCAGGAGCCTCCGCTTAAACAAACAGGCACACAGGCTCTGGCCCGCGCAGGAGCACACGGGCCAGCGCTCGGGCTCTCCAGCACTCCCACGGACGCCGCGAGCCCAGAGCCCTCTTGAAGGACCACTCTGGATGGGCTCATCTTCGGGGTAACTGAGCGTGCGCCCTGTGAATGACCCCCGCCATCCATCATCCTCCATCCTTGTGCCCACTTCCCAGAACTGGGGGGGGGGGGGGGGCGGCGGGGCGGCGTTGGGAGCTGGAGGTGGGCGCTGGTGGCTAAATGCTCTGCCTCCTAGAGTCGCTCTGGATGTGTCTCAGGCCGCCCTTCTGGAATCAGTCCCATTGCCCAGAGCAGCTTCCACAGTCATCTGTGTGTTGGTTTTTCCTCCTTCCCTGTTTCCTGGGCCTTCCTCTTGGGATCACCTCCTAATTAAACTGCATTCACGCCCTGGACCCAAACTGTGCTTGCAGGGAATCGAAAACCAAGCCAGTGCTATACTTAATGTGGACTTTCTGCAGGCAGCTCGGGTCATCATTATCTACCTGGGGACTCCATATTTACCTCCAGCTCTGAGCTGGAATAACATGTTGCCCTCAGAGCAACCCAAGTGCCCTCTACTAAATGCCTAGCTGCTCTTCTTTGGGATTTCATATCCGATTCTGCTATTTTTCTCTTTGTTACTGGCAAGTCTCCAGCAGGACTGCCACTCTCCTCCCAATTTACGATTTTGTCTTTAATCTACTATAGTCTGGAAACCATATGATCAAACTTGGTGGACTTGTGTCTAACATAGAAGTGAACAGATTCCAAGGGCAGGAATGTACGTTTGAGCAAATGCACATGCTTTCATCCAAGGGAGCAGAAACTTATGTTGGCTGCTCTCAAGACATGTTTCTTTTTCCTGGTTTAGAGCTCTAATTTGGAGAGCATAGAGGTTGGGTAGTGAAATTTTGCATGAGTGAGTTCTTGTCTTTCAATTTAAATTGATGATGTGTTTGTGGGCAAAGGCAATGGATCTAATAACACTTATTGCAAATGCCCTAAGGCTTCAGCCTGCCCTTTATTAGGATATGCTGACTCCATAGATGTAAGTTTTAAGACTCTGAGGGTCTTCACAAATTTGCCAGCTTCACAGATGCCAAAAAAGGTCACACTCCACAAAGAATGATGACTGACCCACACAGTTTGGAGCGAAAGTAGAATCTGTCCAGGGATTGGATTAAAATCTCCCAGGCTTCCCAGGTGGCCCTAGTGGTAAAGAACCCGCCTGCCAATGCAAGAGATGTCAGAGACACAGGTTGGATCTGGGGTTGGGAAGCTTCCCTGGAGCAGGGCATCGCAATCCACTCCAGTATTCGTACCTGGAGAATCCCATGGATAGAGGAACTTGGCAGGCTACAGTCCATGGGGACGCACAGAGTTGGACACAACTAGAGTGACTTAGCATACATTAAGCCTCCTAGTCTAACCTCTTTCCTCTCCTAAGATGTCACATGTCCCCTCTTGTGGACAGGAGGAGGTGTGTGCCCACACTGGCCTAGGTAACTCCATGGGATTCTGCCCATGGAAAGAATTCTGTTCTGGGCTCGCCTCTTTCCTTGGCACCTTTCCCAGCCTCAAGGGCATGGGGCAGCCTCTGTGTGCCATGGCTGATGGCACAACTGGGGAAAAGCCACAAAAGAGCCACATTTCAGGGACACGCTGAGAACACAGTGCAGTAAGCGTGTCAATGGTAACCCACCCGGAGCCGTGGGAGTGAAGCCAGGGGTGAGGGAGCTGAGTGCTGAGAACGGGGGTGGCAAAATCGTGTAGGTGTTGTTGTTGGACCTGGGACCTCCCAGGGCTGAACGGTGAATGGGAGTTTCCTTCTTGGCCAGGTTCAGTCCCACAGGGTGGCAGTGGCCTCCCCTCTGGTGAGGGACAAAATCTAGGCAGAGGGAAGCATGTCCCACTGGGGCCCTGGCCCCTAGCCAAGCCACAGCTATGCAGATCCCAAAGCCTGGTGTTCTGGGCAAGGTGGCAGGTGACAGGAGGGCTAGTTTGAGGATCACAGTTGTTCAAAGACATCAGGGTTGATAAAGTGTCGTCACAGGGGTGGTTACTATGTGTGGTTTGAGGGCTGGAGTTCACACAGAGCAGGCTGACGAGGATGTGGTTGGAGGCTGAGTGTGGTCGGCTGCAGAGAGGCAGGAGGCTAGGTGGTTGTCGAGTGGTCAGCGGGGCTGGTACTCGATGCGCCTGAGGATGCTGCCGCTTCAGTGAGGCCCACTGTCCCTCTGAGTTGTTGCACAAAGGGAGGCAGCAAGATGTGGACAACTCCACCCCCCTGGGAATCCTCTGGGGCCACCTGAGAAGGACTCTCGTGGATTAGAGCATCAACGGGGATGCAGAAGCCCCCTGAGGCAAGCTCATCCCCTCAGTGACTGCGGGGAGAGACTCCTCAAATTTGGCAAGGGAAGAAAATATAATCCCTTGAAAAAAGCAACTGAACTGGCTTCCATGCAGAAATCTCTGAATTTCCCAAATCCATGATTCCCCAAGCCAGAGGTGAAATCTGGTTATGAGAAGCAGTTTCTTGGTTGAGGGCAATTTGGCTGAAGCATAGGGCTCTCAAGAGCTCAGACCCGGACCCCTGCTCCCAGGGAGCGACAATGCATAACTGGACTGGGAGTGTCCCAGCAACCACTCAGCTCCTGGGTTCCTAGGACTTGAGGTCACCCAACCCTGACCTTCTCACCTTCACCTTATTCATATCCCTTGAGACCCCCGACCTCCACTGGTGGTACCTTCAGCTCTTACAAAAGACACTAGTGAACCCCCTTCCTCTCAAAAATACTGACCCCCACTCTGCTGCCCCCAGCCCCTGGCTGCTGTATGCTTCTGTAGCCCCTCCCTGGACCCATCCCTGCTGGTGCTGATGGGGCCTTCTGTCCTGGCCTGGCCCTGCCCCTGCCCTCTCCTGCCTCAGAGGGTGGATCTTAAGCTTCCTCCTTGTGCCCACCCCACCCCCCACCCCTCTCTGGCTGCCTCTCTTTAGTCCTCAACGAGAGACTAAATTATTTGTATTTTGTAGAGAGAATTCTATTTTAGTAGGATATGCAGGAACCCAAGCTGGGTCCCTGCTGCTTGTATAAATTGTACAGACCATGAAAAAAAAAAAAAAAAAGCCATGTTTCGTCCTGTGTACTTGACTGGCCCAAAGAAGTCAGGACATGGAATCTTCCCAGGGAGGTTGCTCCCCAGATTCTTCATTTTCAGCTCAAGGAGTTTCCAGAAAACAACTCAGCCCCATTGTCCTGAATGCTCAGTGCAACCTTGCAGGAGCATTAGGGTTCCCCACCCAAAAATAGGAATGTCTTTGACTATGAAGTATCTCTCTATTAAGGCTGACCCCAGAGTCTCTGAAATTTCTATGAAATAAATCCTAACACCCCCTTCAGTCTCCTGAAATAAATGTCACAGTTATCATCAGCTGTCATAGAAAATTTAAAAATTAGATGTTCTAATTGTAATAAGCTAGAATAAAAAGTAGTTTTTAAAAAATATTTATTTATTTATTTGGCTGCATCCAGTCTTACTTGTGGCACATGGAATCTTGGTTGCATCATTCAGGATCCTTCGTTGAGATGCACGGACTCTCTAGCTGCAGCGTGCAGGCTTAGTTGCTCCGCGGTATGTGGGATCTTAGTTTTGGGACCAAGGATTGAACCCTAGTCTCTTGCATTGCAAGACAGATTCTTAACCACAAGCCTACCAGGGAAGTCCCCAAAAGGTAGTTTATAATAAAATAATATTCATCTCTGTGTGTAAATGCTTGGATTAGACCTCAAACCTTGGTGAAGGTCTTGGTGAAGACTTGGTGAAGTAGCCGGAGGCTTTCACTTACTTCCATACTGATTAAAGGATGAATTTTAGAGAAGTTGCTTTTCCTCTGTACTCTACTTCTTAAAATAAGGGTTAAGTATTGCTAAGGGGAATTTCCCCCCCAAATCCAGAACAACTTGCATAAAATTGCAAAGAAAACAAAGCACAATCTTCCTAGGATGTATTTGCTGAGGAAATACATTTCAATCTTGGAAAACTGAAAGTGTGCAGACAGCAAGGCAGAGACAACTTTGAATGTATATGAACAGAGTGATCTCAATCTTACCACAGGCAGGATTTCACCCCCAGCCGTGTCTGGAGGTCTGTTCGCGGGAGAAGTAGGACCACCTCCCCCCATCCTACCCCAGTCGTGCAGGATTGTCTCCCTTCACACCCCTACCCCACCCCCGTGCAGGACACGCTGCATCACTGGGACAAATCTGATAGCCCGGCGTGCCTAAACACCACGAGGTGGCGGTGAGCGCGAGACCTCAGCCTCCTCACCGGCCGCTCCTCGGCGCGGGCGCGTTCCAGAGTCGCAGAAAAGAGAAGCCTCCGCAGGAGTTGCCATCCGGGAAGCGTCCCAGACTACGGAGTCCCTGTGGTCCGGTGCCTTTGCTAGGGCTCCCAGGTTGACTTCTGGGAAAGCTATTCTCCCAGTACGCCACGTGGGGGCGCCCTGAGACCCAGAATCGGAACCTTTTAAGGTTTGTGAGATGTTCAACGTCTCACAAACCTTTTAGAAAAGGCAGAGGAACCAGAGATCAAATTGCCAGCATCCGCTGGATCATCGAAAAAGCAAGAGAGTTCCAGGAAAACATCTATTTCTGCTTTCTTGACTATACCAAAGCCTTTGACTGTGTGGATGACAATAAACTGTGGAAAATTCTGAAAGGGATGGGAATACCAGACCACCTGACCTGCCTCTTGAGAAACCTATATGCAGGTCAGAAAGCAACAGTCAGAACTGGACTTGGAACAACAGACTGGTTCCAAATAGGAAAAGGAGTACGTCAAGGCTGCATATTGTCACCCTGCTTATTTAACTTCTATGCAGTGCAGAGTACATCATGAGAAATGCTGGGCTGGAAGAAGCACAAGCTGGAATCAAGATTGTTGGGAGAAATATCAGTAACCTCAAATATGCAGATGAGAGCACCCCTATGGCAGAAAGTGAAGAGGAACTAAAAAGCCTCTTGATGGAAGTGAAAGAGGAGAGTGAAAAAGTTGGCTTAAAGCTCAACATTCAGAAAACAAAGATCATGGCATCTGGTCCCATCACTTCATGGCAAATAGATGGGAAACAGTGGAAACAGTGTCAGACTTTATTTTTCTGGGCTCCAAAATCACTGCAGATGGTAACTGCAGCCATGAAATTAAAAGACGCTTACTCCTTGGAAGGAAAGTTGTGACCAACCTAGATAGCATATTCAAAAGCAGAGACATTACTTTGCCAACAAAGGTCTGTCTAGTCAAGGCTATGGTTTTTCCAGTGGTCATGTATGGATGTGAGAGTTGGACTGTGAAGAGGGCTGAGCGCTGAAGAATTGATGCTTTTGAACTGTGGTGTTGGAGAAAACTCTTGAGAGCCCCTTGGACTGCAAGGAGATCCAACCAGTCCATTCTAAAGGAGATCAGCCCTGGGTGTTCTTTGGAAGGAATGATGCTAAAGCTGAAACTCCAGTACTTTGGCCACTTCATGCGAAGAGTTGACTCATTGGAAAAGACTCTGATGCTGGGAGGGATTGGGGGCAGGAGGAGAAGGGGACGACAGAGGATGAGATGGCTGGATGGCATCACCAACTCAATGGACGTGAGTTTGAGTGAACTCCGGGAGTTGGTGATGGACAGGGAGGCCTGGCGTGCTGCGATTCATGGGGTTGCAAAGAGTCAGACATGACTGAGAGACTGAACTGAGATGTTGAACTGTTAACAGAAGCAACAGGAGGCAGTGGGAGATGCAAACAGTGTGAGGGAGAATTCATTACTGGACTACTGCTGTGCTAAATTGTCTAATCTTTGGCAGAACCATCCAGTTTTCCAATATCCACTGTTAGCACTGAACAGTTTTGAAAATGGCATTTCCAGTATTCCCAATAATTATCATTTGGATATATAAACAGCAGTGTTAACATCCTCTAGAAATACCAATGGATACAGGTGAAACAAATGCCGTGGCCAAGCAACTATCCAGTTCCTTCCTACCCGCTGCCAACATCCCTCACAATTCCCTAGAAATAATAATGATAATAGATGACATTTTTGAGAACTTACCCCACCTCATTTTTCTGGGATCTCGACATGAATATTTCATCTTCACCAGTGACTATGAGATAGGTACTATTATCTCCATGGTAAACAGTATGGAAGAGAGAACCGAGCTGCAGAGGGTTTCAGTAACTGGCCCAAGGTGGCCTTGCTGGCAAGTGGTAGGGAATCACTGAAGAACTGTGGAACTTGCCAGGCATCGGCGCAAGGACTCTCTTCTGCTTGTAAGAAGGCATTTTGAAGGAACTTAGCCACCCTTGTACTGCAAGAAAACAAGGCATCCCGTACCCAGCTTATTGTCACTCCAAAACCTGACAGCACTGAAGATTACATAGAATAAAATGCACCAACAAGAAAAAAACCCGGTGAGATATTTTGCCACATGGCGTTGTGGCTTGCTTCACTCATGAGTTCATCTGAGCATTTCACCAGGTGGGCCTGACAAAGCATACATTTGCTCCTCAGCCCTGGGGCAGCTATAGAGAGTGGAAGACCTAGAACTGGGCAAAATCCAGCCCTGAGCTTTTAAGCCTGGCTGAGCATTTAAATCACTGGAGGAGTTTTGTGTGTGTGTGTGTGTGAAACTGATATTTGGGTCTCCCCAGGCCAACTGAATCATCAATTCTGTAAATGGGGTCCTGTTGGTTTTTTGCCTTCTCCTAGGTGATTCTAGGATTCACTGAGCATTGAGAACCAACCTCTTCTGGCCAGAGAGGAGCCATGACTTACCAAAGGGCAAATGTTGAGGAAGGAGGAGTCAAGTGTCCTGATTTCTTTCCAGAACCCATCAAAAAAAGCCCTACTATGGCACCAGACCAGGACCACCTCCCAAGAAGGCAGCAGGACCGAGGACGCCGGGTACACAGCACACTCAGAGCTGTCTCCTGATCTGCTTACCCCTGTCTGGGGGATGCTCAGCACCTCCTGCTTCCTGTCAACTCCAGCCTGAGGATGCTAGCGGCCCTCAGTGGTCAGGACTTGCACCACTGCGGGCTCAGGCCTGACCTCCCCAACCCGGAAGCGAATCCCCAACCCGGAAGCGAATCCCCAACCCCCACCTTCATCCCCTTTGTTACTTTACCTTCATCAGGTGGTTGGCTCACCTCATAAAATATCCAGTTAAATTTGGATTTCAAACAAACTAAGAATCCTTTTTTTAGTATAAGTGTGTCCCATGCAGCGTGTGTGTGCTTATTTGTAACCCTGGCAACCCTGCTCAAAGAGCATAGTGACTCTGGTCTCGCTCAGCCAACTTAAAAGGCCTGCAAACAGCTTGCCCTGACTACTGGCCTGTGCTTTTTCCCCATTTCCCCAGCACCGTTCAACACAGAGAAAGATTATTATATTTTAACTTAACAAAGTGTTATATTTGGCGGGGGGCGGGGGGGTGGTGGGCGGAAATAGAATTAAGAGAAATGTCTGGTTGATTATCTTGCTCCTTTATTCCTGGCAGTAGACATAAAGACCACTTGGACCAGGAGCTGTAGCTCAGCGGGCATCCTTCTGATGGAGATCTGTGATGTGTCTCCTGTGTGCTGGGTGTGGCCATCCTTTCCCCAGACAGCGGCCCTCACGACCAGGTGGAAGCCAGCGGTCGGCGCAGCCTGGACCAGTGCAGTGAAAACAAAAGCACTGGGGGCCAGCACCACGGGACCTTTGGTCACTCAGGATCTCCTCCTTTCTGGGGAAGCAATGTTCCCCAACCTTGGAGGAGCTGGTCAGGATTATTATTAAACCAGATGCTTTGGAGAACTGGACCAAATGAATCTGGGAAAGTCTATTCCTTTGGTAAATCTGCCAGACTACCTTCCATCACCTTAGACTAATTGGTTTGATTCTCAGGAAGCATGCCTTTTTAAAGGGGCATCATTGGACAGGACAGGATGGCAAAGTTGTACTTTTTTGCCTAAAGCTGGCATCTTGCTCCTCCTTTCCCCTTAAACTCCACCGGCCCATGGTCAGTGGCTTCACTGTCCTCCCCATCTCCCAGGAGAGAAAACTGAGAGTCACCCCACGTATCTCCCTCAGCCCCCCCCATCTTCCAGTACCCACCCCATCCCTGTCCCCCTCACCAAACCCTTTCTTTGCCTCAGGGTGTCTCCCGTGCTGGGAGGAGTGGCTGCCAGGGGCACGCTGAGGCTCCACTATGTCTGTACTGAGCATGATCCTGATTTCTCATTTCCATATTATTAATTCTCAAATTAATGGGTACAAGGCAATGCCTGTATTGTTTGAATCTGCATTTCTGTAATTCACATTTCAGTCTTTTAATCCATTTGTGTAGGTACTGTTCAGGTCCTGACAACTTTTCATTCTATCTCCTTGGCGCCCCTGACCCTTGGGGCTCCCAGCCCAAGCCAGGAAGGAGTCCTCACTGTTTTCCCTGTCTCTTGCTGTCTGACTTCACAGGCATAAGCCTTCCTTTACTGTTTTCCCTGCCTCTTGCTGTCAGACTTCACAGGCATAAGCCTTCCTTTACATAAAGTTCTTCAGGAACAGCTAGGCATCCATAATGAATATGCAGCCTGCTCGCTGTGCCCCTTGAGACTCCAGCTAGCTTTGCAGCCTTGCTTGTCTTTCCGTCTGCTTTCCAACCAGCCTGTTCCAGAGGCCTCAGCCCTGACCTCACCGCTTGCCTGTCTCCACCCCTTGGCTCACGCTCTGCTTGCACAATCTCAAGGCTCAGGGATCCAACACAGCTTCCGGAGGTCTGTGCTCGTCTGACCTCTGCCTCCCCTGTACTCTCCAGCACCTGCTCGGCGCCCACCCTATCGAGCTTGTGTTTTCATCCCAGACACCCCCTGTCTTTTCTTTTCCATCAGACCGTGAGCTCCTGGAGAGCCTGCTTACATCTGATTCTCTTCTCCCAACCCCTGAACTTCAGCCAAGCCTGTCCACGCTGTAGGTGTGGGCAGGGAAACCGGGCAGGAGGCTGGGCCATGGTTCAGTCCAAGGAGACCAAGAGCTTCTCCAGGCTGGGAACAAGAAAGGAGATATGGACAGAGGACACTCAGAGGCACTCAGTGACAGGCTGGGCATGAGGACTAAGGGGAGGAGAGGCTGGAGACCACTCCCAGCTCCTGGGCTTGGTGACTTGCGGGGCAGGGGTCCTGGAGGAGCTGGGGACAGAGTCTGGTTTACACGTGTGTGTGGCTGTCCTGATAGAACACGAGTTGCTGAGCAGAGAGAGATGTCACCATGGAGCCAAACACCAGGCCTAAGACGGAGATTTGAGACAACTAGAGAGTAGCCCCCAATCGCCGCAACTAGAGGAAAGCCCATGCAGCAACAAAGACCCAGTGCAGCCAAAAATAAACAAACAAATTAATTAAATTATTTCTTTTAAAGATGGAGATTTGAGGTCATCGGCATAGAGGTGGGATCTGACTGCAAGGATCTGCATAGGGATTACCCAGGGAACCCGAATGACATCCAACCCGAAGGCGACCAGCATGCAGGAGGTGAGGGGAAAACTGGTGGGGGGTGCAGCCAGGCTTGGGTAAGAGGGTGGTGTCCTGAGAACTGAGAGAGGACCATCGCTGTGAGTGAGCAGACCCTCACTCACAGTTCTCACTTCAGTTCTGAGGGTCTCACAGGCACCAACCCTCAGAACTGGAGGATATCCGTCCCCGCCCCTCCTGGCTCGCTCCTCAGGGAGCAGCCATCCTATCAGCTGAGCAGGCAAAGCCATGGCGTTCACCCTCCTCAGGGCCCCTGTCACCTGATTTCTCCTGGACGCCCCGGAGGTGGGTGCGAACAGCTTGAGTCCTTCTCAACACCAAGTCAGAGCTCTACCCCACCCCTCATCTTTCTCGTCAGCTCTGCTTTTATCCTCTCCCTTTTTCTTTTTATCAATTAAAACCACATTTCCATATGGTAGTGTGTATGTTTCCATGCCTCTCTCTCTGTTTGTCTCAACCTCTCCTTACCCACCCTCCGTGACCTTGTCCGTAGGTCTGTTCTCTATGTCTGCATCTCCATTGCTGCCTTGCAAACAGATTCATCAGTACCATCTTTCTAGATTCCATGTATATGCATTAATCTACGATATTATATTGTAAAGCAGTTATCCTTCAATTAAAAAAAAAAACCCACCACGTTTCGAGGCAGAGGAGTAGAAACAGACATTGGCCCTTGAACTGGATGTCAAGAGAGGTTGGCCCCCGTTTTGGGGAAACAGAGCCTTCGTATCTCAGGGTGGAGGTGAGACAGGGGTGAGTATTAAATAACAGAAAAACATCAGGGGAGCCGCATTACTTTATTCTCCAGACCACAACGCAGCTTTGATGGGAGCTTTGCAAAGCTTGCAGAAGGTCCTGTTAGGTATCATTCTCAGAGACCAGGGTAATGAAGGAGGCTCTGGGTGGTGGAGCCGGCCACGCCCCCTCCTCCACCTTGGAGATGCAACTCCACCCCTCGCATCTGAAGAACCCGCTCAGCTCCCCTCACCATCTCTTGCCCAGTTGGGCTCAGAGGCCATCTGCCTAGGGTCCTGGTCCATCTGCCCTGCACCTATGGCTCCCCTGCCAGAGCCTCAATGGACACAGTGACCCTCACAGAGCCACAGCTGGACTTCAAGTCCCACTCCTGACTGGCATTGATGGGTAGTCCTGGGGAGCCCGAGCCCTGCCTGGGGGACAGCTGGACGTTCAGCCAGCGACACCGGGCCTTGTCACAGGCCAGCACCACGGTTCCCTCGGGATTGCTGTAGGTGCACCGGCTCCTGGCCGCCCTTTCCTCTGCAACCAGATCCCAGGCGCCCCCTGGCTCCCTGTCCTGTGGCCCTGGAGCAGCCTGGAAGCCCAGGTGGTCCCGGGTGATGGGGCACACCAACTGCTCTTCCTTCAGCGCGGGCACCACCTGGCCCTTGAGGTAGGCAGGGCCGGCACAGTAGGTCTGGATGTTGAAGAGCCGGTCGCTGTACTGATACAGCCAGCTAAAGAGATAGGCCAGGTGGCAGTCACACTGCCAGGGGTTCCCATACAGGGCCAGGTTGAACAGGTTGTCATTGGTGTCGAAGATGCCCTCAGGGAGCGTGGTCAGGAGATTCCTGGAGAGGCTGAGCAGCTCGAGCTTGGACAGGTTCTGGAAGAGGGCGGGGTGCAGGACCGTCAGGTTATTGCTGCTCAGGTAGAGCTTGACCAGCCCCTTGAGGCCTCTGAACACACCGGCCGGCAGATGGGTGAGGGCATTGTGCGAGAGCATGAGGGACCCAAGGCTGGTCAGGTTGGCAAAGGCTGCCTCGGGGACTGTCTCCAGCTGATTGTGGGACAGGGACAGGCTGACCAGGCCGGGGGACTGGGTGAAGAGGCCGGCAGGCAGTGTCTGCAGCGCATTGCCCTGTAGGCTCAAGAAGGTCAGGTTGGGCAAGGCCGAGAAGACAGACCCAGGCAGGTGACCGATGGCATTGTGCTGCAGCCACAGCTTCTCCAGGCAGGAGAGCTGAGCGAACACTTCTGGGGGCAGCTCGGAGATGGAGTTTCCATCTAGGAAGAGTTCCTGCAGGCTGCCCAGACGGCTGAAGAGCCCCCGGGGCAGACTTGCCAGCTGGTTGTTGCTCAGCCTCAGGGTCTGCAGGCGGCCAAGGGGGTGGAAGAGCTCCTCGGGCAGGTAGGCCAGGAGGTTCTGTGCTAGGTTGAGGGTCTTAAGACATCTCAGAGGCTGGAAAAGCCTCTGGGGCAGGGTCTGGAGCCGGTTGCCCTGCAGCTGGAGGGACTCCAGGCCATCCATGTGCTGGAAGAGGCCCTCGGGCAGAGCCTCCAGCATGTTGAAATTGAGGGTGAACTTGCTCAGCGAGATCAGGTTAGAGAAGATGTCGGCGCTGAAGTTGGAGAAGTTGCCCCCGGTGATCTCCAGATCCTGGAGCCCCGGAAGGCCCCCGAAGGCATCCGGCCTGAAGTGGCACACCCGGGTGTTGAGGAAGACCACCTTGGTCAGGTTGGGGCTGCTGCTGAAGGCCCTGGAGCCCACCACAGTGAACGAGGTCTCCACAAAGATGATGTCTGTGGCGTGTGGCGGGATGTCCAGTGGGACGGCGGCGAGCCCCTCATCCGAGCAGAACACCTCCCGGATGAAGCAGTCACAGCCCTGGGGGCAGGGCAGGGTGGGCCTGGCCAGGAGCAGGAGGCAGGCCCAGCACAGCCAGGCTCCGGGCAGCATCTCCTACACCCGAATGGGAAAGAAAAACAAAAGCAGCACCTTCATCGAGGGCAGGCAGCCCAGTGACCAGCACACCCATCAGAGAGCCAGGAGCCTGCTTATACTTCTGATAGTTGTTCTCGTAGGGCCTCACAGCAGCCTTGCAAGATCAGCAAGACCACAGTTCTAACCTCCTGACAGCAAGGCTGTCGCCTGTGGGTTACTGTCAGGACCTAGACCCTGGTCTCCTGGACTAGCCGTGTTCTTTCCAGATTGGAGGGAAGAGGTGGAAAGTGAAAGTGAAGTCGATTAAGTCACTCAGTCGTGTCCGACTCTTTGCGACCCCGTGGACTGTAGCCCACCAGGCTCCTCCATCCATGGGATTCTCCAGGCAAGAATACTGGAGTGGGTTGCCATTTCCTTTTCCAGGGGATCTTCCTGACCCAGTGGTCAAACCCAGGTCTCCTGCATTTCAGGCAGATACTTTACCATCTGAGCCACCAGTGAAAAGGAAAGAGGTAGGAAAAAGACCAAAAGGCATGGAAGAAGGGTATGAAAGGAGACCATGGGTACTGCAGAATTTTTAAGATAATACGTAAGATATGGGCAGATTATTCCTGAGTTGGAAATTTTTAAACCATAACTTTTCCTGAGCTTCCAAACCTCAGCACATTCCAGAACCTAATTATGAGGAGTTCTTCCCATCAGCTCTTTGCATAGCTGAGGCTGAGAGCAGCCAACGGGATATGATGGGCTCTTATCTTGAAATGAGTCTGTGTTCTCCTCAGCACTGCCGTCAAAATGCTCCCCTCACATCACCAGCACCTTGGAGCCCACAAAACTTTCCAACACTATGCGGACAAGAAGGTCCCAGAGGCGCATATTCTACAGACCCGTAGGTATTTTTTTTGGGGGGGGGGTTGCTTTAAATAAGGGAAAGCAACCAAGTTTATAGTTCACTAAATATACAATTTTTTGAATACCAGTATCCATTCACAGGTCACAAATTGGTGATACAGCTTATAATCCTATTTCCCTTACCACTCAATTTTTTTTTTTTTTTTAATGTATGAACCACTAGTTGGCATATTGACACTGAGAAATAGCACATTAAATGTTTCCAGATTTCAGGATGACTTAGGGGCTTTGGGCTCACATTCTCACATGACAAGACCAACGGGGTCTTAATTGCCTCATTATGGGGTTTGCACCACCAGGTCACTATTGCTCCCACCCACATCAACATGTAGGTGGCGCATAGTGATTCAAGTTCTGTTCATTGGAATCCCAGCTCATTCCAGTGTTCTAGCTATGTGGCCTTGGATGTGTGTTGCAACTTCCTTATCTGTAAAATGAGAACAATAACCATGTGCTAACCATGTTGGAATAATCGGAGGATTAAATGAGTAAATATAGGTAAAGATTTTAGGACAGTGTCTGAAAGTGTAATTAATAAGCTGTGTTAACTATCGTTAAAGGGTGCAAACCACCATCATTACAGAAAAGATTATTTGAACACCAAAAAAAGGAGGAATAACAAAATGCCCTTTGGATAGAATATATTTAAAGACAGAAAGAAGGAAAGGCAGAAAAAAGAGAAAACCCTCACACAATATAAATCATAATTTTTTTCAGTTTACCTATCTTCAGCCAAGAGCTCAATTGGCTCCCTTTTGGGGAGCCTTGGCCCCAAGCACCAGAGAAGGCAAGAGTACCCCACTCCAGTACTCTTGCCTGGAAAATCCCAGGGATGGAGGAGCCTGGTGGGCTCCAGTCCATGGGGTCGCTAAGAGTCGGATACGACTGAGCGACTTCACTTTCACTTTTCACTTTCATGCATTGGAGAAGGAAATGGCAACCCACTCCAGTATTCTTGCCTGGAGAATCTCAGGGACAGAGGACCTAGTGGGCTGCCATCTATGGGGTCGCACAGAGTCAGACGCGACTGAAGCGACAGCAGCAGCAGCAGGCCCCAAGCACACTTTGCTGGCTGTCTCTCTGCTGCCCTCTGCTGGCTGCCTTCTCCATCACAAGATTCAGCTTGGGCCAAAGGGCTCCACAAGCAAACACAGTGCTTTCAAAAAGCCGCCTGAGACCTCTTCCCATTCAGACACTCAATAACCTCAGTTTTCCCAGGAATTTTTCTGCCTAATCAATAGAGAAGGAACAATTTCTCCCTAAGAAAGCACATAACTCCCTGGAGGCTCCTATGTAAGCCACAGGAAGTGGATTTTATACAGAGGTTAGGAAGGTCTCTAACAGTGATGGCACCAGACTGCCACGCAGGACACACTAGGGAAAGGGACAAGCCTCCTGGTCCTATCGCCCCCACCCCCAGACCAGAGTTACAGAGCTCAGCTTTAGCCTGAGACTTATCCTCTCAAGATTGGATGCACAGGACCTGGCTAAAGAAGGATGGGGTAGCCATGGTCGCCTCCACTCACCCACTCATATCTGCCACCTGGGCTGCCCCTCGACTCCTACACAAACCCCTGGGGATCCTCACAGAAGGCTTCCCTGACCCCAGGAAGGAGGCGCCTGGCTGCATCTTAGCAACCTAGCATGGTCCTCTGAAGAATGGATTCTCACAGCTGTCTTTTTTGTGAGAAGATAGAGTGATCGCTGTCTAGCATAGAGTCATCACTCTATGCTCAGCATCCAGCACAGTGTTGACGCACGGTGGGCTTGGCTAGAGTTTCTTGAACCAACTCCTCCACAGTTGGGATGAGCAGCGTTTAGGGCAGAACTGCCTCTCCCAGAATGGTTCCAGCCTGGAGAGAATGACCACAGCCAGGCATGAACGTGGTCCTGAGCCCTCCTGCCTACACCCCTGCCAACCAGAGGGTAAGAGAGGAGCAATTCTTGTCTGTAACATGCTGTGATGTTATCAACATGCCGGGCCTCTTCCTGCTAACCCCTTCAGTCTTTGCTTCTCAAAGGGCAGTTTCTGGGAGAAATCCCATTAGAATGGACACAAAGTCCCCAGGGACCATCTGGCCAGCTTCGTCAAGAGAGAAAGGCCAGGCTCCCAGGGGTCCACAGTGGGCCCTTGGTTAGAACCGAGATCTGGTCTCCCTGATCGCTCCTGCTGGAAGAGCTGTGACCAAAGCAGGAGGTGCCCGTGAACGAGGGGTCATGGGGAGACTGTGCCCCACCTACCCCACTCTGTGCCTCTAACTTCTAACCCACTGTAACTTGGAAATAATACCCTTTATAATTTTCCAAAAGAAGACATAACTAGAGAATTCAAGACTTGAGTCAAAACTATGGCATCAGAGGCACAGAAAATCAAGTGTAAACAAATCAGCTTAGGCTCAAGCACGGCTGGGGGAGGTGGGGGAAGCCTCTCTGATATAGGGAGCTGAGCTAAGGGGCGAATCCCACCTGCTAGCTCCTAGAGCTCTCATCATGATCCTTGGCAGATGGAGACACTCCCAGAACAGGGAAACCAGGGCTTCCAGAGCTAGAGCGACTGGGAGCTATAGTTAAGAAGTGCAGGCCAGAATCTATTCCCATGGCCTGAGCTTTCAGCCAGGTGCTTGCAGCGACACCACAAGGCTCCTGGAACAGGCAGACCCCTCCTCACATTCCCGAGACCCACAGTGAACATAAACAAGGGACCTGGCCTACTGCCTGGTCCCTCCTCTTCCCACCCAACTCTCTCCGGTACTGTAAGTAGAGAGCCCATAGTTGCCCCAGCACCCCACAAGCCTACGGGCATGCACTTCCATGACAAGAGTCGGCTTAGTGAAGATGAAGCTGGGATGTGCCCCACATAAGCCCTGGGTCCTGGGTCCCTGCAGCAGGGTTTCAAATATGGTTGAAACCTCTGGTTGGGCATATCCCTTTGATCTTGCAAACTTCTCACTCTTTGGGGTGCCATGGTAAGAGGAGAGCCAGAACAGGGCCTCAAAAGTTTCAGGGCAAGATCCTTGTACCCCAGTCTATTGGGGCAGAAGGAAGTGGAGGATAGTAGTCACAGTGAGAACACTGATGGTTTCCAAACACTGATGATCCACTCCCAGCCCAAGACTCACTCTCACATCCCTCTAGAATGGCTAAGAGTTTGTGCTCTAATGTCAGACAGTCTGGGTTCAAATTTTATCTCCACCCCTTATTAGCTGTGTGGCCTTGGCTAAATTACTTAAACTCTCTGTGCTTCAATTTCTTTATCTTCAAAATAGCAAACTTCAACACTACCTTCCTCATGGGTTCTGAGGACTGAGTAAGAAAACGCACTGAAAGCTCCCAACCCAGAGCTAGGCACAGAGAGGACTCCCAGTGACAGGAGCTCAGGCCAGCCCCAGCTCTGGGCTGAAGTAGCCACAGGAGTCAGCTAAGGAGAAACGGATGGGATCATCCGAGCGCCTCACTGGTAGACCTGAGAGAGGCCCCTTTAAAAACTTTCTGGCTCTTTCCTCCCAGCCAGCGGAAATGGGTCACTGTTTTGTGCTTGGTTTAGTGGAGCTTGGATTCTGATGACTCTGGTCAGGATGTCCTGGACTTGGGCCCCTTCCCCAAACCACCCTTGAGAGCAGGTCACCAGGGACTTAGGAGACGGGGAACATCCCTGCCTAGGTACCTCGGAGGCTGGCACCAGAGGGGACGGTGGGGCAGCAGCCGGAAGATTCTAGCTTGTCACCTGACAAACCACCTCTGCATTTGTGCAGAGAGCAGCAAGATACCCACAAAAATGTTCCATGCTTTCAGCAAGCCACAGAAGCCTGGCTTTTTGAGGGTGGGGGATGTAACTGGCTGCAAACGGACTCTTCCCTCTTCTCAAATTGCTTTTGTGTTGGTACATTTCTGTGTCATCCACCACAAAGCCAACCCTCACTCCTTCCAGAGGGTGATGGGAGCTCAGAGCCCAGTCCAAAAAAAAAAAAAAAAGCCCCAGGGGCTTGCCCCTTGACTGGGATATCTACATCAGGGGCTGTCTCACCAACACGGTTGGATTTTGCCCTTGGGCTCCACTACATCTGGGGGCAAGGAAAAGGGCTTCCAAGGCTCATCTGGAGCCCCTGACTGCCTCACCCAGGTTCCCGGGACCCCTGTCTCCTTTGTTCTCAACCAGAGAAATAAGCCAAGTGGCTGAGGCTGGGGGACCTGGGCTGGGCTCCTGCCTCAGGCCCCTCCCCACCAACAAACCCCGCCCCCCACCCCCCAAAACACACAGTGCAGTAATCCCTCAGAGTCCCAGTTTCCATACTTGTAAATAGAGAACAGTCGTGAAAATAAAACCCACATTACATACTGTTAGGGCTATTGTGGCAATTAAATGAGATAATTGGCCATGGGTTTGTGATACTCTGATATAATAAATATATATTTGGTCTTCCTCTTGGTTCCTGGCACAGAGCTCCAGAAACCTTTGGAATATCCTGAGTAATAAGAGAGAAATGTCTTTGCTATTCATAATAAGACCCTTCCACCCACACTGGAGGCTAAGTTAACGAAGTGACTCAATGGCTTCAGATTATACACAAACATATTTGCAGCAGTTATCACTGACGAACAGAATTAATTGCAGGTGATTCTCATTTTTTCCTTTTGCTTAATCATATATTTTCAACTTTAAAAAATAATAAACAGGCATCACTGTTGTCATAAGAGTGAACGTTATTAAGAAAATCATATAAAACATGAAGCATGGTTCCAAGCACACAATAGGTGCTTCCTTGATTCTTTCCTTCCTTGCAATTACATTGCAGAGACTCAATGAAATTTGTCTGTCTACTGTGTCATAGCTTCTTTTTTTTTAATTTTTAAAAATTGAAGTATAGTTGATTTACAATGTTGTACCAGTCTCTGCTGTATAGCAAAGTGGTTCAGTCAGACATATATAGACATTCTTTTTTGTATATTCTTTTCCATTATAGTTTCTTGAAGAGAACGAACATTCTGAAGTAAGAGCAGGTTGTGAACCTGGCACTTTCCTTTCCACAAATGCTCCCCATGGGCCCCACCTCTGGTCCTTGATTACACAGTCCCCTCCACTTTAGAAGGCGCACCCTGACCTTTCCCTGTCGCTCCCTGTCCCCACTCTCCCCATCCTGCGGGACAGCATAAGTCACACTTCCTCTGGGAAGCCTTCCCTGCCTGTATCTCCTTTGGGTCCCTCAGGAACTTGTCTTCTATTGACCATGAGGGTCCTTCTTCTCTGCCTTCTAGTCAGTTGCATCACCTGACTAGGAGCCTCTGGGATGGCGGTGGACAGGCAGAGGTCTTGAGATCGCAGCATCCCTTACCTGGCCGTGCACCCCAGTACCTGACTCAAAGTTGAGCACAGATAGGTGCTCAGGCCGTGGGTGCCAAATGGAACTGAATGTGTCTGCGGCTCTCGTGAGCCTGTATCTAGGGCCTTAGTCTTCATCCTGCTTCAGGGATTGGGGCGTTATTGACACTGCGCCCTGTGTGCAAATTCTGATACCACTCCCTACTGGCTGCGTGGGATTGGGCAGTTCACTCCATTTCTCTAGGCCTCAATTTCCCACTGCCTGGTTATAGCCCATCCCTTGGTATTAAAATTAGCACTCAGTTGGATGACAATATGCTAAATTAGATGGTAAATAATAAAGCACTTAATACAGTGCAGGGTATATAATAAATGTTTGACTAAAAGGTAGCCACATGCACATTTTATTTCAACTTTATCATCCAAACCAGGACACTTCTGAGAATAAAAGAGGAGCTATTGATAATTATGGGCTTCCCTAATGGCTCAGTGGTAAAGAATCCACCTGCGATACAGGAGTCATGAGTTCTATCCCTGGGTCAGGAAGATCCCCTGGAGAAGGAAATGGTGACCCACTCCGGTATTCTTGCCTGAGAAATCCCAAGGACAGAGGAGCCTGTCAGGCTACTGTCCATGGGGTTACAAAAGAGTCAGTCACGACTTAGTGACTTTGTTGTTGTTCAGTCACTAAGCCGTGTCTGACTCTTTATGCCAGAAGGACAGACATAAGCAAGGGTGGCATCAGGCCAAGTGGAACATGTGTCACACTACTTATCCTTCCCATTCACTGGCAGCCTGAGCACAGGGACCAGATCACCCTCATCTCAGAACTCCCCCGCCACAACCTGCCTCCAGCCCCAATGCAGCACGACCCGGGCTGAGCAGCCCTCAGGGACTTCCCCTACCCTGGCACAGAGGTGCAGCCTGCCTGGAGTCGGGCATATGGTCTGAAATCTGGGACAAGTGGCCAGCCCATCTCCTGCCCCTGAGCTGGGACCCCAGATTCCTCCCATGCCCCCATGTCCCCTGTAGTCTTGTAGTGACCATACCGTGAGGGGCTGACAGGTGGGGACCAGCTGCCCTGGCTCTTCCTCTGGAGCAGAAGGGCCTCTGAGGTGGTCAGTGGTCAGCACGAACCCAGCAGCCCTGGCGCTGATCAAAGTTCCAGGCAGAGGTTCCTCCCCTCACGTGGCCTGAGCATTCCTGGAATGTCACCAGCGTCACAGGACAGCAGGAGAGAGTCTAGGCCAGGCCTCTGAAGATTACAAAACGACCCTGAACTCTTACCACGGACAGATCCTTGTTGGAGCCAAAATCCATCCAAGGTTACAGGTTTGGCATCTTTAGGACCCCAGGGGAATCCATCAGGCCCTAGAAAGTTCCCAGTAGGCTGCTCTGGGGTGAGCACTGGGATCAGGGGTTAAAACTTATATCCCTTCCTGTGCTAGACAGGCTGACCACAGCTGGGCAGCCAGCCACAGGCACCTGCAGACTCCCAGTGCCAGGAGAAATCCTAAGAGGTCTGCAGCTTTGCTGTCCTTCTGTAGCTGTTTATTGAATGTTTATGTTTCTAAACCCTTTCTGAGTTAAAACGGGGGAGTGATATAGGGAGGTGAATTTTGGCTCAGTATGGACAGGAACGCATTCACCGCTGAGATTATCCAGGGATGAAAGCAGTTGCACGAGGAGGCAGTGATTTTCTGGCCTTGAAGGTATTCATGCAGGGGCTGCAGAGCAGAATGAGGAGAGCGTGTGAGTGTGTGTGTTCATTCGTATGCACTTGTGTGAAATCAAACAGTGGGTCTGTGCTGCTGGCAGGACCCTGGGCAGATGTGCAGGTGTGGAGGGCAGGTTTGTATTAAGAACTCCAGGCATCTTTTGGGAGATGGGAGATAGGCGCTCACTGTTCTTCCGTTGTTGGAATTCCAGGCTCCCATCTTGAGTGGATGGGCTCAGTGGTTAGGGAAGGTGCATAACGCCCTGTCCCAGTCATTGATAGGGTCCTGCTTTGTGAGACAGTGAATACACTACTGACCCTCGCCAGGTCCAGCCTCCTGGGACAGGGTTACACCCGGCAGAAGGGATTGAAGAGCTAAGAGAGCCTAGGAAATATGGTTTGAAGCCCTCTTCCCAGGCACGGCCGTGGGATGAAGGGACAGAGAAAAGATTACCCTTCTCATAAACCCTGGACTTGCACCAGCAACGGTGACAACCCCCGAACCTGGAGGCCTGAAAAGGTCCCAGGGACTTCTGGACACCTGGAGAGTCACTTTCACTCACAATGTGTCTTCTGAGAGCCTGGGGCTCACTGAGCCTGGGTGCTAGGCACTGTAAGAGTCCAGACGTGTGCAGGAGAGTCCTACCCATCAAAGCTAGTGTGCACCTGTGTGTGCATGAGTGTGAATGCATGTGCACTTTGATGAATGCTGAGGGAAATTCACTGCCTTTCTGAGACATAGAAGAAGCTCCAGGTTGGGAGTGGAGGCCTGGTTGTCTTGCAAGCTCAGCCACTAGTTCACTAGGTGACTATGAAAATTCATTTCCTGTCCTGATCTTATTTTCTCCATCTATAAAATGGGTTGAGCCTATTCCTAAGGCCCCATCCAGCCATAGTGACCTCAAGACATCATCTTGATCCCACTCGCTTTCCAAAAGCCTTTCCCAGCCCTGAATATCTGGTGTCTGTGAAGAGCTGTCTGGGTCAGCCTTGCATTCGTGTGACAAGCATAGAATCAACAGCGAGATCCCTTAGCCAAGGCGCCCATAGGAACACATGTGTCCTTAGTATACCATTTATTGTCGATTCTGTACTCCAAATCTGTTACAAGCAGCATCCAGCAAAGAAGGACCCCCCACCTCGCCCACCAGGGCTCACACTCTATAAAACCCTGGGGGCCTAGAAAGCTCTAAATACATCACCAAGCACCTGGGACTATTTGCAATGGTTCCCTAAGTGAGGCAAAATCGATCCACTTTTGAAGGCAGCATGAAGGCGATGAGTTGGTGAGAACAATCCCTCCTTGGGTGAAGAAGAAAGTTCAGACGGGGAGGAGTTTGGCCTGGAGGAGTGCCCACCCCGCCCCTCTCTGAACCACAGCCATGACCTCCTCCCCAAGATCACCACTGCCTCCCCAGCAACTCCAGTTCAATTCCAACTGTGGGATCTGTGGGTTGATTTCTTTGAGTGATTCGTAGCTAAAGGCAGGCTACCGCCCATGTCTTTCTAGCAACTCCAGTTATCTTGTTATCTGTAGTTGCCTCCTCTTCATAAACTTCCTGAGTCTGGAAATGATTCCTAACACTTCACTACACAGACATCTGTGACAATGCTGTTGCCGCCCATGAAGAGTTCTGAGAACGGCGTTGTGCCTTTAAATCCTGGCGAGGAGGAAAAATATACACTCAGCCCAACAGTCCCTTGAGGAAAGCCAGTTTTTCTTTAATGGATGGATGAGTTTAACTTTTCCTGTATTTACAAAGCTTTGGATCCACACAGTACCAGGTGGGGTCGAATAGCTAAGATGACGGGGAGCAACAAGACAGTGACTCCCATTTTCCTTGGTTTAGCAATGAAAGCCTAGGACAGGCCATGAATTCTTGTATGAGCTTAAAGAGAGAAGGAACACTCACAGCCTGTTAAATAATGTTGCAGAAGCAAGAGGTTTTAGATCCTCACACGTGTACCACTCCTGCACAGGGCTGTTGTGAGGGTTAAAAAGAAAATGCCTGCTAAGTGCTTTGAAGGGTATCTATGCAGAGTAAACATTTTTGAAAAACAGTGGTTCTAACCAGTTTTTATTATCTTTCCTCCAATATTTACCCTCCACTCCAAATGGAGAACTGACAAGGAGGACTAGAAGCCAAAGAGCTACGGAGAAAAGTGAACTCAACTCTGGGGAACCAAGCAGCTCACTTCAGCCCCAAGAAGTGAGCAAATGCCAAGAGCCAAGAGCCTGTTGGAAAGGAAACTCCACCCACCTTTTCCGGCAGCTTCCTGACCAGACAACATGGTTTAGAGAGACCACATGGCCTGCCAAGGAAGAGAAGGCTCAATGGTTCCCTCCCGTCTCTGATGGAGAAAAGACCAGGGGCACTCAGAAGGTCAGGAAAAGGGTCCACCAGCCCCACCTAGGGTGCTTCCCTGGGGAGTCATCTGAGGACAGCTGCCCTCAGGCCAGCCTTTGATCTGGAGACATATGAGGTATCTTGGGCCAGAGAGGAAGATATTCCAAGGTCGTGGCCAATGCTGTTAATACCCAGGGGTCTGGGCTCAGCTTGACAGGTCACACTGGATGACGAAGACTCCTTCCTTACCTTTCTGATATCTCTGGCCCACTTGTACCCTTGCACAATGACCCGCCTTACACGGAGTCCTTTGAAGAATGCAGTGCCAAACCATGCTTCCTGTCTGGAGGAGAGTAGGCCACGCTTCCCCTTTGGGGCCCAGGATCAACAAGGCAGGTCACCATTGGGAATGATGCTCAAGCCCCAAGCTCTAGGCTCATTTCTTTTTGGACCCTGGCAAACCCTGGTACATGTCTGCCAAGTACTATACATATTTTGCAAACATTTTGGAGACCCGGATTTACCTTGGTGAGATAATGTCTTTTGCCTCTAACAACATCTCTCCCAGATTTCCTGTGACAGAGTGAAAAGCTACAAAATGCACTAGCTCTTAACACACATCTGCTCCTGGACTCTTCGTCAGGGCCCGTCAGCACAATGCTGTTAAGGCCAAAGTGGATTTCTTATTTGTCTCGTGCAGCAGAGGGAACTAGTAAAGGCCAGTCAGGATTGATGGCAGATTTCCAAATCTGTACAGTATTGGCTTCAGCTCTTTTATGGGAAGACACAGACACCTGAAAGTCTCCATTTCACTGTTTCTAGTTCTAAAGTGGTATACCAGTTGTCCAGAGAAAGACATGCATCGTCATGAGTGTCCTTTCTTTACCACTGTGAATATGTGTGCAGCAGGAATGGTGGCCAGGGCAGGTATTCATGTGACTGCAACACTGAACCAAAGCACTCAACTGTTGTAACCAGACTACAGGCAGGGGGAAGCTCCAGAGTGGTCCCTGACCCAGTCTGACCTGTCTGTGTATCCGTGTTGCCTGCTGTGTGTGAGAATGCTGAAGTTCAGTTTCTAGCTGACTGTAATGTCTATGAAGAATTTTACCATGACCAGAAGGATTGCTGGGTTCTATTATACTTGGCTGTCCAATTAAAGGATCTCATCCCTAAGCTATTTCACTTCCCCAGATGCAGAGTGAAAATTAAAAACAGATATAGGGCATCTCATGCCCATAAAAGGCCCAAGCAGAGGAACCTCCAGTGAGCAACAGACAGCTTGTTGGCAGGGTAGGGTGTGTGGTTGCATGGGCCTATCTAGTTGAGATGCTTCTGACCTGCCCAGTCTGGGTGCCTGAAGGTCTGGCATTGAATACAATTTCCTGTTCAGGCCAGAGTATACCTACATCTTCTCCTCCACTGCTGGTAGCTGGGCCTTTGCAAGGACTGGCTGCAGGGGGAGGGCAGGCAGGGGCCTATCCTGGTCTGTGGGGAGCCAGTTTCCAGGTAAGTCCATACCATCTCCACAAGCCCCAGTCTTCTCCAGTAAAAGCCCCAGATGGAGGATCCTGGTGATGTCTCGTTTCTTGAACTGGGTACTAATCACACAGGTGTGTACAGTTTGTGAAAATCCATCAAACCTTACACTAGCATGCGCCCACTTTTCTGTATGTAGGTTACATTTCCAGAAACAGTTAGAAGAGAAAAACCTTGCAGGTGAACACAAGGATCCCCAGGTACCAGACTGCTTTCTCCATCCAATACCAATAAGCTGACTTTCATGTTTTGGGGAGGTCAGAACTTCTACATGATTTTATTCCTTAAAGGACTAAAATTTTCAAAGCAAAGTTTGCAGTTCAGAAATATTCTCTAAAGAGGCAAAACTTGTTTCACCGGTGCCTTTCTTCTTTTTCCAGATAAAAATCACAAGACAGATACTGATGATGGCTCTGTCTTCAGAAACTGAGCAGCCTCAGTTTTCCCTTTCTTTCTATCATAGCATCCTGAAAGCCAGGGCATTTGGCAGTTCTTGGAAAAGCAGCTAAAAGGTTTGAAGCCTCCTTTGAGGAGAAAAGTCACCTTGTCTTCAGGGGCAGGAAATGAAGAGAGACTTTTCATTTGAGGGGACAGGGTGGAGCCATGCCACAAACAAGACGAGCAAAGAAGGGGAATCAACTTACATAATACTTGGGAGAGGGGCTGTCCCGGTGGAGAACTATTTCCACAAAGTGGCAGGTGTGTGATAACTGTGTCTATGGAGGCCAGTGGGGGCACAGACACAGGGAAGGCACGTTTTGGAGGAGAGCTGGTGAGCTTTAGAGGAGGGGCTTTCTGGAAAGAAGCCCAGGCATGTGAATTGGGACCACCACAGGATTTTTTCCATGGCAGGTTAGATCTCCCTGGTAGTAAGAAGGTTCTGCCAGAACCTCATCTACAGGAGAACCAGGCAGGTCAGGAAAAGGTAGGGATGCCTTTCTCTAGGGAACCCGAGAGAGAGGGACAGGGGATGGTCTGTGGACCCAGAGGTGAAGGCAGCACGGTGAAATCCCAGGTCCTCTGGGGTCCCACCGTCCCCTAGCCCTTCCTCCAGCCCTCCTCTCTAACACTCATTGGGTGCCTTCATCTGCATCAGGACCGCGTGGCTCCTCTTCTTGCAGCAGCAACAGCAGATGCAGGCAGCCAGGGAGCAGGCCAGTGCAATGATGCCGATGACAATGGCGGCAATGGCCAGCCCTCTCTGGGCCTGGGGCATGTCCCCCGGGCCACGACTAATGGGGGTCTCAATGGTGGTCAGATCGGTGTAGTCCTGTGAGGGGCTGGTGAAGTCAGTGGTGGAGGAGATGGAGGTGGTGTCGGGGTAGCTGGACGTGTCCGGGTATGTCGGCGTCCCTGGGTAGCTGGGCACCTCGGGGACCACTGAGCCCTGCACACTGGGGACAACAACATTGATATTGATGATGATGAGGGACTGGCCACGGACACTGGCTGGGCTGAAGCACACAGGGACGCTGTCTGTCCCCAGCCTGGCCTTGTTGAGCAGGAGCCAATTGTGGAGCGGAAGGATGTCTGAGTCACACCTCCAGGGGTTGTCATAGAGCCGCAGCTCACACAGCTTCCCCAGGTGATCGAAGATGCCCAAGGGCAGGTTCTCCAGCTGGTTGTTCTGCAGCTGGATGGTCAACAGGTTATTGACGTTGGCGAAGAGGTTTCCGGGGAGCTGCCGAAGGCGGTTGTTCTGCAGGGAGATGTTCTGCAGGTTGACCAACATGCGGAAGATGCTTCCATCCAGCTCCTGCAGTGCATTGGTGTGGAGGGACAGCTCCCGCAGCTCCACCAGCCCGTTGAAGGCATCCGGGGAGATGTAGCTGATCTGGTTGCGGCTGAGGATCAGGACCTGAAGCTGGCTGAGGCTGCTGAAGACGTTATCCGGGAGGGAGGTGATGTGGTTGTCGTAGAGCCACAGCTCCCGCAGGTTGTGCATGGGTCCAAAGATGCCAGGAGAGAGCTCTTTCAGGGAGTTCCCAAAGAGCGTGAGCCGGTTGAGCTGGGGCAGGTGCAGGAAGATGCCGGGGGGCAGCTGGGAGATGTGGTTGTTGGACAAGTAGAGCTTCTGGAGGTTACGGTTGTTGTGGAAGAGGCCAGGGGACAGCATTCCAATCTGGTTCTGCTGCAGGGCCAGCTCTTGGAGGTTGCTGAGCCCATCAAAACAGCCCATGGGGATGTCTGAGAGTCTGTTCTCATACAGCCGGAGGACCTGAAGGTTGCTCAGGCGCTGGAAGACCCGGGGTGAGAGGTGGGTGAGGCTGTTCTTGCCCAGATTGAGCTTGGTGAGGCCCACCAGGTGGTCAAAGACCCCATCAGGGATGTACTCCAAGTGGTTGCCATGCAGCTGCAGCTCCTTGAGGTTGCTGAAGTGGGTAAAGTGGGCCGGCTGGATCTGCACCAATTGGTTGCTGGACAGCAGGAGCGACTCGAGGTTGTCCAGGCCCTGGAAGAGGCCAACAGGCAGGATCTGGAGCTTGTTGTTGGCAAGGCTGAGGTAGCGCAGCGAGCCGAGGCTGCGGAAGGCACCGGGAGCAATGTGGGCCAGCTCGTTCTTCTCTATCCGCAGCGCAATCAGGGCCGAGATGTTAAGGAAGGGGGACTCATTGAGTTCGGTGATGTGTGTGTTGAGGATCTGCAGGCTCATGGCGTTCCAGGGCAGCGGGGTGGGCACCACCGCGATGCGTGCCCCTGTGCACTCCACCTGGGAGGCCCTGGAGCAGGTGCACTCGCTCGGGCAGCCATAGAAGGCCAAACCCGCAGCCCAGGCCTGGCAGCCCACCAGCAGAAGGAGGTAATGCTTCGGTAGCATGGCCTCTGCAAGGGGAGAGAGAGCATGTGGGTCAGGACTGCCTCACCGACACTGCCACTACTTTTAAGCCAGCATCAACCTTGGGTGCCAAACACTGGCTTGCCTTTGAACCCCATGACCACGTGCCCATCTCATGCTACCTATAGGTTGATCTGCAAGCCTCTTCATCTTCCCCGCTGGCCTTCCTACTTCCAGGCTGCTGCCCAAGCAACCTAGAGGGCTCTTCATCCTCATCCAAATCTTTCCCGCACTTCACATGCCTCCACCTTAGGATTCCGTGAGTCGGCTTTAGTCGCCCTCCAATGCCGGTGGTTTCCCCAGCCTCCTCCCCAGCCCAGCCACAGAGGCGCATATGGCATCCCCTGTGACCCCGTCTGCTTCCTCACTACTCAGTAGGCTTCACAAGGGCAGGGCTGCTGGTGCCCCATCCCAACGAGTTCCTTAAGTCAGGAACAGTATCTTATCCATCTCTGTGTCCCTCTCAGTTCCTGGACTTGCTGGCTGAACATGGCTTCCTCAGGAGAAACCAATAGGAAATGAGAACAAATAAACCAGGCCTGAACCAGGAGGAAGATGCTGAGGCCATGAACACGGAGGCTGCTGGGAGGAGCTGCGGCAGCCAACAGAGTGGGACCATGCAGTGATCTGGTGGAAAAGACTGCAGGGAAGCTCAGTTTTTGCTCTCCCTGGGCCCCGCCCTGCCCCATCACCACCGGCAACAGCCTGCCCCTGTGTTAACCCTTTCACAGGTGCTTCATCAAGGTTTAATGCAAACCACCTTCCCAATAAAAGGAAATTATCCACACCACTTCCTGTCTCGCTGAAAGGACTGCTGTGCGTCAGCTGACATCTGGAGTCTGCCTTCTGGGTACCAGTACCACTTTCCAAAAGAAACATCGAGTGGCCTTAAGTAAGTCCGAGAAAATTTAGGATGTACTCTGAGCTGAGAGGGCTTCCCTGGTGGCTCAGACAGTAAAGAATCTGCTTGCAGTGTGGGAGACCCTGGTTTGATCCCGGAGTCAGGAAGATCCCCTGGAGATGGGAATGGCTACCCACTCTAGTATTCTTGTCTGGAGAATTCCATGGACAGAGGGGCCTGGCAGGTTATAGTCCAGGGGCTCACAAAGAGTTGGACACACTGAAAGGTGGTAGGTAGGCCCAAATGTTCCCTCAGACATGGTACTGATCTGAGAATGGATCCAAAGTCATGGAAGTTTTGGTATTTGAGTTCAGGCCTATAAACTGTATAGAAAGTGGAAAATGGGGCATGGGGGTTGGGCCCTATGTGAATATTTAAGGACCACTAACTAGTTTATTTTTGGGGGCTCCAAAATCACTGCAGATGGTGACTGTAGCCATGAAATTAAAAGACGCTTACTCCTTGGAAGAAAAGTTATGACCAACCTAGATAGCATATTGAAAAGCAGAGACATTACTTTGCCAACAAAGGTCCATCTAGTCAAGGCTATGGTTTTTCTTGTGGTCATGTATGGATGTGAGAGTTGGACTGTGAAGAAGGCTGAGCGCCGAAGAATTGATGCTTTTGAACTGTGGTGTTGGAGAAGACTCTTGAGAGCCCCTTGGACTGCAAGGAGATCCAACCAATCCATTCTAAAGGAGATCAGCCCTGGGTGTTCTTTGGAAGGAATGATGCTAAAGCTGAAACTCCAGTACTTTGGCCACTTCATGCGAAGAGTTGACTCATTGGAAAAGACTCTGATGCTGGGAGGGATTGGGGGCAGGAGGAGAAGGGGACGACAGAGGATGAGATGGCTAGATGGCATCACTGACTCGATGGATGTGAGTCTGAGTGAACTCCGGGAGTTGGTGATGGACAGGGAGGCCTGGCGTGCTGCGATTCACGGGGTTGCAAAGAGTCAGACACGACTGAGCGACTGAACTGAACTGAACTGAACTAGTTGTTTGGGCTTCCCTGGTGGCTCAGAGGGTAAAGCGTCTGCCTGCAATGCGGGAGACTCGGGTTCAATCCCTGGGTCGGGAAGATCCCCTGGAGAAGGAAATGGCAACCCACTCCAGTACTCTTGCCTAGAAAATCCCATGGACAGAGAAGCCTGGTAGGCTACAGTCCATGGGGTCGCTAGATCTTGAATGAAGTTTGAGGCCTCCAGGCTCAGCTTCCTCGCCCTCAGTGATGTCGATAACCACTGTCCCCACCTGAGGCCATTGTGAGGGGCAGATAGGAGAAAGGCTGTGGAGGTGATCTGTACAGCATTGTGAAAATGTGTGAGATGTGCCAAGCTCACCCACAATATGCCCTTATAAACTTGGCATTCTTAGTCAAGTGATGAAGGATTTCTGTGTATGTGCAGAGCATCTGTAACTTCCATCTGAGGTTCAAAGAGGTCTTTAACTCCCAAAGGGTTAAGAACTGCTGATCATACATTCCCATCATTTTAAGGGATGTAGGAAGCAGGGAAACTGAGGCTTAAAGCCTCAAGCCAAGATCTTCAGATAGCTGATGAGAACTTTGAGTGTTAATGCAGTGCCTCTCCTTGCCTCTCCTTTTAATGAGCAAAAGCCCTGAGTCAGAGGAAAGAATTTCAAATGATGGTCTATAAGGCCATAAACTGACTGGGTAGAAAAGGTATTTCTTTGACCTCTCTTTGCTCCCCTGCACTCATGGGGTCCTGAGCCTGGTCCATAACTCAGAATAGTCCAGGCTTCCTTACCTGGAACTCAGTGCAACCCTCCCCCGTCCCCCAAAAAGTTTACTCTAGGGACAGAACCCAAGTTCATCCCACCTCAGACCTTGATTGTTGCCTTAGTCACAAACCATACAAGCCTTGACCTGCTGTGCTTTCACTTCAAAGACTCAAATAAGTATGTAAAACTGTAGAGAGAAGAAAGAAAAATAACAACTTGACTAATGAAATCAAGATGTAAAGGAAGGGGGCCAGAGTAAGCTATGGACACATTTAAAAGTATAGAACAGTCTTATGGACTCTGTGGGAGAGGGAGAGGATGGGAAGATTTGGGAGAATGGCATTGAAACATGTAAAATATCATGTATGAAACGAGATGCCAGTCCAGGTTCGATGCACGATACTGGATGCTTGGGGCTGGTGCACTGGGACGACCCAGAGGGATGGTATGGGGAGGGAGGAGGGAGGAGGGTTCAGGATGGGGAACACATGTATACCTGTGGCGGATTCATTTTGATATTTGGCAAAACTAATACAATTATGTAAAGTTTAAAAATAAAATAAAATTAATTAAAAAAAAAAAAGGATGAACGTGTATAGGCAAATGTCAGATCCAGAACTTGAGAGCAGAAAATTAACAGCTTAGATAAAGGGCACTGAAAAAAGTGAATTAACATCCACCCTTAGATGTTAGGGCTTTTTAACTGATGGTAACAGAGAAGGAAGGCTGCTCACAAAAGCTAATGTGATTGTAGATTGCATTAATAGAAGTGTTAAGTGTGGAACAAAGGAGGTAATTGTCTTCCTCTACACTGCCCTCATCAGTCCACATCAGCAGTGCTGTTCTCAGTTTCACCCTGAACTTGAAGAAGACCAGTAATAAACTGGTCTCCTGAAGGACTTCTGGAGAAGAGTTTGAGGAGGGTGAAGGGATGCAGACACCAGAACATCCTTGCATCCACTGAAGGAACTGTGGATAAGTAGCCAGAAGAAGAGATGTGAAGAATCTGCAAGCACTTTCTTAATATATGTCAAGGGCTAACTTGGGATAAAGAAAGCAGCCTTACTCATGTGGCCTCCAAGGTCCAAACCAGTGTGCAGAAGCTATGGGGTCACATATTTCAGTTCATCACCAAAGACAGCTTGTCAGAATCAGAATGGACAAACTTATAAGATAGTAAGCTCCCCATCACTGAGAGTGTTCAAATAGAAACTGAGCAACTACTTGGTAAGGATGCTGGAGAACAGGGTCCTACACCAGGTAGAGTATTGAGCTGGATGACAGCTGGTGTCCTGTTCATCCCCAAGAGGTTAGGATTCTAAGGCTGGGTGTCAGAGCAAGGACATGAGAGCCATCTACCAAGACAATAGTGTCTGCACTCCCAGCGAGTGGCGTTCTGCACTGCACTCCCAGTGGGTGTTCGCCCATCCCCTTGATATGTGTGAGAGAGCGATCCACTCCCTGGACTAACTTACCAAAGGCAAAGCGTCACTTCTGGTTATGAGCCATGCAGTACTCAGCTTCTATGCCCAGAATGCTTCAAAATGGTATTGTCACCCAAGTATTAAAGATTAAATTAAAGTGCCCATAACCTGGCGAGCCCAGGGCAGCCTCTCAAGTTTCCCCATCTATAAATGAGGGTGTGGGCCAAGGTACCTTCTGAGGACACATCTAAGACCTCTCTGAGTTTGTACTCCCCAGCTGGGGAGGGGCATCAAACCAGGCCCCGGAAGGGCCCAGGGCCAGGGGAGGTACCTTGTGATTTGGGAGGAGGAAGCACAAGATAATTCCTTATAGGAACAGAGGCACTGTTGTTTAAAACAGACCACACTCAGCTTGACAAATATTGCAAGAATTTGCAGATTTTCCCCCTCATAAAACCCTCCCGTCTGCAGAGCCCACCCCAGCACCACATGCAGTGGGCTCCTACTTGCCAGCACTTGTTGCAGCTGACACTGCTCCAAAGGACCTCTGGGGAGCCCACTACAAACCCAGCTGCAGAGCTTCCGGGGAGGGAGGGACCGCAGGAGCAGGGCTGGACACCGGGCAGGCCCTTAGATTTCCAGTAAGGGTGGCCTGCGTCTGTGGCAGCCTGAGGCGCTCGGGAGCCCAGCACACAGCAGCCTAATAGCCCACGCTGCCCTGCGCTGCTTGGTAGCCGTGACAAATGCCAGTTAAAGTCCCACAAAGCTACCGTAATTACACCTTCCTCCTCCAAGCAGCCAAACGCATTCTCAGTCACTGCAGCGACCAGCCCCTGTCGTTGGAGGGGGCCCAGGCTGGCATCTGCCACGGGTCCGGGGAATTCACTGAGCCCACAGTACACAGAAGGACGGACAGACAGCTCACCTGGGCACTCTGACGTGGTTCCTCCCCAGGAGAAGTGCTCGGACCCAGAGCTCTGGCTCTGGGTCGCCTTAGCAAGAACTGCCTATATGACTCATGGGCAAACACATAATTAGCCTCGAAGCCCTGGGCTTTGTTGGCTGGTGGGTTGGGACTTTGGGGTTTAATACCATCATTCACATTCCCTAAACACGAGCTTCCATGGGAGGAGACGCCTTCTTATTTCAATGCCACGGAACAAAGATTTTGGAAAGAGCCTCGGAGATGGATGAGCTACCCAGTCTTGACTCTAAGCTGGAGTGTAAGTTTAGGTGAATTCTCCAGACCTCAGTTTCCCCTCCTGTAAAGACTCCCAAGGCCCCTGGGCAGCTCTGATATCTTCAAGGACACAGAATGGAGATTTGGCCTGAAGCCCCGCCTTTCCCACCGCCCCCTACAGGTTGCATTGACCCACCAGCATAGCCACCTTCTCACTGAGGCTTGAGGACCTCATATCCATCTTTTCAGGCCCACCATGTTTCAGAAGTTTTCCAGGCAGGGTAATCCCACTCGTTAACTGGTGCATTTTCACATGGCCAATAGCCATTTCATGGACTGGGGAGCTCAGAGGTGGCCTTTGGGAGGCAACCTCCTAGCCCATCTGGGGAAACTGAGCCCCAGACAGGAGATCTCTCTCCCTGGCCTGTGTCCTTCCCCCAGAGAGGCCTCCCAAAACGTGGCTTCGTGTGCACTGAATGGTGCCCCATTCACCAAGGGAGCTGTATTGTCTCTCCCTCACTCAGCCAGCGTCAGCCTCGGTCCAGCTGCTCCTCTGTACATGGTCCACTGGATCTGAAGTCACTAAGAGGCTCACTGCATCCTAACCTCCCATCTCACTGATATGAGGTAACCACCCCCCACCCCAATCAGTATACAAACACTGTCTGGAAGTACCTGGGAAGTGTGTTTAACAGAACCAACCTCACGGCATCACATCAATGAGGATTACATGTAAAGCACTTAGACTCACTCTTGGCCCCAAATGAGTACCTACTAAATGTTACTTACAATTATTGTTCATCCACCTGTTGAGTAAAATCCGAATCTCTGGAGGCTCCACCCACAGAGCTCCTGACCCTGAGGTCTGGGATGAGTGGGTGCCCAGGACCCTGCACATTTAACAAATCCCCCAAGTGACCCTGATACAGGGGTCCACAGCCCTTACCACCACTTGAGACCTAGGTCAGCTGGGACCCCACACTCCTGATGTATGTCATTTACTGCCAAGCAGTAAAGAGAGACTGAACCCTGGATGGGGGGAGCTAAAGGTCAGGCCACAGACCTGGTCCAGCCCCCTCTGTCGCTATTTCCTTCAGTGGTCCTTTCTCCATCCCTGTCATAAATCTGGGGCTGAACTGAGTTGAATCCAGCAGTGGAGGCTGTTTCCAGGAGCAGCACTTAGAGGGCAGGGCATCAAAGGAACCAGCGTCCTCTGAGCCCATCTGATCTAACCATCTGGTCAATGTGTAGAGAGGAAAACTAAGGTACCCAGAGGAATGAGGGGTCTTGCCTAAGGTCACACAATCAATGGAAGACTCCAGACACCCAGATCAGGGCTCTATCTAACCATAATGCTTGGTGACCCCCTGAACCTTAACATGAGGCTTTAGGATCTCATCAACCACATGTCTGGCAGCACCTGGAAGCAGAAAGAGGTGGCTTCTCTCTCTCCATCCTAAAATGATCTAAGGTTTATCTACAGTCCACCCTCTAGCTGCCCAGCATGATTATTCAAGGTCAAGTGCCTCTCCCAAATTCCAGGCTGCATGGTCTGAGAGATGTTCTTCCTCAAGTCTGCCCTGATGCTTATGTTCACTCAGTTTCACCTGAGTGCCCTGGAGGAGTGCAGGGAAGGAACCAGAGGGATTGATCCCATCATCTCAATACACAGCCCCGTTCAGGACTTTACCCCCAAACACATCCTGGAACCCCAAAGGAAGAGTGCCCACATCCTCATTCCCCACCTGGTTCAATCATTGACCCCATCTCTCATGGCCCACCAAAGTCAATATACAGTTCATTTGTTTAAAGAAGAAAATGAGAAAGAAAAAGCCAGTCCTTTCCAGACCCAGGGTTAGGGGAGGTAGGGCTTCCTAAAGAGGCCAGAGCAGGGCTGTAATTAGGTTGGCAGAAGCAGCAGGAGATACTGACAAACTTGCCAGCAGACCAAAGAGATACTCCTACTTGGGGCTTTTATTTTAAAAGCCTTGGGCTACAGCCCCCTTCTCAGGGTAACACCTGGGGGGCCCAACTTTGATAAAATGGATCAGCCCCTCCTCAAAGGATCTTGAAAGAAGTTTCTAAATCCCGTGTTCCCAAAGCCCATGGAGGCAGTGAAACCAGAAGCGGGAGTCAGTCTTTGGTGGTCAGGACTCAGCGAAGCAAATTGCCATGTGTGATCACCGCCCCAGGAGCGTGCGCTGGCAGGACAGAGTTAGAACAGCTTCTGCCCCAGCTCTCCTGACTTCTCCCCATCTGGATCTACTTCCACCCACACCCCACCCCCCCTTCCATTTGCTGAGCAAGCCAAGTAGTGTCTCCAGCCCTGTGAGAGCCTTCCATGTCCTGACTTTCTGCAGGGTCTGTTCAGAACCCTTCCCCCTGGCCCTGACCTCTCTCACATACTTGTCTCCTCCCCACAGAGCCTGCCTGGCTGACTCAAGACCACAGGCAAATACTACGGTCTGGCCCTGAATGTACCCCAGATGTTCAGTCGAGGCAGAGTGTAAGAAGTGACAGCCATTAGAGAAGTTCTAAATTATGGAGGCAGTGGTGCCCACACTGGTTGAGATACGGTGATATAATCCTAAAGGAGAAGCCAGAGCATTTCAGATGGGCATCTAGCACCTTCAGTCTGAGTGATGTGTCATCCAAGAGAGAGTCCCAGCCCGCTCAGAGGTCAGGCATTTGGCCCTGGAAGTAGACTGGCACTCTCACACTCAGCATGGCGGGAAACTCTAGAAAAGTTCTGGTTTTCCACAGTTGGTTCCTTGGCCCCACTTCTGTCTCTGTGTGTGAGCAGAGAAGCTGGTAAAGGTACAAGAGTCACAGTCTTAAATGCAAACCACCCTCATCACAAATCCATCTTCAGCCCTGACTCTCTCCACCCATAGCCATTAGCGGCCAAGGCAAGAGGGGAAAGTGGCCTAAGCCACACACAAACTTAGCATCCGGAAAAACTCTGAATCCACAGCGGAATTCCAAACTGGAATCCAAACCAGACATCAGAACATCTGCTGAAGCTGCTTTTGTAGCAACTGTGAGTCAGTCTATGAAAAGAGGACAGTTCTTGCCTGGGGAGCCCCCAGCAATCCCTGAGAGACCCAAATTCACCATGGACCACTGGTGGCCATCATAGTATGTGCTGAAGAAGAGGACCTGGGTTTGAATCATCTGAAACTTAAAAAAGAGAAAACTCTTCTCCCGATGGAGCTAGTATCCTGAAAGAGGTACACTTGATGGGTAACTGGTGTGATAATTTAGTCAACTTGCCATGCGTCTTGCCAATCTAAAACATCGTCTCAGCATCTCAGGTGGACATCAGGGATGGGTAGGACCAGTGGAGCCAGAGGCGGGCCAGGGATCAGGAGAGGCGGGCTGTGGCCCCAGGCGCCTGGGCAGCAGGGAGGCGCGTTCTGAGAGCATCCTCAGGCACCGCGCCAGCCCGGCCTCTTCTGGACTCTCTTCCCCGGGGGAGCGGGGTCAGCAGAAAGAGAGGGGGAGGGCAGCCGGGTCCTTCCAGTCCGGTAGGAGGGAAGGAGGAGGTAGGAGGCCGACCCGCCTACTTACCAGCAGCTCGGCGCCCGCCCGCCTGCTTGCCGTCGACCAGAGGGAGCCGGAGAGGAGGACGTGGGGCGGCTCAAGGCTGCAGCATGAGTGCGGCTCCCGGGTCCTCCGCGTATTTAAGGGCTGCCTGGCGTGAGTCACCGCCAGGGGCAGTGTCGGCGCGGTGGCAGGGAGGGGCGCGCGCCACTGCAGCGCCCGACGTGCGAGGACAGCCGTGCGGCATCCCCTGGGGAGGCAAGCCTGCAGCGCTCAGGGGAAGGGGTTTCCTTCTGCCAGATTTTGTGATATTTTTTTGGCCCGGGAACCGGGGTGGGAAGGGAGCGTTGTTTGTTTTTTTGAACACGTTTTCCTCTTGTCTGTTTTTCTCCAGTGTTTCTTTTGGACTCTCAATGGCATTGGCTGCTGCGGTTCTAAGAAAGGGCTGTGGCTCTAGAAAAAGCATCTGTCTTTTCCGTTTAAACCTTGTATTCAGAAGTAATTTCAAGTTTACAGAACATTTTCAAGAAGAATACAAGGAACCCTCTTATTTGCTTAACCCAGTTGACCCTGTGCGAACATTTTGGGAAAATTCTGAGGCAAGTTACCCCCAGGGTGTCACTCCTAAAAACAGTGTTTCAATTGCCTTCTGACATCATCCTCTGTTCCCTCACTGCCCCTCGCAGATGTGGGTACACAGGGCAGTCAGCGGACCTGTCAGAGTGAGGGGCTCCCTATGCCCTGCACCTCTGCATTGAAGCCATCAACCTGCTGCCCCAGTGGGAGGGTAAGAAACCATTTCTGTGCATAGCATCACCAAGAGGGCCTGGGAAGGGAAGAAAGAAGTCATAGTTGGAGGGGTGGGGAGGCTGTTAAGCCCCAGCTTCTCCAAGGTGGAGCCTCAACAAGGTATGAGCCACGCTGGACTAAGCCACCTGCCCTCTTCCGCTCAAGTTACCCTCGCAGCCAAGTGGGGAGAGTGATATTTACACACAGTGCCTCATGGGATGCCGAGAGTCTTAATTAATGTTTGCACTGTGCTTTGAGATCTGTGATGAAAGGAAAACATAAAAGTGCGTAGTGTTATTATTGAAATAGTCATTTGGGTGGCTTGCCATGGTCAAGCCCTTCAACCTGAATCATGCTGCATTCCTCCTCACCATGGCCCCATGATTCAGAGCCAGAAACAAAAAGTCCCCAGTCCATAAGTCATACTGGCCCAAGAGGGAGGCAGGCAGAACTTGGAGGGGATACCCACACAGCTCCCAGCTGTCCTCTTCAGCCACTAGCCTCCCTTCCAAATAATAGTCCACGTGGAGAACTCCCCCCAACCCCTTACTCCCCTGGAACCTCCACAGCCCCATATTTGAGTCTTCAACTGCCTTTCCTTAGAACCTATAAGAATAAGAATATTCCCTCTTTACTTTCTTTCCTCCCTTCCCAATCCTGACACCCAGCTGCCCTGTGCTAAGCCCCATCCTGGGAGCTGTTGGACAACACAGGGATGAATCAGAAACATTTCCTGCCATTCAGTGAGCCCCTACTGTGAACCAGAAAGCGCACAGGCACCTTATTGCATTTATGCATTACTTTGTCTACACTGGGTTTCACAGCTTTACCAGTATTGCCATTTGGGGTCAGAGGATTCTTTGTCATGGGAGCTGTCCTATGTATTGTAGGATGCTTAGGCATCCCTGACCTCTACCTGGGGCTTCCTGGGTGGTGCTAGTGGTAAAGAACCCGCCTGCCAATGCAGGAGTTGTTGGAAACTCTGGTTTGCTCCCTGGGTCAGGAAGATCCCCTGGAGTAGGGTGTGGCCACCCATTCCAGTATTCTTGCCCAGAGAATCCCATGGACAGAGGAACCTGGTGGGTTACAGTCCATGGGTCTCAAAGAGTCAGACATGACTGAAGCAACATTGCATGCATGCGTGCAAGACCTCTGCCCACTAGATACCAGAAACATCCCTCCCAAGTTGTGACAACCAAAAATGTCTCTACCCAGTGCCAAATGTCCCCTAGGAAGTCAATACAGACACAGTCGTGTGCATACACATAGACATGGCCAAGAACCAATGATTACCAAATAAGCCTGTGAGTGGGAGTAATTGCCCGCATTTTACAGATAGAAAAACTGAGGCCCTGGGCAGTTAACTGATTTCCCCAAGGCCACCTACTAAGTGGCAAATCTAAAATTCAAACCTTAGATTCTTTGTTGTATGCTATTTCCACCACATTGTATGCTTGGATACACATAATACTATAGACAGAAGTGTGACTGTGTGGTGATTGGTGCAGAGTAAGGATTCGAAGGGGAGGCCCCTGACAGAAGGTCACTGATAGAGGCTTCCCTGGGATAAGGTTGGTACCTCTGGGTGCATTTGAAGGGATAGGACTTGAGTTTCATGTAAAAAGTGGCCTAAAAAGATGAGCAGAGGGAATTCCTTGGTGGCCCAGTGGTTAGGACTTGGTGCTTTCACTGCTTTGGCTCAGGTTCAATCCCTTCTTGGGGAACTAAGATCCCACAAGCCTCACAGTGGGGCAAAAATAATAGATAAATAATTTTGTAATTAAAAATAGAAAGATGAGTTGTATCTGGAAATGCGGAGACAATTAAGGAAAATCTTGGAGTCAGAGCAAGAAGGAGAGAGAGCTCACAGTCAGACACTGCATGAGCCCAAGGTGCGTGACGGCCCCACAGGGGAGGCCTGGGCGCCTTTCCAAGGGGTGGGATGCCCCTCTGCAGGCAGTAGGGAGCCCCCAAAGGTTTCAGAGGAGGGGACTGGCACAGTCCCAGCCACACTGCTGGAGGTGTAGTACAGCAGGGTTCCCAGGTTTCACGGAGGACCCATGGGTGCTCACAGAGAAAGCAGTTTCCAGAGCACTTCTATCATTTTCTTTGTCCTTATGACCAGCCCTAGGTTTCAGTACAGTAACTGGGCTGTGCAGGGAGGACTGTTTCCCACATTAACAGTGTCTATGGGCAACAGTTGCACACAACCATATATAAAATAGAGAAACATCAAGGACCTACTGTATAGCACAGGGAACTAAATTCAGTATCTTGTAATAACCTATAATAGAAAAGAATTGAGAAAAAAGAATATGTAAGATCCCCTGGAGAAGAGATAGGCTATCACCTCCAGTATTCTTGGGCTTCCATGGCGGCTCAGCTGGTAAAGAATCCGCCTGCAGTGCGAGAGACATGGGTTCAATCCCTGGGTTGGGAAGAGCCCCTGGAGAAGGAAACTGCTACCCATTCTAGTATTCTAGCCTGGAGAATTCCACAGACTATATAATCCATGGGGTTGCAAAGAGTCGGACACGACCGAGCGACTTTCACTTCACATACATATAACCAAATTACTTTGCTATACAATTGAAAGTAACACAATATTGTAAATCAACTATACTTCAATTCTAAAAAAAAGAGTGTATGTGGGGATCTAGCTACAGGACGTCTGGGTTTCTGCTCACTGAGCCCATCTTTTTCATGGGGAGGCATATTCTCTGCTACAGGGAAAGCGAAATGATCCAAGCCAATCCCCAGAAGTGAGATCTATTACTGGTGAAAGTAAAAGCCTGATTCACTCCCCGCAGGCCCTGTAAACTCCAGAGCTCACTCTCCAGCCCCCCTGGGAGAACCAGAAGGGCCAGGTTGTCTCAGAGTCTCAGGGAACTCTGCACTCCCACTCACACATGTTTCTCTAATTTGGGGAACAAGCACAGAACCCAGGGAACTGGGGGCCATGTGAACTAGTGTCCCCCCTGGGGAGGAAGCCCCTCCACCTCCACCTCAAGAGATAAAGTTATAACTCTGCTTGGTCTGCTTCCAGGGTAGGGAGGTCATTACCACACACTGAAGTCTCCTGGTAGTTGGGCAGAATAAAAAACATGGAGACACTTAGGCGTGGGACAGATGTGTGTGGTCTTATGCACTTTTATGGGAATATAAATTGTCAGAGCAGTAGGTACCAAAATTCAAAATGTGTAAATCCATTTACCAGCATCAATCAATGCTACATACACAGATGGGAAAATGTGTGGGCAAGAAGCTACATGTTCAAGATGGGTCCATGCAGCATTGTTGTCAATAATAGATCACTGTAAACGATGCAGATGTCCATACATAAGACAATGATTCCATGCATCATCAAACCCCTGCTGCTGCTGCTAAGTCGCTTCAGTCGTGTCCGACTCTGTGGGACCCCATAGATGGCAGCCCACCAGGCTCCCCCGTCCCTGGGATTCTCCAGGCAAGACCACTGGAGTGGGTTGCCATTTCCTTCTCCAATGCATGAAAGTGAAAAGTGAAAGTGAAGTTGCTCAGTCGTACCAAGCAGCTAATTTAAAAGATGGGATTCATCTCTGTTTGCTAAGAAAGAAAAATATATGATGTTTTCAGCAGACTAATATACAGTGTGTTAGTTGCTCAGTCATGCCTGACTCTTTGCACCCCATGGAATAGCCCTGCCAGGCTATTCTGTCCATGGAATTCTCAGTGGATTCCCTGAGAATTCCAAACTTCAGTGGATGTTCCCAACCCAGGGATAGAACCCAGGTCTCCTGCATTGCAGGCAGATTCTTCAGCATCTGAGCCACCAGGGAAGTGCATGATTGCACTAATTGGTTTTAGGAAAACACTCTGTTGATCACAATCACTCAAAAAGCCAGATGGTACAAAACTTCAGTCTTCCCACTGCATGGCTCTTCAGTGCCTATGGGGTCAGCCTGGCACGGGCATCCAGGGCCTGTCCCCCTACTTCTCTCCTTTCCCAGGTGGCCCTGTTCAGCCCTCACCTGTTCTTCCCCTCCCAGTGGCCCAGCTGTCTTGGAGGCAGAGAAGGCCATGGCCCCTGAGTTCCAGATGCATGATTGTGGTTCCAAGCTCATTCCCACAGCCCTGGCTTCTCTCTGAAGGAGGAATTTTAGTTTTTTCCTCAGAGCAGTGGATCCCAAAGACAGGCATCGCTTTTGCTCACCTGGACAGCCTTTCATAACAGGACTGGGATGCAGCCACCACCTGTCTCTGATCACTTACTCCGTTTTATAAAAAACCAACACATGCAAGGAGAAACAACAGAGGACAGTGCAGGTGAGAGAAAATTTCAACCAGCTATACATCTGTATTTGTGTGTAAATTAATACATATTAATGCATGCATACATATATATTAACACATATGTTAATACATACTTTGTCTATATCTCTTATATAAACACATAGAAAAAGATCTAGAAGGATACATGTAAAATTGCTACAGTAGTGGGGAGCAGGGAGCAATGATGAAGGAGAATTTTTTTATAACTGTGTATTGTTTTATGTTTCTCTTAAGAAAATACACAGATGAACTTAATTCTAAAACAGAAAGGACACACAAACACAGAAAACAAACTTATGACTACCAAAGAGGAAAGGGAGGTGAAGGGAGGGATAAATTAGGAGGCTGAGACTAATATATGCACACTAATATGTGTAAAATAGATAACCAACAAGGACCAGCTGTAGAGCACAGAGGACTGTACATCAGAAACTTAAACAATATTGTAAATCAACTATACTACAATTTTAAAATTTTAAATAAACATACATTCTAGAATTGCATCTAATTGATCATTAGAATGACTATTTTAAAAGATAAAAATAAAATTCTATTTTTTTATGTTTCATTTTATTGCACTGAGACCTATCTCCCTGGGCCCTCTACCAATGGTTCTCTCCCCCTCTTCAGGCCCCATCATGCCCACTGTCACCCATGGGCCAACCCCTAGGATGCTTGGGGCCCGTGAGCAGGCTCACCCCTTTCCAGAGCCCCCTCCTCTCCTACCCCTTTGGACACATCACACAGTCACTTCCCTCCACCATCCTGGTTGCTCAGCTTGGAGCCCCAGCATTCACTCAGCAAACTGAGTGTTCAGTGAAAAGCAGGTCTAGCCAGGGGCCCGCATACAGAAATGAATTTGTCTGAAAGGGACTCACACACGTGAACAGTTGAGCATAAGGCCTGTGTGAGATGGGGCCACACAAGGGAGCTGCCCAGTCTGCCTGAGCTGCAAGAGGAAGGCTTCCCCTGGGAGATGACTCTTGGTCTAAGCCTGGTAGGATGGGCTGGCCTTTGGGCACTCTGAGAAGAAGAAATAGCATTTGCAAAGGCACACAGGCACCAAAGACCATGGCATATCCAAGTTGTAGCAAATAAATCACAGGCAAGGTGTGTGTGAGGGTTCTGTAGCAGCACCGTCTAGGGAAGAAAGCAGAGTGTGCCGTGTGAAGGGTCCCACCAGCTGGACTCATTCTGCAGGCCGTGGAGGGCCATGGAAGGGTTTAGTCAAGGAGAGATTTATCAGCTTGGGGTCAAGCAGTGGTTTTCATCCAAGAGTGATTTTGCCACCCTGCCCCCCAGGGGACATTTGGCAATGACTACAGACATTTTTGGTTGTCACAACTTGGAGAATGAAAGTAGCATCTAGTGAGTACAGGTCAGAGATGTTGCTAAACATCTTCCCAGATATGGGACAGTACCCCTACAACAAAGAATTATCCGGGCTGAGATGTCAAGAGTGCTGAGGATGAGAATCACTGATACAGAAGGATGGACAGTTCTGGCAGCAGTACAGAAGATGGATTGCATGGGAGGAGGGGGTAGGGGTATGGAGACATGAAAACAATTACAGCAATAGCTCAGATGGGAGACGGTGAAAGCCTGAGCTAAGACAAGACAGGGACTGAGAAAGAAACCTGAATCAAACGTTATATTAGGAGTTAAACTGGTAAAACGTAGTGATGGATTGGTTATGGTGGTTAAGTGAGAGCTGTTACTATATGGATAAGATAACAACAAAGTGAGCCCCAAAAAGCAAGAGTTTAAATGAGTGCTTATCTTCCATCCAGAGCTGGAATGGTGCTGCCTCGGGTACTGGGTTCCCATCTGTCTGATTGAGATGGAATTCCCATCGCAATCCATGGTTGCCATCTCATATCCAAAATAGCTGCTCCAGCTCCAGCCTTCACATTCATATTCCAGCCAAAGGAAAAGCAAGGAAAGAGGAAGCGAAGGACTCAGTCCTTTTCTTTACAGAAATGACCTAGAGGCTATACATACCACTTCTGATCACATTCCATCAGTCAGAACTTAGTTGCATGGCTGCCGCCATGTATGAAAGCAAAGCTCTTATAACTATGGAAGTAGGGATGAGCAGCCTCTGAAGAACTCACAGCAGTCCATGCCACAGGTGATGAAAGAGAAAAAAATCATGAAGGAAAACAGGCAGGTGTTCAGCTTGAGTGACTGAGTGGGTGGTGGGTTCTGTTAAGAGGAGGAAACACAGGGAAGAGCATGTGGGGAGATGGCAGAGTCACTTGGACAGACTGTATTTGAGCCCTATGGGACCACAGTGTAGACTGTCTAGCGGAGTCCAAGATCAGGGTCTGAGCTCAGGGGAAGGGTCTGGGTGGGGATGGAGATGTGGGGAACTGTCAATAAGGACATTGTTCCGAAAAGGTGCTGGATGTGGAGTCCAAGAACCCCAGCCATTCAAGCAGGCTCTACACATAGAGGACGAGAGGGAGAGGCCACCTGTGACCCCCTGAGATCGCATGTCGAAGCATGTGCTGTGCAGGAGCACTTTTCTAGGGAGACAGCTTGAGGCTGGCATCAGATTCTCAGGGGTCTGGGTGCACAGTAAGAAGGTAAGAAGGGGTTCAGAAAGGCAGTCTGGGGCTCCCCAATATTATTGAGGCAGGCAGAGGAAGAGGAGCCCGGCAGAGGGACCAGAAAGCAGTAAGGAAGGTAGTAGTGCTGAGCAGCAGGATGGAGAATTAAGATGGGGATGGCAGTCGACGGGTGGGGCCTATAGACATAGCAGTAGTGTACAGGACCAGAACAGATGTAGGAGACAGGGTCCCGGAGGGAAGGGTGGGAGAAACGGCCCATCCTGGAGGGGACACGGGGCTTTTGGGGTGACAGAGGATTAAATGTGCCAGAGGTTGAGTGCAAATGTCCAGCAGAGAGAGTGGGATTGTGAAGAGAGAGAGGGCAAATTATATCTTCTTCTTGAAACCAGTTCCTGATACCAGCTTCAGGTGTGGTCCACCAGGGGCCACAGATGCATCCTTTTCTTGCTGCCACAGAAAAGGGCTCAGACTGCTGGAGTGTCTTCCACCTCTGCCTGTCTTATCTGACTGGGTCCTTGATAAGTTAGTCGCCTCTCCAAGCCTCCTTGTCTCCGTGTGTGAACTCAGATGAGAAAAAAAATCATGGGTGAAATACCCAGCTCAATCGTGATCACAGAAGGTGCTCAGTGCTTGGGAGGGCCCTTCTCTCCTCCCCATCCTCCCCTTCTTACAGGACAGCTGCTTTTTACTTCTCAGGGAAAGGACAGTCTTTAAGAAAATGACTTTTTAATCTTCCTACTTATCCCAAAGTATCAGGATTTGGGCCATTTAAAGGATTGTACACCAGCCTCATGAAGGAAGAATGAAATGCTTAAAATACACAGAGAAGGACAAACAAATTAATGGGACAAACAAACAGAAAGTCACCTTATTTTCCTTCCATCATAGTTTATTACAGGTTCTTGAATATAGTTCCCTGTACTACATAGTAGGTCCTTACTGTTTATCTATTCTATATATAGTAGTGTGTATCTGTTAATTCCAAACTCCTAGTTTATCTCTCCCCACTCTTTCCCCTTTGGTAACCCTAAATTTGTTTTCTATTTCTGTGAGTCTGATTCTGTTGTGTAAATCAGTTCATTTGTTTCATTTTCTAAGATTCCTATGTAAGTGATATCATAGGGTATTTGTCTCTCTGTCCGACTTACTTCACTTAGTATGATAATCTCTAGATCCATTCATGTTGCTGCAAATGGCATATTTCATTCTATTTTCTGGCTGAGTAATATTCCATTATATATATAACACATCTTCTTTATCCATTCCTCTGTTGGTGGACATTTAAGTTGCTCCCACATATTGGCTGTTGTAAAGAATGCAGGTGTGAACTTAGGGGTACATGCATCTTTTCCAATCAGAGTTTTGTCCAGATATATGCCTGTGGGATTTCTGGATCATATGGTAACTCTATTTTTAGTTTTTAAAGGACCCTCCATACTGTTCTCCATAGTGGCTGCACCAATTTACATCCTCACCAACAGTGTAGGAGGGTTCTGAAAGTTACCTTAAAATCCTGGTGACAACTCCCAGACTCATCTCCATCCATAACTGGTTATTAGTGGTAGTTCTCCAAGTGTCATGAGACGGTTCTTTATCCTCGCGTTCTGTTCCTGATGATTATGATGTGTTTAGAGTTATGAGTGTCCCAAGGAGGCTGTTTGGTCAGAGGCTGTCAAGCCTGGAAGCAGTGGGTGGAGGAGAGAGGATTTCACACGTGAAAAAGCAATCTTAAAAACAAACAACCCAATTAAAACATAGGCAAAGGACTTGAGTAGATATTTCTCCAGGAAGATACACAACTGGCCAACAAGCACATGAGTAGATGCTCAACATTACTAGTCATCAGAGAATTGCAAGCCAAAACCATATGTATCACTTCACACTCATTAGGGTGTCTGCTATCCCCAAAATAGAACCTAGGAAATGTTGAAGAGGATGTGGAGCCTTTGTGTGTTTCTGGTGGGAATGAAAAATGGTCCAACTGTTGTATATAAAAACATGATGGCTTCTCAAAAATTGAACAAAGCAAGGCCCTCTACTCAGTACTCAGTAAACAATATAGGAAAAGGATCTGAAAAAGAATAGATATATCTATTTGAATAACTGAATCACTTTGCTGAACACCAGAAACTGATACATTGTAAATCAACTGTACTACAATATAAAATAAAATTAAACACAGCATTATTGTATGACCCAGCAATTTCACACACACACACGCACACACACACACACACACGTATATGTTGTTGTTTAGTCACTAAGTTGTGTCCGACTCTTTGTGACCCCATGAACTGTAGCCCGGGCTCCTCTGTCCACAGGATTTCTCAAGTAAGAATACTGGAGTAGGCTGCCATTTCCTTCTCCAGGGGGATCTTCCCAACCAGGGATCGGACCCAGGTCTGCTGCATGTCTCCTGTATCACAGGGAGATTCTTTACTGCTAAGCCTGGGAAGCCAAATTTGGAAAACTCAGCAGTGGCCACAGGACTGGAAAAGGTCAGTTATTCTGATCCCAAAGAAAGGCAATGCCAAAGAATGCTCAAACTACCGTACAACTGCACTCATCTCACATGCTAGTAAAGTAATGCTCAAAATTCTCCAAGCCAGGCTTCAGCAATATGTGAACCGTGAACTTCCTGATGTTCAAGCTGGTTTTAAAAAAGGCAGAGGAAGCAGAGATCAAATTGCCAACATCTGCTGGATCTTGGAAAAAGCAAGAGAGTTCCAGAAAAACATCTATTTCTGCTTTATTGACTATGCCAAAGCCTTTGACTGTGTGGATCACAATCAACTGTGGGAAATTCTGAAAGAGCTGGGAATACCAGACCACCTGACCTGCCTCTTGAGAAATCTGTATGCAGGTCAGGAAGCAACAGTTAGAACTGGACATGGAACAACAGACTGGTTCTAAATAGGAAAAGGAGTTCGTCAAGGCTGTATATTGTCACCCTGCTTATTTAACTTATATGCAGAGTACATCATGAGAAATGCTGGGCTGGAAGAAACACAAGCTGGAATCAAGACTGCCGGGAGAAATATCAATAACCTCAGATATGCAGATGACACCACCCTTATGGCAGAAAGTGAAGAGGAACTAAAAAGCCTCTTGATTAAAGTGAAAGTGGAGAGTGAAAAAGTTGGCTTAAAGCTCAACATTCAGAAAACGAAGATCATGGCATCCGGTCCCATCACTTCATGGCAAATAGATGGGGAAACAGTGGAAACAGTGGCAGACTTTATTGTTTTGGGCTCCAAAATCACTGCAGATGGTGATTGCAGCCATGAAATTAAAAGACGCTTACTCCTTGGAAGAAAAGTTATGATCAACCTAGATAGCATATTGAAAAGCAGAGACATTACTTTGCCAACAAAGGTCCATCTAGTCAAGGCTATGGTTTTTCCTGTGGTCATGTATGGATGTGACAGTTGGACTGTGAAGAAGGCTGAGCGCTGAAGAATTGGTGCTTTTGAACTGTGGTGTTGGAGAAGACTCTTGAGAGTCCCTTGGACTGCAAGGAGATCCAACCAGTCCATTCTGAAGGAGATCAGCCCTGGGATTTCATTGGAAGGAATGATGCTAAAGCTGAAACTCCAGTACTTTGGCCACCTGATGCGAAGAGTTGACTCATTGGAAAAGACTGTGATGCTGGGAGGGATTGGGAGCAGGAGAAGGGGATGACAGAGGATGAGATGGCTGGATGGCATCACTGACTCGATGGACGTGAGTCTGAGTGAACTCCAGGAGTTGGTGATGGACAGGGAGGCCTGGCGTGCTGCGATTCATGGGGTCGCACAGAGTCAGACACGACTAAGCGACTGAACTGAACTGAACTGAACTGGGAAACCTATATATGTTTATCCAAATGACTTGAAAGGTTGGTTCTATGACCTGTCCACATTGGGTGAACCAGGAACCAGATCATTTAGACTGGGTCTCTGTGTTTATCTTTTTCAAAAAGGCCTCGTTTTTAATTGCATAGGAAAACATTTTACCAGTTAAACAGGATCTTCAACTCTGTCCCACATAATTTGATATGAGAATTGCTTTTTTTGTGTTGTAAAATACATATAACATAAAACTTAGAATTTTAACCATTTTTAGGGGTACAGTTCAGTGGCATTAAGCATATTCATATTATTGTGCAACCATCATCACGATCCATCTCTAAAGTTTTGAATTGCCCCAAACTGAGACTCTGCACCCATGAAGCACTGGCTCCCCATGCCTCCCTCTCTTAAACCCTGGCAACCACTGTTCTACTTTCTACCTTAATGAATGTGAATGCTTAGGCACTTCATATAAGCTGTGTCATACAGCATTTGTCCTTTTGGACATTTGGGTTGCTTTTCCCTTTTGGTTATTATGAATAATGCTGCAATTAACATGGGTGTACACTTATCTTTCAAGTCATTTAGAGATACGCATGGCAGAAAGTGAAGAGGAACTAAAGAGCCTCTTGATGAAAGTGAAAGAGGAGAGTGAAAATGCTGGCTCTTAACTCAGCATTCAAAAAACTAAAAATCATGGCATGGCTTCATGGCAAATAGATGGAAAAAAATGAAACAGTGACAGACTTTATTTTCTTGAGCTCCAAAATCAATGAAGATGATGACCTGAGAAATGAAATTAAAAGACGCTTGCTCCTTGAAAGAAATCTATAACAGACCTAGACAGTGTATTGAAAAGCAGAGACATCATTTTTCTGACAAAGGTCCATCTAGACAAAGGTCCATCTAGTCAAAGCTATGGTTTTTCCAGTAGTCATGTATGGATGTGAGATTTGGGCCATAAAGAAGGCTGAAAGCCAAAGAATTGATGCTTTTGAACCATGGTGTTGGAGAAGACTCTTGAGAGTCCCTTGGACTGCTAGGAGATCCAACCAGTCAATTATAAAAGAAATCAACCCTGAATATTCATTGGAAGGACTGATGCTGAAGCTGAAGCTCCAATACTTTGGCCACCTGATGCAAAGAGCCAACTCATTGGAAAAGCCCCTGATGCTGGGAAAGATTGAAGGCAGAAGGAGAAAGAGACAACAGAGGATGAGATGGTTGGATGGCATCATTGACTCAATGTACACGAGTTTGAACAAGCTCTGGAAGATGGTGAGAGACAGAGAAGCCTGGCGTGGTGCAGTCCATGGAGTTGCAAAGAGTCAAACATGACTTAGTGACTGAACAACAACAACAACTATATATATATCTCATATATATATAGATATATATATGAGATACATATATGTATATAATATATATGTGTGAACAATTCTCATACTGAATTATACTGGACAGAATTGAAGATTATTGTTTAACTGGTGAGATATTTTTCTATGCAATTGAAAAGTAGGCCTTTCTGAAAACATTATCAAAGATAAATATAGAGACTAAGGAAGCTGGTTCCTGGTTCAGATGGACGTGGACAGGTCATAGAACCCACCCTTCTGCTCTGGCCGGAACTCAGCTCACTTCACCCAGCAGACATGTCTGAGCCTTTGAGAGAGACTGGCCTGCCTCTGGGTGACGAGCATATGAGCCATCTTTCCCTCCCCTATAATTTTTTGTCTTCTGTAATTTTTCCGCATTTTCTGTAATTGATTTGATGATTTTTACATTGAAGAAAACGTTCCTTAAATTCCCCATATTTTAAAGACCCCATCCTCCATGCCGGCCCCTATGATCGAGGGCTCAGCATTTCTCAGGAGGGGCCTCCACTGCTCAGGACCAGACCTTGAGTGAAACGCTCTTTTGCTAAGTGAGTCGTGCAGGTAGGGCCACAGGGATAGGTTAGGCTCACAGTCCAGACGAGCAGACGTCCCAGCAAACCTTTGTGGCCGTCAGCTGAGCTCCTGGTAGGCACTCGTAGGGACAAACTGCAGAGACAAACTGGAGTGACCTTCAAGGCCGCATCCTGAGAGGTCAGTCTCAGGGGCCTGAGACAGATAAACAGCCACCATAAAGCATCCCAAACTAAAACAGCTCCTGACCTCATGCAAGCGGAGTGTCCGGAAAGGACAGAAGAGGGCAAGGTTCCCCAGCCAAGACCAATCAAGGAAGCCATGGCGGGGGGGTTGCAGGCTTCAGAGAGTGAATGGGGTTCTGAAAGGGTTTGAGGTGGATGAAGAAGCATTCCAGACAAGGGCCACGGGGTGATCAAAGGCAGGAAAGGGTACTGTTTGAAGGGTGCTGGTTGTCAATCATGAAACCCTTGTATGTCCAGCTGAGAGATTTGGGCTTCAATAGCTGACTGCAAACCAGGAGGGTGGTTGGTGGTGGCCATGGTTTCATTTACTTTATCAGGAGACTAGCCCACCTGGACCATGAGGCCTCAGAGTCTGTTTTGTTGTCCTGGCAGCCTCAAGTCACGCCAGGAGGACAGTATGAGCCTAACTAGTAGCTGTCTCAGAATCTACAGACTGACTCCAGCAAGCCTGCCAAATGTCTTTTTAAACACTGCTTTTCAAAGAGCCCCATCCTCCATTTCCCTCAAAGCGATTCAGGGAGTTTTAAAATAGTTAACAGACCGGAGTGGGAAGGGGACAGAGCTAGAAGAAGGGAAAAGTTCTCTTTGGCCTAAAGCAATTTATTTGAGTTACATTTAATTGCACATTTTAATGTGAGACTTCCAAATTTTATGCCATAATAGAACAGAGAAGCCTTTGAAATGATTATTCTAGCACGTTCCTGGTCCTCATGGCTAGAACAGCTTCCAGCGCGTCACCACACCTAATTAAAGGTCAGAGATGAGCGAGGGGAGGGCAGCTGTGTTTTCCTTAATTATGACACGAATGAACAGGTCTGTTTTGAATGCCCTACATGACTGAAGTTTATACAAAAACACAGGGGCACGTGGGCCCTATCTGAGGAGCTCTATTCTCCTGGTTCCCACCTTGAGAAACTTGCCTGGCTCATCACTCCCACTACAAATGCCTCTCTGTGCACAACCCAAAAAGGAGCAAGAAGATGCTTTTAGCTAGACCAACATGTTTAAGACAGTCAGGGACAGCCAGGAGCCCAGAATCTGGACCTTAGTAAGTCCTGTTCCCTTTTGGGTATCAGTTTTCCCATCCATAAAGTGGGGACATTATGTGAGCTAACTATTTATAACAGTCTGTTTTTCTGTGAAAAAATAATAAATTTTCATCCAATTCCATCTGATAAAGGAGAAGAAAGAAAGGAGGGAGGGAGGAGAGAAGGGATAGAAGGAGGTGGGAAATTTTTGTTCATATTTGCATTTGCCTTGACTCCTTTCAGGCTTCCCTAGTGGCGCAGATGATAAAGAATCTGCCTGTAAAATAGGAGATCTGGGTTCAATCCCTGGGTCGGGAAGATCCCCTGGAGAAGGGATTGGCTACCCACTGCAGTATTCTTGCCCGGAGAATTTCATGGACAAAGGAGCCTGGCAGGCTACCACCCATGGAGTTGCAGAGAGCTGGACATGATTGAGTGGTTAACACCTTAATTTTGACTAATTTCAGACCCTTTTAACTCCATACTGTGCACCACATACATCAGTTCCCAGACTCGACAGCTTCCAGCTTAATTTATTATTGTTGTTATTTATTATATATAAATGGTAAACAAGATCAGAGAAGGCCTTCTCTCACCACAGGTGCATAGAGGGAACCAGGCTCCTTCTAGACTTGGCTGGGGAAGTGGAGGCTCCTGAAGGATGGGAGTCCGCTGGGCTGGGTCTGAATAAGTCCCAGACCCAGATTTTTTCACAGAATAACAGACTGTCATAAATAGTTAGCTCTTCAGAGGTTTCATCGCACTTGGAGCCTTCAGCAACTCAGTTCCACAGTAGGACTTAAAAAGAGCATTTCAAATTGGAGCCCCTTCAGATGGCTTGCCTGAGCTGAGGCCTCTGTAATTCTGCTCCTTGTTTGCTTCAAAAAACTCCCAACTTGTGTTTTTAGGCCATCTATTCAATCCTGTACCTTGAAAGGTCATGGCAGCTACTGTTCAGAAACGGAGATATTTTCATAGCAAGGTTCCCATTTCTCCTTTTAAGGACTTGTGCAAAAAGGAAATAAATCTATAAACTTTTCCAAATAAAATCAGTATCAGACAGAATTGGGGTTTCTTCTTTCATTCAAACAATTGCTTATACATGTGTTATTCTCCAGAACCATTTCTGTCACTTAAAAGTGGTCAGGGTCCTCACAATACTACCCACCCAAACCATATGCTTTTGGGGAGGTGTTGGGGGGAAGCCAAGATCTGGAAAGGACCCTAGACCTCATCTAGTTTAAATCTACACTCTTCTAGAAAAGGAAACTGAATTCTAGAGAAGTCTTGGTCAGAGATTGAGATTAGAGTCCTGCATTTTCTATTATACAAAGTGAAGTAAGCCAGAAAGAAAAACACCAATACAATATACTAACGCATATATATGGAATTTAGAAAGATGGTAACAATAACCCTGTATATGAGACAGCAAAAGAGACACTGATGTATAGAACAGTCTTTTGGACTCTGTGGGAGAGGGAGAGGGTGGGATGATTTGGGAGAATGGTATTGAAATATGTATAATATCATATATGAAACAAGTCGCCAGTCCAGGTCCGATGCACGATACTGGATGCTTGGGGCTGGTGCAATGGGATGACCCAGAGGGATGGTATGGGGAGGGATGAGGGAGGAGGGTTCAGGATGGGGAACACATGTATACTTGTGGCGGATTCATTTTGGTATATGGCAAAACCAATACAATATTGTAAAGTTAAAAAATAAAATTTAAAAAAAATCCTCAAATCAAACAAATAATAGAGGAAAAAAAAAAAAAAAAACTGCCTTCCGGTCAGCTTTCGCATTAGAAATAAGGCAACTGAACAAGCTGTTGCTCTTCATTAATGAAGCTGTGGTTACTGCTCGGAGGGGGAAACAAGGGTAAATGACGGTAGTAACTGGGTTCCATCATCAGAGCCATCATCTGAATCCTTGGAATGACAGGCTGTCTTCTCTGGCATCAGTCATTTCCCTGGTGACAAATTAAGGGACATGACTAAGCTTTGCTCCTGACAGCAGAGGATTTTGAAGACAGAAGTGCAGTGATGGAGCTTATTACAGCTGGAACCTAGAAGGAAGTGGCAAGTGGTTAACAGGCTGAGTGGAGACCCAGGTGACAAGTGACAAGGAGGAGAGAGCTGATGTCAGAACTGGTGTCAGGACTGAACAAGGATTCCCCCTGGCTTTCTCCTGCTCTTATCACCCACCCCTCCTGGGAAGCCTTTCCTCATGTCTAGGATGGAATCGTGGTCCTCAGGACTAGTGACTTTGGGTGGACCAGCTTCCCAGTCATCTGAGAACTGTGTATTTATCCAGACACTCATTCATCTTTTTGCATATTTACTCTCATCCCTTCCAGTTCCAGAAAGGATTTGAGGTAGCTCAAATAAAAGGTCTGTATAGTCATGACGTCCATCTAGTCAAAGCTATGGTTTTTCCAGTAGTCATGTATGGATGTGAGAGTTGGACCATAAAGGCTGAGCACCGAAGAATTGATGCTTTTGGACTGTGATGCCGGAGAAGACTTGAGAGTCCATTGGACAGCAAGGAGATCAAACCAGCCAATCCTAAAGGAAATCAACCCTGAATTTTCACTGAATGGACTGATGCTGAAGCTGAAGCTCCAATACTTTGGCCACTAGATGCGATGAGCTGACTCTTTGGAAAAGACCCTGATTCTGGGAAAGATTGAGGGCAGGAGGAGAAGGGGACGACAGAGGATGAGATGGTTGGATGGCATCACCGACTCAATAGACATGAGTTTGAGCAAACTCTGGGAGATGGTGAAGGACAGGGAAGCCTGAGGTGTTGCAATCCACGGGGCCACAAAGAGTCAGACACCACTGAGTGACTGAACAACAAAATAAAATGTAACAAAACATTTATAAACAAAACCTAAGTTAAAAGGAAGAAGGAAAGAGGGAGGAAAAGCAGAAGTGAAGGACTAAAAAGATTCTGAAGGAGACTCAAAGTGGACACTTCAAACTTCATTTTCTGATCATTCATCCAGTGGCACACATGTGATTCATGTACTTTTCTGTATGGGTTTATGGGTGGGAATTTAAAAAACTGGTTCACCACCTGGTTAATCTGAGCAGAAGCAGGTATTCCTCAGGAAGAAACAAAGATATGGGAACTGGTTTTCCACTGGGTGTTTAAATTACATCCCATAACTCGGTCTATAAGCCACGTCCAAAGGGCAGGGCTCTGATTAAGAGGCTGGCACTGCAGGCCCGTCAGGAGGCTGACGCCTCAGTACGGGAGGGCTGTGGGGGTAGAGCCCGAGCAGGGATCTCCATGGCCCCACTGGCTCCCTCCTCTGCCCAGACCACTCTGGTTCCCTGCTGCCTCAGCCTTCGTGACAACTCAGGCATCCCAGGGAGGCAGAGAAGAGCCTTGAGTTCACTGAAACTCACTGAGAGCAGGGGCTTGTGGTGGTCTGACACTGAGAACAAATTTCTCGATTTGCAGTTGAGGGGACTGAGATCACAGAGACGGAGAACTGGCCGAGGGCACTGCAGTGAGGGGCGTGGCCAAGATGGAGTCCACACGCAGTCTTCGTCTCGTTCTGTCTCTGTCTCTGTCTTGCTCTTTCTCTCTTTCCAGGAAGCATCTGACTCAACGTGTCTAAGCCCACTAGCCCCAGTTGACCTAACATGCCTCCCCCGATGCTACCAGGGAGAGCCCAGCCACCAGGAGGCCCTGCCTTACTGTCCCAGTGGACCTCCCAGATGTGGTCATTCCTCACAGAGAACTCTGCCGCTTACAAAACACTTCCTCACCCAGGTCTCACCATAATTGTTCCAAGAACACCTGTGTCCAGCCATCGGTGGCGGGGAGAGAGCAGGGCCAGGATCACCCAGAGAACTCTTGCCATTACGCTAGGATGAGTGAGATTCCAGGACTGCCAGAGGGTGGCAGGGATGAGGCAGCAGGCAGCTGCTGCAGGACAGGCAGGCTCTGTTCCCAGTTAGCAGGGAGCCCTGGGCCCAGCCACAGCGCCAACTGAACCCAGGGCTCAGAGGGGACCTCGCCGGGTGGCCTCCAACCAGGAGTCATGAGAACAACGCTAAAATGCGCTTCTGCAAAGGTGGTAAGAATGCATATGGGGACAGAGACACTTGGACAGACTCAGACTCTGTAGTTGCTTAAGTATTAGGAAGGAGATGAGACACTCAACTATTCAAGGGCAGCCTAGGGTGGGGAGACAAGTGGCAGGGATTTGTCTTTGAAAGGACAGAGGCAGACGGACAAAGGAGGGAAGTGTTTTTTTCATGGTCTAGACTCTGGGCTCCGGTAGCATCAGAGTGGGAGGGGCCTTCTGATTCAGACCCCTACTTTACCAGTGGGGGCACTAAGGCCCAGGGAAGGGAAAGAAGGCATTCACAGTCATACAGCTGGTCAGTATCAGAGTGAGGATCTGATCCCTGGGGGGCGGAGTGGAGGAGCTGGGGGAGTGGGTATCTAGAGGAAGGGCACAGGAAGTGAGGAGAAAAGCAAACACACATTTTGGCCAGGGGCCAGCCCTCAAAGGACTGTGGGAACCTAGGACTGAGCTTTTCCAAAGCAATCTGGAATATAAACCCCTGGGAGGCCCTGCTGGCCAGTGACAGGCCTCCTCCCCGAAAGGAGCAAGCTGCAAAAATCCTGCTGTTGGGACAGCTGGCTTTAAGTCTGAGGACGGGACTGACTCCAGGGCATTAGGCACCGACACCAACACAGTGTCAGCAAATTGCTCTTCCTTTTTGTTCAAAGCAGCTCAACAAGGCCATGGCCAGTGTCTCCGGAGGCCAGAGTCTGGGCAGTGGGTTACACCCATATTTGCCCAGGTCAACCTGGGGCAAGGTAGAGTAATCACAGGCCATGTGAGGGAGAAGGGATCTTAAAGGGCATGATCCAGCCTCACACCTGTCTCCATCAAACACTGGAATTCCTTCCATCTCTGGGTGGCTCAGCTGCAGCTTGAGCAGCTCACAGAGACAGCTTATGCCCCCACGTGACGGCCACTCCAATCCTTGGGCCAAGCGTCTCCCCCACCACCCACCGTGTGTTCCCTGCCAAGTGGTCCTCCTTCTGTTCCTTGGGACCAGAGGGGAGAGGGAACAAGTCCCTCTCCCTTCCCCATGGCAACCCTGAACTGGTTAAACACAGTGATGTATGCGTGCTCAGTGGTGTCCGACTCTGCGACCCCGTGGACTGTAGCCCGCCAGGCTCCTCTGTCCATGGGATTCTCCAGGCAAGAATACTGGAGTGGGTTGCCATTCCCTCCTCCAGGGGATCTTCCCAACCCAGGGATCGAACCCCAGTCTCTCGTGTCTCCTACATTGGCAAGTGGATTCTTTACCATGAATGCCACCTGGGAAGCCCTAAACACAGAGATCAGCCCCTCAAATCCTCTCCTTTCCAGACTAAACACCCCTGCTTATCTCAACCAGTTTCCATATACCTGGGTTCCAGTCTTTCACCAGCTCCCCTTCCCACCCTTCGCCCTAATCATTTTCTATTACACTGCCTCCACTAGATTAATTACTAATCCTGGTTCCACATAACATTCAAGGTGAAGGCCAACATCTCAAATCACCCTCCTAGAGACCTAAGGAGGCAGCTTATCCACAGGCCCCTTCTCCTTCCTGTCATCTCTTCTCCAAGCTTCAGAGGCACACACACAAAGGCCACAATTTCTCAGAGAACAGTTACGTGAACCTATGCTCATAATTACATGCATGGTAAATCCTGATTTTCCAAAACCTTAAAAAGGAAGAATATTTAATTCTTTAAAAGGCAGGACATCTGTGTGGCAGCTGACCTCTGTCAGGTCTGATTCTGGAGTTCAAATTAGGTAAGGAATATTCATTTAGGAGAGCAAGCTCTGAGCACCTATTAGACCCAGGAGCACCACGGCAGAAGGCTACTTAATATATAGCTTTTATTCCAAGAAGCCCAGTTAAGGAGATCCGTACATGTAGAATTACAGTAAACATTGCTAGATGCTGTGATCGAGGCATGGAAATGGGAAAAGTTAGTTTCCTATTGCTGTAATAATGAATGACCACCAACCCAACATGTGTCTCCCTGGTCAAAGGTGTCAGCCAGGTTGGGCTCCTTCAGGAGGTACCAGAAGAGGATCCACATCCTTGCCTTTTCCAGCTGCTATAGGCTGCCTGAATGCCTTGACTCAGGGCCCCCTGTCTCCATCTTCAAAGCCAATAGCATTGTCGTCACATCTTCAATTCTTTCTCCAGCTTCTGCCTCCCTTCACTTATGAGAACCCTTGTGATTGGGTTCACCTGGATAATCTTCTCAACTCAATATCCTAAACCCAATCACTTCTGCAAAACCCCTTTTGCCTTGTAAGGTAAACTATTTATACATTCATAGGTTTGGGGACTAAAACCTGGACATCTTTGGTGGCCATTATTTTGGCCATTGTGTTCCACAGGGAATAACTAATTGCTTGTGGGAATAGATTCTTTAAGGCGTTGTAGTTGTATGCAGGAGGCTTCCCAGGTGGCGCTAGTGGTGAAGAACATGCCTGCCGATGCTGGAGACTCGAGGCCAGTAACTCAGAACACTAGCATTCCCAAAGCTGGGTGGGCTTCAGGGTTTCACTGCAATCCTCTCCTCTACCTCTGCCCTACAAATTAACTGAAAAGAATTTAAACTGAGGCTGACTTTGACCTTGAGTTTGAAGGGGGCAAAAACACGGAAATACTGACATTTTCTGTTTCTCTTTTGATGTCACTGAGGATCTGAATTGCTAGGAGTTTGGAGCCAGGAAAGAGGCCCAGCTTTCTGCCTTCTGTCAAGGCAGAGACAGCCCCCAGCTCTCCGGGGTTCTACTGGGGTTCAGTCTGGCAGCCCCCGCTATGGTGGTCGAGGGGAATGTGGGTGCTCTGGGCTGCAGGGCCTGCGGAGGGAGGCCAGGACCATGGGAGAAAGGCTTGTGTCCCTGTTGTCCCTTTGCATCCTCTGCTGTGTTTTTCAATGCTGGGTCTTCTTTGTGTTGAGCAGGACTGTTCTGGGTTATTCTCTGAAATGTGGAGGCCGTGGATCAAAAACCACCTGCCCTCATGGTGTGCTGACAACAAGGAGACCATTCCCTGCTGAACAGAACTCTGGTTTACAATGCACTTTTACACCCATGATCATCTTAGACTCGATTTTTTTGGGCTACATGCGACATGTGGGATCATGGTTTCCCAACCAAGGATCGAAACTACTCACCCAGCAGTGGAGCTTTAACCAGTGGACTGTTAGGGAATTCCCTTTCTTTGACTCTGATAATACCCCCAAGAGGATGGGGGAAGTCAGTCGGTGGCATTGCTGAGACCCACAGCTGAGACCAACCCTCTGCCACGCCCACCGCACAACAGTGCCTCCCGTGGGCTCTTGATGGTGACTGCTGGGTCGAGGCCACCCTTGCAGCCACTGTCAGAACTTCCTTTCTCTTGTTTCCTTCTCCTCTCAACTACCTCTCTCCCACTCTTTTTTCTTCCCTATTCCTCTCTCTTTATCTCTCTTCTTTCCTCCTTCTCAGCAACCAAAGCCCCCCAAATAACTCTCAGCTCTCAGGGAGCCCCCAGTAGGCTTAAGGGACTAGAACTCCTAGGTCAGGATGTCTACAACCACAAAAGAATGTCCTCCTGATGCTTGCCTCCCATAATCATCATGTCCTGGATTGAGCAGGTGACCTGTCCATACCAGGAGAAGCACTGGGGGCTTGGAATAGTCTAGGCCAGAAGCCAGGAGACTAGAGCTCACAGACAGCTCTGCCAATCATAACCTTAGGTACACCACTGCTCCACTCTGGACCTCAGTTTTCTCATCAATAAAGTGGGATAATAACAACTACCTCTCAGGGCAGTTTGAGGGTTAGGAAAATTGGTTTCATGGTACTAAGCATGTATTAGATGTTTAATAAAGCTTGGTTGAATGCGGCAGATGCTGGAACACAGAACCCTCCCAAGCAGTGGACTTGAAAATATCAATATCTGTGCTGGGGTAATAAAAGTCAAGAAGCACCTGGAAGCATCAACAGAGAGGTGGAAGGGGATGGAGGAAGAGTGTCATTGGGGAGGGGCTGTTTACTGTTTCCCTCTGCTGGGGGCATTTCAGGCTCCCCGTACTCTGGATCCAGCCACTGAATTCAATTAATGCTTGTCTCTTTATGATGGTGAGGAAATCGTGTTGTAACATTCCAGATGCCTAATGAGGGTGTGTGCAATGACTGGGCAGTGAGTCTCGGAATCTCCCTGCCTTCGACACGCCCTGGTAGTAATGGTGATTTTTAAAAGCTGGGAAGCCCAGAGTGACTTCTCCCAAAACAGACTTGGTCAATCCCAATGTCAGCAGAGATTCAAAGTCCAACTTGCAGTCATTCCAGAAAGAGAAGCCAATTACAACACACTGGGGGGAGAGGGGATTGGAAACTTGGAGAAAAGAAATGGATGGACTTGCAGTTACACATGCAAATTGATTGTCCCCATTTATCTCCTCTCCCTCCAGGGACCCCACTTAGATAGCAGTAAAGGAACTGAAATGATAAACCCACTACATCACAGGGAATGGAAAAAGATTATCAATGGACTAGAGATTTCAGCACATTTATGGAACTAACAGAGCTCCAGAGAGGTTTGAAAATTGATTATACCAGGAACAATGCAGGACAGTTTTTAGGCTTCCCTGATAGCTCAGTTGGTAAAGAATTCTTGTGCAGTGTGGGAGACCTGGGTTCAAACCTTGGGTTGGGAAGATCCCCTGGAGAAGGGAAAATCTACCCACTCCAGTATTCTGGCCTGGCGATTCCATGGACTAGAGTCCATGGGGTCACAAAGAGTCGGACACGACTGAGTGACTTTCACTCACTCAGTGCAGGACAGGTGGGTGTGAGATATGGGATTAAAATCCAGGGGGCTGTTTGAAAGCTACTAAATTAGTTTTTAAAATTACATTGTGCTAGAGAAAACAACCCTCCACAAATATTCTGGCCTGTCGAGATCCCCAGGATAATACTCAGCCTGCTACTCCAGAACTCTTAACATGAAGCTTGCCCATGCACACAAAGCTCTCAGAGTTGGTGATTTTTATTGCCTCACTTTTCAAGTATGAGCCAATAACCAAGCACTTAAGGAAAGCAAACAACAACAACAAATCCCAGAGAAAATAGATACAGCTGAGAAAGGAAGCCTTTAAAACCTCAAAATTTTGGATAACCAACAAGGACCTACTGTACACGTGGAACTCTGTTCATGTGGATGGGAGGGGGAGTTTGGGGGAATGAACACATGTATATGTATGGCTGAGTCGCTTCACCATTTACCTGAAACTATCACAAAACTGTTTGTCAATTGGCAATCAGTTCAGCTCAGTTCTGTAGCTCAGTCATGTCCGACTCTTTGCCACCCCACGAATCGCAGCATGCCAGGCCTCCCTGTCCATCACCATCTCCTGGAGTTCACTCAGGCTCACGTCCATCGAGTCAGTGATGCCATCCAGCCATCTCATCCTCTGTCATCCACTTCTCCTCCTGCCCTCAATCCCTCCCAGCATCAGAGACTTTTCCAATGAGTCAACTCTTTGCATCAGGTGGCCAAAGTACTGGAGTTTCAGCTTTAGCATCATTCCTTCCAAAGAAATCCCAGGGCTGATCTCCTTCAGAATGGACTGGTTGGATCTCCTTGCAGTCCAAGGGACTCTCAAGAGTCTTCTCCAACACCACAGTTCAAAAGCATCAATTCTTTGGCGCTCAGCTTTCTTCACAGTGCAACTCTCACATTCATACATGACCACAGGAAAAACCATAGCCTTGACTAGACGGACCTTTGTTGGCAAAGTAATGTCTCTGCTTTTCAATATGCTATCTAGGTTGACATAACTTTCCTTCCAAGGAGTAAGCGTCTTTTAATTTCATGGCTGCAGTCACCATCTGCAGTGATTTTGGAGCCCAAAACAATAAAGTTTGACGCTGTTTCCACTGTTTCCACATCTATTTCCCATGAAGTGATGGGACCGAATGCCATGATCTTCGTTTTCTGAATGTTGAGCTTTAAGCCAACTTTTTCACTCTCCACTTTCACTTTCATCAAGAGGCTTTTTAAAAAGTTTTAAAAAAAACTAGGAAATTTTAAATTCTATTATCCTAAGAGAAATCCAAGAGACTGCATCCATAAAACAAAAGTCTATGAGTGCTAAATTGCTTCAGTCCTGGTGGCTCAGTGGTAGAGAATCCACCTGCCAGTGGAGAAGACACAGGTTTGATCCCTGGTCTAGGAAGATCCCACATGCCGTGGATGAACTAAGCCCATGAGCCACAACTATTGAATCTGTGCTCTAGAGCCCAGGCTCCACGACAAGAGAAGCCACTTCAATGAGAAGCCTGAGCACATAACAAAACGTAGCCCCTGATCTCTGCAACTCAGGAAAAGCTCACACAGCAACAAAGACCTGGAACAGCCACATAAATACAATTATTTTTTAAGAAAGTCAGATAGTGAAAAAAGATAATTGCAAAGAATATAATTTACAGAACATTAGTGTCCAGAATATGTACAGAGTTCTTACAAATTAGTAATAATGAAAAGACAAAATGTCCCATCATGAACTGGTTGATGTATATACACAGATAATTCAAAGAAGGATCAAAACACTCAATAAACATTTAAAAATAAGTTCAAGTTCACTATCTTATCTTCACTATCAATATCACTATCACTATAAGTTCAAGTTATCAGGGAAATATAAAATAGCTATGAGATATCATTTCATACTTTTCAGATTGACAGAAATTTAAAATTTTGATGTTATCAAGAGTTGGTGAAATTGTAGAGTAATGGGGCATAAAAAGAAAAGAAAAAAAACACTGGGAGTGAATGTCCTTCAACAAGAGAACAGGTAAGTTGTGGTGTATTCATTCACTATTATGTAGCTATTACAATGAACTAGAGCCAAATACTTCGTGTGGATAAATCTAAAAAATGTGAGCCCAGGAAAAAATTTTAATACTATATGCAAAGTAGCATTTATATACAATCTTGAAAATAGGCAAAGGATTCCATTTGCTTAGAGAGTTGTGGGCACATGTAGTAAGAGTATAAAAAGACACCTAGGGATGTGAAAAATTCAATTTATTAATGTGGTTACCTCTAAGGAAAGGAATAGGAACAGGGGAAAGACGGAGACAGGAGCCTTCAAATTTATCTGTTGCATTTTATTTGGTTAAAAAAATATTTGAAGCAAATAAAGCAAAGTATAAAGATTTGACACAGCTGGTTAAGGTGTCCAAAGACATTCTCTACACGTTTCTGAATGTTTGAAGATAATGACCAGGAGTTTGGGGGAGATGTTTTAGCTGAAGGGGGACACCAAAATGTAAACATTTTGTTTTATTTGCTATTTTTATTTGCTTCTTTATCCTTCTGCTTAGAAGAGTGCCTAGTACAGAGGACGTTGTCAGTAAACAATTGCTGAATAAACACATGTGCGCAAAGGCATTGAGCTGCGTTAGAACATGCTGTGTTCTGAGAGAGCAAATCATAGTAATAGCCAACTTCTGCTGCTGCTACTGCTAAGTCGCTTCAGATGTGTCCGACTCTGTGCGACCCCACAGACGGCAGCCCACCAGGCTCCCCCGGCCCTGGGATTCTCCAGGCAAGAACACTGGAGTGAGTTGCCATTTCCTTCTCCAATGCATGAAAGTGAAAAGTGAAAGTGAAGTCACTCAGTCTCGTCCGACTCTTCGTGACCCCATGGACTGCAGCCCATCAGGCTCCTCCGTCCATGGGATTTTCCAGGCAAGAGTACTGGAGTGGGGTGCCATGGCCTTCTCCGAATAGCCAACTTCTATCAAGCCCCATATAGCAGTGCCCTGGATTATTTCATCCTTGCAAGAAAGCATGGCAGTTAGGACTGGAGAACACAGTCCATCAAAAATAAAAGTCTGAGTTTTATCCTGTAGGTAGTTTCAAAGTGTGGAGGAGTGGAAATAAATAAGGAGGCACACACATACACACATTCCCCTAGAGTGCAAGGTGAGCGGGCCAGATGGGGTGGGGAGCATGCCCAATGCCTGACAGCCTGAGAGGGGGCACACAGAAGGGAACACTTTTAGTCTGCCAGGAAGACTTCACCAGGAGGAGACATCTGAACCTGACCTTGAAAATGAAGTGCACCTACAAATGCCAGGAACCCCCAGCTCTTCCTGCTCCGTATCCAGTGGTTGTTGTTGGAGGATCTATTTCTCTGGACCCTGAGCACGGAGCCTGACCGCACAGGGCTGAGACCACTGACAAGTGAAGACAGACTAACTTGAATGTAAGCACCCATTCCAGGATGTTTGGTCTCACCTTTAAATACAACAGAGGAAAAAAGAAAAAAAAAAACCTACCAGCTCAAAGCTCTTTTAAAATTATGACAGCAGTAATAATTGCTTGCCCTTTAATAATAAGAGCTACCATTTATTGAGCATTTACTGTATGCAGGGCACTGGGCTAAGTCATCAGAAGCTTGTCTTTAGTTCTTACAACAACTCTAAGAGGCAGGTACTATTTATCCCTTTCCAGGGATGAGGAAACCAAGGCTTGAAGATTTCAGGGGTGTTGCCCACAGACCTATGCAGTTAGTAGGTGGAGCTGGGATCCCAACCACCAGTTTCTGACTCTTCTCCAGCCCATGCTTTAACCACTGCTTCTCCCAAGCAGACACCCAATTAAAGAAAGGAGGGTTTTACTGCCTTCAATTGGAATAAATGAGAACGTGATCCGAGCATAATAAACTAGAACCCAAGCTTATCATTACATTCATGAATACCTGTCACTGTCAGGTGTCCCGTAAATGCTTGTGAAATGAGGTAGCGTTTAGTTCCAGGAAATGAAACCCAGTGTCGAAATGACAGACTTCACCCTTGTGGGACTCCAGTAGGAACTCACACATCACGTGAACAAGCAGAGCAGGGCTCTTCGGCTCGCAGCAGCCGGGGACAGTCGAGATCAACAGCATCTCCCAGCAGCACACTGAGAGCCCCTGGAACGTCCCACCCTTCCTGATGCCCGCCCTTCTCCAGCTCCTGGGCACTCAGCCTGCACCGTGCTGGGTACCCAGCTCTTAGAGGGAGGGCTGGGTTGTCTCTCTCTCAGCCCATCATCAGTCACACAAGCCTATCCACACTCTTGCGTGGATGGAGTTCAGCACTTTCCCCCAAATCCGACAGGTCAGACATACGTAAAGTGAGAAAAAACGGGACGAAAAGAACTGTGAAAGAGTTCTGCTTTTCAGATAAAGGGAAAGAGAGCAACCCATCTTCTCCCCTAGGAAAAGCCACCATCGCCGGATCCCATGCATTCTATTTATTCATTTCGCAAACATTTGCCAGACATCTACCAGGTGCAGGAAGCAGGCCCTGGCCTGGAGCTGACTGTCTCCTTTGCACCCAACCCTCAGTTCACAGTTCAGAGACCGCCGTGGTCACCCCACCCACCGACCCCTGACTGTGGGCACAGGGAGGGGCCTCGCAGTCCGCGCGGCCAGGAGCACACTGTGGGTAGGCAGACAGGCACAACAGACAGTCACGGTTTACCACTGTAAATGGTACGGGGGCTCAGAAGGAGGGGGGTCACTGAACGGGGAGGAGAGAAGGAGGCAAGGACATGGCAGAGGAGGAAGGGAGAGGAAGATAGCGTCAGCGGGTCTGGGCTCTCTCCGGAGCCGCGTCCGCAAATACTCCGGTCACGTTTTAATTAATTGCAAGGTTTTCTCACCGCCTCAAACCAGAGCTCTGTGATTAATTTCCGAAAGAGCCTGCAGAGTTTAATCATCGCAAACACAATGATCCCGGTAATTAGGGCCTGAGCAGCTAAAAGCAGAAAATAAAGACCCCAGAACAGGTTATGGTCCTGACTTTGGCCCTCAGCCACCAGCCGGGTCCACGACTCGGGGCGCGGGCAGCCGAGGTCGCCGGCCTGCAGGGTCCAGAGCAGTCGGCCGGCGTGCGGCCCGGGCCCGTGACACCGCGGGGGCTCAGCTCGACCCACGAGGCCCGCGTGCCGCCGCAGCCACGCCAGGAACGGCCCCAGGCCACAGTCGCAGCGCCAGGGATTGTGTCCCAGCAGGACCCCCGCCAGCCGGGGCAGAGCTTCAAACGCGTCGCCCGGCAGGGTCTCCAGCTGGTTGTGGTCGAGCTGGACCTCCTCCAGGCTGCTGAGGTTGCGGAAGAGAGCGCTGGGTAAGGCGCGCAGCCGATTGCTGCGCAGCGACACGTGGCGCAGCCTGCAGAGGCCGCGGAGCAGGCCGGCGGGGAGGGAGGCCAGGCCTGTGGAGCTCAGGGCGAGCACCTGCAGCTCGCCGAGGCCTCGGAAGGCGTCCTCCGGGAGCGCGCTCAGCCTCGGGCTCAGCGACACCTCCAGGACGCGCAGGCCAGTGAGGTTGCGGAAGGCGGCGGCCGGCAGGGTGCGCAGCTGGGTGCTTTTCAGCCTCAGCTCCCGCAGGCCGCCTATCTCCCCGAAGAGCACCTTGGGGAGTTCCTCCAGCGGGTTCTCAGACAGGGTCAGGAAGGTCAGATTGTGCGAATGAAGAAAGAGGGCAGAGGGCAGGAACTCGAGGCGGTTTTCGGAAAGGGTCAAGGAGCTCAGGCTTCGCAGCCGGTCGAAGGCTCCGGGGACGATGGAACGGAGGTGATTGGTGTGGAGCTGCAGCTCCGTCAGGGCGCGCAGGCTGTCCAACAGCCCCGACTCCAGAGAGGCCAGCCGGTTCGAGTGGAGCAGAAGCTTCTGAAGCTTAACCTGGACCCCAAACAACCCCTCGGGCAGGTGGGTCAAATTGTTTCCCGATAAATCCAACAATTTCAGGTTCCCCAGGTGTGTGAAGAGGCTAGCAGGCAGGAAAGCGAGTTGGTTTTGGTTCAGAAAGAGCTCCTGCAGGTGAACCAGTTTCTGAAACAGGTTTTGGTCAAGGCTCTTTAGTTCATTGCCGTCCAGAAACAACTGTTCCAGGAGCACCAGGTTATCCAACAGTGCGCTTGGGAGATGAGTGATCTTGTTGCGCGATAACCTCAGGGTTTTAAGTTTTATAGGGTCGTTGAACGTGCCCGGGGCAATGGCGGAAACGTGGCTGTCGGACAGCAACAGGCGCTGCAGGACGGTCATGTCACTGAAGCTGTTGTTCTGCAAGGTGCCGCGGCCCATTTGGAAGAGCAAGATGTGCGTGAGGTTGGTGGGCAGGCCGAGCGCGGCGATGCCGGCCACCGTGCCGCGCGAGCACTGCGCGGCGTCGCGGAAGGCGCACCTGCAGGTGGGTGGGCAGGGAAAGGGCTGCGCGCGCAGGAGCCAGAGCGCCGCGCATAGCAGAGCGCTCCTCAGCATGTCTGAAACGGCGTCCGCGGCAGATCTGTGGGCTACAAGCAAAAGGGCAAACGCTCGTAATCCTGCATGATCCTTTCACTCGAATTATCACTGACTTTAAATGTTACCCGGATATGCTACATCTCCCTCTTAGCAGTGCTGATTTTTCCTGGGTGGTGAAAAGACATTCATTTTGCACTCCGAGGTCTCATCCTCTTGTTTCACTGATTTTCCACTCTTAATTCAAATCGGTAAAATTAAAGCATTTGCAAGCTATGGAAAAGGTAATAATACCTTTAAATCTTTACATAGCAAGAACTAAAATAATCTTTCTCACAATCAAGCTTGGAGGTATCACAGAGCAGTGCCCGTTGTGAAAATAACGCTGCTCCTGACTTTGTTATTATTAATTTTTTGGATTCACTTAAAAATTTTTTTTAATTATTTATAATTTAGCCAGGGGTGCCTATAACCTACAGCCCTGAAGGGAACAGCAAAGTGTGTTAAAACAGCAGCAACCACTGCCTGATTCTTTTAATCACTATCACGCTGTATCTGCAGTGCCTTCTTACTCCACTAACACAGGACCGCTCAAAATAATGAATAGTCTCAGCCACACTGAGACAAGTAGGTTAACAGTACTTCATCACTTTATGCCACACACTGCTCTCAGCACTGTATTTAAATTAATGCATTTACTCCTTACAGTAACCTTGTGAAAGTCACTCAGTCATGTCTGACTCTTTGCCACCTAGCAGGCCAGGCTCCCCTGTGCATGGAATTCTCCCAGCAAGAATACTGGAGTGGATAGCCCGTCCCTTCTCCAGGGGATCTTCCCGACCCAGGGCTCCAACACAGATCTCCCGCATTGCAGGCGGACTCACTGCAGTCTGAGCCATGTGAGTTGGGTTATCCGCAGTTAAAGGATGATGCAACTGAAGGCACAGAAAGGGTAAGTAACTTAACCAGGGTCACAGAGCTAGAATTTGGAAGTATTTCTGATTGTGCCATAAATAAGGAACTATTACTTCTAACATGCTATATTAAAAATTAATACTCAAGGCACTGAATTATCCATGAAATACACGCAGTAATACTAATCTGCCAAAACAATGTTTCCCACGTGTAATTTCAAATAAACTGCATCTTGTACTAAATTTTACTTATTTGTACAGACTAGCCAAGCCGTCCAGTTACCCACACTTAATTTTTAGAATATTTGGCCTTACCTGAAATGGTGCTGCACCCCAAAGCAACTGAATGGTTTAGAGCTTTGCATGCGATTTGGCACTTTCCAAAGGAAGAGAGGAGTATCTTTGCATCCTGAAGATAAAGACTTTCCCAGAACAAAAGTCATGGAAAGAGCCCTATCGCAGAGGCCATATTCTGGTTTTTTAATGACAAATAAATGACAACTGTCTTCAAACTCTGAAAGAGACTGTATGTAAACCAAGTCCTGCTGCCAAAGCCGAAAGATGAGCAGGAGGGGTGCAGTTTCTTCATAAATGGCACAGTATGACCTGGTGATGTGTGTCTAGTGTCACACAGAAGGATCATTGTAGCAGCCATATATCCCTGGTTGGTCTACACTTCCTTGGGACCTTCCTTTATCTGCTACTTCACTACAATTCTACTCAGGTTCCCCTCTGCCCCTCTTAAGAACAATAAGGTTAAGGACATTCTCAAGTGCTCCACTCATTTTTTTTAAAGTATTTTCAAGTATGTTCCCTAATGGCCTTGCTGGGTTGAGGGTGTCCACATGTTCAATTGAACATAGGAATGTCCAACTGCTTTGCAAAGTAATTGTACCAATATATGTTGTCATGTACCACGTATGACAGGTCCTGTACTTCATTTCTGCCCATGCCTTGACATTTTTTTTTAACTTTTGCCATTCATATGAAAGAATTGTGTGGTTTTAGTTTTTCATTTTCCTACTGACCGATAAACTTGAGAATTTTTCACATTTTTAAGGGCCAATCTTCTGAGAAATTTGGGTTTTTCTGACCATTTTTCTATATGGAAAAATGTCTTTTAAAAAGTAAATTGTAGGCATTCTTTATATATTCTGGATGTTAATCCTTTGTGGATTATAAGTGTTTGTTGCAGATATCTTCATCTAATATGTGCTTTGCCTTTTCACCTCCTTTATGTCTTTTACTGAACAGAAGTCTTAATATAGGCAGTTATTAATATTTATGATTTGTTTTTTGTGTCTATCAAAATAATTCCTCTTCTTGCAAACCAAAAAACTTCTCCTATAATAACTTACTACATTTTAGAATATTGTCCTTTGCATTTAGGTCTTTATTCCATCTAGAATTGATTTTTGTGTATGATGTAAGTACAATGTTTTTTTCCAACAGATCAGTTGTTCTATATATATATATCCTTTCTTCCCTCAGAGCTACAATGTCAGCACTGTCACAGATCACCACTGGATGAACGTGTGGTCTGTGTTCTCGGCTACTTGATAATCCCTGTGCCAACACCACACTGAAATATAAAGCCTGAAAATATCCAGCGTCTTATCAAGTGTGAAGAAGTAGACATTCTCATACATTGGTGGGAATATAAATAGTAGCAAACTTTGGGGAGGAAACCTTAATTGTATCAGCCAAATTTTAAATATACATATTCTTTGTCCAATAGTTCCATTACTAAAAATACACACTATGGAAATGCTCATTAAGACATCTACACAAAAGTTTATTTGCAGGATTGTAATAGAAAAAAGGAGATCCACCCAATCCATCCTAAAGGAGCTCAGTCCTGGGTTCATTGGAAGGACTGATGCTGAAGCTGAAACTCCAATACTTTGGCCACCTCATGCGAAGAGTTGATTCATTGGAAAAGACCCTGATGCTGGGAGGGACTGGGGGCAGGAGGAAAGGGTACAACAGAGGATAAGATGGCTGGATGGCATCACCGACTCAATGGACACAAGTTTGGGTCAACTCCAGGAGTTGGTGATGGACAGGGAGGCCTGGCGATTCATTGGGTCACAAAGAGTCGGACACGACTGAGTGGCTGAACTGAACTGAATAGAAAAAAAAAAAAAAGCCTAAATGGCCATCAATATGGAAGTAGTCATTTAAATTATAGTACATCCATGCAACAGGATGCCTTGCAGACTTTGAAAAGAACAGATTTGAGCTGCAACTACTGATGTAACTTTCTAAAATACACTGAATGACATAAAACAAGGGCTGTGTAGCATATAACAATGGGGTTCTACACAAATGTGTACAATTTTTAAAAACATGAGCATATATATATATTTTCTAGAATACACCCAAGAAACTTTAGTAGTCCCCCTTTGAGAGAAACTAGGGAAAAGGCGACTTCCTTACATACCTGTGAGGTTGAAATTTTATCAAATGTGCTTAATGTCACTGTTAAAATTTTTTTAATGCAAATATAATTTGGAAGGGAAAATGGCATTATTTAAGAAAAAAAGGAAAGAACATAGGTATTTTAAAATACTGGGAAAAGCCAGTGGCTGAACTGCAAAAGAATAAACATTAACTTCTGGAATTATTGACTGGAGTGGTGCTACAGAAATGGTCTTTTATCCTGGTTGGGAAAAAAAACGTCCCCCAAACCGACACTGGCAGGTGTAACAGAAAAGGAACTGAAATCTATTCAGCCTGTGATGTAGCCAAATGCAGGCAAAGCCCATTAAATGCTAAACTGACTGAAATTACCTTCTAAGGCATATAGTCCTAAACCACAGGGAAAGCCGCTGCCTATGCCAGGTGTTGTGGGAGGCCTGTCTTCCCACTCAAATCAAGGGAAGCAACTCCAGAGCTCAAACCAGCTCCCCAGCAGGAAGTCTGTCATGCACATACATGGCCACGCCAAGTGAGAGGCCCCTTGCCCATCAAATGCCAGGATCCAGCCCTGGAAGAGGTGCTGTGGATCAAAGTACAACTTCGAGTCAAACTCAGGAGAAGCTTCCTTGGCCTATTTCCCCAGGAAGATTTCCAAGAATTACCTCCGAGTTTTATTTTGAAGAGAGGACATTACAATCACCCAAGGAGGGAACACTGGGCACAGAAGTTGCGGACAGTAGAGGAACACTGAGTTCATTCAATGGACAAACTGATGAGCTACTGAGAACTTTGAGCACTGAAGTAATGACACCACCAGTGTTTCCAGTCCTTTGGATTTTGAATCCATGAAACAAGTCAGGAACCTGCTGTCCTAAGTGGCAGCTTCCGGATCAAAGTCACAGAACCCTGGCTTACAGGGTTTGGCCATTCAAAAGCAGGTTATCCACTGGAATGAGATATGCTTTTCTTCCTCCATGGAGGGGAGGATTCCAAGGCCAGGGCACAGCAGGGATCTCTCTGTGCTTGGAGAGTAACCACAACCCCAACTTGGCATGGGGACAATCTCATTCAAACTCCTAGGACTCCCTCTGTCCTCTCCTGCAATATACACCTGGAATTGATGGAGGGGGAAGAGGATGGAGAGACAAGCACAACTGTACCACCACCAGCAGGCTGTGGTGCAAGGGACAGGATCAACCCACACTGAATGGAAGGAACTTGGGCTCAAACTAGGTCTTACACCATGCAACCATCCACATGGCTCACAGAAGACACAGAGCTCCTGCAGAACCTATGATACAAGGAAAGCCCTCCCACCCAAACAGAAGGCCAGGTACTGCCTGCCCTCTCTGGGATTCCTATGGTCAGTAGTTAGTTCCAAGTTTTCCCACTCCATGGAGTGCTCTTTTCACATTCATGGGTGCCACTTCACCTCAAGTGTACCATGGCGTACATGGCATTAGCTTTTAGTTTGATCTTCCTAACTATCAATAAATTCTGAGTCCCTAGTCTTCTATTTCACCATTTCCCTCAGATCTCCTGATACTAACATTTGGCTCTACAATGCATCTGACTGATGGGTTACCATGGGCTGGTCACAGACATGTGAAATGTGGAAAGCTGCATTGTTTTCCTGAAAAATTCAAAGGTAAAAAAAAGAAACAGGAGAAATATTAAGCAGGAAAATAAATCCAGAGTGGGCAGTATTCATGTAACTGAAGAGCAAACAGATGTATATAAAGACACAGAAAAAAAGAAATGTTGTATCATTCATTTAAATCTTTATTTTGATCAGCTTCAATCAAAAAAAAATTCATAAGGTTATTTACAGTGCTGAATGTACAATTTGAATGTATGCCTTTTTGACATCAGGGTACCATTCTTGAGCAGCAATACAATTTTAAAAATATAAAGATGCAGTATCATTTCTGATATAAAGTTACTTAAAAAAATCCAAAGTCTTAGGGAATTCACAAATCATAACAGAAAGTAACTATTAATTTAATGTGCACATAATTACCAAATCTTAATGCATTAAAAATATGTGTAAATGCCCACAGACTGTACAAAAATTAACATTTTGTTAAAAGTTCCCAACCACCTCCCACCACAAATATACAAAAGTCTTATTTTCAGATATGTCAAAACTGCATGCGTGAAATCTTAGAATGTTTTCTAAAGCTGGAATTCTGCTCTTCTCTAGACACTGCCATTTTGGGAACAGAGTACATAAAGGCTGATATAATTTTCCATGCCTTTGAAACTGTGCAGTTATTTTCTTAAACATGGGAAACAAAATAAATAGTAAAAACTGCAACAGTTTTATTTAAATGCAAGTAGAATTTGGAAAGCTTTCCAATGTAGGGATTACAAAACTAATATAAAAAGTTTTTATTTTATTGTTGGCTTAGCCACTTTTTATTCAAGCATTATTTGCAGCATCGCTTTACAGCAGTTGGTGCTAAAAGTTACAAAACATATAGTTACCACTATTTATATTTGAGGGAGGGGAAAAAAAAAAAAACTTTAAACAACCCTGAGGGAGACACACATTAAAAATCTTGTTATTTATTTAAAAAGTTAAAAAGTTACATATTATTTAACAATTACTTTTCTGGACATTTCTGTCCTTTAAGTATATGCATAAATAAAATTTAAATCAGCAATATTTATTAATCTTAATACATCAAAATAATATATGTACAGATTTTAAAATTTAGATCTGTATACACTCAAATAATTTAATGTGAAATTCAGAATCGAAATTACTATGTAATGGTGACCTACAGAGAGAGGACTCTATCTATGGCACTGAACAGGACCCACCTGAACTCACAGACATTCTTCAAATCACATTCTGGAAGCCATCCAATAACCACCTGAACAACCCACCCTGTCTATATTCAAATCTAACCTCCTACAAATGCTTTGTCTACCTACCTAAAAACCTCATTCCTCTGAAAACAATATGGGAAGATGTGATATAAAACCCTTATAAAATCTAAAAGTTAAAAAAGGGGGGAGGGTGTCAAAAATATAGCTCTTTTATGATCATGCTCTTAAGGATGTTAAATACAATCTAATAATTGGATTTTAAGCTGCTACTTAGCAATTAATTATATGCTTCAGTATTTAAATCAAAGGATACACTCATATGTATTGAAAGTGAATTGAATGTGGAAATTATAAAATGATTAAAAGAGTAACTATAGAAAAAAGTGCTAATTCACAGCTCAAGAGGTCTAAGATGCATAGCTTCATAGAATCATTCATGGAACAACTGTTCTTATCATCTAATGTGTATTAATATAGTATCATACTTTTTGATGGAAAACTTCGATTATGTTTTTGTAAGAATCATCAGTGGCCATAGCAGTAACAGTGATCCTGAGTGTAACTTACATTTTTCTACAGTTACCAAACATCATCAGGTCTCTGCAGCACAAAAAATGAGAACCATGTGGTTCTACTGTTCTGGGTAACATGTGATCAAATTGGTAAATATGTATCAGGAAGATAATGATCAGCTAGAAGCAGAAAGCACAAGCATGCTACTGGTCAAGGAAGAACAAAGGATAAGATCATACAGTCTTAGTAGTTTAGTAGCTACTTTACAGCAGTATCAGTTTTCCTGTTTATCAGAACTCGGCTTTGCCAAACTACTGGATCTTACCTATAAAGACATTTTTAAATCACCTTAATTTTGTTTAGAATTTAAACGCTAACCAGGAAAAACAGAAAGGTGAAATACATGTTCCACATTTCTTTTGGCTCAATGAATGTTTTTTTTTTTTTGAACTTCATTTTTTTTCTCCCAGAAATTTCCACAACCCAGTATGTTCATTTGCAAACACTCAATCCAAAATAGGTACGCTCTGACCTGTGGCGCCACCTAATGGCATAAAACAAACTCACCAGGTTCATACTGGTTTGAAAAAAAAGCAGTCATTCAAAGCTGCTCATTTTCTAAGCCTCATTATTGACAGGAGAGACCTACATCAAACCTTTAAAATTTTAAGAGGGAAAATTCTAACTCCAAAACTAAAACACAAAAAACCAAAAGACAATTATCCTATGTCTTTAGGTAATAAGAGACGTAAATAAAAATAAAAAGGCATTTAAAATAATATAAAACCTGAGAGGGGGTAAAAAACAGGTATGAAGGGATATTAGAAAGACAGATCTACATCTACTGCCAAAAGAAATAAGCTTTCTTCCTACTGAAAAATATTTAAACATATAACTAAAGCAAATTACACTACTGACACCAGACGTAGTCCAAGATGCACTTAATAGCTTTGAGGGACATCTCAAGAAGGCAGTGAAGCACCTTGCTGATAGAAAAATAAAACCCAGGCAGTCTGTACAGAAAATATAAAACCATAAATGGAAATTACCTGAGTTGTTCTATAAGCAACATCCTAGACTCACTCCTAACTCTAGGCTATCAAAGGGAACTGGTGTATGTATACAAAGTTTTCTTTGGGAGAAATACTGAAATCAAATGAAAACGGGCTTTTTACCTATTTTCATTGGAGGCTAACTAACACCCATTTTATTTATCAATCACAAATTTAGGGACTGTATATAAATGATGACTTTTTCTAAAAAGGGGGCTGTGAAAATAAAGGCATAAACTAATAAGTCTTAGAAAATAATATCTAAACACCTTTCAGATACCAACTTTCTTCTCTACCCTATAGAGCATCACTGGAGGGTAACAAGGAAGCAAGTTCTGGAAATATAATATTTTAGAGTTACTGAATGAAGGTATAGGACTTTATAGATAATTAATTATTTAACTGGCAGGCCAATTTCTTTTTGTTTTTGTTTAAAAAAAAAAACTCTCAATCAGCTACTATATTGGAAGGGTACAAACTGAAAGGGTGCCATTCTGACACACAGGATCAGATACAGTCCTACATTTACACTCTCCTCAATACTGCTACTAGAATGCCACTGAGCCCGATTCACTGCTAGGTTATGGTGATGATCTGACATGACCCATTCTCCTTTACTAAAGCTTTAGCTTCTGTTGTTGTTTGAGGTTTTGGCGGCCATTCCGGGTCAACCAAGAGCTCCTGAGCCAGATACATGTACTTGGCCTTTGGCATCTTCTTCCTACAGTTCAGGGCCCAAGACAAGCAGCATTTCTCCCACCAATCCATCGACTCCTAAGAACATAAGGAAAAAAAGGTACACCCAGTAAATTAAGAGCTGCTGTTTTTAACAGTTTTGTTAAAGCATAGTTCATCAGCACAGAAAAATAAGAGGAAATGACTTCTGAGCGCAAGAAATCATGAAAAAAAAATGCTTTAAAAAGTCAGCTTTCAATTAATTAGGAACATTATTTTTTTTAAGAGTACAGTTTTAAAATTATCTATGTCGTTTACTTCATTTTATTTAGTTCTATGTTCCTATCTCCTCTTGTACGCATACACATTTAAAAAATAACTTGTATAACTGGAGGCTATGATTCCATTACATAAAACATCTAATGTATTGAGAATAACTTTAAACTATTCAGAAAGAGAAAAAATTGTTAATATTATATGAAAGCCCCAACTATCTTTTGGTGCTATTGCTTCTAGCAACTTAACCACCAGATCATTTTTGGAAGAAAATGGTATAAAGATACCACTGCTACTGTTAGCATCAGCTTTCAAAGTATTATTTAAATATTGTTAGGTCAAAATCAGAGCTTAGATCATGTTTAATGTCTATCACTTCTTTTAAAACCACATTCTCATTAACATAAAAAAACAAATTTATTTTATAACGATGGTTTCCCCTTGGTCCTCCACAACTGGAAAGAGAGGTATAAAGTAAGTACTATTTCTTAGTAATACTTCACTATAAAAAGCTCTGCTGTCACAGAAATCCTTCTGATCAATCCTAATGTTTTTACTGAATGTGATCTTAGATAGTTCTTGGAGAACAAGAAAGCAGAGTTCCTGGTTACTGTACAAAAAATGTAAATTCAATACAGGTCCTCAGAATTTGTCTTAATTGAAACTGGAAATAAAACCAAATGACTATACTGAGATCTGTAGTTACTTTCATCTCTGAAGAACAGTCAATCCTTAAATTACTTTGACTGTTTCTTCTACAAAGAAAATTTAAACCCTAGGTTGTTTTGTTTTGCCATCAACATATAACCCAGGCTTCAACCAGGTGTAATCTCAACTGCAGTAAAGATGACCCTTGAGCAACATGGGTTTGAACCTGTGCAGGTCCACTTACACGTGGATTTTTTCAGTAAACAGTACAGTACCACATGATCCATGATTGGGTGAATCTGAAGGTACGGAGGGACCCCATTATCTGAGGGTTCTTTAATTATAAGTTATATAAATCTTGGCAGATTTACAGCTGCAGGGAGGGTCAGCGATCCTAATCCTTGACATATTCAAGGATCACCTGTAATCTCACGGAATGGAATAACTGACAAAGACATTCTAATGTTAACTCTCAAAACACCTTCATGATGGAGAAAGACAAATTTGATGTAACACAGATCCTGAAACACAGGTTTCTCAATTGGCCAATGGAGAACAGCAAAAATACTTTAAAATGAAAACCTTTTTAAATTTCTTCATACTTTTACTCGGTAGGTCTCCAGGACCTACTACTCTCTCTCCCTTCAAAACTGGGGATGGGCACGCGGCAGAGCACGTGCAGGAACGTAAGACACCACGAAAGAAGTGAATGCCGCTCAGTTGTGTCTGGCTTTTTGCAACCCCATGAAATGTACAGACACCGTAACGACGTGCTTTTAAAGGCCTTCTAGTTTACTCTTGTCGACAAAACACAGTAAGCTGCACCATTACCAAGCGTTTAAAGGCAAAAACTGTGACCTGTCACAAGTAAGCTATACTGAATCTGTGGTGGGGTGGGTGAGTGGGGATACAGATTTGAGGGTTATTTATCTAGTAGCCTCTATATAATAGCTAAAAAGTTATCACCTTAAAGGAAATCCACAGGAGAACATCTGCCTTAGAATACAGAAGAGACTAGACAGAGGATTCTTCAGGTGATCAAAGAATAATTGCTTTCCAGTACAGGCACATGCACGACATACCTTAATATTTAATCTAAAATTATGGTTCACCACTTGGACCTATCTTTTCCCCAAGATTTGTTCAAATTCTTCAATCTAACTACAGAAAAAAAAATCACTGTTCCTAAATCAATGTGAAAGCTGTCACTTTTTACTTTATAGCAAATGACATGGTTAAAGGGCGAATGGTGAAGGAAGGTGACTTAAAAAAAAAGAAGAGAGGGGGACCAGAAACATATAGGCATTGTTGCCCAGATAAGCCAGCTAGGCTGAAAGTAATGCATAACAGGCCGAATTAAGGAAAGTCAGTCAGGTGTATTCAAATGTAAGATACACACACATACACACACAAATTAAATCCATCATTCCCCACCAGTAAAGAAAGGCAAGCAATAACATTTTAAACAAATTCCATTGCAAACAGAATCACAACTGCATAGTATTCTTTTTAAAGTGTATGTTTTTTAAAAAAAATCCCCATGTCCCTATTAAAAGCAGCATACACTTGTTATAATAAATTAAGTCCCATGGAACACTAGGGATCCCCCCTCCCCATTAGATTCATATTTTGTTCTTGAGCCTTCACCTCCCCTGAACATTATACACAAAAATACACCATAAGCAAGCATAGACTTGTTAGTTTACAAACACAAGCATACCGCAAACATCCTCAAACAATGGAATTCATTGGTAGAGAAAATAAAAGGTGCTACAGGCATGCCAAAATGAGAACTAAATCAAGGGAGAGACGACGGTGGCAAGAGGACAAAGGCAAGCACTGTGCAAGGAGAGGGAAGAGCTGCATCACAGGGCTAAGAGTGTGCACCAGGCCTCCCTAAACATCAAGGCCAAGTCCCTGAAGCAGAACACAGGAGCCCCAGTAACAGGATCCTGTGACTTGCTGCTGAAAGGAACGGTTAAATAACCAAGTGTATCCCTGAGAGAAAGGGAAAGTAGCTACTGCAGCCCAGCAGAGAAACCACAAAGAACTTTCAAAAAGTTAAAATTCTCCTGCTTTTTAGAAGACCAGTCCAAGCTGTTCATTACAGAACCCCAATGCTTACTCCTAGCAGTGTCTTTTAGGAAATGTTTTCAGGGGTAGAAAGTAAAATATAAAGTTATGCTACAGGGAAAATGTTGTAATGGTACTGTGGTATTCATATGTCTTTTTTCATACCAATCCTGAATATGAAACAAAGACAATCAGAATTAGCATTCTATCTAAATAAGCTTGAATAATATCCTAAGTGGCATAAAGACTATGGCTGACATCTGGATTTTTCCCTCTAAAAGGAAAACAAAATCAGGACAAATTCTCAGGCATATCAAAATACCTGATATTAATGACTTTAGTTTTACATCCAACACTAAGCAGCCTCGGTTTAACAGACACAGGATACACACAAACGCTTCTTTAAAAGAGAATATGCAGCACAGATCTCAAACACGGGGAAAGTTGCATAGTAAGCCACAGGTGATGGGGTTCTCCACTGAACACTCCTCATTCAGCAGATGAAGGGTGCAGCTCAGGCATTTTGTGAATGTCCTTGCTTGAAAATCACTGCCATTTCAACAATCTTTTTTCCTTTCTCTACTTTTTCTTTTTGGTCAGAGAATAAGTATTAATATCTGGGGCCACTAAAGATCATTGTAGGAAAAAAAATAGTTACATAAAAGTTTTAACTTTGATTATTTACAAATGGTTTATTTAACCATTTGATTCAATTTGATTCAACGGACATTTACTGAGGCCACTGAGCGTTAATAAGAAAAAAACATTAATATTTTATTAATAATAAAAAATATGGGAAATAAATGACTATTATATAAAAACATTACCTGTATCTAAATTAGGTTAGCTGCATGAATGTTCAGTGGGCCAAAAAAAACACCCCATATCTAAAACATCTACTATTAAATAAAATGACACCTAAGTTTATTTGGTTTTTTAAGAATTTTGAAGCCTCTGAAGCCTGGCCTTTCCTGGACCCAGATAAAACTGAATTTGAATTCCAGTTCTAACACCATTTCCTCATCTGTGAAGACAGGGGTATCTTTAATCTCTCTATCCTAATCTCTTAGGTGATTGTAACAATTAGAGAGAATTTATACAAAGTACCTCCCAGTGTCTACCATAAAAAGTAGGTATTGAAACAGTAGCTATTGCTTGTCTCCATTTTGTCACTTGATTGTTATGTTACTTTGCATCTCTATGGCCCCATAAAACGAGGCAGTGTGGCATAGTGGAAAAGACATTCCTCTTGAAATTGGAAACCCTGGCTTCAACTCCCAGCTCTGCCACTCTCATAAACTGCATAACCATGGCATGCTGACTGAATGCTCTTTATGTATTAACCAAAGTTAGAAATACCTTAAGATTGGAAGGATTTGTATTTGTTTTGTGTGTGTGTGTGTGTGGCGGGGAGTGTAATTATTCCTGACTGAGTCTTACAGTAATCTGACTAACTGATCGGTTTCCAAGGGTCACAAATACGAACGGTGAGAGTAAACTACAAACGGAAGTGTTAGAAGATGAAAGCACAGCATCCTGTGCTAAGAGTTTCTAAGAACTCTCTTTACTAAAGCCAGTAATTTTAAAAATGCTTCCTTAAATCATGACCATAGATAATGAAGACCAAAATCCTTGTCTACTCAGTGATGCTCAGAACTGGTAAACATGTGGGCCTGCTGGAGCCACCTGCTCTAGACCACTCTTCTGCCTTCACTCTCCCCCACAGCACTTGAGAGGTACAGCTTCACATGAGAGGCACAGACTCCTAAAAACAATGAGGACACATACTTACTTATAAACTTTTAGAAAACAGATATAACAAATGATAGAATTTTCTGCCACTTAATTCTGATTGAAAAGTGCGGAGGGCTTTCCAATTCAAATGGTTTAAAGGAGCTTTATGATACCCACTTTTGACTTAATCAGGGTATAGTTCCTCTTCAGAATCTGCATTTCCTGTTTAGATTAATTGTCGGAGATCTCTTTGGAAAAACTAAAAACTCAACAGAAATGTTTTCCTGGGCCAAGGCTTTGACAGTACAGACATTTTACATGAGGACTGATGATATGACCCAGACTTAACCCTCTGAAGTAATGCAGTGAGGTAACCAGGACAGAGGAGGTCTTGCTCAGGACTTGAGTCTCTAATACAGCTCTGGTCACACTACTGGGGACAACTGGGTACTACACGGCATTGAGATACAGAAGCGAAAGCAGATTCCAGACTCATCACTTCATTACAAAACTATCCCTACTCATCATCGAGCATGAGAAGAGGAAATGGTGCTCTACAGGACCTCTTATAAACTGATCCTGTGATACTATGCTAGGCATCAAGCCTAATGAATTACCACAGCAAAGCTCAGAACACAGCTGCTCAGGTAAAAGAAGGCTAAAAATAAGTGAGTGACCCACGCCAGGGAATCCTCTTGAATTTGGAAAGCATCTGTGTGGCTTGGGATGAGTGAAAAGTTTAGAACTCATGTGTATAAACTGTACCTAAAAATAGCAATGGGCAAAATGAGGGAGTGAGGCTTTATGTTGTCAAGTTCTCTGCACTCAGTAAGCTGGCTCAGTGCTGTGATTCAATGGTACTGGTTTAAAAAATAAGACTAACCTATATTTTCTGTCAAGAATTTCAACATCCTAATACCAAAAAAAAAATTGGTTCTATTCTGTTTCTCTTTCCTTTTTACCACAAAAACAGTAAAAAGTCCTAAACCATGGTTTGCATAAAAATGAGCACTCTCTCTGAAAATTTTTCTGAATGATGAGAGATTGGGGAAACCCAAAATTAAGATATAGTAACTAACAAAGAATCAGAAATAATTCCTCAAAATTTTGACTTCTGAACACTGATCCATGAAGAAACAATCTCCATTTCATAACTTTATTTACATCCATCTCATTTAGCTTCTAATGGGACTCTCTATAAAAACCAGAAACAAAATTAAAGCCAGACAGAAATGAGAAAATTAATTCTTACCAGTGAGGACAAGACCTTCGCATACTGACATGAAAGAGATCGGAATGGAAAAGAGATTTTGAAATTTCTGAAGTCCTAAAACATCTGTAACAAATGCCTGCCATGAATTTTCTAGGATGTCTTTACAAAAAAATGAAATACCAGGCACAGAGGGAAAGGTTGAGCAACACACAACAGAATACCATCCTACACAGTGCAGAGTACACAAGTGATGTGAAGAATTGAGTAAGGCTGATTTCCAACCTGTGGTGGCTGTGTGGTGGTGAAGCGATATTCTCCTTGTTTGTCTCGACTGAACACAACTTTCCAAAGGACCATGTCAAGGAAGAAATTCTGAGAGACAGTCCAGTGAGTTAAGCATTAAAAACAACTACATCATTCTTTATTAATGCACACGTTTAAAAAAGCTCTCACAATGCAGAAACATTAGTGAAAAACATGATTTGGTTTTCACACAGAGAATTTCAGTTAATACTGAAAAAGGATAAAGAATACAACAGGACTTTTGTAACAAATATAAATCATCACAAAATTCTTGGTAAAATGGGGTCTCTAAATTTTCCACAAAATATGGCTTTTATATGAATCCTCAGGCCCTTCTCATATTAAAATAATGCTTTGTAATATGAATTATTTTTTGTAACAATGAATTATTTGTATTTAAATATACCTATGTGAGCATGATGAAAAATAATTCTTTTGATAGTAAGCAAGAATAAATCAATGGAGATTAGAAAGGATTCCCCAGAAATCTGTTTTTTAAAAATATTTTATCTTAAATAACATTAACATGAAAAGATAAACTATAGAAAAAGGAAAGCTTTTAATATACATTATCTTAGATGTGCTTTCCATAAAATAGCAAAAATACATTAAACTGGGCAACCTAAAAAGATTAGTACCATAATATTACCAGGCCACCACTATGGCCCCAATTTTAATACAAAGTCATTTTTTAGAAAGATAACAAATTAAACATAATTTCTAAGTCTAGAACTATTATCTCTAAAGTATACATATTTTCCACAAATACCTAATTTTAATTCAAAAGCCTACTCTATGAAACCCTTAACTTAAAAAAATCACAACTGGAACTTCCCTGGTGGTCCAGTGGTTAAGACTCTGTCTGCCAATGCAGAGGACACAAGTTCAGTCCCTGGTCTGGGAAGATGTAAGCCCATGTGCCTCAACTACTGAAGCCTGCAAGTTCTAGAACCTGTGCTCTGGAGCAAGAGAAGCTATCACAATCAGAAGCAAATGCAGCACGACCAGAGAAAGCCCATGTGCAACAATCAAGACCCAGCAGAGCCACAAATAAATTTTTTTAAAAAATCACAACGGTATCTCCTTCTTCATTTGATATACTTCTACTCTAAGAGTGAATTATAACAGTAGTTCTGAGAAGAGACCAAATTTTATTAATAAGCATCAAATGAGAACTTACTATCTCCTTTTAGAAAAGCTGACCTAACGGCAATCCTAGAGAATAACCAGATGGTATACAATGGATCAAAGAGTACTTAAGACCTCTTTCTTCTAGGGAAACTTAAAAGTAAATACCAAGGGAGAAGTTCCAGCAATTGAGTAAGTTTATAACAGTCATTATTTTATATTTTCAGTAAACTCTCTTACTATTCATGTTTACTATACTTCATGGAGACAGCCCTGTCCCTCTCCTCCCTTGAATGTGAGGCTTTACTGTACATCACAGGACTCGGGTGGTACTCTGAGCTCACGGCCTCGGTTTACCAGTTTATGGGCCACCAGAGCACCAATCTTCTCTCAATCACTAATTTTTTATTTTTAACTGCTTATTTATGATGGTACCTAAGTCATATCTCTCTTTTTTGGGGGTCACACTGCGTGGCTTGCAGGATCCTAGTTCCTCGACTAGGGATCAAACCTGTGTCCTCCACAGTAAAGGCATGGAGTCCTAATCACTGGACCACTAGGGAATTCCCTCGTATCTCTTAATATGACTATTATTAGTTCACAGAAAAAGTGAGAAGAGAAGGCTAAATGAATTTAACTAGAGTGAAACAAACTCTCTGTGGATCTCCATAATGTTACCTATCCTTTTCCTGCACTACCATTAAATCACCAAAAATCACAAAGCAGCAAGGCAGCCATTTGATTATGTGAAGTGCTTACTTACCTCTACTGCAATTGAAACAAAGGCATTGACAAGAACGATGATGAGCATAGTTATACGCCACTGATACGGTACACACACTATCTGTAAGACAAAAGTTAATATAGTAATGTAGCTGATAAAATAACATTATATCATAATTTCCAAATTTATTTAATACCTCTTATATACCAAACACTTTCACGTATACTATCTACTCAATCCTCAACAACGCCACAAGGCAGATACTACATCCACTTTTCAGATGATAAAATGTAAAGTGCAGTAACTAAATGTTTAAAATATACATTAAACGGCTGAACTTAAAGAGACAATTCCTATTCAAATTCAAAAGCCCATACTCTACTAGATTATGAATTCTAACATGTCCCTAGTTTTTAAAAAATCCTATCTTTAAACAATGAAGTAGACACTGATCTAACAATGAGGTAATACTCAAACTCTATACTGTTTAAAGCAAATTCATAAAAAAGAACTATCAGTTCAGTTCAGTCACTCAGTCATGTTTGACTCTTTGTGACCCCACGGACTGCAGCACACCAGGCTTCCTTGTCCATCACCAACTCCAGGAGCTTGCTCAAACTCATGCCATCCAACCATCTCACCCTCTGTCATCCCCTTCTCCTCCTGCCTTCAATCCTTCCTACCATCAGGGTCTTTTCTAAGGAGTCAGTTCTTCACATCAGGTGGCCAAAATATTGGAGCTTCAGTTTCAGTCCTTCCAATGAATATTCAGGACTGATTTGCTTTAGGATCGACTGATTCGCTCTCCTTCCTGTCCTAGGGACTCTCAAGAGTCTTCTCCAACACCACAGTTCAAAAGCATCAACTCTTCAGCACTCAGCTGTTTATGATCCAACTCTGACATCCATACATGACTACTGGAAAAACCATAGCTTTGACTAGACAGACCTTTCTCGGTAACCAAGTAGTATCTCTGCTTTTTAACACACTGTCTACGTTTGTCATAGATTTTCTTCCAAGTGTCTTTTAATTTCATGGCTGCAGTCACCATCTGCACTGACTTTGGAGCCCAAGAAAATAAAATCTCTCACTGTTTCCATCGTTTCCCTATCTATTTGCCATGAAGTGATGGGACCAAATGCCATGATCTTCGGTTTTTGAATGTTGAGTTTTAAGTCAGCTTTTTCACTCTCCTCTTTCACTTTCATCAAGAGGCTCTTTAGTTCCTCTTCGCTTTCTCACATAAGGGTGGTGTCATCTGCATACCTGAGCTTATTGATATTTCTCCCTGAAATCTTAATTCCAGCTTGTGCTTCATCCAGCCTGGCATTTCAAATGATGTACTCTGCATGTAAGTTAAAGAAGCAGGGTGACAATATACAGCCTTGACATATTCCTTTCCTGATTTGGAACCAGTCTGTTGTTCCATGTCTGGTTCTAACTGTTGCTTCTTGACCTGCATACAGATTTCTCAGGAGACAGGTAAGGTGTTATGGTATTCCCATCTCTTTAAGAATTTTCCACAGTTTGTTGTGATCCATAGTCTAAGGCTTTGGTGTTGTCAATAAAGCAGAAGCAGATGTTTTTCTGGAATTCTCTTGCTTTTTCTATACTCCAACAGAATTTGGCAATTTAACCTCTGGTTCCTCTGCCTTTTCTAAATCCAGCTTGAACATCTGGAAGTTCTTGTTTCATGTACTGTTGAAGCCTGGCTTGGAGAATTTTGAGCATTACTTTACTGGCGTGTGAGATGAGTGCAATTATGCGGTAGTCTGAACATTCTTTGGCATTGCCTTTCTTTGGGACTGGAATGAAAATTGATCTTTTCCAGTCCTGTGGCCACTGCCGAGTTTTCCAAATTTGCTGGCATATTGACTGCAGCACTTTCACAGTATCATCTTTTAAGGTCTGAAATAGCTCAACTGGAATTCCATCACCTCCACTAGCTTTGTTTGTAGTGATACTTCCTGAGGCCCACCTGACATCACATTTCAGGATGTTGGCTGTAGGTGAATGATCACACCATTGTGGTTATCTTGGTCATCAAGATCTTTTTTGTATAGTTCTTGTGTGTGTTCTTGCCACCTCTTCTTAATCTCTTCTGCTTCTGTTAGGTCCATACCATTTCTGTCCTTTATTAGCCCATCTTTGCATGAAATGTTCCCTGGGTATCTCTAATTTTCTTGAAGATATCTCTAGTCTTTTCCATTCTATTGCTTTCCTCTATCTCTTTGCATGGATCGATGAGGAAGGCTTCCTTATCTCTCCTTGCTATTGTTTGGAATTCTGCATTCAGATAGATGTATCTTTCCTTTTGTCTTTTGTCTTTCACTTCTCTTCTTTTCTCAGCTATTTGTAAGGCCTCCTCAGACAACTGTTTTGCCTTTTTGCATTTCTTTTTCTTGGGGATGGTTTTGACCACTGCCTCCTGTACAGTGGCACGAAGTTTTTCAGGCAGTCTATCAGATCTAATCCCTTGAATCTATTTGTCACTTCCAATGTATAATCGTAAGGGATTTGATTTAGGTCATACCTGAATGATCTAGTGGTTTTCCCTACTTTCTTCAATTTAGGTCTGAATTTGGCAATAAGGAGTTCATGACCTGAACCTTAGTCAGCTCCCTGTCTTGTTTTTGCTGACTGTATAGAGCTTCTCCATCTTTGGCTGCAAAGAATATAATCAATCTGATTTCAGTATTGATGTCCATGTGTAGAGTTGTCTCTTGTGTTGTTGGAAGAGGGTATCTGCAATGACCAGTCTGTTCTCTTGGCAAAACTCTGTTAGCCTCTGCCCTACTTCATTTTGTACTCCAAGGCCAAACTTATCTGTTACTCCAGGTATCTCTTGACTTCCTTCTTTTGCATTCCAGTCCCCTATGATGAAAAGGACATCTTTTTTTGGTGTTAGTTCTAGAAGGTCTTGTATGTCTTCAAAGAACCATTTAACTTCAGTTTCTTCAGCACTGGCAGTTGGGGCATGGACTTGGATTACTCTGATACTAAATGGTTTGCCTTGGAAATGAACAGAGATCATTCTGTCATTTTTGAGATTGCACTAAGTACTCAATTTTAGACTCTTTTGTTGACTATGAGGGCTACTCCAATTCTTCTAAGGGATTCTTGCCTACAGTAGTAGATATAATGGTCAAATGAATTAAATTCACCCATTCTGGTCCGTTTTAGTTCACTGATTCCTAAAATGTCGATGTTCACTCTTGCCATCTCCTGTTTAACCACTTGCAATTTACCTTGATTCATGGACCTAACATTCCAGGTTCCTGTGCAATATTGTTCCTTTATAGCACTGGACTTTACTTCCATCACCAGTCACATCCACAACTGGACGTTGTTTTTGCCTTGGCTCCGTCTCTTCAATTCTTTCTGGAGCTATTTCTCCACTCTTCTCCAGTAGCATACTGGGTACCTACTGACCTGGGGAGTTCATCTTTCAGTATCGTATCCTTTTGCCTTTTCATACTGTTCATGGGGTTCTCAAGGCAAGAATACCAAAGTGTTTTGCCATTCTCTCTCCAGTGGAGCACGTTTTGTCAGTAAGACTATAAACTGCCAAATTCTCCAGAGTCCAGTAATACAATGTTTATAAAAATTCAGATTCTAGATATCCTTGCCATCCTTTGACCAAGAAATTCTACTACTGACGTTAACTTCTAAATATGTCTTTCTTAATGAAGTCTGCAAGAATCTGCAAATACAGCACTGTTTATAATAGCAAAACAGTGGAAACAACCTAAATATCCATTAAAGGAATTAGTTAAAATACAGCAAAGTTAATGAAATAAAGCTCTTCCATAAAGTTCATATAAGTTTTATATCCAAACCTGTCAATAACATCAAGAAAAGAAAACTAGGTCTGATTTCACTCATGCAACCAAAAGCAAAAATTCCGAAGAAAATCTTAATAAACTAAATTGAGCAGATATAAAAAAAGAATGCATCATGACCAAATTGGTGTTATTCTACAAATGCAGTACTGGTTCAACATCTGAATATCAGTCAACTGTAATTCACCACATTCTCCTGGGAGAAACACTATGTGATCATTTCAACAGCTGTAGAATAAGCGTTAGATAAAACTAAATATTTATGTTACCAACACCATAGAAGTAAGCTTCCTCAACCTGGTAAAATTGTATATACCAGAAACCTACAGCCCATAATATATCCAATGGTGAAATACTAGAAACGCTCCCCATAGAGATAAGGACATTACTATCACACCAACATTCATGTTGTTAACAGACATGAAAAATATACAGAAGACATAAGGATTAAAATGTGATAAAAAAAAAAGTCACTATTTATAGATGATAAGTGTCTAAAACAAAATCCAAGAGAATCTAAAACTCCAAGAACAAAGTCTGACAAAGCTGATAGATGTGAGATGAATGTCCAAATAAATGCACTGATTCACCAGCATAAAAGGATCACACAATGTAATTTTAAACAGATACGTATCAGAGGAACAAACCCTGTTAATACTACAGGAATAAATCTAATAAAAACTTGTATAAAAACCTTTAGAAAAAAAGATATTCTGAAGAAGTAAGAGAGAGCCTCCCCCTCAATTTTTGATAAACCCAGTGTAATTCTAATAAAAAATCCAAAAGGGCTTTTCCTGGTACTTGACAAACTACACTTAGAATTTATATGGAGGAGGAAAAGCTCAGGAATAGCCAAAAAGATCATGATAAACAACAATGTGAGGTAAGGCTACGGCTCCTACCCATCCGTGTATCAAAATTACTTATAAAGTCACGTGACATTTTTGTACCCATTAAGACAAATGTTGGCAATGATGTGGAACAAAAGCTCTCATACAGTGGTACAAACACTTTGAAAAACAACTGGGACTTTAGAAACGTGAAGAGGGCATGCTCAAAATTATACTAGAACACACTAGAAGAAAGAAACACAATCAGTTTAGTCTCTTCCCCCAGTAACATAAGAGCAACGGAGGGGGATAAATCTTAAGCCCTAGCAATCACCCAGCACTCTCATCTGTGTAAGAATAATGTATCATCTTCCCCTACTATCTTATTAACCACTGCTATCCCAGATCCTATCATTTTTCAGACAACCAGTAATAACTGATGTGCTTAAGCCTTACCTGAAGAACCTGGTCAATAGAGTCAACTGGATGCAACATGATGAATAATATGAAAGCATACAACATAATCACAGATACAACAAAAAAATCTGGAAAAGAAAGGAAAACAATTAAATTAGGGAGTTCAAGTAAAAAGGCATATATTAACAACTGGTATAGTGTCAATCCTAAATTTGACTTGAATACTTCTATTTAGGTGGATTCAGAGAAGGCAATGGCACCCCACTCCAGTACTCTTGCCTGGAAAATCCCATGGATGGAGGAGCCTGGTAGGCTGCAGTTCATGGGGTCGCTAAGAGTCGGACACGACTGAGCGACTTCACTTTCACTTTTCACTTTCATGCACTGGAGAAGGAAATGGCAACCAACTCCAGTGTTCTTGCCTGGAGAATCCCAGGGATGGGGGAGCCTGGTGGGCTGCTGTCTATGGGGTCGCACAGAGTTGGACATGACTGAAGTGACTTAGCATAGCATAGCATAGCATTTAGGTGGATGAAGTATATAAAATGTGTGCTATATGATATTTCCTAGAATATGATAGATCATACAGGCCCAAAGGATTTATTTATGTAATGTGAAAATAATCAGCATTTATAAAAAAAATAAGGGATGGACCTTTATGGACATGTATTTGTACTTATCACAGATAGCCGCTTTATAAGATAATCAAGCCAATCTATAATTCACAAACAGGAGACCAGACTGTTTACGGCAAAATGAGATTATCATTTAAAACTATATGCAAAGACAATTATTGTTGATTGTAAAAATGCTGATAGCATTTATCATCAGTATTAGTTATAATCCTAAATAGAAGCATTCTAAGTTGAATGTAAGTATATTTCTATATCTATACTTACATTTCTATACTCTATACTTAAGTGAATCCCACTTTTTCATTAATCTCCTCCATGAAACTATTTCCACAGAAAACACTAGCCAAAACCTAGGAATTGCTTGATCTGCTACTTTAAGGGTGGGCTAACCCTGTGGCTTGCTGTTGTAGGCAGAGACGGTAAATTCCATCCATCAGCACTCTGTATCACTTTCCTAACTCAAAAACAAAAAACTCTCTGCTCGTGACGCTTTTGTTAACTGTACATACATACTTTCACATGCACATAAAAGCACACCCTTATATAACAAGCTATGAGGGGGGCTCAGAGATAATCTCAATTATATTGATAGATTCCAACTTTTTCCTCTGTTTTTCCTTGGTCTGGAATATTTATTTCTAAGCTCCTATTTGAAGTCAGCTTCAAACTCAAACTTTACTATGACCACATATAATCAAAACCTTATTGTGAAGCCTTCAGATTGAGTAAAGAAGTTTAATATCCTATTTACAGACTGTAAATGGGGGGGGGTTCAATATTTCTAAATGTGGGAGACATTTGTAAATATGAAATTTGTTACTATGTCAGTTGAAAACTATAGGCCAACTGTTATTCTATAGAAACAATACTGTTTTATATATATATTTGTTGCTGTATATATATTAATATACATTTATTGTTCTAGCAGCTTAGGCTGAAAGTTGTGTTACCAATCATGCCATAAGTGAGGAATCTTTTCACTACAAGCCTCTGACCAACAGGGTGAAAAATTTGGAACCCATTTAAGATAAAAGAAGGAATTTTTTCTAGATTTTTTTTTTTTACACCAAACTTCTACTAAATTGCAAACAGGAAATACAACATTCTATTCAATAAATGTAGCAACAAAAGTAATACATGTTACACAGCCATTCAAATATTTATATAGTTAGTTAAAGAAAAAGTGTTTGGAAAGTTGCGAGCTGGGAGTACATGAACATACACAAAAACACACAAAGACTAAATCAGAAAGAGGACTGGGGGAAAAAAAGGTCCAAATATAAATGCCACAGAGAGACACAGACAGAAAATGTTTTGTTTCAATGAAGTAACAACCTATATTGAATGTTTTCCAAATCCTACTGCATTTTTACAATGATAAGCAAAAACAGATTTTCAATCTAGTTCTCACACATTACCAGGAGAAAAAAAAAATTTTTTTTACTCAAGCTGAAAAACTTCTTACATTTACCTCAACAATATTCTCAAATTCTCATCTGTCTTTCTCCTATAACCACTACCTTTGATCACACCTCTAAAAATCTGCCAAGATTTCCATCTGAAGGAGAAAATAAATAATTGAATCCTTCCTTTGTTTAGCCAGGGGAGAAAAAGAGGCACTGTTCAAAGGAATTTGACAAGGGTGGTAGATGGCTGGCAGATCTGTATAATAACAAAAATGGAAAAATGAATAAGAATTTCAACCAAGAATGGAAAAATCAGGTGTTCATTTTGTAGAGGTAGGAGTTTCTAGGAGACTGTGCTCTCAGCTCCTGGAATCTTCTGGCACAGTCAGTGATTCCTTAGTAAATCCTACAAAGTGCAATGAATACTCTTCACCAGAAGACAGCTATCAAACTCTGTATTGGTGGTGATCGGAGGCTGAGAGAATATTCCACAAGTTAAAGGTTTAGATTCTGTTTCAGATACTGCCACAAGGCTATGTGAACATCAGCAAGTCATTCATAGTTAAATTTTCAGCTATAAAATGGGGATATGGTGAGGCTCCTATAGGAAAGGGTAGATTTATTATTTGTATGTCCCCGCCTTGGCGTCACAGAATTGTTCTTAATACCAGTTCCTTTTTTTGGAATATGGCATCAAAATAAGGCACCATAAAGGATTTCCTTCATATTTACCTTAGTAAGTAACTCAAAAACAAAAACCTATTTAGAGTAAATAGATCCAAAATACTTGTCTATGGCTCTGACATATACCTCTTGCTCCTTCTTCAAAAATACCAATCAGGATTGTCTGACCTACAGCCACAAACTTCAAGTCTTTTTATTCCTAATCCTTCCTTCCTTACCCAGTTACTTGTCTTTACAAGGTCACCTTATCCTTCAGAGCCTCTAGGTATCTGCTCCAAGCAATTCAGGCAAGGAAAAAACACACAGGCCTGAACAGGAGAGACACTGGCAAGTCAGTAATAATGCCTTCAAAAACTGAAAAAGAACCTGGATTTCACAAACAGTAAATTATAGGGATCCAATTTTTTAAAGTGTAGCAAAAATTGAAGCCAGATCCCAAGAAATCACATCTAGTTAAGAGAGAGTGTTAGAACTACATCCGTGTCATCACGGTCCTTGAAATGACAGCATAGTCAAGCACGAAAATATAACTAGGCTGAACTAACATCAAAAATAGGTAACCAGACTGAAATTAGGTTTTACTTAGAATCAAACTGAACCACTACAAGTGAGCAAAACACTCTATAAAGCCTTACATGCCTAAGATTGAGGTTAATTCTTGAAAAAAAACCACCTCAAGATAGACTGAATATATTATACTGTTTAGATATCTAGAACAGCAAGTAGCAGGCCCCATTGAAGACCTGTTTTCTGTACTCTAGAAAAGGAAAGGCTAATGTCCACTCTAGGAAAGCCTTAACCTTTCCCTTACTCTTCTCCATCTATATTTACACTTTACATTGTATATCACTTTATAGAGTAATACTTTTCTGTGATTTCTTACTTTCTTCTCTACTTTTCTTTCTTTACTTACCAGTATCAACTACATTCCAAGATCAGGGGACTTCAATCACAGACAGACAGACAAGATGTGAAAATCAGCAGAGTATGTATTAATATATATTGACTTTCCTGTTTCTATTATATTTTCCAGGAGGCATGTTTTATGACAGTATGCACTTCCATAACTACTGACAGAAACGCACAAGCTGGTAACAGTAAGGACAAAGGTTTTGTGTCTATATTTCTACTAAAATATCATTTTTAACATACATTTAAAAAAAAAGTATGGCCATCAACAATTGAGTTTATTTAAATCAATTTGAAGTTAAATGGGAATACAAAAATATTTAAGCCTTTAATTTTTTTTGAAATTTCCCATAATAATATAAAAGATGCATTTGAAAATAGGCATCTAATTTCTAATAGGGTGGACTTACTTAGATCTCTAAAATGAACTTTCCTGGTGTGACTGTCTTGCTTATTACCAACTAGTTTTGCTCTTTGATAGATGTTTTAGCTGCCCTTGGGCATGCTCAGTATTTCCTTGAAATTTTAAGATCAGATCAGATCAGATCAGTCGCTCAGTCATGTCCGACTCTGTGCGACCCCATGAATCGCAGCACGCCAGGCCTCCCTGTCCATCACCAACTCCCGGAGTTCACTGAGACTCACGTCCATCGAGTCAGTGATGCCATCCAGCCATCTCATCCTCTGTCCCCTTCTCCTCCTGCCCCCAATCCCTCCCAGCATCAGAGTCTTTTATAATGAGTCAACTCTTTGCATGAGGTGGCCAAAGTACTGGAGTTTCAGCTTTAGCATCATTCCTTCCAAAGAAATCCCAGGGCTGATCTCCTTCAGAATGGACTGGTTGGATCTCCTTGCAGTCCAAGGGACTCTCAAGAGTCTTCTCCAATATCACAGTTCAAAGGCATCAATTCTTCGGCGCTCAGCCTTCTTCACAGTCCAACTCTCACATCCATACATGACCACAGGAAAAACCATAGCCTTGACTAGATAGACCTTTGTTGGCAAAGTAATGTCTCTGCTTTCGAATATGCTATCTAGGTTGGTCATAACTTTCCTTCCAAGGAGTAAGCGTCTTTTAATTTCATGGCTACAGTCACCATCTGCAGTGATTTTGGAGCCCAGAAAAATAAAGTCTGACACTGTTTCCACTGTTTCCCCATCTATTTCCCATGAAGTGATGGGACCGGATGCCATGATCTTCGTTTTCTGAATGTTGAGCTTTAAGCCAACTTTTTCACTCTCCTCTTTCACTTTCATCAAGAGGCTTTTTAGTTCCTGTTCACTTTCTGCCATAATTTTAAGATACCCAACTAAATATAAAATATATCAACCTTAAGTTTGACAAATTCATCTTATAACAATGTAACTTTAGTTATGAAGTTCTCTTAAAAAGTACAATGATAAACCTTCTATGCAAGGCCTTTTGTCCCCAGTGGTTTTAATATGATTTTCAGTAATACAGTCTTCATTTGTTAGATAAGAAATATCAGGTCATTTTTCAAGGAAAAAAGTAAAAACAAATTTCAATTATTATTGGCATTTAAATTTTTGAACAGTCTTACCTGCTTAAAATATAAAGTAATAAACCTGCCCTAAGAACCAGAGGGTAGAAGTAAAAACTAAATAAGACAACATATGTGAATATGCTTTGTAAACGCTATATGAGACGGAGATGTGCACAGTAATCCCTCCTATGAGACACCAAAAGCTGCGACCCAACACTGTGCCAACCAGAACACTGGGACTTCCTTACAGCAAGAGAATAATCACTATTCACCCCAAGATACTGCAAAAGTCTAAAATCCTATATGAAAAAAAAAAAATTAACGTTGTTTGATATATTAATTACTGCAGTTTCAATTTCTTAAAACCAGCAACTTACATAAGGTGAATAATTCCACCCCCCCCAAAACCCTAACTGTGATCAATCAAAATGCTGTCTTTTACAGCCACAGGCAAACAAGTTTTCATAGGCACAAGCCTCCATTCTACTGGCCCCTTCTGCGGCAGATGTAAAGGTGACAGAAATGGAGAACTCCAGGTGAATACTGGCTCAAACGGTGTCAAAAATGAGAAAAGAGCTGGTACTGTGCAGACCACCCAGATGGAAAGTATAATATCCACTGTTCCAAGTGAGGAGCCTCTGTTCTTGCTTCTAATTCTAACTTTCCAATGGGCTGTAAAAATAAAAGTTGGAGCCAGAGGAATAGGATGTGAAAACCAGGAATGTTTAGAACTGCTGACTTTAATTTTAAACCTAGGGTGGCAGCTATCACGAGAATAAAACAAGACCGTAAACATCTAAATCACTAGGTTCATACTATTTGTGAAGATCTATTTATTTTGAAAGGACAGCTTTAACTCTACTCCTGCATTACTTTTGAAGAAGGGAAGCAAGATGGAAATCACAGTAAATGCCAGACTTACAATTCTTGTAGCAAGGTTGCCTGAAGGGTTTTCCTTTTGAAAAGGCAATTGCCACTATGAGGTACTGAAAACTGGAGATAAAAAATACTGTGGTATTTTCATAATTTTCTATGTTATGTTTATCAGGATTGGTTTCATCATCCACATGCGAAGAATTCCCATCTAGGCTTTCTGTTGTATTAAAAGCACTACAACACACAAAAAAACCCTTGTATTAGTAAACACAGTATCTATGTCCCAAAGGAAACCAATTTTTCTTTCTAGTCACATTCCAGTCAATTTAAAAAAATTAGAAGAAAGAAACTTCATTAATTAATAAGCCCCTCTTATTTTTAATAAACCCTTTCCCCACTCTTTTAATTTGCGGAGTACTTCTAGCACGGGGCTTCCCCAGTGGCGCTAGTGGTGAAGAATCCACCAGCCACTGCAGAAGCAGGTTTGATCCCTGGGTTTGGAAGATCCTCTTGAGGATAAAGTGGCAACCCACTCCAATATTCTTGCCTGGAGAATTTATGGACAGAGAGCTTGCAGGCTACAGTCCACAGGGTCCCAAAGAGTCGGACACAACTGAGTGACTGACCATGCACTTTCAGCATAGTAAAGGTAAAGAGACTTTATGTTTATCTATGTGTAATTAATTTTAAAAATGTTATAATTTGTGAACTGGAAAACATTCAGCTCATAAACAAATAAAAGATCCCCTTAATACTTTTACTCAAATTTTTTAAGTTTCAAAATGTCATTTCCCAAAGTGAGGACAGAGAAGTTAGACACATAAATACTCTGAGTTTAGAAGAGACCCTAGTAATTAATTTCACTTTTCTCATTTTACACATAAGGAAAGCAAGGCTCAGTAGCAACTTAAGAAACTGGTCCATTTGGGTCATGATTATTAGGACCTGGCCTGACCATCTTCCTACAGATAAAGTCAAATGCAATTCAAATAATTTAAATGTATAATCAAGCTGCATGCAATTTTTACATAAATTTAAACATATTTTTACATGCATATACATTGCTGTTGTTGTTCAGTCGTTCTAAGTCATGTCTGACTCTTTGCAACCCCATACACTCTACACATTTTTTTTTTAATGGATTGACCAACTTACTATGAATATGGATGTGATTCTTTATACCAAGTCTGTTGCTTGACCCAAAAGAAACCCAAAGACTGAAATCCAATAGAAATGATAATCTGAGACAAAACGGAGAAGAGAAGGGCTCCAGATATAAGACCTGAAGGTGGTCTTTGTGCCACAAGTTCCTTCCAGGCTGGATTTAAACTCACTACATTGAGAAGAAAGAGAGGAAAGGTTTGTATCTAAATTAATTTGTCATTATAAAACACATAATCAGATTCATTTAGGAACTTAGAAAAACTATTTTTCTCTAACAAATCTTTAACATGAAAAATCTCCAAAAACCAAGCCAGATGCCATACATGTTTAAGTAATCTGTAAAAGTGAACAATTTAAGCTTTTTCAAGAAATGGCTCAGGAGTACTTTTTACTCTACTAAAATTCAAAGGAAACACTAGTACAAGTAAAAAGCATACTAAATAGAAGCACATATCATCACCACTCTTATATGTTTAACTAAGAATTTATTTCTGAATCTTTAATTGTAAAGCTACAGTTAAAATAATACATATTTCTTCCTCTTAAGGAGACATTAACAAAGGTTTGGAACTCTATAAACATAACAATAACATTAAAAAAAGACTTTGATCACTTATTAAGGTGGTGGCTGCCAAGTTTCTCCACCGTAATATTTCTATTTTTCTCTTTGCAATTAATAAGTAATTTGTAGAAAGATGCAAAGACTGTGTAAAATATCCTGTTTCTTATTGACTTCCATTCACTAGTTTTAGCATTCACTAAAGACTGTCAAATTCAGTGGTTCACAACCAAAGTATGACCCCTAGAGAACATTCCACAATGTCTGGAGATATTTTTGGATGTCACAAATGGGAGAGTGCTACTGGCATTGAGTGAGTAGAGGTCAGAGATACTGGTAAGCAGCCTGAAACACAAAATAGTACCCCCACAACGAAAAATTATTCTAAAATGTCAATAAGACCAGGGTCTTTCCACTGCATAAGCCAATCATTCCTTCTATATTGTTAGTTAGCATTTTACTATAAGGAAGAGCTTTCCCTTCTCTCACAATTACTTATTTATTTCCAGTATATGGACTTGTGAATTTTCATACCGTTAAACAGACCATATCTCATTACCATCATTATTTATTTTGATGTTAATATCACCAATACTGAAACAAAACCAACACCTTGTCTCCTTATATGATGTACTCAGGAGGACACAGCATCACTTCTTTGATATTCCTGCCAAGAATGCATAGCCTGAGTCTAACGAGAATACATCAGACAAACCCATATAACTGATTATCTTCTTTCAAAAATGTCAACATCAAGAAGTTCCCCCCCACAAAAGGCTGAACGTAGTATTCTGAATTAAAGATGATAAAATAGATATGATAACTAAATGAAGTTTGTGAGCTTGGACTAGATCCCGGGCCAAGAGACTAGGGGGGGAAATGGGTATAAGGGTTATTTTTGGAACACATGACAAGACTTGAACACAGGTATGAGTTAGGTAATATTGTATCAATGTTAAATTTCTTGGTCTTTATAACGGTGTTTAGCTGGATAAGAGAATGAGTTTGGGGCAATATATACTAAAGCATTCAGTGGCAAAAGGGCATGATAATGTGAACATATTCTCAAATATTTCAGAAAAAAATGGAGAAAGAATAAAAAAAATGTGGCAAAATATAAACAATCAGAAATAAAAGAACCTTACATAGAAAACGGAAAGATGTGCACTGTGTTATAATTGTTCATGTAAATTTACCAAAGTTTAATAAGCCACATCAGAATTTCCTATGCTTTAAAAACAGTAATAAAACAAAATACTTACTTGTAAATACTACTACCAAAATGATTGCCAGATCAATGAAGAGAAACTGGAAGTCTCCCAGGTTACTTAAGATCTACAGAAGGGATTTTTTTTTTTAAATAGTTAGAGTTCAGGAACTATTCTTATAGTACCATTTTTATACTATTTTCCCCCTGATTTTATTAGCTTTTTCCTCCTTGGTTTTAATTTTTCCCCCCAATAATGACAACTTCAAAATAACACTTGGCCTGCTTAAAAATTAAACACATTTGCTTTTAAATTAGTGAAATAGAACATATTTACAATTTAATATATTAGTATAAAAGGTAGCTTCTGAAAATCCATTCAATAAAAACCTTTAAAAAGTTTTTTGGCAAAAAGAAAGCACAGACTTCTACCCATTCAACATTCTTGAAAATTAGTATCTTGAAGCTTTCTTAATATCCAACACCATCCCTCCTGATATTTTCCACATATGGTAAAAAGGGATAGTTTCACAAAGACTCCTGGGCATCTCACCAATGTTCACTCAGAGAAAAATCTAAAGTGAGATCACTTCAACCACAAAATCCATGGCGTACCTAGGGACATCACTTGTTTACACAAGTCCTAAAAGTACAGCTGAAACATCTTCTCTCATTCTGGCCTTTTCTTATAAATGTATAGCAAAGTTAACTGCAATTCTAAAATATGTCACAGCTTGACATTTTGAAGAGTTCTGAAAAAAAAAATGTCCAATCTGTGCTAAAGGCAAAAAAAGAATACAGTTATCTTTTATTCACAAGGCTGAAGCCACAGCTGCTGGCCTTAAAGAAAATGTTGTTCCAGATTAACGAGATTTTCAATTTGCTACTCAAAATTCAGTAAACTGTAGGAAAATTTATAGGTGCTAAGTTATTTAAGTTTCACAATTAATGAATATATTCAAATTGAAACATATATGCCCAATATTTTTAATTTAAATGTCTTAACACTAAGTACCATCTCTGTTGGCAATGTCAGTACTCACAGAATACAGCAGAGTAACACTGAAGTACTGTATAATGCTGTACAAAGCCATAAATTTAAACACACAGAAGGAAGTCATTAAAGCTGCACGGCCTTCCCTGTGAAAACAAATGTTGGCATGTGAATAGAAGTATTCTAAATGCCTCCTCCAAACCACAATTATATCTTGAGAGATAAATCAACATTCAAGTTACAACAATGCACTTTTTGCCAAAAAGAACTAAGCCAAAGCAGAACTGGAAGAAATGAGGAGTAGCAATCAATCTGTTGCTAAAGCATTACAGATCAAGTACACTAACACACCGTTAAAACAAATTCATATTATTTTCTATGACCTTTTTTTCTGTATTAATAGAGCAAGATTTCTAATGTATACTACCTGATAAGGTTTGGCACACAGGAAATACTAGGAGTTTTGGAGGTAAAGGGAGATGCCACTGAAGCCTCGAGCTCTGATAAGGAAATGCCTCCATGTGCCCTCTTCAGAGCCTAATGGATTAAAGAAGAAGATTCTTTTGAGTCCTGGGTACTTGACTTAGCCAGAGAAAGAACTGTAAATCACAAAGTCTATACTTACACCACAATCATTTGCACCGTCACCGCACATCCCAACATAGTAACTAAGAAACAAAAATTACGTTAAGATTTTTATTAATTTCTTAAAATACACAACTTTTAATTTCCGATTTCCTCCAGTATGGTACTAGGAAGAGTTAACAAACTAAGATTCCCCTAGTGCTAACTAATGAATCTTTTCATTATAATGACCACAGGCATGTTACTCTGCAAATAGCACCAGCCTACAATTCAAATGACTTGGGTCACTGTTCTATTTCTATCACATGGACATCTCAATTGCCTAATCTTTAGCACAAAGGACTCAGGCCAGCCTAGTCTTTAGTACTTACTTTTAAGGCTATCAGTAAAGATTTCTCCTTTGAAAACTTGAAAACATCATTATTTACTAAAACTGCAACATGACTTCTATCAAGCTGAGTAAATGAACTCTACCTCATGGATATCACCTAGAAGAGGAATGGTAGATATGTACTTTAAATAAATAAGCACTTGTTGGTTGCTTAGTCACTAAGTCATGTCCAACTCTTCTGGGACCCCATGGACTATAGCCCACCAGGCTCTTCTGTCCATGGAATTGTCCAAGAGAGAATACTAGAGTGGGTTGCCATTTCCTCCTCCAGGGGATCTTCCCGACCCAGGGAGAGAACCTCGGTCTTCTGCTTTGGAGGCAGATTCTTTACCACTGAGCCACCAGGAAGTCTCTTTTAAAGAGGTTTACCTGTCTTAGAGTTGACACATTTATATACATGAAATATTAGTTACTTTTCTAGTTTTGAAAACAAAACTACAATTCATAAATATTAAAAAACAAAAACAGGAAAATCCCTGGAAGTTCTGTGATTAGGATTCAGAGCTTCCACTGCAGGGAACACGGGTTGGATCCCCAGTCACGGAACTAAGATCTTGCATGCCGTGCAGTGTGGCCAACAAAACAAAACAAAAACAAGACCCACCAATACTTACTCTACATTTTGCAATGCTTCTACTAACTGGGTCTTCTGATCAGGTGCCATACGAGCAAACACAGTGCCATGCAGCATCAACTGGAAAAAACATGAATTTCTTTAACATACTGTTTGCCATATATTCATATGAAAACATACATACCCAAATCACTAACCTTAGGAACAAGGTCTTGAAAATGCTCCAGAATCACTGAAAATGATTTTCCATTCATTGCAAAGTGATAACGAGTCACCTGAAGATCCTCTAAGTTATCATGGACCAATTTAATTGGAATAGCCTGTGTATAAGATATCCAGAACAGTATTTAGGCAGCCAGATCAAGTAAAAGAATCCTATTTTGAATATATTTGACCCAAAACTAAATTTCTGCATTTGATGTTTTATATAAAATGCTGTGTTAAACATTTATTGAATGGTAAAGAAAATTCAATTTTAAGATAATCCATCTATATTGTTTGTTTAAAGAATAACACTTATGGAAGTCTAAATATCAGCTTCAATTTGAAATGATCCATGAGCCAAATATCATGGACCATCTGCACCATTTACTACTACTTTTAAAATAAGATAAATACTTGGGATTCTTATAGTATAAAACTGTGCTTTTCAACTTTGGCTACAAACATCAAAATTTAAACACTGAGATACTCCATCTGGCCCCATTCTAGTGAATCCAAGTCTCTGAGGAGAGGGCTCAGGCTTCTGTTTTTGTTAATTTTTTGTTTTGTTGAGTTTTAATGCGCCACTTTTTATTATTTCAGAATAAATTAAAACAAGCAAGCTTCAAAAAAGAAAACTCTACTTGACATTACCTCCGGGTCAATTGCTGATGAATCATTACTCTGTGTTATGGTGTCTGCATAATGCCAATTTATCTTGGCAACTTTCCCATCCTTTGGAGGTAATGCTTCAGCAATAATAACTTTATCCTGAGGTAGTATCATTCCACAGTCTCTGGCTACAGAGACGGCAGTCAACATGTTGTCACCTAATTTTCAAAACATTGAAAATACATTAACATTAAAATGAAAATATAAATGTATTAAACAAGTATTTACTGAGAATCTACTATAGCCCCCATGAGTGGGCTGGGCAAAATGAAGTTAATGTATAGTCCTTACTCTTGGAATTTAAAAGTTATCTTGGAGTTAAAAGTTAATCAGGACATACATATATCAAAGGAAGCCTCAAATCAAAAGAAGATAGATACTAAATAGTCAGAACATTCTCACCCACAACTGTTAAAGTCAAATACATTCTCAACCTTTGTGAGTCATGCACTAGGGGTACCCCTTCAGTGCTTGGCACAGTGCTCAATAAGTATTGTTGAAATAACCAAGGAGTGACTGGTAATCTATACAAGAATATGAGCACAACATAAAGAAAAAAGTCAATTACAAAGGCAAGATTACACACACACATACACACACAAAAACAACAAAAACAAAAAAAGGCAAAGTAACAAGTATACAATCTTTATAAAACATAAAGAGAAGCAAGACAGACAACTTCTCAGTCATGAGAGGAAAGTATTAAAGACACTGGTAAAGACAAGATCAAGGAGGAAAATACAAATGTACAGGAGAAGCAGGCAAAGGTTTGGGGAGCCCACTGCTACCAGAACAGAGGTACTACTGTCTCCTCTTCCCTTAATCCTACCCACTGTTTCCAAGCATGTCTTCCTGTGACCTGACAGATCCTCTTGGGACACACCATATTCTGTCATGGCAAGACAGCAAGGACAAGCGATACAGACAGAAAGAGCTTTGAAGCAAAGTCACTAGAACCAAGAATTGCTGGGACGCTAATAAATTTGGTTACTTAAGCTATCTGGTATCAGATGGACCTCAGAGTTTCTAAACATAAAAACATACACAGATCTTCTCTTTAAGTCTCTTACTGAACACATAAACATTATAAAGTGAATGCCTTAAATCTGATTCTTTGCTAAGAAAGAAAACTTTAGAGCTGCCACAATTTCATACAGCTAAGAAATGGTAATTATCTAATATTATCAACAGTGTTAACACCAAGAGAATCCTTTGAATGCAGTAGTCAAGAAAGAAACCAAAAAATGGCTCTTTTCACTATTACACATTCAAACAATAATACATGTACTATTCTATATATAAAAATATAATTCTAACCAATCATTTCCCATGTATCTGGTGGCACAGTTCTAAAAATTATAGACAATCCCAAAATAAGTCAATCATATTCTTAATCCTCAAAAATCTTATATTCTAGTAGAGAAAACAAATCTACAAATAACTAACACAAGCAAAGGAAAATAAATGCTATAAGAAACATGATTAAAGAGAGATAACAAAAAAGAGCACAGCTAAATATTTATAGTATGTCCTCCACTAGTTTATTATACTTATTATAAACACATCTAAAGGATTTCCAAAGTGTATTGTGAAGTTGTCCTCTATCTTAGAAAAGTATTCAGAGCTGAAACAGGGCAACGTAGGATGGAGATACTCTATGATAAATCTAATTACTTGACTTATAAGATAATAATGCAGTATTAGATGGAATTCTATAGTAGCGAGTAGGCTTTTATAATGCACTGATCATTCCTTAATATTGGATAACGTGAACTCTAAGAATCACACTCAATTTTTTTGTGTGTCCTTTTTTACAGTCTAACCTGTGACCATGACAGTGCGAATGTTGGCTTTATGCAAATCTTCAAGTACTGCAGGGGTTTCTCGCTTTAATTTGTTCTGCATTATTATTAATCCCATAAAATCCATGTTGTTCTCAATGGCATCTCTGCAGAAAAAGAAATTTTAACGTAATGATTTAGTCAAGAGAACAAGCATTTGTTCACTTTGTTGATAATGCAATTTAAAATAGCCATCACTTATAAATTAAAAACATTTTATATGCTGAATAAATGTATAAGTTTGTGAGTTCAACCTCAAAAAATTTAAATCTGAAGAAGTAATTCCCAAGAAATACATTTTGAAATTAAATTCTGCCCTTTGAAACATGGGTATATAAAGATTCTTAGGAAATGTATATCTTTGTAATAAGACACAGAACTCTTCTAGTACTAAGGAATATTCATCTTGTATCCTACCTACAAAATGAATGAACATAAAATATATCTATTCCTTACTGCCCTCCCACACAACATACCTTAATTTAAATGTTAAGAGAAAAGGAAAAAACTGTACCACAGGCACATTCAACAGTTATACTGAATTCACTATCAAGTCTTTGGGGAATTTTATAAAACTCTTGATCAAAATCTTAATCTTGGAAGTACGATGCAAAAACTATTAGCAGTCCAACAATGAGATCTATTCAGGACCCAGAGATGGGTCTTCTACAATGTTAATTTTCAGTAGTTATCAAGATGCTGTTCCTTCAAAGAGGTGATTATCTACTATGCACCAAGTACTACACAAGTCACTGGAAAGTCAAAGATGAAAAGCCATGATCTCTACTCTCAACTTCCCTGTAGCTCACACAGTAAAGAATCCTCCTGCAATGTAGACCTGGATTCAATCCCTGCATTGGGAGGATCCTCTAGAGAAGGCAATGACAACCCACTCCAGTATTCTTGCTTGGAGAATCCCTTGGACAAAGGAGCCTGGCAGGCTACAGTCCATGGGGTCACAAAGAGACAGACAGAACTGAGTGACTAACACTACTACTCTTCCTCCTCTCAAGACCCTTTTGTGGGGAAACAGACATGCAAGCAAAGAGATCACACAAAAATAATATGTGCTTCAGTACTGTAATGGAGAAGTCTGTTCAGCGATAGCAGCATTCTTAAACTAAACCTATAGGTTTAATCCTAAGTAATAGGATTCTATTACAGAAATACTCTCTTCAATGGAGAAAGCAGGGCTTGAAATTAGGGACCAAAATTTCAGACTTGGATTAACCAAGTGATTTTTCTACACAAAATTAAACTATAAGGGTGCTTAAGTAAACAGCAACTAAGTCTAAATACCTTTAAAATTATATAATTTATACAATGGGTGGTAAAGATATTAAGAGAATAATTAGAAAACTTTATACAAATGATACTGCTGGAGGTAACAGGAGAAATAAGTCTTGAAACTTGAAAATGCATTTCAAAGCACAAAGCTGTGCCAATGTGAAACTACTGGGTCAAAGCTCTGTAACCATTTTCCGGTACTGGTTTCTGCCTGCAGTCGGTTTCCCAACTCTTCTATGAATGATACCAGTCATAGAAATCTTGCCCTCTAATTAATGAAGAGTACAATAATCAATTCAAGATACACAGGTTCAAGCTATAAGAGAAATCCCAAAACCTGTTCCCACAGGTAGAATGGAAACACAGAGACGATCTTGACTGAAAGATGAGGAAGGGAATCAGAGAGAGAGAAGAGTTGATAGGGAGGGTAGGGTATCCTGGGCAGACGGAATAGTTGGTCCAAGGCTGGAAGGTTGCCTGAAAGAGAGGCTCAAGAACTAGAGGCAACTCAATTCTCAGTCTTTAAGGTCTGGGAGGAGGAGTGGCAAAAGGCAAAGCTATAAAGAAAGGCAACTCTAATGTACCCTTCGTAGGAATTAGGATACAGTATTTTACATGTGTGGCTCCTAATCACAAATATGCCTCAAACCATTTGATTACTGCTGCTTTTTTTATGCCCCTTCTTAGGCCAAATCCCCCCTAATATTCTCTTTTAATGGGTAGAATTCCTAAAGTTGCTTTTCCTTTCAGTTATTATTTAGCTATCCACTCCACTCCCTTAATTTTCATCCAGAAAAATGGAATTGCACTATAAACACTGCACTTCGCTTTTCATCTAACGAGCTCAGAATAATTAAAAGAAGTATTAATGCTTCATAATTTAACCCCTATCATATTTATGATATTTACACTATTTTAACTTGAATCTTATCTAACATAGACATATTTCTTTAGGCTGAATTCCTTGGACTGTACATGCTGGGTCAAACTGCATAAGTAAATTTAGATTTTAATAGGTATTATGCAAGTTCTTTATGAATTTACAATAGTTCAGCAGCAGTATTTTTGTTAAATTTTTCTCAAGCCTTCGCTAACACTTGATATCATCAATCTTTTGAATTTTGTAAACTTTAAGAAAAAACTCTGGTTGTGGTTAATTCTGTAGTTCCCCCAAAACTGAAGTGTCTCATTATTTTCATGTGTTCAGTGGCCACTTATATGCCCTCTTCTGATAATTATCTGTATCATTTACCCTTTTTTAAAAATTAAGTGTTTCGTTGTTTCTTTCCTGATTTATATTCTTGATCAAGAACTCCTCTGAAAGGTGATGGGGAGCCATTTATTATAAGAATTCCAGGTAGAAGACTGGTATAAGATTTGAATGTTAAAGACCTCTCAGTGGACAGAGTGTGGTACACAGATTAGACAAAAGAAAAAGTGGAGAAAAAAGCTAAGTCCCTGAATTAGAGACAATGACGGTGGGGATGTGAAAAGAAAAGTCTATTTGATAGGCAGAATTAGCAGGAGAGCCAATAAATCTTTCCTTCTGCTTTGAAATGCTAGGTACAGCATAAAATATTCCTAACCAAAAGTGTTATTTTCAAAAGATCAGGCTAGATTAGTTTTACTATAACAGGACAATCCTTGAATGTGAAATACAGCTATAACTGGAGGTAAATGTGATGTTGGTAATGGCCATCTGACCTTTGGCGGTGAGGGTGGAAGGTGTATTTATTGTGACTCATGATACTCTGGTCAAATGAGCACTTGGTTTCAACTACTAGGCAAAAGCAAGTACGGTTGACCCTTGAATAACATAAGTTTGAACTGTGTGGGTCCACTTCCACATGGATTTTTTTCAATAAATACTATCAGTACAAGATCCACAGTTGAATCTGCATGGCAGGTCCAGGACCCAATCCCCTTAGATACCAAGGAATAACTGTAGATCATTGGAAAATAAACTTCTGTAGAAGTATGTTTACCAAAAACATAATTATGTTCCTCGAACATGCCCAACACATAGCAGGCACTCAATAAACATTTAAAAAATAAATTAAAAATAGTTCCAGGGAGTTATACTTTTATCTCAATTGCCTAAAACACTGAATTATGCTATATATTTGCACATATCCAATAATCATTTACTTAATAAATAATAAATTGAATATAAATGATTGCACAAGACTTTCATAAACATAAATGATGTCTTATTGGAAAAACTGTAGGCAAAACCATTCATCAACGTTTACCTGCCAACATTCTGCACTTTGTGCCATGTCAGTTTTGACTCCAATTTTCTGTGTGCAAGAGCAATCACACGGAAGCCCTGTTTGGTATAATCTTCCAAAACTTTTTCAAAATCAACAGGAACTTTTAAAAAAGAGAAAATGGAGGTCATTGTTAGAACTGTGATTACCAGCTTACACAAATATCAGAATTTCACTCAAAGCCTTGCTGCGTCCTTACCTGTTTCAGGCTTACAAAGACCAGCAATGACTTCTGGTGCCCCTTTCATGTAGGCATCCATCTTTCTGTCCCCGAGCACCCTGGCCACCACACACATTCGTTGCAAAGCAGAGGAGAATGGGAACTGGCGAACAATTCCTATCTCATAAACAGCCTACGGAATTTCAAAAGATGCACAAACCATTCATTACTTTTCAAAGAATTAAAACAGATATACCAGTATATTTACTATACCGCAATTAAAAAGAATTTTTTTTTAAGATATACTTAGGTAATGAGTAAACATTCTTCACTTACTGGAAGTTCAAACAGCTCCTAAAAAAAAAAAAAACAAGACAAAAAGAATAAAGTAAAAGTACAGATTAAGTCAATTAACACACTCAAGTGAAAAAAAAAATTAACTGCGTATCCTCAAAAAATTATTTGGAAAACAACACAGAATTTTTAATATTTCAAAGTCAGGTTTTAAGATTGCTTCTCTACTAGCTCCCATTTCTTAAAAAAGAAAAGTTTATTCTTCAGTATTTTAAAACACTCTGCTATTCTAGGAATATTAACATATTAAGTTCTTAAATGAACTAAGAGGTATATATTCAAAAATTAACCTAAAAACAAAGGCTTCCACATATTCTTTTTATTAAATCCTAGGAATACAGATGCAAACTAAAAGTCTTCACCACCATGTATCTAAATCACAAGGCTCTAAGCTGCTTGGTAAGCAGGAATTAAAGAACAGCACTGAGAATTAAATCTCAGTGTTTTACATGGAATGCCTCCAACACGCCAGGCGTAGTTTCTGATAAATGCAGTAAAGATATTCATATCTGCATTAGAGTTTTAAAAAGGACGTGTGATTCCATCTTCCAGCAGTATTTTAAAATGAGGAGAAAATGTGAGCACCGAAAGTATTATCAAGCAGTTCCATACCATTTCTTGGCTTCCTGCAGGTGCAGATTCAGGAAGCAGCTGTTTTGGAGGACGAACCACAGTTGGCATAATTCGATTATGAAGTGCTGTTTCCTCTTCAGTTGCTTCTTCCAGAATCTGAAAGGAAAACAATCAACACATGAAACTCATAAATTCAACTCACTGGTTCCATTTTAAAATAAAACATTATGGCTATCTTCAGTTAAGGTTTTTTTTTTTTTTTTAAGTAAAACAAAATATAAATAAAGCTAGTTTTAAAGTCCTAGTAACCTGTGGGAGAGGGGAGGCAGAGGTCAGTAAAGAAATAGAGAAAAACTTCTAATATTGTTCCTATAACTAATTAAGTCTAGAGACTAGTTCTGTAAAATACAGAAGGTCCCTGCAGTTTCAAAAATTTTTAGTCTATCATCCAGAGATTCCTTGCTAACAGGAGAGGATTCAATATATGCAGAGCTCAGATATGTTTAGTAGAACCACTGGGTCAGGACCTCACTGAGGTAGGAATCGTAAATTTAGATTTCCAGCTTGTTGTTATTGTTTAGTCGCTAAGTCATGTCCGACTCTTTCACAACCTGATGGACTGTAGGCCCACCAGGCTCCTGTCATGGGATTTCCCAGGCAAGAATACTGGAGTGGGTTGCCATTTCCTTCTCCAGGGGACGTTCCTGACCCAGAGATTGAACCTGCATCTCCTGCATTGGCAGGTGGGTTCTTTATCACTGAGCCACCAGGGAAGCCCAGTTTTCCCAGTCTGAACACATCTAATTAAAGCACAATTATCCTAGCTCCTTGAAATTTAATATTAAACTATTTTTGGTGGAAAATTCAATAAAAAAACTTATATTGAATACACATATATGAATAAGAAACTAATTTCACTCTGTAAGTGAAGGAATCATGAGTGGGAAAATGATGGGGAAGAGAGCTATGCTGAATTAGCCAATTTTACACAATTCTTAAGAAACATTTTAACACCTCTGAAATTGTCATGCATCTTACATGGTATTAATCACTTTAAATAACAGCAGTGCCTAGTTATGTAAAAACATTCCATAGATACTCTGTGCTAAGATCAGATATCAAAACATCTCAGAGTCAAAAAAGCATGCTATTTACTATACAAACTGACTTATTAAGCCCACTTTTTAAGGGTCACATACAGAGCAATAAATCTACTGAAATCAGCTGGAGAAAAGCTTTAGAAAATATCAAGATGAATCAACTACACTTTGTTTTACTCTTTATAAAAGAAGTGGGCCTCTTTTAAGGAATTAAAGTTGATGAGTATTTACTGTGGGCTTTCAGAAGACGGCAGAGAACTTTGTCACTCATCCCCCTACCCCCACCTTTCAAAATATTAACCAAACACACAGGAAAAGAAATAACACTGTAAAAGTAAACAGAGTAGAACTGAAATACAATGGTGGACACAGCAATAAGGAAACAGTAGCCCAGGATAAACACAAAGGACATAGAGGAGAGGTGGGATCAAACTTATCAGTCAGAATAGCTTATCAAAGCAAAAGCAAAAAAAAGTCACAGAGGTCATACCTATAGAGAGATAAACTACATCCCTGAGAGGAGGAAGGGCTGCTAAAATGAGGGGCAGTATTCCAGGGTACTGCTTGTGCAAGCACTGTGGAAGAGAGTGGGAAAGCAACCAAAAGACTACTGCTTCTCTCCTGAACTCAAGGCCTGCTGATGGGGCCCCAATACAACAGGCTCCCCCAGGCAGCCTTCCCATTCAGGGAAGACCCTTCCCAGGAAAACCAACATACCAACATACTTCTCAGGACCAACATACATATGGGCAAGGATAAAAACCTTGCTGCAGCACCTACCCAGAGTATCAAATCAAACCTTCACTCTCAAATATGAAAGTAGGATGAAGAAATATACTGAAAATCAACAAGAAGATGTCCATGACACCTCAATTTTTTAAAAAAGTATAAAGGAGACGATTAAGTATAGGGAAGGGGGAAAAAAACTGAACCTAGAGAAAATGAAAAATTCAGAAGCAAGAAGGGAACTTTAAATACAAACTAATACCTGTAAAACAAGAACTGGATGCTGGAAACACTAACAATCAGAGCAAGCACTCAGAAATTAAAATAATCAATGACAAAACAAAGAAGTGAACAAACAGAAACCTCTGTGAGCATGTGTGTGTGGACATGTGTGTGTTGAGAAAGAGAGAGAGAAAGGACACAGGAAGTAGAACGTGGGGACTGAAGACACATGACCACTCTATACTTCTTCCCTATGGCCAACAAACTGAGTCACTGAGATCACCTTACTGCTTAGACCTACTGCCTCAAGATACTGATTCCGCTTTATCCTGTAAACATAAAACAGGGCCCTGAGCAGGTCCTCTATTAAAGGTCTTCCTCTATGAAAGGTTGTTTGAATGAGTCAATTAAACTAAAACAGAATTTCTACACAACTGTAACTATCTCCCCGGTGACACACCTTTAGAAATTACATAGTTCCTTATATGAGACAGACCAAAATCAAAACAAGTTGAAGAAATAATTCTTCTGCAAGTTAATTTTTACTATTTTCCTGAAGTTAACTGTACTTTAAAACATTGAACTTACCCATCCGATGGCTTCAAACATTTTCAAATCAAGTGGATCTCCAGAAAGCACTCCTTCAATTTTTGTAAGTGAATGACAAGTAGCCATACAAGCAACAAACTGAGACTTTACCAACATCTCACTGCAAACCTTTTCTTCTGGCAAAAGAAAACTATACAGAAAATGCACTGAATTAGACTCATAAACCCCAAGACTGAAGAGAGTAGTTTAACAGAACTTTTCAGGTTTTATTATTTTAAAAGTAGAAATAAAATGTTTGCATTTATGTACATATTGCATGTATTCATTTCATTATAGATTCTGACATTCAAAAACATTTTCTTCCATGAAAATTATTATACATGAGTAAAATACAGTATTATCTTAGATTCTAAATAACTAGACCAGACATACCAGTACAGAAAATACTACATACTAAATAATAATTAAAACTCTTGCCTATGGACATATGGCAAATTAGAACACACAAAAACTCTCTTGCAAAAACATAAAATGACTGTGTAACACACTACCTTTCAAATACAAAACTGAGCTTGTAAGAAAGAAAGGGAAAATTTTAAGTGCCAAAAACAGCGAAAGGACAACCAAAAGGGTGTGACCTTAAACAGATGCTGTGACTACGGGGGGAGAAGGAAGAAGGGAGGGGAGCCCTCTCAGTACCCTTAAGGCCTTGGGTTTTAATAACCACACAAGAACAAGAGACAAAGCCCTGGCCACATACAAAGTAGGAAGTTGGAACTGAGAGAATCCCTCTCACCAAGACGCTCTTGAAGAAATACAACCTTGGAAAAAGAAAAGATTCACCCATAGACTCAAATGCGTAAGAATAAGCTTATCTCTTTCCCCTCACCCAAAGTTCAAGAAAATAATTAATATCTATGTAATATTTACTATGTATTGGGCACTATTCAAAGAACTTTAAATTTATTTGCCTCATCTCATCCTATACCAGAGAAAGGTGTTTATTATCACCATTTTATAGATGAGGAAACTGAAGCCGAAGGGTTTAAGCCACTTGCCAAGCCACAGCACACAGGTGGCAAAGCAAGGGTTCAAACACAAGAGGTCTGGTGTTAGGGCCTGAACTCTAAACCATTAAGCTGCTCAGGATGGGATCTGGGTTTGAATATATATGCTTCTGTCCAGTCCAGAAATCCCCAAGTTATAAAAGTAACATTAAAGTTTGCCTGGTACCACTGACACTACTTTTGGCCAAGAAAGGTCAAAACTCTAGGGAGAGGCACTCCCACAACACAGCTACAAAGGAGTCTCACAAAAAAATTCTGCTAAGGATGAATCCATAATTTAAAAATGAACCAGGAAATAATTCTCATGACTCAACAGACACAACAAAGACAAAATTAGAATCCCATAAACTGGAGATAATAGAATGGCGATCTGAAAGAATGCAAAGAAGGCATTTTAAAATTACAGACTTCGAAAAAGAACAAGACACCATGGTGGGGAAAGGAGAGAGCCAGATTTGAAAAAAAACCAAATAAAATTTATTATCCAGGATATGGTTAGGATTCCCAGATGGAGAGAAAGAATGGGGGGAAAGCCACAGTGGGAATAAAAAGAAGCTGCACTCTTTTCCAGAATTTATGAAAAGAATGAATCTTTGGAATCAAGAAGCAAAATTAGTCCCACACAAACAAAAAAAGAGATCATAGTGAAACTGCAGAAATCAAGCATAGAGAAGTATTTTTTAAACAACAAAGGAGAAAAAAAATTACTAAAGAAGACTAAGACATCTACAAACATGGCAATTTAATCCACAGGAATGGGATATAAGAAACTGGTTACCGAAGCCATCCATCAACCTAGGTACATCTTAGCATGTAGATTGTATACAAAACCAAAATCATAAAAATCATAAAATGCTATACAACAAATGCATACAAAAAGGGAGGTAAAAGTAGTCTACAGTCCATAGGTTTTATGGAGTTAGAAACTAATAAAGACACCCATAGGGTCTTCCCTGGCGGTCCAGGGTTAAGATTTCACTTTTCAATGCAGGAGGTATAGGTTCGATCCCTGTTCAGGAAGCTAAGAGCCAACATGCCTTGGGGCCAAAAAACCAAAACTTAGAACAGAAGCAATAAAATCTTTAAAAAAAAAACAACCAAAAAAAACCTTCACAGACTCTAAATATGAATATTAGTAACTTACAGGCAAGTAATAAAGATTAGGATGTATAAATTCTGAAAAAAATGAGAGAAATATGAAAACTGTGTGGGAACTGGGGTAAGAGAGTCGGTGGTAGAAATAATTTCAAATATACCTGAAATCACAATAAATGTGAACACAATGGCAGAGAAAGAGTGAAAAGAGATGGAAAAAAAAGATACATAGGTATATATTAGGCAAGAGCAAGCTGGTATGTAAGCACACAAATATTCGATGAAACAGAATTAAAAGCAACAGGCCTCATTAGGGATAAGTAAGTTCACAATGTGATATGCTATTTACCAAGATGTGCCGATTCTGACAATCCATGAACCAAACAACAGTCTCTCAAACTGTATAAACCAAAATTCCATACTTTCAAGAGAGGAAAAGAAAAAACCAGCAAAAACACAACTATAGTAGTAAAACTTCTAAGCATCAAAAGATAGCAATAAAGTAAAAAAAAAAAGACGGGAGAAATATTTTCATAACGCATAGTACTGAAAAAGATTATCACCCAGAAAATACAAAGGACTTCTAATAAATGAATAAGATAAAGACAAACAACATCATTAAAAAAGAAAATCAGGATATAAACTGACAATACACAGAATGCCAAATAATCCTCCTTCCAAAAATGTGAAAAAATGTTCAGCTTTATAAGTAATGAAGAAACTCCGAACAAAGCCACAATAAAATAACATTTCATAGCTATTCATTTGGGAAAATTAGAAGTCTGGCAAAACCAAGTTTGGCAAGGATGTGGGGCAACAGGATCACCCATACACTGAGGGAGACTGAGTTTGCACCATCACTTAGAGAGTAAGCAGACAGTACCTACTAGAGCTGTGGCCATGCATGTGCTGTATGATCCAGTACTGAAACTGTGAAGAAATGGGTTTACTCAAACTCAACCACATACTCACAGGAGTTGTAACCCTAAGAACTTTAATTGCAATACTGTTTAGGAGTATGGAAGGAAAACTGGAAAAAAATTGAAACTGCCCTTGGGCTGAAGCACAAATATTACGGCTTAGTCACACAATGGCATACTAAACAATAGTTAAGATTAATAATTTGGATCTATACGTATCAACATGGAGGAATCTTGGAAACAATGTTAGGAGGCCAAAAGGCGGCAAAAACACATACAGTACATATCAGTCGTATATACTTATTTATGGACAGATCTTGTTTATGGGTAGATACACAGGAAGTAAACTATGCAAGGATAACAACACAACTTCAGAACAGCAGCAAGGATAGACAAAAGGATAGGTAAGACTTCAGCAGTATCTGTAATGTTTTAAATCTTTTTAAATCTTTTTGCTTCAGAGATCTGAAACAAACATGGCAAAATGTCAACTGTTTAATCTCAGTAGTGGGTACAGAGCTGTCTGTCGTATTACTTTCTATAAGTCTGAATGTTTCATATATTAATATATTTATTAGAAATAAACTAATAAAAGACCCTGATGCTGGGAAAGATTGAGGGGAGGAAGAAAAGGGGACAACAGAGGATGAAATGGTTGGATGGCATCATTAACTCAACGCACATGAGTCTGAGCAAACTCCGGGAGACAGTGAAGGACAGGGGAGCCTGGCATGCTGCAGTTCATGGGGTCAAAAAAAGTCAGACATGACTGAGTGACTCAACAACAACAATAAATGGTCAAGTCTAGCCAATAATTACCGTGCATTTTCCACTCGTTGAATTCCCCAAAGATCTAAACCATCTTCAGTAAGGGTTCCAGTCTTAAAAAAAAAAAAAAAAAAAAAGCACACATTTACAAATCGTGAAAAACTATGCTATGTCTACATAATAGAGTGCTATATAGACATAAAAGGGGGAAGGAGATGAGTAAGATCTGTGTGTGTGTGCTAACAGAGAATAACTTTCAGGACAAAACTGAGGAAAAGGGTGCAGAATACTCCCTTGGTACAGTTCCTCTATGTGGGTGGGGTGGAGGGAGATATGTATAGAAATGTATACTTATGTGCTTTTGTTATTAAACAGTGGAACAATGCGCCACTCAACCTATCACAAAAGATGCCAACACAGGAGGGAGAGATTAGGGCACATGGAGCCAAAACAGGGAAGAAGAACAAGGTTAAATGACATCAAGAAGTGTAATCAGCCAAATTCAGGAAATAAATAACCTGGGTTCTCCAATAAGATGACTGGAAAAAAAGGGCAAGAAAAACAATGGTTACAGATTAACTGCAATCGTTGCGATCTGTATTTGGATTACAACTGAAAACACAGACTGTAAAGCAGGGAAACCTGAATATGTACTGGATATTAGGTAATACAGAGGCTGTTAATTCTGTTAAGTGTAGTAGTAAGCAGTGATAATAGTGTTGTATTTTTAAAACATTATTTTATCTTCTAGAGCTACATACTGAAGTATATGGATAAAGTAATATAATGTCTAATGCTGCCACCTTCAAAATGAGGGGACAATAAAGTTAAGACTGACAAAATGCTGGTTAACTGTTTAAGTAGGATAATGGGTAAATGAGGGTTTATTTCACTTGCATCTTTTTTTCCACTTCTGGGTCTGCTTAAAAACTTTTTAAACATTTCCGAAAAAGATCAAACATAAAATTTTCTGAACAGACTAATTTAATATGAAACAATCATTAAGTTACGACCTTCCTTTTTTTCTTAACAAAATACACCTCACTTTTTTTTTTCTTGATAATAAAGATGATACACAAAAATCAAATGTGTATCATATCAGTTACCCAGAAGAACCTGGTCAAGATTTAGTTCTTTGAACTTTCAGAAAAACTGATCCCACGTGAGGAAAGGAGAACCCTCTGTATTTCAAACAAGTAAAAAAATCTGTCATTTTCACATGAAATTATATAATCAGTGTCCTTTGTAATTTTATAACACATTCAATAAAATCATAGAGCAAACACTAAATGTATATACTTCATAGCAATAACATTCCAGAAAACATTATCTATATGAAGTCTACTCTGTTAAAACCATGAAAGAGCAAATAAATTTAACTACTACTACAAGGTATAATTCTAGAAGAACTGGTTAATTGCAGATTTGGGCAAATAAGCAATATCCAAAGTAATAAAAATTTTAAAAATGAAAAAATAATATAAAAATGATAGATGCCAAGTAAGTTTTAAAAAAGGAAAATTAGAAAAACATTTCTTTTAAAATGTGTGCAAATTAGTTGATAAAGAACACAGAAACCATTAATCTAAATACTTTAGCTTTACAAAACTACAAAGTGACCTTTAAGAATGATTATGAAACTGAACCAACCTTGTCAAAGCAAACAAGATTCAGTTGTCCACAGATGTTGATCCTTTGGGGACTGATACAGAAAATACCCACTTTCTTCAGTCTTCTTTGGGCATACACAATGCCAGCGGTCATTGCAGCAGGAAGTGCAGGCGGCACAGTAATTGTAATGATATCAAGAGACTCGATAATTATATCCCCAACTTCAACCTACAGTTAACATAAAAATAAATGTCAGACCCCCTAATATTAAAATTTATTAATCCAATGAGTATTTCTTTAATTTTATATATTTATTAAGCACATATGTATTCATCTATTAATTATTTATAATTTTTTTTCCCCTTTAGAGATGCTGCAAAATAGCTCAATGAATCATCAGTGGGCTGTGAAATGAGAGCTATTATTTTTTTAAATTCCTACTTTAATAGCCCCATATACTTCATACACTACATACTTCAAAGTAAACATTTTTAGATATTGACTCTTACTACTATCAGAGTCTTTACAAGTGATAGAAAAAGAAATCTGACAAGGTCCCTTAGAAATATCTGCAATTCAGTAATCACCGGTAATTTTAATGCTGAATATACCAGAGGTTAAAAAAAGAAAAAAGAAGAAAGCTTTTGGTGAGTATGTGATCACTCCTCTCTTAAGTCACAAGAAAGCAAATAAAAGACCATCTAAACCTGATAAAAACTTTCTGCTATGATGGTGATGTTCTACATCTGTACTTTCTAACATAATAGCTACAAGTCTCATATGGCTCTAAGTTAAATTAATTTAAATTAGGATTTCAATTTTCCAGTCTCGCTAGATACATCTCAAATCCTCAATAGCCACGTGATAATTAAGAATCAAACTCTATTAAGGGTTTCCCACATACATACCTCATTTAAAATGTTATTGATAATAGTGTAGATAAACCCAATTGCAGCCACACCCACTAGACACAGTAGAAATAAGTAGGCATCTCTGTAGAGTTTAAAATCAGTTGGTTTGGGATACAATATGGAGCGAACAAGCTGTCCTTTGGAAGTACTAAATCCTTTTTTAAAAAAAAAAGTAAAGAAGAAAATGATTCTATAGTAACTCTATAAGAAAATGACAATTATCTTTCAAAATAGAATCTCTTTTTAAACATGCAATAAGCATCAAATGTGCTAAACCATGCAAGAAAAGATTAAGTATTTTCTACCTGTTCTAACTACTATGGCTTTGACAAGTTCTCCAGTGTAGAAACGAGTCTGAATAACAGTTGTCCCACAAAACAAAGTATGTCGTCTATGTGTTTCTGGACTATATAATTCATCTCTCGTTCCTTTCATGTCCACTGAAGGATTTGGCAAATTAGTTTTTGTCACCGGAACACTTTCTCCTTTTAAAAAAAAAATTCATAAATTAAAGCATAGAAATCAGTATCAAACATACAAATCTTGAGTTGTTACATTTACTAAATGTTAAATACTGTTGACAACAGTTATTGAAAGTTCTCAAATGTGAATAATACAGCTTAATCAATCAGCCTTTTGTCTTCCAATTTCCTTACCCAGAAATAGCAAATCTTGTCTTCCACAGTATTTCTCGAAAGTCATCTGTGACTCAAATGTAATCACTTGGAAATAATTACATCAAGTTTCATAAGAAGACAAGGTTGTTGTCATCACCTCAGCACCTGTTCTGTGATCACCACAGCACCCCTGAGAACTAACTTGGGAAGCACTCTGCAACCCCAAGAACACACAACATGTGAAGATCCAGTCCTATCTGCCCTCACCTCCCAACACACACACACACACACACACACACACAACGAAGAGAACAGACATCTGAGCAAAGAGGAGTACGGTAATCCTCTAATAGTAACAAACAGACAAATCATTTTACTGCTACAATGTTATGCTCTGTAGCATCTACACTTCTTGTGTCAAGGGCAACAAGTGTGCAGGGATGTTTATGTGCATGAGTGTGTTTTAAGACAGACTCTTAATAGTTAAAAAATGTATTATATAAGAATCACTTTCTTGCCAGACTGACTATGACAGTTAAAAAAGTCATATGATAAAAAGGTATAAAGCTCTACCTCTAGATTCTGAATTTCCAAAGGGAAGTTATTTTGAAGTCTATTTCTCCCCAATTTAACAAAAATATCAACTCTTTTATTCCTACATTTTGCACATCAAAGTGAACAGCAATAAATATGCTGTGGGGAAAGAACTTTTTTCCTAGTCCCTTCTTATAAAGCATTTCCTCCTGTCAGAAGAATTAACAGAAGCTGGACAAGAGATGTAAGCACCAGCATTATACTTTAGTATTACAGCTGAGTATAATGCAGGATTTGGTCCCCTCAAAAAAAAAAACAAAACTTCAATATCTATTACACGACATTTGTGAGTAAAGGATACAAACTGCATAGTTAATGCTGATACAAGCTTAATCAGTAACTACTTAGTCCTAATATCATTATAAGCAACTCAGCTAGTTTTTACTCATTTAATTTAGTTTACCTGTTAACATGCTTTCATTTACAATACAAGTACCATTAATAAGCACTGCATCACAAGGCATGACTGTCCCATTTAATGGAATGACCATGACATCTCCCGGCACAAGGTCTGTAGAAAAGATCTCTTCTATTTCTGAATTTAAGGAAAGAAAAACAAAGAAAGGTCTGAAAAGAGTATTCTTTAACTTGTAATAAAAATACAACAAACTAAAGATCTATCCAAAGGTCACCTGATCTCAGTAAGACATTAAAAATATACTGGAGTTAAATAAGAAAATTTCAATAGATGAAGAGTACTGACAGACAAAATTATTATTCCTTAAGCTAACAGAGCACAGTGTCTATAACGTGTCAGCTAGTTTGTCCCAGGATAGTACGCCAAGCGCACACAGTTAATGCCAAGTCCCCTCTAAGCTAAGAGATGGGTGGATTTCAACACTCATTTCAACAGTGGATGGTCAATCTTAGCTATCAGCCCTGTGAGCTAAACAGGCAGTAAGTCCACCCAGGACACCCCCCTGCAACAGGTACATAACCTCAGATTTCTATAATCCCTTGGAAACAGAGAAAAGCACTGAAATTTTAGCACTTTCTTTTCTAACAGCACTCTTTTCCTTACGGCTACTATTTATAATCCATATTGTTTCATTGTCTTCTCAATATTTCTAAAATGGTTCCAAATATCTTAGACATTATTTCAAATAAATGTATAAAATAAAACTATCATATATAGTTCATTATTTCCTTAGAAATTTATGTATTATATTCAAGTTAGTTAAACACTTTTTCCAAGATCTTCTCAAGTAAAAGGTGGCCTTATATTTGGGCATTCTTTCTTCCCCTACCCCTAGATTTTATTAAACTATGCTTAGAAGAGACTTACACTACTAGTTTTTAAGCAAAGATGGATGAGGAGAAAACTACTGTTTGTGATGTTGGCCCTTAGGACAAATATTCTTTTCTTTCTTAAAAAAAAAAAAAAAAAAAAGGTATAAGTAGTTTACTAAGCTAAGAGCAAAGAATTCTAAAGTTATTTAGCATGTATTAAGTATAATACTCTTCATTTCTTAATATGATCCTTTATTTTAAAAACTTGACTCAATACCCTCCTGCCACTTGAAATTCTAACCCTTAGGTATATGGGAAACTAAGTATCAATAATCTGTTGGACTACTGAGGGGGTAAGGAAGAAATACATTGAGAGATGCCCAGCATCTTTGGCAGTGGCAGAGTGGGAAGGGGAGAACACCAATAAACCACACATCTTAGGACTGCAGCTAGGAAAGGTGATATTATCAGCTAAAGTAGCAAGTGACCAAGAAGCACAAAGAAGAAAACAACCTGCTAGGCTAACTTGGGTTCACACTTGGATGAGGGATATCAAGTTGAAGAGAATGCAGACTGATTTGGTTTTCCTGATAAATCAAAGAGGCTGCTGTCTCCAAGACCCATGATGCTGAGTTGCCTCCCCTGTATCCTTAACCTCTTCCGTATCTCGCCAGACAAACCAATGTGTCCAAAACATTATCCTTCCCTACAATTTTGCTTCTCCTCCAGTGTTCCCTATTTAATTAAATGACACCAACATCCATCCCCCACCAGCCTGACACCACTCTATCAGCAAATCTTGTTCAATGCCCACATTTAAGTATCTTTCAAAGCCATCTCTCTACCCTCCATCTCCACAACCCTCACGCTGATTCATTTCATGCCTTCAATATTACTTCCTTCTAAGTAAGTCTGAACATGGCAATCGGAAGAATTTTTTCAAATAGGCAAATATGATCATATCACTCTCCTGCTTAAAACCCTTGAATGTCTTTCCACTGCCTTTTGGGAGAGTCCAAATTCCTTCACAAGCCTTAAAAGACTGTCTACCCTCTAAATGCTGCATCTGCCACACTGAATTTCTTCCAGTTATTGCAATGAACAAACTCTCTTTAATTTCCAGGCCTTTGGGCACTAGAATCCTCTTATTTCCCTCTTTCAGTTCAGTTCAGTCGCTCAGTCGTGTCCGACTCTTTGCGACCCCATGAATCGCAGCATGCCAGGCCTCCCTATCTATCATCAACTCCCAGAGTTCACTCAAACATATGTCCATTGAGTCGGTGATGCCATCCAGCCATCTCATCCTCTGTCGTCCCCTTTTCCTCCTGCCCCCAATCCCTCCCAGCATCAGAGTCTTTTCCAATGAGTCAACTCTTCGCATGAGGTGGCCAAAGTACTGGAGTTTCAGCTTTAGCATCATTCCTTCCAAAGAACACCCAGGGCTGATCTCCTTTAGAATGGACTGGTTGGATCCTCTTGCAGGCCAAAGGACTCTCAAGAGTCTTCTCCGACACCACAGTTCAAAAGCATCAATTGTTCGGCGCTCAGCTTTCTTCACAGTCCAACTCTCACATCAACCCTGCCTTATCACTTTCTCACCTATACTTTATCTGGCTAATTCAATCACTTACGACCCAGAGGGATGGTATAGGGAGGGAGGAGGGAGGAGGGAGGAGGGTTCAGGATGGGGAACACATGTATACCTGTGGCGGATTCATGTTGATATATGGCAAAACCAATACAATATTGTAAAGTTAAAAAATTAAATTAAAAATTAAAAATAAATAAAATAAAATATATATACTTGTTCAAAGCAGCCATCCTATATTAGAAGGATGTCTATATAGAAGACACCTATATTAAATGAGCTCTAACATCTAAGTTCCCTGAACTCTCCCTATCATTTATCACACTTCATTGTTCTGTTTTTCATCTGTCTTTCCAACTAGACTGAAGTTCAATGATGCAAGGACTATGTCCATCCTGAGAGCCTAGTATAGTGGCTAAATGAATGAACTTGATACAGAGACATGACTATAAATCCAAACACACACTTTTGTTTCTTATGGAACTACGTGTATATGCATAATATACTGGGCTTGCTTCACACATTAGTGCACAGTGGATATTTTTTTCTATTTACTTTTCTAAGAGTAAACTGAAGTACTTACCTTCATTTACTCTGCAAACTGAAACTCTCACAGTACTGTGAGCCGCCACCATGTCATGTAACATAATATATTGCTGAATCAGAGGAAAAAAATTTTGAATTCATTAACATAAACTCACTCCTCAATCTATTAGAAAGCAAGGGTAATATAAAATAAGCTAAGCTAATATATAGTGGTAAAGAACCCGCCTGCAATGCAGGAGATGCAAGACTCGGGTTCGATACCTGGGTCAGGAACAGCCCCTGGAGGCAGAAATGGCAACCCATTCCAGTATACTTGCCTAGATGATCCCATGGACAGGAGTCTGGTGGGCTACAGTCCATGGGGCACAAAGAGTCAGACATGACTGAAGTGACTTAGCACACAAGCTAATATAATAAACACATATTACTCTACCTTTAAAAAGGTCAAGACCAAAAGATTCAAAGATCATTCCATGTTTCAGCCCCAAACAAAATAAGAAGCATTTTAACAAGACAGGCCTAAAAACAGGAGATTCAGCCCTCCAGTATTCCAGTCTAAGATAAGCAACTAGAGACCCCTACAGTCCCAAAGCAATCAAGTGATACTCCGACTTGAAAAAGCATCTGCCTTCCCCCACCTCAAAAAGAGGGCAAAGGAGTACATATTCACATAACTAAAAGAAAAACTGTATCAAGAACGTGCTTTATACCAAACATCATTCTGCACACCTTATGTGTTATTACAAAGTACAAATACAGTTGTGAAAACCATAATAAATTGGACTCACCTTTCTTATGGCATACAGGGAGCTTATAATTGATACTACAGACATAATCACAATGGCTATAGCATAGTAATAGTATTCATCTGTGCTCCAGAGTATAACACTGAACAACTGGAAAATGTAAAATGGGTTGAGAACCTAAAAAACAAAAATTTTAAGTCAAACTGAATGAGATATTTAAAACCATACAGATTTAAGAAATAACTAACATGATACTAATAGGATAAGCTCTATAGTACCCTAGGGCAACATGTAACTAACTACCCAAAGAGTAGAGCAAGATACTACCTTTTTAGAAAAGAATCATTAAATTACTAGAATTTGACTAAGTAAGCTTAACTGAAATCGGGAGCATCCCGTTAGATTGATACCAAACCCAAATACAGATTCAGCTAGAAACAGCTAAAATGTGTGAATTTAGCTGTTTTTCACTTTGCCTTAGGAATAAAGCACATTTACTTTCAATAATTACTGTGCTGCAAAAGAGTACAAAATGTTTTACCAAATGGAACAAACATTTACTATTATGAACCTGAAACACTAATTTAGTTATAAGTCAAAAGTTCACTGAAGTCCAAAGAGAAGACAAATATGAGATAAGTTACACTGCTTTGCTTTCTCTAAGGAAATAAGGATTAAAACCTGAATGAAAAAAAAAAAAAAAAGATAAGGCGTCCTGCTAAACACAAGAAGCAGAAAATACCTACAAAAATAAAACCCAAAACCATTAGTGACAGAATCACCCATAGTGATAATTACCTTAAATATAAATGGATTAAATGCACCAACCAAAAAACATAGGCTGGCTGGGTGGATGAAAACATGTGCATGTGTGCACTTCCACACTTATTATTTCAGTGACTTAAAAAAAAAAAATTTGACAGAGGTTTGAAATTTCGAATCCAATTCTGAGAATATAAAGAAATATAAAAAAAAAAAAAAACCCAGGAAATTAACATGTGATACAGTATTATTAACAAAAGCACAGATTTTGTTCAAATTTCACAAAATTTTATGCTACTGTCCATTCTTTTGTTTTCATACCTTATTCAAGACTCCACATTCAGTTGCATTGAGCAGCTTCAGTTGCATGCAACAAATTCTGATAAATTCTCTTTTCAATTTTATTCTATTACAAATATTTTCTAACTTTCCTTGCTATGGCTTCTTACATACACCCATCATTTAAACATGGACATTCAATTTCCAAATACATGAGACCTTTAAAGTATCTTTGATATTAATTTCTCATTTAAATCCTTTCTTCTCTGCAATCACCTTCTGAATTTTTTTCAGTCTTTTAACTTTACTGAGGCTTTTAATGGCTTAGTCAAAGATCTCTAACGGTAAATATCACATAGCACTTGAAAGTATGTGTGTTATTTTCAAGTATATTTTGATATTGATTTCTAACATAATTCCACAGTGATAAAGAGAACAGACTGTGTGATTTCAATACCTTTAGACCATGAAATTTTTCCACCTTGTTTTATGTCCCTGGATATGTTCCAGTGTCTTTTGGTTTATAGTCTATGGGAACTTGTATAGAATTTGTATCCTGCTGTTATGTGAAAATTATATAAATCTTAATTATTACTATGTTGAATTGGTTCATACTGCTTTTTAGGTCTACTACATCCTTCTACTTTTCTGTCTATTTATTCTATTAATTTTTGAGAGTTTGATATTAAAACTCCAATTAAAAACCTTAATTTACTTAAAAAAATAATTGTAATGTATAGTGGAACTATATGTAACTTTCTTCTGCATTTTCCAAGTCTCCTGTAAAGGTGTTATCATACTTTCATAATCTAAAAAAATTTAAAAGATGTTTGCATCTGATTTGGCCAATAAAAAACCAATTGGCAGGTTTACTTCAAAAAAAAAAAAAAAGGAGTCCTGCTAAAGGACTTTGACTACCCAAATTTTATAGTATTTTTATCAATTTCACTAATAATCTCCAATATCTTAAAATTGATGTTTCTGTACTTTTCAAAGCACTTTTACATACATAATCCTATTTTACTTCAAAATCAAATAAGGCCATTAAAGGATTTACTACAATTTACTACAATTTTACCAATACAAGAGCAGCAAGTCTTCTAATGATCAGAGCTAGTTACTGATGGAGTCATGTTACAATCCAGTCTTTCTAATTCCAACTCCTTACATGTTGCTGTGCTCTAAAGCTCCATTACACAGCTACTCTCAAGAAATGATGGAAGGCAATCTAACTTCTACTCAAAGTATTGACCCAGTACAGCTAATTCTGATCTTTAGCCCAAAATCAGAAAGAAGACTGGAGAGCCTAACTCTCCCAGGCAAAGCCACTTACTCTCTTTCTTTACATGCCGCACCCCTTTACTTACACCTCCTCTGTGGCTCTTACAGACTGAAGTCACTACAGTAACTACCGACATGCATTCCCCCTAGGCTAAAGTGCAAGTTCCTCACTGTCACTCATCATGTTATGTTTTTATTCCAAACATCTGGCATGAGGCCTAGTCACTAAGAGTGTACCACATGAAGAAAACATGATAAATTATTTTTAAAATTGGGGGGTGGGGGGGGCAGACAGAGGTACACATCTGCAAAATAGGGCACGGTTTAGATGCACAACCTCCTGAGAATAAGAAAAAAATCTACCGACAAGAAAAGCAAACAAATCAGACAAAATAAAACAGTAATCATGCCCCCAAATGACTGATCTACTGGAGAAAGATCTTTCTGACCTTCCAAGTAAAAAAATAAGCAAAGAGAAGTTAGGAAACGAAAAAACAAGAATATCTTCTTATTACTTAAATCCTGACTCTTTTCAACTGACAAACCTATTGATCACAAATGTTAAGACAGGTACAGTTGTCTTACCTCCTTAACCAGGAGCTTAAAAACTGAAGGCACTTTCACAGCAATTTCATTTACTCCATAAAGCAATTTTCTATAACAGGAAAATATAATAACAATAATATTACATTATATTGTATTATAACAGTACAATTTACCAAAGGCACTGCATTAGATAAGGCTCAAAACACCAACTGCTCCTAAATTCTGGAACCTAAACATTCGTTTTTCTAAACAGTTGTCTTCTACAATTTAAATTCTCTATCTACAGTATTTAAATCAACATAGTCAATATTGGATAACTACACTGTTATTATTTTATCCTTTTTGTGACAAGTACCTCTCCCACTAATCTACAATAAACCGTATCAGCAAAAGATCTTCTTTTCCACCCATAAACACAATACAGCTCAACAATTCTGAACTGCAATTAATTTTTTCAAGAGACTACATAAGTAATTTGAGGTGTCCTATACTATTTTTCTAATAAGAATACTGCACTAAAAATGTTTATTTCAAAACAGCATACATTTGGAGCCTTTTTTTTAATGCTTAAGAAAAGTTGCTTAAAACCTTCCACTTAAATTCCTTATAATAGTACTTTCTAGATGATAAATTAATTCTCGTGTTTTATGAAGCAGAAGTCTGAATGAATGAATTTATATTGCAACCCTTTAAAAGAACATGCTACAGAAGTACAAGAAAATTCCTAATTTAATTTGAAAACGGCATTATCTTTACAATACATAATACACTGGTATACTTTTATACCTTAGCAAAGAATAACACTATAAAAAAGATATTGTCTCCCAATTTACAAATTTTCATTTTAGTACATCTGAGCTCATGCTTACAATTCCCAATATTTCAGTAAATCGAAGATGCTATCAATTGTAAGACATTCCATGATTTTATGTACTATCAAGAAAGATTAAAATGCTGTCAAGTAAAGGGTGACACTTCACCCACTGTATGACACACCCTCCTTTTAGAGATGTTAAAATGTAGGAAAGTGTGCACCTTAGAAATGATGAAATACAGTATATTTTCAGGGATATTCACTTCAAAATCGGCTTCAACACTTTTATAATTCTTAAACTGAAGAGTCTCACCCAAATAAAATATCAATAAGCTGTCAATTACTATGTTATAATATTTAAATAATTGTTAACATTACAACTATATGGTAAAAGGGTAAACTATATATACTACTTTATTTCGGAATTTTGATAATAGAGCTAACTTTAGTTGGATAAAGATTACCTGTAGGCATGCATCCCCTTTGTCAGTCCTGCACTATGCTTTTCATAAATTGACGTACAAGAAACACCTTCATCCAGTCCCCTAAATAAATCCAAAGTTTTTACTTTAAACAAAGTTTAAAATATCCAAATTTCTTAATGCCTCATTTTTCTATATTTCTGATTTTAAAGTGTGATTTCCTTACAAATAGAAACCCCTAACAAAAACTGAGACAATGGATGACAATTTTTAAATTTCTACTTCCTAAGATAAACAGTAATAAAAGGCCTAAATCTCAAATGTGGCAACTTCTAAGCTACACAATGTATCTATCACGGGATAAGATTATATAACAATATTATTATCCTTTAAGTCTGTGCCAAAGCTGTAACAGTTAATAACCAAAAAAATTAAAGGTAAAGTATGACTAACTCAAGTGTTTCAAACTTTACTTTTTATCAAGTTTCCCTTCTTAAATGTTGAAGCTTCACACTAGTAAGTCCTACTCAGTTATTTTTCTTTCTACAAAAAGCATCAATCTGAATTCTTCTCTCATTAAGGAGAAGTGCAGAATCCGTCTAAGTCACAGACAATGTCTAAAATCTGTAATGATTAAAACTGGGATTCGACTAACATACCTGCTTTCCTCTCAAGGCTTATTTTAACTGAGATACTATTCCCAAAAACTCTATAGAGAATCTAACACATCATTTAACTCCAATCTTTTTCTACTTTTTCCAAAAGAAAAAACTAAGCTCCCTAATTAACTGCTATCATTGGAATAAGTTTAAATCCTACAAGTTGCTATGGTTGGCAAAGGCTACACAGCAAACATGTTTGCTATTTTCCCCCAGGGCACTCCAAGTCAAAAATTTTTTAAGCACAAAATGACGGTTCACTGGGAGTATTCTCTAAAAAATAAGCAATGGTTCTTAACTAGGAATGGTCTTTACAACTAGGCAGGTGGAACTCCCCTGCTCCATTCCATAATATTCCAATTCTTCAGGAATACTAGCAATATTCTTTAGGAATTATCTAATTCTTTAGGAAATGTCTAAGGGAAAAAGTCCAAGCATGAATATTTTAAATGTTCATAAGGTGATTCTCTTTTTACTGCTAATATTAAGAATTCCTTTGCCACTCTCAAGCAAGAACACTTAATGGGTATTTACTATAATCACTTTAACAGCAATAAAAATAAAACCCTAAAGGAATTCCCTGGTTTCCTAGTGGTTAGTTTTGGGCTTTCACTGCAGTGGCCCAGGTTCAATCCTTGGTGAGGGAAGTGAGACCCCACAAGTTGTGTGGTGCAACCAAAAATAAATAAATAAAATCCTAGTAAATTCAGTCCTGATGTAACTTGAAGTCTCCATAAAAATGAAATTTTAAGAATTATTCCAATTTGTCCTACCCAAGGCTTAACACATTTGACCATGTCCCATCTTTATCCACATATGAAAGTTAAATTTAATGTTTGTCTATTACTCCATCCCTCAAGTACTGAATACAAATGGATGAAACCATCAACAAATTGAGAGGTGATAATTCAGATACTCTGGCAGGCTAAAAGGTATACTCAAAATTTACTCTGAGATGAATCCTCAAAAAGAAAAGGACTCAGACTGGATTTTGGGAGCATGGTGCTTTTAACTTTTGTGTCAATTTTGCCAGGATACAACTTGCAGATGGGGTTTATTCTAAACTGGTTACTGAGTTATTACTGAGTATTCAAACACCACCAGGGAGTTATTAAAATTAAGTGAAGGGAAATCTTCCATCTTATATAACACTAAAATGAATTATTTTCTATCTAAAACATAATCAAGACACTCATACAATCCAAACAAAAGAAGAATACTTACTTTAAGAAATCAAAATTGTGAAGGGTATCATTCCAGAAGTATTTCATACTATGGTGGGTGAAATAGCGAATCTGTAGAACATATAAAAAGGTTACATCAAAAAGCATTATCATCACTTGTTAATAATTAAGTTTACTAACACAAATTTAGCATATAACAACTATTAAAATTAAAGCAATCACATGTGACATAATCCATTTCTTCTAGTAAATATTTAAAATGTTTACATATAGTGATAAACGGGTATTTTATATGCATATAGTTTTATCTTAAAAATAAGTACAAAATTATAGACTATCTACAGTAGCATAAAATGTAACAATTCCAGTTTTTAAAGAAACATTGAGAATAAGATCACAATACCTGTTGTGACTGAGGCTGTGAGTATTTATTCATCTCAAGCCTATTCTCTTCAGCCAGATTTTCAGTTAAGTGAACTGCATGGCCATTTAAAACTTTATTAACCAGAGATTTTGAACTTGAAAATGGGGGAGTTTCTAGAGAAAGGAAGCGAACTTTTGCACAAAACCACGTTCTGAATTCATCCTTCAAAGAGAAAGGAATAAGGGTAAAGAGTCAATTATATATAATCATATATACAGTTTCCATTCTTTACACGATATATTATTTATTAATACTAATCTCTAAATGAGAAAGCGTCACTTTCTACTCACTAAATATTAAACCATTTCATGAAGATGCACAAATTCAAACATAAAGTGTTCTTGATCGCTTAGCATTTTATATACGTCATTCTTTACTGACAGAGGATCTCATAAAAGATTATGCATAATTTCTTGATTTAATCCACCTACATACTGAGACTGGGTATTAAAGCCTCTTATAAAATGCTTCCAAGTAGGATTACAAAACAAAACCTGGGGAGCAGCAGCACTGCACAGTAGAAGAGATCTGGGATACAGCCCTTTCGGGTAACCTTGACAGACCAGCCATCTATCTAATCTCTCAGTGCATCAAGAGCTATAAAAAAGGGTAGATTTGAGTGGCTCAGACAGTAAAGAATCCACCTGCAATGCTGGAGAGCTGGGTTCCATTCCTGGGTCGGGAAGATCTCCTGGAAAAGGGAATGGCTACCCACCCAGTATTCTTGCCTGAAGAAGTCCATGGACAGAGGACAGCCTACTGGGCTATAGTACATGGGTTCACGAGGGGTCAGACATGACTGAGTGACTAACACTTTCACTTTTTTTTTTCACTTTCAAGATTCCTTTAAACTCAAATCACTGGGATATTAGTCACTTGGAACACAAATGCTTTAGAAATACCAGGATTAGTATTTCTCATTGTATCCTAGCAATGATGTTCTCATCATATTTTATTTTGAACAGAATACACATAAACACATCATTTTACCCCACAAATAATTCACTACAAGTAATCCTGTGGACTTACAGTAGTCCTCAGCAGCACCACTTCACAGTCTTTGATTGCAGCTCTCACACAGGTCACCTTCACCCGCCACTCGGGCATCCAATAGAGGAGCAGGAGAAGAAAGCCACCGGTACACACCACTCCAAGAGAAATGATGGCAAGCTTCCAGCGACACAAATTATAGCCGTAAATCTCCTGCATGGACACAGTGATTAATAATCACATATCAAATGTTATGAGAGTTCCAACACAACAACCCTATCTTTCCCCTACATACACCACCAAGAAAGAGTTGAGTTTTACTAAGCTGATTTTAAACTTTCTTATAAAGGAAAAATTAGAAATTTTGCATTTAGGACTATATATAAGCATTAGCTAACATAACTTCTTAAGTTATATCAAATGAAAAAACATTTTCCTCTGAGTTTTAACAGTTCACAAGTGAAATACGAAGCACACTAGAACCATACAAGAACATACTAATACCAGAGGTATTACATAATCCCAATTCAAAAACACAGCCAGAAGGGGAAAAAAAATCACACTGACTTAGCTGCTGTTTTATTGTATTTTATTTTAGTGTTTTTTTAAATGTACTTTTCTACTTCCCTAGAAAAATAAACTCACACTTCACAAGTAAATTGTAAAAGCTGGTTACCATTTCATCTTCCTGACCCTGGTTGATAATCTTTCTTTCTTCTTTGTCCATATCTACAGTGGTTGGAAAGGTCGTGTGCTTCAGAACAATTGAAGATAACTGAGGGAAAGAGGAACAAACATCTTAGTAGATTATAGTATCTTATAGTAACTGCATACTATCAGACTTCTTGTTTGGATAAAAGTTTAACTGATATTTAAGTAATCACTAAAGTGCTAACTGATTCTCGTAAAATTTTCAATGGTGTGCCAATTCTTGAAACTGAATGACTTACTACTATCATAAAACTTGATATATTTCACTAATTAATTTATACTAGCACTAGCCCTGCTGCTAAGTCATTTAAATTCTAAGAGAAATTACAGTATTTTCCTTTTTCACTCTCCATACTCATCTACTGAGCACCTATCACATGTATGGCAATCCCTGGCCAATGGTCAATCTCTAATGCACGTGGACCCCTACTGGAGACCACCCTGATTCCAAGTCCACTGAGTAATCTTATTGTTCCTGACTACCCATGATGCTCATTTCTAGGAGAAACTTTATTGAGCTCATTGACAAAAAAAATCTCCTGTACTAAAAAAAGATTAAATTCAAACATTAAAGAGAGCTGCAAAATGTAAAACAATGCAGGTTTTCTTGCTTTTTTTTTTTGGATTCTGGAAAAAATATATATTTATTTGGGAAAATGTACTTATCTATTACTGCTTCAGTAAGTTAATATTCTTAAAGATCTATATGGCAATAACAGATATAATCCATATAAACAAAATCTTCTTAGAGTTCACAATAATTTTCAAGAATGTAAAAAGGTCTGAGCCCTGAGGTGGATGAGTTTGAGAGCCACTGCTTTAGACATGGCTGACCTCTGCAGAACACAGTGCAAATGTTACCTCCCTCATTCCAGATGCCATGCCTCCACTCATCTACCTGGTGGACAGCACAATCCTGACACATGGCTGGTACTCAAGAAATACTTCCTGAGTGACCTAATAAAGAATTTAGCTATATAATGTTTATCTGATATGAATTAATAGCAAAGTAAACCAACTGCAGAATTTCAACTTAATCCCCCACATCAGACTACTGAAATCTCCTGATTTATGTCATCAAGAAAATGACCAATAAAAAACACTGATGTGTCCTGAATGGGCACTCAAAGTTTCTCTACCTTGTGGTAGCCCTGAAGACAGGGCCAGAGGTTAAGTAGAGTCAGGACTTTCCACAGAAATAAAATGCAAGAATTTGATGACAAACACACACACATACACACACACAATATACATTGGACTTGGTGCCATCTTAGAAAAGAAGCCTCAGAGTTATCCTGTTTTTCAGAGGAAAGCAAGTCACATTATCATCCAAAACCTTTTAGGTAACTTAGTGACAATTTCTTCTCACACTAGGGTGTGTTGCAGCCCTAAAAAAGTACAATATTAGAGTCATCCCACCAATGTAAGCTTGTCCCATCAAATCAATATGACCTGAGGTAGCAGTTGTTCTCAAGGGCTATACACCTGATGCCATAGATTACATGCAGAATGAGCAAATCCAACCTCTTTCCGTGCAGAAAAGGTCAGCTGTTGCTGCCTGAGCCTGTAAGGTTTAGTCCAATCCTGCAAGGTTTCAAATGTACACATGCCTACCTTCAAAGCATAAGGCAAAGGAACTCTCTGCTCTGACACTGTCCCCACTAAAGAATCCAATCTGGGGTTCTTACCCTTTAATCTGTGCTCCTTCCTTAAATCCTGGCCTGAATCTCAGGATCATCACTCAGGATTTCCCAGGGTCATTTTTAACAACCAAAACATATAATTCTGACGCCCATTTCCCATCACCACCTAAAATATGCTTCTTGAGGGGAAGAACTTATTCAAATACTTAAATGGAAGAGAGTTCTGCTTCCAACCAAGATGTAAAGACAGACCAGACTAGCCATCCTAACTACTGGGTTGGCCAGAAAGTTCATTTGGGTTTTTCCGTAAGATATTATGGAAAACCCAAATGAACTTTTTTGCCAACCCAATAAAATAACAAAATTAATAAAATATCTAAAACTATATAGTTTTCAAGGAACTGGACGTCAACCAAACTTGTTGTTGTTTAGGCATTCAGTCATGTCCAAGTCTCTGCGAACCCATGAACTGCAGCATGCCAGACTTCCCTGTCCTTCACCATCTCCTGGACCTTGCTCAAACTCATGTCCATCGAATCAGTGATACCATCCAACCATCTCATCCTCTGTCATTTCCTTCTCCTCCCGCCTTCAATCTTTCCCAGCATCAGGGTCTTTTCAAATGAGTCAGCTCTTTTCATCAGGTGGCCAAAGTACTGGAGCTTCAGTTTCAGCATCAGTCCTTCCAATGAATACTCAGGGTTGATTTCCTTTAGGATTGACTGGTTGGATCTCCTTGCAGTCCAAGGGACTCTCAAGAGTCTTCTCCAACACCACAGTTCAAAAGCATCAATTCTTCGGAGTTCAGCTTTCTTCATGGTCCAACTGTCACATCCATACATGACTACTGGAAAAACCATAGCTTTGACTAGATGGACCTTTGTCAGCAAAGTAATGTCTCTGCTTTTTAATACACTGTCTAGGTTTGTCATAGCTTTTCTTCCAAGGAGCAAACGTCTTTTATTTCATGGCTGCAGTCACTGTCTGCAGTAATTTTTGAGCCAAGAAGAAAACGCTGTCACTTTCAACTGTGTCACCATTTCTTTCAACTGTTGACAACTGTTTCACTCAACGCAAGAAACTGATATAAAAATGGGAAGTATCTAGGTGAGCTCTATAATTGTCCCAGTTTACAAACTGAGTAATTACAGGATGCCACACAAAAAAAAGGTAGGACAGGGAACCTAGGGGGAGCCCAGCAATCAACCGAGTTGAAGAGATGAAGCTGTGAGTCTAAGGAAGTGCCAAAGTGACTGGGTTTGCAAGGCAGATTACCAGAGAAGAGGTGTGTACAGAGAATGAACACTAAAAATTTGCAACATGGGGACTCTTCTCAAGTCTTCAATTGAATACTGATCAGCATTTCTGTGTGAGAAAACTACCAAGACCAGGAGAAAGCCATTCAAAAGGTTTTAAGGGAAGAATGCATCAGGTTCACATGGGGGAGAGTACCTGTTCCCACCAACCACAATGGAAAACCTCATTAGTTGCGTGGAATCAGGAGGACCCAGAGGATTTTGCTTCAGTGGGTTTCCCTGGTAGCTCAGTTGGTAAAGAATCCGCCTGCAACGCGGGAGACCTGGCTGGGAAGATCCCCTGGAGAACAGAAAGGCTACCCACTCCAGTTTTCTCGTCTGGAGAATTCCATGGGATCACAAAGAGTCAGACTGAGAGTCTGACTTTTCTCAAAAAGTCGTGACTGAGCGACTTTCACCTTGCTTCAGTAGTAGGTTCAAATTAGCCCCAAACTAAAAGCTACTCTGGTCCTGCCAAACAAAACTTCTAGGACTTGAAAGAATAAAATTGTTTCCAAGTAAATGCTTCACAGAACCCAGTCCAAGGAGATTTACAGGAATGCAAACTATCTAGTTACCATGTCTGCTATCCAACTGAAACTTAACAGTCTTACAAAGAACCAAAAAAAGACATCCCATAATGAGAAAAATCAATGGACAAAAGAGGACCTAGAACTGACAGAGGTAACAGAATTGGTAGACAAGGCCATTAAAACAACTGCTGTAACTGTAGTCCACATGTTCAAAAAACAAGAGGAAAGACTAATCATGTGAAGCAGACACATGAAAGATATAAAAAATAACCAAAATGAACACAAAATAAAAAGTATAATATCTGAGATGAAAAATATACTAGATGGAATTAACAGCAAATTAGATATTACTGGGGAAAAAAATCAATGAACTTGAAGACAAAGTAACAGAAATATTGAAAATTAAAAAGAGAGGAAAAAATAGACTAAGGAGGGGGGAAAAAGCTAGCATAACAGCATCAATAAGCTGTGAAACAACCTCAAGTACTCTGATATACACATAAGGTAGAAAGGAACAAAAAATAAATAATTCTATAATGGCCCCAAAATTTCCAGATTATATGAAAAGCTATAAACCCAGAGATCCAAGAAGTTCAACCAACACTAAGCAAAAACATTAAGAAATTACATCAAGGTATATCACCATCAAACTGCTCAAAATTGTAATGAAAATAAATTTAAAATGACATTAAATTTTTTGCTAAAAACAATGCAGTAAAAAGACAGAGCAAGATCTTTCAAGTGTTAAGAAAATGAAACTATGATGAGAATTCTATACCCAGCAAAAAAATATCTTCCAAAATCAAAATTGAACTAAGTCTTTCTCAGATATAAAAGCTGGTAAAAATTCACCAACAGCAAACCTACACTATAAAAAGTTAAAGGAAGTCCTCAGACACAGGGGGTAAAAAAGATAACTGATGGTAATACAGATCTCTACAAAGGACTGAAAAAACCAGACATGGTAACTATGTGGGTAATTATATACAACAACAGCACAGAGAACACTGAGAAAGGAAAGCACTCTCTCATAAGGTTCTTAAGAAAGCAGGAAAAGAACGGCAAGGAACACCCAGTGTAAGCAATTAAGAGAAAGACTAAAATTTAGAGAAGAAATAAATGAAATTAAAGAAAAAAAGCTGGTTCTTTGACATCAATAAAAGTATCATTTCTGATTGCACGTGGGGGTGGGGGGTACAATTATCAATATTAGCACTATGGCAGGAGACACTGCTTTAGATTATGCAGACATCAGAAGGAGAATCAAGGAACCAACAAGCAACTTTATACAAACATACCAACTTTTTTGCAGGTCTGAACTTACTTCCAAAAAAAATTTTTTTCTTTTAAATTATTATGGACCAGGGAATGGCCATGAGTTGGTAACTACTAAAGCTCACTTAAAAGCTCAGTGATGGTCCATTAGAGTTCATTATACTAATTATTCTACTCTTTAATAATGATACTATTCTATTCTTCCTACTTTTTAATATGTATAAAAGATGGATTGAGAGTTTGGGATTAGAAGATACAAACTATTATATATACAATGGATAAACAACAAAGACCTACTGTATAACACAGGGAACCATATTCAATATCTTGTGATAAACCATAATGGAAAAGAATGTGAAAAAGAATGTATATGTGTGTGTGTGAACAACTGAATCACTTTGCTATACAGCAGAAATTAACACAACACTGTAAATCAACCATACTTGAATAAAATAATTTTTTTAAAAAAGCCACCCATCTGAGGTGAAAACAGAAGAAAATTTTCAGAGAACAGTCATTCCTGGCATGAGGGGATAAGATCCTGAGGACTCTGCCTCTGAGTCCCAAATCTACTGACTCAATGTATTATGTATCAGGTATTATCCATAAACTCTTATTCCTGGGTTTTGAATCTAATCCTTCTTCACTCTCGTCTTTTACCCATTGCCTACAAATATAGATGCACTTTCTCACTTACATAAGTTCTAATTTTTCAACACAGAATATATTTGTAGATAAATAAGCATGCTTTTATAATTTTAGAAAAAGAATTACCATTAAAAATCAATGTTTTCATTAATTTCATATACTCATAACTATTTAAAATATCTGAGAGAATACACATTAGTCCAAGATAACTACATTTTCATCTCATATGACCACAGCAAAAATACTTAAATGAGCTATTACATGATGCACTGCTTAGAACAATCTGAATTCCCACTTATTTAAACATAATTCTTGACCATATTACCTCATTACTCATTTTACAAGTGTTATTTTTCTGAAATTTAACTTACTTTTTAAGGCAAAATTCTTATGTCTTACCAAGTTTTACCAAAGTTGAAATAGTAAAAATAATTTAAGTAATTCAAATTAAAAGTTTCTCTAAAAGTCACCAATTACTAGTCTCTTTAGACATACTATACTTCAAAGGAAATTACCAAGATTTCACTTTTCACATAAACTTTTAGTAAAACCCAGTGAGACAACTGCAACAGCTTACATTTGAACATAAACATGCTGAAAATATATATTTAAATTTTAAAAACATGTACATAAATAGAAATCCCTTATCATTTCTATGACATATCTATGAAGATAAAAATCTACATGAGCATTTCAAAATATATTACTTATAAAGGTGAAAATACATGTTAAACACTATTCTACTAATTATCTAATTAAATATTTAAAGCTTTGATATCAAACTTCTAAAATCCACTGACTTACAGAAGTATAACTTCTGGTGGTTTGAGTGCATGTGTTTTTTAATCAAGTCAATTTCTAGATCATAAAAAACAAAGAAATTTTTCTTACCAATAGCACTATATCATCATTCCTTCCAACTGTGATATTAGCAGAACTTTCAAAAGCCAGCTCTTAACAAAAACAAAATAAAACTACACATAAAAATTCATTCAAATGAGAATTTTCTGCCACGTACTTGTTTGAGTTCTTTTTGAACTGTTTTCAAAATGACTAAGACACTAAAATTCAGAATTTTTTTAATGCACCAATTTTTGTGGATTTTCAAAAGATATACCTTCAGCCATCTGACCGCCACTGAAGAGCTCCTAATATTTGAATAACTCGCATCTAGCTAGTGTATTGAAGTCCCAATTCCACAGTGCATGACGAGCCTTGATGTTATCTAAACAGCAAGCAGCTTATAGGCTATTGTGCTTAACCAAACCCTTCCTTGCATTTACAATGAACCTGATTTTTTTGTGTTGAGTAAGAACAGCAGCACAGGACAAGATGAAGCTATCAGGAATAAAACTCACTAAATCTAATTTTTGTGAAAGTTAACTTTTTCTACTACTGTATAGTATTAAATCTAGAATAAGAGTCAGATCTCATTTCCTAAAACAGGATGAGTTGGCCTCAACAAGAACAGAAATCCCAAAACTTAAGGTATCTTTGCTTCAAACCTGAGTTTCACACGAGCTGTAACAATATTATAAGAGTATGTGTGGAGGATTTTCTTTGAGGATATGTATGTGCCTAGAGGATATGTATGTAACAATATTATAACAGTATGTGTGGCGGGTTTTCTTTGAGGACATGTACCTGCCTAAAATTCCAAAGTAGATAATTTTACAAGGTGATTTCATTAATGATCTGCCACTCAAGTAAAACCTCAAGCAAACTATATTCTGAATAAATATTTTTAATTTTTTACTTCAGTTGGTATTTGCCAACTTCAGGGAGACTGGAGTTAAAAGAAATAAAAACATACTATTTAATGTTCACAAAATTAAGAGTTAAAAAGTTCTCAAATGATACGCTTCATAAGTTTGTAAACATGTACTTTTGAAGTCTTAAAAATTAAAACTGCACTAAACTTTTGGGCTACCTTGTATTGTTGAAAAACAAAATGAATCATCCTACTTTATTCTGTAGTTCTAGATTCTTTTTCTGGAGAATTAAACATACCTACTCATGTTAAATAAAGATTTGATAAATACATCTTTCAAGACCACAAAGCAAAAGGTATCATAAAAATCCTAAAAAATAAACAGCACAGCCAGCATTCTGAGTATAATTTCATTGTCAAATGTGTAGCATCCTCAGCAATTAAGATGACCTTCTGCAATTCAAGAACAGTTCTACTGAAATAAAATGTGCAGTAGTCAACTGAAATAAAATGTGCCCTAACAAACATGAAATCTTTACTCACTGTACAATCTTAATTTTAATATCTATACAAATATTTGTGTAAAAAGAACAAAAAAATCTCAATCTCCCAACTGCAGTAACAAAATTGTGAAAAGGGTAAAACTTAACACTCAAGTCAGCTCCTAACAATAAGAATGACATAATATAATTTAGTGAATACATGGAAATTTTACAAGGATACCAGCTAAATTTTAACAAAGCTCTACTCAATACCCATTTTATCACTTCCCATCTTGAACTTTCTCTTATAATACATGCTTTTGTTTCTGTGTTTAGGCTTAAGGAAGACCATTGTATCCAATATACACCAAACCAAAACTGTATTTACATTTGCAAAGTGCAGTCTTTGTATAATTTATTTTTTGTGAGTTACAAAACAATGTGATAGCTTAACAAAATAAGTTATAATTAGGAAAGGTAATGCAATTTTCTGTCTTAGGGTCAATTAAAGAACATTAAGAGTTCTAACTTAACCTGCACTACAGCATATGTGCATACATTTTAATAATTTTTTATTATATACACTATTTAAAAAAAGAAAGAAACCCATTTATTCAGAGAAACTCCATGTGGTAAGACTATCATTACACAACATAATGGCTTTGAGTATTACAGTCAACTGTATAGCATTTAATCAGTACAAACTGGGAGAAGGCACCTTTGAAATGACAAATGGCATCTATGCTTTATTTTCATTATTTTAATTTAAAAAGGAAATGACTAAAATTAATCATTTACATACATCATAACTAAGTTTGCATAATTAATTTTGTTTACTTAATATGAGATTTTTTTCATTTATTCAAGTTACTCTGATCTTAACACTTTTATACTTCCCCTTAAATCTTCCTCATGTATTCAACTTTCTAAAACTCCCTACTCAAGGAGAGTTTTCAAAGTACTGTAATTGCTAGATTTATTTCAAAACTTTACTAGTAGACAGGCTCACTGTGGTTAAGACCAGTCCTAAACTGTGAATATTCAAAACTGGCAGAACCAAAAAGGCCTCAAAAGAAAACTGGCACCCACCCCTAAAACAAAAGGCTGAACAGATCTGTAAACTGGTGACATAGCTAGTGTGTCAGGATGGGAAGGGAGGAGACTTCAGTACTCTTTGAATGCTCCTACCATCTATGTGCAATAATATTTTTAAATAGATAAGGAGAGAAAGAAGAAAGACTGAGCATATGTACAGAATTCTAATTCTACCACACACGGCCACCTGTGGGCCTGAACCTATGGGAACCTCCAATGGTCTCTATTAAAGCATTCCACTCTGTGCCTGCACAGCACACTCTCACTGTTATTTTACCCCAGACACAGTAAAGTAGCCATTTGAAGGCTCCCTTAACAAATATATTTCAAGAAAGCTACAGTTGGCTCTTTTTATTTTTTTATTATTTTATTTTTCTATTTCCTCCATATTTTGGCTCCACTGAGGAAAAGTACTAACCAGAGATACAGCATAAGCAACAGCAAATTTTGAATTATTTTATCAAACTAATTCATCTATAAACCTTAAGTGACCATATATGCCATGTTCGTTACTATATTAGGAACAGTAAGAGATATACATTATCCCAAAATACAAAAAAAAAAAAAAAAAAACAGAAAGAAGAGTACAGAACTCAAGAGTCAGCTTTAACTTGTTCTTAAATGTCAACTAACTCCACATGAACTATTTTGCAAGTTCCTTCACCCATCTTGGTTTCAATTTCTCCACTAAAATGAGACGGTTGTAATAAATCACCATTCATTCCAACCATGAAAGTTTTTGACCTCCTGAAGTATTGCCTGTGTATATAGCCAGCTGTTGCACTCTTTCACCATTAGGTGGTGCTCCAACATTGGTAAGAAAGACTGACAGGTTTCACAACTTTGACAAGGCAATCACTGATTTAAGTATGATTAAAGGTAAGAAATTTTATACACTTTTTTTAGTACCAATGCAAATACTAATATGACAAAGTAGGAGCTTCTCATAATAGAACTTCTGCTGCATGTGTCTCGATGGAAAATAAGACATCACAATAAACATAAAACACATGATAATGGGGAGGGGAAGGCAGATATTATTCCCTTCATACAGACTCCCAAAATCACACTCATCTGAAACTAGAATTTAGGGTACAATGTTGTAGAACCAGGGAGGAGGGAAAACAGTAACAGTTAAAGCTCATGATCCTACTGGAGAACAGGATAAGGTAAAGTATGAAGTTATGTGATAAAATTACTTATCTTAACTGCCAACAACAACAAAAGCACCTTTATACATTGCTGCTAAGAGTGAATCTGTACTAGCTTTTTGGGAAATCAACTGACGATATACAAAAACTTAAACCTCCTACATACTCTGACCCAACAATCCCAATAAGAAATCACACATGTACCTATACGTGTATGTTATCACAAACCCTTTCTTCAAATTCCTCTCTGCACTGTTAGACTTCTGAAACAGAATATAAAAGTTTTGCACTTTTTTTTTCCTTTGGGAGTGAGACTGGGTACTTACAAACAAAAAACCTAGTTGAAACAAATGAGAGTATTTTAAACACTCACAGAAGAAACTGTATAGCATGGGCATTTGATACAAAAGAAACTGACAAATCAAGAGTTCTAATAACTATGTAAATAAATCAAATTGTTTGAGCCTAAATCAAATTGTTTAGTAATTCCCAAACTAAAAGTTAGACTTTTAGGGTTAAGGGATTAAATGGTACAAACTATTATGTATAGAGTGAGTTACAAGGATACATTGTACAAAACAGGGAATACAACCAATATTTTATGATAACTATAAATGAAGCCTAATCTTCAAAAATGTGAATCACTATTATTTTACACGTGTAACTTACATAATATTGTACATCAACTATACTTCAATTTTAAAAAGTTACTTTATAGAGGTGCAGTAAAGGTTTTCATTAAGCAATATATACATGAATGTTTCTTCTATTTTAATGCAAATTAGTAACTATTTCTTCTAAACTGTAATGCTGTTAGTCCAAATCCCTAATAGCTTGTTTGACATTTCAATCAGCAATTTAAAAGGTGGTCTTTGAAATCTAGACACATTAATTCTAAGACTCATCTTTCACATTTTAGCATAGTTACAACTGGGATATAGCTTAGGTGTCACTGTTGCAGTTGACAGTTGACCCCAGTGATGCAGCCATCAATGCATGCTCCTAGGACAGTGTTTATAGCATTGTCATTTCAGCTGAGTGAAGTGCTTTATTGCACTACAATGCTCAGTTTAAGGTGATGATTAAAAGTATTCCAAAAGACTACACTGTAGTTGAATATTAAAACATAAAGTGATCATTTGTGCAGAAAAGTATCAAAATAGAGAAGCAGGGTGGAAAGGAAGGACTAGGATTAGAAAGGGGCGGGGGCAGAGAAGAGTAGAGAGAGAGAAAAAAAAAGAGGGGTGAACAGGAGAACTTTCCAGAGAATTATACTTCTAAATCTTCAGTATGTTAAAGAGTCACACATGGACTACAGATTTGTTCATTTTTCTTATAACAACAAACTCCAAATAATTTTTCTTCATTAACTCAGCAGTTCACTTCAGGATTACTGTATTATGCTTGTAAGAATATAAAATTTACTCATGATCTATACTACAGTATGGCTCACATTTCGTTCTTCCAAACATTATAAAGACTCAACCACAAAGAAGCACAAAATCACCAGGAAACCATTCTGTACAAAGAGTCCAATCCTGCAAATTTACAGCTACAACTGACAGGCACTTGGATCAGCTTTTTTCAATTATGTGAATGTGAGAAAACCCACTTTACTCTTTTTTCTCCAATTTGAAACCTACCCAAGTTGACTCAGCACGGAAAGCAAGTATAAAGCCCTTATATCTGCATTCAACGAATACTTCAATAATATGGAACTTTAAGTTTCTGTTGGAGAGGATAACGGCCTTACTCAAGGCACAACTATCACAGAAACCTAAACTTCCTCATTTCCTGTGGTCATTCTGTAACCCACTATTCAGGATTAAAGAAAAAAATCAATGTGTTTGGGTACTACTGACTGACATTTGTAGAAGGATTTTTAGTTTACAAAATATTTTAACTGGCATTATCTACTTTCAGTTTTCAATCAATATTGTCTTTTAAAAACTGAAGAAAAATAATCTTCACTTAACTAAGATTAGCATTTTGCACTTTCCCTAGAAGGCCAAGCATGGAATGACTTTATATAGAAAAGCCTTACCAACACATTAAGGGATGTCATGTAGATAGCACCATCCATTTTCCAAAAATTCATCTGAAAGCAACACATACTTGAAATGCATGCTTTCATATGGAAAACAGTGACTAAGTTCCCAAGACAGAGCACAAATGACCTTTTTACCTACCACAATGCAGCTGAATTCTACTTCCTATCATACTAGCCTGGGTCATGGGGCAGGTAGCCAGGTGACCAAGCCTCTACTTCCTCTGCCCACTTCTTAATTATTAATATTTCCCAAGCCTCCACTTCCTCTGCCCACTTCTTAGCCATTAATATTCTCTATGCTTCTGTCAGGGGCAAAGGGTGATACCACTGTCCCATCAACCATGGCAACCACCAATCAGTACTGTCAGCACTGCTCTCTCCCAGACCCACAGAGTCAAACATCTACTGACCACATTTTGCTAACACCAAAAAGGCTTGTTTCATCTTCCAAAAACCTGCTCTCCCACTTGCTGCCATCACTACTAGCTCCCCTCTACCCCTTTAACAGATAAGATAGCCCTTGCCTCAAAAGCCATGCCAGGAATTTGGAAGTCACCCTAGACTCCTACCTATCCCACACCTTCTATATCCATCTGGGCTCTGTCTTATCATCTCTGCTTTTCTCATACCCACCTCCCCTATCTGCACAGGCATGCCTCAGCTCGGGTCCAGAGCCTTCTCCAGTCTCCCCCATTCAAACCAATAGAAGAACCAGATAGCATCATTTCTCTTTGTTTAAAATTTCCAGAGCTTGCTATTGTCTGCAGCAGCATTTCCCAATTGATAAAAGTCCCTCCAAAATTTTAAAGGCATTGCCTGCTCATATAAATTGAAGAAAAGTACTGAACTAAACAAGGTGCAGCAGCCTTTTACTAGCAAGTCTTTGGAAAGTTTACAGCACACTGCTACTATGCGTTTGCCCTCCATGGGAAATGGGCAGAAGAGGCCCGACAGGCTCCAAGACAAAGTCCTTCGGAGCCTGGCCTGCCTAGCTGTCAACATCCTCCTCCAGTCAACAGTGATTATTATTCACCTCCTACAAACCTTAATCCAGTCTATACAGAACACAGCTTGCAGTTCCTCTAAGAGCCCTACTGATTCCTCATTCCATTCCTTTATGTAAGTTGTTCCTTCTGCAAAAAATGCCCTCCCCTACCTAACCTAGTCTGGCTGAAGACCTCCTGCTAGTCCTTCCAGACCATGGTCAACTACCTTCTCTAGGAAGCTCTGATGAATCTCTAAGAAATGAAATTTTTCTCTTATAAAGTATGGAGCGGGCATTGTGGTTCTAGCATGCAAAGAGGCTGGCTCATGTAAGAGTCGAGAGTACATCTGACTGAGTTTCCCTGAAGGGTCTCCCCATCGTCATTTCACCCACTCCCACCCAGGAGCAGCAGGGGTGCTGCTGGCAGCGGTAGATGGAGCTGGCGCTGTGGCAACCCCATGGATCACTCATTCTTTTTGGACTGAAAAGCTTTGTTTCTGTTTTAGAGACAATTTTTCATTATTATGGACAGAGAGTCTCCCAACATGTTCATCAATGAACTTAAAACAGGGCCTTTATCCTAGCCAAGTATTAGTATCTTGAAATCTAACCCCAGACCAATTGTTTGATTTAGGGAAAGGCAAATTGAAAACACCAAGATTTTGCCAAAGTACTCTAATATTTCAAAATAAATCTAATAATATTACATTAGCATTCCAGCAAGAATCATTATGGTTGATCACTACTTCTTATTTCATAAAAAATCATTTGTTGGAATGTCATGTCCACACATGCCAAGTACGTGCTACATTCTGGAGATTACAAAGATTACATTTCTAACCTCAAGAAGCCAAATCTAGGTTAGACAAGTAAGCAAACATATCACACAAAGCGGTTGCATACTGCAGTGAAGTATGCATCACGGGAGCACTGAGAGAAGGGAGGGGCACAGGGAGGGAGGACGAGGCGTGAAGGGGACAGAGAAGTCTGCAGAGAAGAACTAGCTCTCCCTTGATCTAAGACCTGATGACCTGAGCGGTGAAGTTCATCAGGCAAACAAGCCGTACAAAGACGGGAAACGAGAGAGGGATGGACTCCAAGTAGAGGAATTACCACATGCACAAGTGCTAAGGTAAGAAATCTGAGAAAACGTCAGGGCATACACGTTGCCTGAACTAGCTGGAGCAGAGGATGGCCTCTGAGGAATGGTTGGAAATGGAGCTTTAAAAGATGGCACAGAATCAAATTATGATGAAAGACCTTGTTTGATAAAGTTATGGATTAACTTGTATGTAATGAAGCTTCTGAACTTCTCTCAACTGAAAGAGACCGAAGGCCATGAGGAGGGGCCCACATTCCCAAAGAATACAATGTGAACGGGGTGCAGTGCAGCAGTTCTGAGTTCCCTTGCTAGACTGTGTACCTCTAAGAAGGCAGAACTCACTTATCAGTGTATACCCAACATTCGGTCCTGTGCTGGGCACCGACAGGATCTAACAAAGTATCCAATAGTTAGATATGCTAACACAAACTCAGGGCTCAACTAAGAAGCCCTAACCCAGCCTCCTTCCTTACTGCCTATAAAATCACAACTCTTATGCACTACAGTAAGTGGTAATTGCCACAACTTTTAAAAGAACACGCAGAAAGGTCACTCGCTATGGGATGCAGAGAAAGGATTTGGGGAAAAAACACATTAAGATGCTTTTGAACCTGAAAAAATTAAGCAGTTTTTCTATTCTTCTCACTAAAAACTGAACAGAAAATACCTGTGGATTATAACAAGTATATTTTCACATCAAAAGAACTCAGATAAAAATAGATTAAATAAAAATAAGTAAATGACAAATAAATAAAAATAAGTAAATAACAAATAGATAAAATAAAAATCTATTTTAACTAAGAATTTGCTAGATTAGTCTTTCAAGTACTTAAGTGCTACTTAAGCCACCTGCCTGTAGTACTTTACATTTTACTTAGTAAACTGAATTATATTATGATAATTAGCAGTCAAGTAAGAACTCTGGTGCTTGGGGATATAATAAAAATAGTAAGGAAAAAATATTTGGTCCAAGAAGAACCAGTGACTCACATTTTAACGAAATCAATCCAAAGGCCACAGAAGTGAAACAAATGTCAAGCCCTCTTTTTAAAGAAAAGATGAAGACATACTTCACTAACCAGAATTTCTAAATAAGGGAACATAAAGTCCTATTAAGAAAACATAATTAAACATATTTTTAGATTTTATAATGTAGCCAGGGAGAGGAAAAAAAAAGGTAACAGTAATACAGAGGATAGGGGGGTGAAGAGTCTGAAGACACACCCAGGAACATCAAGATAAAAATAAACATCAAATGTATAAGAGACACATGAAATTAACACTTTTTAGGATGTTGCTACCAAAGACACAAAATCATGGTATTTTTCCTATGAAAAGCCTGAATTAAACAGTATGTCATTATGGCCTGCTACTCTAGTTGAAAAAAGAAATCCTCAATCACAATCCACACACTCTCTCATCACACACACACACACACACACACACACACAGGGCGGCTTGTTTTGACTATGTTAAATATTATTAAACTAACAATAGTAATTTACCAATTACTGGGCCTCTTACCCTCAGAACTCTCTAGGTTTTATTATCTCCATTCAGCAAATGAAGAAACTAAAAACTACTTAACTATAGAGGTAGTTAAGCGATGAGGCTGGAATTCAAAATCTCTTATATGTATAAGGTTCTGAGACCACATTTTAACCAATATACCATGCCCTCTACTGGGGCATATGACTGTTAAATCTTTAGAGACCATGACATTTCTTTAAAGAATGGGGTCTTCTTACTGTGCTACCCCCACAGTGATATTAAGTTCAAATACTTTAAGCTTCATGGAAAATATTAACAACTTATAGTTGTTTCAAGATAAAGCAAATCTTGCTCCCAGTAAGGTGACATTCACTCTTAAAAACACTGAAAGTAGCTGAATATCCACCTAAAATTACAAAAAGTACCAACAGTGCCCCAATAATCCCAACTTTATTCCTTAGCCCTTAATTCTGCTAGTGTGTGGTATAAAACACCCAGTATAACCCTAGGGAAATAGATTTTCTTAAACACCTAATTTCTTTCTCTATTATTCACACTGTAGAATCACATCACACATGGATTTAATTACATCAATCCAATTATCTGTGCTGCAAGAAAAAAGAAAAACACTCTAAATAACGGTGGTAGGATGCTTGCCCTCACATCCTCGTACCAGAGTGCGCAGGCAATGGAGACTGACTCTGCTGTTCCTCCGTCGATCCAAAGTCCAGTCCCCATGGAGATTACGACTCCAGAAAAAAAGTCACCTGTACTAACAGCTGGGGAAAACACTAGCTTTTGAGAACTGAAAAACAGTACGTTGGTTAACCAGTTTTCAAACTGGTGCCTTCCTAAACCACTTTTTCACGGGTAATTTTGACTACACAGGATTTTACCTTAAATGAGAATTAAGTCCAAAGCCCCTACATAAAACTGGATTTCACTTTACTCAGGACTTCAGATCAGAAAGAATTAGGATCCAAAACACTTGTCTTTTATATAGCAGAGTAAGCTACTATTTTTCACCCCACTTTACAAGTGGGAAAAAGAGAGCAATAGGATGCTGTAAAGAAGCCACACTAAACACATGTGAGAGCTGTTCCATGACTTACTTTAAAATAAACTAAAAATGTAATAGAAGTCTGTCAAATGATCAAAAGCAATACTTTAAAGCTGGTTCTCAACGGAGAAAAAAAACAAACCCACAAACATCCACCAAGCTTTGAGGTGTACCATTACTACACAGTTCAAACTAAAGACAGGGTGAAAAGAATACCCAACCAACAGAAAGCTTGTCCTTTACCAACATGCGGTCACTTACCTCTCCAGACATCAGTTTCCTTTTCTATAAAAAGAAGGGACTAATCTAAATAACCTTTGACTGTTCAACATTATTATTTTCCAATCTCATACCTCCTTATTTCAATGTCCAACTCATAAATCTTTTGTGAAAAAAATAAGAAAAACTAAGTATGAGTCAATTAATCAAGTGTGCTAAGGTAGAACAGTTCTTCACTTCGCTATCAACAACAGTCAGAAATACTTTTATTTAAAAATTTTGAGAAAGATTATATAGACATCAGCAAGTTTCACATCATGTACTCAGGAAATTCTACTCTAACTCACTGTTCCTGGAAATTTTATTTCTAACCTAACTAATATCTGACTGTCAATGGCTTTTTTTTCCCCAGGGAGGTGGGGGGTTATGGAGGCCGTGGCTTGTGGGATCTTAGTCCCCCAACCAGGGACTGAACCCAGGCCCCTGGCAGTGGAAGCAGAGTCCTAACCACTGGACTGCCAGGCAATTCCCTCAACAGATTATTTAAAAGCAAGATCCATAGCAAGTAAGTGAAAGGGTTAACTGGACAAAAATTTTGATTAAGAGATTGATTACAACTTACTTCACGCGTTTCAGGTCACATGCAAAAAAGAGACTTCAAACAGAGTACTACTCCTTCCTGCATTCTCAGCTCATCCTAGTTTTAGTGGCTTTGGTGACAGAAGGGGTGAAAGATGCATTTTCACCTGTAACTTCAAAGACACATGCCTCTGGGCAGCTCCATTCTCATAAATCTGCAAGAACTCTTCCCTTGGGGAGACACCTTATGGTACATTAAGTCCTTTTTAAATTTGGACAGTCTCTAAGTTTGTTATTTGAGTTAATGACTTACCATCTCACCTAGCAAAGGCCCCAATACAAGCCTTTGGGTTTAAGTATCATGAGGTCTGGTGTTAGGAAAGTTCTCTCTGGAGAGCTGGTCTATGGAAACTCTTCAGCATTCCTCATCCTTAACTTTCCTCACTCTCAGACATTTGACACCTGGCCAACTCTCCTTTTCCTTCATTCCACTTTTTTCCTTTCTTACTGAAGATCAAAAAGTAATTTCAACTCACCATTGTAATAGTGATCGTTTCTTCCAATTAGCATTTATTCATGACATTTCATATTATCTCTATGTTTAATCTTACTAATACAAATGTTTTTATCTCAATTTTATAATTACTAGTTACCATTAATTTCCCTGTGGCTTCCCTTGTGGCTCAGCTGGTAAAGAATCTGCCTGCAATGTGGGAGACCTGGGTTCGATCCCTGGGTTGGGAAGACCCCCTGGAGAAGGGAAAGGCTACCCATTGCAGTATTCTGGCCTAGAGAATTCCATGGACTGTATAGTCCATGGGGTTGCAAAGAGTCGGACATGACTCAACGACTTTTACTTCACCATTAATTCAACATATTCTACCTTATAAATGATACTGACTTTTCTCCAGATTAAAAAGCTTAGAACCTTTTATTTTTTAACCTGAATGTTAAAATACGTGGCCCAATTCTGATCCTCTCTTATTCCTCTACTCTCAACAAATGAAGATTAAAGACACTATCACACACACACACAAAAAGACGCTACCTATCATTTCCTTGCACATTACCTGGACTAGTTAAATGGGTCAATTAGAATACAGTTTGATAACTACAGATTTACTGTCTCCAACAAACCAGTGGTCTTCATTTCACACAGAAAAACTATGTTCCAAAACCAAAGACTAAATCTCATCAGCTAACTCTTAGATCCAGATTGAACCAGATGAGCTATCTAGCACATTCAGAACACATTCCATCACTGGAACAAACCTGAATATGTACCAAGTAGATCTCAGACATCAGACTGTGTTCCTTTAGCATACCACTGACAGTTGTTTTAAGAATGTTGTTTTCAGTAAGTGATAAGCTGCTAACTCCTATTCAATTTAAGATCCATTCACAAGGTCATCCGCTTAGATTACTCCGTATACCAGTGAACAGAAACCAGCTTTAAATGAACCAAGTAATCAATATCATTACGAAATTGTATTTCTGTCTCCTAAGATTTTAGAAATTACAACCCTCATTGTCATTTACAGGCATGAAGTTCCCATTTCCACCATCACCTAGACCAGTGGGAAAAGTTACAAAAGAAAGACAGAATTCCACAGGATGCCCCATATCACTCATCACTGCCCATTTCCTAGGACTGCCATCAACTTTAGCAATAAAGTATATTCACATCTTGAAACTTTATATTTACAGTGGTTACAAAACCACCATACTAAACAAGCACAGCCAGAGTCAGTATATAGAATGGAAGGGGCAAAAAAACTATTTACTACGTGCCAGGAAGAGTGCTCTTTCCTTTACATATGCTCTCAGCAGGTCCTCAAAACTGTGATGTAAGTACTAGTATTCTCCTTTGTTAATAAAACAAGAAAGAAAAAGAAGAACAGGGAAGTTAAGCAAAGGAACAGTATGATAATTTTAATAACCAGAGCTACCCCAAATAAAGCTTCCTGGACAAAGAACTCAGCCCTCTTACTACATAATTTGAACACGGAGTCAAAGCAACGACTGTCAACTTTATTTTCAAAAGAAATTGCTACTTAATATTTTTATTATAACTGCACTACTTAGGATTTAAAGTAACCAGGATCAACATTTTTCCTACTCAATTCTCTGATCAAAAACAGGCTTTGTTGTTCTAATGTTCAAAAATCTCACTTAGCTGTCTCACCCTCACCTGATCTAATGGTGGGTAATGCAAAAACAAGGACACTAGCAAAAGTAAACTTGCATGACAGTGATTAATAAAAGGCCCACTATTTCAAGCAACTGCCTTTAAAAGGGGTTGCTAAACCATAATGGGATGCTCACAAACTTTTATTTTGGCAACTATAGCCTATTCTGCAAAGCAACAATCCTAAGAATACCACATATATTCCAGTGAAACAAAATTAATACGTGTGCTGAATTTTAAGCAAAGGCAGAGCATTTTTAACTAGGTAATCACCCTTCAAAAGACAATCAAATCAGATTAGCAGCAGTCTTCAGAAAAGTGTTCATTTTGCAATAATCTTAAATGTTCCTGCATTTCTCAAAGATTTAAAAAAATTCTAACTTCCTGACTCAGAGATCCAAAATAGCCATTACATACACAAATGTTCTACTCATTTAGTTTGGAATCATGTGCAGGAAACCTAGGTTTGTGTTTCTAGGTTTACAACCCCATACCCATTCATTTTGCACTAATATAACCACTAAATATAGCTCTAAAACACTGATGATTAAAAGTAGTTAATTATGTGAGTGATTCATACCTCCTATGTCCAGACACCAAGATCCAAGGATGTTTCTTTCAGATCTATGGGAAAAGGAATGATAAACACCTGTTACAAAAGCTTTCCAAATTCGGAAGCTCTGAATTTTTGTCAATCCCCAATCACTGGTGGTGCTGGAGAAGACTCTTGAAAGTCCCTTGGACAGCAAGGAGATCAAACCAGTCAATCCTAAGAGAAATCAACCCTGAATACTCATTGGAAGGACCGATGCTGAAGAAGCTCCAATAGTTTGGTCACCTGATGCGAAGAGCCGACTCATTGGGAAAGATCCTGACGCTGGGATAGAAGGCAGAAGAAGAGGGCGACAGAGGATGAGATGGTTGGATGGCATCACCCGTTCAATGGACATGAATTTGGGCAAACTCCGAGACGGTGAGGGACACGGAGGCCTGGAGTGCCACAGTCCATGGGGTCGCAAAGAATCGGACACGACTTGATGACCAAACAACAACAAAATCAGATTCCCTCGGCTCCCCACGCCCGCAAAAGGAAAAGAAAAAAACCAGGTCACACATCCATCAGAACCTAACTTTTCGGAAGACGTGGGGAGAAGGAAAAGCTATAAAGAGAGCGGTCACGTAACTACTGGAGGAAAGGGCCCTAGGTGTTTCTAGAGTCGAAGTGAGAGGCCTTTGGCAAGTTAAGTCACTTTTCCCCTCTGGGCCTCACTCGGCTTAATGCGGTGACTGGCAAGGCTATTACTCCGTGATTCCTCAGTAAGCACCCAAGCAAACCCATCAGGCTCCCTGCCAATACTGCTACCTTCGATCTCACCATCTCCATGACTTTCTAAAAGCGCTGGACCACCTCACCATCTCACTCTCAAATCCCAACACACTTGCCTCCCCAACTAGCGGCGTTTCCTATCCAGGCCTTCACACCCACAACGTGAAGCCCTTCTTCTCGCCGCACCTGTCCCAGACAATCAACAGTCTTAGCGCTCCCCTCCTCACCCTACACACACCTTCCCCGAAAAATGATGCCCAATTCCGGCCCGAGAAGGCCGACCTGGTGCCCGCCACCCCCAACAATACCACTGACCTCTTCCAACCTCCCACATCACCACCACCACCCGCTCCACGCCCCGTTCACCCTGCCCTCCGCCGTGACGGGGAAGCTGGAGCCACTCACCTGGCGCCCCGGCGCCGTCTCCCGGGCGGCCTGCCGTCCGGAGCTGCCAAAGAGCCGTGTGGGGCCGGGGCCGGGTTCGCCGCTGTAGCCGCCGCCGCTTCACCTCAGCCCAGCCCCATCGCCCTCGGCCGGCGCCGGCGGCCGCGGGTCGCTCGAGCTCGAGGAGCCGCCGCCGCCGCGCGCTGCGGCTCCGGGTGAGGGGAGGGAGGCGCCGCGGCGGGGCCCGGGCCAAGCCGGGCGCTGGGGCGTCCGCGCTCTCCTCCTCTGCGCCCGCGGCGGCTGCGTGCAGCCGCAACAGGGCGAGAACAAGGGCGGGCGACAGGGGGAGATAGGCAGGGGAGGGGGGCGTTCTGCACTCCGAAACTGCCTCTCGCAGCCAGCGACGACGCGAACCCCCCTCCCCTCAGCGGTGGCGCCCGGATCAAGCTGCGGGGAGAGCCAGCGAGCGGACAGGAGAGCGCGCGCTGCTAGCTCGGGACTCCCGCGCCGGATGTGAGGTCACGTGCTTGCCTCATCCAGCGCGGAGGGCGGAGGGGCGCAGAGGGTACGCCGGGAGGGGCGGGGCCGGAGTGGGCGGGGGCGATGGCCAGGCCCCGCCCACATCTTCCCCTTCAGTCCCCTTTCCCCAGGCCAGAGCAGAAGAGAAAGAGGGAGTAAGAACGCTGCTGAGGAGCTGTGTGTTGGGTAGGTTACTAACGCAGGACGGCATTTTTTTTTTTTTTGGCGGGAGGAGGTGATATTTGCCATCTTGGCCGCCGTGCAAAGACCAGTTTACAGTCCAAATCCTCATTTTATGAACAGGGAAACCGAGTTGTAGTGAGGGGCCTAGCCTGACTTGCCCAGAGTCAAGGTCACAGAGGTAGCTTGTACAAGAATGATGGAGAGGAGGTCAGATCCTGGCTCGGCTCGCGGTTCCTTAACATTACACTCCCCCTTGCAGAAACCAAAAACTATAGATCGCATTTAACAACCGACTCAGCGGTGCCCAGCCTTGCGAGGAGGACTGGAAGGCGTACCCAAGAGAAAGCTCCCACGCGCCCACTACACCTCCTCCAGTGATAGGGATTTTCTTCCGACAGCGCTGGATGCAAATTAAATACTTCCCCTAGCAGAAGATTTATCTCGGGGTACAGAGATGAACAAATCTTCCGGCCGCGTGAGCAAATCGCAAATTCGATTTTCGCGGCGTCCCTTGGGCGACCCGCACAAGGAGCGCACTCAGCCACCTGTTGCCTCGGGCTCGATTTTCGCGGCGTCCCTTGGGCGACCCGCACAAGGAGCGCACTCAGCCACCTGCTGCCTCGGGCTCCGGCCATCTTTTCGCCCTAAGACTCTCGCCCGTGCCCTTTAGGCCCCGCCATCACTGTTAGTGTCATTCACCTCGCGGCCAACAGAACTCCCATCTGCAGGGGCGGAAGTACGGAAGAGGCTCCGGACCTCTGGTGCACCGCCCTTGGGAGCTGTCAGGCTCTGGTTCCTGGCACATGATCCTACAAGTTGGGGGTTGCTACCCTTGATCCACGACACGTGGTGACACCTCATCTGAGACAGCACACACCCATGACATCGATGTCGCCTCACCAGGAGCCAGGAACACGCTCCTGGGCCTCTATGTCACCTGGAGCGGGACAGTTTACGCGCACTTCCTCGTACCGCGTCGTGTGGCGCACACTGTACCCAGATGGATCTGTAGCCCTCTCTCTAGCCCATGGGATCAGTCTCACTGTCTGTTTCCTCCCTCAAATGAGTAAATGAGATAAGGAGCGTGGTCGTTGTTGGGCAAACTATAAGAAGCTGTCTTGGTGGGGTTGAGCCCATAAAGCTTCCTTCCTCACCTCTCACTGCTACTTGGATCCTCGCTGTTTTCCCTCGGCCATTAAACAAGCTTAGCTCCTAAAAACAAAACTATGGCGCCCAACCTCCGCTCCAAGTACCCTCTCCAGTTAGCTTCCAAGGGCTCCACTCCCTCTCATGACCTCTTAAACAGTGGTCTCTCTGCTGTCTCCACTTCCTCATTTCTCCTCACTGGGCATTCCAGCTTCCCCTCTTCTCCCCAACACACACCCTTCCTCATCCTGCTTGGGTAAGATAACCCCTGAGTTTCATTCTCCCAAATCTTAGTAGGCATTCTGCAGGCATTCTCTTTCTGGGTCTCTCTGTTACATTTGACAATTCAGATGACCCCCACCTTCTGGAATCTCAACATTCTCTTGGTTTGCGGAAGAGTATACTCTTCCAGTTCTCACATCTCAGTAAATAAGGCCTCTGCCTCCTTGGGTGGCATCCTTAAGTGCCACTAATCGTGAGTCTCCACCTTATATGCAAGACTCCAAACCCACAGTTCTTCTCATTCTACTTTTAGGAGATCACCTCCAACCTCACGTTGCAATTACCCAATCAGCAGTTGCAGCCCAGACCTCTTCCACAAGAGTTAGACCCAAATATCCAACTGCCTGCCAGGAAGCTCTAGATATCATAGGGGTGCCTCAAACTCAGCTTGTCCAAAACTAAACTTGCCCTCTGCCTTCAAAGCAGCCCTTCCCTCAGCTGTTGGCACCAGCATCCACAGCCATCAGAATTAGAAAGTTGAGAATGAATGTGAGTGTTTTTATTTTATTTTGGCCTTGCAGCAGGGCATGTGGCCTGACCAGGGATGGAACCTGCCCACCCATCCTGCTTCTTCCCCCTGCAGTGGAAGGCAAAGTCTTACCCACTGAACCATTAGAAAAGTCCAAGTGTGAGTCATTATTGATTCAGCCCCTTGTCTTATCCAATCATCTAGTCATTTCTATTTCACCTCCTTAATAAGCCTCAAATCTCTACCTCCATTTCCACTGGCAAACATTCCAGTCATCCTTTCCAACCTGAACTATTACAGTAGCCTCCTAACAATCTCTTCAGACAAATTCATCCTCCACTCAGCCTCCAGAGTGAACTATCTAAAACACAAACGTATCTAAAAGTCAAGTGGGCCCTATTAGAAAGCATCACTACGAACAAAGCTAGTGGAGGTGATGGAATTCCAGTTGAGCTCTTTCAAATCCTGAAAGATGATGCTGTGAAAGTGCTGCACTCAATATGTCAGCAAATTTGGAAAACTCAGCAGTGGCCACAGGACTGGAAAAGGTCAGTTTTCATTCCAATCCCAAAGAAAGGCAATGCCAAAGAATGCTCAAACTACCGCACAATTGCACTCATCTCACACGCTAGTAAAGTAATGCTCAAAATTCTGCAAGCCAGGCTTCAGCAATACGTGAACCGTGAACTTCCTGATTCAAGCTGGTTTTAGAAAAGGCAGAGGAACCAGAGATCAAATTGTCAACATCTGCTGGATGATGGAAAAAGCAAGAGAGTTCCAGAAAAACATCTATTTCTACTTTATTGACTATGCCAAAGCCTTTGACTGTGTGGATCACAATAAACTGTGGAAAATTCTGAAAGAGATGGGAATACCAGATCACTTGACCTGGCTCTTGAGAAATCTGTATGCAAGTCAGGAAGCAACAGTTAGAACTGGACATGGAACAACAGACTGATTCCAAATAGGAAAAGGAGTACGTCAAGGCTGTATATTATCACCCTGCTTATTTAACTTATATGCAGAGTACATCATGAGAAACGCTGGGCTGGAAGAAGCACAAGCTGGAATCAAGATTGCCTGAAGAAATATCAATAACCTCAGATATGCAGATGACACCACCCTTATGGCAGAAAGTGAAGAGGAACTCAAAAGCCTCTTGATGAAAGTGAAAGTGGAGAGTGAAAAAGTTGGCTTAAAGCTCAACATTCAGAAAACAAAGATCATGGCATCCAGTCCCATCACTTCATGGTAAATAGATGGAGAAACAGTGGAAACAGTGTCAAACTTTATTTTTTGGGGCTCCAAAATCACTGCAAATGGTGACTGCAGCCATGAAATTAAAGCTTACTCCTTGGAAGGAAAGTTATGACCAATCTAGATAGCATATTCAAAAGCAGAGACATTACTTTGCCAAGAAAGGTCCGTCTAGTCAAGGCCATGGTTTTTCCTGTGGTCATGTATGGATGTGAGAGTTGGACTGTGAAGGAGGCTGAGTGCCGAAGAATTGATGCTTTTGAACTGTGGTGTTGGAGAAGACTCTTGAGCGTCTTTTGGACTGCAAGGAGATCCAACCAGTCCATTCTGAAGGAGATCAGCCCTGGGATTTCTTTGGCAGAAATGATGCTAAAGCTGAAACTCCAATACTTTGGCCACCTGATGCGAAGAGTTGACTCATTGGAAAAGACTCTGATGCTGGGAGGGATTGAGGGCAGGAGGAGAAGGGGATGAAAGAAGATGAGATGGCTGGATGGCATCACTGACTCGATGGACGTGAGTCTGAGTGAACTCCGGGAGTTGGTGATGGACAGGGAGGCCTGGCGTGCTGCGATTCATGGGATCGCAAAGAGTTGGACACGACTGAGAAACTGAACTGAACTGATCTAAAATCCTGCAGGAGTTCCCCCTGGTGTCTTGCTGTTACATGTATCTCCAAGGAACGCAACAGGAACTTGTCAATGCACTCTTGCCTTTAAAAGACCACAGAGAGGTCCAAACTTCAAGAAACAGCCAACATCCCCAAAATAAGGCACCACATGGCCAAACAAGAAAAAGCTATAGGAAGAAAAAGGGCAATTGAATATTTCAAACAGTTTTCTGTTACAGATGTTCTGGGTAGGAAAGAAGAGAATTTGGACACTGATGGGAGGAGCTCCTGAGTCACTGGGAAAAGCTTGAGCATGTTTATAGGTTAAGGGGAAAGATAAGCTAGAAAAGGAGAAGCCAAAGATGAAGGGAAAGGGAGTGGAGTGAAGCTTGAAAAGTTCTGGAAGGCTGGCTGGTTCTTGGCCCAAGATAATTCTGGGCCTGGACTTCTGTTCATGCTGAGCCCAGCCCTTCCCTCCTCTAATCCTACTCATTCCTTGAGACCCAACCTCCAATTACAACTCCAAATAAGTAACAGTCCTCCATGTGTGCATGTGCTTAGTCACTCAGTCATTTGGTAAGCTCTCACTTAACTTTCCACCCTTATTCTCGATTGTCTTCCCCTCTTACATCATCTTACCTTTCTAGTTCATTGAAAAAAAAAAATTGTAGACCATCAAGAGGGAACACCCACAAATCTATGCATTAACCCACACCGGCATGGAGTATCTCCTTCACTCACCTTTTTGCCGAGGGGCAGACAGTGCCTCCTTCCAAGAGCTCTAACCCTTTGTAAGTATAGTCCTGGGCCTCCCAAAGGTCACTGCTATTGCCAGCTCCAGTGGATACTTTTTAGTCTTTATCTCTCAACCCTCTCAGCAACTTTATCTCCCATTCTTGAAACACTTTTATCTGGATGTCTCTTTCCTATTTCCTCATCCCTCTTTGTGTGTATCATTTCAAACTCTTGTGGCTACTGCCGCTGTCTCACCTCTAAACGGTGCTGCTCCCCCAGGCTGAATGCAGGGCCCATTTTTCTGTTTGTACAGTCTGTGTGGATGTGTTGTTGGATTTTGGTCTTTGTTTTGGTTTGCTTTGGTTTTGTCATCTATGGACCTTACAAAACTTGTGGATGGGCTTCGGGAGGTCTATAAATTCCTTAAACTTGAATGAAAACAAATACTTTTAAAGGAAGAAGTATAGCTTCTATCAGCTTTTCAAAGTCATCTGGAACCCCCCAAAAGGATAAGAGCACTTATCTATATTTGCTCCCCCAAATGATATCAATCACCATGGTGATAGCTATCATCTGTATGTACATTTATAACATAATGATATATATATGTATCTGTAGCCCAGGTCTCACTTCAGAATCCCTGGGCCGTATGTCCATGAGCCATATGTCACATAATTCCTCAGTAGTACCTCATCAATTCACTCATCCAAAACTCAACTCTTGCCCTTCTTCCCCAAACCAGACATTCACCTAGGCTTTCTGGTCTGGTGGCACTGTTACCTAACCAGCTCCACAAACCAGAAACCTAGGGGTCATTCTTTCCAATTCATTCTCATATCCACTACAAATCCTTTCATATCTCATCATCTCTACTTCCACTAGAATAATTCAAGCCACCTGCATCTCTCACCTGGAACTACTGCCTTACCCTCCAACTGATTTTTCGAATTTCATCCTTGTTGTTGTTCAGTTGCCACGTTGTGTCTCTTTGTGACTCCATGGACTGCAGCGTGCCAAGCTTCCCTGTCTTCCACTGTGTCCCACAGTTTGCTCAAATTTATGTCCCTGAGGTCTATGATGCTATCTAACCATCTCATCTTCTGCCATCCTCTTCTCCTTCTGCCTTCAGTCTTTCCCAGTGTCAGGGTCTTTTCCAATGAGTTGGCTCTTCACATCAGGAAGGCCTGCCCTCCCAGAAACCATTTCATCCTTACCCATTTCCAATCCCATTCTTACACAACAGCAAAGTGAATTACTATGTGTGACTTGGAGCATAGCTTCTGATAAACATTTTCAATTGCTCCTTATTTCACTGAAAATAAAATGTGAACGTCTTTGACCTACAAAGTCCAGTGTTGGATGTGGCCTGCCCAGCATTACACCTTTCCTGGCACTCCTGTCTTTCACCTTCCTCCCAGCCTAGATCTTTCCCCACTTCACCTCATTCTAATCACAAGCCTTCTTTCAGTTCTTCAAACAGATTGCACTTTCCTGCCCTCAGGGGCTTTGCACAACCATTTGTTTCTCTCTTTCCCTTGTTTCCTTGCTTGGCTAACCCTCGCAAATTCAGCTCTTGGCTTAAATATGTGTACATCAGTTCTTGATAAAGACCTTCCCTAACTATTCGTTCTTTCCTTTATTTTCTGATGCCCTCCATTTATTTTCTTTATAACCATCATCCCAATTTTAATTACCTGTGAGTTTATGTATGTATTTAACACTATCTCCCCCACCAGATTTCAACTCTGTAAAGATGAGGACTTATTACGGTGCCAGAATTTTTCTAGAAGGGGCTTAAAAGTAGTAGTCCTTTTGAGAGAGGAAATGGTTTGTCTTGAGGCTATGTTTGCATGGCACTTTACGTAAGACTGAAAAAGTTATCAGTTTTCCATGTTTATAAAGGGCAAAGGAGTTTTGGAATTAAGGGGAAGGGACACAGAAAGCATTTCCCCTGCCCTCCCAAGAAGCCATCTCTTCGTGCTGCTGAGTTGGTTTGGTTTATCGCTACAGATCTAGCACTAGATGAAGCCTTGCATGGCCTTCCCAGGTGGCACTCATGCTGCTGCTAAGTTGCTTCAGTGGTGTCTGACTTTGGCGACCCTATGGACCGTAGCCTGCCAGGCTCCTCTGTCCATGGGATTCTCCAGACAAGAATACTAAAGTGGGTTTCCATGCCCTCCTCCAGGGGATCTTCCCAACCCAGGGATTGATTACCACCTGGTACTAGTGGTAAAGAACCTGCCTGCCAATGCCAGAGACATAAGAGACAGGTTCAATCCCTGAGTTGGAAAGATCCCCTGGAGGAGGCCATGGCAACCCACTCCAGTATTCTTGCCTGGAGAATCCACAGACAGAGGCGTCTGGCAGGCTATGGTCCATAGCGTTGCAGAGAGTCGAACACGACTGAAGCGACTGAGCGCACACTTGTGAAGCCTGACATATGGTAGACTGTCAAATGTTTGTTGTCAAATGTGAATGAATGAATTTACAGTCTCAAACACCATCTCTGTTAAATGCCTTTCCTGACCCTCAGGCTAAGGATACCTATTCTGTTCATCTTTTCCACTACATTTACAATCTTGAATGAGTACCTTGTTTGGTGTCTGTCTTCCATTAGTCTATGTTGCATTCATGTTTTTGCTTTTACAATTCTAACTACTTTCATATGGTATTTGATCATTATAGCAATACCAACACTAAAAGTTGTAGCTACTAATATCTATATTTTTTATAGATGAAGAAATGGAGGTAGCTTTATATGTATCATTTCATTTAATCATTGGAATAATTCAGGAAGTAGGTACTATCATCATCTCAGTGTTTACAGATGAAACTGAGGAAAGCTTAAAATTTCATTTTACAGAGTAGGAAAAGATACTATTAATAAGAACTCTCTTAAAGTCACAGAGCTAATAAACAACACACAGCCTGCATTCAACATAGGAAGCTTGGCTCCAGGGTCAAACTCTTGATCAGTACAACCAAATGAAGCTGTAGGGATCCAGCCTCTGGGATCCAAACCCTTTGGATTATCTGTTGAAGCACCCAGACCCTGACTTTTCATGAGCAGATACCCAACTCATCCATCCTTAGCACCTAGATCAGATCAGATCAGTCGCTCAGTCGTGTCCAACTCTTTGCGACCCCATGAATCGCAGCACACCAGGCCTCCCTGTCCATCACCAACTCCCGGAGTTCACTCAGACCCACGTCCATTGAGTCAGTGATGCCATCCAGCCATCTCATTCTCTGTCATCCCCTTCTCCTCTTGCCCCCAATCCCTCCCAGCATCAGAGTCTTTTCCAATGAGTCAACTCTTCGCATGAGGTGGCTAAAGTACTGGAGTTTCAGCTTTAGCATCATTCCTTCCAAAGAAATCCCAGGGCTCATCTCCTTCTGAATGGACTGGTTGGATCTCCTTGCAGTCCAAGGGACTCTCAAGAGTCTTCTCCAACACCACAGTTCAAAAGCATCAATTCTTCGGTGCTCAGCCTTCTTCACAGTCCAACTCTCACATCCATACATGACCACAGGAAAAACCATAGCCTTGACTAGACGAACCTTTGTTGGCAAAGTAATGCTTTGAATTACTTTGAAATTGCTTTGAAAGTAATTCTGCTTTTGAATATGCTATCTAGGTTGGTCATAACTTTCCTTCCAAGGAGTAAGCATCTTTTAATTTCATGGCTGCAGTCACCATCTGCAGTGATTTTGGAGACCCCAAAAATAAAGTCTGACACTGTTTCCACTGTTTCCCCATCTATTTCCCATGAAGTGATGGGACTGGATGCCATGATCTTCATTTTCTGAATGTTGAGCTTCAAGCCAACTTTTTCACTCTCCACTTTCACTTTCATCAAGAGGCTTTTGAGTTCCTCTTCACTTTCTGCCATAAGGGTGGTGTCATCTGCATATCTGAGGTTATTGATATTTCTCCCTGCAATCTTGATTCCAGCTTGTGTTTCTTCCAGTCCAGCGTTTCTCATGATGTACTCTGCATATAAGTTAAATAAACAGGGTGACAATATACAGCCTTGACGAACTCCTTTTCCTATTTGGAACCAGTCTGTTGTTCCATGTCCAGTTCTAACTGTTGCTTCCTGACCTGCATACAGATTTCTCAAGAGCCAGGTCAAGTGGTCTGGTATTCCCATCTCTTTCAGAATTTTCTACAGTTTATTGTGATCCACACAGTCAAAGGCTTTGGCATAGTCAATAAAGCAGAAATAGATGTTTTTCTGGAACTCTCTTGCTTTTTCCATCATCCAGCAGATGTTGACAATTTGATCTCTGGTTCCTCTGCCTTTTCTAAAACCAGCTTGAACATCAGGAAGTTCACAGTTCACATATTGCTGAAGCCTGGCTTGGAGAATTTTGAGCATTACTTTACTAGCGTGTGAGATGAGTGCAATTGTGCGGTAGTTTGAGCATTCTTTGGCATTTGCCTTTCTTTGGGATTGGAATGAAAACTGACCTTTTCCAGTCCTGTGTCCACTGCTGGGTTCTCCAAATTTGCTTGCATATTGAGTGCAGCACTTTCACAGCATCATCTTTCAGGATTTGAAATAGCTCAACTGGAATTCTATCACCTCCACTAGCTTTGTTCGTAGTGATGCTTCCTAAGGCCCACTTGACTTCACATTCCAGGATGTCTGGCTCTAGGTCAGTGATCACACCATCGTGATTATCTGGGTCGTGAAGATCTTTTTTGTACAGTTCTTCTGTGTATTCTTGCCACCTCTTCTTAATATCTTCTGCTTCTGTTAGGTCCATACCATTTCTGTCCTTAATCGAGCCCATCTTTGCATGAAATGTTCCTTTGGTATCTGATTTTCTTGAAGATATCTCTAGTCTTTCCCATTCTGTTGTTTTCCTCTATTTCTTTGCATTGATCGCTGAAGAAGGCTTTCTTATCTCTTCTTGCTATTCTTTGGAACTCTGCATTCAGATGTTTATATCTTTCCTTTTCTCCTTTGCTTTTCGCTTCTCTTCTTTTCACAGCTATTTGTAAGCTACTAGCACCTATGTAGGACCCAGTTCATGATGGTACTCAGTAATAAATATACTAAGTAAATGAATAACAAATTTTCAATGATTTTCACAATCACAATGCAAACTAACAATGAAATGACTAAGCTTCCCAGTTTTATAGAGAAGAAAAGTGAGGTTAACAAGTTCATAAGAGGAAGCGATTTGGCTTACTGGCCTTCTGGCTAATTCCAGCCTCTTTGGGATTTCTTCTGCTGCTTCCACAAAAGGCTAGAGGATGGTTTTGAGGAAGGGCTACACCTTAAGAAAGACTAAAAAAGAAAAAACAATTGCAAAAATGCCATAGCACTCATTGCCTTTCCTATGAAAACTGACCATTAAAGTACTTTATGGTGTTCACCTAACAAGCTCTCTATTCCCTTTAGTTCCTCCTAAGTCATTTTGTCCCTATTTAGCTTGAACCACACATGCCTCTGTGTTTGTGTGTGTGTGTGTGTGTGTTGGAACAAGAAGAGGAGGAGAGCTGTGAGTCAGATGTCTAGAAATCAGGGTCCAGAGGCCACCACAGACTCGTTTCTGTTGCTAAGCAAAGCATGTAATCTTTTCTGTCTCTGCCACAAGACAGAAAGCCAGGGATCTGCATTCTTCTCAGGCCACGGTGCCCTGGGATATGGTGGGTCACGTGCCACTGAATGTAGTTTTCAAACTCACTGTTCAGACCACAGGACCCATACCTGGAGGAGTGCTCACTGCTGGCACATAGCCCATCACGTGCTAGTGAACCAGTACCCCTGGAGGAAAAAAGCCCTGATTTGTGGCACCTGCCAATTTCGTGGTGTCAGTATTCCCACCACAGCCATATTCCAGCTATCAACAGTAAACACAGCTCACAAAATTCCTGAAAATGTAGCAATCTGCTCTAATGAGCCAACACAAATCAGTGCCAGCACACTACCGCTTATAGTACCCCCTTGCATGGATAGGGAGAGGAGAAATACAAGCTAAGCTGTTCCTGGGAATTTCCCTGTGTTTATTTTTTTATTTTTTTGTGTGTAATAAAGTATTATTAAAGTATAAAGGAGACAGAGAAAGCTTCTGACATAGGCATCAGAAGGGGGCAGAAAGAGTACCCCCCTGTGTTTAGATATAATGATTTCACCTCTGAGGACAAAAAAAGAGCAATTGTACTGGAGGTGGGAAAACTAGGTTCTAATCTTAACCTTCTTAGAAGTAACATATTTATTTCTTAAAATTTAAATTTTAATAGGAATATTATTACCTACTTCACAGGATGGTTGGTTATCTAACAAACACTTATAAAACACTTGGTTATCTAATGAACACTTATAAAGCACTTACTATCAGCTAAGCACTATTTAATCCCTTACACATTTACTTATTTCATCTTCATAACAACAGTTTATAATCAAAGCTATGGTCTTTTCAGTAGTCATGTATGGGTGTGAGAATTGGACCATAAAGAAGGCTGAGCACCAAAGAATTGATGCTTTTGAACTGTGGTGTTGGAGAAGACTCTTGAGAGTCCCTTGGACAGCAAGGAGATCAATCAATCCTAAAGGAAATCAACCCTGAATATTCATTGAAAGGACTGATATTGAAGCTGAAGGTCCAATACTTTGGCCACTTGTTGCAAAGAGCTGACTCACTGGAAAAGACCCTGAAGCTGGGAAAGATAGAAGACAAAAGAAAAGAAGAGGGCAACAGAAGATAAGATGATTAGATAGCACCACCAACTCAGTGGACATAAATTTGAGCAAACTCTGGGAGATAGTGAAGGACAGGAAAGCCTGGCCTGCTGCAGTCCATGGGGTCACAAAGAGGTGAACACAACTTAGCGACTGAACAAAAACAACTATTATCAACTGAGAGATGTGAAAGACCAAGGCACAGAGAAGTTAACTAAGTTCTCTAAGGTCACACAACTAGCAGTGGTGCCAGGATTTGAACCTGGCTCCAAAGTCTGTGCTCTTACACTTTAGGGCCCCAAAGCAAAGCAGCTGCCTGATTTTATAAACAGAGTTTTATTGGAACACAACCATGTCTGTTTATTTACATAAATAAACATGTTTGTTTATGTAAATTTATATAAATAAACATAAATCTGCTTTTGTGTTACAACAGCAGAATTGAGTAGTTGTGACAGAGACCATATGACCACAAAGCCCAAAATATTTATAATATCTGGCCCTTTACTGAAAAGGTTGGCTGATCCCTGCTCTATGGTATCCTGCCTATTTATATGGGGAGAGACAATGATTTTCATTAAGAACCTAGTAACTCCTAAGATCAAACTGGTTCTGAAATTGTTTTCTGAGCCAGTAAGACGAGTGAAAAATAATGTCAGGTTTGTAATTGTACCTGTCATTTGTACCATAACAGTAAGGTGTAAACTTCAGTAACAAATGAGCCATGGTAACAATTATTAGTAGAAATATATACCTGATGTCATGGGATCCCAACCTCACAGAACTGGAATTAATTCAGAAATTGTTCATCGCAACCTTGACTCTCCACCTTGAACTATCATATTGGGTTTCTGAAGTTAATGCCGTGAATCCTCCATGATCATCCTTCAAGCCCTCCATGATGATTCCCAATATGTGTACAACAGAGCAAAGTCACCTCCTTTATGAGGCTCAGGTGCCAGGCTCACACCTGTCATTCTGTCCCCAAGGCAGCTCCTCAACGTGGCTGTTTCAGATGCCAAGCAGAGAAACTCCTGAATGCCTGTCATTCACTGGCCTCTTGGACAGTTGTTAAAAACTTCCCCTGCCTTTGCAACTACTTCCTGTGAGCCTCTCAGGGACTACTAGTCACTCGTGACCTATTTTCAGAGCTGATAGTTCTGGCTTCCAAAGCGAACGAGGAACAAGTGCAGCTACAGGTGATTGTTTCCTTTATGCTCCAGGCTGCAGAAAAGAATTGCTCAGTGAAGGTGAAAGGACCAGCATAGGTCAGCTGGGTGGGAATGATTGCCTCACTCAAGTCAATAGATTTTCATCCTGCTATAAACTATGGGTTCATAACTCAAGATCACTAGAAGGCTGTTTATTATCGTCTGTTTGCTGAAGACAGTTGCTTCTTTATAGTTACAAAGAAAAAGAACCCTTTTTGTTTTGTTTGCTTTTCTTGTTTTTCTTCTTTTCTCAAAAGAAAAAATACCTCTACCAAACTGGCAAATTAAGACAATACTGTGCTGATTGACCTACTGTATGGAAGTCCCATTACCAAAGAATTTCTTTCAGGAACATTTCAAAAGTAAGTTGATCCAAAAGACAACTCCACCATGAGGTTACCTGGAACCTAATCCAGGCTAGAAAGCAGAGTCCAAACAGCTCAAGGTTTTGCAAATTCCACAGCAGCTGCAGGCACAAAATGAAATAAAACAAGGCGTTAAGGTGGAGAACATCAGAAACATCTCACTATTTCCTTATTGTTTTTTGACACTGGACTCTTTAAATATAAATTGTTTACATCGCCCACAAAGAACACCAAAGTGAAACCTCTTGGAGTTTTACTAACAATTCCGTTTATAATTTTTTAACCTTATATGATTTCTTTAGGATACCTTTAAATACATTTATGAACTTAGTTTCATTTTTAAAATATAAATGAAGTCTCAGGACCTTAAAGATCTCAAATATTCCTTCAAGGGAATATTCCTTTGGGTGTCTGAAACACTTGATTTTATCTCTCCATTAGAAATTGTGTGTTCCTACAATTAAAATTCATGCTCAGTCTCACTCTCCTTCATACCAATTCAAATATTCACAGACTTATTGCAAGCTCCAAAAGAGAAGGTACAGTCATATTCACCTTTTTATCCCCCACATGTGACTATAGTAGCAGGTAGTAAATATTGTTATTGTTGCTATGTAACCTTCATGAAGACAAACTTTCTCTATTTTGTTCATTCCTATAACCCCAGCAACTAGAACAATAAACGCTGGGTCGTAGCCTCTCAATAGAGTTTGAATAGATTAGCCTACAGCCTTAATAAATGTAGTAGAAGGAGTTTTAGAATTTTTAACTTTTTAAAAGTTTTATTCAATCCGGCCCTCCTTGTAAAAGTCAGTGATCAATCAGAGAAGTAGAATCAGTAGAAGATATCTGTTAAGAGATTTACTGCAAAGAATTGGCCTACACGATCGTGGGGACTGACTAGACAAGGCTGAAATCCGTAGGACAGATCATCAGTAAAGGTAGGCTGGAACACTCAGGTGGATTTCTTCTTCTCTAGACAAGAGTCAGCCCTGTTCTTAGGACCTTTCAACTGATTCAACCAGTTGATCATCTTCGATAACCTCCCTACTGAAAGTCAACAAAGGACTTTAATCATATCTACAAAATACCTTTGTAGCAATACCTTGATCTATGCTTGACTGAGTATCTGGGGACTCTAGTCAAATTGACACATTAAAAAAGACCAGCATATCCATCAAATTCCTATTTTGGAACTTTGAAAGTGACTCTTTCCATTTATGTGTTTATTTCTTTATCTTATTTTGTGTAAGAAGGAATAATCCTATATGTATCAAGTTTCTTTAGAAATGTTCACATCATCTGCTCAAGATGTTTCAATAATAGAAACCTAATAACAAATTAGTTGGGTAAATTAAAGGACCAGCATGCCCTTGCAAAGACATTTCTCCTCTATTAACTCATATAAGAATTTGAAACAGAGAAAATGCTTACATAGAGATGGTCACTCAGACATCATTCATAATGGAGAAAAATGGTGGAAGAGAAAACCTAAAGATAGTAAAATTGGAATGTAATTTATAGAACATCCACATGATGGAATATTATGTAAACATTTAATAGTATATTTACAAGATAAAATAATAAAGATTAAAATGACAATAAATTGATTAGAGAATAAGAAATCATTACAGAAAACTGATGTCCCAAAACTTAATTCTTGGAAAAACTTGACAACATTGACAAATCTTTATCTAGATAATTAAGAATATTTTTGAATATTTTGATAATTTGAGAATCAAGAATATCAAGAATTACCAAAATCAAGAATAAAAAAGAGAATATCATCACCTATATTATAAAAACTAAAAGATTTGTAAAGGAATACTATGAATAATTATAGTATTCAACAAATTAGATACCTAAACAAAATGGGTTCATTTCTAGAAAGATGCAAACTATCAAAACTGACTCAAGCAGAAATGAAAATGAGTAGACCTGTAACAGAGATTGAATTAGTTATTTTTTAAAGTTTCCACAAAGAAAAGCCTAGGACCAGATGACCTCATCAACAAAGTATATAAACATTTAAATAAAGAAAATATCAATTCTTCACATACTGTTCCAAAAAATAAAATAGAAGCAAACATTTCCTAACTCAGTCTATGAGGCCAGCATTAACCTAATAAGCAAAGCCAGACAGAGACATTGCAAGAAACTACAGACCAACATTCCTTATAAATATAGACACAAGTGTCTTTGAACTACTGGAAAAACAAGTCCAAAAATATGTAAAAAGGATTTTATACCATCACAAACTAATATTTATCCCAGGAATATAAAGGCTGATCATACACATGAAAATCGATAAATACAATACACCATGTTGAAGGCAAAAGGAGAAAGGGGCAGCAGAGGATCAGAAGGTTAAATAGCATCACAGACTCAATATGGACATGAATTTAAGCAAACTCTGGGAGATAGTAGAGGATAGAGGAGGCTGGTATTCTAGGCTAGGGCAGTTCATGGGGTCACGGAGTTGGCCACGACTTAGTCACTAAATAACAACAACAGCAATACACCATGTTAGATATAAAGAACAAAACCACATGATCTTCCCAATAGATGCAGAAATTTTTGACAAAGTTCAATACCCTTTCATGATAAAAATTTGCCAAAGTTCATAGCATCATTCATAACAATCATAAAGTGGAAACAATCCAAATGCCCATCAATTGATGAATGAGCATTCCATATGATGGAATATTGTTTGGCAATAGAAAGATTGAATAAGCAAATCCACAGAGACAGGAATGTAGACTAATGTTTTTCAGGGGTGACGGAGATTCAGGGGTATGAAGAAGTAACTGCTAATGAGTACAGAGTTTCCTTTTGGAGTAATGAAGATATTCTGAAGTTAGATGATGATGACAGTTGGAGAGTTCTATGAATATGCCACAAGCCACTGACTTGCATGCTTTAAAACAGTGATTTTTATGGTATGTGAAAAATATCTCAATAAAGATATTTTTTTAAATAGTATATTTACAGAAAGTTTTTAAAAAGATAATAAGGGCTCCAGGCCATGGTTCAGTTGTGCCTTTCCTTAGACGGTATATCTCTCCAGGTATCATAATCTAATTCAGTAATCAAATTAGACCAACAGAAGGCTCCAAATGGAGTGATATTAATCCAGTGCCTCTCAGAATTACCCTGAAGGCATTTCATCTGAATATTTTCTGCATAGCTTTTATCTAAGTTCCTGTTATAAATAGCCATATGAAACTAACTTTTGCATTTTTTGCATGAACACTGAAAACATTGCCCTTCGCATTATCAGGTCATTTATTGCTACCATATTATAAAATACTTTATGAAAATAACATTTTACAATTTATATTTGGAAAAGCAATGTCCTTTAGGAATTATTCTTTTTAATTACCAAAATTATACAACTGATTGTAATTTCTTTTTAGCCTTGGAGAAAGCTCAGTTGAACTGTAGCAATTATGTTGATTAAAATAATTAACATATTTGTATCTCTATTTTTTTCTTTGTTTTTCTTTTTCTATTCATAATTTGCTATGTTATGGCATGGAATTTAAGTTACTTCAGATCCCAATATTTGAAGTGCAGGTGCAGGACTCTGGACTAAGTTTCAATATTTAATTGTACCTTACATTAAATCAGGATTTCTCTGTATTGATACTATTGCTATTCTGAGCAAGATAATTCTTTGGTGAGGGGAGGCTGTCCTGTGCATTGTAATATATTCAACAGCATCTTGGCCTCCACCCACGAGATGCCAGTAACAAGTCTTCAGTTAGACAACCAAAAATGTATTCAGACATTGCCAAATGTCCCCTGGAGGGCAAAATTGCCCATGATTAAGAATCACTATCTTAAATCATCATTGAAAAACTGACGCCCATTACTCTTTCCAATCAGTCTTAAGGTGACAAAAATTCATTACTCTAGATGGATAGGTAGGTAGGTAGATAGATAATAGATAGATAGTTTCATACTTTGCTCACTTATTTGAGATGAATCAAGGATGTCTCTGAACTGGATGTCAGTCCCTGAAGCAGAGCTACTTCCACACAAATCTTTAAAAAAAGAATTTTCTAATCTTTCATTTGAACCCAACAATCCATTAAAAAGAAAATTAAATCTTAGATGAGGAAACAGATAAAGGGATATGATCAATTTCAGGGCTAAATTCCAAATTCAGTGCTGTTCCTCTTACTGCCAGGAAAACCTTCCTCTCTGTCTACATATAGCATCCCTCCCCAGGTGGTCAAGGATCGGAGTGAAGTCCTATGAGGCTAAAGATAATCTTCTAAAGTGATCTTCTAAGTATTCCAGTCAATACCTAGAAAATGGACTACCTCTTCCCAGAGTACACTGTATTCCAATCTAACTGAAACTCACAAATTTCCATTAGCTCTAACTTCCTGTTTACAGGGAATGAAAGGGATAGAAGAATGAGTTAGATACTAGTAGGAAACAATCAATCAGATCCTAAAGTAGGGGCATTCCATAAGACAACTGGTCTGAACTATTCCAAAATGTCAGTTATCTTGAAAATAAACAATCAAAAAACAAAATCATGGATAAACTATTTTGGAATAAAATAGACCAGCCATCATAGTAAATAAATGCAACATGTGGACCTAGATTTGAATCCTGGTAGTATCTAAAAGGATTCTTAAAGAGAATTTTGAATTTAGATTTCATCAGTCTTATTTTTCTTATATGTGATAATGGTGGTGTGGTATAATAGGAGATTGTTCTAATTCTTAAGAGACACTTGGGGAAACTATTTTGGGATAAAGTGCCATGATATCTGCAACTTTCTAATTGGTCGACAACAATAAAACAACAAAGATAGATAGACACATATGGTAAAATATTAACATTTTTTGAAGTTTAAATGGAAGATGTGAAGTTTGCTGTACTATTCTTTCAGTTTCTCAAAACATATGGAATATTTTCATATTTTATAGAAAGTTCAGGGGAAACTAACAACCCTCCTTAAATGCACTGATTAAGAGTAACCCACAGGTCACTTTCAGTTGGGGAAGGTCCATGGTTATGCTTCAAGGACCCCACAAACTCCTTACAGTTGTGAGCAGATGCAGCTCTACCTTTTCTATAGTTCTCATTCAAATGTTCAAGGGGGTCCCATGCCTTCAGAAGGGCTGAGGCCTATAGGCTTGTCTGAAGATTTTAGGTCTGATGCCTGCCAATGTGAGAGATTTTTGAGTTGCAATTCAATTGCAATTGCTGTTCCAATAACATGTAAGTCACAGGACCTTAGAACTGAAAGGAAGGAAAGTTAGGAATGATTTAATTAATGTCTTTAATTCTAAAGACAGCAGCTCTGAAATAGACCTTGTCCAGGATCAGGCAATTAGCTCAGTGGTAGACTTAAATTGAAGAAAGTAGGGAAAACCACTAGACCATTCAGGTATGATCTAAACAAATCCCTTATGACTATACAGTGGAAGTGAGAAATAGATTTAAGGGCCTAGATCTGATAGATAGAGTGCCTGATGAACTATGGACGGGAGGTTCGTGACATTGTACAGGAGACAGGGATCAAGACCATCCCCATGGAAAAGAAATGCAAAAAAGCAAAATGGCTGTCTGGGGAGGCCTTACAAATAGCTGTGAAAAGATGAGAAGCAAAAAGCAAAGGAGAAAAGGAAAGATATAAGCATCTGAATGCAGAGTTCCAAAGAATAGCAAGAAGAGATAAGAAAGCCTTCCTCGGTGATCAATGCAAAGAAACAGAGGAAAACAACAGAATGGGAAGGACTAGAGACCTCTTCAAGAAAATTAGAGATACCAAAGGAACATTTCATGCAAAGATGGGTTCGATTAAGAACAGAAATGGTATGGACCTAACAGAAGCAGAAGATATTAAGAAGAGGTGGCAAGAATACACAGAAGAACTGTATAAAAAAGATCTTCACGACCCAGATAATCACGATGGTGTGATCACTGACCTAGAGCCAGACATCCTGGAATGTGAAGTCAAGTGGGTCTTAGAAAGCATCACTACGAACAAAGCTAGTGGAGGTGATGGAATTCCAGTTGAGCTATTCCAAATCCTGAAAGATGATGCTGTGAAAGTGCTGCACTCAATATGCCAGCAAATTTGGAGAACCCAGCAGTGGCCACAGGACTGGAAAAGGTCAGTTTTCATTCCAATCCCAAAGAAAGGCAATGCCAAAGAATGCTCAAACTACCACACAATTGCACTCATCTCACACGCTAGTAAAGTAATGCTCAAAATTCTCCAAGCCAGGCTTCAGCAATATGTGAACCGTGAACTTCCTGTGTTCAAGCTGGTTTTAGAAAAGGCAGAGGAACCAGAGATCAAATTGCCAACATCCGCTGGATGATGGAAAAAGCGAGAGAGTTCCAGAAAAACATCTGTTTCTGCTTTATTGACTATGCCAAAGTCTTTGACTGTGTGGATCACAATAAACTGTGGAAAATTCTGAAAGAGATGGGAATACCAGACCACCTGACCTGACTCTTGAGAAATCTGTATGCAGGTCAGGAAGCAACAGTTAGAACTGGACGTGGAACAACCGACTGATTCCAAATAGGAAAAGGAGTTCGTCAAGGCTGTATATTGTCACCCTGCTTATTTAACTTATATGCAGAGTACATCATGAGAAACTCTGGACTGGAAGAAACACAAGCTGGAATCAAGATTGCCGGGAGAAATATCAATAACCTCAGATATGCAGATGACACCACCCTCATGGCAGAAAGTGAAGAGGAACGAAAAAGCCTCTTGATGAAGGTGAAAGAGGAGAGTGAAAAAGTTGGCTTAAAGCTCAACATTCAGAAAACGAAGATCATGGCATCCGGTCCCATCACTTCATGGGAAATAGATGGAGAAACAGTGGAAACAGTGTCAGACTATTTTTCTGGGCTCCAAAATCACTGCAAATGGTGACTGCAGCCATGAAATTAAAGCTTACTCCTTGGAAAGAAAGTTATGACCAACCTAGATAGCATATTCAAAAGTAGAGACATTACTTTGCCAACAAAGTCCGTCTAGTCAAGGCTATGGTTTTTCCTGTGGTCATGTATGGATGTGAGAGTTGGACTGTGAAGGAGGCTGAGCGCCGAAGAATTGATGCTTTTGAACTGTGGTGTTGGAGAAGACTCTTGAGCGTCCCTTGGACTGCAAGGAGATTTAATCAGTCCATTCTGAAGGAGATCAGCCCTGGGATTTCTTTGGAAGGAATGATGCTAAAGCTGAAACTCCAGTACTTTGGCCACCTCATGTGAAGAGTTGACTCATCAGAAAAGACTCTGATGCTGGGAGGGAATGGGGGCAGGAGGAGAAGGGGATGACAGAGGATGAGATGTCTAGATGGCATCACTGACTCGATGGACGTGAGTCTGAGTGAACTCTGGGAGGTGGTGATGGACAGGGAGGCCTGGCGTGCTGCGATTCATGGGGTCGCAAAGAGTCGGACACGACTGAGTGACTGATGTGATCTGATCTGATCTGGTCTATCCATGAAGCTGACCACCTGTTTAATACTGCAGCTCCCTCCACCACCAGCCCCAAAAGTATGTGGTCCCACTATCTATTATTTTCCATATTAACTATGACCTTCGAACATTCTAGAAAATTTTCCTGTCTAGTATCAGTTCAGTTCAGTTCAGTTCAGTCGCTCAGTCATGTCTGACTCTTTGCAACCTCATAGACTGCAGCATGCCAGGCTTCTCTTTCCATTACCAACTCCCAGAACTTACTCAAACTCATGTCCATCGAGTTGGTCATGCCATCCAACCATCTTTTCCTCTGTCGTCCCTTTCTCCTCCTACCTTCAATCTTTCCCAGCATCAAGGTCTTTTCAAATGAGTCAGTTCTTTGCATCAGGTGGCCAAAGTATTGGAGTTTCAGCTTCAGCATCAGTCCTTCCAATGAATATTCAGGACTGATTTCCTTTAGGAATGACTCATTCGATCTCCTTGCTGTCCAAGGGACTCTCAAGAGTCTTCTCCAACACCAGTTCAAGAGCATCAATTTTTCAGCGCTCAGTTTTTTTTATACTCCGACTCTCACATCCATACATGACTACTGGAAAAACCATAGCTTTGACTAGATCAACCTTTGTTGGCAAAGTAATGTCTCTGCTTTTTAATATGCTGTCTAGGTTGGTCATAACTTTTCTTCCAAAGAGCAAGTGTCTTTTAATTTCATGGCCTGAAGTCACCATCTGCAGTGATTTTGGAGCCCCCCAAAATAAAGTCTGTCACTGTTTCCATTGCTTCCCCATTTATTTGCCATGAAGTGATAGGACCAGATGCCATGATCTTAGTTTTCTGAATGTTGAGTTTTAAGCCAACTTTTTCACTTTCCTTTTTCACTTTCATGAAGAGGCTCTTTAGTTCTTCTTTGCTTCCTGCCATAAGGATGTTCTCATCTGCATGTCTGAGGTTATTGATATTTCTCCCAGCAATCTTGATTCCAGTTTGTACTTCATCCAGACCAGTGTTTCTCATGATGTACTCTGCATATAAGTTAAATAAGCAGGGTGACAATATACAGCCTTGACATACTCCTTTCCAAATTTGGAACCAGTCTGTTGTTCTATGTCCAGTTCTAAATGTTGCTTCTTGACCTGCATACAGATTTCTCAGGAGGCAGGTCAGGTGATCTGGTATTCCCATCTCTTGGAGAATTTTCCAAGGTTTGTGGTGATCCACACAGTCAAAGGCTTTGGCATAGTCAATAAAACAGAAGTAGATGTTTTTCTGAAACTCTCTTGCTTTTTCAACAATCTGACAGATTTTGGCAATTTGATCTTGGTTCCTCTGCCTTTTCTAAATCCAACTTGAACATATGGAAGTTCACGGTTCATGTACTGTTGAAGCCTGGCCTGGAGAATTTTGAGCATTACTTTACTAGCATGTGAGATGAGTGCAGTAGTTGAGCATTACCGCAATTGTGCAATTACCACAATTGTGCGGTAGTTTGAGCATTCTTTGGCATTGCCTTTCTTTGGGATTGGAATGAAAACTGACCTTTTCCAGTCCTGTGGCCACTACTGAGTTTTCCAAATTTGCTGGCATACTGAGTGCAGCACTTTCACAGTATCATCTTTTAGGATTTGAAATAGCTCAACTGGAATTCCATCACCTCCACCAGCTTTGTTCGTAGTGATGCTTTCTAAGACCCACTTGACTTCACATTCCAGGATGTCTGGCTCTAGGTGAGTGATCACAGCATCATGATAATCTGGGTCATGAAGATCTTTTTTGTATAGTTCTTCTGTGTGTTCTTGCCACCTCTTCTTAATATCTTCTGCTTCTGTTAGGTCCATACCATTTCTGTCCTTTATTGTGCCCATTTTTGCATGAAGTGTTCCCTTTGTATCTAATTTTCTTGAAGAGATCTCTAGTCTTTCCCATTCTATTTTTTTCCTCTATTTTTTTGCATTGATCACTGAGGAAGGGTTTATCTCTCCTTGCTAATCTTTGGAACTCTGCATTCAAATGGGTATATCTTTTCTTTTCTCCTTTGCCTTTAGCTTCTCTTCTTTACTCAGCTATTTTTAAGGCCTCCTCAGACAACCACTTTGCCTTTTTGCATTTCTTTTTCTTGAGGATGGTCTTGATCATTGCCTCCTGTACAATGTCACGAACCTCTGTCCATAGTTCTTCAGACACTGTTTCAGATCTAATCCCTTGAATCTATTTGTCACTTCCACTGTATTATCATAAGGGATTTGATTTAGGTCATACCTGAATGGTCTAGTGGTTTTCCCTACTTTCTTCAATTTAAGTCTGAATTTGGCAATGAGTTCATGATCTGAGCCGCAGTCAGCTCCCAGTCTTGTTTTTGCTGACTGTATAGAGCTTCTCCATCTTTGGCTGCAACGAATATAATCGATCTGATTTCTGCGTTGACCACCTGGTGATGTCCACGTGTAGAGTCTTCTCTTGTGTTGTTGGAAGAGTGTATTTGCTAGTATGCTTATTGTTTATTGTCAGTTTTCCCCATTGGAATATATGTTCCTTACTGCTACTGCTGCTAAGTCACTTCAGTCTTGTCTGACTCTGTGCGACCCCATAGATGGCAGCCCACCAGGCTCCCCTGTCCCTGGAATTCTCTAGGCAAGAATACTGGAATGGGTTGCTACTTCCTTCTCCAGTGCATGAAAGTGAAAAGTCAAAGTGAAGTTGCTCAGTCATATCCGACTCTTAGCAACCCCATGGACTGCAGCCTACCAGGTCCTCCATCCATGGGATTTTCCAGGCAAGAGTACTGGAGTGGGGTGCCATTGCCTTCTCCATTTTATGCTCCAAATATAGAGATCTTTATTTTATTTATTGCTTTGTCCCAAGTGCCTAGAGCAATGCCTGGCACAGAGAAGATACTCAATCCTGGAAATTTTTGCTGTATTAATGAATATTCTCTCTTTGCAAACTAAGATGTAATTTCAACTTAAAGGGGACCACAGAGAAGAAGAAAATTAATAAGTAGTAGAAGGGGGCTTCCCTCGTGGCTCAGTGGTAAAGAATCCACTTGCCAGTGCAGGAGACAAGGGTTTGATCCCTTGTTTGGGAAGATCCCGCATGCCTTGGAGCAGTTAACCCTGTGTGACACAACTATTGAGCCTATGTGCTGGGAGCCAACACTACTGAGCCCAAGTGCTGCAACTGCTGAAGCCCATGTGTCCTAGAGCCCACAGAGTAGCCACCGCAATGATATGCCTATGCACCTCAGTTATAGAGTAGCCTCTGCTCACGAAAATTCGAGAAAAGCCCATGTAGCAATGAGGACCCAGCACAGCAAAAATAAAAAATAAATAAAATAAAAATAAGTAGTGGGACTTCCCTGGTGATTCAGGGAATTCCATGGATTCCACTGCAGAGGGGGCAGGTTCAGCCCCTGCTTGGGGAAACTAAGACCCTGTATGCCACACAGCATGGTCCACAAAAAAAAAAAAAAAAGTAATAATAATAAGTCGGAAAAGTGAAGGAGAAAGGTTATGCTGGATTTTTTCCTTATTTAAAAGGTAGGATTTGATGAAATGGATGTATGACCAGCAGCCTGTCCTGTCAGCTAGCACTGCTTCATACATGGAACAGTTAGCAACATCTTTTCCTGCCTGGGGGCTTACATGTTGCAATTCATGTAATAAGAATTGTAACTGTAGTTGCAATTCTCTTGTAATAATTTCCTAAATATTTAATACCTGAATGACTTCCTAATAGGGTGTTAATTTACTACATCCCAGCCATAATTAAGAAGCATCCATTCAGGTTGGTTGGGATTGAAGGCCACAAGTTTAGCTTTTAGAGCCAAGTAAATAAGAAAAGTGCACGGGCATTATGTGGAGGAGTGTTTACACAGAGGAGCGTTTGCACGCACACGCTAACCCCGGCAGCTGTGTTTTTCTAAGATTCATCCTCTGCTTTGGGCCCAGAAAGCTTCCTTCTGTTTTGAGTGTGAAGGTGAGATGAACCCAGAGTGCCCAGCTCACAGTGGGGCTCTGCGGTGGCTCCCCCAGTAGTCACTCTTCAGAAGACCTTAACCTGGTATTATGGAGACATCCCATCTACAGGTGTGGCTGTGGGTATCAGCTACTAAACTTCACCAGAAACAGACTAAAATCAGAGAGCAAAAAGTGATAGCTGTGGAAACTAAACATTCCTTATGTTTTGATAGTAACTTTTCATTGTAAAGACTCATGTATTATCTTACCATGACCTCAAGTTTTAGAGGAACAAATAGACTGACGGGTACTCTGAAGGGATTCTGAAGAAATCTGACAAAATATAGTCAGATTTTTCTTTTTCCACCCCCAGCATGTTGCATGGGTGGAGAGACCCAGGGCCTTTTAGGAAGTTTTCCCATATTACATAACACTTCTCATCACTGTGGGCTTATCTCATTCTTTTTTTTTTTTTTGATGCAATGTTACTTGAATCATTACTGGCTTCCATTCATAGTAACAGGCCATCGTCTCTGCTCACATATTTCCAGATTGCCAGACATAAGGAAGGGAGAAGGCAATGGCAGCCCACTCCAGTACTCTTGCCTGGAAAATCCCATGGATGGAGGAGCCTGGTAGGCTGCAGTCCATGGGGTCACTAAGGGTCAGACACAACTGAGCGACTTCACTTTCACGAATTGGAGAAGGAAATGGCAACCCACTCCAGTGTTCTTGCCTGGAGAATCCCAGGGACGGGGGGCCTGGTGGGCTGCCGTCTATGGGGTCACACAGAGTTGGACATGACTGAAGTGACTTAGCAGCAGCAGCAGCAGACCTAAGGAAAAGAGGTTTAATGAGAGTTTCCTTAAAAAAATAAAAAAACTTTCATTTTTGTGGTTGCTGTTGCCATTATTCATTGAAGAATTATTTAGTGAATGACTAAATGTTTAGTGTTTAGCAGAATGTGCCAAGCACCAGAGAAATAGTACAAAAACACTGCTCCTTTTCCAAGGAGTTTATAGTCTTGACTCATAAAACAGAGAAATAAGAAACCAGAAAGCTGAAATACAGAAAGAGAGAGGCAACAAAGGAGGTAAGTACAGATTGACTTTCAATAGGAAATGCTACGGGTGAAAATTTCCAAAACAGGAGGCAAGAACTAAGATAAACATGCCACTACCCGGAGAAGGCACTGGGAGCATTTTATATATTTCCTTTGAATTGTTTTAATATAGTTGTGCGCATCCTGAGGGTAGAATCTGCTATTCCACCTTTTCTTCACTTAATATAAGACCATAAGCATTTCCCTTACATTATTCAAAACTAGTCGTAAGCATGTTTTAGCCCTATAAAGATGCTATAATTTGCTTATCCTATTCCTCATTGTTCATCACTAACAAGGCACATTGTTTTCATTCAGATTAACTCATTCACCCCACATTTATTGAACCCTTGGCTGTCAGGGGTCAGACACTGGGCTGGGTTTGAAGATGTAAATTGAGTAAGTCTAGAGAGACCTCATGAACTCAAAAGGTGAAAGAAGACCTGGGAAGCAGACATCCAACATGAAAATAAGGTGATGAGAGGAGGCACAAGGGGTTACAGTAACCCAAAGAGGAAAGAATCTACAGAGACCACACATCGGGTGGCTTAAACAACAGAAATGTATTTTCTCATAGTTCTGGAGGCTAAAAATCCAGGATGAAGGTGTTTGGTTTGATTTGCCTTCTTATACGGTCTTTCTCCTTGCCTTGCATCTGGTGGCCTTCCACTGTGTCTTCACGTGGCCTTTCCTCTGCCTGTGTGCACCCCTGGTGTCTGTACGTTCAAATGTCCTCTTCTTGTAAGGACATTGGTCAGATTGAGTTATCATATCCTAAGGGCCTCATTTTAACTGAATCACCTATCTCCAAAGACAGTCACAGTTTGAGGCTTTGGGTGGGGTCAGGGCCTTAACACGAGAATTTTAAGGAGATCCAATTTAGCCTAAAATGTTTAGTGAAAAGAAAATGCTTCTGGAAGGAGGTGACAATTTGCTCATTATAGAAGGATGAATAAAAATGAAAAGTGGAAGGAAATAGAAATAGTACATATAATATAACATGTATAATATTTGGGGTTGACCAAGTGACCAAAAAGTTCAATTAGGTTTTCCTGTAAGGTGTAAGAGAAAAACATAAATGACTTTCTGGGCAACTCAATGTATATATTAAGGTCTTGTTACTGTTGTTTAGTTGCTAAGTCATGTCCAACTCTTTTTGTGACCCCATGGACTACAGCCCACCAGGCTCTTCTGTCCATGGGATTTCCCAGGCAAGAATATTAAAATGGGTTGTCATTTCCTTCTCCAGGGGATCATCCCAACCCAGGGATTGAACCTGCATCTCCTGCATAAGCAGGTGGATTCTTTACCACTGAGCCACCAGGGAAGCCCTATATTAAGGCCTTGGGACATGAACAAAGATACATCATGTACAGAGGAACTACAAGAATTTCAGCATGACTAGTGCAAAGTGGAAAGAAAAATGAGGAGTACAGAGGCAATTATAAATAATTCTGAAGAATATAAAGTTTTGTCCATATTTCTGATTATTTCACTGAGATTGGCTCTGGATGGAATGATGGAGCCAAAGATGGGTTCTGCCCACACCACACTGCACTCTTTCCCCGTGTTTTCTGTGTTGATACTTAACCAATCATTGAAGTTTCCCAGGCTTTTGGCTAGAGATCGAAGGCTTGCTTCAGGGCAGTCACCAGCAGCCTTCAGCAGCCTGCCATCTCTCCAGGGAGTCCTGGATACACATCTAGTCATTTCTCTGCCCTCTTTTCTGTTAGGTTTCACTACTGTCTCTCCAAACTTGCATGGAAGACTCAGGCTCCTAGGTCTCCAGTTCACCCTCAGAAACATCGGTCATGCTGTTTGAATGGGACACAAGCAAGGGATTAAACACCATGGCTGGGACTTCCCTAATGATCCAGTGGTTAAGAATCAGCCTGCCAATGCAGAAGACACAGGTTCGATTCCTGGTCCAGGAAGATCCCACATGCCTTAGGGCAACTAGGCCCATGTGCTACAACTACTGAGCATGCCCACCCTAGAGTTCATGTTCCAAAACAAGAGAAACCTCCACAATGAAAAGCCTGGGCACAGCAACTAGAGAGTAGCCCTCCAGTTACTTCAACAAGAGAAAGCCCACGTGCAGCAACAAAGACTCAGAGCAGCCAAAAATAAACAAAATTTTTTAAAAACACCATGGTTTCCATTTCTCGATATCCCCTCTTTTGAACTAGACTATCAATTACTTGGCATGTCTCATCTCCTTGAATGATGACAACCTGGCACTATAATGAAACTAGGGAAAGATCATTGGTGAGTCCTTTTGCTCCCCAGAACCTCAGTTTCTCTACCTGTAAAATGTGGAACATGAAATTTTTGGAAACTATGCTTCCACCAAGAACACTAACATTTTTGCACTGTGCTTTAAAGTGTTTAAAATACTTTTGATAAATAGGACCTTCAGTTCAGTTCAGTTCAGTCGCTCAGTCGTGTCTGACTCTTTGTGACCCCATGAATTGCAGCACGCCAGGCCTCCCTGTCCATCACCAACTCCCAGAGTTCACTCAGACTCACATCCATCAAGTCAGTGATGCCATCCAGCCTTCTCATCCTCTGTCATCCCCTTCTCCTCCTGCCCCCAATCCCTCCAGCATCAGAGTCTTTTCCAATGAGTCAACTCTTCGCATGAGATGGCCAAAGTACTAGAGTTTCAGCTTTAGCATCATTCCTTCCAAAGAAATCCCAGGGCTGATCTCCTTCAGAATGGATCTCTTTGCAGTCCAAGGGACTCTCAAGAGTCTTCTCCAACACCACAGTTCAAAAGGACCTTACTTAGTACAAAAATACCCAATAAATATTTGCTGACACAAATGACAGTGAGGACTCTGTGTTAACTGAAAGGAACCTGTTTTTGTTCAGTTGCTAAGTCATGTCTGATTCTTTGCAACCTCATGGACTGTAGTCCACCAGGCTTCTCTCTCCATGGAATTTCCTAGGCAAGAAAACAAGTGGGTTGCCATTTCCTTCTCCAGGGGATCTTCTGGACCCAGGGACTGAACCCACATCTCCTGCATTGGCAGGCAGATTTTTTTTTTTTAATATCCACATAATTTATATCTCACAGTTCTCCTGACAAATGAACATTATTCAAGAACACACTGTAAACACAGATAAGAAGAAACATACAAAATGTTTTAAATGATGCACAACAAAATCCAGCAGTTTAAAGAATGCCTGTGAACTCTTGCTCAATGCAAAGAGTACATTTAATACTCATTTGAATAGTAATAAAAATATAATCTTTTATATATATGGATCTTGGCAGGCAGATTCTTTACCACTGAGCCACCAGGGAAGCCTGAAAGGAGACTACTTAATGACAGTTTCCTCCAATCATTAAACCTGAGAACCAGTTAAGATTTTTAAATGACTATCAACCAGCATATGTAAGAATTAATTTTAATTCCTAAGTTTAATTCCTAAATATTGTCCAACCTGAGGGAAATGGTCTAAGCACAGTTGTCACCTTAAAAAAAAAAAAAAAGGAGAGAGCACCTCCTTTGTGTAGTGAATGAAGTGAAGTAGCTCAGTCGTGTCCAACTCTTTGCGACTCCATGGACTGTAGCCTACAAGGCTCCTCTGTCCATGAAATTTTCCAGGCAAGAGTACTGGGGTGGGTTGCCATTCCCTTCTCCAGGGGATCTTCCCGACCCAGGGATCGAACCCAGGTCTCCAGCATTGTAGGCAGACACTTTACCGTCTGAGCCAGCAAGGAAGCCCATAATTGCCAAACATCCAACTGGATCATCGAAAAAGCAAGAGAGTTCCAGAAAAACATTGATTTCTGCTTTATTGACTATACCAAAGACTTTGACTATGTGGATCACAATAAACTGTGGAAAATTCTGAAAGAGATGGGAATACCAGACCACCTGACCTGCCTCTTGAGAAATCTGTATGCAAATCAGGAAGCAACAGTTAGAACTGGACATGGAACAACAGACTGGTTCCAAACAGGAAAAGGAGTTCGTCAAGGCTGTATATTGTCACCCTGCTTATTTAACTTATATGCAGAGTACATCATGAGAAATGCTGGACTGAAAGAAGCACAAGCTGGAATCAAGATTGCCGGGAGAAATATCAATAACCTCAGATAAGCAGATGACACCACCCTTATGGCAGAAAGTGAAGAGGAACTACAAAGCTTCTTGATGAAGGTGAAAGAGGAGAGTGAAAAAGTTGGCTTAAAGCTCAACATTCAGAAAACTAGGATCATGGCATCTGGTCCCATCACTTCATGGGAAATAGATGGGGAAACAGTGGAAGAAACAGTGTCAAACTTTATTTTTTTGGGCTCCAAAATCACTGCAGATGGTGACTGCAGCCATGAAATTAAAAGACGCTTACTCCTTGGAAGAAAAGTTATGACCAACCTAGATAGCATATTGAAAAGCGGAGACATTACTTTGCCAACAAAGGTCCGTCTAGTCAAGGCTATGGTTTTTCCAGTGGTCATGTATGAATGTGAGAGTTGGACTGTGAAGAAAGCTGAGTGCCAAAAAATTGATGCCTTTGAACTGTCGTGTTGGAGAATACTCTTGAGAGTCCCTTGGACTGCAAGGAGATCCAACCAGTCCATTCTGAAGGAGATCAGCCCTGGGATTTCTTTGGAAGGAGTGATGCTAAAGCTGAAAGTCCAGTACTTTGGCCACCTCATGCGAAGAGTTGACTCATTGGAAAAGACTCTGATGCTGGGAGGGATTGGGGGCAAGAGGAGAAGGGGACGACAGAGGATGAGATGGCTGGATGGCATCACTGACTCGATGGACGTGAGTCTGAGTGAACTCCGGGAGTTGGTGATGGACAGGGAGGCCTGGTGTGCTGTGATTCATGGGGTCGCAGAGTCGGACACGACTCAGCGACTGAACTGAATCCTGCTATGTTGTGAAAGTAATACTTTATTTTTAACAAATGTTTCTCCCAGTGTTTGTTTATAAGTTGATTGGCATGCATTCAATATCTTCCTTATTAAGCCTTGGGTTTGTTATTCTATTTTACTTGATTTAAGACTGTATTTTGAAATGCAGCTCTTCTCAAAAAAAGTGCCTGCCCGTTCTGCAATAGCCGTTCTGAACAGTATGCTTGCTGCACACACCTGTTGGAGGCTAGCTCCAGGTGTGCCCCAGGCAGACGGTGCTCCACCCCGTCAGGCGTGCCCTCTGGGTAAGCACAAGCTGTGCTGGGCTGCTGCCACCACCAAGGTTCTAGTTGCACTGTCGCTGTGTCTCTCATGCCAGTGCTGAGGACAGTGAACTTTTAAAAACAACCTTCCCTTTCTTCTCTAATCTGGTAGAAACACAAAGCCTGAGGCAGGAACCAATCAAGGGGAAGAGAGAGCATCTAAATCAAATAAACACTGAACTTGACTTTCTCTGACACTTCTTCCCCAGGGATGCATGCGACAAGCTATCTTCAAAGCCTGGCTGAGGTGCAACATTTAAGGAGGAATGAAGAAACATAAGGGGGGGGACACCTCACACCTGTCAGAATGGACAGCTGTTCTCAGAAAGACAACAAATCACAAGTGTTGGCGAGAATGGGGAGAAATGGGAAGACTTACACATTGTTGGTAAGATCATAAGTTGGTGCAGCCACTATGGAGTAGTGGAGTATGGAGGCGCCTCAAAAAATTAGAACCATGTATGGCAAAACCAATACAATATTGTAAAGTAAAATAAATAAATAAAATTGAGATTTAAAAAAATTAGAACTACCATATGATCCAACAATTCCACTTTTGGATATTTTTCCAAAGAAAACAAAAATACTAATTCAGAAAGGTATATGTACCTGTATATTCTTTGCAGCATTATTTACAGTTGGCAAGATATGGAAGGGCCTAAGTACTCACTGGTATATGGATGGATAAAGAAGATGTGATGTGTGTGTGTGTGTGTATATATATATATATATATATATATGCAATGAAATATTAGCCATAAAAAGAATGAAACTTTGCCATTATGACATGGATGCATGTAGAGGGTATTATGCCCAGTGAAATAACTCACAGAAAAACAAACACTGTATGATTTCATTTATGTGTGGAATTAAAAAGAACAAAACACAAAACAAAACATAAGCAGACTCATAGACACAGAGAACAAACGTGTAGTTGCCAGAGGGAAGGAGTGAAATAGGTGATGGGGATTAAGAGGTACAAACTTCCAGTTACAAAATAAATGAGCCACAGGGATGAAAGGTAATGTACAACATAGGGAATATGCTAGGAATAGTCAATAATATTGTCATAACTTAGTAAGGTGACAGATGATAACTATACTTGTAGTGATCATTTTATAATATATAGAAATATAAAACTGCTATACTGTATATCTGAAACTAATATAGTGTTATGTCAATTATAATTCAATTTAAAATAGAAAAAGGGGAGAAGTCCCATTCTATTATTGCCTTCCTCTTGTCATCTAACTTTGAACCTCAAAAAGGCTGAACCATTCTGACAGCATCATTTCCCCTTTAGGGTACTCTCAGGTGAAATTGGAAAATATCTGATTTTGAGCTCTCAAGTGTAAAAGCTTCATTTTGCTAATGAGAAAGCCCAGAGGAAGAAGGAGGCTTCTGCCAAACTGGTGGCAAAGCTAGCGATAGAACACAGAGTTCCCTTGACATGCTACCCATGCCTTCCCTAAATGGCCTTGCCCCCAACAAACTAGCTCCTCTCCTAGTGTTCCTGTTGCTGTCAGACACCCCTTTCCTCCCAGTTAATGAGACCAGGAATCTGACAGTCATTATTAACTATTCTTCTTTATCTCATTTTCCAGTTAATGAATCTGATTGAATCTTACTTTAAAATGTCTTACCCTTTTATTCCAGTTGCCATCACCCTAGGCAGTTCTGCTTCAGTCCTTGCCTCCTGCTGGGCCTCTGCTCTGACCTCTCTCCAGTTCACCTAGCAGATAGCTAACATATCGATAATAGCTAAGAGTTGTCATGCACATACATGCCAATGCTGTTTTGAAGTGCTCTACATTTATTATCTCATTCGAATTAATGAAAGTGTTAGTCACTCTGTCGTGTCCGACTCTTTGTGACCCCATAGACTGTAATCCCATCATGTTCCTCTGTCCGTGGAATTCTCTACACAAGAATACCGGAGTGGGTAGCCATTCCCCTCTCCAGGGGATCTTCCCAACCCAGGGACCGAACCAAGGTCTCCCTGCATTGAAGACAGATTCTTTACCATCTGAGCCACCAGGGAATATTCCTCATAAAACCCTAAAAACTAGATGCTTTTATTACCCCCATTTTATAGATGAGGAAACTGAGCCATAGAACAGTTAAATAATACATCTAAGATAGCCCAGCTGCCAAGTGGCAGAACGGAGATTTAAAAAACAACAACAACAACAGATAGTTTGGTGCCAAAGTCCAAACTCCTAACTACTGCACTGTATTGCTTTTTTTTCCCTGCAGCAGCCATATCACCATTATCACTTCTCTATCCAAGAACCTTCAGCAACTCTCCTTTGCCACTGTGGGAGTCCAGGGGCATAGTTTGGCGTTCAAATCACTGCATGGTTTGGTCTGATGGTGAAGGACAGGGAAGTCTGGCTTGCTGTAGTCCATGGGGTTGCAAAGAGTTGGGCACAACTGAGCGACTGAACAACAAAGACTTCAGGTAAGTTAATTAACTTCTCTGTGTCTCAATTTCCTGATGATTGTAACAGTAACCACCTCATGGGGCTGTTGTGAGGATTAAAGGAGGCCACCCACGTAAAGCACACAGCTTAGTGCCCAGCACAAAGCAACCCTTGATCAAAGTTAGCTGTCTTGAGTTACCTTTCCACACAACTTCCTTATAGAGCCCTTCTGACCACCAGGATGTTGCTGCATATAAATAGTGCTTGCTGCTGAATCGCATGCTGGTGCAGTTTTTCCTTTCTAAAAATATTCCCCACTGCCAATCTCATTCCCATATGCCAACATAGCCAAATTCTCCCACCCTCCAGTCTCCCTTACTCAGTGGCCTCTCCTCCTACACTAATCTGAATTCCTGGAACATTTATTCATCATTTGTTTAATTATTTCGTAAGCACTTATCAAGTGCTTACTTTAATAATAACAGTAATTGTATTTGACACTATAATTTAAAGGGCTTCAAGGGACAGCCATGCCTCTGTAAATCTTTATGAAAACGGTGGATGGTGGTTCCCAATTTAGAGCTGCTCTGGCTCCCCCAGGGGCCACAGGGAGCAGGGTGATGATAAAACCAAGTCCCACTAAAATTGAGTTCCCCTACTGAGTTGATGATTAACCTCTATCCAAAACTGTATTTCCTTTCTTGTCCTGCTTCTGTTCCACTCAAGACTGATGAGTATTTAAAAAAAGGAGGGTCCTCCAGGACACAAAAGTTCCTCCATGGCCCCTGCTTCTTGTTTGGCCTTCCCTGGGTTTCCAAAGCACAGACTCAAGCAGTTAATGATTAAAATGATAGAGTCCCAGGACTCCTGATGCTGCTGCTGCTGCTGCTAAGTCGTTTCAGTCGTGTCCTACTCTGTGTGACCCCATAGACGGCAGCCCACCAGGCTCCCCCATCCCTGGGATTCTCCAGGCAAGAACACTGGAGTGGGGTGCCATTGCCTTCTCTACCCAGGACTCCTAGTTCCTCCCAAAGATAGATTACAATTGGATGCATAATTTTGTGTTGTTCTATATAAACTAAGATCCCCCACCTAGAGTCACCATCACTAGTATGGTGATTCCATACTGACCACAAGCACCAAGACCCCAGACTGATTGGAACTGGAAGGTTAATGATTAAGATCCTGAAATACTACCGTATTACCTCATCACCAACCAATCAGAAGAATGTCTATAAGCTGATCATGAACTCCGTGACCCTCAGCCTTAAAGGTTAGCTTAAAGACTCTTCCCTGAAGTCATCAGGGAGTTTGTGGCTTTTGAGCATGAGCTGCCCATTCTTCTTGCTTGTCCCTTTGCAAAAAAAGCTGTACTTTGCTTGGTGAAGGAGACTGGCTTTGCTGTATATCAGGTGAGCAGACCCGAGTTCCTTTTGGTAACATTGATGCAGACGGAGCTCCCATCTTTAGAAAGCTTATAGCCTTTGTAGGCAAAGCAAGTCCTCTTCACATGTGGTGAAATCCAGGGCATGTAGTGGCAAAGTCTGACAGAACAGTTGAGAGGTAGTGCTGTGAATTTTCAGGCACAAGCATGGCTTCTGGCTGGGTAGACATATACTTCTCCAGACTGTGCCTGTAGCAGAGGCTGGCACACCCTGCTGGGGTGAGTCCCTCTGGACCCCAGGGTCTGACAGCTGGTATGGCAATAGTTAGTTAGATAAATTCATTCTGCAGGATGCAAAGATAGGCTTCCTGGGAACTGCCTCTACAGGAAAGTTTAGTCTTTTGTTCTTTTCCTCAGGTATCCATTTATTCATACAAGTATCAAATATCCGCTATGTGTGCATGCACTTAAGTGCACCACACAACGTCATAAGGCCCCTTAACATGGGCCTAAAGCAACCAAGTGGGGTAGAGGAAAAAGACAGTCCTGTCTCAGCCACTTTCTAACTCTATGACCATGAGAAGTCCTAACTCAGAACCCAGGTTCCTCAGAAAAAATGGGGCTAACACTTTCTTCCATTTTGTTGTCATCAGAATTCGAGAGAACAGCTAGATACTGCCTGGCAGTGTTCCTGACACACTTTAGCTACTTCAGTCGTTACTGAAGAGGAGGTTGCATGTACTTGGCCATTTCTCTTTTTGGAACAGCAGGTACAGAGTCCAAGTGACAAGTCCAGGGTAGAAGTATCCTGGAATTCTCTCTTTCTATGGCTAAAAGGAGAAGAAAAAAAAAAAAAGAAGAAGAACAAACAAACTTGGCCCGAACATTCTTCCCATTCTGCAGGGCTCCTTTCAAATTCACCTCCAGGCAAAATTAATACTGCCTCCTTCCTCCGCTGCTTTTCCACAAGTCTATTTCAGTACATCATTGATTTCTTTTATTAGTGTGATTTTTTTTCATACACCTGTTCTTCTCCCCAGGGCTATAAACCTCCCCAGAAGACAAGAGTCTTCACAATCTTTCTTTTTCCCACCACCTGTGACCCAGCATAGCCTCTGCCACATTACAAATCCTTCAAAACAAGTCCAGTAAGGGCCAACTGTATGGGAGTGGGGAACGGGAAATTAGGAGGCCTCTCTTCCACTTTAAGCTCTGTACCATATGGTATATACAAGTGGAAACTGAATCCCTTAAATTTATTAGCATTTTATGGGGTGTACATGCAAAGCTTTTTGTTATTATGAATCTTACCATTTAAACCTTTCAAAAATCTAATAAAATTTATCATTGAAATATATTTCATATCTTTTCTTCCTTTTACTTAATACTATAGAGGTAATAGAATTTTGTTTCAATTCTCTGTGGCCTTCAGACAGCACTTGTCTCTTGGACACACAGAGACAGGGATTCTTAACCTGGAGGCTACAAGTTTCAGCTGTCTCAGGTTGCAGGCAAAATTGTATGTGTGTGTGTGGGTGTGTGTGTGTAAGTGTGAACATGGTGTGTTTTGGGATGGGGTGATGCTCCATAGTTTTTAAGCGGGTTCTCATGAAGTTGCGTGATTTTACAAAGGAAGGCCAAATAATGAAAAAACACTAAGTGTTCACTGGAAACTCGTTAAAAAGATGGCACACTTTTAGTACAGATTGTGATGGGTGATGAAAACTAGATACTGTGTGATAATGTGGAATGGAAGAGACTGTGGTGCGAGCAAAATAAACCACTACCAACCACACACCGAAGGCTGGTCTTCACCCAGAGAAGGTGATGTTGTGTATATAGTGGGATTGGAAGGGAGTCCTCCATTACGAGCTTCTTCCAGAAAACCAAACAATAAATTTCAACAAGTAATGCTCCCAATTAGACCAACTGAAAGCAGCTACTTGATGAAAAGCATCCAGAATTAGACAACAGAAAACACATAATCTTTCATCAGGATAATGCAAGACTGCATGCTTCTTTGATGATCAAGCAAAAATTATTACAAGCTGGCTGGAAAATTCTGATTCATCCACTGTACTCATCAGACATTGCTTTTTCCGATGTCCATTTATCTTGGTCTTTATAGAATTCTCTTAACGAAAAGATTTTAATTCGTTGAAAGACTGTAAAAACACCTGAAGCAGTCTTTTGCTCCAAAAGATAAACAATTTTGGGAAGACGGAATTGTGAAGTTGCCTGAAAAAAACAGCAGAAGGTAGTAGAACAAAACAGTAAATACATTGTTCAATAAAGTTCTTGGTGAAAATGAAAAGTATATCTTTTATTTTTACTTAAAAAAATCAAAGGAGGACTTCCCTGGCGGTCCAGTGGTTAAGAATCCGCCTGCCAATGCAGGGGACGTGGGTTTGATCCCTGGTCCAGAAAGATTCCACATGCCACGGAGCAACTAGGCCTATGCGCCACAACTATTGAGCCTGTGCTCTAGAGCCCAAGAGCTGCAACTGCTGAGCCCCCGTGTCTCAGCTACTGAAGCTGGCACACTCTAGAGCCCATGCTCTGCAACAAGAGAAACCACCACGGTGAGAAGCCCATGCACTGCAATAAAGAGTACCCCCACTCAGCAATGAAGACACAGAGCAGCCAAAATAAATAATTAACTAATTCTTTTTAAACCGAAGGAAATTTTTGACCAACCCAATACCTTCGTATTTGGTCTTCATCTCCAGTTCCTTGGTACAAGAACTTCTAAAACCCTTGAAACTTCCTGAGTGATAGAAGTGAAAAGAAGTGTTTTTGGTATTTTATTCATAATAAGCCCCTTTCCACCTTACCTGAGTTTATGCTAATGAGGCTCTAGTGGATCCGTAAGTAACTTCTTTGTGGGATTGGTTGCCATGGGAACCAACCCTGAGATTTGAGGGTTGGAACTTTCAGACCTCCAAACTCTGGGCCAGAAGTACTAGAGATTGAGTTAATCACCGATGGCCAGTGATTTACTCAATCACACACATGTAGTGAAACCTCCATAAAAACCTGGGGTGGGAAGAGCTTCCATGTTGGCACATGCATCTCTGTTCTGGGAAGGTGGCTCACCCCATCTCCACAGGGACAGAAGCTCCTGGGCTTAGGACCCTTCTGGATCACACCCTGTATACCTCTTCACCTGGCTCTTCGTTTGCACCCTCTATAATAAACCACTGGCAGAAAGTAAAGTGTTTTCCTGAATTCTGTGAGTCATTCTAGCAAATGATCAAACCTGAAGCTGGTGGGGGGAGTTTGGGAACCTCTGAGTCTGTAACCAAATTGGATAGAAGTGTGGGTACCCAAGGGACCCAGTACCTTCAACTGGCATCTGAAAATATTAGGTTCCCTATAAGTGAGACAGTCTTGTGGGACTGAACCCTTAATCCTGTATAGCCTGGGCTAACTCCGGGTAGTTGGTGTCAGAACAGAGCTGAATTATAGAAACCCAGTTGGTGTCTGGAGAGTTGGAGAACTGGTTATTGGTGTGGGAAAACCTGCAGAAGTGCTGTGAGTAAAAACACCCAAGAGAAGCAAACATCCTTTTAACTAATCGTAATGTATTTTGTTTTTGTCTCAAGAATCTTTCAATAATGAACATCCTGTAGAAAAAGGAAACTCAGCAGACAGGAGTGTGGACATGAAATATAGTGGTAGATGCCAATAAAGAAACTTGAGTACATGTTCCTAAAAGACATCATACTATGCCTTTGACTTGGCTTCCAGAACTTTAAATACATTCATCTTCAAGGCTTTGAAGGCAGATTACCATGAAAAGAGAATGTACGTCATGGTAAGAAAGAAAATTACTTTCCTGCAAAAAGATGTAAATAATGCAGTGCATTATTCCCTCTGGTCTTTCGGTTCTTCTTTATTTTGGCCAACCTTGTACAGAACTTTGGCGTAAGCACTGACCTCTGAAGTTGGCTCCCTGACTTGGTTATCTCTCTTGTTCCATATTAATTGTCAAACAAAATCCCTTATTCAAGTTGTTTGACATTGAAAAGGGCAGAATGGCCCTTCTTTGCCCACAAAAATTTAAATTCAAATTCCTTAGCCTTGCATGTCAGACCCGTCCTAATTTGATCTTATGCACCTTTTCTAAGGTTCTCTCAAGTTCCTTGCACACATCCATGCTTTGGCTAGGTGGGCTTACTCAGTCTCTTCCAAATATATCAGATAGATCTCATTTGTTTATTCTTGGGATGTCTGATATATAAGGCTGTCTCCCCATCTCTTTCCAAATGGCACCCACCCTTCAAGGCTCCATTCCTTCCCCTCCCTTCACTATCCCACTTTCCCAGCCAATTTTCTTTCCCTCCCACAACCCAACATTTCACATTCATTCCTTTTTATATGTGGCCCTTTATCATTGATTGGCTCCCTTATATTTGCTCATATCTTACTGTCTTAGCTAACCTGTGAGCTTCTTAAAGGCAGTCCACATCACTTTTTAAAATGTTAACAGATGTGTCTTTTTTTTTTAGGTACACTGGGTCTTCATTGCTGTTGTCTTGTTGCAGAGCATGGACTCTAGGTTCATGAGCATCAGTAGTTGCGACTCTGGAACTCTAGAGCACAGGCTTAATGGTTGCGGCCCACAGGCCCAGTTGCTCCATGGCGTGTGGAATCTTCCCAGGTCAGGGACTGAACTCATGTCCCCTGCCCTAACAGGCAAGTTCATCTGGACCACCAGAGAAATCCAGCCCACATCACTGCATCTCCCCTGGCCTCCAAGACAGGGCCTGTCTAGAGTAGATAGTGAATCACTTCATTGAGTGATTCTGTAATCAAAGTTGAGTTCCCTAATGTGGCCTACAGGCTCTACATGAGTTGGCATCTGTCACCTTCTTTGGCCTCACTAATTGTTCCTCTCCCTTAGCTCTTTATACCCAGCCACTTTAAGCCAGTCAGTTCCTTAAGCACTCCGGTCATGACGTTTCATGCCACCTCCTCTGCCTGAACACGTGGTTCCTCTTTTTCGTCTGGTTGACTCTTATTCTTTGGGTCTGAAACTAGGCATTGCTTCTTAATGAGAAGTCTTCCCCCAGTCTCTGCTAGGAACCATAGGTTAAAAAGGTGAGAACAGCCAACTGCAGTGTGTGTGTGTGTGTGTGTGTGTGTGTGTGTGTGTGTAGCAAGAGAAATGAGAAGCATCTCTATCCACCCAATCATGAACTTCCTCCAGCTTCTTCTTTTCCTGTTCCGTTTGGTTGCCAGCCATGTGCTGTTACTCATGGGACCTCTGAATTGACTTTTCCTTCTTCTGCCTTGACCTTTGTACACACTTTTCATTCTGCCTGATTCCATTTAATCCACAACCTTTCGTTACCTAGTTAATTCCTACTCAACCTTCAATGCCCAGCCAAGGAGTCTATAAAATGGAAACAGTAGAAGTAGTCTCAACCTCAGAGCATTATTGGGAGAATTAAATACATATATTTGTAGTTCTTAGACTACTTCTTGGTACATAGTAAGTGTTCAATAATTTTCAGCTATTAATGTTACCATTATCATCATCGTTTCTCTTATCATTATTATCAGCATGTTTGATATTATGTACAAGTATCATGCCATTTATCCTGCTATATAGTATTGCTTTTCATGTCCAGCTCCCCACTGTCATATGAACTCCTTGTTTATTGGATGGTCATCAAATAACTAGGTCATTCTACAAATCCTAGCAAAGCATCAACAGTCAAAACTGAAAGCTACAGAAGTCCTATGGGAGTTGTGAAAAGGAAAACACCAACTGCATGCAAATGCTGTGGGAAAAGGAACATGTAAATGAGCTTAAAAAGAATCCCTTAGAACAACCACAGGACTCTTATTCATCATTGGCGAGAGTACAAGTTGAACCACCTTATTTTATTGGGCAATGTGATGCTTACTGCTAAAATTTTAATTGTATATAACATTTAACCAAGCAATATCACTTTTAGGAATTCATTTAATAAAAACACAGTATGCAAAGGTATATGATAAGGTTGACTATTACAACATTATTTGTAAAATAAAATATTGGAAATGGCCCAAATGCTTATCAAAAGGGGACAATTAAATTAATTGTGGGATTATGGGGCACCCATACAATGGAATACTATGCAACTGTTGTGAAAAGAAGGAAAAGCTATGCACCCTGAAGCTAGGAGTTCATGATACAAAGTTAAGTGAAAAAGTTGCAAATTCATCTGAATGTATTAGCCCCATTTTGGGGGTCAGGTATAATTTAATGAAACTTATCATCAATATTAAGTGTACAATTAGTTGAGGTTTCTTTTAAATATTTGCTTATTTTCATTTATTTATTTGGCTGCAATGGGTCTTAGTTGCAATACACAGGATGTTAGATCTTCATTCGGGATTTTATTTAGTTGCAGCTGTGGAATCTAGTTTCCTGACCAGGGATCAAACCTGGCCTGCTTCATTGGGAGTGTGGAGTCTTAGCCACTGTACCCCCAGGGAAATCCCAATGAATTTTAACAAATGTTGTTGTTGTTTAGTCCCTAAGTCATGTCTGACTTTTTTGCGACCCATGGACTGTAGCCCGCCAGGCTCTTCTGTCCATGGGATTTTCCATGTAAGAATACTGGAGTGGGTTGCCCTTTACTTCTCCAGGAGATCTTCTTGACCCAGGGATCAAATAGTGTGTCCTGCATTGCAGGTGGATTCTTCAGCACTGAGCCACCAGGGAAATCCTTAACAAATATGCGATGTTATTTAACTATCACTGCAATGATGATATTGATAGAACATTTCCATCACCCCAAAATTTATTTGGAAACCATATGCAGTCATTCTGTATCTTTACCTTGGCAACCATTGATCTTTTTCTTTCACTACAGTTTTTTATTTTTCTAGAATTTCATGTAAATAGAGTCACACAGTATATACTCTTTAAGTCCAGCCTCTTTGATATGATCAAGATACAAAACAGTCCCATCACCACAGGGGCCTCTTGTGTTGCCTTTTTATAGCCCCATTCACCTCTCTTTTCCCCTCTCCAGGCCCTGGCAACCACTAATCTCTTATCTGTTTCTGTAGTTTTGCCATTTAAAAGATATAATATAATGGAATCATACAATATGTAATTTAGGAGAAACTGACTTTTTCATGCCACATATTTTCCCGGAGAGTTATCTAAGTCATTGAATACATCAAGAGTTTGTTCCTTTTTGTTACTGAGTAGTTTTCCACAATGTGGATGTACACAGTTTATTTACCCATTCACAGGTGAAAAGACACATGCTTGTCTTCAATTTTTGGCTATTTGGAATAAAGTTTTTGACATTTGTGTACAGTTCTTTAGCAGGAACACGAGTTTTTTCTTTTCTCTGGGAGAAATGCCCAGGAGAGCAATTGCTGGGTTATGTGATAGCTACATGTTTACTTTGTAAGAAACATCCAAATTGGTTTCCAGAGTGGCTATTCCACTTTACTTTCTCACCAGCAGATTGTCAGTGATCCAGTTTTTCTGCACTCTAATGAGCATTAGGTGTTGTCATTATTTTTTATTCTAGCCATTCTGCTAGGTGTGTAGTGATAGCTTATGTGCTTTAAATTTTATTTCCCTCATGGCCTCTGATGGTGAACCTCTTCTCGTGTGCTTATTTACCATCTGTATATCTTCTTCAGGATGTCAGTTTATTCCTTCTGACCATTTTCTAATTGGATTTTTTTAGCAGTTGGGTTTTGAGAGTTCTTTGTATATTCTAGAAACTAGCTCTTTGTCTAATATGTGGTTTGCAAATATTTTCTCTCAGATTTTTCTTTCATCCTCTTAACATGGTCTTTTGCAGAATAAATGCTCTTAAATTTGGAGGAGAAAAAAATTTTTTCCTTTCATGGATTACTTAAAAAATTTTATGTGGATGTATGACCAACCTAGATAGCATATTCAAAAGCAGAGACATTACTTTGCCAACAAAGGTTCGTCTAGTCAAGGCTATGGTTTTTCCTGTGGTCATGTATGGTTGTGAGAGTTGGAGTGTGAAGAAGGCTGAGCGCCGAAGAATTAATGCTTTTGAACTGTGATGTTGGAGAAGACTCTTGAGAGTCCCTTGGACTGCAAGGAGATCCAACCAGTCCATTCTGAAGGAGATCAGCCCTGGGATTTCTTTGGAAGGAATGATGCTAAAGCTGAAACTCCAGTACTTTGGCCACCTCATGCGAAGAGTTGACTCTTGAGATTGGAAAAGACTCTGATGCTGGGAGGGATTGGGGGCAGGAGGAGAAGGGGACGACAGAGGATGAGATGGCTGGATGGCATCACTGACTCGATGGACGTGAGTCTGAGTGAACTCCGGGAGTTGGTGATGGACAGGGAGGCCTGGCGTGCTGCGATTCATGGAGTTGCAAAGAGTCGGACACTACTGAGCGACTGATCTGATCTGATCTGATCTGATGATTTTATTTATCTTGTATAAAAACCGAATAGTAGGAGTGCTGGTGTGACGAACCAGGTTTGTTTGCCCAACGTGTGGCAAGCCAAATACTGAGATGCCGAGGTGTGCAGCAGAGAAAAGGTTAATTTGGGAAGCAGTCAAGTGAGGAGATGAAAGAACAAGTCTTAAATCTGCCTTCCGAAGGTGAGGGGCTCCGGATAAAATCAAGGTATGAGTATCAGGAAGAAAGGTCATTAGAGATACAAGACAGGTGAGGAAACCTGTGAGATACACTCTGTGCAGGTATATCTGAGCTACATGCTTCTTCATGGGGCACATGTTCAAAAAATGGTAGTGGTGTTGGCCTGAGCTGAGGGTGCAGTTTTTTTGGCCCTTGGACATCAAAAGCTCATCATCAGACACTTAGGGCCCAACTAAACGCTTGGTGGTCTCAAAATGTTTGAACTGGGCAAGGCTAGTGCCTGTTCCTAGAAAAAAATAAAAATCTTTTAAGCAATCATTACTATAGTGCCCCATACAGCAAAGGTGTTATCTGCAGAGGGCAGTTAAAAGGATATTGTGATATATTATCTAATTTTATTGCCCATTTTATTGCCCATTTATTGCCTATTTATTGCCCATATTGCCCAATTTATATACTTGGATATAAGTCCTTTGATAAATATATAATTTTTTGCCAATACAGTTGCCCTGTGAACAACACAGGTTTGAACTGTGTGGATACACTTGTACCTGAATTTTTTCCAATATATACATTGAAAAAAAATTTTGGAGATTTGTGACAATTTGGAAAAACTCTCAGACAAACCACATAACCTAGAAGTATAAAATATAATTTTTTAAGTGAAGTGTGTCATGAATGCATAAAAATCTATGTGGGTAGTAGATACTCATCTATTTTATCATTTACCATAAAATACACAAAAATCTATTTAAAAAGTTAAAATGTATCAAAACTTATATGCAAAAACACTTACAGACTGTACATGACACCATTCATGGTGGAGAGAAATGTAAACAAGTGTAAGGAGGCAGTTTTAAACCATAAGTGCATAAAATTCATTGTAGCACACACTGTGCTACTGTAGCAATTTTGTAGCCAACCACTGTTGCTATTGTCATAAGCTCAAGTGTTGTGAGAATCCACTTTAAACGCCATGTGGCACTAATCATCTCCACGTATGCAGTTCATCTGTCTAATAAATTTTAAATGACAGTAAAAAAATTTCTCCCCCAATTTGCTGCATGACCAGGGAGCTCAATGCAGCGTTCTATGACAGCCTAGAGGGGTGGGAGTGGGTGAGAGATGGAAGTAAGGTTCAAGAGGGAGGGGACATAGGTATACCTGGTGCTGATTCATGTTGATGTATGGCAGAAACCAGCACAATATTACAAAGTAATTAGCTCCAATGAAAAATTTTTTCAAAAACAAAAAAATTCTCCCTAGCAGTTTTCATGTATTTTTCATCATGTTTAGTGCAATACACTGAACGTTGAATAACATCATGGGACCCAAGTGAAGTGCCACTAGAGATGTCGGAAGTGCTCCGAAGAATCAGAAAAAAGTCATGACATTACAAAAAAAAGCTAAATTGCTTAATATGCACCAAAAATTGAGGTCTGCAACTGAGGTTGCTGCCATTTTAAGATAAATTAACCTAGCGTAAGGACCATTGTGAAAAAAGAAAAGAAAATCCACAAAGCCATCAGTGCAGCTACACCAGCAGGGTGAAAACATTGTACTTTTGGTGAAATACTTTTTTTATCATGTGTTGAAAATGCAGCTTTTGTGTGGGTGCAATATTGCCACAGGTAAGGCATACCTATAGACTCCAGTATGTTTCAAAAAAAAAACAAAGTTGTTACATGACACCTTAAAGCAAAAGGAAGGTGAGGGATCTAAAGAATTCAAGGCCAGCGAAGGATGGTTTGATCATTTTAGAAAAAGATTTAGCTTTAAAAATGTGAAGACAACAGGAGAAGCAGCTTCTGCTGGCCAGGAGATCCTAGATGCCATTAGAAAATCATTGAGGAGAAAGAATATCTGAACAGATTTTAATGCAGACAAATTGCTCTATTCTGGGGGAAAAATTGCTGCACAAGGCATTTATTAGTAATGAAGAGAAGTGAGCACCAGGATTTAGGTCAGGAAGGGACAGGAGGCTTATTCTACTATTTTGTGCAAATGCAGTCAGGTTTATAATCAGGATTTCCCTTGTCTACAAAGCTACTAACCCTCGAGCCTTGAAGGGAAAAGATAAACACTAGCTGACAGTCTTCTGGTTGCTCAACAAGGAGACTCGGACAATAAGAACAATTTTTTTGCATTAGTTCCATCAATGCTTTGTCCTTGAAGTCAATAAGTACCTTGCCAGTAAGAAATGCCTTTTACAGTTCATTTGATATTGGACACTGTTCCTGCCTGCCTCCCACCCAAATCTCATAAGTTCAACACTTGAAGCCACCAAAATAGTCTACTTGTTCCCAAACACATCTCTAATTCAGCCTCTAGATTAGAGGGTTATAAGGATATTTAAGGCTCTTTATTCATGGTACTGTCTGGAAATGACTATCAATGCTACAGAAGAAAACTTCAACAGAAAGAACAACATGAAAGTCTGAAAAGATTACATCATGGAAGATGCCATCATTGTTATAGAAAAAGCTGTGAAAGTCATCAAGCCTGAAACAATAAATTCCTGCTGGAGAAAACTGTCCAGATGTTATGCATGACTTCATAGGATTCATGACAGAGCCAGTCAAGGAAATCATGAAAGAGACTGTGGATATGAAAAAAGGTGATGGGGTGAAGAGTTTCAAGATATGCATCTTGTAGAAATTCAGGAGCTAATAGACATCACACTAGAGGAATTAACAGAAGAGGACTTGATGGAGACGAGCATTTCTGAACCAGAGCCAGACATAAGGAAGAAGATGTAGAAAAAGCAGTGCCAGAAAACAGTGATATTAGACAATCTGGCAGAAATATTCTGCTTATTCAAGGTATTCAAGATGGCTTTTGACTTCTAAGACATAGGCCCTTCTATCTTTCAGGCACTGAAACTAAAGCAAACTGGAGGAGTTGGTATTACATAGAAACATTAGAGAAATGAAAAGGCAAAAAAAAAAAAGTCAGAAATTAACAACGTATGTCTGAGTGTGATTGCCTCTCCTGACTCCTCCAGTTCTTCTGCCTCTGCCATCCCTAAGGCAGCAAGCCAAACCACTTCTCTTCCTCCTCCTCAGCCTACTCAATGTGAAGACAATGATGGAGACCTCTATGATGATCTGCTTCTACCTAATGAATAGTAAATAAATGTTTATGTACATGTTTGTGAGTGTCTTCATATGAAAACCTAATAACTGAATGACAAAAACTGTAGGAGACATTTCTGTGTCATCATCATAGCCTAAGCGTTCATTGTGTAAGACATCATGTGCAAAACTTGTAATGAAATGGATTAGTCTATCCTTACATCGGCATAAGGTGAGTGATATTTAATATGAAATTAATATTGTGTTCAGCTGAAGCTCCAATACTTTGGCCACCTGATGCGAAGAACTGTCTCACTGGAAAAGACCGTGATGCTGAGAAAGACTGAAGGAGGAGAAGGGGACGACAGAGGATGAGATGGTTGGATGGCATCACTGACTCAATAGACATGAGTTTGAGCAAACTCCAGGAGTTCGTGATGGACAGGGAAGCCTGGCGTGCTGCAGTCCATGGAGTCACAAAGAGTCGGACACAACTGAGTGACTGAACTGAACTGAACTAATAATGTGTTACTTTTCTTACTATATTATAGATTCGCTTTCAAAGAATTACATTACTGTACAGTATGCCTCTCTCTCTCTCTAGTGCTTAGAGAAACTGTGTTTCAGCCTATTATCACAGGGAAATGGGTTTTCACAAATTGTAACAATGTTCCAATACTGTATTATGAATATGACTATAATGCTGTATGTCATAAAAATTTTACAACAATTCATTCACTGGTATGTAGGCTGCTGCTGCTGCTAAGTCGCTTCAGTCGTGTCCTACTCTGTGCAACCCCATAGACGGCAGCCCCCCAGGCTCCCCCATCCCTGAGATTCCCCAGGCAAGAATACGAATACAATGAAGCGATCATGTAGATTATACTAGGCTACCACGATATTGCTGCTTCTTCATTCCCTAATGGCTCAGTGATAAAGAATCCTCCTGCAATGCAGGAGACCCAGATTCAATCCCTGGGTTGAGAAGACATCCTGGAGAAGGAAATGGCAACCCACTCCCATATTCTTGCCTGGGAAATCCCGTGGACAAAGGAGCCTGACAGCCTATAGTCCATGGGGTCACACAGAGTCGGACACAAGTTCAACATTAGCAGTGCTTATTTAACTTATATGCAGAGTACATCATGAGAAATGCTGGGCCGGATGAAGCACAAGCTGGAATCAAGATTGCCGGGAGAAATATCAATAACCTCGTACATGCAGATGACACCACCCTTATGGCAGAAAGTGAAGAAGTACTAAAGAGCCTCTTGATGAAAGTGAAAGAGGAAAGTGAAAAAGTTGGCTTAAAACTCAACATTCAGAAAATTAAGATCATGGCATCCGGTCCCATCACTTCATGGCAAATAAATGGGGAAACAGTGGCTGACTTTATTTTGGGGGGCTTCAAAATCACTGCAGATGATGATTGCAGCCATGAAATTAAAAGACGCTTACTCCTTGGATGGAAAGTTATGACCAACCTAGACAGCATATTAAAAAGCAGAGACATAACTTTGTCAACAAAGGTCCGTCTAGTCAAGGCTATGGTTTTTCCAGTAGTCATGTATGGATGTGAGAGTTGGACTATAAAGAAAGCTGAGTGTTGAAGAATTGATGCTTTTGAACTGTGGTGTTGGAGAAGACTCTTGAGAGTCCCTTGGATTGCAAGAAGATCCAACCAGTCCATCCTAAAGGAGATCAGTCCAGGGTATTCATTGGAAGGACTGATGTTGAAGCTGAAACTCCAATATTTTGGCCACCTGATGTGAAGAGCTGACTCATTTGAAAAGACCCTGATGTTGGGAAAGATTGAAGGCAGGAGGAGAAGGGGATGACAGAGGATGAGATGGTTAGATGGCATCACTGACTCAATGGACATGAGTTTGGGTAAACTCCGGGAGTTGGTGATGGATAGGGAGGCCTGGCGTGCTGCGTTTCATGGAGTCACAAAGAGTCAGACACGACTGAGCAACTGAACTGAGCTGAAATAAATGTGAATTTCTTTTTCACATCATCTTTTCATTTCTTACGTCTAGCATTCATAATACATGTAACATCTACAGCATTTTTACATTTAATGTTAGTAAGATATGTACCATCTATAGCTACAGTATTGATGTAGATGATGCAGCTTGTAAATAGATAGTATAAACTTATGGTATAAATAAACACAGTATAATATTGTAAATGTATTTTCTCTTTCTTTGATTTTCTTAACATTTTATTTTCTCTAACTTACTTTAATATAAGAATACAGTATACAATAAGTATAAAATGCAAAATAAATGTTTATCAACTGTTTATATTATCAGTAAGGATTCCAATCAACAGCAGGCTATTAGTAATTAAGTTCAGATACACATATAAAGTTTTCCATGGATTTTCAACTGCACAAATATTAGTGCCTCTACCCTCCACATTGTTCAAAGGTCAGCTGTATTTTATCCCAACCTGTGATTTGCCATTTCATTTTCTTAACACTCTCTTGAAGAGCAAAAGTTTTAATTTTGTTTAAGTCCAATTCATCATTTTTCTCCTACTGTTTGTGATCTGTTTAATATATTAATATATCCCAACCCAAGGTCACAAAGATTTTCACTTATTTTTTATTTTAGAAATGTTGTATTTCTAGCTCTTACATTTATATCTATGATCCATTCCAAGTTAATTTTTGTATATAGTATGAGGTAAATTTTTTTTCTAATTTATTTCAACGTGTTTCTTTTTACCTTTAAAAAAATTTTTATTTATTTATTTATTTGGCCACACTGCATGGGTTGTATTATCTTAGTTCCCAAACCAGGGATTGAATTCTGTGCCCTTGGCAGTAAAAGCAAGTTCTAACACTGGGCCACCAGGGAATTCTCTGAGGTAAGCATTGCGGTTCACTTGTTTATGTATAGATCTCAATGATTACAGTAACACTTGTGGAAAAGAGTGCCATTTTTTCACTGAATTGCCTTGGTATCTCCAAGGGATTTTCCAAACTGCACAGCCAGAGGGAACTGTCCCCATAAGACTGCCCTTACTTCAGACAACAACTTCAAGTTTGGGGTTTTCCCAGAACCACTTTCAGATTCAATTATTTGCCAGAATGACTCACAGAACTCAGGAAAGCCTTATACTTACGATTACCAGTTGTCTGCTTAGTCGCTCAGTCATGCCCAACTCTTTGCGACCCCAGACTCTCCTGTCCATGGGATTCTCCAGGCAAGATTACTGGAGCGGGTTGCCATGCCCTCCTCCAAGGGATCTCCCAACCCAGGGATTGAACCCAGGTCTCTCGAATTGCAGGTGGATTCTTTACCATCTGAGCCACCAGGGAAGCCTAAGAATACTGGAGTGGGTACTTACAATAACAGTTTTATTATAACAAAAGCATGCAAATTAAAACCAAAGGAAGAAACTCATGGGCAAAGTCTGTGTGTGTGTTGTCACTTCAGTCGTGTCCGGCTCTGAGACTCTATGGACTGTAGCCTGCCAGGCTCCTCTGTCCATGGGATTCTCCAGGCAAGAATACTGGAGTGGGTTGCCATGCCCTCCTCCAGAGTCTTCCCCACCAGGGATCAAACCCACATCTCTTATTGGCAGGCGAGTTCTTTACCACTCGCACCACCAGGGGTGCCCCAAGTGTTTAAATGCATTTCTTCTCTCATCATCAGAGATTGTTACTCTACTGACATTCATGTGTGATAATATGTACAGAATATTGCCAACCAGGGAAACTAACCTGAGCTTTAGTATTCAGAGATTTTATTGCGGTTTCATTACAGAGTCATGATTGGTTGAAATATTGCCCATGTGGTTGAATTCAATCTCTAGACCTCTCTTTCCTTGAAGTTGGACTGATATCATGTGACCCAAAGTCCCACACCTCTAATATCATGCTTTGTCTTTCTTGCATGACTAACCCCCACCCTGAGTTGTCTCATTAGGCTTGAAATACCAGTTGTATTTCCAGGGGCCCTCCATAAAAGAGAAAGACATTCCTATTGCTCAGGAAATTCAAAGGGTTTCGACGTTGTTTCCCAGGTTCTGGGACAAAAGCCAGACCTCTCTTTGGAGGTCACATTTCTTACTATGCAGTAACATTGTTGGAAATAAATAGACAGTATTGTTCATAAATAAAAGTTTAGGCTATCATGCATGGATCTGTTTCTGAACTCTGTTCTGTTTCATGATCTACTAAATGAAACTACAGAAACCTTTTTATTTTCTATGTAAAATATTTTTGTAATACTTAATTGTTAAATAATGTGCATATAATACTTATAGGACTTACAAGGAAATATGATAAGAATTATCTGCCTATGTAAAAATAAAAAACTCAACACAGTAGTTGGAACATAACATTGAGGAAAGTTTCCAGCAAACAGAGCAAAAAGACAAAGAGATAGAAAACAAGAGAGAAAAAGTAAGAAATTAGAGTACATGTTTAAGATGGCAACCCACTCCAGTTCTCTTGCCTGGAAAATCCCATGGATGGAGGAGCCTGGTAGGCTACTGTCCATGGGGTCGCAAAGAGTTGTATATGGCTGAGCAACTTCACTCACTTAAGAGGACTTATATCTGAATAGCAGTGTTTCTAGAAAGAGAGAAAGAGAAAAAAAACTGGGGTTGGGGGGGAGGAACAATCAATGGTGTAATTCAAGAACAGAATGAGCTGCCAGATTGAAGAGCCCATAAAATGGCTGGTACCATTTAAGGAACCAAGAGATTTTTACTGCTTCCAGAGAAGAAAAAAGTTAAGTCAAATACAAAATTTAGGAATCATAATGGCTTCTGACTTTTCGTCAGCAGCACTTGAAGCCAAAATACAATAAAATTCTGAAGGATGTCATTTCTAGTCTAGAATTCTATGCTCAGCCAAATGACCAATTGAGTCTGCAAGTGGAAAAAAGTTATTTTTCAAGTATATAAATTCTCAGCATTTTTTTACCTATCATGTATCCTTTCTAAGAAAGCTGCTGAAGAATGTACTCCACTCAAAGAATAAATCAATGAAGAGGATCTAAAACAGGAGAGAGACAAGGATTCACCAGGAAGATGGTGAAGAGAAATCCCACAATAATAGCCTTGCACCAGATGTAGAGATTAACCAGTTCCATTTACAGAAGAGTGACTCAGGAACAGATATGAGGGAATTCCCTGGTGGTTAGAACTCTGAACTTTCATTGCCAAGGGCACAGGTTAAATCCTTGATCAGGGAATTAAGTCCTGCAAGCCACATGGCGCAACAAACAAAAAAGAAACAGATATAATGATAACTGTTACCACCAAAATCCCCACTGACATTATAGCCACATTTAATTCTAAAGGAGATCAGCCCTGGGTGTTCTTTGGAAGGAATGATGCTAAAGCTGAAACTCCAGTACTTTGGCCACCTCATGCGAAGAGTTGACTCATTGGAAAAGACTCTGATGCTGGGAGGGATTGAGGGCAAGAGGAGAAGGAGACGACAGAGGATGAGATGGCTGGATGGCATCACCGACTCGATGGACGTGAGTTTGTGTGAACTCCAGGAATTGGTGATGGACAGGGAGGCCTGGCATGCTGCGATTTATGGGGTCGCAAAGAGTCAGACACGACTGAGCAACTGAACTGTACTGAACTGAAACTTAAGGATATGCTTACCTGTGTTTGTCAGGGCTTCACTGTATATTTAAGACAATTCCTGCTCATGTCCCAATGTCCTGCCTCTAGAATCAGCTGAGAACCCTCATTTTACAACATCTCCATTTCTGAAGTGTTCTTTGACCTATTGTTGAGAACTAGACATAGGCTATGATGAGCTTAGAAACAGAAAATACAAAGCAACCCTTTCCCTTTGTCTGTTTTACAGGGTGTTCAGTGCCTCACCCATACTGCAGATCTGCCAGATGCTGGATGCAGGTGAGCCCTCTTGGTTAGAGATTTATTTACCTGAAGCCAATGAAACTTTGGAACTTAAGCTCCTTACTCATATATGTTCCTCCCAAAGCCCTGCACATAACTCAACATTTGTAATTTTGAATTCATACTCTTCTTAAAAGAGTCCTCCAAATTATATACTCTTCACACCACACAAATCCTAGATCTGCTTCTACTTGACACTTTTTCCTGTAACTTGCTCAGAAGAAGCTTTTAAAAACTCAGGAAAGCTAAAGTTATCCTGTACCCTAGAGATGCTGCTGCTGCTGCTAAGTCGCTTCAGTCATGTCCAACTCTGTGTGACCCCATAGATGGCAGCCCACCAGGCTCCCCCGTCCCTGGGATTCTCCAGGCAAGAACACTGGAGTGGGTTGCCATTTCCGTCTCCAATGCATGGAAGTGAAAAGTGAAAGTGAAGTCGCTCAGTCGTGTCCAACTCTTCGCTGCCCCATAGACTGCAGCCTACCAGGCTCCTCCATCCATGGGATTCTCCAGGCAAGAGTACTGGAGTGGGTTGCCATTGCCTTCTCCACTAGAGATGCTAGTCAGATTGTTTTCCTAGGACAATGCTTCCCTTCTGATAACAGCCATAGTGCTCTTTCTTTATACAGCTTTTTGTGTTTGTGCTATTCAAATCCAAGCAGTGGATTACTTAGGGATATATAATATGGAGAGTAAAACTGTGGTTACCTGGTCGGGGGAGGGCTGGTTGGGAGTAGTCAAGGGAAACAGAGACTGGACAGGGCCACACAGCTGGGCTTCAGGCCCAGGTGTTCGTTTATTATTTATCTTTAAACTGTGCATATACTCTGTGAATGTGGAACATTTCATAATTTTAAAGGGCAAGGAGGGGGGTGCCTAAAGGACATTATTTCCTTCCTTTATTGGGAACTAGAGACAATGAGTGAATAGATAAAGAATCATCATCAATAGCAAGTTAAATACAAAAGGAAACCGTAAATTTCTAACATTCTAACAGATAAAAATAAAGAAAAGCAACCAAAAAACTCCACTGTTCTAGTAAATCTGGGCCTGGTTAGAGAGGAGAGTGCTTACTGCAATGAAGTCCACTGACTGAGCAGAGAAGGGGCAAAATCCAGTTGGGTTTCTAGCACTTCCTGGCACAAGAGCCTCTTGCTGGGGCCAAGTGTGTTAAGGGTCTGCTCCTCAGTTTTGCTTCTCCAGGAACTTGATTTTGGAGGCTCCCTTGGAGCTTCCCAGGCTTTAAGAGAGCTCCTCTTAAGGACCAGCCTCTTGGGAACTCCTTGAGGACATGAATCATGTTTTATCCACCTATAAATTCCTGGCGCCTGGCAAAGACTTACGTACAGCCACAGAATTAATAGATTTTTCTGGTGAGAAATAAAATATTGCCTGCCATACCAGTAAATAAAGGATGTCAGTTATCATTGATTGCAGCCACCCTGACAGTGAGCCCTAAGGATGTTCAGGATGAAAACAAGGAATGCCCACCATCTAGCCAGCCAGGACCAGACCCAGAGCCCTGGAAACTCTCAGGGGAGTGGTTGAACCACTGGGACCAAACTCCTCCTGTTCACAAAAACCTGCTGACTGCCCAGGGACAAGCGGCTGATCGCTGTGCCTGAGGAGACTTCAAAACCCTGTGAGACCTGGACCACAGCAAGAAATAGTTTATATTCCAGAAGTTCTCATTGTGTCAGAGCAGCATGAATGCTTCATTTTCTGATCCACCCATAAACCAGAAGAGATTCAGTTTAGAAAGATAGTGATGGAATCAAGCCTAGAGCAGAGATCTCCCAACAACCGCCTGCTTACTGTTCTGTTACACTTTCTGTGCCTCTGTTCCCATCATCTGAGTAGCCCAGGGTCAAGGGCCTGCCACCCACCAGAGCAAGGTTATGAGTTTTCTATTGACATTTGTATAAGGTTACCTTTAGGTAATGGTCTCCCTCCATGGCTTATTGATAAAGAACCCACCTGCAATGCAGGAGCAGGAGACCAGAGTTCAATCCCTAGTTGGGCAGATCTGCTGGAGGAGGGCATGGCAACCCACTCCAGTATTCTTGCCTGGAGAATCCCATGGACAGAGGAGCCTGGCGGGCTACAGTCCATAGGGTCGCAGAGTCAGATGTGACTGAGGTGACTTTGCATGGCACCTCTCAGTCAATTCAGTCTTTCAGTCATGTCCGACTCTTAGTGACCCCATGGACTGCAGCACACCAGGCCTCCCTGTCCATCACCAACTCCTGGAGTTTACCCAAACTCATGCCCATTAAGTCAGTGATGCCATCCCACCATCTCATCCTCTGTCATCCCCTTCTCCTGCCGTCAACCTTCCCCACCATCAGAGTCTTATCTAATGAGTCAGTTCTTCACATCAGGTGGCCAAAATATTGGAACTTCAGTTTCAGCATCAGTCCTTCCAATGAATATTCAGGACTAATTTCCTTTAGGATCAACTGATTTGATCTCCTTGCAGTCCAAGGAAGTCTCAAGAATCTTCTCCAACACCACAGTCCAAGAGGATCAATTCTTTGGAGTTCAGCTTTCTTCATGGGCCAACTCTCACATCCATACACGGCTACTAGGAAAACCATAGCTTGATGAGCCTTTGACAGCAAAGTAACATCTCTGCTTTTTGATATGCTGTCTAGGTTTGTCACAGCTTTTCTTCTAAGGAGCAAGCATCTTTTAACTTCATGGCTCCAGTCACCATCTGCAGTGATTTTGGAGTCCAAGAAAAGAAAGTCTGTCCATGTTTGCATTGTTTCCCCAAATATTTGACATGAAGTGATGGGACTGGATGCTATGATCTTAGTTTTTAGAGGAAAGTGAAAAAGCTGGCTTAAAACTCAACAGCAACTCTATATAACGGAAAGCAAAATAGCTATTGAGTGGATAAATAGTAAATACTCCTTCCTAAATTCTGTCTTTATAACGTGGCAAGGATTGGGTGGGGGTGGGAATTCTAATGGGTTGTTTATTTTTCATTCATTTGCATAAATGAGTTTCTAAGCCCCCCAGCAAATACCATGAATTAATTAGTAGAATCTGTAGTAGCCAAATCATTATGTGGAGCATTGGGACAGCCACAATAAAAATGAGGACTTATTGTTATTTTTTAGCAACTGATACACCCTAGAAGCATGAAATCATTTCCAGAACAAGGTGGAGTGTACATGGGTAAATATGTTATCCATGTCCCAGTGTAGGAAAGCAGATACCCTAGTAATTGGTGTCTGTTATCCCAAGTCACAAAGAGACGAGATGAACATTCTGTTCTCCCCTGACTTATTCTGAAATAGGCAGGAGGGATCATGAAAAGGGTACATAAGAGAGCCCTTCCCTTAATAATGAGACATAGGGCAGCCTGATTTCTAATCATTCATTAGCTGAGAAAATATTGCTGGAGTCCCCTTTATGTGCAAGGCTTTGCCTGGGGAGAAGAGGCAACGCATCCAGCTAGATCCAGGAGCCCATCCTTTGCAAAGATGCTGACCCGATGGTACAAGGTGACAAGCAGACATAGGAGAAGGTGACTGCTGCCACGGATAGATGTGCTCCCAACTGGAGGCCTGAAAACCTGCCTCCAGTCACAGCTCTGCCCCTAGTGTGCTGTGTGACTTTGGGCAAATGGCTTCATCTCTCTGGGTCTTTATATCCTTGGCTGTGGAATCAGAGGTGAGAAGACTTGCAGAAGGAACACAGCATGGATAAAGGTCCCATAATCCTTCTATACTTTGCTGTCTATGGCTGTCTGGCTCCCCACAGAGAACGCAACAGACCTTCCTCTCCTCACAGATCCACCCATCTCTTCCAAGTCTCCTCACTGTTTGCAAATGACCTGACTTCCTACTGCACAGAAAAAAAGAAATCTCTGATGGTGACTGTTTCACCCTCCCACCACTGCACCTGCATCATGCTCTTCCCATCATCCCTCGTGGACATGGAGAAAGCATCTTTTTTTGTCAGGGTCTTATGGCACATTCTCCAGTCATTCCATCCTAAACACAGAACAAATATAAATTCTCTTCTGTCCTACATCTCCCTCTGGTTGCTAATGTCTCTCTTTCCTCCCTTCCCAAGGTTCCTGAAAGTTGTCTTCACGCCCTGTCTTGTTTCCTCACCCGTCAGTCATTCTTCAGCCCCCTCCGGTCTGGATTCCCCTACACCCACTTCCCCTGCAGCTGCAGCTGCCACCATCACCAGGACCTTTGTTACCAGAACAACCTGTTCACACTTCCTCCAAGTTCTCGGCAGAGCACCCAGCCCAGCTGGCCACTTCCTCCTTCCTGAAACACTCCATTTTCTTGGTTTTCAGTACCACACACTGGTGATTCCTATCTGGGCATTTCTTCGTTTTCTTTACCTGTTTCTCCCACTCTAGCTGATCATTGACCCAGTCCCAGGCTCATGTTCATCTCACCGTACTTTTCTTCCTAAGCAATCTCACTTTTTCTCAGGTTTAAATCAGAGCTCAGTCCCTTGCTTACCTGTTCACATGCATTTATTGAGCCTTTAGAATAGGCCAGATTTTATGAGTTTGAAGTCCGGAGAAGGCAATGGCACCCCAATCCAGTACTCTTGCCTGGAAAATCCCATGGACGGAGGAGCCTGGTGGGCTGCAGTCCTGGGGTCGCTAGGAGTCAGACACGACTGAGCGACTTCACTTTCACTTTTCACTTTCATGCATTGGAGAAGGAAATGGCAACCCACTCCAGTGTTCTTACCTGGAGAATCCCAGAGACAGGGGAGCCTGGTGGGCTGCTGTCTCTGGGGTCGCACAGAGTTGGACACGACTGAAGCGACTTAGCAGCAGCAGTAGCAGTATGAGTTTGAAGTCAGTTCGCTTCTCTATTTATTACTGATACACTTTATATATTGAAATCATATGACTCAGATTAGGACTAGAACTCACTGTCTTTTATAACTGAGATCACACACCTGGTCTCAGAACTTAATGAAGCTCAGGTTCTTGATGCCTCATTACAGAAATAATCCAGTGAGAGACAAAATAATAGATAAGAAGTGGATTTATTTAGAGAGAAAAGCACTCCACAGACAGAATGTGGACTATCTCAGAAGGTGAGAGTGGCATCAGGGTATAGGGTTGTGAGTTTTTATCAGGGTGGGTAACTTCATAGGCTAATAAGTGGGAGGAGTAGTCCAGCTATTTTGGGGAAGGGGTGGATCTAGAAATTGGGCCACCACCCACTTGCTGACATTTTAGGGTCAGCCTTGGAACTGTCATGGTGCCTTGGGTGTGTCGTTTAGCATGCCAATGTGCTACAGTGAGGATATACTGAGGCTCAAGGTCTAGTGGTATTCTCGTCCCCCATCTTGGACCTAGTTGGTTCTAACCAGTTTGTATCATGTCCTATGGTTATGTTTTTCTTTTAAAGGTCATGCCCTATCCTCTTCCTTCCTGTTTCAATATTAGTGGAGAAACACATTTCGTTGCTGAAATAATCAAAAAAGACTAAAAGAAGCAAGTAAAAATTAGCCATAATTGCATTACCCAAAGATTACCACAGTCCACATTTTGACACATATTCTCTAGCCTTAATCCTCTTCATATAGCTATGGTAGGTTTTTATTATAAAAATTGGATGATATATTCTGTTTTGTAACTTGCATTTTTTTCACCAACAATAAATCATGGACATTTTTTCATGTCAGCAAACATATTTTTAGAACATAATTTTTATTGAATATACAGTACACTTTCACAGAAATTTACCCCAATTTTTCAGCCTATTCTTCTGGTACGCATGTAATTTGCCCTGATTTTCCCTTGTGGTTAAATCTTTACCAGTTTATATAATTATTACTTGGGATAAATTTCTAACAAGAGAACTGCTGCATCAAAACAGGAAGGAGGAGCTACCCTTCTAAGCCTGTGCTCAGGTAGCTGCCTTGACCAAGTGTCTGGCCACAGTCTATTTGAAACCACAGTTGGAGGGTGTTTGATATGCCCAAATCCCAGGCCACATGCCAGGTTTCTTTGTTTTTGAATATGTCAAATTTTATCTTTTCGGGGTTCTTTATACAGGAAATTCTTTACTGTCTGAGCCACCAAGGAATGAACAGAAACTAATATTGCAGCTTCTAGCCTATTACCATTTTAAATTAGCAAAGTCTTTAATTTGATTCTGTGAAAGTGCCAAAGGCCCTGACGTGTGACTGTCTCTCGTACTAATTTGACCTCAAAGAGCTCAGTTTCCTGTGGGCTGCGGTGTTGGGAAGGGAGCACAGTGGGCAGGAGCCCACACAGTTAGCCTAAATATCATGCAGACTGTGGCAAGCCTTATGATAAAGTGCCTTGACCGAGAACAGGGTAAGTTAGGGTTTCGGAAGGTGGTTTTGAGAGCCAGGGGGCAAAGAAAAGACTTGGACACAGGCCCAGAGATGTGGGGAGACTGTGGGGGTAAAGACCTGGCCATCGTGAATAGAATGTTTGTGGGTGTGGGTGCGTGCATGTGCGTGCATACGTACACACAGGGCATATTTAAGAGAAGACGGTTTACTCTTGTGGAAAGTCTAAATGGTGTGAGATTTTGAATCAGAGGCCGCCAGGGTTAACCCCTGTACTACAGGCAACAGGAAACTAGGGAAAGACTTTAAAAAATAATGCACAGCCTGGGCAGGGCAATACATCCAAGAACAAAAACAGAAATCAACCCCAAACATTCATTGGAAGGACTGATGCTCAAGCTGAAGTTCCAGTACTTTGGCCACCTGATGAGAAGAGCCAACTCATTGGAAAAGACCCCGATGCTGGGAAAGAATGAGGTCAGGAGAAGGGGGAGACAGAGAATGAGATGATTGGATGGCATCATCGACTCAATGGACATGAGTTTGAGCAAACTCTGGAATGTAGCGAAGGACAGGGAAGCCTGGCTTGCTGCAGTCCATGGGGTCACAAAAAGTTGAACACAACTGAAAGACTAAACAACAACAGTATTGGGCTATATTGTCCCAACATTGTTCTCAGCCTGTCTACTGGTCAGGGGAGCAGAGCTGTCAGCCTGTCCCCTCAGCCTGACAAGTACACTCCCAGAAGCCTCAAGAATAATCAGTGGGGCTTTGTTTTTGACCAGGCAATATTTAACTGTATTGAGCCTCCAGATCTGTCAACCTGTCCTGCAGGTCTGCTGCTGCTGCTGCTGCTGCTGCTAAGTTGCTTCAGTCATGTCCGACTCTGTGTGACCCCATAGATGGCAGCCCACCAGGCTCCTCCATCCCTGGGATTCTCCAGGCAAGAACACTAGGGTGGGTTGCCATTTCCTTCTCCAATGCATAGAAGTGAAAAGTGAAAGTGAAATCGCTCAGTCGTGTCCGACTCTTCTCGACCCCATGGACTGCAGCCTACCAGGCTCCTCCATCCATGGGATTTTCCAGGCAAGAGTACTGGAGTGAGGTGCCATTGCCTGCAGGTCAGATGAAGTTATTTCAGGAGTTTGGTGCTCTAAGGGGAAAGAGAGTAAAGAGAGAGACGGTGAAGGCCCAAGAGTACAATTTCTGGAATGCATGGGGTCCTGGCTTGGTGTCCAGAGAAGTCACAATAGAATCAGAGAATCTGTTGCTGGGAGAGGGAAGGTGGCCCAAGGGGCAGTGGGCAGTGATGGGGCGGGAGTGGGGGGCAGTTTAGAAAGTTTATCTGGGGTGCAAAAATTGCTAGTTCCTTTTGCGGCTGCTCCAAATATAGCAGTCCTCCGCTCTTCCCTCTAATCTCGGTGTGGCCACCACGACCTTCCAACTTGGCTGCATCCAGACAGCCCACAGAAATTGTAGTCGAAATCCAGAACTCACAGTAGGACACACCCTGCAGCCCCACACAGTCTGATGAGCTCTGCTGTGTGCAATCCTTTTTCAAGAGGACACATTTTAAGGAGTTAAGGCATGCACTGCATTCTCCTCCACTTGCAGTTTTTCCCTGTTCCTATAGAAGAGAGAGAGTCCTGAAGCCTGAGAAAAAAGATGTGTGGCTGAGGATTCATCACAAGTCTGGTCTCGCTTGCCTTCGCCCAAAAAGAAAAATTCCCTGGAGAACTCAGGACCCAGCACTGTAATTAAACTTCTGACCCAGAGATGGCACTGACAGGGGCAAAGCTGGGGAAACCCCGTCTGCAGCCTCCCTATGGAGCACAGAGGCTGCAGGGGAAACCCTGGGAGTTCATTTCTTTCCGCTGGAATTGTCTGCTGAATGCAAATAATCTCTAATTTGCTCCCACTCCCTTTTTTTTCCACAACACCAAGAAACGAAGAAATCCTGCGTCAATCAATGCATACTGCCATTTACCCTGCCAGCAAACCTCTGCCTAGCTTGGTACAAGATGTTACTGCTGTTGCAATCAGGAATGAGGGATTTAGCAATCACTGATGGGAAACTCATGCTCATTATTTTAGAATGAAACCTACATTTTTCAGATTTTCCTTTTCTCTTTCAGCCAACCTCTTCTGGAAAAAGTCACAGAGTCAAATCCTGTTTGCTGGTTCTTTTTCTCTCATCCTCTGGGTCTCTATGTGGGAGGGGCTGGGAACTGACCTGGGAGTCTCTTCTAATCTCTGTGTCTATGTTGGAGTTTGTCTGCATCTTTTGTGTTTTCGTGTTATAAAGCTTATAAAAATGGGAATATTTCATCTATCCTGAAGGAAAGATCTTTGGGGTGCATATTAAGTATGTTAAGGTCAAAAGAGCAATGGTCCCTGAATGGCTCGCAATTAAATAATGTGGCAGTCAGAAGGGCTTTACAGAGGAGAGGAATACTCTGATAATGAACATGCCTGTGGGGTTCCCTTCGACTTGAGGCATCCAATTCTAATTTCCTCTATAGGAGCCCCAGAGAAGGAAATAACAACCCACTCCAGTATTCTTGCCTGGAGAATTTCATGGACAGAGGAGCTTGGCAGGATACAGTCCATGGGGTTCCAAAGAGTCAGACACAACTGAAGCAATTCAGCATGCATGCATGCCAACATGCCATAAGCATCTCCCACCTCACCCTCTCTTCCCCAAAGCCTTGTCTCATCTTTACCTCTGTAAATCAAAACCCCAGCTGCTCAAGCCTCAAACCTTGAATCCGTCTTATATTCCTGTTTACTCCTCACATTATATGTAAACCACCTTGCTTGCTTTACCTCCAAAATGTATTCAGAATCTCTCTCACGTCTTCTTTCTGCTATCCTAGAGCAAGACATTATTACCCCGCTCTGGAGTATTCTAGAACCCTGTTAACTAACCTCCTACAATCTACAGGGATCCTTTTACAATATGAGTCAGTTCAGTTCAGTTCAGTCGCTCAGTCATGTCCAACTCTTTGCAACCCCATGAATCGCAGCACGCCAGGCCTCCCTGTCCATCACCAACTCCTGGAGTTCACTCAGACTCACGTCCATTGAGTCAGTGATGCCATCCAGCCATCTCATCCTCTGTCGCCCCCTTCTCCTCCTGCCCCCAATCCCCCCCAGCATCAGAGTCTTTTCCAATGAGTAAACTCTTCACATGAGGTGGCCAAAGTACTGGAGTTTCAGCTTTAGCATCATTCCTTCCAAAGAAATCCCAGGGCTGATCTCCTTCAGAATGGACTGGTTGGATCTCCTTGCAGTCCAAAGGGCTCTCAAGAGTCTTCTCCAACACCACAGTACAAAAGCATCAATTCTTCAGCGCTCAGCTTTCTTCACAGTCCAACTCTCACATCCATACATGACTACTGGAAAAACCATAGCCTTGACTAGACGGACCTTTGTTGGCAAAGTAATGTCTCTGCTTTTCAATATGCTATCTAGGTTGGTCATAACTTTCCTTCCAAGGAGTAAGCGTCTTTTAATTTCATGGCTGCAGTCACCATCTGTAGTGATTTTGGAGCCCCCCAAAATAAAGTCTGACACTGTTTCCACTGTTTCCTCATCTATTTCCCATGAAGTGATGGGACTGGATGTCATGATCTTCGTTTTCCGAATGTTGAGCTTTAAGCCAACTTTTTCACTCTCCACTTTCACTTTCATCAAGAGGCTTTTGAGTTCCTCTTCACTTTCTGCCATAGGGGTGGTGTCATCTGCATATCTGAGGTTATTGATATTTCTGGCAATCTTGATTCCAGCTTGTGTTTCTTCCAGTCCAGCGTTTCTCATGATGTACTCTGCACATAAGTTAAATAAACAGGGTGACAATACACAGCCTTGACGTACTCCTTTTCCTGTTTGGAACCGGTCTGTTGTTCCATGTCCAGTTCTAACTGTTGCTTCCTGACCTGCATACAGATTTCTCAAGAGGCAGGTCAGGTGGTCTGGTATTCCCATCTCTTGAAGAATTTTCCACAGTTTATTGTGATCCACACTGTCAAAGGCTTTGGCATAGTCAATAAAGCAGAAATAGATGTTTTTCCGGAACTCTCTTGCTTTTTCCATGATCCAGCAGATGTTGGCAATTTGATCTCTGGTTCCTCTGCCTTTTCTAAAACCAGCTTGAACATCAGGAAGTTCATGGTTCACATATTGCTGAAGCCTGGCTTGGAGAATTTTGAGCATTATTTTACTAGCATGTGAGATGAGTACAATTGTGCAGTAGTCTGAGCATTCTTTGGCATTGCCTTTCTTTGGGATTGGAATGAAAACTGACCTTTTCCAGTCCTGTGGCCACTGCTGAGTTTTCCAAATTTGCTTGCATATTGAGTGCAGCACTTTCACAGCATCATCTTTCAGGATTTGAAATAGCTCAACTGGAATTCCATCACCTCCACTAGCTTTGTTTGTAGTGATGCTTTCTAAGGCCCACTTGACTTCACATTCCAGAATGTCTGGCTCTCGATGAGTGATCACACCATCATGATTATCTGGGTCGTGAAGATCTTTTTTGTACAGTTCTTCTGTGTATTCTTGCCACCTCTTCTTAATATCTTCTGCTTCTGTAAGGTCCATACCATTTCTGTCCTTTATCAAGCCCATCTTTGCATGAAATGTTCCTTTGGTATCTCTAATTTTCTTGAAGAGATCCCTAGTCTTTCCCATTCTGTTGTTTTCCTCTATTTCTTTGCATTGATCGCTGAAGAAGGCTTTCTTATCTCTTCTTGCTATTCTTTGGAACTCTGCATTCAGATGCTTATATCTTTCCTTTTCTCCTTTGCTTTTTGCTTCTCTTCTTTTCACAGCTATTTGTAAGGCCTCCCCAGACAGCCATTTGGCTTTTTTGCATTTCTTTCTCCATGCCATGCCCGAGCAACAAGTGGGATCTTAATTCTTCCACCCCCAGGGATTGAACCCATGCCTTCTGCAGTAGAAGTGCAGAGTCTTAACCACTGGACCACGAGGGAATGCCCCACAATATGAGTCAAATCAGGTCAAACCCATTCCAGGCTTTGTTTCCACTGATCTGGCCCCCCTCCCCCTGATGCTCCTACCCCTGGCTCACTCTGCTCCATCCACTCTGGCCTGTTCCTCCAATAAGGCAAGCACTTTTCATCTTGGCAGTATCTACTTTTCTTCCAGTACTCTGGCCCCCTTATGTGAAGAGCTGACTCACTGGAAAAGACCCTGATGCTGGCAAAGATTGAAGGCAGGAGGAGAAAGGGACGACAGAGGATGAGATGTTGGATGGGATCACTGACTCCGTGGACGTGAGTTTGAGCAAGCTCCAGGAGTTGGTGATGGACAGGGAAGCCTGGCGTGCTGCGTCCATGGGGTTGCAGAGTCAGACACAACTTAGCAACTTACAACAACTCTTCCACTAGATATCTGGGTGGTTTGTGTCTTTCACTTTCTTAATGTCTCAACTGAAATGTCATCTCATCAGAGAGGCTCCATCCACCCACATTAAAAACCAGCATCCCCTCCCTTCATTGTTCTGTAAGCTCCCTTATCTTTGTTTTTCTTCATTGCGCTTATCACCACTCAGCATTTTATTTATTCACTTGTTCGACTATTGTTGGGCATCCCCCCATCATAATATAAACTCAGTAGGGGCAAAGTCTTGGCTAATGAATCCCCACTGCTTGGCACCTACTAGGTGTTCAATTGATTTGTGTTAAACCTGGGGGCTTGGAAGACTCTTAGGGTTCATTCTGTCCAAATATATCACTTTATACATAAGGATAACAAGGCCAGAGGGGACAATGGATTAGAGGAGGCCCCTTGGAAAATTAACAGCTCTGCTGGAACAAGTGCCCAAGTGCCTTGACCCCCAGCCAGTTCTACTCACCTCGGCCACATTGAAGAGCGCAGCCTATGATCACACCCAGCACGCGTGTGTCGGCGTGTATCATCCAACGTTCACTTTGCTCTGTGTGAAACACTCTGATGCTTATGATGATTCTCACTCTGTTTCACTTTTTTTGAAAGCTGCTGATCAGATTGTTAAATTAATTTCATGACCTATTAAAGGATTGTGACCTACCATTTAAAAAACTGTACACTATACTACAGGATAAAAAATACATATATATCTTTCTATCTCTTTTTCATTTTTTAATAGTGCTGTAAGTATGGCCACACTTATTTCAAGAGTTTTAAAAGTACCAGAAGAAAATCATGTATTGATAGTCATTCGATAGTGAGTGTGACTACACAAAGCAACAAAAGAAATATCTGAGATCTGGTTTCTAGGCTCTCATGTCTCAGTATATTAATTTTGAAATATCCCCTTGTTCCTGATTCCATTCCTGTCTCCAAGTTTTCAGCTTTGGGTTTCATGCTATGCCATATCATATTCATTTTCTTGGTTTTCTGTACCAAGTCATGCTTATAAATTGCTTCTTTGTACTTGCAGTCAGAACAGTGCATTCCAAAAGGAGGCAGGGGGAATGGTGAGGGTTTTCACATAGCTAACTTTGTTTTGACAATCATGGTATCTGATGGAGGGGGCACCAAGTACAGCCCCACACCAGTCTCATTGTACACACCGACCCCTTGGAACTTCCGGGGGTGGGGAGATTCATACAAGCATGGGGGCGAGAGACTGAAAAGCTGGTCAAGCTCAGGACAAGAAATAAATGCTTATGCAAAGCACAGAGGTCAAGGTCATATTAAAAATCAAGTATGTAAAATATTGGCTCTGGCACAATAACTCTCTGGTCTAAATTTATCCCAGTCTTCCAACCCTCACAGGACTGACAGAGCAGCTAGTGTTACCACTCAAGAAAAAGGCAGAACAATGTCTGAATCTGTATCTACAAGCAATCGCAGAGGAAAGATGCCAAAAACTCAACCTGGCTCCTTCAGAGGCTGCAAAAGTTGCTCCAGGTAATTAGATATTATAGCATGAGAGTAGAGTTTATAAACAAGATAAGTTCACCATCTTCATTATTGTGGCTGTTGTCACCCCCGTGGCCAGGATATTGTGGAGAGTGGACCACCAGGATTAAACCTTTCCACATCTCATCGAGGATGGGAGGAAGACCAGGTGAGACCTGAGACTCACACCCTGGTTATTTTCCAAGTGTGTCTGCCACATGTTCCTGGCCCTGCTCTGGGCCCTCTGGGCTCTATAACCACATTACCAAGCTTCTATTCCTTTGGCTTCTTATTGAGTTGGGCAGGAGACTCCACGCTGACAAATTTATTCCTTACTCCTTAATACCACCTTCCTTCCTGCTTTACTGCTCTTTTGGCAGTGATCTCGTTCATTTGTGGCTCTGGTTCCTAAGTGGAGGCCCCTCTCCCAGGACTTTTGCTCTCATGGAGTCCTGGCAGAGCGTCTCCTCACCTTACCCTTCAGGCTCAGTCCTAGTCCTAGGGTGCCCACCACTCTCTGTTGGTCCCATAACTCTGGCCACACCTTTTGTAAACAGTCCCTTTGTTAAGCTCTTTTTCTCCCCACTCCCACTGCACTAAACACCCAAGTATGCACTGTTGCCTGCTGGGACCCTGACTCATGTACTTGGACTCACACCTATGGATGCTCTAGGCTTCGCTCACACCCAGGATCTCACAGAGGTCCCCGCAGGCAGAATGCTTTGCTGCCTTGAAATCTGACCTCTGGCCCTCGCACATGCCCTTGGGTCTCTCCATCTACCCTCTCAGGTCCTGCTTTTTGGGGATAGTTGCCAGTAGCTGAATGCCAGCAGCTGCTCAGCTGAAGTTGTCACTGAGTTTGTTAGGCAGTGTGGGGCAGGATCAGATAGGGCCACAGGTCACAGCAATAACTCCAGGGTTTTCAGGCCTCATTCCTTTCCAAGGGCGCAGGATCAGTAGAAGTGGACTGGTTAAAGCTAGTCCTCAGGCAAAGTAGACTGAAGCCTGGAAAGAACATGAAAGACCATCTTGGCCAATCCACTCCCTTTGCAGTTAGGGAAACTAAGGCCCTAACTGCAGGAAAGGTAAGAGGGTAAGGTACCAGAGAGGCAGGGTAAGAATCCAAAACTTCTGAATACTCATCAGTATTGGAAGGAGCATTAAAGATACAGTCACAGTGAAAGACAGAGTACAAGGCCTTGCCATTTACAGGGAGGGGTTTGGTGACCTCCGGGCCTCATCTGAACCAGGAATAGTCCAGATGGGGCAGCAGGGTGTGACTTGGAGTGAGGAGGCCCCCTTCTGCTGGGGTCACAACATCTGCCCACTCCTGACACTGGCCCGTGGCCAACCTCCTGAGAGCCACACAAGTGTGGGTGGCATGGCCTCCCCTACTTTGTGGGTCAGGCCTGCAGTAGAGGGTTGGCTGTGCTCCCCAGCCAGGCTCACTTCCTGGGCCCACGGCTGGACTAGGTTTCCAGGTCCTTGGAAGTGAGGTGGGGCCCCATGACTAATCCTCACCAACAGAAGCAAGTGAAAGCTATGGGTCAACTCCCATTCATGGCAGTGAAGAAAAAGCTTTACTTTCTCTTCTGCCCATCTGGCTGGACACGAAGGATTCTAAGATGGTGCAGTTACCAGATGGGCTAAGCCAGGATGCCTGTGTCCCTGGAAGATACCCACAGCAGACTATAGGAATGAGACATAAACAAGCCTTTGTTGGGACTTCCCTGGTGGTCCCATGGCTGAGACTCCACACTCCCATTGCAGTCAGGCCAAGTTTGATACCTGGTCAGGGAACCAGACCCCACGTGCTACATACAACTAAGAGTTTGCATGCCTCAACCAAAACCCAGGACAGTCAAATAAATAAATAATAAAACATAAATATTTAATAAATAAATAAATAAGCCTTTGTCCTCACATAGGAAGGGTGGAGGAAGATGATTAGCAGCTAGAGGTAACTACCCTGTTTAATAGTGAAATTGAGGAAATTTACAGGTGACCCACCAATCCCCCAATCCTTCAGGCTTGATCTTTCAAAGACATCTGGGAGCCCCTCTTTCTGCCCAGGTGTCTCTGCAGTGTATCCCATCTTCCTCTCCCTGCCTTTCTTTTCCCTCTCTCCTGCCACTTATCTCCTGATCAGCTTAAACAGACCCACCTAAAGAGTGGGTCTTCTTCCGTTGAAAGTGCCCTTCACAGTCTGCCAGAACCACTTCTTGAAGGGTCCTCTGATCCTCTCCAGTCCTGCTCCTGCAATTGCCTGGATTCCCACAGTCATTACTGGGCCATTTTTCTGACAGCAAAGCTGCTGATGAATAGCAAATGCATGCAGAAGTCTCGATTATCTCCTTTATTGTTTCAAAGGGACAATAAATTAAGAGCACTATTTACAAGTTTTTGATAATAACTACAATAATAGCAATGACAGAGATGATAACCCGCCTTTTTTTCCCATTGTAGAAGCTTCCAGCCATTCACCCTAGCCATCTCTTAAAATAGAGTCCTTCCTATCTTGACTCTTCCCTTTTGGGACATGACCTGGGTTTCTATGTTTAATCTCCAAGATTCTGGGGTGGTACCCACATAGAGATTTTTTTTTTTAATTGTTTGAGGCCAGAGGGGATTTTTCTGCTGAGAAGACAATGAAATCTGTGCCTTTTCCCACAAAAGAGGAAGAAATGTTTCAGGGGACACCACACCTAAACATTCTGGGCATTTCCAGCAAATCTCAGCAGAGGATGAGATAGTTTGGGAGAAATACTGAAACTAAGGCCGATAGCACTCATGGTCTGTTTTGTTTTGTTTTTTTAAAAAATCAGGGTAGGTGGTCAATTGAGTTACATTAGTCTGTTATCAATTTCTCTTGACTGGATCTTGAGTTCTTAAAAGGTAAAAATCTTTAGTGAGATGATCGTGTCTGATTATGGAATGGCCTTAGTGATGAGTGAGTGAGTTAGTGACTAAATGAATGAATTTATAATCTCATGACCTGAGAGCCATGGACAGTGGGCTTGCCAGAGTCAGGAGACCTGGGCCCTAGCCTTGACCCAGTTATGAACCTAACCATGTGATTGTAAGCAAGTCACTTCCACACACTGATACTTGGTTTCATCGCTTGTAAAATGAGGGCCTTGGACTAGACCAGTGCTTCTCACACCTCCATGTCAACACAGGTCGTCAGGGGATCTTGTTAAATGCAAACTCTGATTCAGGAGGTCTGGGGTGGTGTTCTAAGATTCTTCATGTTTAATAAGCTTCTTCTGCTGCTGCTTCAGTCATGTCCGACTCTGTGTGACCCCGTAGATGGCAGCCCACCAGGCTCCTCTGTCCCTGGGATTCTCCAGGCAAGAATACTGGAGTGGGTTGCCATTTCCTTCTCCAATGCATGCATACATGCTAAGTCACTTCAGTCGTGTCTGACTCTGTGAGACCCAGGCTCCTCTGTCCACAGGATTCTCCAGGCAAGAATACTGGAGTGGGTCATTCTTCTGGTCCATAGCCACACTTTGTGTAGCAAGAGTCTTGATCTCCAAGGTCCCTTTGCTAATATTCAATGGCTCAATTCTTAACAAATTAGAATAATCAGTTTATTCACCACTCAGCAGCCAGACTCCTTATAAAAGGTGAGTTTGACCCTTTGGTGGTTTCTCATATCATTCAGAATAATATCCACTTTTCACAACGTGGAACTACAAAGCCCTACATGATCTGATTCCACTTCATCACTTCTATGGCACCTTCCTCTACCTCTTCTTCCCCTTGCTTATATATATTCCAGCTGGATCTCTTTGCTGTTCCATCCATGCTCTTGCCCCAAAGCCTTTGAATGTGCGTTCCCTCCACTTGGAACACTGTCCCCCCGCCTGCCCACCCCCCCACCCCGCTCTGCCTCCTGCTGTAGTTTGGTCTTTGTTCAAATGTAACCTTATCAGAAATAACTTCTCTGATCACCCTCTAAAAATATTCCCCATTTTCATCTATTACTCTTTAACCTCTTACTCTGCTTAATTTTCATTCATAGCAAATCTTGACTTCTAACATCTTGCATAAAGATTTTTGCAGTTAACAATTGTCTTATTTATTAAATGGTTTTTAAATTATCGTCTATTGGTTTAGTTATCTGTCTATTGTCTTTCTCCTCCTCTAGCACATGAGCTCCACAAGAACAAACATTTGGTCTATTTTACCCACTGCTCTCTTCCCAGGACCTGACCGATATCCAACCATCATTTGTTGAATGTGCGAATAAAGGAAGAGATGAATAGAAAAGTGAGAAGTGGTTACACTGTTAAAAAATAAAAAGGAGTCCCTATGGCATCATTCAACCCTTCTGTACCCTATCAACAAGAAAAGCTGTGAGTCTCTGAGACCCTAAAGACTGCTGGATGGAAGAAAGGAGTCTGCAGAGAGAATGGCTTGCGGCGCACCTTAGCCCCAGAGCAATTTCTGTTCTTACAATTCGCTGGACTCTCCTTTGCAGCCATTGTCACGTAGTGAGTTTATATTACCCTCGCCCTGGTGGAGAAGTGGATACATCAGGCCACCATTCAGATCACACCACACTAACTCTCCTTCCTCTGTTCTAGGGACACCACTAGCTTTTGACTGTGATTTGACTGCCCACACTGACTGCCACAACCAGAAAGAACAGGCTGGTCAGGCTGACCCGAATGCCCGCTTCACCTGGCATGTACATGTCTCATTATAAATTAATCACTTGGCATTCTGCTTTATCCCCTTCAGTCTACTCTGAATGACTCAGCTTTCTGAGACTGATTAACTCTGGGACCCAACGGGATCAAGTTTCTGAACCTTCAAAGCCAGACCCTGAACAGTGGCTGCTTCTATAACATGTTGCTGCTCTGTGAAGGTTCATAGCAGGTGGCCAACTGGCCCTTCCCAGCACCATGCAACATCACTGAAGGATTTGTTTAGCATTTTCCCACAAACCCAGCAACTCCACTTAGAGAAGTGACTCTTGTGACCCCATGGACAGTAACTCACCAAGCTCCTCTGTCCATAGGATTATCCAGGCAAGAATACTGGAGTGGGTAGCAATTCCCTTCTTCGGGGAGGTCTTCCCAACCCAGGGACTGAATTCCAGTCTCCTGAATTGCAGGCAGATTCTTTACTGTTTGAGCCACCAGGGAAGCCCATATTAAACAGATATCTGGATAAATATGTAGAGATGTAGAAAAGTGCATTGTCATCTTCTCTCTTCCTCAGTTGAAGTGGTGGTGGGGTACTTTTGTGTCCTATGCTGTTCCCAGAATGTGGATGGGTCCTGGACTCCTCTATTTCCCACTTTCTATAGCACCCCTACGAATTAATTGATGGTTGTGTCACTTATTATAATTGTGAGGGGAATGTTGGTGACAGCAGAGTTGGTTAAGTAATCTATACCCAAAACTGGGAAGTGAATGAATTTTTGGCCTCATCTAGTGACCAAGTTATGACCAACCTAGATAGCATATTGAAAAGCAGAGACATTACTTTGCCAACAAAGGTCTGTCTAGTCAAGGCTATGGTTTTTCCTGTGGTCATATATGGATGTGAGAGTTTGACTGTGAAGAAGGCTGAGCGCTGAAGAATTGATGCTTTTGAACTGTGGTGTTGGAGAAGACTCTTGAGGGTCCTTTGGACTGCAAAGAGATCCAACCAGTCCATTCTGAAGGAGATGAGCCCTGGGATTTCTTTGGAAGGAATGATGCTAAAGCTGAAACTCCAGTACTTTGGCCACCTCATGCAAAGAGTTGACTCATTGGAAAAGACTCTGATGCTGGGAGGGATTGGGGGCAGGAGGAGAAGGGGATGACAGAGGATGAGATGGCTGGATGGCATCACTGACTCGATGGATGAGTCTGAGTGAACTCCGGGAGTTGGTGATGGTCAGGGAGGCCTGGCGTGCTGTGATTCATGGGGTCGCAAAGAGTCAGACACGACTGAGCGACTGAACTGAACTGAACTGAGTGACCAAGGAATTAGGCAGCTGTGTCTCAAGCTCCAGGAGTGCAGTCTTTGTCACAGAGTAGCAACTGACCTGAGAGATTTGAGTTCTGGACCAGAGGTTTGTTGAGTCCTCAATTCTGGTTGCTGCTGTGGACAGGGCAGAAGCAGTTTTGCAAGCTGATTGGGAAGTCAGCCAAGGTCAGATGGTTTCCAGTCACTGACAACTCCTGGAGTCCTTTCCCTGGAGTATGGTAGCTTCTCCAGCAAACCAGAGGCTTCTTTAAACTCTCTTTCCCAGTGGAGAATATAGAGCCCTCCTTCCACCCACTCACATTCCAGGGAGCCTTAGCCCTGCAATCACCCTCATCACCACTTTGTAGCAGCAAGTTTCTTTTAGTTTTCAGAGATGATATACACCCTTCCAAGGGTGACCGAGATGACCTCTTTCCCTGAAGCAGGAAATAATCCCCCATATTAGTAAGAAAACTGAGAACAACTAATCCATCAGTCAGCATCTGACTCACCACATTAAGGTGTATCATACAGCCATTAAAATGAAGATGCAGATCTATACAGAGAGAAGAATGTGACAAAACTGTCACTTAAAATCAGTCCCAACTTTACAAAAATATAGATGTGCAAGTGGAAACATATGTTTGTGGAGAAATAATTAAATGATATCAAAATGCTAACCATGGTTATCTCTGAGTGGTGAGATTTCTGGTAAGCTTTTTTCCTTCTTACTTTGTTTTATACTTCTCTGTACTATTTGAAATTTTACAAAAAGTATGTTTATTTTATTAGGGGGAAGAAACTATTATCAGTTTGGAAGAAAAAACTTTCATTCAGTTTTGTGTACTCCAGCAAAATGCTAGAGTAGTTGCTGGTACAAGGTACCACGAGACATAAAGCTGAGAGCAGCGTGAACCCTGCCCATTATTTGCAGGACCAGTGTGCCCTGGATTAGAGGACCTCTTCGTAGGTCTTCCTATTTCAAGAACCTATGATTTGAAGACGCCAAACAGTATCTCCAGATCAAAACTATTTATAAGAATCATTTCCTTCATAATGAGTTGGAACTTCCGCTAACTGCTAGTGAGTTTGGATGACATCATCTCTGAGATTTATGTGAAATGACTCCTTTTCCTTGATGTTATCAAGGAGTTTCAGCAGTTGGGTTCCTTATATTTCTTTGTGTTTAAATGACATCTGAAGAAGCTGTCATTTGTCAAGGTTTAATTGTTTCCAATTTTTTTTTTCCTGGCAAGTTTCCAGATATTGCTGGGCAGATTTGATAATGAGACCAGCAAAGATGTTGAGAGATGAAACACACTGAAAGTTCTAGTCCAGATCATCCACTTTTTAGCTATGTGACCCTGAACTTGTCACTTGTCTCTGGGCCTTACTTTTTTTCCATTTAGATAAAATGTGAAGAGTTGGATAAGATGATTTTAAAGATCCTGTCCATCTCTGATTCTCTGTGATGAGTTTTAACTCTGGGATTATTAAAAACAAAACAAAACAAAACAAAAAAACCTCCTTGTTCTGGTCTCAGATATTCTTAAAGTTATCTCAGTATCTGCATCATTCAATAACGATAGAATTATACTGTTAAATATAATCCAGCAGAGTTCTCTTCCACACCACCCATATTAGGTGGTCATCTGTATCTACTAATACCTATAGAAGCAAGAAACTCACTTCCTGCCAAGGCAGACCATTTCCCTTTAGTCAGAAAGAGCACTTGAAAGGTATTTTTGGCAGAACTGAAATGTGTCGCCCTGTGCCTTCCACCCAGGGTTCTGTAAAGGGGAATGTGAAGGCACTATGCTTTTGCCCCCGTCACTGCCCCTTTGGCAGCCTCAGTGCAGGCGTTTCTAATTTCTGATGCTGATCTTGGAGGTGGGGGTGCAGGGTGGTTCTCTCGCTTCCTGTTTTAGACACCAGAATCTCAACAAAGGTGAGCAGTCGTGCAGTCCTTTACTCAAAGTTCCACTGATGGATGTAAACCATATTAAGTCGGGAGTTTGGAAAGTCTGGCATTGAATCTCTTTTCTCAAATGTTGTCCTTTTGCCTCAGACAGAAGTCTGGAGCTTCACTGCCTTGCCCTCAACCATATGGATGACCCTTCCTCTCCTAACATCAGCCTTCTCTCCCTTCTCATATTTCCTCTTTCCTTTTTAAAGCCCCGAGAGTCCCTGCATCTCCCAACCCCATTTTATTGAATTACCAACATTCAGTCAAACATCTGTGTTCAAGTCCCCTCTTATGTCTAAATTGCATAGTTCTTGCCTGGAGAATTCCAGGGACGGGGGAGCCTGGTGGGCTGCTGTCTATGGGGTCGCACAGAGTTGGACACGACTGAAGCGACTTAGCAGCAGCAGCAGCAGCAGCATATCTCTGTCTTCTCTCCACTTTCTGCCTCTGGGTATGGAGAAGAGGTGGCTCCAGCAATGGAAATGGAGGACATCCAGAACAAAGAGGGATCCCATTTCAGAGTGCAGTTCGCTTTCCTCCAAATATGTTAGGAAAACAAACGAAAAAATTAGAGGCGTCTTGCACCTCAAGGATTACAAATTTGCAACTAGTAGATAAATATGACCTGGAGATCTAATGCACAACATAGTAATTATAGTCAACAATGCTGTATTATAAACTTCAAAGTTGCTAAGAGACCAGATCTTCATTGTTCTCACTACAAAAAAAAAAAGTAATTATGTGACTTGATGGAGGTGTTAACTGATACCAAGGTGGTAGTCATACTGCAACATATCAATGCATCAAATCAACACCTGTACAACTCAACTCAAACTAACACAATGTTATGTGTCAATTGTATCTCAATTAAAAAAAAAAACCCAGAAACAAAAGGATCAGTTAAGCTTCAATGGGTCTACATTAGATTCCTTTGGTCAACATGATTTTAATCTTTCACTTTCTAGATGATCAGTTCAGCTTCAATGGGTGTACATTACATTCCTTTGGTCAACATAATTTTAATCTTTCACTTTCTAGAGGAACAAAGGTCCCTCTGCCTTCTTAGGTTTACATTTTCATTTTAATATCCTTTTCCATTAAGAGAAAATGAGCCCACGCTATCCTAATTCTTAGGTTTCTCCTGTGAATGGGAAGGTGGGGAATGGGAGGGGCTTTGGAGAGAGGGCTTTCTAATGTCTCTACCAGGATTCGAGTAGAGAAGAACAAGTAGGTGACATATATTAATATATTAAGAGATTCATTGCGAGGAATTGGCCTATGCAATTGTGGGGGCTGGCTGGGCAAAGCTGAAATCCATATTGCAGACAGTCTGGGAAGGTAGGCTGAACCCTCGGGCAGATTCTCTAAGGAAGAAGTTCTTATGACCTTTCAACTGATCAAACCACTTGATTACCTCGGTTAAACTCCCTTAAAGATTACTCCTTCAGTTGCGTCTGACTCTTTGTGACCCCATGGACTGTAGCTCACCAGGCTCCTCTGTCCATGGAATGGTCCAGGCAAGAATACTGGAGTGTGTATCCATTTCCTTCTCCAGGGGATCTTCCCAACCCAGGAATTGAACCTGGGTCTCCTGCATTGCAGGCAGACTCTACCATCTGAGCCATCAGGGAAACCCTTTTCTCCCTTACTTAAAGTCAACTGATTAAGGACTTTAAACATATCTGTAAATAACTTCACAGCAACATCAGTCAATGCTTGACTGAATAATTGGGGACTATAATTAGACAAGTTGATACATAATGAAGACCATCTTGTCTCTCAAATACCTATCTTGGAATCTTGGAAGTTCCAAGAAAAAGTGAAATACGCTCAAATCATTGCTGTGTTTCCTTCCTTTGGAACTAAGACCCCTTAGACCAGTAGAGCCTCAGGTCACAAGGGAAGACAACAGACATTTTGCTAGTGGATCATTAGGAGTCAGTAACTGGAGCCACTCCCGTTTCCACCCCCTGACTCCTGAACCCAGAAATCCTGGCTCTGGGAGAAACAGTACCATATATTGGATACTGATTTACAGAGTACACAGCCTGCTGGAGGACACTGGGCCAACCTCATGAGATACTGCCACCTGGCTGGTGCAATGGATAAGTCTTCAGAAGGCCATCCCACATTCTATCAACATGCAGAATGATGGGGAGCATGGAAAGGCTAATGAATTCCATGAGCAGAGGCTCACTGGTGTACTTCATGAGCTGTAAAGTAAACGTCCTGATCAGAAGCACAGTGGTGTGGGGTAATGAGATGGTGAGTAAATTATTCTGTACATCCCCATATGGTCATTTGGGCAGAAGCATTGTGTGTCGGGAAGGCATATCCATGTATAGATTAAGTGGCTATTGAATAAGAACAAAGTGCTGGCCTTTCCATGATGGAAACAGTCCAGTGTAATCAATTTGTCACCAAGTAGCTCTCTGATCTCTCCAGAATTATAACAGGATCTCAGTACTGGTCTCTGCTGCTGACAATCTGGGCACTTAGCAATGGTCATAGCCAGGTCAGTTTCGGTGAGGAGAAGCTGAGCCCATGCATAATCTCCATCCCTGCCACCATTCCCACTTTGTTTATGAGCCTGATAGGCAATGACAGGACTGATTGAAGAAAGAAGTTGACCGACGGCCACAGAATGTATTACCCCATCCACCTGATTCTTTACTGTCTGAGCCCTGGGGCTTCCATCCAACTCTCACCTCTGCAGAGGTTACCCTTTGGTGAGCATTCACATGGATTACAAATATCTTCACAGTTTTTGCCCATTCAGAGATGGCTATACACTGACTTCTTGCTGGGACCTCCTTGTCCCTACCTTTCCAATAATGTTCCTTTCTGGTTCTTGCCCATTCAGCCCAACCACTGCTCATAGCCTGTGGACCCACATAGACCCTTGCCTATGGATAAGCATAGCAATTCTACATTGAGTGAACAGTAGTATATCTTAGACCACCAAAACAGAGTCACTCAGAACATTCACTCAATTCCCAGACTTGAGCCAGTTTACAGGCCAAGGAACTCTTGGATGAAGTGGAGGCCAGGTCCCTTGAGAAGGGCTCTGGTGCACTGCCAAAGTTTTACACTGTTAATCTTTCTCTCACTCTTCCCCAAAAGAGACCATGATTTGCTAGCCAAATGTAGTTCTCTGTGACTCAGACTGCTGCGATGACTGCCTTGGCTCAGTTGTCCATTATGGTAACCACACCCATCTTCTGTGAGGAAGTACTATCACTTGGTATCTGCCGCTCTGGGGATCCTATCATTAGGATCACCAGTGTGCATTAGGGACACCAGTGTGGTGGCTGTAGCTCCTACTGCAGTGTTTGACCTACAGAGAAAAGTGCCCACAGAGCTCTTCAAGGATCTGAGGCTCCCCTCAACCTAAAACACGGAGTTCAGGATCTTTGCTGAGAGGGATTTTACAAATCACCCCCATACCTTCCTGTCAGAAAACAACAGTGATGACTTATTATTCCATTATTTTTGTGGGCCCGAAATTCAGACAGGACACAGCAGAGACAACTTATCTCTGTTGTCTGGGTTCTTTGCTGAAGACTCAAATGCTGAGAAGCTGGAATCATCTGAAGGTTTAACGGGAACTAAAGAATCTGCTTCCAGGCATTGTTCATTCAAGTGCCTGGCAAGTTCTTGCTGGAGATTTGTTCATCCCAACTTGGTCTTTCCATGTGTTGCTTGAAGGTCCTTAATGACGTGGCAGTTGGCTTCTTCAAGTGAGCAGGTCAAGGGCCCAAACTGGAAGCTGTAATGTTTATTAATAGTCTTGTTTGGGAACCCCCAGGGCTCAGACGGTAAAGAATCCACCTGTAATGCCAGAGACCCGCATTCAATCCTGGGTCAGGAAGATCCCCTGGAGAAGGGAATGGCTACCCACTCCAGTGTTCTTGCCTGGAGAATCCCATGGACAGAGGATCCAGATGGGCTACAGTCCATGGGGTCACAAAGAATTGGATACAACTCAACAACTAACACTTCACTTTGGGAAGTCTCAAACCATCAGGTCTGCAATATCTTATTGATCTCATAGATCAGCCCTCTTCATTATGTGAGGGGACTACACAGTTGTGAATACTAAGAGATGAAGATATTAGGGGTCATCTGGGAGGGTGGCTACCACACCTGGCTCGGTGAGGTCAGGTAAAGCCAGATAGGAGAAGTGCTGACAGAAAGCTAAAGGGCAGGTAACTGAGAGAGATGCGTCACTGTGTTGGCTACTGCAGCCCAGGCTTTGTGGATGGTGTTCTCGGTCTGTCCGATTTCCCATCAGCCCAAATAACCTTCCAAAGGTAGAGTTTAAAGTTTCCCAAAAGGGAAGCATCAGCTGGGAACATCAAAGCCAAGGTATACAAAGCCACTTTGCTGGGCTGCGCAGACTCTTTGTTGGCTACATGTCTGTGTTGCCCAGTTTCCTGAGGCACATTGTCTTCAGCTGCTAATGGATTTAGAGCCAAGTGGAAAGGGGTAGGGAAACAACAACAGGGCTTCGAAAATGATTCTCCACTGAGCAAAGCTAAAAAGAAATCTCATGGCATACTGGATTTGGATGACAACGGTCTTCTCACTCTTGGTCAACAGAACACCATGTCTGTATGTGTGGTGATGAGCGGGCAGCACTCTGCAGGAGCCAGCAGAGTTTCCACTTTGGCACAGCGTAGTTTCACACTGGAGCACCTCAGCAGTTGTTCTACTGACCACAGGAAAATTGAAAGTTTAACGTTTTTCCTTCTCATCACCTCGCCACCCCCTGATGGGTGCTTTCCTGTCATTTTGTCTTTCCGGATGGAATGATGCAGAGGGGACCTCTGGGGACAGCTGAGAGAGCTCGTGCCTGAACACAAGGGCGGGGAAAACCAGTGGACAAGATGTGAAAGGGCTTGATAAACATGTGAGAGATATCAAGGTGCCAAAACAGCCACAGAGCTGAGCTGCCAGCTTCACTGAAGCTGAAGCCCCAGCAAAGACTGGGGCATGCTTTCTCTTCTTTCTGGGACTTGAGAGGGTGGGAGCCCCTCAGGCAGGAGTGCTTCTGTTCTCCATGGAGCTGCCCAGCTAAGACCTGCTGCTTCTCAACAGCCAGGTCATGATGAAAAGGAAGAGATTTTCCTCCAGGACAACAAGAGCTTCTGTTTCCAGATGCAGCCCCTGCTGTTACTGTGCTGTGTGACCAGGGCAAATCTCAACTTTTCCCCGTGTAGTTTGGTCATCTGTGGGTAGTAACGAACTGCTTCTCTGGGGCTTGAACAGCTTTGTTTATCAAGTGCAGGAGGAATGAGGAAATACTCACTGAACTCCAAAACACCCTTAGGTGAAAGCCTTACGGGGGCAGGGAGAACTTTGCTTTCTCTCCAATAATCCCCCTGGCTTCTTCCAACGGTGTGTGGCAGTAATACAGGGCCACTGACTTGGAGGCTGGATGCCTGAACACCTGTGTGTTCACACACCTGTACACTCTGCCTTGCTGTGTACCTGGAACACAGGCCCCCCAGGGGGTCTCTGTAGAGTACTGCCTGCTCGGGTCTTTCATAGCCTTGAGTCTAAAGTTGGAACGCCGCCTGGTGCAATGCACTGTGGAAAGTCGACCAGATGGATACGCGAACTCGGGTTCTTGCCCAGCTCTTCCCAGCAGCTCAGAAATTAACATATTCTATTTCTTTACTGTCACTATGTGGTAGGTCACCTGAGGGAACTTGTGGAAAAAAAAAAAAACCAACACTTCCCTGTGTCACCAAACCAATTGAATCAGAATCTGAGGATGAGGCCCTGTTTAGCGTTTTGTTTTTTTTTTTTTAAAACTCCACAGGTGATTCCAATGTGTTTTGAAGGCTGAAGCATTTAACCCTTCATGATTTAGAGCTCTTAGAGGAAAGAGGCTCAGGTCCAGTGCTGACCCACTCTGTTAGTTGGCAGCAGAGTCAGGACTGGACCTCAAAGCTTGGAACCCCTAATCCTTGAAAAGTACCTAGTAGTGATTTACAAAAATTGCTGCCTTCCCCATGTATAGAAAGTCTTGGGTTTCCTCAATAAAAATCATCCCCAATTCTAAAAATATCCATGGAGGTGCATCCTTATCCACGTGGGAGGGCAGTTGGGCCCTGCACTGAGAGTGACCAACAGTCACCTTCCCCTGGATGGACTCACTGATCACAGGTGCTGCTACCAAGCTGGACAGAGGACCCCTCACTCCCAACTAGGTATGGCTTTGCTAAAATGTTGAGGGACAACTGATGGGAAGTAACCACAGAAAGTCACATCCACCAAGAAACTCTGTTCCCACTTCCACTCACATATCTTCTGAAAGTTTTACCAAACCAAACTTGGGTCCACTTGCCCACCACGCAGCAAAGCCAATTTATTGACATGGGGTTGTGGTGAAGGAACGTACAGCATTTATTCACAGGGCCCCAAGCAAGCAGCATGGGTGGCTCAGGCTCAAAAGACCCCAAATCTTTATTTTATTTTACCTTTATTTTATGGAAGTGTTTTTTAACTCCTTGCTTTTTTTTTCCCACACCATGCAGCACCTAGAATATCCCAACCAGGGATTGAACCCATGCTCCCTGCAGAGGAAGTAAGGGGTCTTATCCACTGGACCACCAGGGAAGTCTGGGGAGGGTTTTTAAAGACAGCATTTGGGCTGAGGGATACAGGGACCATGACGTGTTCTGATTGGTTGGTGGTGACAGTGTGGCTTGGGGAATCTTACTCATCAATCTTCTGGTTCCAACCAGGCTGGGGTCTATATTCGAAGCTTGTAGTCTACCATCCTTCGTCTGACAGGGTGGGGGCCATTAGAGCCTGTAGAACAGCTCAAAGATACACGTCAGACTGTTCTGTATATCCCTTGAGGAAGAGTTCAGATTCTGTTTTATGGAGGAACAATTGTCTTTACTTTTCTTATTTGACTCCTTTTCCTTTGTTTCCGCATTCCGCTACCCTAATTACTAACTGCCTGTGTCTGCTCGTCTGAATTCAGGGAAAGCCTAGGAGACTGAAGCCTTTTGCCACAGACAAGAAACAGGGGAAGTAGGGGGGCTTTTGTACCTAGAGGGGCCCTGAAGGGTTCCGCTTGGTTTCAAGAGGGACGCCTGTTGGTTGTCTCCCTGCCTGGGCCCATGTGGCTGAGGCCATTCTCTTTCCCAGCAGACCAGAAGGTTCCATCAGTGGTCTGTAAAGTTCCAATAGTGGTCTGTAAAGTTCAGAGCAAGGGAGAAAGTCTGGGGGGCAGTCTAAGGGCTGTCTTCTCTTCTGGTACTTGACACCCTCTAGCCTGAAGTCTCCCACAGGCCCATGGCCTTGAGACTTCACCTGGTCCCCTCCTCTCTTTCAGGAGATGCACTAAGCATTGCTCTCCTGCTCCATCTTTCCCTAGCTATGAGACCTGGAATCCCGTCACAATAAAAGGAATTTTGGGGCCTCTAGTCATCCGTCTGGATATGGGTATTGAGAGGTTCAAGTACTTGCCACAAGACCTTGGGTCGATCCTTTGATTCTTCTGAGCTTTTGGCCCCTCAACTTCAGAACAGCAATCTAGAAACAAACCCTGCTTACCCTTCAGAGTTGTGACACAGATCAATCTCATTAGTGTTATGTGAAAGACCTTTGTAAACTGTAAAGACGTTTGAATGAGGACCTTCATAATTAGGGAATTGAGGCTTGGATGGGCATACAAATACTCAAAAGGATTGATTTTTCAGTGAATTAGCCCACATCATTTTGGAGTTGGGAAAGAGCTTCAAGGGGTCCTTACCTAAGGGGTCTATTGCGGAGCGTCTCTGCATTTATGGGCTCCCTGAGGGCATACAGCGGGTGTCCTCTCCCTTACAGAGCGAGGTCTCAGCATAGACCCTGTCCTCTCCTGAGTGGCAGAAGCTGTCCCAGAGCCAGCACCTCTGTAAGGAAGGCTACAGCACCTGTGTTGTTGCAATCAGCTTCATGACAAGAATTTATTTACTGGCAGACGCCAGTAAATGCTGGTTAAGTGAATTGATTCCAACAGAAGGTAATGCCCCATGCTAATCCTATACTCTTTTAAGATCTGCAACTTTTCAGGGCAGAAGTGATGGATACTACTGAGGATCAAATTAATTCGGGGGGAAAAAAGAAATAACCAAATAAATCTCTCTAGTTAAAAGATAATACAGACTGTCTATTGTAGCTAAGGAATAAGTATTACAGGTATGTATTATGCATAGACAACAAAAAGAAATAAGAGCACAATTCAATTTCATAAAACTTTACTAATGACTGTTATCAATATGGGCCCCAAACCAGGCTGGGCACTGCAGTAGGCAGAAAGAAGTCACTCATAGTGTTATAACTGGGTGAAGGATTGAATGGTGATGGGGGCGGGGAAGTGTCAGGAAGGATTTAAGGAAGAGGTAGCATTTGATGTGGGCAAAAAAGGGGAACTGGGGGGATAATCCAAGCAGGGAATCATGTGATGAATGAAACTCTGGGCACATTATGATTAAGTCACAACAGTCACTGCATTTGCTATGTAGGCACTATGCGAAGTGTTTTATATACACTATCTTATTTGTTATTCATGGTAACTCTATGAGGTGGGTATTTTTAAAATATTTATTTATTTGGCTTCAGGGGACTTCCCAAGTGGCTCAGTGGTAAAGAATTTGCCTGCCAATGCAGGAGATGCAGGAGACATGGGTTTGATCCCTGCACGGGAAAGATCCCCTGGAAGAGGACATAGCAACCCACTCCAGTATGCTTATCTGGCAAACCCCATAGACAGAGGAGCCTGGAGGACTACAGTCCATGGGGTTGCAAAGAGTCAGACACTACTGAAGTGACTAAGCACACACACACACACACACACACTCACCGGGTGTTAGTTGCGGCACTCGAGATCTTTGAGCTTTTGTTGCAGCATGTGAACTATTAGTTTCGGAATGTGGAATCTAGTTTCCTGAGCAGGGATCAAACCCAGGCTCCCTACATTGGGAGCATGGGGTCTTAGACACTGAGCCACCAGCAAGCTCCTGAGGTAGGTATTTTTATTCCCATTTTACACATGAAGAAACTGGAGACTAGATGGTCACAAAATGGCAGGAATAATGACACCCCCATCTCCCAAGTCTTTGCTCTTATGGATTCCAGCATGGAAGGAATTAGCTGGCGTGCTGCGATTCATGGGGTCACGAAGGGTCGGACACGACTGAGCGACTGAACTGAACTGAACTGAGGATGATACAATGAGAGAAAGTATAGAATAAAGACAAATCATCAACATCTTGTTTATGGATTCTGAGGCGTTTTATTTAACAGAGATGGAGGGCACAGAGGCTTTCAGGAAGGGGAGGAACACGACTAGAAATGTGCTTCGAAAGAGAGGACGTATGTATTTGTAGAACTGAATCACTTTGTTGTACACCTGAAACAAACACAACATTGTTAAGCAACTACACTTCAATAAAAGCTAAAAAAGAAAAGACATGTGCATCAAGGTCACTCCTGTGGCCAGCGGGAGGGTACACAGGAGACCAGTTAGGAGGCCACAACCAAGACCCAGTCTTGGAAGAAGAATGATGGCTTGCCCCCAGGCTCTGCTCCAGGACCAGTAGCCTCTGCATCACCTGCTGCTGCTGCTGCTAAGTCGCTTACCTCATGTCCGACTCTGTGCGACCCCAGAGACGGCAGCCCACCAGGCTCCCCCGTCCCTGGGATTCTCCAGGCAAGAACACTGGAGTGGGTTGCCATTTCCTTCTCCAGTGCATGAAAGTGAAAAGTGAAAGTGAAGTCGCTCAGTCCTGTCTGACTCTTAGGGACCCCATGGACTGCAGCCTACTAGGCTCCTCCATCCATGGGATTTTCCAGGCAAGAGTACTGGAGTGGGGGCCATTGCCTTCTCTGCTGCATCACCTAGAGCTCGTCAACAATGCAGACTCTTGAGTCCCACCCAGACCTAAGGAATTTGAATTTACATGTTAACTTGATACCCAGGTCATTCTAATGCCCATGGAAATTTGACCACCACTGCCACAAAGAACTGGAGTTCTGCCTGAGGGTGGAGTGGGAGAGGGGGGGAATGCTCTGCCAAGAAAGATACACCATTTGGGGACAGCAGATCCCTCTGAGAATCAGAGGAAAGTCAAGGGTCCTTGTCCCAGGAAAAAGGGCCCATGGTGACCAACACCCCCACCTGCAACTTTAGGGCTTTCACAGAGCCCTGAAGAGCCTGAAGACCACTGGCTGGGTCTGTAAGGAATCCCCAAGTCTTAATTCATGAATAATTTAGTAGAGGAAAAGCAGCAAGGAGTTTATAATTTTAAAAAATATCCAAGTCTGAAGCCATGGGCTGCCATTCTAGAGACCTCTTCAGAGCCTGGACGAGGCTTCAGTCACGGTGACCAGGGCCAGGTCTGTTTCCATCCCACCCACCCACCCCTGCATTGTTCTCCAAATTCCCTGGTGACCTAAGCAGACACCCTGGAGCAGCCAACAAGGAGCAGCTTCCTCGAGCTGAACCAGGCCTGTTTGCCTGTCTGCCTGCTTTTCTTTAGTCCCAGAAAAGCCAAAATTAGCCTCACTTTTGTTTCTTTTCTCAGGAGCCTCTACATTGTATCTCAGGAAAGGATTATTGTGCTCTGGGGACCCTATCTTATCGTGGGGGAGGTGATGAGTGAAAGGAAAATGGTCTTTGACAAATTGGTTGAATTCGGGCAATCACATGACTTTCCAGTAATTGCCCACCACTGCTTCAGTGAGGCTATTGTTTCAGCTCCCAAATATTTAGCCAAGTAGGAGACTGGGGAGGGCTGGGGAGCCATCAGAGAGGTTTGAGAGCTTGATAATGTGGGGAAAGGACTTTTTTGGGGAGATCCTCTGGTATTTTGATGGAAATAGTGATACCCAGGAGGCTCTGGCCCCCTGACTTCTTTATCACTAACTGAGTTCTTTGGGGTTTAGGTGACACCTTGGGATCACTTACAGAATTTGGAGAGAGAGGGAAAGATTCCTTTGGAGGGGTGGAATCCAGAGGCCATGAGCATGTGAGCCTCATTTGATTGGGCAATCACTTACCTCACGGCTGGACAGGCTGCCTCCCTGATGCCTCTGGAGCAATTTTTCTTCTCACTATGAGCACTGCTCAGAAAAACAAAACCAGGCACAGTGAGCCAGGGGGCAAAAGTGACTCAAACTGTCAGAGCTAAAGTGTTCGCAGGAAAAATTCAAGGCACAACCAGGCATTTGCCCTTAGACAACTTTTCAAAAATTCCTGCATCTCCGGGGAGAGAGAGAGCTCCTGTTGACCTCAGCCAGGCTTGCTCAGCTTGACATCATGGGACGTTTGGGAGATGAGGCCAGTGGCGGCAGCAGCACGTGAGAATGTCGTGTTATCGACGGGAACACTTTTCCCCTGGGCTCATGCAGTCATCTGTCTGATATGCTAGTGGGTGGAGGTGGGCAGAGGGGAAGGGTGTGTCCAGTCACCGGCGACAGAAAAGAGCCATGAGGTCATCGGAGTTCGAGGCTTTCCTCACTGACCGGTGGCAGCAATTGTCTTCCCAGCTTGCGTTCCCAGGGGTTCACCTCCGCTCTCACGGAGTGTTCTGATACTGGGATTCCTGCTTTGGACATATATTTTCTTTCATTGGAAAAATATGCCCTGATAGCCAGATAGGGGCTATATTATTTGGCAAGAGATTTGAGTTTTAACGCTGAGAAGTGCACAGATGACAACTCCTCCTGTCTCAGCCCTCCTGAGAAGCCCCCTTGCCTCACATAAGCCCCTGCTTAGGCACCACTGTGTAGGCAGCCTTTTACCCTCTTTGCCCACACCCTCCCCACAGATCCCTACTTTGGCATCTCATGAGGATTTGAGACTCCTCCCCCCTCTCCCACCCCCAGATCTCCTGAATTTTAAAACTTGAGGATCTGTGTGATGGGCAGGCCCTGGTGATTCTGCTGCATTGAGTTTGGGAATCATTCAGCCAGCTGATCTCGGGGACAGATTTAACTCTGGCATTCTTGGATTGAAATGTTCTGTGGGATGGCAGGCTCCAGGGAGTAAGCCCCCAGCCTCCCACTGGCACAGGTGAGTTCTAATAATCATTAGGTCTCTGTCTTCTTACTTTAGTGATTCTTAACCCTGACAGCATATCAGAATCATGTGTGGAGTTTTAAAGCAATTACATATGATTTCTAAGCAGAGGGTAGATGGGGGTGCAGGGGTGCAGGGGAGATTCTCCTCTCTTCTCTAAAAAGCAAAAAAAAAGGGCTTTAGAAACCCTGGCAGTGGTTTCACCAGAAGGTTATGTGTTCGCACCTGCTAATCTCTTCGGGAATCTCCCTAATGAGGACCAGTCATTTGGGGCCACGGAGGACAGACAGCCTTCTGAGCAAAGAGGGGCATGGGAACCCCATGACTTGCTCAAATGACTTCTTTTAAAACAGTAGCCTTCTTAGGGAAAGGGATGTGCTCAGATGCTTTAGGTTCCAAGATTGTCAAAGAAGCCTCGAACCCTCGGGTAGATCGTTGCAGGGAAGGAGGTAGGGCGATTCTGGCTCTGCCAGCTGGTGGGGTGGAACCAGGTCTTGACTCAGCATTGTGGAGCCAGCTGGTGTCCTGGGAGGGGGCTGTGGAGGCGAACTGCTGTGTTGGGAGAGCACAGTTAGCGGGGTGGCAGGAGGCAGTGGTTCCTTCTCCAAGGGCTAGGGTTGGGCCTGAAAAGCTGCAGGGAGCATCGCGGGCACCAGCTGAAGAGGCGGCAGGACCGGTGCCCAATAGTGACACCATGAGGCTGCTAGCTGTCACAGCACAAGTCGTGATATATGCAATATTCCTTTGGTTAGACCAGCACCGATCTAAGTGCCAAACCCTTATTCATTCCTGTAATAACAGCTCTGTGAGGAAGTTACTATCACCCTTTTGTAAAGAAAAGGAAATTGAGGCACGGAGGTTATATGAGAGTAGCCAGCAGGCTGTGAACCGGACAGTCTGGCTCCAGAGCCCACATCCTTAACTGCCAGACAGGCCTCGCTGCCTCCATAACATTAGCCACTGTTTTCTGAGTGCTTACTACATGCTATTATGTTCTCTGTGTTCACCACTATCTTATGAGGTAGGAGCTGGTTTTATTCCCATTTCAGAGAAGATTTTTTAGTGGACTGCTCATCATTATTCTCGCCCATTCTGGAAATGAAGGCCAGACTAATCCCACCTAATCTCACCATGGTTCCTCTGTTTTTTGGAACTTCTGAGTCTTTAGGATTCTTAGAAAACTGCAGTTAAGTGAAACTCTTGATTAGGGGATCCTAGGCCTGGAAAATCCATGGATAGCAGAGCCTGGTAAGCTGCTGTCCATGGGGTCGCCAAGAGTCGGACACAACTGAGCGACTTCACTTTCACTTTTTACTTCCACGCATTGGAGAAGGAAATGGCAACCCACTCCAGTGTTCTTGCCTGGAGAATCCCAGGGACGGGGGAGCCTGGTGGGCTGCCATCTATGGGGTCACACAGAGTCGGACATGACTGAAGCGACTTAGCAGCAGCAGCAGCAGCCCCAGATTTACTGAATGAGAGTAGATGAAGGGTGGGGCCAGGAAATGTGAATTGAAAACAAAACCGAAAACAAACCACAGGTGATGCTGATGTGCAGTCAGGGCTGAGAATTACTGTCTTTATTTCACAGTAGTATTTTACACCCTCAATGACCCAGCAGCAGTGTTCCCAGGAACTGTTTCTAGTTTCCAAATCCTCCTGCTTAGAAGGAAGCTGCGGGTGGGAGCTGCCTAGAGGGAAGGAGCTAGCTAAAGACTGGGCGCAGAGAAGCCAAGCCCAGGGGACCCAAGGCTCACAACCACGTGCTCTGTGCTCATGCCCTCTGCTGTCCTTCTGTACTTGGAAACCAGTCTGTTAAAAGACAGTCTCAAATGTCTTATTCTTGGTGAACACTTCTCCTGTCCAGCTGGCCCTCCTGGCCTTGCTCCCACAAAGGCTTGCACCCTGGGAGCCCCAGCACAACCCTCCTTCTGTGTTCCCCCCACACCAGGCAAGACATGCTGGCAGGACTGGGTAATTTTCACATGCTCCCTGGCCCAGCAGGGTGTCTGAGACATAGTCCTCTCTCAGAAGCCTAGCTGACTGAGCAGAAGATAAAGGAGGAAGGGAAGGGTGACGACAGAGGGAGGGGGAAGCCAGAAAGGGCCAGGTGCTGAGCAAGGACGGAGGCTGGTCAGTGAAATTGTATTTAGTGCTGACCCCTTGAGCATTTGTGACCTCTCTTTGGACCCATGGAATATGCCAGTCCAGGCTGTCTCCTGGCCACCCAGGAACTGTGGGCAGAGGACCGAGAGAGCTGGGAAAAATTTTATGACTGCACCAAGAAGCATGACTTACTTGTGTGGATGCTTCTACTCTAGGAGGTAACTAGGGTAGATGTTAATAATCTAATTTTACATCTGAGGAAATGAAGGATCAGGAAACTAAAAAACAGGGATTTCCCCGAAGGTCCACTGGTTAGGATTTTGCACTTTCAATGCAGGGGACCAGAGTTCAATTCCTGGTTGGGGAACTGAGATCCTGCATGCCACATGGTGCAACAACAAAAACAGGAAAAGAAAGTTAATATGTTCAAGGTCACATGACCAATAAGCAGAGGATGGGATAATCCAAATTCCTTGCTAGTCAAAAGTAGCTTAGATTCTTAAAGTTGGAAGAGCCCTGGAATATCATCTGATCCATCTCTAGTCAGTAATGCCCCTTCCCCAAAACATTTCAGAGAAGGGGTGATGGAGCTGTGTGGGATAACTTTAGTACCAGGGAACTCCTGGCCTCCACTGCAGCTGGGACAGACGGAAGGCAAGTTCTTCCTTGCACCAGCTCAATCCTCTCCTCCTGAAGATCAGCCAAAGGCATGGCTCCCTTTCCACTCTGTCCACTCTGCTCTACTGCCCCTGAGACGCCAAGGCTGACATCTAGGACTGAGTGGAGGCCCTCCTGTATGGCACTCTGACAGAGGGCCACCCATGCTCGCTCAGCTGGGACAGCGACTCAGCCGGAACAGTGTGGATGAGTCACGGCTTGCCTGTGGGGATCTATTTCCCAGTTACGGTATATCAAAGGGGCAACATCCTCAGCCACTCTGCCCATTCAGGAGAAGTTAGAGCATCTCGAAGCATCTCCATCCTGCCTCCTCAGAAGTTTGAAAGGTTTTACTCATACAATCTCATAATAAAAATGTACTCTAGGGTGGGAGGGAGGCTCAGGAGCGAGGGGATATATGAATATGGCTGATTCACATTGTTGTACAGCAAAAACCAGCACAACACTGTAAAGTAATCATCTTCTAATTAAAGATAAAATTTTTTAAAATGTACTCAGGGTCTAAAAGACATCCAGGTGAGTCTGGCCTGAAGAGGAGGGAAAGCTACAAATCAAATTGCTTCATGCTTAGGGAGTCATGATAATGACTGACAGTTCGATGGCCTTTGGGAGTTGAAAAACCCTTTTATGGTTTGTTTTCGGGTTTTGCAACCTATCAGTAAGGCAGACGGGAGAAAAGGAAATATTTTTGTGTCTGTGTGTGCAAACAAGAATAAGAGAATCGTCCCTGAGCTGGTGAGTGGTGGAATCAGGACTTGCCCCCAGGCCTTCTGGGTCTGAGGTCACTGATTTCGCCCTGCCCCTTGTGCGGCAGGCCTGAGCAAGCCCTTGAGGGACCACCCAGGTGCTGAAAGCACCAGGCTCACACGTGCTGCCGCTCAGGCTCAGTGCCAGCCACTCCCACTGGGACTGGTGGCAGCACTTCTGAGTCTGGCGCTTTATTGCATACTATCTTATCTCAATAGGAAAAGGCAATTCAGGGGAAGAATTTCCTTGTCACTCTGCTCCCGGCTTTCCATTGTTCAGCTTTCTCAGCCCTGGTTCATCCCCTGGGTCTGACAATTACTCATATCCATGGAGGTGCCTTATCAGGGCTGTCTAAGATACAGGGCCTATTTTTCTCTCAGTACCAGATAAACTGGAATCTGTTCACCCTTTATGGCCTGATATCATCCCACAATCAGCCAGCTCAGAAGCCAGCTGCACAGGGAAGCTGCTTGAACAGCAGTCCCTAGTAATCCAGCAGTTTCCTTCACAAAGCCCTAGAATTTCAGGGTCCTCTACAGGCAAGCGTGATGGAGAACCACCTCTTGGTGAAGCTGACTGTACTTCTGCCCTCAAATTTTACTCTGAAAAACTTTCAACCTACAGAAAAGTTGCAAGAATGATACGATGCACATGCTTATACTATTCACCTGGATTCATCAGTTGACCCCATTTCATCACGTTTGTTTTAGTCTTCATGTATAGCTGAACAATACATACTTTTTCTTGTCTGACCATTTCAAAGTGGCCAAATCATGCTGCTTCTCTCCTAAATAGCTGGCATGTCTATCTGAAGAATAGGGGGTTCTCCTACACAACCATACTATTATCACTCTCAAGAAAATGAAATAATAATGTTAGCTAATATGCAGCACACGCTCCAATGTCCTTGATTTTGGTAATGTGAACGTCATATCCTGGTTAAGGTGATATCCTCACATCACCCCCACAGTAATATGCAGATTTCATCATTGTACAGGAATCTATTTCCATTTGTAATTAATAAAGTAATTAGCAGGGTGTGATGAAATAAAATCTATCTTTTAAGACAGGACAAGAAAACTTAAACATAAAATCCTCTCTCTGCATCCAGTTGCAACTCCTCCCTCTCCTTAATGTCCAGTGAGTATCTGCAATACACATACACCAGAACTTCTCGGTGATGGGGGCGCCTCTTAACTGTAACGTTCACTTTTACCCTTGTTTCCAACACTAGTCATGTAAATTCCCTGAAGATTAGCACTTTTCCCCAATTCTGTAGTGGGTCGTGCTGACTTTAAGCCCACTTTGCACACGTTTCCCTGGACTACATAACCTTGGTGAACTTTATGCAAAACATTAGTAGGTCATTTTGATGTATTTACTGTTCTTTGTCTTGTCCTTTGTCTTAAGAATGACTTCTAACAGAAAGAATAGCTCTCAGAGCTTTCTGAGAATCTGTTTCCTGGGTTATAATCTTCAGTTTGGTTCAAATAAAATTCCCTTTTTTTCTTCTTAGGTTGATTGTTAACTGAATTTTCATACACAAGAGGTACTTTGTGACCCTGTGAATGTCTTCTCATGAGTTTTTAGCAATTATTGAGGTCCTTGCCTGTCAAATATTATTATGATGGATCACTTTGTTTTAATCCCCCCAAAAAATGCTCATTATGAAAAAGGTATAAAATACTGAAAAGTATAATGAAAATATAATTTCTACATCCACACAGAGAGCAAGATGAAAATACATGCACAATACATAGTTACTTATAAGCTTCCCCTCTTCTAATGTTTCCATGAATGTTATTCGGGGGAGCATATAGGTATTCATAACTTTCTTCAGTTTATTTTGTATACTTATATGATAAACAATACTAATTTTAAAAGTTTATAATATTCTGTAACAACCTATGGGGAAAAAATCTGAAAAGGAATCTGAAAGTAAATCTGATTTACTTTGTTGTACAACTGAAACTAACACAACATTGTAAATCAACTATACTCCAATAAAAAAATTTTTAAATGTTAATGAAGCACCAAAAAGTATTTAAAAGCATAACATTTACAAATATATCCATGACAGTTACTTCTGTATATTAACATATATATATATTTTGATATGCCTCTTTTCTTATTCATACTAAAGAAAGTGAAAGTGTTAGTCACTCAGTCGTGTCTGACTCTTTGCAACCCCATATACTGTGGCCCACCAGGCTCCTCTGTCCATGGAATTCTCCAGGCAAGAATACTGGAGTGGGTTGCCATTCTCTTCTCCAGGGGATCTTCCCAACTCAGGGATCCAACCCACGTCTCCTGCATTGCAGGTAGATTCTTTACCATCTGAGCCACCAGGGGGCTCATACTACAGAACTCTCAAAAAAAAAAAAAAAAATCTGTCCTTTTAGTCTTCCCACCTTGCTTTTAAACAACTAGGCTTTCATATTTTCTCAGGGGCTCTCTCCTGTCTGTTTTCCCTGGTTTGAGAATCACTGCTATCTGGTCTCCCTTTATTGTTCTTTAGTCTTGAGGGATGAGATCAGTAACGAGTTGGAACTACAGCAGCTGCTAGAGCCAAGGGGTTTCTCTTGGAACCAAAGGTTTATGCTGCAAACTTGAAAGGGAAGAGAATTTAGGGGGAAATATTTTTAAACTGGGGAATGTATTCAACTGCTTCTACAGTAAAGAAACCACTACTATAAGAATCCATATAATCCCCTTACTATAGAAAGTCTCATTGTCTTCTGCAGATTTTTCTTTCCATGTTGGAACTGGGAATTCAAGTTGTGAGAATGAGCAAGCCACTCAGGCACTGAACTAGATGATTTCAAGTAATTCAGATCTGTTCCTCTGTGATCTTCTAGGTCTAATACCCAAATAGCATTTGTTCATGAAAGTATAATGTTTAATCTTTCCAAACAAGTGGGGTTTTGAGGCTTTATCACTTTTGTGCCTGTTCTAAATACATTTATGAAAACATCTCACACAAATAGAAAGACTTTAAAAGTAATTTCCTTAGGGCAATGTTCTCAAAGGATCACTTGAGGAGCTTGTTAAAGATTCCCAGACCCTGGGACTTCCCTGGTGGTCCAGTGGTTAAGATTCTGCACTTCCATGCAGGGGGCTCCATGTCTGGTAGAACTAAGATCCTGCATACCTCAGTGCTGCAAACAAACAAACAAACAAAAACAAATGAACAAAAAGCAAACCCCCAAAGATTCCCAGGCCCTGTTCAGATCTAGGAAATCACTAGGGTGGAGCCTAAGAGCCTATTATTTGAACAGATATCACACACACCAGAGCTTTAAGAGCTTTAGGACATACATATTCCACAGTGCACTTGCTGGTCAGAAGGAAAGGCCTGTGGCATAGCTCTTCTCACACATGGTCAGGCTGTCCTTGGGAAAGACAGTGGCAGCTGCAGTGTAGAAGAGCCCTTTTCCGGTTGTGGGTTTAGAAAATCTCTGAGACTTGCACTGGTGATGCTCCAAGCACTAGGACACCTGCAGGAGAGATCAAAGGATGAAGGTCAAGGTCAAGTCCAGAGCAGAGGCAGGACTAGCTAGGCTGCTCTGAGGGCAGGTGCGACTTGTGGTGGGCAGGACTTAGAAGCTGGAAGCTAGATCAGGAAAAAGCAAGAGGAAAGGGCCCTGGCACGAAGGATTCCACAGCAACAAGCAGGATGTAAAGACAGTTTCGACAAACAGTTCTCAACACACCGTGGTGTCTCATTAGCTTGTACTTAATGGAAGTTGGAGAGAATCTAGCCAAGAAAAACAAAACAAAAACAGTATAATCTTGGAAACTTACGGCGGGAAAGCACGTCTGAAATCAAACCTAAAGGAGAAAACTGCTAGAACAAAGCAGTCTTTAAAAAAAAAAAAAGAGTGGGTGGGTGGACCTTTATGGGTAGAAGGGAGGAGCAGGGCGCTGATGTTTTCCTTTACAAGCTTTTTGTTACAGTCTGATTCTCTTTTTAAAAACCGTGTACCTGCGATATTAAAAACAAAAAACGTATTTTAAATATATTTAAAAACAGAGTCTGCTCTGCAGTACATCCTAAAGGATGCTGAAGGATCTCAAATACTTTGAGAAGGGTAATCTCGAGATTATCCCCTTACAAAACAAGCGGTGTGAAATGCACCCCAAGAGCCGTCCTCTGCAGTGCCCCCGAGGCCCGGGCGCGGTGGCGGTGAGGTAGGAACGCGCACACAGCGGGGACTGAGGGGCTGGCACATGCAGAATTCACGACTCGCGTGAGGCGGTGGCTGCACAGTGCGCACGCGCCGAGCCACACAGGCCCTCTCTTCCCGGAAGTCGGCGGGCGGTGGTTTGAATAGATCGCAGGCTGCTGGGGTTTGGCAGAATCACAGAGGGAAAGGTAGCAAGTAGCAGCTGGGATTCACTTCTCATGGTGCCACTAGGGGCCTCCCTCCCCGTCACAACTTGTGGAGGCCACTTACTGCCCCACTAAGGCAGTGTGGAGGGTGAGAAGGGGGCGAGCGCCCCTAACCCAGGATAGGGACTTAGCCCTGCTGCAATCACATAAGAAAAGCTTTTCTTTTTCTAAATGATTGATACAGAGTTCGTTTTCTGTCACTGTGGAAAATATTATTCATATCTCATATTTAAGACTTTTCAGTATTGGAAGGAAACTGCAGACATTTTTAATGTCATATGCTGTGATCTCTTGTTACAGCAAAACTTGGACTCTTCATAAAAGGGGGATTTTATCTTAAACGGATAGTAAAATTCAAACAGAGAGAAGTGCATATTATATAATGAAACCTGTTTTTAAAGTGTATCTAAAATTTCTCTTGATAATGCCTCTTTCTTGAGAGTTTATGAACATGTCAGTCTTCCGTAGGAAAGAATTCACTGGCATGTTCATAAAAGGGAAAAAGGGACAGAGATTTGCCCTTTCATTTTACAGATGAGGAAATTGTAAGGAGAAAGGGACATGACTTGACAAGTCTCTCACTGAAGCAGACCTAGGAACTGGAGCCCAGCCATGCTTCTTGCTCTCCTGGCTCTGGGGGAGCCATACCCCACTGTAACAATCACATGTGAGTGCATCGGGTGTTTGTTCATACGTCTCTTCACCATACTCAAGTACTGGGGGAGATAAGGGGGTTGGTTCTTCAGGGTCTAGACAGATTTTAAGAAAATTTTACTGATACAGTTCTCCCTAAATCACAGATTTCTTTCTTTGGGAGATTAAAATGGGTGATTTTTTTTTTTTGAGTAGCTTAAGCAGGGGCCGGATGACCACTTAATCACTTATTGGAGTTGTCAGGCTCTTCACTCCTCTGAAGTTTCTTCCATCTGACGGTGTGATTCTTTGGTTACCAGCTGGCTTTCTGGACATATGTGGCCAGGAATTACAGGGAGGAAGGAAACTAATCCTTCTTCAATGTCTACTTTGAGTCATCTAGTGTTAGTAGCGGAGAAGGCAATGGCACCCCACTCCAGTACTCTTGCCTGGAAAATACCATGGACAGAGGAGCCTGGTAGGCTGCAGTCCATGGGGTCGCTAAGAGTCGGACACGACTGAGCGACTTCACTTTCACTTTTCACTTTCATGCATTGGAGAAGGAAATGGCAACCCACTCCAGTGTTCTTGCCTGGAGAATCCCAGGGACGGGGGAGCCTGGTGGGCTGCCGTCTATGGGGTCACACAGAGTCGGACACGACTGAAGTGACTTAGTAGTAGTAGTAGTAGTGTTAGTAGTGTTATGCATTCCATATATATTACTTACTCTTCACAACATGCTTTCTAGATAGCTATTATTCTCAGCCTACCCCAAGAGTTCACCACGTTTAAGTAACAAGCTCCAAGCCATGCAGATAATAGGCAGCACAACTACTATTACACCATCTCTTATGATCAGATGAATGGGCAGGAGAGGAGGATTACACAATTGGTTCCCAGCTTCTCCCTAGTGTAGGCAACCTCTTTGCACTGCTATGTGAGTCTTCAGGGCAATTAACTCCCATTATCATCCTGGTCTGACTGACAGTTAGGGATGGAGTTGCAACAGAGGCCCAGGGCAAGAATCCTCTTAGTAGGAGGAAGGCATTTTGGCTGGCACTTCTTCACAAAGGCTCCAGAGTTACAGAGCTTTGAATAACAGGTTCTTATTAAACAATGAGGCCAAACTTTGCTTCCAAAATTCTCAGTTTAAATGTTCACTCTGGATGAAGAGACTTGGGAGTCTGTTTTGAGACAAGCTCGGACAATGATAATAAGAAATGGTTTGTGAAGGAAGAGGCTGGGACAATGGGATCTAAAGAGATGGTCAACATCTACAGCTCAAGCAATTTGTGCTGGTCAAAGCCAGCAAGATCACTTGATGTTATTGAATGAGTGGACATTCCCATCAGGATCCAACCAACTTCTGGGAGCATAAGCCAGTCTTCCCTTGGAGGGAGGGGACATACTAAAGGCAAACTCCAAGGATGTCATCCTATTCCCATGCCTTTTACCTTTCCAAAGATAAACACTTTTTCTTCCCTGCTGTCACCAATCAGATTAAACACACTCCCCAAGTTGGTACTGTATCCATGACTGTACATTTCTGCTTCCTGAAAAGTTGTGGCTGTAGGGATGGAAAACTGACCAATCCAGCTGTGGTTGATCTGAGGCATGCCAGTCAGCTTCCTACTCTATTTTCCAGTAGCTACCAGTCAGCTATAGAATTAAGTACCAACTCCCAGTTCCTCTCCAGCCTCTTCACCCTTTCTCTATTTCCATTCTGGCTACATCAGAGTCTTCTTTCCTTGGCTAGATTCCCCCCTTCCCTGCTTCCAATTCTCTGTGTGGTTTCATCTTCTGGAATGTTCTCCTAACCCCTACCCCTGCCCCCAACTCAAAAGTTTCATCTTCCATCAAAGTACAGCTTCAGTGATTAAGATCACAAAGCAAAACCAACTTAGCAAACTCCGTTACCAGACAACCAGGGTCCAAAGCAACTGGATAAATAGGGTGGCTTTAGGTTCACTTCTAGTTCACATGTCACACAGGGAATTGATTAGAATCTATGCAGAGACCTGTGAAACCGAACTGCTTCCCAGAGGCACCCCCTCTTTCATGCTGGTGGGACTTGCACTACCCCTTAGGAGCCACTGGGCAGCTGCAGCTGAATCACACAGGCTGCCAGGGGCCAGCCAAGAGCAGAGCTGTGTTTCTTGGCATTTCTCCCAGATCCCCTCGTGGCTGACTTTGGAGGCTGTGCTGGGATTCAGATGTATCCCTGAGCTCCATGGTGAAATACTGTAGTTCTCTCAATCAGGATTTATTCATTCCAGTGTTTCTCCCACCTTAGCTCCAAAATAAACCTGCAAGGGGATCTCGGTGCTTGAATTTAACACCTCCGGCCATGCCTCTTACCCTTTGCGTGCTTTCAGCTACCCTCTAAAGCAGACAGTCCCCTTCACCTGCAGACCCTGCTCCAGCACACACTTTGCCAGATTGGAGCAAGTCCTCGTACCTAGAGCAATTTGCTCTGCTTGCCTTTGCAATACCAGTGATCTTGTAAACACTTGGTTCATCAAACAGTCCTCTCTCAACTTTCAGCAGAAAACTCTAGTGGGTTACTGGAAGGCAGTAGTCAGGTCCCATCAGAACTTGTCATTGTGTCCTAGACACCCAGAATGTGGGCCCACCACTTGCTAGGCTTAGCCAGGTCTTGCAGAATGGGGCTTTGCTGAGATCCAAATATATTAGCTGCTTGTTAGATGAACTCATTCACAGCAGATATTCAGAGTATGGTTGACTCCAAAGGGAAAAGGAAAAGAGGGCCCAAAGTCCTTTAGATTATATGTCAAAGCACGAGTGGTTTTTGACAAACTGCCGATCTTTAGAACAAACTTTGGGCATGTTCAAGTCTGTCCACTGGGCCCAAAGTCTTAGCTCCATTCTGAGCGGTAGTGGAGACCAGCCAAGTTCCATGACAGCTCCTGGTTCCTCACTTTCATGGGCAGCCTCGGTAGAAGCTTAATTCCTACTACGGCTGTCCCTGAAGGTTGATCCCTGCTCAGTTCCTGACAAATGTTTGACCCTGGGCTCTGAGCTGCTGAGTTGGCTCCAGAAAGTGTTACTCATCGGAGGGCAAGTCCACTGGCTTCACAGACCACCTGTGTGCCTGTGATCTGAGTGTCTCCATGCTGTCTTTGTTCCCTCCAAGGTTTACATCTTCAGGATCCCACTGTGGAAAAAAGACACAAGAGGTACCTTGGTGGACTAGACCCATCCTATCTCTTACAGTTCCCCCAACAACAGCTCCAGTCCTGATTCTCAAGGCCCAGGCACAGACAAGAACAAACAGATAAGGACAGGGGAACCAGGCCTGTGATTCTAGGACCTAATAGGGCAAGTGTAACTCTAAATCAAGGAATTAACGGACAGCTACCCTGAATAGATCAGTCCTACTTCCCCTCCTGTTCTCTGTTCCCCCTGCCTTCACCAAGTCCTTCTCTAGTGAGCCTGAGGCATGTTCCCTTTATCCTGAGAATTTCCATCTCTATGCCAGACTCAATCCTAGAAAAGACCAGGAAAACTCAACCTATTCCTTATGGCCTGGGTAAGACTCTCCTCCTCTAAGAAGCCTACCCTGACACCCACTGAGCTCTCACCCTCTTCTCTGTACTGCTTGTATCACTGGTTTGCGGCTGATCATGGGAGGTCCTGCCCTTTGCCTGAGTGTCTACCTTGTCCTCAGGTAGATAAGAGCCCCCTACGAGTAGGGCACTAGTGTAGATAACAGCCCCCTAAGAGTAGGGCACTAGTCTCCCCTTGACCCCCGTTCCCCATATGGTGCTTCTTCTGAACTTGAGGTCAGCTAACTCATCAAAAACAAACACTTAAAACCTAATCCAGAGTGGTGGTCACTGCCAGTGACTATTTCATCACTGACTCAGACAAGTATGGGAAACTGAAATTTGCAGGAGTAGGAATAAAAGGTTAAAAAAAAACAGGTGAGCACACAAGTACTGATGAAGCGGCATACAGTCTTCCTATTGTTCTAATAGTTTGGATAAGAGAGAGAGCTCTGTGTGTGGGCCAAAAGCAAGGGAATCCTTACTGATTCCAGCCACAGAGGTATGTGGGGTTCTTCTGTGGGTCTTCATTTCTCCATGTGTGAACTGGGAGTCTGAATCAGGAACTAGATAATACGAGCTCCCATTTCTGAGTTTCTATGACTGGTGATTCTGAGTCACAAGGCTGCATTTGAAGGTATCAAAAGACCCAGGAAGCAACAAGCAAAGGCCATGTAGGATGTGTCAGCCCAGGCCAGACAGTCTATTTGGGCAAGAAAATAGAGCCAGGCGTAGATGTGCACTCAAGAAAAATGCTCCTCCAGCTGCTCAAACACGAACCAAACAATCCAGTCCTTAGAAGGTCAGGACAAGGTCCTCAAGGCTCCCTGAGTCACTTGACAGACAAATGCCTGCAGCCTGCCAGTTATAAAACACAAATTGTAGCTCTGAACAGAGAGTCCAATTTAATTCGTGATTTACTGGTAATAACTGAACTGATTCTACTACTTGGTCATGAGAAACTGCATCACGTTAAAATGACCACCTCATCTCCCAGTCACTCTGCTGGTGAGGGCCCAAGCTGATCTGCTTGGTGCAGCTCAGTCCCTCGTCTGGGTCTGGGGCTGTGTCAGGCCCTTGTGGTGCTGGTTTCTCATCTATCTGTGTTTGCAGACTTGGAGGGATACCTCTAACCAAATCCCTTCCAGACGTTATCAGAGATGCCAAGTAAAAGAGCTCCCTGGCCCCTCAGCCTCCAAGACCCAGTTGCCTAGCAGTGGAAGCAGGGGCCTGCTCCATTCTCTGAGAATGGACAGTGTGTTTATGGGTGAATTCATTTTCAAGCGGAGACCCACGTGCTGGATCTGGTTTTGGACCAGCCTCACCAGGAGGGCCTAGGGTGCTTACCAAAAAGGCTCCCTTGACCCCATCTGTAGTTTGGGATCTAAGGCTTAGCATTTGAACAAACTCCTAGGGTGATTCTTAGCCACCCTGATGTATCAGAACCACTGCTCCAGCTCCTAAAATGTCTTCTTAAGAGTTATCCTTGCTATTCCCGAGCAGTTCAGCTGCCAGGAAACAGAAACTCTGATGAGGTGCACTCTTTAAACTGGGTTAAAACCTTCAAAAACATTTTAAATCTCTTCCTTCTGAATTCCCAGAATAATGTGTTTTTAAATGTCATTTTAAGTAATAAAAACATCGCTGGAATCCAGGCATTCAGAGAATTTGAGCAAAAGATAATCTACTCTCTGATCATAAAAACAAAAAAAAATCCTGGGAGGTGACAGGCACAGGTGGTTGTCATGAATCATGTGCTCATTTGTCACTTGGAGGCGAGGATGGCAGGGAGACAGGAGCCAGCTGCCCAAGGTCTCCAAGCGACAACAGGGGGGAATGTTGATCCATGCTCTCACAGTCACTCCCAGCACCATTGCCATTAGGGAGCTGCTGGGCCTCCTCCTGTTCAGAGACTTTTGTTCCAAGCACATTTCTTCCTTGGGTCATGTATCTTCTCTGAGTCCCCATTAGATGGTTCAGACAAAGCAGAAAGAACTCTGAATTGAAAAAGCCTGGAAAGAACCTCAACTTTCAGACTCTTCTCTTATTTTCAGATTTTTTTTCCCCTAGAGGAATTTGGCATGGGCCCAGCCATCTCAGAGGGGCTCACAAAAACAGGAACTGAAATCAAGCCACAGGAAGTCCCTTCTGGAATAAAGAGAGAGCACAATTGTCCATACCTGCTCCGAGATTAGGGCTTCCCAATACTTCTGCTGCAGAATAAAAAGAGATAAAGAAAAAAAGTGTTGAATAGAGTTTGCCACCATCACTGAGCAGAGCAGAGATCAGCGCCAGCCCGTCAGCTCCTTGAGCCAGAAGCCTGGCCCTCCACTGGGCTGGAGGCAAAGGAACAGCTGACTTCAGCAAGCAAGAAGGCAGCAGCTACTAGCGGCTCCAATTTAGTTAAATGGTCACTAGGATAATTGTGATAATTATGAAAAAGATTATTATCTATACAGATTTTTAAATTACTATTATTAGGACTTATATTATTAGACATAACAATGAATATTCCATTTATTAACCACATGGCTGAGATGAGTCAACTTGAAACCATAAAACTAAAAAAGAGAGATGCAAATAAAATCTTCACTTCAAAACTACGAGGTATTTGCTTCCACCCAAGATTCATTTTTAATCAGCCTTTACTGTACAGTTGGTTCCACCCCAAGCCTCAAATATATCTGATTCAGGTTCTTAAAGGGTATGTTGCCATCTGCTCTCATTCCTCCGGCATCTCCTGCAGTGCCTGGGACATGTGTGTTTGTGTGTGTGTGTAGCTGTGTTATCTGAATTAAGATTATAAAAACTTTACTGAACCCCTCTATTTGCTGATAACTGCTAGCTCAGAGACGGGGCTCAGCTATGTGTGTGTGGGGGGGGGGTGGGGGGGAGTTCCACTCTGGGCCAGAGGTGGAGGAAGGGGCGGAGCAGGCAGAGAGCTGTCCCAGGCTGTGCTGGCAGAGCTCTGCCCCAAGCTCACACCCAGGGCACCTGGTAGGCCCGGAGCAAAGGGCAGAGACCCCACCTTGACCCTGAGGAGGGCAGGGAAGGGGCACCAAAGCTGGGTTCTTGGTCAGTGCCCCCACACAAGCTTCCTACCCCTCACTGGGCAGGATGTGGTGGCCCCAGCAGGAGAGAGGGCAAAATATGGGGGTAGGTGAGGCAAAAAGAAGCCTGACAGTCTTCTCCCCAGGTCCTCCCTCTTCCCCCGCCTTCCCATCCTCCCCCTTGAAGTCCTTCCCCTTTTTTGCAGGAGGACAGAATGTACTTCAAAAACTTGAGTCACCACTGACTTCAGCTGTACCACGCCTTTTTCTTTTGAACAACTCTTTAATTATAAGATTTTCAATCATACACAAAAGTAAAACAATAACACCCATGGACACACCCTCCTTCATTTGTTCTAGCTCCCCCAAGCTTTCATTTGCTGAAGTATTTTAAAGTAAATAATGTCATCTGTAAATACTTCAGTATGTATCTTATAGATAAGGACTTTAAAAAAATCCTAAGCACAATGCCATTATTATGCCTAACAAAATTGTTATAATTCCACAGCATGCATTTTTTAATGACATCCTGCTGGAGGGAACATAAACTGAAAAAAAAAAAAAAAGATTAATTGGGGAAGATACAAAATTACTAAAAATGATGGTTCCCCATACACTGCAAAAGACGGAAATGTTGATGACAACATAGGGATTGAAAAAGTTATATAACTTCTGCAAACGTAATGGAAATAAAAGGAGAGGTGAAAGAAAGAATGGTAACCTTCATCTTTCTTTAGAAAATACAGATGTTCATGTAAAGTATAATTGGTGATGTGTGATTACCACAGTGAGTTTTGTTGTTTGTTTTAAAAAAATTACTAAATTCAGTGGGATATACTGGATTATATTCTGGAACAGAATAAGAATTTTAATGGAAAAACTGGTGTAATTCAAATAAAGTCTGTACTTTAGTTAACAGTAATGTGCTACCGTAATAATGTTAATTTCTCAGTTCTGACACATGCAGCATGCTGCTGCAAGGTGGTAATCTTAGGAGGAGTTGAGTGAAGGTAAACAAGAGCTCTCTGGACTACCTTTGTAACTTTTCTGTAAATCTAAAATTATTCCCAAAGAAACAGTGTATTTAAAGACAAGCAAACAAATAAGCAAACAAGTAAAGAAGCTGGAGTCCTCCAACTAGGTTTGAAATGAAACCTTGAAACCTCCTTTCCAAAATCTTCAGCAACCTAAAATTTCAGAAGAGTGCCCTCTAGTGGAAGTAGTAGATGAGAATGTCCCTAAGGAGTATGATTAATCCAAATCTTTGTAAAGGAGGTCTCTCTCCACCCCTTACGAAAAAAGGTGAAAGTAACTAACATTTTTGTAGTCTTTTCCCTGTTTCAGGAGCAAAATTTGTTCATTTTTGTATAGAAACTTTTTAAAAAAACAAACTGAAGACTGCACGTAATTCTATCCCTGAGAGCCTTTATGATTTAATGAAGGAACAGCCCTCTGAAACACACACACACACACACACACAAATCAAATTATGCAAATTCCTTTTCTCTCTTAACACAGAATAAACATTTCTGTATACCCTTAAATTGTCTTTCAGTTCAGTTCAGTTCAGTTGCTCAGTTGTGTCCAACTCTTTGCGACCCCATGAATCACAGTACGCCAGGCCTCCCTGTCCATCACCAACTCCCGGAGTTCACTCAGACTCACGTCCATCGAGTCAGTGATGCCATCCAGCCATCTCATCCTCTGTTGTCCCCTTCTCCTCCTGCCCCCAATCCCTCCCAGCATCAGAGTCTTTTCCAATGAGTCAACTCTTCGCATGAGATGGCCAAAGTACTGGAGTTTCAGCTTTAGCATCATTCCTTCCAAAGAAATCCCAGGGCTCATCTCCTTCAGAATGGACTGGTTGGATCTCTTTGCAGTCCAAGGGACTCTCAAAAGTCTTCTCCAACATCACAGTTCAAAAGCATCAATTCTTCAGTGCTCAGCCTTCTTCATAGTCCAACTCTCACATCCATACATGACCACAGGAAAAACCATAACCTTGACTAGACGAACCTTTGTTGGCAAAGTAATGTCTCTGCTTTTGAATATGCAGTCTTTAGGACCACAATTCCATCACTTTCATGAACCACAGCACACAGTATTTCAATTCACCTCATTGCTGAAAGTACACATTTTTGTGTTCTGAAACCTGCTCCCAGGTCATGTGCTAACTTCTTTGTTCCTGAAGACTCTGAGGTGTATTTCCACCACCAAGGAAAGTCACTTTCCAGACTGGCAGCTGAATGGGCCCCCAGAGACCATCTGTACAACTTCCTCCTTACATTTAGGGAGAAGAGACTTCCCCAAGACTGGGGTGGTGAAATGCTGCTGGACTCAGGACCCGTTATAAAGGGTTTTTTTTTGTTTTTCTGATCATAAAGTTTTGAGAATGACCAGATACACATTAGCTACAGTTCGGTCTTAGATTTCATTAAGTAGATTTCCTTTTTTATTTTCCTCGCACCTCTCAGGCATTTAAACCTTCCACCTTACACTTCAGTATCTCATCCTTCCTATTTCTTCAGTTAATTAAGCAGTTCTGTAACACTTAACTTGGGATCAAACACGGTTTCACCTCTCATACATTCTTTCCACCTATCTACCAGCTCTCTACCTCTCTACCTTACGATTATACAGTGGAAGTGACAAATAGATTCAAGGGATTAGCTCTGATAGACAGACTGCCTGAGGAACTATGGACAGAGGTTTGTGACACTGTACAGTGATCAAGACCATCTCCAGGAAAAAAAAAATGCAAAAAGGCAAAAATGGTTGTCTGAGGAGGCCTTACAAATAGCTGAGAAAAGAAGAGAAACTAAAGGTAAAGGAGAAAAGGAAAGATATACTCATTTGAATGCAGAGTTCCAGAGAATAGCAAGGAGAGATAAGAAAGCCTTCCTCAGTGATCAATGCAAACAAATAGAGGAAAACAATAAAATGGGAAACACTAGAGATCTCTTCAAGAAAATTAGAGACACCAAGGGAACATTTCATGTAATGATGGGCACAAAAAAGGACAGATATGGTATGGACCTAACAGAAGCAGAAGATATTAAGAAGAGGTCCAAGAATACACAGAACTATACAAAAAAATATTCATGACCCAGATAACCACAATGGTGTGACCGCTCACCTAGAGCCAGACATCCTGGAATGCAATGTCAAGTGGGTCTTAGGAAGCATCACTACGAACAAAGCTAGTGGAGGTGATGGAATTCCAGTTGAGCTATTTCAAATCCTAAAAGATGATGCTGTGAAAGTGCCACACTCAATATGCCAGCAAATTTGGAAAACTCAGCAGTGGCCACAGGACTGGAAAAGGTCAGTTTTCATTCCAATCCCAAAGAAAGGCAACACCAAAGAATGCTCAAACTACCACACAATTGCACTCATCTCACACTCTAGTAAAGTAATGCTCAAATTTCTCCAAGCCAGGCTTCAACAGTACATGAACCATGAACTTCCAGATGTTCAAGCTGGATTTAGAAAAGGCAGAGAAACCAGAGATCAAATTGACAACATCTGTTGGATCATCAAAAAAGCAAGAGAGTTCCAGAAAAACATCTACTTCTGTTTTACTGACTATGCCAAAGCCTTTGACTGCGTGGATCACAACGAACTGTGGAAAATTCTTCAAGAGATGGGGAGACCAGACCACCTGACCTGCCTCCCGATAAGTCTGTATGCAGATCAGGAAGCAACATTTAGAACTAGACATGGAACAACAGATGGGTTCCAAACTGGGAAAGGAGTACATCAAGACTGTGTATTGTCACCCTGCTTATTTAACTTATATGCAGAGTACATCATGCAAAATGCCAGGTTGGATGAAGCACAAGCTGGAATCAAGATTGCTGGGAGAAATATCAATAACCTCAGGTATGCAGATGACACCACCCTTATGGCAAAAAGTGAAGAAGAATTAAAGAGCCTCTTGATGAAAGTGAAAGATGAGAGTGAAAAAGTTGGCTTAAAACTCAACATTCAGAAAACTAAGATCATGGCATCCAGTCCCATCACTTCATGGCAAATAGATGGGGAAACAATGGAAACGGTGACAGGCTTTATTTTGGGGGGCTCCAAAATCACTGCAAATGGTGACTCCAGCCATGAAATTAAAAGATGCTTGCTCCTTGGAAGAAAAGCTATGACCAACCTAGACAGCATATTAAAAAGCAGTGACATTACTTTGCCAACAAAGATCCGTCTAGTCAAAGCTATGGTTTTTCCAGTAGTCATGTATGGATGTGAGAGTTGGACTATAAAGAAAGCTGAGTAGCGAAGAGCTGATGCTTTTGAACTGTGGTGTTGGAGAAGACTCTTGAGAGTCCCTTGGATTGCAAGAAGATTCAACCAGTCCATCCTAAAGGAAATCAGTCCTGAATATCCATTGGAAGGACTGATGTTGAAGCTGAAACTCCAGTACTTTGGCCATCTGATGCAAAGAACTGACTCATTTGAAAAGACCCTGATACCGGGAAAGATTGAAGGCAGGAGGAGAAGGGGACGACAGAGGATGAAATGGTTGGATGGCATCACCGACTCAATGGACATGAGTTTTGAGTAAGCTCCGGGAGTAGGCGATGGACAGAGAAGCCTGGAGCTGCAGTCCGTGGGGTTGCAAAGAGTCGGACACAGCTGCGTGACTGAACTGACCAGCTCAAACTTCCTACTCAGCTCTTCCTTCCTGGTCTGTACTGAGTAAAATGGGATGTGAGATAGCAAAATGGGTCACAAGCCATGGAGTGCTATGTGCAAGGCCCCTGGTGACCTGGATCAGTGAGAGAGGAGTTCTGACCCACGGAGGGCTGGTTTCCTTAATAAAGATGACAGTTTCACTGCAGGGACATGCCAAGGTTGGCATGAAGGGTCGAGATGGATAAGCCATGTGTATCACAACGGTGGGCAGCAGGGGTTGGGAAAAAGGCCGTTTCTACTCCAGTCACAGGGATTTACAAATACTGTATTTAAGCCAAACTCTAGGACCACCAGGCAACCTTGGCCCTGGCAACCTTGGTTCCTATTCCTGATTCTTTAAAAATCTTTTTCACCCTTTAAAATATGAGATATAGCTAACATATAACATTGTATATTTGTGGGGGTTTTGGAAGAAATTTTGCTATTCATGTGCTGCTCAGACCCAAAGAACTGACTCAGTGTGACTAACCTCCACCTACCTCCCCCAGCTACACACCTTCACACCTAGAGTCACTGCTAAGTGGGACCTGAACGATGACCTGGTCCACAGCTGAGCATCTGCAGGAACGGTGCTTTGTCAGAGCCTCACCAGCTCCCTGAGCTCATTATCTTCACTTACAGAGCAAGTTCAGAAAGATGAACCACGCTGCCTGGCTCAGGGACTCAGGGCCAGCATGGGTGTCCAGCCACCCTGCTGTCCACCGCACCGCATCTAGAACCATCGACAGGCTTGCAGAGCCCCAGCAGCACCCCCATTTGATCCTCACAATCTCTGTAATGTAGGCAGGGGAGGTCTCCTGATTCCTGTTTACAAAGGGAGAAACTCAAACCCAAGGAGTCCAGTGCAGAAGCATGGCCACCAGGCAGGTGAGAGCCTAACAAGCCCCATCCCTGCTCAGCACCCTCTCTTCTCCTCAGCTCTGCTGCCCTCAGGGCCCAGTGGAGAGTCTCTCCTCACCCCAGGGGGAACCAGCTCACTCTCCACACACTTCCAGACATACCATCTCTCTTGGCCACAGGACACATAGGAGCACACAGATCTGGGCAGGGCAGATACCACACCCTGAACTTGATTTCTAGCCTTTGGGGCCTATTGGAATGTTCTGGCCTCTTTCTTCATACTTATATGTATTTTCTTTTAAAACTAGGACTTTTAGAGTCAGTGTATGTGGGCGTGTTAGTCTCTCGGTTGTATTTGACTCTTTGAGACCCCATGGACTGTAGCCTGCCAGGCTCCTCTGTCCATGGGATTCTCCAGGCAAGAATACTGCAGGGGGTTGTCACGCCCTCCTCCAGAGGATCTTCCCAACCCAGGGGTCGAACCCAGTCTCCCACATTGCAGCCAGATTCTTTACTGTCTGAGCCACCAGAGATGATGTGTGGTTCTTTTTATTAACTAATTGTTTTTTCCTTAAAAGAATGATGTGGCTTTAAGAAGGACAAACATCAGAGGCCTCTGTCCTGACCTGCGGGTGCTGGAAGCAGGGTCTGGAACAAGCAGTGCTTATTGTCAAGGTTGTCAAGAGCCTCAGGCACAGAATTAGCAAGACATGGGGGCTGGGACTGGAGCCTCTTCAGACAGCAATCAGATACCTGGTGTTTGGCTCTGTACACACACACACACACACACACACACACACACACACACACTCTGTGCCGGCTCCAGCCAGTCATTCTCAACATGCAGACTTTCTTTCATTGACAGAAACAGCCTCCCTGCAGAATTCCTACAAAGCTTCTTACACCAGGTCGACAGCATCGCTCAGAAGCACAGAAGGGAAAAAAATGACTAAGTGCTCCTTCCTCACCAAGAGGGACTCAGTCCTTTCTTGCATCCCAGAGGCTAGCAGGGGAAAACCTTTAAAGGCACAGGAGTAGTCTCAACACGAGGGCGACCCTGCACTCATGAAGCAGGGGATGGCCCCTGTCCTGGCAAGTGAGGAGGCTGGCTGGAAAGTCCTGCTCCCTGTGGGCCCAGCCCCCCACCCACAGACTGCGGCTGCTGACCCCTCCTCCACAGGTGCTCAGGATGCCCTCGGACAGCTGTGCTAGGAGTGGGGCTACCTCGTGTTTAATGGCCGAGGGAGTGAGTGGGCACGGTCCCTGTGGAATGTGCCCTCTCTTGTGGAGACATGCAGAAATCCATGCAGCCCACACAAATGACCTCTCCACAGAGTCACAGGTCACACTCAGGCTCTGGCGCCATTCATCCGGTGCCCTGACCAGCCCAGCTGGTGCACACTTCAAGGATCAGTGAAAATAACCCAATTCTCCCTTCAGGCAAGTTTCCACATCTTATCTGTCTGATCCCTCCCTTCTCTTGTGTGTTCTGCATCACTGAAATTCCTGGTAAATCCCAATGTTTTATCCTGTCTGTTAGACAGGGCCTTGCCTGAGAACAAAGGCAGGGCACAGGTGAGCGGAGGGAGTCCTATGGAGAGTTTTTCATCTGTATGATGAGAACGATAGATAATACCGCCCTGGGGAGTTCCTGCTGAGGCAGTGGGGTGTAGTGGGTAACGACAGGGTTTCTGAGCCAGACTTCTGAGCCAGGTTCAGATCCCCAGGTCTGCCAATTATAACTATGATAATGGTGATGATGTTTTCTTGGGCATGTTACTTAAACTCACTTAATCCCAGTTTTCTCTTCTGGGAAACAAATATTTAAAGGTCTTTGCCTCGGGCTGTTAGAAGGATTATACCAAACAGTGTTTGTGAGTATAGAACACACCATGTGTGGCTCATGACACAACCTCAACCACCGTGAGCAACGGTCTTAAAATGCTTAGTGAGCTGAGTGATGTGATACAGTGTATGTGGTATTGAGGGGCCGTTCTTCTCGCCACCTCCCCCAGCATGGCAGGAAGTGGGTCTTCAAATCCCTCAGTATGTGCCCCAAAGCCACAAAGCCACCCTCTGAGAGTTAAGTCACAAAACTGTAAAGGCCAAAGACCACACAGGAGGTAAACACATCACCTTAGCCACACAGGATGTCTCCAGGGCCTCACAGTGGGAATGCGTAAACGCTCCCTTCTGTACCCGAGGGTCAGGCGGAAGCCCAGCTGGTTGGCAATAGACACAGACAATAAGAGGAGGTCAAGGGCGAGGATGCCCACTGTGGCCAGAGAGTAGAGACAGATGCCCCGGCTGCTGCAGCCCAGCATTACAAAACATCTGAACTGTACAATGCTGGGAGCAAGAAAGGCTGCAAACCAGAGGAAGTGGCGACATGGGGCCCAGCATCTGACCGCAGGCCTCAGCCCCTTTGGTGTGTGGTCTGGAGGAGCAAGGTCACAGTCAGGCTGTGGCCAACCTACCAAGGGCCTCCCACCTGGTGAGGTGGGTCAGGACGGCTCACCTGTCCTCAGAAGGTTTGCTTTCAAATCCCGCCCCCCTCAGAACATGCTTGCTGAAAGAGCGAGTGACGGAACAGGTGGGTGAATGCGGCATCACACTCATCAAGTAAAATACCCTCTTGCTGCCCTTCAACCATCAAGGATCCAGAATCTTTAAGAAATACTGCTCTGAAAAGCCAGGGAGACCACCCCATCCCACCACCCTGAGCTGCTGCTGGTTGACTGACAGGCTTACAGCTTAATTTTCATCATTACACCTTCCAAATGTGGAAAACTCAGAAGTGGCCACAGGACTGGAAAAGGTCTGTTTTCATTCCAATCCCAAAGAAAGGTAATGCCAAAGAATGCTCAAACTACCACACAATTGCACTCATCTCACACGCTAGCAAAGTAATGCTCAAAATTCTCCAAGCCAGGCTTCAACAGTACATAAACCATGAACTTCCAGATGTTCAAGCTGGATTTAGAAAAGGGAGAGGAACTGGAGATCAAATTGACATCTGTTGGATCATCAAAAAAGCAAGACAGTTCCAGAAAAACATCTACTTCTGTTTTATTGACTATGCCAAAGCCTTTGACTGCGTGGATCACAACAAACTGTGGAAAATTCTTCAAGAGATGGGAATACCGGACCACCTGATCTGCCTCTTGAGAAATCTGTATGCAGGTCAGGAAGCAACAGTTAGAACTGGACATGGAACAACAGACTGGTTCCAAGTCGGGAAAGGAGTACATCAAGACTGTGTATTGTCACCCTGCTTATTTAACTTATATGCAGAGTACATCATGAGAAACGTTGGGCTGGAAGAAGCACAAACTGGAATCAAGATTGCCGGGAGAAATATCAATAACCTCAGGTATGCAGATGACACCACCGTTATGGCAGAAAGTGAAGAAGAACTAAAGAGCCTCTTGATGAAGGAAGAGGAAAGTGAAAAAATTGGCTTAAAACTCAACATTCAGAAAACTAAGATCATGGCATCCAGTCCCATCACTTCATGGCAAATAGATGGGGAAACAATGGAAACAGTGACAGGCTTTATTTTGGGGGGCTCCAAAATCACTGCAAATGGTGACTCCAGCCATGAAATTAAAAGACACTTGCTCCTTGGAAGAAAAGCTATGACCAACTTAGATAGCATATTAAAAAGCAGAAACATTACTTTGTCAACAAAGGTCCATCTAGTCAAACCTATGGTTTTTCCAGTAGTCATGTATGGATGTGAGAGTTGGACCATAAAGAAAGCTGAGTGTCGAAGAACTGATGCTTTTGAACTGTGGTGTTGGAGAAGACTCTTGAGAGTCCCTTGGACTGCAAGGAGATTCAACCAGTCCATCCTAAAGGAAATCAGTCCTGAATATTCATTGGAAGGACTGATGCTGAAGCTGAAACTCCAATACTTTGGCCACCTGATGTGAAGAACTGACTCATTTGAAGAGACCCTGATGCCAGGAAAGATTGAAGGTGGGAGGAGAAGGGGATAACAGAGGATAAGATCGTTGGATGGCATCACTGACTCGATGGACGTGAGTTTGAATAAACTCCAGGAGTTGGTGATGGACAGGGAAGCCTGGAGTGCTGCAGTCCATGGGGTCGCAAATAATCAGACACGACTGAGTGCCTGAACTGAACTGAACATCTTCCAAAATTTCTACAATAAACACATCTTACTTTTAAGAAGAGCATAAACAGATTAGCAGAAGACCCGAAGGGTCACACATCCGACAAGCTACACTGTCCCCTGCTCGCATATTCAACAGTCTGAACTGGGAGGTTTATAATCCCATTTTAGCTGCAGTGTCTATGTCTAGTGAGCTTCTCAGTTATTCAGGACTCAGGGCTTTGCCACGTGTCGTGTACATGTGTTTCAGGTAATGAAGCAGGAGGACTGTGCTGGGGGAAGGCAGGGGTTCGGGGTGGGGGATGGGGGCAGCTGAGCTTCTAAAAATATATTTCTTATTTAACGAGTGCAAACGTACTCATTTCCACTTGCCTCACTTATGAGTGTGATCCCATCCCCTTGGAATTTACGTAGTTAAGCAAATAAATGTCTAAAAAGAGAGAGAATGGAGGAGAGGAAGGGAAAGGGCTGGAAAACACAGAAATGGCCCAGAACAGTCACAGAGACAAATTTCCAAACTTTCCAAGGTCACGGTCCAATCCTGACCTCAGTTAGGGTTTCCACAGAGTGAGAGTGAGTATAGCTTCCTACTCTCTCCCTCCCTCTTCCCCCTCCCCATCTCACCAACTCATCCCTTCCCCTCACTGAACACACTCTGTGCTCAGGCTCCCTCTCTCCCTGGAGCTTTGGACTCAGCCTGGACTGCTGGCTCCCAGTCGCCAAGCCATGCACCTTGGGTGTCTTGCCCACTCTGGATCAAACCCAAGAAACAAACAGCATCGAATGCAGGACTTGGGGATACATGGACCCTGAGTGGTCTCTGGTCTGAAATAGAATCTCTCCCTCAAAACCCAAGCTCTCAGGGACCAGCTGTGTTTGGTCCGGGACGGAGAGATAAAGATGAGGGCAGCCCAGGCCTCCAGACCTAGAAGCCTGTGCACAGCCTGGCAGGGGAGGCAGGTCCCTGCAGCCCTCCAGGCCACAGGGCACACAACAGAAGGGGTGTAAGAGATGTATGGGCTGTGGGCACCCCAGGGAGGGAGGCTCTAATCCCTGGGGTGTGTGTGGGGTGGGGGAGTAGGTGGTATCTGGGTATGATTCTGACATGTGGAAACTGGGCCAGAGAAGACCCAGGAAGAAAGGCCCAGAACCCTGGGGACAAGGGAGCAGTCCATGGCCAAGGGGGACATATAGGTCAGGGCAAGGAAGGGCACAAGGCCCGGGCAGGTGTGCATGGCCTGGAGCCTACGCCACAGGGTCTGGACTCTACCCCTGAAAATCACAGGCTCCAAGTCTTTCAGATTTCCAGGTTCACTATGAGTTCAACAAGTATGGGGGACTGACTCGGGACCTCTGGCTCATTACTTTGCCAAATAAGGCCACTACGACCAAAACCAAAACCTCAGCATCAACTAACCACTTCCTATTATCATCAAGTTATAAAAAGGTATTTAAACATCAAAAGAGTGGGAGAACCCAACCAACCCAGACCGAAGGTATCCCCCACTGACACCACCTGTCCATGATGCTCTCCTTGTTCTCACTGGCTGCAAAGGGAAACTTCCTTCTGTGGGGAGCTTGTGGGGCCGAGAGGGACAGGACCACAGGCCTGAGAATTATACCCATTTCTGTATCACAGAATGTGATGTGTCTTGTTCGCAGATCCAAAAATTCACAATGAGGCAAAGCTTATGAAAGTGCCAGGCAGGATGCCCTCCAAGGGCCTCCGTGTATCACCATGACAGCACCACAGGGAGCAGCTGGTGCTCCTTGAGGGGGAAGAAAGGCTTCCCTGGTCACATGGGTTTGGGAACCATGGAGCCTCTTTAAAAAGTTTGTCATTCAGCATTTATTTCTCTAAGACATGACTGTTTCCAGTGACTCAGTGTGCAGAGCTTCCCTGACTCATCTGACCACAGAAAGTCCTCCCCAGCGCGGACTGTGTCCGAAAGTCCTTGGAAGATGCTTATTCACTATTCAGCAGGCATGAGGTCGACGTGGAGGAGCAGAGAGATGCAGGTACCATGGAGGCACGGGCAAGCCCGGGTGAAGGAGGACACACACACCCACCAGCAGACCCCGCACGTACCTCGAGGTCGGAGTTGATGGAAGAGACCTGGGAGGAGCTGCTGGACGACACACGGGCCTGGATGACCTGGACCGGAGGGTAGGAGGGGGGCTCCTGCAGGGACGTGGCTCCTGTGTCTGTCTGTCCGTCGCCAGGCAGCCTGCTGGCACTGCAGCTCACCTGCAAGGTGTGTGGGGAAGGGCAGGCAGAGACTTAGTTTGCATCTTTATTTTTTGCACTGTCAGGGCGTTCGTGTCCTTCAGGGTTCCAAAGGTAGGAAAGGATGTAGCATGCGGCGGTCTCCACCATCCTCCCGAAGCCACCGAGCTCCCCCTAGAGGCAGCCAGCACTCGTTTGCGTGTCCTTCCAAACTTTCTGTGCACACACGAGCAAATGCGTGGACACGTTCCCCCCACTTCCACTAACAGTAGTACACTCTATAGTCTCTTATGCATCTTCCTTTCTTTTCCACTTAACAACATGCCTTAGAAATAGTACTACAGCAGATCTGTTTTTGTAGCATTGTATAGGTGTTCACAATCTGTTTAACCAGTCCCCTGCTGATGGATGTTTTAGGGTATTCCCAATCTCTTGCTTTTACAATCATTACTGAGTGTGGTAAATTATATTTTACATTCAAAATTTCTGGATATACAGGATAAATTCTTAGAAGTGGAATTGCTGAGTCAGAAGGTACGCACACTTGTCATTTGGATAGCTCTTGGCAAAAGTAGGGCTTCCCTTGTGGCTCAATGGTAAAGAATATGCCTGCAATACGTGAGACCTGGGTTTGATCCATGGGTTGGGAAGATCCCCTGGAGAAGGGAATGGCTACCCACTCCAGTATTCTGGCCTGGGGAATTCAATGGACTGTACAGTCGATGCAGTTGCAAAAAGCTGGAAATGACTGAGCGGCTTTCATTCTTACTTCCACTTGCCAAAAGTGCAGTCCATAGAGGCTTAACCAACACACCTGCCAGCAGCCTATGAGAGTGCCTTGGGAAGGGTTAAGGGAGGAAGAAACTTATGAGATTATCTATCTATCTAGACTTCCCAGGTGGCCCCACAAATGCAGGAGACATGAGACGCAGGCTCGATCCCTGGTTGGGGAAGATCCCCTGGAGGAGGAAACAGCAACCTACTCCAGTATTCTGGCCTGAAGAATCCCATGGACAGAGAAGCCTGGCAGGCTATAGTCCATAGATTCTCAAAGAGTTGGACACGACTGAGGCGACTTAGCAAGCACCCATATCTATCTATCTATCATCTATCTCTCTGTCCATCTCAGAAGAGAGCTTCCTCCCACAGGGCACACAGGTTTCCACAGGGATCCTCGAGGCTATGGGCTGGGGTTTCAGTTCAGCTCAGTCGCCCAGTTGTGTCCGACTCTTTGTGACCCCATGGACTGTATACAGCACCAGGCTTCCCTGTACGTCACCAACTCCCGGAGTTTACTCAAACTCACGTCCATCGAGTCGGTGATGCCATCCAACCATCTTATGTTATCCATCTTATGTTAACAACCATCTCTGTTATCCCCTTCTCCTCCCGCCTTCAATCTTTCCTGGCATCAGGGTCTCTTCAAATGAGTCAGTTCTTCACATCAGGTGGCCAAAGTATTGGAGTTTCAGCTTCAGCATCAGTCCTTCCAATGAATATTCAGGACTGATTTCCTTTAGGATGGACTGGCTGGATCTCCTTGCAGTCCAAGGGATTCTCAAGAGTCTTCTCCAACACCACAGTTTAAAAGCATCAATTCTTCGGTGCTCAGCTTTTTTTGCAGTCCAACTCTCACATCTATACATGACTACTGGAAAAACCATAGCTTTGACTAGATGGACCTTTGTTGGCAAAGTAATGTTTCTGCTTTTTAATATACTGTCTAGGTTGGTCATAACTTTTCTTCCAAGGAGTGTCTTTTAATTTCATGGCTGCAGTCATCATTTACAGCCCCCACCCCCCAAAATAAAGTATCTCACTGTTTCCCTTGCTTCCCCATCTATTTGCCATGAAGTGATGGGATCAGATGCCATGGTCCCATAGTTTTCTGAATGTTGAATTTTAAGCCAACTTTTTCACTCTCCTTCTTCATCAAGAGGCTCTTTAGTTCTTTCTTTGCTTTCTGCCATAAGAGTGGTGTCATCTGCATATCTGAGGTTATTGATATTTCTCCCAGCAATCTTGATTCCAGCTTGAGCTTCATCCAGCCCAGCATTTCTCATGATGTATTCTGTATATACGCTAAATACACAGTCTTGACGTATTCCTTTTCTGATTTGGAACCAGTCTGTTGTTCCATGTCCAGTTCTAAATGTTGCTTCCTCACATGCATACAGATTTCTCAGGAGGCAGGTCAGGTGGTCTGGTCTCCCATCTCTTGAAGAATTTTCCACAGTTTGTTGTGACCCACACAGTCAAAGGCTTTGGCATAGTCAATAAAACAGAAGTAGATTTTTTCTGGAACTCTCTTGCTTTTTCTGATGATATAACAGATGTTAGCAATTTGATCTCTGGTTCCTCTCCCTTTTCTAAATCCAGCATGAACATCTGGAAGTTCATGGTTCATGTACTGTTGAAGCCTGGCTTGGAGAATTTTGAGCATTACTTTGCTAGGGTGTGAGATGAGTGCAATTATGTGGTAGTTTGAGCATTCTTTGGCATTGCCTTTCTCTGGGATTGGAATGAAAACAGACCTTTTCCAGTCCTGTGGCCACTGCTGAGTTTTCCAAATTTGCTGGCATATTGAGTGCAGCACTTTCATAGCATCATCTTTTAGGATTTGAAATAGCTCAACTGGAATTCCATCACCTCCACCAGCTTTGTTTGTAGTGATGCTTCCTAAGACCCACTTGACTTCACATTCCAGCTGTCTGGCTCTAGGTGAGTGGTCACACCATCGTGATTATCTGGGTCGTGAAGATCTTTTTTGTACAGTTCTTCTGTGTATTCCTGCCACCTCTTCTTAATATCTTCTGCTTCTGTTAGGCCCCTACCATTTCTGTCCTTTATTGAGCCCATCTTTGCATGAAATGTTCCCTTGGCATCTCTAATTTTCTTGAAGAGATCTCTAGTCTTTCCCATTCTATTGTTTTCCTCTATTTCTTTGCATTGATCACTGAGGAAGGCTTTCTTATCTCTCCTTACTATTCTTTGGAACTCTGCATTCAAACTGGTATGTCTTTCCTTTTCTCCTTTGCTTTTTGCTTCTCTTCTTTTCACAGCTATTTGTAAGGCTTCCTCAGACAACCATTTGCCTTTTTGCATTTCTTTTTCTTGGGGATGGTCTTGATCACTATCTCCTGTACAACGTCATGAACCTCCGTCCATAGTTCTTCAGGAACTGTATAATCCCTGGAATCTATTTGTCATTTCCACTGTATAATTGTAAGGGATTTGATTTAGGTCATACCTGAATGGTCTAGGGGTTTTCCCTTCTTTCTTCAGTTTAAGTCTGAATTTGGCAATAGGGAGTTCATGATGTGAGCACAGTCAGCTCCCGGTCTTGTTTTTGCTGATTGTACAGAGCGTCTCCTGGAGAAGGCAATGGCATCCCACTCCAGTACTCTTGCCTGGAAAATCCCATGGATGGAGGAGCCTGGTGGGCTGCAGTCCCTGGGGTCAAACAGAGTCGGACACAACTGAAGCGACTTCACTTTCACTTTTCACTTTTATGCATTGGAGAAGGAAATGGCAACCCACTCCAGTGTTCTTGCCTGGAGAATCCCAGCGATGGTGGAGCCTGGTGGGCTGCCGTCTATGGGGTCGCACAGAGTCGGACACAACTGAAGCGACTTAGCAGCAGCAGCAGCAGCATAGAACGTCTCCATCTTTGGCTGCAACGAATATAATCAATCTGATTTCTGTATTGACCACCTGGTGATGACCGTGTGTAGAGTCTTCTTTTGTGTTGTTGGAAAAGGGTGTTTGCTATGACCTGTGCGTTCTCTCGGAGAAGGCAATGGCACCGCACTCCAGTACTCTTGCCTGGAAAATCCATGGATGGAAGAGCCTGGTAGGCTGTAGTCCAAGGGGTTGCTAAGAGTTGGACATGACTGAGCAACTTCACTTTCAATTTTTACTTTCATGCATTGGAGAAGGAAATGGCAACCCACTCCAGTGTTCTTGACTGGAGAATTCCAGGGACGGGGAAGCCTGGTGGGCTGCCATCTATGGGGTCGCACAGAGTCGGACACGACTGAAGCAACTTAGCAGCAGCAGCAGCAGCAATGCGTTCTCTTGGCAAAACTCTATTAGCCTTTGGTCTGCTTCATTCTATAGTCCAAGGCCAAATTTGTCTGTTACTCCAGGTATCTCTTGACTTCCTACTTTTGCATTCCAGTCCCCTATGATGAAAAGGACATCGTTTTGGGGTGTTAGTTCTAGAAGGTCTTGTAGGTCTTCATAGAACCGTTCAACTTCAGCTTCTTCAGCATTACTGGTTGGGGCATAGACTTGGATTACTGTGATATTGAGTGGTTTGCTTTGGAAATGAAGAGAGATTATTCTGTCATTTTTGAGATTGCAGCCAAGTACTGCATTTCAGACTCTTTTGTTGACCATGATGGCTACTCCATTTCTTCTAAGGAATTCCTGCCAACAGTAGTATATATAATGGTCACTGAGTTAAATTCACCCATTCCAGTCCACTTTAGTTCACTGATTCCTAAAATGTTGATGCCATCTCCTGTTTGACCACTTTCAGTTTGCCTTGATTCATGGACCTAACATTCCAGGTTCCTATACAATATTGCTCTTTACAACATCGAACTTTACTTCCATCAACAGTCACATCCACAACTGGATGTTGTTTTTGCTTTGGCGCCATCTCTTCATTCTTTCTGGAGTTATTTCTCCACTGATCTCCAGTAGCATATTGGGCACCTACCGACCTAGGGAGTTCCTCTTTCAGTATCCTATCCTTTCGCCTTTTCATACTGTTCATGCAGTTCTCAAGGCAAGAATTCTGAAGTGGTTTGCCATTCCCTTCTCTGATGGACCACATTTTGTCAGAACTCTCCACCATGACCCGTATGTCTTGGGTGGCCCCACATGGCATGGCTCATAGTTTCATTGAGTTAGACAAGGCTGTGGTCCATGTGATCAGATTGGATAGTTTTCTGTGACTGTGGTTTTCAGTCTGTCTGCCCTCTGATGGAGAAGCATAAGAGGCTTATGGAAGCTTCCTGAGAGACTGACTGAGGGAGAAACTGGGTCTTGTTCTGATGGGCGTGGGCATGCTCAGTAAATCTTTAACCCAATTTTTTGAAGATGGGTGGAGCTTGTTCCCTCCCTGTTATTTACCTGGGGCCAAACTAGAAGTGACTCATTTGAAAAGACCCTGATCCTGGGAAAGATTGAAGGTGGGAGGAGAAGGGGACGATAAAGGATGAGATGGCTGGATGGCATCACTGACTCGATGGACATGAGTTTGAGTAAACTCTGGGAGTTGGTGATGGACAGGGAGGCCTGGTGTGCTACAGTCCATGGGGTCGCAAATAGTCGGACAGGACTGAGCAGCCTTCACTTTCACTTTCAAACTACGGTGGAGGTAATGAAGACAATGGCGGCCTCCTTCAAAATGTCCCATGCATGCACTGCTATACTCACTGCCCCCAACCCTGCAGCAGGCCACTGCCGACCCACGCCTTGGCCAGAGAATCCTGGACACTCACGGGCAAGTCTGGGTCAGTCTCTTGTGGGGTCACTGCTCTTTCTCTTGGGTCCTGGTGCACACAAGGTTCTGTTTGTGCCCTCCAATAGTCTGTTTCCCCAGTCCTGTGTAAGTTCTGGCGGCTCTATGGTGGGTTAGTGGTATCCTCCTCCAAGAGGGCTTATGCTGCACCCAAAGCCCCTGCCCCTGCAGCAGGCCACTGCTGACCTGTACCTCTGCAGGGGACACTCAAACCCAGTTCTGTCTCAGTCTCTGTGGGGTCTCTGGGTCCTGGTGCGCACAAGGTTTGGAAACTGTGGAAAATTCTGAAAGAGATGGGAATACCAGACCACCTGACCTGCCTCTTGAGAAATCTGTATGCATGTCAGGAAGCAACAATTAGAACTGGACATGGAACAACAGACTGGTTCCAAATAGGAAAAGGAGTACGACAAGGCTGTATATTGTCACCCTGCTTATTTAACTTATATGCAGAGTACATCATGCAAAATGCCAGGCTGGATGAAGCTCAAGCTGGAATCAAGATTGCCAGGAGAAATATTGATAACCTCAGATATGCAGATGACACCACCCTTATGGCAGAAAGTGAAGAAGAACTAAAGAGCGTCTTGATGAAAGTGAAAGAGGAGAGTGAAAAAGTTGGCTTAAAACTCAATATTCAGAAAACTAAGATCATGGCATCCGGTCCCATCACTTCATGGCAAATAGATGGGGAAACAGTGAGAGACTTTATTTTTAGGGGCTCCAAAATCACTGTAAATGGTGACTGCAGCCATGAAATTAAAAGACACTTGCTCCTTGGAAGGAAAGTTATGACCAATCTAGACAGCATATTAAAAGGCAGAGACATTACTTTACCAAAAAAGGTCCGCCTAGTCAAGGCTATGGTTTTCCCAGTAGTCATGTATGGATGTGAGAGTTTGACTATAAATAAAGCTGAGTGGTGAAGAACTGATGCTTTTGAACTGTGGTGTTGGAGAAGACTCTTGAGAGTCTCTTGGACTGCAAGGAAATCCAACCAGTCCATCCTAAAGGAAATCAGTCCTGAATATCCATTGGAAGGACTGATGCTGAAGCTGAAACTCCAATACTTTGGCCATCTGATGCAAAGAACTGACTCACTGGAAAAGACCCTGATGCTGGGAAAGATTGAAGGCAGGAGGAGAAGGGGACGACAGAGAATGAGATGGTTGGATGGCATCACCGACTCAATGGACGTGAGTTTGAGTAAACTCTGGGATTTAGTGATGGACAGGGAGGCCTGGCGTGCTGCAGTCCATGGAGTTGGAAAGAGTTGGACATCACTGAGCAACTGAACTGAACTGAACTGATCTCTCTTCCGTCTTAGAAGACAGCTTCCCCTCACAGGGCACACAGATTTCCGCAAGATCCTCGAGGCTGTGGGCTGCGGTTTCAGGGCCAGGCAGTCATCACACTGACACAGCACAGGGGGAACAACCTGCCTTCCAGACCATGTGTCCACCGGCTAACTGTGTTACCTTGGCAAGAAACCTCGTCCTCCTGAGCGTCACTTTTCTAACCTATAGACAGGGCTGGTGGCCCCTGCCTGCCCTCCTCTTAAGTGGTGTCACGAGGGTAAGGTTTAGTAAACGCCCTGGACACATGAGAAGAACAGCTGCTCATACTGGTCCCCAAATCACGCAGGGCTGCAACCCTAGACAGGTCAAGGGCACAGATCCCTGTGAGAGTCAGCTGGAAGGGAGGAAAATCCACAAAGGAAACACAGGCAGAGACATAGGGAGGAGGGGAGCAGAGGCCTCCCAGCCACAACAACGAAAGAATCTATAAATTCCCCAGGCCTGATCACACCTGAGTCAACAGATAAAATGGAGTTTCAAATGCTGCGAGTTGTGGACTCCGAGGACCCCACGCCCTCGGCCCCTCAGGCCCAGCCCAGCCCCAGCTGCGCCTCTCGGGAAATCTCTCATTAGGCCAGTGTTCAGGAGGGGATGTTGGGAAGAGCAGGGACCTCACTGGCTCGTTTGCCTGTTTCAAAGGGTAGTCCAAACTGGATGTGTATTAAAGCACATGGCATCACGATACCAAACCACAACATGCCCATCAGGACATGCTCATTAAAAAAAAAAAAAAATCTGCTAACATAGCAGGCATGAAATGGCGGCATAAAAATCATGTCCTTTCTATAAAAGCTCAGGGCCCGGAATCAGACATGCTTATCATGAAACCTATTTTTGAGATTTTTCTAACTATGGGATCTTGGGCAAGTGAGTTAACCCTCTCTGTGCCTCAGTCTAAAACAATAATAAAAGTATTAAATATAATAATTTACCATAATAATAATTCAACAATTTCTATAACAATAGAAATAACACTTGTATCTACTTCAAGTTGTTATAAGAATTTGTGTTGATGATAATTTTAAAAAACATTTATCAAGCATTTACTGGGTGTCAGCCATTATGCCAAGTAAGAAGCTGTATAACTGTAAGGAAAGGCACAGATCTGGGTAGAGACAGGTATGAATCCTGGTTCTAACACCAACAGATCATGTGACCTTGAGCAAGCTGCCTAACCTCAACTGGCCCCTTTTCCTTCTCTGTAAAATGAGCATGGTAACCTCAAGGGTTGGGTGTTTGGATTAAATGATGTAATCTATGTAAAGCACTTAGACCAGCACTCTAAGCACTATGACCAGTACAGTCATCACCAGAAGGGTTGGTTTTTATCAATTACTCAGAGCCTGACAGGTAGTTAGCCCTAATAAACAGACCACCACGGGAATGATGACTCTTCTGCCCAGGCTAGAGGCAGGGCTCCAGGCTCCCAGCTGGGAACTGTCATGAAGACAACGCTCGCCCTCTGGTGGACACAGAAGGAAGAGAACAAGAGAACACAGTCTTCTCCCAGAGTCTGTTTCCCAGCAGGCATCCTCTCAAGACTCAGGTACAGGGAGTCTTGCGTTTAAGTGAACACAACTTTTCCATTATTGTTCTTTATTTTGCATCACTTTTTTATTTTGCATTATTATTTTTCAGAAATTCCATGATTTCAAAATTTCTAATGTAAAGTGTTGGCCAGATGCTGCCAGGGTTCCCTGTGCTTTCCCCAGGGCTTCCAATCACCCACCTACCCACCCACCCTCCCGATGGAAGAAGAGTTTAATGGCCAAAACAGGCTCTTAATTGTGAAAACGTGCTCCGAATCTCCCTGAACTTCACTTACATCACATACAGGCTATTTGCACCCACTTCCCAAGGAACAACAATAAGTAAAACCTCTCTATCAGGACCAAACTCTGAGTGTCAGCATGTCCCAAGGTCAGCTCAGTGGGGCCCCTACTACTGAACTCTTCGTTCCAACACACCTGTGCTGAGAGCCTGTGACTCGATGCACCAGGGTTGACGCAGATGAGACAGAAGCAGACAAAGTTTATATCCAAGCAGGAGACAGAAAACAAAAGTAAAAGATCATGAAACGTGCTTTGCAGAGCATTTTAAAAGGTAATAAAGTAATACAGATGGCGACTGCAGCCATGAAATTAAAAGACGCTTACTCCTTGGAAGGAAAGTTATGACTAACCTAGACAACATATTCAAAAGCAGAGACATTACTTTACCAACAAAGGTCCGTCTAGTCAAGGCTATGGTTTTTCCAGTGGTCATGTATGGATGTGAGAGTTGGACTGTGAAGAAAGCTGAGTGCTGAAGAATTGATGCTTTTGAACTGTGGTGTTGGAGAAGACTCTTGAGAGTCCCTTGGACAAAAGGAGATCCAACCAGTCCATCCTAAAGGAAATCAGTCCTGGGTGTTCAAGGACTGATATGGAAGCTGAAACTCCAATACTTTGGCCACCTGATGCGAAGAGCTGACTCATTTGAAAAGACCCTGATGCTGGGAAAGATTGAGGGCAGGAGGAGAAGGGGACGACAGAGGATGAGATGGTTGGATGGCATCACCGACTCAACGGACATGGGTTTGGGTGGACTCTGGGAGTTGGTGATGGACAGGGAGGCCTGGCGTGCTGCAGTTCATGGGGTCGCAAAGAGTCGGACATGACTGAGTGACTGAACTGAACTGAAAGTAAAACAGCAGAAGAGGTAATACACCCATTTGACTGGGTGGTGGGGGAAGAAGGCCTTCGGAGAAAGTGACGTTTTTACTGAACAGAAAGATGAGAAAGAAGCAGACATGTAAAAAAATCAGGAGGAAGAGCATGTAGGCAGAGGAATGAAGAGATATTCTGTGTAGCCAGAGAGGAGTGAAGCGGGGTAAAAGTGGAGGCAGTCAGGGATGGGGCAAGCACGGGTCTCGGAGGGTCTAACAGGTCTGTGTTAGGAGATTAGATTCTATTCTGTGTGAAATGGGAAGCCAGAAGTGAAGTGAAGTCACTCAGTCATGTCCGACTCTGCAACCCCATGGACTATATACAGTCCATGGAATTCTCTAGGCCAGAATACTGGAATGGGTAGCCTTTCCCTTCTCCAGGGGATCTTCCCAACCCAGGGATTGAACCCAGGTCTCCTGCATTGCAGGCAGATTCTTTAGCAGCCGAGCCACAAGGGAAGCCAGAGGAGTGCTTTAAACCAAAGAGTAACAAGATGTAATTTACGTTTTAAACAGACCCTTAGGGTTACTGGTTGTAAGTGGAGGGGATAGGACAAAAATAGCAGTGAGGGGCAAACCAGTGACAAGTCTCCTGGATCTACTTGTTTCCCACTTTTTAAATTGAAGTACAGTTGATTTACAATGTTATGTTAGCTTTAGGTGTACAGCAAAGTGACTCAGTTATACATATTCACCTGTATATGCCTATATTCTTTTTTAAAATTCTTTCTCATTATACCTGCCAGACTCCTCTGTCCACGGGATTTCCCAGGCAAGAATACTGGAGTGGGTTGCCATTTCCTTCTCCATAGGATCTTCCTGACCCAGGGATCGAACCCAGGTCTCCCACATTGCATGTAGATTCTTTACCACCTGAGCCACCAGGGAAGCCCTATAGTTTATTACAAGATATTAAATATAGTTCCCTGTGCTATGTAGCAAAATCTTGTCATTTATCTATTTTATACATAGTTGTGTGCATCTGTTAATCCCATGCTCCCAATTTATCCCTTCCCCTACCCTTCCACTTTGGTAACCATAAGTTTGTTTTCTATATCTGTGAGTCTATTTCTGTTTTGTAAATAAGTTCATTTGTAGTATTTTTTAGATTCCACATAAAAGTGGCATCATATAATACTTGTCTTCCTTACTTCACTTATATGATAATCTCCAGGTTGGATCTACTTTATTTTTATTTATTCATTTTTTGGTTTTGTCCGTGCCATGTGGGATCTCAGTTCCCCAAACAGGGATCAATACCTATGTTCCCTGCATTGGAAGCGCAGAGTCTTAACCACTGGACCACCAGGGAAGTTCCTGGATCTACTTTAAATGAAGTATTTACAAGACTCGCCCACAGGTGAGATGGGCATAAGCATGTAGTGAGGAGAAGAGGAGGATCTGGGTTTGCCCCACTGCACTGACATGAGGAAGATAGGGAGAGGAGCGGGAGCCGGTCTGGGCATGGAAATCCAGAATTCCATATTATACACGGGGTGTGTGAGATGCCATGTGATGATAATGAAGAGGTAGCAGAGCAGCCAAGACTAGAAAGGATGGAGACACAGGCAGGGGAGATCGCAAGGGCTGGCAGGTGGGGCTATGGGATCAGAGAAGGGAGCCCTCCTGAGGTGGAACTGGGGCACTGCAACCTTGAAGTCAAGCTCACCGGGAGGAGCCGCCAGGAGTGGGGAGTCGGAAAAACTAGGACAAGGAGAGCCCCAGAAACTGGAAGAAGCGGGTGGCTGAACGAGTTGAATCTCAACTAGGACAGACATTATCCCAGGATTTAGCGGTAGGGAGGTCACTGTAGCCTTGACAGGAACATCCTAGTGGGGTGTGGGATGTGAAGTGGGTGTCTTACCACCTTTTTCAGTCTTTCCTCCAACTCTCCTCCTCCTGCTGCTGCTGCTGCTGCTAAGTCGCTTCAGTTGTGTCCGACTCTGTGCGACCCCATAGACGGCAGCCCACCAGGCTCCCCCGTCCCTGGGATTCTCCAGGCAAGAACACTGGAGTGGGTTGCCATTTCCTTCTCCAATGCATGAAAGTGAAAAGTGAAAGTGAAATCGCTCAGTCATGTCCGACTCTTGGCGACCTCATGGACTGCAGCCTACCAGGCTCCTCCGTCCACGGGATTTTCCAGGCAAGAGTACCGGAGTGGGGTGCCATTGCCTTCTCCGCTCCTCCTCCTGAGGACCCCACGAACAGGCCGGAACCCCGGGAGTCACCCCATACCCTCACTGCTCCCACTGCTCTACCCACTGACTCCACTGAAGCTCTGCGTCTCCATCAGCTCTGACCTTGGTTCAGGCCACACCACCTCTTTCTTGGACTTGCAGCCGTTCCTCACTGACCCGCTTATAGGCTCCTCTCTCTAATCTGCCCCCAGCACGGCCTGAGTGATGGCCCTAAAATGCATGACTGACCCTGAGTCTCTAGTCCTGAAGTCTCCTGGACTCCCGTCATCCTCAGGATGATGCTCAGCTTCCATACTGTGACCTTGCCTCTTCGCCACCTTTTCATCTTCCCAGCTCCACTTCATCTGACCACCTCCTCCCTACCGAGGCCTTCAAAAGCTCTTTTTTACATGCTTTCCTGACTCATCCTGCCCCTCCTGCAGTTAAAGTGTCACCTCTCCAAGAAGCCTCCCATGACTACCCCCCACCCTCTGGGCACCCAGCTGTGGCTCACGGCCACTTGCCTGCTGCACCGGTTCAATGGTCAGCTCCATGTAGCGACTGATGGCTGCCATCCTCTGGAGTGGCTTGCAGTGTGGGAGTGTGGTGAGCGGCACCCAATCCGAGTTCTTTCAAAAGGAGACAGGAAGACAAAAAGGAAGAAGGAGACACTTTCTAAAAACAGGATTCCATTTTCTTCAAAAGAATCCCTACAGTATTTTTTCTGTTCTTTTATGGCACAACTCACTTTCTACTTCCTATAAGATGTATCTTATCTGTCTCTTTGATGTCACAGAAGGTGGGTGGGTCCGAAACTTTGCTGCACAGTGGAACTACCTGGGCTTCTTAAAAAACAGCTAATGTTTAGCTTTTAACCCCAGACATTCCTATTTAACCAGTGTGGAACTGACCTGGAGAGTTTAAAAGCTCCCGGGATAATTATAAAGTTTGGCAAAGCTGGGAGACCATGTAGGTGGGTGCTAAACAAATGCTTTTAGAAGAAGTGGTTCTCGAACTTCACTGTGCATCAGAAGCACCAGGAGGACTTATTAAAACAATTGAGCTGTGTTTTGGTAGAGCTTGGTGGACCCTGGAATTTGCATTTCTAACAAGTTCTTGGGCGATGCTAGTCCAGGGACAACACTTTGAGAACCAGAGCTGTAAAGACTGCTGAAGAGATGGTGAAGGCTCTACTTACTCTCTTCAGAACACTAAACACATGGGGCTTTCCTGAAATATTTTAGCTCCCTTTTGGAATATAATTCACAACAGATTCTAGAATGGAATGAAAATAACATCCCATCAGAGCCTTCCTGGGAACTTGGATCTTTGGTCCAAGAACCTGTATCTCCCCTTTTAGCTTGGCCATACCTACACGCTATCTCCTGTTTCATTAGCTCAGTCAGATTATGCCGTTAAAGCTAGAGCATTTGGAGGAGTGGGCCTGGCTCACTCACAGGGAGTCTCATTTCCACTCTGAAAGAAATGAGAATAGTGAAGAGTCTTCATAGGACACTAGATTTTTTTTTTCCTGAAAAAATTATCTTAGAAAAGAGGGAGGTGCTTTCTGTTCAAGTCTTTACAAGCTGTCTTATCATGAGGCACTTGTTCGATTATTTGCAGTCAAGGACTTCTGACAAAGACAAACTCCCTCAGTTAGCATAGTTCTCCTTACTTACAGGGGTCACCTGATTAAATCAGTAAAGACAGAGACAGACACATTTACAGATATGACATAATTGCAAAGGGCGGATCTTACTGTAAACAACACTTTAAAAATCAGCTTTTTAGCAATATCAACTTTTTAAAAAATTGTGTTATTGGTGGTGATGCTGTGGGTGTCAAATGCATGCAAAAGTAGGAACATAAGTTTTTACCAAACGAGGGCAAAAGCACATTACTTCTAAACTCAAGTATTAATTTATATAGTAAGTGAATTTCAATATATGTGTAAATTACCAAATAGCATAAGTGGACATTTGACTGTTTTATCTACATTGCTAAAAAATGTTCAAGTTCATGCAGCAATCAAAGAAAAAACTTTAAAAATATTTTGTACTTGGAAAAACAGAGGATCCTATTTTCTCAGGGCACTCAGCATTGGGCATAACAGTAGTTCTTTAAAGTGACTGACTGGCCCACACCGAAGGGACCTCCAGATTCCCAGGCTGGGCCCTGGCAAGGCTCTCCACCTCTGCCCACGCTGGGCACAGACACTGGTTGGCCCCATCCAGCTGGGAGACCTTGCCTCGGTCATTGCCTCCTGGTTTTCTTCCTCCTTCTCTGCACCGGTCAGAAGGGCTTGGGTGTCGGGGTTCTCTCCCGCTTCAGAGGCAAATCCCAAGACCTGCCTCATCTTGCTCTTCATCACGCAGGAAAGGAAAATGATCTGAGAAGTGGAAGTTAAGGTTCAAGGAAGCAGAGAATTTCAGTTGCCTGATGCTGCCTTTACCTTGGCACCCCGAGGGCTCCACCCTGGAGTGACGCCCTCTCTCCCCAGAATCATCCTTCCAGGGTAGGCCTCAGAGCAGACACAAGACCATCTAAGGACAGAGCCAGGTCCAATTCTCTCTGTCCCCCCAGGGCCCACCACCCAGCCAGGTGCTCCAACAAGCACCTGGTGAATACTTGTTAAACCAAAGGATTGTGAAAACCATCTTCCTCGGCTTAGGAGGGACGGTACACGTAGTGGGTTGAACAGCGTCCTCTCCAGATTCATATCCACCCAGAACCTCAGAATGTGACTTTATTTGGAAACAGGGTCTTTGCTGATATCAAGAGTTAGTTAAGATGAGGTTGGCAGTGGCCTAGGGCGGATAAGGTAAGTCCCACAACAGGAACTTCAGAGGAAGAGAAGACAGGCAGAGATGCACAAAAGGAAAAGGGCCATGTGACGGTAGAGGCAGAAATGGGAATTATGCTGCCAGGAACCAAGGCACCCCAGGAGCCCACCTGAAGCCGGAAAAGGCAGGGCGAGACTCTCTCTCGGAACCTTTGGAGGGAGTGTGGCCCTGTCTGGACTTGGGGCTTCTGGTCTCCAAACCTGAGAGAATAAATTCCTTTGGCTTAAGCCATCGAGTTTGTGGCAATGTAGGTGAGAAAATCTTTTTCGTAACTTTTATGCTAAATCCACAGGGTTTTTTCACACACTCCCTCGCCAGCCGAGGCTTATCCACTGTCAGCATCTCCACCCGCCACTGTCTGAGCTTAGTGTGCCCTTGAGGCCCTCACAGCAAGGTCACCGGGGTGTCAGCACATCGGGCAACATCCCCCTGGGGACAAGAAAGGGGGACAGCTTTTCTCCCTGCTTCCCCACCCCAGGCTCCAGCACCAAATAGGACAGGACGTGCAGGATCAGCTGTGCAGGCCAAGTCAGCTCTCAAAGCCCTTTCCAGCCCATGAGAAAGACAAGGCAAAGGTGAGAAAACAGATTCACAGAGGGTTGTTGGGGCCAGAGCAGCGGGGAGCAGCATGGAGACAGGAGCTGGCTCTTCTCTGAGCTCAGGGCCAAGAAGTTCACATTCCCTCTCTGCAGTTTCACAGAGCTCCAGTCAAGAGATCCTTCTTCTTATTTAAAAAAAAGAAAAAAGAAAAAAACACATAATTGCACGCTGCAATTGTGTCTGCCTGCCCTAGGCTTCAAACCACCACCCTGGCCACTGAGAAAGAATTCTTTCTACCAAGCGGGTAGGAGGGCGTGGTGGGGCAGAGGGGAGAGGAGACACAGGCAGTCCAGCCCCGGGACCCGGGGTGGATACAGACAGGTCCAGCGCTGCACGGCCGAGCGAGGTCAGCAACCAGGGCGTGGCCCGCAGCAGGTACTCAGGCCGCCGGTCATGGGCCACGATGGCTGAGGCGTAGAGGAGACCAGCCAGGGCTGACAGGAGCCGGGTCCACAGGTGGATGCAGGGAAATGTCTTACCCTGGCACTGGGCAGAGAGAGGAAGGGGCTGGGCTGGGAGGAGCACTGCCGCCTCACCCAGCTCCCTTCGGTTGATTCTAAGACCCAGGCCCCTTGATGTGAGAGGTTGGAGGGCAAGCCCTCTGACCAACGCCAGCCCCCAAAGAGTTGTTTCCACTGGGCTTCAAGCTGCTTCCGGGAATTCCCTGGCAGTCTGGTGGACTGCACTCTTTCACGGCAGGGGACACAGGTTCGATCCCTGGTCAGGGACTTAGGAACCCACAAGCCATGAGCCAAGGCCAAAAAAACAGTTGCCCCCTTTGTCTGGTGAACTCCTATTCATCCCTCAGAACCTGGCTTAAAATCAACTCTGGGAAACCATCCCTTACCGCCTCCACCCTAAGGGGAGCAAGTAATTCCTACTTCTGGGTCCCTCACACCTGACACTCCCTCTACTGGAGTGCCTTTCACCCTGGTCACGACTCAGCTCCTTACACAGCTGTCTGCTCAGCAGACAGAGAGCTCCTCAGAGCAGGGCTGAGGGCCTCACCACCTGGGTGCCCTGGAACTCAGCACTGGGCAGGGGCCCATGCATTTCAGTGGGGAGAGCATGAGGGAGATAGACTTATGGAGAGCCAAGCCCTGACCCTTCTCTTCCTGGGCCACCAACTCTGAACCAGGCCAGATGGGAAAGTCAGGGAAATTAGAGATAACATTCTGGTAATTTTGAAGCCAAGGGGTTATTTTTGGAGAATGAGTAATGAATATTGGTTTTTTAAAAAGGAAACATATGCAATATCCATATGTAAGTACCATTTACAGGTATAAAGTCACTTTCTATACACATTAAGTATATAAACACTTATGTATTTCCAATTTATACAATTACATAGGTATTTAAATTAACACAGAATACATACATATACACGTGTGTTTACATATATACACACATGTTTATATGCACACACGTGTTTACATATATATACATGTGTGCTTACATATATACACGCGTGTCTACATATATACACACATGTGTTTACATATATATATATACATAAACTTAGTTTGTTCATTAGATGACTGTATTTGGAGACATGCAGTCCTTGCCTAAGGAATGGACAAAATTCAAGAGAAAAAGCATGTTTTGGTTGATCTTCCCCATTTTAATTTTAATCCTCAAAAGGACTGAATTCCCAGTGGTTGGAACTCTGTGCTTTCACTGCCAAGGGCCTGGGTTCAATCCCTGATCAGGGAATTAGGGTCTCACAAGCCATGCAGAGCAGCCAAGGAAAAGGAAACAAAAACAGATTCCTCAGGAGTGCTAGGTCTCCCTCTGCATCCCTTCTAACTTTGTTCCCGGGCCTCCCTGTCTCTGGCTCACTACCTGCTGGTGGCTCAATGTGAAAAATCCACCTGCCAGTGCAGGAGCCGCAGGAGATGTGGGTTCAATCCCCGGGTTGGGAAGATACGCTGGAGATGGAAATGGCAACTCATTCCAGTATTCTTGCCTGGGAAATCTCATGGACAGAGGAGCCTGGCGGGCTACAGTCTATGGGGTTGCAGAGTCAGACAGGACTTAAGAACTAAACCACCACCACAACACCCCTGAACAGACAGCACCTAGCTGGGGAGGGTGACCCCTGAACCGCTAGCCCCAGAGGCTGCAGGTGGAGTGACCGCCCTTCCCTTGGCCCTTCCTACCTCACACAACGCAGGCAGCACCACAGTAGCAAGAAACCTTTGGGGTCCTCCAGCCCACCCACCCCATTTTACAGGGGACATTGATGGCCAGAGGCGCAGTGACTTGCTGAGAGGGGCTCAGCCGGAGGAGCCCTCTGGTCTCACTCTGGTGCCAACCCACGCCCAGCACCATCTGACTCAGCACTCAAGCTCTTGTCAGTGTCGGTACTAGGGCTCTGGAGGGCTAGAGGGCTCTGTTTGCTTGTGGCACTGGGCACACAGCAGGTGCCTCAAGCATTGCTGCTTGAAGACTGGAACTGGCTTGGTGACTCAAGATGTGGCAGGAGCTTCTCCAGCACACTCAGGCCTGCCTAACAGTTCAGGACTGATGGTTGAGGGGACAACCCACCTGGTGGTTTCCTGGCAAATTTGTGCTGGGGGTTGGAAGTGGGCCATGCCTCAGCCGCTCCTGCAGCAGCAATGATTCCCCATGTCGTCAGCACAGTGCTCTGCTAATCAGAGCATGTTTCACACTCCTTGTCCCATTCAAGGACTTGCCCCTGGAAAAATGGGATCTTCTCCCATCAAAGCTACCCAGCTGGACTGCTCAGTGCCCCCACCAGGGGTAAGTTAGAAGCAGCTTCTGGGGGATCCAGGGTCTGAGGCCATGCTGGCTCAGCTTCCATTGCACCCCAGTCCTGCTGGCTTTCTTCCTAATGAGGGAACCCTAGCTCTGGGATTTTGTTCACTGGGCCAGACACACTCAGGGCTGGCAGTCCCCCCTAGATTACCCAGCTCAGTCCTTGCAATCTCCCTCTATCTTCCTGCCAAGGGGTCATCTGGCTTGAATGCCTCTAGTGATGAGGAGCTCACTACCTACTAAAGCAGGAATAACAATACCAATTGCTCTCAACATGCCAGCCACTGGGCAAAGTGTCTAACCCATGGAGTCTTTTTTCCCACTGAATGGGAAGTGGCCCTCCCAGTAACCTCCTGGTTATTGGTTTCGGTCTTGGTTCTGATCACTAAGACTGCAGAGAACAAGGCTACTCTTTCTGCCTCAAGACAGTCCTCCATTTCCGGTATCCATGAACTCCCTATTTTCTAGGCCAGATACAGTTGCTCAGTAAGAAATGTCTCCTGGCACTACCCTGGGCAGACCCCAAATGTCGGGCACACAGCAAGAAGTAAAACTGAAAGGGCCACTGCTCTCACGGTGCCCACCCTCTGCTGGGGAACCAGGCAGCCACTAGGCAAATAGCTAAAGGAGCTAATTTCAGGCTGTGATAAATGTGATCAAGAAAATGAAGCAGAGGGAGGGACCCAGAGGTGGGGCTGGCCTGAGGTATTTTAGGGGGGCTGGTGTTATGGGTTGGATTGAGTTTCCCCCAAAAGACATTGGAATCCAACTCCCAGAGCTAGTAAATGTAGCTTTATTTAGAAGTAGGGTCTTTGTAGATGATCAGGTTAAGCTGAGGTTGTTAGAATGAGCCTTAGTCCAAGATGACTATGTCCTTATGAAAAGGGGAAAGTCAGATACAGGAACATATGGAGGAAAGGCCACGTGAAGACTACATGCATTGGTGTGTGTGCGTGTGCATGCACACTCACACACACACACGGAGAACACCACACAAATCCTGGAGTTGTGCTGCCACCAATCAGGGAACTAGCAGAAGCTCAGGGAAGGGCCTGAAACAGATCCCTCTCTAGGACCTTCAGAGGGAGCGTGGCCCTGACACTTTGGGGTCAGGCCTCTGGCTGCTGAGACTTAAGACAATACATTTCTGTTGTTCCAAGTCTGTGACACTTTGTTACTGCAGGCGTAGGAAACTTTTACAATACAGGTGGTCAGGGCACTGCAGCAATTTCTTCAAAGGTTGTCACGTGACACAGCTTTCCAGCCCCCACACCACCCTGAAGACCCATCCCAGGGGGGCTGAACTGAGCACAGTACTCCGCACACTCTGGAGATCACACCTTTGCTGAGGAGGCCCGGTGCCCTGGGAGGTTTCACTGCTGCTCTCAGAGTGCTCAACTAAGCCCCCGCCATCCCCAAATCCTGTTCTCCTGGAACTGCTATTAAATCACAGCGCTGGGACTTCCCTGGTGGTCCAGTGGCTAAGGCTCTGCACTCCCAGTGCAGCGGGCCCCAGTTCGATCCCTGGTCAGGGAACTAGATCCCAAATGCTGCAACTAACAGTTTGCATGCCACAACTAAAGATCCCATGAGCCACAACAAAGGTCAAAGGTCCTGAGTGCTGTGGTTAAGACCCGGCCCCGCTGAATAAATAAATTAATATAAAGAAACACAGTGCTCTTGGGCAAGTGACTGTTTTAAGACTAAATGATGGGCTGGCACATTCCTGGGGTCACGTAATATGTGGCTCTCTTGCAGATGCCCTCTTGCCTTGGTGGCCTTTCCCGTGCTCTCCACTGCCCCTAGTGCCTCCCCTCACCTCTGCTTCCTCAGGCCCCACCCTGCCTTCCTGCCAGCCCAGGCACTCCAGCACCCAGTGGTGTCAACAGTTTCCACCCTCATTCATTTGCACAACGCAGAGGTTTCTCTCCCTCTTTTCCAAAACCCCAAACATTTGATTCTCTTTCTTAGAGCATTCGAACACCTTGTTTTCCATTTCTGTGTCTTCTTGAGACTGAGCTTGCCAAGGGCAAGCAGGACATCTCAAGTCATGTCTGTTTCCCCCAGAGGATTGGCCAACATAGGGTTTCCTTTACCCCAGACACTGGGAAAATATCTGCCAACAAGACACTCTTGAATATAAAGAGCCCAGGAGCTGAACAATCCTATCTTCCAAAACCTCAAACCTTTTCATTCCTAGGATGTTTGTTCATCCAAACCCAGGGGCTCCTTCCTGAGAACCTGCTTCTCATTTGCTACAAGAAATGGAGTGAACACAGAGCCCTCCCGCTGTGAGCCTCAGGATCCCTGGAGGCTGGGGCCAGCTGTCCTCTGCCCCGCACACACATATACACAAACATACCCACCCCATACATACACACACGGCTGGGCACATGGGGACACCACCTCTCCACCCCAGTGACCTGGAGCTGGGAGGATGGTCCCAGATACCCTAAGACCTGCAGGAGTGACCCCACAGTCCCAGCCCCAGGCTCACGATTCTGGAGAGTGGGGGGATCCGGGAAACCCAGGAGCCCAAGGCCGCGATGCCACCCAGCAGGAAGCCGAGGATTTCTGTATTGTCCTGTGGGAACAGTGATACACTCAGCACCCTGGGAAGACACCCAGGCACCCTTGGCCCACCCTTTTCTGCTTTTAGGTGGTTCTTCCCAGCAAGGCCTAGACCTGGCCCCACCCCCAGGACACTGGTTGGGACTGTGTGGAGGGGAGGCACCCGCATTCCCCGACATCATACCACTCTCCCCCAGCCCGAGCAGGCCTGGCCTCACCTGCACCAGGATGCCCAGCAGCCTCCTCTGCGGCCCTTGGTCACGGCCTGAAGCCCATGGGATGGCAGCCCACAGAGCCCAGCCCGGGCCCAGGCTCAGTGGCAGGACCAGGGCAAACATGCTGGCCTGGAGCCGCCGCCTCCTCTTCCTCGCCCGGGAGCCCCGTCCTGCAACAGACACCAAGATCCTGCTCGGGTGCCAGGATCTGGAACCTGACAGACAGCTGCGTGGGAAGAACTGGTGTTGACCCCGGCCACGAGGCCAGCACAGGCTCCCACGTTGTTCCACAGGCCAGACCTTGCCCACTCTTGAAGGGCCTGTGGTCGTGCCCCCTCATTCCTCCCATCCCCCATGCCTGGTGCTCTTCCCCTTCTCAGCCTTTCACGTCGTTTTGTTTCAAGGCAGGTCAGCGTTATCCTTTATCACATACATCTGCGTGCACACAGTGCTATTCATCCTAGACTGGAGCCCCCTAAGGGCAGGCACTGTGCCTAGGCAGCTCTAGAGTCTGCACAGAGCCTGGCACTGAGCAGAACCCGAACAAGCTTGGTGAATGCACCATGAGTGGGCGGAGTGGGGCCAAGGCATCAAAACTGTGAACAGGAGAAGCATTGACTTTGAAAGACTCCTTGAAATAGAAGACAGATCCTCCGCTGAACAATTCCAAAAACAGCATTCCTCCTCTGGGCAGCATTGAGCCCAAGGACATCTTACATTACGCCCTGGTACAAGCATTTCCTTTTCAGATAAGGGTCCGAGCGTGTTGCTGCCCCTTGTCAGGAATGTCTGATCCCACATATTCCCAGCCTACTCATCCCGTCTCAGCCACCTCCAGCCCCTGCTCTGCCTGAGGCCATGCAGGCCGGTCCCTGGACTCCATTTCCAGAAGTGGTGGGGCTTCACCTGAGCCCCCGGACTTGCACATTGAGTATCACCATCTGTCCCCTAAGCCCTGCCCCCTCCTTCTTCCCGACCTCTTCCCAGGCTGCTCTTTCATCTGGAAGGCCCTTTCCTGCAGTCCCAGTTCCAACGTCACCTTCTCCAGACACCTGCAGACCCTCCCCTCCTCTGCTGCCCACCATGCGCACACCCCTCACTAGCAGTGCTGACTACCTTTTAGGGCCCTGACTCCCTGCTCTGGCTGAGGCCGGGGAGCTCGCCCATTCATCTGTGCCTGGCAGGGGCCCAGCTCGGGCACGACAGGGAGAGGTACTGATGAATGAAATGAGTGGGTGATGAAGTCAGGAACAGGTGGCAGCACACTCACCCGAATTAGACTTGAATTTGGAGCCACAGACTGGGAAGAGAACGGACACAAAGTTCACCAGGTCGACAGCTGCTAGGTAGGTACCAGTGAAGACCTGCGAGCAAAGGAAAGGTCTTGGTGTTCAAACCTCTTTAAACAACTGTAGTACCTCTTGTTCTGGATCTCCTCCACCACATATGTTCCACTGAAATAGGGTTTCCAGGGATACTTCCCAACCCATAAAGGTTGGTTATCACCTCCATTTGAGGAAATGGGGTTTTGCTCAAGTGATCAAAGCCATTATGAAAACGTTCATCATAGAGATGGGACAGGATCCCAGCCCGCCACACTTTCCATAGTACGGCGTAGTCTTATGCAACTTTGGCCCAGCCACTGACCTTCCCAGGGCCTCTGTTTCCTCATCTGTAAAGCAGGGATAATAACAGCACTTCTCTCAGTGTGAAGTAGATGATATGAGCTGACATGTGGAAAGTTGCTTAGGCCAGTGATTGGAGGAAAGTAAGATGCACCTGGCCCACTCCAGTGTTCTTGCCTGGAGAATTCCAGGGACGGGGGAGCCTGGTGGGCTGCCGTCTATGGGGTCACACAGAGTCGGACATGAATGAAGCGACTTAGCAGCAGCAGCAGCAGCAGCAGCAGCAAGGTGCACCTGCCGAAACTTGCACTCGCTACTGACTACAGTTGACACTTGAACAGCTCAGGGGTTGGGGCGCCCACTTCCTTGCAGTGGAAATTCTGAGTGTCACTTTGCAGCAGGTCCTCTGTATCCTGTGTTCTGCATCCATAGATTCAACCACCCATGGACCGTGGGGTGCCATAGTGTGTATTATTTGAAAAAATCCACGTATAAGTGAATGCACACAGTTCAAACCCGTGTTGTTCAAGGGTCCACTGTATTTAGTGCTTAACAGCATGTGTTCTAGGGTTTGAATCCTGACACTGCTACTTACAAGAGAGCGACTTTAGCATGGTTATTTAACCTCTCTACACCTCTCCACACCTCTTTTACACCTCGTATGTAAAACAGGGATGATGCAAGCACCCATAATTTAAGGATTAAGTGATTTAATAGATGAAAAACCCTTACTATTTAATAAATATCAGCTATTATTATTGGACTTGAGCTGAACTTCATTATCTTTTATCAGCTAGTGAGAACTGCCTCCAAAACGAAAGGTGATTTGTTTCTGATAGAATGCTGCTCACAGCAGGGTCTAGAACTCTCCAAATCTGTGTGCGACCACCAGGCTGCCCTCCATCGCATCTCCCTGGGTGGCAAAAGGCCAGGACCAGCCTCCTGAAGTGGGGCCCACAGGTCCTTCTTCCTTGGGATATGTGTTTTGAGATAGGCCCCTTTCTACACAGATTTGTTTAAGGTCCCAGACTTTGGAAAAACTTGAAATGTTTCTCATTTGCTCCAAAGCCCACATCACCACCTGGGAAAGGATTCAGATACCCCTGCATGAGTGGGGACAGTGCCTGGGCTCTAAAAAACAGTAATAGCAACCATCCTTTTTTTTTTTTTTTTAATTGGACTATGTGCCATATAGTCCAATTATAGCTGCCACTATGTGCCAGCTCCTGTTTTAAGTGCTGGGGAGATGGCACTGAATTAAAGTTGTTGCCCTTATGAAGCTGACATGCTAGTAAGGGTTAACACGCAATAAAGAATAGACATAATGAATAAAGTAAGGCAGATGGTACATTAAGGGGGAAATGAGCAGGATAAGGGGTCTGGAGCAGCTGTGGGAGACGCAGGGCACAATTTTTAACAGATGGCTAGGAGGTCTTATTGAGAGGAGATTTTTGAGCAAAGACTTGAAGGAGGTAAGCAGTGAGTCACGTGGTTATTGGAGGAGCAGAAAGGCCAGCAGGGGCACAGACCCTAGGTCAAAGCTGCTTTGCGTGGGGAAGGAACAAAGCAGAGGCCACAGTCACCTGTGGGCCCAACCCACCTGAATGGTGAGCTGCTTGGCCAGAATCGCCCCAATGGTGTCACACAGACTAATCAGGAGGCAGCACGCAGCCCACAACGCTGACTGGTCCCGTCCAGATTTCCTCCCACATCTCAGATACAGAAGCCTGAGGAGACAGACAGGAGTGTGGACAGAATACAGAAATGTAAGGCTGGGCTCCCAGAGCAGGTGTCTGAAAAAGGCAGTTGTGACTTGGTGTCCTTATGAATCACTTTCTTCCCCAGATATTCACCAGGTGTTTTTGACCTTAGTTTATAGATGCAAAAAGTAAAGGATGGAAGGGACTCTGAGCCTCTGACCAACAAGCCCACAGCAAGAGCCAGGCCTCACAAAAGGAGGAGTTTCTTTCCCCCTATCAATCTGGCTGCCTCAAATTCAGACCCACCTCTCAGTGCTGACAAACGAGCTGTCAGCTTTTCTTTTTTTGAAAGGAAACAGGAGAGTTATAAAAGTAATCCAATCATTGCAGTTTTACTGCAGAGCAGAGTTAATTGCCTAAATTAAAAAGGCAACTTGTTTCTTTGCAATTAACATGAAATCCTTCTAATCCATCTGTGCAGTGAGATGGCTCAGTTTCTGCCAGCTGCATCTGAGTTGATTTCATTTTGGGTGCACGTTCTTCGCACACAAGGGAAGACTCCTCAAAGATGCTGTGGCACTTTGGATTGCCACTGCTGGCTTCTCTCTCCCTTACTGCTCACTTTCTACCCTCTCATTCCCCCAGGAATAAGTGCAGGAAGGCAGGACAAGCTGGAAGGGGCAGATGTCTCTTTGTCAGCATCATCAGTCGGATCTTGGAAATACTTTGTCTGAGATGTTTTCCTGCCAACATTTCTACAGGGAGACTGAGGCACAGTTGCAGCTCTGGTTTCATTTCCTTTAACCACAGGGTAGGACTTACTCCACATCATTAGGACCATTTGGCCAGTTCTGAGCATCAGCCCTTGGGACAAATTGATGTGGACAGAAGACAACTGGGCTCCCAAACATTCCTGACTGGCTAGACAAAGCCCAGAGCTCCCAGTGGGAATGTCAACTGTTAATTTTGAGTCCTGAAACTGAAGGACTGAGAGTGAAGACTCTACACTAGAGACTCTCCGAGTTGGACCCAAGTTAGAAATAATTCATTTCAACCCTCCTATTTGAGAGAGGAGAAAACTGAGGGCTATGGTGAAAGGTGAGTTAACGGCAGGCCTTCCACTTTACCTGTGGAGGCCCTGCGTGTGCCCTGCTGATCTCCAGTTCTCAGGGGTCAGGGACCCTGGGTTGGCCCTGATCCAGCCCCTACACAGCTGAGGCAGGGTGGAAAGGCAGAGGCTCTGCTCTCGGCCCAGCCAGTGGGCATTCTCACAGAAGCTCTGTAACAGAGGGTAAGCTGTCTGATAACACCCATCTCAGAGGGTGGCGGTGATGAACATGTGAGACAATGCAGGTAAACTGCCTCCTTAGTTCCCATCCTCTGGTCTGGGTAGTCACCTCACAAGCCTGCCCCTTCCAGTAGGTCCTGGGGTTTCAGTTCTACCCATTCACTCAGGCAAGTTAGTTAGCTTGTCAGAACCTCAGGCGTCCTCATCTAAACAGAGTCAGTGACAGTCCCTGCCTCACGGGGTGGTGGCAGCGATTGGTGAGTTAACGATGGCAGGACTAGGCCCTCAGCAAATGTTCCAAGTGTTTTCTTATTCATGGCCTGCAGACTCTCTCCAACAACGTCAGACCTGAAGTAAACGGGATTGTGTGCTAAAGGTGAGCAGGTGCCAGCCTCCCTGGTGGTGGTCCTTCTCTCCCTCCCCCTCCACCTAGGGAATACATGGTGGGGGGCACCATCCTTCAGAGCTTGGGACAGGGTGGCAGAAGACCTAGAGGCCACCTTTAGCCAGACATCACCCTTAGAACCCAGGTTACGGTGATCACTCAGCCAGATCACTTCCAGTGTTGGCAAAGTTTGTAGCCAGAGTTATATAATTACCTCTCCCCTTCTCAGCTAGGAGGGCCTTGGGTAAACTGAGTCCAGAAACATGGAGAGACAGGCTCATGTTCTCTGCCAAGGGTGGATGGCAGTGCGGGAGCAATAATAATGCTGTTTAATGAGCATTTAAGAAGAGCTCTACCAGCACTAACTCATTGGATCCTCCCATTCAGTCCTATGTGCTAACATCCCCATTTATGTGAGGATAAGTGAGTCCCAGGGACTTTACACCTCGCCCAGCTCACAGGGCCAGTCAGTGGGGAAAGGCTAACAAGAGAACCCAGGACTGGCGGCTTCCAGTCCACGGTCCCGCCCACCATACCACCCAGCCTTCTGTGGGCTCCCAGCCCAACCTCCTCGTTCGTGGAATCCGGAAAGAAGGATCTGATTTCAGTCTACAGCAAAATGTTCCTTTCAACCCTGGAATTGTCTTGCCTCTTGGATCCTCCCTTTCTGCCCTCCTCCTTCTAGGTGCCCAAGAGCGAGTCAGCAGGGCCAGCGCCCCGTTCCCCCCGCAGCCGCCCCGGCCCCCATTACAGCGCGTGGACGGCGATCCAGCAGGAAGAGGAGCAGATCCACAGGCCGAAGGAGATGCAGACACGGTGGCGGGCGAAGCAGCGGTCCAGGTAGTCCCAGTCCCAGAGCGCGAGCGCCGGTGCGCGGCTGGGAGCCTCCCCCATGGCAAGCTCCATTCCGCCCAGTCCGGTGCCCGCGCCTTCGCGTGGCCAGGGACCCGCGTGCAGCCTTCCTTGCTGCCCGCGGCCCCGGCGCTGCCGCCCCGCACGCCCCCTTCTGTGTTCTGTTCCGCCGCACCAGGCCAGCCCGAGCACACAGTTGGCCGGCCGGAGATGGGCGCGCCCAGCTCCGTGCTCCCGGGGGCGCGCGGCGGCGGTCAGGACTCCAGGGAAAAGTTTCCGGAACCGTGCTGCTCCCCACCCCTCCCGCTATTGTCGGGGGTCTGCGGGCGAAAGGCCGCCCCCCAGCGGCGGGAGCCCGGAGCAGCCTCGGCACAATGGCTGCGCTCCCTGCCCCGCAGACAGAAGGGGCGCGGCTCCGCGGACCCCTTTGCTGTCACCCATCCCCCAAACCGGAGGCCAGAGCGGAATACAGTGACCTGCCAGACCAGTGGGAGGCACCTTCATTACCCGACATTTCCTGAGCCAAACAATACACACTTCGCTCCCGGCGAGCCGCTTGGGCTCTGGTGATCCCGAGAGGTGTGAGATCGTTAAAATGGCACGATACAAAGGGTGCGGTGGGAGGCCAGGAAAGAGGAATCGCACGCGCTCCCCGTCATCCTCTCTCACCCTCTTTTCTGAGGCTGTGGCTGCACCCTGCGTCCCCACCATTTGCTCAAGCGGGGCTCTAGAAGTGAAGTCCTCCTAGGCGGCGACCCCCGCAGTCAGGGAGCCCCGTGATTTTTGCAATATGCCCCCTCCCATTCAGACACACGGCCACTCAAGTACATGGGACTATTTTTCTTGAAAATAAACTATTATAATTTAAAATTTTCCTTGTTGATTTTTAATAACTTAAAGAAGGACTTGTCTGTATCATTTCTTTTTTTATTTTTAAAGATAGCTCTATGGAGATCCCATTCATATACCATAGAAAATTCACCCTTTTAAAGTGTACAAGCCAGTGGTTTTTAACATATCCACCGAGTTGCTGCAGCCACCATCATTATCGAATTTTAGAACGTTTTCATTACCTGGCAAAAAACCTAGTACCCACTAGCGTTTAGTTACTCTCCGTCCCCCTCAAGCACTCCCAGCCCTCAGCAGCCTCTGTCTCTATGGATTTGTCTATGCTGGACATTCCTTATAAATGGAATCATCCAATAGATAACCTTTTTGTGACTGACTTCTTTCACTCAGTATGATGTTTTTAAGGTTCATCTACATTGTGGCATGTATCAGAGGGTCATTTCTTTGTTATTTATTTATTTGACTGCACCGGTGGTTGCGGTACTCAGGAACTTCCATCTTCATTGAGGCATGCAGGGATTTAGTTCTCTGACAGGGATTCAAGTGGGGTCCCCTACCTTGGGAGTTCGGAGTCTTAGGGCCTGGACCACCAGAGAAGTCCCCATTTTTTTTTCACAACTAAAAAATAATCCACTGTATGGGTGTACCACATTTTATTTATCTTTTCATCACTTGATGGACAATTGAGTTGTTTCCACTTTGGGGACATTATGAACGATGCTATTACGAACACTTGTGTACAAGTTTTTGTGTGGATACAGGTTTTCAGTCTCTTGGGCATATACCTGGGTGTGAAATTGCTGGGTCCCCGGGTGACTCTGTGTTTCAAGTTTTGAGGAACTACTGGACTGTTTACCAAAGTGGCTGTGCCATTTCATGGGTTCATTCATCTTTAAAAGTTAGGATCACTCACGGGAGAAATGAACACTGTCAGTCTTTGTGCTAAGAGCTGGGGACACACTGCTGAGAAAAACAGACATGGTTCCCACCTACCTTTACAGTTCAGTAGAAGAGAAAGATATTACGTAGGCAATTGAGCAAAGAGAGATTAAATATATTATTAAACAAAAGGGGCCAAAATTCAAATAAGTAAAATGATTAAGATGAAGTATAAAATTAATGCCAACTAAGACAGTTGGTTCAGTGGTAAAAAATTCACCTGTGAATGAAGGAGATGCAAGTTTGATCTCTGGGTCGGAAGATGCCTGGAGGAGGAAATGAAAATCCACTCCAGTACTCTTGCCTGGAGAATCCCATGGACAGAGGAGCCTGGCAGGCTACTGTCCGTGAGGTTGCAAAGTTGAATACAACTGAGCATGCATACATGCGAGACACGATTAGAGGGGTAAATTAAAAGGAAAAATATATACAACCCAAGTTTCTCATAGTCTATAAACAATAAATACCCTTAGTCTAATCTCTGCCTTCTGGTTCTTTTTTTTTTTTCCTTCTTTTTGTTTTTGTCTTCTGGGTTTTTGTGGGTTCTTCCGGTGTTCTCCTCTGTGCTTACGAATGGCCGTCTCTGCCTGGATCTAATCACGCATGGGTGCTGACTGGTGGCCACCTAGATCCTGGGTTCCTCTGGTGCCTACAGCTCCCAGAGGCAGGTCTATCCCCAAATCATCTATCCCACTAGTTGTCTTGCTAAAGTGAGCACTGTCCAGTTTGGTGTCGCCCTTTCACCAGGCCCAAGATCACCTGATACTATCAGTTTTGCTTAGATCTGAAATTACCACGGTTTAACTTGATTCAGTCTTTATTATGGTTTCCTTCTCCCTCAGCCTCAGCATAAATCCTGGGGAAGTGGACCTAATTTAAAAGTTGTTTCAGTAATTCTCTGGTGGTCCAGCGGTTAGCACTTAAGGGTTTAAGTCCTACAGTTGCCCTGCCTGAGCAGTTGAGGCGGTGTGGCCCATAGATTGTCAGTATCAGAATCGCTCTGGTTGCCCTTCAAAAAGCAGACCTACTAAATTTAACTCCCTGGGCATGTGTCCTTGGAATCCACATGGATTAGTGTCCTAGATCTGCTGAAACAAATCATCACAAATTTCGTGGTTTAAAGCAACAAAAATGCATTCCCTCACAGTCCTGGAGGCCCAAAGTCTGCAATCAGTGTCACAGGACTAAAATCAAGGTGTTTCCTGGGCTGCCTGCTTTATCCCCTTAGTGGTATCTGGTATCTGGTGCCTGCCCTACTCCCTGGCACTTTAAGGGAGAAGCTCTTTCTTGTCCCCTCTCTTCCAGCATCTGGTGGCTGCGAACATTCCCTGCCTTGCGGCTGCATCACTCTGATCAGTCTCTACCTCCTGTCTCCATGTCTGTATTGCCTTTTCCTCTTCTATGTTTAATCTCCCTCTGCCTCTCTCTTATTTGTGGCCTCCTCAAATAATCCACAATAATCTCCCTGTCTCAAGATCCTTAACTAAATCACACCTGCAAAGACCCTTTCTTCATACAAGGTAACATTTACAGGCTCCAAGGATCAGGACTTGATATCTTTGGGGGCCATTATCCAGCCAACTGTACTGTTTTATGCAAGCTTCCTGGGAGATGCTTATGAGAAACAAGGTTATGAGATGGCCCTCGCTTGGGGAGGAGAAACTGTGGGGAGCTGTTTCCAGTCACTGGATATCTGGGGACATCGGACAATGCAGTAGGAAAGTGTGGGTTTTCGATAATCTTGGACCGGATTCACATTCTGCCTCCTTGCAGCTATGACCGGGTAAAGCGCTGATCCTTTTTGCACAGGAGTATTCTTACCTGTAAGCTGATAACAAGAGTACCTACCATAGAGTTACTATGATTATTAGAAATCCTGCAGATAAAGCATCTGGCACATGCCAACTGTGGCAATTATTATTGTTACTGTCTTTCCCAGGAAGAGCCTCAGATATACTTAAAAACAAATGTGGTTCAGGGACTTCCCTGGTGGTCCAGTGGCTGGAGCTCCGTGCTCTGGTCTGGGAACTAGGTCCCACGTGCCGTAACTAAAGATCCCTTGCGACACAACTAAGACCCAACGCAGCTAAATACATACATACATACACATATGTATATTATATACAAATGTGGTTCACTGAAAATGTGAAAAGGAACGTCAACTAATGGAGACACAGCTCAGTTCTTAGTTCTGTTTTCTACCATGTGCCAGGAGCATCTGTCTTCTGCCCCTGGGTCTCTGGAGTGAATTATCCACAGCTGAGAACTCCCACAGTTCAGTCTCACATAGCAACTGCCTTTGTGACATGTCTTGCATATCTTAATTGAGCACATCTACAACGAAACTGGATGATTTTCCTTTCCAAAGCTGTTCCACCGGGGTGGTCTTCCCTCACAGGTGATCGGGGATCTTGGTCCTGAGGGGTCCAGTGCCCACTCTACTCCTCTGGTAGGGACTTTCAAGCATGCTAAGTGTTGTCTTTCTACCAGGCTGTGAGCGCCTTGCCATGGTTTTGTTCGTATCTGTCTCTGCAACTCAGTGCTTGGCACATAGTAAGGAAAATACATAGAATGAAAATATTGATTTTTAAACAGGCCAGAGAGTGATATGTACTTAAGAACATACTGGAAATGCTCTAACAATACCTAGTATTGTGTGAATACGCTAGGGAAGGCTCTCAAGAAAGGCATGAGCTGAGCTTTGGAGATCAGGTGCTCCTGATGGCAGGAAGGGCTGGCCTGTGGGCACAGGCAGCAGCAGATGCTGCAGCAGGTAGAGCCATGTGAGGGGCAGTTGGTCCAGTCCCAAGGGAGCCAGGACTCCGTCCTGTAGGGGACACTTAGGATGATGAATTCTAACCAACTCCCTCCCTCCCAAATTCTTCCAGTACCTTCCATAGGGCTCTCCACATGATCCACCCTCAGGAAGTGAGTCAGTTCCTTTACCAGGCTCCTCCCAGGCCCAAGAGTGAATGTCTTCTGGCCATGGTCCAGAGTTTAACAAAAAGGAAAACTTAACAAGGGAACCATAACACACGTCCTCCCCACACAGCTTGTAAGCACATCCTGTTGGCAGAGGCACTGCGGCCACTGGCATTGTCCTGAAGAAGGAAGGGCTGTGGCAGGCTGACTAGCCCTGCCGGAGCGGGCAGCCAATCGGACCATAAATCCCAGCTGCCTGTGAAGAGGGGTGGGGTTGGTGAGAGGGTGGGAGGTGGCTGTGGGCAGGTGAGCAGCTCAACAGCTTTCCTCTTCTGAGGACACACTGTCTCCTGTCAATGTTCTTATAAAATGCATTATTTAGAGAAAGGGCTTGTGGCTACTCCTTAAACAATAACATAAAAAAAAGTTCATCAATTTAATTTACCTGCTATATAGAGAGAAATTCTAAGATAATGCATTAAAAAAAAAAATGTATGTTTATCTATCTACTTGGCTACCCCAGGTCTTAGTTGCAGCACACAAGACCTTTGATCTTTGTTGCAGTATGCAACATGCCTTTAGTTGAGGCATGTGGGATCTAGTTCCCTGATCCAGCATTGGGAGAGTGGAGTCTTAGCCACTGCATCACTCAGGAAGTCCCTAAAGAATGCATTTTGAAATACTGGCCATTCCAAATCTTAAGCAGTCCCATTGTGGACAAACTGGAGTCAAGACTGAAGTGATAGGATTGTTAAGGTCCTGAGTTCTATTTAGAACTTTGCCATCAACACACTGTACGATCTTGTTTTTAATAAAACATTTAAAATTTTTATTTAGGGTCTATTGAGTGGATCACAATAAACTGGAAAATTCTGAAAAAAATGGGAATACCAGACCACCTGACCTGCCTCTTGAGAAACCTATATGCAGGTCAGGAAGCAACAGTTAGAACTGGACATGGAACAACAGACTGGTTCCAAATAGGAAAAGGAGTACGTCAAGGGTGTATATTGTCACCCTGCTTATTTAACTTATATGCAGAGTACATCATGAGAAACGCCGGGCTGGAAGAAGCACAAGCTGGAATCAAGATTGCCTGAAGAAATATCAATAACCTCAGATATGCAAATGACACCACCCTCATGGCAGAAAGGGAAGAGGAACTAAAAAGCCTCTTGATGAAAGTGAAAGAGGAGAGTGAAAAAGTTGGCTTAAAGCTCAACATTCGGAAAACGAAGATCATGGCATCCAGTCCCATAACTTCATGGGAAATAGATGGGGAAACAGTGGAAACAGTGTCAGACTTTATTTTTTCGGGCTCCAAAAATCACTGCAGATGGTGACTGCAGCCATGAAATTAAAAGACGCTTACTCCTTGGAGGGAAAGTTATGATCAACCTGGATAGCATATTCAAAAGCAGAGACATTACTTTGCCAACAAACGTCTGTCTAGTCAAGGCTATGGTTTTTTCAGTGGTCTTGTATGGATGTGAGAGTTGGACTGTGAAGAAAGCTGAGCGCCAAAGAATTGATGCTTTAAAAAAAAAAAAAAGAATTGATGCTTTTAAACTGTGGTGTTGGAGAAGACTCTTTAGAGTCCCTTGGACTGCAAGGAGATCCAACCAGTCCATTCTGGAGATCAGCCCTGGGATTTCTTTGGAAGGAATGATGCTAAAGCTGAAACTCCAGTACTTTGGCCACTTCATGCGAAGAGTTGACTCATTGGAAAAGACTCTGATGCTGGGAGGGATTGGGGACAGGAGGAGAAGGGGACGACAGAGGATGAGATGGCTGGATGGCATCACCGACTCAATGGACCTGAGTCTGAGTGAACTTCGGGAGTTGGTGATGAACAGGGAGGCCTGGCGTGCTGTGATTCATGGGGTTGCAAAGAGTTGGACATGACTGAGCGACTGAACTGAACTGAGTGAGCACTTTTTGCTAACATAATGCCTTAAAAAAAAAAAAAATCAATCATTTTGTTGTTGTTTTGGCCATGCCATGCATTATGTGAGATGTTGCCCCACAAAGGATAGAACTCATGGCCCCTGCAGTGGAATTGGAGTCTTAACCACAGGACCAGGTAAGTCTTCATTTTTAAATTGCTCAAAATGGTTGTTGTTAACCTTTTTATAACTGGAGACTTTTGAAAGCACTATCTTTCCTTTCTGTATGGCCTCTCACCCTCAACTAGTATACAGTACATTGAACACGACAACAAATGGCTGTAAATGGTGGAAATTCAAAAATTTTCCTCACTTCTCCACAAAGACTGAAGAGGGGAAAGGGCTAATAAAACAAGGTAGCACTTGGATTTCTGGCCTGCTATTAATTTTTTCCTGTGTATCCATGAAGAAAACATTGCTATTGGTTTCTTGACAAAAACTTTACTTCCTTCTAATTTCCTGAAAGTAAACAGATGACAGATGTACAGCAGGTTCTGCTTTAAAAGGATGGTATGTCCCCTGTAAGAAAAGACTTCAGAACAATAAAGTGATACTGACTGCCCTGCGAAAACCTCAAAATACTAACCTCTACAAGGGTGGGCATACTATTTACAAATTTCAAGTTTGCTTAACAAGACATATTCCAGGCAGAAGCGAAAGTGAAGACAGAAATTCCCTTTCAGGATGTCCTAGTTTGGGTTCCTCAGACTCTAAGCAAAGGTTCAGTTAGTTTATTTGGGAGGCAACTCCATGAAGCAGAAGTGAGGAAGCAGCAAAAGTAAGAAGGGTAGGGAGAAGAGCAAGGAAAGGCGAGTTAACAAGACAGTTTAACCACGGGCAAACAGGGCTCAGTTCCACTAAGGATCTTGTGAGAAACCAGAATGTGCGTGCTGCGTGACAGGAAGCTGGGGTACTTACCAGCCGGCCCCCGCTCCTTCCTGGTTGGGGGTTACTCTGCGGGGGTTCCACCTCCTGCCCTTCCAAGCTGCCCTTTGTGTAGGCTGAGCAAGCTCCTGGGGTGCAGGAAAAGTCCTCAGGTGGGAAAGCAGGGAACACAGGGCTTGTGGCAAGCTGTCAGCCTGTTCAGGAACTGGGCTGCAGGCAGGCGGACGCCATTTGACACTGAGGGATGTGGAGTGTGTGTGTGTGTGTGTGTGTGTGTGTGTGTGTGTGTGTGTGTGAAAGCAGGGAACACAGGGCTTGTGGCAAGCTGTCAGCCTGTTCAGGAACTGGGCTGCAGGCAGGCGGACGCCATTTGACACTGAGGGATGTGGAGTGTGTGTGTGTGTGTGTGTGTGTGTGTGTGTGTGTGTGTGTGTGTGTGAAAGCAGGGAACACAGGGCTTGTGGCAAGCTGTCAGCCTGTTCAGGAACTGGGCTGCAGGCAGGCGGACGCCATTTGACACTGAGGGATGTGGAGTGTGTGTGTGTGTGTGTGTGTGTGTGTGTGTGTGTGTGTCTGTGTGTGTGTGTGTGTGTGTGGAGAGCATCTGCATACACATCCATCTCTTACAAGCTGTACTTGCTAGAAAGCTGAGTCCGATACCATTGACAGTTGTTATCCACTCATGAACGTTTGACTTGTCAAAGGTACATCTCTAGAAATGCCCTCACATTTATGCTTGATTTTCCACACAGGTGCCCAAACAACTACATGGGAGAAGACTGACCTTTCTAATAAACGGTGCTGGGTCTACTGGATACACACATGTAAAAGAATTAAGCTGATCCATTTCCTGACTCACACTATGTACAAAAGTGAACTCTGGTCCAGAGACCTGAATTTAAGAGCTAGAACCCTAAAACTCTTCAGAAAAAAAATGAGTGTATCTTAGTAATCTTGCATTTGGCAATACTTTGATTCTAACACCAAAGCACATGCAACCAAAGAAAAAAGATAAATTTAGACTTCATCAAAATAGAAAAGTTGGTCAATGAGTATTTGTTAAATTGGTGAATAAAAAATTTTAAATTCCCCAGATAGAACACATTTTCAAGTATACCAGATATATTACAGTCAGTTAAAGGCAAGTCTTCTTAACTGCGAATTCATGAACTTTGGGGTCTATGAATCTCTGGATACATTTTGCACATTTGTGTAGGTGGTAATGCACATTTTTCTGGAGAAAGTGTCCATAACTTCCACTAAATTTCCAAAACCATCTATGACACAAAAAGCACATGCTCCCCTCTCTGGGGTGGACACTCAAATCTTCAGTAGGTCATGCTCTCCACAGGCTTTAAAACTCATCCATGTCAAACCCTGTTCTAAGATCTGATATGCCTTCTGCCATATCAGGGGCATAAGCTGGGTATGTGTGTGAGGTTAAGTATCACAAATTTAATCATGTACTAAAAAATCCATCCAGGTTTCAGCAAATTAAAATCATTTAAAGAATGTGAAATGTCCAAATAGCAATAAATCTATATGAGCCAATAAAAAACTCACAAGTAGCAACTGAACTTTAATATCTTTCCCCAAAATTCCCAATTTATAAATTACTCTGCATTTGTGTATATATTTACACAAATATACATCATAAATTCCCTCATCTTAAATTCAGCCTTTCACAGGAGCAGGGTTCTGGGAATCTGAGACAACTGCTAGTCTGAGCTGGTACTCTAAAGAGCCCCTTGGTCTTAACACCGGCTGCTGTGTGCGCATCAGAAGGGTCCACCCTGTAGCACCACAGATGCACAGCCAAGGTGCCAGTTCCGTTGCAGTCCAAGTTCACATATCCAGGTGCTTATAGAGTCTGCGGCTTTTCTCTTTTTTATTTCTGTTGCCATGTTTTTTCCAGGGCTTCCCAGCCCCCCTCTCAGAGCTCACAGCAGCTGCTGTCACCAAGCCACTCCCAGGCTTGTAGCCCATCACAGCCTGGACTCCTTTGGTCAGAGCTCTCACATTTTCCTAGGGAATAAGGGAAGATATTAATGGCGGTGTCAGCAGTCTCCTTCAGAGGATACACACAGAATTGTTTGTGGAGAACTCCAGGATAGTGGACTTCCGTCTCTCATTGCTCTTCTTTCTCTCCCCATTCCCGAAATAAGTTTCTCAGAGTTTTGTCTTCAATTCATTCTGCCTTCAACTTTTATTTAGTCCCATGGCTTCAAACACCATCTATATCAATACTCGTAATACCAGCTATTTTCTGGAAATCTCTCTTGATATCAAAATTCTACTTGTGTAACTCAGTTAGTTAGAAGCTGACTCTACATTCTTTATTTCAGCCAGTGGTATAAGAACCTGCTCAGCCCCCAAGATGACACACTCCGTCTTATCTGTCACAACAGTTAGGCACTGAGTTCCATGGACTCCAGTCTCTAGAACTTTATACATCCTCCCCTCTTATCCATCCCCACTGCTTTAACCCAGATGTTCATTGGCTTTTACTGGACCACTGCAAGACTCGTTGAGTCCAGAGTCCACACTTCTATTAGAGTTCTCTAATCTGTATCTCTCTAAGTCCTGTCCTCACAGATCTCTGAAGGCCCCTTGCAGACTGGGGAATCAAGTCCATATTCCTTCCAGTGGCACACAGGGTCACCTGCAACATGGGTTCGGTGCTGATAAAACCCACACTCCCGTATCTTTTTGCCTCTGTTCATTTACTCCTTCTGCCTGGAAATTTCATCACATCTTCCCACTGACACATTTTTATTTGTTTCTCAAAGCCTAGCTTAAATATCATTACCTTTCTGTAGTCTGGCAAGGATGTGGAGGTATTAGAACCCTCATACATTGCTGGTGGGAATGTATAATGGTGTAGCCACTTTGGAAGATAGTCTGGCAGCTACTCAGAAGGTTAAATATAGAGCAATTCCAATGACCCAGTAATCTTACTCCAAAGTATACACCCAAGAGAAATGAAATACATGTAAACAGAAAAACCTTCACGTGAATGTACACAGCAGCTGTATTTATAATATACAAAAAGTGGAAACAACCCAAATATCCATCAACTGACAAACGAATAAACAAAATGTGGTATATTCCATTTAATGGAATATTATTTGGCAATAAAAAGCAAAAGAAGTACGGATACGTGAATGAACCCTGAAGCTGTTAGGCTTTGCTAAAGAAGCCAGCCACAAATGATCATACAGTATATGATACCATTTATATCTAATGTCCAGAACAATCTATTTATAGAGAAAGTGGATGACTGGTTGGAAGTGGCTAGTGGAAGTGGGGAATGGGGAGTGAATGTTAATGGGTACAAGGTCTCCTTCTGGAGTGAAGGAGTTCTATAATAAAATGTTCTAAAATTAGATGGTGGTGATGGTTAACACAACTCTGTGAATATACCATAAACTATTAAATCATGTATTTTAATAGGGTGAATTCAATGATATGCGAATGACATTTCAATAAAGCTGTTACTAAATAAAGCTGTTTCAATAAAGTGTATTGGATCAGAAGTTAAAAAAAAAAAAACTTAAAACTCACCTGATGGAAAAAAGCTTTGTCCACTACATTTTCAATCTGATATACCTTTTTATTTCTAACCACCTGCAGTTTTATTTCCCCACCATTCACTTTTTTCTCCAGGAGTCGCTGGTGTTGGTACTGAAAGGTCACAGGATCTCTGCCAGGAGGAGGATGACAGTACAGGAGTTTACCCTGCAGAGATAACACGTGTGGTAACAGCACACCCTCAGAGCACCTGTGTGAAGTTCACAGAGGTGGCCTCTCCCCAGGGCACACTGATGGAACTTTCGTTCTTTTGACAGCCGAGATGGGTTCTGGTCACTGCAACCAGACAGTCCTAACACCCAGAAGACGATCCTTAGTGTTCTAGAGGCCTCACTCCTTCCATAGTCCTAACTCAGAATGTAACCTTTCTTCTCTGTGCCCCTCTTTATCTTCTTTAATGTACTCCTCAGTACAAGTACGTGATTATATTGGGTTGGCCAAAAAGTTGTTTGGGGTTTTTCTGTAACATCTTATGTAAAAACCTGAACAAACTTTTTGGCCAATCCAAAACTTAATGTGGTAGTTGGGGGTTTAGTCACTCCGTCGTGAACAACTCTCTGCATCCCCATGGACTGTAGCCCACCAGAATCCTCTGTCCAGGGGATTTCCTAGGCAAGAATACTGGAGTGGGTTGCCATTTCCTTCTCCAGGGCAATCTGCTGACCCAGGGATTGAACCACGTCTCCTGCTTTGCAGGCAGTCTCCTGCACCGTAGGTGGATTCTTCCCTGACTGAGTCATCAGGGAAGCCCTATACTTGATGTATTTTCCGAAACAAAAGCCAGGATGCAGTTGGACAGTGTGGCTGCACTAATGGGGACTCTGGGCCTAATGCTGTCGTTCGCTGGGCGCCAAGTTTCCTCTTCCTACCATGTGTTCTCTAAAGACTGTGCTGTGTTTTAACTCATTTCCCCCATCCTCTACCTAGACAGCATATTAAAAAGCAGACATCACTTTGCCAACAAAGGTCCATCTAGTCAAAGCTATGGTTTTTCCAGAAGTCAGGTTATGGGTGTGAGAGTTGGATCACAAAGAAGGCTGAGCTTTGAAGAACTGATACTTCCAAACTGTAATGCTAGAGAAGACTCTTGAAGAGTCCCTTGGACAGCAGGGAGATCAAATCAGTCAATCCTTAAGGAAACCAACCCTGAATATTCATTGGAAGGACTGTGCTGGAGTTGAAGCTCCAATACTTTGGTTACCTGATGTAAAGAACTGACTCATTGGAAAAGACCCTGATGCTGGGAAAGGGGGTGAAAGAGGATGAGATGGTTGGACAGCATCAGAGACTCAATGGACATGAGTTTGAGCAAACTCCAGGAGATGGTGAAGTACAGGGAAGCCTGGCACGCTGCAGTCCATGGCGTTGCAAAGAGTCAGACACAACTGAGCGACTGAACACAACCACCACCCATCCTTCACAGATTGACAGATGGCAAAGAATAATTAATAAATAATTCATCCATACAAGTGTTCTATTAACTATTTTCTTCCTAAATTAAGAAAAAAAAGAACACAGCTGTCCTCTTTCACTTCTGTGCCCCAAAGCCCCACTGATGACACACTGAGAAGAGGAGGGAATAAAGCGACATCCTCACAGCCAATTATTATGAGCCTCCTGGAATACTTTTTGTGGAAAGAAGTAGCTTACTACTACTGTTAATAAAAACTACCGGGGCTAACTTTACACGAGGCACTGAGCTAAGTGGTGTTTGTGTATATGGGGGTGTCTGTGTCCAACTCATATCACCATTCTCATTTATTTCCCATAATAATCTCATGAGATAGGTACTATGAACTCCTATTTTGCTGATGAGAAAAACCCAAAACTTACTATGTCCTCACTGTAACAGGAAAATAATAGCTCACAGACTTACATACTTTATCATCTTTACTGATAACAGATATTCAGAGATGTTCATCTATTTCATATCATGTCAGTCCTTTCTATGTTTTATATGATGCTGGCTCCCCTGGATCAAGAGTATAATTCCAGTTATAAAACAGTATCAACAAGAAAATATCTCTTTTATAACCCAGCTGGTTGCCATTACCCTAAACACAGGCAATGGAAGAAGACCTACTTACTTATTGGAGAGGAACAAGAGGCAGGGTTCACTTACATTGACATAATCCTTCAGGATGTAGCGTGCAGATCGAGGCTGGTCTGGCTGTCCATGTGCTGTCATGAATCCTCGCATACCTATGAGGGGAAATGAATTTTGTAAAACCTAAGTTAGAAGACACTGTAATAAAGAAACTTGAGGTTAATGGAAATCTAGCCTTTTCTATAACTACACTGCATTCTTATGCTACCTTAAAAAAAATCAATTAACAATGTAGAAAATATTTTGGTTAGCATTACAAATCTGACAATCCAGGACCGACTATACTGGTGCATCTGATCTTTTGACAAACGCCTAGCAACATGTTGTGACGGACACGTTCAGTCTCTCTCTACTCTAGTTATTTCTTTCATCTCTTTGATTTTAAACACTGATCCAAGGAGGCTACTTGTAGAATGCTACATTGTCATTATCAGCAAAACCAAAAGCAACAGATCAAGTTTTCTTATTTAATGACATACCTACACTTTTTTCAGTTTCCCAAACATACAACAAAGATCCCTTTAATACTAATCCAATTAGAAGGGAGCAACAGAGCAGAGCTGATAATAACACAGGCTTTAGCTGACAGGTTCAAAACCCAGCTCCTCCTACTAGCCCTATGTTGTTGGGTCCTTTAGTTTAGAAGAAAGCAGTTACACAACTATACACAAAGATACCTTTGAAGGAGGATGAAAATCTAAAAATTAAAAAAAAAATGATAGGAAAACAGCTTTTCCCAAGTAAAACACCAAACCCAACAAAACTAAAAACCGAACAAAACTGACTTCTATGGGGCTAAAGAAAATATACATCAAGAAAAACATTTGAAACATAGGTGGCAAAGAATTGCTACAAATCATTAAGACACAAATGATGCATAGAAAAAAGTGATGCTTAGAAGATAAAATGGTTAACAAATACATGGACAGATGATGGATTGTACTAGTATTTTAAGAATGTTTAGGCATGTGTTTTTACAAATTGGCTTTGTCCTCACTTTTTGATTTACCAGAGAGAATTAGATGAAAAATTTGAAAAGACTCATATTACTTTCAGTTTTATCTGGATATCAAACCAGATGGAAAGTCTGATACAAAGTCTACTTTTCCCCATCTTTCAGGCCAGCACAAGGGAGAGATGGATTAGGAAAGAAACCTAGGTTCTCACTGAGGCTATGCCACTGACCAGACACCACCTTAGGCAAGTCATTTCATGCTCAGAGTTCAGATTACTTGTTGTAAGGAAAGGGAGAGGAGAGATGGGGAAATCTTTAAGACCCCTTCTTGTCCTATGATTTTGTGACTATACTAGTCTTACCACAAGTGCTTAGTATCCATCCTCTTTAAAATATCTCAACTAAGGCAAAAATTCAAGGTCTGATTTAACTGTGGTTTATATCAAATCACCTTTCTCTGCCAGGAAACACTCAAATAACCTGAACTCTTTCCTGGCTGAGGGCAATTTCTTGAAAGGCAAGATACATATACATGGAAACTTTTTAACACTGGTATTTCTTTAGGTAGATACAGGTCTCTCCAGATTAAAGTTTGTGTTTAAGATAAGTAAATCACAGTCAATTGGAGAAATGACAAAGATAATTCTCACGTGTGTGTATGCTAAGTTGCTTCAGTCGTGTCTGACTCTGTGCAACTCTATGGACTACAACCTGCTGGGCTCCTCTGTCCATGAGATTCTCCAGGCAAGAATACTGGAGTGGGTTGCCATGCCTGCCTCCAGGGGATCTTCCCAACCGAGGGACTGAATCCTCATCTCTCATGTCTTTTGCACTGGCAGGCAGGTTCTTTACCACTACCACCACCTGGGAAGTTTCTACATGGAGCTCCCATGAAGAAAAGCCAACAGAGCCTCAGGTCAGAACCCCTACGTCTACACTTGGGTCCAAGGCCTCCTACCGGAAAGGGCCTGAAACCACCAAAGCCTGGGAAGACACGTCTCCCAGGCACTGATTTCTACGATTAAAGCCTGGGGAAGAGGCAAGGAATATAGCACACCTCCTTCTCTAACTCTAAAAAGCACCTAACATGGAATAAAATACCACTCAGGCAGCAGCTGGCTCCCACTCCTTTACTGCCAGACCCCCAAACCACTACCAAGTCAGCTACCTGGAGGCTACTCCGCAGGAAAGACCAACAGGACCACAGAAGTATCAACCCTGAAAGATGACAAAATGCTAAGGGAAAATTCTGAATTTGTATCTTTGCAGGGTACTTCTATCAGTAATTATATTGTTATTTTTTGTTCACATTTTAAAATAAACCACCACTCACATCCATAAGCTGTCAGCAGTTCTTCTGATGTTGGAGGTCGCCGGGGATCTTCATCCTCTCTAGGCTTTATGATGTCAATGCCATATGTAGCTTCTAAAACATGTCTTGGAATATTCTGGCAAACATAAGCTTGTCAAGGAATCTACTTCTCTGAACTGACCCTCCTCCTCCTCCCCATGGCATCTTCTAAGAACATGTATTTCAGCACCATGGTGACAAAAAACTTTCCACCTCTCCTAAGAAGTATGATTATTCTTAATTTTAAAAGACTTTCAGTCCTTCTTTTAAAAAAAGCCTTATGCACCAAATGTATGCACCTCCAAATGTATCCTTTAAAAATATTATCTCTGAAACAGACTTCAAGATGACAAATTTTTACCTAAATACATTACAGATTTGTGAGATAATCCTAATTCAGAGATAAGTCACACAATCTTTGTTTCTAATCCTTACAATTATGTAAGGAGGGATGATTTTTACCTCCCCTGTTTAATTACCCAGATTTTTCTGAAGCTCCAATATACACAGAACAACCACAATTTTGGCACAGCACCAAGGATATTAGTGATACAGGTGGGACATGGTCTCTCATCTGGTCAATCGGGAGGATTCCACTGCAAATCATCTCGGCTTTGGTAGAGACAAAGGAGGGCATCACCAGGCCTGGGCAGTCACACAGGCAGAGGCCGGGTTCTACATAGAGAGTCTGAAGGACAAGTAAGGGGGTTAGGCTGGGCACACGGCACAGGAAGGGGAAGAAGAGCAGCACACGAGCGGCAAAGAACTCCAGAAAATACTCAGAGGGAGGAACTGTCTGAGGAGTAAATGCAGAGGCTGATGCTGTGGAAATACCTGAAAATGCTTGGTGTGGCCGGGCGTAGCAGACACAGATACCTTCTTGTTGCCTAGGATGGTGTTGATTGTTGAACTCTTACCAACGTTTGGATAGCCCACCTAGAAGGGAGTCAGACAGAATGTCTACAGTAAAAGTTGGCAATCTTCACAGGATGCCAAAAGCCTACCCTATCTAAAAAGCCTGCATCACAGGATGCCAAAAGCCTACCCTACCTAAAGGAAAGAACACTGGATCAGAGGGCAGAAGACAACCTTAAAAGTTTGCATTCTGGTATATCTTGTAAGTCACGAATCCTGTAGGGATTAACTGGGAGACTGCAGAAGGTGACTAATACGAAGAGGGGTGTAACCAGTTTAAGCCTTGAGAAGTTCACTCTTGGAGCTGGGCTTCGTCTGTCACACATGGCCTGCTCCTACGGCTCCCACGGGCAACAAGAAGCCTTCAGTTCCCTGTGGCACCAGGGCCTGGCTGGTCTCTGGGGTTCCAGGGCAGTGGGAATACAGACCCTCATCAATCAATTTTATGACCTATCTCATCTTACCAGTCCAACAGTAAGTTGTCCATCCTTCACCTTCTTTCCAGAGTGCAGCTGCTTAAAGACCTCCAGCAATTCCTGCTTGGATACCAAGTGACTAAAATTGTGTATTTGCCTCTTTTGTGGGGTGTTCCTTCCTTGAGCCTCAGAATCCACAGTATGGCCCTCCTTGCAGTCCTGGCCACAGGCTTCCTCATCAGAGCTGCTGCTGTCTTCCAAACACGTCTGCCAGTCCTCCTCCTCCTCCTGACAGTCCTCATACTCGCTCTCATCTTCTTCACTACTGGCAGCTTCACCAAGTGAAAGATGTTCAGTCTCTTTGTGTAGAATTTCAGCTTCGTCGCAACTGGAGTTTTCAAACTCGGCTGTGATAGCTTCTCCAGTGTCTCCGTTTACGTCTTCCTGATGAAATAACAGAAACCACATAAGTTCAGAAGTGTGTAACAACTGCACTTTTCACTCCGGTGAAAACACTCAGAGTTGGTTATCTAAGATGAACAGAGGACAAAAAACATTGTGAAGAAGAGGGAAGGTGACAGATGGAGGAGACGAGATAACATGAGAATATAACTGAACTATCAACAGTGGTGCCCTCTAGAGGTGGACCTTCACATCACACATTTTTGTTACTTGAACTTTGAACAAATAACATCTATTATTTTTCTAATAGATAACTCTTGTCTAAGGCCATACTACCCTGAACACCTTGATCCTAATAGATAACTCTTTTATCTATTAAAAAGAGAGTAAGAATTTAGAAAAGTCTGTGTCAAGCTGATTTCCTTGGCAGTACTTTTGCAATGGACTGTAGAATAAAATAAAAGCATTCTCATTAACAGTAAAACAGTTAACATTCTCTTCTATGCACAAAGCAAGATGGGTATAATTTATAATATATATATATTTGCATTTTCAAAGACATGGATTTTCATAGTTAAGGAAACTTCTTTTATAACTGCCTTTAATAAATCATAGCACCATGGAGCACAGGTCCCTGTGTGTGAAACATGAGAGCAACAAAACAATGCTGTGCATGGAAATTATTCACCAAACAATGATTTTTTTTTTGGAAACAGAATGGTAAAAATCATTTACAATTCATGGGTATATTAATCCTTCTGGATGAATTGCAAGTTGGAATCAAGTTTGCCAGGAGAAATAACAACCTCAAATATGCATATGATACCACTTTAATCACAGAAAGTGAAGAGGAGCTGAAGAGCTTCTTGATGAGAAGAAGTAAAAGTAAAAGAAGTAAAAGAGAAGAGTGAAAAAACTGGCTTAAAACTCAACATTCAAAAACTAAGATCATGACATCTGGTCCCATCACTTCATGGCAAATAGATGGGGAAAAATATAAACAGCGACAGACTTTATTTTCTTGGGTTCCAAAATAACTGCGGACGGTGACTGCAGCCATAAAATTCAAAGATACTTGCTCCTTGAAAGAAAAGCTATGACTAACCTAGACAGCATATTAAAAAGAAGAGACATTACTTTGCCGACAAAGGTCTGTACAGTCAAAGCTATGGTTTTTTTTTCCAGTAGTCATGTATGGATGTGCGAGTTAAACCATAAAGAAGGCTGAACATCAAAGACTTGATGCTTTTTTGAACTGTGGTGTTGGAGAAGACTCTTGAGAGTCCCCTGGACAGCAAGGAGATCAAACCAGTCAATCCTCAAGGAAATCAGTCCTAAATATTCATTGGAAGGACTGATGCTGAAGCTGAAACTCCAATACCTTGGCCACCTGATATGAAGAACTGACACACTGGAAAAGGCCTTGATGCTGGGGAAGATAGAAGGCAGGAGAAGGGGACGACAGAGGATGAGATGGTTGGATGGCATTATCGACTCAATGGACATGAATTTGAGCAAACTCTGGGAGATAGTAAAGGACATGGAAGCCTGGTGTGGTGCAGTCCATGAGACCACAAAGAATTGGACATGACTTAGCAACTTAACAACAATCATTCTGAATTCTTATGGATAATAAAGCAGAAATACAACAGTTTACAGTATTACCAATTCTTATCAATAAGGATGAATTGATTTAGATTTAGAAATGATGCAAACCTATCATTTCCAAATAATCTACAGGAGAGGGCATGATCAACTCAGTTAAATAGGTATCCTACATTTTAGGGAAGAAACAAAGTCAGGGAGAAGAGGTATGATTTCACTGTCATTTCAGGTGACTCAAAAAGAAACTTGGAATTGGAAGCAATTTCTATAATGAATGTCAAGAAGTCACTGTGTACTATTCTGAATCATTTAAAAGTATGAAAGAGGCAGAACACAAGAATGTGGACTGAACATGGGTATGTACTAGGAAAACTAAGGCTTGAAGCAGTTTAGGTTCAGGAAAAATGATAAAGGCAACATAAGGACTTTGCAGTAGTTACATCAAAAATTTAAAGAAGAGACCAATTGAAAAAGTATATACAGGTCCCTTGCTAAGACTAGCCAGTGAGGCACTCTCCACCCCCTTCTGATGTCTATGTCAGAAGCTTTATCTGTCCCTTTTTCACTTTAATAAAACTCTGCTACACACACACCAAAAAAAAAAAAGAAAGAAAGAAGGGAAAAGTCCATCTTTTGGGGAACACGGTGCAATTTAACAAATGGTCAAGAGAAAACAAAAGTACTCAATTAAAAAAAAAGTCTCATTAAAAAAAAAATAAGAATGGTTAAATCACCATGGCTGTTGCTGCTGCTAAGTCGCTTCAGTCGTGTCCGACTCTGTGCGACCCCAGAGACGGCAGCCCACCAGGCTCCTCTGTCCCTGGGATTCTCCAGGCAAGAATACTGGAGTGGGTTGCCATTTCCTTCTCCAATGTATGCATGCATGCTACGTCACTTCAGTCGTGTCTGACTCCATGTGATCCCATGGACAGCAGCCCACCAGGCTCCTCTGTCCACAGGATTCTCCAGCCAAGAATACTGGAGTGGGTTGCCATTTACTTCTCCAAAAAACCATGGAGAAAGAACCAAACTTCAGATAGGTGAAAAAATAGTGAATATCTATTTTTAGTAAGTTCATGCTTGATATTCAAATGACAGATGTGATTAGATACGATATCACAACAGTAGCTGGTAACAACCTGGAAAATCGTGAACAGAGATTTCAGAAGACTTAGGAAGAATAAATAGGGTTCAACTTTTAGAAAGGAAGAAAGAATATCTTCCATAAACCAAGCACTGGTAATCCAGTCTGACAGGGAAACAATTCCACAAGTTAGCTGACAGTCAGCAACAGGAGGCAGCAAAGATTCCCTGAGAACAGATCATGCAAACAAATTCCGTTTCCCTTGGGAATCTACTCCTCGATTGTCAGTTCAGGGAATACCACAGATGTAAAACTGATCCTTTTCCCATTTTTAACAGGGCCACTGGGTTGCTGTATCAGGGCTGAGTGATATATTGATAAATAATTATTCAGCACTGCAACTAGACACCAACTTCCAGGAAGGATTTGAAACAAGAGAAGCCATGGTGAAGAGGACAGCCTATGAAGCCAGATTGCCCAAGGATTACAAGCACTTACACTCTTTCTGGAGAAGATGAAATAAAACACAGAAAGTACTCAGAATAGCAGTGTCTGCTAAGAACAGGTTTTCTGTGGGTTAGCTTTTATTAACAACAGTAATAGCACAATAACTACTTTTATAGCCTTTCAAATACATCTTAAATGCTTGGTACACCTGTGCTTATTAAGTCCACGAAAGGTCACAGAACTGTCCTCGGCCCCAGACTACTCAACAGCGTTATCAATGAACATTAAGAATACACAGAAGGGCCAACACAAAATCTGCAGATGATTCAACGGTGGAAGAAGAGAAAAGCAAATGACACATCCAAAATGAATTCTACCTTGTCCGCAAACCACTAATATTTAGGAGTTACATGTCCTAAGCTGAGCTAAAAATAAAGTGAAAAACTTTCCCCACATGTAAAGATTGATGAGCTGTGCTTGGTAAAATCTTATCTTTTAAATACTGAGTTGGTCAAAAAGTTCATACAGATTTTTCCCTTAAGGTAGTACGGGAAAACCAGAACAAACTTTTTGGCCAACCCAATATTTGCGGGATATGGTTGTTCATAGGTTTAATGAGCCAAAAGCATAAGCTCCTTTGAAAGGAGGTGAATTAACAAAAACTCTGAATTCCTGGGAGTATCCTGATTACAAGAAATAAGAACACATGCCCTGGGCAAACCACATCTGAAAGACCATACTCATCAGTGGCCACCCATTGTAGGTGCTCTCCTGACTCAGGCAGAGAGGCCCTCAGCGTGAGGAGCGCGCTGGAGGACAGGTCTATAAGGAGCGGCAAAGCAGAAAAATGTATCTTCTGCAGAAGAGGGAACACCGGGAGAAAGTAAGAGGCCTTAGATCAAAGTTAGGAGAGCTGAGCCTCACTGGACTGGATGAAGAACTTTCACCCTGGAGAGAAAAAGAATGAGACATGTGGTATGTCTGGCTGCAGACAGTATGTGACTGTCTGCCAGGGAGGTGGACGGAAGAAGTCCTTCACAGAGGTAGAGCTCACTAATTTGTGAGCTCACCAACAAGAAGGCGTGTATTCAGAGCACCCAGCTCCGGCCACTAACTAGTCAGCAATGGCTGATAAATAGAGGTGAGACAAAAGGAGGTGGACAGGAAAAGATACGACTTTAAGTCTCTTTCAGCTCCAAGATGTTATTGCTAAGTTCTTTCCATAGCTGGTTATCATTAATTTTTATTAGAAAATAACTCAAACTGTTTCTATCAAAACTGGGTTAAAACACATGGTGTATCTTAATTTAGTATTAACTCATTTCTTTGTTTTCAAAATAAAATCAAAAGAGATTCTAGTTGAGTCCAGAGAAGTTACTACATTCAGCTGTATCTGGATTTTGGTTTTGACTGCTCTTAGAAGTAACTGTGAAGTCATTAGGAAACGTCCTACACAACTTTCTGCCTAACATTTAAAACAATTATGTGTCTTCAGAGAAAGCAACTTTGCGACTCACTTTTCTGTAAGTCATCATACTACCCTACTGCTGCTGCTGCTAAGTCGCTTCAGTAGTGTCCGACTCTGTGCGACCCCATAGATGGCAGCCCACCAGGCCTCTCCGTCCCTGGGATTCTCCAGGCAAGAACACTGGAGTGGGGTGCCATTTCCTTCTCCAATGCAGGAAAGTGAAAGTGAAAGTGAAGTCACTCAGTCATGTCTGACTATCCTACTATAAATAAAGCCCCACAAATCAACAATAAGAAAAAACAAACAAAGCGCACTTAACAGAAACCGAAATCTTCCTCCCTGAAGTCCAACCTGAAGAAGTCCCAGTTACCTTAGAGTTACCCATCAGCTTAATGGCTTCAGCCAAAGCTGACCAGAAGATGACCTTTACGTTTTCTTTTTTGAAAAATTCAGCCCAGGCACTCCGCTGCTCGGCAGTCAACAAGTCTGCCTTATTTATCAGAATAACATTCTCCTTGTTGTCATCAATGGTTTTCACATAACATTCCTAGGCAAGACAAAGATATTCAGATATTTCTCCAAATGGGGAAAAATTTGGCTAATTATACTGAAGACCCCCTTCCCCCAGAAGCTATTACTAAAAGGTCTTACTGTCCCCAGTTTTAAAACAGTCCTAATACAAAAGATTTTTAATCATGGTACATTCTATGGATCCTTTCAGCAGGCTTTGAAAAGAAGTTAGGTCACATACACTTACAAACTCTTCACATAAAAAACTAAAGGGTACATGCTGATATATGGCAAAACCAAAACAATATTGTAAAGTAATTAGCCTCTAATTAAAATAAATAAATTTAAATTAAAAACAAAACAAAAGGGTAAAAAAGAAATGCTTTCCTGCCCTGTTCTCATTTCTTTATACAGTTTCTTTTAAGCAAAAATAAAGAACTGCTGATTTGTCAGTCAGCAAGAACTATTTTCAAGCCAAATGATGACAGCCAATAATAATCTTACCTTTTATTACAAAAAATATTTTTGAAGTCTAAAAGGAAAATAAGACCCAGTGATTAAATTAACTCCCAACCATAGCTTTCCATTAGGAAATACCCTAAAAATATTGAAAGCTGAATTAATAAGATTTCCTTATTTTGAATTTTGCTAGTCACCAGTAGATTTTAAAATAATGGTTCTACTATGGTCCTCAAACAGAAGTAGGAATACTTCATGTGTGTTCAGTCTTATTAATTCAAAACCTGTATCACCTCATTTCTAGTGCTCCTCACACCTTAATGATGACCCCTGCAGTATTTACAAACTTAGATCATTTGTAGAATACCACAGAAGGTAGTAACTATGGTGTGAGAAGAGAAAGCTTAGTGGGATGAAGGGACTAGGCATACGCCAAACTCAGCAAAATGCTACTTCATTTACTGTCTCTTCAAAAATGAGAAACATTGGCAAATGCCTCTGAACAAAGTGGCTTCTAAACTAAAACCTAGGAAGTTCAAGTGTTTGTGCGTTCCTGCAGACGGAAACAACTGTCTGAAGAAAACATCTGTCTGAAGGGCACCACTATGCAAGCTCCTGGCCTTGGAAGGAGTGGGGGACCGGATAGGGTGCAAAGGCTGGCCCAGAGCCACTGCTGTCAGTGACACGGTTCTCCCACTGCTGCTCCAAGGACAAGTTTGAATCTTGTCACGTTTTACTTACCAAATCCTCACACCTAAACAGGAGCGGATTTCGAGCATCTACTATCTGGACCACGATATCACTGAAAAACAAACGGGAGACGCCAATCACTGTGAAGTGAAAGGAAACAGTATTGAGAGCAGACATTCTCCATGTCAGGCGCTGATAGAGTTAACTTTCAATGGGCACAATTATCCCCAGTTTATATGTAAAGAAGCTGAAGCTTGGAACAGCTAAGTGGTCTATTCAAAGTCACAAGGTACTAAGTGATGGAGCTTGAAAGGGAACTCAAGTACTCTGGACCAGAGATCATGCTGTAATCGTAACATTTTCCTGCTCTCAATATGCTAAAAATTTTAACTATACCTTCTTGTCATCTCTCCTGGAAAGATTAAAGAGTTATTTCAAAGATTTCAACCCAAGGTGAGGTTGACTGTATGCTCAGCACCCAGTCTACACTTGTGTTAAGCAAGGCCTCAAAAAGCCCTGATACATCACCTGATCACAGCTGCCACTATAAACCTCATTGAAACCCTTCTGACATGTAGCAAATCATCATTCACCAGTTTCAAGAATGTGCTTAAATGTAAAGATTCAAAATAGTGAAGTATCAACTGAAGTTGCCATGGTGAAGCAGGAAATGATGAATCCAACCCCTTTCATCACACAGAAGATGATGGAGCAATGTGAAAACTTTCCGTGCAGACAGCAAGTCCCTCGAATTCTCACAAAGGTAGCGGGGACCAGCAGGCCAGCACTGTACGACTTAATACTGCACTTCTCCGGTAGGATCCTCCCTGCCCTCAGCCTCTGCGGCTAGAACGCCGTGACCACAGCTGGGAGGGAACAAGCTGCGCATGTGCCAGCACCTTCTAATAGTCTTCCCAATCCATGTCCGGTTCACTCTTCCTCAAGTAACTCCTATGCAACTATGCTGAACACCAAGGAAATGTGTTAAATCAAGGCTACCATTCAGGGCAGAGCTTTTGACAAATCTGGGTTTGCATTTTCCTTCAGAATAAATTTCCAGCATAATCTTGTGAGTAAAGGAACTCATAGACTTGCTAATTTCTGACAAGATGCTTAAAAAGTTCTCTAGTTAAGTGGGTCCTAGTATTTCCTTCTTTAAGGTAATATCTACTGCTTTCCAACTGTAAGGATTTAACAGTAAATGCAAAAATGACTGCAAAAAACGGACAAAGTCTAATGAACCAAAGTCCATAAACATTACGTCTACCTGCCAAACAGGCAGAAAAAATAACCAGCTTAGACACACCAGTAAGAAGACAAGTTTAAGATGGCATGCTTTGTGTACTGAATTAAGATGCAGGGCAAAGTGCCAGTTATGTGCTGCAAAGGCTTGATGCAACGCAACGGAAACGCCCTGTCTGACCAGAAGCAGCATTCTGCCCTCCGTGCCTCAGCGGTTTCCTGCATTTCAATGAAATGTCATACACCAAATCCTTTCTGATAACTATTCTTGAACTTAAAGAAACAGATGACATAGCTAGCCTGTTATCAAACAGGAGACATCTGCCGCTTTACAGAACATATCAATAAATATTTCCTGTTAAGAGACACAGCAGGAGTCACTTTAATGATATTTTTATGTAATTCAGATCCACTTCCATGTGATACAGCAACAGAACAAGTGATGCCGTAATCCAATTGAAGCTACAAGTTTCAACAGGTCCAGGCTTACTCTGGGGAAACAAACAGCTTATTTAGGGGCATAAAAAATAAGGGCCTTCCCGTTAAACATGGAAAAATTCATATGGTTACCATTGTTCCCTCTCAAGACCTACAAAAATGAAAGTAAAGGCTGGAACTCATTAGGACAAAAAGAGCAACTCAGAAAGTTAGTCAATGAGAAGCAGGCCTGTTCACACTCCAGAGCTCTGAGAAAGCTCAGGATCAGAAGCATCAGATGCAGCTTTTGAGACAAGGGCAAGGTGTGGGGCTAAAATCACTCTGAACAGGGAGGGATTAGGTCCATTCCCTTGTTCCATTCAGCCAGGCGGCCACACTTCACCCCATAGCCCCTCAGCCCTCTATCCCAATGGCAGAAGCCAGGCTTTATTGTGGAGAAGATGAACCTGAGAGGCTCCAGAACTAAGACCTCAAGCATAGGAGAAGGTGGGAAAGAAATGCCATACTGAAGAGGAGGATTAACGTCAGTCGACATATACCCCAAATGGTGCAAAGGCCCAGTCCCCGTGTAGTATATCATCACCTTTACCCCGTTCCTGGCAGACGAAAGTGCTTCTCTTTAAGAAACTGACTGATCCTAGGGAAAACACCCTAGATACGAACATCTTAGGGTATCCCAACCAAATAAAATTGATCTCTGCTCAGTCACCACACAGAGAAGTTCACCTGGTGGCAAAATCACCCAAACAGAAGTTCGTCAATCAGCTTTGTAACACTTTGTTTTCTTAAATATGAACAGATGGCAAACATCACTTGATATCTGTGGAAAGCCTCTTACACAAGTCAGAAACCAGAATAAACAGGGAAAAAAAGAAATATGGAAAAAGACAGACAATATATGAAATAGGAGAAAATCTAGAATTAAAAAATAAACTAAGAGTGTGCAGATGGGGGCATTCCCTCAAGGTAGAAGTTTCAATATTTCACACTGTTATCAATCCTCTTTGGAAAAAAAAAAGCGCATTTTCAGCAATATACATCCTAACTGCATGAAGGAGACATCAGTCCACGTCAGTCCCCAAAAGAACCATAATGGGTCTTCCTAAGCCCCATTCAAACCTAGGTCAATCTAAGGTCTGCATGGAGCCTGGCAATTAGCAGCAACCTTCCCCTTCCTTCCGGAGAAGGCAATGGCACCCCACTCCAGTACTCTTGCCTGGAAAATCCCATGGATGGAGGAGCCTGGAAGGCTGCAGTCCATGGGGTCGCTGAAGGTCGGACATGACTGAGCGACTTCACTTTCTCTTTTCACTTTCATGCATTGGAGAAGGAAATGGCAACTCACTCCAGTGTTCTTGCCTGGAGAATCTCAGGAACGGGGAAGCCTGGTGGGCTGCCATCTATGGGGTCACACAGAGTCGGACACGACTGAAGTGACTTAGCATAGCATCCCCTTCCTTTAGGCTTGGAGATTTGCCTTAATATTTTCACCTCCTCACATCCCAGCCCAATGACCCTCTCTACCCAAGGGAGCAAGATGGGCTGGAGGCATGTAAATGACTTTTAAGAAAAAGAGATAATTTGTGTTATCATAAAATTCATCCTTTTAAAAGTATACAATTTAGTGGTTTTTAATACAGCCACAAAGTTGTATAACTATCACCACTAATTCCAGAGCATTTTCATCACCCTAAAAAGAAATGTAAGTGACTTTTACAAATTTAATCCAAGCCCTTCTTCTTCGTAATAATGCTAAATATGCTAATATTCTTTCCCAAGAATCCCAGTGAAAGCATCCTGTTTCCTAACGTTCTTACTGGGTATATTTTATAGATTAAACACACACACCCCTGCTCCCCGAAGGCTTATTGTTAAAAGCATCATTTCAAATATAAGGTTAATTTAAGGGGTCCTTATAAATAACTCATACACTCTTTTGACAAAAATAAAAACCCTTTAGCAGTAACAAAGAATGAGATTGAAGAAAGCTGATTCATCAATTTCTAACTATCAGGATATGGCAATGATCGAAAAATCTCCCATTCTCAACTTACCAAAGTCATTCTCTTATTTTCAAATCCCAGTTGAAACAAATCACTCCTAAATTCCCCCAATACTACTAACTGTTCCTTCAGCTCTGACTTGGCCCGTGATCCTTCATCTGTAACACAGCAGGACTCACACTTCATCTTGTATTTTACTAGTATTTCGTCAACTTAGTGCAAGGATTGCATTTCATCTATCTGTGTGTCCCTGGTGTTTGACCCCTCCCCAAAACACATTTGCTCTCTGCAAGCAGACACCAATCCTTTTTCACATCTGTATTTTCCATGTTACTAGTATGAATTCGTATACGTTTGCTGAAATAACTATAGGTGGTTCACAACTCATCTTACAGAAAACAATCATTAAGTTTATCGATGTGTTTTATTAATAACAACCCCCCCCCATATTTTAAAAGAAATGTAGGATCACAGTTTCAGTTTTTATAATAATTCTCAGTAGCCCTTTGTATAGCTTGATCCTGTTCCCTTAACCCCTCTCTGGGCTCACAAACATATATAACATGCAAATCTAACATAACACCATCACCACATCCTTCTTACACCAGAAGAAAACGGTAATCTACCTTCTCTCAATCACCCTCCACAGTTGGCGCCAAAAGTCCAAATTTCTTTCAAATGGTGTCAATATCAGGTTTTGTTCCTCTTCCAACCTGGTTTTAGAATGAGAAGTTTATCTTTCTGCTAGATTTTGATAGTTAGGTTTCAAGTGATATAAATACTCAAATTCATTGCATTAAAAAATAAGCATGCAAATATTAATTGTCAAATGATTTTTATATCCTTTCTGTTGAGTTAATATGTAAATCAAATTTAAATTTTCTACTCAAGCTTTTAAGTCCTAGAGGTTTATCCATCACACTGGAAGAAGGCTCCAGGGAGCAGTGATCAACTCCAGAGTGACAAATGGCGGGAGAAGGATATGAAAAGGAGAAAAGGCCAGGAATGCAGAGATGAACTCACAACCTTTGTGCAAGGAAACACATGCACAAAGCAATGTGGCTTGCACACACACACTAATTTGCACTTATAAGATGAAATCTACCATTTCTCTTTAAAAGAACAAAGCCTTAAAAATGCAAACAGCAATGCAAGGACACCAACATGCCTAACTTAAAATTTCAAGAAAATTCTTCATGGAGGTGAACACTCACCAGACAAGCTGACGTCTCCATTCTAGAAAGTTATCTTTCTCTGCTTGTTTGAGTTCTTCTGGGCTAGTTTTTTGGTCCCACTTTGGTCTGAAACAATCATAAAAAAAAAAAAAAAATCCACATGAGTTACCAAAACAGAATAGGATAACTGGATTTAATAATGGCAGTTGAGAAAAGAAAGCAGAAAAAAGTGAACACCAAATAAAAAATTTTACATTTAGTGGATTTGTTATGCCTTTTGATATACATTTTTACTCAACTCACCTCCTTGGTATACACAGGAACTGTTTGTTTTCTTCATGGAGTTTCTTAATTCTCTGGTTCTCCTCAAAAGATAGTAGTCCAGTTCTAGCCTCAGGAGGCACAAATTTAATATTAAGCTTCTCTATCCATAGGGGGGAAAAAAAAGTACTGCTATTTAAGAGGCGGTGAATTCATTACTTAGAATACTAAAAATATGAGCACCTAAAACAGAATTTAAGCTTTCTTGATCTACATAGATTTCCCTAACCTAAAAAAAAGGAAAAGATCTTTACTAAATGTTTCAAAAGGTCAACCACTTTTTCCAGTACTGATTTTTATAAAACTCCATATGCTAAATGCATTTCTTGGAACCAGAAACAATAGAAATGGGAAGCAATTGAAAATATTCATTACAACCAATCTCCTCATTGTACCCATGGAGAATAATTATAAGCCAAAGGGACTGAGGGGAAAAGCAAAGTTCAGCAAGGAGACGCACTCCAGTCAAACTGGTGAGCTACTACAAAGCTAGAATTTACATAAAACATTTATTAACATTCACAATTAAGCTGTACAAGAATTTAAAGGAATAAAAAAACACCCAGTGTATGTATAAACCAGAGGCTTCTGCTCTAGGCTTTATCCCCTGAAGCTGCTCCAGGCCTCTCTACTGCACCTCTCCACACAGCCACCTAGTCTCTGAGGCAGGTGACTCCAGTGAGATAAGCACTTGGGAGCCAGCTACGCTTCTTACCCAAATGCTGAGAGGAGGTCCTATTCAAGGATAACAGGTCATCTTCAGCAATGGTTCTCTTGATCTTTAGGCAAAGACGGCAATCCACTACCCTCATGTGACCATCAATACTGGACGGTCCAGTCACCATTCTCATCATGTCATCCTCAACCACCAGTCAGAACACACACCCCTCTAACCCCATGCTTGATCATTTTTTAACATTAATTTCTCCTTCCAATGGTGACCTCCTACCCAATGTTCCCACTTAATATGGGAACTTACTCACCATGATGTTAACTGGTCTCTTCCCTGATGAGAGACTGAGTTTCTCGAATTTGACATGACAGATAACCACAGATACTTTTTAGAGCTTAATTTTAAAACCGTGGCACATTTTGAACTTCCCTGTTGAACTCAACTGACCCTTCCGCACTGCTCCTGGGATATCTGCCTTTGGGTTAAAAACAGCTCCCTATGACTTTAGGAAGATTGGCAAAACACCCCCAAGTAGACTTACTTGTATCTAGTCAGCAAAGACAGAAACGTGTTGGAGGCACTCAGCAACAACTTACCAGCTACAAACTCTGTTCCTGCAAGTTCTGCAGTGGCAAGGAAGTCATCCAGGGAACTCTGTTCAGTCACGGACTGAAGATTAAGTCGACCCCAATCATAGCCATCGTTGAGCTCACTTGTGTGTAGCTATGAGTAAAACATACAGCTGCTTTCTTCTGCTCTTCACATCCAAATAAACGCTATGTTCTCAAAAAACCATTCTATGGTCTTGAGGGTGGTGTTAGCTCTTTTAGTCAACACTAGTAACAGTTAACATTTAAATGGGTACTTTCTTACCTCGTAATAGTTATTTTCCTTTTACTTTCTTATTTAATTTTCAAAATCTTTTGAAATAAACTTCATATCTCCATCAGGATTAAACTGGAGAGAATAAATTGCCTATAGTCATAAGCTAATAAGTGGCAGAGCTAATATGTGGTTTATAAATCCATAAACCATATACTCTGGTTCTGGCAGCCACTGTTGGTCAACTTTTTTAGACAGACACCCACAGTAAGCAATACACTTCGGATAGTGACTTAAATGCTGTGAGATACTGTGAGATGCTGTGTACCATTCAGTATAGTGAAGTGAAAACAAAAGAATCCTGAAAGTTACCTTTATTACATTCCACACAACGTGGTATTTTCTTGAGTTTTATTCTGTGGGGTGAAAAGCTTGGCTAGTTGCCACTCACTGTTCTGATTCCAGACACACCTCAGTTTGATAAGATAAACATCATCCTAAGCTACATGCTCTGTACAGGTACAAATAAATGAAAAAAAACCTGAAGGTTAAAAGGCTATGTGGTTTGCCCAAAGGCCCCAGAATCAGCAAAAATCAGGGTAAGGATTAGAATCCAGTTCTTTGCTGAGAACTTTGTGAATTCTAACACTTCGAGGAATGAATGTCAAAATGACAATTACAAATCAATCAAACCACTTCATCCGCTCTTCAAGGATCCTAAAGCTATGACCGTTTCCAGGCCCAGGAAGCTACTAGGCCGGCCAAACTTTGGAGAAATGCTGTCCAGTTCTGAGTAATACCACTAGGGAATAAAAAAAAAGTGAAGCACGAATCTGAGTTATTTTGTACTTCTGCTACCAACCAGCGGCTCTTGGAGGATCAATTCTTTAGAAAAATGAATACAACAAGAAGTAGTTTTTGCGTCATTCCTGTGAGGAAACTTCCAAATGCTTCCACGGCCTACAGGATAAATATCAAACTTTTGCCCTGGTTTCTGCCCTGGTTTTCAAGATCTCACTCCGACCTCATCACATTAGCCTCCACCTATGGGCCCTGTGTCTTGCTAGGAGGGCCTGTTTATCCGTCTGGTCGATTCTAACGGTCTTGAGCATTTGCGCATTTCAGTATCCCAGAGGGGCTGGGGGTGGGCCTAGAACGGATCCCCGCCGTTACCGGGGCGCAACTGTATTCATCCCTAGAAACCCTATTTTGGCATCATTTCCTTTGAATATTTCCCTGAGAACCTTGACCGTAAATTTCGCAGCGTTCAGACTCACAACTAGGCAGAAAGGCTGAGAAAGACGTTTTTACCCAGGAGTCAGTGTGGCGGTGGCTACGGCTCCGTTGAACTTGCTGGCGGATAAGAGCCCGGCCAAGGGTTCCACCCTCTGGCGCTCTTCTCCGTCCCATGCTTGTCCAGAAGACGAACGAAAAGCAGCAAGTTAGAGTCACACCAGTTTGCTGGGTATTCAGGAGCGCGATCTCCGGAAGTGACGTGTAGACGAGCCGAAGTGGTTAAGGCCCGACATCGCAGGGAAACAGAATAATCTGCCTCAAATCTCCACTTATATATCTCACACTTGCCACTACGATAGAAAGTAAATGCAAAAAGTGGCCTCAGAGCTTAATTTTCAATATATATTCCTAAGAATATCTCAAAGTTGGATAGGGCGAGTAGATTACACGAATGGTACCTTCTAAATTTGTGCGTCGACTTTTAGTGTTCGGGGTACAACTAGGAGATTCGGAAAAAAATGGCCGGGCATATTTGCGGTAGCAGCCACGCCTCCGGTTAATTTCGTCAGGAGGAGGAGGAGGTGACGTGCGTGTAGAGTGTTCTGGAGCGCTAGGTGGCGTTGCTTCCTGGCGCTAATTTTCGGCCTAGTGTTGTAAGGTGTGGCTTTACTGCTGTCACGCCTGGCAACTAAACAGCTTTGTGTTTACTTGGTCTTCCTAAGCTGTGAATTGGTGAGAAGAGTTCCTGCGTGGATGGCCTTTTGGAATGGAAAGAGCTTGACAAGGTTGCAAGGAAAGCCAAAGGAATCTGACTTAAACGTGTTTTTTTTTTTTTTTTCCAAATAGCTTTTAAAAAAGTGTTTAAAACTTCCAGCTAGAATTGTATTTAAATTTTCCTATAAATTAAAATAAAGTGAAAGCAGTGACCCCGCTCCACTCTTTGCGGCCTGACTTTTGCTCCTCACTTTATCTTTAGAGAAGTCAAATTAAAGTTATGAGGGTGTTGGGGGTTTTAACTCCATTCTCATTAATCAGAACACCTCATTGTTGTGATGCTCTGAGAGCAAGCAGCATGCCCAAATCATAGCTGAAATATATTCGGTCAGGCATCAAACCCAAGTCTCCTCAATATTTTATCAGTTCCTGGGGCGGATAAGAGGGGAGAATGAGGGTTGTTATCGTGTATTTTAGAACCCAGTTCTTCCCCAACTTTGATGTGCATGTGAACCCTCTAGGAATCTTGCTAACGTGCTGATTCTGACTGATAAGGTCTAGGGTCTGGCTGCACTGGGTTCTTCCAGGAGATGATGATGATGTTGGTCTGGCCCACAGGCCACTCTGAAGAGCAAGAGAAGTCCATTTCCTGCTGGTGCAGATGAAGATCCTGAAGAGCACTGGCTAGAAGTCAGTCACAGCAAGTCTGGGTCAGGAAGAGCTGGAACCATATCCCCCACCCATGTCTGCATTCCCTGGTAAGCCCTGCTGTGGGCTGTATCTCACTGCTGACTCTAACTGAATTGGAGTGCACTTTGGGAAACATGCTGACAAACCATGTAGTAGTCGGCAAGGCTTTGGGAAGGTGGTGCTCACAGATCAGTGAAGGAAAGCATTAGAACGTGGTTTCTTCCATCTGTCAACTTAGAGACAGCATATCTTTAAAAAACCTGAGAAATTTCCGTGGCAGTCTACCGATTAAGACTCCACCCTTCCACTGCAGGGGGCATGGGTTGGATCCCTGGTCAGGAATTAAGATCGTACATGCATTGAGGCATGACCACAATAACATACAATAAAATTGGGTTACTAAAACAAACAAACAACCCCCCCCCCCAAAAAAAAACCTGAACATCAACTCAGTTTCTGGCATTCTCTTAGAGCTGAGTGGATAAAGAAAGAAAGAAAGAAAGAAAATAAATGTGCTCAGTCACGTTTGACTCTTTGCGACTCTTTGCGACCCCATGGACTGTAGCCTACCAGGCCCCTCCGTCCATGGGATTTTCCAGGCAAGAGTACTGGGGTGGGCTGCCACTTCCTTCTCCAGGGGACCTTCCTGACCCAGGGGTCGAACCCAGATCTACTGTGTTTCAGGCAGGTGCTTTACCCTCTGAGCCACCAGGGCTCAGTGGAAAAAACTAACTCATAAAGCAAGATTCAGTGAACTTTATATTCTAGTGACAATAATAATGAAAGGATGTAAACAAACCTGCCACCTAGAGCTCAGTTAGAAACTTGGGACTTCACTTTCATTTCCTCTTCCAGATTTTGTCACCTTCAGTGATTTAAGGAAAACAAACACTTTTGGTTTCTATTGTTATTCTTCTCCTAGGCGTCAAAAAATCTGGATCAAATAAAGTGATAATTTAATCAAGATAGGGCATCAAAAAGACACTGACATCGTAAAATGTCAACAACTACTCTTAGCTGACAAATAAGTAAGGCATAAAAAAAATCTACTCCCCTCTGAGATATTCCTCAAATCTACCACTGACAAAGAACTAAATCTCAGCTTTCTTATCTGGTTAATGAGGATAATAATAATTCCTGTCCTGCAGAGGTAGTAAATGAGATAATGCTGCAAGATCATTGCCTAGTATTTTGTGTTCATTTTCACAACTGAAAAAATTTTTTCCCCAACAACTGGATAATGCCGGTGAGATTCCAGATGTATAATTGGTTCATACTGAAGGATTATGAGGCTAGTTCAGTGAGAGGGCAAGGAGGAAGGGGAATTGAGGATGCTGATGAGACACGATTGTGGGATCTAGATTCAGAGGAACAAAGTGAGATGGGGGTACAGGGAATGGTGATGGTGATGGTCAAGGGCGGAGAAGGTGTTGGTTGCTGCTCCTGAGTGAGGAAGTTGCAAAGATGAATCAGCCCAGCCCCTACACTCTAACTACAAAAGCCATTCCACCCACACACTTCAGGGAACAACACAACCCAGCCAAACTCCCTTCATCACTTTGTCACGACAGTGGAAATGTTTGTGTCTGGAAGACTAGTCAGATCTTCCTAATACCCCATATAGCTGAGACCTGTTGAGGCCAAGATTCCCTAAATAGCTGACTCCTGGGGAATGTTGCATTGATTTGGAGCTTGGAAACCTCCTATTCAGTTTCCAAATAGCAATATGGGGTGTTCCTCATTCTTGATTTACTGTGATTCAACAAATGCAATTCCAAGTCCCCCAAACCTACATGCAGGAATAAACCTTGGAGTAGCTTTCTGCTCTCCAGCTTCACACTCTTGTGCCTCTGAGCTCCACCTCTCTCTGGGGATGGAGAGGGGTGAGTGGGTGGGTTTCTGTTTTGGTTTTGTTTTCACCCCTCGGCCAACAATGTGTCAGTGGCAGAAAAATTATCCCAAGGCAAGCTTGCAACCCTGCCCTCCCTCTTTCCCATTCTCTACACCAACTTCTTCCACAAGGACATTAAAGCAGTTTGCATAAGCCTGAGAGTTGTGAAAATAGAAGTCTGGCAGTCCCCACAGAGTCACTGAATCAGTAGGAAACTCCCTTCGATTATCTATGATTCTCAATTTATCCCTGTCGAAAATGGGTGGATTCCTACACATAAGCAAGTTTCAATAGTTCAGCAGTGACTATACATGATAAATTTGAGTCACTTCAAACATTGCTTTCCTGCTTGTGCAAGTCACTGTGTGTTCAATGAAACATGTAAAAGACCTCTCGTTTTGGTGGGTAGGCGACAAGATCCTATGTGTTCTGTATTTGAACCCATGAATTTTTCCCAACTCTTGGAGTTGTATGTGGAATTTCTGGGTTTTTTTTATTCCCAGATGACTCTGCAAATTATTTTTTCCCTCACAACAGCAAATAAGAAAGGGCACTATCTGTTTTCTGAACTTTTGGCAGTAGGAATTGAGATCCAGTGAAGTTCAGTGAAGTAATACAAAATAAAGAAGGTTCCTAGTAGAATGAATAATCAGCAACTCTAAAATCTTCAGATGGAAAGTGCCAGGTTTCTTTCATTTGTTCATTAATTCATTCATTACTAGTCTCTGGGGTTCAGCAATGGACAAACTCCCTGCTCCCATGAGTTTATATTTTAGTGGTCATCAGTCCAACAGAGGGACTCATCCAAGGTTAAATAGCTCAAGTCAGTGGTGGGGTGATGAACTATACCACCAGTAACTAATCCACTAGGAGGGCCTTCTGACCATTGGGATTTCACTGTTTGTCTCTAACTGTGGTCCCTCCCCTAAATCATTTTATTAGATACATCGATAATGTTAGCAGGTACACTTGGATGGCAAGGAAATGAGAAAAAGTTGGAGGAAGTGTGAACAGAGTCAGGAGAAAGTATATAGGGCCGTTTCTGTTCATCTGAAGGACTGTCATAGGGACAGGAGAGGATTGTTTTGACAAAGAAAGTGGAACTAGAACAAATAGGGAGAAACTACAGAGTTGCCATTTCAACCTGTGTGAGCCTTCTTACAATTGAAGTGGTTCAAAGATGGAATGACAGCTTTGAAAGGGAGTGAGCTCTCTGTCACTGGAGGTGTTTAAGCAAAGGCTAAATAATCAAGCATCAGGATGTTCTCAAGTAGGCTCATGCTTCAAAGTGGGTGTTGGAATAGATAATCACTAAGGTGCTCAATTAGGTAAGGTTCTTAGCTAATAGACTCCTTGCCCCTCCTGCTTATGCCACCCTTTGTTTCACTCCAATCTCTGAAATAATAGTAGCACAATGATGATCTCAGAGAAGGTGCCTAGGCTGGCAATATCAGCATGGTACCTTCACTATATAACCCAGGAAGAAGAGTACATCCTGCCCTCTTTGTCATGTAAGGGTCAAGGGCATCATGAGCCAATGATCTAGCAAATGTGCTCATTATTATTTATAAGTACTACAAGCAGCCCTGGGATTTCTTTGGAAGGAATGATGCTAAAGCTGAAACTCCAGTACTTTGGCCACCTCATGCGAAGAGTTGACTCATTGGAAAAGACTCTGATGCTGGGAGGGATTGGGGGCAGGAGGAGAAGGGGACGACAGAGGATGAGATGGCTGGATGGCATCACTGACTCGATGGATGTGGGTCTGGGTGAACTCCGGGAGTTAGTGATGGACAGGGAGGCCTGGCGTGCTGCGATTCAGGGGGTCGCAAAGAGTTGGACATGACTGAGCAACTGATCTGATCTGATCTGATCTGACAAGCACTTATTCATTGGAAGGACTGATGATGAAGCTGAAACTCCAATATTTTGGCCACCTGATGCAAAGAGCTGACTCATTAGAAAAGACCCTGATGCTGGGAAAGATTGAAGGTAGGAGGAGAAGGGGACAACAGAGGGGAAATGGTTGAATGGCATCACCAACTTGATGGACGTGAGTTTGAGCAAGCTCTAGGAGTTGGTGATAGGGAGGCCTGGCATGCTGCTGTCCATGGGATTGCAAAGAGTCAGACACGACTGAGAGACTGAACTGAACTGACTAGCACAAATGAAAATGTGGATTGAAGGCTCCAGTTTTAAAGATAACCATGCAGGCAGAGCAGTTTCTCTGTCCTCTGCCTTTTGAGGGAACAAACTTGGCATTCATCCCTTGCCTCTGGTGGTGCTGATGAGAAAGGCTCACTTGCAAGGCTCAGAGTTTCACTTCTCTTGACTGCCTTCTTATGCCTTTGCATTTCTGCCAGGCCCTTCTCCAGGTGGTAAACATTCCAAGCAAGCAGTGCTTGAAAGGCAGGGCTTCAAGGCAAGCCAAGTCAAAAAAACGTGAGAACATTTTTGGGGCCTTAGGACACAGGACGACCTCCAAAGTTTATAGACATCTAATCTGTCTATTTTCTTCTCTTACCCTTGCAATTTCCTACTATGGCCTTTGCTTTGAGTTGAATGCTGTCTTTCAAAAATAGAGATTCCAGTCTTAACCTGATATTATTTGAAAATAGGATCTTTGCAGATGTACTAAAGTGAAGACAGGGTTACATGTGATTAGAGTGGGCCCTATTGCAATGACAGATGTCCCTATAAGAAGACACAGATTTGGGCACACACAGAAAAGATACAAAACCGGGGGAGAACATCATCAGAGGAGGAAGGCAGAGACGGGGTGATGTGTCTACAAGCCAAGGAATGCCAGGGATTGCAGAAGCTAGGAAGAGGCAAGGAAGGATGCTATCTTCTACTAGCCTCAGGAGCTAAGAGAGAAAAAAAATCTCTATTATTTTCAGCCATTCTATTCGTGGTAATTTGTTATGGCAGACTTAGAAAGCCAACATAGCTTCTTATGATCTTAGAACCAGAGGGGAATTTGCTCAGCTCACAAGCAGGAAGGAGAGGGGCCAGGAAGAGGCAGCATCTTGCTCTGGGACCCTCAATGAGTCAGAGCTGGGACATGGGCGTCTGAGCTCTGACTCTGATCACAGCACATCCCTACTCAAAGGCCTCCAGTGACTCACCCAGCTTGCAAGATGCCTCTACCTGCTATTCAAGGTCCTCCAGACTCAGTCCCTGACCTGACTCAATGCAAAGAGCATAGCTTGGGAAAAAATATTTGCAAATGATGTGACCTACAAGGGCTTCATTTCCAAAACAGCTCATACAAACAGCTCATACAACTCAATGACAACAATAACAAAATCCAATTGAAAAAATGGGCAGAAGATCTAAGTAGACATTCCTCCAAAGAAGACATACAGATGGCCAACAAGCACATGAGAAGATGCTCAACATTGTCAATTATTAGAGAAATGCAGATCAAAACTACAATGAGATACCACCTCACATTGATTAGAATGGCCATCATCAAAGAAGCCTAAAAATAATAAATGGTGTGGAGAAAAAAGAACACTCCTGCATTGTTGGTGGGAATGTAAATTGGTGCAGCCACTATGTAAAACAGTATGGAGTTTCCTCCAAAAAACTAAAAATAGAATTGGCATATGATCTGCAATTCCACTTATGTTCAAACAAAACTATAATTCAAAAAGATACATGCAATTCTATGTTCCTTGCAGCACTATTCATAGTAGCCAAGACATGGAAACAATTAACAGATGAATGGATAAAGAAGATGTGGTACACACATTCAATGGAATACTGCTGCTGCTGCTACTGCTAAGTCACTTCAGTCGTGTCTGACTCTGTGAGACCCCATAGACGGCAGCCCGCCAGGCTCCCCCACCCCTGGGATTCTCCAGGCAAGAACACTGGAGTGGGTTGCCATTTCCTTCTCTACTACTCAGCCATAAAAAGAATGATATAAAGTCATTTCTAGAGACATGGATGGACCTATAGATTATCATACTAAAGTCAGAAAAAGACAAATACCATATGATATCCCTTATAGGTGGAATCTAAAATATGACACCACTCTAACTCTTTTACATCCTGCTTTCATTTTAAAAAATTGATGTAACATAAAATTATCCCTGTTACAGGGAATAATTAAGTGGTATTTAGTATATTCAAAATGTTATGCAACCACCACCTCTGTCAAGTTTTGTAACATTTTTATCACCCCAAAGGAAACCCTGTATACCTTAAGCACTTGCTCCCCCTTCCTCCATCCCTCCAGCCCCTGGCAATGCCCAACCTGTGTTCTGTCATTAGGGTTTCACTTTAGCATAATGTTTTTGTAGATCTCCACTTTCATGGACCATGGTGATTAGAATGAGCCCATCTGGATAATTCAAGCTATTTTCCCTGGTTATTTTCAGTTGGTTAGCAACCTTAATTCCATTTACAATCTTCCTTTCCCTTTGCCATGTACTGTAACTTATTCATAGATTCTGGGGGTTAGGACGTAGGCATCTTTGGCGGGGGTGAGATTGTTGGTGGTGGTTGTGGTTATTGTTCAGTCACTCAGTCGTGTCTGACTTTTTGCGACCCCGTGGACTGCAGCACAATAGGCTTCCCTGGTGTCCTTTGCCATCTCCTAGAACTTGTTCAAACTCATGTCCATGGAGTTAGTGATGCCATCCAGCCATCTCATCTTCTGTCATCCCCCTCTCCTCCTGCCTTCAATCTTTCCCAGCATCAGGGTCTTTTCTAATGAGTTGACTCTTCGAATCAGGTGGCCAAAGTATTGGATCAGTACTTCAGCATCAGTCCTTCCAATGAATATTCAAGACTGATTTCCTTTAGGACTGACTGGTTTGATCTCTTTGCAGTCCAAGGGACTCTCAAGAGTCTTCTCCAACACCACAGTTCAAAAGCATCAATGCTTTGTGCTCAGCCTTCTTTATGTTGGTGGTGGTGGTGATTATTCTGCCTGTTTAAGATGGTCAGAATGTGTCAAGGCACTGTCTGAACAACTGAAGGATTCTACTTACGTTTTGACTCCAGGAGCAGAGCACAGAGACGGTGGTAGTAATCCAGGGAAGGAGTGGATACAGTGCACAGAAATTGTGAACCTGATGCTCATCCAGAAGGTCTTGGATGAGGAGGAGGGCAAGGATAAGAGGTTAGGAAGGGGTTGATAGTGGGAAAAATGAAGTGGGGTAGGGCAGAGCTCCCTGCACTTTAGTATCTGTTCAATCATGAGAAGTTGAAGCACACATATTGCCAACCTCTAACACCAGATATCTGGTTTATGGGTGGGATCCAGGAATTTCCCCACAGAATTCTGATACAGCCAGGGGGTGAGTCTGCTCTGTGAGGAATGCTGATGTGATAGGAGTCAGGAATGAAGAGGGCTGGAAGAATAAGAGGCTGTAATCTCACAGTAAGATTTTGAAGTTGGAGAGTCCTTGAACCCACTGGAGTCATTCCCACCTTGGTGACTTCACACTGGCTGTGAACTCTGCCTAGCACAAAGCTGTCCAAATGCATAGTTTTAAATGTCCAGCAGCCACATTAAAGAAGTAAAGGGAAATGGGAAAAATTAATTTTAACAGCATATCCTACTAACTCAATGTAGCCAAAACATTATCATTTAATATATAATTACTATAAAATCATTGAATATTTTACATTCCTATCGAGGTCCTTAAAATATTGAATGTATTTCATGTTTGCATCACATTTCAATTTGGACCCAGCACTTTTCAGGTGCTCATTAGCAGCATTTGGCCCATGACTACCATTTTGGCCATCACAGGTTGGAATGCTCTCCCTCCATTTCTTTGTCTGGCTGGCTTCATCCCATCCAGGTCTCTGCCCAGAGAGGCCTTACCTGGCTATGCAGTCCAAACCAGCTACTTCCTCCTCCTGACATTGCTTTCTTTTCTTCAGAGACTCTTCACTAACTGATATTTTCTCAGGTGTTTGTTTGCTTGTTATCTGCCTCGCCACAGGATATAAATCCCATGAGGGCAAAGACCTGTCTGTCTGCTTTGGTGCAGTATCCCCAGCAATGACATCACATCTACAGTGGACTCTCGACAAATATGTGTTGAATGACTTTGAAGATCCCAGGTATGTCATTTGTCATGGCTGAAGCCAATGTTCATTCAGTGGGATGTAGGGGGAGGGGGACCAAGCAGGAAGAGCATTATTCGAGAAATAAGGTGGGAGAAAGCCAGCCCCAAAGCTTCGTGCAAGCTAAAAGGCTTACTCTTCGAATTTATGTTAGAGGCTGGGTTTCTTTCCGGCTGTGACTTGGCTGTGTGTTGGTTCTGCTGCTGGCTTATCTGGTTCTGTGAGAAAACGTTTCACCAAGTGTCACTCTTGCCTGGCACCAGTAGATGGGGCAGTGTCATAAAAAACAGTCTGTGGTCCGTGCAGTTTCTAGCCATGCAGTTTCGGTCAGCCCTTGCCAGCTGACTTTGCTGAGGTCTATTCTGGAACTGTTCTACATCTCAGGTCTACACGGTGTGTGTCTTACACATCGGAGTGCTCATATTTGCTTAAATCTTCTGTGTCCTCCCAGGTTGAAAATAAGCTTACTAAGAAGATAGCCCAGGAGCAGCTCTGTGAGCCTGTGCATCTGGGACATTGGGTCTGCTAGAAAGCCTGGCCTGCCAGTGGAGTCCTCCCTGCTGCTGTGCACCACTGTTTTCTCTGCCACTGCATGAAGCCCAAGGAGGTGCCTCTCGTGGAGGTTAAGACAAGCCCTAGCTCCCATCACCAGCGCCTCCACTTCCTCCCTAAACCCTTCTGATCCTTGGTTGTTCTTCACTGTTGTTCAGTCACTAAGTCGTGTCCGACTCTGCGACTCCACGGACTATAGCATGCCAGGCTCCTCTGTCCTTCACTGTCTCCCAGAGTTTGCTCAAATTCACATCCATTCAGTCGGTCGGTGATGCTATCTAATCATCTCATCCTCTTGCCGCCCCCTTCTCCTTTTGCCTTCCATCTTTCCCAGCATCAGGGTATTTTCCAATGAGTTGGCTTTTTGCATCAGGTGGCCAAAGTATTGGAACCTATCAGCTTCAGCATCAATCCTTCATTAGGATATTCAGGGTTGATTTCCTTCAGGATTGACTGGTTTGATCCCCTTGCAATCCAAGGGACTCTCAAGAGTCTTCTCCAGCACCACAATTTGAAAGCATCAATTCTTCAGCACTCAGCTTTCTTTATGGTCCAATTCTCACATCAGTACATGACTACTGGAAAAACCATAGCTTTAACTATATGGACCTTTGTCAGCAAAGTGACGTCTCTGTTTTTTAATGTGCTGTCTAGGTTTGCTATAGCTTTCCTTCCAATGAGCAAGTGTCTTTTAATTTTCATGGTTGAAGTCACCATCCACAGTGATTTTTGAGCCCAAGAAAATAAAATCTGTCACTGCTTCCACTTTTTCCCCTTCTATTTGCTATGAAGTGATGGGACTGGATGCCATGATCTTAGTTTTCGAACGCTGAGTTTTAAGGCAGCTTTTTCACTCTCCTCTTTCACGATCTTCAAGAGGCTCTTTAGTTCCTCTCTGCTTTCTGCCATCAATGTGGTATCATCTGCATATCTGAAGATGATATTTCTCCTGGCAATCTTGATTCCAGCTTGTGCTTCATCCAACCTGGCATTTCGCATGATGTACTCTGCATATACATTAAATAAGCAGGGTGACAATACACAACCTTGTCGTAATCCTTGAACCTCTGAGTAATTTGGAAATGTTAACTGCTTGAACATGATGTCTGCTTTTGTAGAGTCTAGACTTTGAAATATGGCCTAGCTAAAGGTCACTTGCTGCTGCTGCTGCTAAGTCGCTTCAGTCATGTCCAACTCTGTGCGACCCCAGAGATGGCAGCCCACCAGGCTCCCCTGTCCCTGGGATTCTCCAGGCAAGAACACTGGAGTGGGTTGCCATTTCCTTCTCCAATGCATGTAAGTGAAAAGTGAAAGTAAAGTCGCTCAGTCGTGTCCGACTCTAGCGACCCCATGGACTGCAGCCCACCAGGCTCCTCCGTCCATGGGATTCTCCAGGCAAAAGTGCTGGAGTGGCATGCCATTGCCTTCTCCGAAAGGTCACTTAGCACAAGTTAATTTGGTGTGGTTTTTATAGGATTTTTTTTTTGTTTGGACTACTTACTCTCTCTACTTCATTGCCACTATAAGATATTCCTGAAATGCAAGCAGAAGAGGAATTAACCTTGGTTTAAGTGGCTTTTTACAGTCCTAACCAGCTCCTTCCAACACCTTGCCTCCATTAACCTATCAGGGCAGTTGAAGGGTAAGTCATTATAGCACTGTTCTAATCACATTCTGGGCCCAGCCAGCCATGAAAAGGCCATTCCTTCTCTAAGAGACTAGGAGAGCCCAGAAAGCACGATCAGCATAATTCCTTGTTTGATCAGGAAATTTTCCTCTTTCACTTAAAAAAACTATTTATTTTATTTTGGCTGCCCTGGGTCTTTGCTGCTGGATGCAGGCTTTCTCTAGTTGCGGAGAGCAGGGGCTATTCTGTGGTTGCAGTGTGATCTTCTCATTGCTGGGGCTTCTCTTGTTGCAGAGCACAGGCTGAAGGGCATGTGGGCCTCATTAGTTGTGGCACATGGGCTTAGTTGTCCCATGGCGTGTAGAATCTTCCTAGACAAGGGATCGAACCCATGTCCCCTGCATTGGCAGGTGGATTCTTAACCACTGAACCATCAGGAAAGTTATCCTGTTTCATTGTTATTAAATGCCATCCTAAACTGCACACGTGCATGCATTATTATGTTCTATGTTTGCTATATCTGGAAAGCCCTTTAACTCTTTCCGGCTTGGTGACGTCTTGTTCATTTTAAACATAACCACCTCTGTGGAACCTTCTTTGATTTTCCTAGTCACAAAGAATCTTTTCTTCTCCAGCTTCTCAGAGTACTCTGGGATCTTCGCAGGCCATTTGATCCACTCTGTCTTCTTGTTTACATGCATGTTTCATTCATTCATTCAACAATTAAGTGGTGCCAGGCATTGTGCAGACAGGGTGCTCTCATAGAATTTATGTTCCAGCAGAAGCCCAGAGTTGGGTGAACTTTATATCCTTCACTGGACTGGGAGTTTCTTGGAGACAGGAATTAGGTCTGTCGACTCCCAGTTCAGGGCCTGGTTCCAAAAGGTACTCAGGAAAGTTAAACTGAAATTCAGTACCAATGACTCTAGAAAATTGAGTCATGGCTCAGCTGGTAAAGAATCTGCCTGCAATGGGGGAGACCTGGGTTCGATCCCTGGGTTGGGAAGATCCCTGGAGAAGGAAAAGGCTACCAACTCCAGTATTCTGGTCTGGAGAATTCCATGGACATACAGTCCATGGGGTTGCAAAGAGCCGGACACGACTGAGTGAATTTCACTTACTTTCAAAGAAAGGTTAAAAGTTAGCAAAAATAGAGGGCCAGAGAATCTCCAGGAGGGGTTACGGTTGTGCTGAGATCAGGACCTGGCATGGAAGCCAGAGACACCCAGATCCCCAGAAGCCTGGGCCTGGAGAGTGGGAGGGTCTACTGTCCTCCTGTGGGATGAGCTTGGGTGTTCCATGCAGGGTTATCAGGACACTTATTACACATTTCAGCTACAAGTGGTTTTGCTTTGAGTGAGCAGACCATAGAGGAAAGCTGGTTGTTTCAAGGGCCCAGAAATGAGTTACTAACCAAGGGTCAGGCCAGCCAGATGATTAAAGTGACAGTGTCAAGCTGGCACAAGAGAAGAGAATGATTAATGCTAAGCATTCTCATGGAGGGTGGGTGGGCATTATTTGAAACAAATAAAAGTCATTTGAATTTTTACTAGGAATTTTCATCCATAATGTGATAGTAATGTAATAAAACTAAATGCCTGGCCTGCCAAAGTAAACTGAGTTCTTAACCACACACAAGGATTATTTAGAAACTGTATATATCTCAGAAAAGTGCTCTCCCGCTTAGGCCCTGACAGAAGGCTGGGCCACTGCTAGGGGTTAGGAGCTTATTTATCAAATACACACTGTAGTGTTCACTCCAACCATCTTATTACCACTCATCTCTCTTTTCATTATCTGCTCTTTACATGTGGAGAAGGGGCTCCAAGAGAATGAAAGATGTTTTCTTTGCCCTTCTTTATTTTCTTTGCCAGAATAAAATTCTGGGGAAAAAAATAGCACCCAGTCATTCTCAGAAAGCTGTCACACACAGAAAGAAATACTATTTCCCCAACCTTTTTGCACATTATAGTCTAAATCCCACCTTCCACCGCCTCCCCCAGAAGTTTCGATGGAGACATACATTTATTCAGTGAGTTGCAATTCAGCCTGGGGGTGGAGTGTCAGAATCCAAGTTGCTTTTCCTGCGGGGTAACCCCAGGTCTTGGAGATTTCTGTAGATATAGGGGATATTGGTAAATTTGGGATGAAATTGCCAGACTGGATCGGTCTCCCTTTCCCCCCAACCAATGGCTGCAACCAGATCCCTTTAAGAGATCGGCAAACCGCCGGGCGTCCAAGCCTGAAACAGATCCTTGTCTCTGCTCCTCCCCTGTCCCCGTGCGGCGAATGGTTCGTGCCGGCCTATATTTACCCGAGATCTTCCTCTCGGACTGCAAGGATGTGAGGCTGGCGAGGCAGCTACCGCTCGTAGCACCGGAGAGGGCGCGCTGCAAAGGCTGGCAGCCGAGCCAGGGGATCCCGGGAGCCGAGTCAGACACCCTCCGGAGAAAAGAAATGAGGTAGCGACCGTCCCGGGAGCCGACCATGCGCACGCCTGGCCCTCGGAGCCCCGCGCTGCCCCCGCCGAGCCAGCCCTAACAGTGAGCCGCGGAGCCCGAGTCCCCGGCGTCCTGCCTGTGGGAAGATGCAGTGAGCCACGGGGGGATTGCTGCGCGGGGCCCGCCGCGGCCATCCGACCCACCATCGGAGCGCACTTGGGGCAAGCAACTGCTTCTGGGACCCGCTCAACCGAGGGGCTCTCTGCCTCCAGGACCCCTTGGAGGTGGGGAGTACCGACCCCTGGGTACACTCGCGGTTGAGTTTCCGCGGTTTCTGGCCCTAGCGACTGTGTGTGTGAGTGTGAGAGGGGGGGCTCTTTTCACCTTCGCCGAGGAGTTCCTGCGTATTCTCGCACCATCCCGGCTGCTTTTGCTGGGGGCTTCCTCATTTATTTGCATCTCTTTTTTTCTAAAGACGTTTTCCGCCCCACTCTTGTGCTGTCTTTCTCTCATTTTGCCTGCCTAAGACTCTTTGCCCTGATCCTGCTCAGGCTGGGATAAATCTGTGTGCTCCTTCCCTCCTCCCCCTTGCAGTTAAATCTTAAAAAAAAAAAAAAAAAAATTCGACCCCTACCTCTTGTGCTGGGTTCTCGAGCCTTATACACCCCTATTCCCCCGCCCCCACTCCGGAGTGGGCCACTCCTAGCAGAGTTTTATTTTTCGGTCTTGCCCGGGCCGAGCCCGGCCGGGGCGGGTGGCTCAGCCGGGCTCTCAACCGGCGCTCCGCCGCCGCCGCCCAGCTGCGCGGGGGCGCCCTCCGGAGATGCTGCCGTGGAAGAAGCACAAGTTCGAGCTGCTGGCCGAGGCGCCGCCACGGCAGGCGTCTAAGCCCAAGGGCTACGCGGTGAGCCTGCACTACTCGGCGCTCAGCTCTCTAGCGAGGGCGTGCCCCGAAGGCGCGCTCAGCCGGGTGGGCAGCATGTTTCGCTCCAAGCGCAAAAAACTGCACATCACCAGCGAGGATCCCACTTATACTGTGCTCTACCTGGGCAATGCCACCACCATCCAGGCGCGCGGCGACGGCTGCACCGACCTAGCGGTGGGCAAGATCTGGAGCAAGAGTGAGGCGGGCCGTCAGGGCACCAAGATGAAGCTGACTGTGAGTGCGCAGGGTATCCGCATGGTGCACGCCGAGGAGCGCGCGCTGCGGCGCCCTGGCCACCTGTACCTGCTGCACCGCGTTACCTACTGTGTGGCAGACGCGCGACTGCCCAAGGTCTTCGCCTGGGTGTACCGGCACGAGCTCAAGCACAAGGCGGTCATGCTGCGCTGTCACGCGGTACTCGTGTCGAAGCCCGAGAAGGCGCAGGCCATGGCCCTGCTGCTCTACCAGACGTCGGCCAACGCTCTGGCGGAATTTAAACGGCTCAAGCGGCGGGACGACGCGCGTCACCAGCAGCAGGAGCTGGTTGGCGCTCACACCATCCCGCTAGTGCCGCTGCGCAAGCTGCTCCTGCACGGACCCTGCTGCTACAAACCGCCGGTGGAGCGCAGCCGAAGTGCGCCCAAGCTCGGCTCCATCACCGAGGACCTGCTCGGCGAACAGCAGGAGCAGGAGCTGCAGGAGGAAGAGGAAGAGGAGCACGCGGAGGGTTGCCCCGAGGAGGAGGAGGACCGAGCCGGAGAAGGAGAGCCGGCAGAGCCAGAGGCCGAAGCGAAGCGGGCGCTGGTGGTGGCCATGCACTTCGAATGCGGGGACTTGCTGGACACGCTGGAGAGTGGCCACGAGGAGGCGCTGGGGGGCGGCGGGGTCTCGCCGGGCCCTGAGGCTGGGTCGTCGCCTCTGCTGCTGGGCAGCACCTCCGACATGAGGGCCGAGCTTTCGCAGCTTATTAACGACCTGGGCGAGCTCAGTTTTGGCAACGACGTGCGCAGCCTGCAGGCGGACTTGCGGGTGACGCGCCTGCTGTCGGGCGAGAGCACGGGTAGCGAGAGCTCCATCGAAGGAGGGGGCCCGGATGCCAACACTGCCACCGCCGGGGACCCATCCGGCCCCGCGGACTGCGCCAGCCCAGACGAGCCCCACTCGGGCTGAGCTCCCAGCAATGTCCTGTGCGCGCCCTTGGCGCCCGATCGTGATCCCCACGCGCCTCTCCACCACTTCCTTACCTCCCGACCTGCCCCAGGAAAGGGGAGATGGGACACTTGAGGCCCAGACCCGCCCCCTCTACACCCATACATATGGCTGTGTTTGAAGCGGGGCTCAGATTGCAAGTGGAGATACGGGGGAGGGGAAACCATACAAGGAAGGGGAAAGAGGTCGCCATTTGGGGTCTGGGGAAGGGAAAGGCCGCTGGTGTTAGCAAAGCCCGGCGGGCTACAAGTGCCTGCCGGCCAGTTTCCTGTTTGTGGGGCAGCTGGGGCCTGAGGAGGAGGGGTTAACTTCCTCCCCCACCGGTCATCTGGGAGGGCCTAGTGTTGTCATTGACATGGCAGTTTTTGTTTTTTTTTGTAATTGCTTTCACAGTGTTTGAGGCTTTAATGCCACCTCCTTGGACCCAGTCTTTTTGGTGCAAGAGCTTGGGTTGTTTACCTCAGATTCAGACCCTTGAAATTCTGCCAAATTCCTCAAATAACTAGTGGGGAAGGGAGAGGGGGAGAAAGAAAGTCGCATTTTGTTTACAGTTATTGACATCTAATACCTAGAAAAAGTTTTCCTTAAGAAACACACACCTTGCTCCTGCTCAAAAGATCTCACTCCGTGATACTGTGTAAAATATTTTTGCACTGTTGTGAAGTATTTTTGACATCTTTTTGGTTTTCTTGTACATAACTGTGTTCTCAGAGTCCAATGTTTATATCTTTTGCTGTGCAAAAGGGACATGTAAAATGTTGTTCAGTTGTATATACAGAAATGTGTATAAAACATTTTGTTATTTTTTAAGAGTAGCACTGCTCTGGTTCTGTTTGCACGCCAGTGGGGAAGAGAATAAAGAGGAAAATTGAACAGAACAGGTGAGCATCCAAAACTGCTTCAGAAAATGCTTGGCCATGGGGGTGGGCGGGAAAGTGTGTGACCATGACTGCGATAGGGTTGGGAGGCTAGTCTTTGTCCTTCGAAGGACTTGGAGGTGATTGAGAAGGGGGAACCCGCTTTATGCGTAGTCTGGGGCCTTTCCTGTCCTCTGAAACTCTGGGTACTGCAGCTGGGCCCGGATTCTTCACTTATTCAGTTCTATAAGCATCAGCTGTTTCTTTTTTTTTTATTTTTAAACTTTACATAATTGTATTAATTTTGCCAAATATCAAAATGAATCCGCCACAGGTATACATGTGTTCCCCATCCTGAACCCTCCTCCCTCCTCCCTCCCCATACCATCCCTCTGGGTCGTCCCAGTGCTCTAGCCCCAAACATCCAGTATCGTGCATCGAACCTGGACTGGCATCTCATGTATGAAACGAGATGCATCAGCTGTTTCTGATCTCTTTGAGGCAATTCTTGGAGATGCCGGGTGAGTTCTGTTCCTCACTGCCAGACCTGTGAGGTGATTTAGGGAGGGGTAACTTTCAAGGTCTTCTAGGGTTTTACCAGCTCCTGTGGTTCACCTTTTCCTTCCCAAACAGCTCAAGGAGCTGTAAAGATGAGAATTAGAGAATGAATGGAAGTCCCTATGAGGTTCTCTAAGGAATGGGAGCATCTCTGTTTTTCCTGAGAGGAAAAGCAAGGAGAAAGGAAAGTTAAATTCTAGTCATGGCTTGAATGAGTCACAGTGCAGGTGGGGCGGGGTGGGGAGCAGGTGGAAAAGCCCATTTTCTTTCCTTCTACAACCCAGCCTGACCCAGTGGGAGAGTGGTTTGGAGGTCAGGGCGGAGAAGGACTGCTAGAGCTTGGTCTGTGTGTGTGTCTTAGCGTTTTCATGCTTGCTCTGTGTTTATTTCTGTTGTAAACTCCAAACAGATGTCTCTAGTTTGGCTGCACCCGATCAGCTGGAAGCTGTAATAAGATGCTGCCAAAACTGTGCCTTCTGCAAATTATTTTTTTCCCTTTGCCCCTGTGGGCCCTTTTTTCCTATGTTGCAGAAATTGATTGCTCTCTTGGCCTTCCCTGCTGTCCTGAGGCCCTTGGTTTTGTTTTCATTGTAAATTCGTTCTGAGCAGATAGACCCAGTGATCTTAAGGAGTCTAGAATTCACTGAAACCATAAAGGAAGGAGGGGTGGGAGGTTGGGGAGAAGAGATTTTCTTCCTAATTAACAAGTTAATTGGTGATCCTTATTAGAAAAGCAAGTGTGGGTGGGAATTTGAAAAATATTCAGAGTCACTTCCTGAGGGCCTTAGAACAAGGTCCATCTTTATCTTTCTCTTTTATTATATTTTGATTTGGTTGAGAGTCCCTCTCCCTTTTCCTGAATACCTCAGATACACACTACTGAATGATGTTTTCAAACCCCCAGGTAGAGAGAGGTCAGGAAAGTCAGCTATGTGGTCCATTACTAGTTTGCATGCTTAGATCTCACATTTCAAATTATTGCTGTGCACTGCCAGGTTCTTCTGCTGTTTGAAACTGATAAGAGCCTTAATCAGGGTAAAGATCATTTGACAAATACTTGGAGGTGGGGCAGAGTCTACATGTCATCCTTCTTAATCCAACTGAGTCCAGAGAGAATGCCATGGTGGCTTTAGTCTGTGATTAATGGGGTTACAATGATGGGTCAGAAAACAGACGAATGACATTCATACCAATACCATCAATAAATACAAGGCAACTATGTCTTTAAAGTCTGATTTTTCCTATTCTCTGATTTATAAATAGGGAAGGGGTGTTTAGAGGGTGAGGAAGCAGGAAGAAGAAAATAAGCAGACTGCAGAAGAATCAGCTTCCTCTACTCACCCCACTGTGCCCTCCCTTTCCCTCTTTCCTCCCCTCTACTTTTTGGCTTTTATCCCCACTGCACCCCAGGGCTCTGGCTGTTGTAATTCTAGATGCAATAGGAAGGTGATACATGATTCACCTCTTCTTACATCTCAGTCTTCCAGGGATGATATCACTAGCGTAAGGAGAGATGTTTTGAATGAAAAAAACAAAAACCCGAAAACCAATTTACTCGTAACACTCAGAGGGAAAAGTGGTGTGACACAAGTACAGTGTGGCAGAGGAGATACACGTTACACGTTATGGAACGCACCTGAGGTCTGGTTTATTCATCAAACAGCTTGCAAGGTGAGGTTTATTCGTCAAACAGTCTTGCAGGGTGAGCCTCCTCTTTCTCCTTTACAAGCCAATGGTACTTTAAATGCAGTGAGACACTTGCCACATTCTTCGCCAGTGTGAGTAATCCTCCGTGTCCCACAGGAGGCATTGACTGCATGAAATAAGGAGTGACTTGTGGTGGCAAGAGAGATGGTTGCAGGGGTGGCTGTATACATCCACAGAGGAGGCGTTCCTCCACCTCCCTCAGCACAAGCATCCCATATTTGCAGTTTGTTGTGTGTGTTGAGGCAGAAGGAGGGAGGAGCAGGATGGTGTAGAAGAAACAATAGTATTATGTACCCTTTCAACTATTACAGTGTCAGACAAAACACCCACTCTACACACACACACACACACACACACACATGCTCCCCCCTAAAGAAAACCTTCCCTCACACTGCCCCACAGTCAGCAGAAGAGTAGATTTTAAACAAATTAGAAAGGCTCTGTTATACTAAGCAAGCATGATGCCCTCTCAGGGACAGAGCTGCTTTTAAGAGTTCAGCTTGTGAAAGGAGATAGATCTGGCTGGTAGAATCCACCTCTGGCACCACACTGGAGATTAGAAAACCTCATGGGAGTTGCCAAGAACCATGAGAAACATAATTCTATTACAAACTCATTGCCCTCATTTCTACCAAGATTTAGTAATGGAATAAGCAGAACTTTGCTCTGTGTAGTATGCATCAGTAACCTGAATATTTGCTGGTCAGTGATGCACAACAGAGCTAGAAATGTGCACGGACAGCTGGGGCTCGGAGCCCCGTCTGACATGTGGGAAACTATTCAGGGCTTCAGGCATGCAGGCAGGCCCCTGGGGCCATGGTACTCTGTATTCTCTGCACCAAGTTTTTCTATACTTGGCCACATCTGTCTCAAGGTAGTTTTTGATTTCCTCTTTGATTTCTTCCATTGGTTGTTTAGTACCATATTGTTTAGCCTCCACGTGTTTGTGTTTTTTGCAGTTTTTTTCCCCTTGTAGTTGATATCTAGTCTCATAATGTTGTGGTCGAAAAAGACACTTGATGTGATTTCAATTTTCTTATATCTACCAAGGCTGGCTTTGTGACCCAGCACATAAACTATTCATGAGAATGTTCCACGTGCTCAGCACATCTGGATCTGGCTTTATGGTTAGCTGGGGCCTTTCCTGCTTCTGTTGGCTCATCCATGTTCACAAAATGCCTGGGACCACACCAATATCCCATCCATGCCCCCAGCTCTGGAGTGACCTAATTTGAACAGCCTTAAGTAACCATCATTTCAGTGGTTTGAATAGTTAAGTGGCCCTGGAGCTTGGCACTAATTCCATCACTTTTCTAGGATTGTTCGGTGACACCAGCAAAGGCCCCTGTTTCTAACCCCCAAGGAGAGGAGCCCTGGTGACTGCCTCCTTTCTGGTTTCTCCTCTTCATCTCTCTCCAATCTCAGTTCCTCCTATAACACATCATTCAGGTGTCACCTATTACCCAGCTTTCTACCTGACCCTGGCTTCATTTCTCTTCCTTTCCACAAACCTAGTTCAGAATTGAGTCACATAAATGAAAGGAAAGCCCAAACTTTAAAAGAAAAATAAGCCAAGCAGGCAGTCATTCATCAGCACCAATCCTGCAATCCCAGGGCATGCTCTGGCCCTGCCCCCACTTAGAAATGAAGAAATGAGGCACAAAGGGGTGATGTCCTGCCCAGAGTCATACAAGGAAACACCATGACCGAGGGGTCCAGACTCCTAAACTCCTCTTTTCACATTCCTCCAGTTTTAATGGCTCATAACTAGGTTTTTAGCTTTGGGATCCAGAAACTGGCTGTTTTCCTCTTTCTAATGTATCCCTACATTTTACACATGGTAGATGCTGGATAATAAACTCGTGTGCCCTTCATCAACATGCCACTCCCACCTTCAACTCCCACCTCCAAGTGTGCGTGAGTGTCTACTGGCCACATGATGCTGGAGGGAGAGGGGCCAGGTGTCTCTTCCTGGCAAGGACCCTGCTGCAGGGGTAGAGTGGCAGCCCCCAGAGGAACCTGGTCTCCACTTGCTTCACCTCTGAGATCTGGTCTGGCAAGGTCTTGCCCTAGAAAAGCAGGTATAATTTGAGGGTGGGGGAGCTCTTTCCATGGTACCATGTTTATTGATCATCTGTATCATTCCTGGTTGGCTGAGTTCTCCAAGGACAGGCATGTAACTTTAGGCCTGTCTGATCCACCAAATTTAGCATAGAGCCCAACACTTAGTAGGTGCTCAGGAAATGCTAAGGAAGGAATAAAGGGGTGATTCCACTTCAGGATAGGAGAATAGGGCTGATAAAGTTCAAGGTCATCACCCAGATGGAGGAGTCAAGATTTTAAGGATATATGTTTGGAAAGGAGGGAAGGATTGGGATTCAGTTGACTTCTCCACTCTATATCAGGTAGATTCAGTTCTCAACTTTTTCCTTGAAACTTCCCTAATCTTCTAAGGGAGGGATGGTTGTGGTTAGAGAAGGGTGGTTTACTGGTAATTGTCTTTGAATGGAATCGTGGACCAAATCTTTCCCTGTAACTTGAGCCAAGTAAAGGTTCACATAATGTGGTATGGCGGACATCTGCAGGAAGAGTCTTGAATCCAGGCCTTGAAGTGATCTGGACTCTGGCTGCATTGAGCCAGTCAAGTCATTTTCTCTCTCTAGTCTCAGAATACTTGTAGATAAAATAGATGGGTGTCATTGCTGTTCAGTCACTACGTCATGTCTAGCTCTTTGTGACCCCATGGACTGCAGCGTGCCAGGCTCCTCTGTCTTTCATTCTCTGCTGGAGTTAGCTCAAATTCATGTCCATTGAGTCTGTGATGCTTTCTAACCTCTCATCCTCTGCTGCCCCTTCTTTTTCCTTCAATCTTTCCCAGGATCAGGGTCTTTTCCGATGAGCTAGCTCTTTGCATCAGGTGGCCAAAGTATTAGAACTTCAGCTTCAGCATCAGTCCTTCCAGTGAATATTCAGGGTTGATTTCCTTAAGGATTGACTGATTTGATCTCCTTGCAGTTTGATAATTGCAAAACTAATGTTCTGAGTTAAAAAGGAACAAAGGTTAAAGTTAAGAGTGTTTCTGCTTTCCTCTATCTGCTAGTAGGTAAGAATAGAAGAAACATCTGCCTGTGGGCTAGAAACTGTCTGGAGCTCTGGGAATACCTTTAGGTCTCACTGTGGCCTCGGCCATCACCACAGTTTAATTTGAAAGTGATGTTCCTCTTGGCCAAGGCAGAGCAGGAGTTGCCTGACAGACATCCCTTTCATTACCTCCAAACTTGGAGGCCATGCTGTGTCCTAAAATGCAGACCGATATTCTACCTAAGGGCCAGATTGTGCGTGCATGGTTGCTAAGTCCTATCTGACTCCTTGGGACCCTGATGGACTGTAATCTGCCAGGCTTCTGTGTCCATGGAATTTTCCAGGCAAGAATACTGGAGAGCTTTCCCATTTCCTTCTCCAAGGGATCTTCCCAACCCAGGGTTCGAACCCATGTCTCTTGCGTCTCCTGCATTGGCAAGCAAATTCTTTACCACTGCTCCACCTAGCCAGGTTAGGGGACATAGAATAATGTGTCCAAGATCACTCAACAAGCTGGGCCAGAAGTCAGATCTCCTGATTCAAAGTCCTACACCCTCGTGCCCTGTATCTTTTTGTATTGGGATAAGTTAGTTTGCAAGCAACCCAGCTACTCTTCGAGTAAAGAGCCTCAACCTCTGATCAAAGACCACGAGGGAAACTTGAAGCACTGGAAGAAGTCTGGGAGTAAGAGGGAGTTGGCATCCTGGGGCATCTTCCTCACCACCTTGCTATTCTCTGCTCCAGGACCCATCCCAATCACAGATCCCTGTCCTAGGAGAATTTATTCTTTGTTGCCTGTTGGGGATTCTCCATCCCTCTGTCCCAGGATTAGCCACCAATGAATGGTTCAGGAGGTCACCAGCTCACTCCCAAGATCATCTACTCTTTCTGAGAGTCTGAGGGCCAGACGGAGCTAGTCAGTTCCTTCCTTTTACAGATGAGAACACTGAGCTCAGAGAGGGGAAAGGACTTGTTCAAGTGATGTGGGTAGCTTATCGCAGAGCCATGAGTAGAACTCAGGCTTCTAATTTCTCTCAATCTCTTTCCAAGATGCCACACTACTGCCTCTTAGAAGTCCTCAACAGGAACACAGTGGGCCTCTCTGCCTCAGGGACGTGGGCTGAATATGTGCGTGTAAAGTGCAGGGCCCGCCTCCCTTCCAGAAGTGCCCACATTCATGCTTCACCTTTTCAAGCTATTGTTCCTAAAGCCAACAGTGAGTCCCAAATTCTTTCCTAAGTCGCTTTTTCAGGAAACTGACATTTTAATAGGGGTCTCTTGGATTTTAAAGCTTTTGAGATATAAAAGGCTGAATAATAGAATTTCAGGCACTGTGTTGGAGAAGGCCACAGTGAGCAGGAAGAAATATTTTAGTGCATCACAGATGCACTCTCCTAACATCACAGATGTTCTGCAGTCTAAGCCATGTTCCTAAAGGTTGCACTTTTGCAGCTGAACTCATACACAGAGAAAGCGAGCTTTCCAAGATCACCTGAGTTCAGGAGGGAGGGTGAGTAGGGCCCCTGGGTCCTACTCTCAGTTCTGTGTGCTCAATCAGGGCTGGCGAATGATTCCCAGGTACCATTTAAAGATCTACAAGACCAAGAACTGCAGTTCCTTGTCCACAGCTGCTGTCTGTCTTCTCCCAAGGTTTCCTTGGCAGGTAAACCTGTCTTTGTCCTTGCAGGCCAATACATTTCTTCCTCAGCGTCCTTGATTCCCAGGGAAAATGCTCACACTACCTGATTTCCAATAGAGGAGCTCATCTCTTTAAAGGAGCACTGTGCAATCAGGTGCTCCTGTTTATGCTGCTTGCTCGAATGAGATATGGAACCACACCAAGGTGTGTGGGGTTCTTCTCACATCAGTAACAGTTGCTGCTGATGAAGGAAGTTCACAGAGCCCATGGCTGGTCAGACCCTTTTGGAGGTGTTCACGTTGATGAACTCCAAAGAGACTTGAGTTTTATGTAGTACGTATCTCTGCTACTTCCTTCCTTTGACCCAGGTCTTAGAAGATGTCCAGTGTTAACTGACAAGTGTGAGATTGCAGGACTAAGATGGAGTGGCCACAGTATTCCCGTGGGTGAGACTGTGGGTATAGCTGAAAGAGAAGTGGACTTGAGACTTGGTTCTAGCCTTGATTTTCCCATACATCAGCTCTTTGACCTTGGGCAATTTCCTTTTGGGGTCCAGTTCTTTTTTGTGCAATGGAGATAGTGACAGCTAACCAAACCATCTCTCAGGTTGCTTTGAGGCTCCAAATCTAAATGTTGAACAAGTTGGTGCTCTTGATAAAGAGCAGTGGAGAAAAGGAGTGGTGGCTGCTGGAATATTCAGATTGAAATAACACAGTTGGGATGAGTGAGCCTTCATGGGGCTCCCCCAAAGAATAAATGTGTACCTGGGCAGGGACATTTTCCATGAAACATGTTCCAGAACCCAAGGAGGGAAAACAGGCAAATGAGGAAGTAATCTGTTAGGAAGAGGAAACAGTAGGTGGGGGTTTGATGGTATGGTTTCTGTGGAAATATTATGGGCTAATTTTCCATCTGAAGCTCAAGATATTCACCTAAGCTACGTGGATCCATCTCCAGCCCAAACTCTTTCAGCAGCTATGGCAGAAGAGATGGCAACTGCCTGTGTTCTCTGGCTGGATTTTTGTTTGTTCTCTGTAAAGAGAGTCATTTTGTCGCATGTGGTGATCAGCCGAGATCAGTATTTCTAATGTGATTACTGTTCTATACTCAGATCAACAGACATACACATTACCTCCCCCAAAATATTTACAGTCATTGACCTCTCTAATAGATGGCCCTGAAATGGACAGAGTTCACCTTTCTAGAAATGTGGAAGCTCTAGGTTGTTTCTTGGGAGACGTGCTATATAAATAGAGTATACACAGGAGTGCTTAGGATCTCTTGTCCTAATGCAGCTGGTGTGTGTGTGTGTGCATGCATGTTCCTGTGGGTATGCCTGGGACTATGCTCTAGGGCACAGCTGAGCTGTGCTGTAAACTCAAACTGTTGTGCTGGGCGTAGTGGGAAATGATCAGTGAAAACTCATAGCACAATGTGAGAGCGATGCTGATCCTCCCAGAGTTTAGCCAAGAAAAACTTCAAATCGCATCCCCCTTTCCTTTCCGTTGTACTGAGTCTTCTTTTTTGTTTCTCTTTGATCTTAAAGTGTCCTTAAACGAAGAGAAATCACCAGTTTCCTTGGGGAGGCCTCTGTATCTTGGGCGGCCATGATCCACAGAGGCCTCTACTGGTATGGCTTAGTTGTGGCTGGCAGGATCTTCATTGTGGCATGAGAACTGGTTCGCTTCAGACAGTTCCCATTTACACCAGTGTCTTCATGTAATTATAGTAGAGCCATCTTTCACTCTCAAAAGTGACCTAGTTTGGATGATAAATTATGTTTCCCTACCTATTACCTAGATAATTTTGACCTTAACCTGTGCATGTCTTCATCCATTCATTCCCATTCTCTCCTTCATGGAAAAAAACATTTATAATGCACCTACTGTGTGCCAAACACTATTCTGGTTGTAAGCGTGAGGTGGGTGAGTCTGAGGAGGGGATTGGGGTGGATCTAGGGAAACAAGAAGGCATCCCTGCTCTCATGGAGCTTGTAATCCAGTGGAAGAAACTAAAACATGTAATATCTGTGTGCTTAGTCACTCAGTCAGTCCGACTCTTTGCGACCCCATGGACTGTAGCATGCCAGGCTCCTTTGTCCATGGGGATTCTCCAGGAAAGTATATTGGAGTGGGTTGCCATGCTGGAGTGGGTTGCCATGCCGTCCTCCAGGGGATCTTCCCAATCCAGAGATTGAACCCAGGTCTCCCGCATTGCACCCAGATTCTTTACCAGCTGAGCACCAGGGAAGCCCATTTAATATCTATACAACCTAAAAAGAAGTATGGACAGTCTATGTCCATATTGAGGGAACCCAGAGGAGGGGGCAGCCAACCCATCCCAACCCACTCAAGGGAGGGAGGGATGGTCACAGAGGGCTTCGCAAAAGAGATGATCATCCTTTTCAGCTACCATGGTGGTCTTCTGACATGTTCTGACTAAGTTATAGAACTTTGACTTATCTAGATTCTGGGGGAAGTATAATCCTCCGTAACTTTTTTTTAAGGGAGAGATTGGAGGATTTTTTTTGAAGTTCTCACCAACCTTAGCCTCTCTGGGGAATTTCTGCATTTAAAAAAATATTTATTTGGCTGAGCTGGGTCTTAGTTGTGGCAGGCAAGATCTTCATAGCAGCATGTGAATTCTTAGCTGTAGCATGTGCGATCTTGTTCCCTGAGCAGGGACCCAACCTGGGATCCCTGCATTGGGAGCACAGAACATTAACCACTGGACCACCAGGGAAATCCCTGGAGGATGTTTTTGAAAATTTCCTACTTGCAGCCTCTCTCAAGCCCCATACTTCTAAATGCCATTTCAGAAGAATATTTAGGTTTTCTTATTGTTCCATTTACTGACCCATGAACTTGGCAGCTGGAAGGAATACAATATGTTGGGTATAATTAAATAAGGCAAGGAATGCTAACTACTTTAACAAATCCCATACTCTTACTGGGTTATCATAATGAGAGTTTGTTTCTCTCCTATGCAATATTCAGTGTGAGTATTCATGATTGCAGTCATTCAGAGACCCAGGCTCTGTCTACATTGTGGCTCCACCATCTTTTAGAGCAGGAGACATGGGCCAGGTCGGACCTGCTGGCTGTTTTCGGATATGAAGTTTAATTGGAACACAGTTATACTCATCCATTCACATATTGTCTATGGCTGCTTTGGACTACAATAGCAGAGTTGAGTAGTTGCAACAGACTGTATAGCCCACGAGTCTAAAATAAATCTGTCATTTGGTCCTTTACATAAAAATTTGCTGACCCCTACCCTGGAACTTCAGAATTTTCCCTGGATCATTTGTTTCCAGCTAGAGAATGACTTCCAGTGGACAGAGAAAAAGTGTGCATGCTCATTGGAGGTTTTAATGGGTAGGTCTAGAAGTGACACACACACAACTTCTCACCGTGTTGCACTGGCCAAAATTCAGTCCACTGTTACACATAACTGCAAGGGCAGCTGGGAAGTGTAATCCAGCAGTGTGCTCAGAACGAAAGAGAAATGGACTTGGGGAAGAGACACAGTCTCTTCTGAGGAATTTTGAGGGGAACTATCCCCTCTCTGAGGGCTCAGTGAATTCCTGCAGCCTTTGGAACAGGCCTCTTTCTCCAGAGACAGCCCAGCCCCTGGATGACAGCTCTGATTCTTGAAAAGTTCCTCTAAGATCATCATACTGCCCTATGAGCTTGCAGAGAGTCCTCTAATTCTACCTTGGTCCCAGCAGGGACTCAGCTGCCTGCAGAGAGATGCCTGAATTCTTCTCCCCTACAAAGTCCTCAGCTCCTCCCACCAGGGACTCAGACACCTGGGGAAAGGTACAGTGCTGCCTTCCCAGTGAGAGTGAGACCTGGACAGATGCATGAATGGCCACTGCATGCTCTGGGAAGGCCCTACATGAATTCCACTGCCCCCAAGAGGGAGGTCCCACTGTCCCATGTCAGAAATGCCTCTACTATAAGTTACATTGACGTACTGGCTTGAGGGAGGGCAGGAGAGGGGGACTTTATATGATACTGAACTGGCTGGATTTTTGTTACCATGCTACACTTATAATTTGTTGTGTGCATGCTCAGTCATGTCCAACTCTCTGCAACCCTATGGACCACAGCCCACTAGGTTCCTCTGTCTGTGGAATTCTCCAGGCAGGAATACTGGAGTGGGTTGCCATTTCCAGGCAAGAATACTGGAGTGGGTTGCCATTTCCTCCTCCAGGGGATCTTCCCGACCCAGGAATCAAACCTGCGCCTCTTGCATCTCCTGCATTGGCAGATGGATTCTTTATCACTGCGCCATCTAAGAAGCCCACATTTATAAGAAACTAATCTAATTTAGAAAATAAAGAATTGTATAGTGCATTTTGGAAATATTTTAATGCAAGATTGAATATCTAGCTCCAACTTATTTATTTCCTTTTTGGTCACATGGCATGTGGAATCTTAGTTCCCCTACCAGGGATTGAATCCATGCCCCTGCAGTGGAAGCACAGAGTCTTAACCACTGGCCCACCAGAGAAGTCCCTCAAAGTAGTATTTTTTAAAAGGCTTAGGGTACCTGACAGAATTATCTGGGAAATTTACTGGTACGGGTGTTAATGGAATGTGGCATTACTTTATTATTTATTATTCTTTGGTAAGTGTAGGGATAAACTAGCAAATAGTTGAAATAAATATATCATTAGCAAGAAAAAATGAGAAGAAAGGAAGGAAGGGAGGGAAAAAAAGAAAACAAAGGCAATAAGCTGTTGGTTACCTCGGTCTTTTGTAGGTAACCGAACTCAGAGGATCCCAACTCAGAGGCCTGGGTTTGCACCTCATTCTACGAGGTTCTCTGTGTGACATTGCACAAAGAGGTGCCATTTTCCAAGGTCGGATACATTTATAAATAAGGGAAATTATGCTTCCTTATGGCACTGTGCAGTTCAAAGGAAGTCACGAATATAGGCTACTTCTTATGGAAAAGCATGACACAAATGGTGAGGGATCTTCCTTGCTGACTTTCTGGACAGCTGGGTCCCAGGCAGGTTGGGAAGCATGCCTGAGAGAGTCTGGCCACTCAGTGGCCGCGCCTGCTCCATCATTCTCTAGTTGCTTCTTAGAAGTTCTGTTTTTCCCCAAACTTCTTGAAGGTGGAGGTCTATTTCCTCAGGACCTGCATTGCTAAGGCTAGACTTTACACTGGAGTCTGTCCAAGGGGCTGTCCCCCTGGAATACCATCTGGTCAGTGACCCCTCAGCACTCCACCTCTCCATCCTTCTGAGGTGGTCGCCCTTCTGGGAGGTGGTACCTTAGGCCTTACAAACTATGCTCTTCTGATGCTCATAACCCCTCAAAAGAGGCAGGCAGAGCAGCATCAATAACTCAGTTTTCAAGGAAGAGACCTAGGGAGGGACTAAAGAGTGGAATGCAGCAGAAAGGAAGGCCACCACAAGTGATTAGCACCTACTGTATGCAAGGCAAGGACTGGGCACATCAAGTGCTTGCCTCTCATCGTAGTGGACTGAGTAACGGGTAGATCTGAGACTATGGTCCAGGTCTCCAGATTCTAAGGACTCTACATGCACAGAATGACATGGGGCAGGGGGATTATGAGCAAAGGATACTGGAGGCTGGCTGGGTAGACACGCAGGAGACTAATAGGGAGGGGCCAGTGGGGGTAAAGAGGGGAGGTTGGCAACTGGCAAGCATGAAGCTATGGGTGGGGTCCAGACCATAGTTTCCATTATGTGGCTGTCATCAAAGTGCCCAATAAATAAAGGTTTGCAATTACAGGGAGACAGGGGTTTGGGACTCTCCCAGGAGCAGGGCCCAGATGTTAATTAAGCCTAAGATAGGTTATTATCTCTCTCCATTGGATTGAACAGAGGGAAATTGATGCAGATGGCAGGTTGGGGACTTGCCTATGTGGCTGTTATATGTTATTATTTCTGGTTTTTAAGAGGCACTCAACCTGGGGTTCCGGGGTGCAGCCGAAGGGAAGAAGTCACATTTACGTGCTAGTCACTGAGGATGTTTCCCGCTCCTCCCTCACAGTTCAGGAAGGGCCTGCCCAGGCGCACGGCATTTGCCCTGTGGCTTTCTGGTCACCTGACTTGTGTTCCCACAATGGGGCTGCCATAGAGCCAGAGAGCAGAGCATGGGGTACAGAGTGCTGGAAACTTGAGGCTGTTCCATCCTGAAGTCCTCAGTGCAGATAGGCAGAGAGGTTATTAAAATAGCCAACAACTGGCTCACCATGTTCACCCACCCTTCTGAACAGATGCTGGCTGTAGCATTGGCCTGGTGTGGGTCTTAGAGGTTTCTGTTTGGCCAGGTGCTAACTCTTTGATAGCTGGGTCTTGGACAGGTTTCTGTGTATGGAGGGGGAGCGGGTTCAGAGAAAGGGCCCAGGGTCAGGGTGACCTGAGAAGTACTACTACAAAGAGGCTTGGGTCAATGGTTTTCTAATAATAGAGAAATAATTCAGTGTTTTACTGCTCATACATCTGTAGCCAGCAGAATATCAATTATGAGAAACGTACTTTTTTTTTTATCAGGTAGTGCAGTGGTGAAGAATCTGCCTGCCAGTGCAGGCGATGTAGGTTCAGTCCCTGGGTCAGGAAGATCCCCGGGAGAAGGGAATGCCTATCCACTCTGTATTCTTGCCTAGAGAATCCCATGGACAGAGGAGCCCGGTGGGCTCCAGTCCATGGGGTTGCCAAGAGTCAGACATGAGTTAGTGACTGAGCACCTATGCAATTTTTATCTATAAATTAACAAGTATCAAAGATTTTATAATAATAATATTTCACTACAAATAATAATATTTAATTCTTTCACAGTAACACCATTGGACTTTGCTTTCTCTCTTTAAAAAAAAAAAAATCATCGTATTTGTTTGTTTATTAGCTGTGCTGGGACTCACTTGAGGCATGTGGGATCTTTGATCCTTGCTGGGGTGTGTGGGGTCTCCCAGCTGTGGCATGTGGGATCTAGCTGTCCTATCCTTGAGTGAACCTGGACCCTCCACACCAGGAGCACGGAGTCCCAGCCACTAGACCACCAGCAAAGTCCCTGGACTTTGCTTTCATGCCTATTTTCTAATGGGCTGCCTTCCAGATACCAAGAGGATGTTTATGTTTGGCTGGTCAGTGGACTGGGAACCTTGCTAACACTTGCTTTTTGGGTATTGGGGAGAGCAAGTTTTTCTTTATTCCTCAGTGTCTTCCATCAACAGAGTTTTAACATTGTTGCAAGACAGACAGCATCTGTGGATAGGCCACTTGTGTCTATCCATCTTTGTAGACCAGGTAACTGTCTATTGATGAAACAGTGAGTTGCTTAGAGTCAACCTTTTTTTCTGAGCATCATTTGGAACCACTGAACAGAAACTGCACTCCTAGTATCACATGTGAGGTGGGGGTTACGAAGGGCCGGGGGAGAGGGAGACACAAGCAGGAGGGCAGTAGGAAAGCTGGGTCAGTCGCTATTCACACCCACAGGTGTTTATCAACAAGCACTTCTTGGCTAACCTATCGAGCAAAGGAAGAGGATCATTCTTTGGTTGGTGGCTCAGAAAAGTGGTCAGCCATCATTTTCAGGCAAAAACTGTGGAGCAGCATGGACCCCTTTTGCCGTCCCTGGCTTCAATCCCTCCAGGAGTCCCAATTCTAAAGGACACCATAAAGATTTTCTGATTAGAATTTCACTGTGCTTGTAGACATAGGGATGTAGGCTGCTAGGCAGAGTATGCCCGTGATCTGGAAGATCAAAGTAAGACGTGGCTTACTTCTGAAACTTGACCTTGGTTTTCAAGGGCTGAATAATAATAATGATGATAATAAAAAAAGATGGAAGATGTTTTGAAATACTATAGTGACCTAGTTATGTTCCATCTGGGAAAGGCGAACAGCCATGAGTTACTTTAATTCTCTTCAGCACATCTGTTAAAAGACTGATTGAACATTCAGGGCAAGCCTTAGAATAAGCAAGCTTGCCCAGATTGTAATGGCCAGTCCTTTGTGTAGATCTTGCAGAATAAAAAAGCCATAATGAAAATGATGAATACAGGCCTGGCCTCTAACTGTCCATAGCTCACCTAGGGGATGTCTGACTTATGAGTTTGCCCAACTACGTGATGAGTCTCCATTTAAGAGATCTTGCCTTGAATGTACTCTCCCTGTTCTACTAAATTCACATTCACAGGATGACTACCATCATGTTAATATTTTATTTAAGTCATCCAGGAATGTTTATAAAAGACATTTGGCACACATCAAATTTCACAAATAATAACTAGTATTTTATAGTTATAGCATACAGAAATATTTTTATATCCACTATCTCATTTGATCTTCACTAGGCCTCTGAGATGGGTAGATATTGTGACCTTTTTATAGATGGTGTCTTCCCAGGTGGCTCAGTGGTAAAAAATCCACCTGCCAATGCAGGAGACGTGGGTTCAACCCCTGGGTCGGAAAGATGCCCTGGAGTAGGCAACCCACTCCAGTATTCTTGCCTGGAAAATTCCATGGACAGAGGAGCATGGCAGCTACAGTCCATGGGGTCACAAAGAGTTGGACACAACGGAGCGTGTACACACACACACACACACACAGGAGGAGATTAAAGCACACAGAGAGGAAACTGGCTTAGAATCATAGTGTCAGAGATATTAGTGATCAGCTGGTCACTGATTTTCTTTTTTCAGATGGAAAAACCAGCTGGAGGGAAGAGACTTGATGAATCTCTTAGTAATTGAAGCAGAGCTAACTTGCCAAAGTTGTTTTCTTGCAATTATTTTAAGAAAACTACCTGAAGTCCAAGACACTGCCCACTGATTTGGGGCATAAGCTTGAATGTGACTGGGGAAAGGGGAGTGGCTGCCCTCCAGCCTTGGGGCCAGGGCCTGGACCAGGGCCATTAATGTGTGGTGTGGCCCACTGGTTGTTTTGAGCAACTGTTCAATTTAAAACAACATAACAGACACAGAACCTAAGAGACGGGGTTTTAACTATGTGGAGTGGTCTATTTGGTCCTAGAAGAGGGATACAGAAAACAGATGGAGGCAGAGTCTTGGGAGCTTCAGCCGCTATAGAAAGTTCTGGAAGGGCTCTTGGTCCTCACTCCCCTCCCTCTACATCCCCCACTTCCCTCAGCAACCTGTACCCCTGTATGCCAGGAGCCTTGCTAAGCTCTGGGGTCGGAGAAATCCTTAGCTCAGCACATTCCCACTGCATCACCCCACTGACCTCCCAGCACCACCCTCCCTCCTCCAGACCCAGACAGACTCTCCCATCACACAGGACACAGCGCCGGGTGCTGAAGAGCAGGAGGCTCACTCTAGGATCCTGCCCTCAAGGAGCTTGCGGTTTGGTGAGGTGAGGAAAGGAGGAGGCGCACAGAACCAGCCATGACTCCCCAAAGTTCCCCCACTGAGCTCTCCCTAAAACACCATGTGGATACAAGGGGGGCAGCTGGAGGAAGAGGACAATGCTGATGAGCCCAGGAGGAGGAATGGGCCTGTGACTGGGAGCAGGGCGTTCTAGGGTGTAGGAATATCAAGGGGAGACATGAAGAGTATGGTTGTTCATCAGGGAAATGCCTTGGGATTCAGTGTATGCGTGTGTGTGTGTGTGTGTGTGTGTGAGAGAGAGAGAGAAGATGGATCACTGGTCATAGAGAGCCTGTACACCCAACAACTCTGACCTTTCCATGGAAGACTATGAGTCTGAAGGATGGGAAGCATGGTGCTGAGAGAAGACGCGTAGGAGGTGGGAGGGAGGAGGGGCAGGCGTGAGGAGGGAGGGGACAGGGAAATTGTTGTTTAGTCTCTAAGTCGTGTCCAGCTCTTTGTGACCCCCATGGACTGTAGCACACCAGGCTTCCCTGTCCTTCATTATCTCCTGGAGTTTGCTCAGATTCGTATCCACCGAGTTGGTGATGCCATCCAACCATCTCATCCTCTGTCATCCCCTTCTCCTCCTGCCCTCAATCTTTCCCAGCATCAGGTTTTTGTTTTTGTTTTTTCCAATGAGTTGGCTCTTCGAGTCAGGAACAGGGAAGAAGCTCTCAAAATAGTCCAGGCAGGAGATGACGAAGACCTGGGCTGAGGGGGAGATGCTGAGCATGGGGGAGGGGAACAGGTTGCAGGAACATTTCAAAATAATCAGGAGGATAAGAATAAGGGAGGGGAGCTGCAGGGGAGCTGCAGGGGAGCTGGCTGGCACTGGCTCAGGGGACCAGCTGTGTACATCCTTTCCCAACTCTACATCAGGAACATCCTATCGGGAGATTTAAGTCAACTGCCGGAGAAGCCTTAAGACCACAGAAATCAAAAAAATCTGTGAACCAAGACCTTTCTCCTCAGAGAGCCAGTTGTTTAGGAACGTTTGCACCGCTGCTGAGCTTCTCCTGCTGTGGGTGATGTGGAGGGCGGGGTCAGAGAAGTGGCCTTGGGAGGTTTCAGGGGCTTTTGAGATAAGCCTTGGGCAGGGGATTTTTCTGGTCGGTAGGGTGTGAGGGAAGATACTTTCTGTGAACACTCAGAGTGAGCAAAGCCCCTCCCCCTCTTCCTCTGAAGTGTCTCGGCACAGAGCTGGGAGCTTAAGAAATGCTTGGTGGCCTTCTGCGGGCTACTGCTAGCAGTCTTCAAGGAGATTTTTATGAATTGGTAGAGAAGAGGCACCACTGAAATGTTTCTTAAATACTTACATGTCCACGATGCACGCTTTCCATGAACTGGCCTATCTATGCCAGGAGTTCCTCTACACACAGAGCACTCCCTAAATCCAGCAGTAATGGTTCTTGAATTACCTTAAGAATGGCTCAGAAATTTTCCTGCATTATTTTTATCAGGGGAACACTAGAGAGTGTTCTAAAGACTTTCTCAAGATCATAGCTAGTTAATGACCTTCACCAGGATCAGCCCTTTAGAGACGGAAGTTGTATTAGTTACCTATAGATGCATAGCGCTCCCATCTTTTTAAAAAGCAGTTAAAAAACTGGCTCAAAACAACAATAAACATTTATTATTGCAGAGTTTTTTTGAGTCAGGAATTCAAGAGTGATTTCACTGTTGGGATTTGGCTTGGGGTCTGTGTTAGTCAAGGTCTTTCCGAGAAATAGAATGGATAATTTTATATACATTGTATATATATTATATAATTTATATATTGCATACTATATTAATGTATAGTATATATATTATAGTTTATATAATATACATTATATAAACTAGTGTATTATATATAAATTATATAAGTATATATATATAACATATACATAAATATATGTTAATATGTATAATTTTATTATGAGAAATTGGCTCACACGCTAAGGATGCTAAGAAGCCCCATGATCTGTCTACAGCCTGGCGTCTAGGAAAGCTGGTGATGTAATTCAGTCTGAGTTCAAAGGCCTGAGAGTCAGGGGAGCCAGTGGTGTAAATACAAGTTTGAGATCAGGAGAATCTGAGATAAGATATTACAGCTCAAGCAGCGAGGCAGGAGGAAGAGGAATGAGTTCCTCCTTCTCTGTATTTGTTCTGTTCAGGCCCTCAGTGGACTGGGTGATGCCCACCCACACTGGGAACGGCCATCAGCCATACCGAGTCTACAGATCCAAATGCTAATCTCATCCAGAAATACCTACACAGACACACCCAGAAATCATGTTTCATCTGGATGCCCCATGGCCAGTCAAATTGCCACAGGAAATCAACCATTATGGGCATGCACGTGTGTTCTGTCATGTCTGACTTTTGCAACCCCATGGACTGTAGTCCACCAGGCTCCTCTGTCCATGGGATTTCCCAGGCAAGAATACTGGAGTGGGTTGCCATTTCCTTCTCCAGGAGATCATCCCTACCCAGGGATTGAACCCACGTCTCCTGCGTCTCCTTATTGCCAGGTGGATTCTTTAACACCTGGGAAGCTGTAAACCTCAAGGGGGGTCTCTCATTAAATTACAATAGAGATGTCGGCTGGGGCTACAGTTGCTGATGGGGCTGGAGGATCTGCTGGCATGGCAGTTCACACAGCAGGCGCTTTCATGCTGGTGTGGACAGGAAGCTGCAGTTCCTTGTCCGGGCCTCTCTGTGGGTCAGCTGAAACAATCACTCAACACAGCTGCTGATTCCTCCTGAGTGAGTAATCCAGACAGATCAAGGCAGAAACTCCAACGTCTTTTATGACTTAGCTTCAGAAGTCATCGTCATCATTCCCATAGTATCCTCGTGGTGACGTGAGTGAGTCTTCTTCAGTGTGGGAGGGGCTAACACAAGAGGCAGGACTCATCAGGGACCAGCTTCGATGTTGGTTACCACAGAAGCCAACACAGGAAATGAGTTAAACCCAGGAGTCTCTTGAAGTCAGAGGACACGGTTCCGCCATCTGAAAGGTAGGGATCGCATTAAAGATTCAACCTCCTTTATCTAAAAAGAGGGACTATTGGTCCTTCTTTGCTTGCTTTAATGGGCTGTGATGAGGACCAAGCTGCAAAGAACAGTACAGATGTTAGTTCTGGTGATTATTCCTAAACCACGTTTGTTTAAAAACAAAAAGCAAGGGAAGAGAACCTTACATCCTTGGTATGGATCCATCCTTGCTTGCATCCATATTGGCTATTCAACAAAGCCTAGGGGTTCAGGCCTCCAGGGGAGGGAGCTGCAGTGTGGTGGGTACAAGGATGAGCTCTGGGGTGAGGCTTCCTGGGCTCATAGCTCAATTCCTCCTCTCACCAACAGTGTGACCTGGAGCCAGATACTCAATTCCTTTGTGCCACAGCCTCCATACCTATTTCTGTGGAAATGATGACAGTACCTGCTTCAAAGGAACATTGTCGTAGTTAAATTAGCTAATTCAGGTGAAACATTTAGAACAATGCCCCCTGACAATTTAGTGACTGCTTGATGTAAACCTAGCTTTAGCTCCAGAGTGGCCACAAAGTCTGGAAACGTAGCTATTATTTTATCATGCATTATAATGTCATATCCATAAACCATTTATTATATATGTGCCTGTGTTGCCCGACTTAGTGGCCAACCTATATTATGCCCTCTAATCCTGATTGTCCAGGCAGTATACTCTGTCCTTTAGTTGTGCCTGTGATCCAGTTGGCAGATCTGGTTTAAGATTCTAATCTCTCATTAGAGGGGAGAACACTATCATTATGCTTATTAATGTTGGCCCCACCTCTAAGCTTCCCCAGATATGGGGCTCTGTTAACACTGCTCTCCAGTGTGTTGCTCACCCTAGTGGCCTCATCATTACGTGAACACAGGACAGAGCAAGATACCCCGTGCTATTACGTTGGTTTTGCAAACTGCAGTGGGCAACCACAAAATGGTGTAAAGATACACCTTACTTCAAAGAGGGCAGGGTACCAGACATCACATGAAAAGGGTTCCAGACAACCTGTGAATGTGCCCTGGGGAAGGAATGGTCTAGAGCGGGCAAGTTTAGAGTTCCAGAGATGTATCCCATCTTAACAAGATTGAACTTACAAAACTCTGAGCCTAGAAATTGGTAGTTTTGATGTTGGTACTGCTGCTGCTGCTGCTAAGTTGCTTCAGTCGTGTCCAACTCTGTGTGACCCCATAGACAGCAGCCCACCAGGCTCCCCCGTCCCTGGGATTCTCCAGGCAAGAACACTGGAGTGGGTTGCCATTTCCTTCTCCAATGCATGAAAGTGAAAAGTGAAAGTGAAGTTGCTCAGTCATGTCCAACTCTTCGAGACCCCATGGACTCCTACCAGGCTCCTCCGTCCTACCAGGCTCCTCCGTCCATGGGATTTTCCAGGCAAGAGTACTGGAGTGGGGTGCCATTGCCTTCTCCAGGATGTTGATACAGCTTATGTTGATACAGCTTATGTTATAAAATGACTCTGCAAATAATTTACCAGTTTCTGTAAATACCCAGCTGTTTGGTTTGTTTAAAATATTTTTTTTTGTTAATTTTCTTTTTTAAAGGATTTGAGGATCTTTTTGGAGAACATCTATCACATGGAAGGTTTTCCCAAAATGTGTTCTTGGAATAGTAATCCCATGGGGTGTTACTGGATGTTACATTAGGAAAGGTTACAAGGATCAGATGAGGTCAGTAAACATAGTTGAATGTTTCCTTTTTACAGTTCTTCTCAGAGCCATTAATAACTAAGATGCCTTATGAATCTTTATAAGAGTGATACAATCATAAGATTTCCCCATATTTATTTGATCATAAACCCTTTTGGGGGGATATATTTCAGAAAAAGCATTTTTTTAATTTTATTTTATTTAACTTTACAATATTGTATTGGTTTTGCCATATATCAAAATGAATCTGCCACAGGTATACATGTGTTCCCCATCCTGAACCCTCCTCCCTCCCCATACCATCCCTCTGGGTCGTCCCAGTGCACCAGCCCCAAGCATCTAGTATCGTGCATCGAACTTGGACTGGTGACTCGTTTCATTTATGATATTATGCATATTTCAATGCCATTCTCCCAAATCATCCCACCCTCTCCCTCTCCCACAGAGTCCAAAAGACTGTTCTATACATCAGTGTCTCTTTTGCTGTCTCATATACAGGGTTATTGTTACCATCTTTCTAAATTCTATATATATGCATTAGTATACTGTATTGGTGTTTTTCTTTCTGGCTTACTTCACTCTGTATAATAGGCTCCAGTTTCATCCACCTCATTAGAACTGATTCAAATGTATTCTTTTTAATGGCTGAGTAATACTCCATTGTGTATATGTACCACAGCTTTCTTATCCATTCATCTGCTGATGGACATCTAGGTTTCTTCCATGTCCTGGCTAATATAAACAGTGCTGCGATGAACATTGGGGTACACGTGTCTCTTTCAATTCTGGTTTCCTCAGTGTGTATGCCCAGCAGTGGGATTGCTGGGTCATAAGGCAGTTCTATTTCCAGTTTTTTAAGGAATCTCCACACTGTTCTCCATAGTGGCCGTACTAGTTTGCATTCCCACCAACAGTGTAAGAGGGTTCCCTTTTCTCCACACCCTCTCCAGCATTTATTGCTTGTAGACTTTTGGATCACAGCCATTCTGACTGGCGTGAAATGGTACCTCATAGTGGTTTTGATTTGTATTTCTCTGATAATGAGTGATGTTGAGCATCTTTTCATGTGTTTATTAGCCATCTGTATGTCTTCTTTGGAGAAATGTCTATTTAGTTCTTTGGCCCATTTTTTGATTGGGTCATTTATTTTTCTGGAATTGAGCTGTAGGAGTTGCTTGTGTATTTTTGAGATTAGTTGTTTGTCTGTTGCTTCATTTGCTATTATTTTCTCCCATTCTGAAGGCTGTCTTTTCACCTTGCTAATAGTTTCCTTTGTTGTGCAGAAGCTTTTAAGTTTAATTAGGTCCCATTTGTTTATTTTTGCTTTTATTTCCAATATTCTGGGAGGTGGGTCATAGAGGATCCTGCTGTGATGTATGTCGGAGAGTGTTTTGCCTATGTTCTCCTCTAGGAGTTTTATAGTTTCTGGTCTTATGTTTAGATCTTTAATCCATTTTGAGTTTATTTTTGTGTATGGTGTTAGGAAGTGCTCTAGTTTCATTCTTTTACAAGTGGTTGACCAGTTTTCCCAGCACCACTTGTTAAAGAGATTGTCTTTAATCCATTGTATATTCTTGCCTCCTTTGTCAAAGATAAGGTGTCCATATGTGTGTGGATTTATCTCTGGGCTTTCTATTTTGTTCCATTGATCTATATTTCTGTCTTTGTGCCAGTACCATACTGTCTTGATGACTGTGGCTTTGTAGTAGAGCCTGAAGTCAGGCAGGTTGATTCCTCCAGTTCCATTCTTCTTTCTCAAGATCGCTTTGGCTATTCGAGGTTTTTTGTATTTCCATACAAATTGTGAAATTATTTGTTCTAGCTCTGTGAAGAATACCATTGGTAGCTTGATAGGGATTGCATTGAATCTATAAATTGCTTTGGGTAGTATACTCATTTTCACTATATTGATTCTTCCAATCCATGAACAGGGTATATTTCTCCATCTGTTAGTGTCCTCTTTGATTTCTTTCACCAGTGTTTTATAGTTTTCTATATATAGGTTTTTAGTTTCTTTGCTGCTGCTGCTGCTGCTAAGTCACTTCAGTCGTGTCCAACTCTGTGCGACACCATTGACGGCAGCCCACCAGGCTCCCTCGTCCCTGGGATTCTCCAGACAAGAACACTGGAGTGGGTTGCCATTTCCTTCTCCAATGCATGAAAGTGAAAAGTGAAAGGGAAGTCGCTCAGTTGTGTCCGACTCTTAGCGACCCCATGGACTATAGCCTACCAGGCTTAGTTTCTTTAGGTAGATATATTCCTAAGTATTTTATTCTTTTAGTTGCAATGGTGAATGGAGTTGTTTCCTTAATTTCTCTTTCTGTTTTCTCATTATTAGTGTATAGGAATGCAAGGGATTTCTGTGTGTTGATTTTATATCCTGCAACTTTACTGTATTTATTGATTAGTTCTAGTAATTTTCTGGTGGAGTCTTTAGGGTTTTCTATGTAGAGGATCATGTCATCTGCAAACAGTGAGAGTTTTACTTCTTCTTTTCCAATTTGGATTCCTTTTATTTCTTTTTCAGCTCTGATTGCTGTGGCCAAAACTTCCAAAACTACGTTGAATAGTAATGGTGAAAGTGGGCACCCTTGTTTTGTTCCTGACTTTAGAGGAAATGCTTTCAATTTTTCACCATTGAGGATAATGTTTGCTGTGGGTTTGTCATATATAGCTTTTATTATGTTGAGGTATGTTCCTTCTATTCCTGCTTTCTGGAGAGTTTTTATCATAAATGGATGTTGAATTTTGTCAAAGGCTTTCTCTGCATCTATTGAGATAATCATATGGTTTTTATTTTTCAATTTGTTAATGTGGTGCAAATTGATTGATTTGCAGATATTGAAGAATCCTTGCATCCCTGGGGTAAAGCCCACTTGGTCATGGTGTATGATCTTTTTAATGTGTTGTTGGATTCTGATTGCTAGAATTTTGTTAAGGATTTTTGCATCTATGTTCATCAGTGATATTGGCCTGTAGTTTTCTTTTTTTGTGGGATCTTTGTCAGGTTTTGGTATTAGGGTGATGGTGGCCTCATAGAATGAGTTTGGAAGTTTACCTTCCTCTGCAATTTTCTGGAAGAGTTTGAGTAGGATAGGTGTTAGCTCTTCTCTAAACAGAAAAAGTATTAAGTGGAATATAGATACGGGAAAACATAGACCTAATAATTGCAAGCCTACTGTTTTATCTGTGTGGTACATCTATATTGGATTATTTCTGGCAACATCATGCCCCTCCTCTTGAGAACTGCTCACAGTCCCATTCATATGGTCCCTAGGGGATGGGTGTTTTCTTGACCAGAAGTGACACATCTCCTAGCCGTAGGAGTGAGCACTAGACCTGGGCTGGGCCACTCAGTCCCTTTTCTGAAATCTTTGGATTTGGGACCAATATTCCTTTCCCAGGTGACTGAGGCTATAAGACATAAACTGTAAAGAGCTATTAGTTGTGTTTTCAATTATAGAAATATAGAGAGCTATTCTGTGGTAGGGTTTAATCGTACTAAAGGAAGAGAGAAAAGCATGGGAGATGGAGAGTCCAGGTGCATTTGATTCCTTGGTTCTGGTTCTGAACTACTCATTCCACTCCCACTTTTGTGTGGTTTGGATAATCTCTCAGTTCCACTCAAGGTGTACACAGGTGTGGCTGTGGACCATTGCTGGTTCCCAAACTGTGCATTACCAGTCCATGGTGAGGTAAATTCAGAAACTGAGTGTTTAATAACTTTTATAGTAATTGACATTGCTGAGATAGCAAGTGGCATTTTATTTCCCTAGTTACTAAAGCGTTGATCTATAATGGATTTTAATAGCAATAGTAAAAAACCTGACTCTTCAGCTCAGATGGTTTGAGAAACTCTGTTTTATAATGTATTCCAGCAGGACTGCTATGTACAGTTGTGTAGGTAGTACACTGCACAACTCTAGGAAGTACCCTTTGTATAGATGGCAATGTGAATGATTCCACCCTGCCTGAGTTATACATTGCACAACCAGCCCAGCAGTTGACACAGCCCTTTGATCCCAGTATCCTTCCAACAAATTCCTTTTCTGTTTTACTTAAATTAGCCAGAGTCTTTTTATTGTTGTTGCTTTCAACCTAAGGAAATTTAAATATTAAGTCTTCTCCTGTCCCAGTGGCCTACTTCAAGTGTCTACTCTATATGAGACCTGGTTCTGGAGTTTGACTTTCCCATGGTATGATTCATCCATTTTGCCGCCTTGTTAGTTCTCATAGAAAGAAAGCAGCTTAGCACATACTGCTTGGGAGGACGCCAAACATTCTACTCCACCAAACCTGGCAGTCTGTGGCTGGGCACGCTAGCACTTAAAGATTCTCTTTCCTTCCACTTCTGAGCCCCAGTGGAACAAACTCTCACAATTACCGTGGGTGAAGGCAGGCCAGCTGAGCATTCTGAACACTTTTTCAGTGGACTTGTAACATGGGTGTCTTTCTAGAACAGTTTTGCAATATATAAAGCTTTAAAAATGCCCTTTGCCTTTCTGAGAATTGCACTTCTAAGATCCTCTCTTAAGGATCTGAAAGGTCATTAAAGACTTATGCCCAAAATGGCCACTGTGTTTTGATTGTAAACATAGAGCTTAAGAATAACCAGAATATCCAATATATAGTTGACCCTTGAACAAAACAGGTTTGAACACAGGGCCCACATATACCAGATTTTTTTTCCCAATAAATATATAAGGAATATGGATATTCCTTATTTGTGGGCTTTAACATCTGCAGGTATGGAGGGCCATATGCACTCATTGCCATCCGCTGTTTCATATAAGGGACTTGGGCATCCCAGGATTTTGTTACATGTGGGGGCTCCTGGAACAAATCTCTCTCAGATACAAAGGGGGACTAAGTAGATAACTGAGGATCTAATCAAGTAGATAATAGAAAAGTAGTGAAAAAATAATCTGATGTCATTTAAATTATATATAGAGTTTCTTACAGTATGGAAAATTATATATATATTTTGTTAAAAATCATAACTGTGGTTTAGTAGCTCAGTCATGTCTGACTCTTTGAGACCCCATGGACTGTAAGCCATCAGGCTCCTCTGTCCATAACATTTCCCAGGCAAGAATACTGGAGTGGGTAGTCATTCCCTTTTCCAGGGGATCTTCCCAGCCTATGGATCAAACCTGGTCATAGTTTGCAGGTGGTCTTCTGCATTGCAGGCAGATTCTTTACCAACTGAGTCACCTCTAGACTATATATGAAAGGGGGAAATGCTAAGAAAAAAGACTGAAGAGAAATAGGCTAAAATGTGAATAGTGACTGTCTCTGAGGAGTGATACTTTGAGTAATTAGCATAAAACGTATTTTTCTAAAATTAAAAAAAATTATGTTAAGGTTACATATTACTTTGATAGCCTGGGAAAAATGAAGTTAACTACTTAAAAAGGAAAAAGAGAAGGCAGCTGTATGTTTGAGATTGGGCCCTGAAACACTGCTTGTGGGGCCACTGGAGGCTTCAGGTCTCAGTCGAACAGTTTGATTTTCTTGGTTCTTAGAGAACACCTGGCGGAGAAGGCGATGGCACCCCACTCCAGTCCTCTCGCCTGGAAAACCCCAGGGATGGGGGAGCCTGGTGGGCTGCAGTCCATGGGGTCGTGAAGAATCGGACATGACTGAGTGACTTCACTTTCACTTTCCACTTTCATGCATTGGAGAAGGAAATGGCAACCCACTCCAGTGTTCTTGCCTGGAGAATCCCAGGGATGGGGGAGCCTGGTGGGCTGCAGTCTATGGGGTCGCACAGAGTTGGACACGACTGAAGCGGCTTAGCAGCAGCAGCAGCAGCAGAGAACACCTGGACCAGAGGCCCTGACAAGCACACACTGCCCAGCTCAGAATAGGCACTCACATCTGAACTGAGAGCTGATATCCAGCAGTTCATTTTTCCATGAGTAGCATCTCTGGGTGAACTCCAGGAGTTGGTGATGGACAGGGAAGCCTGGCGTGCTGCGATTCATGGGGTCACAAAGAGTCGGACACGACTGAGCGACTGAACTGAACTGAACTGAACTGAGCATCTCCTGATTTTATCCTCAGTGCCAGGAGTGCCTCTTTCCGGGGAAATACCCATGATAGCAAGGTATGCTCAAAGAGGCTCAAAAGAGATTGAGTCATGAGAGGAAGACTATGCATTTCCCACCCCAACAACACCACTCCTGGGTACATGGCCTGAACAAACCCAGGCATTTGCACAAAAACTTATTATGCCATTGTTTGTAATACTAAAAAACTGGAACATTGGGGATAAAGTGGAAAAATTGCTTTCCATCCAAAGAAGAATTGATATATAAATTATAATATTTTCATATAATGAATACTTTATTATTCAGCATGAAAGTAAATGAATTAGCATTAACATAGGTGAAAACCTGATCAAGAATGTCAGCAAAAAACAAAGCACAGAGCAGTTTGATTCCATCTATATTGATATTACATTTCATATATTACTTATTATATAAAACATTATTAATATTATAGTTTATTAACACTATATTTGGAGAAGGCAATGGCACCCCACTCCAGTACTCTTGCCTGGAGAATCCCATGGACGGAGGAGCCTGGTAGGTTGCAGTCCATGGGGTCGCTGAGGGTTGGACATGACTGAGTGACTTCACTTTCACTTTTCACTTTCCTGCATTGGAGAAGGAAATGGCAACCCACTCCAGTGTTCTTGCCTGGAGAATTCCAGGGACGGGGGAGCCTGGTGGGCTGCTGTCTCTGGGGTCGCACAGAGTCGGACACGACTGAGACGACTTAGCAGCAGCAGCAGCAACACTGTATTAATTATATTATTTATATTTATCATCCCATTAAGTTAAAACATGTGAAAATATCATTATTTATGGATGTTCACATGTAGTGAGAGTACAGTCTTGCATGAGAATAATAAACATCAAATTCCAGAGAGTGTTTTCCCCTGGGAATAGAAAAAGGAAAAAGAAATCAGGGAAGTGGCATATGGAGGCTTCAAAGATATCAGTTTATATCTGTTTACATATAGTTTTACCTTTAAAAATGTATATCTGAAGCAAATATGGAGAAGAATGTTAGGATTTGACAAAGCCTGATGAGGTGCTCAAGTTATATCATTGTCTATACTCTTTTGCCTTTTGGAACTATTTCATAAAAAAGAAAGTAACAAATAGGAAGGGTACCAACCCAAGAGGTTCTGAGCATTAGATAGGTGGAAGCGACCAAGGAGAGAGGGTCTGTGCTCAGGATGCAAATCTAGACATGGTAACACCAGGCTCGGCGGGGAGGGCCATGGATGCCACCCTGAGTGGTGCCATCTCAGCTCTGCCCACCAACACGTGTGGTGCCTCTGCAGAGCCTCTCTGATCTGCTATTTGCTGGGAATTACACGTCTCAGCACTTAGGTTCAGCCCCTGACTGCCTTTGTGCTGATGGGCTGCCTGCCTGCATGCACCTCCTTGGGTGGCTCCAGCCCTTATACTTCTGGGGCTTGTGCAAGAACAGCACAAGTTCACACCCACCTCCTGCTAAGCGAGAGGGGAATCTTGGAGGCCTGGGATTCTGGTTGTTTGATTTCCTGCAGGCTCTCCCAGGTGCTCAGACAGTGCATGGGTCTCCAACTTCCTGGTTTCAGGCACTTATTAATCTGTCCATCTCATCTTTTTTATTCTTCATAAAAATGGGTTCAGTCCAGGTCAGTGCCAACATTCCAGGAAAATCCAGTCTGGACCTCCTCATATGGTCTTGGAATATGGAGACCTACTTGCTCTGGAATCCCAGCTTTGCCAGCAAGCAGCTGGATGACTTTAAGCAAAGCATGTAATCTCTCTGAACCTCCCTTTCTTCCTCAGGGGAAATGGAGCATGGATGCTTGCCTCACCAGGTTGGCATGATGTCATGATTGCATAATGTCTCACTTTGTCAAGGCTCCAAGCATAGCATCTGCACAAGACACAGCACATTCATTTAACTTTTCCTAGGTCAAATCTAGCAATTAATGTTGGCATGCCTTTCAAGTTCTGATCATTTCTTTCTTCCCGCCAAACTACTTGCCCCCTCTTCCTTCCTCTGCCATCACTTCTCCCAACTCCCTTTCCCCAGGTTACCTCTTGGTGCTCAGGCTCCTACAGCACAGGCTGAACCCCAGCCTCCAGCTCTGGGTAAGACTTTCCAACACTGATTCTCAACCTTGCAGAACCTTAGGACCCCTAAGGAGCTAAAAGCCCCAAACACCAAAACAGTATAGTAACAATCTCCCATTCAATCCCCAGCCCCCACCACCTGGAGAATATGATTCACTTGGCCTGGGGTGGGGACAGGGGACAGGGAACAGGCGTTGTATTTTCTTCTCCTCCCCAACCCCACCTGCACTGGGCAGGTGATTCTAAGGTGCACTTGAGGAATCTGATGCCTGCAAGCACTACAACTTCCTCTCAGGCCCCCTCCATCCTTGGGATGCTCCCCTATTACCATAACAATGGGGAAATCTACTATGTCTTCACTTTTTCCATTTCCCAAGCTTTCTCTTAAACATTCAATAATTTGCAGGTTCTTCTCTTAACTTTGACCTTGAATAGCTTGTATGGTAGACAGAGCAGAAATAACCCTCAGACTACCCTGAAGGTTGAACTGGGTTTTCCTCCCAGAGCTAATAGGTACTTCTGTTCTGCTTGCCTTGTGACCCAGCTACCAGTTTGTGCATAGAGCTCACATTTCCTTTGCCACAGATATCTGGAATAAACAGCCAACATGGAACCCAGCTTATTCAAGCCCACTGTGAAGACTCTGAACTCAAGTGATATTTCCTATTTATTTTTGGTTCATCTACTCCTAAGACACTGATGCTCCACTATGGCTGGTACCTTTGAGCAGCCCTGTGTTCTTGGCCCTTTCAGACATTGTGGGTTTGAGGGTCCTTCTGGAATATTCCACCTTCCCTGTATGGCTCCTCCTAGCTCACTGGACTTCCCAGATAGTAAGACTGGGCGATTTCGTTCTCTCTGAGCCTGCCTCTCCAACTCTAAGCCCAGACCTCAGGCTAAAGGAGGATCCAAAGCTTGGAAAGTGGGAATGAGTTAACCAAGGTCATGGCTGTGGCCACAGCAATTGAAAACAGTGTGGTTGTTGGGCCAGTGCTTGGAATTATTGGCTTTGCTTCCTACATGTCCAGAGGCTAGTGCTGGGGCATTGCATCTGGAGCCACAAACTTATAACAGCAGCATTTAGCTTTGAATGAGCAGCATGGATAAAGTCTATCTTGCAACAAAATGAGATGGTGATGCCCTGGAAGGTTCCACAGGCCTTGGCTTAGAACTTGCTGTGGGAGGTGAGGAGGAGGCTCACTTATACACTCATATCAGGATAGGGATAAACAGAGAGAGAGAGGAGTACCAAGGAGGATTGACTGAAATTTGGAGACAATACCTACAGGTTGAATATAACTAACTATATATTTTTTAATATTTGGTCAGTCTCTCAATGGGTAGGTGGAATTTCATACTTTACTGACCTATGCCTGTAAAACAACTTTTTGTAGAACATGGCTTATGCCATTTCCGCCTCACAACACCCCTGGTTGAGATCACCATCCTTGTAATCTGAGACCAAAGAGGGCCTGTGTGTGGGCTGGGTTGTCAGAGGAGCTAGGACTGGCCATGGCTCCTTTCCCTACAGTATTCTTTCTCTGATTTTTCACTAGTAGCTCATCAGTTTTCTAGGTTTCTAATTCACCATTGCATACCAGCCCAGTCCATTTCAAAGCAAGGATTTACCTGCTGGTAAGACTCTATTTTTGGAGAAGGCAATGGCACCCCACTCCAGGACTCTTGCCTGGAAAATCCCATGGACAGAGGAGCCTGGTGGGCTGCAGTCCATGGGGTCGTGAAGAGTCGGACACGACTGAGTGACTTCACTTTCACTTTTCACTTTCATGTGTTGGAGATTAAGGAAATGACAACCCACTCCAGTGTTCTTGCCTGGAGAATCCCAGGGATGGGGGAGCCTGGTGGGCTGCTGTCAATGGGGTCACACAGAGTCGAACACGACTGAAGTGACTTAGCAGCAGCAGCAGCAGCAGCAAGACTCAATTTTATCCAGGTGATCCCCTGGCTCACAACCTGGAGGTATCCAAAACTATGTTGGGGAGAGAGGTTTTCATCTCAGGTTCCGAACCCACTTTAGTTCCCAGGCCCGCCCCTCTAGCCAAATAATTATTTCTCTGCACATTCAGTGAGTACCTTTCATGTGGTGCATCCTGGAAAGGGTTCATGGGAAGACAAGGATGAATTCAATAGGTTTCTACAGGAATGGCAGATGGGAGGCTCCAGTAGGCTCACTCTGCTTTTATATCCAGGACAGGCATGACTAATCTATCAGTCATTCCTTCCCATTAAGTCTGATCATGACCTCTCAGGACTCTGATCCAGGCATCCATGAATATTCAGTAGAATTGGTACTCAAGTTAATAAGAGCTAGAATTTCCTAAGCACTTACTATGTAATGGGTACCAAGCTCCATACACTATCATATTACTTCTGTACAATTCCAGGAAGCAGGAGGTGTCATTATCTTCTTTTTACAGATGAGCAAGTAGGCTTGCTTGAAGTTAAGTGTCTTGCCACCCTTCCCCAACTGTTCTAATATTTGAACCTAGCCAGTCCAATTCCAGAGCTTGCATCCTTGTTCTTTTTACTATTATCTGTTTTCCAACCCCAAATTGCCTTTTTGGGTGCAGAGCTGGTGGCAACTTGTAGGTGAGAATAAGTTAGCATCTGCTGGCTGCTCTGCCAGTTCCCCTGATGTTTCATAGCCAATGATCATGAGCCTCATTTCACAGAAGGAAGCACATGTCAGCTGTGACATCTCAAAGGTGAAAGCTCAAATAACAGGAAGAAATGGGAAAAGGAAGAGTGAATTCCCAAACCCAGATCTCTAGGTCAGCCCAGGAACCTCGAGGACTTTGGGGGTTTTCTAAATGCCTTTTCTTATTCCTCAAAGCCTAACGCAGTTTAATTTTGCGAGTACATCTGGGGCGCAGGGCTGAAGAGCAGTACAAACAATAGATCTGGCTGAAACTTGCTTGGGTTTTATAAAAGAAGTTGCTGATGAAGCAGAAGCAACTGGTAGTAAGTGTTGTGCTGTGTGCTAAGTTGCTTCAGTTGTGTCCTACTCTTTGAGACCCTGTGAACTGTATCCCACCTGGCTCCTCTGTCCATAGGATTCTCCAGGCAAGAATACTGGAATGGGTTGCCATGCCTTCTTCCAGAGGATCTTCCTGACTCAGGGATTGAAGCTGAGTCTTCTGCATTGGCAGGTGGGTTCTTTACTACTAGCATTAGCAGGGTTAAATGATTATTTCATAGGAATTCCTATAAAGTCTCACTATCAGCCTGGGCTTCTGGAATGCAAAAGTAGCAAGTCAAGAAACACCTGAAGTAACAAGCAAAATTAGCCTTGGAGTACAGGATAAAGCGGGGCAAAGGCTAATAGAGTTTTGCCAAAAGAATGCAGCGGTCATAGCAAACACCCTCTTCCAACAGCACAAGAGAAGACTGTACATATGAACATCACCAGATGATCAATACCGAAATCAGATTGATTATATTCATTGCAGCCAAAGATGGAGATGCTCTATACAGTCAGCAAAAACAAGACTATGGCTCAGATCATGAACTCCTTATTGCCAAATTCAGACTCAAATTGAAGAAAGTAGGGAAAACCACTAGACCATTCAGGTATGACCTAAATCAAATCCCTTATGATTATACAGTGGAAGTGACATAGATTCAAGGGATTAGATCTGATAGACAGAGTGCCTGAAGAACTATGGACAGAGGTTCATGACATTGTACAGGAGGCAGTGATCAAGACCATCCCCAGGAAAAAGAAATACAAAAAGGCAAAATTGTTGTCTGAGGAGGCCTTACAAATGGCTGTGAAGAGAAGAGAAGCTAAAGGCAAAGGAGAAAAGGAAAGACATACCAATTTGAATGCAGAGTTCCAAACAATAACAAGGAAAGATAAGAAAGCCTTCCTCAGTGATCAATGCAAAGAAATAGAGGAAAACAATAGAATGGGAAAGACTAGAGATCTCTTCAAGAAAATTAGAGATGCCAAGGGAACATTTCATGCAAAGATAGGCTCAATAAAGGACAGAAATTGTATGGACCTAACAGAAGCAGAAGATGTTAAGAAGAGGTGGCAGGAATGCACAGAAGAACTATACAAAAAAGATTTTCATGACACAGATAATCAAGATGGTGTGACCACTCATCTAGAGCCAGACATCTGGAATGTGAAGTCAAGTGAGTCTTAGGAAGCATCACTACAAACAAAGCTGGTGGAAGTGATGGAATTCCAGTTGAGCTATTTCAAATCCTAAAAGATGATGCTGTGAAAGTGCTGCACTCAAATTTGGAAAACTCAGCTGTGGCCACAGGACTGGAAGAGGTCAGTTTTCATTCCAATTCCAAAGAAAGGCAGTGCCAAAGAATGCTCAAACTACCGCACAATTGCACTCATTTCACATGCTAGCAAAGTAAAGCTCAAAATTCTCCAAGCCAGGCTTCAATAGTACATGAACTAGGAACTTACAGATGTTCAAGCTGGATTTAGAAAAGGCAGAAGAACCAGAGATCAAATTGCCAATATCTGTTGGATCATCAAAAAAGCAAGAGAGTTACAGAAAAACATCTACTCCTGCTTTATTGGAGATGCAAAAGACTTTAACTGTGTGAATCACAACAAACTGGAAAATTCTTAAAGAGATGGAAATACCAGACCACCTGACCTGCCTCCTGAGAACTCTGTATGCAGGTCAAGAAGCAGCAGTTAGAACTGGACATGGAAAAACAGACTGGTTCCAAATCAGGAAAGGAGTATGTTAAGGCTGTATATTGTCACCCTGCTTATTTAGCTTATATGCAGAGTACACCATGAGAAATGCTGGGCTGGATGAAGCACAAGCTAGAATCAAGATTGCCAGGAGAAGTATCAATAACCTCAGATATGCAGATGATACCACCCTTACGGCAGAAAGCAAAGAAGAACTAAAGAGCCTCTTGGTGAAAGTGAAAAAGGAGAGTGAAAAAGTTGGCTTAAAAGTCAATATTCAGAAAACGAAGATCATGGCATCTGGTCCCATCACTTCATGGCAAATAGATGGGGAAACAATGGAAACAGTGTCAGATTTTATTTTGGGGGGCTCCAAAATCACTGCAGATGGTGACTGCAGCCATGAAATTAAAAGACATTTACTCCTTGGAAGAAAAGTTATGGTCAACCTAGACAGCATATTAAAAAGAAGAGATATTACTTTGCCAACAAAGGTCCATCTAGTCAAAGCTGTGGTTTTTCCAATAGTCATGTATGGATGTGAGAGTTGGACTATAAAGGAAGCTCAGCACCAAAGAACTGATGCTTTTGAACTGGGGTGTTGGAGAAGACTCTTGAGAGTCCCTTGGACTGCAAGGACATCCAACCAGTCCATCCTAAAGGAAATCAGTCCTGAATATTCATTGGAAGGACTGATGGTGAAGCTGAAACTCCAATACTTTGATCACCTGATGTGAAGAATTGACTCATTTGAAAAGACCCTGATGCTGGGAAAGATTGAAGGCAGGAGGAAAAAGGGACAACAGAGGATGAGATGGTTGGATGACATTACCGACTCAATGGACATGAGTTTGAATAAACTCCGGGAGTTGGTGATGGACAGGGAAGCCTTGTGTGCTGCAGTCCATGGGGTTGCAAAGAGTAGGACATGCAGGTCAGGAAGCAACAGTTAGAACTGGACATGGAACAACAGACTGGTTCCAAATAGGAAAAGGAGTAAGTCAAGGCTGTATATTGTCACCCTGCTTATTTAACTTCTATGCAGAGTACATCATGAGAAACGCTGGACTGGAAGAAGCACAAGCTGGAATCAAGATTGCCGGGAGAAATATCAATAACCTCAGATATGCAGATGACACCACCCTTATGGCAGAAAGTGAAGAGGAACTCAAAAGCCTCTTGATGAAATTGAAAGTGGAGAGTGAAAAAGTTGGCTTAAAGCTCAACATTCAGAAAACAAAGATCATGGCATCCGGTCCCATCACTTCATGGGAAATAGATGGGGAAACAGTGGAAACAGTGTCAGACTTTATTTTTCTGGGCTCCAAAATCACTGCAGATGGTGACTGCAGCCATGAAATTAAAAGACGCTTACTCCTTGGAAGAAAAGTTATGACCCACCTAGATAGCATATTCAAAAGCAGAGACATTACTTTGCCAACAAAGGTCCATCTAGTCAAGGCTATGGTTTTTCCTGTGGTCATGTATGGATGTGAGAGTTGGACTGTGAAGAAGGCTGAGTGCCAAAGAATTGATGCTTTTGAACTGTGGTATTGGAGAAGACTCTTGAGAGTTCCTTGGACTGCAAGGAGATCCAACCAGTCCATTCTGAAGGAGATCAGCCCTGGGATTTCTTTGTTGGAAAAGACTCTTGAGAGTTCCTTGGACTTGAAGGAGATCCAACCAGTCCATCCTGAAGGAGATCAGCCATGGGATTTCTTTGGAAGGAATGATGCTAAAGCTGAAACTCCAGTACTTTGGCCAGCTCATGCAAAGAGTTGACTCATTGGAAAAGACTCTGATGCTGGGAGGGATTGGGGGCAGGAGGAGAAGGGGACGACAGAGGATGAGATGGCTGGATGGCATCACTGACTCGATGGACGTGAGTCTCAGTGAACTCCGGGAGTTGGTGATGGACAGGGAGGCCTGGCGTGCTGCAATTCATGGGGTCGTGAAGAGTCAGACATGACTGAGTGACGAACTGAACTGAAGTGACTGAATTGAACTGATCAGCCTGGGTTCCCCTTTGAGCTTCCTGGAGCCATCTAAATGAATAGTTACCACATTAAATTGGAACAATAAAAGGAGTTCGCAGTTCAGTTCCTGTTTGTATGTTCATTTGTTATACAGTCTGTCAAGGTTCATTAGGAATAAAATGAGTTGATTACACGTTAAATATGACATATTTCTTATTTCTGAACAGGTATGGAACCATAAAAATGGCTAAAAACGTAGAATGAAATCTGAAAAAAACCCACAAGCTTAATTCCTGCTTTTTTCATCTCTCTGAGTTGAAAACACTTAAAGGCCAACCTAAACAGCCAAACTGTGTTCCTTTAACTGTGGGCTGATGGTTTTCTTTCTACTGCTCCAGGGAAGGAGTACATCCATAGCTAGACCTACAGGTAGACTGCGATATGTTTCTTCCACCTGCATCCTAGAAATGAAGACAAGAACAGCCACAAATAGTACTCGAGCTGTGCTGGGTTCAGTAGTGTCCCCTATTCGTGTTCTTCTAGAACCTGTGAATGTGATCTTTCTTGGAAATATGGCCTTTGCAGATGTAATCAAGCTAAACTGAGGTCACACCAGATGAGGGTGGGCCTTACATCCCATGACTGGTGTCCTTAGAAGGTGAGAGACACACAGAGATGTAGGGAGGAAGCCCATGTGATGACAGAGGCAGAGACTGAGGAGATGCAGAGGTGACCCAAGGATTGCCAGCACCCTGAAGCTAGGAAGAGGAAGGAAGGATTCTTCCCTAGTGCCTTCAGGGAAAGCCTGTCCCTGCTGATCCCTTGATTTTGTATTTCTAACCTCCACAACGGTGAGAGAATACACTTCTATTGGTTTACGATACCTAGTTTATGGTACTTTGTTACAGCAGCCCTACAGAAGTAATAAAGGAATTTGAGGTGGAATTTGGACTGACATTCATTCTAAGCTTTCTTGCTCAGATACCCTTAGATTAAGGCCTTGATGTGGGTAAAGTGTTCTCCAGCTGGTCCCCCATTTCATCAGGTGGTGAGAAGGAGGAACCCAGTGTATGACAGTTTCTGGAAGTCAAGAACAGGCAACAGGCAACATTTAGGAAGGCTTTTCTCTAGCTATCAATACCTGATTCCCATATCAACTGATTGGGGAACCTAAGTGGCGCTAGTGGTAAAAAACCTGAGATGTGGGTGGATCCCTGGGTCGGGAAGGTCCCCTGGAGGAGCAGGTGGAACCCATTCCAGTATTCTTGCCTGGGGAATCCTATGGACAGAGGAGCCTGGTGGGCTACAGTCCATAGGGTTGCAAGAGTCATATGACTAAAGTGACTTAGCACACACCATATCAACTGATAATGGGAGAGCAGAATCCACTTTTATTTTACAGAGCTCATGCTCTTCCTAGAAAACTGAGCTGGCGAAAGCCAATAGTATTGGGAGGTCTGCTTCAGGCATGGGCACAGATTTATTGAATGGCAAGGAGGGATACCTGTGAACACCCATTTAGAGAAGAGAGTCTGACATGGGTGTTTGACCTGGGCACACTGGAAGCACCCAGAAACTTAAAAATATCTTGATGCCTGGGTCTCCCTCCAGAGATTCTGATTTAACCAGTCTGGGGTGGCGTTGGGCATTAGGATTTTTAAAAACTCCACTGGGTGATTCTGAAGTGCAGTTAGGGTGGAGAAGTACTAGCAGAAGTAACTGAGATTCCAGTCATTGAGGTGACACTGCCCAATGATTACAGTAAATTAAAGAAAATTAGTAAAAACATTAATCTATATATTAAAGAGAGAGAATAAGATAAAAAAGTGACATCTAGATTGAAATCAGACTCTTTAGTTAGGTCCTCAAATATTTAAGCAATACAACAGCTACTTTGTAAAGAATGATCCCACAAGTGCAGCTCTGAGGTCAGTGGGGTGAGTTTGAATCATTTTGTTTGTTGGAACTCTCAGCACAATGCCTGGCACAGAGCAGGCTTCAAGAAACATTGGCCAGTGTCATCTCTTTAAGAACAAGAGAAAGCCATGGTTCAGATTTTCCTTGGCAGCTTCTTTCCTTCTCCAAAGAAATCTGGATTATCCAAATTATTCCCCAAAGCCTTCTTAATTCCTAAGAAGGCAAACCCAGTTATTTTAATTAAAAAGTTAATTACCATTTATTGAAGTTCCTATATTCATGTTAGATGGGTTGAACTGATGATTCAGGAGAGTTAGGTATTCTTACATGGTATGTGAGCACTTTATGAACACTGACTAATTCATCTACATACTTAGGACCATTTTAAGGGACTTTAAAGCTTCACACTTGAATTAATCATAGGAGATTATTGTGGGATAACTTTGTATGGCATGTTGTTGATCATCTTTGTGATTTATCTCCTGCCAAGATCTTAATTAGAAACACAACCTCCAATTATTCTGTATTTATAACAAAATATAATCCACTTATTATTATTTTTGGCCCTGCTGTATGTAGGATCTTAGTTCCCCAACCAAGGATCAAACATGTGCCCCTCGTGGTGGAAGCACAGAGTCTTAACCATTGGACCACCAGGCAAGTCCCATAATCCAGTTATAGTATGACTTTCAGAAATATACCTTGGTAAAAGATTGGGAATTGCCCATCATCACATGAACTAGTAGGTGCTAAGCAGACAACTTAAGGGAGGGATGATTGTGGGGTGGAAATATTCAACTCTCTGGGGCTTCCCTGGTTGCTCAGTGGTGGAGACTCCACCAGTCATTGCAGGAGACATAGGTTTGATCTGTGGTCTGGGAAGATCCCACTTGTGGTGGAGCAACTAAGCCCGTGGCCCACAACTACTGAGACTGTGCTCTCGAGCCCATGCTCTGCAACAAGAGAGGCTACCACAATGAGAAGCCTGTGCACCGCACCTACAGAGTAGGCCTCACTTGCCACAACTAGAGAAAAGCCTGTACAGCAACGAAGACCCAGCACAGCCAAAAATAAATAAATAAAATAAAATAAAAATTACTTAACTCCCTGGAGGTGGATGGGTTTGAGTCTAACTTTCATGGCATAGCATCACTGCCATCATCTCCTTTTGGTTTTGAGCATGTATATGGTAACCCACTCCAGTATTCTTGCCTGGAGAATCCCATAAACAGAGGATTTTGGTGGGTTACATGAGGTTACAAAGAATCGGACACGACTGAGAGACTAACACTACTACTATGTAAATATACAAGTATTGTACTTATTCTAATATTATCCGTAAACATTATACTTAGCAAGGGAGATCAATAAACTTATTTGCCAAAACAGATAGATCCATTGGTAGTGACTGCTTGGGTTACTGGGTTAAAACAGTTCTGAACCCAAATCCACATTCAGAGGGAAAGAGTACCAAGCTAGATTAGCAAAGTCTTGGCGCACTCAAGAGGAGGGAACAGATGCATGAATGCCAAGCATTTACTAGGATCATCTTGGACACTAAGAGTCAATAGGCCTTATACTAGTCACAGAAAGTTCTTATTTTCTAAGCAACTATATGTCCATGTTGGAAATTCAGTGTGTGGTATAAAGCTGTGTGACTTTTGGCAAAGTCACTAGTTGAGAAGTTCCCTAATAAGGTGAAGTATTTAGTATGAGGCCAACTAAGATCTGTACAATCCTTTCCATTTAAGGCTGTACACTAGCTCTCTACTAACAATTATTCTATTTTTATTCATTCATGATAAAGAACTTTGCTGTTTGTGAGGTGTTTAAGAATAAACATAGTGCAAGAGGCCACAGTCTGTTTCAAAGAACAATGCTCAGTGTTCAATCTCGATGTGCAGGCGTGTACTCAGCAGTCTTAGAAAGTTGCACATGACATTTCTGCTCCTTCTCCTGTTATTTCCCATCATTCAGCATCACCGTGCTGAGTTCGGATGCATTGTACGAGAGGAGTCAGGATGACCATTCTGATCTGAGAAACTGAAAGGATGAAGCTGCCATTCCTGAGATAAGGATGACTGTGGGAGGATCAGGTTCTTTTTTAAAAAATTTATTTATTTTAATTGGAGGACAATCACTTCACAACACTGTGGTGGCCCCTGCCACACATCGGCACGAATCAGCCACGGGTGCACATGCGTCCCCCTGTCCTGAACCCCCCTCCCATCTCCCTCTCCACCCCATTCCTCTGAGTTGTCCCAGAGCACTAGCTTTGAGTGCCCTGCTTCATGCATTGAACAGGTTTTTAGGGAACAGATCATGAGTTCAGTTTTGGATATGTGACATTTGATATGCCTATTAAATATCCAAGTAAGCAGTTGGATAGAAGTATCTGGAAATCCAGAGGGGGAAATATGGGCCCCAGATACCAATCTGGGAGTGAAATTTAAGGACTTGGAGCTGAAGGAGATCACCAGGGTAATGAGTTCAGAGAGGGAAGGTGGTCGAAAAGACTGAGCTTTGGGGTAACTTCAAGATAAAGAGGTCCAGAGATGAGGAGGAACTGACAAAGACTGAGAAAGAGTGGGATGTAAAGCCAGCAAAGTGCTCTGGTAGCCAAGGAAAGAAAGTGCTTCAAGAAGGAGGAGTCATTAACTAGGTCACATGCTATTGATAAGCCATTAAGGCAAACACTGGAGAACTGACGGTTGGATGTAGCAGTGTGGAGGTCACTGTTGTGATGGAGTTCTGAAAGGATAGAAAGTGGAAGTTGCAAGCATTAACAATGATTTAGGAGTTGTGCCAAAAAGAGGAAGTGAAGTGTTTGCTGGAGAGGGAAACGAAGGTCAAGAGCATCATTTTTAGGGGGATGGGAGAAATGACTGCACATCTATGTGCTAGTGTCGAAGGCCCAATAGAGAGAACAGGTTGGTGATGCAGAGGGGAGCGGGGTAAGGCTGGAGCCATGTTCTTGAGTAGGTGCGAAGGGAAGGGGTTATGTGTAAGTGTGGAGAAGCTGATCTTTGCCTGGAGAGGACAGTTTATACACAAAACAGGAATAGAAAGGTTGATGTGATGGAAGGTACTTTTGCAAGGTCTCAGTGGCTTAAAGACCGGATTGTGCCTGACATCACAGAGTCCATTAAGCTCCGCCTGGGCTGCAGGTTGTCTCCCCCTCCTCAGCCACTCTTGGCCCTTTTTAATCCCCTTCTCCAGTCTGCAGTGACACATGGTGGTTGTCTCTGCTTGGACTGCTCTTCAAGACCCAGTTAAGACATCACCTCCTCTGTCCCTCTGGGTTTCCATATTTATCAGCTCAAATCTGCAGCGTAGTTCTTTATTACACTGTAGTTTTGTGTTCACTCATCTTTCTTCTCTCAAAGCCATGATCTTGGCGGGGAATGCTTTTTCTTCTTATTTGTCTCTGTATAAAGTCACCTCTACCCATCTATCCCCTAGGGGATGCCTGGCACAGAGGAGGAGATAACAATTGGAGATCCTGGAGACTGCAAAGGGTTCTATGCATACTTTTAATGTAAACTTTTCATTGAACTATAATACATACATAAATATATATATATATACATACACACAAATGATAATTGTTTAGCTCTATGTATTTTCAAAGCAGACCTCTCTTCATCAATAAACACAGCCTTACCAGCACTCCAGAAACTTCCTTCACACATTCTCTTTATGCAAAGATAACCACTGTCTTGACTTCTAACATTATATCATGGATTTGTTTTGCCTGCTTTTGAATTTCATACATATGGAATCAAATCTCATGTACTATTCTGTTTCTGACTTCTTTTACTCAATAATTTATTTCTGTGGACAATACACTGTGTGTGTATAGCAGTAGTTGTCCATTGTCGTGGCTATGTAGCATTCCATTGTATGAATATACCGCAATTATTGACCCATTTCCTAGTCTACTGATGCTGGACATTTAGGGTATTTCTGAATTTTACAAGTAGCCCTGCAAAGAATGTTCTTGCACACATGGTTGAACATGTGTACACTTTCCTGTGGGATATACACCTAAGAATGGGATGAGCGGGTCACATATTCAATTGCTATATTTGAAATATATGTTCAACAAGCCCGGAAGCAGAGTTCTAGACCTTGGAACCACACAGTCCTAGTCTCCGCAGTCTTCTGGCCTCTGAGATGGTTGGTCCAGCCCCTTCTTTTTCACACAAGAAGCCTGAGACTAAGGCTATAAATGTGACTTGTCCCGGTCTCCTCATTTCCCAGCCAGTATGAATCATGACTCAGGTTGGTCAATTACCTCTTAGTATTCACATGAGGGAACTCTCCTCTCTGACCCAGGAATGATCACACACTATTGCAATATGTCTAACAAAACTCTTGCTCATTAAATATCTGTCAAGCACTGGGCACACTGTGTCATATGTTTATGTGTGCCAAGTGTTTATATTATATACGATCTCTAATCCTTACAACAATCCTTCAAGACGAGCTTAGAAAGGGGATGGACAACTCACTCAGGTTTCTACAGGACGTGGCAAAGGAGGGGTTTGAGCTCTGCTTATAACTCCTTGGGAGACAGAGGGGCGAATGCCTTCTAATGAAGATATTGCTGCTTGGGGACAGGGATACACTTTCTTTCCTTCAGGAATAAGGCTCTTCCTGAGTATAGCTAGTCTAGTTTTCTATCACAAATTGTGTGGCTCAAAGAAGGTAACTCAACAGGCACGCACTTAATGTATGCTCAGCTTTCCCTGTAAGGGACTGCTGACAGCCATGTGAGGATAAACATCTCATTCAAAATTTACGGAGAAGGAGCCCTTGCTCCACCTGCTCTCCCTAGGAGCCTCTAGAAGAGGGAAGCTTGATGTTCAGAGGCTAACTGAATCCAGTTCAGAGGAGCTAGAACATGGGCCCCATTATTCCAAGAATCTTTATAGATCACTCCTTGTTCCTGTCCTATATCCAAAAGGATATTGCAAAAAAGATAATAAAAAGATAAATGATAATCTTTAACATGAATTAGGTACTTACATTGTGCATTACATTACTGACTGATTGCTCTTACATGAATGATTTCATTTAGTCCTCCCAACGACACTTTGAGATAAGAACTTTATTATTCCCAGTTTACAGATGAGGAGATAGATGCTTAGAAAGATGAAGTAACTTACCTAATTGGTTGTTGTTGTTATTTAGTCGCTAAGTCGTATCCAACTCTTTTGCAACACCATGGACTATAGCCTGCCAGGCTCCTCTGTCCATGGGATTTCCCAGGCAAGAATACTGGAGTGGGTTGCCATTTCTTTCTCCAGGGGAACTTCCCCACCCAGGGATCGAACCCTTGACTCCTGCATTGGCAGGCAGATACCTAAGAGCATACATTAAATGAATGAGCTGGGGCTTTACTGCAGGCCTACACAGCAGTGGTGCTCTGTTCCTGTTGGGTGAATTGATGCACAGGTGCACACAAAAAATGTTTGTTTACTAATTAATAGCTCCCTTTGATTAAGATTTTTGTTATTATTGTTTTTTTTTTTTTTTTCAGTCATTTATCTGGGAATGTTCATAGTCTTATCACAACCACCGAAAGCTGACAAAGTGAATCCTGTGTTTGTGAGAGCAATTCTCCCCTACCCTCCACCTTGGAAAGGGAGAGGATTTTTTTTCTTACTGAAATCAGCTTAAATAATCTACTTAGTTAAGAAAGAGATGGGGGAGGGCAGGGAGAGCAGTTCTGGGAGTATCTAGGTGTTAAGGAGATTGGAGATGGCAGTGTGGGTGGTACCATGCAGCCATGGAGTTTGGTTTAGCTTCTAACCCGTCCCTGTCTCTTCTTTGACTGGCCCTCCTTCAGCCTCTTCTCCTCTATTAATAGGATTTCATGGTAGCAGGTGGGTGGGGTAAGTGTGTTTGTGCACTAATATTTTTACAATTTTTGAAAAACATTAAGAGGATTGGCACTGTTTTGAAATTAACTGGTGCTGTTAGGGCATAGGTCTTAATTTTTTGTTTTGTTATTATTTTATAAACAGAACAAATTTTATGAAAAGAACACTTCAGGTTTTCAGTGTTCACCTCCTCTGTTTTACCAATGGAAACTCAGTGTATCAGCAAGTGATCCATCTCTGTGGGGATACAGATTTCCTGCTCATTCTAGTCTCTCTGCACTTTGCATTGTCTAAAAAGACCCTGCTAGATCTGCAGAATTAGCAGGTGACTGGACCACATGCCGAGGAAGACTGCTGTTTTACTTAAGTTCACTGAAAGGGGAGTGTAGAGGGCACCTAAAGTCTGCTGGCTTATTTCTCTTCTCCCAAACTGCCTCCACCCGACTGAATGATCTGGAGTGAGTGTGCAGGCGGAGGAGGGAGAGAGCTAGAAAGAGAAGAAAGGGAAGAAGAAGAGGGAGGGACAGGGGAGGAGGAGGAAGAGGAAGGACAGGGGAGCGGAGGGACGTGAAGGAGGGGGAAGGAGAGGCAAGGGCGGGGAAGGGAGGGAGGGGGAAGGAGCGGGGAGCAAGAGGAAATGGAGGGAGAGGAGGGAAAGGAGGGGGAAGAAGGGAAGGGGCAGGAGAGATTGTATATTCTGGGGCTTCTGTCCCAAGGTGGGCTGTAACACAGAGCCAAGAACTTTCAGTCTGTTAAAACTGCCTCCCATTCTGCCAATGCCTAAAATGGTAGAAGTGGGGAGAAAAAAATCCTTCGGGTGGAAAAATGCTGACTAAACCATTTCCCAAAGCCACATTCTAAGAGATAACCCCGGGAACAAACACTTGAACATCTTTCTTTCTTGTGCCCTATGCTTCTTTTCCCTCTAAAAGTCTCATTTTACCCCTGGGGACATGAATCAAGTTGGTGATGGAGTCATTTCAGATGGCAGGTAAAAGCCAGCGCACGGGTGAACTGCCTGACCCGTGCAAGACTCCACACATGGCGAAGCTATGTGTGTCAGGAACAACTCAGACTTGAGAGATGGAGAGAGGCAGTGCTTGGTGTGTGTTGGGAGGAGACTAGGTGCGGCACTACCATAGGTTTGCTGCCATCCTCACGGTGAAATTTTGCAGCTGAGATTTCCAGCCTATTTGGATGAGAAGCTGTTCTTAGTCTTCCCTAGTGTGCAGTGCAGATGTTAAGAAATTCACTTACTCCTCTGATTAAAATCTAAATGGCTATCACTTTCACGACAATGTGGAGAACTCCACCACTTTGGGGTTATTTTAATTTTCCTTTGTGTTCAGGGTTTTTATACAAGTTGCTTAGAACATGTTAATTTAGAAAAGCTTTTTGAGCCAAATAGGATGGAACTCACCTTAAAATGCCTGGGGAGTATTTAGATAAGACACTAATCTTCTGAAGTGTGGATTGTTACAGGGCAGGTGCAGTATTTAATGTGTGCCCTACAGGATGCTGACAACCTAGGACCCAGCCAAGAGGCTACAGTCTTACTCTTAAGCTTATTTGATGTGCACTAATGCCAGGTGGAGCGGTGGTAAATTATCCGCCCGCCAGTGCTGGAGACGCAGATTCCATCCCTGGGTCGGGAAGATCTCCTGGAGTAGGAAATGGCAACCCACTCTTGTATTCTTTCCTGGAAAATTCCATGGACAGAGGCGCCTGATGGGCTACAGCTCGTGGGAGGTCACAAAGTGCTGGATGTGACTGAGCACACAGCACACAATGCAAAGCAAGTGCCCTTGCAGGGACACGGGGGTGACTTCACTGGAAGAGCTGTCCTCCACAGGGAACTTGCAATGGCTTCTCATGTAATGCTCATAGCAAAGAGAACGTCCAAGCAGGAACACAGCTGTGAGCTTCGAGTTCTCAGGCTCTGAGTCACTAGGAAGTTCTTGACCGCAGGTGTCAGCCCCAGAGGCTGGGGTCCCTGGCAGTCTGGCAGACTGCTTGGAAGGTAAATTCAGCAAGAGTGAACGCCCATGTGATGAATTCCCTACAAAGAACCTGTTTCACTGGCGCCTGAAATGTGTTATACGGGAAGTACAAATTTCAAGAGCCTCTGTATTGTTGGGGAAAAATGTCTTGTTCAGGGAGTGACTGGAATCAGATTCCTATCTGATCCTTTTGAATTATTGGATTTTCTCTCTGCTGCATTTAAATGATGTTTGGGAATAAACTGTGTAAATATGAGACACAGGCTGCTGCTGTGGAAACAGAGTGGGAATAATGATTACCTTGTGTTCTGAGTGAAAGAAAGTTACATAGATATTCTAATTCTAGAGAGTGAGAGTTGGACTGTGAAGAAAGCTGAGCATGGAAGAATTGATGCTTTTGAACTGTGGTGTTGGAGAAGGCTCTTGAGAGTCCCTTGACTGCAAGGAGATCCAACAAGTCCATTCTGAAGGAGATCAGCCCTGGGTGTTCTTTGGAAGGAATGATGCTAAAGCTGAAACTCCAGTACTTTGGCCACCTCATGCGAAGAGTTGACTCATTGGAAAAGACTCTGATGCTGGCAGGGATTGGGGGCAGGACGAAAAGGGGATGACAGAGGATGAGATGGCTGGATGGCATCACCGATTCGATGGACGTGAGTTTGAGTGAACTCCGGAAGATGGTGATGGACAGGGAGGCCTTGTGTGCTGTGATTCATGGGGTCACAAAGAGTTGGGCACGACTGAGCGACTGAACTGAACTGAAAGGATGGAAATTAGAAGGAATGAAAATTAAATAGAGAAGAAATATATCCTAGGGCAGAAAAGGAATCCCCAAAACTAAGGTGCCCAAGATGTCCTTATTTATTCTTTAATAGAACATCAATAATTGTACATGATCTATTTTAAAGACTTGCCTGTGTTAAATGGTTAACCTATAGACTGCACATTCTGCCTTTTGGACATGCTGTGGTGCTTCATGCCCATTTCCTGTCCGTCTCGAGAGGAAATGGAAAGTTTACATCACTGGTTTAAGTAATGGAACCCAGAACTAAAGTGCGGATGACAAAATATTCCCTTGGCTCTGGTTGTGAAGGCCACTTTCAAGCACAAATGTTCCAACAACAGAAGGAGCAGGAGATTTTGTTTCTTTGGGGAGATTTATTCTCACCTCCCCGTCTACCATGTCACTGTTAATTCCAAAGTCTGTCTGGGGCCAGAGGGGTCTGAAATCAGTTACACTGAACAAAAAAGCACAGACTGAGTCCAGCGGACCCTGGGAGCCAAACAGCCCGAACTCATCAGTATCATTCTAAGGATTCTGAGTCCCAAGACGGGAAAGGATTTGCCTAAGCTCATAGGATTGATTGGTAGGGAAAGGGTTTAAAATACCATGATATTTGCATTAAAAAAACCTCTCTCTGGATATACCCAGGAGTGGAATTGCTGAATCATATTGTAGTTCTATTTTTAGTTTTTTGAGGCACCTCCTACTGTTTTTCCATAGTGGTGGTGGTAGTGGTGTTTAGTCACTAAGTTGTGTCTGATTCTTTGCGACCCCATGGGCTATAGCCCACCAGGCTTCTCCATCCATGAAATTTCCCAGGTAGGAATACTGGAATGGGTTGCCATGTCCTTCTCCAGGGGATCTTCCCAACCCAGGGATTGAAACTACATCTCTTATGTCTTCTGCATTGACAGATGGATTCTTTTCCCGCTTAGCAACCAAGGAATGCCTTTCCATAGTGACTACACCCAGGGATTGAAACTACATCTCTTATGTCTTCTGCATTGACAGATGGATTCTTTTCCTGCTGAGCAACCAGGGAATCCCTTTCCATAGTGACTACACCATATGTCCAAAGAAATCAGAAACATTAATTTGAAAAGATACATGCACCCCAATTCAAAGCAGCATTATTTACAATAGTCAAGATATGGAAGTAATTTCAAATTAAGTATTTATCAACAAATTAATGGATAAGGAAGATGTGATGCACACAGACACCATGGAATACTACTCAGCCATAAAAAAGAATGAAATTCTGCCATTTGCAACAACATGAATGGACCTATGCTTGGTGAAGTCAGATAAAAACACTGTACGTTATCATGTATATGTGAAATCTAAAAAATAAAACAAAACAGAAACAGACTCACAGATTTAGAGATCAAGCTAGAGGTTACCAGTGGGGAAAGGGGAGAAGGGCAATGTAGTGATCAAGGATTAAGAAAAACTGCTATGCATAGAAAAATACTTCCAGGTGGAGCTAGTGGTAAAGAACCCACCTGCCAATGCAGGAGAGAAAAGAGATGTGGGTTCCATCCTGTTGGGAAGGTCCCCTGGAGGAGGGCATGGCTACCCACTCCAGTATTTTTGCTTGGAGAATCCCGTGGACAGCCCATAAGGTCGCAAAGAGTCAAACACGACTGAAGGGACTTAGTGTGCATGCATAGAAAAATAAGCTACAAGGACATACTGTACAGCAAGGGAACTTAGCCAATATTTTATAATAACTTTAAATGGAGTATAGCTTAGAAAAATATTGAATCATGATGTTGTACATTTGAAACTAATGTAATGCTGTAAATTAACTATACCCAGATTAAAAAAAAAAAATTGTCTGGTGCCTGCAGATCTGAGACCATCAAGGACACTGGGCTCTAGCAGAGCCGTAAGAGTAGCTTCGGCTGGAGCGATACTAGTACTATCGCTAGTGGACATGGAGAGGAATGGACAGGCTTGGGAGAAGATGTCCCCTTTGCCAACCATCTTGGTCAATTGATGTTTCAACATATGAAGAAATCGTTGAATTGGAAAGCTGGCCTAGGAAGGTGAGTTGAGGGATCTAGTGAGCCACGGCTGCACAATGCCCAGAGGCCTCCTTCCTTCTTTACTCAGGAAAGCCCCAGAACCTTGTTCCTCCCATACCATAACCATTTCTTTTATCTGTAGCTCTTAAAGCACTTTGCAAAAACGCTCCAGCATAGGCAGGGTGTGACAGATAGCTTGGCTTGCTATTAAGTGTCTTGAAAAGTCACTGATTTTACTGTAATTGCAAACTTGGAGGCAACCCAGGTGGATACAAGGTTACTGGTGGTGGTGGTTTCACCCAAAGTGAAGAGGATTCGAAGAAAACACTGGTTTGGGAAGATGGTCCTAATCCTTCTTATTGCAAACATGTTGAAGGACAATAGCCCCCTTGTTCCTGAAATACTTCCAACTTTGACCTGCTCAGACTGAGAAATTTTGCTGCCCATTCAGGTTTTAATATAATTTTTCTTATCAATTATTAGGCACTTATGCTGTGTGCTGTGGAGTCTGGGCCAGGGCACGGGTGGGGAAGGCAGTCAGAGCACAGTGCTGGGTCTGGAGCTGCCGCCAGGTCTGTAGGGCCCGCCAGGAAAGTCCGGTGTACATCTTTCATTCCTGAAGCCTGAGCTATGCTTGACCTGGTTGACCAGTGCCTGGAGCAGGTCTAGAAAGGGAGTTCAGTAGCTCAGTCATGTCCGACTCTTTGGGACCCCATGGACTGCAGCACGCCAGGCCTCTCTGTCCATCACCAACTCCCACAGTTTACTCAAACTCATGTCCATTGACTTGGTGAAGCCATCCAACCATCTCATCCTCTATCATCTCCCTCTCCTCCTGCCTTCAATCTTTCCCAGCATCAGGGTCTTTTCAAATGAGTCAATTCTTCACATCAGGTGGCCAAACTACTGGAGTTTCAGATTCAGCATCAGTCCTTCCAATGAATATTCAGGACTATTTCCTTTAGGATGGAGTGGTTGGATCTCCTTGCAGTCCAAGGGACTCTCAAGAGTCTCCTCCAACACCACAGTTCAAAAGCAACAATTCTTTGGTGCTCAGCTTTCTTTGTAGTCCAACTCTCACATCCATACATGACTACTGGAAAAACCACAGCTTTAACTAGACGGACCTTTGTTGGCAATGTAATGTCTCTGCTTTTTAATATGCTGTCTAGGTCGGTCATAACTTTTCTTCCAAGGAGTAAGTGTCTTTTAATTTCATGGCTGCAGTCACCATCTGCAGTGATTTTGGAGCCCCCCAAAATAAAGTCTGTCACTGTTTACACTGTTTCCTCATCTATTTGCCATGAAGTGATGGGACCAGATGCCATGATCTTAGTTTTCTGAATGTTGAGTTTGAGACATTACTTTGCCAACAAAGGTCCATCTAGTCAAGGCTATGGTTTTTCCTATTGTCATGTATGGATGTGAGAGTTGGACTGTGAAGAAGGCTGAGCGCCGAAGAATTGATGCTTTTGAAATGTGGTGTTGGAGAAGACTCTTGAGAGTCCCTTGGACTGCAAGGAGATCCACCCAGTCCATTCTGAAGGCGATCAGCCCTGGGTGTTCTTTGGAAGGAATGATGCTAAAGCTGAAACTCCAGTACTTTGGCCACCTCATGCGAAGGGTTGACTCATTGGAAAAGACTCTGATGCTGGGAGGGATTGGGGGCAGGAGGAGAAGGGGACGACAGAGGATGAGATGGCTGGATGGCATCACTGACTCGATGGACGTGAGTCTGAGTGAACTCCGGGAGTTGGTGATGGACAGGAGGCATGGTGTGCTGTGATTCATGGGGTCGCAAAGAGTCGGACACGACTGAGCGACTGAACTGAACTGAAGCCAACTTTTTCACTCTCCTCTTTCACTTTCATCAAGAGGCTCTTTAGTTCTTCTTTGCTTTTGGCCATAAGGGTGGTGTCATCTGCATATCTGAAGTTTTTGATATTTCTCCTGGCAATCTTGATTCCAGCTTGTGCTTCATCCAGCCCAGCATTTCTCATGATGTACTCTGCATATAAGTTAAATGAGCAGGGTGACAATATACAGCCTTGATGTACTCCTTTCCCGATTTGGAACCAGTCTGTTGTTTCATGTCCAGTTCTAACTGTTGTTTCTTGACCTGCATACAGGTTTCTCAAGAGACAGGTCAGGTGGCCTGGTATTCCCATTTCTTGAAGAATTTTCCAGTTTGTTGTGATCCACACAGTCAAAGGCTTTGGCATAGTCAATAAAGCAGAAGTTGAAAGGGAAGATCCCCATTATTGTCATTAAAGGCCTAGACACCACAGGTAAAACCACTGTGACCTGATCAATTCCAGATTCACTCAAAGCTGTTCTCTTGAAGTCACCATCCTCTTGCATCAGTCAGTGGAGGAAAATATTTGATGATGAACCAACTATCATTAGAAGAGTTTTTTATTCTTTGGGCAATTATGTTGTGGCTTCTGAAACAGCTAAAGAATCTGCCAAATCACCTGTGATTGTAGACAGGTATTGGCACAGCACAGCCACCTATGCCATAGCCATTGAGGTGAGTGGGGGCCTCCAACACCTGCCCCCCCCATCACTCTTTATACCAGTGACCCAGGGATCTGCTCAAACCCGGCCCGGTCCTGCTGCTCACCGTGAGCCCCAAGGAGAGGATGCAGAGGATTGAGGGCCCAGGCATGCAGGGGATCAGAGAGGAGGCCGAGCTGGAGGTGAACAGCATATTTTGTCAAAAGGTAGACGTGTGCTACCAGTGGATGGAGAACCTTGGCTGCCACATGGTGGATGCCAGCCCATCGTGAGCAAAGGTCCTCCAGATGGTAAGTGTAATCCAAAATAACTGCAGTTAATTATAGTCACTCCAGGCCAGGTGACACATTTTACTAAATTTGATGCTGTTTGATACATCTAAGCCTTGACTGGACAGTTCACTTTTCCCTAAATTGTTGTTCTCCTGACCAAAGGACCCATCAAGACCGAGTCTGGGCACATCCCAGGGAGAGACTGTGGCTGCCATCTAAGTATAACCAATGTGTTCTAGGAATAGATTCTGAACTACAACCCCACCGAGTCCTTCCAAGGTTTGTCTCCTCTGGAAAGCACGAGGTGGACAGAAGCGACCAAGAAGGTCTGTGGAAGGTCCTCCAGCTTCCCCCGTGTCTGTGCAGGCTCCCGGCTGAGATGTTGATGTTCCCTGAGTCAGCTGCCTCCCAGCCTAGCCACACTCCGTCTTTGTGAGCTCAGCCCTGAGTCCTAGAACTGAGGAATCCCGAAGAACACTTCTGTGTGTCCCAGCTGTCAGAACTCATCTTGTGGTAGGGCACTCTGAGCAAGAAGTGTCTGGCTTGTGTCTGAGGCTTATGGCCCTGAACTGCTCCTCTTGGTTAAGCACTTCAAAGTCAAATGCAGAGGAGGCCACACTGAGATGCCCTGAATACAAACACACCAAGAGTCCTTGGAGTCTATTCTGCTGATTTACATTCCTCTCCTTTCCTCCAAAAAACAGGAGTGTTCTGCACTAAGCTAGATGCATTAAGGGCTTCCCAAGTGGCGCTAGTGGTAAAGAACCTGTCTGCCAATGCGGGAGACTTAAGAGACATTGGTTTGATCCCTGGGTGGGAAAGATTCCCTGGAGGAGAGTATGGCAACCCACTCCTGCATTCTTGCCTGGAGAATCCCATGAACAGAGGAACCTGGTGGGTACAGTTCACAAGAGTTGGACACAACTGAAGCGACTTAGCACACTCAGCACATGCTGTGCTAAACTGCCTCAGTCGTGTCTGACTCTTTGTGACTGCGTGGGATTCTCCAGGGAAGAATGCAGGAGTGGGTTGCCATGCTCTCCTCCAGGGGATCTTCCCCACCCAGGGATCAAACCCGTGTCTCTTATGTCTTCTTCATTGGCAGATGGGTTCTTTACCACTAGTGTGACCAGGGAAGCCCTAGTCATTTATTATATGCTTCCTCTAATAATGTAGTAACTAAGAGTTATTGAGCATTTATTCTCTGCCAGGTACTGCTCTAAGCCATTTACATACAGTAACTCTGAGGGGAGGGAGGTACTCTCTTACTGACAGGAAAACTGAAGCTCAGAGAGGCAGGCTGGTTGCTTAGCCAAGGTTCCAAGCACTACAGTGCTGGGCACTTCGTTGGATGCTATGGAGAGAAAGGCATCACCAGGTATTTTCAAAGTAATATTCACCCAACCTAGGAAGCTTCCTTGCAATGATGAGGCTGAAGAGTTTCCTTTCTGTCCTTTCCTTATTCCCTCTGATTTTCCCATTTTATCACAGCTTTTGCTGTTACTTGGAATTTCGCCTTGCCACAGATCCCAGCTTTCCCCTTCTGACCCTACCTCTTTCCCTGCTCCCTCCTTCCTCCACCTATGCACAGCAGAGGTCCCTCCTCTGTGTCACCCTAGTGACCAAGTTGTGGGGGCCTGAGGGGAGGCAGAAGGGTGTGTAGATTCCACACAGATGCTGTCTCCCCAGGTGACGGCCCCATAGTGTTGACTTCATTGTTATGTTGCCATGGATTTTCAGGAGGGAACATCTCCATAGGCTCTGGTTGGGGCAGGACTCAGGAAATGAATGCTGGCGTCCTTAGGGTGAATGAGGGAGGCCTGACAAGACCCCACCCTCTGCTGGACCTTCCCAGAGCCTGAGACTCTCTGCTCAGGCCCTGCCTCTCGCTTACTCTGGGTCATTCCTTGTTTGAAGGCTGATGTGGCTCTTAAGAGGAATTGGGCAGGGGTCTGCTCTGGGGACAGGCTGGATCTCCTCACTAGATCTGGAGGTAGGCCTGATGGGCTTCCTGGAAGGAGTGACCCCTGCAGAGGATGGGGGACCCTGGAGGGTTCCTGATCAGCCCTGCTCTCTCTCTCTCCCCCTTTAAGCTCATCCTCCAGCGTCTGGAGATGTCTGCACTTCAGCACCGAGGTCCCTCTGGACCCCTCCCAGGCACTTGTGGTCAGTGAGGTGGGATGAGTCCAGTGGTGTGTCTCCCTAAGCAGGAAGACTGTCTCATTACAGGCCTGACCTCCATGTCAAAGACCTCTTGAGTGGGAGAGGAATCGTTTCCTGGGCAGGGGCTTGTCAGGATCCCCCACTATGATGCTTGCTGTGCTTAGCTCTGGGCGTGAAAAACTGGTATTTGATCCAGGCCACCAGCCTGGCTGAAGGTGTGAGTGAGCCTTGGGTACACCCCTTTCTTGGGAAGGGACCCTTCTTCCTCAACCCAATTCCATGTATTAAATTCCACCTTCACCTGTTGACTGAAAACTCAAATCCCACCTCTTTCTAAAGCCTCATTTCCCAAATTCTGGGGATCTAGAGATCTGGAAGATTGCTATCCCTCCATTGACCACTAGCACTGCCCTGCCCTGGACTTGGAGCTCATGGGAAGTAGGAGCTGTGTTCTTGGTCTCTGCTCGGCTCTCAGAAGGTGCTTGATCAAATTTCTTCATTCTTGTTTTTGTTTGGGGAACATTTTCTGCTTGGCCCTCAGCCTCGTTTTTAGGGCCCAAACAATTAGAATTGCAAGAGCCTCTGGTTCACCTGCCTCTTTGGCTCTGGCAGGAAACTGGGCTTCGTGGAGCAGCCGGTGCCCAGGCAGCTCTGCATCCTCCTGTCCTTGACCCTGGGTGGATGCCCCGCCTCTGCCCGGGCTCTGCTGCCCCACTGTGGTCTTTCTGCCCTGGCTTCTGGTTCTGCTGCTCTGGCTGCAGTTTCTGCTCTCTCTGCTTTGCTCTCTGCTTTTCCTGCTTCTGCCGCTACGCTACTGTCTTCCTTCTACTACCCCTCCTTCCTCTGTCTCTCCTTCTCCATCTCCTCCTTCTTTCTTTTCTTCCTCTTCCTGTTTCTCTCACTTCTGCTTCTGCTCTTTTTCTGCTTGGGCGGCTCCTGCTTCTTATGCTTTCCTTCCCCTTTTGCTTTTCCTTCTTTCTCCTCTGACAACTTTTTCAGCGTCTGTGGCTTTGGCTTGAGCTTCTACTTTTGGGACTTAGGCTCTTCCCACTTCTGTTCCTTCTCCTGCTGCTTCTACTCTGGAGACTTCTCCTTCTCTCTCCTCCTTCTCTCCTCCTCCCTCCCTCATCTTCTGTCTCTTTCTCTGCTTCTTTCACTTCTGCTTTTACTTCTTCTGCTTCTTAAGCATCTACTCCTATTTCTTCTACTTGTGCATTGGCAACCGCTTCTGCTTTTTGCCCCTACAATTGCTGCTGCTTCCTGTTCTGCTTCTTCTCCTTCTCTTCCTCTTTCTCCTTCTTCCTCTTCTTCCGCTGCTTCTGCTTCTTCTGCTTATCTTTTTCCGCTCTTCCTCCCCCTCCTGTTCCTTCTCTTCCTCCCTCTCCCCACTCCTCCAGCTCCTCCTCCACTTCCTTCATTCCATCTTCCTCCTGTGCCTCCTCCTCCTCTAACTCCTTCTTCCCTTACATATTCTCCTCCTGTTCAGTTTTGAATGTGCCAAGTGTATGGTGCCTATGAGACATTCTTTCTTTAGAGTTTCCTAGTGCTCTTTAAGAGCTCCAAATTTCTTGCAGACTTGGAACTGGTTAGTCAGCCTCCAGTACAGTCTCTTTGTGCGTGCGTGCTAAGTCGCTTCAGTAGTGTCTGACTCTTTGTGACCCTATGAATAGCCCAACCAGGCTCCTCTGTCCATGGGATTTTCCAAACAAGAATACTGAAGTGGGTTGCCATGCCCTCCTCCAGGGGGTCTTCCTGACCCAGAGATTGAACCCTTGTCTCCTGTGTCTCCTGCATTGCAGGCAGATTCTTTACAGTTGGACCACTGGGGAAGCCCCACAGTCTCTTTAGTAAGTGACAAATATTAACAAGAAGTTCTCACAAAGAGACAGTGCTCTATAATTCAGTTCAGTTCAGTTCAGTCGCTCAGTCGTGTCCAACTCTTTGCGACCCCATGAACCACATCACGCCGGACCTCCCTGTCCATCACCAACTTCCAGAGTCCACCCAAACTCATGTCCATTGAATTGGTGATGCCATCTAACTATCTCATCCTCTGTCATCCCCTTCTCATCCTGTCTTCAATCTTTCCCAGCATCAGGGTCTTTTCAAATGAGTCAGTTCTTCACATCAGGTGGCCAAAATATTGGAGTTTCAGTTTCAACATCAGTCCTTCCAATGAACACCCAGGACTGATCTCCTTTAGGATGGAATGGTTGGATATCCTTGCAGTCCAAGGGACTCTCAAGAGTCTTCTCCAACACCACAGTTCAAAAGCATCAATTCTTCGGTGCTCAGCTTTCTTTGTAGTCCAACTCTCACATCTATACATGACTACTAGAAAAACCATAGCCTTGACTAGATGAACCTTTGTTGACAAAGTAATGTCTGCTTTTTAATATGCTGTCTAGGTTGGTCATAACTTTCCTTCCAAGGAGTAAGTATCTTTTAATTTCATGGCTGCAGTCACGATCTGCAGTGATTTTGGAGCCCAAAAAAATAAAGTTAGCCACTGTTTCCCCATCTATTTGTCATGAAGTGATGGGACCGTATGCTCTATAGTTAACTCAATATTTAAAAACTCATTAGTTTGTTTGATGCTCATAGTACTCACAATGAGTAGAACAGGGGAACCAAGGCTCAGAAAGTTTCCATACTTCCCCAAGCCACATAAAAAGTTACAGAGCTTTGATAAGAACTTAAGGCTCCACTCTCCACCAGGGTTTACTGTAGGGTCTAGTATTTTTGTTTGCTTGTTTGTTTTATTTTTAAAAAATTATTATTTTGGGCTCTGTGGGTGTTTGTTGTTGAGGAGGCTTCTCTAGTTGCGGTGCATTCTTATTGCGGTGGCTTCTCTTTTTTCAGAGCATGGGCTTTAGGGAATGTGGGTTTCAGTAGTTGTGGCACATGGGCTCAGGAGTTGTGGCTCCCAGGCTCTAAAGCACAGGCTCAGCAGTTGTGGCACATGAGCTTAGTTGCTCTGTGGCTCTATAGGAGCTTTCCTGATCAGGGATGGAACCTGTGTCTCCAGCTTTGACAGGCAGATTCTTTACCACTGAGCCACCAGGGAAGCCCCTGCTTATTTGTTTTTAAATAGACTTTACTTTGTAGATAAGTTTAACATGCTTGTGCTCAGTTGTGTCTGAATCTTTGTGACCCCGTGTACTGTAGCCCTCCAGGCTCCTCTGTCCATGGGATCTTCCAGGCAAGAATATTGGAGTGGGTTGCCATGCCCTTCCTGACCCAGGATCGAGCCCCCTGTCTCCTGAGTCTTCTGCATTGCAGGCAGATTCTTTACCACTGAACCATTGGGGAAGCCCAGGTAAGTTTAAGGTTCATAGCAAAATTGAGTGGGAAGTACAGAGAGTTCTTACAGACCGGGCCTTATATTTTAACAAAACTTAAAAAGTCCTTTTGTATCCAGGATTTCACTTGTTTAAGAAACATGTAGAGAGAATATCAGCCCAGAGAGACAAGGGATTTGGCCATGGTCACATAGCAAGGTAGTGACATCTAACTGGGGTGAGGGCCCCAGCATCTTGTCTAAGGTCTGGGAAGGGGCTGGTGTCATTCAGAAAAGCAGTGGGGTGGTGAGTGATAGTGGTTGGCATCAGGTCAGCTTTCCTTCAATATGTCACCAGCCTCTCTCACTCAGGTCCTGGCATGGGAGACACATCCAGATCTGGTTCTACAAGCCCTCCTATCCTTAAGGAAAATTCTGCTGCTGCTAAGTCACTTCAGTCGTGTCTGACTCTGTGCGACCCCATAGAAGGCAGCCCACCAGGCTCCTCTGTCCATGGGATTTTCCAGGCAAGAGTACTGGAGTGGGGTGCCATTGCCCTCTCCAAGGAAAATTCTAGTGACTCCAATTCAGGGCATAAAACCAATAAGCACAGGAGTAGCTTTTCAAGAAAGATTCAGTTGAGAGGTTGAAAGTGCTACAAGGCCACAGGACAATTAAGAGTGTGCTGGGCTCCGAACTCTGAGCAGATGTCATTCTGGTTGGGAGCCAGGCTCTGGGAATAGGAACTCTGGCCCTTCTGTACCAGTCCTGGCAGGGCCTTGCTAGGCAGCTGGTCTCCAGCCAGTAGCTCCCTTCCACTGCCAGTGTTGCATAGAAATGGAATTTGGCAAAATTCACACCTCGCCTTTTGAGAATGAGTAGGAGTGGCCCCCACATATGGGAAGTAATAAATTATCCATCAGCCCCATGAGGGCAGGCCTAGCCTGCTTTTACCAATCATTGTATCCTGTTAAAGAGAAAATGATTCAGTGATATCTGTCAGAGAATAATCAGGTGGTCTTTCTTCAGGGAGACCAACATGATAGGCAAAGGTACTATTCAAAAGAATAATTTTGCAATGGGGAAAGAGATTGGCCTCAATTCTAAATACGGCATGGGTGAGGGAGAGTTTATAACTGACGAACGGGGTGGGGATCAATATATAAAATTATTAAGAGGAAATATTGGGGATAAGTGGGGTTCTGGCCAAACTGCCTCAACAGGATTCTTGCTAAAGGCAGACCAGGCTCATCAGATATCAGCTGGGAGGTGGTGGAGGATAAGTACAATTCTGATCACCAATTCTAATGGGTGGTGTCCTCCCTGCTTCCACCCCAAGCAATTCTCTGACAGCAGCTGGGTGTCCTACAATTCAATTCAGTTCTGACACCATCTGCCTGGAGAGAGCATCAGATTCCACAGGTTAAGGGCTCAGTCCCACAAGACTGCCCTTGACTTCTGATGTCAATCACCTGGGCTTGTGACTGGCTGGCTGTAAATCAGAGGTTCCACCGTCCCTCCTTCACTAGAGTGGCTCACAGAACTCAGAGAAACATATTACTGCATTACTGGTTTATTATGAAAGGATGTAATTCAGGGAGAGCCAAATGGCAGAGGTGCATAAGCAGGGTGTGGGGAAGGGGGGCAGAGCTCCCACATTCTCTCCAGGCACCCCTTCCACCCAGCACCAACCAGGAAGCTCTCTGAACCCCGGCCTCTGGGATTTTTAGGAAGTCTTCATAGGCATGATTGATTTCACCAGTGGTCACTGGTGATTGATTCAATGTCCAGCCCTTCTCCCCTGATTCTCACCCTTCAGTTACATGATCTGTACCCCTAGCAATCAGCCCCCATCCTTAGGTGATTAAAAACGTCAACACATTAACATCAACTCAGGTATGGTTGAAAGGGGTTTGTTATGAATATTATGATACCCTTATATCTCATCATTTTGGAAATTCCAAGGGTTTTATGTGCTCTGTGACAGAAATGGTGAGCAAGACCAAATATATATTTCTAATTGTAAGTCATAATATCACAATGATAGACATTAGACATCTAGAATGATCAGACATGAAGGATGAGTGAAAATGTTAGTCACTCAGTCATGTCTGACTCTTTGTGACCACATGGACTGTAGCCCTCCAGGTTCGTCTGTCCATGGAATTCTCCAGGCAAGAATACTGGTGTGGGGGGTCATTCCCTTCTCCAGGGGATCTTCCCAACCCGGGGATTGAACCCAGGTCTCCTGAGTTGCAGGCAGATTCTTTACTGTCTGAGGCACCAATGAAGGATGAGGGACTCTAGCTAAACTGACTTAGCAGGATTCTTGCTAAAATTAGACAATGCAGAGACAAACAAGGAAGTTAAGGAGACAATCTTTGTCAATCCTCAGGGCTAAAACCAGTACTGAGCAGATAACAGATACTTAAAAGTATTTGTTTATTGCTACCTCCATGCCAAAGCCAAGGAAGGAGGTTTCACTACTCCCTAACATTTCCAACTCCAGCATTTTTATGTTTGTAGGACTCCTGGTGGGTTCTGATTTTAAGAGCCTGGTATCTGGAGTGGGAGTGGAGCATCAAGAATAACAGGGTAACAGCTTCCCCAGTCAGGCTCGAGTTTAGGGGTTGGCCAGAGGATAAAGGAAAGGAGGTAGCTTCAAAGGGGAGGGGGAAGCTGGCCAAGCCTTGGGCTTACGGCAAGGAAGGAAAGGAGACCTCAGAGAGCCCTTTGGACATGGGAAGAGGGCCTAAGTCTGTAGAGGTAAAAGGGCTGGTGGAAGCAATCTTGTCATTTAACCATTCACCAAACATGAGCATGCCTCCTCTTTGTGATGAATTCCATAGGAAAGTATTGCATCCCTGTGGAGAGAAAAGGCTCCTCCTGCGTCACTTCTTTTCAGGAAGTCCTTTGAAAGCATGGCTTTACCATCCAGGTGCTCAAGTGTCAAAGGCACAGCATGCCACTGTTGCAGTGCCCCCCTGAAAAGAGCAATCTTTGGGGCTCCACCAGGACCACATCTGCCTACTAATAAGAACCAGCTCCCAGGCACACTGATCACCGCTGCGGTGGGGTGAAGAGGAAGGGCGTGGCTGCTCGGAGGTGGGAATCTCCAGAGGAGGTGGCAGGGGCTGCACCTGGAAGGGCAGGGCGGAGCTGGCTGTGGGGAGGGCAGCAGCATCAAGGCGGGGACGTGGGGAGGGCAGCAGCAGCAAGGCGGGGAGGCAGCACTGCCACGTGTGGATTGGTCCTCCCCTTTGGCTTGAGTGGGAAGCGGCAGCCGTGGTTGGGGATCTCAGCCTGGGACATCGGGTATTTCTGTGTCCTTCCTTTTGATGTTTTCTGACTTTGAGGGGAGAGATTGAGTTAATCATGCTCTCTAGTTCATGACACATGGTCATCATTGCTCCTGACAAATTCCCTCTCTGTTTCAGTGATTTAGTTCCATTTTCCCATCCATAAGCCATTTGCTCTAATATGCTTGATATCTTTTGTTCTGTTTGTACATGTTCTTATATAAGATGCGTGGTTGTTGAGTTGTGTAAAAAACACATTATTCTACCATATGTAAATGAGTTGGGTTTTCCCTGTCTCATTCGCTTCTGATGTTTTATTTGGCACTATGGTTTTAAGATCCATCCATCCCTCCACGTGTGCCTCCGGACATAGCACTGCATGAAGCCTACCCACTACATTCTGCTTCTCTGTCCCCCAGGGGTGGATGAGAGATGCTCTTGGGCATGCTGGTGTCTTCACAGGGTTACCACAAGCTCATCAGTCAACAAGAAACCTGTGAGCTCAGTGGGCTGTGTCCAGCCAGAGCGGAAGTGGCTGTGACTTCAGTTCCCCAGGGACTTGCAAGGCTGCTTGCTGGCTATCCATGTTCCCAGTAACCATGTAATGTGGCGACACACAGGACAAATATTAGGTCTCTCCTGGCTTTGCAAAGACAATGTGTTCTTTATGCATAAGAGGAAGTTTAGGAAGCAAAGCCAGGATGTCTGTTTTCCTGAAAGTCGCCTGTGAGTAAACATGGCCTTTGATTTGATGTGGGGACAGGATTGGGGGAGGGGTATGAAATTGCAAAAGTGTGTCTGTGTGTGTGTGAGAGAGAGGGTGACTGGGTCAGAGAGGAGGGTGGAAGAGGGAAAGGGCATGGTTAGGGAAGACTATCTTCCTTCCCTCTTACCTAGCCAATCTCACCATGACTTAGAGATAACCTGGGGCTGGTTTCCGAGTAAAGCTCTTCTAATGGAAGAGCTTGCAGAGTAAGCTGTTGTTCTTACTTTAACAGGGCTGGCTCCTGTCTGTGCTTCCTGTATGTCAGGAGAATTTGGTTTTGATTTGGGGAAATAACTACATGCATGTGCAGTCCAGAGGGTTTATTTATCCTGCATCAGTATGTCTGTTCTTCTGATGCTGCACAGGGACTCTGACAACCTGAGGTTCTGTTTTGCTTCTCAAATCCTTCTTTCAGGCTGGCCAGGGTGGCCCTACCTACAGGCTGGATGTGGCAAGAGAGGGTGGGGGAATCATGGGGAGCAGTCATGGGATTCCAGGCATTTCCTCCTCCAGTTCTAGGATCTAAGAGTGAAGGCTAGATTGAACACATCAGAATTCCTGGGAACCCCCAATTTACCTTGACTGACTAATTCTTTCCACGCAAGACACATTGCTCAGACAACTCTGTCAGTGAAAGGATTAGAGTGGTTCCACAGTTGTTCTGATGCAGAGGGCAGGGGCATATTGATATCAAGTATTAGAGATTCATGGAGCCTTGGGCTTGCTGTTCCTAGAAGGGTTATTCCCATTTTTTCACCATGCACCACAACATCTAGTATAGTGCCTGGCACAGACCTTATTTTGGCCCATAAGACCCTGTGCCTTTGGGTAATTTCCATTTTTCCCATTGCTCAAGATGCTCCAGCTCAGTTGGCATTTCTGGAACTCTAACGTAACCAGACTGTTGCAGCCCTGACTCAGGGCCTTGGCATCTGCTGTAACTGCTTCCTGGGACTCTTTACCCCTCAGATCTCTAAATGACTGGCTCCTTGTCATCATTATGGTCCCAGCTCTAGCATCAGCTTTTCAGGGAAGCCTTCCCTGATAATCCCATCTGAAGGGCCCGCTCTTTACCTCCCTGACCTGGCCATTCTCTATCCCCTTACTCTGCTGTGTTTTCTTGATAGCAGTTGCCATTCTGTCAAATTGTCTTATTTATATAATCATTTTAAACACTTATTGCCATCTCTCCCTCTGGACCACACACTCGGTGAAAGCAGGGATGTTACCTGACCTGCCACTGTTTCCCCAGGGCTGATGTCACACTTCATGTACAGTATGTGCTAGCTAAATAAGCATTTGACAAATTAGTCAATGAATGGATGTGAATGAATGAATAAGCCAGCTGAGTGGGAAGCAGAGCAGTGGAAAAGAATCAGGACCAGGGAAAGGAAACACTTAGCGGGAAGTCCTTGCTCTTTTCACAGGAGCCATTGATTCTGCCAAAGGCCCTTCACTTCTGTGAGTGGTAGCTTCCTCATCAGAAAATTGGAGATGACAATACATTCACTCTGTGCCTCACCAGACTGTGAGGGTAGGATGCAAGAGCTTCTACTGGTGTAAAGCCCCACCCACTGGTAGAGGTTGCAGAGGTGCTCAGTGGGGACACACATTTCCAGCTGGGATGTAGAGGAGCTGCATGGTTTCGCTGCCTTGCATGTTTCTGTTTTTTTATCGAGCAGCCAGGGAGAGTTTCCTGGGCACAATTAGATGCCCAGAACTCCCAGTGACTGGGGTCTGCACAGGAGGTGGGGCCTGATGTCTGATTTAATTGGAAACAGTGAGCAATGCTGGCCAACTCTATTAGTCATAAGTCTAATGAGCTGAAATGGAGCAAGTCTGAATAAAATCCATTAACAATAGCCATATTTACATTTCTATTGTCATATACACCATTTGTTGGTTTAAAAGAAGCTGATTTTAATTTATTAGAGTCATTATTTCTGTCTGAGAGAGAGATACAGAATCTGCATTTTAAAGGTATGTGTGCATGATCACAGCTGAAGAGGACCCATGCCTGTACTTGGTGGGTGTTTTTCAGAACCAGTCATTCTCAGAATGGTAGAAAATTCTAGGAAAGAAGTAGCTTCACTCTAGAGCAGTAGAGAAGACTCCAGGAACTATGTTTGCTAAGAGTCTTCTTTCTCCATTTTAACTGTTGTTTTAATACACCAGGATCCTGAATCCTTGGGGAGACAGGACCAGAAGAATCATAAGGAGGAGAGTGAGCAGGCCAGGCTCAAGCCTCACAGGCTGAGATGAGTATGGCATTTTCTGGGTACTGCAAGGAGGTTGGCCTGAGAGGAAATGGGAGATGCTGTTGGGAGGATATGGCAGACGCACTGAGTGCCAACTCGAGGAATGTGGTACATTGTACTTTTCAAATATTGCTGCCACTTGTCCAGCTTGCATGCTTGTCAGAAAATGTGACCTTGACCCCAGGTACCCTCTCCTCTTGAGCTTGGAAAAGCCTGCCTTAACCCCTAGAGTGTGGCAGAAGGGATGTCATGTGAATGCCAAGGCTATGTCACAAAAATTCCAAGCACCTCCAGTTTTCTCTGTTGGGGCATTTTTTCTCAGAACCCCATCACTATGCTCTGCAGAGGCCCAAACTCATGTGGAGAAGCCATGCACGGAGTGTTCTGGCAACCACCCAGCTGAAGGGCTCACTGATGGCCAGCATCCATCACTAGACATATTGGTGAAGATGACTCTGGATACTTCCAACTGCTGAGTAACACCTCCCATCCCCATCTTCACGTCTTTTCAGATAAGGTCTCAGATACTCTGGAGCAGAGATAAACGACTCTGGCCAACCCTTGTTGAAGTTCCTACATGAGTGTGTGTGTGCTAAGTTGCTTTAGTCGTGTCTGACTCTTCGTGACCCTATGGACTACAGCCTGCTGGGCTTGTCTGTCCATGGAATTCTCCAGGCAAGAATACTGGAGTGGGTAGCCATGTCCTCCTCCAGAGGATCTTCCCAACCCAGGGATTGAACCCACATCTTCTGCAACTCCTGCATTGAAGGTGGATTCTTTACCACTGAGCCACCAGGGAAGCCCTGAAATTCCTAACTCTCACTCTATGTAATATACTGGTTATTTCATGCCATCCCCCAGATGGTCTCAGGGGGTGGTTTGTTGTACAGCAGAGTCATTGGAACAAACTCACACTTCAGTGAGAAGTCATTAAAGGATGAAATAGAGAGACATGCTCAGGGAGTCCCAGGAATCATCACTGAGGTCATCTCTGTTTTCATGGATACACGCAGGCAGGTGGTATCAAGATTGCCATCTCTCTTTACAGGTAAGGAAACCCAGATGCAGAGACTCGCCATCTCAAGGCTCTACAACGAGTAAGTGGCGGATCAAGCCAGTAGGCCCCACACCCAGCAAAGCAGCATCTAAACCCACCTGCTGCATTCACCTCAGCCCTTCCCTGTCTCCTGCCTCCCCGGTAGATGAGGAAGCTGGCCAGAGTGCTGATGCCCTGTTCAAAGTCTCTGGAGCTTGAGAACAACACCCAGTGACTCAGAATTCATCCTGCTGGGCACCCAGAGGACTTCCAGGGACATGAACTTCTCTGTTGACTACAGTTAGCCTGGTGTCTTAGGCCACCATGACGGTGATCACGTCATAGTTTGTCTAGACTAACTCATTATACCTGTGGGCAGGACCAGAGTCTAGCCATTCTTGAAGGCCCATCCCACCTGCCACCCCCTCAATAAAGCCTTCCCTGACGTCCCCACCATGAGTAGCTCATCTCCCTCCTCTTGAGCTCCAATAGCGCTTTGCTCCTATATCTACTGGAGTACATTTCCTATATATGAACAAATTCCATTCCAAGAGCATGTTCATAAGTCCAACCAAGTTAGCCTAATACGATCAGTATATAGTATTGTACTGTAATAGGTTTATAATACTTTGCATACAAATAATACATAACAAACACAAAAAATAAACATTTTTAATCATCAGGACAGTACCTTGAAAAGTACAGTATTGTAGTACAACAGCTGGCATCCAGAAGCTGGCATTGAGCGAACAGGCGAGAAGAGCTACTGACTGGAGGAGAGTCAGTGGGAGATGGTTGAGCTGAAGGATTGTCAGCAAGAGGAGACAGAGGACAAGCTGCAATTTCACTGATGCCTGATGTTGATAGAATGCTCGTTTGCATCTTTGAAAGTTCACAGCTTGAAAGTTTGTTTATAGGGGACCTACTATATATTACATGGCAGTGTCTTTGCTTACTTGTCCAGAGATTAGTGCTGTCCACTGGTTATTTAGCTGGCCTCTTGCTAGAACACTTACACATGGTCCTTACATGTCATCTCTCCTCATTAGCAATAACAAATAAATATTTATGAACCAGAAACACATCTGCAATTTCAACCACTAGTGGGAGAATGTAAGTATGTCTGAGGGGAGAGGAGCAGGGCAGGTGAGTAGGTTTGGAGGTGAAGAGAGAGAGAGGGAATTGGGCATTCAAACTAGATGACTTCTTAGTCCCGAATTCTTCTGGAATGTTTCACATGATCTACCCAATAGCAGGCTTTCTGTCAATGCATCCTGACAGAAAGTTTTGTGCCCAGCACAGGGCTAAGTCAGGGCTATACACAACAGAGCTGGCCAGGGCCAAGTGTGCCCAGGACAACCTGCAGAGGCCGGGTGGGTCTCTGCTCGTGGTTCCAGTGCTGATTTGTCTACAAGCCAGAAGGCCTATGGCAAATCTCAGCCAGACCACTCGCTTCAGTGAACATCTGATGAGCATCTACCTACTACTGTTTGCTGCCAGGTAGCAGCAGGGTGGAGAAGGCAATGGCAACCCACTCCAGTACTCTTTCCTGGAAAATCCCATGGATGGAGGAGCCTGGTAGGCTGAAGTCCATGGGGTCGCTAAGAGTCGGACATGACTGAGTGACTTCACTTTCACTTTTCATTTTCATGCGTTGGAGGAGGAAATGGCAACCCACTCCAGTGTTCTTGCCTGGAGAATCCCAGGGATGGCAGGGCCTGGTGGGCTGCCATCTATGGAGTCGCACAGAGTCGGACACGACTGAAGCGACTTAGCAGCAGTAGTAGCAGCAGCAGCAGGGCACAAAGGAGTAAGAACCAGTCTCCCTACAGGAGCTTACACATAACTTGGAAACATTTTTAAAATTGATTTTTGGTTGTGTTGGGTCTTTGTTGCTGTGTGCAAGCTTCCTCTAGCTGCAGAGATCGGGGGTCGCTTTTTGCTGTGGTGTATGTCACAGTGGCTTCTCTTCTTGCCAAGCATGGGCTCTAGGTGCAACGGCTTCAGTAGTTTTGGCACACGGGCTTAGTTGCCCTGTGGCATGTGGAATCTTCCCTGACCAGGGATCAAAGCCACGCCCCCTGCATTGGCAGGCAGAATCTTAACCAATGGACTGCCATAGAAGTCTCAATAACTTGGAAATTTTTGTAACTTCTCTTTGGCTTATTTTTTTTAATCTGTAAACATTGAGCAAATGTGAAAACATTTTGGCTGGTGGGCATGTGGCACGCCATGTATTCTGGTTGAAACCAAATGTTCTCACCCCTCCCCCTCAGACCCTCATTCCACATATTTCCCTTTCTCAGGAGGGCGGCCAAGCAGCAGATCTTTGGGAAATCAAGAATTGTTAGGACAGTCGCCAAGCCTGGCTGGCAACATTAAAAGCACTAAAAACAAGTGAGCTTCCAGAATGAAGGAATTAAGAAGAAAGGGTCTGAATTCAGAAGAAAGGGCCTGAATTCAGAGGGCGATGAAGGAAAACTGTAACAACTAGTCAGATATTTACTAAACTCTTATTTTTTTTTTCTCGAGAAGCTCAAATCACTTGCCAGGTCACTCTAGGGCACGGCTCTTCTTCCCAGCTTCTGTGATGGTCAATGGTCAGCCCAATGAGGGCAAGGGACTTGACTACAGCAGCCAGTAGCTTCAGGGACAGTGGAAAGAGCTCTGGGAAGAGCAGAGAAGGGGGGAACCTGTGTGGAGGCCCCATCTTTGGATAATTCGCTTTCTTGTGTGGGGTCTTTGCTCTCCGTAACATGAGGGGGCCAGCCACGGGGGCCAGCCACAGGCGTCAGCCTGGCCCTGCTCCCTCCCCCTGCCTCTGAGCCTGCCACCTTCCCTCCCCAGCCCCCAGGCTCCCATGGACACCCCTCCCCACTCTGCTGTCTCCTCTACTCCTCTTCTAAAACAGAGCCTCACTGTGAGTCATCCCTCTTCTCAGGCCACAGCTGACCCTTCCCCTCCCCAAATGCTTCTTCCTCTGGCTCTTGGCAAGTCTTTCCTTCCTGTGCATCCTGAATACCAGAGCCCAAAGGCACTTTAGGGGTAGGGTACTTTAGTGCCATCCTCACTGGCTGCTCCATCCGGATCTTTTTCCATATTAAGCTTGGGCTCACCTCAAGCCAACTAAGGCAGATGTCCAGTGTCTTCTAAAAGCTCCCCTGGTCGCTCAAAGGTGCATCCAGGGCTGAGAACTAAAGGTGGCCAGAACTCAGTCCATGTGGATCAAATGACCTCCTCCTTTCCTAGAAACACACTCGTGGCCCTTCCAAAACCACTTCCTGGCATCTCCTGGGTTTGGCTTACTTTGGTCTCTTTTTATTCCTTTTCTTTTTAAAAATTTTGCACCTGAAGTCCAGAGGGCTGAGTTAATGCTATTCTCAGTTCCTGGTGTGTTCATATTTGAAGGAAAGGAAATTATCTTCAGGTCCCTCTCCATTCCCTTTCTTTACCCAGAGAGCACCATTTTTGTTTTATTTTATTTATTGCTTGTTTTGTTTTCTTTTTTTAAAAAAATTTTGGTTTGTGTTTTGAGACCACCATTTTAATGTGCTTATGTTTATCTTTCTACTTGAATATGTTCTGGCAAAGGTGTATTCTTTTGCAAAGATGTGCTTTTACTTGTGTAAGTCACATGTTAACATGGCTTGTTCTGTATCAGCGACTTGTCTTCCTGACACTCCACACTTGCATTTTCACACAGGCCAACCAGCCTATTCACGCGGGTTTCTTCCCTGAACTCACCATTCCCCTTTCTGAGAGAGATGAGACAGGTCAGCCTCCAGGCCCAGAAATGCTGTGGGGTATGTACCTGTCCTCCCATCCATTAGCCCTGTACTGGGAGTCCAACAGAGAGACGGGTGGAGGAGCGCCCTGTTTGCCACATATCGCTGGGCTTGACCTCCACCCAGGACAGAGGCACTGGATTCAGAGTCCTAGGAGGCTGCCGTCTGTGTGTTAGCATCTGACAAACTGCTGACCTGCCCACCTTGTCCCGTTGGCCCTGGTTTCACAACTGCTGATGTGGCGTCCCAAGTTCCTGGTCACTACATCTATTACCAGATCTCGCAACAGCCCCAGAGCACCATTCTGCACACCCTGAGCACCCTGGGGGCTGCTGATCAGCTCACTTGTGCACACACAGGGACAGGCAGTAGCCTGGCGCCCTGATCCGCAGGTGATCCCTATCCTCCGCCCTAAGGGTTGGAGCTGACAGGATCTCTTCACAGCAGAGCCTGGTGCTGAGACCCAGTGCTGAGCTGTGCTTCCGACCATCTGACTTGATCTTGAGAGGATTGCATTTTCCGGCCACTTGCTGGTAGATTCCGGCTTGGGGCGTGTTTCCTGGAGCTGGCTGTCTTATTAACCCCAAACTGCTAGCTTTGGCATCCAGCTGGATAGGTTTTATGATCAACAGAGCAAACAGTCACACTGAGCTGGAGCAAATGGATTATCCTTGGTCTTTTTATGCAAAAACAAAACCACAATGTTTCTGAGTTTGTGTTTGGAGCAATGCATCTGGGCAGAAGGGCGGTGTGTTAGAGGCCACCCAAGCTCCTTTTCCTCTTGCAGGGAGGAAGCTGAGGCCACAGGGACTTGCTTAGGGTGATAGAATTAGCACAAGAGCCCCCAGTAGAACCCAGGTGTCCCAAACCCCAGACTGATTTCTCCATGCACCGGCCTCTGCTCTGTATTTGATCACTCCCAGGGTGTGTGTCTGGAGAAGGCAATGGCACCCACTCCAGTACTCTTGCCTGGGAAATCCCATGGATGGAGGAGCCTGGTAGGCTGCAGTCCATGGGGTCGCTAAGAGTCGGACACGACTGGGCGGCTTCACTTTCACTTTTCACTTTCATGCATTGGAGATGGAATTGGCAACCCACTCCAGTGTTCTTGCCTGGAGAATCCCAGGGACGGGGGAGCCTGGTGGGCTGCCGTCTATGGGGTCACACAGAGTCGGACATGACTGAAGCAACTTAGCAGCAGCAGCAGCAGCAGCAAGGTGTGTATCCTCATCAGTGTGATGACCGGATGCTTTGCAGGATAGCCGCAGCCTTCTCTCCTCTGCTGACGGGTTGAGCACAGGTCACAGAGCATGGACCATCCTGCCCTGTGCTTTTGTCCTGGCCTTGCCTGGGATGAGCTGTATGAATTAGGACACGTGATTTCAATTTTTGAGCTTCAGTTTCTAACACCAGGAAAAAGGGATAACAATAGCTGTAACATTTGCATCAAGAGTCTTAAAATATTTATACCTTTTAACCTAGTGATCCGATTCTAGGCACTTAACCTGTAAAAGCAACTGAAAATGTATTAAAAAAAAAAGCTTTATGCTCAAAAATGTCCATTGCCATCACATATTATGTCTACGCAGACCTTTTTTGATAGCACGGGGAAATGTTTATGTTATGCTGAGTGTAAATTTTTTTTTTTTTTAAAGAAGAAATAAACCAAAAGTGACGGGTTGCTCAGAGGGTGGGCTTATGAATAATTTTTTCCTTATTCTTTTCTGTACTTTCCAAAAATTTTTGTAATAGATATGCATGACTTTTATAAGCAGGAAAAAAAAATTCTTATATCATTAAGCATCAATAATGAAAGAAAAACATTTAAATGCCTAACCTGATCTATCTTCTTCTAAGAATTTTCTTCAACGTCTATTATCAGATCTCACAGCAACCCCCAGAGTTAAGAATGACTCTTTACAAACAAGGATGCTGGGCAGGGAGGTGAAGGGACTCTTCCTACCTGTGACTGGGAACCAGCAAGGGAGCTGAGCTCCTGGCTTTGGTGACAGAGCCCCCATTGTCACTGTGCCCTGCCCCTCAGAGCTACAGTGCAAAACTGATCAAGGAGAGATGCAGGGTAATTGTTAGGCACTTTTTGAGGTATCTGAGTAGGGCAGATGGCTTCCCACTGGAGACAGCCAAAGGGGAGCCTGAGGTTCTTGACCCCCTTTTCTCCAGCTAAAGCAGAGGAAGGGGAGAAGCAGGGATCCCCACAGAGAGGCTGCCTGGGGTCTGGATGACTTGTCCCGGGGCTGTGTCTTTGAGCTCGTAGGTGGGAAGTGAGCGGCATCAGCTGGGGGGGTTGAGGGGTGTGGAGAGGGTCATGGGTGACAGGAGTCAGACAGAATACTGCACCCTGGCACCACTACACAGCCTGTCTAGAAGGTAATAGCAGCCTGCTTGACTGAGCCACCAGGGGTGGCTTTGCCAGGGGCAGTGGTGCCAGCAAGGGGCAGAAAGTCCACCAAAGGTCCCTGGTGTTTCCATTTGCCTTAATGCCTGCTTCCCATGCATTCTATCCTTCCTTGGAACCTCAGCAGCTTCCCCGGAGAGGATGCAGGCCTGGTGGCCCCGAATTAGGAGAGCTCAGGCAGAAGATCAGATATTGTCTCTGAAGCTCCCACAGAGGCTGGCAGGAGGGGGAAGGCAGGTGACCTGGGCTCATGGACTCACCTGCAGCCAGAGCTCAGGGTCTGGTGTTGGGAAAGGGTGTGCCTCTCCCTCCAGAACCAGGGAAGAGGACAGAGTTTGGGATTTTGAATGCTCGCTTGAGTAGTGTCTCGGCAACGCACCCTGTCCAGAGAGCACAATTTTGCAGTAGCCCCATCTGTCTCACTATCTCTGAATAAGGTTTGCATTCTCTGGAGCCCCTATCAGAGCCCCTCCAATATGTGGGTGGTGGCTGTTTGATGCCATTGGTGAGGGTGGGAAGGTATTCCCTGGTAAGAGTGGGGAAGATACAGGGTAAAACCTTTTCACGCAGTCCATTTGGTTGGAGTGTAGGGGAGGAGGGCGAGTTGTGGGGAGGAATTCCTAAAAGGGAGGAAGGTCAGGTAATGAAAGGTCTGAGACCCTTCCTGGCACTATCAACCTCTGCTGCCTCCCTGAGCTTATGAGGGCAGAATAATATTCTGGCTAAGAGCATGCGGTGAACACTACGGCAGGGCATCATACAAGAGAGGGGCTTTGGGGCTGACTCAGCTGTTTGCTGAGATGTGACCATCTTTACTTCCAAACCAACCTGCTCCTGGATGCCTTGTAGTGCATAGTACTTGCCAGTGGCTCTTAAGTGGAAGATGCAACAGAATCACCTGGGAACTTGTTTAAAATGCAAGTTGTAGAGCCCTTCTCTGAGAGTCTGCTTCAAGTCTGGGGTGATGCCTAGAAGTAAGCACTTTAACAATTTCCCCCAAGTGATTCTGATGCATGTGGTGCATGGACCATATTTGTGGATCACTCAGCTGACAGGTTAATTTGACTTAGCTATAGCCAAATATAACTACACAGGGTCCAGAATATATCCTTGGATCATTGCCATCTTATCTCTGGCCCAGAAATTCAACTGAAGCATCTCTACTATGGGCACTAAGGTGTTCCCCCCTCTCTCTCAGGTACAGTTGAGAAGTCCTGTCAAGCATTTCTGCAAGTCCTCATGGAAAAGAGTCCATGTCTTAACAATGCTCAATTTGGGGGACCCAAAATATATATAAGTCCTTCCTGCTATGGGTAACCTGGAACCCCAGTGCTCCATGATATTACAAATATCCCTTAACTCTTTCCAAAAACTCTTAATTGTAATAAGGCTGTGGAATTAATGAAAATATCCATTTTCTTTGCTTCTGGTGGAAATAAATCTACTTAGTATGGTGACATTGGGTTGAATGCATTGCAGTAAACATTTATTGTGTTAGACCAGGCTGACAAGAAATTTACATGTTTACATTACATTAATTAGTATATGGGCAAATGAATTACTAATTAAGGCACTCAAGCAGGCAATATTGTTCAAAACACATGTTCAGTAAGGAAAGCTCAGTTGGTAAAGAATCCACCTGCAATGCAGGAGACCTTGGTTTGATTCCTGGGTTGGGAAGATCTACTGGAGAAGGGATAGGCTTCCCACTCCAGTATTCATGGGCTTCCCTAGTGGCTCAGACAGTAAAGAATCCTCCTGCAACGTGGGAGACCTGGGTTCGATTCCTGGGTCGGGAAGATCCCCTGGCGGAGGGCATGGCAACCCACTCCAGCATTCTTGCCTTGAGAATCCCCAAGGACAAAAGGAGCCTGGTGGGCTATAGTCCATGGGGTAGCAAAGAGTGGGACACAACTGAGCGACTAAGAAACAAAACAAAACAAAACAAAAAACTGGGGGAGGGGCAGAAATGAAATAGTGACATTTAAAAGAAGAGGTTTGAAACCTTGCTCTGGATATCTAGCTCCTTGTATGTTACCAAGAGAAGGTTGTTTTAAAAATATAAATGGTTTTACTCACCTTTTCTCCTCTTTTGCTACAAGTAACAACTGTAGCCTCCCAGAGAACAGTCTGTTCCTTGGACATGTTTCAGGGATGTTAATTTCATTCAGCCCAGGGCTGCAGGAAAAATGGATTGCTTGTAGGAAAAAGTGTCCACTTCCCATAGCTGCATCTAGGGAGGGCTGAGGGTTGGCCCTGCTGCCCTCCAGCTTTTCTCCTGTTCACATGGGCCAGGCCTGTGTGTATCTTCCAGGATCCCTAATTTTACCTGATATATGGGAAACTTAAGTAGCTACATTTAAGGCTCAAACATTAGTAGAGGACTCTTGTACTGCCTAAGGATGAGTGATTCATGTATTCCACGTGCTGGAGTGGACCAAGAGTCAAAAGCTCATTAGAGTTTGCTGCTGCAGCTAAGTCGCTTCAGTCATATCCAACTCTGTGTGACCCCATAGACAGTAGCCCATCAGGCTCCTCCGTCCCTGGGATTTTCCAGGCAAGAATACTGGAGTGGGTTGCCATTTCCTTCTCCAATGCATGCGTGCATGATTAAGCACATTTTTTACTGACAGAAAGTGCAGACTTCTGGTGCTCAGTACCAAGATTCTTTTGGGTTTGGGGTACATTGTAAAGGCACTCTTTCTCTTCTTTCTTGGAGATCTCGATATCTCCTCACTTTCATGAGCTTCCCATGGTGGGCGTCAGAATCACCCCTAGAGATTCTGATTGAGTTCATCTAGGCCAGGTATCTGCAAGGAAATCCAACCAGTCCATCCTAAAGGAAATCAGTCCTGAATGTTCATTGGAAGGACTGATGTTGAAGCTGAAACTCCAGTACTTTGGCCACCTGATGCGAAAAGCTGACTCATTTGAAAAGACCCTGATGCTGGGAAAGATTGAAGGCGGGAGGAGAAGGGGATGACAGAGGATAAGATGGTTGGATGGCATCACCGACTCAATGGACGTGAGTTTGAATAAACTCTGGGAGTTGGTGATGGACAGGGAGGCCTGGCGTGGTGCAGTCCATGGGGTTGCAAAGAGTTGGACACGACTGAGCGACTGAGCTGAACTGAACTGAGGCCAGCATTTTCCTTTTTGAAATCCTCCATAAGTGACTCTGGGGCTTCCCTGGTGGCTCAGATGGTAAAGAATCTGCCTGTAATGCAGGAGACCTGGGTTCAATCCCTGGTTTGGGAAGATCCCATGGAGGAAGGAATGGCTACCCACTCCAGTATTCTTGCCTGGAGAATCCCATGGACAGAGAAACCTGGTGGGCTACAGTCCATGAGCCAACAAAGAGTCGGACATGACTGAGCAACTAACACTTTCACTTTCACTATAGGTGACTCTGAATCACTTCAAAGTCTGAGAACCACTGACTATATAGGTGGATGATTCTCAAGTTGACACTTTGCAGCTTTCTGCCTTCTGGGGTGTTTGCATCTGGTATGTCTAACAGGCATTTCAAACTGGAAGAAGTGGAAGAATTATGGGAGTCACTCAGCAGCTGCCTTCAACTTGTTCCTTTCTTTCTTTCTTCCAAAATATATCTCAGGTCTATCACCTTCTATACGGAATATCCTGTGCTTTGTAAACAAAGTCTAACTGGATAGAGAAGCCATTTCTCTGATTTACAAGATTCCCCTTGAGAATTTCTAACCATTGTTCCAACCACAGTGACCTGGGTAAGGGCTTGTTATTCTCCCTACATGAACACATGCTTCTTCCTTGACTTTGCTCCAGCAGAGACAAAACTGGACTCTTTGACAAGATTGGTTTCACCTAAGACTCAGCAATATCAAGAAGGAAGTAAACACAGGGCATAATATAACACAAGGTACCCTGGTATTCAAGATGGAATTTCTCTCGGAAGCCTGTAGATCCTGCCTCATCCTGGCTCCTCTTCTGTGTCCCTATGGTGGGGATTATCTCAACCCTCGCCAAACAGAGAATGTACCCATTTCCCTTGACTCTTCAAGTCTCTAGTCAGGCAGCCAGAGCAAGGTTCTCCTCCTAGGTATGTGCTCCATTTCTGCTTCTTGTCAGGGCACTCATCTCTCTCTCAGATGACTGGTGTTGGAAATAACCACTCCCTTCAGAGGGGGCCAGGTCTTCTCAGGGCTATGGTCTCATAGACTTCAGCACTGCCACCAAACCAAAATAAGATACAGTGACCTTGACGTTCAGAAGGAATATGCATCACCCTCTGGCCAGCGCCAGTGCCTTAGCTCTGGCCCTCATCAGCTCTTGCCAGTACGGAGAAGGCTTCCATTGAATTTTTGACCACAGTCTTCCCCGTTGTTGCAGGTCCACAATCCTAAACTACAGAATATCATAACCTATGGGTTCTCAAACTATTGAGTCTCAGGACTCTTTTACATTGTTAAAAATTACTAAAGACCCCAAAGATATTTTGTTTATGTGAGTTATAGCTATCAGTATTTACTATGTTGGAAATTAAAATGGAGTTTAAAAATATTTGTTTAATAATTCTCTGGTGGCTCAGTGGTAAAGAATCTGCCTGCCAAAGCCGGAGATACTGGTTTGATCCCTGGGTTGGGAAGATCCCCTGGAAAAGAAAATGGCAACCCATTCCAGAATTCTTGCCTGGGAAATCCCATGGACAGAGGAGCCCGACAGGCTACAGTCCATGAGGTTGCAAAAGAGACATGACTTAGCAACTAAACAACAACTTATTTTAAAATAGCAATAATAAACATGTCAAATAACATTTAAAAATACAAAGTAATCATTATATTAGAAAAGAGCCTGATGCACGCAAAGATTGAAGGCAAGACAAGAAGGGGACAACAGAGGACAAGATGATTGGATGGCATCTCGGACTCAATGGACATGAATTTGAGCAAGCTCCGGGAGATAGTGAAGGACAGGGAAGCCTGATATTCTGCAGTCCATGAGTTGAAAAGAGTTGGACATGACTGAGTGACTGAACAACAACAGAGTAATAATATTTCTTCAAACAATAACAAAATGTACTGAGAATAATGACATTGTTATAATTTTGCAAGTTGCTTTAATATTTGGCTTAATAGTTTAAGCTAGAGTCTGTGATGGAGAAGGCAATGGCACCCCACTCCAGTACTCTTGTCTGGAAAATCCCATGGGCGGAGGAGCCTGGTAGGCTGCAGTCCATGAGGTCGCTGGGAGTTAGACACGACTGAGCGACTTCACTTTCACTTTTCACTTTCATGCATTGGAGAAGGAAATGGCAACCCACTCCAGTGTTCTTGCCTGGAGAATCCCAGGGACGGGGGAGCCTGATGGGCTGCCGTCTGTGGGGTCGCACAGGGTCGGACACGACTGACGCGACTTAGCAGCAGCAGCAGAGTCTGAGATGCTATGTTGTTTCGCGCCATGCTGTGCTACGAAGTAAATGAGGAAGATCTGGCCTTATGCATGTAAGTAGTAGAAAAGGGAGGAGTATTTTCATGGTCTTCTTAGATGATGATGGGTATTCTATTTTTAAACTCAGGAAGTGGTAGTTTCTTAAATGTCCTTGCAATGTGAAATCTGAAACTATTATCATGAACATTTTGCACTCTTACATTAAATCCCATTCCTTTGTTTTTTGGATGTGTCTTTTTCTAACACTAGGCATTGGTCATTTGACACATATTGGCTCACTGAGTTACATACATTTTCTAAATATTGACACATTTCATTACCCACTGTTTAAAAATCATATTCATTAATATCACTATTAGAATATCGTTGGAAAAGTCATGATGTATTGGGAAGTTGTCATACTTGCAGATAGACACAGTGTTTTCAAAATTCGAATTCTCACTTTAAAGCTCAGATTTTGTCATGGGCAACAAATACTGTTGGTTATTTTCTTTGCAGTAACAGACTCACCAGATTCATTTTTGAGAAAATATCTACCAAAACTCAAGTCTGAATAACCCTAGTTTGTCTGTCAGCTGTTTCTTTCAAGTTAAAACATGTTTTCTGAAGAAGTAATTAGTACAGCTCGCTATTCAGTCACTAAGTGATTTTCCTGGAGATAAGCATTGTACTTCCGTGTACGGTAGAAGTGTTTATATATGCACTTAACAGTTCATCACACAGAATATTAAAACAGCGTGTTACTCAGGGGTTGAGATTTAATAAAGTTAGTAATTTTACTGTTTCATCAAGCACCATCATAAGTGAAACTGGCTTTTAAAACATTTATTTATTTATTTTACCATGAGTGTAAGATATGAAGGATACAATGATTCTCCACATGGTATAGTGTTTCTATCATGATTGTGCTAAGGGAGTAGTTTTACTCACTGTTGCTTTTGTGCCATTTCTGCAAATATCAGCACGGGAAAGAAAGCCAAATAACTCCTTTGTACCACGATTAAAATAGTTTTGACCTCATGGAATCCCTCAAAGGGTAGTGGAAACACCAGAGACTTCTAGAACACACTTTGAGAATTGCAATACTAACTCATCAACTCTCAACGATTCCCCTTTCCTATAGGCTAAAGACTGGCTAGACCAGGAGTGGCATGAATTGCAATCTTCCTTCTTGTCTTCTCCAGGCTTTGTCCATAAAGACTTGACTTTTAAGGAAGAGCAGCAGAGAGCCCACGAGAACTCTCTGTGGGGGAGAACTTCATGAGATGCTGGCAAGCCTAGCTGTGAGTGATGCATTCAGGGGAGGTTGCTGGTGGGAAAGTTGACCTCGGCTAGACATCAAGTGCCCCCAGGGCACCTGAGCCTTAAGAAGTTTTGGTGTCAAGTCTGGTGTGCTTTGCTTGAATTCCAAGGCTGTGTAAACTGCTAGTTCCAACAATGATCTCATTACAACTGAGTGATTGAGTGAGGCAGGCGTCCTCCAAGGAGATCATTGGGTTTAGAGTGACTGTCTAATTAAACTGCACAGCAGCACCCTGCAGCTGGCAGGAAGGAAAAGCAATTTGGTTTTTGCAGACGGGAAACGGCATTTACAGAGGTAAATTGAATTGGCAACAGTAGTGGAGTGAATCAGCTTCATAGATTCAGAGACTTTTAGGGGTAGAAGTGAAGTTAGAAGTCAACTAGATAAGTTGAGTTGGAAGTAGAGGAAAGATTACTCAGGGTTCCAGCAGAGCTATTCCTACATGTGAGTCCATTAGGCAATCTAATAAAAGTGGCTCCATATCCCTTTCCACATCTCTTAGTGTCCCTTAGTGGGACAGCCTCCCCCAAAAGGAAGCCAGTTACTCAATGGATCTTTGGTCTATTGATAATGTTTTGAGTGAGGCTGGCAGAAAGACTGTAAGTCATAGTCTATTATTCAGGTGACCTTGTGGGTAGCTTTAGCAGCTGGGAGGGGTCCAAGAATTTTCAGTTATTATTCTAGAACCAGCAAATGACCTGGGTTTGGTAAAGATCCCGTGTGGCTGGGCTGTGACCTCTCACAGACATCCACCTTCTTCTGTAGACAAATACACTCTTTGTTGTACATTATTTCAACTGATTCCCATGACAACCCTGTGACACAGGTGAGCGCTGGAGTTTTCCCTCCATTTTATAGATGAGTCCCAGAGTAGATGCCTGACTTGTCTAGATTACATTAGTAAGTAGAGAGCAAGATTGAACTCAAGGCTCCAAGGTCACAGTCCTGGGCTCTATCCAAGAGCCTGTGCTCCTTCCCCTGAGCAGTGTTCCTCAGATTGTGGTCCTCATGGAAGTGCAGTCTGGTCAATCCCAAAAGAGATGCATTGTATCTTAGCAACACACACACCATACTTTTCTCAGCTTCCTTGGCCAGTCTGGCATGGTTTCCTCACAAACACAGCAAAGCATATTGATACACTGGGAGATGCCCTAGGACTGGGGGCCAATGACATGTCAAACAGGACCATTCTTTTATCCATCAGGGTAGTAGGGACCCTCCAGAGAGGCGTTGCTGTAACTAAAGTTCTAGGAATTCCTGTGGCTGAAAGCAGGCCTTGTAGCGGATGGGGAGTGGACACTGCTTCATGCTGGATCAGCTCACTTTGACAGTTTCGGTGCGATGGGTGTGACATTTCCAGTGTGACTGGGTGCAAGACCCTACAACTGCTTGTCTGTAGGCTCACACCATCTCACAATGTGATGCCCCACAGCTGTTCCAGCAGCACCACATGCACTATCCTGCATGTTTTCCACTGTAAGGAGAAACACGGAGGTGCTGGCATTCAAGTGTGGTTCTCAAGCACTTGTGAAGAGGTCTTCTGGCGGCTTCTAGGCCAGAAGCCTTACTTCTCCAGGCAGCACTGTGCTGCTGTGTCACATGGAGAGCCCGTATGTATGACCTGAGCTCAGAAGCCAGACTGCCTGGGTTGGAATCCTGCCTGCTTACTTGTCTATGCCTCCTTTTCTCTTCCTCATAATGGGGTGATAACTGTACCGTCTTAGCTTGGGCCATTATAACCAAATTCCATAAACTTGGTAGCTTGTAAACAGCAGAAGTTTATTTCTCACAGTTTCTAGAGGCTGGGAAATCCAAGATCACAGTGCTGGCAGAGTCAGTGTCTGGTGAAAACCCACTTCCTGATACATAGATAGCTGTCTTCTTGCTGTGTCTTCAGATGGTAGAGGGGCCAGAGAGCTCTCTGTCTTATAAAGGCACTAATCCCAATCATGAGGGCTCCACCCTCCTGGCCTAATCACCTCCCAAATGCCCCAGCTCCTAATACCATTACCTTGGAGGTTAGGATTTCAGCATATGAATTCTAGGTGTGGGGTGGAGAACTCAAACTGTCACACCATAGCAAGTCCTTACCTCATAGCACTGTCATGAAAAATAAATGAATTTAAATGTGTATTAAAAGCAGTTAGGAGAGCGCCTGGCACATATGGTGACACAGGCCTCTGCATAATCTTTTCCCCCATTCTCAGGATCAGCATATGCAAGAGCTGGAAGGGGCCCTGGATAGTCCATCTCACAGTTGCAGACACTGAAGTCCTGAGAGGAAGAGTAGTTTGCCTGTAGTCACACCCTCTGGCTGGGGGCTGGCTCTGTGGGGCGGAAGGAGAGAAAGGATGAGGGTGGGGTGGGCCGTACAGGCAGCACAGGGGTTCTCCAGCTTCTTTAGGGACCATAGTGACTAAGGGGCTCCCTCCCTTGGGGCAGAGCAAGACAGCAAGATGACTTGTGAACTCGTGGTCACCCTGGACTCCTTCTGTCAGCGTGCCTGCTGTCCCTTCGTTCTCTTTTCTGTTACCCTGTGATAACGGTCTGTCACCTGATCTCTCTTTTCTTTCTGGATTAAGCTGATGAGGTTTTCCTTAGCCCAGGTCCTCCTGCTGATGGGCCTCTTCCTTTTACATACTCAATTCTTGGGAATGCTTTCTGTCTTTGAGATCTTTGTTCTACTTTCTTCCCCTGTTATATTTTCTGCAGAGTTTGCCTGAGACTCCCATTGTGGAAATTAATGTTCTTCACCTGGCTAATTGTATTTTCTTCCATTACTTGAGCATCTAAAATGCATCATGTGGCAATCATTTCCCCAAGATTTCTGATAGGCAGGAAAATCCTAGTTTAAAAAACAACCCATCATATTTTTAATTTAACAATATCTGTTTAGGACATGATTTATTTTCCTGAGGTATGAGCATTTGCTTAGCTTCATTTACTTTATCAGTCCAGTAACCAGAAGGGCAGTGCAGTAATCACAGCAACCTGGAATGGATAGGAAAAACTCAAGCCTTGGGAGACTTTTTCTTATCTGCTGCAGTGGTTGGTACAGGGTAAGCATACTCAGTTAATACTTCTTGAAATCATCCTATTCCTCATTGTACCCCAGTTTTTTGTCATGTCACTTTTCTTCCTGATTTAAACAAATAAAGAAACTGTTGCCCCAAAGAAGAACAGGAATCATTTTTGATCTTTCCCTCTTTCTAATGCTCCTGTCTAACCAACCACATTCCTGTCCATTCTATCTTCAAAATACCTGTTTAAACTACAATAAGGTGTTACCTGACACCAGTCAGAATAGCTGTCATTAAAAAGCCTATAAATAATAAATGCTGGAGAGGGTATGGAGAAAAAAGAACCCTCCTATATGATCAGTGGGAATGTAAATTATGGCAACCAGTATGGAAAACAGTATGGAGATTTTTCAAAAGCCTAAAAATAGAGCTATCATAGAATAGAGCAAAACAATTAAAACTCTAATTTGAAAAGATGCATCTACTCCAATGTTTATAGCAGTGCTATTCACAATAGCCAAGACAAGGAAGTAACCTAAATGTCCATTGACAGATCAATGGATAACGAAGATGTGTCATATATACACAATGGAATATTGCTCAGCCATAAAAAGAATGAAATAATGTCATTTGCAGCAACACGGATGGACCTAGAGATTATCCTACTAAGAAAAGTAAGTCAGGCAGAGAAACACAAACATATAATGTCACTTCTAGTTAAATAATACAATATATACAAAAGTACTTTTTAAAAATAATACAAAGCAACTTATTTCCAAATCAGAAACAGACTCACAGACATAGGAGAAAAACTTATGGTTACCAAAGGGGAATGAGGATGGGGAGGGATAAATTTGGATTGTGGGATTAATAGATACACACTGCTATATATAGAACAAACCAAAAGGATTTACTATATTGCACAGGGAGCTGTATTCAATATCTCGTGACAACCTACAATGGAAAATAATATGAAGCCGTATACCTGAAATTAATACAATATTTTAAACCAACTATAGTTTAATAAATTAAATTTAATTTAAAAATAAAAGTTAGAAAACCAACAAAATATCTGTATAGTCTCCTTGCATCCTGTTCCACTCCCTCCATCTCCTTCTTTCTGGACCACTGCAGTAGTCACTCTGTTCTTACTCCCTCTACTCCTGCCTCTTCCAATCTATTTCTCACAGAGCAGCCAGAATGTTTTAAAAACCTAAACTCCATGATGCCTCTACCCTAACTTCCATTGCCCTCCAAATGTAATCTAAGCTCCATCCTGGGCTCTCCCAGGCCCTGTGGAATCTGGGCCCTCCCCTCTCTCTCTCTTCATCTCTTGTCTCTGCTCCCTCCAGCCTTAGGCACACTGTCCTCTTCTTTCAATTCCTTCCATGCCAAATCCTTCCTGGCCTTAGGTCATTGCAGAGCTCTTCCTTCTGCCCAGAATGCCCTTCCCCAAGGGTTTCACGTGACTGAATCCTGCTTATCTTTTAGGTATCAGCTTAAATAGCACCTTCTCCAAGAGGATGTCCAGTCCAAAGTGGGCCTTCCCTGTTATTCTCTCGTGTCTACAGTCCTTCTCCTTCAGGGCACTTGCGTTTTCTTTGTCTATTGCCTCTCCTCTCCACTAGACTATAGGATCCAAGAGAGCAAGGCCCATACATGCTTTATCCACTACTGTCCAACCATATCCCAGCCCAGGATCTGACACATGGCAGACACTAAGTCCAGTAAATGAAGCTTTTTAAGAGAGGATGAATGGATGCATGAATGAACGAGGCGTCCTTGAATCCTTTCCATTGTATCCTCCTAAGCAAGGTGGTATGCCTTTTAAATAATATATTTGCTTCCCCTCCCTCCTTCCCTAATTTAATTCCCTCCATTTGTACTCATTTGTTGAGTATTTTCTATGTGTCTGCACTATTTCCCATCACAGTAACATCTCATTTATTTAATAAACATCATCTTACACCCCTTTCTACTTACAACTCAGTTGAGATGCCAGAAAGAAGCAAGACAACCTCTGCAAGAAACCTCACATTGGGATACATTTTAATATCTTCCCACACTTCCAATAGGCACAAAGATCTGCTCCTCAAACCTAGGACTAATCAGATGGATCTCTTTTGTTGGTAGGAAATGGTACTGCTGAACACCAGTAAATGACGGCTAGCTTTTCCTACAGATGATCCCAAGAGAAGAAATTTAAGTCAAAACTCAAACAAACATAGAATTCTTCCTTTGATACATTCATAAATCACAGTTTCAACCATGCGCGCGCATGCACACGTGCGCACACACACACACACACTTGCTTCCTCTGTCTCACTCACTCACAACCACCATGAGACACTGTGTCTCCCCCAGTGAGGGGCATGCACTGCACTTTCCTTGGTGTCCTGCTAGGAGCACTGGATGCCCAAAGGGGTCCATTTCAGGAAGTCTTCCTTTTACGACCCAGAAATTCAGGAAGTTTAGGATTCCTTCAGCTCCTCTTGGGTTGCTTGTTCAGAAGCCTGGACCTCCAGAAGCTTAGAAGACATCTCATTTGCTCAAAGATGAATCCCTTCAGCACCGAGGGACTGTCCTGCCTTGTCAAGAGAGTTCAGACCTCCCCCTCCAAGGACCCTTTTTCCACAAGTGTCATTAGGTCAAAGTCAGTACTTGACCTTATCAAACCTGTACATATGGAGTATTTTCTCTATTAGATTATTATTGTTTATTTATTCATTCACATTTAGTGTGGCACCCCACTCCAGTACTTTTGCCTAGAAAATCCCATGGACGGAGGAGCCTGGTAGGCTGTAGTCCATGGGGTCGCTAGAGTTGGACACGACTGAGCGACTTCACTTTCACTTTTCACTTTCATGCATTGGAGAAGGAAATGGCAACCCACTCCAGTGTTCTTGCCTGGAGAATCCCGGGGACGGGAAGCCTGGTGGGCTGCCGTCTATGGGGTCACACAGAGTCGGACACGACTAAAGCGACGCAGCAGCAGCAGCAGTGTGCCAGACAGGCAATATGGTGGGAGTATAGACGTCAGGAGCATGGTGTCCTCCCGTCTCCACCCTCAGAGTGCGGTGCTGCCCGGGAATTTCCTGTTTCTAAGAACAGCCCTTTCTTTCTTAAATAGCCTATCAGGTGGGTGCCCTTAGGGATCCTTAACCTCAGCTCTGTCAAGTTCTTATCATCTGTTTACAATATGTTCACCTCTCTCAAAACACCCTGCCCTGATTTATAGCTATCTTGTTACATTATTTGTTTTTTCTGACTCAACTGGAACTGCCTGCCAGGTCCCTTCTCCTTCATCTCCACCCCACTTCTGATGAAGGGTTGAAATGTGGGTTTAGCCTAAGGCTTGTCCTTTGGCCACTACAGAAGTTTTTCGGGATGGGAAACAGACAATTGTTAAAACTCATTCTTAGGGTTTTCCCTTGAAAGGGGTCTTATATATTAATTCCTAAGGGAAAATTTATATGCATAAATATGTTAGTTATATATATATATATATATAATGTATATACAGTCCATAGAGTCACAAAAGAGTTGGACATGACTTAGTGACCAAACAACGATTCTCTCTATGTATATCTGAGAGTTCTCCCCATTTCGTTGCAATCTCATTACTTGTTATCTCCATAGAAAACTTCCTGACGATTAGTCTGGGAGTGAAATTAATTATGGCAAATAGATGCGGAAACAATGCTTCATGCAAATAGACAGGAAAACAATGGAAACAGTGACAGACTTTATTTTTTTGGGCTCCAAAATCACTGAAGATGGTGATTGCAGCCATGAAATTAAAAGACGCTTACTCCTTGGAAGGAAAGTTATGACCAACCTAGATAGCATAATAAAAAGCAGAGATATTACTTTGCCAACAAAGGTCCGTGTAGTCAAAGTTATGGTTTTTCCAGTAGTCGTGTATGCATGTGAGAGTTGGACTATAAAAAAGCTGAGTGCCAAAGAATTGATGCTTTTGAACTGTGGTGTTGGAGAAGACTCTTGAGAGTCCTTTGGACAGCAAGGAGATCCAACCAGTCCATCCTAAAGAAAATAAGTTGTGAATATTCATTGGGAGGACTGATGCTGAAGCTGAAACTCCAATACTTTGACCACCTGATGCAAAGAACTGACTCATTTGAAAAGACCCTGATGCTGGGAAAAATTGAAGGCGGGAGGAAAAGGGGACGACAGAGGATGAGAGGGCTGGATAGCATTACTGACTCAATGGACATGAGTTTGAGTAGGCTCCAGGAGTTGGGGATTAATCATGAAACTGAAACCTGAATTGAAATTAGAACTTGACAGAGCTGAGGTTAACCTAATCAAAACCTGAACTGAAATAAATCATGTAGATTTTCAGGCATGCAGAGGCCCCAGGCTTTCCCGGTGGCTCAGATGGTAAAGAATCTGTCTGCAGTGCAGGAGACCTGGGTTCGATCCCTGGGTTGGGAAGATCCCGTGGAGGAGGGGATGGCAATCCATGCCAGTATTCTTGCCTGGAGAATCTCCATGGACAGAGGATCCTGGTGGGCTACAGTCCATGGGGTTGCAAAGAGTCAGACATACCACAAAGTGATAAGCACAGCACACAGCAGCAGGGCTCCCAGGCTCCAAGGCCTGAAGGAAGTGAGACCAGATCTGTGGCCAGAACTCACCATGAGATGGCTTGCCTGTTTTTCTGTGTTAGACTTCTAAGAGAAACTATAAACCTGTCTTTTAAATGTCACTGGCAAGGAATTATGGGGCTTCTCTTGTGAACACAGATTTTAAATAACTCATCACAGCGTTTTGACTCTTCCTTCTAAATATTTCTTAGTTACATCTACTTCTCTCCACCCTCTACCACCATCACCTGCTGCCCAGATACTGTATGGCTTCCCAACCAGCCTTCTTGACTCCCCTCTGGTTCTCCTTTGATTCATTCTCCATACAGCACACAGAACCATTTTTAAACCACAGATCAGAGTGAGTCACCGTTTTCCCTTTATGACTTCCCTAGACCTCTAAATCGGAGAAGGCAATGGCACCCTACTCCAGTACTCTTGCCTGGAAAATCCCGTGGATGGAGGAGTCTGATGGGCTACAGTCCATGGGGTCGCTAAGAGTTGGACACGACTGAGCAGCTTCACTTTCACTTTTCACTTTCATGCATTGGAGAAGGAATTGGCAACCCACTCCAGTGTTCTTGCCTGGAGAATCCCAGGGATGGGGGACCCTGGTGGGCTGCTGTCTCTGGGGTCGCAAAGTTGGACATGACTGAAGCAGCAGCAGCAGACCTCCAGATTAAATCCAAGCCACTTTAACCTGGTCCATAGAATCCTCCCATTTTGACACCTGTTGACATCTAGTTACATCCTTATTCCTTAACACTTGTTCCCTTGTATTAATGCTCCAACTACTCAGATCCTACGCTTGTGCTTGCTTCTGGTCTTTCAACATGCTGCACTACTGCTTGGAGCTCCCAACCCTCCCCTTTTATTTCCTAGTTAATCTTGAAGACCCTGTTCAGATACCACCTAAAGGTACCAGAGCAGAACACTCAATTCCTTCCAACACCACTACCTCTTTCCCAGCAACTAGACTAGAAGGCCGTGCTACTGTTCCCAGAGGTTTACTATAGACACGACAACTGCCTGCTTAGTTGTCTGCTGCTCTTACCAGAGTGTAAGAACCTGAGGCCTGGACTGTCTGCTATTCATTACTGTATCCTCCATGGCCAGCCCAGTAGTTCCCAGCATATAGAAAGAACTCAGTGAGTGTTTGTTCAATTAATTTATTCATAAATAGATTCTCTGGGATAGATAAATCCTACTTCTTGGTGTCAGGAATGATCTTGATAAAGAAGGTGACACAGTAAGAAAAATTCTAGGCAGGAAGTCATGGGTCTTGAATACCTTATAAACTCAGGCAAGTCACTTCTCTCAGCACAGAACTTCAGCTTTCCTCCATATAAGGAATCTCCTGGAATCCAAATCTCAGAGATCCTTGTCAGCCTTTCATGGCCCACAGTGCTGCTTCCTACCTGTTTCCTTTAAGAATTACTCTGACTTATCTCTGTGCTGCCCATCAAGGATGTCAGAAGTCCATCATGTCCAGAAGGACCCTCCTAAAAATCCATGAATAGCATTAAGGACAAACTTAGAAACAAGGGCTGCTTTGGCCACAACAGGACTTAGTCCTTGAAGCCCAATTGTCATCACTTCTTGCTGGCATCTCTCTGAGACTGAAGTGCCCTGGCCTTTATTACCTCCTAACTGGCATTCTGAGGCTTCTCTCTGAAGACTCTTTCCCCTGCAGAGCTGGACTATTTGCTGAATACCAGAGATTGGGAGTGAATGTTTGGCTCACAATCAGGGCTTGAGAAGCACTGAAAGAGGTGTGAAATTCCATGAATGGGCATAAAGAAAGCTGGTGGAACCCTCAGAGCTCAGGACCTTGGAGTCACAGAATCCTGTGCTGGAGTGGAGGGCCGTGGGTGGAAGGCTCAAAATTATTGTAAGGGGTCCACAATCCATTTATGAATTAAGCATTGTCTGTGACTAAGTAAGTACTAGGTCTTGCAAGCATACATAGTTTTTCAAATGTACAACAGAGCTGCCATCATGACTAGCAAAACTAAAGTCCCTTTAAAAGGTAGCTTTAAATTCATGCCAGATGTTTCATGCTTTCCTCACTCAGTGGCTTCTACAAGAAATATACAAGACTCCCAGTTACAGGAATGCCAGCTCCAGGAAAGGCGAATCCCAGTCTGTTTTGTGGCTGTACTCCTAGCATCTTGCTCAAGGCCAAGCGTATTAGATGCTTAATAGTCAGGATTCAGGGAATCTTTTCTTTTTTTTAACTTAAAAAAAACAGACCTTTGTTTGAAAAGGTTAGGGACCACTGGCTGGCTAATCAGAATAATGAATGAAATGATATTTATGTGTTTCATAAAGATTTTTGTAACTTAAAAATTGAATTGCTTTCACACGGCATTTGGCCCTAAAAAGTGACCTTGTGAGGGAAGTGAACTCAGGGTAGAAGAGGCTACCTGCAGTGCGCTGAAAACAGTGATTGAGGAAACTGGGTCTTCAGCTTGTGTTGGGGGATTGTAGCAATTTGCAGAGAAGACCATCTCTGCTCTGTTCCTCTGGTCACTGGAGTGGCTCAGATGTGTGGCATCTAGGTAAGATAAGGCCCTAAAATAAGACTACCGTTTTGTCTAGTCAGTTTAGGTACCATGTAAGAATCACAGTGACAGTTGAGAGTTTTTGTGATGAAGAGCTCTTGTAGGAAGATGAAGGAGCTGGGGAAGTTGCCTGAGAAATTACAGGCTAGAGGTGCTCCTTCTACATCTCTATTTCCCTTTCTTCTACCATTAAATAGAAATATAATAGAAAGTGAAAGTGTTAGTTGCTCATTTTTTTTCCTTTTTTTAAAAAAATTTATTTATTTTAATTGGAGGCTAATTACTTTACAATATTGTATTGGTTTTGCCATACATCAACATGAATCTGCCACACGTGTATATGGGTTCCCCATCCTGAACCCCCCTCCCACCTCCCTCCCCATACCATCCCTCTGGGTCATCCCAGTGCACCAGCTCCGAGCATCCTGTATCATGCATCAAACCTGAACTGGCAATTTGATTCACATATGATAATATACATGTTTCAATGCCATTCTCCCAAATCATCCCACCCTTGCCCTCTCCCACAGAGTCCAAAAAACTCTATACATCTATGTCTCTTTTATGTATATACTATACATCTGTGTCTCGATTGCTGTCTCTCATAGAGGGTTATCATTACCATCTTTCTAAATTTCATATATATATGCGTTAGTATACTGTATTGGTGTTTTTCTTTCTGGCTTATTTCACTCTGTATAATAGGCTCCAGTTTCATCCACCTCATTAGAACTGATTCAAATGCATTCTTTTTAATGGCTGAGTAATACTCCATTGTGTATATGTACCACAGCTTTCTTATCCATTCGTCTTTTGATGGACATCTAGGTTGCTTCCATGTCCTGGCTATTATAAACAGTGCTGCGATGAACATTGGGGTACACATGTCTCTTTCAATTCTGGTTTCCTCGGAGTGTATGCCCTAGTTGCTAATTTGTGTCTGACTCTTTGCAACCCCATTGACTGTAGCCCTCCAGGCTCCTCCATCCATGGAATTCTCCAGGCAAGAATACTGGAGTGGGTTGCCATTCCCTTTTCCAAAGGATCTTTCTGACCCAGGGATCAAACCCAGGTCTTCTGCATTGCAAGTGGACTCCTTACTGTTTGAACCACCAAGGAAGCCCCTAAGAATATAATAGGGGGAATGTAAAAATAAGGTTAGTCTCTGTTAAGTGATTTACAGTTTGTATTTTTGGGCCTTTGGATTGAGATGTAAGCTTTAAGGATCTGGAAAGATGGTCGAAATATGAAGGTGCACAATGTGACATGGATCCGAATGTGGTCCTGCTAGTCACTAATAGGGAGACTTTGGGTAAGTAAAGCAGCTTCTCACAACCTCAGCGTCTGATCTGTATGATGGGCTTATTCCGCACTTTGTCCTACCAGCCAGCCCGAAACCCTCCAGGCAGAACTGTGATTTGTGTAATCTCCAGAGAACCAAGGCTCAGATTAAACTTTCTCATGAGTAATTATTCAGATGTTGTGGGGGTGGGGCATCCCTGTGGCTGGAACCTAGCTTCCCCAACCTTGTTTTTATTTTTACACCCCGAAGTCCAAAACCAGCTGTCTGAATCACTTGCAAACAGAGCCAAAACAATTTTCATGCGTCACAGGAGGCCATGGGCTCCAGCCACGCCTCAGGATGATGTACTAAAAATATCTTCCCAGAGCTATTTTTAAGGCCCTGCAGGCTGCTAACCACAGGTGGAGAGAGAACTCCTCACACGCATGCAAAGAGTACCAAGATTACAGCCATGTGGGCCCTGGGGTCTATTAAGAAGCTGGACTTAAAATCCTACATCCTCCTCTCTGGCCACGGGATGGCTCACCATGCAAGCCTACACTGCAAGTACAGCCTCGCCCCTCTCCCGGGAAGCTGCCAGGCAGACAGGGCCACCGTGACATCAGTTGTGTGCAACCTTTCCATGCTGGGCGTTCTTGGAACCACTGGCACACAGGCTTCTGCCAAGCGAGGACACCGGATGCTCATCCTTCATGTTTTGGACAGTCATTTATAATTTTCAAAGCATGTTCACATCCATTACCTTGTCATCATCCATTACCTCATGGCACTCCTGCTAAATGGGTATTATTATTCCCATTTCATGGACTAGGAAAATGAATAAAAATCTGTGCTCTTGTAACATCCCTGTTAGGCTAAGGCATGCAAAACAAATCCTCGGGTATCTGGAGGTGGGATGACCTCAGAGATCAAGACAGGCACTCAGCATTTCCTTCTGTCTCCCTCCTCGTCGGCATAGTGGTGAGGATCTCCATCCTCCTGTCTCCACAGTGGCCACACCTACCTCCCCTGATTCAGACTGCTCACCGTTCACTCACGCATTCATTCATTCATTAATTCATTCGTTTGGTAAACATTTCTGAGCACTCAGGCCAGAATCTCCCTTTGCTAGGCTCAGAGATAAGCAATGTCATCCCTGCCTTGGGGAGGTGATAGTGACAGGACACAATCCACAGTGCGCGGTGGGCATAGGGAGGCAGGAGATGTCAAGAGAAGCTTCAGGAAGGAGGTTGTTCCTGTGGGCATCTGAAGGCTGAGTAGGAGATAGAAAGACAGTGATCTAGACAGAAGGAGGAGCCTGGGCCAGGCAGGCGGCGCTGCAGGGAGTGTGTGGGAAGGGAAGGCAGGTCAGGGTGGGTGCAGGCAGGAGGCAGGGGCCGAGAGGCTAGACTGGCAGCAGGGTCCGAGAGGAGGCATAGGAGCTGCCAGGAGGGCATCAGGAGTCACTGGAGGTTTTCAGCAGAGGAAGGCCTAATCACATGTGGGTTTCAGAAGCATCCCAGTGCTGGCTGTGTGTGGAGGACTGGAAGGCAGTGAGGCTGAGGAGAAGGACAGACGAAGGTTGTTAAAATAGAACAGCAGTGACAGGATAGGGGCCTGGGCAGAGGTAGGTAGAGTCAGAAAAGATGAAAAGCAGGATCTAATTCTGGAAGTACTTAAAAGTAATTAAAAGGTAGGCTAAAAACTAGTCATAGGGCTTAGTGACCCATTGGATATATGGGGACAGGAGAAAAGGGTCAGGATTGGGTGACTAGGGGCAGGTTGGTGCCTTTCAGGGAGTGGGGGACCCTTCAGAATGGGCCCTAGCATCAGTGTACTTTAAAAGGTCCCTGGTGCTCCTTGTGGTGCATAGCCAGGCTTGGGAACATGGCTGTGGAGGTGTGGTGGTGGAGCAGAGACGGCCTGGATGCATGGCAGATGGCCTGGCCGCTGGTGTATGGTGTACACGGGGGGCCAAGAGGACAGAGAGCCCAGAGTCAGCCTGGCCTCCAGGGAGGAGATCTCAGGAGAGAGCATTGTCTCACCTGCCCAAAGAGGGCAAGTACTAGGAAGGAGGCCCCGGGAACAGCCATCCGATGCTCCAGAGAGCCAGGCAGTGTGCGGGCTGGAGGGTGTGGAGGGGCTGACCTGGGCCAGAGCAGACTTGCAAAGCGAGGTGCAGAGCCAGATCAGACCAGACTCGGGGGAGAGGAGGCAGGGAGTGGAGACCGCCAGAGGTGGGCGATTCAGTTAAGAAACGTGTCTCTGAAAGGAAGCAGAAAGGAAAGGAAAGACCATGTGCTCAGTCATGTCTGACCCTTTGAGCCCCATGACTGTAGCCCTCCAGGCTCCTCTGCCCATGGAATTTTCCAGGCAAGAATACTGGAGTGGGTTGCTAGTTCCTACTCCTGGGGATCTTTCCTACCAGGGATCTTACCCGCATCTCTTGCATCCCCTGCATTGGCAGGCAGATTCTTTACCACTAGCGCCACCTGGGAAGCAGAGGGAAGAGCTAAAAGGAAACGGAGGAAGCACAATCAAAAAGATCTGAGGTCTTCTGTCCCAGGGATAAGGAGGCCAGGGGGACAGTTCACAACTCCCTGAATGAGAGGGGAGAGTGAATAGAGGCTGGGTCCCTGAGGAAGCTGAGGGCCCAGTGGAGGGACCCTAGGAGGAGGAATGCACCCATCTGGCGTGTCACCCGCCTCCATAGAGCCTGGCCCCTCCCTGTACTAGCCCCACAAAGTGTACTGACAGGGGGCAGATGCTGCAGCTTCCCTACTCCCCCCGGCCCACCTCTAGGCTCAATCACTCATGTTCTTCTCCCGCTGCCTTGATGCAGATGACTCCCAGCCTCTTCAGACCACTCCTTGACCCCAGAATGTTTATTATCAGCTGTGAAGTAGACTGGGAATGGCTTGAAAGGAGGGACTCAAAGTTTGCCTAAAATGTTTGGTAATAACTTTTGTTGTATAAATGCATGCATGCAGACATGCATAAATATGTAAAAAGCACTGACATCATTACGTATACCTGTATGTTGCACACGTATGCCTAATCATGCCTGCTCACCTCGGGCAGGCACATTGCCCCACCCTGGGCACACGTATTCTCCATGATCTCCCCACAGGACTCTGCTTGGCCTCTCTCTCTGACACGCTCCCCCGGTCCTGGAAAGAAGCTCTCTGTGGACACGGGGCCTGGCCAGTTCTCATTTCCTGGGTACATCTGCTGCTGTTTAGGAAACATTGCAGGTCATTTTTGAATGCTGGAATGTGAGTGCTTCCGACATACGGTTAAAGGGAAGGAAGTTTGCTATCACATTATGGAATTTATGCTGCATGATGCTCACTCTTTCTTTCAGTAGAAAATGGCTTCTGGGAAGATAACAGGAAGAGGCATTTCCCCAGTGCTCATCCATGTTCCCAGTTTGCTCAAGAAGCATATGGGAGGAACAGTGACTTGACTTCAATTTGCAGTTTTATTTCCTAGTTTATAAGAGCTGTGGAAGAATGCCCAGCAAAGCAGGCAGTCTAATATATTTTTCAAGCTTCCAACACTAAGTTTTTTTCAGCTAACAAATGTTAGGGCATATTGCAAAAAAATTTTTTTAAATCCAAATTCAGTGTATTTAAAAAAAATTATTCAAAGGTTTTTTTTTTTTTTTTTTTAAATATACAAACTGCTCTCTTTAAGGTAGAAAGCTTCTTAACTCTAGGCAAAAATAGTAAGCACACGGATGACATGCTATTGGGGGATAATGGATTTTTTTTAACCTTGTATGAGGACTTTGGTGGAGAAAAGAGACACTGTTCCTCTTGTCTGTGATGGACAGTGAGAAGGAGCCACGTCTTTGATAACCACCCCCACACATACATATACCACATACACACACACACACCCCCCCCCCCACCCTCTCCCCTCCCCACCTGCCACACACACAGCACTCACACTGTACAATGGCATGTGAAATATGTAAACTTGAGCCAGGTCAGTGTGAGGCTGAATTTCTAAGTGAGTTAGGGTCACTGGCTCAGGATGCATTGGTGCTACTGAGGTCATTTGAGTCCCCCACTCCATCCTGGCCCCTTGTTTTCATGACCGGTCACTGGCCAGCTGCCCTGCAATAACATTTGTTCCCAGATCCCCAGGTGGCCATTTTCCTTCCTGTAACCCTGACTGTCTGAGTTATCAGGCAGGATTCTCCCCCTTGGAATAAGAGGATGGAAGCCTGATGCAGTTAACATTTTCTGTCTCTGAAGGACCTCTGGGAACAGATGTTCCTAGCACTGTGAGATCTTCCTGGCATTTTTCTTTCTTTTTCTTTTTTATAACATAGTGATTTGATATTTCTATACACCTCAAAATATTGTTGTTAAGTCATGCCAACAGTTAATCGGTCGCCCACTCATGTCTGATTCTTTGCGAGCCATGGGCTGCAGCACGCCATACTTCCCTGTCCTTCACCATCTCCCGAAGTTTGCCCAAGTTCATGTCCATTGCATCGGTGGTGCCATCCAGCCATCTCATCCTCTGATGCCCTCTTCTCCTTCTGCCTTCAATCTTTCCCAGCATCAGGGACTTTTCCAATGAGTCAGCTCTTCACATCAGATGACCAAAATACTGGAGTTTCAGGTTCAGCCTCAGTCCTTCCAACAAATATTCAGAGTTAATTTCCCTTAAGATTGACTGGTTTGATCTCCTATAAAAGGACCTCAAAATGATCACCACACTAAATATAGTTATGACTTGTCACCATATGAAGATAGTACATAATTATTGACTATACTTTTCCCATGTCAATGGTTTCCTGGTGTGCTGAGCAATGACGTCCTTTAGGACTCAGAGACTGTGTGTTTGCATGGAGATGGGTGGATAAAAATGGTGGGGACAGGAGCCAGGCTGACAGAAGGAGGACAGAATCCCAGGGGGACAGTGGCTTGGCAGTCATCAAGAGGAGAGGAAAACAAGATGAAGGCCCAGGCTTGTCTGAGGACGCAAAGACAGGGAGCCTGGGGGAGTTCAGAGTGACTACAGTGGAGGGAGGGAAGGAAGAAGGAAGAAAAGAAGGAAGGAAGGGGTAGACACACAGGATCTTTCTAGTTCCTACCTGACTTCCTGTCTGGGATGTGCTGGGGAGGATCTATCAGAACACAGGTTCTCCTGACACTCACTGTATCCTATGGCTGTGGCCCTTGCCTGGGGATGCAGGACCTGTAGATGGAGCATCACAAGGGGCCCATTCTTCATGAAGATGATGTCACCACCACTCACTCGAGATGGATGCTTATTAATAATGGCAGTTTCATCAGATTCCTAACATATCCCTGGTGGGGGAATACCCAGCTCGTATTTTGTTCATGCTTGAAATGAGGTTCCATCAGGAGCAGCTGGAGGAAGACAGATCCTGAAGCAGAGAAGATGAAGGGGAGGCATGGGAACTGCCTTCAAGTATCTGAATGGAGATCTATGTGTGGACGAGGGGCTGGCTTGCTTCTTCAGAGCCCTGCAGGGGAGAAGGTAGCGTGTTTCAAGTCACTGAAAGCAAGGATCATGGTGTGGGCTGCTTTGGGAAGTGGTGAGTTCCTTGTGCTGGGAGATTCAAGCAGAGGCAAAATTTGTTAGGAGTGTCCCATAGCGATCCTTGTCAATCTGCCCTTTGTGATCATTCCTGCAAGGGGAGAGTGAAAGCTTGGTCAACCTCCTATCTCCTTGGTGGGGAATCATTCAAGACTGCCCAAGCCTCAGAAGGCTAAACAGTCTTGGCTGTCCTCCTCTGATGAGGGAGCCTGTCTCTGTCTGGCTGATGACCTTAGCTCACCCAAAGTGACCAGGACCCTCACCATGGCTGAGTCACAGCCCAATGTCCTGAATTTGACCATATGAGAAAGATAAATAGCTTTATTTTACTCATGAGGAATGTGGGGCTAACAGAGGTTATGTAACTAGCTAGTAAGTGGATGTCTGGCCATGTCAAATTTTTAAAGACATTCTTAGGTTAGATGTGTAATATAAATAACCGCTTCACTTAATTTAATCTATTTGTAAACCAAGTTTTTTTTTTTTAATACATTCCTCAAAATGATGCTTAGGCAACATGATTTCATCCCTAGTCCCCACCCACAGCATTTTTGGTTTCCTACATTCTTCTCTTTCATCACAGGACACGTCAATGCAGGATTACCAAACTCTGAGGAGCTGTAATACCTGATAATTGCTTGTTTGATTTTGTAATCCATCCTCCCACCTCTTCCTAAAATGACTTTCTGGAGGAAATGGAGACATGCAGGTGCACGTGCAAGCCAAACAAATTAAAATGCGTTTTGTTTCCAAACATTCTGTGAGATATGGAGGAACAACACAATGTTCTGGGTGTTGGGGGTCGGGAATTTGGGAGTAATGCAAATTAGACAGGAGTGAAAGGAGATCAGTCCTGGGTGTTCATTGGAAGGACTGATGCTAAAGCTGAAACTCCAATACTTTGGCCACCTCATGCGAAGAGTTGACTCACTGGAAAAGACTCTGATGCTGGGAGGGATTGGGGGCAGGAGGAGAAGGGGACGACAGAGGATGAGATGGTTGGATGGCATCACTGACTCGATGGACGTGAGTCTCAGTGAACTCCGGGAGTTGGTGCTAGACAGGGAGGCCTAGCGTGCTGCAATTCATGGGGTTGCAAAGAGTCGGACACGACTGAGTGACTGAACTGAACTGAACTGAACTGAGGTGTCAGGAGAGGTTGTGGCGATGAGTCACCACCTAACTCTGCAGTCAGTCTCCCTCTTGGACGTCAGCGCTCCCAAGGATAAAACCAGAAGAGGGATAGTTGGGCGTGTGGGTCATAGCCATAATCTTTGGTTTAAATATAGAAGTGCTCTGAGTGTGACTTGGGAGGTGGCAGTATCCACTTCCCACGCACCTAGGGATGTGTCCCAGGGAGGCTGACACCTGCTCGGTGGGAAATTCCCACCATTGTTTTTCATAATAACCGAGCTCTCCAAGGAAGATCCTGGCTCCACATAAGCTTTCAGAAAAGGCTTTCAAAAAGTCAAGAATTCTCTGTCCCTTCCCTCCTAGTATCAAGACTCTGTCCATGTCATCCTTGGGGGAAAAACCATGACACACTGATCCAAGAGGTAGGCAGGGATTGTTTCCTGAAGAGAAAGAAAATTAGATGGGGGTGGCATGTGGTTGGAGAAAATGGAATCTTGTTCAAGCAGCACATGGAGTTGGGGGTGTAGCTATGTTCCCAGCAATTTACTGTGCTTTGATCCCAAATGGAGGAGGATAGCTTAAGGTGGTGTAAAACACAGGCACTGAGGGGAAGAGGTGTTTCATTCCCAAAGAGATTATTTTATGGGAAATTCACCCTTAAGAAAATGCAGGGCATTTCCATCTCCTGAGGCCCTTAAAATGTAGCCAAAGTATGTACTGTGCTGGAAACCCAGGAGAAAAAGGTCCCTCCACAACCCTGGCTAACGAGGTGTGTGAAGAAGGACACAGAGAGGTGTCTTAGTCGGTGCTTTCTTTCCCATCTCAAAATAAATAGATAAATAGATTATTTGGCTTGCTGTTCATTTGTTTTTTGGGTTGTTCTGCATTATAAAAAGAAGGGAGGAAGGAAATGTAGGAAAAAATTAAATGACTAGGGGGGACTAGCGAAACTGATCTATATGGTTATAAATATGCCCTCAAGTTTTTACAAAAGCAGAAAGAAAGATGATATCAATGAAGATCTTACTATTAAGGCTGAGGAAGAGAAAAGGCAGAGAAAGAAGACAAGAGAAGGAAAAATAGAAGGAAGGAAAATAAGGGAGGAAGAAAAGTGGGTAAGAAGAGAAGGAGAGGGAGGAAGAAAGACGGTAATCAGAAAGTAAATAATTCATTTTTAAATCACAAAATTAGCTTAATTAAAAATATAGTGTAACATCTATATATCAGATTTTATTCTTCCACTCTTTTTCTGGAAAAACTGATCAGTGTAATTCAGAATTTTTCAGCACATGATCCTAGCTCTTAAGTGTCACTCCTGTTACTGTCAAATCTTAAAGGAACAAGCATCTCTCCTGGACTCTACTGGTATGTGAATTGAGGATAAAGTAAATGAAGAGTACTCTGTCCCTGAAACAGACTGGAGAAAATGCACTCACCATCCTGAGTTAAGAGTGAGGAAGCTGATATTCTGCTGGGAAAGTGAAGTGAAAGAAACTGGAAAACCAAGCTTGGGCCATAATACACCTGTGTCCATGGCATGCAGAAACCCAAGACCAAGAAATTAACATCAAAAACAGCTCAAGACTTCTCTGGTGATCCAGTGATAGAGACTCCATACCTTTGATGCAGAAAGCATTCGATCCCTGGTTGAAGAATTAAGTCCCACATGCCAAATGGCATGGCAAACCCCTCACTGCCACCCCCACCCCCACAAAAAAAACACCCCAGCTCAGAGCCAGTGAAACCCAATGGCTCTAGCAGAAGTGAATACAGAACCACCCTGGAGACCTCTTCATAAACCAAGGCACGTGGAATGTTCCCAGACAACAGCCCCTGCTGAAGATGGGGTTACAGTTAAAACAATCAAAACCAGACAACAACATAACAAAATGGACCTCAATTTTGGAGTATCAGTGGCCATAATGAATGAGGGAATAACCAGTGAGACTAGTTTATTGCCAGGGGAATGTTGCTATAACATGGATGATCAGAGCCCCTTCATTGAAAGACTCCCAGATGCCAAGTTCTCGAGGTCTGTTCTTGGCATCTGTTCAACTTCTCTGGAGAGGCAGAATCTAGCTCCTTTCTGGATGGCACACGGTTGGCAGGTGAAAGTCATAGCATATGTTGCACTGAATCTTCTTGCTTTCAGGTCATGTGTCACCCCCACTATCCTCCACTGAACCTAGGGACCTGAAGGTCAAAATCTATTATGTTAAATTTATTTAGAGATTTAAATGTATTCAAACATCCATTCTCTGGCTGGCGCTGGTACAGAAGGGCTGGGAGTGGGAGGGTGTGAGCCCTTGACTATGTGGTGGAACGGGGCCGGGTGAGTGGGGCGGGTAAGGAACATAATGTTCAACCTGCAGACAGACTTTAAAATGATCTTCTTAGTTTCCATTCCTCTGTCATTGGACATTTGGGTTGCTTCCAGGTCTGGCTATTGTAAATGGTGTTACAGTGAACGCTGGGGTACATGTATCCTTTCAGATCATTTTCTTCTCCAGATATACGCCCAGGAATAGGATTTCAGGGTCGTATGGTGGAAGAAGTGGTACATATAGATGATGGAACGTTACTCAGTCATTAAAGAGAATGAAATAATGCCATTTGTAGGAACATGGATGGACCTAGAGACTATCATACTGAATGGACTAAATCACAGAGAAGAAGACACAGTGTATGATATCCCTTATATGTGAACTCTAAAAAGAAATGATATGAATGAACTTGCAAAACAGAAGGAGACTCACAGGCTTAGAGAACAATCTGATGATTCCCCGGGGAAAGGATGGCAGAAGGGAGAGTTAGGGAGTATGGGATCAACACGTACACACTGTTATATTTAAGATGGATAACCCCTGTCTAGCACATGAAACTCTGCTCAACGTCATGTGGCAGGCTTGATGGGAGTGGAGTTAGAGGGAGAATGGGTACATGTCTATGTCCCTTCTCTGTGCGCCTGAAACTGTCACAACATTGTTAATCGGCTATAACCCAGCACAAAATAAAAAGGTAAAAAAAAAACAAAAAAAATGACACTCTTCTTTTCATGTTTAAGCCACACTCTGAGAGGGCTTCCGTCTATGGGGTCTCACAGAGTTGGACACGACTGAAGCGACTTAGCAGCAGCAGCAGCAGCAGCTGACCTCTTTAAGTTGGCATTTCAGGTCCCGGACTTGGCTCCAGGCTCTGTGAACAGGAACTCTGTGTCCCCATGTACCCAGAGCATGGTCGAGAAAGGGGCCTGTGGGCTCCTGCTGGGCACCCCTCGGGCTGTGGACCCTCACCCTGGGGCTGATGGGAGACCTGCACGGGGGCATCTAGGGCAGGTGGAAGGGAAGAGACTTGCACTGCCTGCTGTCAGGGCGATGCTGCCCCTAACTAACTCTCTGTTAAGTAGAAGATTACGAACAACTCACATTCTATATGTCATTCTTTACCTCTTGAGCCGGATCTGCCCATCCATCCAGAGATTCCAAGTAGCGTTGGAGAGCTCCACCCCATCTGTCTCACCCCTGACCACCCCACCCCTCCAAATCTGCTAGAGTCCATGCGTGAAGAGTAGTAGTAAGCTAACAGCTTCTTTGCCTTGCCTGGCTGAATGCTTCCTGGAAAGAAGAGGCGAGAGCTCTGGGTTCACTGCTGATAACGAAACCTGACAGCCAACGTCAGGGAAGATTACTCTGGATTCCTCACTTGGCTTCTGATTCCCAGTCCCAGGTTCCTACTAATCAAAGGCAATGGTGTCAAGTGGCAGTGTCTCAGGACAGATGGGAGCTGCAGGGAGAGGCAGAGACTTCTGCTCTCTGCAGGCTCCTTGGACCTTTCACGATGGGGAAGAGCAGTGGGCCAGGAGTCACAAAGCTGGGGACCCAGAGCCAAATTTCCTTCTTCCCAGGGGTGACCTTGGAATAGATAAGTTGTAAAACCCAGCAACTCTGGAGTTATGTAAACTTGGGCTTGAATCCTGGCTCTGCCACGTACCAGCTGCGTGACCTTGGGCAGGCTACTTCACCTTTCTAACCTCACTGTACTCATTATCCAGGTGGGGATAACAGCACCCCCAGTCACAAGGCTGTGGTGAGGATGAGATTAGATGATGATGCTCATAAGGGGCTTAAGACAGCATCTGGCACTTGGGAAACATCCATTAAGGGTTCTGATGATGATGAAAATGACGGTAATAATAGAACAGATACTTAGAGCTCCAAGAAACATCAAAAGTTAGTTCCCCTCTCCTTGACTCAGTTTTCTCACCTGTAAAATGGAAACGATGCTGCAATCATTTCCTCATCTACCTTGTTTGTTGTTTTGAGTTCAAAGGAAACTGAGGCCGTGGTTCCCAGGTGCAGATGTATGGAGTCAGTTTATGACAAAGTTTTTACCAACCTGTGAAGAAATAAGAAAAATAATAACAGGGAATGTTTTATTCCCAACTTTTAAAGACTATCCTTTATTCTTAAATAATTTACTCCCAATTTAAAAATATTATCCTTTATTCTAATATGCTATTTCTGTTCATGTGTGTATGTGTTGAAATACCCCTTCTCTTATGAAAGTGTGCTGCTAATGATTAGTAGTTTGCCTTTAATGACCTTACTCAGCAAAATAAAAGTTGTCGACTCTATTTTGGTTCCTTCTTTGTGGAAATCTTACTGGTCTGTGAAATCAAGTCTATAAAGAAACCACAAAGGTAAGGAATTTGAAAGAATCTGATAACTGTAAGGGTCTGTATGGTGATGACAAAAATAACACACCACATGCTGAGTTCCTTTTTGGTATTCCAGGCATTACTGAGGACAGTTACGCATCTGCTATGGCCTTTCAGTGGTCTGGTGAGCTAGGTGTCACTTAACCCCTAGTGACTTGGAGATACTGTGACTTGGAAAGCATGATAAGCTGGGCTTTCTGTTCAGAGGGGACTGCAATACCCATGTGGGTCTGGCCCCAAGCCTCACAGTTTCTCCTGAACCTCGCTGAAGGATTAATGTGGAAGAGGCCCTGAAGCAGCCACCGAGACATCACCCCTATAAAAAGCAACCACGCCAAGGTCTTATGGGCAAATCACTTAACCTCTCTCTGCCTCTAGCATCCAACTGAAAAATTAAGTAGAAATCAGGGTCATGCTGAAAACCGATGGAGAGTCAAGCTGGGTTGTCCTGGGAAATAAAATTAATACAAAGAGCCATTCTCTGTGATTCTCTATGATTCAGTGCCCTTTGATAATATATGAAGTTGTGAGGCACCCCAGCCAGGTAACTAACAGGATGCTGTCTGGATTCAGAGACACCGTTGGATGGCCTCTTTTTCACTTTGCCCTTTTGGTCCTGCTGCTGCCCTCTCCCAGCTGCTCAGAGTCTTTTTTCCTCACAGATTTGGTGGTGTTCTCCATTCCAGGGCCCTCTTGAAGCTGGATGATGGGAGACCCCTACACCCACTCCTCACACTTAGCTTGTGTGATGCTGTGCATCATGCAGTTCTTCTTATTCTCTGGGCTACTCTGGGAGGAGGTTTTGTTAACTTTGTTTTACAGATGGAGAAACTGAGGCTTGTTGTGTGGCTAGGAGTCACACAACCTGCAAGGGGCAGAAAGAAGGATTCTCATCCAGCTGAGGCCACCTGATTTTGTGCCTCCTGTTCCATCACTGAAGTACTCCCTGAAGTTGGAGGAAAGAGATCTTACAACCTTAACAGCTCCCAGTCCCCTATCACATAAAGGGAGTTTTCTCTGGACCCCAAAACATTCACCTTGAACCCACTATGGACTGGACCATTCGCTGTAGGGCCAATTCTAGCCCAACAACTGCTACCTGATCTTTATATCCCAAGAACGGACTTGAAGCAGTGCTTATCTGACACACGGTCAATCTGTTGGCACTGACACTTCAGTTCTAAACCACCCTTTCTCTTTGAATTTGAAGCTAAATGCTTCGTAGTTCTCTCTTCAGCTTTTATTAACAAATTCACTCTTATGAAGACAATGTAACAAATTCCATGTGATCATTCCATTTTTTTGTTGTTGCTGCATCAGCAACATAGATGCTGATGATGCTATTGAACATCTATGGCTTGACAATAAGAGGATTGTCCATTTTCTATCTTTTTCACTATTAGTTAAAAATGCTCCCCAATGATACATGTACCTGATGAAAAATAAGAGTATATATGAGCTTATAAAAGAAAAACAATAGGCAAAGCCTTTTTTCCACTTCTCTCCACTTATTTCCTCAACCCAAAGACAATCATGTCTGCCCACTGAGGTCTGGGAAGGTGGGTATTGTTTTTAATTAGTTTCCTAGTAGTTACCTCCATGCTTCTCACTGAACAGCTTATATGAGTAATTCTTCAGTCATTAACTTTAAACATTATTTGTTGCCTCGACAGATGGAGGTTTGCTCACTGACTTCCTCTGCCACCCCACTGGTCCCCTGCAACATACCCAAAGCACTAGATACAGTCCTCTACTGGTAAGTTTAACAAATGTGTTTGACTCTGTATTGATTCTCTTCTTAGTGTGGCTGGTAAGGTTATTACAACATCCCCTCTCTTTCTATCCCTTCCATCAGTCATCCCATATCAGCTGTCCTTTTGTTTCTGAATTCTCAAGGTTGATCACAGTAGCATTCTGGCCTGTAACTGTGAAACATTTTCCACATTCAGTCTAATGTGGCTCCAACTTAGGATCATGGTTTTTTTTCACTGGGGCAGCTGCCCTCAGCCTCCTGAACATTCATCTTGGATTTCTTGTTATTGTGCAGATCAATTAATACCCTTGTTTGCTGCTTATATAATCCCCTTAAAACAGCTATTTTCAATTAATGATAGCTCCATAGCTCTGTGGGGTAAGCCTCTTAACTGTCACTCCATCCTTGTCACTCATTAAGAAAATTACACTTCCCTTGCTGCTGATGGTCTGATGTGCCATCAGCTGGTCTCTGTTACATTAAGTTTCTATTGTTCCCACGCTTCTACCAGGGAGCCCATTCCTATACCAGCATCTCCTACCATCAGCCCTGGCCTGAGAGGACCACTGGGCTTCTCAGTGATGTTGGTGCTCATCACCACTCCTATCACTTTGGCAAGTGGAGGGTCTGGCAGACTCTTTTACAGAACAGTCGACTGGCGGGCTTTCTGGTCTCATATAGTATGGCCTCTCTGGCATGGCTGAGCCCTTGCAACCCTTCCTCCATGAAGCTTTAGAATTTCCACTTCACTTTTTTTTCTGGGTCTCTAAGACAAAGCACACAACATATTAGCACCACCTCCGGGGGTCCTTGCCAGGGTGTTAAGTCTGGCGTCACTGCAGAGTGCTTCCATTGCAATAAATTCTTCCTTCACCAACTTTACGTTCTGTCCCTGTTGATCTGGAATCCAGTCCCAGGGCAGGTTCTCTAGGCTTCTATTGAGACATGCTGGGGAGGCTGTGTGCTTCCTTTGTTATATAGTCCTATTCTCCCCTTAATAGGCCCCACGCTTCCCCCACCCAGGGTTTGTGTGTTTTGGGGATGTGAATTAACCCTCATTATTGGTCTGGTGACCTGGACGGGAAGTGGGACTAGATCCTGGGGTAGAAGAAAAGAACCAGGGACTTGTTCTCTTGCAAAGCAGAGGTTCCTATATTTTTAAGCAAAGGAGGGTAGTAGCCTTCAGGTAGGGAGGAGTGGTTGCTTCAGCAGGTGCAGGAAGTTCATGATTCTCAGGTATGTTGGCCCAGATGTCCCTGTCCTGTGTCAAGGTCTCATTCCTTCCCAACCATGACAACTATGACATTGTAGTATTGTTGAGGTCAAGAATTCCACCATCTCTGAAGCTCAGCTGCCTTTAAGATTAAGCTCTGAGCCTGCTCCTAAGCAATTTCTGCCCTGCAGATGCAGGAGATGAAAATTCTTTACATGCTGCCGAGAAGCCCTCTCGCTCTCATACTTTGCCTTAAATTGGTAATTAGTCATTCTCAGTCTTTCCTTATATTTCTCCAATGCAGGCATGGCTCTTTGGGACAGCCCTTTGATCCCAGTCCTCATAATTAAGGGGCTGACTTCCTTAGCCCCTTAAACACCAGGGAGACCATACCTGCTGGGACATCCCTTCCACCAGTCCTCTATCCCGTTTCACCACCAGTAACAGTCTTAGCAACTGAACTGTCCCAGCATGCCAGGGGCTCCCCAAATCCACACGTCAGCCAGCAGGTAGGGGATCTGGCCCCACATTCTCATTTTAGAGTCAACTTCCTCAGGCAACTTGTGGTACCAACTGTTTTAGGTTGGGTTCCCCAGGAAATACACTCTGACATGAAGAGCTGTGAGTAGGTTAATGGAGAGTTCTTGCAGCCAGAACACCATGAGGGATGAAGGAAGCTGATTAGGCAGAAGGAGACACTGAAGGGCAATGAGTCACAACAAGGCCTCAGCCAATCCCACGGTGAGCTCTGGGGCTAGAGCGGCCATTCAGATTTGTTCCAAACGGAGGCAAAGGGGTTAGGCTATGTCATCCAGCCTTCAGTGGGTATTATCCTTGAGAAGGTGGCGTAACCTTCTTCCAGCTGCGGGCAATGCTGAAGTCATCCGCAATGGGAAGATGAATGTCTTGGTCCAGATGGGAGGAATTTGGATGGTATACTACAGCATCTACTACAGCCCCAAATGACTCAGTTTACACCTGTTGTCCTGAAATAATTATTAGTAATGTGCTTTTCCCTTTCAAAGGTGTACCCATTTGGATGATAAATTTTATTGTCATTCTACTCATGCCATAGCCGTGCCTCCCACTATTCTGAGTGTGAAGGATATTGCACAAGTAGACCCTCCCACCCTGTCACCTTAGAGCAATTAGCACCTCTGTGCTAATTGGCCCCGTAGGGGCTGTCTTTAAAGTGTCCCCGTGGTCAGAGGTGCTGCTGGCCCAGGCAGGCTGCATCCCAGGATTCAGCATCACTTCAGCGAAGGAAGACTCTTGGAAGGAAGACATAGGTTCTGATGCCATCGTTCCTGCGACCCTGAGTGTAAGCCAAGCAACACTTTGTATCTGAATGGGGTGTGGGGTGGGGACATGCTCCAGCTCACCTTTGGCCTTATCCTACGTGACCCACAACCCATTGCTCTGTCTTCAGCCTCTGCTGGCTGTGCAAGGCCTTAAGGGCTCTGTCTGTGAGGCTGGAGAGGCAAAGAAGTGTCAGCGAACACAGCTTCCTTCTCCTGACTTCTTGAGGCACTGACTGCCACCTTCGCCCCCATCCCCACCCCAACACAGGGGCTGTCTTTCTTGTGAGGACAGATCGAAGCTTCCCTCCTGGGTGGCTGTGCCTGGGTGACCCTCAGGTTCCCCCTGAGCTGACCTGTGATGTTTGAGCAGGAAAGGTCAACCAGAGTGATCCTGAAGTACTCAGTACATGAAAGAGTAACCAGTGACTTATAGGCTAAGCAGCCATTTCCTGAGCTTTGTCCTTTACTCTGATGCCAACCAAGCCACGACTCCGAATCCAGGGCACTCCCCTTCTTTCTCTGAGGAGCCTGCTGAGATTCTCACTCCCACCCTGTGGACAATCAATGCTGGCTGAGAAACCATTTCTGTGAGAGCCTTTTTCACCCTGATCCCCGAGCGTGGGCCCGGCTTTCTGGCTGTGCTCAGACCCCTCGGTGCCTTGATCTGGGGCTCTGAGACCATCGCTGCTCCTGCACAGCGATGCATCAGGGAGAAATGCAGAGAGCCACAGCCCACCCACTGCAGCAGTCACTGAGCAGCCTCCTCTGACCTCTCCCTTCCTTCCCAGATGATGAAAAGAGGTCGGCAGGCAGTAGTGATTTTTCTCAGGGGTCCTTCTCTGACCTAGATTTTTTTTTCTTAGGATAATTTGAGACTGCATTTCTTCTTCACTTTCTGGACATTATATATTTTTAATGGCATGAAAGCAGAGTAATGCTGGCAGGCAGGCCTCTGCACCTGCAGAACGAGGGAGTGGTCTGCCCCTCCTGTCCCCGTTGCCAACTTCCTCAGGCTTAAAGCTTGGTTCCTAAAGTCTGTATCCTTGAATAAGCAAACAGTGTTATAAATAATGTCTTGTTGCTTTTTGTTATTTTTTAAATGGAAAGTGAACAGTCACATCTTGATGCCATGTTGGTTAACGAGACACTGCATACAAAAGGAGAAGAGAGAAGTGAAGTCACTTTCAATGTCATTGCTGGATGTGCTGAGAGCTTTCTGTGGACCAGGCACTGAGCTCAGTGCTTTTGTGCCTGGTTCTAACCACAACCTAATTGGGGAAATTGGACATAGCCTGTGAGTCTCCATTTTCAGATAAAGAAGGGGAGACACAGAAGGGGGTTGTACACACCTGTGGGCAGGGACTGTTTTTGTACATCTTGGCGTCTTCTGTAGCATCTGGCAGGATCCCCTGCATATAATGAGGGCTTTAAATATTTGTTGAAAGAGTGAAATTGCCCAAGATCACAGAGCTAGTTTAGTCTCTGAGTTCCTAATCAAATGTTCTCTCCACTAGTCCAAGCTCCTTTTGTCTGAGTGAGCCGAAGGTTTTGACAATACTAAATGAGAAGATTTTAGTAACTTCAAAACTCCAAAGAAAAAGAAGCCAGAAGCATGAAAAAAAAAATGTTTTAAATAAAAATGAGCAGTTTCCAGACATTTATGGTATTACTTACTTACCCCCTGATTGCCTCACCCACTGCATCTTAAATGGAACAAACGGGGCCAACCAGGTGAAGGAATGCTATATATATTTTTTTAACGGTTCTGGCTCAACATTTATTTTATGAAATTAAAAAAAACTTGTATCTCTGAAGATTGTGGGCATGTTTGCAATTGCCAGGAGTCCTCTGAATCATCCAAAGGCTGACTTTTCTCCACCGATACCACCATTGCAGAGTTCAGAGGGTGCTTCATCCATCGGGAAATTATATACTAAGAGAAATGATCCATTTTCATGCTTTTCATTTATTAAGTTATAGAGACAATAAGAGCATTATTTGTCTGAAAAATACAGTAAAAATACCTGCAATCTTATTTCATTATCACAATGACCACTGCACTCTTTTCATGGAGGGATGCTCTGTTTTTTATAGAAAAGTCCGTTTGCTTGGTGGGCTTCCAGCCCCGGGTACACCGGGTGAGCATGGGTGGCGGCCGTCCAGCCCACATCCCCTGCCCTTCCCCCACCCCCCTGAGCACTTCCTCACTGGCCCCGCCCTCGGCCCTCAGAGGTGTCTGGAGAGAGGCGCCCTCGTGTCCGCCGCCACGTGCGGTGGATTGAATCCATGCATCAGGCTTCAGGCCGTGGGAGCTAATGCGATAACTGCTCAGCCTGGAGCTGCTGGAGCATATTACACTCATCAGTCACCGCTCCCGCAGCACACCGCCTTCCTAGTCGTCCGAGTGAAAGCTGGGGCTGCTCCGGGAGCTGACAAATGTTAGCTGAGTTTTAACTACTTTTTTGTCTCTCACTTTACAAGATGTGGATTATTTAAATAAGCCTGAGCCTCTTGCCTTCTCAGTCCTTTAAAGTGCTGGGCGTCTACCACTCCAGTGAAAGGTTGCGCTCTCTTTGTCTCATCTCCTCTGTCCTGGGAGGTACTGGGCTCAGGACAGCCTCCCCACCTCCTGGCTGTCAGCTCCCTCCTGCCCCTGCAAGGGCTTTGAGGAGCAGGCTGCGAGGTTCAGGGGAAGGGTAACACATCCGCTCCTCACTACAAGAGGAACCCTGAACAAATTACTTCCTTGCTCAGGGTCTTGGCATCCACATCCACGTGATCACCTGTAATCATCCCATATGTGCGTCTGGGGAGTTTCACTGACAGAGCCCTTTGGCCTTCACTGTATGTCTCAATGTTATTATCAGCCTCAGAGGGGACTATCATTATGCTTATTTACTCAGTTAATTAATATCCTGGTTTAGGGAGTGCTTATATGTTCCATGCATTAATCTAGGCATTCAGTTCAGTTAAGTCGCTCAGTCGTGTCTGACTCTTTGTGACCCCATGAATCGCAGCGTGCCAGGCCTCCCTGTCCATCACCAACTCCCGGAGTTTACCCAAACTCATGTCCATCGAGTCGGTGATGCCATCCAGCCATCTCATCCTCTGTCGTCCCCATCTCCTCAGGCCCCCAATCCCTCCCAGCATCAGGGTCTTTTCCAATGAGTCAACTGTTCGCATGAGGTTGCCAAAGTATTGGAGTTTCAGCTTCAGCATCAGTCCTTCCAATGAACATCCAGGACTGATCTCCTTTAGGATGGACTGGTTGGATCTCCTTGCAGTCCAAGGGACTCTCAAGAGTCTTCTCCAACACCACAGTTCAAAAGCATCAATTCTTCAGCGCTCAACTTTCTTCACAGTCCAACTCTCACATCCATACATGACCACTGGAAAAACCATAGCCTTGACTAGATGGACCTTTCTAGGCATTACCACTCAATAAATTGTTTTATCATTATATCCTCTCCTTCAAGGGGATTTTATTAGTCTCATTTCAAGGACACTGAAGCTCAGAGACACTAAGTGACTTGCTCAAAGTAAACAATTTTGTGTCCACAACCAGTGTGAGCTCTCTACTACCTCTCAGGGTAATGCCTAGGCTCAGGAGGAAACCAGGGCTAAAACTATAAGGGACCTTGTTGCCCTGATGTGCCATCTAGCCCTGAAGTTTGGGGTGGGGTGGGGAGAGGGAACTCTTTCTAATATCAAAAGATCAGAAGAGTTTCAAATAAGAGGAGCCCCAGCCCTTCATAAACTCTGGAGCAAAATGGTCCAGATGCATTTAATGCAAGTGGTGCCCGCTCCCCACTGCCCCTGCTCTTCGGCAAAAGTCAGCCTGGCTTCATGAAAGAAGGAGGTCTGGGCTGGGATGTGTTGGGAATGAGACAAGTGTCAAAGGCTAATGTGTCTGATTTTGAATCCTAGCTTCAGCCTTGAGCTGAAATCACTTACACTTTGGGGGCTTCAGTTTCCCTATCTTAAAACAGAGGAAACATTACTTGTTTTTGCAGGGTTTGTGTATGGCATAGAGACAGTGACAATAGGTTGGTGGTCATTAAATGGTGCTGATGCAGGGGGAGGTAGTGGGGTTGGAAGCAACTATTATTAATCTTCCCCAGCTGATTCAAACTCATTTCCCCTTACATTGTTCCATCCGAAGATAAACAATAAGATCGAGACAATTTGAAGAACTGAACAAAAATAATTGCAACAGATTATCTTGAAGTAAAACCGTCTAATAGCTCTGCTAGATTTGGAGGCCATATCCCATCATTAAAAACATGATAATTAAAATTTGGTAGAACAAAATATTTCAAATCTAAATGCTGACTCCCTCACTCACTTTATAAAACAAAGAGGAAGCCCACACGTGCGGGGTACGTATTGATAAAGGATGCAGCCACCTTTTCCCGCCCTTGTGATAGTACCTGTCTTTCAGATCCTGCACAGGCTGGATGAGGACAACAGGTTAAATCCATATCAAATATTCAAAACAGAGAAACTCAAACCACACCATCTGATTCACTTCCTGTACTTGGTGCAACCCAATCTGAAATGGCCCCCTCCAAATTATAACAGAATTGGACTTATTCCCTATATTTTCCCACTCAAAACAAATAATTCAGAAGTCCCCCAGACTTTGATCCTACTTCTTGTTACTTTAGCTTGTTTGTCATTTGTCCTTTCTCTCAGTTCCATGCACATTCAGCTAACTCTGAAGGTCTGCTCTGCTCCAAGGCACTGTGCAGAAAGACAGGAGCTACTGTTTGTTAGCACCTGCCGCACTCACACTCTGCTTAATGCTCTGCCTGTCTTACCTCTCGGGACCTCATTCCTCACCTGCAAGGGACTTGTCAGCAAACAGAAAAGGTGAAACTGCAGAGACCGCCACACCCAGATTATAGTTTAGATGCCATGAAAAGGGCCAGTGCAGAAGGAGAAGAATTTAATTCCAGCCAGAAGAAAGAAGACAATGCCAGCTAGGAGGCAGCAGTTGACTTGGTGCTTAAAGAAGGAGTAGAATTTCAAGATGGTAAATTGGGAAGAGAATCTGGCCATTGTGGACAGAGTATTTTGCCAAAATATAAGGATTCTTTAGAGTCTAAGTAAGGCTTCCCTGGTGGCTCAGTGGTAAAGAATCTGACTGTGAAGCAGGAGACCTGGGTTTGATCCCTGGGTCAGGAAGATCCCCTGGAGAAGGAAATGGCAACCCACTCCAGTATTCTTGCCTGGAAAATCCTATGAAGAGAGGAGCCTGGTGGGCTACAGTCCATGGGGTTGCAGAGTCATACTCGACTTAGTGACTAAACAATGGAGACCAAATAACCCGTGTAGCTGGGTCTGAAGGGAGAAGAATCAGGGTGGGGATGACTGGTCCCTGTGTTTGAAGTCCCTGCCATGACTGTAGGTCAGGGGGATGACTAGCAGCAGAGTTTCATCTTCTTGAATTGGCAAATTCAGCTTCACTGGTGCAACAAATTCTGAGGGCCCAGTGGTGCAACACAGGTCTGAAGGGGGTTTGATGCCAGGTGCAAACATCTGGACTGTTTGGGGGCAGTCCTGATTGTGTCGGTTTTGGCCCCATCTGTTCAGTCAGACTGAGGCTAGGGGGAAAGCAGAGAAAAGGCTATCATGCCCATAACATGAGGCTTTTAAGAGCTCCTGGTGAATTATGTGTCTATTAGCTAAGTGGCCCTGGGGCTTTATGACTTGCTCTTTTTGTAAATCAAAAATAATAACAATAAGAGCTCACCATCTTCTCATCCTGCTGGAGAGACGAGTGCTTCATCCGTCATTACACAATTATAGCTGCTCCCCAGACAACTCCATTCCAAGCCCCAGGATACGAAAGTAGATGGAAAATTCGTGTTCCCATCCTGACCCATCTAGACTGGACCTGGCCAACAAGTAGCAACCGAATCCCTTTCTTATTGGCTGGTTGGCAATCACTCCAGTTTAGGAGGGAAGGGGATTATTTTAGCGCAGGAACACTTCAGGAGGCCAAGATGACCCCACCTGGAAGAGGTTCCTGATAACACATTCAGATGGCAGTCTTCCCCAATCCAGTCTGCTCCACCCTTTCATCTGTGCCCTTCCTGGGCCTGGAGGTGTTGCCAGCTGGCTGGGACAGCAGATAGGGTATGTGGAGGTGAGAATGCCTTTTGAACAGCAAGAGAACAGAGCTTTTCTCTGGGACAGTTCACCCTGCTCTGGACAGCCTCATGCTGTATCACAGACAAAAAGCGTGTGACTGCTGAATCACCTCAACTGCAAGGCAAGATAAAAATTTCCAGACAATATTTTTCTCCAAAGGGTGAAACACATGAGATAGGAAGAAACCAATCATTTCCAGACCATCACGATGACAGACCCTGAAGACATTGCTGCACAAGGAGAAGGAATCCAAGGAGTTTGTTTTTACAAAGCAACTCAGGTTTTGTGTGAGAAATCTGTATTGAATATGTCAATATCCCCCACAAATGCCCTGATCCAAACCCAGGAGTCAAGAGCCCTGAGTTGTCATCACACAGAAACCTGGTCCCCTCAAGTGAAGTCTCATCTCTTATTCCTTGATGTTGGTTTCACTTTTCTCTGTCTTCTTTTTCTTATTATAGCCTTGGTTCCTGACACACTCTCATGAATGGCCCCTTTTTAAATTAATCAGTCAACTACCCTCTATTTATGATATAGTTAACACTGACGAACCACATCAAAGAATCAGACCATCAACAGTAATATATGTCTGCCTATGTGTTTCTCCTCCATCCACTCCCTCTTCCTCCCCCTACCTAAGGCAACCACTTGTCTATTATTATCTTGATTTTTGAAAGTTTTATTATATATACAATTTTGTTTATTTTTATTATAGGTGTAGTTTTTTTCTTACAACGGTAAACAATATTCTTCTGGATCTTAATTTTTCACTCAGTATTTTATACATGTCTGTTTAGTACATAATATATATACACTATATTATAGCATGTAGTTGGAGAAGGCAATGGCAACCCACTCCAGTACTCTTGCCTGGAAAATCCCATGAGTGGAGGAGCCTGGTAGGCTACAGTCCATGGGGTCGCTAAGAGTCGGACACGACTGAGCGACTTCACTTTCACTTTTCACTTTCATGCATTGGAGAAGGAAATGGCAACCCATTCCAGTGTTCTTGCCTGGAGAATCCCAGGGACGGGGGAGCCTGGTGGGCTGCCGTCTGTGGGGTTGTCCAGAGTTGGACACGACTGAAGCGACTTGGCAGCAGCAGTAGCATAGCAGGTAGTAATAATTCATTCATTTTTACTACCAATTGTATGACAATGCCACAATTTATAAATTCAATATCCTGCCAAAGGATATTTGTTGTTTCTGCTTATTGTGTCATAATTGCTGTATGAGTTTCTTGGAATAGGTGTGAAAGTGTTTTTCTTTTGTATATACCTAGTTGTTTGGGTTACAGGGTATATGAACGCGCAACTTTACAATACTAAAGTCCTGTTAAAACATAGCATCGATTTCTGTTTCTACCAGGAGAGTATAAGAGTTAATGCACAAATTTGCCCACACTTGGTTTCATAAACTTCTTAATTTTGCCATCAAATGAGTGCGTACAGTAGTGGGAATTAACTGCTACAACATTTTGGAAAAATTAATGTGGAAACACTTACTGAAATTTTAAATGGACTTTCTTTTTAACATAGGAGTACTACTTTTGAGCATGTTTTCTTAAAAAAGTTGTTAAAATAAGTGTATAAGAGTAAATTTACACTATCTTTTGTATTAGGAAAGGCTTGAAACAATCTCAATCTCCATCCATAGTTAATTGGTTGGCTTAATTATGGGAAACCCATACACGGATTAAAATGCAACCATTAAAAACAAAACTGAGTTAGATATGTGTGCACTGACTTGGAAAATGTTTGCAGAATTTAAGTAAACAAAGCAAGTTATAGAGTAACGTATATGATAGCATGTTAGCTTCTCTAAAGGGGGAATGGGTGCTATAATTTTACTTGCGTAAGCAAAAGGAAAGGTGTGGAAAATACACATTGGCTGTCAACGTTGATTACCTTAGGAGAGTGGGACTGGAGTAGGGGAGACAGGCGGACGAGGTGGCAGAGCTGGGGCTGTAATTCTGGTCCTTTCTGTAGTATCTGATCTGGCTTCAGGCTGTCCTTGCACACGCCACCCTGTGCTTCACTTTGTTCAGTGTCTCTGAATTCCTGCATTATAAAATCCAAATTCCCTGTTGTGCATTCAATGCCCATCAAGAGCTGGCCCTAGCCTGCTGCATCTCCTACTCACTTACGTACGCAGTATGTTCCAGCCAATTACACTTGACTCCTCTAAACATTCCTTGGGCTTTTCTACCCATTACCTTTGCTCATCTTCTCTACCTGGAAACTCTACCCCAGCCCTGCTTTCTTTCCATCACTGTCTAAAAATCTTGTCTCTTCTTCAAGATCCAACCAGAAGGCTGGAGCAAATGTAGTGCCTCTCAGAAACAAAGAGCTGAGTGCCCAGGCTTGGAAGGATGGAACCATGGTAGGTCCTGGTGCCTCGGTAGCTAAGGTCACTTTCTCTCCAGGGCACAGTCTATGGACAACCCTACTCCAAGCAAATTTGATCCCTATGTGTCTCAAGACTCAAAATCCAGGAGAGAGAATCCTATGGACTCAGCTTAGGTTGAGTATCCAAATAACACTGTTCATCTTCACCCATACTCTGAACAAGTACAGAATAAGACAAGGGAATAAGGCCAATGGAGACCAAAATATCATGTGCATCATGGATAAGTCTTTTATTAGAGAATGTGATGTGAGCAAGTATGCTGTCCCATATAGACCCTGAAGAGTCTTCTGCTGGAGAATAACTACTCTTGAGAGTGTCAGAACTCGGCTTCCCTGCTGCTGCTGCTGCTGCTAAGTCGCTTTAGTCGTGTCCGACTCTGTGTGACCCCATAGATGGCAGCCCACCAGGCTCCTCTGTCCCTCGGATTCTCCAGGCAAGAATACTGGAGTGGGTTGCCATTTTCTTCTCCAATGCAAGCATGCACGCTAAGTTGCTTCAGTCGTGTCCGACTCTGTGTGACCCTATGGACAGCAGCCCACCAGGTTCCTCCGTCCACAGGATTCTCTAAGCAAGAATACTGGAGTGGGTTGCCATTTCTTTCCCCACAGCTTCCCTAGAGTGGTGATTTGTAGCCCAAGAGGTTGGAGCAAAGCATAATTATTGCTGATAGCAGAAAAGTGACCAAAAGACTGAAATGGAAACAAAAAGGAAACCTGAGAGGATGGGGAGGAATTAAACCAGATGGATTGAGTTTAAGGAGAGTTCCAGCTATGAGGTTCTAGACTTTTCTAATGTGAGGTCTTACCTGGTAGATGATGAACATGGGCAATGTAAAAAATATTTCTAAATCTCATACTCCTCATCTTTAAATTGATATTTTAAATGTCCACCTCAGCAGGGTTATTGTGAAATAAATACTATATGTAGAAAATGAGGCAGCCTGAACGAAGGGGTCCCACTCAGGACACACACGGTCTCTTTCCTACTGCCTCATGTTCTTGTTTCCTTGTTCAAAGTTCTCATTCCCAAAGAATGATAAGTTCTAAGTATTTTCAACAAAACATGCACTCGGATGGCTCAGAAATAGAGGAGCAGACTTGCTTCACCTGTGGAGGGGCAGGGAAGGCTCCTTACACTTCCAAGTTCACCGCCTGGGTCCTGCGGGCACAGAAGAAGTGCCTGTGATGAAAAGTGAGGGGCGATAAAGGGAAGTATCATCTGTTCTCACTTATATGTGATGCAGGTAAGTGTTTTGTGTTAAAAATGATATACACGAACTCATTTACAAGGCAGAAATAGACTCGCTGACATAGAATACAAACTAATGGTTACCAAAGGGTAAAAGAGGTGGGGAGGGATAAATTAGTCTGGAATTAGCAGATACACACTATTATGCATTAGACTGATAAAGAACCTACTGTATAGCAAAGGGAACTATATTCAATATATTGTAATAACCTATAACAGAAAAGAATCTGAAAGGTATATATTAAAAAAACTGAATCACTTTGCTGTACACCAGAAACCAACACAACATTGTAAATCAACTATACTTCAATAAACAAACAAACAAACAAAAATAAAGTGTTAAAAAAATAAGGGGTAATAAAGGGGTGTGTGGGGGGTGGGGTGCAGTGACTAACACAGTGACCTGAAGAGAGGATGGGCCAGGACTCTGAGAGGTCAGCCGAGTGCAGAGCCCTCCCTGGGTCAGGATCCTTTTGTCTCATCTCCACCCCTGAATGGCTCCTGGGGGCCCCTCTGTTCCCTGGGCCTCAGTCTTGAGGATGGCTGGATGGGGAAAGAAAATATTTGATTGTCACTGGCGTAGTCTCTCTCCACCCTGGCCTGAGGTCCCTCTAATGAAAATAAAAGGGAGCTACCTCTCTAGAGGCCTGGCTGGCTGTGGCATCACAGTGCTGGCTCCAGTCACGACGCCAGCTGCCCTACTGAAACGACTCTCTTCAGAAATGTTCCTGAGAGAAGTGATTTCCATGCCCACGTGAAGCACATTTGTTCTCTCATGCAGCAGGAAGGGGCCATTTAGCGAATGACTTCTTTCTCTCACCACTAGGTGCCCGGGGAGAGTTAATTCATTTCACAGAGGTAAGCGATTTACTCCTGTAGGCTCAGGACAAGCCGTGCCAGGACTCTAAAGCTCTGGAAAATTCCCCAAGTCTCCCCGGAAATGGTTGCTATTGCTCAGCACACTGAGCAGAACCCTGCAGGGTTCTTTGGCTGGTTGTTTGTTCCCGCAGAGCACTCATGAAACACCTTCTGTGTACAGAATCCTGCTTGCGGCCCCTGGGAGATGTGGGAGGCAGGTGTGTCCATCCTTCGAAGACTCACAGATGAGCCTGGGAGACAGAGCAGGTCCCAGACTCAGGGCCGGGAGACCTTCCACAAGGCCCTGGGCCAGCACCGTTATCCTCTGTTTCTCCAGCTGAGAGATGAGGGGACTCGGTCATTTATCCATGCAGATCCCCCTCTTCTGCCTTCTGAGAGGCTACACAGAACATGACGGTGATTCCTGTGCATGATGGGAGGGTGAGGCGACTACCTGGCTCCCACAAAGCCAGTCCCTCCCTGCTCCTTGGTACACGCCAAATGTGTTTCCTTTCTGTACCTTTGCTTCCTGTACCTGTGATGCCTCCCTCCCCACTTGGCTGCTCCCAGCCCCTCTTCCCTGAAGCTTCTCCTGGCTCCAGTGGGTTTTGACTTAGCAAGACTTTTAAGGTCTTCAGGCCTTTGAGTTCTAATTAGAGCTTTGTGTCTTTGGGATCCCTTATTTTCAGACAGCAAGCAGTTGGGTAAGGTTGGTTCTTAGGTTACAGAACAAACAACCCCTAACAACCGCTGGTTCTACCTCCTTCATTTCACAGATGAGGATGCTGAAGAGGTAATTACCCCAATTCCGATGCTGAATTACCCCAAGGTAATTCAGGGACCAAGAGACTGGACTCAGGTCTGCTGTTGACCAGGCTGAGGTTATTTCTAGTCCTTTTATGTAATTATTTTATTAATGCATACACTTAACAAATAGTTATTAGATTCCTCTTTGCCAGGCCCTAACTAGGTGATTTCAGCCATGAAATTAAAAGACACTTACTCCTTGGAAGGAATGTTATGACCAACCTAGACAGCATATTCAAAAGCAGAGACATTACTTTGCCAACAAAGGTCTGTCTGGTCAAGGCTATGGTTTTTCCAGTGGTCATGTATGGATGTGAGAGTTGGACTATGAAGAAAGCTGAGCGCCAGATAATTGGTGCTTTTGAACTGTGGTGTTGGAGAAGACTCTTGAGAGTCCCTTGGACTGTAAGGAGATCCAACCAGTCCATCCTAAAGGAGCTCAGCCTTGGGTGTTCTTTGGAAGGAATGGTGCTAAAGCTGAAACTCCAGTACTTTGGCTACCTCATGTGAAGAGTTGACTCATTGGAAAAGACTCTAATGCTGGGAGGGATTGGGGGCAGGAGGAGAAGGGGACCACAGAGGATGAGATGGCTGGATGGCCATCGATAGACATGAGTTTGAGTGAACTCTGGGAGTTGGTGATGGACAGGGAGGCCTGGTGTGCTGCAATTCATGGGGTCGCAAAGAGTCGGACACGATTGAGCGACTGAACTGAACTGAATTGAACTGAACTAGGTACCAGACCATAGAAAGATGAAAAGGGCCTTCAAAGTTTGACAAGTGAGACAAATCTGCAAACATGTCATTCTGGGTGATGTCCTAAGTGGTACCAGATTCAAGGCTGCCCAGAGCACCATGGGAGCCCAGAGTAGGGAGACTGGTCCTGGCTTGAGAAGACTTCAGAGAGGAGGTGACAGTGGAAGGGGCTGAAGGACGTGTCCTAGCTGACTGGGAAGAAGATGTGGGGGATTCTCATCCCATAAGAAAGGGGTGTGTGAGTGAAGAAGGATCAGGAGAGCATGCAGGCTCGGCGACTCTGTAGACTGGCAGTGGGAGATAGGTAAATCATGAATTAGCATTAATGAGAGCCAAGTTATGGGCCACGGCTGCAGTCTGTGTTGATGTAACTTTCCTCCAGATTCTTCCAGCACCTTCACATTTCCTCGTACAATTGTGCCTCCCTTGCATCTGCTTTTGTAGCCTTCCTGGGTGGTTCTCACGAAGGCTGTGAGTCTGTCCACACGGTCAGCTCTCCCATTAGACAATGAGGACTGAGCTGGCTGGACCTGCCCCTGGCAGAACTCCACTTCCTCAGAGACAGGGTAAGATGTATCGTGAGGACAGGGTCCACAGAAATGGCCACCCACAGGGCACTCTGGGTCATCTAGGGAGGTCCTAGCAAAAGATGGTGAGTAAGTCCAACCTCAGGGAGTCGGGGGTGGTTCATATACAGACACCCAGGCCGCCACCAGAGAGTCTGAGGTAGGGGTGATCTGCCAGAGGCCAGCTTTGACCAAGGACCCAAAATCCAAATCTCTCCCCCAGAACTTGCCCTTGGTCCTCAGACTCACCATCTGTCTCACTTCCTTGAAGTTCCCACAGACACCCACAAACCACCACATCCAAACAAAACTCATTAGTTTTCTTCCACATCCTCTGACTTTCCCTGGGGACCTGCCTTAAGGAAGAACACCTAGTAGTCACCCTAGATCTTCCATCATTTCTGCCTCTGAAATGTCTGTCAGCTCTCCCCACTCCCCTAATGCCCCTTCCACAACCTCCTGTGTGAATCTGTATCCTCTTTCATGTGGAAACTAGCCAGCAGATCCTAACTAATTTGGTAATATACAGTTTCTTCCCTCCAATCTATTTCCAGTTGGAATCAGTTTTGGAAAGTGCAAACTATATCTCTGAACTTACTAACCCTCAGTGACCCCAAGTGGAGCCCCAGTGCCTGGTTGTGGCCAGCAGAATGTCACAGGATTGGACCCATGCTCATCTCCAAACAGCAGGAGCCCAAGTGTGGTCTCCTGTGGTCCGCTGGGCTTCTAGGGCCACGCTGACTTAGTGATGCCCTGTGTGGCATGAACCCTGACAGACGGTTTTCTCTTTTGTAAGGCCAGTGCATGACTTATGCTTCGATTGCCAAGGCATCCATTGCAGAGGTGTAATCCTCAATGGATAAAGAGCCAGGCCGACCCCCTTGGAGTTCCTTTGTTTAAAAAATCTTTGGTTGATTTAGTTAAGTGACCATTGGACCACTTTTCCCCCCCTTTTCTCCCTGTGTTTTTAATTCCTGTTCTTATGTTTTAAATTCACCAATAGTGACCTCGTGAACCTCTAGACTCCCCCCACCCCCACCTCTGCCCCAATAGAAGAAGAATCCTGAACCAGCATGTTCTTTCTATTTCTCTGTCTCTCTCTCTCCCTACCCCATCTCCTCCTATCTTGCAGCCTCACTATGTGGCCCAGGGCATGCCATGTACCCTCCAGGACCTGTGAGTAATAACCCTTGTCTGCTTCAAAGTTTCCTGATGCATGTGTCTAATGGCATCTTGCAATCATAATAAGAACCACCAGGGTCAGTCCAGCCACAACGTTGGTTCCAAAAGGAGGACCTGAGCCCAGGTGAGTGTCCCCCAGCATTTCTAGCTGATAGTGCCACTACGGGTAGGCTGAGACTGTCACAAATCAACCTGCATCTTCCCCTGAGGTCCCACTTTACCTGCCCCAGGGATACTGGATGGTCCACTCCCTGTACAGCCTCCAGGCCCTGGAGGAGCAGAGTGCTGGCACTCAGGGCAGGCCGGTCCTGCCCAGGCCCAGCAGACAGCCTGTTGCTTCCCAGCTGAAGGGCCAGTGCTGGGCTGGCCTCTGCTTGAGCAGCCGGGCAGCATGCTAAGAGGAAGTCATATATCCTGAATCCCTGAAATTAGCTCAGCGTTCCCAGAATGGAGCATCTCACCTTGATCGATGAAGGGGATAGACTAAAAACTTATAAGCTATCTTTCTTTCTCTACATAATGTCTGAGACATATTAACCATTTTCATGGTTTCGACTGAGCAATAGATATTTATTATGCAATACTGCTTGAAATAGTCGTTCTGTTCCACCCTTCATCTCTATGTTCTGGCCTTTCCCCATCATTTTTGAGAATATATGAAAAACAGAGCAAGTCTGCTTTTAAGTTCTATTAAGAAATTTAATTCATGGTGAGAAAACCCTTTGTCATACACGAATTGAACATTATGAGTGCACAAATCTTTGTCCATCGGAGTTCTGAGTTGCAAGGCACAGAAATGGACTCCAGAAATAGAAAATAAGTTCATTCTAATGGTATCAGAATTGCCCCAAAGGCTTGAGAAGCGAGACATAAAGGAGAAGGGGAAGGAGGTGAAAGGAGGATGGAGAGGAGGTGAGGGTCAGGGGGGAGAAGGCAGAGAGGAAGGGTGAGCAGAAGGGAAGCAGCCAGACTCACACTAAAATCATGCTACTGAGCTAGCCCGGGGAAGGCATGCTGCCCTACTGCTAACCTGCAGACATAACTGGCGGCAAGGGGCATTGCACACGGTGCACTTGATGTGACCACCTCCAAAGTTCCTAGCGGGAATTCTCCCTGACTCCTTGAGATCATCTAAGGACAAGACATCTGAGGGCCATGTTGCCCGAGACGTCTGAGGGCCATGACCTGAAAGCCATCTTTGAATTCTTCCTCTCTCTCATGTCCACCGCTAATCCGAGACTGATTTCAGCTCACTCCACTTTCCTAAATTGCCCACTTTCCTCAAATCTATCTCCTCCCTCCCTGCTTGTCCTATGCAATGTTTGGTTTTCAATCAAAAATTTCCAGTGATACCAGGAGGTAAGATCGAATGATGGAAACCAAGAGAAAAAAATATGCATAAACAGATCCAAAGCATACCCAGATACTGGAGTCATCAGACATGGTCTTTAAGTCAAAGAGACCATGAATCCCTGTATTTGTTAAGATTAGGTTTGGCTGAATATTACAAAACCCTCAAGTAGCAATAATTGTAACAACATGAAAATTTCTTTATTTCTGACTCAAAAGACAAGGTGACCCACAGGGTCAGCAGCTCTTTCTACTCCATAATTTTCAGTTTGGGTTTTCATCATCAAAGTGACTTTGTAGCCCAAAAGGATTGCTGGAACTCCAACTATTCATGTCCAAGTTGCAAACCAAAAGAAGACAAAATGCAGAAGGGAAAATGGGGTCTCATCTGGCTAACTCTTCTCCCTTTCAGCAGCTTTCCTAGAAGTTCCTTACAACACTCTGCTTATGTCTCTTTGTTAAAACTTATTCGTATGGCTGCCTCCCACTTTGTGGGAAACTGAGGAATTTGGTGTTTTGGTTTGTAAATTAATAGGGGAACCCACTCCAGTGTTCTTGCCTGGAGAATCCCAGGGAGGGGGGAGCCTGGTGGGCTGCCGTCTATGGGGTCGCACAGAGTCGGACACGACTGAAGCGACTTAGCAGCAGCAGCTAAACAGCCAAACTCAGTAAAAAAGAAGGAAGATGAGAATAAACACTGTAACTGGGTAACTAGCCATCTCTATTATAATGAGTTGGCCAAAATTTCTTTCGGGGTTTTTTGTAAGACTCTATGGAAAAATTCAAATGAACTTTTTGGCCAACCCAATACATTCCTACTGAAAGACCTTCTATAACTCCTCACTGCCAGGCATATAAAGACCTTTACAGTTTGACCCCTATCTCTCATTCTACTTCTATCTCTTACCCCTTTATCCAGACACTTCATTCTCTCACCACCTCTAGTCACAGCCACTTCAGAAACACCCAGTTGCAAGCCATCAGACCCTTGCTTCTGCTCACGTGTTGGCCTGGAGTGCTCTCTCTCTGACAAGTCTGTCTCATTTTCGAATCTTAATTCAAAGGTCATCTCTTTTGTGTTACCTTTTCCAGCTCTCCTAGTCAGAATCACAACCTTGCTCCTGGCTCCCATAGCCCACGGTGGATACCTGCATCACTGCATTTGTATTGACTTGTAATGATTGGTCTTCATGTCATCTCTCTTTATAAATTATGAGCTTCTCCAAATCAGAAACACAATTTATTCTTCACTTTTATTCCCCTAGTGTTTGTTATGTGGTCAGTGCTCTATCAACTTTTGCTGAATGGATAAGGAAGAGGGCAAAGGATAAAAGATACAGTTAGTCAGTTAATAAATCTCCCATGCTATCTCTTTATAACTTATATAATTCCAATTGCAGACAATTCAGAGGTGATTCCACAAGTTTTTGTTATGCCAGAACTGTGTTGTTTGGTACATCATGTGAAATAAATATGCTGAGCTGGGAAGTTTGTTTGTTATTTTTTATACATATTATTTGATATGATGGTTAAAAAAATCAACTTGAGCATCACAATTAGTAGTAACAGGGAGTTGTATTTAACTCAGCAGGATAAATCAAGCATCTCCTTTGTGCTTAACAACATGAGAGATATTGTGTGAAATTGCCATCACTCCCTCTTCATACAAATATATACATGTGCACACCCAAAAAAGAGTTTACAATTATTGCCTTGTAGGAGGATGACACCCTGTAAAAATAGAACAATTAGGTGACAGGTTACAATTAGTGTCATAATAAATTGTACTTGCTCATTATCAAATGATATCTGTTACTATAAATATTTAGAAAAAGAAGAGAAAGGTATATGCAAGAGTGATAAGAAAGGCCTTTGAGCTGGTCTTTAAAGGCACAGCAGGATTAAGCAGGACAATAACTATCAGAGCATAAAGTACAGGCTATGGGTGGGAGGAGAAATGATTTTAGGGAGATCCATGCACCACACTGAATAGCACTAAATCGCAGAACAAAAAGATTTTGCCCTTTTTCATTCTCTTTGATTTTTTAAATTTACATTAAGGAATGTTTCCGTTGATGCATTTTTCACAGATAGTAACATTCCTTTGAACAAACACAGGCCAAGTCTCAAGCCTAGATCTTGGCAGACAACAATATTTAGCTCAAATTTAATGACATTCTTTTGAGGTTTTCTGTATTCATTTGTATAGGCATCTTCCATTTACAGTAAGTGATAATGGTTTTTCATCATATATTTTTACTTTTAAAATCAACTAATTTAAATATAAAGGAAAGCCAATTTAAGAACTAGTAAGTAAATAAAAGTACAAGCGGTATATGGCTATGGAAAAAAAATGGTAAAAATGTACTTAAAGGACTCATGTTTGGGAAATGTGATGACAGTGGGAGTGGAGAGAAGAGACTTCCCCACCATGATGAAAGCTGCTCAAGCAGAGGGCTCTGGGCGAGCAGGGCAGAGCCTGGATGGGGATGGAGGGGCAGCAGGGCAGGTTGGATGCTTTGCTCTCAGGAGGCTGGAATGTGGAGGACTTCCCCACCAAGCTAACATGTCTTACCAAGTGTAGAGGAGATCATGTGCCTCTCATCACGCCCCAGTGCCATTCTGGACTCACACCCCTCACCCCTCTGCCTGCATCAGGATGCACTCTGAGGACAGCATTAGCGAGGGGTTGGAGAAGGGTATGGGGACATGGACCACGGAGAAGCCTGGCTAGGGGAAAAAGAGAGAACAATTGGCACACCCAGAAGATCAGCACTTTTCAATACTTCAGCCTGGAATAAGAGCTGCCACTGCGCATGAGGGCCACAGTCTCTGGGGCCCAGTGTTCTGTCTCCCAACTACCCACGGAGGGCTGTGTCTTTGGGGAGCATGGCCTGTGTGGCTCTGGTCTGGTGCCTTCCTGGGGCCCAGCCTAGGGGAACCAGTGGTGTTGATGCACACGCCTTCGCTCAGAGCTGTGGTCCTCCGCCCCTACTCTACTTCCTGTCTTCATCGCTGCCCTCTCTTTGCATGTGGCTGGAGTACTGCTCTTCCCATCTCTTTTGCTCTGAGGACAGGAAATCTAGGGCAGCCCTCAACGTCCCACAGATGAGAAAAGTGATAAAGCTGGGGAGAAAAGGGAAGGAGACTGTTCTGAATAGGTAATCGACATGACATTTCCGAGCCCTGCTGTGTCTCTGGCTGCTCTGACCCATGGTACCAAGTGAAGCAACTCAGGGTGTAGGCTCTCCTTCTCAGCATCCAAAGCCATCAATCTAGACCCTGCTGGCAGCACCGACTTCCCTTGAAAAACATTTTAAAAAGAAAAGGTCAGAACCATTTGTTTCTCTGTGCGAATGAATTCAGAAAGCCCTGGATGATTGTCCCTGGAAGACTCAGCATGAACCCAGATGCTCCAAACTTTCCAGAACAAGCTTCCTAGGCACAGGGATACTTTCCAAGGCAAACTCCCCAGATCTGAGCCCATTGGTTAGGGGTCAGTCCCTGGAGTTACCTGCATCTCGTCACAGAGAGGCACAGTATGTGACAGCATGACATCGACAGGTGGATTGTTGGAGTTTGCATCTCGGCCTTTTTACCCACCAGCTGTGTGACCTTGGGTTTAATTACTTAACATCTCTGAACCTTTCTTATATGTAAATCTGGTCAAGTGAATAATAATAAGCACTGTCTCATAGAGTTCTTGTGAAAACCAGTTGGAATAATAAATGTAGAATGCTTAGTGCAGTGCCTGACATATAGTAAGTGGTTAATAAAAATTGGTCACAATGACCATAATAGATGAAATAGTCCTGAAGCCCAATTGTTTCAGTTATCAATGTGAAACTCAAAAACAATCATTTAAAGCAAAAATAATTATTTCTCATGATTCTAAAGGTTGCTTGGTCTCACCTGTTTGATCTTATCTGAGATTCTTCAGGCAGTTGCAGTCAGGTGGCAGCTGAGGGACTAAAGTCCTCTGAAGACTTGACTAAGAACATTCAAAATAGGTTCTTTGCTTGCATGCTTTTTCCTCTGCTGAGATGGCTTGAACAGCTGGGAGTTAGCTGGGCATCTCTCTCTCCTCATGTAGCCTCTTTATGTTTTTAGGTTGGGCTTCCTCACAGCGTGGAAATCTCAGAGAAGTCGGACTTCTTACATGGCAGCTGACTTCTTTCAGAACAAACATTCTAAGAGATCAAGAAGCTGGAAGACTTCTTATGACCTCACTTCAGAAGTCACGCAGCATCATTTCTGCCACATTCATTTGGTTACATGGGCCAGCCTGGATTCAGCGTGGGCCAACCACTTAGAGTCGGACACGACTGAGCGACTTCACTTACACTTTTCACTTTTCACTTTCATGCATTGGAGAAGGAAATGGCAACCCACTCCAGTGTTCTTGCCTGGAGAATCCCAGGGACGGGGGAGCCTGGTGGGCTGCCGTCTATGGGGTCGCACAGAGTCGGACACGACTGAATCGACTTAGCAGCAGCAGCAGCAGCAGCAACCACTAAGAGTAGTTCACTGGGGCCATTTTGGAGACTAACTACCAAGAAACCATCAGTTTCTTCTAATGCAGTATTGAAGAGAGCTCTGGGTTTTGTTTTTTAATTTATTTATTTTTAATTGAAGAATAATTGCTTTACAATATTGGTTTCATTTCTGCCACACATCAACATGAATTAGCCACAGGTGTATATATGTCCCCTCTTCTTGACCACCCCCTCTGTTTCCCACCCCTCCAGGTTGTTACAGAGCCCCAGTGTGAGTTCCCTAAGTCATAGAGCGAATTCCCATTGGCTATCTATTTTACATATGGTATTATTTATGTTTCCATGCTACTCTCTAGAGCTCTGGATTTTTGAATTGGAGACTTGAGTTCAAGGCTTCAGGTATGTTATTACTACCTTCAAAGTCCCCATTCGCTTATCTGTAAAAGGGAAGTAATGATATACACCTCCTGGCTTGTAATGGAGAACAAATGTCATTACACATGGTCAGCTCCCAGTGCTGTGCTTCATGCACAGAGATGCAACCAAGTTTCCTTCCCCATTTAGAGCAGGAAGAGATCCTCACCACCAACATTGTTAGTGCTCCTCTTTGTAGGGGCCATCCCACAGTGAGAATACAATCACCCCCTTATTTCTAGCTCTGTGTGTGTGTGTGCGTGTGTGTGTATGTGCATGCACATACACACCAGGAAGTTTAGTTTAGCTCATTACCTGCCAGGTTCATAGTTGACACTGAATAAATAATGTATAATTCAGAAAAAGAGTTGTCAACTCATGCTGCTATGCCAAAGTCCTTCTGAATGAATTTTCTGCTAAGTCTAGAGTGAGTTATTTTTAAATTTAAGAAAAAAAGTGTTTAAGCCACCTGATCTAAGAGATCTCAGAAATGCTTTCATTTTCTCTTGACTTCTATTTTTTGAAAGCTGCCAGGAAGCAGAACACATACTCGTTGGGGATTTACCATGAATTACCAAGCAGCTGGAAGGAGCTCAAGGTGACAAATGACTGACAGTGGTTCTTAATGCTGCACTCAGGGTGGCCTCTGAGAAAGCCACTTAACCTCTCAGGGGCTGTTCCATCCCTTCTGTGAGGCTCTGGGCCAGCCTGGTAGCCCGGGATGTCAGATAACTCAGATGCTTTTCTTGACCTCAGGCACCTTTGGGTGGTGGGGAAACTGAGAAGTTAGTTGCACCCATACCCTCCCCGTCCAAGCTCTCCCCATTCCAAAGAAACTCTTCTTTACCAAGACTTGCTGTCCCTGAGAACATGGGGGGCATTTACTTCTTGGGCAAGGAGGAGTGGTGTTCTATCTACAGACCTGTGGGGTGTTTGTCAAAGGAAGAGAGCACTGAGAACACGGAACAGAGGCCCTCTTTAAGGAGGAGTCAGTGAGCATTGGTCATCCTCCTTTGGGATGGCTTTGTGGAACAAGCTCTGACCCAGAAGTTGCTTTGGTTCTACTTTTGCTTGGCCATGAGCTCTCTTGTCAGATCCTCCCTCTCATGGGTTCAGTTTCCGGAACATGCTGGTGGATCCTATATCTCATGCTCAATCCCATGTTTTGAGTTTCAGCCCCATATGTTCCACTACCTAAAAACAGTCTCCTCTGGACATACCTCCCCTAACCTGTCCAAAGCTCATGGCCCATCCTCTAAAATGCTCCACAGACCTGGGTGGTAGCCTCTATTCAACAACCAAGACAGGAACCGTGAACCCCATCTTTCTCCCAGTTCATATTCAACCAGTCACTATACCCATCAGTTCTCTTTCAGAGCTCTCTTTGGATGGAATGTTTAGCCTTCATCCTCTCCACTACCCTGCAACTGCAGAGCCCAGCCCCTATCAGGGCTATCACCTGGACTATAGGAGAGCTTCCTACTGGACACTTCCTCTCCACGTCTCTGCCCTAGCCAGCACCAGGCTCCTTCTTCCTGGGACGAAATCCTGATATAGGAATAGAATACTACAAGACCTCTGTTTAGCTGTGCATCCTGATATCCATAGCATATTACTTCCCTACCCTGGGTCTTTTGTGCTTTCATCTGCAAATAAAGGAATTGGATAAATTTAACTTTTCCAGAAACTCCTTCCTACTCCAAGATCCTGTGATTTGCCTGAGGAACTTTCTGTAGAGGATTTAAAATAGCTTATCTGACCACAAGCTTCAGGAAGCCTCCTGATATCTAAAGAGGGAAAATCACTAACTCCTCCTAAGTGCAAATTAATGTCATTGATCTCAATCCAGTCCAGCTCGGCAGAAGGCAATACATTTGGTGGGGGGGAGGGGCAGGAAAGAGTGTTTTGGAAAGAAAAGCCTGGAAGATATCCTATAGGAACAGCTGATCTTTCAGACAGGGCAGGGAGCAGTCAGAGGCCTCTGTAGACAAAAAAGAGCTGCACTCCTTGGCATTTGGGTGTTAGGAGAGTGGAGTTAACACCCACTCTGAGAACATGGAGCTGGTAGGGATTCATAGCGTAGAGGGCAGGCTCTGCTGTGACCTGGAGTCCGTTACTCCCTGTCTCTGCTCTTCTTCTCCATGGCCAGATACTTTTGCTGATCTCTAGGCTGATACTAAGTCATCTCAAGGGAAGTGGGTGAACCTTACAGGGTCCTAGGGTCTGTTGATGTTCCTGTTTCTTCTAAAGCCTTAGTTTGAATCCAGAAAATTTACAAAAGAAAAAATGTGGAAGAAAAGAGCTGCAGTGGTTAATTTTATGTGTCTGTCAGCTTGGCTGGGCCATGGTGCCCAGATCTTCAGTCAGACAGTATTCTGGATGTTTCCTGTGAAGGTGCTTTTGGATGAGATGAACATGTAAATTGGTGTACTTTGAGTAAAGCACGTGGCCCTCTATAATGTGGGTGGGCCTCATCCAATCAGTTGAAGGCCTGAGTAAAACAAAGACTGACCTCCTCTGAGCAAAAGGAATTATACCAGTGGAATGCCTTTGGACTCAAACTGCAGCTACCTGCAGATTTACTAAGCCTCTAAAATCAGGAGGGGGGATTCCTTACAGTAAATAAATAAATGAATATGTATATGGTGGTGGTGGTTTAATCACTAAATTGTGTCTGACCCTTTGCGACCCTATGGACTATAGCCCACTAGGCTCACCGGTCCATCGGATTTCCCAGGCAAGAATACTGGAATGGGTTGCCATTTCATTCTCCAGGGGATATTCCTGACCCAGGGATCGAATCTGGGTCTCCTGCTTGGCAGGCAGATTCTTTACCACTGAGCCACTGGGAAAGTCCAAATAGGTATATATATCCCATTAATTCTGATTCTCTGGAAAACCCTGACTAAGACAGGAGCTATCTCTATTCCATAGAGGAGAAGGGTAGGTCTTAAAATTGTAAAAGCATCACAGATTCTGCTAAGGTTATCAAAAGATTCTGAATCCACCATCCTTCCCAAATGACTTCTAGGCTGCTCCCTACAGGGACCATGAGAGGGTACAAAGCTCTCTGTGGAATCCAGGACCCTCCTGCTCTACAGAAGCCTTCTGCCCAGAGCTAAGAACCATAGGCAAAGTCCCAGAATGCCTGGAGTGGGGGCAGAGACATCTGTCCAGAACACTTAATTTGGTAATAATTGACTAATCAGGCGTTGTATGTATTTTCCTCACATCATATGATTTAGTCATCAAACCCTAGGAAGCAGGTACTATTAATATCCATATTTCACAGAAGAGAAACCAAAAGCAGCATGAAGTTAAATTACTCCTTTACCTGGCCTTGACATTGTCTTCTTCCTTGTGGGTACTGGGAAGCTCTACATGTTAACTTGCTAACTGGGGCCAACTCTATGAGCTGGATGGCATTACCCATATCATAAGACCCAGACAGGTCAAGCATTTTCATAAGGTCACACAACTAAAAGTGTGACCTTATCATGACCAGAGTCAAGATTTAATCTCAAGCCCTTCTGACCATGTCCCCAGCTCTCCCAGCCAGCCATACCGTTCCTACCCATAGTTCTTACAAAGGGACTCCAGCTATCCCTGCTGTTTACAAGGCTACTGACCCTCCAGTCACATTTCAGTATAATTATTACCATGAGTCACCATGATCTCGATGGTAATTACACCTCTGTTTTTATAACACTGTGCAGGTCGTCCAGGACTTCAACATACTTACCTCACTGTGCATCGTAAGCCAGGGCGGTACATAATATCTATCCTCCAGTCCACAGGGGCTGGTTCAGGCCAAGGGGGTAGGACAGAAGCTGACATTTACCAAGAACATGCTGCACTTCAGGGCAGCGTGTGGGGCTCTAACATGCTTTGCCTAATTTATTTCTCTCCGCAATCCTGTGAGGTATGTGCCTCTGTTTGACAGACTAGGAAGCTAAACACATGGAATATCTACTGCCAGGTGAGATCATAGAGGGAAGAGATTTGTCCACAGGGTGTGGAGATGCTTTGCACTGTCCCACTCCCTGTCACTCCCAGGGTGACATTGAGTTTCCATCGACTTCATTCATCTTCTTTTTAAGAATGTGCTCCTGAGTCTCCCCTCCCAAATTCCAATTCCTAACGTGGGTCATCTCAGCTCATTTTGAGAAGGAAACATTGAGAAGGAATTGATACTCAAGAAGAGCAAAGAGATTGCCAGCCTCTTCCTGGTATTATAGCTCTGTAGAGAAGAACCACTTTCATTCCAAACAGCCTCGGATCTCCATTGCTGAATCAGAAGCCACGTGACTGTGTGATCTGGAGATGAAGAGACTGTGTGAGGTTATCTCCCTGCTTCTCACTCCTACCCCAGCCTCGCTTAGTCCCCATGCCATAAACCCAGGGTCATTCATGACTCACCTTATCCATTCCCCACACATCAAGTCCAATACGGACCTGGCTAAGTGTACCTGCAAGACTCTCCTAGAAGCCATAGCCCCACCTGGGACCATCATGTCACCCCAGGATCATGCCAACAACTTGACTCAACTCCACTCCACATAGTCTTGTTCTTTGCAAGCACCTGCTCCCTCTGCCCTCTGGCTTGCAATGCTGGTCACTCTCTAAACTTGTCCACACCCAAACTCCACCCCCTCTACTCTGACCCTTCTGTCTGACCATTCACCTCAAAATTAATTCAGCATCTACCTTCTTCATTAAACTGCAGCCCTCGTAAGAACAGGAGCCACATCTCTCTTATTTACTAGGATGTCTCCTTACACAGTGCCTGGTACATAGAGAAGGCTCGGTACACATTTGTTCAGGGAATGGATGTCTGAATGAGTGAACAGTGTTATGGCAAGTATCTTAATGTCCTGGGCTTTTTTGCCTTCTGCTTCTGAAACTCCCAATGAGCTTGCCAATGTCCCTAGCTTGCCCAGGTCCCTAGGGGAGTGAGGTCCAGAACTGGTGTGTGGTGTGGCTTGCTCTCTGTCATGGGCCAAGTTCAGCCAACTGACTCTCAGTCTGTTTGACTACTCAAGCTCCCACGGTGTCTTGTGGCTTAGCCCTCCTCCCCACCCCCTTTGCCTTGTGAAGAGTGCAGTTTGCCCCCTTGCTTGTACACCTCTCCCAGCACCCGCCCTTTCTCACCTCTGAGCCACACCTCACACCCATGTCTGCATGGCCTTGTCCAGATCCCCCTCCTGGGGTCACACTAGGCTCTAATCACTCCTTCTCTCTCAGATCTGACCTTCTTTGAGACCAGAATGAGCTAAGGAGATAAACTCATGGCTGAGAGCTCCCAACATCAGTGCCACCAATCCTTCTTTCCCTGATGGGCTACTTCCTGGATGGATGGAGGGAAACAAAAATGCATCTCTATGTTAGCCTCTAGCAGTTTTGTATCATCTCAGTTCTCTGCTGTGGAGTCCAACTCCAGTGCTTAAATCTGGAAACACACAAGGAAGGTAATGTTCCTGTTTTATCAGTTCAGTTCAGTCATTCAGTCATGTCCAACTCTTTGTGACTCCATGGACTGCAGCACGCCAGGCTTCCCTGTCCATCACCAACTCCCAGTTTACTCAAACTCATGTCCATTTAGTCAGTGATGCCATTCAACCATCTTATCCTCTGTCATCCCTTTCTCCTTCTGCCTTCAATCTTTTCCAGCACCAGGGTCTTTTCCAATAAGTCAGTTCTTCACATCAGGTGGCCAAAGTATTGGCATTCCAGCTTCAGCATCAGTCCTTCCAATGAATATTCAGGACTGATTTCCTTTAGGGTGGACTAGTTGGATCTCCTTGCAGTCCAAGGGACTCTCAGGAGTCTTCTCCAACACCACAGTTCAAAAGCATCAATTCTTTGGTGCTTAGCTTTCTTTATAGTCCAACTCTCATGTCCATACATGACTACTGGAAAAACCATAACTTTGACTAGATGGACCTTTGATGGCAAAGTAATGTCTCTGCTTTTTAATATACTGTCTAGGTTGGTCATAGCTTTTCTTCCAAGGAGCTTTTCTTTTAATTTCATGGCTGCAGCCATCATGTGCAGTGATTTTGGAGCCCAAGAAAATAAAGTCTGTCAGGGATGTTTTTCTGTTTTTTGGGAAAGAGCAAAAGGCTGAGGTCAATATGACCATCCTAGGCCCTAGTTTCTGGGTTTGGCTCTCCAGCCATGGTTACTGAGGGATAATCAGCACTCTGATTACTGACTCTCCTGGAGTCTGTTTAGAAAATATTTATTCTTACTATATTTGGCTGTTTCAGGTCTTAATTGTGGCATGAGAGATCTTTGGTCTTAGCTGTGGCATGTGGGATCCAGTTCACTGATCGTGAATGGAACCCAGGCCCCCTGCGTTGGGAGCTTGGAGCCCCAGTCACTGGACCACCAGGGAAGTCCCATCTCCTGGATTCTTGGTCCCTGCAAATCCAAGTCTTGGATTAAGGCCAAGATTCTGTGTCCTGTTTTCTTCCTCCAGCCAATAACCATTTAAAAAATTGAAGTATAGTTAATTTACAATGTTGTATTAGCTTCAGTTGTACAGCAAAGTGATTCAGTTACACACACACACACATGGATATAAAGGATCTTTTTCAGATTCTTTTCCATTATAGATTGTTACAAGGCATTAGATATAGATCCCTGTACTGTAAGTAGATCCTTGTTGTTTATCTCTTTTATATATAGTAGCATGTATATGTTAATCTCAAACTCTTTATTATCTCCTCCCCTCCCCACTACTCCACTATCCCCTCTGGTAACCATACTTTTGTATTTTATGTCTGTGAGTCTATTTCTGTTTTGTAAATAAATTCATTTATATGATTTTTTGGATTCCACATATAGATGATACCTTATGGTATTTGTCTGTCTTTGTCTGACTTTCTGCACTTAATATAATAATCTCTAGGTCCATCCATGCGGCAAATGGCTTGTTCTATTTTCTGACAAAGACAGAGGTGAGGTCCCTAGCAGCAAAGCCTCTTGCTGCTGCTAAGTGTCTTAAACAACACAAAAATTCTGCAATTGTCCTCCAGAAAAAAGAGAAACTATAAGAACAGATTCCTCTCAGAACAGTCCTTAGTTATGCCAGTAAACTGGGAGTTACTGGAGTCAACTTCATCAAAAAGCATGCATTAAGTGTCCTTGGCATATACTGTCCTCAAAAAACTCTCTTGGGGGATTAATGGGAGAAGGAACACCGACAGTTTAGGTTTTGCACACTTTGTTTTACAAGAATGTTTGTTTTTATAATTGAAAACAGAAAACATATTTTCCTCCAAATGCCTTCTCTTCAGGCATGGAATTAGAACAGCAGGATTTCTAGGGGCTCTAGGGCCCTTGGAGATCATCTAGCCCAGTCCCCTCCTTGACAGAGGAGGCAACAGGTTTGACAAAGGGGAGGCAGTTGCCCAAGGCCACCCAGCTCAAGGTCATACATCAGGAGGGGTCTTTGGAATCCATTTCCCACACACAGTCATTTTAAAAAGTAATTATTCCACAGATAATCCAATGGAAAATGGACTGCTGCAGAGTGTGTGGCCTGAAATTTCTTCAAGAAGTAAAAGGCAAATTAACATTTGCTAAATGTTAAAGGCTAAAAAACTTCATGTGACCGTTCTGGGGCTTGGGCTTGTTAAAGCTCAGAACTGAGTGAAAAAATACTCAGAGAACATGGTAAAAGAAGCCCCTGGGACTGGAAAGCACTCTTTTCCTATCTACATGTCTCCTGATGTTTCCGTAGTCCTTTATCTGTGTATTAGGAGAGAGAGAAACAGCTGAGGGAAAAGAGCTTGGGGAGGCAGGGTAAAAGAAGCCCCTGGGACTGAAAAGCACTCTTTTCCTATCTACATGTCTCCTGATGTTTCTGTAGTCCTTTATCTGTGTATTAGGAGAGAGAGAAACAGCTGAGGGAAAAGAGCTTGGGGAGGCAGGGTTTTGGGTGATGGTGGAGCAGGTCGGGCAATTCAGTGGCTCCTTTCTCAAGCTCCGCGGGGTTGGAGAGGGGGAAACCTGAGTTGCAAGAAGAGGGGAAAACCTGGAGAGAGATGGCCCCAGAAGCCCTTTGGGAATCGTGGGAGAAGCTTCCTCACAGTCCATGATGAGAGTACTTGGGAGGTAAGAGGACTGAAAGGTGATGGTTCCATATGAGCTAGGAGGTCCCATATGACGCTCCGTCCATCAGGAAGACGAGGGTCCTTCTTTTCCTATTGCTTGCTGCTGTAGAAGCACCAAAAGCAATGTGCTAATAAGAAAACACTTAGGTTATTCTTACTGCAGTAGGGAAGAGTTCTGTTTCAACAGAGTCTCAGGAGGGTCCAGGAGGAAGCTGGATAAGGTCAAGATACTGGGATTTTGAAATATGGTTTAAGCTGAGCGACTCTTTGAACTGGGTGGGGGTGGGAGTGCAAGGCAGTGCTGAATTAGGATTGGGTAAGGCTCCTGACATAATAATTTAGGACTGGCGGTCACAGCAAAGCAAGGATTTTGAGGCAAGGGGTTCAAAAAGGTGTAAACAATCATTTGATGCTTTCTATTAATGAGTGGATAAGTCTTTCAGGAAGTTCTTGGAATGAACAATAAAGTTATTTGCAACTTTTATCTTGCTGAGAAAGAGTTTTCTAGAATAGTTAATGGAGAGTTTTCTAAAATGGCTCATAAAGTTGTGCGATGAAGATAGCAGAGTGAATAACACAGACCATCATCTGTATGGATATCGATGGTTTCCATTCTCACTAGGAAGACCATCCTGGTCTTGCTCAGTTCTCGGCAACCAACTTGAAGGGACATTAACAAGTTGGGGCCTGTCCCAAAGTCAATGACCAGGACAGTGAAGCAATGTCCTTTGGAAAATGACCAGAAGAACTGGGGTACTCAGCCTGGAGAAATGGAGTTTAGGACCTGCCCCACAACAAAGGTTTAACGTGGGGATGAGGCAGTGGTCCTGTTCTCTAGGGGCCTGGAAGGCAGAATTAGGAGAAAAGGATGAGATATACAGAAGCAGGCCTCAGTACAGCTTAATAAACAACTTTCTAAGAATTAGGAGGGATGTGCTATCTCACAGGGTGCCCAGTTCTAGGCCAGAAGATCACTCAGATAGGGAATGCTGACACTGCTGCAGAGGCCGTTCTTAGATTTACTTATGGCTTCTCCTCTCTCTTTTCTTTTTTTAAAAAAGTACTACTTATAGTTCAAAATCAGGCTCAAATGTTCTCTCCCTTCATGAAGCTGCTTGATCTCTCCCTAGTTAAAAAGGATCAATAATTCATTGCCTGTACTATTTCCATGGCATTATCATCATCTGCCTACCATTATTAAGAGGCTCTGCCTCTGGATTGCTGGGTGGCTTTGAGCAGGGCCTGTCCCCTCTCTCAGTCTTGGTTTTCTCATCTATAGGGTGATGGACTTAGTAGTTTGAACCAGCCTTGGATGTAGAGGCTCTTGGTGACCTGAAAAGACTGCAAAAACCGAGATGCAGATAGACATGGAAGCTGCCCTCTAAGGGCTACAGAGAAGTCTTAGGAAAGAGGCTGATGACTTATTGCTTCTGATTCTAGAAGGCAGAAATCAGTCTCCATTATGGGGTTAGTTGCCAGGATCCAATTTCAGTTTGGTATCAGAGAAGACATCCTAATAATAGTCTCTGCCTGAGGTAGGAATGTAGTGAGGGCTCCGTTCCTGGAGGTGTTCTAGTAGAGGCCTGTGAAGGGAGCGTGGGCTAGCCTGTCAGTTAGGAGGCTTAAGCCTGCAACTAAAAGAATCACAGATTAAAGGTCATTTGGACAATAAAGAATTTGCTATCTAGCCTGGTAAGAGGTTCTGCTATCTAACATAATAGGGTAGATGATACAGCATATCTAGGGAGTCAGGCATCTGGGGCAGCATCTCTGGGCTTCTCTTGGGTTTCCCCTCAAGGTCTAAGATGGCAGCACAGTTGGGTGTCACACTTTCTCATACAAATACACCCAAATATAGGAAGGAGTCAGTACTGAGTTTCTTTTTGGAATGGAGAAAATATTCCCAGAAGCCCTCATAGGCTTCCCTTTATACCTCATTGGTGAGGTGGGGTCACATCGTGTGCCTCCTCCAGTCCTTGGCAAAAAGAATTAGCTTAATTAGCTTAAATTGATCAGTGTGCCTGGGGAGTGTCCATGAACTACACGGGCACTCAGTATCTGGACAAAATTGGGGTGCTATCAGCCAGGAAGAAGGGGGAGTCATAGGGTGGGTGAAGTCCACAGGCTGCTGTAGCAGGGATTCCTGAGCAGAAAACTCCTGAGGTGCCTGCCAACTCTTTGATTCTATTTCCAGGCTTCTTTCCAGCTTGAGAATCCTAATTTTTAAGTAGCCACTTCTTTTTCAAAAACTGCTTTTTTCCCCTGACTTTCTTATAACCCAGTTTTCCTCTCCCACTCTCTGTCTCGGAGGCTACAATTAGGCTCTGGTGACACATTTGGCATGGGAATGCTGTGAGCACAGTTCTGATGAGCTGGGTGTGGGCCCAGACAGTAAATGCAGGCAGCTAATTGCAGTTCTAGTCTCTCTCTCAACTTCCCTGCAAAAAAAAAAACGTATAAATAAGAGGCGACTGAGAAGCAAAGTATGATCTGAGGAGATGTGGGCTGCAGAGGACACACCCTCTTCGGTTCTCCTCTGAACCAGGTCCTTCACGGCCCCAGGAGGGACAGACATTTCAGAGGCTGAAATGGGGTAGAGATATGCTTGGCGGGTTGCTGTTATCTGTGTGGGACTCCTGAGATAATCTGATATAACCAGGGTTATCCTCAACTAAGCCAAACCAGCAGCCAGAAGCTGAAGTCTGCGTAGTGTCCAGCCCTGAAGGCCAGGCTGTGGAAAGGGCATGCTCAGGCCTTTGACATCTCTGTGTGAGACAGAGACCTGAATGAGGATGCTTCCAAAACGGAAAAGGAGAGGTTAGATTCTGGGCAAGCAAAACATGAAAGACTGACGTCCATCTCATGGTTTCAGAGGCTTGGCTTTTCTAGCCTCCTGGCCACTGCCCTTCGCCCTCAGCCCACGCACTCCCAGACCCTGCTTCCTGTTCTCCTGCTGAGACCTTGATCTATGGGGCACGCCAGCCACCTGCATTTGCCAAACAGCAGGCAGGGGAGGAGGGAGGCTGAACATTCCAACTACTGTAATTTCTCATCAGTTTCATGATTTTGCATCTGAACCCACCACATGTGACAAAAGGGGAAGACGGCAGAATGGAGTTGCAGGTGCGCTGTGGGGAAGTGAGGACTGGCTCAGACTGGCTGTATTGACAATGCTATGCTGCCGATGGGCATCGGTTAGGGACCATCTACACCCGCAGCCAGTGACTGAAGCCTCGAACGCTCCAGACCCTGTGCTAAGTGCCGGTGAGGTGACCAAGAGCACTAAGGCTGGGATCTGTCCTCAGGGAAGGCACAGACTGCCGCTGGGAGGGAAGGCGAACATGGAAACACTCATGACAAAGTCAGGCTGCGTGGGCTCTGGTAAGGCAGGACAGCATCCTGTGGAATCACTAAAGCACCAGATTTAACCATTTCTCGTTTCTTACTATGAGCCCAGACCAATATTAAACTTCTCACATGGTGATTTCGTTTAAACTTTACTCATAACTTTATCAGTTAATATTATTTACAAGTAAAATCCAGGTGCTGCTGCTGCTGCTGCTAAGTCCCTTCAGTCGTGTCCGACTCTGTGCGACCCCATAGACGGCAGCCCACTAGGTTCCTCTGTCCCTGGGATTCTCCAGGCAAGAATACTGGAGTGGGTTGCCATTTCCTTCTCCAATGCATGAAAGTGAAAAGTGAAAGTGAAATTGCTCAGTTGTGCCTGACTCTTAGCGACCCCATGGACTGCAGCCTAAAATCCAGGTGGTGCAGTGTAAAAAGTCTACCTGCCAATGCAGGAGATGAAAGAGACTCAGGTTCAATCCCTGGGTTGGAAAGATCTCCTGGAGAAGGAAATGGCAACCCACTCCAGTATTCTTGCCTAGGAAATTCCATGGCAGAGGAGCCTGGCAGGCTACAATCTATGGGGTCACAAAGCATCAGACACTACTGAGAGCACGCGCACACACACACACAAACACACACACAATATTATTTCCAAGTGAGCAAACTGAGGCCCAGTGGGAAGACTTTGGACCAAGAGTCTCTAATTCGAGAACTTGCAGCCTTAACCATTATACCAAACTACCTCTAGGGTCAGGCATGTAAACAATGCTCAAATGGATTTGTTAAATGCCTGAATGAAATACTAAACAACAATTTAAGCAAAGCCAGGTTGGAGCTTAGAAAAGTTAGAGTTCTGGTTGGGATGGCTAAATGGAGTTTCATGAAATCCTCGTTAGGCTCAGATCCATAGAGTGGCCTGGGAGTCTGGGAGAAGGGCACGTATGACAGACAGATGCTGACGTGGCCCCATGGTGCCTTCCTCCTGAGGGCACCATGATGTTCATGCCCATGCAATCAACCTTGCCATGAGTGTGGGTGGGACTTGGGACTTGCTACTCACCAGCACACTAAGCCAAGGTGACAGAGGTCATTTCCATGATGATAAGATTGTAAGACCACCTTGCTCATCTTACTAGAAGATTGCTGGTTAGGGAGAAGCAAGCAGTCCTTTAGGGGAAGCCTATGTGGCAAGGAACTGAGGGCAGGTTCTGGCCAACAACCAGCTAGGAATAGGAAAAGCCTTTGGCCAACGAGAAACTGAGGCTCTTGGTCCAACCACCCACAAGGACCTGAGTCCTACCAACAACCATCTAAGTAAACTGGAAAGTGGATCCTTCTCCCACTGAACCTCAGAAATGGTGAGATAATAAATGTGTGAAGCCACTAAGTTTGTGGTAGTACTGCTATGTTAATAAATTACCAGTAGAGCAACACTGGCAGAGAAAAGAGCAGAGCAAAGGCCTAGAGGTGGAATATTAGGAAATTTCTGCTTGTTCTGTGTGGCAGGAGCAAATACAGGATTTCTTTCTTTTTTTTTTTTTAATTTTTTTTAATTGGAGGAAAATTGCTTTACAATGTTATGCTGGTTTCTGCTGTACAGCTACATGGATCAGTTATAATTATATATATATATATATCCCTTCCCTCTTGAGCCTCCCTCCCCCATCCCATCCATCTGAGTCATCCCGGAGCACAGGAGGGGCTCTCTGTGTTATATGGCAGCTTCCCACTTGCTACTTATTTACACATGGCAGTGTACATATGTCAGTGCTGTTTTCTCGGTTCATCCCATCCTCTCCTTCCCCTGCTGTGTCCACAGTCCATTCTCTATGTGTGCGTCTTCTTTTCTTCTCTGCAAATAGGTTGGTCAGAACCACTTTTCTAGATTCCATATATATTTTTTAATATGTGATATTTGTTTTCTCTTTCTAACTTACTTCACTCTGTATCACAGACTCCAGGTTCATCTACTTCACTACCACTGAGTCACATTTGTTCCTTTTAATGGCTGAGTAATATTCCAATGAATATATGTACCACATCTTCTTTATAGGAGGTGGGTTTTCCAAGACAGAATGAGTTGTCTGGGGTGTTCTGTAGGAAAGGATTTTCCAGGGCTAGTAGATCCTGGGAGGGACTCTATGAGGAGTGAATAGCTTTAAATCATAGTATGGTTGATGAATGTCCACACATACATCTTGTCCACATTTCCTGGGCTCCCCAAAGGGGCTCCAGCTAAGAACCTGAGGCACGTAACCCCAAATCCCACTCTGGAGGACCCAAGTAAGTCTGTGACAGAGTGGAGGTCAGTGGCTAGGGCCCTCAGGGAATAAGGACACATCTGGGTTGTGTGGTTCCCTCAGTCTTTACCTTCCCAGCATCCAGCCCAAGATGGAACTCTTAGTAAGACCCAAAGGAGACACCTGGAACCCTCACAGCCAAATGGCTCAGCCTCACCAGCAGTGATGTCAGCTCACTCCCAGCCAATGGAGGGACAGCCAATGGGGATTTGAATGTGCCTATGTGCTTGTAAGAACATGCTAAATAATGGACTTAAAATTCAAGTCTGTAGATGGATTGTGTGCATGTGTGCTAAATCAATTCAGTCGTGTCCAGTTCTTTGCGACCCTAAGGACTGTAGCCTTCCAGGCTCCTCTCTCCATGGGATTCGCCAGGCAAGAATACTGGAGTGGGTAGCCATTCCCTTCTCCAGGGGATCTTCCCAACCCAGGGATCAAACCTGAGCCTCCTGCATTGCAGGCAGATTCTTTACCGCGGAGCCACTGGGGAAACCCTGTGGGTGGCTTAAGTGCTCCCAGATTGAGCTTATCATTTGAAAAGGCTGTTCACTGAAGACCCCTCAGTGCTGACTCCCTCCCCTTGTAATATATTAGTTGAATAATTCAAAAGCCCCCATCTCAGTGAGGTGTCTGGGAGATAGCAGGTCAAGGAAATCTGGCTGGCACGGTGATGTTGTGAGATCTTTAGCTTCCGTGAGGAGGAAGCTGCTGAGGTGAAAACGTTTCTTGTTTAGTTGGGCTTCAGGGAATAAAAGAACTGCCATGTGTCTCATATTCAGCCAAATGACTGCTGGGAGAGTGATCAGAATAGTCATCATTGGCTCACTGGTGCCTGATGGTCCCGGAATGTTCTGGTGAGGAGGGGACAGGGGATCCGGTCAGAATGGAGAGGAAAGATGGGAGTGCATCAGCCCTGAAAGCATCGTATCCCAGAAGGAATTTTAAATGAGCAGTCCCTGGGATCAGAAATGACAAGGGAGTCTGGCCAGCACTCAGAGGAATAAAACCAAGGCCACATTCCAACCGTTCCAGCCACTGTCCGTGGTTACACAAAGAAAAGCGACTTTAAAGGCGTTCCAGAGAGAAGAATTTCATTCATTCAACTGATACCTCCAGACCCTCTTAGGACCAGATGCTAAGTTGGGCACAGGGTGTGTATGTGTGTGTGTGTGAAATGCCCTCCAGGAGCGCCAGAGCCACTGGGGGAGGGGTGGGCAAACAGTGCTGGGCTCTCGAGGATCTGCCCACAGGCTGAAGCACGGAGTGGGGAGGGGAGGCTGCAGGAAGAGGAGCCCTAGAGCGGCAGGTGGTCACCAGGTCACCAAGCAGACAAGGGAGGGAGGCCGTGGTGGGTGCAAGCCAGCCTGCTGCAGTGCAGGAAGCATGGTTCGGGGCCAGACTTCATTCCAATTTGTAGTTTTGATAAAAGCCAAGAAAAGCTCTCCAGCTCCTGTCTGAAGCTGCTATCTACTCCAAGGGAAGTGGTGTGAAACAGGGACATAGATGCCCAAGAAATAGCCCCTGACTCTCCCAGGCATGCCTTCATTTCAGGGACTCCCTCCCACAAGTTCTGGCAGTGCCCCTCTCTCACGGGGCCTCACTTTGGAGATTTCCTGCTGAAAGGAAGTGCTGTTGGCCTTTGGTGGGAGTGGGTCCTGTTGTCTTGCCCACCCTCATCTGTCCCTCAAGGCCCTCCCATTGCCCAAGATGAGGTCTGAAATCTCACTCTGGTGTTCACTGCCCTCCATGCACTGGCTGCCAGCTTCCTGCCCCAGGGCCATCTCCCACCACCCCTGGTATGGACCTTTACTCCAGAGCCACCAAATCCCTGGGGAAAGGAATACGCCCCTTCCATCCGGGCTGACATCTCCCTCCTCCCCTCCATTTCCACACGTCTAAATACTCCCCATCCTTCAGACTCAGCTAGCGTAACCCTCTTCTCTGATCCATTCCCACTTTTGACTGGGAAGGCCTGCGAGACTAAAATCCCATGGTCCTACATGCAGCCACACCTCTCTTGGGGCACTTAGCATTTGCTCCCCTAAAGTATGGCAATTTGTATCTATTTATGTGCCTATAAGACTGTGGACACTGGAATCAATCAAACCCTTACTGCACCGCTTAATAAGTAGCTATATGACTGTATAGTAGTGTTACTATGTACTTCTCATCTAGATGGGTGGAGCTTGGAAGGACATTATCCTCTTAGTGGTAGGAAGTGTTTGATTTCAGATTCTCCAGGGAAGAATTAACCACAACACAGCCCAGCTTGCAAGATCTGACCATCAGTTTTCTCCAAGCACATTATTCAATCTTACCAAGACTTGGTTTCTGAAAATCATGGGAATGATAGAGTAATGACCTTAGAGAACCTTTGAGGTTTACATTAGACAATGACTGCAAATGACTTAGCACAACATCTAAGCAATCTTTTAGTTTAGTCAACAAATATTTATGTAGTAGACACTGGAGATATAGTTACTGCTATAGGAGACTAAGTTACTGCTCCAAATAACCTACATTCTTAAAAGCTCATACAATCAGTGAGTAAATAATCTGACATAAGATACTGACAAGTGCTTTGAAGAAAGTAATTAGGATAAAGAATAGAGAGTTCTAGGGTAAGGAGGGGTGATCTAGTTTAGAAAAGACTTGAATTAAAAGGAAGAGCCAGCCATGAGAGACCTGGGGAAAGTTCATTCCTAGTAGAGAACAGCAGGGATAAGCCTGAGCTAATTATGCTTAACCCAATCATCAGTTCCTTGACTCTCTCTGCCCCACAGAACACATCTTCTGAGATAGGAGAACTTGAGGAGATGGACCTGATTTTCACTCCAGTCAGGCCTTCAACTTTCAGAGAGTTGGTCTTCACCATCCAGGAAGGCATAACCATGGATGATTATGGTTGTGGTCACTACTGATCAGAGAAGACTGAAGACTTACCTACTGTTACAAATCCTGCCTCACCTGCCTCAGTGCTCTGCCTTCTCTGGTCTCAGGGGAAGGTGTTGTTTCTACGTCATGTGCCCACAGAGTCAAAGAGAAGAGGGAGTGTTCTGGTGAGTGAGAAGGGTGTCCCATGTGGATATGCCTTGGGCTTTTGGAAGTTGCCCACAAAGATCTCTCTTCCCTAACTCTCTTATGGCATTTCTCAACCAGATGCTGTATTGCCCTTCACCCCACCCTAGGAATTGTTGGAATGGGAGGGGACATTTTTGATTATCACGATGACTGGGAAGGTATTGTTGGCAGTTATAGGGCAGGGGTCAAGGATGCTAATCATTCTATGGTACACAGGACAATCCCACTCAGTAAAGAAGTGTTCTGTCTAAGAGATAAGAGCAGGCATGAATCCCTCACTATCCCCTCAAATGTTACCAAGTCCCTTTCTTCCTTATCTGGATTCTGTCATCATTGTCTCTTCAGGAAAAATCAAACCTCAGTCTCCCAAAGCCCCCACTATGTGTCTTGCAGATGTGATAGCCTCAGGTGTGGAGCCTTTTGTCTCCAAGCAATTACTGCTGCGCCCCTGAGACAGGAGGGGCAGCACCCCCAGAAGGAAGGGGCAGCTTGGCTCTTGTGTCTGGGCTGCTAGAGAAAAATGGTGGTTAAGACTTGCAAGCTAGCTTGTGCTATGGTTTGTTTTTCCCTGGAGTACCTAAAATAAAAAATTTTTCACTGCTGAGTAGATAAATATCCTTTCAAGCTCCACCCTTCCTGATGAGAAACAAATATTACCTCTACTAACGCCATGGCCATCATGCTCTGACTTACATTACAGAGCTTCCTATATGAACCTGACAACGGAGGTCCAAATGCTTCTCCGTTAGAGGCCGTGGCGATGTTGGTGGCAGATGTAGATTCTGTTTGCTTTGCCATTTATCATCATCATCAACAACAATTATTACTATTAAGCCTTGCACAGAGCCCAAAGCTTGGAGTGGCATCTCACTGGAGGGTCTTGACTGCATGGGTGATGGTTAGGAAAAGATGGCTCAAGGCTGTGCTCCCACTAACCAAGGTCCTTGGGAAATGGACTTTCAGATTTGCTTAACAAGTGGCCTAATGCTTGATGAAAATACTCAAGAAAAATTCTCTTGAGAGGAGGAAAGGTGCCAGGGGACACTGGAAGGGCTCATTTTTCATTCTTTAACTTGGGGAGTTGGCAGGAAAGGGGGTCTGACTATTCCCTGTAGAAAGCAGTGCTCCAGATGGCTCCCGAGGGCCAGCCTGGGAAAGTTGCTTCCTGGCAGCCTCCTTCACCGCCATGACTTCCCAAATGTCCAAGCCCAAAGCAGCACTTGTGGGGCCCTTACAGCAAGAGTTCCATCCCACTCTTCCTAAACTAGAAGTGTCTGTTCGCCAAAACATTCAGCAGATCCTACTTGTGCACAGAAGAGGTGTGTGAATTAGGGTCCTTTCTGGAAACAGGCGGACCCTCAAATGGGGTAATGGGGCAGAGACGAAGGTATGGGCAGGGCTAAGGAAGGTTGAAGGACCCCAGGGTTGGCAGCATCAGGGAGGAGTTACCACCCTGGCCTGAAGGTCATGGGAAGGAGCAATTGCCAGAACCCTGAAAGTGAGCCATGGCTGTAGGGCAGAGCCATGGATAGAGATTTCAGACAAACCAGATAGCCCAGCAGGGTGAGAACCTAGGGGATAAATACCCCTGCCTCAACCTCCTCTTGCTGCTGGAAGGTCAGGAGCCTGGGGACTTATTGATACAGCACTGATATGTCAGCCTCCTGGCCTAGAGCAGGAGGGACAGTTCAGGGAACTTCTACAAACCACTCCAAAATTAGTGCCTTAAGGTAATAACCACTAATTTAGCCCTTGATTCTCTTGAATAGTAATTTACAATTTAAGCTGGGCTCAGTGAGGCGGTTCTTCTGGTCTGATCTGTGCCAGAATTAGCTGATCTCACCCAGACTCATTCATGTGTCTGCTTTCAATTGGTGGTTTGATCATGATCAACCAGTTTACCATGATCTTGTCTGAGGCAGTCAGAAAGATCCAGGGATCCTTAGTCAGCCTGGATTTCTCACCCTCCAGGTTACTAGCCCACTAGCCTGAGCTCATGTACAAAGGGCCAAAGGGCCAAAGAGGAGCTAGTGGGCAAACCCTGGAGTGCAAGCCCTTTGCAGCCCTCTGTTCATGCTGCATTTGCCTCTGCACTTTTGGCCCAAATGAGTCACACAGTTCTCCTGATTCAAGGAGCAGAAAAATAGATTCCACCTCCTGAGGGGAGGGGAAGAAAGAGTAGCTATTTTTTTGCAACCTGCCGTGGTCTATGCTCCAGCCACAATAACTTACATTCCTTCCATGAGCAAAATATGCTCACCTGTATCCCAGGACCTCTCAATCTGGATCCCTCGAACTGGGTTTGTTACTGCAGCAGCTGGCTTTTGCTGTATAACAAATCACCCCCAGCACTTAGAAGCTGAAAACACCCATTGTTTCTTTTATTTTTTTTAGCTTTTTCTATTTGTGATATGTTTATTTTAAGGTGCCCAGGAGATATACAAGTGGAGAATTCTAAGCCAGATTAAAACCCTATAAGACCTCAGGTATTGAAAAAATGATATCTAGTTCTGACAATCAAAGTGAAAAACAATACAAAACCATACAAAATATATAAGAAAGGCCAAAGATGTTTTGCTTTTTCTGAAAATGACCACTTTTGTACTTATTAAAAATTACCAAAAATGAAGATTTTTAAAAATTATATTATATATACATATATGTGTGTGTATATATATATGTGTGTGAATCATGAGTTAAATAAACATGAGCTAAATAAACAGACTTTATAAATATATATATATAACTATATATAAATGTATAAAGCTTGTGTGGCAGTTTGGCCTGTGCTCAGCTGGGCAGTTCTGCTCACCTGTGCTTCTGTGGTCAGTGCTCTTCCACAGGGCCCCATATCTTCCTGCCTGCCCATCCTCATGGTGGTAGGAGTCCAAGAGTAGCAGGAGAGGAAAAACCCCAAGGGGCAATCACTTTTCAAGCCTCTGTGCACAACTCTAACAGCCACTGGGCAAGCCAGTCACATGGCTGAGCTCAGAATCAGAGCAGGAAACAGTAAAAGGTACATGCAAGGGGGCATGGATCCAGGAAGGGGAATAACTGATGATTGTTTCTGTAATTAATCTACCACAGTGGAGGGGAGACTGGATCTGGAGAGACAAATCGAGAATATGCAGCTCCCAGGTCTAAAATTTCTAATTCAGAGTTCGGGCCTCTTGAGACAGGGTCCCACTTATTAATATCTTTCAGTATCAACTCCCTTTACTCCCCCACTGTACCCCGCACATCTGCCAAAATGGCATCTTCACAGTTTCAAGTACCTGCCCTGGCTTTTTCATCTTCCTGCTGCTGTTCTTTGGATCACCACCATCTTTACCTGACCAAATCCTCTACATCATTCTTAACCCAATTCAAAACCATCTTTTCCCAGATGTCATTCCCAATTCTCATCCCCATTTTCCTGCACCCCACCCCACTTTTAAAAAAGAAAAAAAGATAGGTGTCAAATAGAAAAGCCTCATCCTTACCTTTCATGCTGACACACACAATAGCTGACATGGTGCCTGTGATAACTGCCAGGAGCACAATCATCACCAGGCTGGATGTGACTCTGAATTCCTGCCTAAAATCTCGAGAGCTCTCTCTGTGCCTCTTTTCAGGCATTATTTGTCTGGAACGGTGGATGAGAGCTACTTTCTTGGACAGTGAGCCATTAGAACACTGGGTCCTTGTGTGACCCATTCTTTGTCTGCCCTACAGTACCCAGCCTAGACTGGATGTCCTCTTGACCTGGGGAGGTCAGTTCTAGACAATTCAAAGTTTGCAGAAACAGACAGTGCAACACAGCCAAGAAATACCCTTCAGAGAGCACCTGGCCAGGAAGCAAGTGCCTCCAAGAAACAGGTTCTAGAAACAGCAAAGAAGAACCCAGAAGAGCAGGAGTTGGGACACTGAATGAGGGGGCAGGGCTTCAGTCATGACAGAAGACACATCTGGGACCAGAGGTCAAAGTCACAAGGAGATAGTCTGATTCATCCAAGGAAGAACTTCCTTTAAGAGAACAGTCCAGACTTGGGATGGGCCAGTGAGAAAACGTGTGAGCCCCTGCAACCAGCAGTACATTGATCTTCTGGTTAATTTCTGAGACAGAGTTTTGCTTGAGGGAGGGGATGGGGGTATCTTAGTCTATTTGCATTTCAGGATTGCACGTTAATCATTCCTCCATGAGACTCACGCTCCACCTTGGCATGCAGGAGCTCACTAATGAAGGAGGACAGCCGGCGGTTCTGTTTGTGGGGCAAGCCCAGATGAGCCTGGCAGCCGGCCAGTTCCCTGAGAGCCTCGGCACCAGCACATTGTGTACTGTGGGCAAGCTGGCGTGTGTGGTTAGGTTGGGGGTAGAAGGTGTGGGAAGGAGAGGGCATTTACTGGGGCAAGTATTAGTCTGAAGGAATTCTAAACTGTTAGGGGGGCCATTCCAGTGAATTTCTTAACACACACACATGCTCACCCACACGCTCACCCACACGCATACCTGAACACACCCAAGGGATGGGGCATCCTTCCTCCTGGCAGAATCCATGAGCTTAGTGTTGCAGGGATTCTCCCCTCAAGTGGGTGGAGGGATTGAGACAGCCCCGTTGGCCTGGTGCCCTTGACCATCCCAACTCCCCTGGGGTCTATGTGGGAAACCATGCCTCCGAGAGGAGATATGACCTCCCTCAATGCCAGAATGTGCCAGGATGAGAACCGTGTCTCCTGCTGTTGGCTAGAGTGCCGGGAGAGGTGGAAGGGAAGCAGCATTCACATCGCTGGAAGGTGGCTCCCAGGTGACACCACTGCCTACAGGCCAACAGTGAGCCAAGGACCCCTCCCCAGGAGCTCTTCTGACCCCTCCCAGTAATGTCCCTGGGAATAAAATGCCTCCCAGAGACCAAGCACCTTATCAATGTGTCTATCCCTGTACGTGCTACAAGGCCATCTCAGAAGCCATCTCCACCTCTCATTGTCCCATAAATCACCTCCACTCTAATCCAGATGTGAATTCATGCCCTTTCAGGAACTTTGCACAGCTCCATGGCCCTGGTCAGACTGCTTCTGGAATTTGACTAAATGTGTCTTTACCATCTTGATGCCCCTGGACCATGACCTTCTAAGACTCGTGTTGTTTCTTCTCCCCTCTCCTCGCCTTGGCGCCCAGCCCAGGACCTGACTCAGAGGCAGCATTCGATAGATGCAGGATATATTTATGTTTTCACTTCGCCTTCCCCTACCAGATGACGAGACCATCCTGCCTCCTGGCCAACCAGCACCTTGCCTTCCCAATAAAGCAGACAGCCCTTACTCTATGCTTCCCACTGATTTTGGATGAACAAGAACAGTCTCTGGGCCTCCCTGTTGGCAAACTTCCTGGCTGCTCACCACTGTCTCAGGTACTCCCGAGGGTGGAGGCTCTTTTCTGAAGCCCAGGAGGCCGTCAGTGGACAGGGTGGTATTTGATGGACACTCTTCCACCTGCAAAGCCCTGTGGACAGCTCTAACACCACAGTGCCCGCAGCAACCACCACCTGACACCCTGGCACTGGCTACAGGCATCTTCCTCTTTGCACCAAGAGTGCCAACTCCTATGACCTGGGCTTCTCTGAGGGCCGTCTGAGGCTAGAGACGCCTCTCTCATACCAAACATCTCCTCTGAGGATATAAGAATTGGAATTATCAGCTGAAACCAGTCACCCTCTTCTGCCTACAAGGAAGAATCTAGTTCATGCCAGGATAGCCTAGACTCTTCCAAGAACCTGGCCCTTCACGTCATCATTGTTACAAGTTTTAATGTATGAATTTGCCACAGAGTAGGGGAGCTGCTGCAAACATTCAGTCTATAGCAGAGCCAATAGCTGTGGTTAACAGGTTAAGAAGCTGGAATTTCTACTAAAAAAAGTTGGGGATAGTATGTGATCAGTATGAGGGCTCCCAGGGGCAGACAACTTGTTGTCTTTCTACATCTTATGATACTTGGTTACCAACACATCACCTGTTGCAAATAATCTTGTACCAGAGATGTCAGTATTCATGTTAATGAGTCACATTCAAGTCCCCTGCAGTCTCCTTGCTCTAATGCCCCTGGACCCTTCACGAAGCCCTACCCACCCACCTCCTCTCCATTACCTCCTCTGCTGGTCCTGGTTCACAGAGTCCACTGACAGATGAGTTTGGTTCTGGACTTAAAGGGGACAGTTTCAGACACACGTCTTGCAAAGTGAAAAGTAGGTATCTGGATACCTGGAAGAAACAAAACCTACTAAAACCTACCTTATATTCCTACTTACCTACCCACTCAGAAGAGAAAATGTAAATAGACTAAATAGACTTGCATCAACCCCCCTTTTCTCCACTCAAAAATCCTATCCATCACTCAACACACATTTCAAACACCACCTCCCTATGAAGCATGTCTGATCCCCAACCAGTCAGAACACTCTGTCCTGAAAGCCCCCCACTTTGTGCTTTTGCTCTGGCACTTGCAATCTACTGCATTACTCATGACCAGACTGCAGGTCCTGGTGGGCAGGGGTGGGTAGGGATTCATCTCTGCCTCATGTGAGCCCACCCAGCCCCACATCCACAGCCAGGGCCTGGCCAAGAAGAGGAGGTAAGCTGGGTAAATTGAGTAGCATAGGAAAAAAGGAGGCATAGCCAGGAGCGCAACTTGGCTCCTCTGGATTTGGGGTTAAGATGTCCAAGAAGCCGTTCTCTGAACTCTGAGCCAGGGCAGCTGGTGTCTACCTGACCCTCAACTTCCCTTCCTGCAATGGCAAGAACACAGCTGACTCTCCCGTCCTCTTGTAGCTGTCTCCTGTCCTCTGTGGCCCTGCCATGTCCTCTTGTAGCCCTGCCAAGATGTCCTGCAGCTCACCACATGGCTCTTGAGGAGGCTTCTCCTTGTATTTATGAAGACAGAGTTGGGCAAGATGGCGGTAAATTGCAGCTGGAGGAGGGCTCTTATCCAGGCTGCAGTCCCTTTCAGGATATGCCTGTCAGGGAGGCTGCTGGTAGAACAACTCCACTGATGAGGAGCTAGCACAGCCCTGTTCTTGGGCAGCTGAACCTGGAGGACATTTTCCTTAGATTCACATGCACCCTCTGAGCCGAACTCCACCCTGGGGGCTGCATAGAGCAAATCTCCCTCTTCCTCAAAACAGCCTCCCAAGGTTTGAGGACAGCTCTCTGGTCCTCCCAAGTCTTCTTTCTTCAGACGAAACATCCTCAGCTCATACACTGTTTTCACTTGTCCCCTAAAAGCTGTTATTTTTAAGTGCTCTTGAAAGAACATTCTCTTCAAGGTGAACCAGAAATGAGCAGTCATGTTGATACTGACCTGACCCCAGGCTGCTTCTCAGCAAGAATAAATACTTTCACGTTTCTCCAGTGGTGCAGAAACCATTGGCAAGAGTTGCATTCGTGCACACACACACTTGCTCAAATGGTGCCACACTTGGAGATTATGAGGGTTTGACGAGAGTGTGTGGTTTCTGGTTTGATAGAAAAACACGAGGTCAGCCCCCAGTTCAGTTTTTTTTTTTCTTTTCCTATAAATGTGTGTGTGTGTGTGTGTGTGTGTTTAGTTGCTCAGTAGTGTCCGACTCTTTGCAACCCTATGGACTGTAGCCAGCCAGGCTGCTCTTTCCATGGGATTTCCCAGGCAAGAATACTGGAGTGGGTTGTCATTCCCTTCTCCAGGGGATCTTCCCAACCCAGGGATCAAATCCAGGTCTCCTGCATTGCAGGCAGATTCTTTACTGGTTAAGCCACCAGGGAAACACCTTCTTTATATATAGATGAGTTCAAAACAAGGAGACTCAGTAACTCAACTGAAAACTTTCCTTTGAGAACATTGCCAACAAAGTTAATAGACCATCTCAACAAGGTAACAGACCATCTCAGTGGCAAAAAGGGGAAATGGATGGTGGGGAAACTCCCAGAGGATTCTTGAAGAGGCTTTATTGTAATAAAGAACTTCTTAATCTTATTTTCCGGAAGTCTTCCTTCAGAGAACACTAGAAAATGTTAATAGACAAGATATTTTACAAATGAATTGTGAGGAATTCACTAGAATCCTTCTTTTCTCCTTCTGTTCCCCTCCTTCCCACCTTCCTTTCTTCTTCCTCTACCTCATTACACAATGTATTTGAAATAACAAATACTTTTTTTGGTCCTTTTTTTTTAATTAATAATACTGCTGAATTACTCATTGCTTCATATGAGTAAGCTAATGTTTGGAGTTCAAAATCTTCTTGAGATAAAAAGGCTGAGCCACGGCCGAACCTGTAGTAATGAAGTCTAACCTGTAATCAAATTAAATATCACAGCATTAATTTCACTCCATATGTTCACTGCTACTCCATTCTATTGCTTTTTAAAATTGGTACAAAATCCTACCTCAAAGTGAATTTTATGTGGACAGACCATGTAGAGAGACATGTCCACATAAAGACCTTTCATCATCTTTTTAACGAAAACAGTAAGCAAAAAACAAACAAACAAACAAGCAAATTAAGTTCTAAGAGTCTTCATGACAACATCTTAAATCCGATCACTGGTAACTTTGAAAGGGTAATAACCAACAGATGACAGCAGCTCAGCTTTGCTTGTTTCTAAGCCTAGGGACGTGCTGGAGTGAGAACATGTGCTGAGATCAGACCAACCTGGAAGAATTTCTAGTGTAGAAAATAGAACGTCTTCTTTCCTTCCTAAAACATCATAGCACCAGAACTTTCCTCAGCCTCATCCTACACCCTTACGTCACCTGAAAGAGGAAGGCAGTTTTGCTACTTGTTTAAGGCTTGAAGTAAGCATGATTCATCCCAACAAATCACTACATGTCAAAAGTACAAATCCCAGCCTCTGAGAGTCTGAGGAGAAGGTGGGGAAGGAGAGTCAAGGAAGACTTATGTGTTTACTCCCTCCTAAGTTCTTTCCTGAGAAGCCAGGGTGCTCTCGTCTGACCACCAGCCTGAAAGAGCCTCCCCTCCCGCTAAGGCAGGGCTCAGAAGCAGGTCCATCCCTCCAGTTGTTCAGCAGCCCTGGCCCCTGTACTTGGAGGGGTGGAGGGGCATGGGGCATTCCATCCTCCTCCTCTTTTCAGAACCCTGTAAAGTCCAATATGAAGTATCTGTCATGACTGATATCCCAGGAGATCTCTGAAGATACCGATGGAGAGATTTTCTTTCAAGTTCATGTATCCTGGGTGGCCTCCGCTGGTGGAGTTGCCCCCAGCCCCAGTCTACCAAAGAGAACCCTGCTTAGAAGGCAGCTCCTGGAGAGCCTGACCCCATCCTTCAGTGAGTAATTCCCCTCAATTCAATCAACATGAACATTTGGACCAATCCCTGTGTCAGACCCTGAGGAATTAATCAGTAGTAAAAAGTGTTAAGACATTAGCACATATAATTCATGCTCAAAAGCCAACATGGATAAGCTGGGACAGTCTTGTTCAAAATTTTGAAGAGCAAAGAAAAGAGGTCATTTGCAATCAAGGATAAATGATGTATGTAGCTGACTTGGTTAAAAGTCAAGGGATAGAATCTTTTCCTGGGTGGGAGATGCAGTGATGGGAAGGAACTGCTTCCGGGTACAAAGTGGAGAGGTGGGGACCTGGCCTGCTGGGGACCTCGGCCTCTGTGGGCTGGAGCTTGTCCAGGCTGTGGGTGTACAGCTGGAGAAGCAGAGAGCAGCTGCCAGAGAGGGGTGTCTGAGAGGTCAGCTGAAGTCCTGGCCTTCTAGAGCTAAAGCCTCTGTGTTTGCAGTTAGACTTCTAGGGGCTTTCAGCACATTTCTGAGACAAGGCAGGGCTGATTTAAAGGAGGTAGGAAGTAGCTCAAGAGAGGAAGCAAGAGGACAAAATACAGAGAGGACTTGCTGAGGAAAGCAAAGGATGCTCGTGATGAGGGACGCTCCTTAGATTACAGAGCAACAGCCTCGGGAGCCAGAGGACAAGGGCTGGATCTCACCGGCAGGGACCCCTCCTCATCACCTTCCCCTGGGCCTCTTAATTCCAACCAGCCATGGAGAGCAGAAGGCTCATCTTTTATCTGTACCAATTTTTCTGACAAACTCAATTTGAAAATTCAACTCAACTTCAATCAAAAAAGTAAGCCAACCAGAAAATCACTTGCTTCCCTTGGAGCTATGAGGGCCCCCAGCAACCCCAAAGGAACCAGAAAGTTTGCAGGCCTCCCTCAGGGCCCAGGGGCTCTGCTTCTCTGTTGTCAGCATGAACTAGGGCCTGGCCCACCCCAGAGGGCTCCCTCCCAGCTCCCACCATTTCCCAAGGTGCTTTTGGGAAGGCAGCAGCTTGTAGAGGAAGAACTCTGGACTGGAGTCAGGAGGTCCGGGTTCTAGCCCTATCTCTGCTATTACCAGTTGGGAGGCCCTGAACAAGTCACTCCTCCTCCGGGAGTTGCAGTTTTCTCACCCTTAAAAGGGAGGAGGACCAGGAAATAATCCCCCCTGTGCCCACTTCACAGGGTGATTATGAGCTTAAGAAAAATAATGGATGTGAAGGCTGGTTTTGAACATTACAGGGGGCACTGAGCAGATGCTTCTCTCTCAGTGTGATGGTGATGATGGTGATGATGATAATGGTAGCTGAGCTACTTTTTATGCACAGCTCCAATAAATGTCATACCAAGAGATGAATTTCTGATTTTAATGGCCTGAATTTATCTGTCTCGTTCACCCCTGGGTTCTCATCCTGGCTCGAAGGGTCATTTCTAGCTCTGTGTGGGAGAATTTGGGTAGAATGTCTCAGAGCATCCTTCTCCCTCTGCCAAGTACTCTGCACCTCCTAGATGCCTCCCCTTGAGCAACTGGAAATCAGAGCATCAGTATCCACACTGAAGCCAGGCTCTCTCTGGTGTCGCCTGGAAGAAGGCGTGGTGGGTGGGGTGATGCTCAAAGACTTTCCCAGGCCTCGGCTCTAAATCCAGCTGATCCTTCTCCTGATACCCCTCGATGGCCACTTTTACTCAAACCAGAAAGAAAGGACATAAAGAGAGGGCTGGGCGGGGAGGGGTCAGGGATACATGTAGGAGACTATGATTGTGTGTGTGTGTGTGTGTACACGTGTGCACCTGGTGGATCCACTTTTGTTATTGGAATTGGAATTGAATTTACAATTGTAATTGTAATTGCCTCTCTGACAAAGGATAAGATGACTGGATGGCATCACAGACTCAATGGACATGAGTTTGAGCAAACTCCAGGAGATAGTGAAGGACAGGGAAGCCTGGCGTGCTGCAGTCCATGGGGTCACAAAAAGTCGGACGCGACTTAGCAACTGGATGATAACAACCTGCTTCTCCTCATACTGTATCCACTAGCTAAAAGTTTTCTCTAGGATAGATAGAAATGCACATTATTTTATAGAGTAGAAAATGAGGGCAATCATGATAAAAGTGAATTTCCAGTGTTTTTTGAGAGATTCTCTGGGAAAGCAAGTATCAGAATCTCGCGCATGCCTTTTTCTGAGCACACAGGTGAGCCCCTGCTCTTTTCTGAAGTGAGTGAAGTGACCGGGCAGCCTGATCCTTGAGGCAGATAGCACTGTTTACTGTGGAGGAGGAAGTAGGGGGAAGTGGAGGAACCTGGGATCCTTAGCCTATCTTAGACCCTCAGAGCTGAGAGGTTCTGGGTTTCACAGTCTCTGAGTGCTTTTCTACCAAATACGCTTTCAAAAGATATTCTTCATCCTTGCTTCATATTTAGAAAAACTTTGTAAACTATAGTGAGGTATCACCTCACACCTGTCAGAATGGCCACTATCAAAGTGTTTATAAATAATAAACACTGGAGAGGTAGAGAAAAGGGAACCCTCCTGCACTGTCAGTGGGAATTTAAATTGGTTCAGTCACTAAGGAAAACAGTATGAAGGTCCTTTAAAAAAAAACTAAAAATAGAACTGTAGTACGGTCTAGCAATCCCACTTCTTGGCATATATCTGGAAAAAATGAAAACTCTAATTTGAAAAGATACATGCACATCTCTGTTCATGGTGGCACTATTTACTATAACCGAGACATGGAAGCAATCTAAATGTCTATCAACAGAAGAATGGATAAAGAAGATGTAGTATATATATCCAATGCAATATTACGCAGCCATTAAAAATGAAGTATTGCCATTTGCACCAGCACTGGATGGACCTAGATATTATCATACTTAAGAAAGTTAGGTAGAGAAAGATAAATATTATATGATACCACTTATATGCAGAATCTAAAAATAATACAAATCAACTTATTTACAGAATAGAAACAGACTTACAAAAAAAAAAGAAAGAAAGAAGCAGACTTACAGACATAAAAACAAACTTACAGTTGCCAAAAAGGGAAAAGGAGGGGCAGGGGTAAAATAATATTATGGCATTCTTTTCTGGGGTAGTATTGACACATGTAGACTATTGATACTATGCATAAAATAGATCACTAATGAGAACATACTGTATAGCATGGGGAATGCTCCTTAATGCACCATGGTGACCTGAATGGGAAGAAAGACCAAAAGGGAGGGGATGCATGTAATGTATGGCTGAATCATTTTGCTGTACATAAAAACTAACAGAACAATGTAAAGCAACTGTACTCCAATAAAAAGTAATTAACAATATGGCATTAATAAATGCGCAGATATATAAGAAAGATTTACTGTATAAAATAGGACACTGTATTCAATACCTATATTCGAAAGAATCTGAAGTTATACGCCTAAAACTAGCACAAGGTTATCCATCAGTTCAGCTCAGTTCAGTTCAGTCGCTCAGTCTTGTCCAATTCTTCGTGACCCCATGAATCTCAGCATGCCAGGCCTCCCTGTCCATCACCAACTCCCAGAGTCCACCCAAACCCATGTCCATCGAGTTGATGATGCCATCCAACCATCTCATCCTCTGTCGTCCCCTTTTCCTCCTGCCTTCAATCTTTCCCAGCATCAGGGTCTTTTCCAATGAGTCAGCTCTTCACATCAGGTGGCGAAAGTATGGGAGTTTCAGCTTCAATATCAGTACTTGCGATGAACACCCAGGACCGATCTCCTTTAGGATGGACTGGTTGGATCTCCTTGCAGTCCAAGGGACTCTCAAGAGTCTTCTCCAACACCACAGTTCAAAAGCATCAATTCTTTGGTGCTCAGCTTTCCTTATAGTCCAACTCTCACATCCATACATGACCACTGGAAAAACCATAGCCTTGACTAGACGGACCTTTGTTGGCAAAGTAATGTCTCTGGTTGGTCATAACTTTCCTTCCAAGGAGTAAGCGTCTTTTAATTTTATGGCTGCAATCACCATCTGCAGTGATTTTGGAGCCCAGAAAAATAAAGTCAGCCACTGTTTCCACTGTTTCCTCATCTATTTCCCATGAAGTGATGGGACCGGATGCCATGATTTTAGTTTTCTGAATGCTGAGCTTTAAGCCAACTTTTTCACTCTCCACTTTCACCTTCATCAAGAGGCTTTTTAGTTCCTCTTCACTTTCTGACATAAGGGTGGTGTCATCTGCATATCTGAGGTTATTGATATTTCTCCCGGCAATCTTGATTCCAGCTTGTGCTTCCTTCAGCCCAGCGTTTCTCATGATGTACTCTGCATATAAGTTAAATAAGTAGGGTGACAATATACAGCCTTGACGTACTCCTTTGCCTATTTGGAACCAGTCCATTGTTCCATGTCCAGTTCTAACTGTTGCTTCCTGACCTGTATATAGGTTTCTCAAGAGGCAGGTCAGGTGGTATGGTATGCCCATCTCTTGAAGAATTTTCCACAGTTTGTTGTGACCCACACAGTCAAAGGCTTTGGCATAGTCAATAAAGCAGAAATAGATGTTTTTCTGCAACTCTCTTGCTTTTTCGATGATCCAGCGGATGTTGGCAATTTGATCTCTGGTTCCTCTGCCTTTTCTAAATCCAGCTTGAACATCTGGAAGTTCACAGTTCATGTATTGCTGAAGCCTGGCTTGGAGAATTTTGAGCATTACTTTACTAGCATGTGAGATGAGTGTAATTGTGCGGTAGTTTGAGCATTCTTTGGCATTGCCTTTCTTTGGGATTGGAATAAAAACTGACCTTTTCCAGTGCTGTGGCCACTGCTGAGTTTTCCAAGTTTGCTGGCATATTGAGTGCAGCACTTTCACAGCATCATCTTTCAGGATTCGAACTAGCTCAACTGGAATTCCATCACCTCCACTAGCTTTGTTCATAGTGATGCTTCCTAAGGCCCACTTGACTTCACATTCCGGGATGTCTGGCTCTAGGTGAGTGATCACACCATCGTGGTTATCTGGGTCATGAAGATCTTTTTTGTACAGTTCTTCTATGTATTCTTGCCACCTCTTCTTAATATCTTCTGATTCTGTTAGGTCCATACCATTTCTGTCCTTTATCGAGCCCATCGTTGCATGAAATGTTCCCTTGGTATCTCTAATTTTCTTGAAGAGATCTCTAGTCTTTCCCGTTCTATTGTTTTCCTCTATTTCTTTGCATTGATCACTGAAGAAGGCTTTCTTTGCTCTCCTTGCTGTTCTTTGGAACTCTGCATTCAAATGGGTGTATCTTCCTTTTCTCTGCTTTTCGCTTCCCGTCTTTTCACAGCTATTTGTAAAGCCTCCTCAGACAACCATTTTGCTTTTTTGCATTTCTTTTTCTTGGGGATGGTCTTGATTCCTGTCTCCTGTACAATGTCACGAACCTCCGTCCATAGTTCATCAGGCACTCTATCTATCAGATCTAGGCCCTTAAATCTATTTCTCACTTCCACTGTATAATCATAAAGGATTTGATCTAGGCCACACCTGAACAGTCTAGTGGTTTTCTCCACTTTCTTCAATTTCAGTCTGAATTTGGCAATAAGGAGTTCATGATCTGAGCCACAGCTCCCGGTCTTATTTTTGCTGACTGTACAGAGCTTCTCCATCTTTGGCTGCAAAGAATATAATCAATCTGATTTCGGTGTCGACCATCTGGTGATGTCCATGTGTAGAGTCTTCTCTTGTGTTGTTGAAAGAGGGTGTTTGCTATGACCAAATTAGTTAGAGTTAAATAAAAATAGAAAGATTTTATATATTAAGCAAATGAAATAAAATATATTGTGTTAACATAAATATATTTACCTAATATTTATTAAAGAAATATGTGACTGCTGTTAGGGGTCTCTTATCATCACAGGAATCAAAATACATGTAATCTATACAATGTTATTCAAAAGCAATGGAATTTTGTTCTTTAGTCAAATCAGCCCTTTTATGTGAAAAGTAAATCTCCATAAAGCCTTCCAAATTACAGACATACACTATATTAGAGAACTTCTGGTAGATTAGGAACCCTAAATTTAGAGCTTCTGGACTAGACCAACTCTCATTTTACAGATGGGAAAGTGTAGTCAGAGGGAGGAAGTGACTTGTCCAGTGTCACACAAGGGAGTTTGGTGGCAGATCTGGGACTAGAAATGGGTCTCCCAACCCAAGTCCTAGATCCTTTCTTCAGTATATGGACCCCCTTTCAGTTCTTAAGCTGGAAAGCAGAAGTGCATAGAACCAAACTCAGCTTTCCGGACCCACTGATGCTTCTGCAGTGTGTGTGTGTGTGTGTGTGTGTGTGTGTGTGTGTGTGTTCGTGTGTGTGCTCAGTTGCTCAGTCGTGTCCAGCTCTTTGCAACCCCATGGACTGTAACCCATCAGGCACCTCTGTCCATGGGATTTCCCAGGCAGGAATATGGAATGTGTTGCCATTTCCTTCTCCAGGGGATCTTCTCGACCCAACCCAGGGATAAAAACTCATCTCTTGAGTCTCTTGCTTTGGCAGGTGGTTTCTTCACCACTAAGCCACCTGGGAAACCTGATGCTTCTACAGATCCAGACTCAAGTAGAATGGAGAGTGACAGCTCATCACACCTGCTACAGAATTCAAGTTATGTCAAGTAAGGTAACATCCAGCTCACAAATGATCGAGACTCTGCCCTTCAGGTGACTCATCTTGGCAGTAGAATGGGCCCCAGACAAGGTCACAGTGACATGCCCAAGCCTGCTTCTGCTGTTTTCCCCCATCTCATGTTTAGCTAGGAAATGCAAAGCCCAGTCCTTCTGACAGCCAACAGGCAGATATCCTTAGGGCCCCCGGCTCTGGCTGGACTCACTGGGACTTCAATGGCAGGGGCAACTACCCTGGGCAGGGCTTCTAATTGAAGCGGGTGACAGAGGATGAAATGGTCGGATGGCACCATTGACTCGATGGACAGGAGTTTGAGCAAACTCAGGGAGATGGTGAAAGACAGGGAAGCCTGGCGTAACGCAGTCAATGGGGTCACAAAGAGTTGGACATGACTTACAGACTGAACAATGACAACGAGGAGGCAGTGAAAAATGGGAAGTGATGCATTTTCAGTTCAGGCTTGATCTTCTTCACTGTTGAAATTATGGCACCATGATTTGCATTTTTTTTTCTTCTTGTTTCTCGCTGAGAGGGGCCAGGTAATGGAAATGTCATGTCTTTATCATCGAGAGTTAACATTCCTTTGGCTAAAGCACTGGGGACTGTTTTATACAACACGTGCTCCTTCATCTCAGGGTGCCCTTTAGTAGTGATGAAAAGGCTGTCAGTCCCAACTCTAACTTTACAGATGCTTGTGCTTCTTCTGAAGAAAGCAGAACCTTTCAAAAGACGCTAGCATTTTAATTTGGGGCTCCCAGGTAAAATTTCCAGATAAACCTTTCTTTGTTAATTGTGTACAGGCAGCAGCCCTCATTCTTTCAATAAGCTATCATTCAGTGATGCTGCTCGAGGTCCAGGCTCTGGATCTGGGAATGAGTAAACAGACAAACGAGTGTCACTTCCCCCCTCCCCCCATCAGGGGGACACTTCCACACCACCTTTATCATTCTTCTGGTGACAATTGCAATTATTAGATGTCTGCTTCCCTGTTAAAATGTAAGTCCATGCACAGTTATAAAGTTTTTGTCTTATTTATCACTCTGAGCCCAGCTCCTGGCGCAGCTCCAGGCACATCTATATTTGTTAAATGGAGGATGGTTGGTTGGTTTGATGGAAGGATGGATTGGCAAGTAAATGAACAAGTGAGAGAGAGTGGGTTTTACTAAAATTTCTTTTCATTTCCTCACATATTTATTTTTAGGTATATTTTCACTTTCCTGTATTCATTTATCTCTAGCTTACCTTATTCTAGAAAGGATTTAGAGCATCTTCATCAATTGTGAAAGTTTTAATTTAGGGGCCCAAAGCAAGCATTTCAGAATGTGTCTCCAATATCCTTCGTTCATCACAATTCAGAATTGGACAACATTTTCTGAACACCTGCCTCAGGCAAGGTGTGTCCTAGAGGAATCACAAAGCAAGATTCTTGCCCTACAAATGCTTCAAGTGTGGTGGTGTAAGAGGTACAAGCCCAGGTGATAACAGTTCTGGGAGAAAGAAGGGATTCATCACTACTAAGGTGGTGGAAGCAAAGGAGATGGAGTTTGCCTGAACAGAACCATGACTTACTCTGTTTATTCTACAGTGCTGGTCATTTGGCAATCGCTCAATACTTTTCAAAGAGATTTTATTAACCTATAGGCAAGTTAAGGGCCACATAAGACAAAGATTTATTTTCTTAGTGTCCATACAAACCAACTACTTCAATTTCCCATTTCACTGAAAGGTAGAGTGCAGAAGTGAACACATTTTGAGAATTGTTTTGACTCCTTTTATTGTACACCTTAGTAAACACCAATACATCTGTTAGGCTGTGGACTGGGCACTAAATCATGTTAAAGAGATGACAGCCCAGTGCAGAGAACTAAACAGGGGATCATAATACAGTGTAACAAACAGTGACGGAGTTCCACGCTTGCGATGTTTCGAAACAAAAAGGAGGGCTGTTTAACCTGGGCCAGGGGCTTCAAGGAAGCTGCTCGGGAAACCACTGAGACTTAGACAAGAGAAAAAGGAGGTGAAGAGGATGTTCCAGAAAGACAAGACTCCTTTGAACAATGATCTGGGGACATAAAAGGGCACATGTTTGGGAAATTATGAGTCATTCTGTCTTGCTGTGGCTTCGAGGGCATGGCGGGTGGGGGATTACAAAGAAATTTCCAGGTGAAGTCAGAAATGGCTTCTTCCAACACTCAGGCTTTGCCGATCACTGAAGTTCTTCCCTTAGGATAAGTGCCCTCCTGTGGAGCTCCTTAGCTCCCTCTGCCCTTAGTCTTAGCTTGGGCCTCTGCTCCCCAGTTTGCCAGGAGACCCAGGCATTTGTAAATTGCGCCTGTGGATACAACTTGAACTCTTTTCCCAGAAGCCATGTTAACCCCCATATCTCCTATCAGTTCTAAAATTCTCCGTCTTGGGCTGGGACCCATTATGACATATGAATTTGCTGCTGAGGGCATGCAGTCCAGGCAAACCCTTCATGAGGCCAGCAGTCATGGATGGAGAGGGGACCAGAAAGGGAGCTGGCCCTCTGCAAGGAGTGCCGGGGCTCCTTCTCAGCACCCCATCTCCCCCACGCCCCACCAACTCCAGGAGAGAAAGCAGAGGAGGCATCTGCTGGCTCTGACAACAGCGATCAATCCTTGGAGGCTTCCAGCCACTTATCAGTGCGTCTGTGAGGCACGTGGCCCATTTGTTCCCTAGAGCAGGTGGAATCATGTTTCTTGTGGGCACCGAGGCCTGGCATGCAGCCACGGGCTGTGGAGGCAACGCGACACCAAACCCCTCCCTTGTGATGCCCAGGTGGTAAAGACAGAACGGGAAAGACAAGCTCCTGCGACTCTCAGGGGAGTCCCAAGGCTACTGTCTAGAGGCAGGTGAACCTCTTTACTCCCGTCACACAGACAGCCACCAAGTCTGAGGCCTAGAAAGGGCAAAGCCGGGTGGCAGGGGCTTTGTTTACATCCTCTGGGGAGGTGGAGGAAGGGTGAGGGGAGACCAGCAGGGCAGGTGGGCGGTGGGTAGGGGGGCCTGCCTAGGAGTGGGAGCCCAGTGTCCTCTTGGCATCTGACCCTGGTGCCCCCTCCCTGAGAGCCCACCTTCCAGCCTGTGGTGCTGCGCCTTTCCCTTCTGAAGTTTCCCCTGAAGCTGGTTTTCTTCACTTTCTTCAGTAATGGGCTCTGCCAGGTCACACTGAGAGAATCAGAAATGGCTTTCCTACCTTCACAGAAGGGCTGAAGAAAATGCTATGGAATGGCTTTGGTATCTTTGGGATGCAGTTTTTAAAAGATTTACACGGCCAAATCTATTAATCTTTTCTTTTATTATAACTGCCTTGGTGTCAGGCTAAGAGAAACTTGCCCTATCTCAAGATGATTTAACAATTTCAGTGTTAACTTCCAGTAATGTTTTATTTCACTCTTGAAACCATTTGGAAGTAATATTGGTCCAAAAATGAGGTAGGGTGGAATGTTATTTTTTTCCTAAACTGCCGTTGGCTGCAGGTCTGCTGGGTGAACTTATCCTTTCTTCACTCACTTGAAATGTCACCTTTGTAACAAAAAAGAACATTCTTATGTATTCTTGACATTATTATTTTGCTCCACTGATCTGTTTTTGCTTTTAGAATCTTTCGGTTTGGAAGGAGTTGTGAAATCAAAGCCGACAGAACTAACTTAATTCATTGGGAGTCTTTGCCAGGCTTGACAAAAGAAATATCACCAGCTGTCAGCAGCGACTGGGGCACAACTCCAGTCCTCCCCTGTCCACTGACGGTTGTTCACCACAAAGCTTGAAGAGCAGTGCCAAAAATGTCTGGAAGAGGGTCAGGAGGCCAGGATTGGAAGGACATGTAGAAATCATCTTCTGCTGCCAGGGTTTTCCTTCCCAGCTATGGGAACTAAGGCCCAGAGAGGCTAAGCAAGACCCCACACGTAGGGACTAGTGGACACTGGATGGGAACTTGGGGCTCTGTGCGAAAGTGCTTGTCCTGGACAGCTCCCTTAGCCTTTCCTGCCTGCTGCCTACCACCCGCACTCAAAGGCTCACCTTCTCACCTCTCACCTGGCCAGCAACTTTTGCATCAGTGTTCCTCCCTCCTGTCTCCGATTCCTCAGTCTGATTGACAGAACATCTCTGGATGGCTATTGTATCCCTCCTCTTTTGAAAATCCTGGGCCAGTGGCTCCTCACTGAAGTTAAACAGCCTGATGCTTGAGACTTCTACGCTCTGGCACCCAGCTGGATTATCTCTTGTTTTCCCCTGCTCCAACCAGGTAGGACTCCTTGTTACGCCCTGTATTTTCCTCCATCAACCCCTAATTGCCTCTCCCAGGCTGCTTCCTCAATCGTACTCACTCCTCAAAGCCTGGTCCAAAGGTTAACAAAGTTGTTCACTTTCCAGAAATGTTAAGTGAGCTGCCCAAATTGGTCTTCCTCTGTGATGTCCAAGACTGAGGATGTCTCTCCTTCTGCCAGGTGCCTCTCTAGTGTGTAATGATCTCTGCCTTGCTGTCCAGTTATTCCCTAAAATGTGTGCTCCACTGGGGCACAGATGGTGGCTTTCACATCTGCATCATCCATGGTCCCTCACTTAGTAGGTGCTAAGTGATACGTGGCAGGTATATACAGGACATAAATAATACAGGACCAAAAGACAAGTGAAATATTTCTTTCCCTACCATTCTCAGAACCTTTAGTAGCTCTCAAGAGTGAGAATAGAATGTGCCCCTAGATTACTCAATGACTGAATAAGCTCACTGAAGCACTAGAGATGATTTTGGAGGAATTATGAAAGGAGCTGGCATATAGAAATGCAAATGCAGTCTTATTTTTAAAAAGACGGTGAAGATGTACTCTGAAATCTGTAAAAAGTCTGACGTCCATTTGAACAAAGTTGTAGAGTATATTGTTAAAAGGCTGGGCACTCAGCACAGGTGTGTGAAGAATATGTGATGATGCTAATGTTTATGCTGTCACATCTGTTATCTCCTTTAATTTCCACAACTCCATGAAGACAAGTTTGTGCTATTATTATGCTCATTTTCTAGATGAGAAAACTGAGATTCAGAGAGGTTAAGCTGCCCCAAATTGTACAACCAACAAGTAGGATTTGAATCTAGGACCTTCTCTTTCTAAAGCTGGTGCTCCTTGCATTATACCATGCTGCTTTGACATGGGCTTCTCATTCTTCCTGGATCAAGGAAGGACCAGTCCTGTGCTGGTCCAAGCCAAGCCACTGATGCCTGAAACACTGGTCTCAGAGGAAACAGGCAGGCAGAGGAAGAGTCCCACCTACCATCTTCTGCTGTCTCCCAGGTCACCCACGCTGGGCATTCTGCTTCTCCTGGAAAGAGCAGGTAATGGTGGGCACCTCATATTGGTGCTTCCAGTGATGTAATGAGATAATGTAGAGGAAGCAATGGAGAAGGCAATGGCACCCCACTCCAGTACTCTTGCCTGGAAAATCCCATGGAAGGAGGAGCCTGGAAGGCTGCAGTCCATGGGGTCGCTGAGGGTTGGACACGACTGAGCAACTTCACTTTCACTTTTCACTTTCATGCATTGAAGAAGGAAACGGCAACCCACTCCAGTGTTCTTGCCTGGAGAATCCCAGGGACGGGGGAGCCTGGTGGGCTGCCATCTATGGGGTTGCACAGAGTCGGACATGACTGAAGCGACTTAGCAGCAGCAGCAGCAGAGGAAGCAAGCAGCACTGAGTCTGTCACTTAGGATCTGCTCAACCCATGCCAGTTTCATCACCTTTAGGCACCAGACCTAGGAGGAACTTGCCAAAGTGAAACATGTTCACACTGAAAAGGAGCATCTCAGGAAACTTGTACTCAAGGAGCATCACCTAGACATGTTGGGCCTAGAGTCTGGAGCCCACAGCACTGGAGCTGTGAATCATGGTCATCCATGTCCCTGGAATCCAGCAGTTCCTTCCAAAGTCTCTTGGGACCTGAAGGCTTCCTGGAACCCACTTTTTCCCTGAACACTGGCATGGTTTTTTTTCTGGGAAATTTGAGGCAACATAACAAAGGTCTGGAAGCAAATCATTTGTCATTACTGATTTAATAACATTAATAAAACTCTGTAAATTAAAAAAAATTGGCATCCAACTGGACAGTCTCTCTCCTATTGTTGTTCATGCACACTTCATGTGTGTTGATGCATTTGGGGGTTTTTCACCTTGAAACATAGAAATCTGGGCCTAGCCTTCCTGAACTCACTTTGGCAGGACCGAGAGGCCCAGCACTCATTCTCTAAGTGGACCCTTTTCTCTATTCACAGCCACAAGGGGCCCCACTTCTTGCCAAGTCCTCATGCAAGCACCAAGTCACACAAGGACTGGGGGAGAAAATATAGGAGAATCACCCCCAACCCCTCCTCTCTCTTGGTGAGCCTCCTCTGAGCATGCATCAGAATGAAACATCACACATGCCTTCCTTCTCCTCACCACCACTTCTTGTCCCAGAGTACAGAATGGAGTATATTCCATCCTTAAGAGACACAGCCATTGTCTCTTCAGTAGGGAGAGGCTTTCAGCCCAGAAGCTGCTTCTGGGGAGCCCTATAAGCTACCCAACTAAGCAGACACCAATCTCCATAATGTCACTGGAGTCCTCCCCAGCCTGTCCTTAATACACACTCATGCATACCCATCCCATTAAACTGTGCTTGGTGTCTTCCAGATAACAGGGCTTCTTGCACTACACAGCTAATACTCTCACTGCCAAATTTAATTATCTCAGTAACTCAAGCTCACATTAAAAGCGAGAGATGGGTCCACTTTATCCTCATCATGAATTAGTAATCTTTCCCTCTGGAGAGGGCTTCTCCGAAAGCACTCACTTGAAGGTATCTGTGCTGAATTAACCATCTTTGTCTGAGGCTCCTGCCTCTTGGGAGTGTTGTGGGCTTCTGTTTGGAGTAGATGAAATCTTCCACCTTCCTTCTTCATCCCTTCCCCCTCTCTCAGTTCAAGTTGGGTCTCTGGCCAGGAAAACCATGTATCCCACACAAGCGCCTCCTAGAAATGAAGAGGCAGCTATGATAAGGGATGGGCTTTTTTTTTCTGAGAGCGGACTCAATCACTGACAGCTGTGTAACTCAGGTAAGTCACATTCTCTCTGAACCTCCATTCTTCATCTGCAAAATGGGAAGCCCTCCCTGCCTCACTGTGTTGTTCTGGGTACCAAAAGAGGAGAAAAAGTCACAGAAGTGCTTCAAAAACTGAACTCTCATAAAATGCCATTCATTTCTGTTGAATGACTTCTGGAGTGTATGCAGACTACCTGGGAATGCTAGGAGCTACCAGGTTTCTACTTAAAATACTGGGAAAAAAAAATACTACCCCTCAGCAAATCTGAGTCCTGGAAGAGCAAAAAAAAAACAAAAAAAAGAAAAGAGAAATTCTATTAGAAAAATTAAAGAATATAACGGTATTAATAACCATAATGATCATGATAATAGCTGCTATTTACTGAGTGTTTTCTATGGGGCAGGCATCATCCCAAGCATGTTGTAGACGTTTAACTTGTGCATGCCCCACTCGAGCTCTGTTGGAGCTGGTTGGTACAGGCTTGGGAGGGTGATTGTTAAATATCCAGGAATTTTCTGAGCCATCATTAAATTGTTCATAAGTGAAAACTGACCGCAGTGAGAATATGTATACCAGAGAAATTGGCAAATGTTACAATTAGGGCTTTTTGTTTATCTTTTTATTTATTGAGACAGTTTACCAGGATTTATATACTTTCCATCTTTTACAGTTGGGAAATAGAGGTCCACATACTTTCCATCTTTTACAGTTCGGAAATAGAGGTCCACAGAGATTAGATGAAGATAACACAATAATCCTTCGATGTTGAAACATTCCACCTGGGTTGCTGCTTCTCCACCTTCTCCTTCTAAACTCCCATTTGCTTTTTTATTTTCATCCACAATCATTTCTTCAGTAACAATAGCGACAATAAAAATCTGTTTCTCAGATTTCCTATGGGTTGGAAGCTTGGCTTGGAAGTTTGAAGCTTTGTATACCTGGCTTCTAGCCTCTACAGATAATGGGGAAAACAAAACAAGACCTGTTAACAGGTAGTTCTCAACCCTGGCTGCACATCTAAATCCCTCTTCAGAAAAAAAGTTCTTCCTCCTGAAAAGAACTCAGTCAAATCATGGAAAGGCCACAGCAGTGAAAGGCCACATGGTCTGCTCAGTTTACAAAGCTTTCAGAATTACCTGTCAAAAAGGCACCTGAGGAGCACTGGAAAGTTCTGTGAAAACTGAAGCCCAGAGAGGTAGTGACAGGTAGAGGATTAGTGCCAGAGCCGAGGGGTAAATCCCAGCGGGGGCTCTGCCCAGCCCCCCTGACACCCTCTCCTCCTGTACAGCCTGAGGTTCGGCAGCCATCTTTCCTGAGCCCTGCTGTGTATCTACTTTATCTCCTTTTCTCTCTCTCTTCCCTCTTTCATTTCTCAAAGATTTAAAAACACGGGACACAGGTCCTGGCATTGAATTAGCACTCAATAAATACTGGTTTGGGGTGGATAGGTGAGTGAGTGGTTGCATTCCTCACCGTTCTGGGCTTGGAGGCTACAGGAATGAATGAGTTGTGGTTTCAGCCTCAAGAGGCTCAAAGTCTAGGATCTGGTTGGAGGCACGGTAGGGTGGAGGAGAAAGTGTGTGATTGCACAGGGACATATATGCATCAGAAACCTGGATCTGCGTGGAGTGTGGGGGCTTGAACAGCCTGAGCCCCAGCTTCCTCACCTGTATTGAAGGTATTAATACCCTCAGCTTGCTGTAATGACATCATGCATAAAATCATCTAGGAAGTCTTCCACCACATAGTAGGGATGCAATATTGTTATTCATACCTTAGACCAAGAGTTGGAAAGGAAAAGAGCCAAGAAGAGATGGGTCTAAAGCTAAGTTTCATGTCAGGTGGTTGTCTATCTCAAGAAGAAATCTAAATTATTCTGGTAACATCTTTGTGGCATTTCTTCCTGCTTCACCAAGTCTGTTCCTAGCCTGGACATGCCAGGGCTGGTTGACCAAAAGCAAGTTCACTGCTCAGCTGCTAAAAATGGCTCAGACATTTCTACATACCCAGAGACTCCTCGTCCAGACTTAGCGAATGAAACTCTCTTTGAAGCACTGTCTCCCATGTTTCTTCCTCAAACAGGTTCTCAGCAAATGTTTGTTGAACAAAATTATCTTTTAAGTAAGCATACACACAAACACACACACATTCTCTTCACCCTCACTTCCCTTCCAAGAACACACTCTCCTAAGATAAAAATGCTCAATTTAATGCATAATAATTTCTGGGTTTTCTTGGGGTATTTTCAGCTGCTGGAGTGGTTAAGTGGGGATTTGCCAGTGGATTGTCTCGCACCAACACACGGACACACACAATATTTTATTACCGTACTCTGGATTTGTTGTTGTCATTGTTATTTGTTTGTTTATTGCCACTACCATAACATGAACCACAATTTGGTAAATACATGTTTATGTGTTTAAAGTGTGTTTTCTTTTATTAGATGGTAAACTTCTCAAGGGCAGAGGTCTTGTCTGCTTTATTCACCAATGAATCTCTAAGCCATGTGCAGAGCCTGAGACTTGGGAGTAGGCAGATGAGCGAATGGGTGAATGGAATGGATGGAGGGATGGATGAATGGGTGATCAGTCTCAGTGGCTTAGAAGTGGACTAAATGTATTTCCTGAGCTTCCCTCTGAGCTGTGTACACAGTTGCTCTCCAGAGGGTCTGGCTGGGTTCCGGCTCTGGCCGCTAATACAGCTGCTCAGTCCAGGGGCTGTGGGAGATGATGTCCTGGGGCATAAGAGGCAAAGATTGGGACTTCTTTCTGCATTTATTTTTACCTGAAGAAAAAGAAAGAAATTCTAGGTTTCCTGATGTCAGTTTATTGAGTAGACTAATCTCAATGGGGACCAGCAGGAAACAGCTTCATTTTTCTCCCACGGCTGCCTTCAAACATGCCCTTTCGATCTCCTTTCCCCTCCTTGATTAGCATCTCACACAGAAACCTCAGCTTGTTCGTCACTTTCAGTTTTATGAATGGTCTCATGTTCAGGTATTAAAAAGTTCAGGCCAGTCTAAATCAAAACTTGAAACTCACATCAAATAAAATAATCCTTCTGCCCCCTGTCTTAGGCTTAACTCACGGTTTGAGAACCTATAATAGGAAACAGCAGGGGGCTGTTCTCTCACTTTTCTTCCACAGGTTCCTTCCTACTGGCAGCTCCTCCAGGTTGGGGGCCGGGGAGAGCCAGAGAAAAAGTGGCAAGGCCTCGTGTGATGGTTTATGCTACTTGAATCTGGCTGCCGGTGCCCTCTGTCGAGGTGACCACTGACCAACTCCTGTCTGTTTGGTGGGACACGTTTAGGTGCATTTGGAGATGTCCTTCCTTCTCCTTCCCTCCACACGGAGGCCCTCACACTGCACTCACTGTCCCTGCCCCTAGCAACGTGCTCTCTGAATGACCTCTGACAAAACTCCCTTCTGTAAATCTCCAGCTTTTCAGCGCTGGAATCCCCTCAGCTCCACAGGTCACTCTCTGGGAAGATATCCCTCACATACCTCATACTGGCCCATCCCTCTGGCCTGTGGGCTGTGGAGACTCAAGTTGGTGCAGGTTGCTCCAGCGCAGTCTCTCTTCACCCAGTTCCACAGGTGGCTCCAGCCAGCCCCCTGTCCTCACACGTCCCTGGGTGAGTGGTGGGCTCCAGTCTGTATGTGCTTCTTGGCATGCTCTTTAGTTTCTCTCTAGAAACTTCTCTCACAGTGCCTTCCTGTGATATGGTTACCTCAGGAGTACAGTAGGCCTCACGCCAGAGGGTGGGTTCCCTAATCCCCTTTCTTGGAGACAATACTCATTTTGTTCGTAGTCCTCTTAAAGTCCCTTACTTGGCTTGGGGTAAGGTAAGTGGCTCCCTTTCCCTTCACAGGGAGCAGAGGAGAAAGTAAAAGACCTCTCTACTCTTATGAATTTTCTGATGTCAGTGAACTTCTTTGAAATGTCTGACTTACCTAGGCTGGGGCGGTGGGCGGGGGTTGATGGATTCTGTCAGAGTCCCACCTGAACATATTTAGCAGCTTTCTTTAGACGCAGGTGTCTTTATTTCACATTCTCTTTGTGTATATAATTGGTAAACAAAATGTGTTGGGAAGAGACCATTTTTTTTCTTTTTACTGATAGGTGCTCTTTCAAAAAAGTTGGAAACTGCTGGTCTATAGAGAAATTGCAAAAAGATAGTTTGTGACATGAAGAACCAGATTTGGCAAAAAAATTTTTTTGAAAACACATTCATGAATTAGCCAATGATTTAATGCCACAGACGTGTAACCATGACATGAGAATCTTTACAATTTGAAATATATACATACATACATATATATATTTTTTTTTTCTGAAATGAAGAGAGCAGAATGTACTGGCCTTGACATCTAATGAAAAGTTCTGAAAAAATGCTCACTCCATAGATATATGATTTCTAAATATCTCCAAGGTTAATCTAAAAGCTGTTCACATCTTATTTCAGATTTCAGGTAACTAGACCAAGCAGGCTTTGGCACCAACTTGTATATACTTGATTTAGCTTATAAATGTACAGGCTAAATAGATGCTCCCTGGTGGGAAGCAAAGTAGAAAATATCAGCGATCAAGCCAAACTGAGAAACCCTTCTCAGCAGGGATATGGTACACAATTGTCACCTGAGGAGGGCTGCCCCAGAGGCAGGAGGCCAAGGCAAATGCCTTGGTAAGTCAGAGCGCAAACATAGGCATGACATTAAAAGCGTTTAAAGACGATACCAAGTTTTGTTCTGGAAATAGCTGCCTATAGTATAAACTATTGTGAATTAAGTGTTACAGCCTAAGTGAGGGGCTTTTGAAAGGGAGAGCATTTATCTTTTCACCCCCTGCCCCAGCAGAGGACCTGGTACAATACACTTCTATCTGTGGGTGGACCAAACACACGAACGATACAGCGGGGAGGCGTTCACCCCAGATGGAGCAACGTCCTCCATGCAGGTTGTGGAAGATCGGACCATTTTAGTACATTTCCCCTGATAAACATTTAGCCCAATCTCAAAAACCAAAAACGATGACATTCGCAGCTTCCTAAAACACAAATAAACCATTGACATTTCTATAGACAGAAGTCAAGGCCCAGGAAACTTATTTCCAATGTAGTCTCTCCAGCTTCAGCAAGAGCCTTAACTCTACTTGTTGACGGGACGTGCCAAGAAGACATTTTTAATCAACAAGATCACATAACTCGAATCAAGTTGATGTGTGAAATGTCTGATGTTTATTTTATCTGTGCTTTGCATTGAGTTAAAACTTTGCTGCCAGAGACCTGGGCCAAGCAGTCTTCTTTCACAGCTGTGTCTCTACAAAGCGATTTCACAAAGACAGGATGTTGTCCTAAAAAAAGAGGCTTTTGGTTCTGCTGGACAGGCCAGCAGCTGGTGGAGTGTCACAAACAAACCAGAAAAGTATGTTCAGGGATGCCAGCTCACTAGGGAAGCTGGGGCTACAGCTTCAAAGGCAGAGCAGCAGTGAATAGGGGGAGGGAAATGGCAGTAAATAATGTGAGGAGGTTGTTGATTTCATAGAGGGCCCAGGAAAGCAAAGGCTGGAAATAGTAAGAGTCTTGGGACAGGAGCTGCCTGATGCTGGGAGCATAGAGGAATGCAAAGTCAGCCCAGAGTGGAGACTGGTCTTTACTGGGTCTCACAGAAACGTGGAAATAACTGAGCACAGACAATAAATTTGTTTCCCAGATCTGAAAAAAATCCCATTTGACTTAGTTGTGCTAACATCAGGAATATGGTGGTAGTCATGGTAATAGTAATTGCTGTTGTTCAGTCACTCAGTCCTGTCCAACTCTTTTGCAACCCCATGAACTATAGCCCTCCAGGCTCCTCTTCTGTGGGATTTTCTAGGCAAGAATACTGGAGTGGGTTATCATTTCCTTCTCCAGGGGATTTTCCTGACCCACGGATTGAACCCAATGCCTTGCATCTCCTGCATCGCAGGCAGATTTTTTACCAACTGAACCACTGGGGAAGGCCCCACACCCCCTGTTCCAAATAACCCATAGAGGCTAATTTACTCAACATTATTTTAGGTTGGGGGAAAGGTTGATAATAAACACCATGAAGATCCTTCCATGTGTTGGTTTGGATAATATAGTACATCATACACTGGAATACGAGGCACCTATTGAAAAGAATGAGGGTGATTTTAAATGAGCTCTTACGGTTGGTTTCTAAGATATGTTACTTTACAAAGTAAGATTACAAAGAATGTGTACAAAGAGTGTGCACAATACACTGTCGGTGAAAGAGTAAGAAAGTGGGGTGAGAATATAGTAATTGGCAGATATTTATTGAGCCTTCATTCCCAGGTGCTATACTAAGTGCTTTTCATGCATTCTCCCATCATCATGCTTTTTGGGAGACTCTGAGATGAAGAGTTGCATTATTCTCAAATACAGGGGAGGAAACTGAGACTCAGGGGTAGGAAGTAACTCATCCTAAATCCACAGCCAAGGCATGAAAGTTAACATGTGACTCTAGTTCATCTAGCTTGAAAGCATGTTCTGTAAGCCATGGTTTTTTTCAATTCCCCAATTAAAAAAAAAAAAAGAAATGCTGCAGTGACAGGGGAAAAGAACGGCCCCTCCAATTAAATGGTTTGGGTCAACCAGATTTCATATAAGAGGTATTTTAACCCCCACCTCTCATCACACACATAGATCACTCCCAGTTGAGTTATAGATCAATAAAGCTTTTAGAAGAAAACCCAGGAGGACATCTTCAGGCCCTCAGAGTGGGTAACAGGCCCTTACACAGGGCAAAAAAATCATAAACCATTAATAATAAAGTTGATAAATTAGATAACTGTCATCCCTCAGTATCCATGGGGGATGGTTCTAGAAACTGCCATAAATGCCAAAATCTGCAGATGCTGAAGTCCCACAGGCAGCCCTTCACAGCCTCGGATTCTGCTTCCTAGGATTCAGTCAACCATGGATTGTAAACGTAGTACTACCTGTGTAAGTATTGGAAAGAACTCTGTGTACAAGTGGACTCATATAGCTCAACTTATGTTGTTTAAGGGTCAATTGCAGATTAAAATTAAGAACTTCTACTCATGAAAAGACACTATTGAGAAAGTAAAAAGGCAGCCCACAAGATGGAAGAAAATATTTGTAATACATATTGAAGTAATATCCAGAATATATAAAGAACTTTTGCAAATTGATAAGAAAAGGAGAAAAAATCCAGAAGAAAATAAGCAAAATACTTGAATAGACACTTCACAAAAAAGAATATCCAAATGACCAGCAAGCTTATGAAAAATGACATAAGTTGTCAGTTATCAGGAAAATTCAAATTAAAACCAATATGCATGCTAACAACATATCCAACAGAATGACCAAATTTTAAAAGATGGGAAATGCCTAGTATCAGCAAGGATGCGAAGCAACCAGAACTCTCATAAGCTGCCAGTAGTGAAATTGGTTCGTGAACATTGGAAAACATTTTGGTAGTATTTACTACAGATAAATATATACATACTGTATATATATCTTCACTCCTAGTACAGATCCAACAGAAATGTGTATATGTGTTCACTGAAAGATACACATGAGAATATTCATAGCAATGCTATTCGTAACACCTGAAAGCAAAAAACAACCCAAATGCTCATAACAATAGAATGGAAAAATAAATGATAGTATATTCATAACATAACAATGGGAATAATGAACTGCTACCACATAAAACAATCTAAGGATCAATTCTACAAATGTTGTATTGAATGATAATAATCAGACACAAATGAATATTATGTATGTTTCCATTAATGAAAGAAAGAAAAGAGACAAAATTCTTCTATGCTATTAGAATCCAGATTAGTGGATACCTGGAGAAGGCTGTAGGAACTGGACTGGGTACCAGGGAGACTGGACTTCTCAGGTGTGTGACATTCTGTCTATTGATCCATGTGCTGGCTGCAAAGGTGTATTCATGCGGTGAAAATGTATTGGGGTATGCACTCATAGAATCATCTGGCTATGCCATACCAAACCACCACCATGCCCAGTGCAGGCAGTAGGCATGTACTTCGCACTGGCTGGTGGTGGGCAGAGTTCTGGGTTGTGCTGGGCTGGCCTTGGCTGTAAGCTGTGAGATGAGAGCAAGGCTCTCCCCACATGTCTCTTCCATTAACTGGCCACTGTCTGAGGCATGTTCTTTTAAAGTGAAAGGCGGGATCACAAGAGGGGTGAAAGAAAATACACAGGTCTCCTAAGGTCTAGGCTAGGAACTAGTGTTCTTTGCTGCTCACATTCCATTGGCCAAAGTACATCACGTGGCCAAGCCCAGCATCAGTGGGGAAATGGGCTCACCTCATGGAAGTCAATGAGAGGAGTGAATATTAGTGAATAATAATCTCATTCAAGAGACGTATCATATTTATCATAGGTGCAGTTTTCTGTATGAATTTCATGTTTCAAAATAGTTTTTTTAAGGAAACAAAGAAGGCATAGAAACAGCTGTTCTCCCCTGTCCTCATCCCTCATTCCTCTTGGCCCTTAATGGGGAAGGGATGTGCTTATGAAAATTCTCCATATAAGCACAGTGAAAAAAGGAAGGAAGGAAGGACATGCGCTTCTAGCACACAATGCACTTCCTGTCTGCTGGGCCCAGAGAAATGTGATCAGCCCCCTGCCAGTTCATGGCTTCCTGTGGATGCAGCTCAAGGACCACCCAGCTTCCCTAGTTCCTGCTCCTCACCATCAGTGGCCCCCTTTTATAGTCAGATTGCTTAACAAAGGCAGAATCTTTTTCAACCAGAAAGAAGGAGCTGAATATTTATTTACTGTTTTTTTTTTTTTTTAAGGAGAAAATCAAGCAAAAATTTAATAAAATGTATACATGGGGGAGTGGAGGAGGGCATGGCAACCCACTCCAGTACTCTTGCCTGGAGAATCCCATGGGCAAAGGACCTGGCAGGCTACAGTCCATAGGGTCACACAGAGTCAGAAATGACTGAAGTGACTTGCAGATACATGGGGGAGACCCAGAAAAACTGAGTAGTACATCAGAATAGCTGAATCCCTCACCTTAAATACCATCTTCAGCTAAAGACAAAAGAGGATATTGGGAAACAAGTGAATATAACAAAAAGGGAGCAGACTCGCACAGGAAACAAACTAGTGGCCACCAGTGGAGAGAGGGCAGGAAGAGGGGCAATACAGGGGTAGGGGAGTAAGAGCTAAGAACCACCAGGTACGAAACAAACGACAAGGAGAGATCACACAACACGGAACTATAGGCAACATTCTATAATAACTGTAAATGAAGTATAACCTTTAAAAGTTATGAGTCACTGTATTGGCAGGACTGATGTTGAAGCTGAAACTCCAATATTTTGGCCACCTGATGCTAAGAGCTGACTCATCTGAAAAGACCCTGATGCTGGGAAAGATTGAAGGCAGGAGGAGAAGGGGATGACAGATGATGAGATGGCTGGATGGCATCACCGACTCGATGGACGTGAGTTTGGGTAACCTCAGGGAGTTGGTAATGGACAGGGAGGCCTGGCATGCTGTGGTTCATGGGGTCTCAAAGAGTTGGACACGACTGAGCGACTGAACTGAACTGATATTGTACACTTGCAACCTACACAACATTGTACAGTAACCATGTGCCATTTTTCTTTAAGATGATGGGTGGTCTGCCTGAGCCAGCGCGTGAAAGTGGTTCTACTTACTGATGTGGGGGAAGACTGATGGAGAGAACAGTTTTGAGTATCAAGATCGCTGACTGTGTAAGTTGTAAGATATTGGTGAGACAGCCAAATGAAGATGGAATGGCTATGGCAGACTAGACTCAGCACAAATCCCATTTGGAGATCAAGTATGGGAGCCAATGATTTACAAGCAAATGTGAGCTTACTTACCAACTTAGACCATTGGGATGTTATCATAAGAATACCATAGGCTGGGTGGCTTACACAACACTCAATTTTTTACCCTCTGGAGTCCAGGAAGTCCAAGATCAAGGCACCAGTGGAGTAGGGGTCTAGTGAGGACCTGCTTCCTAGATCATAGATAGTTGTCTTCTCACTATGTCCTCACGTGGTGAAAGGGGCAAGAAATCTCTCTGGGGTCCCTTTTGTAAGGTCACTAATCTCATTCATAAAGGCGCCACTCTCATGACCTAGTCCAGTTCAGTTCAGTCACTCAGTCGTGTCCAACTCTTTGCGACCCTATGGACTGCAGCACGCCAGGCCTCCCTGTCCATTGCCAACTCCAGGAGTTTACTTAAACTCATGTCCATTGAGTCGGTGATGCCATCCAACCATCTCATCCTCTGTCATCCCCTTCTCCTCCTGCCTTCAATCTTTCCCAGCATCAGGGTCTTTTCAAATGAGTCAGTTCTTCATATCAGGTAACCAAAATATTGGAGTTTCAGCTTCAGCATCAGTCCTTCCAATGAATATTCAGGACTGATTTCCTTTAGGATGGACTGGTTAGATCTCCTTGCAGTCCAAAGGACTCTCAAGAGTCTTCTCCAACACCACAGTTTAAAAGCATCAATTCTTTGGCACTCAGCTTTCTTTATAGTCCAACTCTCACATCCATAGATGACTACTGGAAAAACCATAGCTTTGTTTTTCTTTAATATAAATTTATTTATTTTAATTGGAGGCTAATTACAATATTGTATTGGTTTTACCATACATCAACATGAATCCGCCATGGGTATACACATGTTCCCCATCCTGAAGCCACCACTGCCCCTCCCCGTACCATCCCTCTGGATCATCCTTTGTTGGCAAAGTAGTGTCTCTGCTTTTTAATATGCTGTCTAGGTTGGAGAAGGCAATGGCACCCCACTCCAGTACTCCTGCCTGGAAAATCCCATGGATGGAGGAGCCTGGTAGGCTGCAGTCCGTGGGGTCGCTCAGAGTCGGACAGGATTGAGCGACTTCACTTTCACTTTTCACTTTCATGCATTGGAGAAGAAAATGGCAACCCACTCCGGTATTCTTGCCTGGAGAATCCCAGGGATGGGGGAGCCTGGTGGGCTGCTGTCTATGGGTTCGCACAGAGTCAGACACAACTGAAGCGACTTAGCAGCAGGCAGGCAGGCTAGGTTGGTCATAACTTTTCTTCCAAGGAGGAAGCGTCTTTTAATTTCATGGCTGCAGTCACCATCTGCAGTGATTTTGGAGCCCCCCCAAAATAAAGTCTGTCACTGTTTCCACTGTTTCCCCATCTATTTGCCATGAAGTCATGGGACCAGATGCCATGAGCTAAACACCTCCCAAAGGCCCAACCATCTCATACCATCAAACTGGGGGTTAGGATTTCAATAAAGGACTTTGAGGGAACACAAACATTCAGTCTATAACATTTACACTTAGAACACTTTAGGAGAAAGGTAGCTCAGGGAGAACGGGAGGGGAGGGGTGAGAAGTGGGCTCCACAATGGCTAGAAGGTCACTGCACTTAGAGTAAGGAAGACAAAGAGGGGCCAGCAAAGCACTCTGCCAAGGAAGACCAGGGGAGAGAGGGGCCATTTCAAGAAGGTGGGATGCCCATCTGGTCCAGTATTGCGCAGATGAGGATGGAAGCATCAAGCTGTACTGATAAGTGAAGAGCGAGACACGCAAGCCTCTGTAGAGTGTATTATCATTGGTGTTTTAGAAAAGTGTGTGGGGGAGAGAGAACGTTTTAGCTGATCTGCAGGTTTACTGTGTAATAGCTCTGGAAGAACCTGGTAACAAGGGCTACTCCCAGAACGGCGAACCAGAGTGGGGTGGGCTGGAAGGTTTTTCACTGTGGATCATACCTTTTAGTTGCCTTTACGATCTTGTGTGATGTGACTATATTACTACTAAAAACTACAATGAAAAAGAAAGAAAAGTGCCCCCCTTCATAGAGTTGCTGTGAGAACAGCAATGCATTTGTGATGTGTTTGGGATGAAGACTGAATGAGATGATGCACGGGAAACTGCTCAGCTCAGCCCTTAGCCCTGAGGTTGTGCTTCTACAGGAAACAGCAGAGAAAGCCTCAGCTTCTGTGTTTGTTTCCTCTGCGTTCTGATGTGACACAGTGACACAAACTGGGCGGCTTAAGACAACAAGTGTATTCTTCTCTCCACCCCATCCCCCATCCACCCACCCCTATTCTCTCCTGAAGGCTCTAGGGCAGGGGTCCCCAAATCCTGGTCTGCAGCCTGTTTGGAACTGGGTCGCACAGCAGATGAGCAGCAGGTGAGAGAGCAAGCAAAGCTTCATCTGCCCTTTCCATTCCTCCCCATCGCCAATATTACTGCCTGAATTATACCCCCCTCCTGTCTATGGAAAAATTGTCTTTCACAAAACCAGTCCCTTGTGCTGAAAAGGTCAGGGACTGCAGCTTGAGGGAAGCCTCCTTCCTGTCTCTTCCAGCTTGGTTGGTGGTGTCAGTCTTGGTGCATCCTTTGCTCGCAGCCGCATCACCCAGCCCCCCACCCTCTCCACCATCACTGGCAGCCTTCCCTGCATGTCTGTCTCCACATGGCCTTCTAATAATGACACCATGGGATTTAGGCCCCAGTCTAATACAGTATGACCTCAGCTTAAGAATATCTGCAAAGACCCAATTTTCAAATAAGGTCGTGTTCACAGGTACTGGGTGGACATGAATTATTTGGGGGGTGGGCGCTATTCAACCCAGCATAGTCTGGCAGGTCAGATTCTCACAGCCACAAACCTATCTCTCAGTCAGAGAGGTAGGTCAGTCACCTCTGTGCCTGGGCCTTGTCTGGATCTCGTCTGTAAAATGAAAGGGTGCATGGTGGCATCCAGCCCCTGAACCCTCTTGAGTAAGTGCAGCGAGACCAGGACTGAGGGCCAGACCCACGCATTTCACATTGCCTTGTGTGAGGGCATGTCTGTGGCTGTCCTGGCAGACGCCCTTGGAACAGCAAGTGGCGAAGATTTCTGAAGTGATGGGTTCCCAGGCTTGACCTTTATGAAAGTTGAACTCCGGGTGAGTCATAGCTAGGAATTATAATAAACAAACCTGGTCCTGCCCAGCCCCTTTGTCACCTAATTCATGGACACCTGCAAACTCACATTCATTTTGAAAGACGCGTCAGAACAAACTGGCTTTGGCACTGCAGATTCCAAGGGACATCTGAGGTCATGAACTAAGCCAATGTGTGCTGAGTCCACCCCCAGGAGCGGCCAGGTGGGCAGGGCTGGGGGTACAGCAGGAGGAGCTTCAGATAGGACTGGGGAGAACCTGCCCCTCCATTTTTCCAGGGCTTCAACCAACATCCAGGTAGGTAATATAATTGCAGTTAAAACAACAATGATGTGATCCTCCTTTTACACAGATCTTAGCTTCTCACAAAAGGTTGTTGCATCTGTTATTTGATTTGATTTGATTCTCAAGAATCCTGAGTAGGTGGAAACTTTGATCTCAGCTTTACAGATGGGGAAATTGAAGCTCAGAGGGATAATGGACTTGCCCAAGACAGCGCTCCCTCCTCAGGCTCTTGGACATCCCTTTGGACCCAGCACATCCAGGGTCTCCCCAGTGCTGCCTTCAGGGGGGCTCATCTGGGACAGTGGTCTTGAGAATCACCAGCTAAACCTCCAACCCCAGCATCCCCTGCCAAGTCGCCATCAAAACGTTAGGTAATAATTTTTCATATGAACATCTTGATTCTTCATTCTCATATAAAGTGTGAAGACATACATCTTTATGTGTGTGTGTTAGTCACTTTGTTGTGTCCAACTCTATGTGACCCCATGGACTAAAGCCCACCAGACTCCTCTGTCCATGGGATTCTCCAGGCAAGAATGCTCGAGTGGGTAGCCATTTCCTTCTCCAGGGGATCTTCCCCAACCAGGGATCGAACCTGGTTCTCCTGCATTGTAGGCAGACTCTTTACCATCTGGGCCACCAGGGAAGCCCCATACAGATTATTTAGAAGATGTTGCTATTTTTTAATGATTTACAACATACAATACAAATAAAAGCAGAGTGCTTACTACGCAAGCACAGGTTCAGGGTAAGTCTAAAAGCCCCCCTTTCTGCAGCTATGCCATTCCTGATGGCCCTTCTGTGGGCTGTCCTGACCCATAGGAGACACACGTGGAAGGCAAGCTCTGATTCTTTCTGTGGGGGAAGGTTGCCCCTGATTTCAGAACACAGATTACAGAAAACAGCCTCACTCCTCCAAGATGAAATTAAGCGATGGGTCCTGCTGAGGACACTGCCCTGCGAGAGACCCTGCCTTGGGTGGGGCAGGGATTGGTTGGACTCCACTGCAGGGCTGCTTTCTAGAGAGGGAGGAGGTTTGGGTATTTGGCCAATTGGGCAAATTAAGACAACTGCATGGCTCTTAGATTAGGTGTTTGGGGTTTGCTTGGGTTATGCTTTAAACAGAGAACAGGCATCAGTTCATCTTGGGGGAGTGGTATTTTATTGTTACAGGACAGATGGACGCTGAGTCTGATTGTCCTTGAGCTGCAACTAAAATTTCAGCCTCAATTCTGTGGCATTTGGGCTTCAGCCAGCTGCTCAACCATAAGAAATCACAGGACAGAGAATGCCTGGGTATCAGAGAAAGGCCTGGGAGGAAGGAAACAGAGGCAAAGCCAAGGACTCACCCAAGTTCCCACAGTTTGTACAAGGAGATTGAACTGTGTGGGAGCAGATACCATGTCTGTCCATGACACAATTTGTCCCCAGCATCCACCAAGGTGCCAGGCAGAGACTGGGTGTCCATGAAGCAAAGTAGGATGGGGAGAGATGAGCATCAGGGCGAGAACACAGGCCTCTGGTTATCTGGACCAGCACTCAAAGATCCGTGTCACCATTCTGAGCTTGACAGAGAGAAGCAAGGAGAGTGCAGTAAGGGATATATGAGGAGCCTGGGGAAGTCAAGACCAAGGCAACAAGGTATAAACAGACATTTAAGAAAGAGAAGGAAAGGATCGGGCAAATCTGAGAGGTCAGGGATTCCGAATGGGGCCACTTTACTGAGTCGGGGTGCTGGTCTGTTCAGGGCCTGACTGATAATGATGGTGACTCAGATGGTGGGAAAAAAGCGACAAATCTGGTCCCCACACACACTTGACATAGCTTCTGAGTGTCAGATCTTCCCATCTTCTCTGCTGGAGTCCTGTGTGAGGAGTGAAGGAGGGGAGCTGGGAAGGATGAGAGGGTAGGCACTCACCCTCGCAGAAGAGGGGAAACAGCAGCCAGCTGCAGACCTGCTCAGCCTGTGACCTTTTGCATTCACTTTCTCTTTTGCCCCTGAGACAGCCCTGTGTGACCCCATTCTACATGTGAGGAAACTGAGTCCTTCTGAACTCTTCTCACATAGCATTTAATTTTGTTGATAAACCAAAGTAAGAAGGATTTCTAGAGTGTTTTAATTTAATAAATACTGGTTTCTTAGTACCTCCAAGGAGAGATCTTCTAATGGGCTCTGCTGATACTGATTGGGGTTGGAAATATTTGAGATCAGAGAAATCTCAGCAGCCTCAGCTCAGTCGCTATTTTATTGAGCATTTACTATGTGCCAAGCACTATCTCTCTACTTTTATTGTCACATTTACCCCTTGCTCACCTAAGAGGCGGAGAAGGTGATGGCATCCCCCTCCAGTACTCTTGCCTGGAAAATCCCATGAACGGAGGAGCCTCGTAGGTTGCAGTCCATGGTGTCGCTAAGAGTCGGACACGACCGAGTGACTTCCCTTTCACTTTTCACTTTCGTGCGTTGGAGAAGGAAATGGCAACCCACTCCAGTGTTCTTGCCTGGAGAATCCCAAGGACGGGGGAGCCTGGTAGGCTGCCATCTCTGGGGTCGCACAGAGTCGGACACGACTGAAGTGACTTAGCAGCAGCAGCACCTAAGAGGAAGATACTATTATCACCTCTAGTTTATAGATGATGAAACCGGTGACTTGAAATACTTTGCCCAAGGTCATCCAATAATAAACAGTGGCTGCAGGATATTTTTATGATATTTCCTTGCCTATGCATGAGACTAACCTATGCCAAATATTGGATCTTTGTGGAGAATAAAAGAAAGGGATCTTGAAGTGACATCATCTGCTAGTGGGGAGGGAGAAGGAGAAGTAGGAAGAGCAGAGAAGAATCAAGAAGGTTATTTTTTGGACAGTAGCTAGGTAAATAAAATTACAGGTTTAAAAACCAAATTTAAACTTCAAAAACTCTGTGTCTAGTTTGTGATCTCTTGAGAACCATATCCCATATCCTCAAATGCCCATATATGTAGAGCTGTAGCTTAGAGTGTGCTCGTGGGTTCATAGGCATGGATAACCAAGGGTACATGGCGGAGATGGGATCTGCCACTTCTGCCTGTTCCTGGGTCTAGTGAAGTGAAAGATACTCAGGTTCTGGTTGTCCAGGAGGGAGCACAGGTAGAAATGCTGAATGTTGGGATGCTGGGGTTTGAGCAGCCTCAGCCTCTGGTACCAGTGAGAGAGGTAGTTCCCCATGGCTTCCAGAGGCCCCGGGGAGGGGAACAGATAAAGCGCTGATAAAGTACACAGCAGCTCTTCCCTGGTGGCTCAGTGGTAAATAACTCACTTGCCAATGCAGGAGATGCATTCAATTCCTGGGTTGGGAAGATCCCCTAGAGAAGGAAATAGCAACCCACACCAGTATTCTTGCCTGGGAAATCCCATGGGCAGAGGAGCCTGGCAGGCTACAGTCCATGGGGTCTCAAAAGAGTCAGACATGACTGAGCAGCTAAACTACAACAACAAAAAGTACATAGCACTCCTGGAGAGACGGGTCCTACTTATCTTTGCATTTCCATGGCCTGGGACATGGGGGACATCTGGTCACACCAGTAGGACCTGTTATCTTCCTCCTGTCTGGACATTATTTCCTTCTAAACATTCTAGGAATAAAGCTGATTTCAGAGGAAAGCTTGGCAGTAACCAGAGGCAAGTCCTGGTCCTTGGCTTCTTACCCTCTCTGACCAGCCCCCATTGAGAGGTGGCAACCTGATGCCCTTCTGCTGTCCCCTCTCACAGACCATCACCACACTCCATCCCTCAGGGAAGCCAGGACTGAGGGACAGAGTCATCTCCAGAGCTCTGTTTCTAGCCATAGACACTAGAGGCCATGACAAGAGAGCTGGTGTGGCCAGGACCCTGCCTCGTTTCTGCACCCAGCAAGCCCTGTCCCAATGTGAGGCCTTTTCCACCGCACCTCCACCCGCTGCAGCCTAAACGCGCTCAACAGCTCAGAGAGTGAGGATCAGCTGGTCTGGGGCCACTGCAGCTGATCAAGTCCAGCTGTTTGCTTGACTTCCAGCTCCTTCCAGACTGGCTGGGTTGTGAGTGGCTGGAGGGAGAGGGGCACCAGTTAGGGGAAGGTGCTGAGAAGGAGGAGGCCCGGCTCTGCTCTCCCTTCTGCTAACTTATTGGCTCAGGGCTTTTCCAGCTGCTGAAACATTTTTCACCTTGACAGAACCCAGATGGTCAAAATTTGTCCAAGAAAAATGCAAGTAACTAGTGGTAGAGCCAGCTTTGTGCTCTTTGCTTTCATCGTGCGCAAGTCAGAGAGGGGCAGGAAATCTGCTGAAAGGCCACGAGTTAACATACGCCTCTGAGGAGATTCGGTTTTGCTTCCTTGCTTTTGCCTATTTGCTACCTGCTCCCTTTCTATCGACTTTTACCTGTCTCCTAAGTTGAATTATATTTTTCTACAGTCCTTAGTTCCCATATTAAAACTCTTGGGTGTTGATGTATGGCAAAGACCATCACAATACTGTAAAGTAATTATCCTCCAATTAAAATAAATAAGTAATAAAAAAATAACTCTTGGAAAAAAACCCAGTGAACTAATTGTTTCCCTTTGCTGTGCGTGTGTGTTTCAATATTCATAAGCAACTTGGCTGAAGACAGACACTTGGTAACAGAAACACAAGAACTTTCCAGAGAAACCCCGAAAAGTGAAACTGAAAGTTGCTCAGTTGTGTCCAACTCTTTGCTACCCCATGGACTATACAGTCCTTGGAATTCTCCAGGCCAGAATACTGGAATGGGTAGACTTTCCCTTTTCCAGGGGATCTTCCCAACCCAGGGATTGAACTGAGGTCTCCCACATTGTGGGTGGATTCTTTACCAGCTGAGCCACCAGGGAAGCCCAAGAATATTGGAGTGGTTAGCCTATCCCTTCTTCAGTGGATCTTCCCAACCCAGGAATCGAACCAGGGTCTCCTGCATTGCAGGCAGATTCTTTACCAACTGAGCTATCAGGGAAGCCCCGAAGGGGATTGGTAAAAGTGCAAGTGAGAGGGACCCAGCCCCTGTCTTCTGCCCGAGCCAACCTGCCCAGCACCTTTCCCTGGGGTTTGTGAGGCTGAGCCCTTCTACCTCCATCCTACCTGCAAACAGATGAAGGCAGGGGACCTGGGACCTGGATCCATGAACACCCAAATCTCCAATGTGGCACACAAGGTACTTCTTAACCCAGTTTCAATCACCTCCTTCAGCCTTATCTCTGGATCCTGCAGACCCCTCCCACTCAGTTTCACACCCCACCCCTTCCACCCCTTATGCCTTGGCCATACCTATCTACCTTCCATACATCTTTTCCTGCCATCTTTTCTCTGCCTTTGTGTGCTAGTTGCTCAGTCACGTCCAGCACTTTGCAACCCCATGGACTATATCCTGCCAGGCTCTGTCCTTGGTATTCTCCAGGAAAGAATACTGGAGTGGGTAACCATTCCCTCTCCAGGGGATCTTCCCAACCCAGGAATCGAACCTGGGTCTTCTGCATTACAAGCCAATTCTTTACCAACTAGTCACCAGGGAAGCCCTAATCAGCTCCTAAAATTCATTCAAGTTCCTACTCAATGTCCAGCTCCTCGGTACTCTTCACCAGACCTTTCCTCCACAGGAAAAGGCAGTCCCTCCCACCCTATCCTGGTGCTCCTCAGCTCTTGGTAAACATCTTTATCATGACACTCAATGCCCCTCATTGTAACTACATGCGTGCCTCTCTCTCCCTACTTGTCTTTGATTTCCATGATGTACAGAAACAGTTTGTTGAACTCTACAACGAGTTTATTTTCTTGATAGTATATCAAAGAAAGTTGGAGCCGATGCAGTGAGGCACTTTTGGATCCACATACCAAATCGATTTTTCCAAGAACTTTGTCAAATTCCACATGAGGGGTGGAGTCCTTAACTTCATTTTTAAATTAAGGAGCAGCTTTAAAAGCAGTAAGTCATGCCGTTGTCTTATTAGTCATTTGCAGCTCAAAATCATTGTAATCAATCCTGTGAATCTTGGAAAGTTTCACATGATATCAGCTTGTTGCTGAAACTGGGATGGGCTGAGAGGCATCCTTGGCTGAAGGTTCTGGGTGCTGCTGGTCAAGTCAGGGGCCGGAAGGAACACTTCAGAGAAGAAGAAAACAATTCTACTGTTGTAGAATTATTATTGTCACTTTCTGTTTGCTTGTTTAGACTTTCTGTACTCCACAAGTATCACTTTTGTAAAAAGGAAAAGCAATACATTTTTAAAGTACAAAACAACAAGCAATTAGGTTGATGAAAACCATAAAAACTCCATGAGAAGAAGGGGAGGAAACCTGAGACATTGACCGTAGACACTTCTGCCCCTGAGACCTGCAGCTTGACCCCTGGACAAGAGGCCTGATTGCCGTCACGCCTAAGTCACGAGGTTAGACTCCTGGGGTGGGGAGGCAACAAGAGAAACTCAGGAGCCCCTCCTTTAGTCAGCATCACATGCTCCTGTTCTCACTGCTCAGCCAGCCACAAATGTCCCCATGGGAGCACCAGAAAATCACACAAAATCATGCTGTTTGGGGTCTCGGCCCAGCTCTGGCACGTACAGCTCTAGGATCTTAGACAAGTGGCTGCTCCCAGGTTTCCTCACCTCTTTGGGGGTCATGTATCTGCCTCCCAGGACATCTGTGTCAAGGGCTATAAATTACATGGCCAGTGCATGAGCATCAGGTGTTACTGGAATTCCTGTTGGTTCTAGAAGGAGATGGGACTGAGGCCCGGATGAGCAAGGTGTTTACAGGTTCACAATGTTTTGTGAGCTGAAAAATAGTCGAATCTCCACAACTGTATAGGAGGCACTATTATCATTATTCAGCAGTTACGAATGCTAAAACCAGGCACCGAAAAGTGAAGCACATCACCAGACTTGTCGCAGTTAGGAGCAGAGGGGCTGGAATCTAAACCAGGGCCACTGACGGTGGAGCCTGTGTTAGCAATCCATGTTGCTGGTGTTTAGTGGTTCAGTCATGGCCAACTCTTTTGTGACACCATGAACTATAGACCACCAGGCTACTCTGTCCATAAGATTCTCCAGGCCAGAATACTGGAGTGGGTTGCCATTTCCTGCTCCAGGGAATCTTCCTGACCCAGGGACCTAACCTGCATCTTTTGTATTGGCAGGCCTAATCTTCACCACTGAGCCACCTGGGAAGCCATGGCCTGTACTTAAACACACACACACGTGCACGCACATGCGCCTCCTTTGTATTCCAAACACACCCCCCAGATTCTACACGAGTTCTGCAGTTTCAAGCCTGAATTTTGTTTCTTTGAAACCTAATTGACCTAAGAAACTGCTAACGATTCATTTAATACTGTTTATATTATTTTGATTCCTCCCCATGACCATGTATTGTAAGAATTAATAAAAAGACATATTACTCCTCTTTGGTAGAACTGTGCTTCAAAACAAAAGTCTTAAAATTTAATGGAAATTAAAAAATCCTTTGCCAATCACAGGTTTTGGAGCCTTATTTATCTAATGCCCTGGCTGGTGGGGATATTTCCAATTCACTTTGGAATCAAGCCTGGGTTTCCTGATTTCCCCACCTCCAGCTTTCAGCCTCTGTGGCCAAAGCCAACCCAGCCCCTTCCTGTGGTTTCCAGTTCAGCCTGTGGTTTCCAGCTCAGCTGCCTGGTGGAGGGAGGAGGGGGAAAGAGAAGGAGGGAGGAGGGCTGAGTGGGAGGAGTGGGGAGGAGAAAGGGGAAGGGGAGAGGAGAGGGAGGATGGCAGTCTTGGGCCCCAGCCAGGGGAAGCTGAGCCTGGGCCCTTCCAGCAGGGCCCCCCATGCTTGCTGAAAGCAGGGTCAGGTCATAGCCAAGTCCTCCAAACACCTAGATATGGAGGCCTGGGCAAAGCGAAAATACAGAAAGAGGTCAAGATATGAGGGATGGCAGGCTCACAAAAGGGCAAGTGAGCTCTGGATGACCCCATTGGGAGGACTCGGGCACCGGCCGGACAGGCAGGGATGGGGGCCCTGAATCTCTGGCCTCAGTGCCTCCAGTAGTGTCCCATCTGCTTTCCTTCCAGGGTCCAGAGGAGTCTGAGGGGAGGGGCCCACGAGCCTGGCCCCACCCTGCCTGAACCTGGGTGCAGGCTGACTTCTGCAGGCAGCTTAAATTCAGTTTCTGGAGAAACACAAACACACTCTCATGCACTATTCCTGCAGTGCAGAAGGAGGAACGGGAGGTAGCTGTGTTTACCCACTTAGCAATGACATTTTAATTTCTCAAAAAACACTCCCTGACAGACCCGCGCTGAGCCCTACCCAGGGAGCCCAGCCTGGCTAATAGACCAGGTCGGGGGCAGCTGGAGCCTGTCAGAGTGACTTGCTGGTGGAGGATTCATTAACCAGCCATCTTCTGTCTCCTGAGACCTTAGAACTGGGATGGTCTGTATACAATGTGCTGAGTGTGGAGAGTAATCTCTATGAAGCCATCACGGACCACAGAATCCCTCCAATAGAAAGGGACCACAGCCCCCGTGGAATATTTTCTTTGCTGCCTCTTCTGCAAACAGGCAGTCAGAGTATTTGGCTTTCTTCTCTGGCTACCTTCAGGTCATGATCAGGACTGGGCTTAGTCACTGATGCTATAAATGTTTTCCCTGGCTGGAGAAAATTCCCTCATATTAACCAGGAAGCAATGAATGAGAAGCCTTTCTGCTCCTGCATTAGATGCTGCACAAGAATAAAACAAGCACTGAAATACTATCTCTTTGAAACCTCAGGGGTCTAAATATTTACCAAGAGTGTGACTGACATTCTCTCCTTTGGCACAGCCAGCATTCACTGGGTGTTGGGAATAGGAATGGTGCCTATGCAGACCCTTGGGAGAAGGGGAGGCCTCCTCCAGGGAAAACAGTGGTCCTCCTCACCCCTCAGCCCCAGCTTTCAAATGGAAGTCCCAGCTCCCCACGATCTTAGACTTTCCATCCCCCTATCCTTGATGTAACTTGGAGACAGACTCTTCGGCTACACATCCTACACAGAGCTTGCGACTCTGTTTACATGAGACTTCTCGGAGTTTTCCAAATGCACAGGCTGTTTCTCATGACTTGGGTCTATACTCATTGCTCCACCTGGCATGCCCTTTCCAGAAGAAGGTCCTTATTGGTAGCTTTAGGTACACTTCTAGGTCAAAGATGATGAAAAAACTTCATCTGGGATGCCAGTTTTGGAATGACCACATCCAAGCTGTGAGGTGATTTGATGGATTAAGTCATTTTTCCTTTTCCACCTTGTATCATGAATATATGAATAGCTTGTTCCCCTTCCCCTGCTAATCCCTAGGTTCCTTAGGTAGTGACTGTATCCCTAGGTAGTGACTGTATCCTCTGGATACAAAGGGATATTGCTCCTTGCTTGAAGTCAGTGCTGTCAAGGTGGCTGAACTGAATTTCTTTCCTGGGGGCAGCTACCTGAAGGTAGACAGCTTGGATACTCCTCATAACCAGTGTACTTTGAAAGAGGGCTGGTGGATTCTGCATTCCTGCACTGGGGAAGAAGCTTCTTCTGGGCAGGTATCAGGGCTAATAGGGACAAAGGGCGACTTTCTGGCTTGGGAGAGCTGGTGGTAGGGCCAGACAAAACAGAAAAACCCAATTAAGTTGAACGTGAGTATATCCCCAATATGGCATGAGACATGTTGTTGCTATTATTATCGTTGTTGTTCAGTTGCTCAGTTGTGTCTGATTCTTTGTGACCCCATGGACTGCAGCACTCCAGGCTTCTCTGTCTTTCACCATCTCCGGGAATTTGCTCACATTTCATGTCCATTGAGATGGTGATGCCATCCAACCATCTAATCTTCTGTCTGGTGTCCCCTTCTCCTGATACTTATGCTAAAAAATTGCTCATTATTTATCTGAAATTCAGATTTAACTCAGTGTCCTGTATTTTTATTTGCTAAATTTGGCAACTCTAGATGGGCGTGCCAGAAAGAAGCTTCTGGAGATCATCTCCACAGGTTTTCTAGGCCCAATTCTGTCCATTAACCTGTGTCTGTAGGGAGGAATAGCTGGGGAAGCGGTGGTGGGGTGGGGGCAAGGATGAGCCCAGTCAAGCTGACACCCTTCTGTGGTTGTTCACAACTCCCAAGTCTCCTGGTGCTTGCAGATGAGGCTGTCTGATGTTCTACCTCCAGGACCCTCCTGGGCCCAGCTTACTGTAACAGCCAGCTTCAGTGAGACCCAGGCAGGGGGAGCTGTGCATAGGCACTTCAGGAAGCCCCCAAATGGCTTTTTAGTGTGTTCAGCTATAAGCTTCATTGGGGGACCAAGTCTGTCCATTTCATCACTGGATGGCCAGTGCCTTGCACAGTACTTGACATGAAATAGATGCGTAATAAGCATTTACTGAATAAATAAGAGTTTGGTGCTGCTGGGCTTTCTTCACCTATGATTATCCTTACCTCACCCACAGTGATATAAATGTGGAAAAGAGGAATCGGCTTCCAGCCTTTCCTTTACAGAAGTCATCACTAATTTCCATTACCCAGCAAACTGTCCAAGTGCATTAGGCTGATTTGGATTTAAAATCCATTAGTAAATCTTCAGGGAACCCAGCTACTAGAAAAAGCAATATAAAACTGCATCTTCTTAAGTTAATTTATTTCCATTTAAAGGGTAATTAATACTTTTCATTGATGTGAGTTTAGAAAACAGGGAGAAGTGTCAGGGAAGAGGAAGAGCCCATCCAGTCTCAGGACCTCAGGAAGACTGAGTTATTACAGGAACACTGAGTCACACCTGTTTTGTGGCATCTGCCTTCTCTCTTCCCTCTCCACTCACAGTTGCTGGATACCTTTCTTTTCTTCAGTTTTCTCTTTTTCTTTCCTTGCCAAAAACTCTGATGGAGGATACAGCCTAATCCTGGATTCTGAGGTGTGACCAAAAGTAGCTCCAGATTTGGAGACTAGGGGAATGGAGAGGGTACCAGCCAGAACTTAGTTGCGAACAACAGAAACTGATTCTGGCTCCCTAAGAAGAAACAAAATTTATATATTTTTAGAGCTCACTGAATCAATGAAAGGACTGGAAAACCAGTCTTAGAAAATAGGTGGGACCAAGAGAGGCTGGTCACACCACTAGAACAGCCTGGTCAGGTTGAAGTGAAAGCAGCTCAATGACTGGCTACTTGCGGCAGTGCCCTCCTCCACTCCTGCTATGAATAATCTCTAGCCTTGTCTCACTCTCAGGAACCAAAATCCCTTGCAGATGGTGTAAATGACCATGTCTAAGTCATGGAAGCATGCCCCAGTCACGAGGGGGCAAGTGTGGGAACACCTAGCCCCCTTCAGACTCACATTTATTGGAATTTTTTCCAAATAGGATAAGGGATCAGATAATAGGAAAGCCAGTGAGAAAGAGAGTGCAAATGATCCCTCTGGTGGCATTAAAGTGGAGACAGCAGGAGGGACAGCAGGTTTGTAGGGTAGGACATTGAGTTCAGTGAACAGACTGAGTGTGAGATGTTCACGGGCATCCAGGTGGAGCTGTGGAGAGAGGGTGACAGTGAAGATGCTGATCTGGGAACTATCTTCAAAGAGATGACAGGCTACTGGAATAGCATCTTTCCCTGGACCACGGTGGCTTCTCCAGCCATCCTTGCATTCCACATCTTTTTTTTTTTTTAATTTTACTTTTTAACTTTACAATACTGTATTGGTTTTGCCATATATCAAAATGAATCCACCACAGGTATACATGTGTTCCCCATCCTGAGCCCTCCTCCCTCCTCCCTCCCCCCTCCCCATACCATCCCTCTGGGTCGTTCCAGTGCACCAGCCCCAAGCATCCAGTATCCTGCATCAAACCTGGACTGGTGACTCATTTCATATATGGTATTATACATGTTTCAATGCCATTCTCCCAAATCATCTCACCCTCTCCCTCTCCCACAGAGTCCAAAAGACTGTTCTATACATCAATATCTCTTTTGCTGTCTCGTTCACAGGGTTATTGTTACCATCTTTCTAAAATCCATATATATGCGTTAGTATACTGTATTGGTGTTTTTCTTTCTGGCTTACTCCACTCTGTATAATAGGCTCCAGTTTCATCTACCTCATTAGAACTGATTCAAATGTATTCTTTTTAATGGCTGAGTAATACTCCATTGTGTGTATATACCACTGCTTTCTTATCCATTCATCTGCTGATGGACATCTAGGTTGCTTCCATGTCCTGGCTATTATAAACAGTGCTGTGATGAATATTGGGGTACATGTGCCTCTTTCAATTCTGGTTTCCTCAGTGTGTATGCCCAGCAGTGGGATTGCTGGATCATAAGGCAGTTCTATTTCCAGTTTTTTAAGGAATCTCCACAGTGTTATCCATAGTGGCTGTACTAGTTTGCATTCCCACCAACAGTGTAAGAGGGTTCCCTTTTCTCCACACCCTCTACAGCATTTATTGCTTGTAGACTTTTGGATCGCAGCCATTCTGACTGGCGTATAATGGTACCTTACAGTGGTTTTGATTTGCATTTCTCTGATAATGAGTGATGTTGAGCATCTTTTCATGTGTTTGTTAGCCATCTGTATGTCTTCTTTGGAGAAATGTCTATTTAGTTCTTTGGCCCATTTTTTGATTGGGTCATTTATTTTCCTGGAATCTTTAATAACTGAGTTCTTTGGAAAAGCCCAGGACATGAAGGCAAGGGTCCTGCAGAAGATTATGGTTTGGCAGAGTCCTCTTTTCCCAGAAGTCCCAGCTTCTGGCTTGAGTGTCTGATCATGAGAAATGACTAGCAAATAGAAGAAGCTAATCTGGCTGGGACCAGAATGTAAGGACGGCTTTGATGACAGCTGATGGGAAATAACCTAGAAGAATCGCTCCTTCTTTTAGGGATCCAAAGCCTTAATTTCCAGGTTCAACTCAAGCAGGAAAAACCTCAAGGATAGCCCAGGAGTTCTGGAATTTCAGAAGCCTGAAGCCTGTGCCGGGAGACTTCAGTTCAGTTCAGTCACTCAGTCATGTCCTACTCTTTGCGACACCATGAATCACAGCACACCAGTCCTCCCTGTCCATCACCAACTCCCAGAGTTCACTCAGACTCATGTCCATCAAGTTGGTGATGCCATCCAGCCATTTCATCCTCTGTTGTCCCCTTCTCCTCCTGCCCCCAATCCCTCCCAGCATCAGGGTCTTTTCCAATGAGTCAACTCTTCACATGAGGTGGCCAAAATATTGGAGTTTCAGCTTTAGCATCAGTCCTTCCAATGAACACCCAGGACTGAACTCCTTTACGATGGACTGGTTGGACCTTCTTGCAGTCCAAGGGACTCTCAAGAGTCTTCTCCAACACCACAGTTCAAAAGCATCAATTCTTCTGCACTCAGCTTTCTTTATAGTCCAACTCTCACATCCATACATGACCACTGGAAAAATCATAGCCTTGACTAGATGGACCTTTGTTGGCAAAGAAATGTCTCTGCTTTTCAATATGCTATCTAGGTTGGTCATAACTTTCCTGCCAAGGAGTAAGTGTCTTTTAATTTCATGGCTGCAATCACCATCTGCAGTGATTTTGGAGCCCAGAAAAATAAAGTCTGACACTGTTTCCACTGTTTCCCCATCTATTTGCCATGAAGTGAAGGGACCAAATGCCATGATTTTAGTTTTCTGAATGTTGAGCTTTAAGCCAACTTCTTCACTCTCCTCTTTCACTTTCATCAAGCATCAAGAGGCTTTTTAGTTTCTCTTCACTTTCTGCCATAAGGGCGGTGTCATCTGCATATCTGAGGTTATTGATATTTCTCCTGGCAATCTTGATTCCAGCTTGTGCTTCCTCCAGCCCAGCATTTCTCATGATGTACTCTGCATATAAGTTAAATAATCAGGGTGACAATATACAGCCTTGAAGTACTCCTTTTCCTATTTGGAACCAGTCTGTTGTTCCATGTTCAGTTCTAACTGTTACTTCCTGACCTGCATACAGATTTCTCAAGAGGCAGGTCAGGTGGTCTTGTATTCCCATCTCTTTCAGAATTTTCCACAGTTTATTGTGATCCACACAGTCAAAGGCTTTGGCATAGTCAATAAAGCAGAAATAGATGTTTTTCTGGAACTCTCTTGCTTTTTCCATGATCCAGTGGATGTTGGCAATTTGATCTCTGGTTCCTCTGCCTTTTCTAAATCCAGCTTGAACATCTGGAAGTTCACGGTTCACATATTGCTGAAGCTTGGCTTGGAGAATTTTGAGCATTATTTTACTAGCATGTGGGATGAGTGCAGTTTTGTGGTAGTTTGAGCATTCTTTGGCATTGCCTTTCTTTGGGATTTGAATGAAAACTGACCTTTTCCAGTCGTGTGGCCACTGCTGAGTTTTCCAAATTTGCTGGCATATTGAGTGCAGCACTTTCACAGTCTCATCTTTCAGGGTTTGAAATAGCTCAACTGGAATTCCATCACCTCCACTAGCTTTGTTTGTAGTGATGCTTTCTAAGGCCCACTTGACTTCCCATTCCAGGATGTCTGGCTCTAGGTGAGTGATCACACCATCATGATTATCTGGGTCATGAAGCTCTTTTTTGTACAGTTCTTCTGTGTATTTTTGCCACCTCTTCTTAATATCTTCTGCTTCTGTTAGGTTCTTACCATTTCTGTCCTTTATTGAGCCCATCTTTGCATGAAATATTCCCTTGGTATCTCTAATTTTCTTGAAGAGATCTCTACTCTTTCCCGTTCTGTCGTTTTCCTCTATTTCTTTGCATTGATCACTGAGGAAGGCTTTCTTATCTCTCCTTGCTGTTCTTTGGAACTCTGCATTCAAATGGAAATATCTTTCCTTTTCTCTGCTTTTTGCTTTTCTTCTTTTCACAGCTATTTATAAGGCCTCCCCAGACAGCCATTTTGCTTTTTTGCATTTCTTTTCCATGGGGATGGTCTTGATCCCTGTCTCCTGTACAATGTCACGAACCTCCGTCCATAGTTCATCAGGCACTCTGTCTATCAAATCTAGTCCCTTAAATCTATTTCTCACTTCCACTGTATAGTCATAAGGGATTTGATTTAGGCCATACCTGAATGGTCTAGTGGTTTTCCCTACTTTCTTCAATTTAAGTCTGAATTTGGCAATAAGGAGTTCATGATACAAGCCACAGTCAGCTCCCAGTCTTATTTTTGCTGACTGTATAGAGCTTCTCCATCTTTGGCTGCAAAGAATATAATCAATCTGATTTCGGTGTCGACCATCTGGTGATGTCCATGTGTAGAGTCTTCTCCTGTGTTGTTGGAAGAGGGTGTTTGCTATGACCAGTGCGTTCTCTTGGCAAAACTCTATTAGCCTTTGCCCTACTTCATTCCGTACTCCAAGGCCAAATTTGCCTGTTACTCCAGGTGTTTCTTGACTTCCTACTTTTGCATTCCAGTCCCCCATAATGAAAAGGACATCTTTTTTGGGTGTTAGTTCTAAAAGGTCTTGTAGGTCTTCATAGAACCATTCAACTTCAGCTTCTTCAGCATAACTGGTTGGGGCATAGGCTTGGATTACCATGATATTGAATGGTTTGCCTTGGAAATGAACAGAGATCATTCTGTTGTTTTTGAGGTTGCATCCAAGTACTACATTTCGGACTCTTTTGTTGACCATCATGGCTACTCCATTTCTTCTAAGGGATTCCTGCCCACAGTAGTAGATATAATACTCATCTGAGTTAAATTCACCCATTCCAGAGTCCATTTTAGTTCACTGATTCCTAGAATGTCAACGTTCACACTTGCCATCTCCTGTTTGACCACTTCCAATTTGCCTTGATTCATGGACCTGACATTCCAGGTTCCTATGCTTTATTGCTCTTTATAGCATCAGACCTTGCTTCTATCACCAGTCACATCCACAACTGGGTATTGTTTTTGCTTTGGCTCCATCCCTTCATTCTTTCTGGAGTTATTTCTCCAGTGATCTCCAGTAGCATATTGGGCACCTACTGACCTGGGGAGTTCCTCTTTCAGTATCCTATCATTTTGCCTTTTCATACTGTTCATGGGGTTCTTAAGGCAAGAATACTGAAGTAGTTTGCCATTCCCTTCTTCAGTGGACCACATTCTGTCAGACCTCTCCACCATGACCCACCTGTCTTGGGTTGCCCCACGGGCATGGCTTAGTTTCATTGAGTTAGACAAGACTGTGGTCCGTGTGGTCAGATTGGCTAGTTTTCTGTGATTATGGTTTCAGTGTGTCTGCCCTCTGAGGCCCTCTCGCAAAACCTACCATCTTACTTGGGTTTCTCTTACCTTGGACGTGGGGTATCTCTTCACGGCTGCTCCAGCAAAGCGCAGCTGTTGCTCCTTACCTTGGACAAGGCGTATCTCCTCATGGCTGCCCCTCCTGGCCTCAAACGTGGAGTAGCTCCTCTTGGCCCTCCTGTGCCCTCCAGGAGACTTAGGAATCATATAGTCCAACCCTTTATTTCACACAGTAGGGCCCATGGCTTAGAGGATCCCACAAACTGCAGCATCCTCTCAAGTTCTCTTAGCCTTTCACCTACACCTCCACCCCATCCTGCCAACTCTGCCACCCACCTGAGAGGAAGGGAGGCCTCGCGTAGGATGCAGCTGGGTGGGACGCCTCCTCTTCCCCTGGAGGCGGTGACGTCCGTCACTCCTAAGAGATGATTAAAATGCTGCTATTGTTAAATTTTGGCGAGTAGATTCTGATATTCTCCCACAGGGCTGGTCATGAGTCACTACAGCACATCCTCAGGAAGAAACTGGCTGGACTCCCAATACGGCCAGATCCTGCTGTGAACTTGGGACCCAGTGAACTCGGGTGTGAACTTCAGGCTCTCATTGCTGCTCCTATCACCAGCTGGGGGCTGGACATCAAGACGAGACCCAATTTTGGTGTCGGCACCACAGAATGCTCAGTTCATAGAGCACAAGAGCCTGGGTGAAGTCCCTGCTACGACAATGGTGAGAGCTAAATGAGGAAGTGGGAGGGGGCAGGGGAGGTGGGCAGCAGATGCCTGTGTGGAGGGGCTTTTCAGTAAAAGCATTTCCCTTTTTTCCTCTTAAAGTAGGTGGTCCTTGAGCTGTACCTTAAAGATGACCAGGTCCCTTCCTCATTCCAAATAGGCAGTAAAAAGACAGGGAACAAACTTAGGGGGAAGGGATAGTGTCAGTTTCTGAAATTTCAGAGTCAAAACCTTACTTTTTTTTTTTTGGCCATTTCAGGTCTTAGCTGCAGCATGCAGGATTGTTCACTGTGCTACATGGGCTTCTCTAGTTGTGGTATACAGGCTCAGTTGCCCCAAGGCATGTGGGATCTTGTTTCCCCAGCCAGGGATCAAACCCACATCCCTTGAACTGGAAGGGGAATTCTTAACCACTGGACCACCAGGGAAGTCCCATAGCCTTATGTTTTTGATGATTCACCTACCAAATATGGGTATCTCTGCAGGAGAAACATTCAGTTAAAGTGAAGGGAAGAGGCATGAACAACAGCAATCCAGGTTGAATTAAGAAGGTAAACATCTTCATGGCATGGGAAGAGAATCCAAAGTGAGTAAATGAAGGAATGACCGTAACATGGCCTGGCTGCAGTATTCATTGGCTGTGCCATCATCCGGAAAGGAAAGGAATGTGGCATTGCTCACCCTCTCCCCCTCGCTTCCTACACCTCTTTCCTGATGCATGTCCAAGCCTCCCATCCTTTGTCATGGCTCAAACGCACATCCTCTAGTAGTAATTCACCAGCTCAAAAAATTCACTTTTTCCTCTGTCCTTCCAAAGACCACACCTGCACTCTCACAAGGCCCTTATTTTCTTTCCAGGTCAGCTGATGGTCATTGGTGTGTGTGTCTTGCCTCTGTGTGCCCTCAAGGGCCCAGGACCTAAAGCAACCCCTTATATAGGGTGTTAGGGATTCTTGACCCTCCAAGCACAGCAAGCACACATTTGGTCACCATATTTGGCCCCACCCTATATCACCCCCTCTCATGATAATTCTCTGCTAATTGAAACTGATAGTCACTCAGTTGTGTCCCACTCTTTGCATCCCCATGGACTGTAGCCCACAGGGCTCCTCTGTCCATGGGGATTCTCTAGGCAAGAATACTAGAGTGGGTTGCTATTCCCTTCTCCAGAGGATCTTCCCGACTCAGAAATCAAACCTAGGTCTCCTGTACTGGAAGCGATTTTTTTTTACCATCTGAGTCACTAGGGAAGCCCTTCTCTGCTAAACCTGCTTATTATAAAAAATAACAAAATTTTTCTTTTAGGGGATAATCCACAGCATTAAAACTCCAATAACTTTCAGAGTCATCTACAGAAAAAGTCCTCTTCAAACTAGAACTTCAAAAGAACTGATAAAAGCAATTAAAAATGATGGAGTTATATATTCCACTTACTTCTGAAGGTTCATTTCACTGCACTTCATTTTCTACTTTTTCTTTACTGGGACCCAAGTACATGGGGAAAAACCCAAATTTTGGTTTGATAGGAGACGCTGAAAACAATGAAATAAGCTCTTTTCAAAAGAGTGAACTTTAGGCACCTGGATGCTAAGTAATATGTTTTTTCCTATCTGTACAGATATTAAACTCATTCTTCCTGAACCTATTTTCATGATTGAAACAGAAACTATAAATCAAAATTTCTATAGAATTTTTAAAAAACATTTTTCTGCCAAAGAATGTGGCTTGTATACTGGCAGTATTTGGAGTTGGTATGTTTTCAGCTACAAGAAGCAGAAGACTCCAACTCAAATTGGCTTAAGGAATAAGGATAGTTATCATTTCTTCTAACTGGAAGTTCAGAGGAAGGGGAAGCCCAAGCTTGGATCAACCAGCAGCTCAATAAAGCAAATTGTTTTCTTCTTCTATTCTGCAGTTCTCAATTTCGGTTGGATCAAAGACTGCCTTGCTTGGAGGCTGAGGCAGCCCCAGGTATAGCATCCAGAAACAGATACTGAGAGAACTGACAGAAGCTATCTCTTCCTTGTATTTTTCTTTTCAGAAGCAAGAAAAGTTCTTCCAGCAGACTCCTGGCAGACTTCCAGCCAATGCTTTGCTGTACTTGCGTATATGTGTGCGTGCTAGATCACTTCAGTTGTGCCTGACTATTTGTGACCCCATGGACTGTAGCCTGCCAGGCTCCTCTGTCCATGGGATTCTCCAGGCAAGAATACTGCAGTGGGTAGCCACCTCCTTCTCCAGAGCTTCACAACCCAGGAACTGAACCCACATCTCTTTCATCTCCTGCATTGGCAGGCAGGGTCTCTACCACTAGAGCCACCTGGGAAGCCCTACTTCCTAAAGTATGCCTATTCCTAAAGCAATGTCTGGCTTAAACCAGTACTGCTGGGGATCACCACCCTGGTCACCACAAAGAGACAACAGTCATTTTCCAAGCTCCTTTACTGAAACGAGTGCCATGTCTCCACCCAGAAACCAAACTTTTACTAGCCCGTTGAAATAAAAATCTTTAAAAGAATAGAAACCAGAAATTTCAAAAAGGTGGGTCTGCATTTGCTCCTGACTGATGATAAACTGTCTGTCTCTCCCAGGGAGTCACCCTGCTTTCCAGAAAAATAATGGTTCCTGAAAACTGTGAAACATGAATTTGCTAACCTAGTATTATTTTAAATGCTACAGAGCAGCTTGCTATTGAGAACTATTCGGTGAAATTTTTTTTAATGAAAAATGACCAGAAGTCCAGGATAAATGATGGGTGGAATGTACAGATTGCTCCCCTCTATCTCCAAACATCACTTGAAAAATCACAAGTTAAACAAAGGCATAACCTCATAAGGACAAAGAGTGTGGTAAAGGAATCATCAACAACAATATTTCAGAGTCTGGAAACCTGATAAGTGGTATTGGGCATAGCAGACCCTAGGAAGCTGAATTAGAAAGCAGACCTGATAAGTGGTATTGGGCATAGCAGACCCTAGGAAGTTGAATTAGAAAGCAGCCTATGGGAGGCCAAGAGATATTCTGATTTTATATCAAAGAACTCTCAAAAGGCTCAAGAATTGGTGACTCCTGGTACCACTGGAAGTGAGGGTAACAGAGAGCTAAAATGTGAGGATTGGTTAAAACCTGTATAAGGGATGTTTAGATCCATTATGGTTAGATTCCTTTGCTTCACATACTAGGGACTTCCCTGTACAGAAAACTGGGACTGATTCTCAATAAATAATAAAAGAGAGAGTCTGCATTGAAGGTCCATACTAAGGACAGAGGTGTCATATAGAAAACAGCTATTAAATGGATGCTTACATGCAATCTGTTGAGATCATTAACTCTCTTCTCCTATCCAGTATCGTGAAAGCTGGAAATTCGATTATATCGTCCAGGCAGGAGAAGAGTATTATTCACTGGGGCAACTGACTAGCTCAAGAGAAAAGATAAGATGATATTGCCATTAGGGGTCCCTAGCCAGATAACTTTGCACTGAAAATCACAGTGGACAGGGCCCTTGTCCCATGAAGCTTCCAATCTGCTGCTAAGGCCCTACTTTTAAGGCCCCACTTATAAACAGCAGTGATCACCAGACATGGGCGGAAAGTCTCTAATATAAAAGACACCTGAACAAACAGAAAGAAAAAAGAAACTTGGATGGCAGAAACAATGCAAAGAGAATAAAACTTTAAAGAATCTATCATAATAGCCTTGCAGGGATAAGACATTGCATTCTGTGAAGCAGGATATTGTGAGAACCCATTGCAAATTAAAAATATGAAAACAGAAATGAAAAACTCAATAGAAAGATTAGAAAATTAAGGTGAAAAAATATCCCAAAAAGTAGAGTAAAAAAACAAAGCATGACAAATAAGGAAGAAATTCTTAAGAAAAAACTTAAGGAAAAATTGTGGAGATTCAATATCTAAATAATAGGAGTTCCAGAAAGAAAATAGAAGAGAAGAAACCATCGAATAAACAGTTTAAGAAATTTTCCTATAAATGAAATAAATTTCTAAATGAAAAATGCCCAGTAAAATGGGTATATAATCTCTCTCTGGATGTGTACATTGTCTCTTCATTCGGACTGGTTTGTTGTTGTGGTTCAGTCGCTCAGTCATGTCTGACTCTTTGCAACCCCATGGACTGCACCATGCCAGGCTTCCCTGTCCTTCACCATCTCTTGGAGCTTGCTCAAACTCATGTCCATTGAGTCAGTGATGTCATTCAACTATCTTGTCCTCTGTAGTCCCCTTCTCCTCCTGCCTTCTGTCTTTCCCAGGACCAGGGTCATTTCTAATGAGCCAGCTCTTCACACCAAGTGGCCAAAGTATTGGAACTTTAGCTTCAGCATAAGTCCTTCCAATGAATATTCAGGACTGATTTCCTTTAGGATTGACTGGTTTGATCTCCTTGCTGTCCAATAGACCCTCAAGAGTCTTCTCCAGCACCACAGTTTAAAAGCATCAATTCTTTGGCACTCTGACTTCTTTACAGTCCAATTCTCACATGCACACATGACTACTGGAAAAACCATAGCTTTGACTATGCAGACCTTTGTCAGGAGAGTAATGTCTCTGCTTTCTAATGTTGTCTAGGTTTGTCATAGCTTTTCTTCCAAGGAGCAAGCATCTTTTAATTTCAGGGCTACAGTCACCATCTGCAGTGATTTTGGAGCCCAAGAAAATAAAGTCTGTTACTGTTTCCATTGTTTCCCCATCTATTTGCCATGAAGTGATGGGACTGGATGCCATAATCTTAGTTTTTTGAATGTTGAGTTTTAATCCTTTAATTCATTATATAAGACTCAGCTAAGGATCCTCTCCTTCAGGAATCCTTCCCTGACTATACTTCCACCCTGGAAGGATGAAGGGCCACCCTTCTGGCCTTCCACTCCTTCTTCTGGTGATGGATCCCACCTGTTTGGCCTTGAGAATAGGGAAGTAATACACATTGGATCCCAGTGGTGCAGTGTTAAAGAATCCTCCTGCCAATGCAGGAGACACAGTTTTGATTCTTGGGTTACGAAGATCCCCTGGAGTTGGAAATGACAACACACTCCAGTATTCTTGCCTGGAAAATTCAATGGACAGAAGAGCCTGGCTGGCTACAGTCCTTGGGATCATAAAGAGTTGGACAGGACTGAACTTTTAAGCCTGCATGCACATAAGTGGACCAATCAAAACATCCCACATTCCCCCAAACAAGCCAGTCAGAATCCTCCCCTGGAGTTTTTCTAATTGGAACTGATAGAGGATAGTCCCTTAGTTCCCTAAAAGTGAGTTTCTAGGGACCAGGTTCCCAAATAGTGGGGATAATGTCATTTGAAAGAAGTAAATCAACATCCAGAGAGAGCAGAAATGAGAGATGTGGATAGAGACAGAGAATAGCATTTACCATTAGCTGCAGCAGGGCAAAAAAAGGCTATTTGTGGCGTAAATGTTTTTAAAGATAATAAAGTAGACATGACTAAGAGACATTTTTAGCAAATGTATACTGCATTTGAAACGTTTCCTGTGAGTAATGAAAAAAACAGAATCAATGAAATTAGTCCCTTGAAATTAAAATTAAATATTCATCTGAAAGTTTAAACTATATTTAATAGTATCTGAGCCAGTAACTTGGGTTAACTATAAAATGGTTTGGATTTTTTGCAAACATACACACAAATATTTTAGATGAATAATGGTAAAAATTTTTTTTCACTGTTTAGATTATGGAAATTATGAAGAAAAAAGATACCAATTGTGAGAGATCTTCAGTAAAGCTGCCACACCATCGTTCATAGGATTCAAGACTTTTTAATAACATCAAAAATCAATTGATTCAATATTTTGAAATTGCAAGTCCTTTCCTTTAGCTTTGGATGAGTCATACAATATAAAATATTCTACTCAATTAATATTTATATATAATTTATAGAAAAAGATGTCCAAATTTATGAAGAAATGTCCATTTATAGCCAAAAAAACTGAACTCTTGGCATTGACATTTTTGGATCATTGATATCTGTCAAATAAGAATTTCCATTAGAAATGAGAAAATAGTTTCTAACATGCTGGATAGTGCTTCAACTACATTAAAATTAAAAATCCAGATTTTATTAGAATTCTAAAGTAAGAGGCTGATGTTTTCCTCTGTGAAAGTATTTTTTTCTCAGCTTTTGAAGAAGAATTATGTCAAGTGTCAAGGATATAATTGTTTTAATCTTTCAGTATACATATATAAATTATTGCCAGTTTATAGAAATGCTGAAAACAAAGACAATAAGTTTAGTAATATTAGGTTTTGTTTTTTTTTTAACCAATGCTTGTGGTTTCAATGGAAATTTCTTTTTACAAAGATTTGTTCTAATTCAAGATTTTCTTGAAATGAGAATGTGTGTGTGTGTTAGTCGTTCATTCACGTCTGACTGTTTGCGACCCCAGAGGAGCCTGCCAGGTTTCTCTGACCATGGGATTTTCCAGGCAAGAATACTGGAGTGGATTGCCATTTCCTGCTCCAAGAAATGAGAATAATGTTTGCTAAATACTAAATAATCACAGAAAGAATACTACCCTATCATACTGGACATGAATGAGCAAAATTTGAAGTTCCTAGGAAAGAAAAGCATTTTTTTTTTTTGGTGACCTAGCTAAATAAGTATGAAAGTTTATGATGAAACTGAAGCTATTTATAATGAAAAATCAACCATAATGTTTTGTACATTTTCTAACATGAATTGATATGCAGAAAATTTTAATTGTAATAGCATCCTTTAAATTTGCTGCTAAGCTCAATTCCAGAAAAATAAATGACCCAATCAAAGAATGGGCCAAAGAACTAAACAGACGTTTCTCCAAAGAAGACATACAGATAGCTAACAAACACCTGAAATGATGTTCAACATCACTCATTATCAGAGAAATGCAAATCAAAACCACTATGAGGTACCATCTCACACTGATCAGAATGGCTGCTATCCAAAAGTCTACAAACAATAAATGCTGGAGAGGGTGTGGAGAAAAGGGAACCCTCTTACACTGTTGGTGGGAATGCAAACTAGTACAGCCACTATGGAGAACAGTGTGGGCATACTGCTGGGCATACACACAGAGGAAACCAGAATTGAAAGAGACATGTGTACCGCAACATTCATCGCAGCACTGTTTACAATAGCCAGGACATGGAAGCAACCTAGATGTCCATCAGCAGATGAATGGATAAGAAAGCAGTGGTACATACACACAATGGAGTATTACTCAGCCATTAAAAAGAATACATTTGTGGTACATATACACAATGGAATATTACTCAGCTATTAAATAGAATGTATTTGAATCAGTTCTAATGAGATGGATGAAACTGGAGCCTATTATACAGAGCAAAGTAAGTCAGAAAGAAAAACACCAATACAGTATATTAATGCATATATATGGAATTTAGAAAGATGGTAACGGTAACCCTGTACGTGAGACAGCAAAAGAGACACAAATATAAAGAACAGACTTTTGGACTCTGTAGGAGAAGGCGAGGGTGGGATGATTTGAGAGAATAGCACTGAAACATGTATATTATCATATGTGAAACAGATCCCAGTCCACGTTTGATGCATGAGACAGGGTGCTCAGGGCTGTTGCACTGGGATGACCCTGAGGGATGGGATGGGGAGGGAGGTGGGAGGGTCAGGATGGGGAACACATGTACACCCATGGCTGATTCATGTGAATGTATTGCAAAAACCACCACAATATTATATAGCAAAAGCAATGGCACCCCACTCCAGTACTCTTGCCTGGAAAATCCATGGACGGAGGAGCCTGGAAGGCTGCAGTCCATGGGGTCTCTAGGAGTTGGACACAACTGAGCGACTTCACTTTCACTTTTCACTTTCATGCACTGGAGAAGGAAATGGCAACCCACTCCAGTGTTCTTGCCTGGAGAATCCCAGGGACGGGGGAGCCTGGTGGGCTGCCGTCTATGGGGTCGCACAGAGTCGGACACGACTGAATCGACTTAGCATAGCATAGCATAGCATAGCCTCCAATTAAAATAAATTTAAAAAATTTGCTGCTAAAATACAAGAAAATTTGAAGAATGCTTTGTTGATATCAGCAAGTAGAGAAATGCTTTTCAATTTATGCCTTGTCTTTGAACTCTATGCTAATGATACTTAGTTGACTCAAGAGTTAGTTAATTTACTGCATTTGAACAGAAATAGTATTGAAACTAATATGCCTTCGTGTCTCAAAGTTAAATTGACTCTTTTGAAAAAGATGAAGCAGTTTTGGTGACATGAATATAAATAGCAAAGAAAAATTACTTTTTAGTATTCTATTCAGTTACCGGAAAACTTTTAAGTTGTTTGAAACAACTTGAGCATGTGAATTTACTTTTTCAACTATAAATTTATGTAAATTACAGATAAGATATTTTCAGTGAAAATTTAGTGCCCACATTAACACGTACTGTAAAAAACACACTCATGACTTGTTTTTTAAAAAACGATATAAAATATCTCCTTAATAATTTTATATTATGTACATGCTGAAATTATAATATTTTGGATATATTGTGTTAAATATATTATTAAAATTAATCTCATCTGTTTTTTTTTTCTTTAATGTGGTAACCAGAAAATTTAAATTTACATCTGTGTTTCATGTTCTATTTCTCTTGGAAAAAAAATCATACATTCCTTCATCAGGATTTGTGTCTTAAAAAATACAGTATATATTCCTACATGTTGTATGCCAGAGATTGTTAAAGGCTTTACAAACACCTAACCTCAAAACAACTCTATGAGCTAAGTTAACTAATTAGGAAAAAAGAGGCTCAGAGATAAGTAATTTGCTCAAGGTCACAGAGCTAGTAAGTAGTATGTGAAAGTTAGTTGCTCAGTCATGTCCGACTCTTTGAGACCCTATGGACTGTAGCCCATCAGTCTCCTCTGTCCGTGGAATTCTCTAGGCAAGAATATTGGAGTAGGTAGCCATTCCCTTCTCCAGGGGGTCTTCCCAACCAAGGGATTGAGTCCTGGTCTTCTGCATTGCAGTCAGATTCTTTAGCAATGAACCACAGGAAATAAGTAGTATAAACAGACTTTATAATCAAGGTCTGTTACATCCTCAAACTGGAGCCCTTAATCACAACTGTGGCACTTACCATATGTTCAATATCAGTGTTTCCATGCAGGAATCCCTTCCCTGCATTTCTTTGGAAATTTGGAATTTACATTTCCAATCCTGAAAACCAAGAAAAATCCGTCAAGAAATTGAAGAAAAGGATTATAATTCTTCTGTGAGAATTAAAGATTAATAGAGACATTACTTGTCAAAGGTATCCACTGACATCAAATCAAAGGCAAGAGCAGGAAACACTGGCCTGTGGAGTTGAAGGCTAAGGTTGGCATTTCTGGGAACTGAGACAGGAGCCTGTAGAAGAGATATCGTAGTCTCACTGGTCAGCATTGCTTGTTATAAATGTGTGTTTCTGGACACATCTGCTGCTAATGATGAATCACTGCTCCAAACACAATAAATATTAACGTTTCTATGTATAGTAAGCATTAATATGAACTAGTTTTGGAAGCAAAATAATTCCTTAATTTGGCAATTTCCACACAGATTCTGTGAGGTGCTATTATATTTGCTAGGAAACCTAGCACTATTCAAATACTACCCGATGATATTCACTGGTGTTCCTCAGTGTTTGAATATTTGCTATAAGCAATACTTTAAAATTTTACCAAGGTATATGTTATATATATATATATGTATATGTATATATATATATATATATACACACACACATATATATAATCAAGTACAAGTTTTTTTGTTTTTTTTTTTTTCAAGTACAAGTTTTTTACAAAGGCTACCGAACTTAGTATTTATTTATTAAACAGAATTTTTAGATATCCATCATAATGAATAGAGTATGGAGAATATTGCAAAGTATTTTATAATAACTTATGATTTTGGTAATTACTGTGGGGCCCCAGAAATTCCGATTTTTCATTCCCAATTCCCAAAGATTGTCTTTCAGGAATTTGGAAATAGCAATAGAACCCAAGGCATCTTAGGCCTTTAAGACTGTTAAAAGAAAGAAAAAGAAAGTGATGGTTAGGATCCAGAACGCTAGGATCTTTCTCTCATGGAAGAGGGAAGCAGGAGAGAAATGGATACAAAGACAAATAAATATTTAGCTGTGGAATAAGTCAGACAGAGAAAGACAAATACCTCCTGGTATAACTTACATGTGGAATCTGAAGTCAAATCCATAGGAACAGAGAGTGGAAAAGTGGTTGCCAGGGGCTGCGGGGTGGAGGAAACAGGAAGAGATGGGTCAAAGGCTACAAACGTCCAGCTCGGAGATGAGTAAGCTCTAATGCACAACATGGGGATTATTGTTGTTAACTCTGTATTAGGTAATTGAAATTTGCTACAAGAGTAGAATTTGTCTTCACACACACACACTAAAGATAAATATGTGAGGTGACAAATGTGTTAATTAACTAAATGAGGGGAATCCTGTCACAATTTGTACGTTTATCAAATCATCATCAAGTACATTTTTAATATTCTACAATTTTTGGTCAATTATACCTCACTAAGGCTGATAAATGCTTATTCAATAGAAAAACTTTCCTTTCACTTCTGAAAAAAAATCTATAACTCTTGTTAGGAAGTTTTGATGCTTCCATGGAATGGTCTTTGTTTTCCACTGAAGTAAAGGTAGGAGTCATGTGTTGGGAGAGAGGCAGAAGAGGCAGCAGAGGGTTAGCTTTGTAAAGGTTTAAATTGCCCTTGAGGGGGATGAGCATTGTCTTGGGGATACCCAGTGAGGGGTTCGTGGATGCCTTTCTCAGCTGAAGCCCCCAGCACTCACTAGAGAAGGGAGACAAGGCAGGCTCCCAGTGCTCTGAACCCCAGAGATTTTCTCTGTAGACATAGAGTCGCCCACAAGCAAGCATGTGCGTGCACACACACACACACTCTCTTATACACACACCCAGAACTGCTGAACTGCTATGCAATGTCCCCCTGATGGTGGTGCGAGCTATCACAGAGTAGGAGGCCAGCATTACCAAGAACACCAGGAAAGAAGTCACCACAAACAGTATGTGAGAGGGAGTGGGAGGGCAAGACAGTCTAGGAAAGAGGGCACTTTAGATAACTGGATCTAGAGGCAGAAACGACTGCCTTTGCAACCCCTCTCCTCACCCTACCTTTTACCACTTCCCGACAAAACCATGCTTGTCAGCTTTCAGAGGAACCCAAACCCAGCCCCTTCTTCTCAATGAACTAAGAATCAGATGACCTGGTTTCAAACCTCCGCTGGGCCACTAGCCCAGTAAGTGGTGCTTGGTTTCTCTGGGGTCCAGTGTTCCAGGCGTCTGGTGTGCTGGTGAGTGAGGCTTGGGGGCAGGACATCATTTTGCTTGTCTCTAGTGCTATGTTGCAGAGAAGGCAATGGCACCCCACTCCAGTACTCTTGCCTGGAAAATCCCATGGGCGAAGGAGCCTGGTGGGCTGCAGTCCATGGGGTGGCAAACAGTTGGACACGACTGAGCAACTTCACTTTCACCTTTCACTTTCATGCATTGGAGAAGGCAATGGCAACCCACTCCAGTGTTCTTGCCTGGAGAATCCCAGGGACGGGGGAGCCTGGTGGGCTGCCATCTATGGGGTCGCACAGAGTAGGACCCGACTGAAGCAACTTAGCAGCAGCAGCAGCAACAGTGCTATGTTGGCTTTTTATTGCAAGCAACAGAGACCCACACAGGTTATCTCAATTGATGAAGGCTGTTGCAGGAGTGCAGTAGTAACGAGGAAGGCAAGAGTCACAGAGGAACCCAGACATGGCCGTAGCTGGATCTGTGGAGCCTGGCACAGAGCGCCGCACCGGGGGACACGTGCAGAGTCCAGGAAGCCCATTGTGTGTTAACTGTCTACCTGTAGCAGCTCTGGGGCTCCACTCTTACCTGTGCTGGCTTCTGTCTCTCTGCTTCTCCTTGGATGCCTGCTTGCTTCTGCCCCTCAGGGACCATTCAGAGAAAACCCATTTGGCTCAGCTAATCACTCATCTACCTTGTTTGGATTAACCTTTTGGGCTAAGCTGCCTCATAGAACAGCTCCTCAACCCACGATCTGCTGCCCTCAGGTCAGGTGCCCACACCAACCCTCTCAGCCACGACGGAATGTGGCCCCTGGAGATAAGTCTTCTTCCCCACATGAGACCTCAGGTACCCTGCTACCCAGGGTTCCCAGGGTTCCCCAGGGTGCCACTTAAGGAGGTTAACTTCCCCCAACCCCAGCCTCCACCTCCTAGTAACATTTAATTGTGTACCTGCTGGTGCCAGACTTGGAATGGGCTGGTTCACATCACCCCATGTAGTTCTCTCCACAACTCCCCAAGTTAGAGTCCCTTCATTTCAGAGACAGAAACTGAGACCTTGTTAGTAAAGGTCACCAGGATGTGAGTGGCAGAACCAGAATTAAAACATTAAAACATCAGATCAGATAAGATCAGTCACTCAGTCGTGTCCAACTCTTTGTGACCCCATGAATTGCAGCACGCCAGGCCTCCCTGTCCATCACCAACTCCCGGAGTTCACTCAGACTCACGTCCATTGAGTCAGTGATGCCATCCAGCCATCTCATCCTCTGTCGTCCCCTTCTCCTCTTGCCCCCAATCCCTCCCAGCATCAGAGTCTTTTCCAATGAGTCAACTCTTCACATGAGGTGGCCAAAGGACTGGAGTTTCAGCTTTAGCATCATTCCTTCCAAAGAAATCCCAGGGCTGATCTCCTTCAGAATGGACTGGTTGGATCTCCTTGCAGTCCAAGGGACTCTCAAGAGTCTTCTCCAACACCACAGTTCAAAAGCATCAATTCTTTGACGCTCAGCCTTCTTCACAGTCCAACTCTCACATCAATACATGACCACAGGAAAAACCACAGCCTTGACTAGCCGGACCTTTGTTGGCAAAGTAATGTCTCTGCTTTTGAATATGCTATCTAGGTGGGTCATAACTTTCCTTCCAATGAGTAAGCGTCTTTTAATTTCATGGCTGCAGTCACCATCTGTAGTGATTTTGGAGCCCAGAAAAATAAAATCTGACACTGTTTCCACTGTTTCCCCGTCTATTTCCCATGAAGTGGTGGGACCGGATGCCATGATCTTCGTTTTCTGAATGTTGAGCTTTAAGCCAACTTTTTCACTCTCCACTTTCACTTTCATCATTAAAACATAGTCCTACTTAATTCTAAGACCTATGTTCTTTCTCTTCTGTTGTTGTTTATTTTCGTTTGCAATCTTTCTAGTCAATTTCTCTGTGAGAGCCTACATCCCAAAGAATACAATCATTTATTCAAGAGAAGGGCAGCCAGGGCATGATTCTGACAGGAACCATGCCAATCGACTGCCTTCCCCAGGCAGAAGGGCTAGGGCTCTCCAGCCAGCCCTCCCTCCTAGGAGAGCCTGGCCTGGCATCAAGAGAGGCCACGGCCGCAACCCCACCACACGTGCCCTCAGTACATCCTCCCCAGGCCAGCTGGGGCAGCAGAGGAGCAGTCTGGAAATCAATTAAAACAGACCAATTATTCTCAGACTGTAGTTTAAACCATATCAGAAAAATTCCCTATAAATAAAATTGGGTAGCAACCCTGGAAAACCAGTACTAGTAATTAAATCAATTGATGGTGGTAATTATTTTTTCATAAAACTTGGTTACTTCCCATCTCCAATAAATCTACCCATGATAATTCTGTAATATATATTCACTGCACACAAAACCAGGAGTCATTATCAAGTGTGCTACGAATATGCGCTGAGTTTCATGCCTTCACCAAAGACCTCGAATGGGGCATGGTTTCCTGCAGCCCCTGAGCCATCATCCAGGCCTCACAGACACCAGGCTGGCTCTCCAGCTGGGGTCTGAAGTTGCGGCATGGGATAATGCAAACCTTTCAACACTTCTGGGTTTTGCTAAGAACCTGCTAGTATCAGGGAAGGACAGCCTAATAAGATGGCGCCAGAGAGCACCGTGGAGACCATTACAGGAGTTAGACAAATCAGGCGCACTCCCCTTGCTTCCCCTGGCCCTCCAAGCCAGGTTTCCCTGACTCCAGATCAGTGCTCTGTCCAGATTTGAGGGTCAGATGAGGTCCCCCAGGCAACAGGTGTTTGAGACCTAAGAGCCGCTGACCACATGAGAAAGGAAGACAGTTTCTTTTCCTCTCTCTCTCCAAATGGGAACCACTGGGACTCTGGCTCCTAGAACAGCTGCCCAGCTGCCTCATTTTCTGCTTGGATATAATTGCACTGTGTGAGCTTTACACTCTTGTGCTTCCCTTCTCCATCTGTGCCTGAATTGGCAATTCAGAGGAGCAGTCCCCCTTCCTAACTGGAAGCCAGAAAGGTCCTTTCTCTGGGCTCCATGGGGAGCCCAGCTGCTTCCTTGGGGTCAGAAGAGGACTGGAAGGATCCCCAAAGCCCCCATCAGACTCTCCTAGAGCTGCCAGAGAATCACACCGATGTTTGTCAGGTTGGAGGAGGAGGGGGGGGACAGGAGCAGACATTTCTGTATTTATTATTTAGCATCAGTTTAAAAGGTTGACAAGTCCCAAACACAGACACATCATATTGACTCCCAAAACCCAAGTATGTCTGTTCAAGTATGAGTTAGCACTGTCAGCTGGGCCACCTCAGGCCATTTCCACTCAGAGGTGAATGCTTATTCTTTCAGAGGAAGTTCTCCTGGTCTTTGGTCTTATTCTGAATAAATCCCTTATCCCTAAAGACACTCATGGTCACCTCCTTCATCTCCTGGGTCAGGGGAACACAGCATTATTTGAAGTAGGATACAATAGGAAAAGGAGTACATCAAGGCTGTATATTGTCACCCTGCTTATTTAACTTATATACAGAGTACATCATGAGAAACGCTGGGCTGGAGGAAGCACAAGCTGGAATCAAGATTGCCAGGAGAAATATCAATAACCTCAGATATGCAAATGACACCACCCTTATGGCAGAAAGTGAAGAAGAACCAAAGAGCCTCTTGATGAAAGTGAAAGAGGAGAGTGAAAAAGTTGGCTTAAAGCTCAACATTCAGAAAACTAAGAACATGGCATCTGGTCCTGTCACTTCATGGCAAATAGGTGGGGAAACAGTGGAAACAGTGGCAGACTTTATTTTGGGGGCTCCAAAATCACTGCAGATGGTGATTGCAGCCATGAAATTAAAAGATGCTTACTCCTTGGAAGGAAAGTTATGACCAACCTAGACAGCATATTAAAAACCAGAGACATTACTTTGTCAACAAAGGTCTGTCTAGTCAAGGCTATGGTTTTTGCAGTAGTCATGTATGGATGTGAGAGTTGGACTATAAAGAAATCTAAGCACGAAAGAATTGATGTTTTTGAACTGTGGTGTTGGAGAAGACTCTTGAGAGTCCCTTGGACTGCAAGGATATCCAGCCATTCCATCCTAAAGGAGATCAGTCCTGGGTGTTCATTGGAAGGACTGATGTTGAAGCTGAAACTCCAATACTTTGGCCACCTGATGTGAAGAACTGAGTCATTTGAAAAGACCCTGATGCTGGGAAAGATTGAGGGCAGGAGGAAAAGGGGACAACAGAGGATGAGATGGTTGGATGGCATCACTGACTCAATGGATATGAGTTTGGGTAAGCTCCGGGAGTTGGTGATGGACAGGGAGGCCTGGTGTGCTGCAGTTCATGGGGTTGCAAAGAGTCGGACACACCTGAGTGACTGAACTGAACTGAACAGGGAATGTTTCTTCCCATATGACATCCCGATTCTAGACAGACTGTGGCTGTGGTCACCCTCGGGCCTTTCTCTGTAACAGTGTGGTGACTTGCAGTGACCTTACCTACTCAAGGGGAAAATCCACACAGCTGTATCCCTAACAGCTCTTCCCACTGCTCTCCATTTAATTGTCCCACTTATGGGATTTTTACAGGATCAGATATAATAATAAAAGAAGCAATAATGAAACAAGGGCAGAAAAATTGAAGGTGTTGGGGGATGAGATTATTATGATTGAAAACAGGTTAGGAGGACCTACAGTAGTTGTGCATGAAGGAAGATAGTAATAGAGTTCTGCATGTAAGGTGGTCAAGGAAGATAAATGTCACTTGAGACCAAATTCATCAAAATGTTCAGAGTTTGGTATATGATCCATATCTTGTTAATTATTCCATATGGGATGTTTTAAAGGCTAATATCCACTGTTTTCCATAGAGATATCCATTTGATTGAACACTATTTGTTAAAAAAGACTTTTATTTTCCCCATTGAACTGCCTTTACTCCTTTGTCGACTATCAAATAATCATACACATGTAGTTCTCTTTGTTTTCTCTGAATTCTCTATTTTTTTTCCAGTGATTTCCATGCATAACTTTTCACAAATTTGACACTGTCTTTATTATAATGCTTTATGGTTAGTTTTTCAATTGGATGGTGTAAAGAAGCCCTCTAACTTAAAAAAAAAATTGATTTGGTTTTTCTAGGTCCTTTGTATTTCCAAATAAATTCTAGAATCAGCTTGCCAATATGTGTTTCTAAAAAGTTCACTTGAATTTCTATTTGTTGCTGTTGATCAGTTGTTCAGTCATGTCTGACTCCTTGCGACCCCATGGATTTCAGCACTCTAGGCTTCCTGGTCCTTCACCATCTTCCCAAGCTTGCTCAAACTCACATCCATCGAGTGAGTGATGCCATCCAACCATCTCATCCTCTGTCATCCTCTTCTCCTCCTGCCTTAAATCTTTCCCAGCATCAGGGTCTTTTCTAAGGAGTCGGCTTTTCGCATCATAGCCCAAGTATTGAAGCTTCAGCTTTAACATCGGTCCTTCCAACGAATATTCAGGATTGATTTCCTTTAGGAGATCACTGGAGAAGGGAATGGCAAACCACGTCAGCATTCTTGCCTTTAGAACCCCATGAACAATGTGAATTTTGATTGATATTGTGATAAGTCTGTGTCAGGGAAAATAGCTATCTTAACAACACTGAGTCTTCTAATTCTTGAACATGGTATATCTCTCCATTTCTCCATTTATTTAGTCTTCAATTTCTCTCATCAGTTTTTAATTTTCCTTGTAAAGGCCTTGGACATATACAGTTAGATAAACACCTAAGTGATTTATGTTATGGGGGGGCCTATCAAAATTTCCCTGTTTCCCCTAGTATTAACATCTTTCATTAGAATTGTCTAGTTCTCTTTCTAATTATGTCCATTTTTTTCTCAGTACATTTTGAAGTCCTGTTACTGGATGCATGCACATTTATAGTGGTTGTATCTTCCTGTGAAAACTTCCCCTTCCTGTGAAATCATGAAACACATGCTGAAGTGTTTCTTTATGTGTTGTGATATTCTTCATCTTAAAGTATATTTTATCTGATACTAATACAGCCACTACAACATTTTATGCTTTATATTTGCATGTTTTTTATCCTTTTTTTATTCAATCTATCTGTGTCATTGTATTTAAAGCTCATCTCTTATAGAGACCATGTAATTGGATCTCTTTAAAAAATTCATTCCAATAATCTCTGCCTCTTAATTGGGATGTTCAGTTCATTTCTGTCTTATCAATGACAGAATGGTATCAATTATCAATGTTATTATTGACATGCTTGAATTTAGATCAGTGTCTGTTCTTTGTCTCTTATTTGTATCATCTGATCTTTGTTCTTCTTTCTGCCACTTTTTGGGTGAACTGAATATTCTCTAGAATTGCATTTTAGTTATTCTTTTGAATTTTTAGTTACAGGTCTTTGCATTGTCTTTAAGTGGTTGATCTGGATATTTCAATGATAATCCTTAGATTTTAACATTCTCCTTAGAGTAAATATTAAGCCATTTCATGTAAAAACGTAAGAACCTTCTAATTCTATATTCATTTTAACGTATATCTTATATGCTATCCTTCAACGCGTATCTTTTAACTATAGCATTTTAACTTATAATGTTTATGCTACTTCTGATAAGTATTACTTTACATTACTCTAAAAGCCCCACAATGCAATGTTATAACTTTTGCTCTAAACTGTAAAATAGATTTTAAAGAAATTAAGAGAAAAAAGATAACTTTAAAAGTATACACCCACAAAGTTACCATTTATTCCCTTCTTTGTTGGGGGAGTGAGTACACCATGTGACTTGCAGAATCTGGTTCCCCAGATCTGCAGAATCCCTGGTTCCCCAACCAGGGATTGAACCAGGGTCGCCACTGTCAAAGTGCCAAGTCCTAACAAATGGACTTCCAGGGAATTCCCCAAAATTAATATTTCTGATACTCTTTTTGTCTTCTTGAAGATCTGATCTTCCAGCTGGTATTATTTTCCTTCAGTCCTTTAGTATTGCTTGGAGTGCAGATTTGCTAGTAATGAATTATCCTAGTTTTCCTTTATCTGAAAATGGCTTTATTTTTTTTCCTCTATCCTTGAAGGATATTTTTACTGGATATGGAATTCTGGGTTGATAATTTTTACTTTCCACATTTTACTTTTTTAAATTTTAGAATAATTTTTTATTTATAGAAAAGCCATAAAGATAGTGTAGAGAGTTTTCATAAACCCCACACCCAGTTTCTTTTATTATTAACATCTTCCATAGTATTGTATACTTGAATTCATATTTTCTGGAAGAGACGGTGGAGAATATGTATAATTTCTTCTTTAAATGTTTGGTTGAGTTCACTAGTAAAATCTTACAGCCCTGATGCTTTTGGGGGAGAAGGTTATTAGTTTTTTACTCAATTTCCTTAATAGATACAGGCCTACTTGGACTATCTATTTCTTCTTGTATGAGTTTTAGTAGTCTGTGTCTTTCAAGGAATCAGTTCATTTCATCTAAGTTGTTAAATTGGTGGACACAGAGTAGTTCATAATATTCCTTTATTATCTTTTAATGTCTATAGGATCAGCAGATGGGCCTTCTTTTATTTCTAATACTGGTAATTTGTATCTTTCTCTTTTTCTCCTGGTTAGTCTTCCTAGAGTTTTATAGGTCTTACTAATCTTTTTTTTTAAAAATGGACCTTGAGTTTATTGATTTTTCTCTATTTTTTCCATGCTTTTAATTTTATTGATTTCTGCTCTAATTTTTATTATTTTCCTCCCCTTGCTTTAGGTTTAAATTCTTTTTCTTTCTCTAGTTTCCTAAAGTAGAAGTTTAGATTACTGATTTTAAATCTTTCTTCTTTTCTAATATATGCATTCAATGCTATAAATTTTCCTATAAACACTGCTTTCACTGCATCCTGAAAATTTTGATTAGTTGTATTTTTATTTTTGTTTAGCTAAAAATATTTCTCTTGAGACTTTTTCTTTGACCCATGTGTTATTCAGAGGTGTTTTGCTTAATCTCCAAATATTTGGAGATTTTCCAGCTTTCTATTATTGATTTTTAGTTTAATACTTTTGTAGTCTGAGAATATGCTTTATATGATTTATATTTCCTTAAATTTATTAACATGTGTTTTATGGCCCGGGATATGATCTATCTTCATGAATGTTCCTGTAAGCTTCAGAAGAATATGTATTCTGCTGTTTGGGGATGGAGTATTTTAGAAATGTCAATAAGATCAAGTTGATTGATAATGGCATTCAGTTCAACTATATTCTTACTGATTTTCTGTCTGCTTGATTTATCAATTCCTGAAAGAGGTGTATTGAAGTCTCCAACTATACTAGTAAATTTTGTCTACTTCTCCTTGAGTTATATCTGGTTTTGACTCACATATTTCATATTTGTTGTTAGATGCATATCCATTTAGAATTGTTATATCTTCTTGGAAAAGTCGTCCCTTTATCATTCTGTAATGTCCTTCTTTATCTTTGATAATTTTCTTCATTCTGAAGTGAGTTTGGTTTGAAATTAATATAGTCATTCCAGGTTTTTTCCTGATTTGTTTTAGCATAGTATTTCTTCCTCCTCCTCCTCATGCTTAATGTATCCAAGTCTCTATATTTAAAGTAGGTTTCTTGTAGGTAGTATATAGTTGTGTTGTTCTTTTATTCAGTCTGACAATATGTTTTTTAATTGGTATATTTAGACCATTCATGTGTAAAGCAATTATTGACATAGTTGGATTAATACTTACCATATTTATAATGCTTTTCTGTTCATTACATTTATTCTTTGTTTTATAATTTCCCTCTCCTCTTCTGCCTTTTCTGGTTGTAAGTGAATATTTAACGTGATTTCATCTTTTCTCCTCTCTTAGCATAACAAATATACTTTATTAAAAATTTTAGTGGTTGCCCTAGAGTTTGCAACACATATGTTAAAACTAACCTAAGTATATTTTCAAATAACACTATGGAACACACTGAGGGACTGATCTGATCTGATCTGATACCACATTACTTGCAGTGTAGGTACCTTGTAACAGTGTTTCCAGCTCTCATTTTACGTATTAACATTGTTACTACTTCTTAAGAAAATAGTTATCTTTTCTGTCAATTAAGAATAAGAAGAATTAAATATTTTATTTTACCTTTATTTACTTTTTCTCCAAACTCTTTCATTACGTAGTTAAAAACCATTTTTAAAAAGGGGGCTCACCCTATGACATCTCTTTTTGCTAAATATTGATTCCCCTCCAGTTTCTGTCTGCCCTTAAATGCCTTCAGCTAGTTGTTTTTTTATTTTCTTCAGAGTTTATCATTGTTGTCTTCAGGAGGGTTGGTTCAATACATGCTACTCTGTTACTGTAAGATGAGCACCTTCTTGGGGCTATTACATTCATTTTTATATGAAGTATTGGTTTGTAATTTTTCTTCCTTGATCACTCTTGCCAATCAAGATCATGCAGACTTCATGGATAAAAAGAGTTTACCCATCACTATCAAATATAGATTTGGATCTTTTAAAAAAATTATCCTAATTAAATTTTCCTTCTATGTGTCCTTATTCCATCATTCATTCCATCAATATTTATTCAGATTCTACTATACGCTACCATGGGTTAAGCACTGGGAAGAAGATGAATAAACTCTATTCCCTACTCCTAAAGAGCCCCAAGTCTAGTGGCAGTGACATAATCAGATCTCACATTTGTCTAGCCTGAAGTCTTTTTACACATGACATCATGCTCAGTCCCCACAAGAAGCCTGTGAAATCTATGTGACAGCTATTGCAGTCTCTGCCTAACAGACTCCCTCTAACCCCCTCCAACCTCTAGCCATCATTAAATCAGGATTTCACTGCTGTGACTAACCTGGAGCCATAGAAAGCCGGTAATGGATATATAAGAAAGAGAAATTTTGGTTGTGTTGAGTCTCTGAGATTGGGGAATAAGTTGTTACCAAAGCGTAACTGGGACAGATATAATTATATTTTTGAGGTGTCCCTCAGGACCACCCACAGCAAATGTTATTATATCCCCTAAAGAGTCATCCAGTTTCTGTGAAAATTCATCTGGTTTCTTTTACCTGATGCATTAACAGACAGACATAAATATGATTTTATTTCTGGAGCTAATTATTCTGAAATTCAGAGAGGTGAAGGAGTTGCTTCAAATCACACAGCTTGTAAATCAAAGAGTTGGGACTTGAATGTAGCTCTCCTAACTTCCAGTCCAGTCTTTTCCTACATTATAATCGCCCTCATTTTGAAACTCCTCTATTTTGTTAGTGTATTTCTAGCTATATTTAAGGTTGTGTCGCTAAGAGTCGGACACGACTGAGCAACTTCCCTTTCACTTTTTACCTTCATTCATTGGAGAAGGAAATGGCAACCCACTCCAGTGTTCTTGCCTGGAGAATCCCAAGGACGGGAGAGCCTGGTGGGCTTCTGTCTCTGGGGTCGCACAGAGTTGGACATGACTGAAGCGACTTAGCAGCAGCAGCAGCAGCAGCAAGGTTGTGTCATGTTTATGAGATTAATTGGGAAGATGAGCTGTATTTTGATCCAGTCATTTGTGTTGTCTAAGAGGAGAAAACAAGTATGTATATGACCCTTAAAAAGAGGTTCTCTCTGACAGTTCCTGCCCAGAGAGACACAGGAGAAGTCAGCACAGGCTCCCTCAGGGCTGGCCGACTGGCCCAGCTTAATCAGAGAACATCTCTGAACCAGTGAGAGGAAGGAGGACCTTTCATCCAATGAGAGTCATAGAGTCATTGTGGACAAGCAACCAGCCGGTCATCAATGGTAGGCAGCTGTATAAACGGACGAGTGCCTTTCTGCCTGAGAAGTGCTTTGGATGACTCTGAAACCCTGTCAGGAAACTAAAGGGAAGAGAAGAGATAAAGTGGACTGTTATATTAGCCAGTAGCTAAAAGCATTTTTTAAAGTTATTATTATTTAGAATGTTCTCTCAACATACTCTTTCCAACTGAAATGTATAGTAGTCACAGAGGAGAAATCTGGCTGACATGGCCCTAACTGAACAATCAGATTTAACATACCCTATAATGGGACAGGCACCTTGTGCTGTCCCCTCAAGAGATACAATGGAAGTAAACAACATTTATGTACTGTTCCTGTTGAAAATGCTTAACATAAATCATGTAGAAACAATCAGAAACATTCAAAACATCCAAGTCTGTGAAACAGCTTACCTAGACTCCTCAAAAACATCAGTGTCACAAAAGATACTCTTTAAAGTTGTGGGGACTATTCCAATTGAAAATAGACTAAAAATACATGGCAACTAAAGGGGAGTGTATGATTCCCAATTGTATCCTAGAAATTTTAAATCCAGTTATCATGGCTACTGGGAAAACTTGAATAGGGACTATATATCTGATCACAGTTTTGTATCCTTGTTAAGTTTCCTTAGAGTGACTGTGGTTTTGTAGGAGAATGTTCTATTTTTATTCGCATGGCATTAAAGAGTGAAGAATCGTGGTGTCTGCGACATACTCTCACATGGTTAAACTACCTTAAAGGTGTATACGTACTAACATATATACATATTTTAATATACAAATGTATGTGTGCGTGTGTGCAGAGAGACAGAGAGGTAAAGCTCATATGACACAACATTAAAGCTGGTGAATCTAGCTGAAGGATATGTGGGTGTTCAATGCAGCAGTCTGAATTTTCTTTTCTTGAAGCATTACAGAAAAGTACTCAGATCATAAGTCTATTTGCAAATTTTTCTGTAGGATTGAAAATATTAAAATAAGACTTTGCAGGGGGAAAGTAGCTGTCAGAGTAAGTTATCTACACTAAAAAGAGGAGTTACAAATACTGTTTGAAAAACAGGTTATATATGCTTTGAGTTAGTTGCATCTGCCTAAGTGGACAGACCCTAAAACTGACGTTACTGCTGACCGGTGTGACCTTGACTTGGTGCAGATTTCCCAGGTGGAAGTAGATTCCTTAGGAATAAATTAAGGCTTCTGAGCGCTTGCCACAAAACTCCAACTCTCTACTAAGTGACACAGTCTCCTTGTGCCTTGTGAGACCTTCCTACCATGGCCATAGAATTTTACTTGGGGGGTGGGAAGGGGTTAAACCTAGAATTATTCACAGACTAGGAGATTTTCCAAACCAGGGATAAACCTGTCCCTCTATCACCCCACCGCCTTTCTCGTGAAGGCACTGCTAAAACTGCAAAGTCAAGGAAGCTCCAGGAAGGAAAACCCCAAAGCAGCCCTGACTCCATCTTTCTGAGGATCCACATGATTAGAAGTGTGGCCTCAGGTGATTGGTTCTGGGGCCAGGTGGCAGGAAAGGGCTCCAAGTAGATCCATCCTGTCCCCCCAAGCTCCTCCTGAAGGGGTGGGGAAAGTTGGGTGTGGAGTCAGGACCCTTAGTGCCCCATACAAGTTTGTAGTCCTCATCCCGCACCTTTTAGGTGGTGGTTAAAGCGTAAGACCACAGAGGAGCCTCAGCGTCTTCTCAAGCAGAACCCTGTTGATTTGTCCTCCTTTCCACTCTTCAGCCCATTCCAGGGCCCTGCGGGCTGAGAATTCCTGGTGTTACCAGGTGGGATGTCCTGAGAGGGACAGAACTTCCTGCGTACTTGGCTGTGGGGGTGGCTAAAGTGATTAGTTGGAACATTACAAACAGATGTCCTCCTATTTGTCTTCCAAGCCAGTAAAGCGAGTTTCTGTGCAGCTGGGGTCAAAGGCATTTTCAAAGTCAAAGAAATGTTAACAACCTCTTCCTCATGTGTAAAACCTACACCCAAACACGCCTGCCAGACGCAAGGACGCAAGTTCACATTCTCACCTCCCCTTCTCCCGGTCCATCCTGTTCCCCCACACTCTGACCCACCAAGGAGAGGGCAGGCGGAAGGGCTGGTGGTGAACCGGGGCAAGACACAGGAAGGTGCATCTTAAAGAACCCTAAACCTTGGTCCAGTGACGTGGTTTCTCTCCACGACATTCCCTCCCCTTTCCTCTACTTCCCCTCAATGGAGTAATACTAGGGGCTCAGCACCGCACAGGAAGCTTTGGGTCTAAAAAACATTTCTTCTCTGGCTTCAAAGAAGGCTGAACGCTCTTTCACAAAGTGATCCAAGAGTAAGGATTATTCATTTCCCTGAATTCATCAGGTTTTGCAATAGGTCCCTGAGCCAGGACGCGTGGTTTAAGTGAAATCACACACACTCAAAGTATGTTTGTGTAGCCCAGTTTCATCTGGAAAAGCCAGTGACTGTTACACAAAGATTTTTTTTTTTTAATTCCAAAGTAGTGAAGTATTTGGAGCACAGTAGCCCAGGGATATGAATTATGCTCTCAACTTTGCTATTTTAATTGCTTATTTTATTTATCTTTATCGTGATAAATATAAACCTACCCCAACAAAGAAGAGTATCCAACAGCCCATGCTAGACAAAGAAAATTGAGGAATTTTTCTCATGGCAACAGTCTCTATTGCCAAGAACTCATTATTGCTGAGGACTGGTTTGGTATTTATCATGGGAAGAACACCAACCCAAAATACAATGTTGTCGAAAACTTTATCCACTTGTATTGCAGCCAAATAGCACAGGAGGCACTAGTTTCTCCCGCCCTGCTGCTAGCATCATGGTTTCGTTTTAGAACCAGGCACGGTATCTAGAAATAAACATCAACACCCTGCTTGATGTTTTGCCATAGCTTGGCTTGGCACCGTAATTGCAGGATTAATTCCAAGGGCAGGCCCCTTTCCTAAGAACACCGCCTACATTTCAACAGCCCGTCTCACTGGACTACACCTGTGGAGAGAGAACCACAGCCAAAACCTCTTCATGATAGAGAAAAGTACCCAGAGTTTGCTGTGTCGAAATCAGGAAAGCACTGTGGTGTGAACAAGACTCATTTGCAGATAGACCAACAACAAACTCTACATCCTTTTTCTAGAGAGACATGGAAAATGGCTCCATTAAAAGACTATATTCGACATTCTCGAAATAATTGAGCTTCCTGATGGCATTCTTCTCGCAGATGGAGAGGAAACTTGACTCAGCCTAGCTTTGTGGACACAGAGAGTCCTGAGGCATGTGCCAAAGGCAGGAGAGCTGGGGCTGGGGTGGTGTGGTGGGTAATCCCAGCCCCCCTCCCTCCCACCAGCCTGCAGTGCAAAGGTCAGGGGCAGAGAGGAAAAGAGTGGGAAAACTTGGATGAGGACTAATTGGAAGCCAAGGTCGTTGCTCTGATTCAGTCACTCCTTCCTGGAAAGAGAGCATTTCTGTGCTTAACCTCGTGGCCTCATATTTCCAGGAAGTTGCTGGCTCTCTGGCTCTCTCCAGGGCTTGCTTATTTACCAGGTTTCTAAGCTCAGGGACAGAAAGATGTAAAGAAATTACTCAAGTGGGACACGAAGAGAAACCAAAGGCACAGCAAAAGGCTTCTAGAATGCTGCTCACACACATCTTCCTGTGGAAATTAGAATCAATTTTTATTGCCTACAACAACTAAAAAGCATATTTCATGAAGTTTCAGACTATCCCCCCACCAAAGAATGTCATTTGGAGAATGCTCAGAATGATAAAGTGAAGGGAGGAAGGCAACTTTAAAACTTCTAGAACACTTAATTTAATCCTTTGCAAGCCCATCTCAAAATATAATCAAATGTATACAAGATCTTTGTGAAAGTTATTGAGAGAGGACAAAGTCTGTGCAAGGCAACTTTCACAGTCTTCTCCTGCCTGCTGTTGGGTTCATCTGCTTGAGTCAGGCTTTATTTTATTTTTAAATGTTTATTTATTCATTTGGCCATCCCAGGTTCTAATTTGCGGCATTTGGGATCTTTAGTTGCAGTATGTGGGATCTCATTTCCTGACCAGGGATTGAACCCAGGCTCCCTGCATTGGGAGTGAAGAGTCTTAGCCACTGGACCACCAGGAAAGTCCCCAGGCTTTATTTTAATGCAGTGTTTTGTTATCACTGGGCATGTGGTCATGGATCTGTGAAGGGATGCATGTGAGGACAGCAAGGAGGAAGCGATCTGGAGGGCCAGGGAGCAGGAGGGTCTACATGGTGTACTTGATGAAGCTGGGCAAGGGTGAGGTCTCAGAGACAGAAGATGTTGTCTGGTGAGAGGCCTTTCTGAAGGCCTTCAACTAACCTTCCAAGACCTCCCCTGTGGACAAAGGGGCAATTTGTACCATGTTTTGCCCCTGAGGATCCATCTAGGACCAAAAGGAAAAGAGTTTTGTTCTTAATACCAGGTGTCTCAGGAGGAAGTGAAGCCCCTGACCTTGACATATGTCCGGCCAACGCTAGCTGGCTATGGTGGGAAAGCTGTGGAAGGGGCTCTGTGTTGTGTAGATGCCAGAACCAGATCAGAGAGTCTGTGGTAAGTATTGACTCAGAGAAGGCATGGCAGTAAAAGGATATTTCCCCAAGGAAGGAAGTTTCTGGTATCAGCATTTCAAGTAAGTTCTCAGCAAAGGCTCATTTTGAAAAGGTCAGAGAAAATAAGCAGCATAACTTCTCAAGGGTAAAGACTTACTCATCCCTGTGCTCCTCTCTAGAGAGTGGCACAGTGTTTAATAAAGGATGAACGAATGAATGAATATTGATCCAATCTGTAAGAACGATGGTGGTGTGTGTGTGGGGCGGGGATGGGCGGTGGGTGGAATGTAACCCAGGCATAGGGGACAAGCAGAGGAGTAAGTAGAAGAAGCCTAGGTAAGTATGTTGGGACAAGACTGTGAAGGCTTTTAAATTCCAGAGAGAAGAATTTGCACTTCATATGGCAAACAAGCACATGTCCTAGCCAAAGCCTAGGGAATGGTCAGCTCTCCCTCCCCAGTCTCCCTAGCTTACACCTTGGGTATCTTCCTGTGCACACCCCAAGTCTCACTGTCTCCCGCTCTAAATCTCCCAAGTGTGTGTTCGGTGCTGTGTGTGCTTAGTCGTGGCCAACCCTTTGTGTCCCCAGGAACCATAGCCCACCAGGCTCCTGTGTCCATGGAATTTCCTAGGCAAGAATATTGGAGTGGGGTGCCATTTCCTCCTCCAGGGGATCTTCCTGACCCAGAGATTGAACCTGTGTCTCTTGCGTCTTCTGAACTGGCAGGTGGATTCTTTACTAGTCACACTCCAAGTATCTTCTAGCTCAGGATGGTTGGGAATTGTTTCTGTGGAGTCTTTTCAAGACTCAGTCCTTGCTGGAATCAATTGATCAGTCCCATTGTCCATCCAGTCTCTCTAAGACTGTGGCAGAGACAGCCACAGGCAGAGACCAAAAATTGAAGTTCCCTATCTAGAGCATAGAATGGATGCTACAAAGCAGATTCTCTGTCAAAGACTATATTTCTCAGCCTCTCTTACATCTATGAGGGAACAATGTGACTAATTGTCATCAACAAGGGTAATAATAGAACCAAAAAATTTGATTTCTGTGTTGTTATGGTTAAGAAGTAGAAGTGTCTCCTCCATGGTCTCTTTAATCATCCACCAGCTGAGTAAGAGGCTCTGGCAGTGGGAAGAGTTCAAAATAAAAAAGAAGGGCTCATGGAAGCCTGCCCATGAATACCTGCATTGGACTTTGAATGTCTATTGCATTAGGGCTCTGAAATCTTGAAGCTGTTCATCACAGGAGTTGTATTATCCCAATACACACAGGGACCCAGTTGGAATCACTTAGAGCCCCAAGAATGGACTCATAATCAAGAAGCACCGAAAAGTGCCTGGCACAAAGAGGGATCTCCATAAACACTTGGTGGATGAATAAATCAAAATTCTCTGGGTTCTCAACACTTTAGAACAGGCTCTGGGTAAAAGACATGCTTTCCTCTCTGAGGGATAAGACCTCAAATTACACCCTAACTTTGGAGAAGGTTGGGCTTCCCTAGTAGGTCAGACAGTAAAGAATCTGCCTGCAATACAGGAGACTTGGGTTCAATCCCTGGGTAGGGAAGATTCCCCTGGAGAAGGGAATGGCTACGCACTCCTGTATTCTTGCCTGGAGAGTTCCATGGACTGAGCAGCCTGACCGGCTACAGTCCATGGGGTTGCAAACAGTCAGACACAACTGAGCAACTAACACTTTCACTTCCACTTTGGAGAAGAGCATGAGTGAGGGATGAGGGAGGGTGAGTATAAATGGATACAGATATAAGAGTCTGAGGCAAAAAAAAAAAAAAAATTCTGAGGCACAAAAGTTTCAAGTATGATTCTGCAATGCTCTTGGTCCAACCTGGAGCACCTTCTCTTTGCCAATAACTCCAGCTGTGTCACTGGCCCCCTGGCTGCCAGCTGCAGAGCCCAGTTCCCTCCATGAACACTGAGTGATGCCCACTTCATGCCAACCACTGAGGGCACATCAATAATAGACATGGTCCCTGCCCATGGAACTTGAGGATGAGGGGTAGGGGAGCAGAGCATAAACTCTAGAGGGGCTGAGACTGCTGAGTTGTGCTGAGAAGATGAAAAGAACATTAGTTCCACCATAAAACAACAAAAAGCCAGTCTAACTTCAAGATTATAACTTTTCATGAATCCATCAAAGAGCTGAGTTTTCAGAGCAGCCGTGTAGCCTGAAACCTACAAAAAGATGGGGCCTTCAGAGAAGAGATGTCAAGGGCACTCATTCATCTGTGGCCTGGATGGAAGACACAACAGGTGTAAGAATTCAGCTACAATTTCAAACAACTCACTGGAGATTGAGTGTGGGCTAGTCCGGGTATTGCGGACCCAAGAAAAGCTGCAGACTCAAGAGGAGTTCTCGTCTAGACTCTTCTCCAGGAACCTGTCCCTGGTGCTCTCAAGAAAGTTGGGTCAGGAGAGATAGTAGGAGAAAGGCCCCTCAGTGGTGCAGTCATGGAGGTAGGGGAGCTGATGATACAGGAAGAAAACAGAAAGCCAGTTCAGAACCTTCTGCCCTGAGATTAAGCCATGGCAGAGAAAGGCAAGTCTTGTCATGCCAGGGAATCCATTATAAGTTGGGGGAGGGTATAAGATGAAAACCTCTGCTTCTGAGGGGCAGGAAACATCCTACGTCTAAAGGATTAGAGGTCTCCTGTGCCCCCACACACCCCCATGGGGCTGGAAGTGGGGGCAGGAAATCTCTTTAGTTCAAGAACAGCATAAACTATGTGGCCTGCACCAACCTGATGAATCTCTTTCCAAATTGCCAGAATGGCATTAACGGCATCCCAGCCCTTTGGCAGAGCTGCTCTGCCTGCAGCCCAGCAGCACCAGCCTCGTGTGCAAAGAGATGTGGGGCTTTGGTGAAAGGCTCTCTCCAAGGCAATCAGAGGAGGCAGAAGGGAGATTCGGTGTTCTGCAGCTCCTTTCTCCTGAAAGGCAGCCCCATCAGATGGCAGCAGAAAAGTCAACAGCAAAAGGCAATCTGACTTCCGGGCAACGTGAAGAATTCTTTAGCCAAATGGCTTCCAGGCTAATAAGACACCCCCACCTTCCAGCTTGGCAGATTGTGTTTGAGAAAGCAGATGGAAATACAGAAGCTCTGCCAGCTTCACCTCTGCCTTCTCTGGGAGGGGACAGGAGAGCTTTGACAAGTGCTGGGGCTGCTGTGAAACTGAAGTCAGCACTGAGAAGCTCAAGTCCCCAAAGTCTGTCTCTCCACAATTGAGCAATTCTCAGTTAAATTTCAAGTTTTAGCTTTGATTTAACGGAATTCTTAACCTTAGGGAAAATTAATTTGAAATAATGGTGGAAAAGTTCTTTCCATTGTTTTCAATAAGATCACGTTAACTTCTTTTCCAGCTAAACAGTAATTTCTTGCTCCATCTTTTTTAAACCTTTTGGGAGCTCTGTGCTTGTAAACGAAATATTAGGCATCTCCAACTTCTTATGATCTCACCTGGAGATGATATGAGTCAGGAAATAAAACAAATTACTCTCCTGATGAGAATAACAGGTACCCTTCAAGCCTCCAGACCGTAACTATGCATGTGAAACGGCTGCAGCAGAACCGGCTAGATGTGCGGACAAGCAGCAAATTATTGATTAAACCAGATTTCTGTCATTTGATGACACATCTTCTTCTAATTTTCCTACTTGCTTGGAGCAAACCTCAGCATTTTACATGAACTCAAAGCCTACCGTGAATCTTTAAATCCTTAATAATAAATCCTAATCAATTTCTTTCACAGAAGAAAACCCAACGCTCCTAATATCTATGAAGCTGGGCATGCACTGAAAGACTACCAGAAGCAGCTGAGAACATGGGCTTTGAATTCAGACAAGCCTAGGTTCAAGTCCTGGCTCAGCCATTAATTGACTGCTGTGATTTTCGGACAAATCTTGAATCTTGGTCACCTCACTTGGCAAATAAAGAATTCCCATCTTACAAGCCCCTGTGCTGTGCTTAGTTGTGTCCGCCTATTTTTGACCCCATGGACTGTAGCCCACCAAGCTCCTCTGTCCATGGGGATTCTCCAAGGCAAGAATACTGGAGGGGGTTGCCATGCCCTCCTCCAGGGGACCTTCCCAACCTAGGGATCAAACACAGGTCTCCCGCATTGCAGGCAGATTCTTTACCATCTGTGCCACCAGGGAAGCCCAAGAATGCTGGAGTGGGTAGCCTACCCTTTCTCTAGGGGATCTTCCCCACCCAGGAATCGAACCAGGATCTCCTGCATTATAGGCAGATTCTTTACCAGCTGAGCTATCAGGGAAGCCCTTCAAGCACCCAATAGCAGCTAAATGAAATTATGCAGCTGCAAGCATTCATCAGTGCTCCTGAACAGAATAAATGCTCAACTGCTGTCAGCTGTCATTAGAAGGAGAGAGGAACTACCACCAATAATGCTTCTTAGGGGGCCTGCATCCATCTCCATAAAATAAGGCAGTCAGACCAGCTCATCTCCAAGGACCCCTCAGAGCTGATGCATATGACCTGACTGCTGAGCCCCTGGCTTGGGATTCACTGAGCAGGTGATCCTAGTTCTCAAATTTTGATTTCCATGGTAGGGGGTTTCTGCTGGAGCAGTTAGGGTCTGGCTGTGAAAACACTGGAAAGCTGCCACCTCCATCTGAGCTGGCCTAGAGATGTAGGGAGTTCTCTATCAGTGAAGACATCCAAGGAGAAGCTTGACAACCACTTGCTGGGAAGAGGACAGAAAACAGAACAGGAGTCAAGCTCCATGAAGTTTGGGGTCACCTCTGACGCAGAGCTCCAATAATTCTCCAGGCATCAGTCTTTGCTATTAGAACCAAGTGGTCACCTAGAAAAGCTTCGAGTCAGTCAGCCTGTGTCTATTTGTCCATTCAGGCTTAGGGAAACATTTCTACCCACCAAACCCAAATCTGAGTCCCAGGGGCAGGAGGATGGTGGTGGACCAGATCAGATCTTTTCCAAATGAACCACTGTCTGTCGCTGGTGTGCTGGCTGCCTCACCCAGGAATTCAAAATGGAATTCCAGGCCTGGGACAGGGACACTGGAAAAAGGAGCCAGCAGCTGGGTTTGATAGAAGCTGAATAAAGCCATGAAATGCTGGGTAAAAGCCACAGAGGGCTGGGAGCTTCAACCACAAAAGTGAATCTCTCTCCTGAGAAATGCTAAGACTTGAACTTGCTTATTTTATTGCCTAATTCAGTTACTTATAAGTAATGGAACACCAAGTCCTGGGAGACAAGGAGGAACACCCACTGACACCATCCGCCGCTCCAGCCAAGGCCTCGGTTATCAGTGCGCCAGCCCGCAGGCCCTGACTCTGGCTGTGGCCCTGCCATCACATTTTACTTCTCCACCGTGGCCCCTGGGAAAAATCTCAGCACCTCTGGACTCTGGTACCTGCCCCTGCCCACAATGCCTTTATGCAATTATGTTCCGTCCCTCACTCTTCCAAGCCCTCTGCAAAACTCCCTTCATGAATTCTCACTTCAATTACTTACCAATATCACCTCCTTTCTATTGATGAGAAGGCAGGCCCAGGAGGCTGAGGTGACTTGTTCAGGGCTGCACATGTGTTTTTTCCAGCTGCCATCAGTGGAGTTTTGAATACTGGGCAGAAACAGCAGAATAAATACTGACTTTGGAATCGATAGTCCTAGGTTCAAATCCTACTTATTAACTGTGTGATCTTAGATACATTACTTAACCTCTCTGTGCCTCTGATTTTCTGATTATTAAATGGTGATGAAAAGAGAAATGAATAGACAATATTGCAGACAGGATTAAAATGAGATGATGGAGTGCAGAACTTAGCGCCTGGGCATGGAAGGCTATCAGTATCTTGGGTGCCCGCATCACTCAGATGCCCTGGGAACTGGCAAGGGAAAGAAGGACTTTACAAGAGAAAAGGATGAAGAGCCCTGTCCCCCAGCTTCATCCTCTAGGCCAGCTGCTCCCCCTCCTCAGTGCTGCTCCCTGCTCTCCCATCAGACTTCAGAAGGGTAGTTTGAGGTCCAGCATCTGCCCACAATGAAGATTTTCAATCAAAAAGGAAAGCAAAGGAGGCTGAAGGTGGAAGTTTAGAGCTGCTAGTCCCCCAGAGAAGCAACAGTAAAAGACTTCCTATGATGGCTGCCTTCCTGACAAATGCCCTTGGCTTCTGTAGCTCCTGCCTCTGCCAAGAGCCAGCCTTGGCCTGGGTGATACATTTTCCCTGAAAAATGACCTGAGCATAGCCTTTCCAGGGATTAATAATGACTGCTGTGGAGGGTTGACAGCCCAGCCAGCATTGCATCTCACCCCCAAATCTGCCCGCTTGCAGGCAAGAAAGTCTCCATCTTCTCTGGGAGTAGGACTTCAAGACTGCAGGGCAAGACTTCTGTAACTGTCCTAAGCAAGTTTCTTGAATTTCAGGAGATCTCTGGGCCCACTGGACTCCCAGTGGTCACCCCAACAATAGCTGGTTGTTGGGATGGCCTAGACACTGTGCTGGTTCTGGGTGCAGGGGAGTTGGAGGGAGAGCTAAGATGGGTGATGATACAGGCTTCTGGTTCTCAGAAATCAACCCAGAGCTGATCAGACAAGTGCACGAGTAGCCATGAGACAGGCCAGGGGGTTAGCAATGTCATTAAGAGCTGAGAAATGGGAAACGTCCCTTCTAACTCTAGAGATCCATCACAGAAGGTCTTGTGGAGAAGGTGAATTGGGGCTGGTAGAACTGGACCATGCTGGGATAGACCGGAAATGGTCTCCAGGTTGCAGGAGCAATGGGGCAGGAATAGGCTGTGAAGGAGGACGTGGTCCAGCTTGCCTGAGGAGTAGGCGCCTGAAGGGAGTTTGAGAGAGATGATGTTCCACCCGAAGAGCCTGAATGCCAGGCTAAAGCCTGAGGCTTCGCAGCAGCTCATAGGGAGGAACTGGAGGTTGGGCTGCCCTGGATCAGAGGAGTACAGGCCATCTGTGGATTTTGGTAAATTCAAGTCTTGATAACAGTCCTGAGTTACTAGGTGCTATCAGGTGACATGGGCTGAGCACACTGTTACCAGTGGGAGCAAACAGGCCTGTGGGAACCTGGGATTCTTGTGTGAAGCCAGGGTATGCATTCCTCCCCTCATCCCATCATGGTACCTTCCCAGCCCTCCAAGGTGAAGGGGGCCCTGCTCGTCTCCACCCGGTAGGGACAGCTGCACCTGGTGGCACCCCCGGAGGGCTCAGAGCAAAAAGGACAAGCTCCAACCTGCTCCCTCCCTTCCCCAGTCAAGGGAAAAGTAATCTGTGCTTTTTCACCCAGCTCCACTGACTGACTGACGTGTATAGGCCTCTGTGGCAGACAGCACCCTTGTGTCCTCAGCCACCAGGTGCAAATGATTAGTAACAGAAGGTTCTCATTTGCAGCAGGACCAGGCCAACGCTGGTGCCTCTCTCTCCAGCATCCCTGGGACTCTGGTGCTCTGTTTAAACCCGAGGGGGAGGTGGCGGGAGACAGGCGCCTATCGGTGGTCAGAGGATCTGCTCACAGCAGAAGCTGCTCTGGACTTGGTTAAGCAAAGCCTTTCCCAGATGGTATCATTTGGTCACCATTTGCTAGAGCAGCCTCTAAAGAGCACGCTGCTTCAGCTCTGCCTGCAGCACGCCTGGCAAATATTGACGCCAGCCTGCAGACAGTATCTACCACAGGCCAGAAGGGCCGAGGCTGCACAAACCACTTGAAACATGGCTCATAACTGTGCAGTCCTTGAGAGTTCCCTGTGCCCAAGCTCACACGGGCAGGGCAGGATACCCTGGGGTCAGCAGAGGCCCGAATAGGTGGGTGGGTCTAACTGGGATGTGATAATTAGTTTAATTCATTCAAGGATTTATTGAGTGCCTGCAAGAACTGGATCCTCCACTGAGCTTAGAGATAACCAGAAGCAGATCATGCCTTCACAGGGTTATGGTTAATAGTTTAGGAGAAAGAGTGGCAAAAAGAATGATGACACAGGATTTTGTGCCCATGCTATCTCCTCTCTCTGAAATTCACTCATCTCTTCACCTAATTATCTCTTAATGCTCTTCCTTCAGCTTTCAGCTCTTTGGGATTTCCTTGGTGAAGTCTTTCCTGCCCTCCACTCAGGCAAATCCCCCGATCATATACCCTCATTGCCCCATGTTCTGCTCCTCAGTGGCAATTGACACTGTTGAAATCTTAATTATCTCTGTGATTATTTTATTAACATTGTGTCAGCAAGATTGGGAGGTCCGTTTCCTTCATCACTGTGTGCTGAGTGCTTATCACTCTGCCTGAAATTTAAATAAATATTTCTTAGATATAAAAGCACTACTATTTCTCAAATTAATGTAAATGCTGTTGTAATACAAATTCTTTTGAGAGTGTTAGAGCTTTGTGTAGCTTTTTGTAAATATGTATATTCTAATAAACTGATACTAAAAATAAAACTGATCTTGGTGAGGCGGCAGTGAGCAGGGGCATGAAGTGCGTGAGATCTTTATTCCCTGCCCAGGAATTGAACCTGGGATAAAAACCAGGAATCCTAGCCACTAGAGCAGCAAGGGCTAGAGGCTAGAAGCTTTTGTCCCTAGATCTTTGCCCTGAATGAAAAATGCATTTATCACGGAGGCAGAAACTGTAAATGCAGGTACAAAGTTTATTACTAGAAACATAACACAACAAATTATGTTGTGTTTGTCCTCTGAAATGGGAGGGACAGGACACAGAGAAATGGTTTGTTTAGTTAAGATACAAGGCAGAGATGCACATCAGGAGAGAAAGGGTGTGGGTGTCCCCTCTGATGAGGAGGAGCGCAGTAAAAGGTAGTTAAGTCATTTATATAGGTCAGTTCTTCTCGGTTTTTGTCTTCCTTCAGGTCAATTATCTGGTTTCTTTTTCCACGCTTGAGCTACCCTGGAACCCTTCCCTGGGTGTGTACGCACCTCTCAGCCAAGATGGATCTCAAAGTGAAGGCTTTTGGGAGGAGCAAGAATTATTATGGCTGGAGTTATCCCTTGACTTATGACCCACAAGTATTCTTTCTGTGCATGTGTAGTCTCTTCCTTGTCCCAAAAAGTCGGGGGAGGAGGGAGTGGAGGTTCCTTAATCCTTCACTCAAATAGGGCTTTGCCCCTCTTTGTTCTTGCCATGACTATTACCTTGACTATTGCCATGACTATTACGTTAAGGTGTTTACAAGAGACAAACACTGGCTATTTACCCTGTTTCTGTTGTTAATTCCATTTCAGAGGACAAACAGGAGGCTGATTGTAAATGCCTTAACTGGAGCCCACCTATCTCTTTTCTCAGGAAATGCTAACAGTTGTTAAGTATCCAGCCTGAAGCCCACTTCTTCATGCCCCATGAAATTTAAACAGGAGGCCAGTTGTAAACGTCTAATCTGGAGCCCATCTATCTCCTGCATCAGAGCTACAATCACAAGAGGACGGGCCTCAAACTGGAGATGGTAGAAGACCCTAGCGCAGGACAAGCCGCCCATGTGCCTGTGGTCCCATAGAGAGGGAAGAGTTTGGTGCAAAATTACCTATTCTCTGCCTGACTACATTTTTCCTCTGGTTTGCCTGTATTTCCATCTCTCTGCCTCATTTCTGTTTGCCCAGCCCTCTCTTTCCCCCAGTTTGGACTTGAGGACAACCAGAACTGCACCCACTGGGTTATCAACATTGTTCTAATGAACCGGCACTATTGGCATAAAATACCCATTTGACCCCCACTTTAGCCTGATCATCCTTGTATCAGTAGATTTGGGCTGGAGTCACTTTTTTACCCTCTTTCTTTGTTCTGGGCTAGAACAGTAAAACAGGGAAGACTCAAGATGGTTTACTGACCAGTCTCTTCATTTGAAAGCAATTGTAGCCAGGGAGGGGCTTGAATTGTTAGGTTACTCCCAGTGCAGAGTATGGGGTCTCCTGATTCCCCTCCCGGCCTCTGTCAATTCTACCTGAAAAGACACTTCTCAAACCCTCATTGAATTTCAGTTTCCACAGTACTCAAGGTCTCTGGTCTATTTAATTTGGGACTTTGTGCAAGTTTCCATCTGAAGAAATAAATACCTATTTACTGTCATTCTTCTCATTTGAGTACGTTACTGTTTTGACAGCAGTTGGGGAAGAAAATTTCAACCCCACAACTGTCTTTGCACTTACACAGCCTTTTAATTCTCCTGCACACTTTCCCCATAATCCACCACGTAACTTTCCCTCTGGAGGGGAGCTTGGTCCTGTCAGGTCCTGCTTTCAATCTTGGACGTCCCATCTTTATCATTTGCAGAAAAGGCAGAAAATGATCTGACTCCTTGATTCAGATCAAATGAGTGGGCATTTCAGGATTGCGGGTGGTGGTAGGAGAAGAGCTGGAGGAAGGAAGGGTGGAAGAGGAAGAATCAAGCAGAACAGAGAGGGGTCCACACTAGAGCGGCTCCATCACTCTAGGTCTCAGGCCAGCAAGCCAGGATCTGCAGGGCTCTCTGGAGGCCTGGGCTGTGAAGAGTAGGGGGATTTTGGGCCAGATGACTGGCACAGGGTCCATGCTTCCCTGGAACCCCAGCAAGGCTAGGAAGATATGTGAGGAGCAGTGCTGGTCTAAGGGGATAGGGGAGTTGGCCTGAAATCTGGCTAGAAACTCTTACTCTAACCACTTCTTGCCTTCCCACGCCCTCACTTTCCATAATTTCTCATTCATCTATTTTCTCACATGCCTTTTGGTTTTCTAGTCTCTCTCTCATCAATCACCTCTTCTATTTATTTCAACTCCATCTATAACTTATATTTATCCCTTTTTCTCTCTTGACATCCATCTCTATTTATGGGTCTTTGGTGCTGAAATCCAAACAGATAACAAATGGCCTCAATTCAGAGCAGAGGCCTTCTGCCAAGTTTCTTCTTGGCCTCTGAGATGACCTCTAACAGGGCCCATATCCTATCTATTTGTATTGTCTCATCTCACCATCTCAGTGGCATTTGATTTTTCACGGTGAATTTGTCTTGTTTCCTCTGTTTTCTTGTGAGTATCCTAAGGAACAGGCCACAGCCTCTGGAGTGCACTCTCCTCATAGCCCCTGCTGCAGTGTGGGTCATGAAATGGATGTGGAGAGCTTGCTTTCCACACGCGCCCCTCCCCCTACGCACAGGGGCTTCCAGCTTTCAGTGCCCAGTGGAATCACTTCAGCTTGATGATGGCACAGCCAAAGGAGACCTGAGCAGTCTTTTAGTTCAGTTCATTTCAGTCGCTCAGTCGTGTCCGACTCTTTGCGACCCCATGAACCGCAGCACACCAGGCCTCCCTGTCCATCACCAACTCCCGGAGTTCACTCAAACTCACGTCCATCGACTCAGTGATGCCATCCAGCCATCTCATCCTCTGTCGTCCCCTTCTCCTTCTGCCCCCAATCCCTTCCAGCATTAGGGTCTTTTCCAATGAGTCAACTCTTCGCATGAGGTGGCCAAAGTACTGGAGTTTCAGCTTTAGCATCAGTCCTTCCAAAGAGCACCCAGGACTGATCTCCTTCAGAATGGACTGGTTGGATCTCCTAGCAGTCCAAGGGACTCTCAAGAGTCTTCTCCAACACCACAGTTCAAAGCATCAATTCTTTGGCACTCAGCTTTCTTCACAGTCCAACTCTCACATCCATACATGACCACTGGAAAAACCATAGCCTCGACTAGACGGACCTTTGTTGGCAAAGTAATGTCTTCGCTTTTTAATATGCTATCTAGGTTGGTCATAACTTTCCTTCCAAGGAGTAAGTGTCTTTTAATTTCATGGCTGCAATCACCATCTGCAGTGATTTTGGAGCCCCCCAAAATAAAGTCAGTCACTGTTTCCACTGTTTCCCCATCTATCTGCCATGAAGTGATGGGACCAGATGCCATGATCTTCGTTTTCTGAATGTTGAGCTTTAAGCCAACTTTTTCACTCTCCTCTTTACTTTCATCAAGAGGCTTTTTAGTTCCTCTTCACTTTCTGCCATAAGGGTGGTGTCATCTGCATATCTGAGGTTATTGATATTTCTCCTGGCAATCTTGATTCCAGCTTGTGCTTCTTCCAGCTCACCGTTTCTCAGTCGTTACCCCCTATCAATATCCATTGTTTACCTCAAATAAATATACTCTAAGTAAAAAGAACATCTATTTGGCAAGTGTCAGTTCAGTTCAGTCACTCAGTTGTGTCCGACTCTTTGCGACCCCATTTACTGCAGCACACCAGGCTTCCCTGTCCATCACCAACTCCCGGAGTTTACTCAAACTCATGTCCATCAAGTTGGTGATGCCATCCAACTGTCTCATCCTCTGTCATCCCCTTCTCCTGCCTTCACCTTTTCCCAGCATCAGGGTCTTTTCCAATGAGTCTGTTTTTCGCATCAGGTGGCCAAAGTATGGAGTTTCAGCTTCAACATCAGTCCTTCCAATGAATATTCAGGACTGATTTCCTTTAGGATGGACTTGTTGGATCTCCTTGCTTTCCAAGGGACTCTCAAGAGTCTTCTCCAACACCACAGTTCAAAAGCATCCATACATGACTACTGGAAAAATCATAGTTTCGACTAGATGGATCTTTGTTGGCAAAGTAATGTCTCTGCTTTTTAATATGCTGTCTAGGTTGGTCATAGCTTTTCTTCCAAGGAGCAAGTATCTTTTAATTTCATTGACAAGTATCAGTTCGAGACAAATCCGTGGACATTCACGATGGTTTTCCACCCCAAGTCTTTCCAACATAGAAATTCTAGACAGGCCTCTGGTCTAGGAATTGCCTCCCCCTCCCCCAATACTTCTATTAGTCACGCTATTTATGTATTCACAAAAAAAAACACAACAATTTGAGTTATGATTAAGTGTCAGGCACTTAGCTAGGAGCTGGTAAAACAGAGATGACCATACAGGCCTTGTCCTCAAGGAGGGGATGGCCTAGCAAAGCAGAATGACAGGGGCACAGACACATTTCAGTAGACATTCATTTAAACATGTATTTTAGTGAGCACACACTGTGTGTCTGGGACTGTGACAGGTGCTGGGGTGACAGCAGGGAACAACAGAATATTACATTAATAGAAAAGAACCCTGGTAGACGTACTTACCATGTAAACCAGTTCATGTGGGCATAGGGAGCGTTCCTCTTTGTCTATTGAAACATTTGTGAGCTATTTTGTTTAACAAACATTTAGTATGTGTGTGATGCTATTTTGCATTTCTAGCCTAATGATTATTCTAGACCATCACCTAATTTCAATATGTAATGCTTGCTGATTTTATTATATATAATTAACCAATGTGCTTTGAATCATAATTTTTTAATATGCTCTACATTTGTTAGTTCTTAGAAATCTTGAAGAAGAAACTATCATGTTTATATAATATGATGATGTGGAAGTAAGTATCCTGCAAATATAAGAGAGGTGGATGAAAAGACTCTTCCTCTGTCTTGGTCCAGGGGGCTCTTGCTGGGTCCTGTCCTTTGGAGTTGCTAGAATAAACCTCATTAGTCCAGCAGGCCTCCATCCAGGAAGATTAAGGGGGGACCAGAAAGACCCCTGGTGGATGAGATGTCCAGTCTCTTCCCTCCTCGTGCTCATTCTTGACGTCTCCTGACAAAATGACTGACCTGGGCAAGTCTAGGTGCCGAGCTCCCACCTGTCCCCGCACAGAGGAGGGCTGTCAGAAGTCTTCCTGGAGTATCTGCCTGATGAGGAGGAAGCAGCGCCTGTCTCCCTCACCCTCATTGATCTGGGTCAACCCCAGCTGCTCTGAGCTCAGATCAACCCCAGCTGATCAGAGCTCAGCTATGTGAGAACAGCCTTTCTTTCTGCACCAGAAAAGAAGCCCCACGGGGGTCAGTTTGCTGTGTTCCTTGTGGGTGTGCACCCTGCAGTGGTGGTTGGGCTTTCTTTAGCCTCTCTCTTTCTCTCTCTCATATAGTTCGGTTTGGATTCTCATGACACTCACAATCAATATACCCCCTGATTCTCAGGGCAGCCAAGAGAGCCACACAGGAAGAAGGGTGAGCTACACGACGCTGGATGGGGAAGGGAGCTGAGGTTGGCCTTGTACCCTCATCACAGGTGGTTTAGTTGTTAAGTCATGTCTGATTCTTGGGACCCTATGGACTGTAGCCCACCAGGCTCTTCTGTCCTTGGGATATCCCAGGCAAAAACACTAGAATGGGTCACCATTTCCTTCTCCAGGGGATCTTCCTGATGCAGGGATCGAGCCCGCATCTCCTGTAGCAGGTGGATTCTTTACCACTGAGCTACCTGGGAAGCCCTTTGGAACTCAGCTGCTCATAGTTAAATGCTTTAGAAGGGAAAAAACATCACATCATCTACTCATCTATGATGTTTGCTCTAAGGCAGAGCATGTGGGGTATATGGCTATATGGCTATATGTGGGGCATATAGGTATATGGCTCTGTGGCAGGTCATGTCCTTGCAAGGACTGTGGCATGATTATGTGGAAGCTGCCTTTATAAATGGCTCGTGGTCATGGCCCTGGGAGAGCACAGCGTCTGCCTGGGTGTCTGGGCTGGAGAATCCATCAGGGCTGTGCCATGACGCCCATGGCTGAGAATGCGCAATCACGTCATGGCCCTGGGTACCCTCCACGCTGCCTGCTGGGCGGCTGGCCAGAAGGTCACTGGCTGAGCTGGAAATCTGCATGTCCCAGGGGTGCTGAGTGGGAAAGCTGCTATATGCTGGCTTGCCCCTTTGGGGACTGCTAGTGGCCAAGAGATTCAGAGGTCTTAGTTCACAGTAATTTTCCCAGCCTCCTAATGGTCCTATGAAGGGGCATTCTAGATCACATTGTCTCTCTCCTGGCAGCCGGCCCTCTCTCCTGTTTGATCCCTGACTCACAGTGTGACCCAGATAATCCTCAGCATCCAGCTGGCAAAGTGGGAAAGAGGGCACCCTACCCTTGACCTTGTGGTCCCCACAGTAGGAACGGAATGGAGGGCTCAGGACTCGGAATCCCCCAGCTTTCGGACAAGACTCTGAGCTCAGTACACAGGTCCAATCTCTGCTCCCAAAGATTCCCAGAGGAATCTCAGGGTGGAGGGATCTCAGGGGGATCTGGCTTGTTCTCTCTCACAAGCTGTCCAGTGCCCTCTCTAATGACATCTGCCATTTATTCAATACTTACTAAATGCCAGGCACTGTGCTGGCTGGTTCTAGGAAGTGTTTCACTTCTAACGACATGATAAGCTAGCAATGATTAATCCTGCTTTCAGAGGAGGGAAATAGGGACTCAGAGAGGTTAAGGTATTTGCCGTGCTCACTGCCACTCTGTCACTAAAAAGCATTGACAGGTGTTAGGCTCCATAGCTACCTGATGCCAAATTCCATGTTCTTTCTTTTTGTGTGTGCTGTCTCTCTATGCAGTTCCCCCAAATATTGGTCTGGAATACAAACTAACAGTTTAGTTATATGGCTCTTTTTAGTTCTTCCAGTGGATTCTCTTATCACTATCAGTAATCTACTTTAAAATCTGTGTTGATTTCTCCACGTCTATCTTTCGATTTTATTATATATATATTTTAATAATTTCAAGGTCTATAACATTTGTACTCTGTGCTTTAAGTATAAGTGTTCCACATGTTGTTGAGAAGGTAATTCTAAAGGTTGACAACCAACATTAAACTAGAGAACTTCCAAAAACTGCCTGGACGCGGGAACCCCAGGTAATGCTGATGTGCATTTAAGGATGGGAATAATTAGAATAGACAATCTCAAAGGTTTTGCTTTTGTAACTGTGTTTCATGAACCAGCAGTATCAGCATCACCTGGGAACTTGTTAAAACTGCAGAATCTTGGGACTCTTCACAGACGTTCTGAATCAGAATCTGCATTTAAACAAGATCAGCAGTGATTTAAAATTAAGTTAAAGTTTGTGGAGAACTGCTTTATGTGTGAGCCTAAGGCAGAGTGTTGTATCTGGGTATGACTCAAGAGTGTAACACATTGAACTTGAAGCCCAACTCTGTCACTTAACTAATTCATGAGCACATTAGCGTTAGAGCAATGTGGCTTTAGAGCATTTAGCACAGTGCCTGGCTGGTGGCAGAAGTTGAAGAAATGCTATTCCCTTCCTCATTTACTTCTTCAAATAGTCTTTCCCAGGTTTGAGATTCTTTGGCAGGAATGTTTCTCCTGTGCCTCTCCATTTCTCTCCTGTCTGTAAAGCATCTGATTAATCACACTCTTTGATCTTTCCCTTCTCTGGTCCTATCAGAACTGCACCATCAAGTCAGTCTTCCTAGTACTGTCTTAAATGATGGTTCCTGGTCTCCCTTGTAAAATTTAATAGCAAAATGCTTTTGATATGCAAGCTTCTTTGAAGTCAACCCAATCTATATTCCAAAGTTAAAAAGCTGTTCTGCACCATGGATCCTTCTTATGTGAACCCGGAGTGTCAGTTGAAAAGACAGCTGCACTCTCTGCTCTACTAGTTCCATTTTCCCTGGTTCCATTTGGAGTTTCCTGGAGAAACATGGGAAATTGTCAGGAGATGAGGACCCCGCATCCTGTGGTTAGGATTCATGTCAAGGGCACTTTTTATTCACCACCAACTTTATGGAGTTCATGACACTCCACAGGACTTTCTAATTTTTCCTCACCATTCAACCCCCACCATCACCACCCAAAGCCTAGGTTAGAGGTAGGGATGTCTGTCTGTTCCACAAACAAGGAAACAAATGCAGAGAGGCTGGGACAATTTCCAGAGAGCACACAGTCTCGATCCTACGTCTTCTTAACCAGATGCAGTGTCCCAAGAAAACTAGAGGAAATCCTGCCTCCAGTAGCTGCTAACCATTAAATCTGGAGTTAATTAACCAGCCAGCATCCCTTCCCCAAAGAGTCAGGCACTTTAGAAATCACCATCTGTAGTTGGTTAAAGCAAACTATCAGGCGCCCCCCACCCCCACCCCAGGAAAAGCTATTACTCTCCCCCCATTTCTCTCTCTCTCCCTCTGCTCTCCTCCTCGCACTACCTCAGGGACATGCCCTTTCTCAACCCATGCACCTGAGAGCTTGGCTCATAGAGGGGGAACCAGAGCCTAGGGATGCTGAAAAGGTTTACGCACATGTATGCTCATCTCAGGCCTGCTCTCTGTTGACCTCTGTCTCTGTCTTTCTCTTGTATACACACAGAGGAATACCCTAGAACTTCTCTCCGTGGCTCTTGGGTGGGACTAGAGGGCTTCCCTATTGGCAGAAGTGAAATTACAAGAAGCCATTGCACTGCTGTATTGGAGCCATGTTCTTAAGACTTGCATGGTCATACACATCTCCTGGGAGGGTCTCGTTAAATAAATGTCAGATTCTGATTCAGTAGGTCTGGGTGGGATCTGAGATTCTGCATTTTGAATAAGCTCCCTGGTGATGCTGAAGCTTCAGGTCTATGAACCACACTTTTCATGGCAAAAGATCTACATGACTGCCCCATCTTCTGGGGGGTCTTAGGGGACTATTGGATCAGGCAGAAGTAGACAGGGATGGAGGGTCTGCAGGGGTGCTCCCTGCTGAGGATGGACACCCAGGGGGCCTGTGTCCTCTCATGATTCTGCCACTATGTCTAACTGGTCAATTTCAAAGATAGTTACTCAAGGAATGGTATTAATCTTATTCATTCAATAGACCACATCAGTGAGTCAAAGGAAAAACCACATGCACATATCAATGTGTAATATTAAGATATTTGATAAAATTCACATCAATTCCTGAAAAAGAAAAAAAATTCCCTTTATATGATAAAGATATCTTTCTTCAACCAGCTTCTCGCATAATACTTATAGCCAAGACCCTTAGAAGCAATCTTATTAAATCAAGGCCAAGAATGTCAACTATTTTCAGTACTAATTAACATTCATTTAAAATTGGGGGCCAAGGCATATGAACGAGAGATTAGAAGTGCAGCTATAGAAAAGAGACAGTTACCATAATTTGCAGATTGTGTAATTGTTGACTCAGAAATCCATGATTCAGCTGAAAATTTTTAACATTAATAAGAAGGCTCAAAAATGTGGTGCATGTAAAGGAAACACAAAAAATCATAATTTTCATACATACATAGCCAACAATCAGGAACTACTTGGAGGAAAGTTCCTTTCTGTACGACAACAAACATGAGAAATATGTAGAAACCAACTTAATAATGAATGTGCAAGCCATCAGTAAAACATAAAACATCACAAAGAGCTGTAAATGACTTGGATACATGGTGAAACATACCCTGGTCCTCAATGAGAAGATTAAATATTCCTTCACTGTTGATCATATCTAGGGTGAAGCATAAAAACGCTGACACGAAGGGCTGAATGTATGTGTCGCTTGTTGGCGGAGGGCTTCACTGTAAGGTAATCTGGCCGGGATACTTCATGCAAAGTTCCTGATTTGTTATCTTTAGGGATTTGCTGTTGGCCAGGCCCTGGAGAAGATTTACCAGCCTCCAGCCTAGAGTGTATTTACTTGGCTGCCCATGTTCTGGAAGCTGGGTGTCTCAACAGACATCATCTAATAGATCAGATGGTAAAGAATATGCCTGCCATGGAGGAGACCCAGGTTCGATCCCTGGGTTGGGAAAATCCCCTGGAGAAGGCAATGGCAACCCACTCCAGTATTCTTGCCTGAAGAATCCCATGGACAGAGGAGCCTGGCGGGCTACAGTCCATGTGGTCACAAAGAGTCGGACACAACTGGGTGACTAACACTATCCCACACTAAGCTTTCACAAACTCCTCCTGTTTTCAGTTCAGCACCCTTGCCATCATCAGGGCTAGGGTGCCCCAATCCAGCACCCTCTGTGTTACCCTTTCCTGAGGTAGAACAGCAGTCTCAGAAAGGGTACAGAATATGTCTCTGCAAGGAGTGACAGGAGATGGTCTTAGGATCTATCTGCTTTTTAAATCAACTTGCAACCAGTTCTCCTCTTTTGAATGCTACTTTGCTCTCACAGACCAGGTGCCCTGTTCCAGATTATCACACAGAAACAACCCCAAATTCGGTTGTTTTGCAAATTTCCCCACTTCTGACTTAGTATTCACTTCTAATGTATCTGCTTCTAACTGCCGCTCAGCTTTCAAATTTTGTTGCTGTTGTTTCCTCTCCTTGTTGTTTATGCATTTTTGCTTTAAAAAAAAAATCCCGTATGTCATTTTGAATATTACCAGATAGCAATCAACTCAGGAGCCCAGATAGAAGAAGAAGAAAAAAAAAAAACCCTAGTATTGACTGCATATCAGTTCAGTTCAGTTCAGTCGCTCAGTCGTGTCCGACTCTTTGCGACCCCATGAATCGCAGCACGCCAGGCCTCCCTGTCCATCACCAGCTCCCGGAGTTCACCCAGACTCACGTCCATTGAGTCAGTGATGCCATCCAGCCATCTCATCCTCTGTCGTCCCCTTCTCCTCCTGCCCCCAATCCCTCCCAGCATCAGAGTCTTTTCCAGTGAGTCAACTCTTCGCATGAGGTGGCCAAAGTACTGGAGTTTCAGCTTCAGCATCATTCCTTCCAAAGAAATCCCAGGGCTGATCTTCAGAATGGACTGGTTGGATCTCCTTGACTGCATATGTTACAGTGCAAATCCATTTCCAAGAAAATGGCAGGGGATCTGAGGAGAAGAGCACCCAGTTTAGGGCATAAGGGAGTGGGGTGTGGGATTCCTTTCTCTTAAAACATCTTTTTAGAAATAAACTGGTTTATCTCGTTCATGTAGCAACTTAGTGCTAAGTATCAGAAGCCTTGAAAGGATTCAAACTTTTTAATTCAGTAATCCCACCATCTGAATCTATCCTAACAAATGATTGAAAATCTGAAGAGGTACAAACTATTAGGTATAAAATAAGCTGCAAGGATATATTGTAGAATTTGGGGAATATAGCCAATATTTTATAATAACTATCAGATCAGATCAGATCAGTCGCTCAGTCGTGTCCGACTCTTTGCGACCCCATGAATCGCAGCACGCCAGGCCTCCCTGTCCATCACCAACTCCCGGAGTTCACTCAGACTCATGTCCATCGAGTCAGTGATGCCATCCAGCCATCTCATCCTCTGTCATCCACTTCTCCTCTTGCCCCCAATCCCTCCCAGCATCAGAGTCTTTTCCAATGAGTCAACTCTTCGCATGAGGGGGCCAAAGGACTGGAGTTTCAGCTTTAGCATCATTCCTTCCAAAGAAATCCCAGGGCTGATCTCTTTTAGAATGGACTGGTTGGATCTCCTTGCAGTCCAAGGGACTCTCAAGAGTCTTCTCCAACACCACAGTTCAAAAGCATATAAATGGGGTATAACCATTACAAACTGTGAATCACTATACTGCACACCTGTAATTTATATAATATTGTACAACTATACTACAATTAAAATAATAATAATAAATAAAATAAAAGCTTGAGTAAACTTTACAAAGATGTTCATCAAACCATATTTATGATCATGAAAAAGTGGAGATAATTTAAATGCTCAACAGTAGGGGAATGTTCAAGGAGCTTACAGAATATCCACCTGGTGAAATATACGATACAGTCATTTAAAAAAAGGTTTATTGAGAGTAATAATGGAAAATATTTACACTAAACAAAAAAATCAAGATAAAATTAAATATGATTGTCTTCAAAAATACATAAAATAAAAAATTTTAAACTTTTTCCAGGAAAGGAGTGAAAAGAAATATCCCAAAATGTTAACACTGGGTAAAGCTCCACTTTTCTGCTTCTTTCTACTTTTCTATAATGAGCAACTATTTTCTTTAATAACAGCTTTATTGAGATATAATTCACCTACCACAAAATTCACTCATTAGAAGTGATGATTTTTAGCTATTCACAGGTATGTATACTCAACAACACAGTCGAGTTTCATCATATTAAAAAAAAATGTTGCACACTTAAGCTATCACTCTCCAACCCCGACTTTCAGCCCTAAGCAGCCAGAAATCTGCTACTTCTGTATAGATTTGCCTATTCTGGACTGGAATCAATATAATGTGTGGTCTTTTGTGACTGGCTTCTTTCATTTAACATACCGTTTTTAAGGTACATCCAAGTTGTAACGTGAATCAGTACTTCATTTCTTTTTATGGCTGAATACTAGTCCATGTATAGATGTATCTTATTTTGCTTATCCATTCAACAGTTGAAAGACATCTGGATTGTTTCTACCTTTTGACTACTATGAATAACAATGCTATAAACATTCATATACAAGTTTTCACATGGACATATGTTTTCCTTCCTCTTGGGTATATACCTAAGGAATAGAATTGCTGGGTCCTATAGTAACCCTATGTGTAACCACTTGAGGAAATGTCAGTCCATTTTCCAAAATGACTGCCCAATTTTACATTCCCACTAGTAATGTATCAGAGTTCCAGTTTCTCCACATTCTTACCAACACTTGGTATTACCTGTCGTTTTAGTTATAGTCACCCCAGTGAGCTCAAATTTGTGGTTTAGATTTTCTTTTTCCTAATGGCTAATTACATTGACCATCTTTTCATGCTTATTGGCCATTTGGATATCTTTTGTAGGGAGGATGTCTGTTTAGGTCCTTTGCCTACTTTTGCTTTGTATTGTCTTCTTATTCTTAAGTTGCATTTCCTCCTGCTTTGATGTTGTTTTCCACTTGACACTTTTTGTAGACATTCCTTTGATCTCTCAACAAATCAGTCATCCTAGGTCAAATTTCCACATGCTTTCCAGGTATTTTTCTTTTAAAACATCATTCTCCAGGCAGGAACTAACTGTGGAGGACATTTGTCTGGTAATTGCTGTTGTTTTGACGGCCTGGCATCTGGAACACTTCCCCCATGCTTGTGAATTTACCACCTTATGAGTCACAATAGGAAGCAGAGCCCTCCTGCACTGTGGAGCCAAGAAGGCTAGATTTGTGTTTTTCCAGCCTCCCTTGTAGCAAGGACAGGAGTACATGATTTGGACTCAGCCAATCAGATTCAAGTGTCCCAGACATGAGCCAGGATCTGATGATGAAAAACAATAGGGTCAACAGAAAAAGCGTTCTGGTGATGGCAGAATCTGTGGCTGTGATCAGTGCTGGGGAAGGGGAGGCAGCAGTAGAAGTGCAGCCAACAGGGATGCCAGCTGAAGCTCTGTGTTTCCCAGCAGATGTGACAAGAGCATCTTCCCCAGCCTGGTTCTGGGCTGCAGTTTGGCTGTGAAACTGAGCACTGCTAGTCTTCTCTGTTCTGGCCTACTTTTTAAGCTCAGAAGTCTCTTTTTTGGATTAAATTAACAAAATGGCTTTCCACTGTTGCAACAAAGAAGCTTGATTAATAACTACTAAATGCTGAGTGTGAAGGCCATGGATTAACAGCTCAGCATCTCAGGTCTGGCCAGGACACAAGTGGCCCCAGTCATCCAGATAGCACCATGAATCTCCCCCTCAAGGGCCTTGAATCTTCTCCAATTCCTCAGACACAGTAATCTAATAAAACCCTTGCTTAGCCCATTACTGCACACCATAAGCCTGTGTTGTCCAAGCTCTTAGATTCTTTACACTGAAGCAACTCCCTATCCCCAGCCGGGAAAAGCCTCCTTACCCAGAAAAAATATTTATAAAACTTCTAACCACTGCCAACACTCACTAAGAAAAAATGTCAACAATGATTAAGAATGTCTTATTCTGTACTCAAGTGGTTGTATGAATTGGCAGGCAAAACTGTAACTAATAGTCAAATCAATCAATGAATATGTATTTTGTTTTTAGAAACGGACCAGTTTAGCAAATGCTCTAGAACTGACAAATCATCCTCTTTACCCAACAACTGCACCCCAGCCACCCCACTCCTGTACACATACCTAACATTTTGTGATCATTTGCAAAATGAACAAACAGGACACAATTTTTTTGTATCCACTATTGAGACTCTAACAAGGCCTGAGTGTGACTATGTCCTCTGGAGATGCACCATAAAGTTGGATTTTGCTTGTCCAGGACCCCCACTCATCCTACCCCCCTCACAGGTGTTCTCAGGGCCCCTCTTAGCAGGCTAGCAGTTGGCACAACTCCACACATTTTCTTCCAAGATCAGTTGCTATAAATGGGTGCCTCTGTCTCACTCACCTCCTTTTCACTCTGGCCCTTTCTGGCTCCTGGTCATCTTGCCCAGATTCAGGTCCTCAACACCTTTGCAAATAATCTCCCAAGCATCCCCTGGGAGTCTTAAGCATCAACCCTTTTCTTCCTGAGAAGGAAAAAGACTCTCAAGGCTTCTAAACCCTTCAGAGTGGCTCCAATGATCATCACCAAAATGTCTTCTGCAGTAAATTTATCCAACAATATCCTCTGGATGTTAAACAACAAATTCACTTCAGCCAAGCTGACACTGTGCACATTCACCCTGGCAGCTGCAATAACACCAGGACCATTCAGGGCCTGGGTCCCAGTTCCACTCTCTAAACACAGAGTCTGCTCTCATCCCCAGGACTCTGACTCAAACTCCAGCCCTCCCATCTCCATCCAAAAGGTGAGCCTAAGTCAACCCAGCAGATGCCAGTTCACAGAAGGCTAAGCAACCGATTCACTGGGAGCCAATTCGCAGAACTCAACTTGCCAAGCAAACCTTTCGCCAAATTAATCTAATTTGACTTACTGGAATGTTCAATGGGAATATTTAGCATCACTCATGGGAATGTTAGATTTTAGTAACTGATGATAAGGACACAGAAAAGCATATTCCAATGGCAACAATCAAATATCGGCTTTTCTATTGGGATTTTTTAGTAGTCACGGACATTTTGGATGATGTTTATGTTAACATCAACTTCTTTCAAACACTCTTAAACTTAAATTTGAATTACCATCCACTGGATGGATCCATCTCTAGAACCGGTCAGAGCCTCAAGGTACCCAGAACATATGTCCTCATGCCTCATCTCTATGGGTCTGCCTTTTCAGCACCTGTGCCCCCTAGCTCTGTCAAGGTGGAGGGGGTGGCTTGGCAACAGTTGTCCAATATTGCTGGCTCTGGTAGGGCCCAGTGGTCTTCACTTGATGGGAAAGAAAACTCAAGATGCTGGGCCGTAGCTGGGCCCTGCCTACCAGCTGGTAGATCTAGTACCTCCCCTTTAGGGGAACAGGGGTTGAAGGGTATGGTAACTTACAAGACCCTTCCCTTGCCACCTTCCACTGGAGAGGCTGGAACTAGTCAATACAGTAAATCTCCTACATACAAACGAGTTCCTATTTCTGAGAGCACATTCATAAGTCCAATCTGTTCTTAAGTCTGACAAGTTAGCCTAGGTACTCAACTAACACAATCAGCTATATAGTACTGTACTGGAATAGGTTTATAATACTTTTCACACAAATAATACATAAAAAACAAATACATACCAAAATGAAGAAAACATTTTTAATCTTACAGTGCAGTACCTTGCAAAGTATAGTAGTACCATACAACAGCTGGCTTACAGGGGCTAGCATGAGTGAACAGGCAAGAAGAGTCACTGACTGGAGGAGGGAGAGGAGGTGGGAGATGCTAGAGCTGAATCATCGTCAGCAGTAGGAGACAGAGGACAAACTGCAATTTCCTTCACGCCTGAGGCTGTGGAACACAAGTCCCCATCTTTGAAAGTTCGCAACTTGAAAATCCATATGTAGGGGACTTACTGTACTTCCTTTCCCAGCTGGCCTTTCATCCAGGGGTGGCCATGCGACCAGCCCTGCTCTCAGTAGATAACCACACAGAGATCTACGAAGGGGGTTCTGCATAGTGATATTCAGGAGCTGGTGGCAGTGAGAGCATCCTCCGTGGATACAGAAAGAAGGCGGAGTGCATTGTCTGCGAGAATTTAAAATGCTGATAGCACTGACTAAAGGTCAGACTGCCTTTTCCTTTCACCAGACACTGGCAATTTTGAACAATGTCAGTGATGTAACACTCTCACAGCTGGGGCAGATCACTTGTCCTACCACCCCCACATCCTCCTTCAACCTGGAAGGGCTCCTGAATGACTAGGGGAGATGAATCCATACACACATGAAGGGCAGCACTGAAGTACACGTTAGGCTGTGCCAATCACTCAGGTCCACATTCAGGGAGAGTGCAGACTTCCCCTTCAGTCAGCCATGTCTTTATTAAAGCAGCCTCATCAGTGAGCATGGGCTTCCCTGGTGGCTCAGACGGTAAAGACTCTGCCTGCAATGAGGGAGACCTGGCTTCAATCCCTGGGTGGGAAGATCCCCTGGAGACAGGAAGAGCTACCCACTCAAGTATCCTTGCCTGGGAAACCCCATGGACAGAGGATACTGGAAGACTACAGTCCATGGAGTCTCAAAGAGTCGGACATGACCAAGCAACTAACACTTCACTTTGTAAGTGAGTGCAGTGACCTGGATCCCAGTGTCATTTCCTGAAAGCATCAGTGCTTCAGACATTCAGGGCCTGATGTCCTCTTCTCTTGGTTGTGTTAAAGGAGCAGCTAAGAGAAGGAGCCTCTGTTTCATGCCAGATGCTGGCTGGTGCCTGCCGTGCCTTCATCCTTACCTCTTTCTTACCCATGTGCACTCTCCTGCTCCAGGGTCAGGATCCAGAAAGTCTGAAGGATGCTGTCCCGAGGCTCTCCCAGCAAGCCCCACCTGCCTTGAGGTAGGGAGGCCCAGTGGGACATGTCCTAAACTAGAACTTGGGAGGCTTGAGCTCTATTGGCCCACTATACTGGTCTACTGGTCAGCTGTGTGACCTTGGATAGGTTTCTCTCCTTTTTTGAGCCTCATTTCCCTGGAAATAAAATCAGAGGGCCATACTGGATCATCCCTAGCAGGTTCTTCACATTCTAAGATTCTCCCCCTTACCCCTACCCACTTCTTCCCTCTCTCATATGTCGCTGTGTGTTTTACGGTTGTGTTGTTCAGTCACTAAGTTGTGTCTAACTCTTTGTGACCCCATGGGCTGCAGCACACCAGGTTTCCCTATCCTTCACTATCTCTCAGAGTTTGCTCAAACTCATGTCCATTGAGTTGGTAACACTGTCTAACCATCTCATCCTCTGCCTCCCTCCTCTCCTTTTGCCTTCAATTTCTCCCAGCATCAAGTAATTTCTCCCAGCATCTCTTCCAGTAAGTTGGCTCTTTACATCAGGTACCCAAAATATTGGTGATTCAGCATCAGTTCTTCCAATGAATATTCAGGGTTGATTTCCCTTAGGGTTGACTGGTTTGATCTCCTTTAGTTCAAGGGACTCTCAAGAGTCTACTCTAGCACCACGATTCAAAAGCATCAACTCTTTGGCACTCAGCCTTCTTTATGATCCAACTCTCACATCCATACACGACTACTGGAAAAACCATAGCTTTGACTAGATGGACCTTTGTTGGCAAAGTGATGTCTCTGCTTTTTAATACACTGTCTAGGTTTGTCACAGCTTTCCTTCCAAGGAGCAAGTGTCTCTTAATTTCATGGCTGCAGTCACTGTCCACAGTGATTTTGGAGCCCAAGAAAAAAATCTGTCTCTGCTTCCACTCTTTCCCATTCTATTGCTATAAAGTGATAGGACCACATGCCATGATCTTAGTTTTTTGAATGTCAAGTTTTAAGCCAGCGTTTCACTCTCTTCTTTCACTCTCATCAAGAGGCTCTTTAGTTTCTCTTCACTTTCTTCCATTAGAGTAGTATCATCTGCATATCTGAGATTGTTGATATTTCTCCTGGAAATCTTGATTCCAGCTTGTGCTTCATCCAGCTTGGCATGTCACATGATGTACTTTGCATAGAAGTTAAATAAGTAGGGTGACAATACACAGCCTTGTATTTCTTTCCCAATTTGGAACCAGTCAGTTGTTCCATGTAAGGTTCTAACTGTTGCTTCTTGACCTGCATACAGGTTTATCAGGAGACAGGTAAAGTGGTCTGTTAGAGTCGGACACGACTGAGCGACTTCACTTTCACTTTTCACTTTCATGCATTGGAGAAGTGTTCTTGCCTGGAGAATCCCAGGGACGGGGGAGCCAGGTGGGCTGCTGTCCATGGGGTCGCACAGAGTTGGACACGACTAAAGCGATGCAGCAGCAGCAGCAGCAGTTCCATCTCTTGAAGAATTTCCCACAGTTAGCTCTGATCCATTTAGTCAAAGGCTTCACATAGTCAATGAAGCAGAAGTAAATCTGTGTGTTTTATAAAAGCCATAATGTTGCTTTGCTCTAAAAATTTAACCATGCTCTAAAAAATTTGAAGAAATGATATATTAGTTATATACTTTCTAATGATTTTTAAAAAATGATTCCATTTATCTTTACACGAGGCTTGGAAAGCACATCTTCAGTGACATAGACAAGGATTTGTAACTTTCTAACCACTTCACTCTTAATCAGTTTTGGATTTTAGTAGCCTTAGCAAATTTCATGAGCCAATGTGGATAATTAAAACAGAAGTTATACAACCTCTTGGAGTTACTTTCAGTGACATGGCTCCTAATTTTGCCAAATGCAATGCCATTATTTGCTCAAATTGCTGAGCACCTTGCATGCACTTGAAGCAGATGTCAGTGCTGATGCCTCATGGACACTGAGCCAAGCCTAGGGGCTTGTTTGGGCACTGAGCACAGATGGGTGCTGCGCCTCTCCAGGGCAATCTGGTCCTCACCAGCTGCAGGAGGCACCTTACCCATGCGTTCACAGTGCACTTTAAGGACATCAGAGGCAGACCCCTGGGGAAGAGGGGAAGACAAACACCCAGCACCTAGACTGAGAGAGCAGAGCAATCCTGGCCACCCAAGATGGTCCATGATGCTTACTTGGAAAATGCATTATTTTTTCTGGGTACTGAGGTCCATCAGGGGACTTCATGTCCAGCAGTGCAGTGGCCTGAAGCAGGCATGATTGGGCACCTGACTTCCAGTCAAGGGAGTGATCTGAGCTGGTGTGGTGAGTCCCCTTCCTGCTCCAAACCCATGGACCTGCTAGGTAAAATACTGAAAATTAAATCTAAAACCAAGATTAGAAGCTAAATAAATCTGTGGATGTTTGAGTGAAGAGGAGACTCGGTTGATGACCAGTGGGCGAACCCATCTAACCAAATGCCTTAGAGGCTGAGTTGTTGTTTCTGTGTGTGTGTTTGATTTATCAACAATTACATTGAATTGAATATGCAATCTTGTGTCTTTTTAAAATGTAAATAAGGTATAATTTACATGCAGTAAAATTCATCTTAAATATACAGTACTATGAGTTTTGACAAATGTGTTCAGTTATGTAACCACTATGCCAGTCAAGCATAAGTCAGTTTCATCAACCACTAAATTCCCCTCTCCCCTTTGCAGTTAATCTGTTCCACCACCTCTTGTCTCTGGCAACCACTGATATGTCCCCAATATTTTTGCCTTTTACAGAATTCTATATAAATGGAATCATACAGTCTTTAGAGAGGCTGTAATTTTAATTCTCACCTACGGAGGGATATAAAAGCTGCAGTCTTGCAAATAGCAGAGATATTGGAACTAAGCTGCTTAAATGAAGCCAGGAGTCAAGAAAGGGCTTCTTTACTTGGAACTGGGATTAGAAGAAATATTCTGCTTGCTGACCCAAATATTAGGCACAAAAGTGGGCCACTTGACTTGAACTGTGATGAAAATATTCACCCATGAGATAGCTAAACCTCTAGTCTGTGTGTTATATGTGGACAGGTATTCTCATATAATCAGTATGATATGAATGTCCTGAGCCTAGAAACTCACATAAAATCTGGTCCAGAAACTATTTATCCTTTAGACATGGCAGTGGTAATTTCAATATCATACCACAGGAACATTTCCACAATTGAAGCATATAAAGGACCCCCACATAAAACAATTTCTCACCTGCAAAACTGCAAACTTTGCAAGCAAGTCTATGAGGAATAATCAGCAGATACATTAAACAAACACAAGTGAGAAACTTTAATATAATTAAAAATTAAATAGAAGTCTGAAGGGGTCTTCTTGTAGGTATGCTTGTAGAATGTAAAGAAATTTTAAAATGATTAGATTTATAAGGCAAAAAAAAAAAAAAAAAAACAGATTATTATAAAAGATAAATAGAGGGATTGAGACAGGTACCAAATAGAAAATTATAGAATTGAACAATATAATACATAATTTAAAAAATCAATGATCAGATTAAACAATTACTAGATACAATTGAAGGAGGAATTTGTGAATAGGACAATAGAGCTAACAAAATCACAGAGCTATAAAATATGAGAGAGGATTTAAGAGATGTAGAGTCAGGTTGAGAAGCCATAGTATATATCTCTAATAAGAGTTTCAAAAGTAAAGAATACACAGACTAGAAAAAAGATGCTATTTAAAGAAACAATGGCTAAGGTTTCTCCAGAAATTAGGAGAGACATATGGCCTTACATTGAATAAGTACACTAAACCCCAAGCAGGATAAATAAACATGTTATCTACAAAGAAAAAAATCAAAAATGCTAATTTAGTGAAATTATAGACACTTAAAAGATAATGGTTACCAGATAAGCAACAGAGTATCCATCATCATAGACACCATTAAACAATGAATTATATCTTCAAAGTACTAAGAAAAAACATCATCAGGGGATTCTAGTGTGGAATATTTCTCTTTCCTCTCTCAACGTGTTTAGATTTAAGGCTATCAGTGTACTTAAGGGTATACAAATGTTCATTTATTTTACAATTTTTCATATATTTTAGCATGTCCCTTTGATAAAATGACCAAAGAGAATCATTCCTAGGAGGGGTAGAATTTGGCGAAATGGAGCTTACTAAATCCAGATACCTTGGGGCTGTGAGTTACTCCTAGAATTCTATACCCAATTTAATGTCATTTAAGAGTGAGGCAAAATAGAGAAAATCATCTCAGAAAAAGCAATGGCTAAAAACATTAGTTTCAAAGGTAAGGGTAAGCAAAGAAATCATTACGATCTAAATAAGTATTGAATCATCATCATCGGTTTGAGGAGGTTTAAAAACATGGGAACATCAAAACGCTACAAATAGTAACAGGAACCGCAGTTGGGGAGGTAAAATTATAGTGAATAAAATCTCTAATTTTATCCAAGAGGAGGACAAAGATATTGATTAACCTCAGGTTTTGTTAGAAAAATATAAAGTGAAGTATGTATATTAAAAACTAGGGGACGTCCCTGGTGATGCAGTGGATAAGAATCCGCCTGCCAAAGCAGGGGACACAGGCTTGATCCCTGGTCAGGGAAGATCTCACAAGCCTCAGAACAACTAAGCCCGTGCACCACAGCTACTGAGCCCGCACTCTGGAGCCTGTGCTGCATGACAGAAGAAGCCACCACAATGAGAAGCGCACCATAATGACGAGTAGCCCCTGCTCAACACAACTATACAAAGCCCCTACAAAGCAACAAAGACCCAGCACAGTCAAAACTAAATAAAGTATATTTTAAAAATTAGGAAAAGTCTAAAGGCCAGAAACAAAATACATAACTATAAATCATTAGAGGGCAAATGAGAGAAGAAAAACCAATCAGTCTCACAAAAAGCAGGGAAAAGGTAAGCAAAGAAATGATATATGGAAAATCCAAAACATTTTAGATATTAAGTCCAAATAATCACAGTAATCACACAAATCAGAAGAGTTAACACTGCCTATTAAAAGATGGACATTCAGACTACATTTTAAATATCCAAATAAATACAGTTTATAAGAAGTACACCAAACATAATGACACAGTTGGAAAATAGTTCAACAGTAAAAGATATGCCAAAGAGAAAGCTGTAGTTACAAGTTATTGAAAAACCCACTTAAATTAGTTGACAACAAAGTAGATTTACTAGCTTAGATAAATGGAACCTCCAGAGGCAGGATCAGAGTAGGTGATTCAGCAACAATGCCATCAAGGATTCAGTATCTTCCCATCTCTGCTCTCTTCCATAGTATCAGCTTCACACTGAGGCTGACAGCCCTCTGGGAGTAAAATGGCTGCAAGATTTCTAGCCTTCATCTCACATATCCCATCAGGAAAACACAACACATTTATAAAGAACAACAACAAGAGGTAAGGGACATGATTTAACCAACAGGCTCTAAAGACAGAGTTGGAATCATGAAAATAGAGTGGTATTTGTACAACAATGAAAAAAGAGGTTAAACTAATTGACTGGAGAGCCTAGAAACTACATCTGTATGACGTTGGGACAATAATTTCTATTGTAAAAGAATAAAATTAGGTTTCTGTCCTATAATATGTACCAAAATATATTCAGATTGAATGAAAATCTAAATATTTTAAATATCATCACAAAAAGTAACAGATTAGAAATTACTTGAAATATATAATGGAAAAACAGTAGTTTCCAGAGTACATGAAGACCTTCTACAGCTCAACGAGAAAGACAGTCAGCCCAACAGAAAGCAAGGTAAGAGAATGAAGGGGTAATCACAGAAGAGGAAACTCAATGAACATCTGAAAAGATGCTCAACTTCCCAAGCATTCATGGAAGAACAAATGAAAACATCATGATACCGTTTCATTCCCCTTGCTTTGGAAAAAATTCAAAGGTCTAATACTCATCTTTTCAAGGATGTGAGGGAATAGGAACATACATGCTGCATGTCAAGGGATAAATTAGCAAGGCTATTTGGAGGACAACTCTGCAGTTTTTATTTAAATTGAAAAATACACATATTATATAACAGATCCCCCAAACCCTACACTGAGTAAAAAAAAAAGCAAAGGAGCTAGAAAGATGTATAAATCAATATAATTTCTTTATATCATTACAAATTTTTTAAAATAAGACATAAAATATGGACACATACATATGTTATAAACATTTTTGAGGTGGACAAAAAGGAACCTATCAAATTTACGACAATAATTTCCTCAGGAAGGGAAAGGAAGGAAATAGGATTGGATAAAAGTGAGAGTCCATTTCATCAGAGGTTTTTCTCCTTAAATCTCTCTGTTGGAGTAGCCTGAGACTGGAGGCTTCCAATTTGACATGACTAGCTCCTTTCACTTCTCTGACCCGCTTTTCCCACTCTTCCTAGTTCCTCTTGGGAGAACTTCCCTAATAAACCTGGTGCACACAAAGCCTCAGCCAGGGTCTGCGTACAGGGAGCCTGTCCTAGGACAGTGACCAGGGACATCAAAGTCTCTCCCCCACGCCTTTCCCTCTTTGTTAAACTGAAAAGTGGACCCCCAAAGATGATGATCCCTGGAACCTGTGAATGTTATTTATGTGGGTAAAAAAGAAAAGATTCTTTGCAGATGTGACTAAATTAAGGTTCCCCTCCACTGCATCACATCCCTCTTTATAAGTGGGAGGCAGCGGGAGTTTTGACCACACACATATGCAGAAGGCCAGGCAAAGACAGATCATGTAGAGAGATGTCAAGAGGCCATCCTTGAAGACTGGAATGAGGGAGCCACAAACCAAGGAATGCTGGCAGCCAAGGAAAAGGCAAGGAGCAGATTCTTTCCTAGAGCCTCCAGAGGGGAGCACGGCCCTGCTGACACCTTGATTTCGGACTTGTACATCAGAACTGTGACTGGGTGTTAAAAGCCACACAGCTTATTGTAAGTTGTTACAGCAGCCCCAGGAAATGAACTACTACTAATAAAAACCATACTCCATCACTGTTTATCAAGTACCAGGCCCTGTGCTTAAACTTCTCATTCTAATTATCTAATTTAAGCTTCACATAACTTTCTGGGATTTGCAGATGAGAAAACCGAGGCTTCAAGAGGAGAACTGACTTGCCCTGGGTGACATGAAGTCAGGATTCAGACATGAGCAGGCTGACTTTCAAGTTGAGGGGGCCCAGCAGGGATGATTATTAAGCAGGGAAGGAAAGGCATGTCCACCCCCTGCTTTGTGTCTGGACCGCAGGAACAAGGTCAGCAGCCTGGATTCAGAAATCTCTCCACCCACCAGCCCCACTGCCCAGTTCCAAAGAAGGGCCCTCCAGAGAGTGGCCAATCGGCAAACCTGTCCACCAGCGCTAAGCATGGCAGGTAGACACGCAGCTGAGCAGATGGAGGGAGACAGATACTGACTGTGCTGAGGAGCTGCTCTGGAAAATGTCGGTCTCTATCCCAGCCCCAGTGTTTCAAAGTCGCCAGGTACTGGAATCTTCCCCAAGAGTGGCTCATTCCAAAAAAGAAAAGAAAGGAAAAGAACAGCCCAAACCATTCCTCATCTGGGGGCTGCATTCAACAAAGGAAACTGCAATTCTTAAGGAAGCAGGTGCTCTCTGGCTGGGATGATGCCAAGCGGATCCCAGAAGCTCCATCAGTCCTCGGGAGCAGTTAGCCTCCCTTTGGGACACCTGGCTCATTGCTGATCTCTCCTTTGACTGAGAAAGCAGGCTCTGTACTTTGATCCCCTCCACCTGCCTGCCAGGGTCCCTCTCTGGGAAATGTCAAGTCTGCCACCACTTATGCCCCTTCCTCAGCTCACAGCCATGACCTAGGCCACACCGCCACGGCAGGCCCTCCTAACACTCACCTAGCCTTGACTGTGGTCTCCAGACACACCCCCTATATCCTCTGGGCACAATACCACCAGAGAAAAATCTTGAAAGAACTCAAGATTAGTGAGGGAGATAAACTTGTACACAGAAACCTTAGTAGAGGCCAGGCATGATAAGGGCTATAATGGAGCTAAAGCTACCATTTATTATGGAAGTGTTTTCTCTGTATCGGGCACTGGCTCATTCCCATTTCCCACATGGCCCTGGCAAGTCTTTGAGGGTCCTTTACCCCCATGGGGCCTGTCCCCCTGCTGTCCTGCCCTACAGCAGCTGGAGGCTAGGAGGCTCAGGTCTTCACCTGAGAAGTCTGGCTCAAATGTTCAGCAGATATGGAATTCACTGGGAGCCAGGAGATGGTTCTCACCTGTCCTGCTTCCTCAGGGTTGATGGAGAGCCCCTCTTCCACCTCAGCTTCTCCCCTCTCCTCACCATGGGGCCCTGCTTCATCCTGTAGAGATCCCAGGAGCCCTGCCCAGCAAGTCCCAGTTGTCTTGGATATTTGCTTTTCTCTCAGTTAAACAGATCTCTGTCTTGCTGATACTGACTGCATCTCAAAGTCTAACTATGATGCTGAATTATCACTCCTTTTAAGAACCGGGATAGGGGAGGGGAACTGGAGGAAGGGGAGATATACATGGATGGAGAGGACCAAGACTTTGCTCTTGCTTCTTGGTGCTGAGAATAAAGGACTGAAGGGGGAGTTCTGGGGAAACTGGGGCTCAGAATGGTCCAATAACCTGCCCCAAAGCCACATATCTAACTCATGGTGAGGCGGGGACCCTACTTCTGACTTTATTAGAAAGTAGGTGAGAATGAGAAATTGGTGGGGCGGGGGTGGGTGGGGGAGGTGGGCACATCAACCAGGCTGGGCAGAGCCTACCCCAAGCTGCTCAAGGTGAGGGTTTAACTCACTCCCTCCCTGGCCCATGCAGGACTCCAGGGAGAACCTAGAATCACACCCCGGGTAAGACAGGCAGGAACTCTCAAGGCTGAGCAGGGTGGGCTGCAGACTTGCCCCAGGACCCACTTACCCTGGCCTCCTGCCATACACTTACTAGGGCCAGCTCAGCCCAGGCAGGGTTCCAGGCCCTGAGAAGGACAGATACATCAGGCATGCCCCTGACCTCTAGGAGTTCACAGCCTCCTGAGGGACACAGATTGCTACTCTGGAAGCCACACCACCCAGAAGTCCTGCAATAAGACACCGGGGTCAGTTGTCAAGTCACTGTTCTGGGCCCGAGCCAGGATTCTGGGCCCGAGCCAGGATTCCGCGCCCTCCCTCTCTTGGCTTTGCCGGCTGGCCCTGTGTAAGCTATGGCGATAGGGGGCGCAAGAAGGCGCCTACGGGCTGGAGGCGGAGAGCCGGCTTACTCTTTCCTGTTTGTTCCCCGTCTGCTTCCTGCAGGCTTCCTGTTTCCGTGAGCACCATCCCACCGCTATTCTTCCCCTGGCCCCAGCCAAGGCCAAACTGGAACAGCAGCTGACTCCAGTTTGCAGCTTTTCCAGCTCCTGCAGAACCCGTTTCACCCCACCCTGACTGCCAAGAGACAATGTTAACAGCCAGCTGGCGCCCCTACTGGGGAGGTCTGGTCCCCGGCACGCGGCCCTCCTTCCTCCCAAGTATGAGTTCCAGCTCTGCAGAGCTCCTCCTCTTTGCTTTGCTCCTTCAGCCAGGGGAATGGCGGCTGCTTCCTGAAGTTGCCACCTCTGTCCTCCTTGGGGGAAGTGGGGGCAGGATCTCCTTTTTCAGTTATCTAGTTAATTTTATACCCAACGGTTCTGTCTGTCAAGTTCTCTCTGTGCTTGTTAGAATATCTCCGTGTGTGTGTGTGCGTGAGTGCTGTGCTCAGTCATGTCCCGGCTCTTTGTGACCTCATGGACTGTAGCCTGTCAGGTTCCTCTGTCCATGGAATTTTCCAGGCAACAATACTGGAATGGGTTGCCTATTTCCTCCTCCAGGGGAACTCCAGGACTCAGGGATCAAACCTGCATCCTTTACAGTCTCCTGCATTGGCACGGGGATTCTTTACCATTGCTCAACCTGGATAATGGGTTCCTATTGTTTTGATCTCTCAGAATATCCCTCTGACCCCACTCTGATAACAATATCCCCTCATTTACAAAACTGCTTCACACACACACACACACACACACACACACACACACACACACACACACACCTTGTTCCATGGAATTTGACTACCAGTGGCTACAACCCTGCTGCCCTAACCTGGCCTGGATATGGTGTTGGTCCCAGAGGTGAGCATGTGGCCTAAGCCAGCCAATTAGAGCCTCTCCTGAGACTTGTGTACACTGAAGTTCTTTCTTCTAGGGCCACTAACAGGAGTGGTTTCAGCTGAGTTGTCTGCAGCCATGCCTCTCCTCTTCCCCCACTCCCATGCCAAATATTTCTATTTGTAATAGAAAAAAAAAAAGAAGACAAATTACAAGGAGAGAAAAGTGGGCACTGTTGAAAGAAAGCTGACATCATTGAGCCTGCAATCCAGACACCTCATGTCCATTTTACCCCTGTCTTTCCCAGTTTCCTGAGTCTAAAATTCCACTTTGTATTAAAGCAAGTGTGAGTTGAGTTTCTGTCACGTTCTACTGAAAGAGCCCTGACTAATATGGCTGAGGCAAAGCTCTTCAGAACTGAGTTGTCTAGAATCAGGGTGAGTCAGGACCTTGTTTGGTCGAATTCCTCACCAGGTACAGCAAACCCTGTGTAACATCTCCACCACCCAACAGCCCTGGAGACACCGGAAGACAGCTTGCCTGTCCCTGTGGACAGAAGCCAAGAAGCTCAGGAGAATAAAACTAACCGAGCACAAAAAGGTCTAATGGAGATTCTGTTTATGGAGTGCCTAGTTGTTCAGTCAACCATAGCTGAGCCAGGACCCAGCTAAAGAAGCAAAATTTAAGAGGAATTCAAGTAACAAAAGAGTCAAGAATACAGTCCAACTTCCACCCCAAGGTCCTGAGCATAATTCTGCCCTATACTGTTTTTCTCCCTCCCGGATTTGTGGAAAAAATATGTAGACAATATGTGTAATGTAATTCTATGGTTGTATAAGTATTCCTTCTTTCTCTTCGTGCATGCCAAGTTGCTTCAGTTGTTTCCAACTCTTTGCAACCCTATGGGCTGTAGCCCGCCAGGCTCCTCTGTCCATGGGATTCTCCAGGCAAGAATACTGGAGTGGGTTGCCATGCCCTCATCTAGGGGGGTCTTCTCAACCCAGGGATCAAAATCGGGTCTCCTGCATTGCAGACAGATTCTTTACCAACTGAGCCACCAGGGAAGCCCTCTTTTTGGGAATGTTGGGCTTCAAAGCTTGCTGAGATCAAAACAATTCTAATCCAGAAACTTTTCCCCTTCCTGTAGGACTGGGTCACAGGGACCTTAAAGACCATGTAGTCCTCCACTATCTCTCCTCACTCCCATCCCCAGAGAAGGAAACCGAGCCTCATCACTGAATCACACACCTAGTGACCCTCAAGGTCAGAAACAGTGCTCAGGCCTCCTCTCATAATGTCAGGGGTCTGACTGAACAGAAACCTCACAAAACTCAGAGGCTTTGCAGCCACCACCTCTCAGTGTCAGTCTGACAGGGTTTCCTGCAAGGTCCTTCTAGGAAAAACAGGGCAGCTGAGGACCCTGGGAGCAGTAGGCCTCCAAGGCCATCCTCTCCAGCTGTGGTCATTTGTATGGGGTTTCCCAAGAATAGGAGCTTCTTCCAGCTATATTTGCAAATTTCTTCTCTGCACAGTATTCAAACAAAAACACAGCTAAATGGCACCAATTTGCTAACTCCAGCTTGCACCCCACAGGCCATATGATAATAGGAAAGAGCCCTGAGCCAGCAGCCGAAACTAAGGCTCTGGGTGGACAATTTGGGGTGAGTCATTTAGCTTCCCTAGGCTTGTGCTTCCCTATTTGACACACAGTGGGAAAAGGCATGCCTCCTACCCTTGCTGCTTCCTTGGGTGATGGTCTCCAGCTCTCTCATCCTCAGGCACTGTCCTGACCCTGCCAGCCCCTGAGTCAGTGCCCCCTTCCCCAGGGATTAGTGGAACAGTGCCCATCACAGGGTTCAGGGTTTCTAGGAGTGTTGGGGGTGGGGGGCATTGCTGCATGGGATTCACTTGAGAGACCTGTGGGCAGCAATCACACACCTTCACTCCTGTTTTCTGAATCATAGAAAATGTAGCTCTTGGGTTTTCCCAGTCAGCCCGGCATCTGCAATCACCTTGCTGACTACACGTAAGAGTCAAGAGATGAGGGTAGATCTCCAAGGGCTTGAGAAGCAGACTTTCATCCTTGCTCTGCTGTGACTTCCCTTCATGGCTAGACTCACCTTTGCTTGTGTCTCAGTTACAAACCTGAGAATCACAAAATCCCAGCAGATCAGAGCTAGGAGGAGAGCTCTGATTTTAGCCTCCTTGGTCCCAATTCATCTCATAGGTGAGGACTGGGAAGCCAGAGGGGAGAGGATGCTCTTCACAATACCTAGAAACTGCAAATTTATTTCATCAACCTATGAAAAGTATTTCCCACACAACTTGTCATACCAATCCTTACTGTTAAATCTATCAACCCAGTCAGACTTACTTTCTATCTGAAAAGTGATGGGCACTTCAAGGAATACCATACAATCTACTGGAAAATAAATTTGGGGAGAAATCTCATAAGATAATGTTCTAAAAATAGTCAAGCCAAGATTTACATGATTTGACCCAATAACTTAATCTATTTTATGTTATAAAAACAAAATCATAGCTTAATTAGTCATTACTGATTACTTAATTTGTAAATTTTATAAATAATTTTTGTCATGTGAAGCCTAAATTACTAGTTTTTTAGTAAGTTAGGAGTTTGATAAAAAGCAACATTTTTCTTTGAACTCTGGTGTTGGTTTGAGGAATGAGTTAAAGAAATAATTCCATTCATTTCATTGCACATTGTGATCAAATTGTTCTATGTATTCAATTAAAAAGAAAAGATAAACTCCACTAAAAAATAATTGACCCACAGTTGGCGTACTTGAAATGAGAGGTAGAAAATCTGAGCATTTTATAAGATGAAATAAGATGAATATTGGCTGCACCTGGAATAAATAATTTATAATGTGATTTGATAAAAGTAACCAAACTTCTTTATTGAATAATGCACACAAATATGAAAGACATCACATAAAAATTTTATCTGTATTTTTTTTCAGTGTCTCTTGAAATACATGACCATCCTGGAAACATTAGAGTTACATTCATAAAATAGAAGAGTTAAAATTCTTAAACAAAAATTGTTATTACTTCCACCACTGCACTCTTCTACAAATCTGGATTCAGAATATCCCAGTCTGAGCCCCAGTTCCCATTTCTAATGCCAGGCTTCACCCTTTAACAGAAATGTGTGTAGGAGTTGGAAAGACTTTGTGCTCAGAGTGTTTGGGGCAGCTTGATTAACCCTTGAAAGACGCCTCCATTATGTTTGTAGCCTGGGAGGTGGGGGCACATGGGGCTTTCTTATGGTAGGGGAAGGGTTGGCAGGAAGCCAGGTGCTTCCCAGGGAGATCAGCTTTAGGAAAGAGTACCATGGGAGGCTGAGCATCTGGACATTAAGTCTTTTCAAATCTGCAGGGCTCGAGACTCTGTGGCAGTGTCTCCTATGTGTGGGGGTTTGCATCCCTCCCTTTGAATACCACTGCCCTAGGACTTGGGCATCCAAGAGACCATCTAAGTTCCCCTGTAGTGGCCCTACCTATGTTTCTGGGTCCAGCTGCCCCTGTGACCCCTTCAGTTGAGTTCAGTTCAGTCGCTCAGTCGTGTCTGACTCTTTGCGACCCTATGAATCGCAGCACTTGCTCACAACTTTCTCCCCCCACCCTTTGCTCCAGACTGGAGGAAGCTAACAGGTGTCCAGGATCACACAACCTGGAGAAAACCTCCATGGACCCAAGAGTTTGGGTGGTAAAGGCTGCTGGAGAGCAGGAGTCAGTTCCCATCTTCAGGACCTGCCCTAAGGAAGGACACTGGGTAGGAATTCCCCTTTCTCAGCTCCACTGGATGCCCGGGAATTCTTTAATTACAGTCTCTTCCTTGGGGAGAAGGGGATGGGGAAGAGTGCTTTATTCCCGTGGCAGTGGAAAATCTACATTGTTTGACTTTTCTGCTTCCGTGGCAGCATCTTGGAGAGTGCCAGCCTAGGCTGCATGACAGCATCTGTGTGGCTGAGGGGAAGTGCCAAGACACTGAGGTCAGCACAGCTGGACTCCAGCCTTGGCTCTGCTGTTCGTCGGTTGTGTGACTTGGAACAAGTCACGTAGCCTCTCGAGCCCTGTTTTCCTTATGTCCAAAATGTGGATATTGATATCTAACCCACGGAGTTTGGGGAGGATTAACTAGCCTAGGATTAAGTACCTAACACTGCCTGCAGGCAGGAGGTACCGTGTGATATCAGTCTACACTGTCGTCTCCCGCTTTTCAGCTCAGGGTCAGCATGCTCCCTCCTGCCTTTTCTGGGACAAGTCCAGGAAGCTGCTACTCAATTTCTCTACCTCTCACCCTCAAATTCCAAAAGACAGTGTCGACTATCTGGGTTCCCTGTTTCTCAAGCAGCCCTGGTCCAGCCCCTGCCTCCACCTGCAAAGCCTTCCTCATATTTCACAGTCAGTGTCCTTCCCTGCGGAGCCTGGACCACTGGGTGTCACACACACACACACACACACACACACACACACACACACACACACACACATGCACGCATGCGCAGACACACACCCCAGGGGCTGCCTCCTTTGGGGGCTGAAGCCAAAGTCAGAGAGAAATGCAAAATACAAGGGAAAAGCCTGGAGTCCATTTTCCACATTCTTCCAGGATCCATGAACTTCAGGGTAATTAGACAGATATGAAATGAATATGGGTTCTTTTTAATCCTAGGTCTACTTAATTGCCTCAGTTGGGAGAGCCATTAATAAATGATTAATGGAAATAGCTTTTGTAAAAATTGAATTATCTCAGATGTGTTGCAACCTGCTGCCCTTTAGAGAATTTAGAACTATTAATAGCTTCCAGTTGACTGTCTTCTTTTACACAGCAGATAATGCCCCAGGCAGAAAGACTCTCTCCCCAGAGTCAAGCATTTGGCTCATTGTCTGAGGGAAAAACTAAGATCAAGGTTAAATAACTGGTTCAAAGTTCCAAAAGCAGCCCATGTGTCAGCCAGGATGGGAGTTTGAAGGCCAGGGCTTCCCCCCAGTAAAAGCCAGGCTGGTACCCAGTCATTCAAAACACCTCTCCCACTGCCATAGGGATTTAATGGAAGCCAACAAAATGCCAGACAAGTTGGGGGGCAGGGGACAGGAAGTTCAAATGTAGTAGTGGTTATCTTCAGGTGAGATCATAGTATATGTGCGTGTGTTAAGTCGCTTCAGGCATGCCTGACTCTCTGCAACCCTATGGACTGTAGCCCACCAGGCTCCTCTGTCCATGGGATTCTCCAGGCAAGTATACTGGAGTGGATTGCCATGCCCTCCTCCGGGGGATCTTCCCAACCCTCATCTCTTATGTCTCCAATATTGGCAGGTGGGTTCTTTACTGCTAGCACCGCCTAGGAAGGCTGAGATCATAGAGGAGCCTCACATCTGTTTTACTGTGCTACCTTTCTCCATCAAGACTGCATTAGTTTTGAAATTAGGGGAAGAAAAGTTATGTCAAAGAATGTTGCACAGAGCATCTCAAAGCACACCTGATTATAAAAAGGCAGACAGACTGAACATAGATCATCTGCTCACACCTCTCTCCTTCTCAGAATGAAAAGTACTGGGGCCTAAGGTGGGCAGAGATCATGGGGAGCCCCATCACAGCAAGACCAGGGCAGACCTCAAGAGAGTGGAGTCCTGTGGAATTCTGTAGCCTCTAGGGATACCCAGCCAGCTTGTCCATGATCTCCGGGCCATCCACAGACATGTGCATTTTCAAGACCAAGGACATGAAATGTCTCCCAAATATTGGTTAAATTTCTGACCAAGAGGAGGAACTGAACTGATAAATGGAATATTGCCCACATATCAGTAAACAAAGGATGTCCTAGTCATCCATGATTGCAGCCACTGCTAACAGTGAGCTGGTGAGCCCTGCGGGAACTCAGGAAGGAAGTGATTTCAGTGAACCCAAACGCTTTCATCTTGCCATACACACAAAAGCACTAAATTCCTTAACTTGAAATTTCTAGTTTTCTTTAATTAACAGTAATCTGTTTGTTCCTGCTACCTGCCCTTTGTTGGAAAACTCCGATATATCCTAGCTCTCCCCTCTGCCTTCTTGGAGCAGTTCTCTCAGGTTACTTGAGAGGCTGCCTCCCAGGCTTGTAGTCCTAAAAGTTCCTGCCGAATAAAACATAACTCTTAAAAAAAAAAAAAAAAAAAAGCAAGGGACCAAGGAAAACGTTATTGACCAAATGTAAAGAGCATGCTAGCTTCTAGGCATGAAGAAATCATGACTGTTCAAGCTTTAAAGTTTAGAATTTCACCTCAGATTGCAAAGTTAAGAGATTAGGGAACTGCTTTTCTGCTATAAAGAGCTAAATCACCTGTGTCTCCAGGATTTACTCTTTCCTTGCATGCGTGTTCAGTCACTTAGTCATGTCTGACCCTTTTGTGACCACACGGGCTGTAGCCTGCCAGGCTCCTCTGTCCATGGGGATTCTCCAGGCAAGAATACTGGAGTGAGTTGCCATTTCCACCACCAGGGGATCTTCCTGACCCAGGAAGAGAACCTACATCTCCTGCATTGCAGGTGGATTCTTTACCACTGAGCCACCTGAGGAAGCCCTTACTCTTTTCTTGCAGTTACCTTAATATAAGGTCCAGTTCCCATTCTCTAAAATGTAATCCTGCAAATTCAGAGTGAGAAAGTGGATTCGTGGTTACCTAGGGGTGGTGGTGGGAATGAGGATGAACTGTTAATAGTGAAAGGGATCTTTTTGAAAATGTTATAAAACTGATATATGGTAATGGTTATGCCACTTGATAGAGTTACTAAAAATTATTGAATTCTATACCTGAAATGGCTTAATTTTATGATATGTAAAGTATACCTCAATGAAGCTGATAAAAAAATGATTTTTTTTTTTAATCAAAGGGCAATGCCAAAGAATGTTCAACTGCTACTGCTGCTAAGTTGCTTCAGTCGTGTCCGACTCTGTGTGACCCCATGGACAGCAGCCCACCAGGCTCCCCCGTCCCTGGGATTCTCCAGGCAAGAACACTGGAGTGGGTTGCCATTTCCTTCTCCAATGCATGAAAGTGAAAAGTGAAAGTGAAGTCGCTCAGTCGTGTCCGACTCTTAGCGACCCCATGGACTGCAGCCTACCAGGCTCCTCCATCCATGGGATTTTCCAGGCAAGGGTACTGGAGTGGGTTGCCATTGCCATCTCCAAAGAATGTTCAAACTACTGCACAATTGCACTCATTTCATACGCTAGCAAAGTAATGCTCAAAATTCCCCAAGCCAGGCTTCAACAATAAGTCAACCAAGAACTTCCAGATCTTCAAGCTGGATTTAGAAAAGGCAGAAGAACCAGAGATCAAATTGCCTACATCTGCTGGATCATAGAAAAAGCAAGAGAATTCCATAAAAATATCTACTTCTGCTTCATTGACTATGCTAAAACCTTTGCCTGTGTGGATCACAGCAGACTGTGGGAAATTCTCAGATAGGAATACCAGACAATCTTACCTGCCTCTTGTGAAACCTGTATGCAGGTCAAGAAGCAACAGTTAGAACCAGACATGGAACAATGGACTGGTTCCAAATTGGGAAAGGAGTACGTCAAGGCTGTATATACTGTCACCCTGCTTGTTTAACTTCTATGCAGAGTACATCATGTGAAATGCTGGGCTGGATGAAGCACAGGCTGGAATCAAGATTCCCGGGAGAAATACCAATAACTTCAGATGTGCAGATGATACAACCCTTATGGCAGAAAGCAAAGAAGAACTAAAGAGCCTCTTGATGAAAGTGAAAGACTGAAAAAAGCTGGCTTAAAACTCAGCATCAAAAAACTAAGATCATGGCATCTGGTGCCATCACTTTATGGCAAATAGATGGGGAAACAATGGAAATGGTGACAGACTTTATTTTCTTGGGCTCCAAAATCACTGCAGCCAGAAATTAAAAGATGCTTGCTCCTTGAAAGAAAAGTTATGACAAACCTAGACAGCATATTAAAAAGCAGAGATGTTACTTTGCTGAAAAGGTCCATCTAGTCAAAGCTATGGTTTTTCCAGTAGTCATGTATGGATGTGAGAGTTGGATCATAAAGAAGGCTGAGTGCCAAAGAGGTGATGCTTTTGAATTGTGGTGCTAGAGAAGACTCTTGAGAGTCCCTTGAACTAAAGGAGATCAAACCAGTCAGTCCTAAAGGAAATCAACCTGAATATTCATTAGGAGTACTGATGCTGAAGCTGAAGCTCTAATACTTTGGCCACCTGATGCAAAAAGCTGACTTATTGGGAAAGACCCTGATGCTGGGAAAGATTGAAGGCAGGAGGAGAAGGGGATGACAGAGGATGAGATGGTTGGATGGCATCACTGACTCAATGGACATGAGTCTGAGCAAGCTCCGGGAGATAGAGATGGACAGGGAAGCCTTGTGTGCTGCGGCCCATGAGGTCGAAAAGGGTTGGAGTGACTGAGTGGCTGAACAACAACAGTGGTGATGTACCCTGCTTCCTGAAAACGCCCCAGCCGCCTTCACTGCACAGAACCAAAATCATTCCTTGCTCAGAACTCCTGCAGCCCCTCCTTGGGCTCACTCCCATGTTGTACTTTAAACTGTGGTGTTTGTGGCTGTGCCTGTATCTCCTGTCCAGATCAGGCCTCATCATCTCTGACTGCCTCACATCTCTGCCTCCAGGCCACCAGGTCGTGCACGTCAAAGAAACAGTAAACCCATCTGCAGTGAACGAATGGAGGAAGAGAGGGGACCCTACAGGCTCAGTACTTCTGGGACCCCAGGAACTGAACCGGTACCCAAGCCCATTCCCACAGACCTGTCACTCATATCCCAAGCCACGCCATCCCAGGCCCAGTGGGACGGACAGGGTCACTTGCCTTGTGACCCGAAAATTCAGAGACACTGCTACCTCCAGGCATAGAAGGAAGTAACCTGGACAAAGCTGGGTATATTAAGATATTCATCACCTAGTTATTTAATAATACTGAAAACCTAGAAATGTAAACAATAAATAGGGTGTTGCTTAAATAAAATACCACCATAGGATGGATGGGCTTCCCAGGTGGCTCAGTGGTAAAAAGCAGGAGACACAGGAGACATGAGTTTGATTCCAGTGTTGGGAATATCCCCTGGAGGAGGAAATGGCAACCCACTCCAATATTCTTGCCTGGAGAATCTCCATGGAAAGAGGAGCCTGGTGGGCTACATTCCATGGGGTCACAAAGAGTTGAACACAACTGAGCGACTAAGCACAGCACAGCATACTATATATAACATGCTGCAGCTTATATCCTTTTAGAGCCGTCTGTGTTGAAATAAACATATTTGTTTCATTCACTTAACTGTTGTATAATAATCCATTGTGTAGTATGTCACAATATTTTTCTCCAGTCCACTCATGGTCTTCAATTTTTCCCTAATTTTTACTATAATAAATGAGACATCAATGGGCATGCTTTCTTGTGCACATAAGCAAGAATTTAACTAGAACAATGGTTCTCAAAGTATGGTCCTTTTCCCATAATCATAGCCATCATATCCTGAGCCCATCTGCCCAGGAACAATCCTTACCCAAGAGTTAATGACAGGGAAAGTTCCTCTCCCCAGCCCAGCCCCAGGCCTAATTTAAGAGATCAAGTACAAAAAATTTGTTATCAAGTCCAGAGTTTGACTCATTCAGTCATTTTATTCATCAGCCAAAAAGAAACATGTATTGCATTAGCCAGGTGCCAGACACTGGGCTTGGCACAATGATGAGTAAGAACCATCGCTTGACCTGACCTCAGGGACCACACAGTTTTCTTGGAAGAGAAATACTAAACAATTGCACAAATTAACATAAACTGAAACAGTCACAAGTGCCAAGAGGGAGGAGCCTATGGTATGATGAGAACTGGCCAGGAGGTCAGAGAAGTCTTCCCAAGGATGCAATGACTCAGTCGAGAATTGGAAGAATTAAAAGAAAGCTTTCTAGGATCACCCAGCATTCCCAGATCCTCAAAGCCCACCCCAGCCTTTCATACACAGTTCTGATTACCCAGTGAGAGCTGAGAGAATGTGACTGCCTGGAGCTGGGACCCCAGACACCAGCCCAGGCTCACTTAAATCTCTTGTCTGAATACCCTTGCCCTGGTCTCCTAGTCCAAGAGGCTCTTGGGGTCTTGTGTCTGCCTCAGTAAAAGGAGAAAGACCGAATTTCATCAGTTACCATCAAAAATCAGTGAAGCCTACAAAGATTCTACTGCCCAAAGACCAGAGACCTCAGAGACAGCCCTAGAGAACCTGGGTGGAAGATTGTCTATTAGCTGGATTTTTAGGCAGACGTGATCTAATTTGTGCTGTGAAGAAAGGAGAGAGGAATCATTTTTCCCCTAACACAGACTCTCCCACCTCTCAAGGGAGAGATCTCCGTCCCCATGAATTTATGGTAATACCACTCTTCACAGTTACAAGTGATGCAGGACTGATTCACTGGCGCCTGGGGGCCAGCAGAGGAAACTGTCACCCTCATCTGTCTGTCAAATTCTCAAGGAATGTTATATAATTGTCTTTCCCTCTCCATCCCACCCCAACCCAAGAAATAGTGAAAGGAGCATCTACTGCTTAGTTTTCTAACCAGCACAGACAGCTTTCTTCATGATCTTATTTAATACAACTTATTTGTTATATGCCAACCTTCTCCTGCCTCCCTTCACCCCACCCCCCAATCCCCTCCCCCATCCCCATCCCACGATGCAGAAGATTACACCTTCCTTTGGCTTTGGAGATGGAGTGTTTGGGGCTTATTAACCTCACTGGTGTTGCCAAGAGAATCCATAGGGGGACGCCAGAGCAGCAAGATGGCAGAAGGAGATGCCTCGGGGAGGGGCGCCTTGCCCTGATGGGTGGGAAGGTAGTCAGCAGGTGGCGAGCCTACTGGCTGGATGAGCTGGGGAGGGGCAGGGCTGGCCTGGACAGGGGCCAAAGGCAGAAGTAGGAAAGTTGCCTCATATACAGGTTGCCTCCCTGTATATGAGCACTTGATGGGCTTTGTGCTTATTGGCATTTCTTGCTGCATCTGTTTATTTAACCAAAACATCCTGATCACAATGGCCATCCAAGCTTGTTGATATTAGAATTCTGCATTCATGCAACTCAGGCTTCAGCCCTCCATCCACCAGCTGTGGCGGGTGTTAATTAAAACAGTGGGTGAGGAGAGCCCAGTTAATATTCTGGGGGAGGGGTAGGGTTTATTTTTCCAAAGGGTTAGGGTTTCAGCTGGAAAGTTGCCTAGTTTGCTTTTCAGAGTTCCAAATTTGCGGTGCACTGCTGTGCACAGCGCCTTCTACTGGCTCCCCAAGGGTGCCCGAACACTGAGGTGTGTGCAGGTACTTGCAGTCGCATACATGGGACGTGCATGTGTGTGAGTGCTCTTGTGCTTGGGCGTGCGGGGCACGTGCACACACACATCTGCGTCAGTTCCCAGCACCAAAACACAGACAGGCCTTCAACCCATGTGCTTGGCGGCTCTTCAAGCTCAGGTGTTCTTTGTTGCATTCAAAAGCACGAGGGAAGCTGAACCACTCACGTGGATCACTTGAGATTGCAAGAGAGAGAGAAGTGGAGTTTGTGCCGCCGTCCTTGTGATTATTACTAGGACACTGTGATATCCCTCATGGGAATGCTGTCCAGTGGGCTAGGACTACCTCACTGTGATTGTCGCCAGCTCCTTCCAGAAGGGCTCAGGTCACTCCTCCCAGTTATTTCCTTATTTGTCTCATTCTGAACGGCAGCTCAGGATCAAGGAAGGCGGGGCAACTCCCAGTGGGAAGATTTTACTGGAAACGTGATGAAATGGAGCTGCCCCCACCCCGGAGCTGTCCAAGGACACAGGGTTAGGGGGTGCCCTAAAAGAAAGAGCCCAATCCTGGGCATTGTGAGCTATGGGGTCTAGAACCTAACCTACTATATAATTTTGAAAGATCCTCCCTCCCCCACCCCACACCCTATCTTGGGACTTGTTTTCTTATTTGCAAAGTGAAGGGATTGAATTGTGTCCTTTCTAAGATCGCTTCTATCCAGCAAGCTCTAGGGCTGGTCCACAAAATGGAACTAGTCTGCTGCTTTGGGTGAGAATCACAGATTCCTAAAAATGTCAGAGCTGGAAAGGACCTTAGCCTAACTCCTAGCCTAACCCCACAATTCCTAGAAGTCAGCCACTTGTTAAGTATGTCAAAGCAGAGTAGACAGAACACCTATTTGTGGAGAGGTTAGGGCCATTCTGGCCCCTTGGTGAGGTCTTGACTGCATTTTATTTCATTTCTGCATTTCATTTCATTTCAGCTCACATTCTGGAGAAGGAAATGGCACCCCACTCCAGTACTCTTGCCTGGAAAATCCCATGGATGGAGGAGCCTGGTAGGCTGCAGTCCATGGGGTCGCTGAGGGTCGGACACGACTGAGCTACTTCACTTTCACTTTTCACTTTCATGCATTAGAAAAGGAAATGGCCACCCACTCCAGTGTTCTTGCCTGGAGAATCCCAGGGATGGGGGAGCCTGGTGGGCTGCCGTCTATGGGGTCGCAAAGAGTCGGACACGACTGAAGCGACTTAGCAGCAGCAGCAGCTCACATTCCCTCAGTTTTGGTCAGGACTTGGCTCAGGTCTCAGCCCCTTCCCAGACTCTCATTCCATCTTTGGTCCTTTCCCCCCAGCACCAGGCATACATTCTTATAGTATCTAAAATCCTTGGAGGTCTTCTTATGCTGGTGGTGGTACTCACCAGCAGTAGGATCACCTGGGAGCTTGATGGAAAGGCAGACCATCAGGCCCCACGCGGACCTACGAGCCAGAGCCCCAGGTGGTTTACTGGCTTGAGAGTTGCTCTCTGAGGGATGCCTACTCCCTTCTGTGTCTGTTCTGTTCACTGGTCTGTCTCACAAGCTAGACAGTATTTTTGGGTATGACCCATGGTTCCTTCATTTTTGCATCCTGGGGCTCAAAATGGTCTCTGATGAGAAAGAGGTGCTCAACGGTACTGGAGAGAAAATTACTGTAGTGTAGCTGGGCAGGTGTTTGGAAGGCAGAAGTTGGTACCAAATCTCAAAGGGAAGGCGTGGCATGGCCGGACAGAAAAAAGTGGGGATCTTGGAAATAGCCCCCTTGTCCAGAGTCAGGGGTTAAGGATTCACCTGGTTGGAAGGGAGGGTTTGGTATGGAAAAGCATGAGAAGAGCTGGAAAGAAGAGAAGTAGAGAAGAAAGGATGTAAAGGACCTGAAAAACAGAAGGCTGAATCAGGATCCATCTACTCATCTCACATCAACTTCCTCCAAATTCATTTCCTTTTGTTCACTTAACTTTGAACCTAGATGAGCATAAAGCTTGGAAATGAGATTGTGGGTCAGAGAGATTGGCTTCAAATCCTAGATTCAACACACACACACACCCATGCTGTGTGATCTTAGGCAAACTGCTGAACCTCTCTATGCGTCAGTTTCTCCATCTCTCAAATGGGGATCATGTTCAGTTAAAAAAAAACCCACAAGTTCAAAAAATGTTTTAATAAAATGGGAATCACAGAAGTATCTTCCTCAAAGGGTCCCCCTAAGTACTGAATGAGATGATACAATGCATCGACACAGTGCCTCGCATGAAGAAAGGGTTGGATGGATGTAAGACAAATACCAGTAAAAGAATAAACTCAGCACTAGCTTGCTTGTCCAGCCTGAGAGTTTGGCACCAGCTCAGTCTGCATGTTCTACACCTGGTCTCTTGCATCAAAGGCTACAGCTTTCTCTTCCACTCACCCTCTAGGTTTACTCGAACACTCCCCTTTCCCCGAGAGCCCCAGATTTGTATCTATCAGGAGGGTTTTTCCTCTAATCTCCAGGAGTCCTCACTTCCCGGAGGAGAAGACTGTGCCATGTGCTCACCTTTTTATGATAGTAGGCCAGGAGTGACTTTTGGCCGAGGAGCAGTGCATGGCATGGCTTTGCCCAGGCCACAAAGCCCAGTTGATGGCTCCCAAGCCCCTCCACCCAAATGCCATTGCCTTCATGTTGATAACTGGCAAGAATGCTGGAACACGTTTGATTCGTGGGAGTAGAGAAAGTGTGGCAGCACCAGCCAGGGGTTTCCTGGGTGCCTCCCATTGTGTCCAGGATTCTGTAGCAGGGCCACCCACCTACAGGTCATGCAGTTGGTACACACTGAAGTCTGCATGAGTAGTGCCCCTCCCCCCGAGTTGGGCAGTGCACAACCTGAGCACCTGTGCAAGTGCTCCACCCACCCCCCAAGCCCCACAGAAATTCACACTGTGTTCCTTGTGGATAATTTAAGAGCCTGAGGAACAGCTGTGCAAGTGTTGAGCACATGCAGTTCAAAGTGGTCCCAGATCTGCCCTTTTGAAATAGTCCCTGACATTTTAAGTGGTATTCTGGGAAAAAGACTACTGATCTCCACCCAAGTCATCTAGGAGGGGGGAGAGCTGGGGCAAAGGACACAGCATGAGATGTTCTCAAATATACAACCAGCCTGTTCCTTTCTGGGAGCCCTGCCCCGGGCTTAAGATTGCAGGTGGTCTGCTATCAGCCAAGCACACGGGAAACCCTCTCTGAGTCGCTTGTGTCTGGAGGTGTGAGCACGGGAGCTGAGAAGAGAGCCCAATGCTGAGGGCAACTGCACACCATTCCATCAGCACCAGCCAGTGGTTTTGGTACCGTTTGTTCCAAACAAACTGACAAATAAGCCCTGCGCCTTGCCAGAGCCTTCTCTGAGATAATGACCCCCATCCCTCCACTCTCTTTGTCTAATGAGGCACTACTCACATTTGAATCTGTATGGTGGTGGGGAAATGGTGGCCCATTTCTTCTTAATAACGTTACTGAAAATACCAGTAATTATATAATGACTACAGAAAAATGACATTTAAGTGAATGAAGAGAGGAAAGATTTTTATTACATTTCCTCAGTGAATATTAATTACTGGCTATAAAAGCACCTCCCTGACTCACAAAATGACCACCTTTTGTCCTTGTGAGAAGAGATGAGATGTGCACTCATTCGTGTAGGTCAGGTAGCCTGAGATATTTGGGGTAGGTGCTGTGATGTGTTCAGTCATATCCAACTCTTTGTGACCCCATAGATTGTATATTTGTCCATGGAATTTTCCAAGCAAGAATACTGGAATGGGTTGCCATTTTCTACTCAAGGGGTTCTCTCCAACCCATGGATCAGACCTGTGTCTACTGAATTGGCAGGTGAATTCTTCACCTACTGAGCCACCTGGGAAGCCCCATATTTGGGGTAAACTACCCTCCTTATTCCTCACACATTACACTGCTCCAACCTGAGTCAGCTGACAGGGATGAGCCCTGTCCCCATATGCCCTGGAAGCTGCATCTGGTGGGGGAGAGGTGAGGATGGGGAAGAGTCTAGGTATGTGGATCCCTCTGTACCTCTGCACACAGCACCCACCCCATCTTGGGGAGAAGACTCACATCTTTCCAAGCCAGAGCCAATGCTGCCTCCTCCGTGGAGTCTTCCTGAGAGCCCAAACTGTGCTCTGATCCATTTCTAAAAGGAAGGAGTGGGATCTCAGTGTGCCTCTGCCTCCTGGGCCACAGCTAGAGTGTCTTCCCTTGTAATCAGCTGTGTCCTGGTGACTGCATTCTGGGCGATGGAATGTGGGAGGAAGAGGTGAGTGCCACTGCCAAGCTGGGTACATACCAGTGTCCCTGAGCCGTCTGTGCTCTCATTCCCTCCCCACTCAGAGACCCCTGGGCAGTGAGGAGGGAGGACATGGGGACCCTGAATGGGAAAAGCAAAGAGCCCCAGCCTGCATTAGACAGTGCCATAGTAAGAAACTTGCATCATAAGGAAGAACTTGAACTAGGGGGGAGGTCATTTGTTACATCCAGCCCAGCGTTTTTCATGATGTACTCTGCATATAAGTTAAATAAGCAGGGTGACAATATACAACCTTGACATACTCCTTTTCTTTGGAACCAGTCTGTTGTTCCATGTCCAGTTCTAACTGTTGCTTCCTGAACTGCATACAGGTTTCTCAAGAGGCAGGTCAGGTGGTTAGGTATTGCCATCTCTTTCAGAGTTTTCCATAGTTTATTGTGATCCACAGAGTCAAAGGCTTTGGCATAGTCAATAAAGCAGAAATAGATGTTTTTCTGGAACTCTCTTGCTTTTTCCATGATCCAGCGGATGTTGGCAATTTGATCTCTGGTTCCTCTGCCTTTTCTAAAACCAGCTTGAACATCTGGAAGTTCACGGTTCATGTATTGATGAAGCCTGGCTTGGAGAATTTTGAGCATTACTTTACTAGCATGTGGGATGAGTGCAATTGTGTGGTAGTTTGAGCATTCTTTGACATTGCCTTTCTTTGGGACTGGAATGAAAACTGACCTTTTCCAGTCCTGCTGGATGATGCACAAGCTGGAATCAAGATTGCCAGGAGAAATATCAATAACCTTAGATATGCAGATGACACCACCCTTATGGCAGAAAATGAAGAAGAACTAAAGAGCCTCTTGATGAAAGTGGAGAGTGAAAAAGTTGGCTTAAAGCTCAACATTCAGAAAACGAAGATCATGGCATCCGGTCCCATCACTTCATGGCAAATATATGGGGAAACAGTGGAAACAGTGGCTGACGTTAGTTTTTGGGCTCCAAAATCACTGCAGATGGTGATTGCAGCCATGAAATTAAAAGACACTTACTCAAAAACAAGACCCCTACATATGTTGTCTACAAGAGACCCACCTCAAAACAGGGGACACATACAGACTGAAAGTGAAGGGCTGGAAAAAGATTTTCCATGCAAATAGGGACCAAAAGAAAGCAGGAGTAGCAATACTCATATCAGATAAAATAGACTTTAAAACAAAGGCTGTGAAAAGAGACAAAGAAGGTCACTACATAATGATCAAAGGATCAATCCAAGAAGAAGATATAACAATTATAAATATATATGCACCCAACATGGGAGCACTGCAGTATGTAAGACAAATGCTAACAAGTATGAAGGGAGAAATTAACAATAACACAATAATAGTGGGAGACTTTAATACCCCACTCACACCTATGGATAGATCAACTAAACAGAAAATTAACAAGGGAACACAAACTTTAAATGATATAATAGACCAGTTAGACCTAATTGATATCTATAGGACATTTCATCCCAAAACAATGAATTTCACCTTTTTCTCAAGTGCACATGGAACCTTCTCCAGGATAGATCACATCCTGGGCCATAAAGCTAGCCTTGGTAAATTCAAAAAAATAGAAATCATTCCAAGCATCTTTTCTGACCACAATGCAGTAAGATTAGATCTCAATTACAGGAGAAAAACTATTAAAAATTCCAACATATAGAGGCTGAACAACACGCTGCTGAATAACCAACAAATCACAGAAGAAATCAAAATTTGCATAGAAACGAATGAAAATGAAAACACAACAACCCAAAACCTGTGGGACACAGTAAAAGCAGTCCTAAGGAGAAAGTTCATAGCAATACAGGCACACCTCAAGAAACAAGAAAAAAGTCAAATAAATAACCTAACTCTACACCTAAAGCAACTAGAAAAGGAAGAAATGAAGAACCCCAGGGTTAGTAGAAGGAAAGAAATCTTAAAAATTAGAGCAGAAATAAATGCAAAAGAAACAAAAGAGACCATAGCAAAAATCAACAAAACCAAAAGCTGGTTCTTTGAAAGGATAAATAAAATTGACAAACCATTAGCCAGACTCATCAAGAAACAAAGGGAGAAAAATCAAATCAATAAAATTAGAAATGAAAATGGAGAGATCACAACAGACAACACAGAAATACAAAGGATCATAAGAGACTACTATCAACAATTATATGCCAATATGGACAATGTGGAAGAAATGGACAAATTCTTAGAAAAGTACAACTTTCCAAAACTCAACAAGGAAGAAATAGAAAATCTTAACAGACCCATCACAAGCACGGAAATTGAAACTGTAATCAAAAATCTTCCAGCAAACAAAAGCCCGGGTCCAGACAGCTTCACAGCTGAATTCTACCAAAAATTTAGAGAAGAGCTAACACCTATCCTGCTCAAACTCTTCCAGAAAATTGCAGAGGAAGGTAAACTTCCAAACTCATTCTATGAGGCCACCATCACCCTAATACCAAAACCTGACAAAGATCCCACAAAAAAAGAAAACTACAGGCCAATATCACTGATGAACATAGATGCAAAAATCCTTAACAAAATTCTAGCAATCAGAATCCAACACATAAAAAAGATCATACACCATGACTAAGTGGGCTTTATCCCAGGGATGCAAGGATTCTTCAATATCCGCAAATCAATCAATGTAATACACCACATTAACAAATTGAAAAATAAAAACCATATGATTATCTCAATAGATGCAGAGAAAGCCTTTGACAAAATTCAACATCCATTTATGATAAAAACTCTCCAGAAAGCAGGAATAGAAGGAACATACCTCAACATAATAAAAGCTATATATGACAAACCCACAGCAAACATTATCCTCAATGGTGAAAAATTGAAAGCATTTCCTCTAAAGTCAGGAACAAGACAAGGGTGCCCACTTTCACCATTACTATTCAACATAGTTTTGGAAGTTTTGGCCACAGCAATCAGAGCAGAAAAAGAAGTAAAAGGAATCCAAATTGGAAAAGAAGAAATAAAACTCTCACTATTTGCAGATGACATGATCCTCTACATAGAAAACCCTAAAGACTCCACCAGAAAATTACTAGAACTAATCACTGACTATAGTAAAGTTGCAGGATATAAAATCAACACACAGAAATCCCTTGCATTCCTATACACTAGTAATGAGAAAACAGAAAGAGAAATTAAGGAAACAATTCCATTCACCATTGCAACAGAAAGAATAAAATACTTAAGAATATATCTACCTAAAGAAACTAAAGACCTATATATAGAAAACTATAAAACACTGGTGAAAGAAATCAAAGAGGACACTAATAGATGGAGAAATATACCATGTTCATGGATTGGAAGAATCAATATAGTGAAAATGAGTATACTACCCAAAGCAATTTATAGATTCAATGCAATCCCTATCAAGCTACCAACGGTATTCTTCACAGAGCTAGAACAAATAATTTCACAATTTGTATAGAAATACAAAAAACCTCGAATAGCCAAAGCGATCTTGAGAAAGAAGAATGGAACTGGAGGAATCAACCTGCCTGACTTCAGGCTCTACTACAAAGCCACAGTTATCAAGACAGTATGGTACTGGCACAAAGACAGAAATATAGATCAATGGAACAAAATAGAAAGCCCAGAGATAAATCCACGCACATATGGACACCTTATCTTTGACAAAGGAGGCAAGAATATACAATGGATTAAAGACAATCTCTTTAACAAGTGGTGCTGGGAAATCTGGTCAACCACTTGTAAAAGAATGAAACTAGAACACGTTCTAACACCATACACAAAAATAAACTCAAAATGGATTAAGGATCTAAGCGTAAGACCAGAAACTATAAAACTCCTAGAGGAGAACATAGGCAAAACACTCTCTGACATACATCACAGCAGGATCCTCTATGACCCACCTCCCAGAATATTGGAAATAAAAGCAAAAATAAACAAATGGGACCTAATTAACCTTAAAAGCTTCTGCACATCAAAGGAAACTATTAGCAAGGTGAAAAGACAGCCTTCAGAATGGGAGAAAATAATAGCAAATGAAGCAACTGACAAATAACTAATCTCAAAAATATACAAGCAACTCCTACAGCTCAACTCCAGAAAAATAAATGACCCAATCAAAAAATGGGCCAAAGAACTAAATAGACATTTCTCCAAAGAAGACATACAGATGGCTAACAAACACATGAAAAGATGCTCAACATCACTCATTATCAGAGAAATGCAAATCAAAACCACTATGAGGTACCATTTCACACCAGTCAGAATGGCTGCGATCCAAAAGTCTACAAATAATAAATGTTGGAGAGGGTGTGGAGAAAAGGGAACCCTCTTACACTGTTGGTGGGAATGCAAACTAGTACAGCCACTATGGAGAACAGTGTGGAGATTCCTTAAAAAACTGGAAATAGAACTGCCTTATGATCCAGCAATCCCACTGCTGGGCATACACACTGAGGAAACCAGAAGGGAAAGAGACACGTGTACCCCAATGTTCATTGCAGCACTCTTTATAATAGCCAGGACATGGAAGCAACCTAGATGTCCATCAGCAGATGAATGGATAAGAAAGCAGTGGTACATATACACAATGGAGTATTACTCAGCCATTAAAAAGAATACATTTGAATCAGTTCTAATGAGGTGGATGAAACTGGAGCCTATTATACAGAGTGAAGTAAGCCAGAAGGAAAAACACCAATACAGTATACTAATGCATATATATGGAATTTAGAAAGATGGTAACAATAACCCTGTGTACGAGACAGCAAAAGAGACACTGATGTATAGAACAGTCTTATGGACTCTGTGGGAGAGGGAGAGGGTGGGAAGATTTGGGAGAATGGCATTGAAACATGTAAAATATCATGTATGAAACGAGATGCCAGTCCAGGTTCGATGCTTGGGGCTAGTGCACTGGGATGACCCAGAGGAATGGTATGGGGAGGGAGGAGGGAGGAGGGTTCAGGATGGGGAACACATGTATACCTGTGGTGGATTCATTTTGATATTTGGCAAAACTAATACAATTATGTAAAGTTTAAAAATAAAATAAAATTTTTTAAAAAAAGAAAGAAAAAGAAGACACTTACTCCTTGGAAAGAAAAAGGTCTGTCTAGTCAAGGCTATGGTTTTTCCCAGTGGTCATGTATGGATGTGAGAGTTGGACTATAAAGAAAGCTGAGAGCAAAGGAATTGATGCTTTTGAACTGTGGTGTTGGAGAAGACTCTTGAGCAACCCTTGGACTGCAAGGACATCCAACTAGTCCATCCTAAAGGAGATCAGTCCTGGGTGTTCATTGGAAGGACTGATGTTGAAGCTGAAATTCCAATACTTGGGCCGCCTGATGCAAAGAACTGACTCATTTGAAAAGACACTGATGCTGGGAAAAATTGAAGGCAGAAGGAGAAGGGGACAACAGAGGATGAGATGGTTGGATGGCATCACCAACTCAGTGGACAGGAGTTTGGGTGTACTCCGGGAGTTGGTGATGGACAGGGAGGCCTGGCGTGCTGCAGTTCATGGGGTTGCAAAGAGTTGGACATGACTGAGCGACTGAATTGAACATTTTTTACAACAGCGCAGCTCTCCTCACTGATCACAGTAGAGCTCTGAGGCCCGGAGCAAGTCCAGCTCTCCGTGGGGGCTGCCTCTCTGAGGTCCAGCGAGTTGGCAAAATCCCCTCTTCCTAATTTCCCAACTGCAACATCTCTTTCCTCATTTTCTTCCAGCCTGATGCCCTCTGCCTGCTCCTTACTGGCTCTGGATTCCCTCATACTCAGGTCTTGGTGAATCCATGGCCTCAGGTAAGCTCCCGTTTCAGAAAAGTTGCTAGACAAGGTGATGTTTAACTCCAAGGCAGAAAGCTCTGAGCGTGGACTCTCAGGCCTGTAAGACAGGTTGTTGAGGGGATGACTTAGGGAAATAGGTCATTCTAGGCCCTCTCAGATCACCCCAACCTCAGGCTCAAGGGGGTCAGACTCAAAGACCTCTAGGGCCGCTTCTGCCCCCAGGTCACTGCATCTTGTTGCCAGTCACTCGTGTGCTGCGTCCTCTTCCAGCCCCCTTCGCCCCTGTGGCTTCCCAGACCATGGCTCCTCCAAGCTTCTACCATCCAGTAGCACTGGTCCTGTGTGTGTGAGGCTCAGGTAAGTTTTAGGAGGCAACCACCACCACCCACGCCACCAGAGGAGCCACAGCCAGTCATCAGACACTGCACTGAGGCACGTCGTGGGTCTGTGTTGTCTTCCTGCCCCGAGGGGCTTTGCCTGCCCCTCCTGGGTACACTGCCAGATGCAATGCCCGCAAAGTGGGGTAGGGGTAGCATCCTCTCCTGCAGCCTTACATGCTGCTGGCTCTCCATGGAGCAGAGCATCTAATCCAGCCCAGCCCTCGCCACACAGCTTCAGTTGCCAAATGAGGCAGGGGGAGAAAAACTGCAGTTCCTGGAGTATTCTCATCAGAAACACAAGAGTGCTGTGCTTCAGAGCCAGGGTTCTGGAGTCAGACAGACATGTGTTAAATCCCAGCCCCACCACTTAACCTTCGGCAAGTTCCATTAGCTTTCAGAACCTGTTTCCTTCATCTGCACCGTGGGCATAGTAACCGTACCTCCATCATGATAGTGGTGTGGGGATTCAATGATTTCATGCATCTGAAGGGCTTAGACTGATGCAGGCATACAGTACTCACCATATTCATGACCACAATTAGGATCGCCCATCCACCCATTTCTCTGTCTACTATTTATTTTGACTTTCAAATGGCCTGAAAGACTGGCAGAGGGACTATCCCATTTTGCACTGAAGGCAAATAGGCTTAGAGACACTTTGTGACTGTCCAAGATTATGGACGCAGGCAGTGGCTGAGACGGGATCAGAGGCTGGTCCCAGCCCCGAGTCCACTGCCCTTGCCCCTCACTGCCCTCTGTGTGTGTTGTGGCAGTTTTAGATGCCCTCATCTGGGGAGGTCCTCTCATTCTCTCAGCAACGCCCTCTGGAGGGCAGGAATCTCATCCTGCAGGTCTGAGGACCTCCCTGCCTCCCCTGGGGTCAGAGGACTAGACTGCTGGGTCAGTCAATGGGACAGGTTGGTAGCTTCACGCCGGCCTCGGCTTTCACGTTTGCCTCTCCTTGGGAGGCCCCAAGGACATTCTGAGCTTCCAACCCCCTTGTTTCTTGCTGCATGTCTCCCAAGGGCCAAGGCCCGAGAGGGCGGTGTGCAGCCTCTGGGCTCCACCTGCCTGCCCACCTCCCAGTGGGGAGCTGTGCACAGTCTGAACCATGGTGCTGCCAAAGCCAATGCAGAGCAAGGAGGCCTCTGCCAGCTCCCAGCATGGCAAGGACTGTTAGGGTTCCCTGGGCAAGAGGCCGGTCCCCTGCCTTGCCAGATGTGGGGCCCATCACCTTCTCTCATGTTTGAATCAGTCAGACAGGACTGGCCCCTAAGACCCTGGACAGAACACTCCAGCTCTGTGTGGTCACACCACATAGGAGGGGCTCAGGGACTGCAAACATCCTGTGGTCCGGTCTAAGGCCATGGTCACCAGAGGGCCTCTATCTCCCCAGCTCTCCCTGACATTCTGTTTTCAAGGTCATCATCATGTCTTCAGCTTCACTTACCCCTTTGTTATTAAAGACGAGTAAAAGAAGCAAAAATATACAAAGAATGGTTTGGGCAGCTCTAAATAGTTCTGACCCACATCCAACTATCAGCTCCCTCAAAGCATTTGTGAAAGGATCATAGAATCTTAGAGTCCTTGTGAAAAACCTAAAAAAGTCACAAAGAAGCTAATTTTGCCCTCATCCGTCATTTACCTGTGGCCTAATATTCAGGTCTAAAGCTTCGACTGCTAAAACTTCACTTATGAAAAAATCTTTCACTCTACAGATCTTTCCTTCATAACACTTGACATATATGGCTAATTGAATCTAAAAAACAGATGCTATGACTTCCCTAGTGACCCAGTGGTTAAGAATTCATTTGCCACAGGTTCGATCCCTAGTCTGGGAAGATTCCATGTGCTGTAGAGCAACTAATCCCATGCACCACAAGTGCTGAGGCCACACACCATGACGACTGAAGCCTGCACGCCCAGAGCCCGTGCCCTGCAAAAAGAGAAGCCTCTGCATTGAAAAGCCTAAGCGCAGCACAGCTAGAGAGTAGCCCTCTCTTGCCAAAAATAGAAAAAACCTGCACACAGCAACATAGACCCAGCACAGCCAATAAGTAAATAAATAAAATTTTTAAGCAGATGCTAAAAATTAGATAGGAAAACAGAGGAACTGGAGGAGCCAAAGCACTTTTGGGAATGGGTAAAGTTGGAGGATGTACTGCCTTCGTCTTCCTACAGCAAATGACTCTTTCACTAAAACCAAGTGTAGTTTTAGTGAAAGGAGAGAGACTCAGATCAATGGACAGAGTAGAGTACACATGTAGAGTCACTGAATTTTGATGAGGGTGCCAAGGTGATTCATAACACTTACCACTATCGTCATTCAAAATGATGTGTCTGCATTTTAGTTAATGCCCGTCTCCCCTCCTAGGCTGCATGCCCAGGCAGAAGAAAGACTGTCTTGCTTGTTTGCAACTGTGCCCTCAGTACTGAATACAACGCCTGGCACAAACTTGAAGCTTAGCAAGAAGGCTGGCAGGAGAGTAGGCTTGATGCTTTGGACATGAATGGGTTCTTTCTCCAAACTCAGACTTCTGTCAACATCCATGTAGCTGTTGGTGATTTTTTGTTTTTTTACACATACAAGATGTTGCATAATGTTTCATTCATTTTACAACTCTCTTTACGTCTAAAATGCAGGTTTTCCAGTTACAAAGATATGAATACCAAAAGCAAGCAAGCCTTTGCACTATCTGCTCTGGCAGGAAGGTTTGCGTTGTGGAGATGGCAGATCCTCACTTCAGCTCCACAGTTCATCAGCCCCAAGCCCCTTGCAGCTCCTTCTGTCAGCTCATTGTGGTCTGTGTGAGGACATCTTCTGTCCTGTGTAAGGACACTTGCTATTGATTTACAGTCTCCCCAGATAATCTAGGATGATCTCATTCCAAGAACCTTAATTTAATTACATCTGTAAAGACTCATTTTTCCACATAAGGTCACATTCACAGGTTTTCAGCATTAGGACATGGACGTCTCTCTTCAGACATCACCATTTCAGTTCCCTACACACATCCAGCCCCTACCTCACATGCAGGATCAGCAACTCATAACTGTGAGCTGGGCTGCTGTGTAGGTGTGTTAGCTAACAATTGTCTTCCACCAAACACACTTCACAAACATTATTTAATCCTCAAAGAGATCTGGGGGGTAAGTTCAGTTCAGTTCAGTCGCTCGGTCATGTCCAACTCTTTGCAACCCCATGAACCACAGCACGCCAGGCCTCTCTGTCCATCACCAACTCCTGGAGTCTACCCAAACCCATGTCCATTGAGTCGGTGATGCCATCCAACCATCTCATCCTCTGTCGTCCCCTTCTCCTCCTGCCCTCATTCTTTCCCAGCATCAGCGTCTTTTCAAATGAGTCAGTTCTTTGCATCAGGTGGCCCAAGTATTGGAATTTCAGCTTCAACATCAGTCCTTCCAATGAACACCCAGGACTGATCTCCTTTAGGATGGACTGGTTGGATCTCCTTGTAGTCCAAGGGATTCTCAAGAGTCTTCTCCAATACCACAGTTCAAAAGCATCAATTCTTCGGTGCTCAGATTTCTTTATAGTCCAACTCTCACATCCATACATGACTACTGCAAAAACCATAGCCTTGACTAGGCTGACCTTTGTTGGCAAAGTAATGTCTCTGGTTTTTAATATGCTGTCTAGGTTGGTCATAACTTTCCTTCCAAGGAGTAAGCATCTTTTAATTTCATGGCTGCAATCACCATCTGCAGTGATTTTTGGAGCCCAGAAAAATAAAGTCAGCCATTGTTTCCACTGTTTCCCCATCTATTTGCCATGAAGTGATGGGACCAGATGCCATGATCTTAGTTTTCTGAATGGAGGTAAATACTATTACCCTATTTTATATGAGAGGAGACTGAGACGCAGAGAGTTTGAGTGAGGTCTCAAGATCATGCAGTCTCTAGGATTTAGAGCTGGGACTTAAACCAGGCTGGTAAGGCAGCAGACCAGAGATCCTTATCTGCTTTTAGCAAAAGGAGTGTGTTTCAAGGAGTGGTGTCCGAAAGGAGGGATATCCAAGGAGAAAGCTGGGGCACTCAACTTGCTGCAGCAGAAACCTCAATGGAGGTATTTCTCATCCTTTGTCATTACCTTCTGTCACACCCCCCATATCGGGGTTCACTCTGCTCACACCCCTACACAATGGAAAGGCTCTGGGCTGGGCCTCCATCACTCCCCTGTCTGCTCCCCTCAGCCCTGTCTGAAGTGAGCCTCCAACTGCAGGCCTCAGGTATTGCTCCTTCAAAAAAAGAAGGAATGAGCAAATAGTCTATGTCAGTCATGGCACTGGAGGAGGGAGTCAGGTGGCTTGTGGACTGATCAGCACAGGAAGAATTTTCTAGCAATTTACATTGCCGTCCAATGGACTCACAGTGACGTCGCCATGAAGACATTCAAGCAGAGTCCAGATGACCACCTGTCAGGGATGCCCTCAGGGGCCCTGGCCCTCCCGGATGTGGCACCAGAGGACCCCTGAAGGCCCAGCACCGTAAGGTTTCTTACCACGTGGAAGGGGACACAGCTGTCCCAGAAGCAGTGCCTTCCTGATCCAGGGCCTGGGTGGCTGTCGCTGATGAATGCCACAGAAAAGAACCAGACACAGGGGAACACCCACCATGCATGTGATGGTTCAGAGCCTCTAAACAGCAGGGGCCAACAGGAGTTTAGATGTGCAGGAGAGTCACGAGAGAATGGACATGAGGGATAAAGTGAAGAGAGCGGGATGGGGCGGAAGGGTGAAGACTTTCGTGAAAAGACCACAATGCAAGCCTGACCTGGGAAGGAGAGAGTCCTGGACGCTTAGGAGAGACATGGCAAGAGAAAGGGAAGCATGACGCCCTCAGCCAACGACAGAGCCAGCGGCAGGACCAACACAGACCTATTCCTACGTGACAGAGGATTGAGATTTCTCCCTCCAACGACTGGTTTTAGCTCAAGGACTCCGCTTGGGGCATCTGACACCTTTCCTCCCAAGACTCCCCCCTCCCCTCCCCTTCCTAGGTCAGGGCTGGGCTGCCTAGAGCTGTTGTGTCAGCCGCCAGTTCCCAGCAGCAGCCCCTCTGAGTGGGTGCCACCCGCCTGCTTCACCCTGGGGCACAGCTGGGTGGCTGCTCCCAGCTCTGGTTCTCTGCACTCGCTGTGACAACACAGCCCCAGCCCTCCTCCCAAGACCTGGCTGGCTGATCCCACTGAGCTTCATTTCCCTTCAGAGGGAGGGAAACGTGGGGGCAGGGTGAGCTGGGGCCTGGCCATCTGGGCTCTGCACTCTGAGCCTCCCCTGTCAGCGAGGAGAGAAGCAAGAGCTTGGCACAGGGCCACACCACAGTGACCCAGGCAGCCGCAGAGCCCAGCTCTCTGCAGCACGGTTGAGGAAGATGAAGCACCCAGTGCACAGGCTGAGCGACACAGCCTTCTCTGCGTGCAAGGGAACCTAGGGGACATACAAACACCTTTCCAAAGAGTTCTCAGAGCCTGCCTGCCCCAAGATAAGGGACCCTGGGAAATCTAGGTGGCAGGGGGTCAGCCGCCCTGAGCACCTATTGGGGATCGAGTCCTGCTACTTAGCAGTGTTCACAGAGCCCCAGCTGTGTGCAGAGGATACCAGACACAATCTCGACTCCTGGGTTTACCACAGGCAGCACGGTGGGGAGGCAGGCACGTGGTCCCTGTGCCCCAGCAGCCCGGCAGACCCAGACACTTGCCTTTAATCCAGGTAGAGACTGGGGGAGGACAGACAAGGGTCAGGGGACATCGGAGGGGTTCTGAGGATGGAGAGAAGAGCTCAGGCTGAAAGGGAGCTGAGCTGAATCAGCAGCCAGAGAAGCACAGCTGGCCTCAGGGTGACTAGTTTGGAGAAGGACCACAATTTTCCCATGAACGAATGGTGTCATTTCAGAGACGCCCATCCTCCCTGCAAGCCCATGCCATGTCAATACCCAAGGCAGTCCCCAGGGCTGCAGCCCTGGCTTCACCAGCCAGGCCCCTGTCCTGTTCACATAGCCTTGAAGCAGCAGGAAGGGCAGCCTCTATGTCTCCTGGCTGGAGCTTAACCCACCCTCAGTGATAGGTAGTATAGTTGCTCAGTCGTGTCTGACTCTCTGCGACCCCATGGGCTCCTCTGTCCATGGGATTTCCCAGGCAAGAATACTGGAGTGGGTTGCCATTCCCTTCTCCAAGGGATCTTCCTGACTGAGGGATCAAGCCCAGGTCTCCTGCATTGCAGGCAGATTCTTTTACCATCTGAGCCACCTGGGAACCCTAGTAAGCACATGGCTGTGCCAACAACAACACGTCTCACCAAAACTCAGGGGTCAGGGGGGATTACAGATCAAACCTCTGCCGACTCCTGAGTCTTGGTTCTCAGAACACTCAGAATTTCAGCCAGAAATTCTTCACAGAGAAGAATTCCCACAGGTCCAGGCCAGGGACAATGCCAATGACCCTATTATAACCCTGAGTTTTATTGATCTTCCTATCCTCATAGGATAGATAGGTGAAAGTAGTGCTAAATGCCATTAACTACCTTTGTCAACTGATACACACGGGTGCGTGCATGGTTAGTCACTTCAATCATGTCCGACTCTTTGTGACCCTATGGAGTGTAGCCCTCCAGGATTCTCTGTCCATGGGATTCTTTAGGCAAGAATACTGGAGTGGGTTGCCATGCCCTCCTCCAGGGAATCTTCCAGACCCAGGGATCAAACCTGCATGTCTTGGGTCTTCTGCATTGGCAGGCAGGATCTCTAGTACTGGTGCCACCTTGGAAACCCAAACATGGGTGGTTACCTGCAAGGCCGCCCTGCAGAAGCCACATTACTATCGCCACCTGTGTCTGTCCTCCTCGGACATTTCCATCTCTCTTGGCTGAAGCACTCGGCCGTGACAACCTAGAGCATCTCAGCCAGCTTTACATTTGCAGTGTGGGAATCCGGCTGCTTCCTATCACTGCGGGCTGCAGCATCTACAGTGACTCAGATCATTTTCACAGCTTTTAAATGTTTTCTCACAGATCACCCCAAGTATGTGATAGGAAATGATGCAGTGTTAAGTTGGCCCGACATCTCACACCAGATGTTGCAACAAGCAAAGAAATATACTTAGGAACATATGTGGGCAGCACAGAGTGTGCTTTGCCAAAGGGAAACTGTTCCTCCCTCAAGGTTCCCTCAGCACCTTTCAGGGCAGAGAAGGCTGTGTGAGACACAGTTATTTCTCCGGGAGGCGAGAACTCTGGCTTCAGATAGGATCTCTGGCAGGAAATGAATGGGGCATTTGATAAATGTGGTTTTCACTCAGCCCTGCTCAGAAGGTGGCAGCCAGCCTAACCAGGCCTGTGTGATGGCTCCAGTCAGGGGTTACACCAGTTCTCAGTGTCCAGCCTTGTCTCCTGATGGTATCTCATACCCGGCGCTGTGATCACAGGGCGGTTTTGTGTCCTGTAATTTCTCCACCATGCTGCCCAGTGCTCAGGACAGGCTGTCTGGAGCACAGCTGCCATACTTGGTGTTTTCCAGGTTGACTTCAGGGGCCTAAAGAAGCCCCCTTTGACCAGCCCAGACCATGTTGGACTTCGCTATCTGAACCTTTACTGCACCCAGAAATTCAGCTCCGAACCTAAAGCCGGAAGGTCTAAAAGGGACCTTGGGGATAGACAGTTCCCCCTGTTCACTCCTCCAGCCCCCACTCTCTCCTCAGTGCCCCCAAGAAGAATGGGCCAGACTCTGAGCACCTGCCGCAGTGGGCACTACAACCTCATGAGCAAGGGGGGTCAGTCCTCAGGCATGTCAGACTGTCAGGAGCAGCTGCACAGACATGCACAGATGTGCCCCCGTTTAGTTCCCCTCGTGGCTCATGCCACCTCTAGCAGCCACACGACTCCAACCCTTCCTCCATCTGATAACTTCTCTAGGACCCTGGCTAAACACCTCCTTTTCTTTCTGTAATTTAGCCCTCCATCCTACAAATGCCACTGATAATCCTCTATTTATTTAGCTACCTTTTCTCCCCAAGTGGACTCAAGAGCTGGTCTTTTCTTCCCTCAGGTTGAACAAATGCCTTCCCTGTCTGACCTCTGACTCCCCTGTCTTTCTCAGCATAAACCCCACACAGGATTGAGCACATAGTAAACACCCACTGTGCAAGTGCCCAGCAAACTCAGCACCCTCTACAGAGAGCCCATCACAAGCTGGCTTACATTCTTCTGAGGCCTTTGAATGATTTAGGGTTGGTTGATAAGTAAGGTAAGAATAGATGAAGTGCTCTGAAGGCCTCATAGCAAACACAAACCAAAGCCAGGCCACTCCTGAGCTCCAAAATCTATGGTGGATAAATGAGACATGTATGCTAACCCATAGCAGAGGTCCCCTTAGACCTGAGCCTCAGCAGAGACCCCCCAGACATCAACAGTCAATGACCTGAGTCAATGGCCTGTTTTCTTGATGCAGCTTAGATGATGAGGGATCTTCAGAATCACTTAGAGTTGGGGAGGGGGTTGCAAATGAATTTTCACAAGAATATAAGACAACTCCAGCAAAGTTTCACAGAACAACACTCTTGCAGGAGGCCTAAGCCCCACAGCTGGTCTTCCCTTCACACCTCAGAGATCCCTGAGAATCACTATTGGAATTCTGGGGTTCCAGAGAACGCAGTGTGAGGACCACCATTCCAGATCTTCCCCTGGAACCTTAAACTTGCAGAGGACCTGCCAGACCAGCAAACATTCATATCACATCTCTTGCAACCTATTAGAAGATAGGACAACTCAGACTCAGAGAACTCTGGGCCTGGAGAGAACCAGAGGCATCTTCTGGACAAACTCAACTTGGCAGGAAAGGGAGTCAAAAACCTCGACTGGAGAAAATCCATGTGAGATGAGGAGCAAGTGGTGGCAGAGCAGAACGACAGGGCAGAGAAGGGAGAGGTGCCCTCACTGAGTGAGCGATGGGAGGGCCCTGAAGCAGTGTCGTGGCCCTGGAAGTGGCTGCCAGAGACTGGCATTGTCCCTTCTGTGCTCTTTTCCAGTCTCCAAAGTCCCACCTATGCCCGAAGTGCCAATCACCTCCCTCCACGGTGCTCTGCTCAGGCCTGCGCAATGGACCTCTGCCATTCCCTGCCTCTTCCTGTCACCTGAATTTACTCTGTATCCATCCATTCAGCCTCCTCCTCTCTGTAAATTAGACTGATCCGTGTCAAACAGCATGAGCAGCCTGTTATCTCTCAAATAACAGAAACAATTTGGAGGCGAATTTGTCTTTTCTTTAAATGGTCTAACACATTGGTATAAATTTATTTGTAAAACTCTTATTATCTCTGCATCAGTAGCATCCACAATAATGACCATTTTTTCATTCCTGGTGTTAATTATTTGAGCTTTCTCCTATATTTTCTTTAGTAGTCTTGCCAGAGGTTTTACTATTTACTATTTTTTGCAAAGATCATGATGGCTATTTTATTGATTGTTATTGTTGTAGTTTAATTGTTAGGTCATATCCAACTCTTTCCAACTCTGTCCTTCACTATCTCCCAGAGTTTCCTCAAATTCATGTCCATTGAGTCTATGATACTATCTAATCATCTCATTCTCTGTTGCCCCCTTCTCTTTTTGCCTTCAATCTTTCCTAGCATCAGGGTTTTTTTTTTTTTTTTTTTTTTTTTCTGTTGAGTCAGCTCTTCACATCAGGTGGCCAAAGGATTGGGAGTTTCAGCTTTATCATCAGTCCTTCCAATGAATATTCAGAGTTGATTTCCTTTAGGATTGACTGGTTTGATCTCCTTGCTATCCAGGGGACTCTCAAGAGTCTTCTCCAGCACCACGGTTTGAAAGCATCAGTTCTTCAGTGGTCAGCCTTCTTTATGGTCCAGCTTGCCTGGTGTGCTGCGGTTCACAGGGTCACAATGAGTTGGACACAACTGAGTCACTGAACAACAACTCATATCCATACATGACTACTGGAAAAAACCATAGCCTTGACTGTATGGACCTTTGTCGGCAAAGTAATGTCTCTGTTGTCTAAGTTTGTTATAGCTTTCTTTCCAAGTGTCTTTTAATTTCATGGCTGCAGTCAGTGTCTGCAGTGATTTGGGAGCTCGGGGGGAAAAATAATCTGTCACTGCTTCCACTTTTTCTTCTCTATTTGTCATGAAGTGGTGGGAGTGGATGCCATGATCTTAGTTTTTTGAATGTTGACTTTCAAGGCAGCTTTTTCATGCTCCTCTTTCACCCTCATCAAGAGGCTCTTAGGTTCCTCTTCAGTTTCTGCCATTAGAGTGGTATCACCTGCATATCTGAGGTTGTTGATACTTCTCCCGGCAATCTTGATTTCAGCTTGTGATTCATCCAGCCTGGTATTTATCATGAAGTACTCTACAACAGGGAAGCCTGGCGTGCTACACTTCATGGGGTCGAAAAGAGTCAGACACAACTGAACAACTGAACAACAACAACTCTGCATGTAAGTTAAACAAGCAGGGTGACAATATACAGCCTTGTCCTACTCCTTTCCCAGTTTTGAACCAGCCATTGTTCCATGTCTGGTTCTAACTGTTGCTTCTGACCTGCATACAGGTTTCTCAGGAGTCAGGTAAGGTGGTCTAGTGTTCCCATCTGTTCAAGAATTTTCCACAGTTTGTTGTGATCCACAAGGTCAAAGGCTTTAGTGTAGTCAATGAAGCAGAAGTTTTTCTGGAATTCCCTTGCTTTTTCTACGAGCCAATGAATGTTGGCAATTTGATCTCTGGTTTCTCTGCCTTTTCTAAACCCAGCTTGTACATCTGGAAGTTTTCGTTTCACATATTGTTGAAGCCTCGCTGGAAAGATTTTGAGCATTACCTTGCTAGCATGTGAAATGAGCACACTTGTGCAATAGTTTGAACTTTCTTTAGCATTGCCATTCTTTGGGATTGGAATGAAAACTGACCTTTTTTCAGCATGGCCACTGCTAAGTTTTCCAAATTTGCTGACATGGTGAATGCAGCACTTTCATAGCCTCATCTTTCAGGATTTTAAATAGCTCAGTCGGAATTCTGTCACCTCCACTAGCTTTTCTGTATTAATTAATTTGGAATAATTTTATAGAGTATAATTTTATTAACAACACTGTGTTAGTTTCAGGTGTTCACAAAATGAATCACATACATATATCCACTCTTGTTTAGATTACTTCACATATAGGCCATTACAGAGAATCGAGTAGAGTTCTCTTTGCTATACAATAGGTCCTTATTAGTTTTCTATTTTATATATAGTATATGTATATGTCAACCCTAACCCCCCAATTTATTCCTCCCTGCTTTTCCCCCAGTGACCATAAGTTTATTTTCAATCTATGGCTCTCTTTTCTGTGAATAAGTTCATTTGTACCATTTATTTTAGATTCCATATATAAGCAATATCATACATTTGTCTTTCTGTCTGACTTTTATTATTTATTTATTATTTGTTTTATTTTATTATTTATTTTATATTATAAAAATAATAATTATTTTATATTTATTTTATATTATAAAAATAATAATTGCTTTATTATTTATTTATTATTTGTAGACTTTTTAATGATGGCCATTCTGACTAGTGTGAAGTGATACCTCACTCTAGTTTTAATATGCATTTCTCTAATAATTAGTGATATTGAGCAGATGGCATTATTTCTTTTCTATGGCTGAGAATCATTCTATTAAATTCTAAAGGATTCATCTTCTGTATCCATTCTTCCGTTGTTGGGTATTTAGGTTGATTCCATGTCTTGGCTTGCCTGGTGTGAATACTGCTGCTGTGAACTTACAGGTGTATGTATCTTTTCAAATTAGAGTTTTCTCTGGATACAGGCCCAGAAGTGAGACTGCTGGATCATATGGTAGTTTCATTATAGGGGACTGGTATGCAAAAGTAGGAAGTCAAGAAACACCTGGAGTAACAGGCAAATTTGGCCTTGGAGTACAGAATGAAGCAGGGCAAAGGCTAATAGAGTTCTGCCAAGAGAACGCACTGGTCATAGCAAACACCCTCTTCCAACAACACAAGAGAAGACTCTACACATGGACATCACCAGATGGTCAACACCAAAATCAGATTGATTATATTCTTTGCAGCCAAAGATGGAGAAGCTCTATACAGTCAGCAAAAACAAGACCAGGAGCTGACTGTGGCTCAGATCATGAACTCCTTATTGCCAAATTCAGACTGAAATTGAAGAAAGTGGAGAAAACACTAGACTATTCAGGTATGACCTAAATCAAATCCTTTATGATTATACACTGGAAGTGACAAATAGATTTAAGGGACTAGATCTGATAGATAGAGTGCCTGATGAACTATGGATGGAGGTTCGTGACATTGTACAGGAGACACGAATCAAGACCATCCCCAAGAAAAAGAAATGCAAAAAAGCAAAATGGTTGTCTGAGGAGGCCTTACAAATAGCTGTGAAAAGAAGGGAAGTGAAAAGCAAAGGAGAAAAGGAAAGATATAAGCATCTGAATGCAGAGTTCCAAAGAATAGCAAGGAGAGATAAGAAAGCCTTCCTCAGTGATCAATGCAAAGAAATAGAGGAAAACAACAGAATGGGAAAGACTAGGGATCTCTTCAAGAAAATTAGAGATACCAAGGGAACATTTCATGCAAAGATGGACTCAATAAAGGAAAGAAATGGTATGGACCCAACAGAAGCAGAAGATATTAAGACGAGATGGCAAGAATACACAGAAGAACTGTACAAAAAAGATCTTCACAACCCAGATAATCATGATGATGTGATCACTCACCTAGAGCCAGACATCCTGAAATGTGAAGTCAAGTGGGCCTTAGGAAGAAGCATCACTACGAACAAAGCTAGTGGAGGTGATGGAATGCCAGTTGAGCTATTTCAAATCCTGAAAGATGATGCTGTGAAAGTGCTGCACTCAATATGCCAGCAAATTTGGAAAACTCAGCAGTGGCCACAGGACTGGGAAAGGTCATTTTCATTCCAATCCCAAAGAAAGGCAATGCCAAAGAATGCTCAAACTACTGCACAATTGCACTCATCTCACACGCTAGTAAAGTAATGCTCAAAATTCTCCAAGCCAGGCTTCAGCAATACGTGAACCATGAACTTCCAGATGTCCAAGCTGGATTTAGAAAAGGCAGAGGAACCAGAGATCAAATTGTCAACATCCGCTGGATCATCAAACAAGCAAGAGAGTTCCAGAAAACATCTATTTCTGCTTTATTGACTATGCCAAAGACTTTGACTGTGTGGATCACAATAAATTGTGGAAAATTCTGAAAGAGATGGGAGACCACCTGACCTGCCTCCTGAGAAATCTGTATGCAGTTCAGGAAGCAACAGTTAGAACTGGACATGGAACAACAGACTGGTTCCAAATCAGGAAAAGGAGTACGTCAAGGCCGTATATTGTCACCCTGATTATTTAACTTCTATGCAGAGTACATCATGAGAAACCCTGGACTGGAGGAAGCACAAGCTGAAATCAAGATTACCGGGAGAAATATCAATAACCTCAGATATGCAGATGACAGCACCCTTATGGCAGAAAGTGAAGAGGAACTAAAAAGCCTCTTGATGAAAGTGAAAGTGGAGAGTGTAAAAGTTGGCTTAAAGCTCAACATTCAGAAAATGAAGATCATGGCATCCAGTCCTGTCACTTCATGGCAAATAGATGGGGAAACAGTGGAAAAAGTGGCTGACTTTATCTTTTTGGGCTCTAAAATCACTGCAAATGGTGATTGCAGCCATGAAATTAAAGGATGCTTACTCCTTGGAAGGAAAGTTATGACCAACGTAGACAGCATATTGAAAAGCAGAGACATTGCTTTGCCAACAAAGGTCCATCTAGTCAAGGCTATTAGTGGTCATGTATGGATGTGAGAGTTGGACTATAAAGGAAGCTGAGTGCAGAAGAATTGATGCTTTTGAACTGTCGTGTTGGAGAAGACTCTTGAGAGTCCCTTGGACTGCAAGGAGATCCAACCAGTCCATCCTAAAGGAGATCAGTCCTGGATGTTCATTGGAAGGACTGATGTTGAAGCTGAAACTCCAATACTTTGGCCACCTGATGCGATGAGCTGACTCATTGGAAAAGACCCTGATGCTGGGAAAGATTGAGCGCAGGAGGAGAAGGGGATGACAGAGGATGAGATGGTTGGATGGCATCACCGACTCAATGGACATGGGTTTGGGTGGACTCCGGGAGTTGGTGATGGACAGGGAGGCCTGGCGTGCTGCGATTCATGGGGTCACAAAGAGTCGGACACAACTGAGCGACTGAACTGAACTGATGGTAGTTCTATTTTTAGTGTTTTAAAGAACCTGTGTATTTTCTCCAGGGTGGCTGCACCAATTTACTCTCCCTTTTCTCTACACCCTCTCCAGCATTTATTATTTGTAGACTTTTTGATGATGGCTATTAGGACTGATGTGAGAGGATGCCTCAATGTAGTTTTGATTTGAATTTCTCTAATAACTAGCTATGTTGAGCATCTTCTCATGTGCTGACTGGCTATCTGTATATCTTATTTTGCAAAATGTCTGTTTAAATCTTTCCCCCATTTTGATTGGGTTGTTTGTTTTTCTATTATTGAGTTGTATGAACTGTTTATACGTTTTGGAAATTAAGCCCTTGTCAGTTGCATCATTTGCAAATTTTTCTCCCAGTCCACAGACTGTCTTTTCATTTAGCTTATGGTTTCTTTGGCTGTGCAAAAGCTTATAAGTCTAATTAGGTCCCATTCGTTTATTTTTCTTTTATTTCTCTTGCCTTGGGAGAGTGATCTAAGAAAACATTACTACAATTTTGTCAGAGAATGTTTTGAATGTAGTCCCTAAAATGTTGGGTTCATGTCTCACCTAATATCCCATTTGGTCAAATATTCACTATATTATCCAAATCCTCTCTATTTCTAGAAATATTAATAAATAGCACATTTATTGGCTGAAAAATCAAAATGATAAAAATACACACATAGAAAAGCTTCACTCCCACCCGTGTCCCATCTACACATCCATTCTCCAATCCCTATGGTCAACAATAATTACTAATACTTTTGCATATTCTTTCCACATCAACACAAATACACAAAGGTAAAGATATAAATTCTTATTTTCACTCTCTTTCTTAAATAAAAGGTAGCTAGTTATATAGACTTTTACTGGCTTTCTTCAGCTAACAGTATGAAATGTTAGCTGAAATCTTTTTACATAAATACATAAAGAGCTTCATTATTTTTTGTAGCTGCATAGCCATCTTTGGGGAAATACACCATGGTTTATTTAACCTATCCTCTAAATACGGACACAGGTTGTCTCCAACTTTTTTTTTGTTTTACATATAATACTGCCACTAATAACCCTGTCCACATGTCACTTTGTACACGCGCAAGCTCTGTGTTAATTTTAGACACGCTGGCATTCTTTATCTATCTATTATCCCCGTTTCCTGGAACTCTGGTCCTTCTGTCCATCATGTTGTCAGACTCATGTACGTGGTGGACATTTTCCTATCTTTGGTGTGGATTGTGCATTCCATGAAACTCCTTTCATCCCAGATTATTGAACAGTCCCTCCAGAGTGTTGATATATTTACTCCTCCAGGTAAATCTAAAGTATCAGCAGCCTGGGAGTGACATTTTATTAAGGCTTTTGGCTTGGGAGTTTCTAGATTTCTGAATGGTATAAACTCAAGCTTAAATCTATGTGAGACTCAAGCCGTGGCTTGTGATTTCTCGGGGGAGAACTTTTCACAGACTCCAAGCAGAGGCAGACATGTTCTCTTAATATCTTGCTGAGCCAGTAGACAGGTTGCTTTCTGATCTATACTTTCCCTGATGGTGCGGCCCTCCTGGCATGCCAGCCATAAGCAGGGGTTTCATTCTATTCATCCAATAATTCCTTGCCTTATGTGGCCCAAGGTTTCATTTCCTTCCCTATGTGGGCATGAAAGCCCAAGCCCCCAGGTTCTTGAAACTGACAATAATGTGACCACGCCCACCTCCACACCAGCCACTGCCACAGCCACCCCACTTCCACCCAGGAGTCAGCAGCAGCACCTCATTCACTTTGCAGTAAAGCTTCTACTCCTCTATGTATTTCTGGTACCTGGTGATTTTCCTTTCCTGCTTGCACACTTGGATGTTCATTTAACATAATTTTTGTTGTATTTTATCCTCATGCCTAAGGCAGAAGAATTTGTGTTTATCCAATTATTTTCCTACAATCTGTTTCCTTCCTGGGCTTTATAGTAATTTACATCAACTCTGTTTACCATCCAACTACTCCAGGATCTGTTTGGTAAATGCAAGTAACCACTCCATATAAGAGCCATGGGGACTTCCCTGGTGGTCCAGTGGCTTAGACTCCACTCTCCCAATGCAGGGGGCCTGGGTTTGATTTCTGGTCAGGGAAGTAGACACATGCTGCATCTAAGACCTGGTGCAGCCAAATAAATATTTTTTAAAAAAATAATAATATTTTGAGCTGGTAAAGAATCATATACATAGTCTGAGACTTCAAGGGCTAAATTTCAATTGCTGTTGCAGTATTTCTGTTCAGGCTAGGATTTTTGGTAGAGTCTTTTTCCCATTTTTCTATATGCTTCTCCCTTTGTTTGGCTTCAAAAATCATCTAAGTTATGGATTTTTAATCCAAACCTTTAATAACCTTTATAAACAGCCATAAATAGTGTCAACAAACAGATTCTCATTTTACTCCCAATACTGGCATGCTTGTCAGTACTTTGGTGGGGTGACACTAACCAGGAGTGAAGAGCTCTTTCTGACTTCCCACATAAGCAGTGGTGATTGGAGTTTTGATTAATATTTCTGCCCTTTTGTTATTTATCATCAAGCCCTATGAAGCTATTTATCAAAGTCAGTTTATTCTATAAACAGGGGGATAATCTCCACCCCCTTTGTTCTTAGAACATTTTCCCTCTAACTCTCCCCTGACATGTAGGACTTATGTAATGTTCATATTCCTCTAATCTACTGATGCTGGGCCTGAGAGGGATTCAGGCAGTATTTCTTACGTCAGAGAGTGGTGTAAATCCCCATTCCATGTGGAAATATTCCAGTGTACTTGGCACATCGCAAGATGTTATGAACAGACCACAAATGTAGGAGACTTCCTGGGACAAAGATCTCCAGATTGAGGTTAGAGGTCATTTTGACAAGCTGATACCTCCCATATCTCCTGAAAATGCATCTGCTACATTTTCACTGAATGGATGCTATGGTGAAGGAAGTGACTAGGGGGACTGAATACAACTAGAATAGAATTGCAAAGTGTTCAGTGCTTTTGTGAGCTTACATAATCAGCCTTGCTCAAAAAGTTCCTCTTTCCTTTGCTCTGGGCTGGGAGTATATAGCTGTGTCCCATTGTGAACAAGCGTCGTAGTGTTGGAACGGTCTTTGTTTTGTCTTATTATTCCAGGACGTATGGGGTACCCAGCACTCCGATGGGGGTCCTGTCATCAGTCTGAGATTTGTGGTTCCTTTAGAGCTAGAATCACACAGGACATTCCTCTCTCACCTACTACCTCCTTTGCAAAGCTGCTTCTAAGATATAAGCACTAACTCAAATTCTCTACAGAGAACAAAACTTTGATAACCCAGAGTCAGCAGGGGAAATGCTGAGTTTAGGAATAGAAAATTCTAAAAGTCATCAGCAAACAAAAAGACTGTGTGTCAAAGTGATACTCCATTTCAAGCCATTTCATTATGCCTGCTCAAGAGAGATGAATAGTGTGCTAACTTATCAGTCAGCACAATGGTGCATCTGCTCCATCATAATTATCTGATACTTAGGAGAACTGACCTGGAATGAGAGTGCAAGAATCACATAATCTAAGTGCACGGCACTTTCAATCCATTCCCTTGGGGAAGCTGAAAGGCAGGTCGCTATAATTTGCATAAGCTGGAAGTAATTTGATTTTGTTAAGTTACTTGCAATACCTAGAATTATAGAATCATAAAATCGCAAGGTTGGCAGAGAATGGAAAGGTTATTTAGCCCATCCAATCCAGGGATAGGCTTATACAAGCTCTGCTTCAGTAGTTTCAGTGCTGGGGAGTTTGCCTTTCCCCAGTGAAGGCTGACAGGACTATCCTTTCCCCCCAGTGAGGAGACAGAGATTTCCCAGGGAAGGTCACAGGATTTTAAAAAACAGGTTTTTTACAAATTCATGCTAAGCTGTTGCAGAAGCACATCCATTTCCTCACCACCAATGAGTCACCTCTTGGGAGTTCCCTGAACCTTTCCCCTTGGTCTCAAATCCTGTCCCACCATACCTTTCCACCACTCATTAGACATCCTTATTTCTACACTGAGGAAATCAAGACTACTAGACAAAAGCTGTTAGCCTCCTTCTGACTCTCTCATTGCTCATCATTTCCTTCCCTTGGTGCTCGAGGAAGAAGTATCGGTCTTCTAGGTCCAAGGTAAACCTTCCTCTTTCTGTGCCAGGGTGGGGTTTATGGTGAGAGTGTGTCAGCCTTTCCTACCTGCTTTGATGAGGGTATGACCTAGTGTGTCAAAATGTATAGGCGTTGCTCAGATAGCTTCTGGATTTAGGAGTTGTTTTATGTGTAGCTGTAGATTTAGTGTGTCCATGGTAAGAGGGGAGTTCAGGAGCTGACCCATGAAAATCCCTAGAAGGAAACACAGGGGGACATTTCCTTGACATTGGTCTCAGCAGCGATTTTTTGAGTATGACACCAAAAGCATAAGCAAAAAGAACAAAAATAAATAAGACTGCATCAAGCTAAAAAACTTCTGCACAACAAAAGAAAAAATCAAATAAATGAAAAGGCAACCTATAGAGTGGGAGAAAATATTTATAAATCATATATCTGATATCTAAAATATATAAAGAGTTCATATAACTTAATAGGAAACAATCCAGTTAAAAATGGACAGGGGAGCGGAATATACATTTTTTCTGAAGAAGACATACAAATGGCCACTAGATACATGAAAAGGTGCTCAATGTTACTAATCATCAGAAAAATGTAAATCAAAACCATGAGATATCATCTCACTCCTGTTAAAATTACTATCATCAAAAAGGCAAGAGGTAACAAGTGTTGGCAAGGATGTGGAGAAAAGAGAACTTTTGTGCACTCTTAGTGGGAATGGCAACCCACTCCAGTGTTCTTGCCTGGAGAATCCCAGGGACGGGGAGCCTAGTGGGCTGCCATCTATGGGGTCGCACAGAGTCAGACATGACTGAAGCGACTTAGCAGCAGCAGTGGGAATGTAAATTGGTATGGCCTGTATGGAAACCAGTATGGAGGTTCCTCAAAAGATTAAAAATAGAACTGCCATTTGATCCACCAATCTCACTTCTGCATATATATCCAAAGAAAATGAAAACAGTCTCTCAAAGACATATCTGCACTCCCATGTTCATTGCAGGATTATCCAAAGAGCCAAGACATGGAAACAGCCTGTGTCCAGCAGCAGCTGAATGGCTAAGAGAGATATGGTATACACACAGACAGTGGAATATTAGTCAGCCATGAGAAAGAAAGAAATCCTACCATTTGTGACAATGTGGGTGAAACTTGAGGGAATTATGCTAAGTGAAATAAGCCAGATAGATAATATATGTATCATATCACATATATGTGGAATCTAAAGAAAACCAAACTCAGAGACAAAGAATACTTACCAGGGGCTGAGAGGTGGGGGAAATGGAAGATGTTGGTCAAAGAGTACAAATTTGCAGTTATAAGTTTTGTTATCTAATGGACAGCATAGTGATTATGGTTAACAGTATTGTATTATATACTTGAGAGCTATTAAGAGAGTAGATTTTAAATGTCCTCACCATAAGAAAGCAATAATAACTATGTGACATGATTGCGTTGTTAGCTAAAGCTGTGGTAGTAACCATTTTGCAGTGTGTGTGTATCAAAGCAACATGATGTGCACCTTATATTTACACAGTGTTATATGTCAGTTAAATCTCAATAAATATGAAGAAAATATTAATACTAATATTAATACTTATTATTTTAGCTTATTTGCTTCCTATTTTCTTCAGTCTGTTTTCTCTACTTATGCCTCCAACCTATTTGAAAGATACCTTTTCTTGGGCGATCTCAAATTTATTTTTTAAAGCATTGTGGGGAGGGGGTTAAAAACATTAGAAAGCCTTTTCTTAACAGAGTGGAGAATCTATCTGTAATTCCTAACCCTGTAGCAGAGTTGGAGGGTCCCACAGGGCCCAGCTAAGCTACAGTCAATCACAGTTCTATTAGATAAGGTGCTCCAGACATCCTCAGAAATCCTCAGCTCTCATCTGCACCTTCCAGATTCTCCTGCCTGAGCCCCAGGACAGACAAAGGAGATTCCTAAGAAATAACGGATTCTGTAGCTGTTAAGTCTGCAGCATTCTTCTCCCCTCACACACAGGCTGGGGGAAAGTCACTGTCTTCAGAGAACAAGTAGGATAGGAAACCAAAGTTCTGAGAAGACTGCTTTGTCTAAGAAGAAGAGATAATGATTAAGATATGGGTATCAGGGTGTTGCTATTTTTGTAGATTTAAACGGCCTGTTTTTCTAAAGTCTGAGATAAATGGCATGTGAATTGGGCTTTAAAGTTTTGACAGAATTCAGCCATGGAGCTGTTCTTGAAATCTATGGACTCTTCTGATTCTTTTTCTGTAATCACTCATTGTTTATTTTTAAAAGATTTTCAAATCTATCAGCAAATAGAGTGCACAGTGTTCTCTTTCGTTTGAAAACAATGTCCTTTGTTCATGTGGTTACATTCCCTTTCTCAAATCTAATGTTCAATACGTCTTCCCTTATTTTCTTGGTTACCTCTATTAGATTTGCCAACTTTATTGGTTTTATTTTTTTCAAAAGAGCACTTGAATTGTTTATTGATTTTTATTATTTTCCAGTTTGTTGATTTCTGAATGTGTTCTTGTGGCTTTCCTTAAGTCTGTTTGTTGCAGAGTACAAGAAGATTAGCTTCCAAACTTGAAGGTGGAATCTATTTATTTTTTTAATTATTTTTTGTTAAATATCATTACCAATTAATGCTATAGAATTTTCTCCAGTATAGTTTTGGTTGTATCCCTTGGGTTTAATATATTGTTTCTTGTTTTTATAGTTTCACTTCACAAATAATTTATTTTCTATCCATATTATTTTGTTACTAGAAAATGTGGCCTCCAAGGTTTCTACCTTTTCAAATGTATTGTGTATTTCCTATTGAATAAGTCTTGTCAGCAGCTTCTGACAAGACTCCCAATGATCCCTGTTGCCTGGTATTCATGCCCTTATGAAATACCCTCTTCTATAGTGTAGACCAGGGGTCTCCAACCTCCAGGCTATGGACCTCCTGTCAGATCAGCACAGTAGGGGTAATACACGTGAATAATACACTTGAATCATCCCCAAATCATTCCCCCTACCACCAGCCTGTGGAAAAACTGTTTTCCATGAAATCGATCTCTGGTGCTAAAAACGTTAGGGCCTGCTGGCATAGTCTGTACCTAATGACTTCCTTCTGATGAGCAGAAAAAGTGATATGATGTCAGTGTCAAGTTAAGATTGTGAAAGATTGTGACTTCTATCCTTTCTCTCTCATTTGCTTTGTTTCATGAAAGTCAAATGACACGTTGTAAGGCCCACATGGAAAAAACTAAGGGTAGCCTCTACCCAACACCCGGTGAGGAACTGAGTATGCCAGCTGCCATGTGAACAAGCTCATAAGTGGGTCCTTCCCAAGCCGAGCCTTCATATGAGCCACAACTTCAGCCAACATCTTGATTGCAGCCTCGTAAGTGGCTCTGAGACAAAAGGCTTGGCTAAGCTGTACCCAGATTACTGGTCCACAGAAACTGATAATAAACACTGGGGTTTCTTAACATAGTTGATATTTTTACTGAGGTATAGTTGCTGTACAATATTATGTAAGTTACAGATGTACAGTATAGTGATTCACAATTTTTAAAGGTTATACTTTTTTATGGTTATAAAATATTGGCTATATTCTCTGTGTTGTGCAATAAATCCTGTGGTGGTTTAGTCACTAAGTCATGTCTAACTCTTGCGACCCCATGGACTGGGACCCTTCCAGGCTCCTCTGTCCATGGGATTCTACAGGCAAGAATACTGGAGTGGGTTGCCATTTCCTTCTCCAAGGGATCTTCCCGATCTAGGACTTGAACCCGGGTCTCCTGCATTGCAGGCAGGAATTAAACTTGGGTCTCCTGCATTTCAGGCAGATTCTTTACTGACTGAGCTACAAGGGAAGCCCTGCAATATACCCTAGTAGCTTATTTTATAAATAATAGTTTGTACCTCTCATTTCCCTACAGCTATATTATCCCTCCCAACTTCCTTCTCCCAGCTGGTAACCATGAGTTTGTTCTCTATACCTCTTGGATTGTATGGTCATTTTAACAATATTAATTCTTTCAATCCAAGAACATAGTGTACCATTCCATCTATTTGTGTTGGCTTTAATTTTGCTCATCAGTGTCTTATAGTTGACTGGGTAGAGGTCTTTTGGCTCCTTAGGTAGGTTTACTCCTAGATATTTTATTCTTTTTGATGCAATGGTAAGTGGAATTGTTTCCTTAATTTCTCTTTCTGCTACCATGTTGTTAGTATAAAGAAATGCAAAAGATTTCTGTATGTTAATTTTGTATCCTGCAACTTTATTGAATTCATTGATGAGTGCTAGTAGTTTTCTGGTAGTGTCTTTAGGATTTTCTATGTATAGGGTCATGTCACCTGTAAGCAGTGACAGTTTTACTTCTTACTTTTCAATTTGGATTCCTTTTATTTTTTTCTTATCAAATTGCTATGGCTAGTATTTCCAAAACAATGTTGAATAAAAGTGTTGAGAGTGGGCATCCTTGTGTTTTTCATGATCCTAAAGAAAACGTTTTTAGCATTTCACCATTGAGTATGATGTTAGCAGTGGGTTTGTCATATACAGCCTTTATGATGTTTCCTCTATGCTGACATTCTAGAGAGTTTACCAGCTGGTTCCAGGATAGGGTTATCCTGCTGTGTATGAGATCAGTCCACAGGTTATGAGATTGTGGCGTTTTTTGCCTCTGGTGTCTGCCTCCCAGTGGGTGAGGCTGGCCTAGATGCTAGTACAGGCTTCCTGGAGGACAAGGTCAGTGGTTGTCCACTTCTGCATGGAGCTGGGTCTTGGCCCTCTGGTTGTGTCTAGAGATACGTCTACAGGCAGCTGTGGACTCAGGAAGATTTTAGACATCCTGTCTGCTGATAGGTGGGGCTGTATCCCCACCTAGTTAGTTGTTTGGCCGTTGTGTCCCCCACTAGTACCTATAGGCTGTTGGGAAGGGCCAAGTCTTGGCATTAATGAACTAGATCCAAAGACAGCAGCCACTAGCAGTGAACACACTGTAGAAGGAGCCCCCACATATGGCTGCTGCCAATGTCTGTGTCCCTAGGGTGAGCCACAGCCACACACACACACACACACACCCGCCTCTCCAGGAGACTCCAAGACCAGCCAGGCAGGTAGGTCTGGCCCAGGCACCTATCGGATTATAGCTTTTGTCCTGATCCCGGAACATGTGCAATCTGTGCGTATACCCTTTAAGAATGAAGTCTCTATTTCCCTTAGTCCTGGGGTGCTCCTGAAATTAAGCCCTGTTGGCCTTCTAAGCCAAAAGCCTTGGGGGGTCATCTGGAGGCTGGGGAGCCCGATATAAGGTTCAGACCTCTCACTTCTGTGGGAGAACCTGTGCAATATATTTTCCAGTATGTTGTGTGTATCGGGCTTGATTATATTGTAAGTCCACCCATCCTGTCTCACTGTGGTTCCTTCTTTATGTCTTTAGTTGTAGAAGACTTTACCTGGTAGGTTCTGGTCTTTTACATCAATGGTTGTTCTGTAGATAATTGTGATTTTTGTCAGCTTATGAGAAGAGGTGAGCTCAGGGTCTTTATACTCCACCATCTTGACTGACCTCCATAAATATTGTTGTTTAAACCCCTAAATCTTGGGACTAATATCTTACACATCAATAGCTAGCCAGCTAATATATTCACATTGATTAATGTGTATATGTTTCATAATTTTTTCCTTTGGAGAAATATTTTCTCTGTTCAATATACATATATTAAATAAAGTTTATTCATTGTTTACAAGTTTTTCTCTCAGCATTTGATATCAATGATTACTCCTCTTTAAGAGTTCCCTTGACACCACTGTTTGCTGATTTTTTTTTTTTTTTTGCCTTTTCTCTAGTAGAAGTGATCTAATTCAAGCCAAATATAGCCTTCTCTGAAACTTTTCGGCAAAATCATAATTAAAGAAGAGAAAAGACCTATCTGTTGAAGTTGACAGGGTTTCCGGTGGTTATCTTGGTGCCTCATGCAGAGAAGTTGTAAGAAAATAAAGTTGAGCATATAAGGGCAGAGAGCTAAGTGCCCAAGGCCTGAGGACACTGTTTGAGCTCCTGGATCCAGCCAAGCTTGCATTCCTTAGACTTCCCAGATTCACACATAGATAGACTTTTGGCCTAAACTAATTCAAGCTGGACTTCTTTCTCTCTTGCAACTAAACATCCTATGCATTATTACTCCCAGTATTATCTCTTATCTCGGCATTTTCCTACCTCTCTAACTTCATACTGATTATTTCTACCTGGATTCCTTCACATACTGAAACACATCCAAAAAGTCATTTTTCCTATCAGTCCTGCTCATTTCTTCAGGATCTCTGTTTCTTTAGAGGTGCCACCGACCTCTGAGTTACTTAAATTTGAAACCCTAAATCTTCTTCAACACACCTCCTTCCTCTCTTCGTATTCTGCTGTTCCCAAGCCCATCCTTCCCTAATCATTGCACCTCCCTGGCTCAGCCCTTCCTCCCCTCTCACCTGGACAACATCAGCGGTCTCTTCACTGGCCTCTTTGATTCCCTTGCAACTCATCCTGCACAAGTGACCAGGTGACCTTTCCGAAATTTCAACTCTGTTAATGTCACTCCACTGGCCAAAACCTGCACTGACTTCTTTCTTATTGCTCACAGAATAAATCTGGCATTAGGAGCCCTCGAATCATGGGGGAGCTGAGACTTACTGTGCACTTCCTGCTGCCAAGCCTGGCCTGAGCCCTCTACCTACCTACCTGTCATACCTAGGGTCATAAAACCCTAGGAGGTATCATTATGTCCAGTTTACATAAGATAAATAACTCCTGAGGTCACAGAGCTGGTAAATGGTATAGCATTTGACCTGATTTTTACTCACTGTTCTTTATTTTACTATATATAACATACTCTTAATGAAATATCTCCTTAACTGTCACTTTACTAAAGACTGCTGCTAAGTCACTTCAGTTGTGTCCGACTCTTTGCAACCCCATGGACTGCAGCCTACCAGGCTCCTCTGTCCATGGGATTTTCCAGGTAAGAGTACTGGAGTGGGGTGCCATTGCCTTCTCCGTACTAAAGACTACATTTCAGTAAAACTATTGTATGACTCTCTCGAGTTCCTCCTCCTGCTTCCCACCTCCCTGTCTTTGTTTGTGCAGTCCCCTTGCCCAGGACGTTCTGGCCCATCATCAGCACCCTTTAAGACCCAGGGGATGCCTCTTCCCTCAGGAAGCATTCCCTGGATAACCCAGTTGAAATAAGCTCTTTCCTCTATGAAATGCATTATTTAATTTTAAAAAATCCAGGTAATTAATTCATGACAGGTTATAAAATATAAAACATAGAAAAATTTGGAGTAAGGCAAAATAGTCATTGTATCCTATGAACTACTTTCCCTCCCCAGAGGCAGTCAACCCTAACAGCCTTTAGGTACCATTTTAGAGATGTTCTATTCATTTATAAGCAAATGTATATTTTTCATGTTTTTAACAAATAAGGTAGCAATATAGCATACTATACACACTGTTATGAATGTAGCTTTCTCCACTTCCTTTACTGGAAATTATTCTATATCAGATATGTAAAGCTGCTTCGTGTCTGTCTTTCTTTCTTATAAAGAACTGCACTACCTATTCACCAGTCTTTTGAATTATGTTAGGTTTTATTCACATACATTTCAAGTTCCTTGAAGTAGGTAATAGTTCTTTTACTTCCTTTATAGCACAACCCCTGGCTTGGCTGGTCCACAGGTTGTAGGGTTTTCTTTGTAATGTTTTTCATTTAGAAGAGTTACAGATTTACAGAAAGATTGAAAAGAGTGTGAAGTTTCCATATATACTTACTTTGTGCCTTTTTACCAGCTGATAAATTTCCTCATGTGGATGTTCCACAATCAAGAGTTAAGGTCATTTACAATCATTTACATTGGCAAAATGTTGTCATCAATGCTCTTAAACATGGGTTATCTTGTAACCTGTATACATGTGCAGGTGTATCTGTAAGATAAGTTCATTAAGGTACATTTGCTGGATCAAGCGTTGTGTGATTTTCTGTGCTGCTGCTGCTGCTAAGTCACTTCAGTCGTGTCCGACTCTGTGCAACCCCATAGACGGCAGCCCACCAGGCGCCCCCATCCCTGAGATTCTCCAGGCAAGAACACTGGAGTGGGTTGCCATTTCCTTCTCCAATGCATGAAAGTGAAAAGTGAAAGTGAAGTCGCTCAGTCGTGTCCCACTCCTAGCAACCCCATGGACTGCAGCCCACCAGGCTCCTCCATCCATGGGATTTTCCAGGCAAGAGTACTGGAGTGGGGTGCCATTGCCTTCTCCGTGATTTTCTGTAAGAGGCACTTAATGTTGTTCAGAAAAGTTATACCCATTTACATCCCTACTAGGAAGAGTGTGGCAGAGCCTGTTCCTTCTCACCCTTTCTGCCTCACCACATTATCCAGTTTTCTTATCTTTCCAGTCTGACAGGCAAAGATTGTAGCTCATTATAGTTTGATTTGCACTTCATTTTTATAAATGAAATTAAATATCTTTTCATTTGTTTAAAAACTATTTGTATTTTCTCTTCTATGAACTGTCTATTCATATCCTTTGCCTACTTTTCTATTGGGCTGCAAGTCTTTTTCTTATAGCTTTGTGGGGATTCTTAACTATTAAGGGGCTGTTATTTATGATATAACTTGCAATTTTCCCAATATATCCAGACATTATTGTATTTGTTTTCATACTGAGCTTTAAAAAAATTATGTAAATTTATGTTTCTTATGGATTCTGGTTTTGCAGTTATACTGAGAAAGAACTTCCCTACCCTGAAAAATGAAAAAATTAACCTTTCCTGATCTCCTGCAACACTTTTATATTTAAACATTTTATCTGTTTGGAATTTATTTTGATGTGAAATATGAGGTACAGATCTAGTTTAATTTTTTCCAGACAGCTAACAATTATATCAATTCTATTTATTAAATAATCCATATGTTATCACTTATTTGAAGTGCCTTTAGTTTGCTACTGTATCCTTTTGCCTAATATTTCATTTGGGATTTCTTTGAATTGATAATCAAAAGTGAAATTGGCCTGCAGTTTTCTTTTTTTGTGTGTTTTTGTGGGGGAGTTGTATCAGTGTTATGTGTTATAAGAAGACTTCTGTGCTCTGGAATAACAACTGGCATTACTATTATCTATCCTTTTAGATTCTCCTGGAATTCTTCTGTGAAGCCGTCTGCATCTCCTGATATTTTTGGTAGCTGTGTGACAATATTTTCTCTCTGTTTTTTATTGCTCTGCTTATATATTCTGTCTATCTGGTGATAAGTTTGTGGAATTTATATCCTTTATAAAATAATCTGTTCCATCCAGATTTTCAAAATGATTTAAAAAGAGTAGAGCAAAGTAACATCATACAACCCTCTTAGTTTGCTCTGTATCTGAGAATATATCTGAATCTGTTAGTCTCTTATCAAGGAATAAGTTAATAAATAAATAAATTAGAGATTAGTGAATCTTTACAGTAGAAAAATGATAAAAATTAATAAATCTGAGAACTGCTTCTTTGGGTAAAAAAGATGAACTATTAGCCAACTTAATCAACCACTAATCTCTTTACCAACTCCATAGTTCTGCTCTTTCCAGAATGTCATATGGTTAGATTCATTTGGTTATAGGCTTCCTAGGTTGACTTCTTTCACTTAGTGGGTTGCATTTAATATTTATCCATGTCTTTTAGTGGTACCCCATTTTTTTTAGCACTGAATAATATTATATTGTATGGATGCACCACAGTTTGTTTATCTATTCACCTACTGACAGACATCCTGGTTGCTTCCAAGTTTTAGCAATTATGAATTAACCTGCTTTAAACATTTGTTTGCAGATTTTATGTGGATGTCTTAGTCAGCTAGGACTGCTGTAACAAAATACCGTAAACTGGGTGGCCTAAACAACAGATGTTTATTTCTCACAGTTCCAGAGGCTGGAAATCAGTGATCTGAGTGCTAGTATAGTCAGGTTCTGGTAAGAACCATCTTCCTGGCTTGTAGACAGCTGCATTCTTGCTGAATCCTCACTATCAGTAAGGGTGCTCCCTCTTATAAAGGCACTAATCCCATTATAAGAACCCCACCATCATGACCACATCTAAAACTAATTACTTCCTAAAGGTCCCACCTCAAAATATTGTCACATGAAGATTAGGGCTTCAATACATGAATTTTGAGTGGACAACAGTGTTCAGTCCTTAACAGGGCACATAAGCTTTCAGCTTATATGGGTAAATACCAAGGAGTGTGATGCTGTAAGAGTGTGTTAATTTTTCGAGAAACCCCCAAACTGTCTTCCAAAGTGGCTGTACCATTTTACATTCCCACCAGCATCCTTGCCAGCTGTGTGGTGTTAGCAGGGTCTGGAGTTTGGCCATTCTCATTGGTACGTAGTGGTATCTTGTTGTTTCAATCTGCTTTTCCCTAATGGCGTATGATGTGCAGCATCTTTTCATGTGCTTATTCACCGTCTGTAAATCTTTTTTGGTGAAGTGTCTGTTTGGGTCTTTTAACCTTTTTTCATCGAGTTGTTTATTTCCTTATTGTTGAGTTATGAGAGTTCTTTGCATACTTTGGATAGCAATCCTTGACGAGATATGGTTTTTGCAGCTATTTCCTCCCAGTCTATGGCTTGTCTTCTCATTCTCTTGTATCTTTCTAACTTACAGAGTTGTCCACATTAAACCTTCAGCAATCATTGATGACAGTTCAGGTTTTTCTAACTTGGTACACATTCCACCAGAGGGTTCTGCTCCAGTAGCCTGTGATTCTCTGTCTCTTCAATTTGGGGCTGTGGTTTGCCCTGCAAGCCCCTTTCTCTGATGTATCTAAGAAGAGTTCATTTTTCAGACTGTTTAACTTTTTGCTTGTTATTAGGATTGAGCAGCGACTTTCAAACTTCTTACATACTAGACCAGAAATAAGAACAAAATTTGGTTCTGTTTATATTTAAATTTTTAAATAATAGGGATTTTTACTTCTAGCTTTATCCATTTTTATTTGTATTTCACTGAGATCAAAGAAAGTCTATAGTAGTCCTACTTCCTAGAATTTACTGAGCTCAGGTGGCAGTAAGGTTTGATCATAGCCATCATATTTTTTAAGTTTATTTTTAATCATAGGGTAATTGCTTTACAATATTTTGTTGACTTCTGCAGTACAACAACATGAATCAGCCATAAGTATGCATATGTCCCCTGTTGCACATACCCCCCATACCCACTCCACCCCACCCCTCTAGGTTATCACAAAGTATTGTGCTGAGCTCCCTGTGTTATGTAGCAACTTCCCATCAGCTACCTATTTTACCTGTGTGTGTGTGCACACATGCATGCACACTGTGTGCTCAGTCGTGTCTGACTCTTTAACAACCCCATGGATAGTAGCCCACCTACTGTGGGAATTTTCAGGCCAGAATATTGGAGTGGGTTGCCATTTACTACTCGAAGGGATCCTCCTGATCCAGGGATCGAACCTGAGTCTCTTGTGTCTCCTGTACTGGCAGGTGGTTTCTTTCCCACTACACTCCCTGGGAAGCCCCTATTTCGTACATGGTAACATATATGTCCGGAGAAGGCAATGGCATCCCACTCCAGTACTCTTGCCTGGAAAATCCCATGGACGGAGGAGCCTGGTGGGCTGCAGTCCATGGGGTCTCTAGGAGTCAGACACAACTGAGCGACTTCACTTTCACTTTTCACTTTTATGCATTGAAGAAGGAAATGGCAACCCACTCCAGTGTTCTTGCCTGGAGAATCCCAAGGACGGGGGAACCTGGTGGGTTGCCGTGTATGGGGTCGCACAGAGTCAGACACAACTGAAGCGACTTAGCAGCAGCAGCAGCAGCAGCAGCAGCAGCAATGTATATGTCTCAGTGCTACTCTCTCAGTTCATCCCACCCTCACCTTCCCCCACTGTGTCCAAAGTCTGTTTTCTGTATCTGTATCTCTATTCATTCATCAGCATCATTTTTTTAGATTCCATATACATGTGTTAATGTATGATATTTGTTTTTCTCTTTACTTCACTCTGTATAAGAGGCTCTAGGTTCCTACATTTCACTCAAACTGACTCAAATGTGTTCCTTTTTATGGCTGAGCAACAGTCCATTGTATATATGTACCACACCTTCTTTATCCATATATCTGTCAATGGACATGGATCGCTTCTGTGTCCTAGGTATTGGACATAGTGCTGTGATGAACACTGACGTACATGTGTCTTTTCCAGTTGTGGTTTTCTCAGGGTGTGTGCCCAGTAGTGGGATTGCTGGGCTATATGGTGGTTTTATTTCTAGCTTTTTAAGGAATCTCCATACTGTTGTCCATACTGGCTGTATCAATTTACATTCCTACCAACAGTGCAAGAAGTTTCCCTTTTCTCCACAACCTCTCCAGCATTTATTGTTTGTAGACTTTTTGATGATGGCCATTCTGATGGTATGGGGTGAATAGACATCATATTTTAAGTTGATTTTTGTTTCAGCACAGGCTGGAGGAAGGCGGGAGTCAAGGTGGTGGGAAACCGTAAGGTGGGGTCTGGGAGTAGCGACAACTCTGTTCTGTTTATCTGTGGAGTGGACTGTGCCAACTGTAACTTTCATTAGCCCTGAGTCATTTCTCTTCTTTTTTCTTCTGCTAACAGAACCCTTCCTTAAAAGTGGGAGCCCATTCCATGTGAATAACTTCTTCCCTCTCTAAAAGGCTGTGCACAGGATGCAGGTCCTCCCAATCACAATACCCCCTTCTGGATAATAGCTATTAGTCCAGAAATGGGCACGTGACCCAAGAAGAGCCCATCAGAGTCTTGGCCAAATCTCACTGGGTTCCTTCAGATAAAAGTTCTGCTAGGGAACCACTTTACTGTAATGTAGGGAAAGTGTCTGAGAACGAGGCCAACAACGAGAAAAGCAGGCTATGAGGAAAGAGAATGGAGCCAGATGACTGGTATTGTCACTTGACTCCTTAAGCCATGTGCACTGTTTAGAACTTTCTAGTTATGTGAATTGATAAATCCCCTTCCTATTTGTTTATATTAGTTTGGTTTTCTGTCCCTTGCGACTAAAAGAGCCCTGACACAGGTACACAAGTATTTAGGCTGGGATGCACACTGCTGAACTGACTTGAACTCAATATGTGGTGAAGCCTGTCAGTAGCACAGAATTTCAGAAGTTGCTCTGACCTCTTACTCATGGTGTGGAAAGCAGGCCTTGCCTGGGCAGGCTGACAGAGTACTCTCTCTGCCCACCCTTGACTGTGAACTACACGCTGCCTAACCTGAGGCATCAGCTTAGCAGAGCAGCTGTGAGGTGGGAGGGCAGGCTGAGCCACACAGGGCACAGCATGCTGCCTGTGTGGGAGACGGCTGGTCTTACACCCCAGAACCCAGCAACCCCTCTCCAGCACCAGGCTTTCCCATTCAGGGCTTTCCTGAGGACCAGAGCTTATTGTAAATAATGCTTAGTGAGGGTGCAAAAGGCACTGCAGGATATTCAGCAGCAGCAGCCTTAGAAAGCGCCCAGCTGGAGAAGCATATTAGTTTGCCAGGGCTGCTATGACAAAACACCCCAGACTGCACAGCTTAAACAACAGAAATTTACTTTCTTACGGTTCTAGAGGCTGGAATTCATAGGTCCAGGCACCTGCAGGTTTGGTTTCTCCTAAGACCCCCTCCCCAGCTGGCAGATGGCCCCTCCCCTCTGTGTCCCCACATGGCCTTTCCTCTGTGCACCCACACCCTTGGTGGCCCTGTGTGCCAGAGAGCCTCTTCTCATAAGGACAGCAGTCACATTGAACTAGGATTCACGCTCACAACCTCACTTTCTCTTAATCACATCTGTAAAGGTCCTATTTCTAGATACAGTCCTATTCTCAGGTATCAGGCATTGGGACTTCAACATGTGAGTTTGGGGATGGAACAGAGGTCAGCCCATAACAGGAAGGGGTGGGCTTCTCCCTGTCTCCTCTTTACTGCTTCTGCTCTTCCTCCCCTCTTGTTAACTGCAGTTTCTGCCCTCCCCAGGGAGAGAGACAAGGCAAGGAGTAGGAGAGTCCCCACTCACCTGCTTCTGCTTTTTTTTTGGTTTTCACTGCTGCTTTTCAGAAGTCAGCCCTCCCCCATGGCAGCAAATTGCTCACTGCATTTCCCTTAATTGGGTGAACACCCCACCGTCCCAGCTCATCCATGCCCTGCCCGCTTCAGGCATAGGAATCCGTGATTCCTTCCTGCTAAAGTCAGTTCACCACCACATACCTGCCCTTGATTATTAAGAAGAGCGTGCTTCCCAGACACAAGCTCAGGGTGGTGACAGGTAAGTCTGTGGGCACAGCAGGACCAGGCTCAGATAAGAACCTGGCTCAGACCGGACCCAGGTCTAGGTGGCAGCTGAGCACTGGTAGAGTGGCTGCAGGTTGTAGATGGAGCTACGGCCAGGTGTTACCAAACCAAACTTGGGTCCACTTGCCTGCATGCAAAAACCCAATCTATTGACAACAGGTGTTGGTAAAGGAAAGAGAAGTGTTTATTACAGGGTATCAAGCAGGAAATCTGAGTAGCCAGTGCTCAAAAGGCCCAGACTTCCCAATGTCTTTCAGGGAAAGATTTTTTAAAGACTGAGTGAGGGAGGGGTGATTGAGGGGTGTAAGATCAGCTCATGGATATCTTTCTGATTGGTTGGTGGTGATGTAATTGGGAGCAATGTCATCAACCTTCTGCTTCCAATGAGTCTAGAGTCTGTGTGCTCGTGGGCAGCATGCAGTTAACTTCTTCCACCTGGTGGAGTTTCAGTATCTGCCAAACAGCTCAAAGGATACTATCTCAGTGTATTATCTGAAGCTCAGGATATTATCTATGGCCCTAGAGGAGAAACTAAACGTCTTTGACTTTGTTTAAAGGCTAAACTATTATTATTTTGTCTTGCTTGACTGTTTTCCTTTGTTTCTTCATTGTCTCATTTCTCTGGTTAAATTTGTTCTCTGAAGCTCAGAGAAGGCCTAGGAGGCTAAAGTTTTCCTACAAACAAGAGGCAGGTGGAGGACATGGGGCGAGGGGCTCTGTCCTGGAAAGGCCCCATAGGGTCCTGCTCAGTTACACAGGTACATCTGAGATCAGGGGATTGGGGATAAAGGAAAGAGGCCATAGAGGTGGTAGGTGTACTGCTCTCGCATTAAAGACTGCTTATGCACCACAGAACAGATTGTTTTTCAGAGAGACTTCCCTCCTTTCCAACCAGGAGTGCTGATCCTGCAGGCCTCACAGTGAAAGCTGCTGTTGCTGCTGCTGCTAAGTCTCGTCAGTCGTGTCCGACTCTGTGCGACCCCAGAGACGGCAGCCCACCAGGCTCCCCCATCCCTGGGATTCTCCAGGCAAGAACACTGGAGTGGGTTGCCATTTCCTTCTCCAATGCATGAAAGTGAAAAGTGAAGTTGCTCAGTTGTGTCCAACTCTTCGCAACCCCATGGACTGCAGCCCACCAGGCTCCTCCTCCCACGGGATTTTCCAGGCAAAAGTACTGGAGTGGGGTGCCATTGCCTTCTCCGACAGCGAAAGCTAACGTTCAGTTAATCTGTTTGAGGGGCCAGGCCCTGTGCTAAGCACTTCGTATGTACGCACTGACTCATTTAACCCTCCAGTCCTGTGGAGTGTGTGCTCTCGCTGTCCTCACTTTACAGATGAGGAAATTGAAGCACAGAGAAGTTATATAATGTGCCCTGGGTCACACAGCTGGGAAGCATTGGTGCTTCAGTTAACCCAGGAAGTTTGCTTCCAGGCTTTATGTGATCAACTACTATACTATCCTGCTTTTCAAAGGAGAGGCTGTCCAAAGGATACAGTCACTCCACACTTGGTTTACAGCCGTATATAGGAGGATGTGGTGGGAGGAGCCTGCGGTGGGAGCTGGCTCACCCATCTTCTGTCACAGGAGCCGTGGGTTGGGAATTGGCCCTTCTCCTGTCCTGCTCCCCTTGACAGCTGGGTGAGTGGCTTCCATCCCTGTTTCCTTCCACACAAGCACAGACTATGTGGTCCCTGGATCTTCGCTCAGCTGAAACTTGTCTTTAATTTGCCAACCATATACAAAACCATGGACAAGTCACACTCTTCCCTAGAAAACTTCTTGACTTGACAAACATAACCAATCCCATCCCCGGACCTCAATGTTCTTTCTCGCTTTCCCTCCTGCTCAGGAATCCCCAATCCTAGCTGCTTATTAAAGCCATCTGTGGCACTTTTACAAATAACCATGTTGGGGCTCTCAAATCAGTCAGATCCCAATGGGGATGGAGGGGCACCAGCTGATTCTACTGCACAGCCAGCCTGAGGACCACGTTCCCATCTCCCCACAGCATGCCAATCAAAGCCACAGGTCAGGATCATTTCTTTCTCTCCTCAAGCAAGATACATCAGAGGCACTTTACTGACAATGGTTTTAGAAGCAATTGCTTCTCCCCAAGGCCATTTTTACCCAGACCAAGCCTAAATAAGATGTTCTGGGTTGGGCAGACTGGTCCTAAGGCCCTTCAGTGTTCTGTCAAGCCAGGGGAAGGCATAACACATCTTCTGGGGAAATATCACGGCCACATGGCCCAGGCATCTCAGCTGAAAACCCGCATCAGCTGAGAGAGACCTCAGCTCTCCAGAAGAACTAGAGCAAAACCCTTATCAGCCAAGAGCGCCAGCAGAGACAAACCCAGGACTCGGGTGCAAGTAGGTCCAGAAGTTATAAATTAAAGTGTTGCTGCTGCTAAGTCGCTTCAGTCGTGTCCGACTCTGTGCGACCCCATAGACGGCAGCCCACCAGGCTCCACCGTCCCTGGGATTCTCCAGGCAAGAACATTGGAGTGGGTTGACATTTCCTTCTCCATCTGTGAAGTGTTAGCAGTTGGCATATTGACACCATCTCACAGAGCCCCTCTTTTATAAGTAATGAGAAATTTGCTTCAGCAGAAACAGAGGGAGGTACAAGGAACCGTAATTTAAGTTCTGGGCTCTCCTTAACTCAGAGACAAGTTGCCTTTACACAGACATCTGCTCACCAAGTATGGGGACAAAGGTGAAGCAACAGAAGAGTCCTGAATTTGCAGATCAGGAAACTAGATCTGAAGGCCAACGCTGCCCTCCCCTCACTCCCAGCACGTGTGGCCCTTCTTCCCCCATCTCTCTGGCCTTTGTTCCCCAACCACTGCAAAGGGCACATCAGACCAAGAGCGCTCAGATTCCCCAAGCTGGAAGGCTCTGGGGTTTTCTCTTCCCATGGAAAGGACTTATCCTCTTCTACGGTAACATTTTGGAATAGCCTGCAAGCTTCATGGACAGTTCTTACTCCTGAGAAATGTATCCTGTGAACCTTGAGGGACAAATTCTCTGGAGAATATGAACTTTGTTTAACATCTTTTCATTGCCAGAAATCTGCGATCCTGAAGAGAGGAGTATGGCCCCTCCAAGGCCCCTCCCAGTAGGAGTACTGGGGTTCTGATCTTTATGATTTCTTTCCTTCTACTAACTTTGGGTTTTGCTTGTTCTTCTTTATCTAGTTCCTTCAGGTGTAAGATTAGATTGAGATTTTTCTTGTTTCCTGAGGTAAGCTTGTATCACTATAAACTACCCTCTTAGAACTGCTTGTGTTGCATTCGATACATTTTGGATCATCTTTCTGTTTTCATTTGTCTCTAGATATTTTTAAATTTACTCTTTGATTTCTTCATTGATCCATTTTTTTTTTTAGAAGCATGTTGCTTAGTCTCCATGTGTTTTTCCTCCCATTTTTCTTTCTGTAGTTATTTATAGTTTCATACCAGTGTGGTCAGAAAAGAGGCTTGAAACAATTCTGTTCCCTTAAATTTGTTGAGGCTTGTTTTTGAGTCTTGAGTATGTGGTCTACCCTAAAGAATGTTCCATACATGCTTGAAAAGAATATATATTCTGTGCTTTTTTTTAATGTATTGTCCTATAGATATCAATTGTGTCCAGCTGTTCTATTGTTGTCATTTAGGATCTCAAACTTATTGATTTTCTGTCTGAAAGATCTGTCCTTTGGTGTCAGGGGGTGTTGAAGCCTCCTTCTATTGTTGTATTCCTGTCAACTTTTCCCTTTACGTCTGTTAGAACTTTTTCTATGTTTAGGTATTCCTATATTGAATGCATATATGTTAACAAATGTAATGTCCTCTTCTTGTAATGATTTCTTTATCATTATATAGTGTCCTTTGTATTTCTTTATGTACTTTTTTCAAAGACTTTTGTCTGATGTGAGTATTGCCTACCCCCACTTTGATGTCAGTTTCCATCCCTTCACTTGCAGTCTTTCAACCTAAAGTGGGTATCCTGTAGGCACCATATTATAGGTTCTTGGTTATTTTTTTAATCCAATCTGCCACTCTGTGTCTTTTGATTGGGACATTTAGTCCATTGATATTTAAAGTAAATATTGACAGGTATGTATTTATTGCCATTCTAAACCTTGTTTTCCAGTTGATTTTGTAGTTCTTTCTTTCTTTTTGATTTTCCTTTTGTGGTTTTATAGTTTTCTTTTGTCGTATGCTTAAGTTCCTTTCTTTTCAGTTTTTGTGAATCTATTATATTTTTTTGATTTCGTGGTTAGCCTGATTTTCAAGAGTGTTAACCCATAGCTTATATCTACTTGCTATAAACTGATAGTCATACAAGTTCAAACACATTCTAAGAGATCTACATTGTTTTACTCTCCTCCCCACATTTTGAGATTTTTATATCCTATTTTACATCTTTATGTTTGTCCTTTTGCTATTATTGTATTATTATAATCATTTTCCAAAAAATTGAATGGTTTTTTAATCTATGTACTGGCTTAAGTTGTCTTCGATCCTTTCATATATTTGCCTTTCCTATTACATGTGTCCCTTTCCTATAGATTATTGCTCTTTTCTATCTAGAAAAGGTCTTTTAATATTCCTTTTACAGTAGGCTGAGCACTGGTGCACTGCTTTGTTCTCATTCATTTCTCCTGCTATAAATGATGATCTTTCCAGGTAGAGTAACCTAGGTTGCAGAGTCTTCCCTTTCAGGACTTTAAATATACCATGCCACTCTCTTCTGCTTGGCAAAGTTTCTGTACAGAAATTAGCTGATAGCCTTATGGGGGTTCCCTTGTAAATGACTCTTTGATTTTTCTCTTGCTGCCTTTAGAGTCCTCTCTTTTTCTTTAATTTTTCCAATTTAATTATATGTTTGGGTGTGGGTCTGTTTGGGTTCATCTTATTTGGGACCCTCTGTGTTTCCTGTACCCAAATATCTTTTACCTTCTTTAGGTTTGGAAAGTTTTAGCCATAGTTTCTTCAAATACATTTTTGATCCCCTTTTCTTTTTTCCTTCTTCTACTACTACTAAGTCACTTCAGTCATGTCCGACTGTGTGCGACCCCATAGACAGCAGCCCACCAGGCTCCCCCGTCCCTGGGATTCTCCAGGCAAGAACACTGGAGTGGGTTGCCATTTCCTTCTCCAATGCATGAAAGGGAAAGTCTCTCAGTCGTGTCCGACTCTTCGCAACCCCATGGACTGCAGCCCACCAGGCTCCTCCGCCCATGGGATTTTCCAGGCAAGAGTACTGGAGTGGGTTGCTGTTGCCTTCTCTGTTTTTCCTTCTGGAACCCCCATAATACATAGTGTGTCATGCTTTACATTATCCCATAAATCTCATATTGCTTTCATTTTTTTTCATTTGTCTTTCTGACTGCTGTACTGATGGGGTTATTTCCATTATTCTATCTTCCAGATCATTTATTTGTTCTTCTGTATTAGTCTGCTAATCATTGCTCCTAGATTGATTTCTATCTTAGCAACCATTTTGTCTAATTTTGATTGATTCCTCTTCATAGTTTCTAGTAGCTTGTTACAGGATCTGCATTTCTATTAATAATCTTTTTAAATTCCTTTAGCATTTTCATCGCCTGCTTTTTGAAGCTGTGGTCTGGTAGAGTGGGGAGGTCTTTTTCATTGTTCTTTCAGATTTCTCTTGCTCTTTTATTCAGTACTAGTTCCTCTGCATTTTTATTTTACGTAAGTTTCCCTGACTTTTACTGAAGTATTACTTTGAAGTATTACTTAAGTATTTAGGAGGAAAAAATTATCTGCTGGGTCTTGAAGGCCGTTTGTATGTAGGAGTGTCCTTGTGCAGACTGTGTGGGTTCAGAATGTTTGATGCGAGGACTGTCTCTGATATGGATGCCAGCTTTGTCCGGCCTCTGTCCCCTTGGTGGGGGTGTATTTTGTGTTGTGATTAGAGCCTGCACTGGTTGTTGGACAAATCCTATTTGCTCTGTAGCTGTCACAGCCCTGTCAGGGGCAGGGTTTGGTCCCCAGTTGTTGGAGTAGAAGCCTGCACATGTAGACTAGAGCCCGCCCATTGGGAGAGGAGTTGTTTGCATATTCCTCTGCTGGGGACATGAGACTCTGTCACACCACCCACCACCCTAGTGTGGGTCAACAAAGTCCAGTGCTCCTGGACATATCCCCAGGCTCAGCTCCCACGTGTGAACCCTAACAAAGCCTGCTGTGGCTGGAGCTGCAGCCCCGCTGTGAGCACGGTGACAGTGAGTGTCTTATGGCAGACCCATGTCCCATCTTGCATGCACTGATAACAGAGCTTCTATAGTAGACTTGCACCATCCTGCATGTGGTAACACTGGTGGCCTGGACCACACTCTAGGCCCTTCAGGCTGTCTCTGTACAGCTGAACTGGGTCTTCTCCCAGCGTCCGTACTCTGAAGCCTGAGTTTCAGTACCCGGCATGTACCAGCAGGCATGCGTTCTGGGCTGGCAGGGGTGGTGACATGGTAGCCATCAGTGCCAGTCTCTCCGCCCTGATTGCTAGCAAGCCCGCATCCATACACTCCTCAAACAAACTCCAGGCCCTTCCAGCACCCTGTCTGCCTTGGCAGACCTCCCAGCCAGTGAAGGGGATTCCCAGGGCAAGAGGCCCTATCCTCTTTCACAGCTTAAAACTCATAGGTTCCTTCTCAATTCTGTTGTTTTCATTCTACCTGGTATGTGGGGAGCTTTCTTGAGGTTTTGGTTTTATAAGAGATCTTACATCAGCTTTCGGTGGTTTTCTGTGAGAACTGTCCCAGTGTAGATGTATTTTTGATGTGTTTGTGGAGGAAGGCAAGCTCCACATCCTACTCCACCATTTGATCTTGACCTCTGAAAGGTTGTTTTTTTTTTAATTGAGCAAGAATTAAAATATCACCAAAATAATTATCCAAGATATGTAGTGCTTTATTATTTTGCAAGGATTTTAGATTCACAGAAGAGTTGTAGAGACAGTACAGAGAATTTCCCTTTTGTTCATGTCTTACATAACTGGGGTACATTTATCAAAACTGAGATGTTAATGTTTGTACACACCGTTGACTAAATTATAGATTTCATGTGGACTTTATTAATGTCCTCTTTTATTCTAGCATCCAACCAGGGAGACCACATCATAATTTTTCCTCAATGTCTTATTGTCTATAACAATTCTTCAGAGCTTGCTGCTCTAAATCAGGGGTTCTCAGCCTTGACTATCCACTAGAACCACTTAGGAAGCCTTTGAGAAGCACCAAGCCTAGAGCTACTCACCAGTTACACCAAGAGTTGTTGGGGGCAGCCAGGACTGGCATCATTTTTCTTTAACTCCAGGTAATTCTGATGTGCATCCAGCCTGTGTTGAGATGTACTGCTCTTAAAGCATCAGAATTCTGACTCCCCTGGTGGCTCAGTGGTAAAGGTCCACCTGCCAATGCAGGAGACGCAGGTTTGATCCCTGATCCGGGAAGATCCCACATGTCATGGAGCAGCTAAGCCTGTACACCACAGCTACTCAGCCTGTGCTCTAGAGCCTGGGAGCAGTAACTTCTGAGCCCATGTGCCACAACTACTGAAGCCCACATAGCCTACAGCCCACGCTCCACAACGAGAAGCCCCCACAATAGAAACCCATGCATCATAACTAGAGAGTAGCCCCAGCTCCCCATAACCGTAGAAAATCAGCAAAGACCCAGCACAGCCATAAACAAATAAATAGTTTTTAAAGTATCAAAATTCCCATTCATCCAGCCAAAGCTCTTCTTAGTATGAGTAAGTAAATATTTATAACTCAATTTTAATGACACATGAATATTTAAATACATTTCTTACATAGCACTTACAAGTGCTTCATAACTATTTAATCACATCAGAGCATTGCAGCAAAGGTTAAGTCTCTCTTAATTACTCCTCAGCTATAGTCTCTTCCCCTTCTCCAAAGACACAGACACCCTTATGACTTTGGTTGGCACCATTATAGACTTCTTTCTATGATTTTTCATAAAAGTACAACAAAAAGATGGTATTATGTGCTTATAGTTTTAAATGATATTATGTGTAACATTCTGCGGTGTGTTTTTTTCGCTTTATATGTCTAAGAGATTTATCCATGTTATGACATGTAAGTGTAGCTCATTCATTTTAATAGTTTCATAGTATAAAATACACTGACATTTGTTTATGGACATTTGATTTGTATCTTAGTGTTTGCTCTTGCAAGGCCTGCTGCCATCTGCATCCTTAGGTATGTCACAGACTGCTTCTTACAGTATAGCATTTATATCAGTGAGTATACTACCATCTGCGTTTGTTGTTCAGTCGCTAAGTTGTGTCTGACTGTTTGCAACCCCATGGACTGCAGCATGCCAGGCTACTCTGTCCTTCACTGTCTCCCAGAGTTTGCTCAAACTATATTCCATTGAGTCAGTGATGCTATTTAACCATCTCATCCTCTGTTGCCCTCTTCTCCTCCTGCCCTCAATCTTTCCCAGCATCAGTGTCCTTTCCAATGAGTCAGCTCTTTGCATCAGGTGGCCAGAGTATTGGAGCTTCAGCTTCAGCATCAGTCCTTCCAATGAATGTTCAGGGTTGATTTCTTGTAGAGTTTACTGGTTTGATCTCCTTGCAATCTAAGGGACTCTCAAGCATCTTCTGTAGCACCACAATTCAAAAGCATTCATTCTTCGTTGCTCAGCCTTCTTTATGGTCCAACTCTCACATCTGTACATGGCTACTGGAAAAACCATAGCTTTGACTATACAGACATTTGTCAGCAAAGTGGTGTCTTTGCTTTTTAATATGCTGTCTAGTTTTGTCATGGCTTTCCTTCTAAGGAGCAAGCATCTTTTAATTTCATGACTGCAGTCTCCATCCACAGTGATTTTGGAGCCTAAGAAAATAAAAATCTGTCACTGTTTCCATTGTTTCTCCATCTATTTGCCATGAAGTGATGGACCCGGATGCCATGATCTTAGTTATTTGAATGTTGAGTTTTGAGCAAGCTTTTTCACTCTTCTCTTTGACCCTCATCAAGAGGCTCTTAGTTCCTCTTCGCTTTCTGCCATTAGAGTGGCATCATCTGCATGCTTCATTTCCAGCCTGCATGTGTGCTAAGTCACTTCAGCTGTGTCCAGTTCTTTGTGACCCCATGGGCTGTAGCCTGCCAGGCTCCTCTGTCTATGGGATTCTCCAGGCAAAAATACTGCAGTGGGTTGCTACGCCCTCCTCCTAGGATCTTCCTGGTCCAGGGATCAAATGCTTATGTCCTGTGTCTCCTGCCTTGCAGGTGGATTCTTTACCACTGAGCCACCGGGGACATCCCAGTTCCCAGCATGTTTCTATATAAATTAATGAGTATCTAAAAGTGCTCGACCTCAAAGGGTGTGGAGTCTTCATGATTTTGTTTTAGTTGATATCTTATTCTTATCCTAACCAGCCTTTCAAACTGATTCTCAGTTTATTTTCCCAGAAGCAGTGCATGAGAGGACCAGTTTTTCCAACATCTTTGCCAATACTTAATTTATCAATCTTCATAATGCTTGCCAGTGAACAGGTAATAAATAGTATCTCATTCCTTTAATTTGCATTCAGTGATTATTTTAATAGAACTATAAAACACCAGAGTTGAAAGAGACCTCATTCATCATAGAGTGCAACCACTCTGTTTAAAAAAGAATTTTTTGTATACGAGTAATATATGAACACATTATCAGGGTGAAAGTCTAACATGAAATAGCAGTATATTGAATTTTTAAAAAGCAAGTTTCCTTTTGCATCTTTCTCTGATCCTCTTGCTGATGTTAATTTGTTCATATATTATTCTGTCTTATGTATTACATATGTGCAGGCATATGTGGGCTTCCCTGTTGGCTCAAACAGTAAAGAATCTGCCTGCAATGCAGGAGACCTGGGTTCGATCCCCGGGTTGAGAAGATCCCCTGGAGAAGAGAATGGCTACCCCTCCAGTATTCTTGCCTGGGAAATCCCATGGACAGAGGAGCCTGGCGGGCTACAGTCCATGGGGTTCCAGGGCTGAACACTACTGAACGATTAGCACAGCACACGTGCATGTGTAAATGCAGAAAAATATAGCAGTGTTGATGGTGTTTTATGTAAAAGGGATATAGCTCTGTGTATTTTTCTGAGGTTATTATTTTCTCAAAACAACATATCAGAAATCTTTCCATATCAGCACACAGAGATCTACTCCATTTTTTAACTGCTGCATAAAACTCTGTAGTCTGGAGTGTATTAGTTATCTATTGCTGTGTAACAAATTACTCCCCAGTTTAGCACATTTCTTTTGCTGTGTCAGGTCTTAGTTGCGACACAGAGGTTCTCTCCAGTGCTGGTGCACAGACTCCAGAGAGCATGGGGTCTGTAGTTTGCACCATGCATGCTCTCTGGTTGAGGCACCCAGGCTCAGTAGTTTTGGCTCACAGGCTTAGTTGTCCCATGGCACGTGGGATCTTTGTTCCTTAATCAGGGATTGAACCCATGTCCCCTGCATTGCAAGGCGAATTCTTAACCACTGGACCACCAGGGAAGTCCCCCAATTTAGCACTTTAAAATAACATATGTTTATCATCTCCTCAGTTTGAGGCCAGGAATCTGGGAACAACTTATCCTGCTGGTTCTGGATCAGAGTCTCTCATGAGGTTGCAGTTGAGCTGTGGGCCAGGGCTTCAGTCACCTGAAGACTTGGCCAGGGGCAAAAGATTGGCATATAAGGTGTAAGCCATCACTTAAATGGCAGGAAGACTCAGCTCTTCTCTACATGGGGCTTTCTATAAGGCTGTTCACAACAAGGCAGCTTCCTTAGTGATGAAAAAGAGGGAGAGAACCCAGAATAGAAGCTGCTGCCTTTGTATAGCCTAAGTTCAGGAATGGCTGGCATGCCATCACACTGCCATGTGCTGTTGACTATTGGTCATACATAATAACACTGATTCAGTGGGAGAGGATTGCAGCTGAGGCGAGAGCAGGAGGTGGGGTCAATAAGGGCCAACTTGGAGGCCAGCTGCCACGTGGCGGTCTTCAGGTTTTCACAACATGCAGCATTGCACTGAACATCCTTAGGCTTCTTGATGCACCTGTACGTCTCTCCAATCCTAAAAGTAGAATTGTGTTCTTTTTGTTTTCATATAGGGAAATTGAAACTAGAGAAAGCGACTTCTCCAAGGTTATACTGCTAATCCCCTACAAGTCCAGGATTACAACTTCCATCACCTGACTTCCAGTCCATTCCATTTCCAGAGCCATTCTGTGGGCAAGGTAAATATGAACTGAATTTCAATACATAACCTGAGATAAAACCTGGCTGGTAACTGTCAACAGTCAGTTCCCAGAATACCAGCGAACACATAACAGCAAATCTTGTTTGCAGGTGCTAAATGCATGCCACTTCACTGAAAGGCTAGCTTAGCCCATGTGTGAATGCCTGGTCTGCCTTGATTCAAAAGAAGCTGGTGGAAATGGGAATCCTTTCTATGCCATAATTAACAGAAACACTGTGGGCAGACAGATCTGTGTTTAAATCCCAGCTCTAACTCTTGTTACTGTTGAGTCACCCACAAAATTCCCCTGACCTGTTTCTTCATCTGTAAATGGGGATGTGCAGAATACTCACCACACGGGGTTGTGCTGAGGATTAGTCATGCTGAGATGTGTGCCATCTCAGGGGCTGGTCTGCTCCCATATGGGAGCTCCACGGGGCTGCTATTCTCTGTTCTTCCTGCTGGACCCACTTAAGTTCTCCATCAAGATTCCTGAGTGAAAGAACAACATTTTCTCAAAATAAGTGATGCTGACAGAGCCCATCTTATTACTTTTTCTCACCTTCTGTATCTGTTCTTTACGCTGACCGATGTTCTGTGGCCTGTGTTTCCTGTTGGAAACGATCCAGATTTTCACTGAATGTACATGCAGTGAGCATGAAGCCCCCTAGCACACATGCTCTTCCTGGCCCTGGTGTAGGCGGTCGTTGTCCCTGCAGGCCTCACCTGACTCCTCCTTACCTCTGCGACTCTAGCTCCAGCAGAGAGCCCAGCACTTTAGAAGTGTCTAGAATGAATCAGTGAGTGAATGAATGGGTTTTACCACAGAGGACATCTTGAGTACATCAGATAATCACCTGGATTTAAGATGTTGAGAGGATTGAGGGATGAGGAATGGCTTTGAGTTCTCAGATGTCCAGCAGAAAGAAGGAGAGGGTGGAGTGGAACAAGAAGAGGGGCAGAAGTTTCTATGTGGTCATTTTAAGGTGCCCTTAGGACTTCCAAGCAGACATTATCTACTGAGTGGAGCTTGAGAGAGACCATGACTTTTCACCAGCTGATTATTAGCAAAGGGGCTTTTGATCACAGGTCACTGGGTTTCCCTGAGCTTCAGGAAAGGATTTCTGGGACTGCTACAATCCTTTAGTATCTAAAGCCCACAGAAGTTTTCTGGCCAGAGCCAGACAAGGACAGAGATGTAGAGATGTAAAAGGGAAGTGACACGGGTCCCAGACAAGTGATTCCCAAGGCCAAACCCAGAGGATGCAAGCATCCTCTCTCTTTCAGGATCCTGAAAGGTCAGCTGACACCCTATCGGGAACACGTGAGTTTGGCTCCCCAACCCTGCCCTTACCCGAGCACTCACCCTACAGCCCCAAGGAAGACCTGATTCCCGGAGGGAGGCTGGCTCACTGGCTTCAGTGGTGAAGACCTGTTTCCTCCTCTGCTTAGGGAGCCATGCTGGTCCCATCAGCTGCCCTCACTGGTTATGAGGGAGGCGGACCATGGAGGGACATGGGTGGGAAGGGTAGGGCTCTGGGGTACCCACGCGGTGCCAGCGCTCAGCACAGCCACGATGCCACTCCCAGTGAGGCTCTGTGGGGCATGCCAGGCACTAAGCCTGACAAGCAGAGACAAGGACAGGCCAGACTCACACAGCGCTCTCGTTCCAAACCCCTCCACTGTTCTTCCTGAGGAAGCTTCCTGTTGAAAGATAAATGTTCTGTCTGTGATCAGACAGATTTATATTTATTTTCTTTTCCTCCCAGGCCTGCGCCAGCCCAGACAGGTCAAAGGACAGGATTCCAAGCCGTTGAGATGGTCTCTGGAGAAGCCTGGAATTTCCCTGTGTCACAAGTGTGGCAGAAAGAGGCAGGCTTGGGGTTGCCAGCACCCCAGGTTCCCTTGGCAAGTGGAGCATCTCTCAGGATGGGAAGGGGCCCCCACCTCTTTGGTGACCCTGGCCACTGGTTTCTGAATCTCTGGTTTCAGGAGCCTTGAGCAGCTTATGTTGCAGGAGCATGGAGTCATCACAGAGTATTTGCATCCAAAATGCATTTTCCTTCACAACAGTCCCCGGGTCAGAGTAAGCGAAGGCGATTCTGTGCACTTTGGTGAATCAGTGAGGGGTCTGTACCAAAACTGGGTCTTTAGATCTGACTGTTATGTTCCCTATGTGATTCTCATCAGAGAGCACTGCAGAGTTTCTGGAGAATCCCCTGGCAGACTCTACCAGGAAATGGGGTTCCGCAGAGGTGACTGTGGTGAATGACTAAAGACCACTCCAAGGGTAAACTTAAAAAAACAAAAACAAAAAAAACCTCCAAGACTAAATACCACTTAAAATATGTTTTTTATAATTTAAATGTAAAGCTTCCTAAAAACACTGTACTCAGCTAATATTCTTAAGCAAATAAATGGAGCAAACAGTGAAGTAAGACAAAGACAATTATTATGAGTTTACTTATATGTGTAATCTAAAAAAATAATACAAATGAATATATATACCAAAAAAAAAAAAAAAAAAACCACAGACTCATAAACAGAAAACAAACTTATGATTACCAAAGAGGAAAGGGAGGCAGTAATAAATTAGGAGTATGGCATTAACAGATACAAGCTTGTTGTTGTTCAGTACTAAATCATGTCTGATTCTTTTGTGACCCCATGGACTATATAGCCTTCCAAGCCCCTCTGTCCTTGGGATTTTCCAGGTAAGAATACTGAAGTAGTTTGCCGTTTCCTTCTCCAGGGGATCTTCTCAACCCAGGGATCAAACACATATCTCCTGCTTGGCAGTTGGGTTCTTTACTGTCTGAGCCACCAGGAAGCCCAAACAACAAGAATTTACTGTATAACACAGGGCACTACATTCAATATCTTATAAAAAAAATATATATGTAGCTGAATCACTTTGCTGTACACTGTTCACACAATATTGTAAATCAACTGTACTTCAGTTTTTCAAAAGCAAAATATGCGAGCTTAGGGACTATCTCAGGCCCACTGGGGAGGGTGGGGCAAGTGCCCCTACACAGGTAGCCCCAACGGTCTTGCTTTTGCCTTCTTGCTGTTGCTGCCTTTTTAGTTTTGTGATCTGTCCCTTTGTCAAGCTGTGAGCATCTCAGCAGCTTCTCCACCTTCTTGAAGTTACTCGTTCCAGGACTGGAGCCAAAATGTGGTCCCTGGGGAGCACTGAGGGGACAGTGTTGTGGGGGGGCAGGGAGGTGTGGCTCCACCTGTCCTCTACCCTGCAGAGTATAACTTCTCTTCTGTGGATCCCAGGCTCCTCATCTGGAACACAGGGAGTTAGCAAAAGTGTTTCTGTAAGGCTCTAAGCTTGGTAATTCCCATGAAGATATTCTAAAGTGACCTAGAACTCAAGAATATCAACCCAAATGAGATTACACTGTGGTTATTGGTTAAGCTGCTTCACTCTTCCTGTAAATGATGCACTTCTGTGGGCAGGGACCATCTTGTGTTCATTACGAGGGCGGACAGGCACGTGGATGGACCAGGTGGAACCAATGCACTGATTCTCTCCAGCTGTGACCCTTTCCCTGTCTCATTAGCTCTGTCACAAATTCTCTGGGAGCAAAGAATAGAGCTTTTCTTCCTGAGGTCTCCAAGCAGGGCTGATGGTTACTCAGGATGCACTGGTGTGTCCAGACAAGCTATTAAAGCATTGAAATACTTCTCTACAGTTGCTGCCTGAGCCTCAGAGAGCCCCCACCCCAGGATGCCCAGCATCTCATCCAATGCCCCCAGCCCCCCACCTGTCTGCTAAAGGATGATTCTTGATCTGGCAGGGCCTCCAGGACTCCACTCCAGCTCTGTGACTGCATCCTTCTCACTGGTCAGCGTATTCCCAAGCCGTTATTTAATGTCCAGTGATGGACCAGCCTGATGCAGATGGTGGAGATGCAGTAGAGGCCTGGTGAGTGCTATGAGAGCTGTTTGTTACCTGAGAATTGATATACATGGGCTCTGGTCCCCCCATGGACTGAGGGAGTTCTCAGCAGGGAAGTGGACAGTGTCTGCCGCCTGATGTCAAGAAAAGTTTACAGGGTCCCTGGCTGGACATAAGGTCCTCCAAGGACACCTGCTGGGGAAGGAAAATACAGACTTGCTGTCTTTGCCACCTCCATCCCTGCCCATCCATCCATCTGTCCACTCATCTACTGTTTGGGGACCACACTTTGGGTACATCAGTTCCAAGAAGGTCAGAGAGCAGGTCATGCAGAGGCAGGAAGATGGGCAAGGCAGTAGGAAGAGGGCAGACAGTGCCAGGAGCTGATCTGAGCCCCCACCCTCTGACCAGCCTGGAGGCCAGACTCTCAGAGCCTGTATTTTCTGCACAAGAGACAAAGTTAAACCTACCTTCCAGCTTGTTGTGAGGCCTAGTGATTCTAACACAGGATCTGTTCTGAGCCCCCGGTTGGGGCTTCACCTCCTGATGAGATCTTATTTGAATAAATCAGGATGTAAAAGATGATATTTCATGCAAAGATGGGCTCAATAATGGACAGAAATGGTATATACCTAACAGAAGCAGAAAATACTAAGAAGAGGTGGCAAGAATACAGAGAACTATACAAAAAAGATCATGACCCAGATAACCACAATGGTGTGATCAGTCACCTAGAGCCAGACATCCTGCAGTGCAAAGTCAAGTGGGCCTTAGGAAGCATCACTACAAACAAAGCTAGTGAAGGTGATGGAATTCCAGCTGAGCTATTTCAAGTCCTAAAAGATGATGCTGTGAAAGTGCTGCACTCAATATGCCAGCAAATTTGGAAAACTTAGCAGTGGCCACAGGACTGAAAAAGATCAGTTTTCACTCCAGTCCCAAAGAAAGGCAATGCCAAAGAATATTCAAACTACTGCACAATTGCACTCATCTCACACACTAACAAAGTAATGCTCAGAATTCTCCAAGCTGGGCTTCAACAGTATGTGAACTGAGAACTTCCAGATGTTCAAGCTGGGTTTAGAAAAGGCAGAGAAACCAGAGATCAAATTGCCAACATCTGTTGGATCATAGAAAAATCTAGAGAATTCCAGAAAAACATCTACTTCAGCTTTATTGATTACACTAAAGCCTTTGACTGGGTGGATCACAACAAACTGTGGGAAATTCTTCAAGAGATGGGAGTACCAGACCACCTTACCTGCCTCCTGAGAAATCTGTATGCAGGTCAAGAAGGAACAGTTAGAACTGAACATGGAACAACAGATGGTTCCCAATTGGGAGAGGAGTACCTCAAGGCTGTGTATTGTCACCTTGCTTATTTAGCTTATATGCAGACTACATCATACGAAATGCCAAACTGGATGAAGCACAAGTTGAAATCAAGATTGCAGGCAGAAATATCAATAACCTCAGATATGCAGATGACACCACCCTTAAGGCAGAAAACTAAAAGGAACTAAAGAGCCTCTTGATGAAAATGAAAGAGAAGACTAAAATAGCTGGCTTGAAACAACATTCAAAAACTAAGATCATGGCATCCAGTCCCATCACTTCATGGCAAATAGATGGAGAAACAATGAAAAAAATGAGAGACTTTATTTTGGGGGGCTCCAAAATCACTGCAGGTGGTGACTGCAGCCATGAAATTAAAAGCCATGAAATTGGAAGAAAAGCTATGACCAACCTAGACAGCATATTAAAAAGCAGAGATATGACATTACCAACAAAGGTCTCTATAGTCAAAGCTATGGTTTTTCCAGTAGTCATATATGGATGTGAGAGTTGGACCATAAGGAAACCTGATTACCAAAAAATTGATGCTTTTGAAATGCAGGGTTGGAGAAGACTCTTGAGAGTCCCTTGGACAGGGGAAGGAGATCAAACCAGTCAGTCCTAAAGGAAATCAACCCTGAATATTTATTGGAAAGACTAATGCTGAAGCTCCAATACTTTGGCCACCTGATGCAAAGAACTGACTTATTGGAAAAGACCCTGATGCTGGGAAAGATTGAAGGCAGGAGAAGGGGACGACAGAGGATGAGATGGTTGGATGGCATCACTGACTCAATGGCCATGAGTCTGAGCAAGCTCTGGTAGTTGATGATGGACAGGGAAGCCTGGCGTGCAGCAGTCCATGGGGTCACAAAGAGTCAGACATGGCTGAGTGACCAAACTGAACTGAACAGAGGGGTTACAAAAGTCTGCCTTGTTTGCAGAGATACATCAAGCTGTGTACTTTATATGTACTCCTTTCTGTATGTAAAATAGATACAGTAAAAAACTAAAACACCAAACATGTTCTCAGGCATCAAAAATATCATTAATAAAAATGTTGAGATGCTAAATCAAACAGCTAAGCAAAATCTAAGATTTTAGCTTTAGAGAAAATTCCTCGGATCAGTCATTTTCAATCATGAATTACCTCTTTCAGCACAGGGATGGGAGGGTATAAAAATTGTTTTGGGCACAACTTTCTTCGTGAAGCTGTTTAACTGGTGCCTTTCAGCAACAGGAGAGCTGAATACATAGGTCTGAGTAAGGATCAACAGAAACAAGGATCCAGTGAGTCAGGGGGTTGTTCAGTAGACACGCCTGACCAAGTAAATGTCAAGTTAGATGGGGTTAATTGCATAAAGATTGATGCAGGTTAAAAGGGAAGGGGAGAGTGATGCAGTCCTTACCATATGCCCAGAGGTGGGCCTTGGCTAATGGGAGCTAACGACTTTTTTATTTTTTATCCAGGAAGTGCTGCAGTGTTGACCTTCAAGGTTCAGAGAAATCTGTTTAGGACACAGTGAAGTAGACAGCTGTAATCCTGGCAACAGTGGAATTGCTAGGGTTTCGTTGTGCTGGAGGGGTGGGCTGGGGAGATGGTTTCAGGTCTTTATAATTTCAAAGGACAAGGAGCTGGGGGACTTTCTGTTTCATGTCTGCTCCTTCCTGCTTCAGGAATGCTTATGGTCTTCCCATCTTGACCAGTCTTTAGACTGGGCTCCTGGGCCTGCTTATGGGCAAATGCAGACAGTCGCCAAGTTCAAAGAAGACAACTTGTTCCTGTGAGCTTATCTGAAGCCAGGCTGTATGGAACTCAGAGTGCATGTCCCATGCAAACAATGCCCTAAACAGTGCTGAGTGCCCAGCCGGCCCACTGAATACGCCCTGGAAGTCCACCTAGTTCTAGGGACCCACCACCCTGTTCCCACGGGCAAACACTTCTCATTTGGTGGGCAGTGTGGAGGTGGGCTAACCTGAGTCCATCAGTGTTCCTTCAGCACACACTGATGAGCAACTACTCTGTTCCTCATTGGGGAAAAACACAGCGAGGTTGCCTCTACCTCAATGGCCTCAGTCAAGTGCAAAACTCAGGACAGCTGCCGGATACTTATACCCGAGACCAAAAGTGGTCCCATTAGTAATGTGTGTTGGGCGCAAAGGGGATTTCAAGGTGGGGATGGGATGAGGGGTGGTCACAGTCAAGTGGGGTAGAAGCAGGGAACTGAGGCGAGAGGGCGCAGCGGGACTTGGCAGAGGGCCGAAAGGCCAGGGTGGGGTCAGCATTCCAGGCCAAGGATCAGTACAAGGGAAGGCAGGACAGGCTTTTTCATGAGGCTGTAGGAGGACAGGCCAAGGCAGGCATGGGGCTGGAGAGGCCCTGAGATGGGTGAGGGGGTCTTTGTCAGAAGTCAGGCAGCAGTGGGCCAGGGACATGAACACCAAGAGCCTCACAGGACACCCCATGTTCCTGAAGCCTGGATGCCCCAAGGCAGGAAGAGGGGGAATTCTACAGACAACTTCTTTTTACAACTTGCCCAGCTCCTCTCCCAGATTTCTCCTCTTTCATGGGCCCAGTGACTGTGGGGAGCGGGGGGCAGGGGGAGGTGTGGAGGCACCTGTGTCCCGTGGGAAAAGTGGATGTGGGTTCAAGAGAGAGAATCTCCTTCCCCAGCACTGGGGAGAGGAGGGCTGTGTCTCCGTCGGCTCCTCAGACGGCCTTCCTGCCTCAGAGAGAGGACGCCTCCCGTCCGAGGGCAGATCCTCATATCAATGGAGTCACGCCACTGAGGTTGTTCAGACAACTCCCTGATACACCCCTCTGCTCCTGGCAGAACTCTTTCTGGAGCAGCTAAACAGTGTAGGTAACGTTCTGTGCTTTCCCAGGGAAGTCGGAATTCAGAGCCAGCCAGCCAAGTTCTTGTGGGTTCATTCATCTGGACACGAAATGGGAGGGGCAGAAAGAAGTCTCCTTAAAGCAAAAAGAAAAGAGAGCTGAAGACAAAGTCTGCAGGCAGTCAGAGGGCGGTCTACCTAAAGCGGCGGAGGCTTGTAGGCCCCAAAATGTGTTCTCCCTGCTCCATGGGACAGTTAGCTAAGAATATGGCCATTCAGAAGGAAGCCTACCTTTCCCAGCATGTGACTAAGATCTAGTCAACAGGTAGGTGTCACTTCAGGACTCTTTTTTCAAGGGAAGAAATATACTTTTCTCCTTTTCTTCCTTCTTGGTGCCTGGAATGTGGATTTAATGGCTGGAACTGGAGCAGCCATTTTGGACCATGTCTTGGGACGGAACCAACATATAGAAAAGCAACAAGGCCAAAGGATGCTGTGGGTTCTTGACCCCATGGAGCTGCTATACCAGCACTACCTCTGTGTAGAGGCCCCGACCTCTGTATAGTTCTTTAAAAAGAAAAAACCTTGTATTTTGCTTAAGTCATTTGTTATTTTGGATCTCTCTGGTACTAACAGTAAGATGTAATATTACATCATTTTTCAAAGTGCAAATCCACCCTCTTCCCAGAAACACAGCCAGATAGTGGGTTTCTACTTGCAAGATCCACTCACGTGCATCTAAAAAAAAATTCATTTCCTGTTTTTTGTACAACCACCGTAGGTAGGTATTATTGCCAGCATACCACAGGCAAGGTGGCAGCTCAGAGGGGTAAATGGTTTTATGGTTTGGCAACACTCTTCAGCTTAAATATGAATTACTGATGCCTGTGTCCCTCTCCCCTCCTGCCCATGATCATCTCCATGGCCCAGGGCGTGCTGATTGAACCCTGATTCCCTCCAGAGCTGAGGGCCCCACCCACAGCAGGTGCTCTGTAAATTTGTGCCAAATTGATTTGCTGTACATGCAGCAAGTTCTCCTCCATCTGAGGATATTGATTTCTTCTAAATTCCATTTCTGTGTTTGACATTCTCCAAGAAAGGGAGAAAAACTCTAAGGGGAGAAAAGAGCTCAGTCCTGTCAGGCGAATCTTTGGCCGGCAGAGGGCCAGGTGGCCAGGGCTGGGCAGTGTATGAAAGAGCCTGCTCTGGGATGTCAGAGGACCTGGGACAGACTGCCAGGGACCCAGAGCTCGAACCTTAAAAGAAAAGTCCCAGGAGGAGGACGGACTTCTGAAGCTGGGAGGCTCGGCCAGGACCCTACCCAGGTCCCCCTCTGGGGGTGGGGAGGTGGGCAGGAGGGGCCTAGGGAGGGCCAAGGAGCTGGCGGCATAGCCAGATGATTTGTAAGTATTACTTCGCTGAACCTCACTGTCCTCCTCTGGAGCTGGGTGGCAGGCAGTTTCATATTTTGACGGGTGTGAAGAGCTGAAAAAGAAATAAAATGAAATCGGGCCACCTGGCTATAAGGAAAAACCACTGCCCCAGATTTGCAAAGCTCCTGCTAGGAAGGAGGGACCCAAGCATTCTACCTCATGATGGAAATAGCTGTTTTAATCCCCACATTCAACCAAAGGCTCTTCACTGGGTTCAAAGGTCATCACCTTTGATCTGCCCATCAGTTCTTTGAGCACAGAGGCAGACATTGCCCCTTTCAACAGATGAGGAGCCTGAATCCCAGAAAAGGAAAATGACTCACCCGAGGTCACTCAGCACCAAAGCTAGAGTCCCAGTGTCCCCGCCTCCACTACCTGCAGCTGGCAGGGGATAAACCTGGAGAGAGTGGTCAGCTTCATCTGCTCACCAGCCTGCAAACCCACGATGCTCCCTGCTGCCATACCCAAAATGTAGGCCACAGGAGGGGAGAGTGGTGACAGGCTGGGCCACTTTGAATGGGAGCCTGAGCCCCACGAACAATTCCAGGGCTGTGGAGTGCTACAGCCTGGCGGGGCAAGCAGAAGGTGAGGACAGCGGCCTGCAGAGGGGAGGGGACTTGCCCCAGACCCCACAGCAAGGGCAGGGGCAGAACCAGACTGCAGCAGGCTCAAGTGCCACTCTCTCTGAGGAGCTCTCATTCATCCTCCTTCCCCAGGGCCCTCCGACACCTGTGACACCCTTGCTGTGCCCTGTCATGTGTGTCACATGTAATCACTGACCCAGGTCTTGGTGCTCCGACTACTGGGTGCTCCGTGAGCATGCCCCTGTGCCTGGGTGCCCCTTGGGTCCCTTGATATGAGAGAGAAGTCGGAGTGGCCTCCTGATGGAATGAAGTTGGCTGTGTCTAAGAGATGCTGGGTTGGAGGACTCTATTAGGAGCTTGTAGTATATGCTCTGGGTCCTGGAGGGCAGTCTGGAAGGCTAAGTGTGCATGAAGAAGGAGCCTTCATAGTGCTCTGGGCCAGGCCTTTCCCTTAGGCACTGGCAGAGCTAAGAGGAAGGATCCATGAATCAACCCAGAGTCAGCGTTCCAGTGACTGTAGTTGCAGCTCTTTAAGAAACCTGCCAGCTAGACGCTTTCAGATGCCCAAGAAGGGCCCCTTCTGCAAAGAAAAGTTGCCAAGACCCCAGATGGGCCTTCCTGAGCAGCCCTGGAGTCTTCCCAGGGCAATGGACTCAGCTCCGGAGGCCACCACCCTATCTGGCCACAGTCTGCCGGGGGACTGAGCAGTGTAATGCCCTCTGCCCCAAGTCCTGGGCTCCCACCCCACACCATGGTTGATATATGTACATGCAATCGTGTAACTTAAATAAATAGCCAAGTAAAGCCAACCACAATGAATAATCTTAAAACTAATGAGAACCTTAAGTCAAAAGGATTAAAGCCTCTTGTGTCTTAAAGCCACTTTCAGGTGAGGGGCAGATGGCTGGCTGCTCAGCTCTCAGGGGCTGGAGAGCAAACATGGGGGCGGGGAGCACATACCCCACCCTGACCCTCAGTCCTTCTCTGTCTTCCTAAATGTTTCTAAGTGAGTTTTCAGGAATGTGAAGATGCTTGAAATGCAGGCCTGGTCACATATATGAAAGAGATTGTCTATTCCTTTTTTATTAACTTCAGCCCACAAATTCCTCAAAGACACTTCCCAGGACTGCAGCACCTAAATACTTTTGCACAGAATTTTATTCCTTTGATTTCACCTTGCAGGGTTTTGCAACAGCAAAATCTCAGTTCCCACTCCACTCACCGCCCCCCAGCTCTCATCAGAGGGCCCCTTCTAACACTCCAATGGGGGTCTTTGCTCCCCTGCATCAAACTTTCCCATGGCTCTTCAGCACCCAGGCCAGGCTTTTAGGTCTGTGTAAACCAGACTGAACAGCAGAATCACCTGGGAGCTTCAAAAATATAGTGATGCTCAAGCCCCAACCACAGAATTCGATCAGAATTTGGAGGGCAGGCGCTAATCATTTTTAAAAGCTCGCAGGTAATTCAAATAAATAGCCACTGGTCTAAAGAATAAAGCAGAGAGAGAGAAAGCTCCTCTTTACAGCAGAATGACAGCTAACAAATCCAGAAGGAATCAAAGAATTAGTGAAGCACCATCTGCAACCACTGATAGAATGATTGACACCTGCAAGTCAGTGGATGCTAAAACCATTGGGTGAGAGGTCAGAGCAGGATATTCACACAGTCCCCAAATAATACACAGTCTGCAGAGTATGAAAAGATGAGACTCGAACAGTGTGCTCAGAATGTGGTCCCCAGGGCAGCAGCATCTCCACCTGGGAGCAAATTCTCAGGACCCGCTGAGTCAAACTCCAGCACTTGGGGTTCAGCGATGGTTTAACACAGCCTCCAGGTGATTTGAGTTTGAGAACCACTTTAGGGTGGGCACCATGATAGGCTGCTCAGACTCCCTTGGAAAGAAGGCTTCATCATCCCCACTGCTGGGAGAATTGCTAGACAACAGCCTCCATTCTTGGCCCTGTGAGATTGGAGCTGAAGAAACCCACTGGGAGCAAGGTCTCATTGCACTCTGGGGTGTCCTACAGTGGGCGAATGAGTGATCAACGTAGGGATATAAAATGTCTGGCCCTTCCTTCAGTGCTGGATTTACTGCAGTCCTCCTCCCAGACTCCAAGCCCCTGGAGTCAGCTGAAGCCTCAACTTTTTTCATGCAATCCTGCCTCCGTGCCCTCTCTCCCACAGGTGTGGATCCTAACAGCTCTGCCCCAGATGCTGATCTTCATCTCGGAGTTCACTCCCCAGAGAGCCCTTTCTGCAGCAGCCCCGGAGGCCTCAGCCACCGGGTCGTCTGCAGCAGCACCATCTGCTTTGTCCTCACCACAGTGTCTCACTCACTCACTCACTCACTCTGTGCGGAGCCGAGAAGTCCAAGCGCATTTCTGTTCAGTGGTCAGGCCCGCCCTGGATCTCCGTATCACAGGTAGGGCTCAGAGAGGTGACACTGGAGGATCAGGGTTGGTCTGTATGAGGCCTGTATCACTATCTACCAGGCTTCCATCTACTCTTCCTCCTGTCTCCCAGGGGTGCCCCATTCATGAGGCTTGCTGGGGTCGGGGTGGGTTGTAGAGAGACCAGGAGCAGGGTCCCAGAAACTCATCAACACACTTGAGGAAGTACCGGGTTGACACCAGGCTTCCCACAGTCACTCCCCAGAGCAGCAGGCAGGGCTACTGAGCCTCTCAGACAGTGCTGAGGGAAAGGAAGCACATGCATAGCTCTAACACAAAGCCAAAAATGACGAGCGCCAGGAATGACACAGGAGAGGGGGCCCTGAGGGGACCAAGGGAGAGGCTGCAAGGTAGGGGAGGTGCAGGACACCAGGCGGGGACCCGGGAAGAGCCTGGGATGAGGGTGGCAGCCAGGCCCCAGGGATGAGCCCAGAGCCCAAACAGGTCTGTGGGGACAGCTGCCCTGAGGGACTGAGTCGGGGAGCCGTGGGGTGGGTAGGGCTTGCCCAAACCCAGAAGGCAATGGCAACAGCTGTAGCTCATGCCCAGAAAACACAAGCTGAGTCCAGGCCTCTCCACCCTCCTGGGAGATGTGCGGTGGGGAGGGAAGGGCAGGGGACTCAGAATCAGACGCTCTGGCCACATCTCAGCTCTGCCACTTGCTAACTGTGAAGCTTTGAGCCAGTAATTTAATATTGGTAAGCCCCGTATTCCTCATCTGTTAAATTGGTGCAGTATGTGCTTCTTTCAGTTTTCATTAGGTTTACATAATATGAGAGATGTAAAAAGCACCTGGAACAGAGGAGGCCCACAATGTTTATTCCATCCTGTTTCACTTGTGGCCAATGACTTGGAAATGAACACGAAATGGCCACAATTACCCTTGAAATCGACTCAATGGACATGAGTTTGAGCAAACTCCAGGAGATAGTGAAGTACAGGGAAGCCTAGTGTGCTGCAGTCCATGGGGTCGTAAAAAGTAGGATACGACTGAGCAACTGAACAACACCCCTGAAATCAGGCAGGTCATACCAAATGGGCCCAACCTGCAAAATGTTCTTACCCATCCTTGGATAATTACTCCAAAACATCAATTCTTTAAAAAAAAATTCTGTAGTGAAATAAATTTGAGTTGCCCTACAATAAAAATAGACATAATTCTCTCCTGCGGGACTTCTCAGAGACTTTAATATGTACACAAGAACACTGTGAATCTCTGAGAAAGGAATCCAGTGTGGGTCTAGGCTTTTCCAAACATTTGTCCAAAAAACCTTTTGACTCTGTCCACAAAACCTTTTTTTTTTTTTCTTCTAAATAGCCATTAATATGTTCTGAGAGATGCTGAGCTAAGCTCATTCCATTACTTTACAGATGGAAAACTGCAGCCCAGAGGAAGGAATCAGCATACTCAGGGTAGAGAAACAGAGCGGTGATGAGAAGCCAGCCTTCCACCATTTCCGGGAGGCTGGAAAAAATGGTAGGAGATATTTCCTGACATTCTGGAGCAAGACGGGTGGGGCGGGTACTGGTGGGCAAATGGTGTGGTGGGGCTTGGCTTCTCCGGCTGACTCGGGTCACGTGACAGCCCACTGCCATTCACAGCCGTGTTATTAGAGAGCTCCTGATGATCCTGGTCCCTTCGTATTTTGTTGCACCTGTGTCTGCCTGAGCTTCTCATCAGAATTTTCTGTGTGATCTGAGCCGGGTACCTAGCTCTTCCCTCAGCCTCGTTGCCAGCAAAGGCTCCATGAAAATAAGACGTGTGTCAGTGACCAGTGGTGCCGTCATTCTCCACACTGGGGGCGCTGGGGGGAGGGGCAGAGAAACGGACAGGGGACAGCTTGGCACCAAGGCCACTTACAGGCATGAAGAGAATAAAAGGTCCTCTCTTCCCTCTGCCTGGAAAGCTCTCCTTCCCCTAGCCATATGGGCAGAGATACCCAGCTTCTCCCAGCAAGTGTTTCCTTCTGCATGCTCAGGCAAGACTGAGCTGATTGATAATACTTTTAACTAAGAACAGACATTTGGCAGCTAGAGTCAGGCCCTCCTAAGTGCCTCTGCTGTTCATGCACTAGGCAGGTGGTCTTTGGGCTCCAGGGATTGTCAGAAAGGGAGGGGCCTTCCAACAGCACAGCCAATTAGCCAGCCAGCCAAATAACCAACCAACCAGCAAGCTGCCCATTTATCCAACTATATATCTAAGAGAACTAGGCAAAGAATGCTATAAAGAGTGATGTACTGGTAGGTTTAACCACTGGCAATCTGGGGGAAAAAACCCTGGTTTGTGGTGTTTGCCCATTTCTGTGGTGTAAATATTCTCACTGTGGTTGAATTCATGTTATCGTGATGTCATCAATGTAGAGTCAAGAAAGATGCCCAGTAGCCTGCTTTTAGATGGTTTATCCACCACATAGATAAAGATAACCTCAATAGCATAGATAATTGCAAAACCGTGTAAAATTATTAGGAATTGGGATGTTTTAAGTATTGGTTATTTTTACTCCTAAGGTAATTTACCTAACTGAAAGCTTATATACTGATGGTTGTACTAAGCAATCTAAAAGATAACTCATCACTAATTCCAATGTGGGGGTGTATGTGCATATAGGGGTAGGAGGCAGATGGGCAGAAATTCTCAGGACACCACCTGGGCATTCTACAGTTTAACTTGATTCTGACACTATCTACCCAGAGATAGCATCAGATCCCCCAGGTTTAAGGGCTCAGTACTACAAAAATGCCCTGAACCCAGCTTGAGACATCAGTCACAAGTCTAGATTGTCAGCTGTGATTGTGACCAAATGGTTGTAGATCAGAGGTTCCCACAACCCTACTTCCTGAGTTTAGTTAGTTTGCTAGAGCAGCTCACAGAACTCAAACATTTTACTTATTAGATTACAAGTTTATTATAAAAAGATATAACTCAGGACCAACAGATGAACCAGATGTCTAAGGTGAGGTATGGGAGAAGGAATCCCATGTCCTCTCCAGATGTGTCATTCTACCTGATTCTCCATGTGTTCCATCAGGAAACTCTCCAAACCCTATCCCCTGGGGATTTGTGCAGGCTTCATGTATAGGTATGATTGATTAAATCATTGGCCACTGGAGACTGGTCCAACCTCTAGCCCCTCTCCCTCCCCAGGGGCCAAGGGGCAGGAGAGGTGGCATTGAAAAGTCCAACCTCCAATCATAGGGTTGTTTCCTCTGGCAACCAGGTCCTATCCTTAGATGACCTAGGGCTATCCTTAAAGTCACCTCATTAAAGTAACAAAAGACACCATTATCTCTCTGCCATTTACGGGTTTTAGAAGCTCTGTGCTAGAAGCGGGGACTATTATTATAAATCACAATATCACACAACCAGATGGCAAAATTTTTGACAAATTATCAGCTCTTGCAAGCTGATATGAGCCAGCTCCAGCACAAAGTAGATTTGGGACATAGGTCTTTACTGGGGACAGGCATTGAAAGGGGATTTCTAATGATATGACAGCCAGAAGTTTTAAATCTGTACTGGAGGAAGATGACCAGTCTAATTTAGCTGAGTCTGAGTTCATGTGATTGCCCTGATACAGGCCTTCCAGCATTCTTTGGACTGGGCATTCATTACGTCCTCCATTTCTGGGAATTTACATTATTCCTTCTGTTTTCTTACTTGTCTTATTTTATCCCTTTGGTACTATCCTCCCTACTACTTTCTTTGATATCTCTTTCTAGAACTCCTGTTAGACCTTCTGAAATGACATTCTAATTTATTGTTTTATTGACATATAGTTGATTTACAGTGTTGTATTTATTAGTTTCTGCTGTAAAGTGATTCAGTTATATATATATGTATACATTTTATTTTTAAATTATTCATGTATTTGTTTATTTTTGGCTGCTCTGGGTCTTCGTTGCTGTGTGCAGGGCTTCTCTAGTTACAGTTCAGTTCAGTTCAGTCTCTCAGTCATATCCAACTCTTTGCGACCCCATGGACCGCAGCACACCAGGCCTCCCTGTCCATCACCAACTCCCGGAGTTTACCCAAACTCATGTCCATTGAGTCAGTGATGCCATCCAACCACTTATCCTCTGTCGTCCCCTTCTCCTGCTTCCCTCAATCTTTCCCAGCATCAGGGTCTTTTCAAATGAGTCAGCTCATCAGGTGGCCAAAGTATTGGAGTTTCTGCTTCAACATAAGTCCTTCCAGTGAACGCCCAGGACTGATCTCCTTTAGGATGGACTGGTTAGGTAACATTGCAGTCCAAGGGACTCTCAAGAGTCTTCTCCAACACCGCAGTTCAAAAGCATCAATTCTTCGGTGCTCAGCTTTCTTCACAGTCCAACCCTCACGTCCATACATGACCACTGGAAGAACTACTACTAGTTACAGTAAGCAAGGGTTATTCTTCATTGCGGTGTTCAGGATTCTCATCGCAGTGGCTTCTCTTCTGCGAAGCACAGGCTCTAGGGGAACAGGCTTCAGTAGTTGTGGCACACGGGCTTAGTTGCTCTGAGTCATGTGGACTCGTCCTGGACCAGGGATTGAATCCATGTCCTGGTGGCTCAGCAGTAAAGACTCTGCCTGCAATTTGGGAGGCGCAGGAGATGCAGGATCAATCCCGGGGTTGGGAAGATTCCCTGGAGGAGGAAATGGCAACCTACTCCAGTATTCTTGCCTGGAGAATCCCATAGACAGAAGGAGCCTGGCGGGCTACAGTCCATGGAGTTGTGAAGAGCTGGACACGACTAAAGGGACATTGCAGCAACAGCCCTTGCATTGGCCGGCAGATTCATATCTACTGTACCACCAGGGAAGCCCCATTTTTTGAAAATTTTTTTCCATTATGGTTTATCACAGGATATTAAATAGAGCTCTTTGTGTAATACAGTAGGACCTTGTTTATCCACTCTACATATAATAGTTTACATCTGCTAACCCTAAACTCCCAATTCTATCCCTCTCCACGCACCCCCCACCCCCGCCCCTTGGCAGCCACAGGTTCATTTGCGATGTTGGTGAGTCTGTTTCTGTTTTGCAAATAAGTTCATTTGTGTCACATTTTAGATTTCACATATAAGTGATATATTACATTTGTATTTCTCGGACTTCACTTAGTATGATAATTTCTAGGTCTGTCTATGTTACTGCAAATGACATTATTTCATTTCTTATTGCTGCATGTTATTCCGTTTTGTGTGTATATATATATATATATAACTACATCTTTATCCATTTATCTGTTGATGGACATCCAGGTTGTCTCCATGTCTTGGCTATTGTGACTAGTGCTGTTATGAACATACGGGTGATCTCCGACGGCCTTGGCCTGTGATGACTTGGAGCGGGGGCTTGGTTCCCAACCAGAGACTGGGCCGGGTCAAGGTGGTGAAAGCACTAGACCAGTGGTCAGTGACAAGGGCCCTGGCCCTTCAGCTTTGTAGAAAAGAATCTCCACGAAGACAAAAAGCAGCGAAGCAAGTAAAGTATTTCTTAGGAGGAAAAAAGTACAGTATGTGTGGCTAGACACATGGGCAGACTCACAGGGAGAGTCCCCGAGTTGCTGCACCCACATGGCAGTTTAAATCACTTATTTAGGGGCGTTTCTGCCAGTTTTCCTTTAACCAATCACTTTGATTTGGTTCACAGTCCATATCTGTTGTATCTCAGGATCCTTCCATGTGTGTGCACACATCTCTTAGCCAAGATGGATCCTACCAAAAAGGCGTCTGAGTAGAACATCCCTTGACATGACTCCCTTTGGCCCTCAGGAAGCTTTTCCTGTGCATGTGTGGTTGGAGAGGTATCCTGACTTTAGAAGGAGAATATGTGGTCTGGGCAGGATCCAGCCTCCTCCCTTAATTGCCCTGCTATTCTTGTCTTGGCATTTCGGTCAATAGAGAATAAATCTCCAATTGCTTTCCCCTAGGGGTCCCATCTGCCTCCTGTCTCAGGGATACACATACCTGTTTGAATTATTGTTTTATCTGGATATAAGCCCAGAAGTGGGATTGCTGTATCATATGGTAGCTCTATTTTTAGTTTTCTGAGGAAACTTTATACTGCTTTCCATAGTGGCGATACCATTTACATCGCCACCAGCAGTGCAAGAGGGTTCCCTTTTCTCCACACCCTCTCTGCTGCTGCTGCTAAGTCGCTTCAGTCGTGTCCGACTCTGTGTGACCCCATAGACAGCAGCCATCAGGCTCCCCCGTCCCTGGGATTCTCCAGGCAGGAACACTGGAGTGGTTTGCCATTTCCTTCTCCAATGCATGAAAGTGAAAAATAAAGTGAAGTCGCTCAGTCGTGTCCTACTCCTAGCGACCCCATGGACTGCAACCCACCAGGCCCCTCTGTCCACGGGATTTTCCAGGCAAGAGGACTGGAGTGGGTTGCCATTGCCTTCTCTAGCATTTGCTTTTGTTAGATTTTTAAATGATGGCCAATCTGACTGGTGTGAGGTTTTACCTCATTGTTATTTTGATTTGCATTTCTCTAATAATTTGCAATGTTGATTATAGCAATTATTATCATATAAAATAATTAGCATCTTGTACCTGTTGACCACCTGTATGTATTCTTTAAAGAAATGTCTATTTAAGTCTTCTGCCCATTTTTCAGTTGGATTGTTGTTGTTGTTATAAGAGCTGTTTGTATATTTTTGAAATTAAGCCCTTGTTGGTCTCAACATTTGCAAGTATTTTCTCCCAGTCTGTAGGTTGTCTTTCACTTTGTTTTTGGTTTCCTTCGCTGTACAGAAGCTTGTAGGTTTGATTGAGTCCCATTTGTTTATTTTTGCCCTTGTTTCTATTGCCTTGGGAGACTGACCTAAGAAAACATTGGTACAATTTATGTCAGAGAATATTTTGCCTATGTTCACTTCTGAGTTTTATGGTATCATGTCTTTAAATATTCATTTATTTATTAATTTTTGGTTACACTGGGTCTTCTTTGCTGCTGAGGGCTTTCTCCAGTTGCAGTGTGCAGGCTTCTCGTCGCAGTGGTTCTCTTGATGAGGAACACAGGCTTCAGCAGTTCTGCGCGTGGGCTCAGTAGTTGTAGCTCGTAGGCTCTAGAGCACAAACAAGCTCAGTAGTTGTGGCACATGGGTTTAGTTGCTCGTGGCATTCAGGATCTTCCCAGATCTCTAGGTCCTCAGAGATCACACCTCTGTCCCCTGCATTGCAAGGCAGATTTTTAACCACTGGACCACCAGGGAAGCCCAGTGTTATGTCTCATATTTAAGTCTTTAAGCCCTTTTGAGTTCATTTTTGTGTATAGTATGAAAAGTGCTAGTTGCTCAGTCATGTCTGACTCTTTGTGACCCCATGGACTCTAGCCCGCCAGGCTCTTCTGTCCATGGAATTCTCCAGGCAAGAATACTGGAGTGGGTTGCCATTTCCTTCTCCAGGGTATCTTCCCGACCCAAGGATCAAACTTGGGTCTCCTACATTACAGGCAGATGCTTTACTATCTGGCCACCAAGGAAGCAAACTATGAGGGTGTGTTCTAACTTCATTGATTTACATGTGGCTGCCCAACTATCCCAACACTACTGGTTGAAGAAACTGTCTTTTTTCCACTGTAGATTGCCTCCTTCATCAAAGATTGATTGACCATAGTTGTGTGGGTTTATTTCTGGGCTCGCTATTCTATTCCATTAATCCATATGTCTGTTTTGCCAATATCACATTGCTTTGATAACTGGAGCTTTGTAATATTGTTTGAAGGCTGGGAGTCTTGTGCCTCTAGTTTGGTCCTTTTTTCTCAGGATTACTTTGGCAATTCTGGGCCTTTTATTGACCAAAAAGTCAGTATTTTTTCTGTTGACTTAAAAAATATTTGCAACCTATGAGTTGAGATTTATGTTTTATTCAGTGGAAATTTGGGGGACTTCAAGCTTGGGAGACAGCATCTCAGGTAACCCTGAGAGAACTGCTCTGAGGAGGCAGGGCAGGGTGTGGGAGGAATCAGGTTATATTGAAGTTTGCAACAAAGGGCAGACAGTCTGAACATCAAAAGTATTTTTGTGAATTAAAGAGAAGGGGACGCAGAGGACGAGATGGTCAGATGGCATCACTGAGCCAATGGACGTGAGTTTGAGCAAGTTCTGGGAGATGGTGAAGGACAGGGAAGCCTGGTGTGCTGGAAGCCTGGTCATAGTCAGACACGACCGGGCAACAAGATATCTCAAGTTAAGGAACTTATTGCCTCTCTGTGTATAGGAAGATGCAAGAGTCTGGGCTCACTGAAATCATTCCTTTCATATGCATTTCAGGTATCTGGGGCCAGTATCCTGTGTTTTCACATCCTGAGTTCCTCAGTGCTTCAGCTTACTAGCTGCTGATCACTGGTATTCTCCTTCTCCAGTGCCCCAAAGGGCTGGAATCACTGATGACAATGACATTCTTATTTATTGACATGGCAGGAAATATTCCAATTCTTAGTTCTATATAAATCTTAGGATTGTTTGTTCTAGTTCTGTGAAAAATGTCATGGGTAATTTGATTGGGATCACATTAAATGTGTAGATTGCTCTGGGTAGCTTGGCCATTTTAATAATATTAATTCTTCTAATCAAAAAGCGTGGGACATCTTTCCATTTATCATATCAAATCATCTTCAATTTAATCCATCAATATCTTATAGTTCTTAGCATATAGGTCCTCCACTGACTTGATGAGGTTCATTCCTACATATTCTAACTTTTGATCCAATTTTATTTATTTTATAATTTTATTTGTTTATTTTTGGCTATGCTGGGTCTTCATTGCTGCCTCAGGCTTTCCTCTAGTTGTGGTGAGTGGGGGCTACCCTCTACTTGCAGTGTGCAGGCTTCTCACCGCTGTGGCTTCTCTGGCTGTGGAGCATGGACTCTAGGGTACTCGAGCTTCAGTAGTTGGGGCTCTTGGGCTCTATAGCACAGGCTCCATAGTTGTGGCACATGGGCTTAGCTGTTCTGAGGCATGTAGAATCTGCCTGGATCAAGGATTGAACCTGTTTCTCCTGCATTGAAAGACAGATGCTTTACCACTGAGTCACCAGGGAAGCCCTTGATGCAATTTTAAATGAGGTTGTTTTCTTACTTTCTCTTTCTGATATCTTATGAATAGTGTAAGGAAATGCAACAGATTTCTGTATGTTAATCTTGGATCCTGCTACCTTACTGAATTCATTTATTACTTTTAATAGCTTTTATATTGAGTCTGGAGGGTTTTCTATATGTAGTGTGTCATCTGCAAACACAATCTAATTTAAAAAGACTTTACTGCTTTCCACCTTTGTTTCTCACCCCCTCCCAGTTTCTGGTGATTTTTCTCAAATGTATCATCCAACCCTATTATTAAATTTTTTATTTTAGTATCATTTCTAATTTCCAAGAATACGTTATGATCTCTGGCTGTTCCTTTTTAAAATAGCTTCTATTTGTGTCTCATGAATTCAGTACCATCTCATCTTTTCTGAAGATATTATCATTAATTTTGACATTTTCTTTATCTCTGGGTATTATCTGCTTCTTCTGGGTGTCTTTTCCTGATTGTTTCGGTCTCTGTGTTTTACGTTGGAAGTTTCTCTCAAATATTTGCTGGAACTTGACTGTGCCTTTGTGTCCAAATGTTATGGGAAACTCAGGCACAGGTGGGATTAGAGACTGGCCAGCTGCTTTGTGGGGTGATCAGGTAGTCCATGGTATTTCCACTCAGGGCCCCCAAAGTCAATAGCTGCAGGTATTCTTGGGCATTTGAGTTTCTCTGGAGAATGCAAAGCTTCTCCTCCTCCTGCCAGCCCAAGTCAGACCCCTAGCTTTGGGGAAGAGGTTGTGGAAGGCTCATCTGTCAGGTTGCAGATTCTTGTGCTCCTTAGGTCCTAAGAATCCACAGATTCTTAGTCTGTGGTCCTTAGGGTTTCATCACTGCCCCCCACCCTCCTCTCAGCTCTCCCTGGTTCATTATTCAGAAAACAAAGTTCCAGTCTCCTGCCAGATTGCAGAAGGGGTACTCATTGGTGGGGATCTGGGCCAGGACTAGTTCTCTTTATACAGATTTTCAATATCCCCTCCCTGCTTTCAGCACCGTTTCCCTGATTCCACTCCCATCTTTCCTAACTAGTGCCTCCCACTTTGTTCCTCACAGGGGTTCTGCCAGGTGGACCAAATCCCTTCATGCTGGTACCCTCTGCCTTCAGACAGTAAGACTTGGGCTTTTCTACTAGCTGGTAAATTATTCCTCGTCCCTCTGTCTACTTCCAACCTTCATATATTGTGGTCTGGAGCTACAGACAACTCCTCGCTTCATCAGACTAGGAGTTCTATTCTAGGTTTTTGGTTTTTGGAGGAGGGGAAAGGATACAATATGTCCTGACTTAGCCATCCTGAAACCACAAATCTGACTCTCAGATGGATGGCTCATAACTGATCTCTCCCCTCAACTCTAACAGTATGTTTGAAACTTGTGTTTGGTTGTTTTTTTTTTTTTAAAGAAAACCTCACATTTGTCATCACCAAGACACGACTTTTTCTGCTCCTCTAAAAAAAATAAAAGGACTGCTTCTCTCTAAGTGTTCTCTATCTTAAAAAAGTAAAAGTCACTCAGTCATGTCCAACTCTTTGCGATCCCATGGACTGTAGCCTGCCAGGCTCCTCTGTCCAGGGAATTCTCCAGGGATCAATACTAGAGTAGATTGCCATTCTCTTCTCCAGGGGATCTTCCAACCCAGAAATCAAACCTGGTCTCCTGCATGGCAGGCAGATTCTTTACCACTAGTGCCATTGGGAAGCCCCATCTTAATAAAGGCATCTAGCAAATTGCTCGAGCCAAAAACAAGCTGTAATCCCCCTCTTTTATTCATCCCAGCCTGTCTGCAGCCCTTTTCCTTGGCAAGGCCTGGCTGCTTCCCCTTCAAAATATATCTTGTTCTTTGATTTCTTATTCCACCTTAACTGGTCACCAACCCAAGCCTCCATATTTTTATCACCATTTGCCTAAGCTATTTTATCACCTCCTAATTGGTCTTCCTCCTGACACACTTGACCACCTATAGTCTACTTTCTATACAATGACCAGATCATGTCACTTCCCTAATTCAAATTCTTCCCATCCCACTTTGTATAAAAGCTTCACTCCTGCCAGTAGCTGATGAGGCCCCCCTGATAATGGCCTCTCATTCTGCTCCTCTCCCTGCCCAGCCCTCTCCTGTGCCCTCAGCTACTCTGGCCTTCTGATGGTCCTTACCCGGTGCCTTTGTTCTTGCTGTTCCCTTTGCCTAGCATCCTCCTCCTCCAGATTTCACAGGGCTGCCTCCTCCATGCTCCGTTCCTGGTTCAGATGGCACCTATTTCCCTGCCCATTCTCTCTAAAGCAGCACCTCCCGCTACAGTAGTAGTAGCGGTAATGTTAGTCGCTCAGTCATGTCCGACTCTGTGTGACCCACGGACTGTAGCCCACCAGGCTCCTCTGTCCATCGGATCCTCCAGGCAAGAATACTGGAGTGGATTGCCATTCCCTTCTCCAGAGGATCTTCCTGACACAGGGGTCAATCCTGGGTCTTCTGCATTGCAGGCAGATTCTCTGCTGTTTGAGCTACAGGGAAGACCTTCCCACTACAGTAACTATCAAATCCCCTTTATTCCACTTGCCACCATGAAAGATGATCTTGTTTGTCTATTGGTTTCTTTCTTTATCATCGATCTCCTCCCTTTAGAAGAGAAGCTCCATGAGGGCAGGGACTGTGTCTGTCTTGATCACTACTATATCTCTAGTGCCTCAAACATATGTGATACACAGTAGGAACCAAATAAAGACTTGGTGAATGAGAGAATAGTTGGGAGCCAGGAGTCGTTTGCTATTGTACCAGTTCTATGACTTTCAAGCGAAGTGAGCTTAAGCAAAGAACTTGACCTCTCTGAGATTCCATTTTCCTCATAGGTACCATGGAGATAAAAACACACTGCTGTAAGGCTAAATGAAGTTGTGAAAGTGAAGACCCTCTCTAAGCATGTGTTTATGAACCATGAAGTCTTCTGAATGTGTACAGAAAGGTTCGCATTTGCAAACTTCCCCAGTAGCTCCATTTATCCCGAGAGGGAGTAGAACTGAAAGGAAGGCTGGGAAGAGAAGAGGGTAACTGAGTTTAATACCCTTGTTTCAGAGAGAAAGCCCGGCTGCCATTTATCCAGCGAGAAGCAGCTGGGTGGTGTGTCTATAGTAGTTACACACCCAGACTTGAGGCTTGTGGGGCTCCTGCGCTACCCCTGCAAGCTGAACCCAGAGGACGTCCGTCAACCTGGTGTCAGTCTGTGACCAAAGACCTCCTGGATTCAGGTCCAGAGCACCTGTAGTATTTGTTGATGGCATTTTTTAAAGAGAAATCAGAGGAAACACCGTCTGACATAGTATCTATTATCTTGGTTGGGTCAGGATGGTTCTTTCTCCATTTTGTGGAGATCATTAATCTTTTTAAAAATGTTGACTAGTTTTTTCTTAAAGGATATTGCCTTTTGCTTTCTAATGTGGCTTTTACTAATCCCCCTCCCTTCTTAGGGTTTCTGCCCACATGTGTGTCTTGATCTGGGAGTGGAACCACAATCAAATCCCTGCAGCAGCATGAGTTTGCATCAAGCCCCTTTTCACAACCTTTCAGCCAAGCCCAGCCTGATGCCTCTTCCCCAAACCATCCCCCGCCTCCTGGGTTTGTGTTTGCCTCTGAGATGCCCAGTGTGACCTTCTATAGTACTTTGTACAGGAAGTTGTGATTACCACATGGAAAGTGGGGAAGGGAGAGTGATGAGAGTATGAAATGGATTTTCATATGATCGTGATCCTACAGTCTTTTGAAAGGAGCCTCCTTCCTAGAAGTAGGCAGAGCATCCAGAACTAGAACCTGAAAATGCTCAGGTGTCAATGCGGTTAGTTGTAAAGGGCAGAGAAGGAACTTAGAGATCAAAAATCCCAGGGTTATCAGGGACACAAAGGTCAGGCTATGTGAGCTCCCATCTGTTGCTCAACATTCATCTCGTATCCTCTCAAAAGAGGCTGCAAGCCTCTGCTAGCATACCTCTGGTGATGTGGAGCTCACTACCTCTCTAAGCATCTCTTTCCCACTCTACCTGCACCTTAGGCTCTTCCTCCTTGCTCCTAGTGAGTACGGCTAATAGAACATTTGATGGCATCCTCCAGTTAGATACTGGGAATTTTGTGGGCAAAACAGTGGCCACAGGGACTGTTGAGCCCCAGGAACTCATTTAGCTTGATGAAAGGACTAATGTAAGCGCAGGGTATTCATTAAATGGGGACACAGAGGGAGCTTTCCTGCCTTGAGTGTTGTTTATCCCCAGGCCTCCACCCATCTCCCCCAGTTCAGCTCTGAGTCTGTGTCTTCCCAGTTGCCCAGTGCCCTCCCATCCCTTCCTTTGGCCCTAACTGGGATTCTGTGGTGTGGGCAACTCTGGGCCTCTCTCCACTCTTCCCTCTCACTCCCCAAATCCACTGGTGTCATTTTTCTTTGCTGCTCAAGTCGTGAGCACGGTGTTGACTTATTCATGCAGTCAAATGACAAAGACTGAATGAGCAGCCGCCATGTGCCAACACTGTGTCAGGTGCTGGGAGCACAAGGGTGCCAGGGTTCCTGCCTTCCAGGTGTACACAGATTACTGGCAGAGTTGGAAGACTGACAGGGCAGCAAGATTACAGTGGTGTCTGGGCAACAGACCCATGGGTGCCACATGACCCAGCCTTTTGTGGCATTTCCCATTATGTGGTCCAGCAGCCAAAATTAAACGCAAGAGCAAGGTCAATCTCTACTTATGTTCATGAAAAGGGGAGCAGGTGATCCCATTCATAACCCCCTGCCACCAGTGTCTCCATCTCTTACACTTTCTGGAAAACTCCTCACACATCATGGCATGCCCCCTGTGCTCTGGATCTCTCACTCATGGCTCTTACCTTAAAACAGGTCCTAGCACTTCTTTGTCCTTTCCCCCAAAAGTCCATGCCTCACAGCTGCCTGCCAAGGGGCTCCTGGACTCCTGCTTCCCTCTGCAGGTTGAGACAGGGGTTATAGGATACTCTAAGTCAGAGGGTCACGGTGCAGGAGATGGCGCCCACTGTTTGGCATGACTGCTTTCTCACACAAGAAATCCTTGACACATGAAATTCTCCACATTGTTACAGTTCAGTTCAGTTCATTTTAGTTCAGTCACTCAGTTGTGTCCAACTCTTTGCGACCCCATGAATCGCAGCACGCCAGGCCTCCCTGTCCATCACCAACTCCCGGAGTTCACTCAAACTCATGTCCATCGAGTCAGTGATGCCATCCAGCCATCTCATCCTCTGCCGTCCCTTTCTCCTCCTGCCCCCAATCCCTCCCAGCATCAGAGTCTTTTCCAATGAGTCAACTCTTCGCATGAGGTGGCCAAAGTACTGGAGTTTCAGCTTTAGCATCATTCCTTCCAAAGAAATCCCAGGGCTGATCTCCTTCAGAATGGACTGGTTGGATCTCCTTGCAGTCCAAGGGACTCTCAAGAGTCTTCTCCAACACCACAGTTCAAAAGCATCAATTCTTCGGCGCTCAGCTTTCTTCACAGTCCAACTCTTACATCCATACATGACCACTGGAAAAACCATAGCCTTGACTAGACAGACCTTTGTTGGCAAAGTAATGTCTCTGCTTTTGAAAATGCTATCTAGGTTGGTCATAACTTTTCTTCCAAGGAGTAAGCGTTGTTACAGAGGGATGCACAAGTCTGGTGATGACAGAGGAGGGATATCTAATTTCAGATGGGGTTCAGAGAAGGCTTCCTCCAGCCCTGAGCTGAGCCGTTATGGAGGAGCAGAGAGTGGGAAGGAAGAAAGAGAGCAAGGAGCAGGGAGGGGGCCTAAAGATAGAGCCATGCTGACTTTGGGCTCATTTTGGGAAACACAGGACTGGGCCATTTGTTTGCTCATCTTCAGACATTGTTGACTAGAAAGACTGGATGTGGATCAAATCAGGCTCTTCCCGTGAAGGCAATCCCACAGACTTGAGGCAGGCAGCTGTTCTCTGCACTTCATACATTTTCCAGTTCCTTCTCTTTTGGTACCAAGTGACTGCAACTGCAGGCTTCAGACTCCCCCACTAAATAGGTAGGTCAAGGGTAGTCAGCTCTACCCCATTTGCCTCACCCAGACTCTCTGCCTGGGGTCTTCCCCCTGACTTGGTGACTCCCTAGAATATGAAGATGCCAGGTTGGATTTTATTTTTATGTATTTATTAAAGTATAGTTGATTTAAAATATTGTGTTTAGGTCTTTAGCAAAGTGATTCAGATATATATATATATATATATATATACATACATACACACACACACACACACACACACATTTCCAGTTATTCTCTGTTATAGGTCTTTGTAAGATTCAATATAGTTCCCTGTACTGTACACGAAATCTTTGTTGCATATCTATTTTATGCTTACTATTTTGTATCTGTTAATTTTGTATCTCACACTGCTAACTTATCCCCCTCCCTTTCCATGTTGGTAACCATAAGTTTGTTTTCTTCTCATTCAGTTTTGGCTGCTCTGGGTCTTTGTTGCTGCACGCGGGCTTTCTCTAGTCACAGCGAGCAGTGGGTGCTCCTCGTTGTATACAGGCTTCTCACTGCAGTGGCTTCTCCTGTCGTGGAGCACATGCTCTAGGTGGACGGGCTCAGTAGTTGTGGCACACGAATTTTGTTGCCCTATGGCATGTGGAATCTTCCCAGACCAGGGATGGGATCAAACCTGTGTCCCCTGCATTGGCAGGATGATTCTTGCCCACTGTACCATCAGGAAAGTCCCGTAAGTTTGTTTTCTATGTCTGTGAGTCTTCTTCTGTTTTGTATGTATATTCATTGGTATTATTTTTCAGATTCCAAATATAAATAATATATTTGCCTTTCTCTGCCTGACTTACTTCACTTAGTATGATAATCTCTAAGTCTGTCCATGTTGCTGCAAATGGCAATATTTTGTTCTTTTTAATGGCTGAGTAATATTCCATACCACATCTTCTTTATCTGTTCATCTATTGATGGACATTTAGGTAGATTCCTTGCTTTGGCTACTGTAAATAGTATTGCTATGAACACTGGGGTGCGTGTATCTTTTCAAATTAGAGCTTCATCTTTCCTAGGAGTGGGATTGCTGGATCATATGGTAGTTCTAGTTTTAGTTTTTTAAGGAACTTCCATACTGTTTTTCATAGTGGCTGCACCAACTTAACATTCCCAACAACTTAACACTCCCTCACTAGCATTTATCATTTGTAGACTTTTTGACGATGGCCATTCTGACTGGTGTGAGGTGTTGCTTGCTTCATTGTGGTTTTTATTTGCATTTCTCTAATAATTAGAGAAATTAATTATCTCTTCATTGCCAGCTGGTCATTTGCATGTCTTCCTTTAAGAACTATCTAAGTCTTCTACCCATTCTTTGACTAGATTGTTTGTTTTTGATACTGAGTTGTATGAGCTCTGGGTGTATGTGTGTGTATATATATGTGTGTGTGTACTGCTCATATCACACAGAGTGTGGTATATTAGCTCTCCAAGGATTGAACTTGAGCCCCCTGCATCAGAAGCACAAAGGTTTAACTACTGGACTGCCAGGGAAGTCCCTATATATTTTGGATATTAACCCCTTGTTGCCTGTAATATTTACAAACATTTTTTCTCATTCCTTAGGTTGTCTTTCTGTCTTGTTTATGGTTTCCTTTGCTATGCAAAAGCTTTTAAGTTTAATTAGGTCCCATTCATTAGGTTTTAAAGTATATTAATCCATAACTGAATCTACTCACTTTAGATTGGCAATCATATAGGCTGAAACACATTCTAAGAGATCTACATTTTTTTACTCCTCTCCCCACATTCTGTGTTTTTGATGTTCTACTTCTTCATGTTTATCCTTTTGCTACTGTTGTGGTTATCATAGCTTGTACAGTTTTGATTACATTTTAACATATGTACTGGCTTATTTAAGTGATCTTCAGTCCTTTATGGGACTTCCCCAGTGACTCACAGAGTCGGACACGACTGAAGTGACTTAGCAGCAGCAGCAGCAGCCAGTGGCTCAGTGGTAAAGAGTCCACCTGCAATACAGGAGAAGCAGAGACACAGATTTGACCCCTGGGTCAGGAAAATCCCATGGAGAGGGAAATGGTAACCCACTCTTGTGTTTTTGCCTGGAAAATCCCATGCACAGAGGAGCCTGGCGGGCTACAGTCCACAGGGGTCATAAAAGAGACACAAACGAGCGACTAAATAACAACAATCCTTTATATTAATTTGCCTTTCCTATTGTGATTTTCCCTTTCCTATAGATTCTTATTTCTTTTCTAACTAGAAAAGATCTTTCAATATTTCTTGTAGGGTAGATGTAGTATTGTCGTATTCTTTTAGTTTTTGCTTGTCTGAGAAATTCTTTCTCTCTCTGACTATTCTAAATGATCATCTTGCTGGGTAGAGTATCCCAGGTTACCTGTTTCCCTCTCAAGACTTTGAATATAACATGCCACTCCCTCTGGCCTGCAAGTTTGTATAGAGAAGTCAGCTGATTTTCTTTTTTTTTTTTTAGGTTCCAGTTTTTTCCCAAGAGAAAAACTGACTCTCTTTTCTCTTGTTGCGTTTAGAGTCTTCTCCTTAATTTTTGCCATTTTAATTGGGAGTAGTTCCTCTACTTTTTCATTGTACTTAACTTCCTCTGTCTCTTTGAGTTTAGGAGCACTGGTTACCTACTGTGGTCTTGAAGAGCTGTTTTCATGTGGGACCATCCCCGTGTAGATGGTGAGTCCAGTATTATTGGTGCAAGGGCTGTTGGGTATGGATGCCAGCCGGGTCTCTTCTCAGAGTGTGCTGGCCATCACCACCCTTGGCGGCAGGTGTGATTGGCATTGTGGTCACCAGAGCCTGCAATGGATGTTGGGCAGGGCCTCCTCTTTCCCTTGTGGCTATTGTAGCCCTGTCAGGGGTGGGGGTCTGCTCCCAAGTTATTGGAGTAGAAGCCATGAGGCTCTGTTGCCATTGAATGCATGCTCTGTCTGAACAGAGACAGTCACTGAAGCAGGTGAGCCTTGTGTGGTCACAGAACCCATATGCCACCTGTGCAGCATCCATGGTTCTGCCCAGAAGCAGACCAAGGTCATGTCCATTTCTCCATTGTGTTTGTCTGAACCTAGTGCTAGGCTGTGGTGTGGACAGGTTGGTGCTGGGGGTTGAGGTGCTGTGGCTGCAGGAATTGAGGTGGTAGATGCTGCTGCCCCCTTGGCAGGTTTCTCCCGGGACATGTGTGCCCCAGGTGTGACTTCAAGCTGAGGTGTGGGGTGGGAGACGCTGAACCACTGCAAACACCCCCCAGGGGCTGTCCACCTGAGGCAGTCTCTGTGGCCCCACCTGGTATGAGCTCTGACAAAGCTGGATGTAGCCAGACCCGCACCCACCATGTGCAGGCCAAGAAAGCCTGCCCCTGCCATGAGCGTGCTGACAGGCTCCAAGGTTCAGACTAGACCACACCCCAGGCCCTCCAGGCTGTCTCCATGTAGCTAAACTGAGTCCTCCAGGGCCCATTTGCCTGAGATTCAGCACCTAGCAGCTGCATTTACTAGCAGCCCAGTCTGGCAGGCGTTCTGGATGGGCTGAGGCTGTTGGCACCAGTCCGTCTTCACACTGACTGTGAGCAAGCCAGCATACACCCCAGCCCCTCTATCTGTCCCACTGGACCTCCCAACAGGCAAGGGGGCTCCCCAGGGCCAGAGCCTGCCCATGTGGAGCCTCTCTCTTTTATAGATCCCTCCCAGGGGATTTGGCCCCATTCTGATATCTTTTTTTTTTCTTCCCTACCTGGTTACGTGGAGATCTTTCTTGCAGCTTTGTTTGTATGAGAGTTCTTCTGCCAGGCTCCAGTGTGTTTTCTCCGAGAATCGTTCCACATGTACATTTTTTTAAAATGTGTTTATGGGGAGAAGTGAGCTCCACATCCTCCTACTCCACTATCTTGATCCCTCCTCCCCAACTTGAGTTCCAGCTAGGCCTTGAATTACAGACTCTGGTCCAACTCCTTTCTGTTACGAAGGATGCAAGTATGGTTAGAGGTGGGATGTAAGTTGCTCTGGGTCACATGGCAAGTTGGTTGGCTGTGCGGGGCAAGACTGAGAATCCTAGTAGCCCAAACCCCAGTGAGAACAAAGTCCTTAGCTCATACTTACCCACAGAGCTCAGGGAATTTCCTCAGCCCTAGAAAGTGGTAGCTCCCTTTATTTATAGTAGTAATAGCCACCATGGACCACCACTGGAATTCTGGTCCATGAATTGGGACCTGAGACTATGATACTTACGTTATTTCACTTAGTCCTCACAGCGGCCAGCAGATGGGTGTAATTGGGAGGCTCAGAGAGGTCAAGTATGTTCCCCCAGGGCTACACAGCTGTGGTCTCTCTCACCAGGGGTTGGGATTCTTATCGCGTCCTCCAGGCTGCATCCCTAACCCCTAGTCTGGATCCTAGGTTACCCCTCTGTGTGCACCCACAGCTCCCTCTCAGAGCACCCATGGCAGTAAGGCTGCCTCAGTGTGAGGATTTCCGCTGAAGTGGGGACTGGCTCATGCTCTTCACCACTGTGACCCCAGCATCTAACACACAGCGGGCGCTTGGTAAATATCCATGACACAGAAAGATGAACAGTGTCACGCTGGGCAATCGGCTTGGATGCCCCTCCTCCAAAGCCCATGCTGTCTGTACAGAACTGTTCCTCCATCCGTCCCCCTCCAGTGAGCAGGAGGCAGCCCCAGCAGAGGCTCACAACTCTGACATCATCCCTGGCAACAGCAGATGCCCCCTTGGTTTGAGGAGGTTCCTAAACTTTGCAGAGCACCCCACCTGTCAAGATGGCCAAGGTCTTGCTCTTCCTGCCAAGTGGTGTCCCTACAACCTTGAGCCACACTTATGTCTTGGAAAGCACAGAGGCAGGTGGGCCACTGGGCTCCCACAGGGATTCGAGTCTGGAGGGAAGGGAATATAGATATGGCCTTGCTCCCAGCAGATGAGCTTCCCTGATTTTGCCATAGGATTGGCTTGGCACTGCAGAGCAAGCTGGGCTGTAACAACAGGGCAGTGTCATCAGGGAGCCTGGGCTTCTGCTCAGAGACAGGGGCCAGGAAGCCCTGAAGAATGCAGAGCTGAAGCAGGTAATGCCCCCAACTGAAGGACTTGGAGAGAAAAAGCAAAGGGTAGTTCAGAGGAAAGCCAAGGAAGAAGATGCAGAAAGAGGGCAGTGGGCAAATGGGCTGCAGGGTTAGGGCTTCCAGAGTGGACGCTGGCGTGCTGCTCCGACTCCCCCTGGGGCAGCCTGTGTAGTGACTTGATGGGAAAAGGGCTGAAGGCCCTACCACCAGGCTCCAACCAGGGCTCCTCTGCGAGCTGGTTCCAGCTCCAGAGCTCTGTGCGGAACTGGCTGAGGCTTTCCCATAACTGCCTGAAAGCCCAGCTTTTCCCTGTCTGGTCCTGGTCTGGCTGTCTCCCACAGAACCCTCCCCAGAGAGCCTCTGGCACATAAGTCTCCACCTCAGCGCCTGCTTCCTGCAGGGTGGTGGTGGAGGGGGGAGCAGCAGAAGCCCTGTAGAGAGAGGTGGGGAGCAGTGTTAGATTGCAGCACACAGGCGTTTGGACACAGGATGAAACAGTGGGAGCCACAAATGGGAAGTTTCAAAGCACATGGGGTTACAGGAGGTCCCGGGAGTACCTGGGGAAGAAGGCTGGGCCTGGGGAAGAAGGCTGGGCCTGGGAAGGCAGGCGGGAGAGGAGAGGTCATAGGGGCACCCAGAGGGATGCTGGAAGGGAGGGGAGTTGTCACAGCTTTCTGGATTAAAGATAAGGTTAGTTTTTCTGAAAGGTGGGACGAGATGGACCCAAAACCTGTGAAGTTTTCTGTCCGAGACTGTGAACAAGGACTTACATATTTCAAAGCATGTTTTCACTTAGACTTGGAAGATTATAGACATCTCTGCCACTTTATGGCTCAGATCGTTGCCAACAAAAGAGGATTACCCACATCTCTGACAGCATAACTTCCATCAAAGAAATTCTACACACACCTAGCAGGAGCTCTTAGCTCAGCTTTGTGTTTTGGAGAAAGGCATACTCTGTGCTGTGGGAAGTGCCAGGCCCAGGCTGAATGAGGGTTAGAGGGCTGGAGTTTCCTGGCTGCCTGGGATGTGAGAGGAGGCTTTCCTGAGAGACGGCAGGATGCTGTAATGGCGGGCGGGGTGGGACACTGGGTTCTTCCCAGGGCAGCTTGGTATGATTCTTGTCTTTCCTTTTGTTGATGTGGTCTGTCACATTGATTTTGCATTTGTTGAACCATTCTTGCAACCCTGGTACGAATCCAGCTAGATCATGGATTGATCCCTTTTATGTATTGATGGCTTGGTTTACTCATATTTTGTAGAGAATTTTTCATCCATATTCATCAAAGATATTGACCTGTGATTTTATTTGTAGTGTCTCTTACCTGGTTTTGTATCAGGGTGATGGTGGCTTCATAGAATAACTTTGGGAGTGTTCCCTCCTCTTTTAATCATTTGGAAGAGTTTGAGAAGGATCTGTGTAAGTCCTTCGTATGTTTGGTAGACTTCCCCAGTGAAGCCATCTGGTCCTGGACTTTTGTTTGCAGGGTTTTTTTAAAATCACAGATTCAATTTCACTTCTGGCAATCCATCTGTTCAAATTATCTGTTTCTTTTTGACTTGCTTTTGGCACCCAGAGGGTCTCCACACTGGGGCCAGAAACGCCCCAGGCTCCATGTTTCATGATACTGCTCAGGCCTGTGTACAGGAAGTGAGGCTCCGGGGAGGACTGGAACAAATCCCATCAGGGAAGGGGGCACTGGAGATGGCAGCTGGCCTCTAAGTCACTGAGTATGTGGGGTGCTCAACATAGCTGCAGGGTCTGCATGGAGCAGACAGGTCTCCCTCAGAATGGGGGTACACCTGGAGACACCCTGGGAGCCGAGCCAGCCCCAGTTAAAGAAGCCTTCACGGCAGAAGGGTTTCTGATCTTTGCAGGCACTTCAGGGGGTAACCGGTCCACTCAATGTGTCCTGAGACACCTCCATTGGGCTCCCAGGTTGGGGGCTCAAGGCTGAGGCCACCCATCCAGGGTGAGACCCATGGGGGTGTGGGTCCACCTCTAGAGCAGCTCTGATTTGGAGGCCCTTTGGGAACTAGTCACATAAGCTGAAAGCTCAGATGAGATTTTAGCTGCCATAACTAAATCAGTAGGCTATAAGCAGAGGGGCGGGGGCTCAGGGAAGGCAATTGGATCTCTCTGGATTTTAAATACCAATCCAGCCCCCCCAGTTTGTCTGTATTCTTTTGCCTATCCCAATTTTGTTTTTTTTTTTTTCAGTTCAGTCACTCAGTCACGTCCAACTCTTTGTGACCCCACGAACTGCAGCGCACCAGGCCTCCCTGTCCATCAACAGCTCTCAGTTTATCCAAACTCATGTCCATTGAGTGGGTGATGCCATCCAACCATCTCATCCTCTGTCGTCCCATTCTCCTCCTGCCCTCAATCTTTCCCAGCATCAGGGTCTTTTCAAATGAGTCAGCTCTTTGCATCAGGTGGCCAAAGTACTAGAGTTTCAGCTTCAGCATCAGTCCTTCCAATGAACACCCAGGACTGATCTCCTTTCAGTCCAAGGGACTCTCAAGAGTCTTCTCCAACACCACAGTTCAAAAGCATCAATTTTTCGGTGCTCAGCTTTCTTCACAGTCCAACTCTCACATCCATACATGACTACTGGAAAAACCATAGCCTTGACTAGACAGACCTTAGTTGACAAAGTAATGTCTCTGCTTTTTAATATGCTGTCTAGGTTGGTCTTAACTTTCCTTCCAAGGAGTAAGCGTCTTTTAATTTCATGGCTGCAATCACCATTTGCAGTGATTTTGGAGCCCCAAAATAAAGTCTGCTACTGTTTCCACTGTTTCCCCATCTATTTGCCATGAAGTGATGGGACTGGATGCCATGATCTTAGTTTTCTGAATGTTGAGCTTTAAGCCAAACTTTTCACTCTTCTCTTTCACTTTCAACAAGAGGCTCTTTAATTCTTCAGTTTCTGCTATAAGGGTGGTGCCATTTGCATATCTGAGGTTATTGATATTTCTCCCAGCAATCTTTGATTTCAGCTTGTGCTTCATCCAGCCCAGCGTTTCTCATGATGTACTCTGCATAGAAGTTAAATAAGCAAGGTGACAATATACAGCCTTGACGTATTCCTTTTCCTATTTGGAACCAGTCTGTTGTTCCATGTCCAGTTCTAACTGTTGCTTCCTGACCTGCATACAGGTTTCTCAAGAGGCAGGTCAGGTGGTCTGGTATTCCCATCTCTTTCAGAATTTTCCACAGTTCATTCTGGGGGTGGGCGCATGCTAACAGTACTTTTTGAGTGAGTTTCAGTTTGGATGGTCATAAACCCAAGGTTGGTGACTGAGTGGAGGTCTGGGGTTTCTGCATTTGATTTTAACTTCCTGCCGTGAGCACACCAACGAATGCAGACAAACATGTTACTCCCAACAGAGCCAGGGCAGGGTGCTGCTCAGAGATTGAGGCTCGTCCCTTTACCCCCTTGTTTTCACAGATGAAAAAATTGAGCCAAGGTGGAAGGGGTTTACCCAGGGACCCCCAATCTCCTGGACACATCTAGGCCTCTGCAGAGTGGTATGCTAAAAAAAAATATTGGATGGCCTACAAGCAAGCATCTGATCATGCACTGGGTTTAGGAATGACACTTAATGTACCCCAAATGGCTCATTTATTATTTTTAAGATGTGTTAAAAAAATAAAAATAAAAATGTTTTAAGTAGCAACTCTTAAGATTTCCCCTGCATTTATGTTTTATTTCTCAGCCTTACACATCTCTTTGCTTCCAACAACACTGTTTAGAGAGAGTTCTTGTTATCTATGTCTATAAATGAGGAAAGAGGTGATCCTGCTTGTCCAAGATGGCCCAGGGGGTTGGGGGAAGAACACAGGCTCACAGCCAGGCCTGATTCAGGCGAGAGGTTCTCTCTATGGTACTACTTGCTTGGAAATCTCTGCTTGCCCTGCCAGACTCCATGTTCAGCCCAACCTTGGGTCTCCATCCGGAGATCAGGTATGATGATGAGTAGAAACCTAGCTGCACTTGCCCCCTAAGCCGGGAGCCCCCCTGCACCAGCATGCACACTGTGCCTTGATGAGATGTTATGGAAAGGGGGGTGCTATAGTTAGGTTCTGACACATACAAAAATAAATCTCTTTAATAAGCCTGCAAGTCTCCCAAAGGCCATTGTCATTTATGTACACACAAAAGATGACAGTATCAGAAGTGAAAGCAGAGTCTGGAGATGCTATTATTAGGTTTTTTATTTGGAAAACTAGGGCATCCATAGGGAAAGTAGAAAACCCAGAGCCTGTTTACCCAAGATTATTTTCTTATGGATGACAGTAACCAGAGCCAGCAGTGAACTGTAAGGTGGTCAGGATGATGCTTGCCTGTAATTGGAGGGAAGGTGTGTGGCTAGAATTTTACAGCCTTTACTGTGTGTTTCACTATGGAAAAGATACAAGTAAATACAGAAGATTAAAGAGCATCTTAATCCTACTACCCAGAAAGGTTCTCTTTTTGGACTTCATTTCCAATCATACCTACAGGCCTATGCTCCACTCACAAGGCAAATTAAACAGCACAGTGATTTTTGCGCTGCATTGATCATTTGTTGTTATTTAGTCGCTAAGTCATGTCCAACTCCTTTGTGATCCCTTGGGACTGTGGCCCACCAGGTTCCTCTGTTCATGGGATTTCCCAGGAAAGAATACTGGGGTGGGTTGCCTTGCTTATAACAGGATCCCAGTCAGGTACAAGCCTTCCAGGATTTGTCAAAGAGTTGCTCATGGAAAAACTCAGGAGCACACGATGGCTTTGTTGTTCTGGCTGGGTTTCCTGTTGTTATTTTGCTGTTCACCATGGAGTTGTAAGGTCCAGGTTATTCAAGATAGAGAAGGGGGAAGCTCCTGCTTAGGTAATCGCAAAGGTAAACAAGATTTTGTTTGGCTTGTGCCCATTTTGATCAGTTTATTGCTTTTTCCTTGCAATGATAAAGTCCACTCAAGCTATAGAAACATTTTAACTACTGAAACTACTTCAGGAAAAATACTTTGCTATTATGAGTCTAAAATCCTCTAGTGTTTCATTCACTTTTCCCCATTAAAATAATTGTTTTTTAATGTGTTTGAAACATGATTTTTTTAGGCATTGAACTAAGGAAACACAGAACAGGCTCTGTCTCAATATATTTACATACCATATATGTAATTTAAAAAATAAAATTAGGATCATTAATACATATAATTTTATATTTTGCATTCTTAATAGCATATTATAAGCATTTTTCAAGGCATTATTTTTCAAAGAAAAATTTGTAATGCCTAAAGTATTCCATTATACAGCTATAACACACATTACTTATCCACTCTGCTATTCAGCATTTTGTTACTGCCAATTTTTTTCTATTATAAAAAAGGTTGTGATAAACAATGACTCTGTCCACATCTCTTGTTATTTTCTTACAATAAATTTTAGAATCTGAATTACATTCATGAATCTTAGTGTGTGTGATCACACACATAATACAATGCTTGGCACACAGCAGGCATTCAATATTCAGTGGCTCTAACTAGGAAGTCAAGTACCTAACAGAACAGTCTTGTTCTGTCAGAGCTGAGAGTTAGAGAGACATGTGCGCCATTTTATCAGGGGACGACATAGCCAGATACTTAGGGGTAAGCAGATGAGAACTGATGGGGGCAGTTTTGCTCCCAGAAGCAGACAGGCCTGCCAATACCTAGAATGAAATGATTCTCTGTTTTGAGTCCAATACAACCTTCTTCAGACATTCTCCCCCTTAGGCCCTAGAGACCCACTTGTAAGCCCGCTTAGATAGTCATGTGGGGAGGGAGACTCTGAATGACACTGATCACACTTTTGATTCAGGTCCTTCAGGAAACTGATTAGAGAGCAAACAGCATAAATCACTGTGTTCTCAAAGATTATTTATTAACTATTCTCACTCATGGTAGGAAAAAAAAAAAAAGTAAATGAAACTGATATAAGATGAAAGCCAACATTTCTTCCCCAAATACCTCAGCTGGATTATACAGAACGGACCACTATGGGCTTCACGTTTACAGCTCACTTACAGAACTCAGAAAGCAGAAATCAAGAAATGACAGCCTAATTTTCTTCTAAGGTATGGGGTCTCACCTGGTGCAATAAAGTCATGAGGATGATTCTTCTGAATGAAAGGTTAGAATGCTTATAAGTCTAAGAGTGACATCCCTGCCAAGTCACAAGGTTACATTCAGGTACCGCTGGGCTAGCTCCCTTCGGAATGAGTCTTCCCAATCTAGACAATCCTGTCCTTGGGGCTGGCCAATCACTGTTCCTTGACGGCAGATTTGATCTCTGAGCAGAATCTGATCACCTGGAGCTGGCTTGGATGATTAAGGAATAATGAGGTTCTGTGATGCAGTTGGGAGATGAATGCTGTGAAGGCTCAAATAATGAGACCAGGTTTCTTATGTGGCCACAGTTGGTGGTGACCTTTACACCTGCACCAGGCGCCATGAGCACTGTGAGAATAACCACACGGCCTCCCAAGAGCGTGTGTGAGGGCTAGCATTCCTTTGGATGCTTAAACTCTGGGATGGTTGTTAAAACCCTGGCTCACGCATTTAAAGCTCACTAGGAGCTACCCCAGTACTGTTTGTTCTGTCTCGCCTGTCAATTTAAAGTAAATTTATATTTGGTCTATGAAAGCCCAGTTCTTAAAAGGATTTCCAGCCTTTGGGGGCTGAAGGCAAGGGGCACCGTTTTGTTTTCTTCCTTCTTTTCAAACGTTTGCTTCCTAGCCCACTCGAAGAGGTCTGTGTGTGTGTTCTTCACAACGTCTGGCTCCTGGAGGCAAAAGGTCCAGAGCACCAGTGGGGTGCAGGCCAGGCACCCCCGGGCGGCCTCAGACAGCACCCCTGGGTGGGGGAGCCGCAGCACCTGATCACAAGGACGTCCTGCAGTGTCTCTCTAGGAGTCCAAATGCTGTCCCAGGCCTGCACGAGAGGCGCCCAGATTCTGAGCCCGAGGGCACGGCGGCCGGGGCGGGGCCTAGGCCTCTGGGATCGGGGTGTTGCAGTTCCCGTGGTAGATCTTGACGTGGCCCTCGCACCGGAAGTAGGCGTCGAAGACGTCGCTGTAGCCATGATCCCTCCACCAGGTGCAAAGCTGCCGGTTCCAGGTACAGTCCAGCACGTGGAAGAGCTCAGGGTGTTCCATGCCGATCATGGTGAAGAAGTCCTGGTCCCCGAGGTGACCCCGGAAGTGGTACTTGTCGGCCAGCTGCTGCACCTGCGCCGGCTCCAGCAGGCGGTCGTACAGCGGGGACTGGCGCATGGCCTCCAAGTTCAGCAGCATCACCCCGCTGTTGAAGCCTGGGAGCCCCTCGGGGGGAGGGCTCCCGACCCGCGTCTTGGGGTTATCATGGCGGAACTGCCAGAATGTGTGCCTAGGAGGGGGAAGAGAACAGATTTAGCCTGATGTGCATGTGAGAAACAGCCTGCGAGCTCATTTCCCTGGGTCTTCACAAACACCCCAGAGGGAGGGTCCACTGCCACTGCGGTTTTACAGCCACCAGACCTGAGACAGTCTGAGGTTCAGAACCTGCCTCACGCCCCCAGTAGGAGGTAGAGCCGGGCCAAGTCGTCTCCTGAGTCTCAGCCTCACTGTTCTTCCCAGAACCCTGTGATGACTTGTCTCCATCCATTACGTCTGTACAGACTTAGGGAGCACCAGGCACTGCACCCTAGAGACAGGTGCTCTCAGAGACAATACGTCAACCTCATACTGCACAGAGGTCAGGGACCTGCCCAAAGCCATACAGCCAGCAAGCAGCACAAGCAGGGACTCAACCCAGGCCTCCTCTGCCAGTGTCCACTTTTGAGGACAGCAGCAATCCAGGTGGAACCTTCCACCCCTGTTTTTGTTTGTGATTGTGAAAATGAGAGGAGAGAGAGAACTGGGGGAGCAATTCTGAATGGTGATCAGGTATAGACAGAGTTCAACATAGGCTGAATCAAAATCATTTTTTGCTTTAGAACAAACCTCTTTATTAAGGTTAAACATAGGCTGAATCAAAATCATTTTTTGCTTTAGAACAAACCTCTTTATTAAGGGCATACGCATGAGCCAGAGTGAAAGCAGCTGTCAGACAGCCGGGTGGTGGTGGTTTAGTCGCTCATTGTGTCCGACTGTGACCCCATGGACTGTAGCCCACCAGGCTCCTCCGTCCATGGGATTTTTCCCAGGCAAGAATACTGGCGTGGGTAGCCATTTCCTCCTCCAGGGGATCTTCACAACTCAGGGATCAAACCCACATCTCCTACATTGCTGGTGGATTCTTTACCCCTCAGCCACCTGGGAAGCCCAGGACAGCCAGGTGGAATTATGGCAATTTTAGAGAGCAGCATGACTCAATCTCAGTCTCTCTCTAGGCAGATTTAGAAATCCAGTCTAGGTATACAGCTCATGGGATATTAGAACCAAGGGGCCAAATGCTTCCATCTGGAGAAGGGAAGTCAGACCCAGAAACCTCTCTGTGGGTGATGGGGTGAGAGCACTACCCACTCTTTTCTCCGGCCTCTTTAATATCAAGTTCCAGCATGGCGTGGGGACAGGAAGGACCAGAGAGCCCCAGGCTCCACACCCACAGAGATGCAGGCAGAGCAGCCAGACCTGCAACCTGGAGGAAGGAGGAGAGACGGATGGTCCTGTGTCATGGGCAAGAGCAGGAGTGGACCTTGCTTTGCTTTACCAGCTTTGCCTCTTCCCTAGAGCCTGTAGGGTGGAATGCATCAGGGCAAGGCCACCCTCTGGCCTCCCTTTTAGCAGCTCCCCCGACCAGTCAGAGGGAGGAACTGGGCGGTGAGGTGGACAGTGCAGTGGAAAGAAAGCCAGAGGCCTGGCCTGGGGTGGGCCTCCCTGATCCATTTTCCAGTTCAACACAATTCTCCAAGTCTGGGAATAGAGAAAGCTTCCTTGAGGTCTCACATATCAAAAGGGGCCGAGACTTTGCTCCTGGCCAGGGCAAAGCATTCCGTTTGGACATTCTTACAAGGGGAGTACACAAGTTCATTGTCTGAATTTCACTGTAGTTGAACTGTGAGTAGAACAGAGCTCTGGCGCCTGCTTGGTGATAACAACCTTGGCAAAAATAAGCTTCCAAAGCAAACAGAGATGCTAGATCTTTCTAGCCACTAAAGCCTGCAGTAATAGTATCATAGCGAGGTTAGAATGCAGTTTGACAACTGTGAGTTCATTTTACCATATTTCCTCCAAATGGTTAATTTCAGGAACCCTCCAATCAGGAGAGGGTTTGGGTTTGTTTTGCTGTTCTAGCTGGAAATGTTATTACCCCATGCTCAGTAACTTGTAGAGCAAGAAGACAAAGGATGTGGAAGATCTGAACAAAGCAATCAAGCAACTTGACCTAGTTGACATTTGTGGAACTCTCTACCCAGCAACAGCAGAACACATATTGTTTTCTCCTGCAAATGGAGCATTCACCAAAATAAACCATATGATGGATGACAAAACAAGTCTCAATACGTTGAAAAAGGTTAAAAGTCATATAGAGAATGTTCCCTAACCAAAATGGAATTGCACTTGAAATTAAAAAAACTAGAGAAAATTTCTAAATATTTGGAAATTAAGCAGCACACCTTTAAACAATCCATTGGTCAAAGAAGAAATCGTAAGGAAAATCAAAGCATTGTAAATTCAATGAATAGTCATTACCTTTTCATTTTCAAAAGCAGGGTGACCAGCTGTCCATGTCCTGAGAAACCCTGAGTCCTAGTCTCAGGCAAACCAGGATGTTTGGTCATCCATTGAAACATTTGGGTTCCAAATATAACTTACATGTCACTTTGGGTATAGGGCTTTTCTCTCCCTCTGTCTTTTTTAAGGGGAGGGTTGTTATCTTGCCAAGATGTAAGATTTACCCCCCAGAGAAGAGACACCTGGAGGTAGGGAGAAGGTGGCAGTGGAGAGGCGGGGCCAGTGCTCGTGCAGCCCCTGGACGCCTCATACCCCATCAAGCTCACTGCTCCCCTGTCCTTCCCCCACAGTTCTGTCCTCCACTCCCACAGGACAGGGCAGGGGAACGTGGCTCGGGCTGGTGGTGTGAGCATGAGGGTCACCTCTGTGGCCCTCTGCTTCCTCAGCACCCAGCATGGCCCTGGCTCTGCTGTACCAGGACTGAGGGGAAGGTCAGGGCAGCTCAGGCTCCGTGGCCTTCAATATCACCTGGCACCAGGGGCAGGGAAACAAAGTCAGGATGCGAAGTTGTTGCTGCCGAGAAAAAACCTGCTGCTTCTCTGGATTCACAGCTGCCAGGTCTATTTTGGGAGAGAGTGAGGAGCAGGGACCCACGAAAGGGTTCTTGGATGTTTAAAAAAGTTTCAGAAGGGTTTCGACTCTCGAGCAAGCTAGGAAGCAGAGGGACCAGCAGTAGCCCCGGGGAACCCTTACCAACCTCAGCAGGGAAGCTCCCTCAATTCTTCTTCTCTATACCAGAGTAACCTGGCACTGAAGCTGCTGGCTCAGGAGGGTGGGGCCAGAGGTGGAAAGATGGACAGAACGTTCTTCCAGGCAGAGACCATAATTCCAGTGGCTCTTTGGGAACATGCCACCTAGCACCGCTGCTTAATCAAGACAAAGAGGCACTTCCTAACAAAGAGCCAGAAAGAACCAGGTCTGGGACATCAGAGCATTGTGATATGTACGAAGCAAGGGAGGGACAGGAAATTGAAAATACAAGCCACCCAGGGAGTGGGAAGCAGAAACACAGCCTGAAAATGAACCAGTGGCCCTCTAAGTAGAAAATTATTGCCCTTGTTTAAAGCATTCATACTACCCCAAGATGAACCCTGAAAAGCAGAGCAGCTGCTTAGGGTGATGATGGAGTTCTCTGGCCTCTACGGCAACTGGTTCTTATGGAGGAACTGCCCCAGCCTGGGGGTGGAGAGTGATCCAGGGACGTGAAGGGATGAACATGCACAGAAAGGGTCTGATCCCACCACGGGAACCGGCCTGACAGGGTGGGGTCCCCAGTTCCTCACCTGCTGCAGTATGCCGGGGCTGCAGAGCCCTCTGACAATTCTCTACCTCGCTCCTCTCCCAGGAGTACAGAGGTGTCACCGCCTTCACATTAACAAGGGGGAACAGAGGCCCTTATTGTTGGCGCAGGGCCCCAACTTGGATCCTCTCATCTCCAAAGTCCCTTTTCATCTGTGCCTCGGATTCTACCATGGGCTGATATTCCAAGGAGCAGCACATGGACTGCAATCTTATTTCTCAATTTGGCTAGCACACCCCAAGGCCACAGGTGCTGCGACCAGGCCATCAGGTGATGCAGCTGCTGCTGGTGCTTCACTGCCTGGGGGTGGGGGGAACTGGAGAGCCCCCCAGACCCTTGCCTTCCTCACAGGTCCTGGGCCGACCACGTATATTCACAGGTACTGCCAGTGGCACCTGCTGAGGCTGCAGGAAACCTCGGTATGAATGAAGGGATGGGTTCTGAAAGCTTCCAGAAGTTTCTCAGGATAACCACCATGCCCACACCGAGCTGTGTTACACTGCCTAATTGTTGCCTTTGGGCCTGTGTGGAAGCTTGTCCCCCTGCCCCCCACGTGGTCACCTGGAGACCCACAAGGGAGGGGATAAGGTTTCTTCCCCTTTAGAAATAATCCTAACCGTAAAATGGGCCCCGGGGCAGATGGTCCATTGAAAATAGCAAGTCCTTCCAGAAGCCAAAGAGGCTTGCTGGGAAAGCACAAATGAGGAACCTTCAAGCACGTTCTTCTAGTTTATGGGAGATGCATTTTCTAAATTTTTACATCAAATACATCCTAATTAATAACCCTAAAAAGGACTATTAAAAGCTAGTGGACTAACTGTAGTGAGGAAAACTCATCTTTATGCGAAGGAGTATTTGAAGTAACTTTGAGCCATCTCCTCCCTCAGGTCTTTCCCCTGATAATCATTGCTGAGGTCACTCCAACAAATCTGTCAAGAGAGACCCTGGCCTAAGAACCTGAAGCTCACCTTCTCCAGAAAAGAACCCAGTTGCCATGAATCACCCCTTTCTCCTCCTCCTCCTCCCACCACCCCAAATCACAGATCCTCTGCCTCCCTGTTTCTTCATGATTACTGTCTCCTGGCCCTTCTCACCTCCTAAGGCTCAGTTTTCTACTTTAACTTCCAAGAGGGGAGAAGCAAAGATGGGGACACTCACGAGGCCCAGATAGTCTGCACAACATCCCCCTCAGAAGGTTCGAGAAGCCTGTGCTGACAGGCTGAGCTCAGGCCATAGGTTCGCAGGCCAAGAAGGCTCCACTGTAGTTTGGGGATCCACAAGGATGGCCCCACTCCCAGTATGTCTCACCATGGCTCACCCACCGCATCCCATCTCCACCCCACCCCCGACCCACCGCCAAGCGTCCCTCGAGCTGAGGGCAAAGTCTCTAAGGAACACAAGAGGCCAGCCTCCACTTGGAGACGCTCGCCACCTAATCAGCCAAGGCTGGGTCAGGAAACTCTATCATGCCTTCCTCATGCCTGTGCTTGTGTCCCAGGTCAGTCAGCTCTTGTTTGACTTGGAAGGGGCCCTATTTTCCAGTCCTCTGAGAGGAAAGACCCATGCTCAAGAGCAGCCCCGTGTTTCACCCAGCCCCAGTCCTGCAAGGTGACAGGGGACAGTTCTGGGGCATGCAGGACTGACCTCAGAGCAGTGGCACTGCCACTCAGCCTTGAGCTGAGGTTCTGTGGGATGGGCACTCACTCTTCATTCTCCAGGGGAACCACCTTGTGGGGTCGAACTGGAGAGGACATGCACCGCTGGGAGCTGTGGGCCCCATGAAGCTTTAAACTGCCTGTCTCCCCAGGGTGCTTCTTACTACCAGGTGACCTTGTTAGGATTCCCTGCTAGCAAGGCCTGAAACAGGTAGGTCTCTAACCGTGCTAGTCAGAGAGTATAAGAAATGTCCACAAAGTCATACAGGTTGTCAGTGGTAGGACTGACGGGGGCCCCTTATCAGCACTGATCAGTCAGCAGAGAGAGGTCCTGAAGTCCACTTTGCCACGTCTCCAAGTCCTACATGAGACAGGCAGGAACACCAGAGAGCACACTGAACTGAGAAGATCCAATCAGTAATCAGATATTTAACAGTTCAGTTCAATCGCTCAGTCGTGTCCGACTCTTTGCAACCCCATGAATCGCAGCACGCCAGGCCTCCCTGTCCATCACCAACTCCCGGAGTTCACTCAAACTCATGTCCATCGAGTCGGTGATGCCATCCAGCCATCTCATCCTCTGTCGTCCCCTTCTCCTCCTGCCCCCAATCCCTCCCAGCATCAGAGTCTTTTCCAATGAGTCAACTCTTCGCATGAGGTGGCCAAAGTACTGGAGTTTCAGCTTTAGCATCATTCCTTCCAAAGAAATCCCAGGGCTGATCTCCTTCAGAATGGACTGGTTGGATCTCCTTGCAGTCCAAGGGACTCTCAAGAGTCTTCTCCAACACCACAGTTCAAAAGCATCAATTCTTCGGTGCTCAGCTTTCTTCACATAGGTAGTCAATAGGTATATGAAAAGATGTTCAATACTGCTAATTATTAGAAAAATGAAATTCAAACAATGAGGTAACATCTCACACCACGCAGAATGGCCATCACTAAAAAGTCTATATAATAAATGCTAGAGAGGGTGTGGGGAAAAGGGAAACCTTCTACACTTTTGGTGGGAATGTGAATTGGTGCAGCCACTATGGAAAACAGTAAGGAGGTTCATACTAAAAATAGAGTTGTTATATGCTCCAGCAATCCCATTCCTGGGCACATATCCAGACAAAACCATAATTCAAAAAGATACATGCACCCCTATGTTCATAGTAGCATTATTCACAATAGCCAAGACATGGAACGGCCTAAACGTTCATCAACAGATGAATGATAAAGATGTGGTACACATATACAATGGAATACTACTCAGCCACAAGAAAGAACGAAATAATACCATTTGCTGCAACATGAATGGACCTAGAAATTATCATACTAAGTCAGAAAGACAAATACCATGAGATCACTGACATGTACAATCTAAAACATGACACAAATGAACGTGTCTATGAAAACAGAAACAAACTCACAGACATAGAGATCTGTGGTTGCCAAGGGGGAAGAGCGGAGGGGGAGAGATGGATTGGGAGTTTGGGATTAGCAGATGCAAGCTATTATATGTAGAAGTGGACAAACAACAAGGTCCTATTATAACTGCATCATTTTGCTGTACAGCACAAATTAACACATCATTGGGACTTCCCCTGGCAGTCTAGTGGTTAAGACTCTACGCTCCTAATGCAGGGGGTGCAAGTTTGATCCCTGGTTGGGGAACAAAGACCCTATATGCTGAACAGTGCAGCCAAAATTTTTTTGAAAAAATTTAAGAAAAGAAGGCACTCTCCACCAGGGCCAGGGAGCGGAGATACTTCCCCTCTGACCACCTGTCCTGCCCTCACCCCAATGGAAGCTGCCCATTGGCACCTTGGGAGTCTCTGGGACCAACTCTCACTGTTTTCTAGGTTGTCAATCTCTTCTGGCTCCCCTAGTTCCCCACCCAGTCTAAACTGCCTCCCCCCAGCACCTCACCTGGAACATGACAGTGTTAAGTTTCAAATGAATGAGTGGATGAATGGATTATAGAATGAACGAACAAGGGAATAAGAGACTGTAAAATCAGATGGCTGAAATTTAAAAGAGGAGGATGTTGATGAAGTTGGTGGAACAATTCAGAAAGGCAGTTCAGGGAGAGAGCACCCTGAGCCCTCTGAGCTGGGGCCACGGGGGTCTTCTCTGTGGGGAGCCAGGTCCGTCTCAGTGTGAGGACAGAGAAGCAAGGGAGAAAAGTTGGTCTCATGAGCTCAGGAATCCACACCTGTGATGAGATGTGGGTATGACAAAGGTAAGCCATGAAGACCCCCAGATGGTAAAATGACTCAGTGGTGCCCACCATGCTGTGAACAATGCCCTTCCCAATGCTGACCCCGGAAGAGCCCCTGACCTCCAAGTAGTGGGGCTTGTACATCACTGCTAGGGAGCAACTCAAATCTGGTGTGAGCCCTGGAACCAACCAGGTGACTGCTGGCCTGCAGCCAACATGCTGGGCTGGTCATGACTCATTCAGGGGGCCTCAGCTCAGCTCCACAATTCTGCCCTTTCCCAGAAGTCCAATGAGGAAGGGGCTTTCATCAGGGTGAAGACTAAGCCAGAGAGAGTCACCTTCAGAAGTGGCTCACTGCTCCCGAGAGCCCCGCGGCACTAGGGGACATGAGAGAGAAATGCCCAGGATGCCAGGAAAACACATCCTGGGTGTTTTCCGGGATACCGAGCAGAACCTATGGACGTGTGTGTGGTAAGGCTGATGGGGAGGGACATGGGTGGAATTTAACCTTGTGTCTGAATTAAGCTCAATCTAGCCCAGTACCCTTCATACCCTGGCATGGCTGACAGGGGTGTAAAGGCCACCAAGCTCCAGGAAAATGTGTTATTTCTTAAGCCCAGAAGCAACCTGTGAACCCTCCACTTCATCTGGGCTGACCACTGCCTGCGCCTGCTCCTGCTTGCCTTCCTGCACACTGTGGCATGGGTCTTGGTCAAGGGTAGAACAAGTGATCGGCATATTGACACAAACATGGGGATATCCCACCTGTCAGGCACACAGCAAGGCACTGGGGTTGGGAGGGGAGCAGGGAGACAGCAATGGGCCAGACACAGGCCCCACCCCTCAGGTACCTGTCATGGCCAACAATACTTCTCAGATGTCACTGTGCCGGGGGCTCACCTGGGATCTGGTTAAAATGCAGATCCTCATTCAGAAGCTGCATTTCTGACAAGCTCTCAGGTGATGCTGATGCTGAGGATTTACTCCAAAAAAAAAACAGGGTAGAACAGTCTTATGGACTCTATGGGAGAGGGAGAGGGTGGGAAGATTTGGGAGAATGGCATTGAAACATGTAAAATATCATGTATGAAATGAGATGCCAGTCCAGGTTCGATGCACAATACTGGATGCTTGGGGCTAGTGCACTGGGACGACCCAGAGGGATGGTATGGGAGGGAGGAGGGAGGAGGGTTCAGGATGGGGAACAGAGGTATACCTGTGGCAGATTCATTTTGATATTTGGCAAAACTAATACAATTATGTAAAGTTTAAAAATAAAATTTAAAAAAACCAGGGTATTTTAAATAATTTTAAAAGAAATAAAAACCGCATGAACAGCAGTGATATTATTTTATCCTGTAAATGGCCATGAAATAGGTGGCATGCTGCTAAGTCACTTAAGTCGTGTCCGACTCTGTGTGACCCCATAGACTGCAGCCTACCAGGCTCCTCTGTCCATGGGATTTTCCAGGCAAGAGTACTGGAGTGGGGTGCCATTGCCTTCTCCGAAAAGGTGGCATGGCCACTTGCAAATTTTATGCTAATATTTGCTGAGCTTTCTCACTCTGTCAGGGTCTTGGAGGGACCACTGGGGAGATGCTTCCTGGAAGCAGAGTGCTGAAGATGCCAGGAGGGAGGGCCCAGATCTGCCAGCTTCCTTCCCCAGAGGTCAGAAGTCAGTCTAGGGTGGAGAGAGAGGCAGGTATGTATCAGTTGTCCACTGACTTTAAAAATGTTCCAGTTCATGATGGGGTTAAGAATGCAGGTTCCAGGGTTTCCCTGGTGGCTAAGTGGTAAGGATCTGCCTGCCAATGCAGGAGATGTGGGTTCGGCCCCTAGTCCTGGAGGATCCCACATGCTGCCAAGCAACTAAGCCCATGCACCACAACTACTGAGTCCTTGCTCTAGAATCCAGTGCTGCAACTCCTGAAGCCCCTGAGTCAAGAGCCAGTGCCCTGCAACAAGAGAAGCCACTGCAATCAGAGGCCCGCACATTGCAACTAAAAAGCAGCCCCCTGCTCTCCACAGCTAGAGGAAAGCCCGCACAGCAATGAAGACCCAGTACAGCCAAAAATAAATAAATAAAATTATTAAAAAACAAAAAATTTCCAAAATATACAAGCAGGTCATACAACTCAATACCAGAAAAACAAACAACCCAATCAAAAAGTGGGCAACAGACCTAAACAGATATTTCTCCAAGGAAGACTTAGAGATGGCTAATAAACACATGAAAAGGGGTGGGGTTTGAGTTTCATCAGGCCAGTTCGAACCATGGAGCAGGCCACGTAAGTGCAGAAAGACCGAAGTGAGCCCACGTGCTCCCCGCCCCGGGTGCGCTTGGAGGCAGGACTCCCAGGCCAATTCATGACTCTGGCCCTGGAACCAAAATGCTGCCACTAAAAAAACCCTAGAGATGACCCGGGAACACAGAGAGAGGAAGCAGCTTGCACAAGATCACCCGTCTGGGACCTAAGAGGCCACATGCCCCGGCACCACAGAGCCTTCCCATACCAACAAGATGGCAGCCTCGGCTTTGTCTCATGCTTTTCAGATTCTGACTAAGGAAAATCACACTCTCCTTTAGGGTCATAGTACATCCGTTCTTTCCCTAAAATTCTTAGGTCAGCCTTTGCTGCCTGTTCTTCCCTTGCCATCACTGAGTGAGTTTAACCACCCAAGAATGCTCTCTGCAAATGCCCTGCCCCTGTACACAGCCCCAGGACCCCAGCAGCCTTTGAAGGCAAACTGCAGCAATCCATACACTGAGGACACAAAGGGGAATCGCGCCGAGACCGCTGTCCTGCAGGGCCCACTAAGGACGGACGACCAGTCACCACGCTGGGGGCAGTCCACCTTGGGAAGACCCTCTGGTGATGCCTGAGACGGGCGTCCTGCCAGTCATAGTTCAGGGTAAGAAAGGAAGCCATGGAGGGAGCCACGCCCAAATTCTATCAGAGCACTGAAACCCTCCAGAGTCCATGGTTCATCTGCATGGCCACAGTGTCTTCATGCGGACGAAACCTCTAAAGCAAAGGGCCGTCCCCATGGGATTAAATTATTCAGGCATTCTAAATCCTTGTGTATGAGGTCAAGTAGGAAAGGACATTTCGTCATCTGAAAGTTCAAGCAGAGGACAAGAGGAGGCTCAGCAGGGTCCCCACAGGATGGTACAGGGAAGGGATGTGTGTTTGGAGAGAGAATATCCAGGTTTGCCCTGGCTCCACCCCTCTGTGGCTTCTCTGCAGGGGACAGTGACTTGGGACAAATGTCAGACAGTTTCATCCTCATCCCCAGCCTGACAGTGAGGTCAGAGAGAAAGGGAGCGGGCATGTGCCCCTCACACCCTGCCCTGCCTGGGGGCTGCTGTGGGTGTTCACGAGCCACCACCGGTATACGGGGACGACCTGGCAGAGTCCAGGACAATGAAGGGAGACTACTCTATACTGGGCTCATTCTGATGATTCCCTCAGTGGGGCCCAGGGGTGACTTCCTGCTCTCAGTGCTGCACAGCCCCACCCTCACCAGCGCTGTGCCAGGAAAGAGGCCCTGAATCGCGGGCTGGGCCAGCCTCCTCCTCCCCACTACCCCAGGGCTGGCCTGGAGGTGGCTCTCCCTTCAACCTGCTGCACAGGCCTCCTGCAGCCCCGTAGTGCCCCAGATTCTGAAAGACTGCTCTCCACTTTAAAGCCTCTCCTCCCCCAGACGCTGCCTGGGACCCGTGTGCCGGGTGGCAGCATTCAGGGTCATCTGTACAGGGCACACCTGAGCCACACACGCCTGGCCTCCAGCCCACCCAAGCATCCAGACTGTCCCTGGCCTGCCAGTGTTCCCCCGCAGCTGGCTGCACTCTGTGCCCCGAAGCCTTGCAGCTTGGCATTCCACGGCGCTGTCTTCTCTGTTTTCTCTCTTTTAAAGAAGAAAAGGAAGAAGAAATTCCACAGAATAATCTGTCCTCCTGATAGGCCGGCTCAGATCGCAGTTCAACCAGGCTGAATCAAAGAGCAGCATTACCGGGGGGTTATCAGAACTGTCTGGCTCAGAAAATAAACAACTCCTCAAAGGTGGCCTGAGATTTCAGCCACTCCCCATGCCCTGGTCACTGCAACTGGGGCCCCTCCTGGTCTCTAAACATGCCGGGGGGTCTGGCAGAGACCACAGAACTGCAGTTCCACCCCACAAGCACAGGGGTTCGGAGCAGGGGCTGTGGAGTCAGGCCTGGTCTGTAACTCAGGGCTGCCACTTCACAGAGACGGGGGCTCCACCAGTCACTTAACCCTTGAGTGTGGTCATTGTAAACCTGAGAGAATAAGAGTCTTCAATCAAAGTGCCAGGGACCGCCTGGCACATTCACTAATTGAAGAAATACTTACTGAAAGCCACCATTCTGGGCCCTGGGAGACAACCATAACCAAGAAAGACATGTATCACTCTACCCGCGTGGAGCTTAGTGTCTGGGGAGGATGAGACCAGCCAACAGGCAGTCACAACTCTGGGTGATAAGAGACAGGCCAGCATAACAATGCGGAACGTTAAGTCCCCCAAAAAGAGGCTCCTCAGCCAGTCTTGAGGGATTCAAGGAAGGCTTAAACCTTGGAGAAACTGGCCTGTGAGCTCAGACATGAAGAGTGTGGCAGGTGAAGAGCAGAGGTGGGCAGTGAGAGTGTGCCTAGCCTGGGGAACTGAGTGTGAGATGAGGTGAGATGGGCAGCAGGCAGGGGCCAGCCCATGAAGGGCCTTGTCAGGGAGGTTAGGGAGACTTACCTTGATGCTGAGGGTAACAAAGGTTAAAGCAACGCAGCCTACAGACTAGGACAGTCCCTGGTGGGGTGAGGGATGGCTGGGAGAAGGCAAGGCTGGAAGCAGACGGGTGGAGATGGCCTGGGGAACCTGGTGGGGTCAGGGATGGAGGGAAGTGGAGGACTTGGGATAGTAGCAAGCAACAGGAGTAGCAACAGGACAGGACGGACAGATGGACAGAGGGATTGAAGAAGGCAGGAGCTCCAGGACCAGATTTCTGCCCTGGGCATGGCATCAACAGCAATAGCTGTTTAACCATGATCACCAATGGGCACAGGGACACCGACCAGGTCACTGCCACGTCCGAGCCTCGCTCTCCCACCTGAACAAGGTGACCCTCCCAGCTCAGATCCATGTGGCCCTGTGCCACCCACAACTGCCTCGGTGCTGGCACCTTGCTCATGCCTCCTGCCTTTGTTCATTTCTCCCAACACAGGCCCAGGCTGGGAGGATGGGGAAGGGACAGCCATGAGATGCTGGCCAATGTGGCCCATCTATGCACTGACTTCTCTGTGGACAACTTGGAGCATACCTGCCTTCCCTCTGCTCCTTCCAGACGACCCTCACCTTCACCCAGCACTCATGAGCCCCTCTACTCCCTGCCGCGGGGGGCTGATTCCCTGGGGAGATGTTCTCCCTCCAAACTGGGAAGTGTGCCCTTTAGCTGCCTCCTTGGATCTGTTCTGCTCGTCTCTTCTCCACACCTTCTAGAAGCATCACCAGGATCTCTGCTGAGCCCAGGGTGCTGGCTCTAAAGGCTGAAAACAATGGGAACCACTCACATCCCTCTCTCCACACCCAGCTTTCCACTCATATGCCCACAGGCATGCTTGGGGCTCCCAGAGCTGGAGGAACACCTCGGAGAAGAACTCAGGAGAGGAACATACAGGGCCTGGGGCTTCTCAGCTCTCTCTGGGTCAGAGAGCTGGGTCCTGGGCCGAACCAGAATAGCCAACTGGGATCTGAATGAACGTTAAGAGTGGAATTTTAGGGCTTCCCTGGTGGCTCAATGGATAAGAAGCCACCTGCCAATACAGGAGACACAGGCTTGATCTCTGGTCTGGGAAGATCCCATGTGCCTCGGGACCACTAAGCCCATGTGCCACAACTACTGCGCCTGTGCTCTAGAGCCTGGGAACCACAACTACTGAGCCCACATAGCCCGAATTCTCTGGAGCCCATGCTCCGCAACAAGAGAAGCCACTGCAATGAGAAGCCCAGGCCTTAAAATTAGAGGCTAGCCCAAGCCACCACCTGTGGAGAGTAATAAGAATCCTCTGAAAACAACAGCCATCTGCTGGACACCGCTCCCGGAGCCATGCCTCTCCCAGGGCTCCTGGCTGCCCTCTCCATGCATTTCTCCCCATGGCCATTCAGGCTGCCCAACTGCTGACTGGGGAACCACAGCCAAAATCATTAGGTGCTTATTTTCACCCCCATACCCCATAGGGGCCCTCACCCTGAAAATTCTGGTTCCATCAAGGGTCGGGGGGGAGGCGCTGAGCTGCTCTGCTGTCAGTCCTCTGTGGAACCTGCTAGGCTGTCTTGTGGGGAGGCCACAAGTTCCCAAACAGTCCTTAGCCTAAGAAAAAGCAGCAAGAAACCTGGATGTGGCCACACCTTGGGAAGGAGGCAAAGGAGAGAAAGAATGAACCCGTGCAGCAGAGTCAGCCAGGCCCCCTGGAGCCCAGTGCCAGCACCCTGCTCACCCTGCACCCACGCTGCAGGTAGGCCTGCATCCTCCACACTCCAGCCCCTGCCGGCCTCCTCTCTCCCCTCCTCAGGGCCGCCTGGCCCCTTGCCCAAGACCTAGACGCCTCCTCAAATGCACTCAGGCCCACAGGGGCCCAACCAGGCCTCCTGCCATGCATTCTGCCCGGACATGCATGCGTGGGGAGCTGCTAACACAGGATGACCCCACACCTCCCTTGTTCAGAACTGACTCCTTGAGGGAATCTCAGGAAGCTTTTACCAAACGAAGCCCTTCCAGCCTCTGCTGTCCTCCTGAGAGGCTGTCCAGGTGCACACATCTTGCAGAGCCAGCTCTGAGGTGCCCGCCTTTCCTAGCAGGGTAGCAATCTCCAGTGTGTGGGGCCAGGCGGCCTGTGCAGGTGCCAATCCTCCCCTCTTCAAGCGTGCCATCTTCTTGTTCACAGGGGCAGGAACTGTGAGTCTGTAGTCAGGGACCCTCCTGCACAGGCGGGGCAGGTATTTGCTGATGCCATTCTGAGCAAACGGGACCGCCTCTCCTCCATGGTACTCCCATGTGACTCAGCTCAAGTCTACCTCTAGGAAGCTTTTCTCAGCTAAGTCCACTCTTCTTCCTCTTCCCTGCTCAGACCTGTCTTCCTCAGAGCTGTGCAGTGAATGCCAGGGCTGCGCAAACTTTACGGCGTATACAAAATTGTGTGTGGAGACCCAGTTAAGTGCAGCTGGGATTCAGCAGGTGAGAGCGGCAGGATCCTGTATTTCTGATGAGCTCCCAGGTGATGCTGCTGCTGTGGTCCACAGGGACACACTTTGGGAGTGAGAAAAGAAGAGGAAAGAGACTTGGGAGTCAGTCCCACTGTGTCCTGGCACCAGCTCCACTAGACCCAAGCATCACACCTCCAGAGACTGCTGTGAGGATGACACAAGGTAGTGCAGAGCCGACAGCCCCCTGATGACACAGACATGACAAACGCGACTCCTCCTCCTCTCGCTTTGGTTTCCTCCCTGTAATAGCAGGAATGTGATGCCTCGCGAGAAGTATTGCCAGAGAATTAAATGAACTAATATCTGGTGCATGGCAGGTGACGGACGATGAGAGTGCTCCCTCCTTTCCTTCTGCTGTTGGTCCTGGGTCTTCCACAAAACCTGTGCCCTGTATGATGGGGGAGAGGGTGGGAGGCCCCGAAGGCCTGTCTCTCAGACCAAGGGTTTCCACATCCAGCTCTGCGTGCCTGTGCGTGTAGTGCTGGGGAAGTCGGCTGTTCAGATCATGTTGATGGGTGATTCCTCAAGTGACTTTGTTGCTCGGGGATGGGGGGTGTGGAGGGGTGTGTATGTGTGTGTGCACGCACACAAGGACACCTGCCAACACATGGAGGAGCCATACAGAGCGAGCAGCCTGGCTGGAGAGCCCTGGGGAAGGCCCCAAGCCCCACTGCCTCTTGGTGGGAGCAGTGACGACTGGCGGGGACTGCACACTTAGTCTGATTCTCACTGCAGGTCAGCAGCTCAACAGAAGACAGGTAGGTGCTTTTAGAAGCTTATTAACCAGCCTAACTGGGGAAAGGAGCATCATCAGAATCCCCTCTTCCCCTGGTGCTTTTCCTCACCTATAGGTACTCAAGCAACTTCAGAGGTCTTGCTTGTTTCCCAGGAAAAGCTAGGGGCTCAGGGATCTAAGCTCAGTATGTGATATATAGCAGTGCTGTTCTAAGGTTTAAGGCAGAGGAAAGGGGAGAAATTGAACTGATGGCCAATCCATCTTCAGCAAGCATTTACTGACAACCAGTCTGTATCCTGGCCTCCCCTGCTCCCCACACACATACAAGAGCAAACCCCTTTGATCTTAGTAAGAAAATTAATACTGCTTCAGCTCATACAACTCAATATAAAAAAACTCAACAACCAAAAATGGGCAGAAGATCTAAACAGACATTTCTCCAAAGAAGACATACAAAATCAACACTGCTAATTATTAGAGAAATACAAATCAAAGCCGCAATACAGCATCACCTCAGAATGGCCATCAACAAAAAGTCTACAAGTAATAAATGCTGGAGGGAGTGTGGAGAAAAGGGATCCCTGCTACACTGTTGGGAATGTAAACTGGTGCAGTCACTATGGAAAATAGTATGGAGGTTCCTTAAAAAACTAAAAATAGAACTATCATATGACCCAGCACCCCACTCCTGGGCATGTATCTGGAAAAGATGGAAACTCTAATTTGGATACACGTACCCTAAAGTTATAGCAGCATGATGTACAATAAATAACCAAGATATGAAAACAACCCAAGTGCCCATCAACAGATGACTGGCTTAAGAGGATGTGTGTGTATACACAATGGTATACTGCTCAGTTACATCAAGAATGAAATGCTGTGATCTGCAGCAACATGGATGGACCCAGAATATACCATATTAAGTGAAGTCAGTCAGACTGAGAAAGGCAAATGTTCTATGATATTATAGGTATCTAAAATCTAAAAAGTAATACCAACAAATCTATTTTCAAAACAGAAACAGACTCACAGACATAGAAAAGAAAGTTATGGTTACCAGTGGGGAAAGGGGAGGGAACAGGAATAAATCAGGGGCATGGGGTTCACAGATATGAGTTACTATTCATGCACTAGACAGGCACATACTATTCATACACATACCAGGGATTTACTATAGAGTATCTGTGTAGTTGCTAAGTCGTGTCCAACTCTTTGCAACCCCATGACTGTAGCCTGCCAGGCTCCCCTGTACATGGGATTCTCCAGGCAAGAATACTGGGGTGGGTTGCCATTTCCTCCTCCAGGACTATACAGTATAGGGAGCTAGATTCAATATCTTTTAAAAATCCATAATGAAAAATAATCTGAAAATATATATATAACTGAATCTAAATATATATACATATATGTATATATCTATATACATCTATTTATCTATATCTATATCTATATGGAGAAGACTCTTGAGAGTCCCTTGGACTGCAAGGAGATCCAACCAGTCCATTCTGAAGGAGATCAGCCCTGGGATTTCTTTGGAAGGAATGATGCTAAAGCTGAAACTCCAGTACTTTGGCCACCTCATGCGAAGAGTTGACTCATTGGAAAAGACTGATGCTGGGAGGGATTGGAGGCAGGAGGAGAAGGGGATGACAGAGGATGAGATGGCTGGATGGCATCACTGACTCAATAGACATCAGTCTGGGTGAACTCCAGGAGTTGGTGATGGACAGGGAGGCCTGGCGTGCTGTGGTTCATGGGGTCGCAAAGAGTCGGACACGACTGAGCAACTGAACTGAACTGAACTGATATCTATATGGGGCTTCCCTGATGACTCAAGAGGTAGTGTAAAGCACCTGCAATACAGGAGATGCACGTTTGATCCCTAGGTTGGAAAGATTCCCTGGAGAAGGAAATGGCAACCCACTCTAGTATTCTTGCCTGAAGAATTCCATGGACAGAGAAGCCTGGCGGGCTACAGTCCATGGGGTTGCAAAGAGTCGGACACAACTGAGTGACTGAGCACACACACATACATATATAACTTGAAACTAACATGATATTATAAATCAACTATACTTCAACTGAAAAAAAAATTATGCTATTTCATCGTACTTGTGGAGGGTACTGGCTGAGACTGGGGGATCCCTCTAGCGTGGCACCAGCCCACATCCAGTGCGGAGGGACACACGAGGCCAGATAGGGAGCACTGAAAGTGATGGTGGTACAAACACAGAGATCAGGGGCTCCGAGCAGGAGAGAACAGCAAGGAGAGATAAGAAAGCCTTCCTCAGTGATCAATGCAAAGAAATAGAGGAAAACAACAGAATGGGAAAGATTAGAGACCTCTTCAAGAAAATTAGAGATACCAAGGGAATATTTTATGCAAAGATGAGCACAATAAAGGACAGAAATGGTAGGGACCTAACAGAAGCAGAAGATACTAAGATGAGGTGGCAAGAATACACAGAAGAACAATACAAAAAAGATCTTCATGACCCAGATAACTATGATGGTGTGATCACTCACACTCACCTAGAGATGGACATCCTGGAATGTGAAGTCAAGTGGGCCTTAGGAAGCATCACTACGAACAAAGCTAGTGGAGGTGATGGAATTCCAGAAGAGCTATTTCAAATCCTGAAAGATGATGCTGTGAAAGGGCTGCACTCAATATGCCCGCAAATTTGGAAAACTCAACAGTGGCCACAGGACTGGAAAAGGTCAGTTTCATTCTAATCCCAAAGAAAGGCAATGTCAAAGAACACTCAAACTACCTCACAATTGCACTCATCTCACACGCTAGTAAAGTAATGCTCAAAATTCTCCAAGCCAGGCTTCAACAGTACATGAACCGTGAACTACCAGATGTTTAAACTGGCTTTAGAAACGCAGAGGAACCAGAGATCAAATTGCCAACGTCTGCTGGATCATCAAAAAAGCAAGAGAGTTCCAGAAAAACATCTGCTTTATTGACTATGCCAAAGCCTTTGACTGTGTGTATCACAGTAAACTGGAAAATTCTTCAAGAGATGGAAATATCAGACACCTGACCTGCCTCTTGAGAAATCTGTTTGCAGGTCAGGAAGCAACAGTTAGAACTGGACATGGAACAACAGACTGGTTCCAAATAGGAAAAGGAATACATCAAGGCTGTATATTGTCACCCTGCTTATTTAACTTCTATGCAGAGTACATCATGAGAAACGCTGGGCTGGATGAAGCACAAGCTGAAATCAAGATTGCCGGGAGAAATATCAATAACCTCAGATATGCAGATGACAGCACCCTTATGGCAGAAAGTGAAGAAGAACTAAAGAGCCTCTTGATGAAGCTGAAAGAGGAGAGTGAAAAAGTTGGCTTAAAACTCAACATTCAGAAAACTAACATCACGGCATCCAGTCCTGTCACGTCATGGCAAATAGATGGGGAAACAGTGGAAACAGTATCAGACCTTATTTTTTGGGCTCCAGAATCACTGCAGATGGTGACTGCAGCCATGAAATTAAAAGACGCTTACTCCTTGGAAGGAAAGTTATGACCAACCTAGACAGCATATTAAAAAGCAGAAACATTACTTTGTCAACAAAGGCCCATCTAGTCAAGGCTATGGTTTCTGTAGTAGTCATGTATGGATGTGATAATTGGACTATAAAGAAAGCTCAGCACTGAAGAATTGATGCTTCTGAACTGTGGTGTTGGAGAAGACTCTTGAGAGTCCCTTGGACTGCAAGGAGATCCAACCAGTTCATCCTAAAGAAGATCAGTCCTGGGTGTTCATTTGAAGGACTGATGTTGAAGCTGAAACTCCAATATTTTGGCCACCTGATGTGAAGAGCTGACTCATTTGAAAAGACCCTGATGCTGGGAAATATTGAAGATGGGAGGAGAAGGGGATGACAGAGGATGAGATGGTTGGATGGCATCACCGACTCAATGGACATGAGTTTGAGTAAACTGCAGGAGGTGGTGATGGACAGGGAGGCCTGGCGTGCTGCAGTCCATGGGGTCACAAAGAGTCGGACATGACTGAGCGACTGAACTGAACTGAGCAGCAGAGATGACATGTGAGTCCCAGAAACCATGCTCTGTCCCCAGAGTGCATCCCTAACATGCATACACACACATGTACATGCACACACATACACAGGCGTATTTCCTCTGCCTTCAGAAGCTGAGGTTCAACTTCCCAGCTAGTTTTGAGTCCTCCTTTCTTCAGAAAGAGGTACCGGTTTTCCAGGAGGCCATTCCTTCTCCAGCCCCAGCGCTTATCCATGCCCTGATAACATTTCACACGGCAATTTCATGAGCAGGGTTAAGGTTTCTTTTAACTGGCAATTAAAATCAGAGCAAAGAGACAAGTTTTGTAAAGCTTGGTTTCCATAGAGGATAACTTTTCTTCTGTGGGTTTTAAAAAATGAGAATCTTGATTGAAACTCGAGTTACCCATATAAACACTAAGGCCCACTCTGTCTTCCAAATGGATAGACAGTGTGAGAATCTTTTGCCCGAGGTTAGAAGGAATGCAAGTTCACATAGTTTTTCACCAAACTTTTTTTTTTAAAGGTGAAAATGCTAGGACTGCTGTGAACTCAGATGACACCTCCCAAAGTGCAGGCTGTACGGATTTTTACCTCGCCACACACCTACGAGGACCTGGCCTTGGCGTCCATCTCTTGAGGTTTCCTATTTCTCTGTTCTTGTCTTCAAAAGAACAGGAAAGACCAGCAGGTTTTGTTTTCATCTGCCCCCAGGGTGGTCCAGTCCCCTTTAGCAGAAGAGTGCAACTTCAAGTTAGCCTCGGCCCCTGGGACTAGTCTCGGAGCTGAATTGGTTTTGATGTAAAAATACATACATACATATGCTCATATACGCAAACACACACACACACACACGCACAGATACTGGTAGCTGACTAAATGCTTACTACATGCCAGTCACTTTCAAAACAGCTTTCATGAATTATTTCATCCTCCTAGCTTTGTGATGGAGGTTACAACAACAACAATTAAAATGGCAAACACTTATAAAGCAGCACACATCGGCAGATGTAAGCATGTTCTAAGTGCTTCACACACCTGGGTTCACTTACTCTTCACATGCTTGTAAAGGCACTACTACTCTCCTCATTATACAGGTCAGGAACCTGAGACTTACAGAAGTTAAGGAATTTAGCCAAAGCCATTTGCTTAGTAAGTGGTGAAACCTGGGTTCAAACTCAGGCAGCCAGGCCCCAGAGCCCTCTGAAGATCCATCCTCAATGGACAGGAGTTCTCTGGGATGGCCCCGCCTCCACAAGCACAGCCCTGAGCATCGACTCTGTGCCACTCTGCCATTCCCTCCAGGGTCTCCTGGTTCAGCAGTGGAGCGACAGTGCAGAAAAAAAACCCTTATACACATAACCTCATGCAGAGTAGAAAGCTTGGGCTGAAAGGCCACTTCAAACCATTCTAGACAGAGAAAGATTGGAGTAATTTCCCCAGTCGCTTAGTGGTAAACAATCTGTCTGCAATGCAGGAGACGAGGGTTCGATCCCTGGGTCGGGAAGATCATCTAGAGGAGGGCATGGCAACCCACTCCAGTATTCTTCCCTGGAGAATCCCATGGATAGTGGAGCCTGGTGGGCTACAATCCATGGGATTGCAGAGTCGGACACGACTGAAGTGACTGAGCACACACGCAAGAAAGGCCCACAGAAGAAGAGACAACAACAAGGATCTACTGCATGGCACAGTGAATTATAGCCACTATCTTCTAGTAATCTATAATGGAGTATAATCAGCAAAAATACTAAATGAGTATGCTGTATACCTAAAACTAGTATAATCTTGCAAATCAACTATACTTCCATTCTTAAAAAAGAGAGAAAGAAAGGCCTATGAAGAGTACAGCGTCAGGGATGAATGAAGAAGAAGGACTGGTCTAGAGATTCCAGTGAGGGACAGGATGCTCCAGGGCCTGGAGGCAACCAAGAGCAGTGTAGAGAAGACAAATATTTTGAGTCCACACTTATGGACCACCTAGAAGAGGCAACTTCGCAGACCCAGGAAGTAGACTAGAGCGTACTAGGGGTGGAGGGTAAGTACAGAGCTTCTGTTTGGGGTCATGACAACATTTTAGAAATAGAGAGTGGTGTTGGTTGCACAAGACTGTGAGTGGAATGAATGCCAATGACACTTAACAACAGTCAAAATGGCAGATTTTACATTATACATGTCTAGGAGACACACACGTGAGTGGAGGGGAAGCAGCCAGTGGGCCCAGACTGGCAAGGCACTGGGAAGCATCCTCTCACCGCACTGGCCTGCTGCTGAGCCCAGGTGCCAAGGCTGAGCCATTCCTTCCCTTTGGGATCTGAGAGCTGGAGCCCTTGTGGCTGGCATAGCACAGGACAGCCTGACACCTCTCTGCCTGTGTCCGTCCCCAAGGCCAGCAGCTCGAGGAGCCCATTCCAGGCCTCTCTACCCGCAGGCTATGGGTCTCAAGCCGCCTCCAGGCGCTCAGTCTCGCAGGGCCGTGGCTCTCCCTTTCTCACTGCTTCAGGCTCTGCAAGCACAGTCTGTCTGTTTTCCAAAGCTGTGGATGCCAAAGGAAAAGCTGTGGCAGCGGGCAGAGTGTGTAATTAACGAGGAATGTTCTGAGGGAGCTGAGGACATGCGGGACAAAGGTCAGGCTCTCAAACAACAACCGCTTTCTGCTGCAGGAAGACTGTTTTCTCCTTTCCTTCTCCCTTCCCAAGAGATCAAAACAGTAAACCTCTCAGAGGAAAAGAAAGAAACCTGTTCCAATTAAATAAACTATAAATAATTCTCCTGAAGACAAGCTTGGGGGAATCTGGAATTTCCAAGTCCTGCATAAAATCTTCTGAGAGCTTGCATTTGAAATGAATCTTTGCCACGGTTTCATTTACAACAAGCTATATCACTGCTGGTGAGTGGTTTAGCCATATCTGTCCTCCCCTCCACCCACTTTGTGGACTTCTGATGGACAGGTGGACAGGGCTGCTTTCCTATTCATCTCTGAATCTCTGGTCTGCAGCTAGCTTGGGGTCTTACTCAGAAGGCGTGGCCTATACCCATACATTGAAGTGAGTTGCAACTCAGTATTTTGACTGCCAAAATAACAGGATGGCGTGATTCAGCTAGGATGGGGGTCAGGGTTTGACCCTTCTTCCAGATGGTAGATGTCTACAGAGCCTTCTACGCTGACCCCAGGGTGACATCATGTTCCTCAGTGCCTTTGGAATTAACTGCAGCTCCCAGCACAACACACAAGACCCCCACGATCCAGCCAGCCCCTGCCCCTGTGTAACCACATCCTGCGCTGCCCCCAGCCCTGCCCCTCCTGTTCACTCAGCCCAAGCAGCTGGAGTCCCTGCAGCGCCACCTGCCATGACCTCCAGCGTCCTCAGCTTGGAGGCCCGTCCTCTGTGTAGTTCTCTCCTTCCCCTCTCCAGCACACTGTCCGTGGTTGCGGTGTCTGTAATCACCCCGTGTGCCCTCTCTCCTATGAAAGTGTGAGCCTGCGTCTCTTTATATCTGAACCCCTGCTGCCTAGCCCAGTGCCTGGCGGGAAGTAGGGACTCAAGTCTGTTTTTATTAAACTGAACTTTGCTACACAAAGATACTCTCACCACCAAATAGTAAGGCTAAAACCTGCCTTTTCTGAAACAGCTAGACACCACACTGTGGCCGCCCAGCCCAGCCCAGGCCCAGAGCCTGTGAAGGGCTTTGGGAGCAACTCCAGCCACCCCCAGCCTTGTGGGACTCCACAAAGCAGCTCACAGCATATGATCATGAGGCTGCAACCGATAAATATCTCATTAACTTCAGAGCCTGCTGGGCCATGTGCCAGGGAAGTGCCCCCTCCTTGCCCCCGACTGAATGGAATCTACTTAATGAATTTACAGCACAGAGTACACACTGCAGTCCCACTGCTGCCCTCACCCAGGCCACTCAAATCCCACTGGGAAAAACCCTGGCAGGTTGGCACCTACACTCTCAGGCATCGCCACTGTGAAACTGGTAAATACTCCCCCTTCCTCAAAACTTCTCCCCGCTTCCCTCTTCTTAATTCATCTAGAAATGTATACAACTTTCACCTGCTTTGAGCGCAAGTGAAAGCCTTCAGTCGTGTCCGACTCTTTGCTACCCCATGGACTGTAGCCTACCAGAGTCCTCCATCCATGGGATTTTCCAGGCAAGAGTACTGGAGTGGGGTGCCATCTCCTTGAGTAAATACTTGCAAATGTTAATTATTCCTAGGGACAGTCCTTTTGTACACTACACATTTCAGTGAGATTTGGGCAAAATATGGTGGTTATACATGTATCTCTGCTTAACATTATGTTCTGAATGAACATGAGAGCACCTGGCCCTAATTAAGATGAAATATCTGACAATGGAAATGTGTCAGAAAATAGGCCTGGCAGGTCTGATTCTGATTCTACAGTCTTCCAACATTTCCAACTAACTTCCAACATCAGAAGCTAGACTGAATGTTTTCTGATTTAGTTACTCCAGCACCTGATGGGGAGAGTGGGGGCTAAAGCTAGTGACCGTCTGTGCTCCAGGCAGCAGATGGCAGGCAAGGCCGGGGATCTTACATGGAAATGGCCATTTGATCGGGAAAAGAGGCTGGGATTTGGGGCCATGAGGCTGGGCCTCACTTCTCAGTGTTGGCCATTGAGGGGTTGGTTGCAAGAAAAAAAAAAAAGGAGTAATAGAAACTTAGATCCATCCAGCAGCCTATATTCATCATTTCTGGAACAGTAAGTCATACACACTCAGGCCTCAGAGAGAATCCATCTACGTAAGGCAAGAGAGGGATTAGATTTTAAAAGGAAAATGTTCTTTGCCTTTCAAAGATTTCTGATGTTCACCATCTCTGCACTTTAACCTACTCAGATAAAAGACGGAAGAGGCAATTCTCTGTGAGACCTCTAGACTCCATTGAGGAGCCAGTTGCTAGGCAAGAGAACTGTGATTCAGCGCTTGGGCCACTAGAACAAAAACTGAGAGAAATGATGCAGTCCTGTCAAGCAGCTACTCCAGTGGCATCCTCTGACCTCACGGAATAAAAGAGAGCCCCTGTGACATCTCAGCAGAAAACAGGAGTGGGGGTCATGCTCTGATGGCTGAGCAGAGCCAGTGCAGGCCGATGGTACCTCTTGTTCCTGCCAAACCCTGTGTTCAGACACGGCCTCCCAACAAGGGAACAGAAATACCACGCCCTAAAGGTTCATGGCTTCAAGCCTGTTGTTTGGAATTCTGAACACAATTTCCTATACAAACTATATCCTCATGGCGTTTGGGCTCCTTTTTATACATGAAACACAGAATGACCTAGAGTTTAGAAAGGGGCCAGCAGTGAAGGGAAAAGGGATGTTCGTGGCCATGAGACTGACGGTCAGCACGGGCACTCTAGGACCACAGTCCCAGGATAATGGTCAGGAGGGATCCCCGTGTGTGTGCTTGTGTTTTGTGAGACAGCAGGTCTGTGAGAGAAAAATGGGGCTCTAGAAACAGAAACGAAGCTCAGAGAAGTAACTGGAAGCCAAGGAGAAGCAACAGGCCGAGCTGAGGTTTCTGAGCCCCTGTAACTTCACAGTGGAAGTCTTTCCCTCTAGCATGACTCACTTCCCAGGTGGGGATAAAGGTGAGCTATTCCACTGAGGCCAGGAAGGAGGCAGCAATAGACTCCTGTTTGCTGAACCAGGATGTCTGACTCAGCTGTTCATTATGATTAAAGAACATTATGCAGGACCATGTGTTCACTGAGCAGGAGCAAAGCCTCCAGTGCCCAGAGGGCCAGACAGTGTTGTGAGCAAGTGAAGCTGGGACAGTGTGTGCAAGGGATGCTGGGGAGGGCTAGAGAGTACAGGTCATCAAAACAGCCACCACCGCTTGCTTAGCTCTGGCCATGAGACTTGGAGAGAAGGCAGGCAAGTATTGTCCTGCCTTCTGAATTTTAAAGAAAAGCTATAAATTATCCTGATTTGAAATTGTGGCAACTAATACATATTTTTTTAAAAATTTTACATGGGAAAAAAAAAAACCTTCTCCTGCCCAATCAGTGGGATATTAGTTTGCAGCACCTCTCCCAGGGCCTACAGTCAGAATAAACTGTTCAGTTCTTTGGTTCCCAAATCTAGTTACAGACCACAATCACTTTGGGTATAGGTCAAAAATGCAGATATAGGGACCCCAACCAAATCAGAATCCCTCTGGGAGAAACCTAGGCACTGCATTTTGAGGTTGTAATTATGATGTGACCGCACTGACTTTGAGGAACCACGGACAAGTTCATATTACTTTCCTTGGCATCATAAGTGTAACCAAACACTTTCATCTCATGCCTCCAGTTCATAATGATAAAATAATAAGAATAATAAAATGATAACACCACACCAAAAAACCAGGGCTTCTGAAACTTCTCTCTCCGGGGAAAGAACTGAGGCCAACAACAGGAGACTTGGGACACAGCTGCATAAAACTGTGTAAGTGTGCAAAATTGTCTTCTCTAAAAGATTTATAAAACTTTAACATTCTACTCTGTAATGTATCCATATATGTTTTAATATATTAAATGTTTCCCCTACCAAATCTTTGAGTAAAACCAACTCTTCAGGAAGATGCAGTATATTTATCAATAATTTGGAATAACCCCAAGTATTTCCCCAGAACAAGTGTCCCAGGATATTTACCAAGGTGTGAGAAGCACAAACATATCTAGATACATATTATTTCATTTGATCTAGGCCCACTGGCAAAATGCTATATGAAGTTCACATGCAAAATTATTTGGCTTCTATTAAGACTCTATTTAAATTTCTATTAAAGAAAAAGGCATGTGTGTGTTAGAAATGTCTTGGGGAGGGTAGAAAATGATGACATAATAACAAACATCCTTTAACAACACACAGCTTTCAAACGTTAATGGTCTAAGAGTGGTTTATTTACATTTTTTAAAAAAGAAACTTTCAAAGGAAACTGAAGTGCTTAAATTCCTCAAAAGGCCCTGCTTGTCTGGGCAGCAAGGGTCACCTTTGGAGGATTTGCTCGCTGTGCAGCTTTGTGGTGTGAGCCACACCTTTGGAAATAACAATCCATCCAGGAAGCTCTGGCCACCTGCATACTCCTGCCTACACACAGGCCTCAGAGTACCGGCCTGAAGACCTGTTTCATCACCCACTGGGGTGGGAGGGTCCTGTGCATTAACTACAGGTCTCTCATCTGGCCACTGTAGATGCCTACCCCTGCAGGGATCTGCCCGTGTCTGCACATAAGGTTGCATGGAAACCAAGGTATTCCCACGGGGCCTAACTTTTCCTTTCTTGGTGACATTTCGGCCCAGGCCTTGAGGCAGTGGTGAACCTCTCCCCAATTCTTTTCTCTGTGAGCTAACAGCAGTGGTCATCTGCCCGAGTCGCAGTCTGTGGGACCTGGTCTCCCCCCATTCGGGTGGCCGGAGGAGTCTGAGGGCAAGCTGGGTTGGGTGCCTGGCTCCCTCAGAGACGACAGCTGAGCAGGGTTTGGGGATCCGGCCCTGAGGGAGCTGCCAACTGAGCTCTGCCTGCTCTTAGCCAGGACTGGGACCTTGGATGGTGAACGCTGTGCCTTGAGACCTTGCCCTTTCTTGTCAGGACAGAGAATAACATTAGTTTTATAGAGATGTACAGGAACATCGTTACCTGACCATGACCTGACCTCAAGAACAAAGGATCTGACACCAAGTTTACATGACTAACCACGCCCCTCCCTCACCTTTTGCTTTTAAAAGGGCTTTGATGAAAGCTTTCAGTACCTCTGGAGTTCTGAGGGCGTGAGCCTCCCATCTCCTTGCATGGCCCTTTCTCTGCTCCAAACTCCAAGGTTTTAGTACTGTTTGGCCTTACTGTGCATCGGGCACACAGATTTGCGTTATTCAATGACAACACTCCTGCTTTCTAACCTTTTACCCTAATATCATTAATTTTTAGTAAGCATAAAGTCTTACCTTTTCCTGGAGATATTGCATTTTAGTAAGTGCAAGAATTTCTGATTAATTTCAAGCAGCAGTTCACTGCTCTGTAGCATTTGACTATTGATCTGAATCTCATGGGTGTTGATTCCTATAGAAAAGACTCTTTAAATGTGGGCTCTTTATGTCAAAGTGCCCAATTGGTTATCATGAATAAAGTGACAATCAAACATCAGTAAAGTTATTTCATATTATCATACTGAGAAAAATGATAAAATCTTTTTGTGGAAGTCAGATATATATCATCATTCCCTTGTTGACTAATGTCCATGGTTGCTTTAATCTAATGTCTTGCTTTATTCTCACCCCACCCCCAAGAAGGTTCTGCCTCAGTTGGGACCCAAACACACCCTCTCTCAGGGGATCAGCCACTTCCTCTCTCAGAGCCTCAAAATGGTGCTTAAGTCTCATCAGCTGGAACATTCCAGAGCTCAGTGATTCTAAGCTGCTGTAGGGAGGAACTGTGAGAAAGCCCCCCAAACCTTCATGCAGCCCTGGGTGTGACACCGGCGAGACCCCTGCTGGTGAGGCGTGAAACTGCTCCCAGGCCCCTTAGGGAATCGAGCAAAGAAGCTCTGAGGGTGGCACCCAACTGAGTCAATGGAATCATATCCTCTTTTCAGCTTTGGTTCACCACTGTCTTTCCCATGCCTCTTCTGCCTCAGGATACAATCCACTACCCCTTGTCAACCGAGAGGCTGGACAGCCCACCCCCCTGACAGGAGACAGAACCAACCATGAGCACTTACCCCCTCCTAGGTCTCAGCTGAACTCCCAGCCCACCCCTTAGAGGGAGGGGAGGGGAGGGGACAAGACACTTGGAGCCCTGGATATCTGGCCAGGGTGCCCACAGATTGACAGATAAACTGCGCCCCTTTACTGCTCCCAGCGGTAATAAAATCAGGGGCTCCTCAGAGTCTTTTTCTGTTGCTAACAGAATTAAAAAATAAAAATAAATCCCAAACATACATCCCTTCCCTTTCCCTTGTGGAAAGAGACCATCTGTTTTGTTTTGCCCAGAACAACCTTTCACCTTCAGTTTACAGCTTCCCTTCAAACAAGACTAAAAGCTGCCTCCAAACCCCTTTCAAAAAGAAATAAGGGGCCTACAAAGTGCCAGGGGGTAAAATTAACAACAGCAATCTGTACCCCTTGCCCACCATTAACCCCTCCCTGGTGTCTCCCACTTGGAACCAGTCTGATGATCAAGCTCAGATGGTGCTTTAACTCTCCTGGTCCTAGGAGGCAAGTGCAGTAGAGACGGCCACCTCGCATTTCACATGGACAAGTCACCGTTAGCCATGACATTCTGCACAGCAGACCTCTTCTTCTACGCCGCCTGCCTTCCACAGCCACACCACAAACAAAAACAACCCTATCTGGTGACACAGCTCTAACGCCATTCACCTCTCACAAAATCAAACTATGTCCCAGCTGAAGTAAGATAAAATATCCCTCCCCCACCTCTTCAGCAGCCGTTCTCACCCCCAGTCCCACCTGTGGGGGAGCCTAGCCCCTCAACTCACAGGCCTGCAGGGGCTTCCAGTTCGGTCGCCAGTTCTGGGCCAGGCCAACCACAGCATACTGCTCTTCCATCCACCCTTGTTTTTCTTTACTAAATATAACTACATATTAAAACCTACCAGGCATAAACATTAATTAGAAATGAAAGCCACTAGATTTACAAAAACATGCCATCTGAGCAAGACATGAAAAAATGCTAAGAACTAGGTATAAGTGGAACCTTTCTCAGAAACCTTCAACTGTTATCAAATGGCTAAATTTAACTCTTGTTTTATTCATTCGAGACTTAGTAGCATTTTTCCTCTTTAAAAAAAGAAAACAAACAGTTTCTTGTTTATTCTAAGTAAAAAAGCTGGAAAACTCTATGAACCATAAAGAATAACACACATAACAATCACTTTCTCATACAGACACAGGGTATTTCAGCAAAGCAAATCCCATGCTACTGTTAGAGTCATTTCATTACTGTTAGAGTCATTTTATCAATAATAATAATTAAGGCAGCTATCATCTTATAAATCAAGCATTACACCCAGAGTTTTATCTGCAATTTCTTTATTTTCCACAACAACCCCAAACGTATTATTATTGTTTCCAATCTATCAATACAGTAGCAAAGTCTCAGGGAAGTGAAATAAATTAGCAAATGGCACACTGGGGATTTTAAATCATGACAGTCCATCTATCCATGAAATGTGTGTTCTCTGTACCCTAACCAGATCCTTTCCCTTTGTTTTTACAGACCTCCACTAGGTCTACAGGGTGGAAAAAGAGTTGGACACGATTGAAGCAATTTAGCACGCATGCACTCTTGAACAGGAGTACAGTTTTGAAAAGGAAGGTGTGTGCATGGTGCTTTCACAAACGAGGCCCAACACCCCCGCAGTCACTTTCATTACAGCTAAGAAGTTCCTGTTCAGCTCTCCACCCTGCCAAGGAACAGGCTGTGAGAAGGTGATAATCGCCAGGCCAGGGTCTCCCGAGTGTGCGTGTGTGCATGTGTGCTGGTTCTCTAAAGCTGTTGTACCAAAGTACCACAAACTGACTAGCATCAACACCAGAAATTTCTTGCTCCTCAGTTCTAGAGGCTGGAGCTCTGAGACCAGGGTGCCAGCAGGGGTGCTCCTCCTGGGGGCTCTGAGGGCCCCTCTGCTCGCTGCCTGTCCCCTGGCTTCTGGCTGTCTGTTGGCCATCTCTGGTGTGCTTCGCTCGTGGAAGCAAACCCTCATCTCTGCCTCCGTCTCCGCACTGTGCTCTCTCCCGTGAGTATGTTTGTGTCCCGATTTCCCCTTTTGATAAGGACATCAGTCATATTGTATTAGGGCACACCCTCCTGATCCCACCTTAATTAACTACATCTGTAATGACCCTATTTTTAAATAAGGTCACATTCTAAGGCACTGACGGTTAGGACTGCAATGTATGAATTTGTGTGTGTGTGGGGGGACACAATTCAACTCATAACACCAAAAGAGAGAGAAAAATGCATGTGGCGGGAGGGGAGGCTGAGGGTGGAAGGGAGGGAAGAGAGGAGAGACTAAGAGGAGGAGGGGCAGGGACAGAGAGCAGGAGAGGAGAGGCCAGGCCGGGCTGGCGAGGCCGTGAGCTCTCTCTGCCAGGGTGCTTCTGGAGGGTGGGTGCAGGATGGTGCCGGTGTTTCTTATGACAGGGTGCCCCTGTCACTGTGAGCAGTCGGTAAGGAACATATTAATTGTGAACATGTTTGAACCTCATTGTGCCATCTCTAGCCACCCACCCTCCACTACTGGTAGTGATTCTTGAATCATTTATTGTCCCACGGAATTCTGCTGCCTTCAAGCTGGTATGGATGACTGATGGACTTTAAATACACACTGCCTTAGAGAACCTTGGGGCGATCTTACTTGTTATAACAGAATAGAATTTTCAAAGAAACAAACACAACTATCTAAAATAGAAGGTACGGTGTCCTTATCCCATGCCTCTGCAGGAAAAACTATGTAAATATAAGACATCATCTGCTCACCCCAGTGATGAAAGCTTGCTTCAAATAGAGCATGCACGCTGTATAGGCAAGTATACACTAAGATGGGCTTTAAATGCCATTGGAACTCACTTCTTCCACAGTTTACTTGGCATTACTATCACTGAATAAATGTTGTGCAAATGATGTGGGTGCTATTATCAATTGGTAAACTGGCAAACCACATCAGCTGAAGTGAGAAAAAGTGGTGGTAACTATTCTTAAAACCTACAGGACTAATGAATGGGCAGAAAGGGGCAAGGGCCAGGAGGAGAGAAAAAAAGTGCTCTGGGGGTTCAGACAGGGCAAGAGCAGACTCCTGCGGCTGATGGCCACAAGAGGCCATGAAGCAGGTGTGACTGAGCTGGCTGAGAAAGACAGAAGGGGTTTCTCAAGGTGGAGGCAAGTGAGGAGAAACCTCCCCAGAGACAGGGCAGTACAAGCAGAGATGAGAAGGTGAGTGCTTGGCACAGCAACAAGGGAGTGTGAGCATCCAGCCTGGCTGCAGTGACTGGGTCGTCACAAAGGGCTCAGATGCCAGAGCCCCTGGGGACCAAATTTCAGAACGTATCCAAGACTCAGTTACAGAATCAAGGTGAGGATCCCTGGAGAACTCCCTGTGGACTGCTCCATTAGGCTGGTAACTTAACATCCTGCAGAAACTGTGCCCCACTTCAAATGCTCCCCAGGAAAACCATGGGAGTAGCCACCCTCTCTCCTCTACCTGGAGCCCTAAAGACAGCTGCCCCAACTCATTTTCCCCAAAACAGAGCGCCTGCAGGATGATTCCTGCCTGAAGAGATGGGAGAAGCCGAGAATCACCAACCTCCCAACTCCTACCCACACCTTTAAATCTCTTTTTATTTTCTTCCATGTAATCAATAAACCATTTTGAGCACCTCCTCTGCATAAGGTTCTGGGTCAGGATTTGCGAGAAGGCCAAGAGGCCTCTGTCCAGAACACATGATACCCCTATTTCAAATTGCCCCTGCCTCCAGGCACACGTTTTTCAGGCACAAGCTGCTTCCAGCCTTCACACCCCCAACTCAGAGTTCTCCCCCAGGGCCTCCTTGAGACCCAAGTCATTGTCATTTCCCTGACACCTAAGGTGTAGAAGGGAATGGCAACTCACTCCTATATTCTTGCTTGGAAAATCCCAGGGACAGAGAAGCCTGGCGGGCTACGGTCCATGGGGGTCACAGGGAGCCAGACACGGCTTGAGCACACGTGCACTGACATCTAAAACACACTCCCCGCAAAGCCCCCAAGCGTTCATGTTCTACAAGCATGTTATGAGAGGAAAAGGTCCTTGCCAACTACAGCGCTGGGAGAACCTCCCTTTACAGTTTAATAACGAGGACCAGGATTGGACACGGAATCCTAGTGACCCAAAACAAAACCATCTTATGCTGAAGCCAGCACGACTTAGTTCAGTCACACTTCCTGAATCTCCATCAAGCTTGTCACTCCAGAATCAGGTAAAACTTGATAAAAAATATAAAGCTTTTGGAACTCTCAGGAAAGCAGCAATGGCTTATGAGCTTAGAAAAGCAGAGAGACATGAAGGAACTCTCCTTGCAGGCCCGGTGGAAACCCGTCCCTTGGGAGGGAAGAATGTTCCCTACAGAGGGGGCGATACCGCTGCAGCCCAGTCTGGGAGGAACCCGGGGTCTGGCCTCTGTGATGTCACCCCCTGGGGCTGGGTGGACACTGAATTCTGGAGTGTGTGTGCAGAATGCCCTACTCATGTCCATGCCCACCTGTCAAATCCTACCTGTCTAAGGTAGGTGTGTGCTTGGCTCCCCCCAAAACCCCTCCTCACTCTCCTGTTGGGAGATCAGGCCTGTGGGGACTATGTTTCCCAGACTCCCCAGCAGCTGGTGGTCTGCACGTAAGTCAGGGTTCGCCAGCAAGCCTATGCAATGTGGGGGGAGGGAACACAGCTCCTGCTGTCACAGTGGTCACCCCAAGCCCAGCCATCACGCTGGAGCTTCCGGGTATCAAAAAAGCTTCTTGTCCAAACTCTAATGCCTCATCTACAACTTAGGGCTGAGATCCTTCAGCTTCCTGGAGAGTCCAGAAACAGCTGTGAGGCTGGCAGCTGTAGGGATCTAGAAGTCTTTCAAAAGGCTCAGTCTAGAGCCTGCCCTCCAGCCCCTCCACCAAAGCTGTAAGCACCAAATTCCCAATACTAAACCCCTTCTGCTTACAGTATCTTGAGTGGATTCTGTTTCCAGCGCTGACCCCTGGTGGATAAACCGTCTGGATAAACCAAGCAAACTCAAATGCCACGGAAACATAGTAGAAACACTCCTAAAAGTGTCGCTATTTAAAGGAGGATCACAAGGCTCAAGTGACAGACTAGTCGGTGCCCTGGGGACCTCGAGGAGAAGGCCCTGGGTGTTCTCACCTGGGAACTGACAGGGAGGACAGGAGCAGTGGGGGAGCATGTCTGTGGGGAGGGAGACAGGGCAAGGTACAGACAAGTGTGTCAGTGCCAGGACTGGAGCTCAGTTACCTGGAGGGTGACAAACAAGGTCTGAACACTGGAGAAGTGAAGCCTGCAGCCAGACTCAAAGAGGAAAAGGCGAGAGCTGATGACAGGGCCAGTGGTGAGGAGCCGGGAACACAGAACACTACAGGGGGCTGAGAGTCAAGGCAGCTGAAGCATCTGGTGTCTGCCAGGCCCAGAGCTGGGATGCTGGAGCGGGCTGTTGATTAGTGCTGGGTCTGGGTGCCTGGAAGGCTCAGCAACAGGGAGAACCAACTGGACTGGGTCTGAGTGTGCTGAGTTTCCTTACACTGAGGCATTCCCTACCACCAAGGGAGAGAGATGTTGCATTCTGTTAGGTGACATCACTAAGAGACCTCAAGGTCAAGAGAAGTAATGTGTGCTAATTAGGAGCTTAATCCATACTAGGCTGTGCTGTGCTTAGTCACTCAGTCATGTCTGCCTTTGTGACCCCATGGACTGTGGCCTGCCAGGCTCCTCTATCCAAGGGATTCTCTAGGCAAGAATACTGGAGTGGATTGCCTTGCCCTCCTCCAGGGGATCTTCGGAACCCAGGGACTGAACCCAGGTCTCCCACATTGCAGGTGGATTCTTTACCATCTAAGCCACCACGGAAGCCCAAGAATACTGGAGTGGGTAGCCTATCCCTTCTCCAGAGGATCTTCCTGACCCAGGAATTGAAACCAGGGTCTCCTGCATTGCAGGTGGTTTCTGTACCAGCTGAGCTACCATGGAAGCCCCAAACTATACTGGACCAATTGATGCATCTAAAAAGCTTGAGATTGCAGCAACATTTTTAGGCAAGTGCTACTATTTTTTCCCCCTCATAATTCTAATCAGGGTGCTTTAAGCCAGTGCTTCTCAAGCTTGAATGTGCATCTTTCACTTGGGGACAGGGGTCCTCACTTAAATGCAGGTTCTGATTCAGTAGGTCCAGGGTCCAAGATTCTGCATTTCTGGTCCGACCACACTGTGAGTAGCCAGACTTGAAGCTTTGTAAGCATCAGTCAGCGTGTGAACTACTTCCAGATGCACTGCCAGGTGCCAGGTGTGTCTGTTCCCTATTTCACAGATGCAGATTTCACATCAGCAAGAAGTTGAGGAACTAGCCCAGGGCCACACAGGGGTAAGGAACAACTAACCAGGCTGCCAGCTCTCACTGCTGACAGATCTGTTTTCTGCTTCCCCTCACCCTACCCTGAGGCCTTTGGGAGAACGTGATTTAATTTCTCATTTCTGTGGACTCTAAAACCTGTGCCAGGGAGAGAGAGCTGGGGAGGAGAGTGGGGAGGGGAGGAAGGGCACCAAGAGCCAACTGTCACCCGGGGCCAGGTGAAGGCTGTTATGGAAACAGACCCATGCTTGCCAGCTGACCCAGGCTTGTTGCTCCCTGCCCACCAGGATTCAGGAGGCCACTCATGGCAGAACAATGCAAAGGGCAGATAATCATAGGAAAGGATGCTCAGATTCAACGGGAGCCAAAGAAATGAAAATCAAGACAACAGTGAGCTATTACTGTCTACCCATCAGAGGGCTAACACTGACAAGGAAGCAAAAACTCATGCTGTAGGGAAGGGGGGACAGGTACTCTCCCCACCTGCTAATGGGAATGAGAACTATTTTGGGGAACATCTTCTGGAAGCATCTATCAAAAATAAAAATACCACACCCTTCAGCTCAGCACTTTTACTCTTGGGAATGTCCCCATGGGAAATAAAAGCAGTAGTTCACATATACAAGGATGTTTATGGAAGCAGCTTATGGATGTTTATAGAGATAGTTATTTGTAAATAAAAAGCTGGAGACAAAGTGCATACTGATCAATAAAAGAATGGTTGAATAAAATAAAGTCCATCCCTTCTAGGGAATAAAAAGGATGAAATAAGAGGTATATTGGCTGACTTGGAGGGATTTTTCTATTAAGTACTGATGAATGAGAAAAGCAGTGGACAGTGAATGTGATGAATATGGTCCCATTTTTGTAAAACAATTTCCTTTAAAAATCTTGTACACAACTCTATGTGTTCATGTGCGTGGGTTTAACTGTATAATTTTTATAAGCATAAATAAAAATATGGAAAAATTCCAAGTTATTAAAATGAGTTATTTAGTGTGGAGTTTGCACAGGGAAATGGAACAAAAAATGAAACAACCAGTGCATCTCTCCCTATGTTCTCCCTATGAGTGTGTGACACACACACACACACACACACACATTCCCGCACTGAAGAATGATGAAGAATGAAAAGGTCACAGTTCGAAGAGTGCTTGCTCTCCTCCATCCACGCTTCCAACTCACAAGCGGCTGGAAGGGCAGACCTGCCACTCTGCCACACTGCTGTTTCCAGCAAACTTCTCCCCCCGCCTGCAAGGTGTGAATCTGGAAATGAAATGTTATAATATTTTCCCCTCTCCAGAGAACCCATTAGAACAGCCACAAGAGCTCAGCTGCACACAAACTAAGCTTTTCTTTTCTATAGAAAAGGACTGTCTTTTCAAAGCCCTTGTTAATATCACCACCACTACCATCCTCCCGACCCAGAGAGATGAAGGCTAAGACCAGAAGCACAGGCCCCATGTAGGCAGAGAGGCCAGTGGCCTGCTCTTTCTCTGGTCCTCTTCATCCTTTGGGTAGCCTCCCAGAGCCGCATCCTAGATTTGCTCGGTCCTTGCAGGCATCTGTCCCCAAAGGCCACCATGGAAGGCGCCATCAGAGGCCAGTAGGTGTAAAGGGCAATGGTTATCTCATTCCCCACCTGGGGGGTCATTCCCCCCTCCTCATCAGAGGAACACCCCATTTCCAGAGAGAGAAAATTCACCCTGCCCTGGACAACATATATTTTTTTCTGAAAACTCTGCTTTTTAATGAGTTCCTCTTTACATCATGGTGATTGTCAGCCTGTCCAAGCTTCTACTCTCTGGTCTAAGCCCTGCCCCACCTTCCGGAGCCATAAGGAACAAGCACATTTCCTCTTACATGAAGACAGGGATCATGCCCCCCTGGGTTCTTTCTTATCTTGACTAAACATCCCCCGCTCTTCAGACTGGTGCTGAGCATACATCTCAGGAATTTCCTGATGGCAGCTCAAGCTGTTACTCTTCCAGTCAAGCCCGAGGATTCTGACGGACAGAATACCAGCAAAAAACCCACGTGCGCAAGCCCTCTAAAAGAGTGACTCTGCACCATCTCTGGCAGAAAAAACTTAAAGGAGATACGGAGCAGGTTGGGGAGGAAGGCAGTTCCAAAAGCCCTTCCAATTCCCCAAGAGCCCCCCTCTGAAGAACGTGAAAGAAGCCCACCACTGGTGTTCCAACACAAATCACTGCAACCCAGCTTCCGGGCTCAGCCCCAAGCTCATCCCTCTGAAATTGTCTGGTCTTGACTTACTCAGGGAAGGCTGCACAGTCTAAATCGGGCGTGGGCAAGGCCGGAGGAATCGAGAGAGGCAATTAAGATGTGTGTCCTGGAGAAGGCAATGCGCACCTTGGCTCCCTTACAGCTGCTTGCTGAAGGGCTGGGGGCAAGTGCGCTGGGCATGCCAGGCTCATTGGCTGGCTGTGGGCACAAGGCTGCCATGGGAGAAATGAACCAATTCAGAATTAGGGAGACCTGGTATTTTAGAGCCTCAATCTTAGAAAGAGCTATCAAGGATAAAAACAACAGTGGGTCCACAGCATTTTAGAATTTCCCAAGAGGTGGAGGCAGTAGGTTTCAAAATTTCGTTTCTTGAAGGAGGAATCTTAGGGTTTTAAGAGCACTGTGCGCATCAGGAATCTGCTAGTTATCAGCTGAGTAATACCGGGCGGGCAGGTCACTTACCTGCTTAGAATCTCAACTCTGCCTTCAATAAAAATAAAAAGTGCTTCCACATAACAAAACAGAAATACAGATCCAATAAGGGGAAATTACTACGTACACTAGATTGCCGTGTGACTGGCAGTTGAAGGTATCCAGTAAGAGACTGGGGAGTTAGTGACTAATGTGAAACTACGGTGACTGGGTGATAACTTTGAGCCGCTTTCCTCAACGAGATGAAACGAATGGACTAGATGGAAACTGAGTGAGCATGAAAGCTGATGACAAGAGTAAACGGGCCCCTAGCCCTGGCCCTGCACAGAGGAGGAGCCTGCCACCGGGAGATGGTCTGAGGACATTCCACAGCCATCAGCTGGATGCTCCCAAGGGAGAAGGGGCCGTTTCATCCCTGCTCCCCTGGAACAATGCTGAGTCTCTTGAATGCCTCTTTTGTTCCGTGCAGCACAAAAATCACAAACATTTTTTAACTACCCTGGGTTTTTTGAGCTGTTTGTTCTTTTCTCAAAGGTCCTAAGATCACAGAAAGGCTTCCAAGAACAATAGCTGGTAACCTGCTCCACGCAGTTGAAACAACAAGGCTGAGGGTTTCTGGCTGAAGGAAAGAAGGCCAGCCGAGGGGCCCAGGAGGGACCAGTGGGGTACAGCCCTGCCCCTGGGCTCCCCCCAGGATGGGGAGCTCCCACTGGGTCTGCAGGATTCCTGTGGGATGCCTGGGGCCCTTGCTGATTTCTCCAGGATCAGATTCCAGTTAAAACTCACAAGGTCTCTCCCTGCTCTCTGAAAGTAAGAAGCTTAGGTTTCTACCCCATCTTCTAAGGCCTCCATCAAGGCCCCAGGAAGGGGGTGATCTGTTCCAAGAAGGGAAGAGCCTAGATGTCCAGGGAAGGGCCTCACCCCTCCCACTTTGCTGCTGCTGCTGCTCCCTCCTCTTGGGGTGTCCTCCATCTGAATACCTCTGTCACCCCTCTGCTGCCCAGATGTACCCTCATGGACCACAGAGAAGGACAGCTTGGCAAAGAGCCTCAGACTGTGCATGGAAACATGGCTCCACTACTTCCTGGCTCTAAGGCTGACCTTGAACGAGCATGTTGACAATGCGCCTCAGCATTCTCATCTGGAAAATAGGGGATTGAACAGAACTGCTATGAGGATTCAATAACATTCTGTTGCAGGAAGGGTGACCCCTTCCAGGGCCTGAAACTGGGCTCTTGTCTAACACTTGGAAATGAATTGTCCGAGGAGACACATGTGCTGACAAAGCAAGAGATTTTATTGGGAAAGGGCGTCCGGGCGGAGAGCAGGAGGGTAAGGGAACCCAGGAGAACAGCTCTGCCTTGCAGTCTCAGGTTTCATAGTGATGGGATTAGTTTCTGGGTTGTCCTTAGCCAATCATTCTGACTCAGAGACCTTCCTGGTGGTGCACGCCTTGTTCAGCCAAGAGAGGATTCTGGGAGGTGATCGGACATGTGGTGTCCCCTTTTGACTTTTCCCGAACTCTTCCGGTTGGTGGAGGCTTATTAGTTGTGTTCCTTACCAGAACCTCCTGTCATAAAACAACTCATGCAAATGGTTACTATGGTGCCTGGCTAGGGTGGGCGATTTCAATCAGTGCGCTTCCCCTAACAATTCCATATAAAGTGCTCAGCACAGCGCCTGGGTCCAGGATGTGTACCAATAAATATTAACTGTATCATTAACGGATGAGCAACTAAGCACAGGAAAGAAGGGGCTCCCTCTAGTGCGGAGAGGAAGTGAAGGAAGTCTGGGTCCCTGCATCAGAGCAGGTACAGAGAGACCCTCAGGACCCCCTGTTCATCTCAGTTCTGGTCCTTTGCTTTCTACAAGCCCGCACACCCTCCCCAAGACCCTGCAGAGCACAGATGCTCTGGCCATTTGCTCCTCTGCTGAATAGCCCTTGAAGGCCCCTTGGCTGCCCAGCCCAACACACTCTTCCATCTTCTCTGGTCCCTAAACCTGCTCTGGACTTTCTAATCGCTAGGATTTGGGGCTGACACATGTTGATCATACACCGAAAAATGACACCTCAAACTAGAAAGGCTGAAGGCCTGCAGCTGAGACTCCATGAAAAATGGAGTAGAAACCTAAGCTACACCCCAGTTCTGCCATCAACTGACTATGAGAACTTAAACAAGGCTGCCCCCTCTGCAGGCCCCAGGCTCCTCATCTATGAATAGTGAGGGCAAGACCCAGTCATCTCCAAAGGCACTTCTAGCCCTGAGGTCCCTGAGAAACTCAAGACTCCTGGGCCCTTGTTTATCATCCTCCACTCCACCCCTACACTGTGCAGATTGGGAAGGGAAGCTCTCTGATCTCCCTGCTCCAGCCCCTTCTCCCCAGGCTCCAGGGGAAGGTGGAAAAACCAGCTCAGTGTCTAGCCAGGAAGTAGCACCTGGCTGAGCACCCGCAGCCAGGCCGAGCACCGGCAGCCAGGCCGAGCAGAGCCCACAAGAGGATGCGAAGGGCTGGCTCCTGAGGGCTGCTCCCTACTTCCCCTGAGCAGCCAGGCTCGACTCCCCTGAAGGCAAGTCCCTCCAAGGGGAGAGGGGCCTTGAAGAGGTGACAGCCAACACTAATCACCGCAAATTAGCAGGGGAGCTGAGAGAAGGAGGGAGGAGAGTCCTGGCACATAAACCTGCCCCACCAGCGTGACAGCCAGGAGAGCTGCGCGACCCTTGGCGTCACAGCACCTGAGAAGGAAAAGAGCATCTGGTATCCCAACACTGCTGTGCCTGCGACTGCTTGCAGCACTCCAAGAAGAGCACTGTGCTCACTGTGCTCAGGGCGGGGTGTGTGACATGCTGGAAAGGATATGGGGCTGTGAGCCAGGAGGCCCGGGTACCAGCCAGGCTCTGCACGAACCAGCTGGGTAACCTTGACAGTCCCTTTCCTCTGGTCTCATTTCCCTACACTGAAAAATGAAGGAGGTGGATGAGAAGATTTCAGTGTTCCCATTCAGCTGTGACATTCTATAATTTTCCTAAATGGGAATGAGAATCAGATCTAATCAGCTAGAATGAATTCAACCAATATTTTTAGGTATCTTTAACTTGCCAAAAAAAAAAAAGATTCTACATATTTTTTTTCTAAATGCTTGGGGATGCTACAGATAGAAGAAGGAGTCTATTGCAATAAATAATGCCCGCCCCCCCATCGAAGCACAAGAGGCTTGCCTGAAGCCTGCCATTGGCATCCACTCCCTAGGGCCTCTCTGTCAGCAAGCCCACCCACCCCTCTGAGCTGGCTGACAGAACTCGAGTGGGATTAACCTGTATCAATCTTCCCTCTTCTGACTGATGAGGCTTTGGGGATTCTGGGAGAGCATGGAGGTACTACTGCCTGAGTCATTAACATCTGTAACATAACAGAGAACTCTCCCCAGAACATCTCTGGAGGCAGAAGACAAGCGAGTCCCAAGGGTTGGAAGGCCTTCATCTGAGGAAGCTCGTCCACTGAATTATTAATGAAATGCTGAATACTGCTCAAGTCTCCCATGACAGATAGGTTTTGCGAGCTGATGGTTCCGAGGCCAATTAAGAAATGATTGTGGATTCCAAGGCAGTGCCACCAACAGCGAGTGTCTTAAAACGTCTCCAGAATCCGTTGCAGGAAATTTGGTCAGCCGTCTCCTTGGACACGGGCATGACAATGGTAGAGGAAGGGGTGCCTCATGTTACAAGCTCTGGAACTGCTGCCCTACACCAAACTTCTGTCCTCTGACCCAGAGCATCACCAGCGCCCTGGTTACAGAGAACTAGAGCAACAGGGCCTCCCTAGGTCTCCGGACCAGCAGGCCTTGCGGAGTCTCAAAGCCTCGGCAAAGAAGGGGCCATGTGACAAACGGGATATGATTTTTAAAGTTTCAGAAAGTTACACTCAAGAAAGCCAGGCCAGAGTGTGTACTCCAGAACTTCTCAGAGCCTTTACTGTGCTCTGTGAATCGAGAAGAGGGGAATAAAATATATATATATTTACATAAAAGGTTCAATTTCCCAAACTTATCTCCTCATGAAATCCTTTTCTCCAGAACATGCTCTAGGATTGGTTTTCTGTGGAGCTCACCCTGAGCAGTGGGGCCCCAGACACCACAACCCTCGTTTTACAGATGGAAAGACTGAAGACCAGAGCGGGCACACCGAGAGCCAGAGCCTGAGTACAGTCCCCCATGCTACGTGGGGATGTTCCAGGTGCTTGGCAGCCGCTCTAGAGCACGTGCCAAGGCTTTCTCCAGGAACTGACAAGAGAGCCGGGGACTGAAACGCTTCTGGGAAAACGATGGGTATGAATGTAAGCCCTAGGACTGACCTGGATGGACACGGTTTGCAGTAACAGCATGAGAGAGCTCTGAGAACTTCTGGCTTGGCACAGAACACTTTTTTCTTTTTTCCTGTTAATAATTTGCCTAATGTTTCTATGTAGACCTTGCTAGAATTCAAACTCTATGGGGTAGGGACCACATCTGTTTTGTTCATGAATGCAGCCCCAACCCAGGCACAAGGCCTGGCAAGCAGACAATACTCGGTAAATATTTGCTGACTGATGGACAAATGAGCACGTCTTACTATCTACTTCCAGGAACCCAAGACACTTTGATAATGAGTCCTCTTGCCTCCAGACAAAAGCCCCATGGAGAAATGGATACAGACGTTTCCTCAGCACTGTGGGGCTGCCCCTGCTGCTTGGGGACGTGGTCAGCCAGGCTCCCACTAGAGCCAATCAGAGCACGGAAAGGGCTTGGCTCCAGAAAGGCTGGAGTCAGAGCCAGCACTGAAACCATTTTTTCCAGGGATGCAAGCCACATCTGTATTTCCTAACAATGATGCAGGGTGAGCAAAGCAGCCATGAGTTATCTGAAGTATGTGGGAGAAAACAGATGTAGTAAGAATAAAGATATTCCTTGAAAGAATAAAAGGTATTCTTTCCAGCCAATTCAGGATCCATTCACTTATTATATATTTATTGAGCAATTACTCATGAGGAAAAAGAAAAAAATGAAAGGCTTGGTCTCCACCCTCAAGAAGCTCATGGCCTAGAATGAGAGAAAAGATGCATATAGAAGTAACCACAGAGCAAGGAAGGCAGTGTTACCAGAGATACACAGAGAAACTCTTGCCCAAGAACAAGATGAAGAGCCTGATTTTGACAGAAAGCTGCAGTGACATTAAATCTGGGGCCTGAAAAAGGATGCCTGTAGCCGCCACTCCTCCCTTTGACTAGAACAGTTCCAGAACATAAAGGATGAGGGAAAGGTGAGGAAAGCCTGGGCCTGGATCCCTTTCATTCCATCTTCTTCCTCTGGGGGGCTCAGCAGGTAGGACAAAGCCCAGGGAAGCCTCCTCAGGAAGCTCCAGGAAGCCTCCAGATACTAGCCAATATAAAGTGTCCTGACCAGCAGGGTGCGGGAGGGACCTTCAAGGAGGTGGGGCACAGCAGAGCCCGGGGTGAGCAGAGTGGAGCTGTGACCACTGTCCTCCAAGCTGGCTACCTGATTCAAACCTCCTGGGTGGGGAGTGAGCCCCAGTGGGAATCCAAGCTCAGTGGACCCCCCTAGTAGTACTGGGTGACCCCCAGGCTTCCGAATACAAATTATCTCAACAAAGAAACCTCATTGCTTTTCAACCCTATCTGAAAGAAGCTGAAATGTCCACTGGCAGTCTGTGGCCAGGAGTGGGGTCAGACAGGCAAGGTCCTGATGGCGCCAGTCTGGAAGCAGGGGCTGAGCCCCACGCGAGGACAGCCCCAGGACTCAGTGGCTTTGTTCACACACATCCATCATGACGGCAGAGCTCGATGAGACAACAGCACCCGCTGACAGGGAGAGTGGGCAGAGGGCAGTTCTGGGCAAGACAGACAACGGAGAGCCCTGAGCATGAGTTCTGACCTGTCACAAAATGGTCTCTTCTGAAAAGTTACGGTGAAAACAGCAGAGAGGAGTCTGGAAATGGGAAGATGGGGGCTGCTGTTCCTTGAGGGCTAAATATAATCAATAGTTGGGCCTCCTGAGCTCAGCTAAAGATGGCCTTTAATATGCCCATGCCCACTGAGCTCCCTGAAAGGGAGAGACCCAGAGGAACAGTGTCTGCCCAGGAACCACAGCAGTGGGCCCTGAGAGGGGCCAGGCAGACAAGGGACATCGTGAAACCCACATAAGGGTACAGAATCTAGACTGCAGCTGGAGGCACTGGTGTGGGGACTAGCCAGGGGTCTCCCAGAGCTGGTCTCCAGCCAGGCAGGAGGCTGGCGTCTTCACCCCAGGTTCCCATGTGCCACAGATGCCTCCAGCCGAGTTTGAGCTCTCACGAGATGCTCACGACAACTGTAGCTGAAATCCGAGCTGGCCGAGGGCATCGGACTCCACAGGCTGCTGCTGCAAAATACATTACATGGTTCGCCAAATCTATTTTTTTCCCTTGGTCTCCAAGAAGCTAAGTGCTGACTGAATCCTCAGTCAAAGCAATTAAATATCTTCTTGCTTTCTCTTCCTACATAAAAAAAAAAACACCTTTTCTTTCTCTATTTTAACTTTACCAATATCTCCTTTATTAGATGCCACCTTAAAAATCTTTGCAAGTAGATGGGGCCTGAGGTATACATAAATCAATAAAAATATGTGAATTAAATTTTTGATTCAAGCAACTTTTTGGCAAGCCCATGACAACCCTTGAGATCACAGAGAAAGATAGCAGGGAGGACCACAAAACCACATCTAGGAATTACCGCTCTGCAGTCAGCAAATGAAAAACGTCAAAAGTGACAAACGGCCACATCACATACCCACTCTATAAGGTTATTTTTAAATTTCTCTTCGTCGCAGAGAAGAGACTCAAGATCTTCCTTGAGCAAGCTGATGCAGTTTTTCCTTTTCTTTTTTTAATGAGTTGCATTCCACTCCTAACTCATGGAGGTAGAAACCCACTCCCCCTGTCAGCTTAAGGCAGGGTAAGGCCCCTCCCTGCAAAGGCCTCCAGAGCTCATCTGAAGAAGCCTCATCACCACCATAGCAGCTGGGGTGGAGGGAGTAGGTATTTGTTCATCTACCCACCCTCCTGGTGCTGGGCTGGCCCACAGGTGCAGAGGCACCATCTGTAGTTGGGAACACATAGTCCAATGGGCACTAACAGATCACATCCCCCGTGGCAAAGGAAGGTCAGGATAAACCAGATGGGTCATTCTGCAGCTCCCTCATCCACTGAGAGACTGTCCTCACAGATTCTGTGTGCTCAGCACTGTGTCGAGTGCTAGAGACACAAAAGTGATGAAGACACAAGTCCTGTTCTCTAGAAGGAGCTCATGGATTTAGAGTTGACTTTCCAACTCTGACATGCCTCAGCTCTGTTCACCCTTGGCAAAGACCCCACAGGACAAGTGACCTCCAAAGAAGGAAGTTTGCAGGGACGGAATGTCCATTCTTGAGAAAGAGGTGATAGAGAAAAACAGACAGCCCTGAAGGATTCCTCCTCCTTCCCTCAATCTGATCCCACCCTCTCCTCCCTGGAGAAAACAGTCAACAGCAAGGCCACATGTCCGTCAGCTGGGTGGACTGGGGAGGGCTCAGCCTCTCAGAAGTCCTCGTCCTGCCCTGTTCGCCTAGTGGAAAAACACCGGAAATCTGGTGGGAGGTGATTTGATTTTCTTGCCTGGTTGTGACGTAATTATGATGCTGTAAAGCATGAGGGCCAAGACTCTCTCACTGGGAAACAGAAAGAGCCCTTTCATCTTCATTGGTACCATTCTGCAAAGAGCCACCAACACCTGGTCCATTTTACAGAATGTTCTCCTTGTGACTTTCAGGACTAGGCTAAGAAATGAAAGGAAGAGGGCCTGAGAGGCAAGGGTGGAAGGAACTTGAACCGCCTGTGATGTACATCACCTTCTGAAAGAGACCTTGGAAAAAGCCTCCAATACAGCTCCCTAGTAAATCTAAATGTCACAGATCAGTGCATGAAAGGGAGGCCTTAGAAAGGCAGGGAGAAAAAAACTGAAATCTAAGCTTTTGGAAGTCTCTCAGAGTGGACAGATGATCAGAAATGAATCTGAACTGTCATTTCAGAGAACTGTCTCTGAAATGATTATATAAATCATCAAAAGAGATGATTATGCAAATGCATAATCTCCCATCACACAGAACAATGTCAGATCTGGAAGGAATCAGTAAATCCACCTCCTTAATGTACAGATCATCACCCAGAGTCCAGAGAAGCGCCTGGGTATGCTGGGAGCCAGGGCCCACGGGACCTGACCTGTGGCGGCACACGGTCAGGCTGCTGGCTGACTCAGGGACACACATGGTCCAGGTTTGCTTATGTCAGCACCGTTAGCTCAGATCCAGGAAGCAAGCGACCAGCCAAAGCCTGCATGTCCCCCAGTGCCTCCCAGCTCACAAACACCCACCAGAATGTCCTGTGGTGCCCTCAGGCTCCTACCCAATTCCCCCTCCCTAAATCTCACCCTCACCCCAGTCATCTGTGTTTTCACTCCTCTCCAATCTAACCTCCAGCATGCAGCCAACTTGATCTTCTGAAAATGCAAATGAAAGGAGGCCCCATCCCCTCCAGGACAAAGAACAAAGACCTCTGCGTGGTTTCTAAGGGTCATGTCAGACTGTGCACCGGCGCACCCCAGACTGAACTCTCACAGTTCCTCGAAACCCCCTGGCTGCTGCCCATGCAGTTCCCTTTATCTAAGATGTCCTTTCTTCTTGGCCAATCCCTACTTGTCTTCCAATAAGTCATCTTTTCCTAATGCCTTCCTTGATCACCCCTGGTTGAGTTCAGCAGCCTCTCCATGTACTTACAGAGCCCACCATCACAATACTGATCCATCGATTGCTTACGTGAATGTCTCCCCCATTGTACTACAAGCTCCTTGATGGGGAAAACTTTTATGTCTGTCTCTTCAGATTCTAGAACCCTGGCACACGATAAATGTCTGCAGTGAAATAATGAGTGACTGAATGCCTGAATGAATGAATGAGCGAAAGGAACCATCAGCACTAAGAGATTAGTCGAGTTGTGTTGCCCTAGTGGCCAACAAAGAAATCCAAAGGTAAGCTGAGTCATTTTAATTCTCCTGGAAAGTAAAAGGGCAGCTCAATCATAAAAATGAAATTAAAATTTTCATCTTTAAAAAATGACGCTAGACGGATTTGTCAGTTGCTGTGAGGAAAAGTGGTAGGCTACAGGCGGACAGGGAGAGCATTAAAAGATGTCTCCTTCCTTGAAAAACAGACTGTAGCACATACATTGACATCTACACTTAAATTGTAGCAGTATATCTACTCCCAGCCTTATTTTTTTGACAACAGTTTTATCAACATATAATTCACATACCATAGAATCCATCCATTTAAAGTACAAAATTCAGTGTTCCTTAGTATATTTACAGAGTTGTGCAGCTATCACCACAATCAATTTTAGACCATTTTCCTCATCACCTCAAAGAGAGACCAGGACCCTTTAGCTATCACTCCCACAAACCTCCCAAACCCAACCACCCCAGCCCTAAGCAATCACTTTGGCCTATTCTGGACCCATCATACAAATGGAAGCATATAATATGTGCTCTTTTGTGACTGGTTTCTTTCACTAAGCATAATGTTTTCATTTCATCCATGTTGCAGCATGTGTCAACATCTCATTCCTTTTTGCGGCCAAATAATATTCCCCAATAGGGAGGTACTACATTTTATTTATACATCATCTGTTGATGGACATTAGGGTTGCTTCCACCTCGTGCCTCTCATGAACAATGCTGCTATGAGCTCTCATGGACAAGTTTTTGAGTGGACATATTTTCAGTTTCTGGGGCACATATACAGGAGTAGAATGGCTGAGTTATATGGTAACTATATTTAAGTTTTTGAGGAACATCCAGGCTGTTTTCCAAAGTGATTGCACCATTTTATGTTCCCATCAGCAATGTGTGAGGGTTCCAGTTTCTCCACATCCTTGCCAACACTTGTCATTGCCTGCCTTTTTTATTAGAGCCATCGAGTAGGTGTGTAGTGGTATCTCACTGTGGTTCTGATTTCCATTTCCCTGATGACTATTGATGTCGAGCACCTTCTCTTGTGCTTTTGACCACATGTATATCTCTCCTGCCTTTTTGCCAGGCTTAGCAAATACTCTGTGTAATGCACTTTTCCCAGGACCTCCTGCTAGATCTGCGGGTCCCTGTCTGAGGAACACTGGGTACAGCTCCAGCAGCCCCTCAATGGGAAGCCCTCACTCAGCAGCACCTTTAGAGATGACTCTGGAGCTGACTTTGAAGTGACAAGGGTTCCACTCAATAGACGAGACCGTGAAGCCTGTTGTCTTCTAGAAACTGCCAGGAGGGGCTGGGCTAGGCGTGAAAGTTACAGAGATGAGTGAGGGTAGAACTTGCTTGCTTTCAAAAACTTTACAGATGCGCTGTGGTCACATCAAAGCCATAAGCAAAGAGCCTCAGGAGCAAAGGGAAAGGAAGACCTCAATCAGGGATAATGCAGTGATCAGGGCATGCTTCATGGAAGTAGTTATGCCTGAGCTCAGCTTACAAAACAAGTAGTATTTCAACAGCTGGAGCCAGGGAGGGGCATGCCACACTGAGGACAGGCATGTGTAAAGCCTTGGAGGAGAAGGAGAACAGAGACAACAGGCGATCTGGAGGGGCTGGACTCAGGCCAGCACCTTTGAAACTCTAAACAGCTGCACCCAGACCCACACACAGCTCCCTGTGCATGCAGCTTCAGGGAAGGGCACAGGGAGAGGAGGGAAACGGGTCTAAAAGAGCAGTCGAAGCGAGATCAAAAGGGGCCTTCACACCATACTGTATGTGGCTTTGTCCTGCAAGTCACAAGGAAGGAAGGCGGGCAGGGCCTCATGGGGGCAGGATCCCCAGGGGTCTGTGCAGCTCAGGACCTGCAAATGCAATGCCAGTCAAGGTCTGCAGGCAGGAACACTCAGGCGCCTCTCTCCAAGATTGCCATCCGGCCCCCTCCCCTGCTGCCTACTCTCAGAAATGAGTCACAGAAATGTCGTCTCTCATGTTGACCTGTTCCTCCTCCACTGCTGGGAGCAGCAGCCTCTGTCCTGGCACCAACATCCTACCTGCCAAAGCTCTGACCCCCATGTGGCTCAATCACCCCAGAATCAGAACCCAAACCAGTTGGAGAAGGTCTCTCCCACCCCCTTTCCACTCCTTTTTAAACACACATGGTCATGGCCCATGAAAGGGCCCTGCAGCCCATTGCCAGCAAGACACGAGCTCTGGCTTGACCTCCCACTATGCAGGTGGGTTTTTCAGTCCTAGGTCCACATTCCCATCAGCACCTTGCAAGCAAAGGCAGGCTTTCACTTTGCAGCTAGCCATCCTGGAGCAAATTAGACATAAAACATTTGGCTTGCTCTCACATGGCTATTTCTGCCACTGCAGCAAAATGCACTCGTCAGCAATGATGAAGAATGGCTTGGAATCTGCTGCAGCAGGAAAACGCGTCTCCTGAAAGCCCCACTCTACTCGTACGACACTCTTACCCACTCTCTTTCCTCCCCATGGTTCTAAGTCAACAAGGTAGTGATGGTTCAAAGTGAGAGGTGAGAACCTGCTTCTGAGAAGACTGTTCTCGGAGCCTGAGCTGGGCAGGCCTGGGTGGGCAGAGCAGCAGGTAGGTGACAAAATTCTACAGTAAGTGTTCTCAGGCGGCCGACATAGCGGGCTAATTTCACCACACAGGATGCAATGCTACCATGTAGTAAAAAGAAGGCCAGATTATGCTCAAAGCCAGGTGCTTCCATTTTCTAGTTTTGTGACCTTGGGTAGATTCTGTAAGATGGGGATACTGTCTCTCCTGGTCCTCCCTAAGGAGCTCAGTGAGTATATGTGGTGATAAAGTCCGGGCAAGTGGGCAGCACCCGGGAGGGCCAACAGGAAGATGGGGAACCAGCCAGGACCTCAGTCCTGAAGAAGTAAGGACCCAACAGGGCTGAGGCAGCTGGAACTCAGACAAGGGGCCCAAGGTGGGAGCCTGGCTCTTGAACTGGAGGCTACAGGCCCAAGGCCTGCCTGGTGCAGTTGTGGGGCCATGTCTGCACCCTGAGCCGGTAGGACCAGTGTCAGAGGGGTCAGGGATGTGCTTGGAGGGCTGCATACGCTCATCACATGGCCCACGGGCCAGCCTGCAGCACACGGGTGAGCACAGATGCAAACACTAGAGGTTTTAAAAACTGGCTGCCTTCAACTTCCCTTCCCTCTTATGCAGCCCCTGGGCTCCAGCCCCTCTGCCTCAGCCCTAAACCCAGCCCTGCCCCTTCCAACTTCTCCCCTCACTCTGGCTGTTCCTGCTGCCGAAAATGGCCTTTCTACAGTCAGCCTCAGAACCTCTGCCCCACCTTCCAAGTCCTCAACCTCACCACCCCCAAGGGCAGCTGGCCAACATCTGACCCCTTTCCTGGTGCTGCCTTGACAGAGCCCCAGACACCAGCGATCCACTTCATTCTTCTTTCAACTTTAAGGAAGAGGTATTAATCGAACAGGGCTTCCCAGGTGGCTCAGTGGTAAATAATCCACCTGCCAATGCAAGAGACACGGGTTCAATGCCTGTGGCCGCCGCTAAATCACTTCAGTCATGTCTGACTCTGTGCGACCCCATAGACGGCAGCCCACCAGGCTCCTCCATTCCTGGGATCCTCCAGGCAAGAATACTGGAGTGGGTTGCCATTTCCTTCTCCAATGCATGAAAGTGAAAAGTGAAAGTGAAGTCGCTCAGTTATGTCTGACTCCTAGTGACCCCATGGACTGCAGCCTACCAGGCTCCTCTGTCCATGGGATTCACCAGGCAAGAGTACTGGAGTGGGTTGCCATTGCCTTCTCCTCAATGCCTGCAAGAGCCCCTGGAGAAGGGAATGGCAACCCACTCCAGCATTTTTGCCTGGACAATCCCATGGACATAAGAGCCTGGTGGGCTACATTTAACGGGATCGCAAAGAGTCGGACATGAACTGAACGACTGAACAACAGCAATTAATCGAACCACAGCCAAAAGGTGACCACACACTCCAGGGTCAGGGAGTCAGACCAAGCCCAGGGCTCAACCCTGGAGCCCCAGGGAAGGGGGTGACCTCCCCCATAGTTTAGCAAGGGGGCAGCTGTAAAACCTGGATGCCAGGCAGCTGATTCTTGGGGGCACACAGCCAGTGCCTGTCTCAACTCCTGTCTAAACAGACCCAACAGCACCAGACATGATGCTTCCTTGTCATCCTCCCAGAAACACTGATCCCCTTGCAGGTGGCTAACATAATGAGTCATTTTCAGGAGAGCGTTCCTTCTATACAGGATGGACAGTCAAAAGGCCACCACCACCATGCCCCCCACCCAGGGCCCATCAGTGCCAGCCCACACACGCAGGGAACAAGGGCAGTGACTGGGGCAGTGCCAACCCCATTTACAGGCTGTAACACCCTGGGCATGACCTTTGCCTTTCCTGGCCTCTATTCCCTCACCTGTAAAATAGAGACAGAAACAGTACTGACCTCAGGGAGCTGGGAAAATTAAACACCTAAGCATTTTGCACGGTGCCTGGCACAGGAATTATTGCTATTACATAGTATGTTTTTGTTCACCATTAATTTAAACTGCAACAGAGGAAAGTGAAGTTTGGGAGGTATGAATGACATTAGTGTTCACTGGAGAGATAATGTATAGCCTTCCGGATGTACCAAATCAGTGCTGAAGAGCCAGAAAGTGACGCCACGCTTCCGTTCTTCCCTGACCTGGAGGTTTGCAACTGACACCACCACTCAGGAGATCCTGGTGAAGCTGGAGGCTTCAAGTCTAATAATAAAATAATCTTTCAGAGATACAGCACTCTAAGGTTTCTGCAGATTTTCTAAAAACTCTGTGAGACACACAACATGACTCTCACTTTGCCACTGAAGAAAGTAAAGGAAGACAATTCAGTATGCTTGATTCCACACATAATCCTCTATCAAAACTGTATATTCTGACAAACTGGATTTTCTCATTTAACAAAAGCAAAAGCAGCTACCAAATCTTCCAGTTAATTGAGTTCTAGAAAAATAGAGTCATACAGCATCTTTCCGGAAAGACCTTTTTTGGGGTGGAGGTGATGGGCAGGTGTTCACACCAGCATGGTCTCTGGAGTCTGGTGGAACAAGGACGATGAAGACAAGGAATAAGGCAGACTAAGGAGCCTGAAATGGGGAGAGAGAGGCAGCTGAAGCTTGAAATGTACCTCCTGCCAAATGCAAAGGTGGCTGCCAGGCAGTGATGAGGAGTGGAACATGAACGTTTCCTGAATGACCCAGAGTCACAGCAGCTACGTCTGCAGGTGGACAGCTTTGCCAGCTCTGTGGAGGGAGAGCAAGGGCGGAACCTTTCTCACAAAGTAGGAAGAAGAAGAAATGTTGGTGCGTCCAATAGGCACCCGACAGTTTTATAAGGACTGCAGGCGAACACGTGACCAGAGACCACCTGGAGAAATTGTCCCATAAGAGATGGCATCTACCCGGCTCTGAAAGAATGTGTTGGTCCAGAGAAAACCAGATTTTTCAGCCTCTCAAATGATACTGATCCATATTCTAACCCGTCTGCTAGAAGAACCACCACTAGGAGATGATCCGGTGTTTCAAGCCTCTTGGATGCCTTTTCCTGGTGAACAATCACCACGTGCCGCACTGCATATGTGATATGACTGCTTCACTTATTTACAAATACTCACAGAGCACTTATACCAGGCACTGTACCAGGCACTGGGCAAACATGAACTTGTTCAGTGCTCACAGCCCTGCCCCTACCCACAAGGCAGGCACTGTTTTGCTGATGATGCTCCCAGGCACAGTGAGGTCAAGCGGCCAGTTCAAGGTCACAGAGACAGCAAGTGGCAGAGCCAGGATTCAAACCCAGTCCAGCTTGTGCCCTTAACTTCTCCACTATGCTGCCTTGTTAGCATCCCCTCAGGCCAGTTTTGAGAGGACGGAAGTACCCCGGCTTCCCCAACCCAAGAGGCTGGGCCCTTCTGCTCTGCAAATGCTGGGATCCCCTGCCCCCAGGACCTCCTAGAAGGCCAGACACCCAGCCCTGAGAGTCAGGACAACAGCTCTGCACCAGAACCCGGTGTGTGTGTGTGTGTGAAGCTTAAGCTTTTCAAAACCTCTAGAGGCCGGATGTATACCAGAGACGTCTAGGGGCTCAGTTTATTTTTATCCCAGTATAAAATTTAAGCTAATGTTTAGGTGATGACAGAGGCAGTATGGTCTCAAAGCTGCTCAACAGGAATCCCCCACAGCTGTGACTAATGCCCCATGGCCATGGGATCCAGCTGTCAGGAAGCTCCAGGGAGCAGAGGCCCTCGAGTAGCATTTGCATGTAACCGACACACATCCTCCCTTATACTTTAAATCATCTCTAGATTACTTACGGTACCAAACACAATGTAAATACTATGTAAATAGCCATAAAGTTCCAAAACGCAAACCTTGAACTTGCTGTGTATGGGCAACACAAAAGATGATTCAGAGGAAATGAGAGCTTCTCTGAATATCTGAAGGACTTCTGTGGGGACGAATACATACGTACACACACACACACACACAACACATATATACAAACACATCTTCATGTGGCCCCAGAGTACAGAAGTGAGGACAAGAGATGTTTAAACTACAGGGAAGCAGATTTTTTTTTTAATTTAATATACAGCAAAACATTCCTATGAATTTAGCCAACAATAAAATAATGGGCTGCTTTGGAAGTGGCAAGTTCCCTATCGTGGGAGGTAATCAAGCTGAGACCTAAGAAGTCAGGCATGCTCCACAGGGAATTTAAAAAATGCCCCCAAATGTTTCTTTTATGCCTGAGATTCTCTGATTATTTTAACAGAGTCTATAATTGTCTGTTCGAATCAGGAAAGTCACTTCAATTCATCCTTCTCGGTTTATAAAGGAGGAACCCAGGACAAATAGAGGGGAAGTGACTTGACTCGAGCCACCCAAGGCTTTCTCCATCCCTTCATCCAACAATCACTCAGTGGGATGAGGCAGGAGTGTTAGGCACGATAGAGAATGCAAGAGCAGCAAGAAGATAGGAAGGAGGGAGGGAAAGCACAGGTGGTTTCAATTTCCAAGAACCAATGACATGCTGAGCACCTCCACACCTGGGCTGGTTCAGCACACAGACCCCAGGGCCTAGGGCTCATGGGGAAGGCACTATAGCAGAAACAAGATGCTCTTGCAGTAAAGAGCAGGATGGGATTTCTGTAAGTTAATGGGTAGATACTGAAACTCATCAAAGACACCCAGTTAATCTTTCCTATCATTTTAGATGGGTTGTGGATAAGGAATGGATGGATGGGGTTGGGAGAGGAAAGAAAGAAGAAAGGAAAATGCTCTAAAGCTTCCCAAACAGTAAGAGAAATTTAATCCAAGTCAAGCTGCAGAGTATCATGAAAATGAAACTCAGGCCTTCTAATTATTAAAAACACTCCCTCTCTAGTAGAAATGCTATGAGTGGCCTGACTGGACACAATTCACACTAAAACCTACACCACTGAGATTCCCCCAAAATGAAAAATCCCAAGAAACAGACTGAGAACAGCCATCCACAAGACTCTATAATTACACACTCATCACAGCACCCATCACCAGGGATCTCACTGTGCTGTGAGGAAAAACGATAAAACCATTTTTGCTGGAGGGATCTGTACAGGTCGGAGCAGAAATCCAGGCTTTGCCAGATACAACTGTGGATAGAGGTGGGAGGGCAGTTTGCACGGGGTTCAAACACTAAGGAACTCTAAAACGTTCTAACGGAAAGACAGTGATTGTCTTTAACATGCAAGTCAGTACAGTCTTTCCTGGGTATCTGTGAGGAGTTGGTGCCAGGGCCTCCTAGAAATACAAAATCTGTGGATGCTCAAGTTCTTCATAGAAACTGAAGTAGTATTTGCATATAACCGACAGACATCCTCCCATATACTTTAAATCATCTCTAGATTACTAACGATACCAAACACAATGTAAATACTATGTAAATAGTTGTAAATAAAATGCAAATAGTTGCCAGTATGCGGCAAATTCAAGTTTTGCTTTTGGGAATTTCTGGGGTTTTTTTTGACCGGTTGTTGGCTGAATCATAGTTGTGGAACCTGGGGCTACATGTAGTTGGAGGGGCAGGGCAATTGTATATGCTGTAAATCCCAAAAAGGCTGGAGGTGCTGAGCATGAGGCTGCAAAACCTCTCCAGATCCTCTGCCTCACAATTCACTAAATAGAGGGCAGGAGCCAAGAACCATCAACCTGGACCTCAAGCACAGAGCAGAGGGACCCGAGTTCTACTCCTGACCAAGTGACTGAGTGACCCTAGGCAAATCTAGTGTGTGTTAGTCCCTCAATCATGTCCACCTCTTTGCAACCCCCTGGACTGAAGCCTGCCAGATTCCTGTCTATGCGATTTTCCCAGCAAGAATACTGGAGTGGACTGTCATTCCCTTCTTCAAGGGATCTTCCCAACCCAGGAATCGAACCCCAGTCTCCCACATTACAGGCAGATTTCTTTACATAGTCCATCCCCAAATCAGTCTCTTTGCAAAATTGGCATAAACTATCTGCCTTCCTACTTTGCTGAATTAGTATAAGGAGCAGATACGAAGCCAATCTGGAAAGAGCTGAACCCTGCTCAAGACTAAAGGACTGCAGTGCCATTCCAACCACCTTGGCAGGCGCCAAGAAGCTGCAGCGGGAAGCTCACAGCACAACCTGAGTTTCTGGTAGGGTGATGGCACATTTGTCTAAGGGCTGAGATGAGAAAGGACCAAGCGGAGACCCAAGGCAGTAAAGAGCTTATTCTCTGCCTCTGGAACAAAAGTGGTGTCAGATGGTCAGACCATCACGTGAGTCTGGATGTAGAAGACAGGTTCTCAAACTGAGACATGACCCCAGGGAACAAGTATGTAGAAGGAGGTGGATAGACTTCAAGTTGGTCAAGTCCCATAAGCTCAGGCTTTGCTTCATGGTTACGCCCACGAACCACAGAGACCACGCTTGCATCTGCCATTTGCCTCCTTCAGGGGAACCAGGGCCAACTGGCCTGCAGGGCTAAGCACACAACAAGGAGAAGCTCGAAATGCTTTAATACTGGTACCTCAAAAGCCCCTGACATTGTATGCTGGGAGCTATTTTCAGTCTGGAATTTTCAAAACACAGATGGCTACTCACAGTCAGCTCCAACCTGGCCAGTTTCTGCCCCTTTGCCATTGGGCTTTCCACACTGGTCTTCTGGCCCAAGGACAAGAAAAGTAAAGTCATGTTTTTCATTCTGGCCAAGGGCATGCAACTGGCCTGGAACCTCAAAGGCTGTGAAGAGAAAAGGGCCAGTGGCAGCTTCGTGTCAGGCAGGGTGCAGCCTCTTCCTGCACGGCCTGCTGCCCTTCCAAGCCCGGACAAAGTCCTTCTGGCTTCAAAAGGCGGCCCTACCTCCCACCCTCAGCAGCCCCTCTGAGCTCTGGGGGCACTGCTGACTACTGACTAGCACCAAGGAAAGGTGTGGATTGTGTAGGACGGGGTCGGGGAAGAGGGGAAAGCAAGTCGTTCACGGAGTGCCTCTGCACCTGGAGTTGTGTGATGTGCATATGACATCACTTCATTCTAAACTGTTCACTGAGCACCCACAGCACTAGGCCAGTGATGCTTTTATCTGCATTGCCACAGCTGAATCACATAGTTCAAATATGCCATGGTGCAGGGAGCAGAAATCACTTTATAAGGAATAAGTTGGGCATATCCCCATTTCACAGATGAGGAAACCGAGGCTTTAAAAGGTTTTAATATATTATGCAAAGTTATATAAGTAGTGAGTGGTAGCAGTCTACCCAGCTCTGTCTAACTTTGAGGTCAGATAATTTCCCAACATTCTAATCTATGTTCACAATGCAATGAGAGTATGTATATTCCCAGAAAATCAAGTGATTTGGTTTTATCCCTATGGCTAAAATTCAGTCCCCTTGACTTCTTCTTGATCATTCACGCCATTATTTGAAAATAATAACCAAGTCTTAAAACTCCAGGTTGCTCTCAGAGAACCAGAGTTGGATAACGGCTCGAGGCCTGGTTTCAGTTCAAGGCTTCCCAACTGTACTTGTGAGACTGGGAGAGAGGATGGTAATGTTTTTGTTAATGTTTTATCAGCCAAGTGCCCTGTCCTCAGAGTTCACAGCCTTGTCGGGGGACACACACACAGGAAGCATCTGGCCGCTGAGTTATGAGCTGTTGCTCATAACTCAGGGCAGCTAGTGCTGAGGAGTGGGAGTTACAGCTGGGACCACGGAGGCCCTCAGGGGCTCTCTGGAAATGGGGGCCTCAAAGGATAAGCAGGGCAAACAGAAGAGCGGGATGGAGGGAGAGCATGCTAGGCTGAGGGAACAGCATCCCCAAAGGTCACATGTGAGGTGAGCACCTCTCTGGGAGACAGTGGGGGTCAGGGTCTTGTGCAAAAGGTACAAGAAACAGGTGGAGGGGGCAGGGGGAGAAGAGAAGGTCCCTGGGTGGCCGGCTAAGGAGTTTGGACTTTAGAATTAGCACAGCACCTAGCATACAGTAGGAGTTCAAGAGAGTTTGCGAGAGTGAAGTCATCGGTTACTTAGGGACTGTGGAGGACAGGGATGGGATAGGCTGTCCTTGGCTGCAGAACACGCAGCTGTCGGTGAGTCAAAGACTGTGTCCAGGGTGAAATGAAACTGAAAGTCAAGTGGACAGTCTGGCTAAGGAGCTTCTAATAGGCAGAAAGTGGTGTGAAGCAAGGCAGAGGGGACCAGGGCCTTCAGAGCAGCAGGAAGGAAGCAAGGAAGGAAGCAACCTCTGAATTATGAGAATGCAACCACAGAACATTTTCCAGGGTGCTCAGCCCCTCAGAGCAGTGGGGGCCAGCCATCCACACTGTACTCTCTTGAGGGTGGGGCCTGTGGCTTGCCCACTGAGCCTGGTATGGGGCAGGCCCTCAACCAATACCTGTGGAATCCTTCAGAGCTAAACTGGTATCACCAGGTTAGCGTGTGTAAGCTCAGATATCCAGGGATAACAGGTCAAGAGCCACCTCCTAAAAATACACCAAGACAGAAATGCCCAGCTTGTTTTAATTGCCTAAGGTAATCCTGGGTGACTCCAGGGCCAGGCCTGTGAAACCCACAGAGTCTGAGTTTCCATCCATCCCCAGCTCCCAGAGTTTGCCTTCACCTACAGCCCGGCCTGTTTCTCCCAGACCAGGACCCTCTCAGCTTCTGCTGATTCTGATCCAGACAGAATACCAGCCTACCCAGGAGACAGAAGGTGGCATTTCCTGAGCCCTCCGCCCTCCTCTCAGGAGACAAGCCCCGTAACCCCCACCTTGAGGCCCTCTGGAGTGCACAGAAGCACAGGGGCAGCCTTTTCCAGTCACAGGCTGAAAGGCAGCAGCCCTGGTGAAATTCTGATGTGCAACGGGCATGCACGAAAAGCAGTTCTTCGGAATTTTCAAGACTAGCCAAAAATCAACGGTGAAAACAAAGCGTCTACACTTTTCAGAGGCAGTCACCTCACCCTCATATTTCTCTTTTGATTCCTTCCACATGGAATTATGGCCAAATCCCTAGTGGACAGAGGAGCCTGGTGGGCCTCAGTTCATGTGATTGCAAAGGTCAGACACGACCTAGCGACTAAACCACCACCACCACCTCCACATCCAGTGGTCAGTTCTCAAGTCAGCAACTACATGGTTTGATCCCATCCAACAGAGACGCCCAATCCCCCCATTCAACTGAAAGCCAACCACAGCTCCCACACTGACACAGAAAGCCAGGAGCAGCGGGGGAGCGGGGGTGGGGGGGCAGGCCTGGTAAGATGCATTCAGAGGGAAGAGCTGCCTTCACCCTGCACCTTGGAAGTCCAGTCAAAAGCCAAATTCTGGACCCAAGAACTGCCCAACATCCCCTTCCTGGTCCTAACAGATGATGAATCCCCGAGCAATGCCAAGCTCAGCAGTATTTCTGACCCTGAATACCTCAGTCTCTCACAACTTCCTTCCCCTGCCTCATCCCTGAACCAGCCTTTGTCCTTCCATCCTTCCCTGCCCTGTTGCCTTGAGCTGAGGGTGATTACACACCCTTGGGTGGCCCAGGACAGGTCTGGTTCACCCTTGTGGTCCTGGCATGATTATTAACAGCATCCTCTCTTCGCTCTCTAAGTGTTCCAGTTTAAACAATAATTTAATGGTAAAGTTAAATGGTCACCCCACCCACACTGCACTTCCTCCAGGACTATTTCTCACGATGTTTATCTTTAATTACAACAGGCGGCCAGATCTAGAAAGTGGAGACTAATCCAGGCTCCATCCAGCTTCCTCTCCTTCTTCCCTTTAAATCTGACCACCCCCCATCTTGTTGTGGAAGAACTTATTTAAGCTAGCAAAGACACCAGCAGGCATTCTACAGACAGCTGCAAGATTTAGGTGTACCCAAGCTTGGCTCTAAGGTTCCTGTTCAGTTCAGCTCAGTTGCTCAGTCGTCTCCGACTCTTTGCCACCCTATGAACCACAGCATACCAGGCCTCCCTGTCCATCACCAACTCCCAGAGTCCACCCAAACCCATGTCCATCGAGTTGGTGATGCCATCCAGCCATCTCATCCTCTGTCATCCCCTTCTCCTCCTGCCTTCAATCTTTCCCAGCATCAGGGTCTTTTCAAATGAGTCAGCACTTTGCATCAGGTGGCCAAAGTACTGGAGTTTCAGCTTCAACATCAGTCCTTCCAATGAATACCCAGGACTGATCTCCTTTAGGATGGACTGGTTGGATCTCCTTGCAATCCAAGGGACTCTCAAGCGTATTCTCCAACACCACAGTTCAAAAGCATCAATTCTTCAGTGCTCAGCTTTCTTCACAGTCCAACTCTCACATCCATACATGACCATTGGAAAAACCATAGCCTTGACTAGACGGAACTTGGTTGACAAAGTAATGTCTCTGCTTTTTAATATGCTGTTTAGGTTGGTCATAACTTTCCTTCCAAGTAGTAAGCGTCTTTTAATTTCATGGCTGCAATCACCATCTGTTTCTGTTAGTCAACTGAAAAAGGAGGACATCTAAATGGTTGTACAGAAGGGGAAACCAATCTATTGTCCAGGAAAAATAGGACTATTTGACTTCAGATGGGCCATCAGGGAGGCACTCTGCATGTGTTGACAGCATCCCAACATCCTCACTCCTATGCCTGTGCAGACAACAAAGCCTGGGACTGGGGTGCCCACGGGCCAGGACGTCCCTGGCTTGTTCATGAGGTAGCGCTGAACAGGCAGGATGGTGGATGGAAGCAGTGAATGTAGAGCTGCCACATGACTCCATGCGTCTCCCCCTTCCCTCTTGCCTTGGGCTTCTCTCCTCCTTTCCTCCCCATCTAGACCTTTAATTTCTTAAAAGCACCTTCAGACACAGAGAGGAGTTTAAATATTTTTCTCATACACATTAAATTTGTTGCCACTCTGATAAATGGAAGTCTGGGAATCTTTTTATTTTCTTCCCAAATTACATTTCTGGACAAGAATTATGCTTGGCCCTGGCATTTTATGATTATGTAAGTGTGAGGTTAGTTAGAAAATCATTTGATGGAATTTTGAATTACCAGCAAAAATCAACTATTTCAGGTAAAGACAGAAAACATTTGAGAAAAAGTCTGAGCACCCAAAAACTGTCTGCATCCAAGGATCAGCCAATAACCAAAACCTTGGGAAGGTCCAGGCTGACAAAAAGAGGCATTCAGTCAGTTTTCTGCCTCAGTGAACTTTCAGACCCAAAGTCTCAAACTGGGAGTTCTTGAGCTGAATCCGGTGTACCATTTGGAGTTTTTTGGCCAGCAGAGTTGATTACCACTATTTTAAAATCAGGAACTCTTACATTAACAACAGATTTATGGCTTTTCTTGGGGAAAAAAATCTAAACACCTGGCAGCACTGGGCTCATATTCATGCAAAACAAACAAGATCATCAAAAGCATCAGTTAAGAACCAGAGCATAGATGGGTGTTCCATCAACTGTTCTCCATCCTTTTGTGCCACAATCCATTTTTAAACCTTCAAAAGCTTGTATTACTTCCTGAAGGCATTTACCTGAAATTACACTGCTACAGGCTAGATCCTGAGTTCCTGAATCACAAATGATTCTTGTGCCTGTTATAAGATGTTACATTAACTAGATGATCCTCTTTGCTTTTGAGAGCCCAACCGGACGTTCTCTCGTTTTAAAATAAAAACCACTCAGTATCTGATCCCAAATGTGACATGGCACGTGGACTGGAGACTGAGGCTCCTCTGCTCTGTCCATGTAGGTGGCTGCTGGGCACCTAGACCCGCAGCTGATCCAGGTATTCCATTTACCCACATCTCTCTCCCAGGTTGTGGCTGCCTGTTTCAGTCTCCTCTGCACCAACAAGGCCTCAAAGGTTCTCTATACTCCTTTCATACAAAATACATTGCTTAATCATCTGGATCAGGAGTCCCCAGCCTCTGGGATCTAATGCCTGATGAGCTGAGGTGGGGCTGATGTAATAATAATAGAAGTGAAATGCAGAATAAATGTAATGCATTTGAATCATCCCCAAACCACTCCCTCCACCCCCAGTCCATGGGAAAATTGTCTTTCACAAAACTGGTCCCTGGTGCCAAAAAGGTTGGGGACCACTGATCTGTATGATGCCTTTAATCTCTGAAAGCAGCTGAGAGGATGTGAGGTGTGAGTAGAGAGATGGCCCGAAGGACCAAGATCACACGGTGCTCTTCCCAAACTGCTGACATCTTGGCAGGAAGGAAGAGGCAGAAGAAATGCAGATGCTTCCCCTCTGCTCCAGTTCCGGTCATTCCTTCTAAAAAAATATATGATTCCCCCTTACACTTCTACCATGCTTAGACACGATCTTCCAGGTTGAGAGCTGAATACCAACGAATGATAGTCACATTATTAAAATGTGAAAATCTCATTCACTGCTGAGCCAAGTTAGAGCACTAGAATTATATTCCTTTCTTTACAGTTCCAAGTTCATGATTCTTGGATCCAATGAGATAAGATGGTCCTAGCAGTTAGGGAAAGGGTTTCCCTTGCTTATGCTCTCTGAGGACCCTGGGCTTCATTTATTAAGGGAGGCAGTGTTTCCTTATAGGGCCAAGGGGGATCAAGGGGAACCAGAGAAGCAGCCTAATGGACTGGCACTCACTCCACGCTTTCTGATAGTAATGAAGCCCCACAAGCAGCTCCCTGACCTCATATTTCTGAAGCCCATCTGGACAGCAAGCCTCATAATGAGTGTTCACTATAGAGGCATGGACAGGTAGATTATTATATGGGAAGCAATTCTGGTTCCTTGCATCTCCTTTTACAAACAGTGATAGAAAAATCTTGAAGACAGGAATGCTGGGGATGGCTAGGTCCCTGGATCAAAGTGCTCCTATGGGCAGCTCCTGGATATGGGGGGTCAATTCTGCCCCCTCCAAACAAAAGATCATAGGAATGCTCTACGATTAACAGTTAACGGCCCGTAGTCACCCAATGCAAGGGTAGGAGCTAAGGGGTTCATTCCAAACTCCGGTCCAGGTGAAACGCCTGATATTTCTGCAGTATCAGTTCTGCAGTCAACCTCGAGGCAGAGGGCCTCAGGGCTAACTATCCATTTCAACCACCTGCAGAAATGCAGTCATGTGGCTGAAATGTGTGCCCAAGGTGGCCGTGAAGCCATACTGAAATTCCCCTCACGTGGAGCCAGTCACGCCTAACTCAGCCCTTTTCACACTGTTTGTCACAGAAAGTCCCTCTGGTACATGTGTCACCATGAATCAGCTATGCTATTTTGCCTTTTTTTCCCCAGGAAGATGCTTACAGATAAGTCTTTTTTTGCTGCCTAGATTACAAAGGAGGATTTCTCAAGAAGATGTTTATCTGGCAAAAGAAACAAGTAGTAATGCAAAAAAGGACAGCCTGTCATCCTTTGCTGGGCTTCTTGCCAACCAGGGCCCCCAGAGGAGCCATCCAGGGTAGTGGTCCTGCCAATGGGGCTGCCAGCTTCTGGAGCACAGGGTCGAGTTTCTCTCTCCTGCTCAGCCAGGCCCACGGCCATAGCCTGCCGGGGAGTTTTCCATCTGTGAACAGGGCCAGGTCCATCTAAGCATGCTTTCTGGAGGCTATACCTGCACAGCAAACCCCAGTGCCCTCCCAAGAGACCTTTCAGAAGAAAGACAGAAACATCACATATATACACACATACACGCCTTAGAATTCTGACAGCAGACTATGAAACTGAGGATGACATGGGCACAGAGTAAAGTTCCCAGTCCCTACAGTAAAGCTTCTTTGTGGTTCATCCAAGGGAAACCTCTAAACAGCAGCAGCAACTTGGAGTTTGCATTTTGGGTGTTTGAGTCTTTACTGAATTCCAACCGCCCATCTCCCTCACATTATAATCTCCTTGAAAGCAGGAACCATGTGATCTACCTCATAATTCCTCAAAGCTCGTAATCTTGTGGTTCACACATGATGAACCCAATAAAAACTGAGAATAACAATGCCACGGATTGTCTCTAAAAAGAAAATAAAAGCGATTTCTATAAAAACACCAGCGATGGGCCTATGGACTCTTACTTAAGAACTGGTTAACACATTGTTGAGGAAGTCCCCTCTTATTAAACAATGTCTTGTATTCAGTAAAAATCTACTGTGTGCCGGGTACCTGGACTGCACCCTCCAAAGTGAGCATGCAAGTTGGCCCCGCCCATCTGCCCTTTCATTTCCTCACTCATTCTTCCCATGACATGTGTGTCAGGCACCCTGCCATGGATCTGACTGATTCAGTAGTGCCAGAGGACTCATACTGCCCAGGGTGACACAAGAGCTGATATGAGCCGTGTTTTCAGAGAAGGGAAGTCCCTCACATGGTCCCCACCAGGACCTCATCTCAGCCTGGGTGCTCAGCCTTCAGGAGCCTCCCTGACTCCATGACCTTCAGATGACATTGGATATTCACAACTTCCCCGGGGGGCACAACCATCAGAGAAGAAATAATTACATTAACAGTAACACAGTTCCACTTGGGTTTTCTGTATGCAGCTTTTTCCTTTTAAAATACATTTTCCCAATGTTGCCATTAAAAATAATAATCTTGTAATATTTTTATCTCTACCACAGAGCAGGTATTCTTCTCTCCTTTTATTAGTGACTCCTGAAGGGGCTACATCACTGCTGCCGGGTTACACGGGCTCCGCAAAAGCAGTCAGCCTTGTCTTCTAACTCCCAGGGATGAAGGAATACAAGGCTTCTTCATCAGCCACTATTTTAAAAGCTGGCAGGCTTTTCTCTCTGTACTCAGATTTAACTCTAATAGAAACTGACAGGTTCAATCTTGGTTAATTTTTTTTAAAAAACACAAGAACAAGAGCCAAGAAATTCATCCTCAGGTGTCAGCAGAAAGATGAAAATCTACTCTCTTTCATCCGCAAGTCGTAGCTTACTCATCCTGAAATGATGGTGGTGGCAGAGTTACCTTATAATGCAGCGTTTCATGCCTGGTGAACAATGGACCTGGATTTATATGGGCTGTAAAACCTTCCAGACAAGACCGCCACGTTAACATCCCGACGTAAGACAATCTGGAGAGGGACGGAAAATGTCACTTGGCTAGACGTCAGAGCTGTGTCTGTCTGTTTTCCTCCCTCATATAAACTGATTTCAGGACAAGGAACTTGAAGACAAAATGACACCATGAGTTCACACAACCTCTCAGCTCCATATCCAGAAACGAGCACATGGAATTTTTTTTTTAATGATAAATTTAAAATGATATTTACCAATGAAATGGTTTGCTGACTGGGTTTTCTTGAAAATAATGGGAGTGTCTGGGAAGGGGCGGTAAGAGAAGATAGATAGGGATAAAGATGATGTAAGGTTGGCTCAGGGTTGATAATTACTAAAACTCCATGAATATTATAATACTAAAGCACCTAGAGTACTACATGATTCTGTCTACCTGTGTCTATGTTAGAAGCTTTCCAAGATAAAACATAAAAAAATACATATTGGGAGACTAGCAATGTCTAATACAGGAATACTGAGTTAGGGATAAGGATGGCCAAGACATGCTGTTTAGTGAATAAAGAAAGATGCACAAGGGTATATAAAGTATGAGTCCACTTACATACACACCACTGATAAATCTGTAGAAAATTTCTGGAAAAATAATCATCTTTGTATACTGCTTGAATTTTTAATGAAAAATTAGTCTTATATTTTTTTAAATTCAAGGAATGCAGCAGAGGAAGGAAAATAGTGGGGGTGAAAAATGAGACAAACATGTCCATGGACAAGAAACCACTGGAGCCAAGGGCTGGCGTCCAGAAGCAGGTAGTGGCCAGAGGTTCACTCTCAGTGGGGCACTGAAATGCCCGCCAGGCCCCCAGGCAGGCTCCCGGTGTGAAACAGGGGACAGGCGCCTGCCCCAGCGGCCTGTCCTCCTCACGCCCCCGCCCTTCCTCCTCTGCTGTGATCTTCGGCACACAAACCTTCTGCCTCTTTGAGCTCCTGGTTTCTGACAGAGGCATGTTAACATTTCACTCCATTATTGTGGACTCACTGTTTTCTCCTGGCAATACTGTCTGTTTCTGTTTTGCAAATACCTTATATTGCTTCTCCTGGAGAAGGCAATGGCACCCCACTCCAGTATTCTTGCCTGGAAAATCCCATGGACGGAGGAGCCTGGTAGGCTACAGTCCATGGTGTCGAAAAGAGTCGGACAGGACTGAGCGACTTCACTTTCACTTTGCTTAGGGTATATTGTTAAAGTATAAAACCCGCCTGCATAGATTCTAAATTCCTGATGGTGCTTTTCTCAAGGGATGGAGAAGAACACAGAACCCTAGCTGCATGGAGTCCAGGAAAGAAAGTCTCCAGCCTTTTTGTCTTCCATAAAGGGAGGCAGGCTTATATAGCAGGAAATTTCTCAAATATAGGAAGGGGGTACAGATGCTGTTTTTGTTGTTGTTTAGTTGCTAAGTCATGTCTTTACTCTTTGCAATCCCATGGACTATAGCCTGCCAGGCTCCTCTGTCCATGGGATTTCCCAGCAAAAATAATGGAGTAGGTTGCCATTTCCTTCTCCAGGGAACCTTCCCAACCCAGGGATGGAACCTGTGTCCCCTGCAATGGCAGATTCTTTACCACTGGGCCACCCAGGAAGCCATGACAGATGCTGCTGCTGCTGCTGCTAAGTCGCTTCAGTCGTGTCCGACTCTGTGCGACCCCATAGACGGCAGCCCACCAGGCTCCCCCGGCCCTGGGATTCTCCAGGCAAGAACACTGGAGTGGGTTGCCATTTCCTTCTCCAATGCATGAAAGTGAAAAGTGAAAGTGAAGTCGCTCAGTCGTGTCCGACCCTCAGCGACCTCATGGACTGCAGCCCACCAGGCTCCTCCATCCATGGGATTTTCTAGGCAAGAGTACTGGAGTGGGGTGCCATTGCCTTCTCCGATGACAGATGCTGAGAAGCCAAAATACCAACACTAATTATGCTAAATTATCAGTTGCTCCAGCTTTACATACCATGAGGGAGCTGAACCTCACAGGTTAAGTGACCTCCCTAAGGTCACAGAACTATGTGCCTGAATGGGATTGGATAAAGTTGCTATCGCAAATAAGAAGTGCTAGTCTGTGCCAGATACACTGTCTAATTTAGCCTTCAATCAACTTCACCATATATAGTATTATACAGTACTGCTATAATCTCCAGGTCTCAGCTAAAGAAACTAAAACTCAGAGAGGTCAGGAAACTCGCCCAAGGTCACACAGCCATGAGTGGCAGAGGTGGTGTCAGTCCCTGTCCTCCCCTCCTACTTCTGTGCTAGTCCTCACTTCCTTCCCAACATCCCTGACAGCCCTTCTCCAGTGCTAGGAATGGGAAAAAGAGGCCTGAAAGTAAGTTAGACACTTTTATTTCAAGCATCTGGAAAGAGGTTAGGCCGCCACAAATGCTATCAATAAAAACCACAAGACCTAAAAACGTAGAAGAGTAGACACCATTAAAATATAAACCGCAAAAGCAAATTCCTGCCTGGTGTCATTATCAGCAGTTGACAGGATTTGCCTGCTGCTTCCACCTCATGGTGGGTTTGGGCTCAAACCAGCATACAGCCAGCCAATGGAGCCAGGAGAGAATGAACCAGAAGCCCGTGGCCCGCAATAAAAAGCTACCATTCAACAGCTCCTCAGGTGGCCAGCCTCAAGACAGAGTGACCGTGACCAATGGCTGCTACCCCAGCTCCTCAACACACACACTCTCACTCACTCACTCCAGGCTCAGCAGGAGCCCTGTGGCCTGAAGCTAAGCCACTGCCGGGCTTCCTAGCTCCAGGGGCCTACCCAACTACCCACAGTCTGGCCCTGGCTCCTGCAGAGGGCTGGGTGAACCTCAGGCCTGGTGTCTCCTGAAGACTCTGAAGGCTGCCCCTCAACCTCCCACCTTCCCACTGGTTTCCCGCTTCCATACCCTTTGTTCCCATTCACTCAAGGATGTTATAGAAAAGCCAGATCACTCTCCGTTGCTAAAAAGGGGGGTTCTAACACCTGAGTAGGGGTAGAACTACCAAATGTAGAAAAAAAGAAGGGAAGAAAGGAAAGGAAACCTGTAGGATACCCAGCTACATTTCAATTTCATATAAACAATACTTGTTTTATGTAAGTATATCCCCTTACAACATTTGGGTTATACTTACATAAAGCAGTTGTTTGTTGTTTATCTGAAATTTATTTAACCGGGCATCCTGTATTTTAACTGGCAACCATATCTGTTGTGGGTGGGGTAGAGTAGGAGGTATATGGAACAACAAATCAGCTGGAGAGGAAAACACTAAGGGAGCTACGATGATGAAGGTGGGAAGGAGGAAGCGTTCTTTACCCAGAGTCTCTTTTACACCAGAAACTTCCATGCGTTTTATTTCATTTGAGCGTTTCAGCAATTCTGTGTATTAGACATATCTATCCCCACTTAGAGGTGAAAACACAGAAGTTCAGAGAATCAACCGACTTGCACAGTGCCACATGGGTAATTCGTGAAAGGCAGGACTATAATCCATGGTTTCTGAGTATAATCTGAGTCATTTCTTCTATGTATGGCTGCTCTGCCAAGTGATACACCCTTATGATTTTTATAGGTTATGCACAAACAGGGTCTAACAGTTTTCTTTACTTTTCCAATACACTCATAAGGAAGAAAATGCTCAATGGCATCCTGGATTAACACGTATTTGAAACACAGCTATTTATGACTAGAAAGCACTAGACCCTTCTCTACTTATTCCAACTAACCACACTGCCTAACTAACTAGAGTTTCCTAGCAAAGAAGAAGAGAAAGAATCAAGAAAGGAAGGACAATGTTCCACCCAAGATGACCACTGCTCCCCAGTTTTCAGATGAGGAAAGTCATGAGACATTTGACTCAACAAAATTTTACAGGGGCCCAAGAGGAAAAGGGTCCTTAATCAAAATGCTAGCATCCCATGAGACATCATTTTCTAGAACACACAGCTGACGTGGTGCTATGTTTGGGGCGGCGGGGGGGATTGTTTTTTTAAAAAGCTATTTGTCAAAAGTACAGTGGGAAATACTTTCTCTTCCAGCCCCTCAAGCTTCTAACATTCATGGCACACAATCAAAGGGAAACAGCCATAAAAATGACTTAATATGTGCCTTTTTTGAAGTATAGTAACTCTCGGACAAGTGACTATAAAAATAACACAGCTGAGAAGGTCTAGATTTATTTCTGCTTAGTGAATTTCCAGATCAGAATGCGCTCTGTTCATCAGCTAAGTTTGCTTTTGTGCCATTTGGTTTCTAAATTTTCCTTTCTTTGCACAGATGCTAACAGATTCTGTTTATGATAAAACCTTGCCCACCTCACAGTCTACAGGCCAGTTCCTGGGGGAGGACCGGGTGCCTACAGAGGAAGGCAGACGGCCACGGGGGATTCCCCACCAGCTACACCAGCCCCGTCTACGGAGATGGGCCTGAAGCTGTTCTGGGGGGCCTGGCTCTGCCAGCCCTGGTTCAGGCCTTGTTTACTCCCCTGCCTTCATTCCCCCCTCCCTATAAACACTCACACCCGGGCACAGACTGCAGAGTGGCAGACAACTAACACTCGGTCTTTAGGGCTACTGGAGCCTCCAGTTTTCTTACGGAAGATGGCAAAAAACCACAGTTCCCTGCCCCGGCCAGCACCAAATGCTCCCAGCCCAAGCATGAGACAGAAGGCAAGTATCAAATTACTCAGAGCCGGTGGGGACAGATCAGCACAGGGCAGTCACTGCAGACTTAATTATCAGAGGTCTTTAGAAACATTTCGGCTGGAAGGGGATGGAAGAGGGGAAGAGGAAGTAAAAGACTTTTCATTTCTGTTGCTTCTGACAGACTGAGCCCTACAAACAGGGCATCTTCTGGACTTTATCACCAGCCCGGCTACAGGAGTCTCCTCTGTCTCATGTCATGATGCAGAATGAAGGATTCTGAAGATGAAGAAAACTCAATTTCATTTTGGATCTAAAATCTTTCAAACATTTCCTTTGAAAAGCCTAATTAAACTGATTTTCGATTTCACTGTTTCTAAAATCTCTGATGTACAGAAAAGATAAATTCTGGCCAATACCATTTAAGTTAAGCATGATCAGGTTTTCATCTGTATTGCATGAGAAAAATTCCAAACCATGGCTTGAAGGCCTCACATCTCTAATTGTACTTAATAGTCAGCCTGGTTTAACGATCCTCGGGGCACGGGCCCTGTGTAGAGGTGAGGAATTCACCAGCTGACAAGCAACCTCAGGATGAGCAAAGATGACTCGGAAATGGCGAGGGTCAGAAGGGCTGGGATCACAAATGCCAGGGCCAGAGGACGGTGGTCTCAGAGCCCACCTGCTCCCACCCTCAGATGGCAAGGCCAAGCGTGGTGACCAAGCTGGGACTAGCACATAGGACATCCGACTCTTGGTTCAGTGTTCCTTCCACCTCCTCCCCTGGTTAAACCAACAACCACAGACCTAACATACGCCTTGTGTGAAGGTGAAGGAAGGGGGTAGGAAGGGGTGGGGCTGTGCTGCTGTGAGTGCAAGTCACAGAGTGAAGTCTCCTCTTCCCCACCCACAGCAGAGTAAGGGGCTCTACTGCGTGACTCCAGGGCAACCTGTGAGAGGATTATGTAAGGGAAACAGCCCACCTGGCCCAGGAGTTATCCACTCACTCAGGGGCCTTGCAGGAATTTCCTGTTATGTGATCTGGGTCTTGCAAATAACTACAACCCAGCCAAGGCTGTCACTCTCCTCTCTCTGAGAAATGTGTGTTCTTGAGTCACTAGTTGTCCTGCGGCTCTCCAAAGACTGGGCCTGGCTCTGAGAATGCCCACTGGGAGTCAACATGAGGGTATGCACTGAGAACCAAGGGTAGGCCAGCTCAGGGGGCAGCAAAACCCCAGCTCCAGGCTCTGGGGGAGCCATGGCTCTGCCCAGAGGAGGAACAGTCAGCAATGTGGAAGTCTCTGTACCCAGGGTCATGGGCCTGATTTATAATGAAAACCTGCAGGTGCTTCTGCCTTTCCTTCTCTTTTTAAATGTTTTTAAATGGTAAGACATATATTACACACAAAGGAATACACACAAACACATGCACAGCCCCTCAAGTGGAGCACAAAGCACTGCAGCCAACCAGGAGCAATGCCCACCCGTGTCCACGCCCCTCCCATTCCCCCACCCACTCCGCAGGTAACTGTCACGCTGCCGTTTGGGGCCATCATTCCTTGGTTTTCCTTATGACATTTACCACTTGCATTTACATCCCTAAACAGTACAGTTTAGTCTTGCCTATCAGTGCACGTAGGTACCTGTCTGCTCATTTTTATTTCAAGTACTCAACTGGATGAATGTATTATATTTATCCATTCTGCTGTCTATGAGCATTAAGCTGTTTTCAGTTTGGGCTACTAGAAATGATGCCACAATGAATACTCTTGAACGTGTCTCCGGGTTCTCAGTGCTGGAGTTTCTCTATGCTGAGCACCTGATAAGGAAAACACTATATATAGAATAAGAACACACTCTTGACTCGACTGGTCGATGCCAATCTGTGCACGAAAGCTGTGCGGCCTCTCCCTCCCTGAAAAACACTGACAAACCTGCTCCCCCTACACAGAGGAGGGCTTTCTGGTGACTCAGAGGCCAAGAAAACTTAGTTCATCACCAGACAAGCAAGTTAAAGCTGCATCTCGACACCTCCACTGTAAGACAGAGCCTGAGATTTTAACATTCTGAGCTGAACCAGAACCCAAATGGCTGGGCTTTCCACAAGAAAAAATGTCACCAACTGTCCCAAATGAATGAGGTAAGTAAGCATCTATGGTCTTGGTACAGACCCCCGCTGCCCAAACTATTTACTGTAAACAATAAGTACAAAAGTGTCCCTAAGATGTTGAGTGCAGAAAGACGGCAGACCCGTGGATCCCATCTGCGGAGGGTGGGGGGTGGGGGCGGTTAAGAGGCAGGGAGGGTCCCTGGAGCTGCAGGCCAGCTGCCCCCACGCACCTGTACACGGGCTGCATCTCCCGTGCTATGCCAATGATGGCGCCTGGCAGGAAGTTGTCGAACTCCTCAAACAATTCCCGGATGTTGGTCTTGTACTTGAGGTCTAGGTCCAGCTGAATTATCCGCAGGATCTCTGGAGGAAAGACCAATACAACAATGAGACAGAGACATACCTCCCGGGAGGCTCAGTCATTGACAGAGAATGAAGTGAAAGGTGCAGCGAGTGTACTGGATTATTCTTGCTATCACCAAATAATGCAATGACACCACCAGAACACCACCAGAACAAAGGCCCTTCATCTACCAGCAACCCCTGACTCACTAGAAGCCTTCACAGAGGAAGACAACAGCCTCATTGCTTCCCTTCTGGTTGCAGACATCCACTGTAAAACTAGGCAACCAAATTCTCGAGTTTAGATGACTGTCTTGGTGCTTCTCTCTGCGGTACAGGTATTAAATGACCCATAAGTCATTGTTGCCTCAGCTTCTTATTACTATTTCTGCAAACCTAGATATGTGTGGGGTTAGGATGCTGACCCAGACAGAACCAGCTAAAAGACCTCAGATGCTGTTATGTTTTTAATCCACTGTCTGAAAGACTAACTCAGCTATAATTAGACAGACACCTGGCTCATAAGAGCTGTTTGCTCCCATTGCTCCCAGATGACTGAGGAGTGAGAAGGTAGGAGAGAGGTGCTGAGCTCATTCTCCATCCTTCATCCAGTGGGCCTATTGGAGAGTCTGGGCCAGCAGTGCCAGCAGGGGATCACACATCAGGCTGACTGGGCCCTGCCCTCAGGGAAGGACACAAAAACAGAGAAACGGTACCTAGTGCTGATGTGACATGGAAGAGGGGCCTCTCAGGGTCAAGTGATGATGGACAGTAAGTACTCTGTCCTAAGGGAAGCCCTGGCCTGGGAATCAGACCACGTGAGAGCAGATTCCAGTTCTGCTTGCCGATTAACTCTGTGATCCTGGGCAAATTATTTCACTTCTCTAAACTTCAGTTGTTTCATTTGCTGAAGTGCATATGATATGATGTGGCTGGTGAGGCTGTGATGCCGAGAAGACTAGACAACAGGTAGGGAACATCATCCAGGCTGTAGGCGCCACAGGAAGCCAGGGTCTGGAGAGGAGGGAACTTGCTAGAGCTTGAGGCAGTCAAGGAAGACTTTTGGCAGACAAGGAGTGGTGAAGAAAGAGCACCAGGTGCCCGCCTTGGCTCTCCACCAGCCCTTCACCAGCCCAGATGCAGAGCATGGGGCTGTCAGGACCCACAGCCCATGGAGACTCCCTAAAGACAGGGACTCCATCTTTGGCATCTCAGCCTCCATCCACTCACAGTGCAGGGCTTGACATTCAGTAAATGCTCAGGAACAACTGTGGAATTCAACAGCCATTATCTAGTTTCTGGAGAAATCACAACTTATGATTCAAGAAAAGCTGATTCAGTAGTCCCTGTTCTATTTTCCTTTGTGATGCAGAAACAAAACCTTAGTTGACATCCCATGTGAGTTTTCTGAAAACAGTAGGTGAGCATCCAGCTGCCCAGGCCAGAGGGCAATGGGCTGCTTCTCGGGCCCCTGAAGGAAGGGGGTGGAGGAGAATGGGCCCAGGCCAGTGTGGACCCAACGGTCAGCTTTCCTTTGCACTGCCCACACACACATAAATGTGAGCAAAACTGTTGCATCCTGCACTAAACTCAGCAATCACAATAGCCACCACCTAGAAGTCGGGAAGGGTCCTGGAGGGCAGGAAGCCCTTGTGGGGAGGGTGATGAGCCTGGAGCCTGGAGGGCTGGAAGCCCTTATGGTGACGTGGCTGCCTCCTGAGAAGCTGCTCTAAACCAGGACAAGAGAGGCTACAGGGCAGAGTCTCAGGGCCCCTGCTGCTCTCAGAGGTGGCCCTGGACAACAGAGGGGAGGAAGCTGATGGTGACCTTCAGGAAGGACACTGTATCCCAGGAGAGAATGTCCAGGCGTGAGTAGCAACCATCAAGACGTCATGATGGGCGGCCCCGCCACACACACCCGCTCCAGCCACTTCTAACCTGTCTACTGGTGCATCCCCTGCACCCTGAGTTCCCTCATCCAAGGTCTCAGGCAGCTCTTTCACAAGATAGAGCAGAGCCCTCATGAGACAGGGGCAGGGGGGCACCATCACCCAAGCAGAGAAAGCACAGTATCACGGGAGGGGGAGGTGGGAGGCCTCAAGGATCTGGTGCTAGTTTCGTGGCGTCCTCAGGGCTGTGAAAGAAGAGGAACTCTCATTCATGGCCCTAGGAGACTTCCAATAATATGAGCAATGGCCACAAAAGAAGAACACTTTCTCTGAGTGGTTTCTGAGTGTCCAGTATTATTACACAGGCAATAGTTTTAGTTCTCAAAACCACCCAATGAAAGTGGAGTTATTCCCACGTTTAGATGAAGGACCAGAGGCTTCTTGTTATAGTTCAGTCGCTAAGTGGTATCTGACTCTTTGTGACCCTGTGGACTGCAGCATGGCAGGCTCCTCTGTCCTTCACTATCTCCCAGAGTTTGCTCAAATTCATGTCCATTGAGTCCAACCAATGCTATCCAACCATGTCATGCTATCCAACCATCTCATCCTCTGCAGCTCCCTTCTTCTCCAGCCCTCAATCTTGTCCACCATCAGGGTCTTTTCCAATGAGTAGACTCTTCACATCAGGTGGCTCAAGTATTAGAGCTTCAGCTTCAGCACCAGTTCTTCCAATGAATGTTCAGAGTCGATTTCCTTTAGGACTGAATGGTTTGATCTCCTTGCTGTCCAAGGGACTCTTCAAGCATCTTCTCTAGCACCACAATTTGAAAGCATCAATTCTTCGGCACTCAGCCTTCTTTATGGTCCAACTCTCACATCCATACATGACTACTGGAAAAACCATAGCTTTGACTATACGGAATGTTGTCAGCAAAGTGATGTCTTCGCTTTTAAAAGTTAAAAACAATAGCTCAAGTCCTTCAACCAACAAGTGTCAGAGCTGGGATCTGAACCTAGGCTGGCTTGACTTGAAAGCCCAGCACTCTCTCCCCAGTAGAGCCTGATTCTTCTCTGAGGAAAGAGGAGTTCAGGGAGGCAGATTTTGGCACCGGTGCTACCCGCACAGAGGCTGGGAGCACACAGAGGTGCCAAAGACCTTGATAGACAAAAACCAGAGTGACAGCCTGGCCAAATGGGAACTACATGGAGGTCCTCTACAGAAAGGTAGTTCACTGTAAAGAAATTCCTGATAGAGGGGCCATTCAGTCTGTCAGTCATTCTTCCTTGAAAGCCTACCATGTGCTGTGTGTGTTCTCTGGTTTTTCAAGATCATATAAATCCCACTTAATCTGCCTGAAGCAGCCGGAACACCTCCTTACCTGGCCTGTCCGGACAGGCCCTGGGCAGAGGGCAGAGCTCAAGGACATGAGATGTCTCTTGAGGAGACCCAGTTCCTGCACTTGGCCAGAGCCCTGGCCTTGTTTTAATACACCTGTCAATAAATCTGAGCACACTCCCAGTCCTTCAAGGAATGACTGGGAGTGAACTTGGAAAGATCACATACGGCCATAAGATACGTGAATGTGAGATGCTTTGATATATTTTGTAACTCCTCCTTGGTAAAGCGCCTTTCAGGAAGGGTTTGCTTAAAATTGGGAACACTTCTTTAAAGAGAGCCTTCACCACATGAGGTAAAGGCTTCCACCTGATTAGGAAGGAAAGAGACAGCAGTGCCAGCATGAAGTGACCCCTTCACACCAATGTGAAAGGCTGACCTGGTTGTCACCTTGCAGATCGAGGCAGGAGGACACGCCCTTCTATTCAAGGAGACCGACCGCCCCCTGAGCACAGCCCGCTCTATCGTGTAGGCACTGTCCAGGCAGTTGTCCTTTTATGCAATTGTGAAGTCAGATGCCAAGTTGTAAATGTCGCTGCTGAAAAGAGGAAGATGCTTACCAGGAATGCTGGAATTCATTAGGATGAGATTTGATTTTTTTTAAAGGGCCCTGTTTCTCTGGCATTTGATATAGTCATCTCTCTATGGGAATTACATCCAGAAGGTTTTACACATAATGTTGAAAGTTGTGCTGAGGATGAAACTAGGGTGATACGTGGAAGTGGCAACCAGTGATGGCCCAGAGAAGATGCTGGTTGGAGGACAGCTGCAATGACTGCAGCAGGACCACTGAAATTTAAGGTATAAATGAACGAGATAATTGCCCCCAAAGCAAAGAGAAGATGAAATCTATAAAACATGGGGGAGGATGCCTGAGCAAAAGGAAGACTGTTGTTCAGTCGCTAAGTTATGTCCGACTCTTTATGACCCCATGGACTATAGCCCATCAGGCTCCTCTGGCATGGATTGCCATTTCCTCTTCCAAGGGATCTTCCTGACCCAGGGAGAGAACCCATGTCTCCTGAATTGGCAGGTGGATTTTTTACCACTGAGTTATCAGAGAAGCCCCGAAGAAGGACTGCTGCTGCTGCTGCTGCTGTTGCTAAGTCGCTTCAGTCGTGTCCAACTCTGTGCGACCCCACAGACGGCAGCCCACCAGGCTCCCCCGTCCCTGGGATTCTCCAGGCAAGAACACTGGAGTGGGTTGCCATTTCCTTCTCCAATGCATGAAAGTGAAAAGTGAAAGTGAAGTCGCTCAGTCGTGTCTGACTCTTTGCAACCCCATGGACTGCAGCCCACCAGGCTCCTCCGTCCATGGGATTTTCCAGGCAAGAGTACGTGGGGTGCCATTGCCTTCTCCAAAAGAAGGACTAGTCATCTATAAAACCCAAAAGAATGGCTAGCATCTAAGGCTGGTTGAATGTCCACCATGTCAGAATTCCATGAGAAGACAGCAAAAAGGTAGAGGACAGAAAAATCGAGGATAACAGATTTGAAAAGAAAACCCAATAATAACTGAGGCCATTGTACAGATGGAGAAACTGAGGACCAAAGAAGGAGGACCTGTCAGGGATCACACAGTCCAGCTAAGTGGCAAAGCTGATCTCAGAACTCAGGTTTTCTGACTCCCTAAGTGATGCACTCATGTTAACTAGCCCTCCTCCCCCCACTCCCAGCACAAGCCATGAAATCTTAGGGAGCAGAAGTCACTGTGTAATGGACCAGAAGGTTATATACAAGACTTGCCAGACACCCCACACAATTTGCTCGTGAAGGATTAGCATATTATCCCATGAAAATATAGACCTGAAGATAAATAAGTAGTAGCCAAAGAAAGAAAAGAGATTTCTATGATGCCCACAGTTTGTAGTCAACTTGTGGGAATGGGAAAATGGCTCTCTGTATTCTCATATTAACATCAGGCAGGGATTTAAACAAATCTTTTTAGTTGCTGAGTCACATCTGACTCTTGAGACCCCATGGACTGTAGGTCGCCAGGCTCCTCTGTCCATGGGATTTCCCAGGCAAGAATACTGAGTGGGTTGCCCTTTCCTTCTCCAGGGGATCTTCCCCACCCAGGGTTTGAACCTGGGTCTCCTGCATTACAGGCAGATTCTTTACCTTCCTTGCAAATAAATCTTTACATTCCTCTAAAAACACACCTTGAGCTGTGTTAAATTCAAAGGGGGGCGGGAACCTGACTCAGCATCCAGGAGCGGACTAAACTCAGTGCCTGGTGTGAGAGACACAGCAACCAGCAGTCCAACACTGTCTGCTCCATGCCTAGCATCCTCTGTTCCAATCAAACCTGTGCATGCCTGGGAACGTGTTTGCTGCGACATCCAATTAGGTGAGGGGCATTCCAACCAGTCCCTCAGACTTAATATCTGTTTAAATCACAAAAACTGAAGTGTCAGTGTGTGCCTAGGTCATGTTCTCAGGTATAAGGAGGCCTGGCTCGTGTGTTACGAAGGGGCCAGTGTGAGCACCTCGTGTTCTAGGAACACACTTGTGGCTGCTCGTCCTCCTCAGATGAGTTCAGCTCCCTGAGGCTGGTGGCCCAGGCCTCTCCGTAAACAATGGCTCAGCAGCTTGAGCTTTAAACGCTAGTGTCCATGAGGATGACAGCCCCGGCGAGCTGGCCTGGGCCACTCCAGGAAACGGAAGAACTGCTGCCTACAAGGAACAGATCACATGATGAACATGTGATCACAAGACAGGATCCACTGAATATGTCAACTCAAGCTGGGGGAAGATGCTCAGAACCTGGGTGGCTTTCTGGTCTAAGACACTTCCTCTTGAGCCTCAAGTCCAGAGGATAAAGTAAACAGTGGGGTGCCATCTTCACAAGGGAACAGGTCTGCTCTCCTTACCCTCTCATGATCCAGTTACAGGTTAACAGAGTGGTACCACTTGGTTCTAACAAGCTGGAAAAAGAAAGACAAGATCCCAAGTGCTGGCTCAAAATGTGCTTTCATGACCTTCAAACCCCCGTTACCGCACCACCCTGGCCCTGGCCGGCACTGAGGAGGATCTGATTGTTGTTCTTGGGGTTCAGGAGGTCCACCCCTGCTTCTGTGTCGGAGGCCCTGAGCGCCAGCCTGGCTGGACAGTAGGGTCAATTCCTCGGCACGAGTGCCTGCAGAAGGCAACGTCCACGGCCTTACAAGCAGCTGGGAGGTTCCCAAGTCAATGTTCCCCACTGGAAACTGGCTTGGGACAGATCAGCATCAGCCTCCAATTAAGCCGGCCACAAGGCATGTCATCTGATCATGGATGGAATTACAGCCCAGGGTGAGTAATTAAGGACAGCCCCAAACAAAGGATTTAAAAAAAAAAAAAAAAACCTCCTTTCCTCCCCCTCCCTTCTCCTATCCCCAGAAACAATAGACACATCTTAACACATACAAAATAACAGAGGTCAGGAAATGCTGAAGAGATAAGATGTGCTTAGTTATGTAAGCACCGGCCCCCATCCTGGGCAGCAGACAGGCCTTCTCCCGGGCAGATGAACCAAGCAAGTGCATTCTCTCCTTTTCTGAAAGCTCTGAAAGTACATCAGGGCTTTCCCAGAGATAAAGATTTATAACCCATCAGAGGGCTTTCACCTCACAACATCAGCCCAAGCTTTCCACCAACTGGGAAGGGGCCCGGGGAGGAAGGGAAATTATGACAAGCCCGAGCTACGCAGGGCATCATGAGCTGGGGACCTGGAAGCAGCTGCTCTGGAAGAGGGCCCTTTCCCACTGTCTGCTTGGCAAGATTGCAGCAATTTGCCACCTGCTTTATCATCCTCTGGAGCTTGTTAACTGCTGCTCAGCAGCACCTCTGACCTGCAGGGGTCAAAGGGCAGCTGAAAGGGGTGGAAACTTCCTCCAAGGGTAAGAGGCTCCTGACCAGGGAGGGGAGGAGAGAGTCTGCAAGTGCCACACCAGCCACACCAACCGAGCTTCTTTCGCTAGAGGGTGTCAGGCCATGCTTGATGGAAGGCCTGCCGTCATGTTGCACAGACCCAGCTGTGTCCCTGAGGGGGCCCGAGGGTGGAACAGGCTGGGGTGGTTCTCACATCCAACAGGGAACTTGGGTCCCCTCCCAGCAGGGTTTTTACCCACCCTGCAGAGCTCCTTCTCCATCCGCTTTGCCATGCAGGGCCCAGCTGCAGGACAGCTGGCTCACTATGGGCATAGCTGGCACAAAGGAACACAGTGGAACATGCCAAGGGGCCAAGGGCCCAGATTGCTGGGGCTCCTCCAGCCTGGTCAGCCAAACACTCCCTCCCTCCCTCGGGAGGCCTGTGCCAGGCCCACGCTGGGGCTTTACAACCACTGCCTCAGCTCACAAACCTCCACTCTGCTCTGCCTGGCGGGTATCGGGACCTCCCATCTTCAAGTGAGGATGCTGAGGCTCAGAGAACTTTGGCAACTTGACTAGGATGATCTAGCAAGGAAGCGTCAGAGTTGAAAGCAAGCATAGATTTGCCTCACACAGGTTTCTGAGAAAAGCCTTCAGACATCTCTGAAGCCCTTTTTCAAATTCTGTTATCTTTAAAAACAAGACATGCCACCACATCAAGTGTGAAAATACCAAACAGCTCTAGAGCATCTTAGCAGACACGAGGTTTCCCATGGGCCAAGAAGGGGTTTCCCACTTCCCACAGCCACCTCCCTCAAACCACCCCCACCCCATCCTCAAGGAACTTGAAGACTCTTGGGGTTCCCCTTCACTGAGCGAGGGCCAATGGAGAAGTTTCAGAAAAAAGAGGTTTCATGCCACAAAGTAAGTTGAAAGGAAGTTCTGAAGCCCCATGCTTGCCCTTCAGCCCCACGTTCCCCGGCCTTCCGTCCCTGGAAGCCAGGATGCAGTACTCTGCTCTGGTCTGAGCGGAAGCTCAGGTCTGCTGACTCAGAAGTCCCCGGGGCCAAGCGATGCTTCCACATCAATGCCAGCCCCCTCCCCTGAGGGAAGAGGGGAAGGGAAAGGAAATAGAGCTCATAAGAGTGATTTATACGACCTGTTAGCAGCTCTGGTGAAAGGTTTTGGGGCCAAGAGGTTGAAATTAATGACCACAGTCAGTTTTATATTAACTATACAGCAAATTCTTTCTTCTAGCCCTATTCACCCCTCTCAAAATTAAGCATGGAGTGTTAGCTACAGCTCAGCCATAACATTTTTTACAACTATCAGCTCCTATTTTGTGGACAAAACAGAGCATTATGAAAAGACAACGGTTTTTGCTTCAGCAACAGTGCAACATGAGTCTCCAGCCTGAGCACCTTCAGTGACTTGGTATAAATCATATCCTTTAGGATAGGACAGAATTTATTTCCAACTCAGCTGAAAAACTTTAGGGACATAGAAGACAACACATAAAACATCCGGCCTCAATTTTCTTCTCACTTCTCTTGCCAATATGAAATTATAGCTCACGCACTTCTTTATGAAGTTCAATATGCAGGGGAAATTGAATTTTAGATTTGGAAAGCAGAATAGCAGACTATCCGCCCAACCCTCCCCCCTTCTTTCATTGCTATCATATGGAAGTCCCTGGCCCCTGCTGGCCTCCCCACAGCTTATCATGCTCTGGTATCTGCTACAGACCTTGTTTCTTGTCTCCAAACCTGTAAGCTCTCCTTCCTGCTGGGGGCAGGACCACATTCTGACTTTGTTCACCAACTCTGTGACCATGCCTGGTCTCTGCTCTTTGCAAGTAGGCTTTTTCTCACAGACCCTTGGGGATGGCAGCGGTAGAAAGCAGTCCTCTTTGGACAGCTGTTCCGAGCTGGCCTACCACTGAGATCTGTATCTGCCAGTACAGATCAGTCATCATGCAGGACTCCTGTCCATCACCTGCCTCACACTTCCCCTCTGCCTGGCTCCATGCCCCAGTATATCTCCCCTAAACCTGGAATGGTCACTCGTGAGGTGAGCCAAGTCAGACATGGCCAGACCCCAGTGAGCTAGAGTACACCCCAAAACTGTCTCTATAACACCCATGGGAGTTCTGTGAGCAAGCAGTTGACATCTCCGAATACAGTTTCCGGTGGCTCCATGTTCCACTCTGACTCTCGGGGCACATTTTCTGCACACCACCTGGCTGTGTGCCTGAGCACAGTGCTGACCTACGTCTCTGAGCAACACCTAAGCAAGCACAGGCAGTTTTGCTTTCAAGGTTCCAGCACCTCGGGCACTTCTTTCACTTCACTAATGAGAAGGCTTCTGTGTTTTGGCAGCTGTTCTTCCCGGTGTGAACAATAGATTCATCAGTCTTTTCTGGGCCTGAACTGTCTGAGTCCCTTTCACCCAGCAGACTCATCCTTCTCAAATGGGGTCATGTAGCCCACCACCACCCTCAAACTCAAGGCCATGGGTCTCCTTCAGCCTCCTCCTCTAGCTGATACAGCAGGAGGACCTGAAGGAGAGTGATGGGCACCACCGAAATGCTTACACCAGGAGGGTAAGTGGATCAGGAAGAGAAGAGCCAACTTCTCGGGCACACGCCTGACTTCTCCCTGGGACCATGCAGGAGTCAAGGAAAGAGAGGCCCCACACAACATCCCTTGTGCCCAGAAATCTACATCATGAAAACCGGCAAGGGAAAAAAAATCAGTTTCTCCACTTTATGAATCCAGAAATACCTCCCTGAGGCAGGTGAAGATCTACCCATCTTCTTACCTTTTGAAACAAGAGGGGAAAAAAACCTGTTTTTCTTTCTAAAAGATTAAAAGGTTTTACTCTTTTCAGGAGGAACATCTGTAATGGTTTGTAAACTGGCTTGCCAATGATCAAATGGCTCTCCAAGTTTCCTTCCCCCTGAGCCAGGACTCCTGAAAATATGTTGCATGATTTTGGTTTTTATGATACATAAGAAAAAAAATAGAAACTATAAACAAGATGAATAGACAACATACCGACTGGGAGAAAATATTTGCAAATGATGCAACCAACAAGGGTTTAATTTCCAAAATACACAAACAGCTCATACAACTCAATAACAAAAAACCACACAACCCAATCAAAAAATGGGCAGAAGACCTAAACAGACATTTCTCAAAAAAAGACATATAGATGGCCAAAAAGCATTTGAAAAGATGCTCAACATTGTTAATTATTAGAGAAATGCAAATCAAAACCCCAATGAGGTCCTACCTCAAACCAGTCAGAATGGCCATCATCAAAAAGTCTACAAATAACAAATGCTGGAGAGGATGTAGGGACAAGCAAAACAAAAATTTACATTCCTATACTGTTGGTGGGAATGTAAATTGGTACAGCTGCTGTGGAGAATAGTACAGAGGTTCCTTAAAAACTGAGACAGAGTTGTCATAAGATCCAGCAGTCACACTCCTGAGGACACACCTGACTCAGTTCAGTTCAGTTGCTCAGTCATGTCTGACTCTTTGGGACTCCATGGACTGCAGCACCCCAGGCTTCCCAGTCCATCACCAACTCCCAGAGCTTGCTCAAACTCATGTCCATCAAATCGATGATGCCATTCAACCATCTCATCATCTGTCGTCCCCATCTCCTCCCGCCTTCAATCTTTCCCAGCATCAGGGTCTTTTCCAATGAGTCAGTTCTTCGAATCAGGTGGCCAAAATATTGGAGCTTCAGCTTCAGCATCAGTCCCTTCAATGAATATTCAGGACTGATCTCCTCTAGAATGGACTGATTGGATCTCCTTGCAGTCTAAGGGACTCTCAAGAGTCTTCTCCAACGCCACAGTTCAAAAGCATCAGTTCTGCCTTTTACCTCGTAGCAGCCAAGAAAGCAACATGGGTCACCAGCAGCTCTACTGGAGCCATCCGAGAAAATTCGGCCAGGGTTCTCGCTCTTGCCGGGTCTGCTCAAACCAGCACGGTCTGAACCGGAAATACGGCCTCAACAGTGCCGCCAGTGTTTCTGCCAGTATGTGAAGGACATCGGCTTCCTTAAGTTGGACTAACCGAACTTCCTTAGATGGCTCATCCAGCACATCAACCTTAGGCAGAAATAATACTAGCTCTTTGTATATAAAATAAAAGTTTTAAAAACTTAAAAAAAAAAAAAAAAAGCCTGAGTTCTTCGTTGCTCAGCTTTCCTTATGGTCCACCTCTTACATCCATACATAACTACTGGAAAAACCATACCTTTCACTAGACAGCCATTTGTTGGCAAAGTAATGTCTCTGCTTTATAATACACTGTCTAGGTTTGCCATAGCTTTTCTTCCAAGAAGCAAGTGTCTTTTAATTTCATGGCTGCAGTCACCATCTGCAGTGATTTTGGAGTCCAAGAAAATAAAGTCTGTCACTGTTTCCATTGTTTCCCAATCTACTTGCCATGAAGTTATGGGGCTGGATGCCGTGATTGTAGTTTTCTGAATGTTGAGTTTTAAACCAGCTTTTTCACTCACCTCTTTAACTTTCATCAAGAGGCTCTTTAGTTCCTCTTCTTTTTCTGCCATAAGGGTGGTGTCATCTGCATATCTGAGGTTACTGATATTTCTCCCTGCAATCTTGACTCCAGCTTGTGCTTCATCCAGTCTGGCATTTTGCATGATGTACTCTGCATATAAGTTAAATAAGCAAGATGAAAATATACAACCTTTCCCAATTTAGAAACAGTCCATTGTTTCATGTCCGGTTCTAACAGTTGCTTCTTGACTTGCACACAGGTTTCACAGAAGGCAGGGAAGGTCATCTGGTATTCCCATCTCTAAGAATTTTCCACAGTTTGCTGTGACCCACCCAGTCAAAGGCTTTAGAACAGTCAATGAAGCAGATATTTTTCTGGAATTCTCTTGCTTTCTTTATGATCCAACAGATGTTGGCAATTTGATCTCTGGCTCCTCTGTCTTTTCTAAAACCAGCTTAAACATCTGGAAGTTCTCAGTTCACATACTACTGAAGCCTAGCTTGGAGAATTTTGAGCATTACTTTGCTAGCATGTGAGATGAGTGCAGTAGTTCGTGTAGTAGTTTGAATATTCTTTGGCATTGGCTTTCTTTGGGATTGGAATGAAAACTGACCTTTTCCAGTCCCGTGGCCACTGCTGAGTTTTCCAAATTTGCTGGCATAATGAGTGTAGCACTTTCACAGCATCATTTTTTAGGATTTGAAATAGTTCTTCTGGAATTCCATCACCTCCACTAGCTTTCTTCGTAGTGATGCTTCCTAAGGCCCACTTGACTTCACACTCCAGGATGTCTGGCTCTAGGTGAGTGAGCAGACCATCGTGGTTATCTGGGTCTTTAAGATCTTTTTTGTATAGTTCCTCTGTGTATTCTTGCCACCTTTTCTTAATATCTTTTGCTTCTGTTAGATCCATCCATTTCTGTCCTTTATTATGCCCATCTTTGCATGAAACATTCCCTTGGTATCCCTACTGTTCTTGAGATCTCTAGTCTTTCCCATTCTATTATTTTCCTCTATTTCTTTTCATCAATCACTTAGGAAGGCTTTCTTATCTCTCCTTGCTATTCTTTGGAACTCTGCATTCAGATGGGTGTATCTTTCCTTTTCTCTTTTGCCTTTAGTTTCTCTTCTTTTCTCAGCTATTTGTTGAGGCCTCCTCAGACAACCATTTCTCTATAAAATGAGCATAATAACCTCAAGGGTTGGCTTTGGGGATTAAATGATATAACCTATGTAAAACACTTAGACCAGAACTCTAAGCACTATGATCAGTACAGTAAGCACCAGAAAAGTTGGCTGTTTTCAGTTACTAACAGCCTGACAGGTAGTTAGCCCTCAATAACCAGGGGTAATGGCGGTAATGGCAACCTCCTTCAAAGGACTTCTGCCAGGACTGTTGTGTTCACTGCCCCTGATCCCACAGCAGGCCACTGTCAACCCATGCCCCTGCCGGAGACTCCCACCACTCACGGGCAAGTCTGGGTCAGTCTCTGGTGGGCTCACTGCTCCTTTCTCCTGGGTCCTGGCACGCACAAGGCTTTGTTTGTACCCTCCAAGAGGGCATACGAGATGGCGGAGTAGAAGGACGTGCACTCATTTTCTCCTGTGAGAACTCCAAAATTACAACTAACCACTGAACAACCATCAACAGGAGAATGCTGGATCCCACCAAAAAAGATACTCCATGGCCAAGGGCAAAGGATAAGCCCCAACAAGATGGTAGGAGGGGTGAAATCAGGTTTAGAATCAATCCCCATACCCACCAGAGATGCTCGGAGGGCTCAAACAAAACTTAGTGTGCACCAGGACCCAGGGACCCCACAGAGAACGAGACAGACCTGCCTTTGTGTGTTTGCCTCCTGCGGAGGTGAAGGTCAGCAGTGGCCTGCCGCAAGGGCAGGGGCTCTGGGTGCAGCAGACCTGGGAGGTGTGGCGTGTGTCCCAGACAACCCACAAACTGGAGAAAAAGTATACCAAACAAGTTTTCACTGTTGTGGAAGTTCTACGGCCCACAACATATTTCCCAACCTGGGTTACCAAAGGGGAAGGGAGGGAGGGAGAGAGGGATATTTGAGATTAACAGGTATGTATTTAATATTCCATTATAATGGAAAATAATATGAAAAAGAAAATTTTATATGCATACATATATACATAAATATATAAAACTGAATCATTTTGCTACTTATCAGAAACATAACATTGTAAATCAACCATACTTCAATTTAAAAAAAGATAAACTATCTACCATCATCTATAAAATAGTGAGGTTCTCATATGCCTGGGAACTAGGAACTGGACTAGGTCATTTTCACATATCTTTACCTAATTTAATCCTTACAAGTAGGGTTTATGGTCCTCATTTTGTAGCTTTCTCCCACACAAGATACAATCTATGTTTCAATGCTTTCACCCCTGTTTGGTACCAAGATTAAGAGGACCCCCTCCTACTATGAATCTAAGAATTACCCGAAAACGTAGCGAAGTCAAAAGACTGGTCCCCAAGCTGGGAGTCCAGTCTCCAATTTTCATTTGAAATCCTTTTCGTAACTTGTTCCCATCACAGATCCAACAACTGAACATATCTGCCAAATTGTACTTAAGCACTGATTCATTTCTTTCGTTTTAATTGAATTTAATCAATTTAGTTTTTGGTTTTTAATAAAATTACTTGTTTTAATTTTAAATTAAAGACATAAAATATAATGCCAAATTGACGTCATTGCAGATGAAAGCAAAAAAAAAAAAAAAAGATTTAACCTCTAAATATTTCAGTAGGTACTTCCTATAAAGCAAGGACACTCTCATCATAACAGTACAACCATTAAACCCAGGAAATTAATACATCACTACCTTTTAATCTACAGTCCCATTCAAAACTTGTCAATTGTCCAAAACCAAAACCAAAATTTCTGGCCCAGAATAGCATTTGGTTGTCACATCTCTTCAATATGAAATAGTTTCTCAGTCTTTCCTTGGCCTCCAGGACCTATGACAATTTGAGGAGCACAGGCCAATTATTTAGTAAAATCTCCCCAAATTTGGGTTTACTGATGTTTCCTTCTGATTAGATTCAGGTTATTCATCCTTGTTAGGAATAGCACAGAAGTGATACTGGTTTCTTCTCACTCCATCATACCAGGAGGCACAATTTGTCACATTACTGGTGATGTTCCTTTTGATCCCCTGTTTTTTAAAATGCAGTATGCTCTGCCTTATTTAATGAAATGTGGACTGAGTAACTCTGGGTAAGTGTGAGTAGACAGTGTCCTGAGTTAGAGCCCTGGCTCACTGGCCTGATTCTGCCACTGTGTCCAGCCTCGGACGAGCCACTTGCCCTCTGGACTTCAGTTTTCCCAGACGGTAAAGACAAGAACATTGGAGCAGCTACTCTTTCAAACCCTCCCAGCCCTGCCTCCTTGGAATTCTGTACACAAGTGGCCTTTTCCCCTCACTCATAGTCCGGCTGCTTGTCCTCAGAATAGCACAGATAACCCTGGGCATGGAAGACCCTCCTCACTGTGTTGGCCTCAGCCACGCCTAGCAAGTCATAAAGCCCCTTCTGTGCACCCAGTACTATGTTAAGTGTGGAGAGGTTCAGAAACGAATGACATTATTCACAGCTGCAAAAAATGTAACTATAGAAGCATTTTAATCATATATTTTCTGCTGCTGCCACTGCTGTTTCCAATGTTCCTTTATCACCATTCTCCATGACTATTCAATATAACCATATAGAAACTAACACTTCCTTAGTACACAGACATCGGAATACTTTTATCTCCCAATTTCCATTTAACAAATGGAAACAATTTGCCTAAGGTCAAAAGTTGACCTTAGAGAGTGACAAAGCAGGACATCAGGACTTCCAGGCCCTAGAATCTGAGTTCTTTGGCCATATCATGCTCCCTTTAACCCTGTTTGCTTTGAAACCGGCTATGCTAGTTATCTATAGCTACATGACCAACCACCCCAAAACTTAGTGGTTGAAAACAGTGTATGATCCTCCCCCATGGTTCTGTTGGTCATCTAGGCTCAGCTGGGCAGTGCTCACCTGGAGTCTCCTGTGTGGACACCAGGAAACTGCAGCTGAGGCTGAGTCTTCTGAAGACTCAGCTAGGCTGGATGGCCACATCACACATTGCTAGCAGTCAATGCTGGCTGTCAGCAAAGAGCTCAGCACGGGCTGTCAACCAGAGCACTTTCATGTGGGCTCCCTCTGGGGTTCTGGCTTCTCCCAGCAGGGCAGCTGGACTCCAAAAGGGAGTTTGCTGAAAACAGTGTCCCAGGAAACAAGACTGAAACTGCACAGAGCTCCTGGTGACCGAGCCCCAGAAGTCAGGCTGCATCACTTCCACTGTTTCCTGTCCACCAGAAACAAGCCGCTGAGCCTGCCCAGATTCCAGGAGAGGGGACTGCTTGCAGGTGTGAAGGCTGGGAGGGGTGGCTCCTTAGGAGGACATCTTTGGGGACAAGCTATCACATTCCCTCACCCCATAGTGAATTACAAATTATTTTAAATTTTCTTTATGATATTCTAAATATCCTCCCATATATATATTTGTAATGACAAAATAAATATATTAAAACATATAATAATACATAATAAGTATGCCAAATACGTATTTATATTATACATTTATATGTGTGTGCATACACACATATGCCACTAGAAGAAAATGTGTATTTTTTAAATACTTCTCCATCTTTTCAAAATGGACATGTATTGCTTTTAAAATAAAAATATTTCTAAAGGGACTAGTTAACTACCTCACAGAAAATACCCATTTTCTGGCCAAGTCAATCAGATTTAAGGCATTTTGCATGACCTCAAGCTTCCCAGGTGCTAGTGATAAAGAACCTGCCTGCCAATGCAGATAAGAGACACTAGTCCGATCCCTGGGTCAGGAAGATCTCCTGGAGGTGGGCATGGCAACTCACTCTAGTGTTCTTGCCTGGAGAATCCCATGGACAGAGGAACGTGGTGGGCTACAATTCACAGGATCTCAAAAGAGCTGGACACGACTGAAGCAACTCAGCACACATACCAGGCTCTTTAAGAGTCTTCTTAAAGTAGCCAGAGTTACTCATTTTTATACTCTTTTTCCTAAGACAAGTCCTTCTAGAAACTTCTACCTTTCTCCTACTTCACCATAAGATGGTTTTCTGGGTTTCCAAATATGTGTTTTTAAAAAAGAAAAAGCAGACAATAAGCTAGGAGTTACTCTCATCTGGTTTCTTTTTCCTATTACTTGTTAGTTGCCAGGTCATATTCGACTCTTTTGCGACCCTATGGATTGTAGCCCACCAGGCTGCTCTGTCCATGGGATTTCCCAGGCAAGAATACTGAAATAGGTTGCCATTTCCTTCTCCAGGGGATTTTCTTGACCAAGGGATCAAACCCTCGTCTCCTGCACTGGCAGGTGGATTCTTTATGGCTGAGCCACCTGGGAAGCCATTCCTGTTATTTATCTAATTGCATATATGCTATATTTTCCCCATCTCCTCTTGCCGAGGACATCTTGGAAGTTCGAGGCAAATGGCAGGTGCTTTGGGAATATGAGCAGCTTAGAGAAACCCTCAGGTCTATTGGGATGAGCCTCTCAGAGGCCAAATTGCATTCTTAGAGCTCCAGGCCTAGAGGAATCCCCAAAAGATCAGCTATAAGATACACGAGGATGGGAGAGCACAAACAGGAAAGCTCAGGCAAGGGAGATATGGCCCAAGGCAGAGCAATTCTCCCCACCCCGTCAGGTGAGCAACTACATAAACCTCTGGTGGACAGTGATGGCTGAAGGCAATAAGATGCCACAGCCCCAGACACAGAGACCATATAAACCCAACACCAAAGGCAGCCAGGGGGCCTCCCTCCGAGTCATGTCCACCAAAGGACACTGGGGAGCCTGGACTGGAAACTTCTGGAACTGAGTATGGAGAGAGCAGGGAACACAGGCAGTAGATGAAGAAAGAGGCACTGAGTTCTTGGGCCGCCCCGGCTTCCCAAAGGAAGGCCAGCGCCAACCACACGGTGTCTGTGAGCAGAGTCCACACGCATCAGAGGCTCTGGGAGCCTGAGGAGGCTGATGTGTTGAGTCAGTTGGTGCTATTTTTACCCAGTCACTTTCCAACTATAAACCCACACTTCACATTTCATTGTTTGGGGTGGATTAAGAAATTCGACTTGGCCTTTCTTGTGGTTTAATTTCCTGAATGCCTGCATCAAGGAAAAAGTTCGGCATTCCTATGGAAATATATGACATTTTAACCTTTTCTTGGCATGAGGGTGTCCAGGGATTGGAGGCTGGCCTGTTCTCTAAACCTGTACTGCTCTCATTAAGCAGGGAGGCCACGGTCTGCCCCTTTTCTCCCCTATTCAGAGGTCAGGGATTACGGTCCGGCTCCTGGAATGCTGGGTCAGGGCAAATGTACCCTATGAATATTCCAGTCCAGCATTAGGAGATGAAGTTTCCCCTGAACAATTCATCTAACAGTTACCTGTGACATTATTCAAGTCCCCAGTGACGAACATTCAAATAAAGGGTCTGGTAACTGTCAGTGAGGAAGAGTTGAACAATCTTAAAACTATTTCCGAATGATTTTTCAACTATAAAGCCAGAAGTGACTGTGTGGTCACAGAAGCAGTGAACACATACCAAGAAAAAAAGAATGCTCCTTTTCTGTGGAAGACAGGGCAAGTTTTACCTCTTTTTAAAATACTTATACCTCCACTTACATCTGAAGTACAGCCATGATGCTTGGTAACTGAAACTCCTTGAATATAAACAAGGTCTCTACAACTTTAGGGTCTTCCTGACTGTCAAAAGCACTTAGAGCTCAGGCAGAGCTGTGAGGTTCTAATCAAGGACAGAGCTTTCTCTTTTTTGAAAGAAAAATCTGGACCTACACCAAATTTTCCTTCTGCATCTAATGAGAGGCTTCAGATGCTGTCATAAAAATGGAAACTCAATATTGCTAGAAGCAAACCACTCAGGAGGGAAGAGGCTCCCCTAAGAAGCTGATCTCTAGGCACTGCCTGGCATGAGCATAGCCGAGCACTCCCTCCAGGCCCAGGGCAGTGCCACACCAGCCCCACCGAGGGACTGCCCCTCCAGCAGCACACACAGCCAGAGCCCCCTGCACACAGTTCTAGGACACCAGACACCTCCCTGTTCACGACAAACAGATCAGCATTCTTTTGATGGGTCAACAAATAGTTATTATCCCCCGCTGTATGCCAGGCACTTCTCCCCACTGCAGACACAGCAGGGAAATGGGAGGCCAGGGCTCCGCTTCTGTGTCACTGTCAGTCTGCACAGGACGACTTCAGACAGCAGGAGGGGCTGTGGGAATGAAACTCAGTGTCGGGGCAATGTGACACTGTAGGGGGGCCCTGAAACAGGGGATGCAGAGAGGGCCATTGGAACAAGCAGCACCTGAGCTGAGACCTTCAAGATGGGGAAACGGAAATGCAATGATCTGGAGGAAGAGAAGGCAAAGGGAGCAAGAGTGAAAACTCAGGGAATACCTTTGGCACATGTGAGTAAAGAAAGGGGAGAGAAGTGTGGCAGTCGGAGCCAAAGGGCAAAGCAAGTACAAAACCTGCCAGGGGCTTCAGGCAGGGCATCGGAGCAGCTGGATTTGACAACGTCCCCTGCAGAAGGCAATGGACACCATCACGAGAAACGCTGGGCTGGATGAAGCACAAGCTGGAATCAAGATTGCCAGGAGAAATATCAATAACCTCAGATATGCAGATGACACCACCCTTATGGCAGAAAGTGAAGAGAAACTAAAAAGCCTCTTGATGGAAGTGAGAGAGAAAGTGAAAAAGTTGGCTTAAAGCTCAACATTCAGAAAACTAAGATCATGGCATCCAGTCCCATCACTTCATGGGAAATAGATGGGGAAACAATGGAAACTGGCAGACTTTATTTTGGGGGGGCTCCAAAATCACTGCAGATGGTGATTGCAGCCATGAAATTAGAAGATGCTTACTCCTTGGAAGGAAAGTTATGACCAACCTAGACAGCAGATTAAAAAGCAGAGACATTACTTTGCCAACAAAGGTCTGTCTAGTCAAGGCTATGGTTTTTCCAGCAGTCATGTATGGATGTGAGAGTTGGACTATAAAGAGCTGAGCACCAAAGAATTGATGCTTTTGAACTGTGGCATTGGAGAAGACTCTTGAGAGTCCTTTGGACTGCAAGGAGATCCAACCAGTCCATTCTAAAGGAAATCAGCCCTGGGTGTTCATAGGAAGGACTGATGTTGAAGCTGAAACTCCAATACTTTGGCCACCTGATGCAAAGAGCTGACTCATTTGAAAAGATCCCGATGCTGGGAAAGATTGAAGGCAGGAGGAGAAGGGGACGACAGAGGATGAGACGGTTAGATGGCATCACCAACTCAATGGACATGAGTTTGGGTGGGCTCTGGGAATTGGTGATGGACAGGGAGGCCTGGCATGCTGCGGTTCATGGGGTCACAAAGAGTCAGACACAACAGAGCAACTGAATTGAACTGAACCTGCAGAAGGCAATGGCCACCCACTCCAGTGTTCTTGCCTAGAGAATCCCATGGGCAGAGGAGCCTGGTGGGGTCACAAAGAGTCGAACATTACTGAATGACTAAGCACCACTCAGTAGACTTGGCTCCTCTCTGTGGCTCTGTCACCACCCGGCTGTCCTGGTACCTAATGGGACATGCCACTTGGGCTCTCTGGGCTGTGCTCCCAGCAGCTCAACTTGAAAGGTGTATCCCACTGCTGCCGCCCACTTCATCACCTAGCCTCTGTGAGGCTGGGGTCAAGCCAGAGGATTCGCTGCCTATTCCTGGAGAAGACAAAGCCAGGAAGGCTTAGGGCCACGCGCTCTCTCTCCTTGTCATGGTGGACTGGGTCTGACCCTGGCCTGGCTCTCCTCTGTGCTATCACAGCAATTCCTTTCCTCTCACCAACTGAGCTGAGAAAAGCTGCACATTCAGGCAAACCAAGGCATAATGAGGGTGGGAAAATGACACCAGGAGTCCCCTCCACCTTCCATATGTTAATACCCTGGAGGGATCAGGTTAAATGATCACTAAGAGCAGAAATACCTGAAAAGTAGCCACAAAAGGACTATCTGCAGTCTAACAGCCAACTGGCAAGGAGTAGGGGGTGAGTGTCTGTGCGTATTAATTCATTCAATTATTAACTGACTAAACATATAATACCTGGCACTCTGATTTGGATAAGCAAAACAAGGTCCCTACCCTCAAACTGCTGACAGACTAGTGGTGGAAATTAATTAACAACAATAAGGATCCCAGGAAGCCGGAGCCACATGTCCAGGGAGGGAGAGGCAGTGCTGTGGGTGCAGTGAGGAGGCTGCTTTGCAGAGAGATGGTATTTGCAGGGGGAAGGGAGGCAGGTTGCCTTCGTCTGCTCCAGCTGCCTAACAAATGCCAGGGGGACCTAAACCATGGACACTCACTTCTCTGTTCCGGAGGCTGGAGGCCATGAGCAAGGTAGTGGCAGATTCGGTTTCTGACGAGAGCTCTCATCCCAGATTGCAGATGCCACCCTCTCTCTGTGAACTCACAGGGCCTTTCCTCTGGGCTCACTCAGAGAGACAGTGCTCTGCTGTGACTCCCTCTTGATAAGACATCAATCCAATCAGGAGGCCAGGACCCCACCCTTATAACCTCATTTAACCCTAATGACTCCCAATAGCCCCATCTCCAAATACCATCACATTGGAGGCTAAGGAATTTGAGGGGATATAGTCCGGTCCATAACAGACTTTGAAAGGCAGATACGAAGCAGAGTCTGTCTGTGTGGGAACAGGCATTAGAGAAGGAGAGACCAGCAAGAGCAAAGGCAGGGACATGAAAGCCTAGAAGGCTTGCTGGGAGAGCAGAGAGTGAGACAGTTTGCCTGGAGTAAAGGATATATGAGGGGCGCAGGGGAAGATGAGGCTGGAAAGGCAGTCTGGGGACACTTAATGGAAGATTCCCGTGCCAGGTCCTGGCAGGAAACCAGAGAAGTTACTGATCACAAGGCTAACAAGATCAGGCCTGCAGAAGGCACGGCCCTCCCAAGCCAGACTGGGGAGGGAGACAGTTAAAAGGCAGAGGCAAGAGGCAAGACCAGAGAGATCTCTGCTTTAACATCACAGCTCAGAATGGTCTGCTGCTGCAGACACATGAGTGTAAGCTTCTTTGGGACTGTCTGGCTGGACTCACCCAGTTTGGTAGGGAACAAAGTTGAGGTCCCTTTACCTGGGGCTGTGAGCCCCAAACTCCCCACTGGGTACCAAGAAATCACACGAGTCTCCTGACAAAAACACTTCTCTGCTCTCAACTGCCCAGTGGGGACAATGCACACACAGCCACCTGCGGCCACAAAGACGCGGGGCTCCAAAGAAAGCATCCCAAAGACATGGGCACTCTCTGCAGCTAGGCCGAAGTTAACTGCCTCTCACCTGATCAAACCTCCCTAAGTCCATCCCGGCTGACTCCAGAGATGGGGACACTTCAAGACCAGAAGGAGAGCTGCCCAAGCCACTCGCTGCCCTGCTCTCCACCGGGCTCTCGGCTGGATGGAAGGGGGAGCGGCCACCAGAGGCCCCAGGGAGCTGGACACACCCTTCGAGCCTCAGGCTGCGGTCCTAACAGCACAGACCAGACCCTGCGGTTTCCCGAGGGGCCAGTGTCACTCACAGGGTGGCAGTCATGCATGCTCTGCCTCGCAGTGGTGGAATCCACTTCCTCACCTGCAGAACCCCTCAGGCCCCCATGGGCTCTCACCCTACAAGCACCATCACAGCACACACGCCAGGGAGGCAGCTGACCTCAGGGGCTCCCGACACCAAACAACACTGAGGTTTATGAGAGCCGGCAGAAGACCATCTCCCAAGGCGCCCTCAATATATGCCTAAGACCTGGCATGAAACTGTATTTTATTAGCTGGATTCTATATTCTCTATGATTAAAAGCATCATTTCAATGTTCTTTCACTTTCTGTCTGGATTTCAAATATCCAGTGAGCTTCCCATTTCTCCCAATTACCTTCCTCCACCACTTCACCATGGCAGTCAAACAACACAGGCTCATGTGGGCTCCAGGGAATCACAGTTTAAAGGGTGCAGCAACTGCCCCTCCCCACTGAGCACTCACTCGCCGACCAGGGAGCACCAGCTCCAGCCACAGAGCCACTCCTATCATCTATCAGAGGCCACACCTGCCCTCCCCTGAAGGAAAGGGACCAGGTGTTACTCTCGTGGTGTCGTCCACAGAACCCATGTCAGCAGGGATGCTGTCGACACAGCCTTTGGCTTTCTCACTTTGCAGGGGGCAGAGTCACAGGAAACCCATGGCACAAAGAGGACCCAGATCACATGGATGCTGCTCTGGCGGTTTTTTCTTTTTTTAATGCAGACTGGAGATCATCCCAGGGATTCCCAGGTGGCTCAGTGGTAAAGAAGCCACCTGCCAATGCAGGAGACGTGGGTTTAATCCCTCGGTTGGGAAGATCCTCTGGAAGAGGAAATGGCAACCCATTCTAATACTCTTGCCTGGAGAACCCCATGGACAGAGGAACCTGGCAGGCTACAATCAGTGGGGTTGCAAAGAGTCAGACACTGAGCATGCATGCATGTGGATCATCCTATCCATCAGCTTCTTAAAAACCAGGTCAGAGCAGCCAAGAAACAGCCTTGCCACTGGCAGCCAGAAAGAGCTCATTCTCCCTTCCCCATTTCCATCTCAAATCCCTAGACCTTCAAAAGAGGATAAGCCTTTCACTTCCCTCCATGAGGGGCTGAAGAGGAGGGTCCTGGACTGAAGAACTCTGCAGACCAAGTCCAAGAATTTCCCTAAACGCTCTTGCTCTACACACCCCATTCTCCGTCCCCTTAGGACTTTTGTACAATTTTCAATTACACATTTAATTGTTTACTTATTTAGGGTCAGCCCCTCCAGGGTGACTGTAGACGCAATGAGGGTTTATTAACATTAGCACTGAGCACAACACTTGACACATTCAACAACTACTATTTTGAAATACAAGACCTTCCCAGAACCAGATTCACTTGGGAGAGAGCTATTCACTTAAGGGGCTCTGTGTCTCATGGGGGTGACTATAAAACAGTCAGTCCTCAAAGCCAGCAGGGCTGGGTCCTCAGGGCCACAGAGGTGGGCAGTGAATTCTGCTAGGGAGAAGAAGGTCAGAGAAAGACACCCAGCAGATAACACTGAACCCATGCCCTTAGAGGACAAGTGGCAAGACCTCACTGGGAACAAAAGGGGTCTCGAGTTGACAGAGCACAAGGCAAAGCCAACTAATGGGAAAGGAAGCCAACTGAGCACTGAAGCAGGATCCTGGAGGCCCACAGGCCGGTGTTACGGGGTCTTACAGGGAAGGGAGTCAATTTACCAACCAGAATGAAAGTATTTAAATTTTTTTACAAGTGGGATGGCCATGCAGTGTGCACTGACTGAGCCCCAGACCTGTGGACAGGAACTGGGGGCAGAAGCCATCAAGAGGCATGTGTAAGGCATTTCATGAGGCATATAAGTCAAATTACGATGCTGTGCACCTTAAATGTAGAGCTATGTGTCAATTATATCTCAATAAAACTGGAAGAAAAAAAGAAAACTGTACATATAATTTTGCCTATTGCCAAACAAGTAAACTCATTTAATACCTAGAAAAAGACAGAGAGGGACAGAAGTATAAAGAACTGGTGAGGCTTTGTGACAATCTAAGGGGGAACAAGGAAGGAAGGGAATCTAAGATGAACCCTTTGTTTCTGGCTCAGGCAACCTATCATTTGCCAAGATAAGAAGGGCAAATTTGGGGAGAGGAAGACAGTTGTGGGCTGCGTGTTGACTTTGCTGTATCTGTGGGTATTCAGATGGGGATTTCCAGGGCCAGTGCCAACTAACACTTCTTTTAGAAATTAATTTATTCATCTTAATTGAAGGATAATTACTTAACAGCATTGTGGTGGTTTTTGCCATACATCGACATGATCAGCCACAGGTGCACGTGTCCCCCCATCCTGAACATCCTAGCCCTGTCCCTCCTAACCCTCCAGGTTGTTCCAGAGCACCACCAGCTTTGAGTGCCCCGCATCATGCATCGAACTTGCACTCTCATCTGTCTAACATTTGGTAATACACGTTTCTAATACTATTCTCTCAAATCATCCCACCTGGGCTTCCTTGGTGGCTCAGCTGGAAAAGAATCCACCTGCAATGCAGGAAACCCAGATTGGCAAGATCTCCTGTAGACAGGAACGACTTCACACTCCAGTATTCTGGCCTGGAGAATTCCACGGACTGTACAGTCCATGGGGTTACAAGGAGTTGGACACGACTGAGTGACTTTCACTTTCACACTTGTTCCCATGTAGTCCAAAGGTCTGTTCTTTACCTCTGTGTCTCTTTTGCTGTCTTGCCTATAGGATCATAGTTCCTATCTTTCTAAATTCCATATATATGCAGTAATATACTGTATTGGTGTTTCTCTTTCTGACTTATTTCACTCTGTATAATAAGCTCCAGTTTCATCCACCTCATTAGGACTGAGTCAAATGTGTTCCTTTTTATAGCTGAGTAATATTCCATTGTGTATATGTACCACAGCTTCCTTTTCCATTCTTCTGCTGATGGCCATCTAGGTGCTTCCATGTCCTAGCTGCTGTAAACAGTGCTTCAATAAACACTGGGGTACATGTGTCTCTTCCAGTTGCGGTTTCCTTGCCTGTGAACCATCAGCATGCACCAGCTCTCTGCCACACTGGTATCACTTGATTAATTTCTCACGTCTGTGAAGCTCCCTTGGCTTCCCCAGTCCCTCACATTCAGAGAAGAGCTGACACTGAGGAGGCTGGAGACCTGGAGGAGAGCAATGTCAGTTTGTGTCTCCAGCAGAGCCTGCGTGCACTGCCTCCCCTGTGCCCACCTAGAGACTCTCAACAGGCAAAAGGTAGAAGTTTGCGGCTGGAACCAACAATGCGGATAGCTCAGCAAGGAGACGCAAGTCACCGTTCCTATAGCAACACTCCTTACCTCACAGGACACATGCCTACATTTTCTGCTGAAATGTGATGTAGGATGTAGGACATGGCCAGCTACTCAGGACCAGTGGGAAGGGGCTCTCAAAACCCTCACTGCTGACATCCCCTCTCCAGCACAGCAGGGACACCATGCCACCTCCTCAGGCTTCGAGCCTTCCTCAGGCTGGAGCAGGTGTCCTCCTGCCAAACCCCTCATCCTCGTGTCTGTGCAGAAATACTTGCTCCCATACAGTATCAGTCGATGTAATTCTCCCGTACGCTCATGGCATGAATTAGGCATCGTGTGTCTGTTGGGTATGTGCTGTGTCTCACACTCCTTCCATCCCCAGCCCAGGGAACAGGGTCTGAAGAAGATCCTTGACTGCAAGACGACCTCAAGGGCATGAGGTCAGGATTCTCTCTGCAGAATTCCTGTGTCAACTATTTCCACAAGGACTTGTTAGAAGGTAGAGCAGCAGACCCATCAGGCTCAAGGTCAGGAAGCAAAGAATGGTTGTATGACTCCACTTTTCAATATTTCAGTGTGGACAGCATTCAAGCCTCATCTTCCCCTTCCACCCCAACACCGAGACAAGCGGATAAGAAAGCCCAGAGGCGCCTTCCTTTGATGCTGGTGGGATGTTCAAACCACACCAGTCCTGGCCTGTGCAGAGCCTTCACTCCAACTGCACCCACAACCATCATAAAACCCCACACCTGTCTCCTTTCCCTACTCTCTTAAGTCATTCTAAGACCAGTTCAGGAAGCCTGCCCTGCTCTCTCCAGGAAATCTCACTATCTGCTCTCAAATCTGGGGGTTCTATTCTGGTATAGGAGCGACCACAACAAAGGGGATATACAGAGATCTGCTGTGTCTGTGAGCACTGCACCCCCAGCAGGACGCAGCTAAGACCTCCTGCAGCTCCATCCACAGAGGCGAATGAGAATACCACCTTGCTCCTTCCTCTGGTTTGCATCTGCCCCTCTCCCAGTGCCCACCTCTGAAGAACTGTGTTCCGACCTGGGCCCCATATTTGGAGGGGGGCAGAGACCAACGGGAGCACCCCAGAAGCAGGCATCTGGACTGTGAGCAGTCTAGAAATGTTTCCTGTGGGGAGCACACGAGGAAACCGGGGCTGTTTCCCCTGATTGAAAGCCTCCTTTGAATTTTTAAAAGAAAGGAACTAGGCTTCTTCACTGAGGTCAAGAGTTGGTATAAGCACCAACAGATAAAAGCAGGTTTGGGACAATGTAAGAAAGAACTTTCTAAAACCAAAACATGTCTGAAGATGAAAGAGGCTGCTCCTGGTGCCGGCAGCTCCCTGTCATTAGGAGTCCAAGCAGGCTGCACTGGACAACCTCACGCTCTAGGGATGCCGTGTGGGAGATTCAAGAACTGACAAGGGATCAAGCCTTCTGGTTTTTTCCAACCCTGAAATTCTCTGAGCCAACACAGCTACTCCCTTATGTCCACTAAAAACTGCAGTGTTCAATAGTCTGACCAGAAAAAGGATAGCGAAGTTCAAGGACTGGTTTGCAGTCACATCCTATTTCAACTGAACCTGAATCTTGGCCAAAGAATCAGTTAGTTAAAGAGATCTCTGTGTGTGTGTATATGTGTATGTGTGTGCAATCACACACATGTGCATCCTCATGGGAGCTGGTGAGGGGTGGGGATAAATGGTGATGAGACACAGTCCCCAGTGTGGATACTATTAGGTCACAAATGGATAATCGACCCCAAGAAATAGAAACAAACTAGTCTGACATGGCCAGAGGAAAGCAGCTTCTTTATAAATGGGGACCCAATTTCATCCTTCCTGTGACGGAAACACTAAAAGGTGATTTCCCAAATTTCATTTAGAGTACCGAAGGTGTGGGACAAATTGCAGAGCAAGCCGCAATTACCAACGATTTCCTGTGTGGCTTCTGCCCCAGGAAGCCCCGAGTTTGCACCCTTCACGCTGGGTGACTGGTGCGCCTCTGAGAACGCTGTGCCCCAATGTGGCACCTCACTCTCCCTCTCCCTCACACAGGGCAGCCCAGGCCAGGACAGAACAGGACAGGAGTGGAGAGACAGAGCTGCTGGCGAGGGGCAGGGATCTCTGAGCAGCACCAAGGAGCAATCTGGGCTCTGGGGGTCCCTGGGAGAGCACTCTTGACCTTGCAGAGGGAGAAGGGGAGCAGGAGAGGTGCATGGAGGGAAGGGGGACACACAGCATGTCTGGGAGGGTCTGGCTCAGACCCCCAGATCTGCACTGAAGCCAGGCAGGGGGTGGCAAAGACAGTCCCTCAGTAACCAGACACCACTTCCACCCTGGAGATCTGGCTGGTCAGGGTCAGCATAGAAGGAGTCCCAGAAGTTTGGGGAGGATTTATTCCTCTGGCCCCCCTGGTCCTCAAGACTTCTTTCCTTTGACTGATGCCTCCCCTGATTCCTGAGCCATTTCCTGTTGCTTTTCTCATTTCATCACTCCCTTTTGAACTATTTCCTGTTTCTTTTCTTTCTATGGGGTCTGTATTCCTTTTCCTGGCTCTGTAGCCCTTGGAAACAAGCAAACAAACAGATAAGGGTCAGCCTCTGGGGACAGTCCCTGAGGCCCCTCCCAGCCCCAGAGCACGATATGGGCCCGTCTGGCCAAGGGGAGCAGCCTGCGCCACTGCAAACGTGACCAAGCTCACGGTCCAATGACCCCGCACATACCAAGAGCAGACTGGAAAGGCGTCCGTTGCCCCCCACCCCACGACTGCACATCTGCTCACCAGGAGCAAGAGCAACACAGGCACCCCTTAGAAGAAACCACAAGATCCCTATTGCGAGCACAGGATTTTGTATATAAGAGGTTTTCAAGGTGATATAAGACTTCAGCTGTAAAAAAAGTAGGACATGATTCATCCCTGCTTGGCTAATGAGAGTTGATCACAAATCAAAGTATAAAATGTGCAATTGATTCTAAAGAGCTAAAGTTTACACAAAAGACTTGAGGTGAAGATTTCCCTTGTGTCCAATGGGCCCATCTAATGGGCCAAGTATTTAGAAGTTAGAGTTCATTTTCTCTAATAAAAGAGAAATAAAAGTTTTCATTCATAAGTCAATGCTTGGAAAAACTTTGCCTGTGCCTCTCTGATGAGGGTAATACCTATGTGAATGAGGACAATTTCCCTCTTTGCCACCAAGGAACTGAATTTCCCTCTTCAGCCACTGGCCACCAGACGGAAGAGCCACTTCTGCAAATATGCATGTCTTTATATCTTTTACTATGAGACCTAAGCTTTTATTTTCTATACATTTACTTCCTGGCCCTGAGTCTCTATTTGCTTTTATTTTTTAAACTTTGTATTACTGTAGTGAATACCACAGACACTATGAGGAATAAGGCAAGAGGTTATGTAAGAACATGGTGATAAAAATCAATGATAATTGTAAATTATCACTGTTTGAATGGCTACCATGTGGCAGATATTGTTTTAAGATCTTTCTGTTACATACATTCATTTGGTTGTCACAACAAGCCTGGAGATAGGTATGTTATTATTATCTTCCCTTCACAAAGGAGGAATCTGGGCCTGGGGTGGTTATGTGTCCACAGGCATCTGGCAAAGCTAGAGTTTGAATCACCAAAGTTCTCTTCTATTGCCGTACACCTATCCAATGAGCTATACATGGAAATAGAAGGGGGAGGCCAAGGAATTGCCTAGTTAACTAACAATGGTTAAGCTCTCAGGCTAAATGCTGATGTTAGTTCCAAAGGAGCTGTAGTCTTTTTCTTGATCGCCCTGGCCCCAAGATCTCCAGTGAAATGGGCTACTACAAACACACTTTCCATCTCAAGGGACGCCCCACTTCTCTGGGCCAATTCCAGACCAGTATGACTGCTGCTGCTGCTGCTAAGTCACTTCAAATGCGGCCAAATGTTGAGGTCCTGCCTTGTGCCAGACACTGTGAAGAGAACATTAATTAATCCAAATCCCCTGATTCTTAGTCATCGTCTTCCCAAATATTGTGCCAGCCACTCAACCAGGTATGTGCTCGTAGGCAAAGCACTTAACCTTTCTGTGCTGGACTTTTTCACATTTAAGATGGAAAACTCAGTACCTACTTTCTGAGCTCACACGGTGGCTGTATGGATTAGCGGTTAGCACTCAAAGCACTGAGAACAGGGGCTAGTATTCGGTCATCGTTCAGTTAATGTCAGCTATTGCTGCTGTTGCTGCCACTATTAGCAGACAATGAGAACTACATAAAGCAACCTATTTATCTATCAAAGCAATAAAGGTAGCTTTTACTCTAGAAAGGACTGGAAGCTTCATCCTCAAGGTTCTAAGTCTCAAATCACACTTCAAATAAATCAGCCAGCCCTGGATGCAAGTGGCAGAGCCAGACCCACTAGAGGAGGAGGGTGTGTTACTCCCACGGCCAAAACTTGCAAACAGTTCTGCAGAGGAGAAAACATCCTGCTTGTTTTTCCGTCTCCTTCCTCTTCTTGGAAACCAAGAAATAAGCCAAGGTCTGCTTTCACCATTAAGAGGTGAAGATAATAAGAAAAGTCTTGGTGGAAGGAAGGAAATTAAAACAAAAAAAAAGGAACAAAAGACCTTACACATTTTTCATCCCTTTATGTGAAATCTATTTTTTTCTCCCAACAATAACAACGACCTCCCTATAGAAGGTCAGAATTTAAAGCATTAAGCTAGGTCTGCCAAAACAACTTCCTAAACCCAAAAAGATTTACTGAGAATTTTCTAATGTGTTTGGTGCTAAACTATGTACTGAGGGTAAGGGAACTCCCCCAAATAGAGAGCAAGCAGAAAAAAATTAACCATGTTATTAAAGATTACATCATGTTTTCATTCATTTCATCTCCTTTATTTTCTATAAAGCCCTGTCAGGTACATATTATCATCTTTATTTTACAAATCAAGAAGCCGAGACTCAGGCATGACAAATAAATGATGATATTCACACAACCAGTGGATAGCAAAGCTAGGCTGAGGTTCAGGTTTGGGAACTCTAAATTTATCACTGTGTTCCACCTACTGTCTGCTTCCCACTGAACTCCTGGGATTCAGACTGGGATTGGCCTGCTCTGAGGCTCTCTGATGGGCTTCCCAGGTGGCGCTAGTGGTAAAGAACCTGCCTGCCAGTGCAGGAGACGCAAGAGAAATGGGTTTGATCCCTGGGTTGGGGAGATCCCCTGGAGGAGGGCATGACAACCCACTCCAGTATCTTTGCCTGGATAATCCCATGGACGGAGGAGACTGAAGGGCTACAGTTCATAGGATCACAAAGAGTCAGACACAACTGAAGCAACTTAAGACACACAGGGCTCTCTGAAAAAATGGCTTTCATCTGCTGCTGCTGCTGCTGCTGCTGCGTCACTTCAGTTGTGTCCGACTCTGTGCGACCCCATAGATGGCAGCCCACCAGGCTCCACCATCCCTGGGATTCTCCAGGCAAGAACACTGGAGTGGGTTGCCATTTCCTTCTCCAATGCATGAAAGTGAAAAGTGAAAGTGAAGTCGCTCAGTCGTGTCCGACTCTTCGCAACCCCATGGACTGCAGCCTACCAGGCTCCTCCATCCATGGGATTTTCCAGGCAAGAGTACTGGAGTGGGGTGCCATTGCCTTCTCCGTTCATCTGCTATAGCTACTGAAGAAAGGCAAGTCATTTCTAGAAACCCAGGGAACTCAAGTCCCTGCAGACTGGAGTCACAGCTCTGCTATGGTTGTGAACAAGGAGGAAGTAAACTTGCCCAGAGCCCAGTTGTTACCCTTGTGCCCAGGAAAGGGGTAATTTGGAACCAACTCAGATCCCAGCCCTCAAAACACCAGTAGTTGAAGGGAACTTGTATGATGGTTGAAGGCCTAACACTTCCCAGAGTCAAAGAGCTCTGTGATCTGCTTGATGGCCCTGGGTCATCTGTGAGACATCTGACTTTAAGAGAGAAGCCATCATCCTACATCTTGGAATAAAAATCTTCTGTAAGAGGACAGACTGAGTTTATCATTTAGAGAGGGGGAGAAGGAGAAAAATAAGGATAAATGCTAATGATCTGCTCTGTGCAACACTCCCTGGCATACATAAATGTATTTAATCTCCATGATGGCCCCCCATGAGGTCCAGCAGGGACAGTCAGAGCAAGATACACAGATGAGCCCTGCGCCGAGGTCACCTACGGAGCAGCCCATCTGGGCTCTTCTGTTAACAGTGAGTTAATTCAGGGCCAAGGGACAAACAATAAGCTTGGTGATTGCTTCATTTCTACAGTGACAGACTACACCTACAGAATTTTTCAGATACCACCTTCCCCAAAATGCTAAGTGTAGAATGCAGCACTGGCTGTTAACACGGTGTATGAAGCCCTCCACACTTTAGTCGATTTCCTTTTGGATTTCAAACTGTCAAATGCCACTGGATCATAACAAGGGGCCTAACAGAACAGCATCCATCGTTCCTGCCTTTACCTTTAAGCCGAAAACATGACTGAAATCCCAATTCCCCCCACTGATCATCGCCATACCTTCAGACCAAGAAATGGCCTAATTCTGGAAGTGTAGGAAAACCCTCAGAATGAGTCAGAAGAACCCCTGCCCTCAAGAAAACCTGATGAGTCTCTCTGATCCGGGTCTACTTACCCAGATACAAGGCCACTCCCTCTTCAGGTCTCCCTGGACAATCAACACAACCCCCTCACACTCTCACACAGCTTGTAAAACTTCCAATATTCAAATTATCACAGATGCTGAGGGCTAAGAAAATATTCTGAGGAAACTACCATTCCTGAAGGAAGTGTCTAGACTTCAATTAAGGAAAAAAAAAATCCAAAGCTCCTCCCTCATGTCACGTTACTCTTCTTTACCAAGAAAATGGACTCCATTAAAAAGAAGAGTTTATATATTCCTGCACCTTAAATAATTCTTAGGCTTCATTTTCTCAAATGCTGGCTATTTTGTATGGCTCACCTTACAGGCTGTACAAATCAGAAGTACAAGGAGGGCTTGATGTCCCTTCTGGCCACCCTTCCACAGAGAGGCAACAGCTTCACAAATAACCTCACTCCAATTAAAGCAAAAGAAGGGAGGAGGAAAGAACAGAAAGGGGGAAAGCAATGAAAGGATGGGGAGCCCTGGAGTATTAAGGAAAAAGGACTGTTTTAAGAAATACAGAGCAAGCCAGGTTCACTGTCTCAGAACTTAGAAGAATAAGAAATGGATAAAAGCAGCTTGAGAGGGGAATAGTCCATCATAATCTTGTGATTAGCAGAACTCAAAGCTCTGCGCACACCTGCAGGGAGCCGGGAGGAGTAACAGCCTGGCCAGGACCGTCTGCAGGGCCAGCGCGGGGACGACAGACACACCTGAGCAGAAAGCCAACTGCTAGAACCTTTGAATCCTGCCGCCAGAGCAAAGCTGTGTTCTGGAGGAGTTTTCGATCTGTTTTTGTTTTTTCACTTTGGTCTCTGAAATCCCTTAATGACCATGGGTAATGAGGTCAATTTGTGCTAATTTATATAAAGCAGCTTTCTGGCTTTAGAGCTGGGGCACAAATGACTGTGGCCCTCCTCTCTGAGGTCATGGAGTTAAGAGGACTGGGCTGACCTGGCCACAGGGACAGGCACCCCCACCCTCCAGATGCTGAGGGGCGTGGTGGGGACAGTAGCTTCACGGTCTTCCTTCAGGTCCTTCTTGAATATTCAAAGTGAGCCTTGACTCATCCCCCTCACTGGCAGCTCACATTCTCCCTGCACCTATCAACCCACCTCTCCATTCACAACAAGCCCAGAAGCCCCTCTCACCTGCCTCCCTCCTCTCCTTGGTCACTTTCACTCAGGTCTGTAATCTCTTCACTTTCCCATGAAGGCCTTCTCGTCCCTTAGCCTCTGAAGACTTGAAACCAGAGCTTGCCAGCTCCACGGTCGCTCTGACGCCTTCCCTGCTAACCTTCCCCCTTACTTAAACATTCCAAGCCACTTTCCTCCCAAACGCCTGCACTGGCTTCTTCAGCTGCCTTCTGGCACACACTGTTTCCCCAGAACTTGAAAGCCACCGCGGGACTGCTCCCCAGACTACGTCGCCGTCCTCTTCAAAACCTTCCAGTGCTGGCTCCCCGACCACATGCCACAAAGAGAACTTCTCACTGGGCTTTGATGTGCTCCATGGGGATCCTCAAATTCAGGCCATTCTCTGGTCCACCCCACAGAAGAATGCAGGGAAAAGCACTTAAGTCACTAGATGGAAATGCAAACCACGTTTACCCCTTCCTGAAAACTCCATCAATGGTTCCAAACACTACTGTCTCCAGGATAAAGTCCCCAGCTCTCAACCCTGCGTGGCCTGGCCCCACCCACCCCTCGAGCCCTGGTCTGCAGTTCCCTGGGCTCCACACTGGTCAGGCCTCCACATTTAGGGCACATCCACCCACAAAGCCTTTGTTTCCGCTATGCTCTCAGACTGTAGCCCTTCTGCTCTGCTTCCCGGCCCAGCTAAGTCTCACCCATCTGTCAGTTTCACCTTAAATGTCATTCTTAACACATCCCCAAACACACACCCTGAATCCCCACTAACACAGCACCTGCAGCTCCCCTCCCTGCCTCTATCACAATGGCAATTAATGAACCACCTGCTCAGTTATCTGATTCATACGTGTCTGCTCTGTGCACCCCATGAGATCAGAGGCCACATCTGTTTTTCTAACCCCTGTACCCCAGCACTTACAGCAGGATTTGGCTCACAGTTGGAATTCAATAAGTCTCAGCTAAATGAGTGAGGGAATGAAGTCTAGTGACAGCTCCTTCCTCTACATGAGTTCTCTCACAGTCATTGTTGGCTGAAGTTTTGCTTCTCATTCCCCTGACTTCCTCTACTGTGTTCTCTCTTTCAGTATCTTCTCCACAGGCACTACGCCATTCAACTTTTCCAAGAAATTCCAGATTATTTATGTAGCACTGAGAGGAACCATAAGACAGTCAATCAGAAAGGCAGTCTCCCCCAGTATCTTGACCTAATGTTGACTGACTCAGGAGCTGGAGCATAGAAGGAGAAAGAAATGGGCTTCCACCTCTGGAAGCTATTCCACTAAGCTTCTCTGGTTGTAATTGCATTGCACGCAAACTGAGGTAGAATTCCAGTTGGCTGGAACTTTTCATTTGTAGCCAGAAGTAAATGATGCAGGCTGCATTCCAGTGAACACGCTCTTAAGTTATGGGAAGACTTGGGCTAAGGACATGTCTGGATATGATTAACAAAGTTGTGCACTTGTAAATTAGATGAATGCCAGGAAATATTTAAAACTTCCCTTTCTTACTAAACACTTCAAAGATGTGTCCTTGTTTATTGTCAACCTTTTATTCCCCAATTAAAAAAAAGGGAGGGCAAATTCTTTCTCTCTGACAAAGGCCCCACCAAAGAAAGTCACTGTGATATTAAATACATCCCAAGGACATGAGTTCAACTAACGCCTTGACTAGCTTCCTTGGTTCTAAATTTAGAAGAGTAAACTCTTGACTCTAGGAAAGGTTTGATTTCAGAGATACCACTTCTAAACAGGAAAAAAGTCTAAGGGACAGAATTATATTAGCATACTTCCCAAAGCTATAGTTAAGAGAAACAGTCTCTAGCCAGCTAGCTGCAAATGTAGGACTTGCCCTTTACTCTTTGGGGAAGGAAATCCAGGAAGCAAGACCGAAACAATCTTTTGTGTTGGCTGGAGAAGACTGCGGGCAGCAGGGCCACAGGGACGTGTATTCCAGCAACGGTTATATCTCACATGCAAACTTTCTTCTGCAGTTTCCTCTCACTTCCTAAGCTGGGCAGACAGTGACGTAAGGTATGCTGGCCCCAGGGACCTCTCTAGAAATCCAGACTCCTGCAAAGGCACAGATGAAATAAACCCTGCCAAGCACTTCCCAAAGATGCCTCCTGGGTACACATGGTCTTTCTGATTTTAGACCCCAGGAATCAGAGGCTTTGATTGCCAGCCAGCACTGGGTGATTATACGGGCCCATTCAATTATACGGGCTATTCATCTCGAGGTTCAACAGCCAAACATGCTTGCTCCCACTTCTGTCCATTGTGCACTGTCTCAGAATCATAGAATCTTAGAATTGGAGAGAGAAGTTTCTTCCAATCCTCACTCCATCCAGCACTAACTCCAACACTTTTCGATTTAACTTGATGGAGACCTCTCAGAACTAGGCAGGGCAGCCTGGCAGAACAGCATCAGACTGACCAGAGTTCAAGCTCTGCTCTGGTTTTCACCAGATGTGTGATCTTGAGTCACTTCCTCTCTGAGCCTTATTTTCTTCACACAATAATAGTAAATAATAATGATGCTGATATCCATTGAGGACTTACTATGTACTGGGTTACTATGTTGAGCACTTTACACTGATTAGGTGATTCAAACCTCCTGAGAACCTTACGAAGTGAGTACTACATTTTCCCCATTTTACATAACAAACCAAGATCTAAAACATATGTGATGTGCCCACTAAGCTACACAGGCACAGGAGCACTCTATAGTTATCCAGGTTTTAATGCCTGCATCAGAAAAAGAATCTCAAAACAAATAACCTAATCTTTCTCTTAAGAACAAATAGAAAAACAAACTAAAAACCAAAGCAATCAGAAGAACGTAAATCAAAAAGAGTACAGAAAGAAAGGGAAGTCGCTCAGTCGTGTCCGGATTCTTTGTGACCCCGTGGACTGTAGCCTACCAGGCTCTTCCATCCATGGGATTTTCCAGGCAAGAATACTGGAGTGGGTTGCCATTTCTTTCTCCAGGAGATCTTCCGGACCCAGGGATTGAACTCGGGTCTCCCGCATTGTAGGCAGACGCTTTACCATCTGAGCCACCAGGGAAGTCCCAAAAAGAGTATAGTGGAAATCAATTCAAGAGAAAACAGAAAAACTCTAGAGGAAAAACAAGAAACAAAAAGTTGGTCTTTCTAAAAAAAAAAAAAAATTTGACAAATCCTTGACTAGACTGATAAAGAGGAGGAAAAATAGAGAGAGGGGAGACAAATACTATTAAATGATAAATGAAAAAAGGGACACCATTACTAATCCTATAGAACAACTTTATGCCAACAAATCAGACAACTTAAATAAAATGGACATCTATAGAAATAACATAAATTACCAAAACTGACTCAAGAATAAATAGATGATCTGAGTAAGTCTGTAATAAGAAACTTATTTCATAACTTAAAATCTTCCCACAAAGAAAAGCACAAACCCAGATGATTTCACAGGTGAATCCTATTAAATATTTAAAGAAGAAATAATACCAATCCTTTGCAAAATCTTTCAGAAAATAAGAGACACTTTCCAACTCATTCTATGAGACCAGAAAACCACAGAAAAATTAATTTTTAATAAAATATTAGTAAATCCTACCTTCCAACTCAATCTATGAAACCAAAAACATCACAGAAAAATTTAATTTTTAATAAATTACTAGTCAACCCTACCTACCAACATATAAAAAAGATTATGCAGGATAACCAAGTGAGAATTTATCCCAGGAATGCAAGGTTGACTAGGGAATTTCTTCAACCTGATAAAGGGCATCTATCAGTCTTTTTAAAAAACCTATAGCCAACAATAATACATAGCGAGACTGAATGCTTTCCTCCTAGAATTGGGAACAGGACAACAATGCCTGCCTTCGCCACTTCTATGCAATGTTGTACTGTAATGGAGTTTCAAGCTAAGACAAAAATATTATGAATCATCATCACCTAATTAATTAAAGGCATCCAGATTGGAAAAGAATTAAAACTGCATTTTTTCACAGATGACATTATCTTGCATGTTAAAAATCCCAAGGAATCCAAAGGAAAACTACTAGAATTGATCACCTTCTGGAGGTCCAACTTCCAAATTCTACCTCATTTGGAGGCTAGAATTTCAATATGTGACATGTGGACAGGCATAAACATTCAGTCCATTGCGCCTAAGAATCTACCCAAGAAAAATGAAAACTTGTTCACACAAAATGCATGCATGAATGTTCCTAACAGCATTATTTATAATAAACCAAAACAGAAACAATCCAAATGCTTATCAACTTGTGAATATATGAACAACATGTAGTATATCAACACAATGGAATTCTACTCAACAATTAAAAGGAATGAACTACTAACATATAACTTGAATAAACCTCAAAAAGAACCCAGATGCAAAAGATTGCATATTGTAAGATTGCATTCATATGAAATTTTCAGAAAAGGTAAATTTATAGAGAAAGAAAGAAGGTCAGTGATTGCCTACAGCTAAGGGTGGGAGCAGGGATTAACTACAAACAAGCACAAGATAACTTTTTGGGCTGATGGCAAGGTCCTAAAATTGAATTGCTATGATAACTTCATAACTCTAAAAATTTACCGAAGTCATTGAATTGTGGATGTACAATGGGTAGATTTCATGGTATGTAAATTGTATCTTAGCAAAAGTGCTTGGGAGGGGAAAAAAGACAATGTAAGATAAATTTTTTCTTAATCTTAAAATATAGCAGCTACTATTACAATGGTTATTGATGTTATTAAAATTTGGGGCTGGGCCTTTCTAACTAGAAGCCCTCCAGAGATAAATTTTGCTACTGCCTCATGAATGTCCTCTTAAGTGAATTTAAATAAATCACATAGAACAGTGCCTGGGTATTAGTAAGCATTATGTAAACACAGACATATCCTGGAGATATTGCGGGTTCAGTTCCAGGCCACCGCAATAAAGCAAATATCACAACAAAGGGAGCCACAAGCAGTATTTGGTTTTCCAGCACATCTGAAAGTTATATTACAGTCTGTTAAGTATGCAACACCATTATGCCTCAAAAAATACACACTTTAGTTTAAAAATACTTTATTGCTAAAAAATTTGAGCCTTCAGCGAGTCATAAACCATTTTGTTGATGGAGAGTCTAAATGGCTGCTGACTGATCAGGGGGGTGGAGCTGAAAGTTGGGGTGCTCTAGCAATTTCTTAACATAAGACAACAATGAAGGGTGCCGCATCGACTGACTCTTCCTTTCATTAATTTCTCTGGACCATGCAATGCCATTTGATGGCATTTTACCCACAGTAGGACTTCTTTCGGAATCTGAGTCAGTCCTCTCAAACCCTGCTGCTGCTCTATCTACTAAATTGTGATATTGCACATCCCTTGTTGTTATTTTAGCAATCTTTACAGCTTCTTCACCAGGAGGAGATTCCATCTCAAGAAACGATTTCCTCCTCTAGAAGAAGCAACTTGTTATCTATTCATGTTTCATCATGGGATTGCAGCAATTCACTCACATCTTTAGGTTCTCCTTCTAATTCTAGTTCTCCTGCTGTTTCTACCACATCTGCAGTTACTTCCTCCACTGCAGTCTTGAATCCCTCAAAATCATCCACAAGGGCTGGAATCAACCTCTTCCCAACTCCTGTTAATGGTGACATTTAGACCTCTTCCCATGAATCACAAATGTCCTTAATGACACCTAGAATGTAAACCCTTTCCAGAAGGCTTTCAGTTGACTTTTCCCTGATCCATCAGAGGAATCACTATCCATGGCAATTACAGCCTTACAAAATGTCTTTTTCTTTTTTTTATTGAAGTAAAGTTGATTGACAATGTTGTGGCTTCAAACTTTCCTTTTACAACTTCCTCACCTCTCTCAGACTTTACAGAACTGAAGAAAGTTCGAGCTTTGCTGTGAATTAGGCTTTGGCTTGGAATGTGTGACTGATATGATCTATCCAGATCACTAAAACTTTCTGTATATCAGAAATAAGACTGCTTCACTTTCTTATCATTCTTGTGCTCACAGAAGTGGCACTTTTAATTTCCTTCAAGAGCTTGTCCTTTGCAATCACAGTGTAGTTAACTGGTGTCAGAGGCCTAGCGTTCACCCTACCCTGGCTTTCACCAGACCTTCTTCACTAAATTTAATCATTTCTAGCTTTGATCGAAAGTGAAATGTGTGGTTCTTCCTTTCACTTGAACACTTAGAGGCCACTGTAGTTATTAATTGGCCTAAATTCAATATCCTGTTTTCTCAGGGACAGAGCAGCCAGAGAAGAGGGAGAGAAAGGAGGGAATGGCCAGTCGGTGAAGCAGTCAGAACACAGACATTTATCAAGTGCACCATTTTATATGTGTGAGATTTATGGTGCCCTAAAACAACTACAGCAGTAACATCAATAATCACTGATCATAGATCACTATAATAAATATAATAATGATGAAACAGTTGGAAATATTGCAAGAATTAAAAAAACATGACAGAGACATGAAGTAAGCAAATGCTGTTGGAAAAATGATGCCAATAGACCTGCAGAATGTAGGGTTGCCACAGACTTTCAATTTGTAAAAAAATTAAAAAACAGCAAAAAAAAAAAAAAAAGTGCAGTACCTCCAAAGCGCAATAAAGCAAAGTACAATAAAACTAGTTATGCCTACATTCCGGAGAAGGCAATGGCACCCCACTCCAGTACTCTTGCCTGGAAAATCCCATGGATGGAGGAGCCTGATGGGCTACAGTCCATGGGGTCGCTAAGAGTCGGACACGACTGAGCAACTTCACTTTCATGCACTGGAGAAGGAAATGGCAACCCACTCCAGTATTCTTGCCTGGAGAATCCCAGGGACAGGGGAGCCTGGTGGGCTGCCATCTATGGGGTCGCACAGAGTCAGACACGACTGAAGTGACTTAGCAGTAGCAGCAGCATGCCTACATTCATTACAGGTGATCCTTGCACAACACAGGTTTGAACTGTGCAGTTGTACTTACCTGTAGTTTTTCAATAAATACCACTACAGCCATGAAATTAAGACACTTGTTCCTTGGAAGGAAAGCTATGACAAACCTTGACAGCATATTAAAAGGCAGAGACATCACTTTGCCAATAAAGGTCCATAGAGTCAAAGCTATGGTTTTTCTAGTAGTCATGTATGGATGTGAGAGTCAGACCATAAAGAAGGCTGAGTGCTGAAGAATTGATGCCTTCCAACTGTGGTGCTGGAGAAGACTCTTGAGAGTCCCTTGGACTGCAAGGAGATCAAATCAGTTGATCCTAAAGGAAATCAACCCTGAATATTCATTGGAAGGACTGATGCTGAAGCTCCAATACTTTGGCCACCTGATGTGAAGAGCTGACTCATTGGAAAAGACGCTGATGCTGGGAAAGACTGAGGGCAGGAAAAGGGGGTAGGTGAGAGAGGATGAGATGAGAGTCGGTGAGATCACAGACTGAATGGACATGAGTTTGAGCAAACACCAGGAGACAGTGAAGGACAGGGAAGCCTGGCATGCTGCAGTCCATGGGGTTGCAAAGAGTCAGGCATGACTGAGCTTCTGAACAACGATGACAGCACTACACGATCTGAAGCTGGTTGAATCACGGATGCAGGACCACAGATATGGAGGGCTGAATACAAAGTCAGAGCAAATTTTCAACTGCTAGGAGGATTGGTGCCCCTAACCTCTGCATTATTTGAGGGTCAACTGGATATTATCATTATTATCATCCCCAATGTTATTATTACTATTATTAATGAGACAGGCATGACTTGAAGAGTTCTGAGAAGGTGGTGCTGAACCCCCCAGGGGTGCCCATTGTGGACTGCTTCCCCAGAGGCTCTCTGTAGCCAGGATTGTTCCTACAAAGAGTCCCAATGAGAAGTGGGACACATTTCTTCTATTGCATAGAGCCTCTTTTAGTTTTTTTGTTTTTTAAGGCCATCTTTTTGTATTTCTTCCTTTGTCCTCGAAAGCATTCAGATGCCTGGAGGAAAACCCCTCCTAGAGTATTGTAAAAGAAAAAGATGACAAGCCTTTGTGTCCCAAGTACTCAGCTCTCAAAGCCCCCTCCTTCCCCTGCCACCCCGTGCCTACCGCACCATCTGGGTTCACAGGGCTCTCTGGAACAGCTCTGAGAGGCAGGGCAGAGCTGCACAGGAGCCCTGACATCCCCGTACACCAGCCAGACCCCCTCCAGTGGGCAGGAGTTCAGCAACCCCAGCCACTGCTGCAGGCTTCCGGCTCCAGCAGGCATCCAGGGTGCTTCAGTGGGCCTGAAACTTGCCCTGACCTTCAAGTCACAGTCCCTCCTCCAGCTCACTGGGGTGACCCCATGTGTGTCTGGGATTCTCTCTCAGTTTCCTTGCCTGCCACTGCTGTTCCTCCTGGCCTGAGACCACAGCCTGCTCTCCCAGATCACCTACAACTTCCCTTCTTCGGGAAGCTGAGCCCCATCCCCTCAAGGGGCTTGGCCAACAAGTACCCTAAATGTGGGCCTCTCATAACACCTGGGGGGCTGTCACACCCTCTAGAGCCACTGCTCTAGAAATTTCTGTCTAATAGAAATTTCTGCAGGGATGGAAATGTTCCCTGTCTGTTCAATGCAGCAGCTACTAATCACACTGGCTACTGAGCACATTTCAAATATGACTAGTGTGACCAGAACTGAATTTTTAGCTTCATTTACTTTTAATTAATCTAAATTTCAACAGCCACCTGTGGCCAGTGGCTACTGATTCAGACAGCACAGCTCTAGATACTGAACACTGGCCGAGCAACCCTTCAAGTGGAGGCAGACCTTGCCCCATCCCCCGCAGCACACAGGGGCCCCGGCTTCCTCTGCATCTCTTCCAGCATTACCATAGGACCAGAAACCCTGACATATACAAATAATCCCCCTGGGACAACAGCTGTGCTCCCAGAGGGCTGAGAACTGTTCCTTTAATATTTCAACTATACATCTTACATCTCAGGGGAAAAAAACACACAGAGGGAGAGACCACACAGATAAGTCAGACCCTTGATGCAAACATGAAGGATGGATAAAGCCCCTGCTTTCTCTTTTGAAATCTGAATAAATACCTTGCTTGGAATTTTGTCATAATTTTACTGCTATATTAAGAGTTGCGGCCCAGAGTATGTAAAACAAAGTTTAGGAGTCATATCCAACAGGGAAAAGAGATTATCGTATTATAAAATGCTTTGCAGGATGTAAAATACCAAGGTGTGTGTGTGCATGCTCAGTCGTGTCCTACTCTTTGTGACCCTATGGACTGTAGCTCACCAGTCTCCTCTGTCCATGGAATTCTCCAGGCAAGAATACTGGAGTGGGTTGCCATTTCCTGCTCCAGGGGACCTTCCTGACCCAGGGATCTAACCTGCGTCTGGCAGGCGGATTCTTTATCACTGAGCCACGTGGGAAGCCCAAAATACCAAAGCAATGAGGAATATTAGAATGAGATGAGACTAAGTCAGCTATCATTTTAAGTGATTAATTATCACTTCATGGAAATTTTTGTACAAGAAGTAGTAGGTTTCAAAACAGGCAGACGACTAGCTGAAGGAGAATCCTTTGCTTTGCTACTGTTATGTCTTTTAAAAAAGTCAGTATCGGTCAATTATCCCACAGCACAACTACTCTGGATCGAAAAAAATCAATTACGTATTGAGGCAATTATTTTCTGCAACTCTTGCTACTGAACTGGCAATGAGTTTTCACGGCTCAATTAGCTTTTAGCTTAAAACCATAGCAGCCAGTATCTATTTCTATCTGAGATATTTACTTACAGCAAAAACAGAATGCTATTACAGATTGTTTTAAGAAAAAACAGACTGAGGGTCAGATATTAGTGGCATAATATTAAACTGTTTTAATGCTTTGGTTCAGTAATCTTACTATGATGATTATCCTTATGAAATAATACGTGAAAAGAAAAAACACACACCTGAAGATGTTCACAAGCATCATCATCTAAAACGGCAAAAATGGAAACAATCTAAACAAATTAAATGTCCTATAAAAAGGGAAATGATTAAATATCCATTCCACTCAGGCTCACACTGATCACGGCCCCAGTGAGGCTGCTCGTCAAGGTCACAAATAACCTTCACGCTGCTAAACCCAGCCCTCGTCATACTAACCAATCATCAGCACGTGACACAAGCGATCAGTCTCCGTCTCTACAAATGCTCTGCTCTTCCAGCCCACACACTTCCCTAACCCAGACAGAGAGCTTATAGAAAAGCAAAGCCAGAGGCTTCGCCCCAGGGACCTGCAGGCTCGAAACTAGAGAGAGCTTGCGTTGGCCCCACCCAACCGTCACCTTCAAGTTGGAGAGAGAAGCCAAGCTGGGCTGCAGCTGGCTCCTGCGCTCATCAGCTCATCACAGGCTTCATCCTCAGCTCTGCCTTATCCACAAGATCAGACTAGTCAAAGTTAGACTAATTCACTATGGCAGGTAATCCAATAACCGTTCAAGTGGGGCTTGAAAATACACAGTGTATGTCAGACTCACCCAATTCTGTCTGACTTGGATGATAAAAACTAAGTTCCGTTTCCTGGGAAAACATCCCAGATATATGCTTCCCAAGGGAAGAATGCAAACTAAGGGGGTCATAATTGGCCCAGGTGAGTCATACAAACAATGAGTAACTCTCAGTAGGAAATAGGCTCCCAGGGAAGAGACCTTCAAGGAGGAACTTCTCTCACTCCCCTGGAGTTTTAGAAAAGAGCCAATCAGGAACAAGCTGCCCAGGCATTTCATCCTGGGAAGGCCAAGTGCCAGAAGGAGTTCTAGGCCACGATGACTCCACTGTAAATAAAGGTTATCGAGTACAGAGAGTCCAGGGCCTGGGTGCCAGGAAAGCTGGGCTCTAGGGATGCTCCAACCAAATGAAGCCACCCTAAGAAGAGCAGGAGCAGCGAGCACCCATCTAACACTTTCTGTGTGCCCAGTATCATCCAAGCACGATATGTATACTGATAACACAATCATCTTCACAAGCAGATACTATTACTTTCTTTTTTTTTGGCCATGCCACAGGGCGTGCAGGATCTTAGTTCCCCGACCAGGGATCAAACCCAGGCCGCCTGCAATGGAAGCACAGAATCTTAACCTCTGGACCACCAAGGAAGTCCTGCAAATACTACTGTTTTCATCACAGAGTGGGAGAGCTGCCTTCAACTCAGGCAGTGTTGTTTCAGAGCTCTTAACCATTATGTAACAAAACCTTTCATATGAATACCCCAGTGGTGAGAGGAAAGTTTCATGGTGTTTGCAAGGTCAAGGCACCCACAATTCTTGATAGCCAATTCAGGAAGTGATTCTCCTGTCAAGAGAGCAAAAATACCCACACCACTCCCCACTGAGAACATTGATCACTACAGAAAATACAGATAAAAGCCGCAGATGGGAACACAAAAACCAATTCTCGAGTTAATGAATAAATATTGGTAGGCATTTTGCCAAGCACACTGGAAAAAACAAATCTCTATAAATATCAACTAATAGAGGTTGGCTGCTTAGGAATAAATTTTGGTCAACGGCATTGCCAGAGGCTGAAATTAATCTGTAACGTGAAAGAAAAGCTGGGACGCGTGGATGCTGCCCCTGAGCCTGGGCGTCGGTGTGGGAGAGGAATAAGCAGGGTCCATGCAAAAGGCCCCATCGTAGGACTGGAGGAGGAATCCAGATCAAACCACCGCAGTCTGTCCCCTCAGCCACCAGCTCAGGGGTCCCATCACCACCTTGGGAGAGAGGAAGTGGGACTGTATCCAAAGCCCCTCAAAATACAACCTCTCTGGCTCTGTATCCTATAGATAGAACTCATCATTTCCAACAGCTCTTATTGCCACCTTTATAAAGGTCTGAGCTACAGGGCCTCTCTAGGGGTTATCACCTACCTGTCTCCTATCAGGACTCATCCCTGAAGATGGCCATCCTGGCAAAGCTTACATTGCAGACATCCTCAGCCCAGTGACACACTCATGTTGGGTATTAGATAAGTCCTTGCCCTTCTGTGTTCAGTGAAAAGGAGAGAATTTGACTTATTGACCAAGGAAGTGTTTCCCAAATTCCTTTAGGAGTTTTTTCAGGAATAATGTCCTGAAAGCCATTTATAGTCAAGTGCCAAGTAGAATATATGTGTTAGTCACTCAGTTGTGTCCAACTCTTTGTGACCCCATGGACTATAGCCTGCCAGGCTTCTCTGTCCATGGGATTCTCCAGGCAAGAATACTGGAGTGGGTTGCCATTCCCTCCTCCAGGGGATCTTCCTGACCCAGGATCAAACCCCTGCATCATAGGCAGATTCTTTACCATCTGAGCCACCAGGGAAGTAAGAAGTGTACCACGGGTGAATCAGTTTGGGAACTGCCATTTAAACAAAGTTAAGGATATTTGCCTGTTGTTGTTCTCCAAGCCTGCAGTATGATGAAGCACATTATTAGTTTCCAAGGAGGGACAGGATGCTGTGTTTCCACGTAACTTTCCATCACTGCTTTTCACATTTCCTGTGAGGGTCTTCCCTGGAAAATGCAGTTTAGGGAAAGCTGCTCTACAAGATTTCCTTCAGAACCAATGCTCTGGAAGGCTTGGGAGGAATCTGGGTAGGACCCCAGTAACTTTGGCTATTATCTTGTGCTTAACTGCTTTCTTAGCCATAAGAATGGGATACATGACTACCCATTCCCAAGGGTGGATCACGTGAGATAACTCATCAAAGTACACAGCACGGGTCACTGGCAGATGCAATGGAAATGGTGGTAAGTCTTCTGGCATCAAGCCTGGAAAATGCTTTCCTAGTGCTTACCAAGAGACCTGCACCAGGACACAGAACTTACTTTTCATCCTTACAACTTGGCTCTCCCCAGGTGAGAGCTTTGTTGACCAGTGCTCACTGACCTACAATCAACTGACTCATGTGAACCCCCTTCCTGGACTCTACAGGGCAGATCTGGGACTACACTGTGCATGCAGTAAACCTGGAAACATCTGTTTAGACTGGGCTGGGAAGAAGGGGTGTCAAACAACCTTGCCTGTTCTGACTTCATCAGTCACTCGTTTCAGGCACCCTGGACCACAAGCAGGAAATCTGGGCTCCCGTCCCTGGTCTAGCATGAGCCCCAGGGTCTAATGTGCTCTTGTGCTTTACCACCAGCTACCTCTCTGGGCCTCAGTCTCCCCATCAGTAATATTTAGGGGTGAAGTGAACACATGTTCTCAATTGGAGATGGACATTAGACTTACCCAGAGTACTTTCTGGAAATAATCCTGTCTGGATCCAACCCCAGACCTACTGAGTCAAAAATTTCTACTTTCACTGCATATAAAATTCACCTCAATTAAAAAACAAAGTCTCTAAGTGCTGGAACCCAGGCTAAGTATTTTGTAAACACTCCTGGGTGACTCTGATCCACCCTCTTGTTAAGAGCTAACCTGGCTGATCACAAGCATTGCTTCCAGCATCTTATTAAAGGTCATCTGACTTCTAAGTTTCTCTACAAAGAAGGTGTCAAGCCTACAGCCTTTCAAATCATTGGCTGGAAGAGGTGAGGACTGTTGGGAAGGACGCTCCATGCCTGCAAAGAGAGGTGTTTTGGGTACCCTGGGAAGCCCAGCACATACCTTTACCCAGCTGCTTCTGGGACATTCCATAAAGTTACCTGTCTCTACAAATCCACCTCAACCCTCTGCCTTTAAGCCATCTTAACTCTCTCTCAAACCATGTGCCAACAAAAATGAGCACTGACTGTCCTATATCCTTCTTCCCATTTTCTGATCACTTCATCTCAAGTCTTGTCTTGGTGCTATTCCTCATTGATGACCTCATTCCTGCCCTTCTGGACTCAGAAACTGTACTGGAGTCTCAAGCTTCCCTTTCACAAGGACTCTGGCTTGAGTTCACTCCACTGGCTTGTCACACCATGGGCTATCTCAAGTAGAACACCTATCCTGGCTGGTCCAATACATGTCCCAGGGGCCATCTAAAGCTCACAGAACCTGAATGGCCAAGGGATAAAGGCATCATAACCCGAGGCCCAGAGAGATCCAGACCCTTGGTATTCTGTTTAATTCTGAGTGTGGGATGTAGCACCTCTCTGCTCCTCTCCTCTATCCTCACAGGTAACTGGGCACTAAGAGCCATGAGTACAAAGGAATTAGATGAGGCCAATTTCATACTTGGAACAAGTTTCTGGAGTGTTGAATCTCACTTTGTTCCAACTGTCAGCACAAAGGGCTAAAGAGAGAACGTAACAATGTGAAAACAAAAGAAATAAACAGAACTGTTTAGAACTAACCCTACAAGCAACACACAGTGGAATATGACAGAGACTGCAATGTGACCTTAAGGAGACCAACTAGGTCCCTGGCCAAAAAAATTGGCAGTAACTTGATGGAATACATTAAAAAGTCTTCAAATGTAAGCTGTCAATTAAAAGAAAAAGAATCTCAGAAGTGAATGCTGATAGTGCCCATCTGAGCCCTGTTCTGGGACGAGGAATCCTTAGGCACGTGGTTCCACTACCACCATCCTGTCTATCCTCCCTTAAATTTCTATATGCATACCCCTATATGTATAGGCTGGCATGTCCAGGCTGCCAGCAGCCCCCAAAGATGAAGAGAACACTATCGATTTGGAATCCACAAGACCAAGCTAAAAGGATCTCCTCAGACTATCAGCTCATTCACTTCCAAACTTCTGTATTCAGAGTCACTCACTTGAGTCACCTCAAAAGAAAAGTTCCTTTAGATGAATTCAGAGAAAAAAGTAGGCCAGAACAATTCTTATCGATAATAATAGTTCATTTCTCTATTCAGTTCAGTTCAGTCACTCAGTCGTGTCTGACTCTTTGCAACCCCATGAACAGCAGCACGCCAAGCCTCCCTGTCCATTACCAGCTCCCAGAGTCCACCCAAACCCATGTCCATTGAGTCGGTTCAGTTCAGTTCAGTTCAGTCACTCAGTTGTGTCCGACTCATTGTGACCCCATGAATCGCAGCACACCAGGCCTCCCTGTCCATCACCAACTCCTAGAGTCTACCCTAACCCATGTCCATTGGGTCAGTTCAGTTCAGTTCAGTTGCTCAGTCGTGTCCGACTCTTTGTGACTCCATGAATCGCAGCACATCAGGCCTCCCTGTCCATCACCAACTCCCGGAGTCCACACAAACCCATGACCATTGAGTCCGTGATGCCATCCAACCATCTCATCCTCTGTTGTCCCCTTCTCCTCCTGCCCTCGATCATTCCCAGCAACAGGATCTTTTCCAATGAGTCAGCTCTTTGCATCAGGTGGCCCAAGTATTGGAGTTTCAGCTTCAACATCAGTCCTTCCAATGAACACCCAGGATGCCATCCAACCATCTCATCCTCTATTAACACACCACAATATACAAATTGCTTCATCAAAAATCATGAAATAATGTTTTTTTATAATCTTGGAGTAAGAAGATTTACTAGGTATGATACAAAATCTAAAAGTCACAAAGGACTGACGTACCTGACCACACAATTATTTTTAGACTTCATGGGAGGAAAAAATTAGTCTAAAGATAATGAACTATTAAAAAAATATTTTCAATGTATATCGGGGACAAAAATACCCTAATTTCCTTAATAGGTAGAGAGCTGTTTGAAATCAGTAAGAAAAAATCAACAACTCAACAGAAAAACAGGTAAAGAATATAAATAGTTCAGAGAAAAGGAAATTCAGTAGTTCTTACCATATTAAAGGAGACCCTATTTCACTGAGTAAAACTAATGTTCTATTAGATATAATTTTCCACCTATAAATTGGCAAATTTCAAATAGTTTGCGTACATTCTGAGCTGAGAATGGGTAAACAGACAATCTCATTAATGCTGTAGATTTAGAAACTAATATAAACATAATGGAGGGCAATTTGGCAACATCCACAAAAATGTTAAATGCATACACCTCTGACTCAACAATTTCACTTTCAAGGATTCATCCAACAAAATTCCGCATACGTGTAAAATTACTAGTGAACAAGGTAGTAACTGCAGAGTTGTTTTTCATAATAAAATTTGGAAATAATCTAAAAGTACATCAATAAGGACTAGTTAAGTAAATTAAATTCCATACATAAAATACTCTGTAGGGTGGAGGTAGCAGATGCAAACTATTATATATAGAATAGATAAACAAAGTCCGACTATACAGCACAGGGAATTATACTCAATATCCTGTGATTAAACCATAATGGAAAAAACATGAAAAAGAATGTGTGTGTGTATGTGTGTGTGTGTATATATATATATATAAAACAATCTCTTTGCCATATAGCAGAAATTAACACATTGTATATCAACTATACTTCAACAAAAATGTTTTTAATAAAAATACTCTGTAGCTGTAAAAAGAATGCTATAAAAGCTATTTAAAAAAACTATAAAAAGCCCTAAATATACTGATTTGAAAATATCAACAAGACATATTAAGTAAAAATAAATAAATAAATAATGTACAGAACCTTTCCAGGGAGTTGAGAACTTGATGGCAGAGATGAGAGTAAAAAGGCTTTTATATATATATATATATATATATATATATATATACATACACACACACACACACAAAGATATAGATATATATCCATATCTTTGTATACCCTTTTGTGTATTCTGAATATTCTACCACGTGGAGGTGGTTGAAAATAAGACAACAAAAATTTTAAATGAGTTCCATCAATGTGGTAAATCTATATGTATCCATATCTAAAGGTATATCAGTTATCAAATGGAGGAAAAAAGTAAATCTCATTTATATAAAAACCTTTTGTTGTATATTGACGTGTATGTTCATAAATGCACAGAAAAAAAAGCTTAAAATGAAACATACCAATCTATTTACAAAGCTCACACTTGAGGTGGGGAGTAGAATTGCGATAAAGAAGGAAGAAGGAATCTGTGCACCGGTTACCTTTAAAAATCTACATTTTTAAGAGATTTCTAATTGACCACGCAGAACTTTTTGCTTTGATTACTGTATTCTTTATTTTTAAAAGTTCTGTTCGGTTGTTTTTCAAATATATCAGTGTATTTTTTTTATAGCTCCCTGCAGGTATTCTCAGGCTTGTCTTCTGTTTCTTCAAACTTAGTTAACATACATTTTTTTGTGATCTGAGTATGATAATTCCAACACCTGAACTCCTAAAGGGTCTACTTCTGCTGTCTCTCTGCCAGTTCTCACTCACTGTACCCTGCTTTTTTTGTGCTTGGTTCTTTTGAGCTGTGCACTGTTCATTGTCCTTGAGAGTTACTTGTGAGAAAGAAGGTGTCCACGGCAACATTCAGCTAAGTCCTGCCAGGTTTACAGATCATCCAACCCCCCTTTACTGGTAAAGAGCAGGCCCTGGAGTCAGGCAGTTCACATTCTGTCCAGCTCTCCCATCAAAGCTGTGTCTTGGGGCAATTCACCTGATCCTCCTGGGCCCAGATTTCTCACCTGTAAAGTAGGGAATTATGCCTTTCTCAGGGCTAACAGGGGATAAAACATTATAGTAAGGCACTCAGCACATGCCTGGCACAAGGTGAGACTTCTCTAAATCATGACATCTATCATTACTATAGCACTTTACAACAAGGATCTGACCCAAGGAGATGGCAGCGAGAATACAGCAGGGGCAGGGCGACTGGGAGGGATGATCGGGAATGGAGTGTCCTCCGAACTAGCCTGGGAGCTCTGTGGGGCCAACAGCCATGAAGACTACATCTGAGCACTTCACACAGGCCACCGAGTCCACGGCGAGTGTTGATAAAGTGTTACAGAAAGTAAGACACAAGTGAAAGGGACTGTGATAAACCATGTGCCCCCTGGCCCTCAGGGCCCCCAAGCTTGCTGCTCAGTGATCACCCAGAAAGGCCACTGCATAGTCACAGTGGCCCAAAGAAGGGCAGTGTCAACAAGGCAAGAGCTGGCTCCTAGAGCCCCTGCTCCCCAAAAGGGCTGGTGTGTCAGGGACAATAAGCCGGGAACAAGCAGGTTCTGTGCAGAGCAACCCCAAGGAAACCTGCGGCTGCATTCCTGCTCACACCTCTGTGCTGCTTGGATGTGAACACCCATGCCAGGGCCCCCCCACTCCCAGACCTTCACACCATTATTTGCTAACTGAATGACTTGTACCCACCCCTGCACCTCACTGAAAACCCTTCTGGGTCCACATAGCCTTTGAAAGAGCAACAGACACAACCCCAACCCAAGGCCTGGGGCAGATAGCAATGCAAAAGGGCAGTGTGCTGGCACTAAGAGAGAACCCGCAGAAGGAGCGAATCTAACAACACTGAAAGTTCATCTTCTAGAACACAGAGAGTAGAGATCTAACAATCGTTAGGCATTCAAAATAAGGTGCAAACAGCCTGAAAAAACCATCCTCTCTGCTGTTAGCGTCTCTCCAACACGATTCTTTCATGCAGTGTTTTTCCGTAAATCTATTTCTGATTCTTCACAGCCCCCCGCCGTGGTGCGCTGGGACTGTCACTCTTGATGCTGAAGGAGCTGGAGGCTAGGAAGCTAGCTGCTGTGGTTCTTGTCTGAGGTCACACAGGAACCTGGGGACATTTAGTCAGGTCAGCCCCTGGAACAAAGGCTCCCACTAACGTCAGGGACATCGGTCAACAGCTCAGCAAGTGATGGGGGAGGATTACGACACAGGAAATGACAGTCATGGCAGACACAAGGGAGGAGACAAAGAAAGCACTTTGAAAAAAGCCCAACATTTTTGTTACTAATAGGACCTGGAATTTGCTGCACACGGTATTCTAGAAACTGTCATCATCTTAAGCAAATCTGGTGTGGATCTGTGGCTAAAAGAACAGCATGCACGTGCACACACTCATGTTACACGCTGGCATCTCTATGTTCTGGTCAGAACTGCTGGCCAGGTCGAGGAAGATGGGAGGTGACTAGAGGACCCATCCTAGCAGGGGTGGTGGTGGGCGGGGACTGCGGGCTCGAGGGTTGCTCGGGCAACCTGCGTATCTCATTCCCAGTCCCCATCTCCTTCAGTACAGCCAAGCTGTACTAAACATGTGTGACATGCAGCTACCCTGATGACCCACCTGCCCTGCAGAATCCAGCCAGGCTGGGAAACATAAGGGCAGATAGTCAGGAAGCATCTACCCTACTTCCCTAAAATACTGTGATGCCATTTCAGAAACCCCACAAAAGAGAAGCACCAAAAGTCCCAGTTATGGAGAGTTTATAAAGCAGTTTCACATGTACCAACTGAAGCATGCCAAGACTTATGCTCAATCAGAGGAGAAGTTTTTAATCCCCAATTGGTAGAGTAGAAAATAGAGGCAGCAAATATTCACATATGTCTGGTAGGCGTATAAAATGGTACTGCCACTCTGGAAAAGCTTAGCAATTTCTTGAGAAACTAAGCATGGAACTACTATAAGACCCAGCTACTATTCCTTCCTATATGCAGATGATAACACTCTAATGGTAGAAAGTGAAGAGGAACTAAAGAGCCTCTTGATGAAGGTAAAAGAGGAGAGTGAAAAAGCTGACTTAAAATTCAACATTCAAAAAACTAAAATCAAGGTATCTGTCCCATTACTTCATGACAAATAGAGGGGAAAAAGTGGAAGCAGTGACAGATTTTATTTTCTTGGGTTCCAAATTCATTGCTGATGGTGACTGCTGCCATGAAATTAAAAGATGCTTGCTCCTTGGAAGAAAAGCTCTGACAAATGTATACAGCTTATTAAAAGGCAAAGACATCACTTTGCCAACAAAGTGATGGCAAAGATGGCAAAGACTATATTTGACAATATAGTCAAACCTCTGGCTTTTCCAGTAGTCATGTATGGATGTGAGAGCTGGACTGTAAAGAAGGCTGAGCACCAAAGAATTGATGCTTTTGAACTATAGTGCTGTAGCAGACTCTTGAGAGTCCCTTGGACTGCAAGGAGATCAGACCAGTCAATCCTAAAGGAAATCAACCCTAAATATTCATTGGAAGGACTGATGCTGAAGAGGATGCTCCAATACCTTGGCCACCTGATGTGAAGAGCCAACTCATTGGAAAAGACCCTGATGCTGGAAAAGATTTAAGGCAAAAGGAGAAGGGGAATGGCAGAGGATGAGATGGTTAGATAGCATCACTGACTCAATGAACATAAATTTGAGCAAACTCCAAGAGAAGGTGAAGGACAGGGATGCCTGGCTTGCTGTAATCCATGGGGTCACAAAGAGTCAGACTCGACTTAGTGACTCAACAACGATTCCTTCAGGCATTTATTCCAGAGATATAACAATTTATATTCACATATAAAAATCTGGACAAAAGTGTCAGCAGCTTTACTCAAAATAACCCAAGACTGGAAATAACCTGTGTGACTGTGAAGTGACTCAGTTGTGTCCGACTCTTTGTAACCCCATGGACTGTAGCCCACCAGGCTCCTCTTCCATGGGATTTTCCAGGCAAGAGTACTGGAGTGGGTTGCCATTTACTTCTCCAGCAGATCTTCCCAACCCAGGGATTGAACCCGGGCCTCCCGCATTGCAGGCAGACGCTTTACCATCTGAGTCACCAGGGAAGCCCAACCTAGATGTCCATAAATGTATGAATGGTAAAACAAACTAGGGCATGTCTATACCACGGAGTACTTGGCAGTAGAAAGGAATGCATTCTGATACGTGCAACAACTTTAAAGAATCTCCAGACAATTATGTTGAGTGGGAAAAAGTCATTCTTAAAAGGTTACATACTTTATGATTCCATTTATATAACATTCTTTGAAATGACAAAGGTATAGAAATGGAAAACAGATTAATGGTTGTCAAGAGTGAGGTGGGGATGTGGGGAGTGGGTGTGGTTATAAAAGAGCAGCATGAAGGAGCCTCATAATGGAATGCTGATGATGGAGTCTCGACTACATCAGTGTCAGCATCCTAGGTGTCGGGTACGTAGTCCTGCAAGATGGTACCACTGGGAGAAAGTGGGTGAAGCATCTCTATGTTCTTTCTTACAACTACTTGTTCATCTACAAGTATCACAAACTTAAAAGTTTACTTTACAAAAAGAGAAAGTGAAAGACTTCAGAGACATGTAGCCCTTGTCTGAATCCTGACTTGCACAATCCTATAAAAACATATTTCTAAGACAAGTGAAGAATGTGAACACTGCTTAAATATTACATAACGAATTATTGTTAATTGTGTTAAATGTAATGAGATACTGTGTTTATGTAAACAAAAAGTACTTATTTGTCAAAGTATAAAATAATATGATATCTAGTGTGTACTCTGAAACAACCCAGGGTTGAGTGAGAAGGCAGTGGACTAGAGATATAATAAGATTGGCCATGAGCTGATAACTTTTGAAACTGGTTGAGAGTTTGTTACTCTACTATTGTATATATTTGAATTTTTCATAATAAAAGGTGCAGAAATTTTTTAAAAGACCCAGAAAGGATACTCACTGCCTTGCCTAAGGCTACACCATCAGCAAGAAAGAGAAACAGATGCCAGAGGCATCCAGCTAAGCTGTGCACTCGAAGCTCTCACTCTCTAACCAGTGTCGGGTGCTAAGCAGCCCACGATGGAGGCCCTTGGGGCCCAGGAAACCCAACCTTCACCAGAGATGCCACCCGTCAGGCTGAGTGGGAGGCTCAAGGAAACAGCAAACCCTGTACTTCGTTGACAGAAGATACAAGCGTTCTCAGAGGCCAAACAACAGAAAAACAGTGTGTTCATCTGATTCACCTTGGAAAACAGGACTACCAGATCGTCCTCCTTGCCCTCTGTACAGGCGACCACACCACCAGTCCAGGGAAAAAAGACAGACTGCACCAAATGTCACATTCTTCTTAAAGCCTTCCCAAAATTCCTTGGTTAAAGGTGTACCTTCCTTTACCCTCTCACAGAACTATGCTTATATGCCCTGGATCAGTTATCTTGCTGCCAGTGAAAACATCAATCACTATCTCATAGCTTCTAAGACAATTCAGCCACAGCTTAGCTGAATGCCTCTGGCTCACAGGCTGCAACCATCCCAGCATTCACTCCTGTGGCTGTTGGTGGGCCTCAGATCCTCTAGGCTATTGGCCAGGGACATCAATTCCTTGCCATGCAGGCTACTCCACAGGGGAGCACATAACAGAACAGCCAGCTTCCTCCAGGGCAGGGGCTCACAGAGAAAAAAGATATCCAAGATGGAAGCCAAGACTATGTATAACCGTCTCAGAAGCTTTGCCATATTGTATATGTTAGCAGTCAGAAAGTCCAGCTCAAGTGAAGGGCCTGAACACCAGGAAGTGGGAATCAATGACTCCCTACGACACCCCTAAGTCCATCCATTTGTACAACAGGAATGTTTCATTCCTTCACTAGAAAATAGTTATGAGAGCATGATCCATGTCTGATGCATATCTTTTCCCTCTGCCCTCCCCTCCAGGACAGATCCTCTGTATCCGAGACTGGCAAATCACATACCTGTCCCTTCCCACACCTAGGTGGCCAGGTTTGGGACCACAGGGTCCCACCTGCTCTGGTCCCAGCGGACTGGATTGATGACAAAAAAAATTCAACAATTCAAGGCTTGTGGGCTGGCCAAAAGATTCTCTTTCAGGATCTGAAATGGAAAATACCCAATGATGATGCCTGTTATGGGGAAGTCATACCAAACCAAAGTCCCGCACAGGCTTCAGTTCCGTGGGAACGGAAAAAAATGTTTTAAAAATGCAACATTGAGAGAAGAAAATGGAGAAGTACAGACAGAAACAGAGATCATGAGAGTGACAGAAAGAGAAAGAATCACTAGAACAGAGGGGTCCCCAGAGCTGCCCCAAGCTCCAAACTCTCTCATTCCAGCCCCTCCCATAATAATCCCTCCCCCTGTGTTGACTTGCAGGAGTCTCGCTTTCTCATAAAAGAGGAAGAAGAGAGGGAAGAGGAAGAGCATATCTAGGCAGGGCTCCAGGGAGGTCATCAGGGCCAGGACATCCCGTCAGAGGGCTTGAATGAGGGAGATTATTAGAGATTAGCCACCAAACCAACTCACAGTCAAAAGTTCACTCCTAGCCCAAGCCCAAGCCCCTTAGTTACCCAATTTCACAGTGTGTGATTAATGACTATAAAGGACATAGTTTATTATGTGATAGATGATGCTTTAAAAAAAAAAAAATAAAAGCAACATTGAACCTGACTACCCCAGTTCAATGCAGAGGGAAAACCATTACCCGCTGCTGCTGCGTCACTTCAGTTGTGTCCGACTCTGTGCGACCCCATAGACGGCAGCCCACCAGGCTCCTCTGTCCATGGGATTTTCCAGGCAAGAACACTGGATCGGGTTGCCATTGCCTTCTCCAATGCATGAAAGTGAAAAGTCAAAGTGAAGTCGCTCAGTCGTATCCAACTCTTAGCAACCCCATGGACTATAGCCCACCAGGCTCCTCCGTCCATGGGATTTTCCAGGCAAGAGTACTGGAGTGGGGTGCCATTGCCTTCTCCCCATCACCCACCGGACCCCACAATCTCCCTCACCTCTCAGGGAAAGTTATGTCCCAGAGCCTATGAAGGGAGTGAGACTACATCAGGAACCAGCTAAACTTAGTTAAGAAATCAGTCCTGAACCAAGGCAACAAGTTGGTGTGAGGGAAAAAAAGCCAAGGTGTGTGGTGTTGGAGAAGACTCTTGAGAGTCCCTTGGACAAAAAGAGATCCAACCAGTGCATCCTAAAGGAGATCAGTCCTGGGTGTTCATTAGAAGGACTGATGTTGAAGCTGAAACTCCAATACTTTGGCCACCTGATGCGAAGAGCTGACTCATTTGAAAAGACCCTGATGCTGGGAAAGATTGAGGCCATGAGGAGAAGGGGACGACAGAGGATGAGATGGTTGGATGGCATCACCGACTCAATGGACATGAATTTGAGTGAACTCCGGGAGTTGGTGATGGACAGGGAGGCCTGGCATGCTGCGGTTCATGGGGTAGCAAAGAGTCGGACACGACTGAGCAACTGAACTGAAGGCCACCTTTAGAGCTACCTGTGATAGCTCTCTGACAGAGAAGCTCTAAGACCGCACTGTGTCTGGGACTTCCCTGGTGGTCACATGCTCGGCAGTCGGCAGGCCACAACTAAAGAACCCCCAATCTGCAACTAAGATCCAACACAGCCAAATAATTAAAAAAAAAAAAAAAACAGCCTTTTATTTTTTTTTATTTTTAAACTTTACAATATTGTATTGGTTTTGCCAAACATCGAAATGAATCCGCCACAGGTATACATGTGTTCCCCATCCTGAACCCTCCTCCCTCCTCCCTCCCCATACCATCCCTCTGGGTCGTCCCAGTGCACCAGCCCCAAGCATCCAGTATCATGCATCGAACCTGGACTGGCGACTCGTTCCATAATTTGGGAGAAAAACAGCCTTTTACCATCAGGACTCTGCACCCATGTGGCTGATTGTACTCACTGGAGTCCCTTCCCTACTGAGAGTTCTTACCCATCCTTGATGGGAATCACCCCCTTCCATCTACAAAAGGCTTTCAGATTTTACAAAAAAGTTCAGGTTCACGTCAGGTCCCATCACACCTGACAGGACTCTCAAAAGCTTTTCACCCTCCAAAGGTCCAGGCAGAGGCTGCCCTGTGGACAACCTGCATGCCTGGGGAGCCTGCCCTCTAGGGGCCCTTCTGCCGGACAGAGTGGTGACTGGGTACATGGGGCAGCGTTCCAGGCCAAAGGAAGAGCCAAGCAAGGCCAGGAAGTAGGAAAGCTGAGTGCACGTCTGACCACAAATTATTTCAGGCAGCCACTCTGGATGGAGGAGAGCATGGCTGTTGGGGAGCACCAAGAAACTATGCTGAAGGCGGATGGGTGAGCGGGGGGTGACCAACAGGAGTAGTGGGAGCTTTAATCCCTGCAGTGCTCTCTCTTTCTCCTCTCTCTCTCTGAAGGCCTAGCCCCAGCCAGGAACATTCCAGGACGTCCAGGAGACACAGTAAGGAGTACAAAAGGAAAAAAGAGCAAGCCAGAGATTCAGACTGAGATGCTTCACAGTAGGACCTGGTCATCAGCAATTACACAGCTTGTGTAGAGAAATCGGGTCTCCTCCTGCCAGGGGGTGATGCACAAGGACAGGGACAAGGAGAAGATGCTCCTTCATGTACTTAATGTCAACCCCAGAGGTGCTTGCTGGGCACGCCGAACTGAGGGACTTGGGATCTGCTGCCACCTGAAGGGGCCGCATCCCCAGGGCAGGCTGGCCTCTGCGCAGGCTGAGACCCAGGCTGTGTGGCACATCCTTCACCCAGAATGCCTGCCCTTCTCCTCCCACCCTCAACCCCACAGGCCTCAAGGCCTGGCACAAGCCTCATCCTTCTCAAGGAAGCTTCCCCTCTGAACACTGGCAGAAGTCCTGGTATCTGTTCCATTCTCCGTGCAAATAATCCCACAGTCCAGGGCCAGGCTGCTGACCTCTGACTTCAGGCTCTGTAAGCACCCACCCTCTTGAGCTCTCTCCTCAATAAGAAGAGGCACCCCCAGAAGGCAAGCCAGCAGCACCCATCCAGCGCCCTGCATATGGCAGCAGACAGCCGACCTGTCACAGATGACGAGACGTCAAAAATAAACCTCCTGATAGCAATAAACACTAGCTGATGCCTTTGACTAGTGGCCAAGAATTTAAGTGAGGATCTTGAAAAGTCAAAAGATAGAACCTAATGGGGAGACCAAAATGGAAGGTATTACTGTTCAATTTGGCAACTGTTTTCATTAACTTACAAACAGCCTCCAGCATTAAGTTAATAGAATGTGGTCACTGTCACAGTATTATTTTTAACATTTTATGAGAAATCTGCTCAGTTCTCCCTCTTCCAAATAAGAAGACGAAGTGCCTCAAATTTGCTCCATAGGAGCTGCCAGCAAACAGTTTTCACTGTGATCACTGGACACATGTGTGTAACCTTTGTGCAGTATTTACTCAGATGTCTTCACTCAGGCAAGTTCCTGCGGATCTGTTTTTCCTTCTGCTTTCTTCCGCAGGAGAACCCCCACCCCTCCAGACACATTGAATGCTGGAGTCAGGACCCACCGTGCTTCCTCAAGGCTGCAGCAACCCATCAAGAACTGCTCGTTCAGAAGGTCCAAGCTCCTGTGGTGACTCACCCACAAAGAACATGCAGTTTCTATGCAATTTATCAGAAGCTGCTGGACTTCATCCCCAGGCAGTTCTAAACAGCCTTAAGATTAAAAAGTACCGAGGCAGTGAGTCAGCTCTGGTGTACGGAGGTGATCCACAAAATAGACACAGCACTTGTCAGAGCTTTGATGTGCTCACGTGCACAGGACCCTCCAGGAGTAAAAGCACCAGGGACCCGTGTTATTAGTCCCAGGAACTAAGGCTCTTCAGGCCACAGCTCAGTCCCCACGCAACGTTTTGACATTTGTGTAATCAGTTACCCCATTTTCTAAACAAAGAGTCAGAAATACTGAGAAGTCAGGCTGTTCACACCCAGAGGCTCTGTTAGGGGTTAGGCGGCCCTAGATGTTACTTTGCCCGGAGAACTTGGAGAAGCCCAGTGGCCCCTCCTCCTGAGGCAGCTCCTGAGATATTTAAGACACCCTGGCAGTCACAGCAGGTGGGAAACTCAAGTACCACCTTGTCATTGCTGGGCTGCGATGCAGGATGCTCTCACAAACCAGGTTGGAGAATGTGGCTGAGGCCCAAAGCCTCAGCAGGACCTCACTCTCCTCTCATACAAGTAAGCTGGAGTGGGTGCAGGAGAGACGGGGAAACGGTGCCCCCCGGCCCGCACCCTGCTGAGGCAGCCCTGTTCCTGCCCACTTCTGCAGTCTCAGGAGCCAGAAGAAAACTCCAGAGAGATGGGAAGCCACATTCACGCATGAGACTTTTGACAGTGACCACGCCCACTAGCAAGCAGGGTCCTAGGGTCAGTCTCCATTGCTGTCCTCAAGGGAGGAATCAAGGGAGGGAGAGAGCCCCCCGCCCTGACAGCCAGATAGTGGGGACAGAACAGGAACTCACCCCCAGGTCTGCTAACCTCAGTTCAGTTCAGTTCAGTCGCTCAGTCGTGTCCGATTCTTTGAGACCCCATGAACTGCAGCACACCAGGCCTCCCTGTCCATCACCAACTCCTGGAGTTCACCCAAACCCATGTCCATCGAGTCGGTGATGCCATCCAACCATCTCATCCTCTGTCGTCCCCTTCTCCTCCTGCCCTCAATCTTTCCCAGCATCAGGGTGCTGACCTCACGTCCATGCTAAACCACCCCTGAGGCCACTTCACCCCTGAAGCAAGCAGAGACCATGGGACTAACTGTGGGTACAGCTGCCACCTTTCCCATAAAGGATTCCAGGGGCTGGCAAACCAATCAAAACAGCATCAGTGAGTTTAGTGGGCCCCTTGTTTCTGCTCTCTCTCACTATTGAGGCTGATGGGGTCAGGACAGAGAAGAGGCCCCCTCAGGATCCCCACCGCTCTCCACTGCACCCCAGGTTCCAGAATTCACGTACATCCCCCTATGGGACCCCTCCTGGTAGATACAGGTCCGCTTCACTGATGGATGATTAAACATTGGTTATTGACTAGTTTTCTGATTTGAGTTCTAACTGAACAAAGTTATAAAGTTTCATAAACCAGCCTTAAAAGCCTTCTCTCTTTTATAAAACTGCTAGGAGAGAATAGTGGGGAACATTAACGACCCCCCACAGTAGTGAGTGAAAACACAAAAAGCACAGAACAAAGAAATCCAAACTGAATATAGCTTTTACTACATTTGTCAAATTTCACCTAAGGGGGAAAAAAGAAAAAGATGGAATTTTAAAAGCTTTCTGCAAAAGGCTGCACAATGACCTCAGTGTTTCAAAGCAGGAATGAATGAGAGCTGTCAGTCTGGATCTTCCCACTTCGGTTTTATCCCCCACCTGCAGGCTTTCCAACCTGGACTCCATTCTTTTTCACATGGACCTGTGAACCTGGGTTGAGATTCATCGATGCACAAATTACCCATGATTCATACCAGCCTTTTCCATCTAGCACCACTGACCCAAAGTGGATCCCAAAATGTCCTCACTAGAGTCCAACTGTCTACCTTCAGCCTCAGGACAGCAAGGCCCCCTGGAGAGATGGCTGAAAGAATGGTGCTCAAGGGTGATGGCACCCATGATGCCAGGAGAAGGGGGCGCCGGGAGCAGGCAGGGCTGGGCCACCCTCCACTCATCACCAGTCACCTTTTCATTCTGTTCTACAACAGCAAGCATCACACGAGGTTTCAGGAAGGTGACTCTGGGGCAGAAGACGCTGTGGGCCCAAGTCCTGCACTTTCAGGGAGCTGACAGCATTTTGCATTTGCCCGATCTTTATACACGCAGATGTCGCTAGGAAGCAGGAGCGGTATGGGGCTGACGGTATTGATAATGTGCTAGGACTGCACAGATTTCAGATGCTCTGATGCTGGGAGCTGGTGGAAAAGGTGTTGCAGGTGGGGGGAGAAGCATTTTAAGCTGCATTACTCCATTTCCAGCTCACAGTAACCCTGAGAGGAAGGCAGGTCAGAGATGGGCGTCCTCACCTGGGAGATAAGCGGTCACATGACTTGCCCAGGCTCATCCAGAAAATCCCCTTCTCCCACATCAGAAGCTCCTTCCAAAAGGCAAAACTGGGTGCCTAAGAGTCTGAGAGTGCCTCCAGCCCCACACACTTTGGTGCTTTGTTTGGAGGCACGTCTTATACTGCCAGTTACTGGGTGCGCACCACGAACCAGGCACAGTGCTGAGGGCTGCTGCTGCTGCTGCTAAGTCGCTTCAGTCGTGTCCTACTCTGTTCGACCCCATAGATGGCAGCCCACCAGGCTCCCCCGTCCCTGGGATTCTCCAGGCAAGAATACTGGAGTGGGTTGCCATTTCCTTCTCCAATGCATGAAAGTGAAAAGTGAAAGTGAAGTCGCTCAGTCGTGTCCGACTCTTAGCGACCCCATGGACTGCAGCCCACCAGGCTCCTCCGTCCATGGGATTTTCAAGGCAAGAGTACTGGAGTGGGGGTGCCATTGCCTTTTATCTCCTTAATCCTCTGAATTTTCTCATCCTCATTTTACAGAGTGATCCAGAGAGGAGACAAGCTAACACCTCACCATGTTCCAGGCACTGTTCTAAGCCTATTAAGTATACTAATTCATTTAATTCTTGTAACAACCCCCTGACCTGTGAACTGTTACTGTCTCCATTTTACAGACAAGGAAGCCAAGGCCTAGGCAGGTTCAGCAACTTGGCCAGAGTCACACAGTAGGCCCTGAGACAGAAAAAGGACCTTAGACTAAAACTAAGGGCATCTGAAGAGTGTGGCCTTTAGATAATAAGAATGTATCAATATCAGTTTATTAATTGTAACAAATGTACCACATTAATGTAATATGTTAATAATAAGAAAATTGGAGCACATGGGAACTCTCAGTGCTATGCTCACATTTTTCTATAGGTGTAAAACTGTTCTAAAAAATAAAGTCTATTGGTTTTTTAAAAAGTGACTAGCCTAGACTAGATAGGGAGACTCACGTGCAGAAGATGCACAGGCCCAGAGTGCTGAGAATCAAAGGGGATCCTGAGAAGCTAGAGCCAAGAAGACAGACACACACACACACACAGATAGGAAGAGTATCCACCAATTTGAAAACTGTGAAACATATAAAAAATACACACATATACCACCTGCATGGCTGATAAACTCAGGGTATGTATACTGAGGGAGCGAATGCCTGGCTGGTAAGGACCAAGGAGATGATGGAGCCCGATATGCTCGCTGAAGAGTGAGGAAACTGAGGCCAGGAGACAGCGGAAGCGGGACAGCCAAGATCCTCATCCCAGTCCTGCCTCTTAGTCAGCAGGTGACTTGGTCAAATCCCCGCACTTCTCTGGACACCATAGTGTCCATCTATAAAACTGGGATGTCAATTCCTGCTTACACCACAGAACTGTTAGGAGGCTTCAACTAGATAATACATCTGCTCTGACAACCCCTGCTCTCTGGGATGTACACAACCTCCTGTGGATGATAAGGTCACAGCAAAGGACAACACGACGCCCTGTTCCAGCCCGGAGCTGACAACTGGCCAGATCCCACCTCTCTGGCCAGCACACCCATCCAGCACAGTCTTTTCCCCCAAGCTGGGCACTGGTTTTCTCCTGGGAACAAATGGGAGAGATAGCCATTGGTGACCTAGACAGCTGTGGGGTCCGTGGATAGTAAAACTTGGGAACCACTGCTTTAGGAGCAACTGACCTGAAGAAATGCCAAAACGAAGGAATCATAATCAGCAGCGACTCACTGTGAAGTCAGTACTTTCCCACACTGACCTTTCCCCACAACAGCCCTGGAACCAAGGGAAAAGCATCCCCACTTCACAGATGGGAAAGCTGAGCCTGGAGGGGAAAGGAGGCAACACTGAACTTTCTCTCCTTACTCAAAGCCCCAGAAACAGTGCTGGAGCAAAGCCAGCCCTCAAATTTTGGTTGACTGACTCATGAGCAAACTCAAGCTTCTGCAAATGTGAACCCTCCCTGGACTGTACCCAAGGGCAAGCCTGAAGGGTGAGCCTGGACACTTGAGCAGCAGAGCTGGGCCGGCCTCTCACCCAAGCTGCGAAAGTGTGGGGCTGTCCCTGATGAGCGCTGGTTGAGAGTCAGCCATGTCCTTGCTCAGTCAGGCTCTGTGACCCAGGGAAGGTCTCTGCCCCTCTCTGTGCCTCAATTCCCTTGTGGGTCACAGTGGGGTCACAGTGCCTCCTGCACCACCTCCCCCCAGTATAGGTGGACATGAACATCCTCTATAAAGATGAAAGGTTGTGATTAAAGGAGATTTTGTCCCCAGACAGGCAGAGGACACCCATGTCCTCATCTCAAATGCCCCCTCCACAGTGTGCCCCAAGCAGAGCCACTGCGAGGGACAGTCCCCACACCCCAAGGATGACCCCACCTGAGTCCCCTCCAGCACACAGAGCGGGCCAGAAGCCAGTGCAGCCAGCACAGCCCACGAGCATCAACCTCAGAAATCCTGAGCCCAGGGGTACCTCGGAAATCCTGAGCCCAGAGGTGCCAATGCCTTGAGCACAGGCCAAGACAGGAGAGGTGGTCCAGCCCACCTCCGTGCAGACACAGGCTGTGCACAACTTTATTCCTCAACTGCAGGCAGGGAAACCAAGAGGTCCCAGCAGGAACACAGGTCCCTGCTAACATGACCCCATAACACACAGACCAGAACAAGCAGCTGGCCAGACTCCACTGCGGCCTAAGGTCTATCTGCTGTGGAGCTGATTTTGCCTAAGGCTCACTCAGAATTTCCTATACCCCTGCTCCAACAGACACCATGGTAAAAACAGTCAGCTGCCTAGGCTAGGCCCTCAGAAGCCAGATAGATGCATAGCATGCTAATGCTAACTCTATCATCCAGGCCCGGTTCCAGGGCCCAAGGGGGCCAGACTCATGGGGTCTAGGAGGGAAAGTACTAGCGGAAAAGAGCAGGGTCTCCTCGAACTTCCCAGGACTGAGGCCTCACCAGGGTCTAATCAGGCCGTGGGCCTCCCTCCTCCTGAGCTCCTTCTGCCTGGCCTCTGAGGTTTCTCAAGACAAGCCTGAGCCTGTCTCCAAAAGACCCCAGAAGTGCACCAAGCTTCAAAATCCTCTTTTCCTCCTTCCTTCCACCTTTCCCTCAACCTCATTTGTCATTATTTCACACATTCATCTCATTCTCATGGGCTATCTATCTCCATTCAGTGCTCAGAGGAAAGCAATGGGACTGGAGGCTAATTCACACTAAAGTGCAAAGGACTACAGGCAAGAGGCCCCAGGGCAGGAATACCTGCACTGGTTGCACAGGGCTGATGAGCTCATAAATCAGTCTGCTTTGTCTAGTCTCATAAGTTCTTTACTTCCTTCCGTTCTTAACCCACAGAGTTGTTAAAAGCTGGAGGGAGTTCATAACTGTTCCCACAGCAGCCACTGTAGCAGTATCTGCAGTTCCACCCTTCAAAGCCCACCTCACGTTCCACCTCCTCCCTGGGTCTCATGGAAAGAGCGGGGCTGTGCAAACGCTGGGATGCCTCTCAGGTCTCACCTGGCTCTGCAGTTCCCCTTGCGTATGTGACATGTGTGCACACACACGCACATCCAGAGTAGCTGCCACATGAAGCCAGGGAGTCTACCCGTGGTCCCTCCCAGCCTGTCCAGCCAATGGACACTCAGTAAAGATATGTGCTGGGCCCCACCATCTCCCCCTATAATCCACTCCCAGTCTCAGACACCTCCTAAAGCATGGATCTGGTCAAGGACCTCCCTGCCAGATGCTCACAGAGGCTCTGCCCCATGTGTGAGGAGCCAGCCCCCCAGCCTGGCATCCAAGCCCCTGGCATATGCCAACCTCCCCACCCACCTTCTCTCTCACGGTTTCCCAACATGCGCCCTAATGTGTGTGTCAATGGAGGCAGTGTGCTATCTCCCAAACACTCACCACACTCTTTCCAACTGCCTGAACTGCTCATTACCTGTTTCTACACAATGAAATTACCCACCCTTCAAAGCCCACCTCAAGTTCCACCTCCTCCATGAAGCCTTCCTCCTTCCTTCTAAATGCCTGTGACTCTTCCGCTTCTGAATGCTCAGCCCTGTGTGCATCTCCCTTGCAGTCTTCATGACGTCCTGCCTCGTCACTGGACTATGCCGCCCACCCCACCGTCATGAGTCCAGCACACATCTCTGGGACACCCACAGTGCCTAGCACCAGGTCATGCAAACACCAGACCCTTGGCAAAGGATATCTATTGGCAAAGCGTTGACCCTAGGACAAGAGAGACTTCCAGGAAAGTCTCCTGGGGTCTGTGGCCAGCCTTACACACTGCTGACCGTGTGGGCACCTGCCTTTCCCTTCCCACCACGGACCAGGCATCATGGCTCAGTCTAGGTAAGGGCTGTTTTTATGGCCTGGTGTCTCTAAGCCAGAGCCAAGAGCTCCTTGGAGCCATGTGACACAGAAGGAAGCTGCTCTTTGCACCCTCCACCTCCAGTTGGGCAAAAAAATATTTTCTTTTCCATTGCATAAGATGCTTCCAATGGTGACAAGCCCAACACTACTGACAGGAGATAAAAGCCCTGTGGGTGTGAGTGAGGAGCAGAGAGAGGCCGCGTGTCTGCATAGGACACATGGGTAGGCAAGTGTGAGCAGCAGGAGCAGCTAGTCGCACGTGGCCCCTCCAACAAGCAACGGAAGGAGACACAAGGTCTGACCAAAATCAGAGGCAGCACGATCCACCAGCAAGGTGCCTTCATGCTCTCTGCGGACGTGATCTGAGAGGAGCGGATAGTCAGGGTAACACACACGGGGCTAACCATCACCACCCGGCCCAGCCAGGCCCCCCACTGCAGGGCTGCAGCAAGGGGCCCAGAAGAGAAGAGGGGCAAGGCTCTGGAAGCCTCAGGGGGCTGTGCGGGTTTGAGAGGTTGGCACGTAGGTTGTGCCATCAGGATGAGCCAGGGTCAAGGCCTCAGGAACCCAAGGGGAGGCCCAGCTCATCCCAGAACTCAGAGAAGGAGCTTTCCCCCAGCTCCTCGCTTCCTCTCCTGTCAAGTGGGGACAGCAACCGCCTTGAAGTTCATACACGGCTGCCTTGGGTCCTTCCAAGAGGCCAGGCATCAACGGGCTTGGGAAACTGTACAGAACCTTGCCCATGCTCGTTGAGACCCTGGGGCAGAGGCAGCCAACACAGGCAGGCTTTGTAAGGCTAATTTTGGCCGATGAATTGCACCTGCAGGGAGCTAGCCTAAGGAAATCATCCTAATTAAAGAAAAAAATCCTTATACATGAGGACAGTCATCACAGTGTAATTTATGATCGTAGGAAAAAAACAGAAAACGTCTAGGTAGCTGAGAATACAGAAATGACAAAGCGAACTAAGGTTTAGCTACTCAATGGAACCATTCAAAAATTTTTCAAAGACTATGATTACATAGAAAATGGTGATGAGTGACATTAACTGAATAAGTCATGATACTTGTACCATTTCTTTCAATTTTTCAGCTTAAATGAAGGTTGAATTTCATACTTTAATATATAAGAAAGACTCATAATGCTTTAAATATGTAGTCCAACTTCTACTTTGCCTAAATTTTTTAAAAGCTATGTGCTGGGAAGATATTAGGAAATACTCAGAGAGTTAACAAAGCGGTGATGTTGGCAACCCACTCCAGTACTCTTGCCTGGAAAACCCCATGGACGGAGGAGCCTGGTAGGCTGAAGTCCATGGGGTCACGAAGAGTTGGACATGACTGAGCGACTTCACTTTCACTTTTCCTTTCATGCATTGGAGAAGGAAATGGCAACCCACTCCAGTGTTCTTGCCTGGAGAATCCCATGGACAGAGAAGTCTGGCAGGCTACAGTCCACAGGGTTTCAAAGAGTCGGACACGACTGAATGACTAATGCTAACTAACTGTGTTTTATAAGGGGGAGGGGAAGAGAGACGTTACTTCAATACACAGAAATAACCTGGATTTGGGGGACAAACTCCAGACAGGACTTCCTGAGATGTAACTCAGGGGAACACAGGCTTTTCTGAACCAGCCCTCCTGGGTGAGACCAAAGGTTTATGATCCACCCACATCCCATTCTCACTTTCCCAGAGAAAAAAGAACACTGAGAAAGAAACAAAATAAACCAAAATAGCAAGAATGTGGCAATTACACAAGAACAAAATCATCAACAAAGCACAAGACAATAGCAATTTCTATGACTGAAAACAATGAAAACAAAAAAGGCAGCAATAAAGAGACAGGACAAACTCAAGACAGCACTAATGTTGCTTTGGAAACAAAACTCCTTCCGAAAATCACAGGAATTCCAAAGGCTCTGCCCAGTAGGAGTTTGCAACACTGCCAAGTGTTATGCAGCCGCCAGACTGCTGGGCGGAAACACCCAAGCTCCGTGGGAGAACTCCAGGACGGCTTGCTTCATTTTATGATTATCAAACTTTAGTAACTCCTAATAATGCGCTTCTTAGGAAGCAGACTTCGGGTGGATGGATAAATGAACCTCTGGCATCATTCACCTAAAAACCCGAGAAAAGTGTCTGTGTTTGGGTCGGCACATCTCACACAGCACCATCCCCACCTCCTGACACTGGGCCCCCAGGGCCAGGGAGCACGTGGAGGGATATCTACTGCCCAGACAGCAAGGCCCAGGCCACAGACTCTTCTCTGCAGATGTGGGCCCAGGGACAGGGCCAGGCTACTGGGCAGGGCAGAGTCAGTGAAGCAGACAGGAAGCATCCTGGGTCCCTAACCACAGTCATCGAGGCAGAGAGTGGAGCCTGGGTCCCTAATTCTTGTCATCTGCACTTAAGAGTTCACACCGTGTTCCTGACAAGCCCCTCCCTCTGGGTGCCCCAAAGCATGACCTGGCCTAGAGTTTAGCACGTGATGGGCAGAGACCTACCAGCTGATGAGGGAGGGAGGGAGGGAGGGAGGGAGGGAGGAGGCCTGCCTCCCCCCAGATCTCCTGATGTTCTTCATCACGCCTTCTGTCACGGAGCTTCATTCAAGGCCAATCGTGCATCCTGGACAGCACAACTGGGCAGGCCCTTAAGGCCCATCTGGTCGAGAATCTCAAATTGCTAGTTTAACCACAAAACCCTTTGACCAAATAGAATCCTGCTCTCAAGCCTGCTCTACACAGCGACCAAAATGGACTGCAAGGAGTGAAGCACGGGTGGGAGAGAGAGGGGGTAAGAAGGGTAAAAGAAGGGTAAAACCCCTCTTCTCTCTGCTCCCGAGAACTACAAAATCTCCTAGGGCGATTCCTGGAAGCCTAGACTCTTCACTAGGTCAGCTCCTGCAATTCCAGGTGGGGACACTGAGGTCTCAGCAAAGGCACACGGGGTCAGCAGCACAGCTGGGACCAGCACCTATATCTGTCTGCTCCCTGGAATCCAGGAGGGCAGGGCCACAGCTTCCTGCAGGCTGAGATGCCCACAGCACCTGCACAGGGTCTGCCCAGAGAAATCACACCTGCCCACCCGAGGGGAGAGGAGTGACTGCCAGTCACTCAACTCCTTGGTCAGCTCACACGTGTGTGAGCTCCAGGGCTGTGGGGGACTCGGGGAGCTGCTGGAGCTGCACCTGGTCTCCCCACAGCATCACAAATGTCAGCTCTCCTCCCGCGCCCTTCAGGTGAGTGAGTCCCCTCTCTCTTCGGACCCGCACTCATGAAGCTCCCTGAGCCCTCGCCTGACATCTAAGAGAACAGGCAGGTGCAGGAACTTGCCCCAGGGAGACAAAGTCTCAGCCAAGATGGATGGGCTAGATTATCCTATACTAGGACAACCTGCCAACAGGAACCCAGCCTCGGCCTCTGTCTCCCTTCACCAGGAATTCGGGCAGTGGTGCTCAGCTCCTCTCCCACTCGGGGCTGCTGGGCAGGAGCAGAGACCTCCCAAGTGACCAGGCTGTCCCCTGGGCTGTTGGGTCCCACCTGGCCTGGTCACAGTTTGGAGAGCTGCTACCCCAAGATCCCAGAACTCCCCTCCTCACCCCGACAAAGCTCGGCTCATGGCTCACTGTGGCTAGAAATAGGGGTGGGCAGGGGCCAATACCCAGGGCCCCAGATTCAATCATAGACTATTTGGAGGAGAAGAACCCAGAAGCCTGATATACCCCACGAAATGAGACCCCAACCCCCTACAAGGCTTCTAGTCCAAGGATAACCTACCGGCACTTCCACACAAGGCCGACCTATCACAGACCAGACAATCCATCTCTTCTGCCCCACAGGGACCAAAGCCCAGAAAATACTTTAATTGTGCATCAGAGTTTCAGAAAAAGTCCTCCTAAGTCATAATGTGCACTTCTAACATCTCAGTTTGATAAGTTAAAGTCAGATAAGTACAGGCTCAAACCAGAAAGATCAGGATCACAGATTGACATACAGGGTCATTTAGTCCAACCTGCCATTTTACAGATAAGCAAACTGAGTCTCAGAGAGGTGTGTGTGTGTGAGGAGCAGTCAGGGCTGGAGCCCAGGTGCCCCAACCCAGAATGTCGGTGCTGCACAACTCACACGGGGGACTCATGAGTAGGCCCTGGGAGCTGTGCAGCCCAGGGCCCTGCCCTGGAGTCTCTGTGCAGGGAGCGCTGTACATGGAGGGCGTGGCTGCCCCCTGCCCTCTCTATCGTGTGGAGTAGAGCTCTGTCTGCTCTCTGATACAGGGCACCAGCAGTGCTGGAGCCGGGAAAACAGATGCAAAGTCACAGCCCAGGGCCCGCTGCCCCACTGCTCAGGTTACCTTTGGGCATGATCTGATGCATGGCCACTGAGAGGAAGAAGATGGAGTCGCTGTAGTAGGTCCCAGAGCCAGCACTGAAGTGCTTCTGCATGGCCTCCACGACAGGGAAGAGCTTGTCTGTCAGCACGCCAACATCGTGGAAGACGACCTGCGGGAGGGCACAGGGAACAGCAAGAGTGAGCACCCCAGGCGGGGCCCCAGCACACACACGGGCCGTGGACAGGACAGATATGGCCTCTCCAGGGCCCACAAGAGAGGGACATGGAATCCCTAAGAGCTAAGGAAACGGGGAGCAGTGGGGAGTCAGCAGAGTCCAGCAATGGGGATGGGACACCAAGTGCGAGGGTGCGTAGGCAGACACGTGGGGCACAGTGGAAGAGGAGTGGGCGCCAGGGAATGGGCGCTGCCCCCAGTCTGCCTCTGCTTCTGCGCTTCAAACTGCCCCACACTGGAGGAAGCCCTGTGCCCAGAGACTGGAAACCAAGTTAAAGGGTCTGGTCACGAAGTGAGGACCCTCAGCAAGTCTAGGGGCCTGGCACTGGCTCCAGCATCGCCTGGAGGCCACTATACATGTTCTGCATTGCAGTCAGACGTTCCACCTCCCTGCCCAACAGTGTGACAGGGAGAGGGTCTGGCCACTAGAAAATGAAATCTGAAAAATGCCTGGAGATGCAGTCAACTCATCCATTGACTCAACTACCATTTCTTGAGTGTCCCAGACACTCTGGAGGTGCTGAGAGAGGTATCAGGAGAAACCAGGCACCACCTTCCTCAAAACACGCAGAGTCTAGAGATGTCACTAGCGGCTCTGTCACAGAGCTCTGCAGTTTATGAAACACTCTCATACACACATAGATCCCCACTACAACCTGGCCTTCAGCAGGCAGACATCCAACTACAGCTGAGAAAGTAGGTACTCAGAGATGTTACACTCATTCAAGATCACAGAGCTAACAACTGGCAGAGCCAGAACTGAACCGTGGCTTCCAGACTCCAAGTCTCACACTCTTTCAGCTCCACACAGCTCCTCTTTTCCTTAACAGTGACCCATAGAGGAAAACATCAGCAAGATCAGCAATTAAAGGAGACATGAGAGCCTCCTGAATCAGTTTCCCTTGTTTGACATTATTCCAGATGATCAGCCCATCCCACAGAGAGCCCCAGCCTCACATGAGACACCAGATTACCATGCACTCTGCTCACATACGTCTTGCAAGTCTTCCCTGTTGCTCTGTGTGCCCCGCAACACCCAGTACATTCCACTGCACACAGAGGAGCTCAATAAATGCACCCAGGCCAGAGCCCAGATGCCCCTCCTCCTCCTCCCACGAGATCTGCGGATGACTTTCCACTTCCATCTTCCTTGGCAGCTAACAGGACAGGATGAGCCTGCGAGGTGGCCACCACCTCGACTCTAGGGTCAAGGACCTGTCTGAACAGGGTGCCAACCATGAAAGGAGGAGCCACACGAGGCCCCTGTCTGGCTTGCAGACACTGTCAGCAGCCCTGCTGCAAGAGAAATGACAGATGTGGGCAGTGCCCGAGAAGTCCCCGAGCAGGTAGGCTCCATTTTGTCACTTACCTCTGCCCTTTCCCTCCACCTGCCCAGGTTCCTCCCGGGCCAGCCCTCGGTGCCACACCCAAGCCTGCAGCCCCAGAGCTGTCAGCGCTCAGATGGCTAGAACAAGCACCTCACGGCCCCTCAGTGGCCAGCTGTCCCGTCTGCTCCCCCCTACTTTAGGTTCTGCTTTTAGCCAGAAATCTGTTTTTGTCTTAACTCATTTAAGTGTTTCCTTTTTATTCTCAGATCCACTTAAATTTCTAAAACACTATTAAACAAAAAAATCTTTTATACTGTGTTAGCCCTCATCATTCCCTATCTGTAAGCCTTTAAATTTTTTATCTCTTCATAAAAGTCTTTTTACAACTTCTTGTCATTTGTCTCCTAATGCACTGTTTGCCTTTATCCTTTTTCTGACTTTTTTTCCCCCCCTTTGACTTTTTCCCCTTTCTGTGACCTCTCAACCTGGGCTTCCCTGGTAGCTCAGCCAGTAAAGAATCCACCTGCAATGCAGGAGACCTGGGTTCCAGCCCTGGGTTAGGAGGATGCCCTGGAGAAGGGAACGGCTACCCACTCCAGTATTCTGGCCTGGAGAATTCCACAGACTGTATAGTGCATGGGGTCACGAAGACTTGGACACAACTGAACGACTTTCAGTTTCACTTTCTTTTCCAACCTGGGATGTGGAATCCAGACCAGTTCTGCTGTTTCTCAACACAGGTACCAAACTAGGGCTTTGGCCTTGACAACCCCACACACATTGCTCCCCTGACATCCTGGCTGCAGGGGCACCACAAACTTCACAGGCTTCCCCACCTCCTGTCTTGCGCCCTCCAAACCAGTCTCTGTTGTAATGAAAGATGAATTTTCCAAATATGCAAATTTATTTCTCTTCATCTTTGGCTTCAAAACTTCCACTGGCTCCTCAGAGCCCCGGGTCACAGTCCAAATGCCCCAGCAAGGCCCCACACTAGTGGTTCCAGCTGCCCTTCAGCCCTCCCCTCCCTGGGCACTGAGGGGAACTGAACCAGGCAGTCTCCGCCCTGCCCACCACACCCTGGTGTCCTGCGTCCTACGTGTTTGCCCCTGCTCTTTGCACCGTCTGGAACAACCTCTCCCAGCCACCATGTGCCAGGTAAACTCCAGCCAGTCTTCCACTCTTGCTCAGACACCCACTTCTGGCCTCCCCACGGCTTCCCACAATGTGTCAGGCTGTCCTGAGCACCCTGTGTCACAAGGAGGGAGGCTCCACTTCCCATCTGTCTCCTCTGCAGGTCCCGCTTCTGCACTGGCTGGATGGGGCACTCCTGGAGGCCAGGATCTGGGGCGCTCGGGGCCCTGGGAAAGCCCCAGGCCATGAGGACAGGCTCGCTGAACTTAATAAGCTGCATTCTACCCAAGCTACTAGACCTCTCGGAGCCTCGAGTGGGCCTCAGTTTCTTCATGGATAACACAGGAACGACAACACCTCGCCGCCTATAAGGACCACCTGGGACAAGCAGATAAAGCACCTAGCTCAGGGGTTGCCATGCTTCATTCAATCCAAAGTGTTAGCATTCTGCACACGTGCACCCACACAGACACAGCCCCTCCTTGGTCCCCTGAGCTTCCTCTGTGATAGAATACTACACGCACACACACATGCACACACACATGCACGCACATACCCAGCCCCTCCTTGGTCCCCTGAACTCCCTCTGCTCACAGATCAGCCTTCACTCATGAGCCGGCTTTTCCCTCTGAGCCTCATTACACCTCTAACAACTGCTAGAAACTGGAATTTGACAAGAAGCTGGAAGCTGACAAGAGGGCCCTCAGAAATGGAAGCCTCTGCATTCATTAAAAAGGAAGAGAAAAAAATGGATGTGTACCCACACACACTCAGAACAGAGTCCACCACGGCCAAGCCATGGGGGAGAGACAGCGAGCAGCAGCCGGCTCCCTCCCCTCCCCAGGCCCCCGTCTCACCCCAAAGCTTCACAGGAGACAATTACATCCCATCAGCATTAATAGATTTATGAGGACAAACTGTACTGGGTACGTTGTTCCAAACGCTGTACGGAGAAGCCAGCTCCAATGAATATTTCATATAATAAATCTACTTAAGGATAAATTATTATGTTCCATGGAATACACTTTCTGCAGCAAGAAGCAAAGCACAGACACTGCAAGCGTGAATCAAAGCGCCAGGCCTGCCAGGATCTCAAACAGGTTTGTAAACTGTGGTCTCCTGAGGGTGGGCTCAGAGTCTGGCACTCTCTGAAGCCCCCCAGCCCAGCCAGGGGCTAGTGCCTGGCAGCGGTGATCAAAGCAAGAGTGATGGAAGAGAGAAAAAAAGAGGGAGGGGGCAGAGAACACGCTCCCCTCCTGCTACCCCTCCCTCTGCCCCTCCTTTTCAGATCCCCCACTTCAGGGGCCGCAGGAAGAAATACCACATAACCCAGAAACCCAGGGCCACAGGGTGACTCCCATAATGAAGGCAGCTGACCCACGAGAAGATCCAAGATGACAGTTTACAGCAACTGACTACAATTTTTTTAGAGATGTAGATTAAAAAGCCAAATCTTATGTGCAACTTTTATTAATTTATGTATGTGAAAGTGAAGTCACTCAGTTGCGTCCGACTCTTTACAACCCCACGGACTGTAGCCCACCATGCTCCTTGGTCCACGGGATTTTCCAGGCATGAATACTGGAATGGGTTGCCATTTCCTTCTCCTTTCTCTTCTTCCTGACCCAGGGATCAAACCCGGGTCTCCCGCATTGTAGGCAGACGCTTTACCGTCTGAGCTACCAGGGAAGCCCAATTTATATGTACATATTTTAAATTATAAAAATCTTATTCATGATTATTTCCATCTACTACACACCTTACAAATTGAATTTTTCCAAACCCTTCATGTGCGCCTCAACACGAATGTCTTTACCAACCCCAGAGTCAAGTTGAGTCATTCAGAGCAGTTTTCCAGAACACATCATCCAATCATCCATTCAAGATGTTTCAGATACAGCCCCTTATAAATCTGTGTGGGATGTTGTCACCAGAAATGGCATCTCTCCCAGCCCTAGAGAACCAATGTCCATACCATTAAGGCAGTTGGTTTTTTCACCAGCCTATAACCAGATATTTGCAGCCACTTTAAAAGGATCCCTTATATCAATATTCCACATTTATAATTATGAGATCAAAATCCCAGACACAGTGGCTAAATCTCTGTTAAATTTTTCGGCTTCCTTTTACCTTTAATGAAGTCTGTCAAGAGAATTCTAGGAGCACCCATATTCAGTAATTAATGCTTCAGGCTAAGGTGGTCTCAAGCTGTACTTTGTTGTTCAAAATAAAGCATGTAACCGAGAGAGTGCCACGTAAAATAAGAGACTGGAAAGACATCTCTCTTGCAAAGGACAGCCTGGGGATGGGGGAGAAGGGACGTTTGCCTCATATCCATTACATACAACACCTTCTCCAACATGGGGAGGCCAAAGCACCCAGAACGGCACAGCCTGGTGACAGGCAGGGGCAGATGTCTGGCCCCGGGCTCAATGGCACAGACAGGCCTGAAGAGCCAGACCACTGCTCCACTAAATGTCCACTGGGGACAGAGCCATGCCAAGCCGTAGCTCAGCCTGGAAGAGAAAACTCATGTATCACTCGGCACGCCCACTACGAATCAGGTCACACAGAGCTCTTGGAGCCAAGAAGGGAGGTGGTGGGGCGGGCCCTGCGCCCAGGGAGACACCAGGCTTCCAGGAAACACCAAGGCCTGTCTGAAGGGCGGCAGGCACAGGGCCACCAAGGATGGCCATGTCACCTCCCTGGGCCCAGCTGTCCCTGGAGGAGCTGCCGGAGGGCAGACAGACAGCACAGCACTCCGGGAAGTCTGCTCTCATTGCGGGATCCAGGCACTGCAGGAACAGCCAACAGGCGCCTGCTTCTCCCAGGGGCCTCCCAGAGCACTGGGCAGGAGAGCTGCAGTGCCAGCTTCTGGACTTGACAGGAGAGAGCCCACGACAGCTATCACCCTGCTCCGTGCACACCAGTCTGGGGTGGAATCTCACGTGTGCTGGAGTGCCCAGCTGGGTCTGCGGGCAGTTCTGGGATCAGATGCTAAGTCCACACTTCATCACCTGGCAACCTCTGTCAAAACCCCAAAACTACCCCATCTGAAAATAGGAGAGAATCATGCTGCTGGTCTCCAGGCTTTTGTGAGGAATGCAATAGGAACTCAGTAAAGGACAGCTGATCTAATCACCCTGTTCTACGAGTGCTCAAATGCCTTTCCCAGGCAAGAATACCTTGATTTGATACAAAAAATACCTTCTGTAATAAACAGCCCAAGTCACGATACAGCAATAATCGGAGCTGCCTGGCTCTGCAGCACTCCAACTGCATGAGGGCTGAGTGGGTCCCCCCATAGGCTGGTCAGCTCCCACCAGTGTGATCCTAGTTTGGGTGGTCTTAGTAATCAATTCCAACAAGAGCTGCAGGCAAATGATTCCCTGGGGGGGAAAAAAAATTCTGTTTTCTCAAGAACATCAATGATGAATGTGAAAACACGATGAATATTTTTAGGATGGAAAGAAAAATCTGCTAACAGACTGGCAGCCTTTCAATCCCACAAACATGCCAGCACATTTCCACTTCACGGCCTTCGCACCACTGGTTCCCTCTGCTCACAATGCTCTCCCTTAGAGTCAAGCACAGCTGTGTCCTTCCAGCTCTTCCGGTGCCAGTTCGTATGTCACCTCCTGAGAGTTTCCCAACCAAAACGGAAGCTACTCCCCCTGCTCCACCCCACCGCACTCCTGGCTATTCAATTACCAGACTTATTTTCTCCAGAGCACAGATCACCACCTCAACAGAGATGGGCCACATTCCAGGTCTCCAAAACCTCAGTCAACCAGAGCAGGACAGAACGAGGAGAAAATAGAATGTAAGAGGGACAAGGTGGCAAACGGCGGGGAGGAGCTGAAGGATCTGTGGGCTTCTGCTCAGGGACGAGGGTGTGGGGAATTCATACCACCTTCCACACATGCTGGTCATTCTCCCCAGTCCCACCCTCTACCCCACGCAGTTTCCCACCTTGTTCCATTTTCTTGCCTGTAATGGCATAAGGATAAATGGTTACAATAAACCTCCTCCCTCTTTGAGACGTCAATTGTCTTTTGACTCAGGAGGGCTTCCCTGGTGGCTCGGACGGTATAGAATCTGCCTGCAATGCAGGAGACCCAGGTTCGATCCCTGGTTTGGAAAGATCCCCTGGAGAAGGGAATGGCTACCCAGTTCAGTAATCTTGCCTGAAGAATTCCATGGACAGAGGTGCCTGGCAGGCTACAGTCCATGGAGTCACAAAGAGATGGACATGACTGAGCGACTGACACTTTTCAGGAGCCCAACAAGAAATCGAGGAAGAGCAGCCTGTCGTGTCTGGAGGAGAATGGGCCCCGGGCTCAGGAACTGGAGCCAGCCCCTCTGGGTGCCCAGATGATGGCACCAACTTGGATTCCCCCTTGCCCATCCTCACCTCCTTACCCCCATCTGGGCAAGGAGATGATGAGATGAAGACCTTGTTAGCAGAGCAAGGTACAGAGGTTACACACAGAAGGATACGCAAGAAAAAGCTTGTCTGTCTTGTATGTGCTCTGCTCTCAGACCTTCAAACACCTGGGCCTTCCAAGTGGACTTCCAGGATGACCACCAGGGGTCACGGCAAGTCACGGGGATGGAGGGTGAGGAAGGACCCAAGAGAAGACCACACACTGAGAGGAGGGGAGAGAGACAGAGAAGTGGGCCCAGATGCCCTCCAGGGCAATGCTGAAGGCAAAAGGGGTAGGGGGGAGGTCTGCACATGTCCGTGACCAGCTAGCAGTGCCATCACACAGGCCACATGCCCGTGCAGATATCATGACACAGCTGGAGGGCCCCTGGGCACAAACCTATGATTTCTACAGTGCAGTGCATCCCATGCCCACAGCGCCATGGCCAGCCCCACCACCTGCCGCCCTGCCTCCCGCTCCCAGGGCCCATCTCTCAGCCCTGAGCAGCACTCTTGCAGGCAGCCGGTCACTCCCTATCTTTTCCAGCACTTACTAAAGATTTTGTTTAGTGAGCTCAAATAATCTGTACGCAGTAGGTATAATCATTCCTTAGTTCACTTCTTTTATAAATTTGAGGTTTGGGTTGTTTTCATTTAACAATGAATTTTCCTAACAGTAGGATCCAGTTTTCTATAAAATAAGCAAAAGAAAAAGCACGAGAGAGAAGGGACAGAAGAAGAGCGGGAAGGAGAGCAGTGACCCTGCAGCGCGTGTGTGTGCTCAGTCGCTCTGCTGTATCTGACTCCTTGTGACCCCCCGGAGTGTAACTTGCCAGACACCTGTTCCCAGGAAAGAACACTGGAGTGGGTTGCCATTTCCTTCTCCAGGGGATCTTCCCGACCCAGGGATCGAACCTTGCATTGGCAGGCAGACTCTTTACCACAGAGCCACCTCGGAAGCCCCAGTGACCCTGCAGTCGCAAGGTCTGCTTTGTGAAATCTTAGGGTAAGTGTCCCAGCTCGCCCACACACCAAGGAGTCGGCCAGCTGTAGGGCTGTCAGGTCTTATCCACCAGATCCCTTGACTTCTTCTTTTTTGTGTGGCCATCTCCCATGACCTGTGACCTCCCAAAGAACACTGCTGTTTTACGTGAGTGACACCCAAGGGACGCACTGAGCCAGCTTCCTGTCTCCATCGAGCAGGCAGGAAGGTGGCCTCAGCCAGGTCTCCCACATCCCCCTCAGATCACGTGATCCTCCTCCCCTCCTGGCTTTCTGGGGTGGGGACACAGTAGGCGCCCAAGAGCACCGTGGCCCCCGGAGCGCGCAGCTGAGCTCCATGCAACCAGGACAGTGTCCATCATCTCCTGGTGCTGCCACACCTAAGCTTCCTGAAAGGCCCTGGCTCAATGCTCCCCAAGATGCGGCATCGGTTCCGGAGGGGACAAACAGGACTTCTGAAGGAGCACAGAGACTAACCACTTTAATACTCACAGACTTACTTTGATATGTAAAACACTGCAAAAATTAAAACACTTTAGAACTATGATTTCACAGATATCACCTAAGGAGAGGCTAAGAGGAAAAAAAGTGAGTCGATTTAAAATACATATTAAGCAGCTGATGCTGCAGGCAGTTCTAGGATATTGGCAAAAACCGTGAAGGAAAGAGTCAATGGCCTGACTCTGGGGACTCTGCTCACGTCCACTGCCTCCATCTGAGGGTGAGGTGATGTGTTTAAAATGCCGAGAGCAGTACTGGCGGCCAGGAGGCGTCCACGGGCTGAGTCTCTGCCTCCCCAAGGTCACACACGCTGACGTCAGGACTGGGTCTCCTGAGTCCCCGCCTTAACCTCCAGCTAAGACAGTCCTCCCGCCACGCCCCACTCCCAGCACTGCTCTGCGCCCTGCCACTCGAGGAACCGGCATCTGCTCACCGTAGGGCCACAAAGGGACAAAACCAAGCAAGGGTCAGGAAGCAACGTGGACAAGCACGAGTCCAGCAGCCGGCCGCCACCAACACCACGCCCCTGATGAAGGAGGTGGCCGTGGCTGCTTGGAGAGGCGAAGTCACCCGTCCCAGGGGACGTGGTGGACGGTGGCCAAGGCCCAGCTGTGAGCCCAGGCTCTTCTGATTCCAGAATGGCAAGGCAACCACCCCCGTGGCCTGCCCTCATTCCACTTTTCTTATTTTGTCCCCTCACCAAGGGCAGAGTCCCAACGAGTGAGAAAGAGGTGTCTGGCAAGTTACACTCCACGGGGAGACAAGGAGTCGGATGCCACTGAGCGACTGAGCACACGCGCACGCTGCAGGGTCACTGCTCTCCTTCCCGCTCTTCTTTTGTCCCTTATTTCTCTCTCATGCTTTTTCTTTTGCTTATTTTGTAGAAAACTGGATCCTACTGTTAGGAAAATTCAGTGTTAAATGAAAACACCACAACCCCAGCTCTGTTGGAGAGGCACATGTTGTTGACAGCCCTCTCGAGGCCACAGGCCCACGTCTGAATTAACTCTAGCGTAGAGAACCCTTCTCCTGGATGGGCCCAGCATCCCGCCCCTGTACCCGACAGCCCCCCAGCTTCCACCTACTCAGACCAGCATCCTCTCTCTGGCCTCCTGCTGACAGGTCTCCTCTTCACGCGGTCCACACAGCAGCCAGAGTGACCCTTCTCTGCTCAAAACCCAGAAGTGGCCCCTCCCATCACTCCGACAAAGCCAGAGCTCTCACGGGCCTCCCGCGAGGACTGCCCCATCCCTGCCACGTCCCCCGACCCCAGCGACTTCACTGCAGCCCCCGGCCCCTCTCTGCTGTTCCTCAAACCACCAGGCACCCAGACGCTCTCCCAGCTCCCTCACTCTGCCAGGTCTCTGGCCCAATGCCACCTTCTCAGTGACAGAGCCCCCACTTCCCACCTAAAGACTGCAACAGCCTCGCAGCCCCCTCATCCTGCTAAACCTCCTAACTCACCTCCGAGGAGGCGGTACAATGCACTCATCTGCTTCTCAAGGAACAACCAAGAGACGAAACGAACCCCACCCAGTTTCAAGCCCCTATTTCCCGGTGTCCCAGGCAGCAAAGCAGACAAGTATCACTGGCTCATTCAGTCCTCTTCCTCCCAGGTCTGCTCCACAAGGGCAGGGCTCTGACTCTCCCTCTCTTCACGGACACACCCGTGTGTATCAGTGCCCTGGGACAGAGCAGACACTCCCAGGCACACGGTAAATACTGCTCCATGGGGATTTCACCCGGCAGCAACGCCACCTGGGCTCACACAGGCCTCAGAAAGAGAGCAGCGCCCCTCTGCCTCTGGAGGTGAGGTCCCCCAGGGCCAGCAGCGCAGCTTGGCTTCCCTCCGTCACCATTCATCTGCTCTGGCCTTCAGTTCAGTTCACTCACTCAGTCGTGTCCGACTCTTTGCGACCCCATGAATCGCAGCACGCCAGGCCTCCCTGTCCATCACAAGCTCCCAGAGTTCACTCAGACTCACGTCCATCGAGTCGGTGATGCCATCCAGCCATCTCATCCTCTGTCGTCCCCTTCTCCTCCTGCCCCCAATCCCTCCCAGCATCAGAGTCTTTTCAAATGAGTCAACTCTTCGCATGAGGTGGCCAAAGTACTGCAGTTTCAGCTTTACCATCATTCCTTCCAAAGAAATCCCAGGGCTGATCTCCTTCAGAATGGACTGGTTGTATCTCCTTGCTGTCCAAGGGACTCACAAGAGTCTTCTCCAACACCACAGTTCAAAAGCATCAATTCTTCGGCACTCAGCCTTCTTCACAGTCCAACTCTCACATCCATACATGACTACTGGAAAAACCATAGCCTTGACTAGATGGACCTTTGTTGGCAAAGTAATGTCTCTGCTTTTGAATATGCTATCTAGGTTGGTCATAATAAGCACTGGAATTTGGCCCTTCCCTCAAGCTGTGTGAGCACACAGACTGTTCCACAGAGGGCACAGCCAGGTACTGGTGAGGGCCAGGCCTCTGCCGCCCTGCAAGGCAGCCCTCAGCCTCCACCCTGACCTGCCAGTTGCCACAGCTCAGGCCCACAGCTGTGCCCACAACAGTGGGGACCCCTCTGCAAGTCACAAAATCCAAAGTGGGTGAGCAACACGGACAGAGCCAAGAGCCTATATGTAAAGTCACTGATTCAAGCCCTCACGTCTCAGAGAGGGACAGTGAGGTCCAAAGAGGGGTGTGGCTGTCTCCCCCCGTTACATGGCCAGTGGCAGCCAGTCCTGAAGCCAGGCCCCCGAGACAGAGGCGCTGCACTTGCAGCTGGAGGTACCTCCTCTAAGAGACTCAGGAAATGCTGGGGAAGAGCAGGTCAGGTCTCCACTCGACCAGAAGGCTTGCAGTGGCACCGAGAACATGCGAGTCTGCCCACAAAGCTGCCCGCAGTCTCCACTTCCCAAAACAAAGGCATCCAGACCCACCCAGGAAAGGGGAGTCTACACCAGGTCCTCGGCAGAACTCGGAGCTGGCATGGGGACCACCGCGCCAGGGAAGCACTGAGCAGCATCCAGGAAGGTGCACAGACCCCCGGACCAGGGAAGACCCTTCCAGGTGTGAAGACTGGAGAAGCTCAAGCTCGTCTCTGTCTGCAGATGGTCACCCAAATGGTCACAGCAGCAATGTTTGTGATGACAAAAAAGTGGGAGCAACCTCACTCCCCCGAAGGCCCAGGACTCTTGATTCCTCAGAGCTGAATACTCTCACGGGGCTGCAAGAAAACTCCCATGTTTCCAGGCTCTAACAGATCCCCCAGAGACATCTGGAAATCCCTTCCAGATGCTGAGCACATCACAGAACAGGGCTGTATGTCAACAGCTCCTGAGAACAGGCAGTGAGACAGCAAGATCCTATTTCACCTCCTAGACCAGGGACTTGAGACAGAGCTTTCCCCGTAGTAAAGAGGAACGCTTTCATTCCACATTTGCTCTCAAAAGTTGTGCGACCCTCTGAGATCCATATCAATGACCAACTTTAGTTGCTCACATTTCTGGCCAAAGCAAAAGCTGCTCAAGGAGTCAGAAGTACAGACAACTAAATACAACTGACCCCCTAACACCTCACTTCCTCTGCCAACACTGCTCACCACACTCTGTGTAACACCCCAGCCCCCGCTGCCAAAGGGGGTCATTAATCAGGCTGGTTTTAGACAGGAACCCATGGAAGTAAGACTCTCAGACAAGCTGAGGAGCTTGTCTGTGGACAGGGAGCCCTGTCCACTGTGGACTGCAGGTGACCTGTGCCCCCGAGGCTGGCAGCAAGTAGCTGGGGACCCACACCCCGTCTATTCATTGCCTGCTCCTGGCTGAGTGACCTACAGCACAACCGGACCCCGAGTAGGTGGGCGATCAGGGATCTGAAACTTCGGCCGTGTTTCAGGTGTCAGCAGTGCCCATCCCTGGGGACCAGGACCAAAGTCTCACTCCACACTGGCCACAAGTTAAACTCATCTTAACACAGATCAGCAGCAGCCAAAATCGCCAGCAGCTTGCCCTGCCAACCATAGGGCACAGATCCACCTCCCTCCAGGGTGCCTTCAGAGCGAGGTCTCCTTCCCACGAGCTGCTCTCGTGAGCAGAAAGCTTGTCCCTCCCCCACTCTGAGAGAGGTGGGTGTCACAGGGGGATAAGGCAGCTCGGCGGGTCCCATGGCTCAGTCACCCTCTCACTCAGTACCTACACCGAACATAATAGAAGTGTGCAGCCCAGGCCACCTCTGTGCCAAACTTGGCCCTTTTGTAAGACAAACCTGAGCATCCAGGCAGCCAGCCCGCACAGCCCAGGCCGGGGCATGGCCACCTACACCAGGATCTGACCTGGGACACAGGATGGGCAGGTGCAGTCCAGCGAGGCAGGCCATGAGGGGGTTTCCAGGGGGCGGACCCAGAGAGCGTACTGCCGCTGGGGGGCAGGAGGCAGACCTGGATGGGCTTCATGGAGGAGGGGGCCCCCGTGCCTCAGGTCCACCGCAGACCCCTAGTCCACTCTACTGGTCACACACGGGTCCTCTAGACACATTAAGTCATGTCGTTTCATGCCCACGACAACATGTTGAGGCGGGGTGCAGTGCCGTGCCCCTGTGTGGGTGAGGAAGTTGCTCGGAGAAGGCAGACCACGCCCCACTGCCTCCCAGAGGGATCAGGTGGGCCTGGGGCCCTCCCAGTCCTGTCTGAAGCCCACGCCACGCTCATCCGAGAAGCTCCTGCCCATCCCTGTGCCAGGCTGCACCCGGAGTGGGGAGAACCAACGCAGAGCCTGCTGCCAGGGCCTCTCACCTGGCAGCCTCACCAGTCTGCAGGCAGCAGGGGAGGACAGAGGCACCACCGAGACCCGCTCAGGCAACAGGGCTCCAGAGGGTGGACTCTCCAGGTGGGCCAGGTGGATGGTAAACCAGAGAGAGATACCAGAGTGCCTACTGCGTCACGATGTCAGCTCCCACAGCGGGGAGCCCATTTCCTGGTGCCCAGAGACCCTGTGACACAGCAGGACTGGGCTTGACAGGGTGCAGACTCAGGCAGGGGACAGCAGTGGGATCCCATCAGCCCCATCCCCCAACACACACACACTCACACACACACAGGCTCAGCCGCCCTCCACACACACACTCACACACACAGCCCCTCTGCACACACACACTCACACATAGACTCCGGTGGGGGACAGAAGTGGGATCCCATCAGCCCCATCCCCCAACACATACACACTCACACAGGCTCAGCCTCAGCCCACCACACACACACACACACACACACACACACACACACACACAGACTCAGGCGGGGGACAGCAGTGGGATCCTATCAGCCCCACCCCCCAACACACACACACACTCACACAGGCTTAGCCCTTCTACACACACACACACTTACACACGCTCAGTGACAGATACACACTCACACAGGCTCAGCCCCCCGTCCACACACACTCACACTGGCTCAGCCCCCCACACACACACTCACACAGGCTCAGCCTCACCCCACCACACACACACTCACACACAGGCTCAGCCTCACCCCCCCCCCACACACACACACTCAGCTGTCCTCCAAACACTCACACACACACAGACTCAGGCAGGGAACAGCAGTGAGATCCTATCAGCCCCACCCCCAACACACACACACACACACACACACACGCACTCAGCCCCCCTCCACACACACTCAGCCCCCCTCCACACACACACTCAGCCCCCCAACACACACACACTCAGTCCCCCTTCACACATACTCACACAGGTTCAGCCTCATCCCACCACACACACACACACACTCAGCCCCCCTCCACACACACTCACACAGGCTCAGCCTCACCCCATCACACACACACAGCCCCCCTCCACACACACACACACACTCAGCCCCCCTCCACACACTCACACACACATAGACTCAGGCAGGAGACAGCAGTGAGATCCTATCAGCCCCACCCCCCAACACACACACACACACTCACACAGGCTTAGTCCTCCTACACACACACACACTTACACACGCTCAGTGACAGATACACACTCACACAGCCTCAGCCCCCTGTCCACACACACTCACACACACACAGGCTCAGCCCCCCACACACACACTCACACAGGCTCAGCCTCACCCCACCACACACACACACACACACAGCCCCCCTCCACACACACACTCACACTCAGCTGCCCTCCACACATTCACACACACACAGACTCAGGGAACAGTAGTGAGATCCTATCAGCCCCACCCCCAACACACACACACACAGCCCCCCTCCACACACACACTCACACACAGGCTCAGCCCCCCTCCACACACACATTCACACACTCAGCCCCCCTCCACACACTCACAGACTCAGGCAGGGGACAGAAGTGGGATCCTATCAGCCCCACCTCCCCAACACACACACACACACACTCAGCCCCGCTCCACACACACTCACACAGGCTCAGCCCCACCCCACCACACACACACAGGCTCAGGCAGCGGACAGCAGTGGGATCCTGTCAGCCCCACCCCCAACACACACACACACACTCTCAGCCCCCCTCCACACACACACTCACACATTCAACCCCCCTCCACACACACACTCACACAGGCTCAGCCTCACCCCACCACACACACACATACACACTCAGCCACCCTCCACACACTCACAGACTCAGGCAGGGGACAGCCATGGGATCCTACCAGCCCCACCCCCTCAACACACACACACTCACACAGGCTCAGCCCCCCTCCACACACACTCACACAGGCTCAGCCCTCCTCCACACACACACACTTACACACTCTCAGTGACAGATACACACTCACACAGACTCAGTTCCCACCTCCACACACACAGGCTCAGCCCCTCTACACACACACACACACACACACACACACACACACACACACACTTACACACGCTCAGTCCCCCTCCAAACACTCTCACACAGGCTCAGCCTGCCTCGGGGCCCCGCGTAGGCCGGCCACAGGACAGTGGGAGCCTCTCCGAAGGCCCTGGGGCCTGCATCTGAAGCCTCCCCATCAGCTGGACTCTGGATCCACTCAGCTCAGTGGATCAGGCAGCGAGGCCATTCAGCGTACACAAAACACAGGCAGTCACAGGTGGGTGAGATCTGATGGCTGTCTCAGCTAAGGACACACCGAGACCAGCGCGGCCCAGGAATTGGCTTCAGAACAAACAGAACGGACAGCAGGCAGGGAGTCAGCACGGGAGGGAAAGCGGGTCCCAGACCCCGTCCGCTGACCGCTGTGTGGCCTTGAGCCATCACTCGGCGTCTCTGGGCCCATTTCCTCACACGTTAACAGAAGGGGACAGGACTTCACAGCCTTTCCAGCTGCCTCCAGCCCTGACCTCTTGGACCTGCTGCCACAAGAGGGAAGTGAGGCTCCAAACAACACACCACACAGGCCACATCCTCTACAGAGGCCCCCTGGCTGGTTCTCAGGAACTTGGAGGAGGAATAAGAGACCCACTGTGAGCAGGTTGAGGGGACCTGCTCTCCTCACAGCACCCGGTGACGAGAGGAAGAGGCCACGTGTGTGAGGCCCCCGCGAGCAGAGGGCACCGTGGGAACCCTCCTGGGGGGACACCAGCTCTCCTACAGCACCCCCTGTTTGGAGGGCCTGGAATGAAGCCCCAGAACTGACAGCACAGGGCTTAGCGCCCAGAGCTCACCAGCCAGAAAGGTCAGCTCCCACCCCGGCTCCATGCCTCAGAGCCCAAGCTCTGAACCTGCTTTGGGCTCGGGATCCTCACCTGGGAAACCTCTTCCTCGGGGAGAAGCCCTCCCTCCTCCCAGGACTGAGGAAGAGAAGGAAGATAGAGTCCAGCAGCGGCCCGCCACTCAACTGATGCCACCTGTGCAAGAGCAACACTGGCGCTGGGAGACCCCTGAGGGAGCTTCCACACCCCGTCCCCTGGCTCGAGGTGCAGCCTGGCTCGCGGCAGTGGCCAGGAAATCAACCAGTATCTCCCAGAGGAGCAAAGTAGAATCGGCGAGCAGGACTTGGCGGGGCGACCCCAGAAAGAGATGAACAACGGCGTCAAGTCTCCTCCAGTCTCCCATCCTCCCACTTGGGAAAGCCTGGAAAGGACACGTGTTTTACAACTTTCCGTGTCCAGTTTCAACATGTCAGTAAGAAGCTGTGGAATATCACTCAGGGCTAGTATGCGCCTGCCATCTCACAGATGAGAAACTGAGGCTCAGGGACACTGGAAGCCTTGCCAGAGGAAGCTGGGATCAGGGAGAGCCCCAGGACCCAGGATCAGGCTCCCTGGGTAGGACTCAGAGAGTGAGCCGATGGGCAGGGGCTGGGCGGCTTACCAGAGAGGCTCCAGGCTCACCCACTGGGGGCTCTGGGCAGACCAAGCAGCCACTGCTGCCCCCTGCCCTTGCCTGCATAAGGGGAGAGAGAGGCCGATCCCTCCCACCTCCTCCAGACCAGCATCAGCAGCCCTGCATAGTAACACACGGGGAGAGTTCTGAAACCCAGGAAGACGTCTCCAACACACACCTGGGTCTTCCCAGCTGGCTTCAGACCGGACACCTTCCTGTCTGGAGGACCAGCATTAAAAGGTATGAGGAAGATGTCATCTAGATCAAGAGGCCTCTCTGGATGCCAGGGACCCACACTGTCCCCATCCCTGTCCTCCTTGCGGGAGCACGCGCACGGGATATCTAGGAGAGGGGCACTCGACCGACCACCTGAGCCCACCTGGCAGGCTCTTGCTGGGTCGGACCCCACACCAGGCCCTGTGCTACACCACGTCCCCAGACTCGGGAGGAAGGAAGACAGCCCGGCCCCCAGGAGTAATTGCCCAGGAGCCAACTTCAGCACAGCGCCACTAGGGAGAGGAGGGCCAACGCAGGGTGGGGTGGTCAGGAACAGCCTCCCCACGTTATCGGCACCCAGCTGAGCCTAATCTTGAAGGGTGAAAGGAGTTAACCAGATAAAGGGCGGGCTGGGCGTTCAGGAGAGGAAGCACCTGAGCAAAGTCCCAGAGGCTCAAAGGGGCTCCCGCGACTCCAGGCAGCTCGGTGAGCACAGCTACACGGCAGCCACCAGCACCGAGCGGGTGGGCCTCACAGGCCCTGTGGCTCCCACTGCCCCACCTTCTGATCATGACTCTCCGGCCAGGTACAGAACACAAGCCACTCTGCTGCCCCAGCTGCCTCGCTTCCCTCCTCTGCAAGACTGGGAGGGTCCCATTACGATGAGTGCCATCCCAAGTTCCCTGACACCCACAGACAGCCCCTCCATCCTCACAAAACCAGCCCCAGACACCCTGGTATCCCCTACCCCATGTCTTCCTGTTCCCCAGACAGGGGTGGCCGGGGCTGTGCAGAACAAAGCATGTACTCTGCTGAATCCTGTACAAGTTTTCAAACGATGACTAACCCACCGTCCACCTGCCAGAGCCGGTGAAGCCCATTCACAATCCCACAGTAACCAGGACTCAAGGAGTCTGACTGTCTGGGCAGGTCTCACGGAGCCCGTGTCCTGGACTGCCGTGCTAATCTGGTACAACAGGGCCCCCTCACAGCAGCTGACGGGGTGTGGACCCCAGAGGGTGAGGCCCAAGACCCTACTCAAAGAGATGGGTGGGAAAAGGAAATGAGTAAGCTCTGGGGGATTCGGGTCTCCTGGCTTTTCAAAATCACTTACAGTTTATACTTTGCTGAATTCCCAAAAAGATTATGAACAATTGCTGTGTATAATCAGATCGAGAAAACACCATTAAGAAGAGTTAAATAAAATGCTGGAACCTTCTAGAACTTCTAGAATTGGAGCTTCTAGAAAGGAACCTTCACACAGAAGGCACAGCAAAACACAGACCAGCTTCCCCATCCTGATAAGAAACAGCAGCACCTGCTCCAGAACACAGGCCAAAGCAAGCTAGCATTTGCTGAGCCTCTGCCCAGAGCCAGACCTGTGCTGGGCACGTGCGGAAGGGGGACGTGGTGGTCAGAAATTGATTAGTCACAGGAAATTGTTTATAAGCCACCAGTATTTTGTCACAATAGCCTAAACAGACTGAGACACCTTGAAATAAATCTGTACAGAACTCTGATTTTCAAACTCCCATCACTGCTCTCCAATTGAACCAATAGGTGCCAGCCTTCCAAACTGATGAGAAAAGGCTCCGCCCCGCAATGCCGACTCAGGTACCACAAGTAGCAGCCACCGCTAACTAACCACCTGCCGTGTGCCGGGGCCCAGTGGTGCCCATTTTCACCTTATAACCACCCTGGTAAGGCCCTCTGGGGAGGTCGGAGGCTGAGAGGGGTTACACTGTCCCCAAATGTCACAGACTGCATTTGAGTCCAGGTGTCAAGTCCCGAACTACGCACTCCTGCCCAGGGGCCTGTCCCTGGTGGGCACAGGACAAACCTGGCTAGTGGAGGGAAGGGTGGGAAGCTCCAGCCAGGAGAGGAAGAGGAGGCCCAAGGAGAGTAAAGTGCACCCTGGACCAGCACAGGGCTCCAGAGCCTCTAGGACACACTGACCCACCAGCACGGGGACCACTTAATTGGAGCGGCTCGACAATAATTATCCCAATAAATAAATCAAATGACTTTAATTTAAAAGACATTAAGTTAACAGCAGGCTTTGCGCCAGCCTACAGGGCCTGGCTCAGCTGCTCAGAACAGGCACCTGAAACAGGAAGGAGAGCACAGGGCTGCCTCTCCGGGCCAGGCCTGACCATCCTGACCAACCCCAAGCAACCCACAGGCCAGTGGGAGCAGTCCCAAGGCCAAGGCAAGAGCCCTGGACCAGGAAGGGTGTGAAGAGGGGATCCAAGCCCATCTGACGGCTGAGGACACGGAGGCTCCCCGCAATTAGGCAACAAGGGTCCCGTCAGGTCCAGCACCCAGGTCAACAGGCACCCTCTTTACTACGCGGTCCCCTTGCCCAAGTCCCCACTAAGAGCCTGGATACCTGGGGGCATGGACACAATGTAAAACCCTGGGGCTCTGGTGAACTTATCCAAGGTGAGAGAGACTCCACCCTCAAGCTGCTCCAAGAGACACAGTTCCCCTCCCTTCACCAGAGGGTCCATGCTAGGCGTGATGAGCACCCCAGACTGGACAAAGGAGGCACCCTGGAGGCTGAGAGGCTGCCCCGGAACAGTGCTCATGGGGCACGGACCAAGGAGGAGCACACCGCACCGCCCATCCACACTCTTCCTTCTATGCCGCAGGGAAGCGCTGCAGCCTTCCCCGTCCAGAATCAAACCTTCCCAGCTTGCTTCTCACCCGCTTTTTCCAAAGGGCCTGATCAAAACAGGCTTACACCCGGCGCGGGAAGGAAATGACTACCCATAACCGCCAGACAGATTGCCTTTCATTTCGTTCTTCCTTTCTAAAACACGGAGCGGCGTTGTGGCGGAGGCAGTGAGCAAGGGGGACGCTCGTGGAGAATGAACAAAAACAGCTAGGATTGCGCCCCAGGCTTCCTCAGTGGAAGGAGAGGCAGAGAAGGGCCCGGACTCGGGCCAAGCAAACGCGGGGCGGCGGTGCCCTCCAGTGGCCGTGCGTGGCGCTGCACGCGGCGCGATGGGCAGAAGAGGTGACTCTGCCCGGGAGCTGCAGGGCAAGCTCTCCCCCTACTGGCTGTCGGGGAGGATGCGGTGACCAGCAAGGAGGTGGTCCAGTGTGGGCTGCCTTCCTGCAGCTCCTCCTCCTTCTGGCCTGGGAGGCCGGCGCGCTGATGCTAGCCCTCAAACCGGCCCCAGCGTGCACCCCCAAACAGGTGACACACCACGTGGTTTCCCTGGGAGCAATGTTACAGCTCACCCAAAACTAACTCTCTGGTGGTCTCAGGCACTGGACAGCTGTAAAGCTGGCCCCGAGGGAACAGCAGAGGTTTGGCCTGCCAAAGGTCAGAGAGGTGCCTCCACTCCCCTTTCCAGCCTGAGGGATCCTTGGAAACACCGGAAGAAACTCCACTGGGATGGTGAAAACGACCCTGTATCCTGTCCACTCTGCCCTGGGCTTTAGAGAGGCCGCTGAAAACACTGACACTCAAATAGAAGATGGAAGGGCCCAGGCTGATTCTAACCCCAGCCCTGTGTACACTGAGTAAGTCACTGCCCTGCTGCCCAGGATCTATCAGCTAATCTATCAGCTCACTGGGAGGACACTGCACCCAGAGGGTCAGAGTTTCCTGCTTGCTCCAATGCTTGGTGATTCTGCAAGGCTCTGCAAAGCGATGATGGCAGCAAGCACAGTCTTTATTCAGACTGAATGTTTATTCGGGGAATCTGGGCAGGGGGATGATACAGATTGTGCCCCTCAATGGCTCCCTGTCTTGTCCTGCCTCCTACTCCCCAAAGCACATATCACAGTCCAGCCCCACTTCTTAGTGTGGGAGCTCAAGCAAAGCACCGATGTCTCAGCCTTAGAGGCTCCTTCACCAGTCACAGTGATGCTCAGGTGAAACATTTGTGCAAGCACTTTCTTAAGCTCTAAAGTGCTGAACAAATATTGTTACAATTCTCCTAATCAAGTATTTATACTACTACCACCTCATTGATTTTAGGTATAGCATCACTAAAGTGAAAGCTGCGCAGTCGTGTCCAACTCTTTGCAACCCCATGGACTATACAGTCCATGGAATTCTCCAGGCCAGAATACTGGAGTGGGTAGCCTTTCCCGTCTCCAGGGGATCTTCCCAACCCAGTGATCGAACCGAGGTCTCCCACATTGCGGGAGGATTCTTTACCAGCTGATCCCAAAGGAAAGCCCCAAAAGTTACTAAACACCTCAGAAATTTCCAAACCTTGTCCTTCAGTAAAAAGTGTTTCCAGAGATGTTATAACATCTTTCAGGATGTGCAGGAAGAGTCAAGATACCTAGTATTTCTTGCAAAATGTATCCTGGTAAATACGTAAGTGAAGTGAAGTTGCTCATCATGTCCAACTCTTTGCAAATCCATGGACTATAGCCTACCAGGCTCCTCCGTCCATGGAGTTTTCCAGGCAAGAGTACTGGAATGGGTTGCCATTGTCTTCTCCAGGGGATCTTCCCGACCCAGGGATCGAACCCGGGTCTCCCACACTGCAGGCTGACACTTTTACCATCTGAGCCACCTGGGAAGCAGCCTAAGTAAGCAAAAGCGAAAGCAAAAGTTGCTCAGTCGTATCCGACTCTTTGCGACCCCATGGACTATAGAGTCCGTGGAATTCTCTAGGCCAGAATACTGTAGTGAGTAGCCTTTCCCTACTCCAGGGGATCTTCCCAACCCAGGTCTCCCGCATTGCAGGCGGATTCTTTACCAACTGAGCTATCAGGGAAGCCCTTAAATATGTAAGAAAAATCCCCAATATATTTATTTGGCTGTCCTTATCAATGTGTGATCATCTCATCTTTAGTCATTAGGGAAATGAAAATCAGAACCACAATGAGATGCTACCTCACACCCAGTAAGATGGCAATAATCAAGACAGACAACAAGTGCTGGTGAGCATGTGGAGAAATTGGAACCCTCACACACAGCTGACGGGAATGTAAAATAACAATACACTGGAAAAGTCTGGCAGCTCCTCACAGTCACCAAGCCCTTCCACACCCAGGTATATACCCAAGAGATCTGAAAACATATCCACACAAAAATTTGTAAATGAATATTCACAGCAATTTATTCATAATAGCCAAAAAGCAGAAACTCAAATGTCCATCAACTAATGAATAAATAAGTAAAAATGTGGTACAGCCATACAACAGAATATTATTCAACACTAAAAAGGCATGAAGTACTGCCACATACACAACATGAACCTTAAAAGCATCACGCTAAGTGAAAGAAGTCAGAAGTAAAGGTCTATTTATATGAAATGTTCAGAACAAGCAAATTTATAGAAAGCAGGTTCGTGGGTGCCAGGGCTGAGAGGAAAGGGTGAAAGGGGAATGAGTGCTGATGGTACAGCTTCTTTTCTGGGGTGATGAAATGCTCTGGAATTAGTGATCATAACTGAACAAGTTGGTGAATGTGTTAAAAACCACTGTGTATTTTTTAATATTAAGCTATCTACAAAGCTGCTAATTAGATGTATTTCTGATTCTAATGACATCATGATAGAACTGCATGTCAATGATCTGTGACAGTGTCATAGGAAGGGAGGTCTCAAATTTTTCAAGTTTTGTTGAATTGTGTATTTTAAAGGGTGAATTTCATGGGACATGAATTATATCTCAAGCTTTTTGAATTGCAAGAAAATGTAATCATCGGTCTTTCAAAAATGACCTACTGGAACAGAAAACAGTCAAGTGATCATGAAGAATGACTGTTACCCTAAGCTGGAACATTTCATTCATGCACTGAAGCCCCCACAGTATTTGCAAATCACCCAGTGCACGCTGTGCTCAGCAGCTTTAGTCGTGTCCTACTCTCTGTGACCCCATGGACCATAGCCCACTAAGCTCCTGTGTCCGTGGGATTTCCCCGGCAAGAATACTGGGTTGCCATGCTCTCCTCCAGGGGATCTCCCTGATCCAGGGATCAAACCTGAGTTTCCTGCATTTCAGGCAGGTTCTTTACCACTGAGCCACCAGGGAAGCCCAGCTCACCCAGGTATCAGGTATACATGACGATCGCTGCTCTTAGTTATGGATGGACTTTGTGCATGATACAATAATACTATACAAAGTTCTTCCCTACAGATCCATGACTGAAGTTTCCCATGAGAAACATACACTGGTACATTACTACAGTTGTATCATAAATGTATTATAATTTAAGAGTTCCATTGCATTTGGTAAATTCTCTAAATTTTAGAGTATAAAATGTCATCTAGTCTTTTCAAAGAGCATCTTACTTGAGGATACACTTCTTTGATCACTTCTTTCCCAGATGGTCATAACTTAGTCAAAAGTTTTCTTCTGGTCAAGGTACCTGCTGCCATGACAGGCGGGGGAATCTGCGTTGCAATGTCACCTGTTTGTCATTAGCTTCACTGAGAAGCCAGCATTGAGGTTTTTACCCTCAGGCTTCTTTAGAGCCTCAACTATGAGCTGGGGCTTTTCAAAGCGACTCACAGTTTTCCTTTTGCAATAAAAGAAACTACAAATTCAAAAAAGGTGTGCAACGAGATTTAACTTTTGTCTCGTTACCCCAAGTCCCCAGCCCGCTCCTCCTGGAATCTAGTGGTCACTTTTAAGTGTAGAAAGCACAAGGCCTCCTTCCTGTTCCTAACTTGTCATCTGGAGATGGACCAACCCAGCCTCGTGCTCTGAGATGGCTGAAGTTTGATGTACCAGGGGCAGCACACCAAGAACCCTTCTGTGATTTCTCAGGTTTAATTAATACAGCTATCAATCAGTCGACTATAAAATATTTCTGAGAGCCTAGAATGTGCCAGGAACTGTGCTAAAAATGTAACAGTGATGGAGGAAGAGAGAACACCATCCATTGTCTCACGCCATCTGTGCCCCAGTAGACCAGCACTCCCCACCTCCTGCAGCTCCCCAGCCCTCCTTTCCCCACCTGACATGTTACCGCCTCCCTCAGGGAAAGAGGAGAAACTGCAGTGAGAAGCAGGCCTGTCTGGTTCTCTTCTCCTCTGGGATTAGCCTTGAACAGTCTGCCCCTCCCTGAAGGGCGGCCAGCTGCTGTCCAGAGCAGCCTGTCCCTCCAGAAGTCTGTCTGGCCTGTGTTCCAGATATGGGAGGCACCTGTCCCTGTGTCTGTCTGTCACTCCCAACTCAGGCCAGAAACAGGGGTGGCATTAACAGGGCGGCTGTCCACCCCAGCAGACCAAGAGGGTAGTAATGCCCTGCCCTTGTGGACATGACACTCTAGGAGGGAGGGGCAGAATGCAAACTAGGAAACAGGGTAGTGACTTTCTCAAACTTGTTTCTTGATGTTCAAATAGCTCTTCCTCTCGCTTCCTTCAGCCCCTGCTCAGATGTTAACAGGATCTGTGAGGGCTTCCCTGCCCACCTGTACAAAACAGCCCACAACTCCCCACCCCGACACACGGACACTCCCTGTGTCCTTATCCACCTTGACTTTTCTCTACATGATCATGATCTGACTCACTCTGTGAGGACTTCTGTTCATTTGTTTGGGCCAAGCTCCTCCACACCCCTACAGCCCTGGGATGTAAGCTCCACGGGGCAGGGGCCTGGCTCTGCTCCTGCTGGCCACCAGCACCTAGAAGAGAGCCTGCAGCAGGATAAGCGCTCAGTAATCTCTGTTGAATGAATGAACAAATGAGTGTGTGCAACCAACAAGGTGATGGGAAAGATAATGAAGGCTAATAGGGTGGCAGCCGCTTCAGAAAAGGGGTTCAGAGATGGCCTTTCTGAGTGGTCACTATCTGAGGCATAGCACAGCACAAGAAGCAATCATGCTGTATGCCTGAGGGTGTGCCCACAGCACCAGGAAAGTCCCCCTGGGCCTCTGCAGGGGGCTGGCACCCGAAAAAGCAGGGAGGCAATGGCTACAGGGCCCGCCAGGGCTGAGTTCCCAGAAGTCAGCAGAGTAGAAGAGTGTTGTGAGACCGGACACACAACAACGGCCACAGCAGCACAGGGCTGCCTGCAGTACACGAGGTGGCACTTGATCCTCACCTCTCCCAGGGCAGTAGGGGTTAAATCTTCATTTGAGAGGAGGCCTGGGAGGCCCGAGACGCAAAGAGGGGTCACCCACGTCACCCAAATAGTCACTGGCCACCTGCGGTTTAAACGCAGTGCTGTCCCCCTCCCTCGGGACTATCTCGTGCCCAATCCAGCAGGTTCAGCAATGGGACAGGCTGTACATGGGTGATGCTAAGCACCATGGGTACCTGGTGTCAGGGGCTGTACCTGCCCCGTCTGTGTTCCCTGCAGTTGTGACTTTAGGGTCCGACACACAGCAGATGCTCAGTCATTCAGGGGACTTAAGCATACATGATGGGCTCCTGAGGGCCGGACAGAGATGACTGTGGTCACACACAGGAAACAGATTCACATACAAAAAATAAAAGGAATAAAAGCCATTTAGCTGAAAATGATAAACCCTTATCTGAACACAGCCATCAAGTCGGAAGCCCCCAGACCCTCATTCCTCATGCCTTGGTGGGGTGGTATCAATTCCTTCAGGTCATCTGCAGCTGCCTCAGGTCTTGAGTGATGGCTCTGACCGTCAGAACCAGGCCAGCAGAGGGAAAGAGTTGGAGCATGAAACGCAAACTCCAAGGAGGGAACCGGCCCTGAGCCTGGACCTGCCCTACACCTGTATTTATAGTGCCCACTATGTTCCAGGCATAGACACCGGAGATAAGAAGGCATGCGGTCCACCGCACCAGCCAGGTACATGAGGAAGACGTGCCTCTCGAATGGAGGCTCCTTGGATGGCTCCAACAAGGAAATGGTATCTGAAGACGGGCGAGACTTAGCGATGCACACAGAAAGTGTATCCTGGTGGTGGAACAAAAGAAGCAGAGGCATGTAGGCTGGAAAAAGTTGGATATATGACAGGACACTGTGGCTGGAGCTCAGGAAGGGGACAGCAGAGTCCTAGTAACGGGGCAGAGAGGCCCAGGGTGTGACCTCTGACTCAGAAAGTGAAACAATGACAGTGCTGGTCTACAAGGTGGTGTCTGGAGCACCAGTCGAGTCCGATGCCCCTGAGAGGCAAAGGGAGGCGGGGTCACCAGCAGTTACCCAGCTCTATCCAGACTGGCCCTATGATCAAAGGCTCTTGCTTTTCTCCCTTGAACTAGCAAAGGATTTCTCAAAACAATGGAGTCCTAAGGAACACCCGGAACAGGCTGCCAGGCCCTACCTCCCAACACTGCAATTACGGAAATCGGCATGAGCCCCAGGCTGAAAGAACCCCAGCTCAGACAGTGGACCCTGGACCTGGATTCTTGGCCTCCTGTACCATGGAATCCAGACCAGGTGCCTCACTATGACTGGTGGGTGTTCCTGAAGGGTTCATTTTTTCTGGGCAGGGCATAGACTGGATGCTATGGCAGAAAGCTGGAACAGAATGCTGTGGAGGGCTGGGCACAGACTGTCCCCGGTTCTGGGGGAATTCCTGGGGGAAGGTGAAAACTACGTAAACCGTGGTCAAGGGCCCAGGAAGAAAGGAAGGACGCTCTGGGCAGAGAGTACAGCTTGTGTAAAGGCACATTCAGTACTGTTAGTAGGGGAAGGACAAGGAGGTTGGCTGAGGAGCCCGGCCCCACAACAGACAGCCCTGCCAAGAAATGAGGACTTGATTCTGTAGACAACAACAACAAAAAGGGAGTTCCCTGGAGGTCCACTGGTTAACTTCCACTCCAAGGTACACAGGTCGAGGAACTCAGATCCCACAGGCTGTGTGGTGCGGCTAAAAACAAACACCAACAGGCCCCTGAACCCTGCAGGAGGCCAGCACTGGCTCCCCTTAGTCACTCACCCAGCACAAACGCATGGTACACTAATCTTACCGCCCCTCCCCCTACCACCAGTCTCCATCCTTTAAGATCAGCTACTAAGAACCCGCCTGCCAACGCAGGAGACAGGAGACACGGGTTCAATCCCTGGGTCCGGAAGATCACTTGGAGGAGGACATGGCAACCCACTCTAGTATTCTTGCCTGGGGAATCCCGCTGGACAGAGGAGCCTGGTGGGCTACAGTCCATTGGGTCGCATAGAGCCGGACATGACTGGAGTGATTTAGTGCACATTATTTCTATCCCAAAATCACACCTTAGATCCCCTCTGGGCAACTATTAGGTCAAAAGGAGACATGTAATTTAACTGAGGCCATTAACACTAAGCTTGGACTGCAAGGAGATCCAACCAGTAAATCCTAAAGGAAATCAGTCCTGAATATTCATTGGAAGGACTGATGCTGAAGCTGAAATACTCCAATACTTTGGCCACCTGATGCAAAGAACCGACACACTGGAAAAGACCCTGATGCTGGGAAAGACTGAAGGTGGGAGAAGGGGATGACAGGGGATGAGATGGTTGGATGGCATCACCGACCAGATGGACATGAGTTTGAGTAAGCTCCAGGAGTTGGTGATGGACAGGGAGGCCCGGTGTGCTGCAGTCCACGGGGTCGCAAAGAGTCGGATATGACTGAGCGACTGAGCTGGCTGACTGAAGAATACAATCTCTCACAAGAAGAGCCAGGTGGTCCAGCCCGGAACAAGACGACTAGCTCTGCTCTGCCCTCTCCAGATCTTATATCTTTACCTCTTGGAGCACTTTCTTGCTGGGAGGAACCCGCTGCTTTTCTAAATGGGTTCATGACCCTGAAGAGAAGGGAAGAAGGAGGCACACTGAGGAGATGAAATGGTTCACATGGGGCTGGGTTTGGGCTGGACCAGTTTCAACTGAAATCCTTAGAGCTATGAGAAATGTCCCTGTAATTTGAACAACTCAAGCGGCCTAAGACCTTGTCCAGCAGACGCTGCACCTTCAAGTGACCTGCTCCATCCTCAAAAGTCAAACACTGAAAAGAATAAACAGAGGGGCAGACTTAAAGGCACTGACTGCTGAAATCAACCACATCAGGAAAGAGCGGGCTTGCTGATTCTCCAGGGGGCCGCAGTTAAAGGGAAGCTCGGATCAAGGAAGTCAGCTAATAGAGGCTCCGAGACACGCCCCCCCGGACCATGCCTGCAGCGTGCTATGAACGCACAATTCAGGCAGGGTACGGGTTAAGGGGTTAGGCTTCTGCTGGCACTGGCAATGGGCATCGCAACTAAGACACCTCCCTCCTGACCCCTGGATCCAGGCCGGGCCCCACACTGACCGAGTCACCTATCCGGAGCCTCTAGCTGGGGCCCCGCTCACCTTGCATTTGAAGCCGGCGGCGGGCGGCAGCAGCTCCCGCAGCAGGGCCTTGGCCACCTCGCGGCTGGCCTCCTCGCTTACGAAATGCAGGTTAAGCACCTCGTGCGCCTCGAACTTAGCGAGGCGCAGCAGGGAGCGGAGGGCAACGCGGGCCTTGGCCTGCAACGCGGCATTGTGTTCGGCCTTGGTGAACATCATCAGCAGGTGGTAGTCCACCGGCCCGGCCCCGCCGCCCTCCAGGCTCTTGGCCTTAGCGCCCGGGGCCGGCGCCAAGGATCCCCGCGCCAGCTCCAGCACCGGCGGTGAGGGCGCAGCAGGGGCCCCGGCGCGGGCCTCCTTCAGCCTCTTGGTGGCGCTGGAGAAGGTCTCCCGGCCCGAGCCCAGGTAGTAGAAGGCACAGACGGCCAGCGCCGCGGCCAGCAGCAGCGCGCAGTAGTGGGAGCGCACAGCGCCCAGACGCGCCATGGCCCGAGCGCACGGGGGCCCGCCTCGGAGGAGACCCATGCGCCGCCCGCCCGCGGACAGATCAGCCGGAGAGTTGCGGCAGAGACCAGTATCCCGGCAGCAAGTTAGCAGCCCCGGCAGCAGGCGGCAGCCATGGCGGGGGCGGAGCCGAGCTGCCAATCTGCGGGCGCTGATACGCGGAGAGGCGGGGCCAGGCTGCCTGGCAGCCACTGGGTCCTAAGCTCAGAAGGATTACAGTGGGGTCGGGCAGTGAGCCCGCAGGAGTCCCTCCAGCGTGTCTGAAGGAGGCGGTGAGGACTTGCACACACGAGCCAGCAGGCTGTACGGCCTGTGGAAAATGGCCCTCGTTAAGTGCACAGCCTCAGGCTCTAGAAACCGAAGCTAAGCCTTCGGAAGCAAAAAGACTAAACTGGACGCACAAAAAATTTTCTGTTTATATCTTTTCCCTCCTAATTTCTTAAAGGCTTTACGTCCTCTCCCTGACTCCTTTCACACCTTGGAGACTATCTAGGGCTGAAGAATTTAAACTAGCAACTCCTTTCCCATTCTCGGTGAAGTAGGATTGACACCCGAGGTATGAATCCCTTGCTCACCTCACTTGGCATCTCTGAGGCCGACCAGAGGCAACCTAAAGGATGTGGCCACCAGGGGGCCACCTGCCACAAACTTTGGGTGGTTCAGAGCTCCCCAGGAAGCTTGTGGGTTTTGTTTTTTTAACAGACTTAAACACTTCAAAAGAGACTTACTGTATACCCGGTAGTTTTGCAAATTCTTAACTGAGGCGTAACTGAGGTCACTTGCTCAGGTCACACAGTGTCAGGTTTGACAGAGACACACTCTTCCACAGCAGATGAGGGTGCCTATACTGACACAACTTTCCTGAAGGGCACTCTAGCAATACTAAAACCTAAGAGAACTTTCAGTTCTCTCTCCTATCCACAGAACAGTGGTTCTCAAATTTTTATTGGTACTAGCAGCACTGGCACCACCCTTATGGCAGAAAGTGAAGAACTAAAAAGCCTCTTGATGAAAGTGAAAGTGGAGAGTGAAAAAGTTGGCTTAAAGCTCAACATTCAGAAAACAAAGATCATGGCATCTGGTCCCATCACTTCATGGGAAACAGATGAGTAAACAGTGTCAGACTTTATTTTTGGGGGCTCCAAAATCACTGCAGATGGTGACTGCAGCCATGAAATTAAAAGACACTTACTCCTTGGAAGAAAAGTTATTACCAACCTAGACAGCATATTCAAAAGCAGAGACATTACTTTGTCAACAAAGGTCTGACTAGTCAATGCTATGGTTTTTCCAGTGGTCATGTATGGATGTGAGAGTTGGACTGTGAAGAAAGCTGAGCGCCGAAGAATTGATGCTTTTGAACTGTGGTGTTGGAGAAGACTCTTGAGAGTCCCTTGGACTGCAAGGAGATCCAACCAGTCCATTCTGAAGGAGATCAGCCCTGGGATTTCTTTGGAAGGAAAGATGCTAAAGCTGAAACTCCAGTACTTTGGCCACCTCCTGCAAAGTTGACTCATTGGAAAAAGACTCTGATGCTGGGAGGGATTGGGGGCAGGAGGAGAAGGGGACGACAGAGGATGAGATGGCTGGATGGCATCAACGACTGAGTCTGAGTGAACTCCGGGAGTTGGTGATGGACAGGGAGGCCTGGCATTCTACGATTCATGGGGCCGCAAAGAGTCAGACATGACTGAGCAACTGAACTGAACTGAACTGAAATGAGCAGCACTGGGGAGCTTGATAAAACACAAGGGCTCAGGCCCTATTACCTTCAATGAGCCCGGGCCTTGATGGTGATTCTTCTGCAAGCCAAAGTTTGAAAAGCAGTGCCCTGGATCTTCAGACCGTCAACCTCTCCTGCTTCAGACCTTGGCTTGGGTGTCCCTGCCTCAAAGAGTGGTCTCTAAACACCAGCCCTTGCAAGTGTCCAGATGAAGCACCATCCTCAAGGATACCATAAGGGCCACCTAAGAACTACCCAGTCCCATCTTTCTGGGATGGCAAGACTTAAAGAGAGCAAGCAAGGTGTCTTTCTTTAACCATAATATCTCCAGTAACTGATGGTGCTTGACTCACTGAATGAGCATCAGAAATACACCCACCCATTGTAAACCATCATTTTCCTAACAGAATAAGGAAAAATGTACTCAAATATTTAGCCACAAGGGTAATGCAGAGCTAGGTTTATGATGACAAGATATTAAAATCAAATGTTCATCAGTAAAGTGAAACTAAAATAAAGATGCTGTTGGGAATTCTCTGGTGATCCAGTGATTAAGAGTCTGCCTGCCAGTGCAGGGGACACGGTTTCAATCCCTGGTCCAGGAGGATCCCATACGCCGAGTGACAGGTAAACCTGTGCGCCACTACTGAGCCAGCACTCTAGAGCCCACCAGCCACAACTACTGAATCCAAGTGCCTACAGCTTGGGCAGCCACAAGAGAAGCCGCCACAATGAGCAGCCCACTCGCCCACAACTATGGAAACCCTACACACAGCAATGAAAACCCAGTGCAGCCAAAAATAGATAATTTTTTTAAATTAAAAAACAAAGATGCTGTTGGTGCTGTAGTCAACAAACTGTAAGTGGAAATTTTTTTAAGTGATAAATGGAGGAAGAACCTATAGATTTACAGCCTCAACAGATACATTAGCCAATTGCAATGAATGGAACTTACATAAATTCTGATTTGAAAAATCTTTTTTTAAAGAACACCAAGGTATTGAGGAATTTGAATACTGACTACATAGTTTCATAGTTTAAGAAAGGTGATATAATTTTTTAAGAACAGTCCTTCCCCCCCCCTAACTTTTTTATATTGAAGTATAGTTGATTAACAACGTTGTGTCAAGTCCAGGGGCACAGCAAAGTGATTCAATTATACACACACATGTATCTATTCTTTTTAAGTCTTTTCCCATTTAGGTTGTTACAAACTACTGAGAAGAGTTCTCTGTATTGGACAGTAGGTCCTTGTTGTATACATGTCAACCCCAAACTCCTTATTACCCCTCCCCAATCCTTCCTGTCTAGTAACAGTAAGTTCGTTCTCTAAGTCTGTTTGTTTTATAAATAAGTTCAGTTCTCCAAGTCTGCTTCTGTTTTGTAAATAAGTTCATTTGTATAATTTTTAAGGTTCTGCATAAAAGCAATATACATATTTAGAGAGACATACTCAACAATTTGTTGAAATGTCTGGCACCCATCTTAAAAAAAACAGGGAAGAGGAAAAATGGGTACAAGTATAGATAAAACAGTGTATAAGTCATGAACCAATAGCTACTAAACTTATTATCTCTACTTTTGAGTGTTTGAAAATTTCAATAAGAAGATTTTTAAAAATCCTCCCAAAAGTGATGCAGATTAAAGACTTAGAAACTTGTCCCTCATTTATTAAATGAAAGAAACAGGTGACAAAACAGTTTGATCCCCCTGTATATAAATACATACACATCCAAAGGTCTAGAAAGGTATACACCATGGAAATAATAGCATCCCCCACACTCAGTACTATCCAACAGAACTTCCTAGGGTGAATATATTCTATAATCTGCCCTGCTCAAAACAGTAGTCACTGGACACAAAGCTAGCGCCTCTGACATGTGGCAATTCAACACATGAACTCAACACTTAATTCTAATTTTAATTAAATTTCAGTAGACACATGTGGCTAGGAGGTGCCACACTAAACATCACAGGCAAATGATGGAATTAGGATGGAATTCTTTTTGCTTATCATTAACCTTTCCTACAATGAAAAAGCACTGTTTTGTAATAAAGGAAAGTAGGCTGTTTTCATTTAAAACATTTACTATTGGCTTCCATTCTCCTGGTCAAATAACTATTATGAAAATGAAGTGAAGTGGAATAAAGTAAATTACATAGAATAGTTTTAGTGTCTGCTTTCACCTAACTTTTAAAGGAAAAGCAAAAGCAGGCAATTCACTTCCAGGTCTGTTCTTTTAAGCCTCTATTCCTTTGATCTTGATTCATGCAAAAACTTGTTTTTGTTTGTTTATTAAAAGGACTGAGTATAAATGTGTTGCCTAGATTAGAAACTTCAACAGATATCTCAATCATATTGGCAAAAACATTAGAGCTATAGCATAAAAAGGCCTTTTGTGGCTTTTAGCTAATGAACTGGGAGCCATACAGCTCTGTGGCAGGCAGAAGAAAATATTTAAAAAATCAAAACGGATTTCATGGTTGAAGCCATCAGCAAATAGGATCAATCTGGACCAATTTGACAGGGTAGGAAAGGAATATAGGACTGAAAATATGAAAAACATGACAGTTAACAGGTATTTCTGCAATTGTAGTTCACAATAAAGTAGAAGTCTGAACATAAAAGAATTATGCCAGAAGTGAGATTTTTATTGACTTGACATAATTTCTTGGCATACAAAGAATTTAATCAGGCAAATATTTACAATTCTTACATAATGTACATCTTAGAATAACTATAAAGATAACGTACTTTGTTCCATTTACAGTGACATCCTACAGTAAAACTACATTCATGAATTAGATACAAATAAATCCTCTACATGCTAGTAAAAATTAAATGGATTGTTGGTTATACATTCTTTAAAATATATCTTTTCACAGGTAGCAGGAAATATTACATGTAATAAGTCTTTATGACTGGAATGATCCAGAAATATCATGAAGCACAAGTAAACACATATAGGAAAGTAGTTCATCATTTCTAAAAGTTAACCTTTAGCCTTTGTATAAAATAAATGGTGCCAATATTCTTTATAATGTAGGGAGCTTTCCCTATTTAAAATGAATATCCAAAAGGTTGGGAAGTGTGCTGAGGAAAAATAAGAAAACCTAGTACATAAGACAGTGAAAAGAGCAATGTAGAGAACAGTTTATTTAATCAAATCTTGCTTTCCTCCCACTATCTCATTTTAGTAGATGTTTATGTAAACAGAAAAGGATGCCCACAATATTGTATTTATAGATGTCAAGGCTTGGCCAAACTGAATCCATGCCCCTTTTAGCTGTCTTTGTTTAGAAGAATCAAGGAATTGGTAAGCATATGGTGGATTAAAATTACCTTTACAACATTTTGCCTTTGTCAATGTTTGTTATTGCAAAAATATAAAATTCCCTACAATTTGATGTCTTCAAACCTTAATCTATTTCTTCAAAATAATTTTATATCCAGGTTTTCCAGAATATTTGGAGTCTTTTTTTTTTTTAAATCAAAACACAAGGAAAGCTGGCAGTCATTATCAGACTTTGCTGATTTATAATGCTTTCAAATCATTTCATGACATGAGTGCCTCTGACTATGAGTCAGACAGGGGTTCTGGTGTCAGCTATGCCACCAACCAGCAAACCAGAGACCAGCTCTGTGAAACAAGAGCAGCAGCCCATGATCAAAGAGACAATGTTGGTGATCTCAGAAGCCTTACCGTGAGAATCCTGCAAGATACACTGATTGCAAGGTACACTGGGAGGAGCTGTGGGAACAGTACAGGAAAGACTGCTGTTATAGTTTCACCTTGTTTCATCCAACTTGTTTTATTTGTGAGGCGCTCAGATTTCAAAGAGTAATAATTACTAGTCAGTGCTCTTTCCACTATATCATGTAGGTCTGAAATCATTTTACAAAGACCATTCTATAAAAATACAGCATTTTTCCAGCCCATGTCCACAGTCAAAAGTGCTATCAAACAGAAAAGTTAATTAAACAATATAAGAGTGATAAGGGAATGTCTTATTCAAAACGGATAGTAAATTTAGTCTTAAATACAACTGTTTCTTGTGATCACACTTCACATGTGTAAAATTATATTTTTAAAATACTGCTTAACACAAATTTAAGTTGTCCAGACTGTAAAAGTATATGTTTTGTCAAAATGCACTCATGAAGAATCAAAGTAATATTTCAAATCAAATATATATGTTTTACAAAGTAAACACTAAAGTTGATTAAAATACATAACGAAGACCAGTATAAATTAGGCAAACACTGTATGTAGTGAATCCCTGGAAATCTCTGAATTTCTAAGAATTGTACCAAAGGTAATTTTTTAAAACATTAGAAATCTTAAACATGTTAACTGTTACCATGAAAAATTACAAATAACTACACAATTACCTTTAGTCTAGTTCTAACATGAAACTGCACTGTATAAATTCCTCACAGTACTGATACTCTTATTTTGAGACTATTTTAAATCAAACTTTTAAACTAATGAGCTAATAATGATTAATGGAATAATAAGGGATCTGAAACTAAATACCAGCAGATCACTTAGGGAAAGAAAACAAAGGACAATCACATTGATTTTTGAAGCCCAAGATTATAACTAACATTGTTTACACTGTAATTGACCATATTGTACTGAATAATTCGCAGCACAATAAAACTCAGATTTGTTACATACTATAGAAAAGCTATTAGTTGATACAGTTAAATTCACCTTGGTTAAAAGCCAACCTACTCTGTAACTACTTGTAACCATTAATTTACTTTAAAACTTTGCTGTTACTACTGCATCATTTCTGTCAAATTTAATCCAAATTGGGTTTTGCCATAGTCAAGAAACCAAGCCATATAAATGTATTTTTCAATGTACAAGCTCCCTGCACTGTTAAAGATTTAATTTTCACTTTCTTTGAAGATTTTCTGAAGATATTCAGAACCATGATCATCTTTAGTGTACTTCAAATACATCTCTAACAATTAAATTTAAGTAGACACTAATTACTGCCACATTAACAACTCATGACTGAAGCCACAGGAGTTAAAAGAGTATCTAAGAACTGCTTTTACAAAGAGAGACCCCAGAGGTGATCTGGAGACCAAAGCCTGGATCCAAAATGAAAACTACCTAGGCTTCTTCAGATAAAGATCAAAAGGATTCCGAGGATCAAAAAGTGAGGCTCTTGTTTCTTCTTTCTTTCTTCCTCTCTTTGTCTCTTTCTTTCTCATCTCAAAATATTTCTTTCTCCTTGAGCTTTCTGGATAGTTAATTTCAAAGTACACTAAGAAAAATGCTACAAATCAGACTTTTGCAAAGCTGGGTGATCTATGATTCAGAGGTGAAACAGGGTGTTCCTGTTATTGTTGCGATTATAATACAAGGTTTTGGAAATTAGCCTTTCCTTAGAAATAATCCTTACATATATTTTTATCTTTATCTAATACACAGCAGTTATTACTAAATAAGCATTATATGCATGCAATATGATCAAACAAATACAGAACCTTTTCTGTGATGTGAATTTATTTCAGTGTAATTCCTGTTTAGATTCTGATTTGATGTTTGGTCAACTTAGAAAACTCTACTTACTGGTGGGAAAATGTTAGAAAATGTATTATATACCCAATGAAATATAATTTCTCTACTTATATGGTAACTCAAGTTTAAAAATCTCTCACTACTTACATATAACTTGAAAAAGAAAATTAAATTATGACAATATTAAAAATTAACCATAAGGCAAATTACTTATTTTATACTCCTGACAAGAGAGGTCAGTCAAAGATGGAATCAAACTAATTTGCAGCATATACATAGAAAATTAATATTTCCATAGTATAGTGTATCTATCCAATTCCATAATTATTTTGGAATTCAACGGTCTGTGATTCATGTAACCAAATACTAAAGCTACATGTACTGTGCTTAGTCGGTCACTCGTGTCTGATTCTTTGAGACCCCCTGGCCTATAGCCCCCCCAGGCTCCTCTATCCATGGGATTCTTCACACAAGAATACTGGAGTGGGTTACTGTGCCCTCCTCCAGGGGATCTTCCCAACCCAGGGATCAAACCCAGGTCTCCCACATTGCAAGCAGATTCTTTACCATCTGGGCTACCAGGGAAGCCTACATAGATGCTGTAATTTAAAAGAATGTATACCATGTACAATAAGTACATAGGATAGATGTTAGAAGAATTAAAAAGCAATTTATTGCTGTATATTTTAGTATAAACTTAAAAAACGAGGTTTTTTTTCTCCTTTTACAGAGAGATTTTCCTTTCACCAGGAGCAACAGCAAAAATGTACCTTGAAAAGGACACATTTCAAATATAAAAATGTTCTACATTATTTTATGTCAACTTTTCCTTTGATAGTTACAATCTGATGAAAGCATAATTTTGCAACATTCAAGTAACCTTTGAAACACAGTTTTATTACATCAATAAAATTGTCAAGGTTTTAGGAAATCAACCCAACATTGAAGAACTATAACTTCTATGAGATCCTTTTGGTAATTGAAAAAAAAAAATGTCAACGGTTTCTTTTTTTGCTTCATAAAATGGAATAAATCTAAAGGACTGAGTTATATCAATCTGTACAGCCACTGTATATATGCTAAAGTACTGGACGTGAGGGATAAACTACATTTATGAGGAAATGGGGTCATGTATCCTCTAGTTCTGATAATTAAATTACATATTGTGTATATAATAGCTACCAAGAAAAAATAAAAACAAAAACTATTTTGAACCACCAACATCCAGGAAGCTAAAGCAAAGACACGTTCTGGAATCAGGCAGGACATCAGGCTCCCACTTGATGCTGACAGGCTTGACTGAACAATCCTGGGCACAGTGCACAGAAGAAAAACATCAATGCCATCATTCATTGGGAAAAAAAGATTATTTTGTATAAATTCTTAGCATCTTGTAACCTAGAGATGGCCTAAGTCCAGATTCAACTTTCATCTATAAAAAACAGCCCTTTAAACAGGCTTTTTTTAAAAAACAAAAATAAAATAAGTCTTAAAGTAGGTTCTTCTCCCAACTGCTAGAGATCTATGTTTTGATTTATAAAAATATCAATGAATGGGTATCTCTTCTCCAAACCACTCAATAGCTACTAAAAGTAAGTAAGTAGAATTAAAGCAGTAAAAATATGTGAGTTTTCAGATATATACATTAGGGGGTCACTAGATTTACTGTTTTCCCCATTCTAAAAAAAATTCAAAATTTCTGTGAATCTTGCTGGAAACGATTTAGTTTCTCTGGATTATTGGATGCCATTTGGGAGAAATCACGAAAAATGTCCTGGTAAGTTTCATCACCTGCATGAAAGTAAAATAAGAACACTTTAAAAAATTTATATAAAAAGTACTAATAAACAACATTTTATGACTAGTAACTATTTTACAATTCATGATAATAAAACTTTGTTCAGATGAGCATGTTTTGAAGAAAAAAGACCAACTAAATGTAAGTGCTGGATAAGTATATAATGGAAGAAAAAAAAACTATACCTGAAAAAAGCACCTCAGATGCAGCCACAGGAAAGTTCAGAGTTAGAAAAGAGCAAAGATGCAAGTGTTTTAAAGCAAGTAAGGAAATACATTTATTAACACACAAGAAATAAAAGTCATCCTAAATGAGGTATAATAACAAGGCATTCTTTAAATAAATATTTAAATCAATATTTCCTTTGATCAAGGCTAAGAAAAGATCAAAAACAAATATTAATGTTTCTGATGGATGCAAGTTAGTAACAGGACAAAACTGATAACCAGGTGGGAAATTTTAATGTTATATTTTAACTAAATCTTAAATAATATGTGAAAAAGTCTTTATTCAAACTTTTGCTTAACTAAAACTAATGCACTTAACCTACTCTTTACTAAGCTTAAAAATAATAAAGCCTAGAAAATGACTTTAAAATCATACTTTCACATTTAGTCAACAGTTCATTTACTGTAGGTCATTTGAGCAAGGACGCTATGACAAAAGGGGACTAAATATCAAAGACATCTGTTAAATTAGAATAATACATATGTTGGTTGGTTGTATATGCTCAGTCATGCCCGACTCTTTGTGACCCCATGGACTGTAGCCCACCTGGCTCCTCTGTCTATGGGATTCTCCAGGCAAGAATACTGGAGTGGGTTGCCATTTCCTACTCCAGGGAATACATGTGTATATACCTACAATACCCTTGTAGAGAAGATTATAGATACTGATATTATAGCAGATTGAAGACTATTTTTCTTGTGATGAAAAACTAAATATATACACACATACAGGCTAACTCTTTGGACAAAAGATTTACATAAAATGAAATCTTATCTTCAAGTTAAATCATTCATCATGAATGCTTCATTAAACATATTACTTTTATACAGAGGCTTGTCATAATTCTGTTTTCAAGATTTAGACTGTCAAATACTGGTTTATTGTTAAAGCGTGGTTTTATAATTATTCCCCAAAAGACACCTTGCATCCATCTTATTATACACTCATTGCTACAACTGTTGTTAATAGTGCAGTAAGTTTTGCAGCTTTTAAAAAGTGAGATTTTTTGAGGCAATCGATGTCATACCAAAAGCTAGAGAATTAGAAAAAATCAGGGGAAAGTGATAAAGATCTAGTAAAAAGGTCTAACAGCATAACTCAAGATTTTCAATAAAAAAATTTTTAATGCTTTTAATATTTAGTCAATGTAAAAAGCAAGTTATTAAAATCTCTATATAGTTCTTCATTTAGCCCTGGAAATTTTCTCATGACCTGAATCAATCACTTTTAAAAGAAAAAATGCAGTAAGAAGAGAAGCCTAATAGATTGGCTAAGAGTAACATCTAACTCGTATATTATTGTAACTAAAATAATAAAGGGTGATATGCTGGAACAACTGGTAAGACAATCCAATTACACCCATGTTTCATTTCATAAAAGTTTACCTCCACATTAGAAGACAAACTACAATCTATTCCCATTTTTAGGCATTCTAAAATATACAAAATAAACTAAGAGACAAACATTAAACATCAATTAACAAACCATACAAAATATTTAAAAGTTTTTCTTATTCTTAGATGTTGAATTCAAATATTTAAAATATTTACTGTAAACATTATAAATATTTTAAAAATACTATTTAAACCGGAGAGTCTGGAATCTTACTTTCCAAGAAAGTGTAAAGTGCAGATTATAATACAAAAATACCACACTGATTTTACCATTCAACACCAGAAGGAACTTAAAAGGCACACATTATACATTCAAGAAGAAATAGGAAGAAGGACCTAGCAGACGCTAATGCCAAACAGCTTACAGATAGCACCAGATGAGCAGTCAATCTTCAGTATTACAACAGTACAATGGCAATATATGGCTTCTACTATTAGCAATGCGTATTTTGTATAACAAGCTGTGGGATTTTTGTTTTCTTTTTGTGGTTTTCCAGTTTTTGTTTTTAAATTATCTAGTACCTACTACACAAGTACGTTTTAATAGAACCATTGTACCATGCAAAACAGATAATAATATTTTTTTATTCACTGAATTAAATGCTTCCTTGAAGGAAGGGGTTGGTGCTACACTAATCATTGGTTTCACTTACTGAATACATTTTAAGAGTTAATACAGTACAAAAGTAAGTCTAACCTTCACATACATACACAAAACTTTTCATTAATATTGTTTCTAACCAAATGTTAATTAAGGGACTATCAATATAATACCTTTCTTAGGCCTCAAAATGTGTTGTCAAAAAGCAAACATGACGTAACAATAGTGACTAAGATATTTAATATAGTTAACACAAATTGAACTACAAATAGAACTTCAATGTGATTCTTTAAATACAATTTTGATCATTCAGAATGTTTCCCATGGCAAATATAACTTGTCTACACTAGAATACATAAACAATAACCCAGAATATGTTGCCCTGGAAAGTTCATAAGTACATTTAACAGTTTATTATAAACAATAAACAACTAACCACCCAATATTTGAAATACTAAGTTAAATTCTTTAAATTACTTAATCACATTCTATTTCTCTTCAGCAAGCTAACTCTTCTATGTGCTTGGACAGTTCTGAGTTTTTAAAATGTGGACTGCTATATTTCCACAGATGGTTTAAAATAGTGTTTGATTTTTGGTATTCAGAATAAACACTGCAAGAGCAGCTATGATCCAAGATTTTGCTAATTTTGCTCTTAAAATGTACTCCCCTCAAAGATCCGGCAGCATGGGAGACCCTGCTCCCACGTGATCAGCGAATGACCCTGCCCCTCTGGACTGATCACGGCTTCCTTTTTGCAACTGACTGGATCAATGATCAGTCTTCACCAGCAACATACTCACATAATTAGTAGTGGTTCACTAAAGCAGTGATTTTCAACTGGTTGAGAAACTCTGCCAACAATCAAGAGGAGTCATAGAGCCAGAGACCGTGGGAACCACCAAACTAGTTTCCAACAATTGAGAGCAGGATGTGATACTGCACGCATCCACCTAGTCCTCTTAAGAGTTGTAGGAACTGACAAGGAGGGATGCATCTTCCCCTCAGGAAATGTGTGCTCTTGGGTCACAATGCAAAAAATAGAAAGTCTCAGGTCGTTAGGGTTGTAGACAGAAAGTTCAAAAGTGGAGTTTCCTAGAAACAGGTCCATGATTCCCAAAGATTATATCTGAGTCTTTTAAATGGAAGAGATCTTCATAATGAAAAGACTGAAGATACCTGCATTTTAAAACTACCCAGAATTCTGAGGTTTTCCATCTATTGCTAGGCAACAACAACAAAGGATCTAGCTAAAACAACCAACCAAAATCTATGAGAGGGAAATATACAGTGATAAGCAAAGAGGAAAAGAGACCTGCAGCCTGAGCAAAAATATCTGCTCTCCAAAGACTCACAAAGGAAAAGGCTCAGAGAGTAACTGCTGAGCTATTTCACCATGTCACCTGTATAAGTATAAAGTTGTTTTGCTTTAAATACGAGACCACCTAAATGAATTTAAAATCTAGTTATTACCAAATGAGAATCTCATTTTATTCTGCTGGTATACCATTTCCAGACTTCTGCTCTTTTTAATCTTTTCTAAACTAAGATTTGACTATAGCAGGAAACCTTGCTTTTTTTTTTAATAAGCCTTTTTTTCCCTTCAAATTTTCATTCAAATAAATTGGAAAACTCTTATTTTTCCACTGTTGAGCAGAAGGTACTGTGCTGTGTGCTCAGTCGTGTCCGACTCTTTGCGATCCCATGGACCGTAGCCCACCAGGCTCCACTGTCCATGGAATTCTCCAGGCAAGAATGTTGGAGTGGGTTGCCGTTTCCTTCTCCAGAGCAGAAGGTATATACTCATAAACTTATACATAAAATGACATTGAAAGAACCATTTGAATGCTCCCAGATAGGGGCAGAAGACCAACAGTTTAGATGGAAATAGAAGCTGCAAGAACATAGGAGGACCTGTCTTTTCAAAGTCCCAGCTCCAGAAAAAAGTCACCCCCTGACCTTCTGACTAATCAGCTGGGTGCAGCTTCATCAGTAAATACCCTAAGGAAAGAGCAGCTGACCAGACATTTACATTGAAAATGTCAAGGAAAAAAAACCGTTTAAACTAAAATCCTGAAATTCACTCTTATCCTAGCCTATCGGGTCATATTCTTTGAATAATTTTTATTTTAAAGTGCTTAAACACAAAGGCCTCAAAAATGGCCTAGTAATACTATCACTTAAGTATATCTGTTACAAAATTATAACATTTTTAAAGTCTAACATTCAAGTTTAAAACAAATGGGTGAAATTCAGAATTAATGCTGAGATTTCACCCTTTATCAGCACTCTTACATCTTGGTACATCATGAATCAGTCATATTGTTTGATCCATAGGATTAAAGTGGGACACCCTAGATTAGAAGTATCTAGCTGAAGTGCCTCTATTCTCAAAGTTCTTACTTGTTCCCTATTTAAATTAGACCCCCCCAAAAAGTAATAAATACAGTCCTCTGAGAAAGGAATGGTCCCATATATCTTAGTTATATCGGGTTAAAATAAAAGTAAAGTAAAAATAAAAGTAAAAATGCTGGCTAAAGCTAGTATAAAGTACAGAAATTTCAAAACACAATTAAACAGGAAAGATAGATGATATTACAAGCCACTTTTAAAATATTAGTACTGATTGAAAATAATTAAACATACTCACTGAGAACTGAACAGTCTCTATTATTTTAGTCATGGATTCCTAAACTTTTTAACCAGCATGTATATGAATTTAAAACAGATAAATTAGTAATTCATATACTCAAATTCATGAAACTGGAGATCTAATTATTACTCTCTTCTTTGTGAAGAATGTCTAATCAGGATGTTTTCATCAAAGAACGAAATCTGATCAGCAGCATTTCTTAATTTTCTTACATCTCGACTCAAAGATAAAAATTATACAAAATGAGACTTGAGCTGATCCTGAGTTGAGATTTCTCTTAATAAGAATACATCTACTTTGCCATCAAGTTCACAAAATGCTGCTTGAAATACTTCCATTTATCCAACAAATATTGTAAAATTACTTAGGGCAAAGCTACAAGATAAAATTGGACCTTTTCCCACTACCTTTTAAACTAACTCTATTCCCATTATGGACTTTTTAACCTACTGGTAAACTTTATTTTTAAACCTTTAACTCATTTTTAGGTCAAATACAGAACTTTTAATTCAATAAATGTTTTCTAGGTATTCTCCATACTGACCTTTTATATGTCAACACATAGTGATTTGTCTTTTTTTTCCCTGAACACAACTTATAGAAATTCCCTGAATAACCAAAAGAAAACAATTCTGTGATATTCACTTGACAGCCAAAAAGAAAATGACTGTTGTGCTGCTATAAGTGTATAAAGATACATTATCATTCCATTCACCTCACTGGAATGTATATGGAAGACATCTGTACAGCAGATAAAGAAGTCAGTAGCCAGAGTTAAATACAGCAAGTAAATGCGTACTGTAATACGAGTAGTTATGGAGTTTTAAAGGCTCAAGAGTGAGCCACTCCCAAGAATTCAGTAAGTACAGTACATAGCTAACAACTCACAATTTACAAGTAATTTATAAAAACTCTATATAGTATTGTTAGTTTGCTAAAGAACTATGACTCTTCCAATTGTAAACTGATAAATTCCTGAATGCATTTCTTATATTGCATTTCAGTATGGTTATTAGTAGAATATTGACCTGGCTGTCCATAAAGTCCTTCTGATTCCCGCATCTCTTCATTCATTCTTGCTAAACGTAACCTAAAATTAAAGAATGTTTTAGGTAAGTTATACAATATAAATATTCATAAACTACTGAATTATATACAACTAAGACACATACTCATGTAATTTTTTCTTTTACCAGTTATTTGGCCTGAAACAAAAGGACTTTTTGTTTATTAGACGCAACAATCTGAGATACAAAGTAAACAATTCTTATCACAGAAGACAATAAAAGATTTCTAAAAAGTGAGTTGCAGTTTTAAGCAGGTTCCTTGCAGCACCACCAGCAGCTTGCTTCCTCCAGGCACACAGAATTCCTGACTTCTAGTGAACCTGTTAGACTTTAACTGCCAACCTTCGAAATTATTGCTTCTATAAAATGGAAGCAATAGCCTGTCATAAGTTCAATCTGGTTCATCCTGAGATATGGTAGTTCCAAATGTATAAATAGCATGTGTTATCTATAAATACTTGGGATATATTCTGACATACAGACGTTATAATAAATGACAACAGGCTACTAAGATTTTCGCACAGTTACCATATTGATTATATATTCTTTTTGGGTTATTTACCTGGCAGCAGGAAGACCTATAGCACTGGATTAAGAAAATTAGTGAATTTCCTCTCATTTTCTTACTAATTTCAAGCAACATCTTGAAACACAAATCTTATCTGTGGTGCCCCTCTCCTACTCTTTTGCCTGTCCTTCAGGCCACCAAATACTCATTGCCCTCCCAGACTTCCATCACCTTCTTCTAATATGCTCTCTCTGGCAACTGCAGCATCTGAAACAGGCTGTTTTTTATCTCCAAAGTACCACAATTTGCTGCCATTTCCTTTTTCAATCATTGTGTGAATTCATAATAGCAAGATAATAAGTCTCCCTTTTTGGTATTTGAACCTTTCAGAGAGGCTGCTTATTTCAATAAATTTTAAGTGAAACTGACAGCCTCAAGTAAAACAAAATGAGAAAATTTAGAGAATTTGGGAACATATTTTGGGGAAAGAAAGGCCACTACTATAAGAACTGCCTGGGAAACTACAGCCAGCGTTAATGTAATTCTGCTATATCACTCCTATCTTTTCTTTAATAACTTAGCTTTCTCCAATATTAAGTCTATAATGATTTAACAGATCTACAGTTTCCTATAATAGTCTCCATAGTATCAATAAACCCTCCAGTGAGGAAGTGAAGCTAGGTGCAGAGAAAATACATTTCTCTCTTTTGGTTTTTTGTTTTGTTTTAGTCTGGCAGGGGTCAGGGAGGGGTGATATATATGGCAAGAATTCTCAGTGGGAACTCTGGAGTTCAAGATAGTCAAGGGAGCTCCTCTTTGTAACTGAATGAAATTCAGTAGTGTAAATGGAACTGTCTTTATTTAGTTAACAGAGAACCAACAATCATGGGCTTCATTCAGAATAGAAAGAAAAAGTGATTCATACAACGTATGTTTGAGACTTCCTACATAACGGTAAAGGGTAGGTGACAACCACATTCCTAGATTTCAAGTGTAATGAACAACTCTGATCCAAGATGAAAATCAAAGACCTCAAGGTTCTTTAACAAGTCATATTAATTTGTATTCAAACATTCCAAAACAAATCTTTTTACCTCAAAATACAGTACTCTTGTGAAAAATTCTTTTTAAAAAATAATCACAAAAAGGTCCCCTAAGTATCAGTGCACAAAGGCAATGCAACTGCAAGTTACTAACATCGATGCAATTGCATTCCCTGCTTATAATCCCCTAATTCTTGAGGTAGTAGTAAAATTGCCCATTGCTAACCAATCCAACTCTCACTCCAGTACTGTACTGAGAGTTAAAGAACCCAGTTCAGAAAAGTCACTGATATTCTATTCCTACTGGCCAGGAAGTAAAACAAAAGTAGCTAAGCACACAGGTTTAGAGACAGAATTCTTGGTTTCAAATTCCAGCTCCACCATTTACTAGTTTCTACAATTATCTGTAGCTTGCCTTCCTTATAAAATGGGGCTGTAATAATAAAACCTTCCTCATAGTCTTGAGGTGGGAACCAAGTAATTTCATATATGTAACATGCTTCATACATTTAATGTGCTTAGAAAAGTAAATGGCTTCTAGTAAATAACCAAGTTTAAATTTCACACCTACACAGGAAATTCTATGTTAAAACCCTGTATAAGTAATAAAATGTATGGGAAATAATCATGTGAAAACACTTACAAGGTCACTATATCAGCATTGGCTGCTTCCACAGCTATACTCAAAGGGTCCTTCCCTTCTTCATCAGTGGCATGTTGATTGGCACCTCTTTTTAGAAATAAACATACCTGCCTGATATTGCCAATTAAAAAAAAATTAGTATTCACCTTAAAAAATAAAAAGCACTATTTAAAGATATAACATCTTCCTTAGGAAATTCTTGATTCATTCTACAAAGATTTATTTTATTAACTATTGACTCTGATAAAAATCTACCATGATCAACATTTTATAACTCTCAGGTATTTTCACATTTAATCTGGCAATACATAGTATAGTGGGATGTATAAATTATGGCCCCTACCCTCAAAGAATATTATAAAAAGGTATACACAGATACCTATAAACTTAAATAAAAAGCACTCGAGGTCATTATCGAGGAAAAGAAGGAAGCCAAGGCAATGTTAACATCATAAAATATTAACGCTAATACAATAGCAACAAATGGGAAGTAATCTTGCTGCTGTACTCCTCACAAACACTCATAACTTCAAGAAACTGACAAAAATGAAAAAATGATAAACTGAGTCCATGAAGTAAAATGGGAATAATCATGATTAAAAAGAAGATAAAAAGGATGAGTTAAATCTAAGCTTTTATAAAGAAGAGTTTTTATGATAAAGTTATTGAACTGAATCTTCTTGCTAACAGAGAGAAAGAAAACAAGCTAGGATGAAAACAGAAGACTAGTTATAAATAAACATTAAAAAAGGACAGCTTCTTGCCTGTCCAAGTAATAAAAACTGCAGATCCTGAGGTATTTTATTTAAAAAAAGTGACCTTTATTATAAATATATATATAAGGCCAAATTTTGAGTTTATTTGTACCCTCTAGTAGAAAGCCCATTGTATGGCTTTATTGTTCTGTGCATCTAAATACTGGTCCAGAAATCACAACATCAATAGCACAAAATAAGAATTAACCACTTTGTAGGAAAGCTAAAATTTACAAAGTTACAAAATTTCCCCCAAATGTGTGTCCTATGTACATAATGTATAAATACAGAAATACTGTATGTATGTATTTATATACATAAATACATACCAACACATTAAGTTGTCTTTTAAAACTGCCACAATTTCAGTGACAGTTTTAAATTCTAAGAGATCTATATAAATAATTAGTAAAGTTCAAAGTAAGTCTGTCAGGAGGCAACGCTTCTGTGTCAGGTCAACATGGCGGGCCGGCCAGCTGTTTCACCATCAATCGGGTGGCTGGAGGGTATTCGAAAATGGTATTACAACGCTGCTGGGTTCAATAAACTGGGCTTAATGTGAGATGACACAATATATGAGAACCTTTATAATGACAGAGTGTTTCGCATTAAGAGAGCACTGGACCTCAGCATGAGGCAGCAGATCCTGCCTAAAGAGCAGTGGACAAAATATGAGGAGGATAAATTCTACCTTGAACCGTTATCTGAAAGAGGTTATTCGGGAAAGAAAAGAGAGAAGAATGGGCAAAGAAATAATTCAGTAGTCTAAATCTATGGATACAGCTGTTCTCAAGTATTTTTATGAAGTTGGTTAAACCTGAAATGTACAATGTAGAACTATTTTGGCTGTAAATGTATTACTTTAAATAAATATTATAATTATTGTTGAAAAAAAAACTAAGTCTGTCAATTTTCTTATTGACAAACAACAGTATTATTGTTACTTATTGAAAAGTAACAATATTTTTTCCTGAAATTTTTTTAAATTTCAAGTTCTACCATGACAATGTAAGTCACATAAAGTATCACCTTACAAACTGCATAACAATCTTAACCAAAGAGCAAAAGATTATTTCAAATTAATTTTTTCAAATAAAATCTACTTAAATATATAAGCACAATAGTTTACCCCGTGTGCCCCAAGACGGTGGCATGGTGCAATGGTCCCCGTCCCTGCACATCTCTTTGGTTCACATTAGCACCATTCTGTAGGAGAAACTCGCATGTAACCAAAGAGCCCTTAGAAGGAAAAAAGAAGACAACAATGGGCAAAAAGTGAATGACTATATATTTCTATTAAAAACAGAGTATTTACTTTAATAGCCAAAAAGAGAAAATGCCCCCCAGCAAAAGCACAGAAATGATAAATTATATTATTTTCTTCCCAAGAACTACTTCTAACTGGGATTCTATTTGCAGTCTGCAATCTAGCAAAACCCACTGCTTTCATTACTAGAATTCCCTTCCATGAAGAAAAAAATTGAACTTACACAAAGCGATATTCAGAAATAACTAGTAGCTGCTGCTTCTATTTTCCAACCCACCTCTTAAAACAAACTATAATGTCAAGTTATGCTCAAAATGAATTATGATTTTTTATGTTCTATTACCACTGAAAACCTGAATTTACAAATTCATACCCCTAATACAGCCTGAATAAGTGGTGTTGCTTTGTTTTCCTCGGAATTAGACCAGTTCACATCTGCACCGTGAGCCAAAGCCTCAGCCATTTTAGGAAGATTTTTTTCATATGAAGCCCTATAAAGCTGGAGTCCTGGATTAAGATGTTTTGAGTCAAGAAACACAGAAGAATCTTGCCTTTCTGCCTCTGAAAAACAAACACAAATAAATAAAAATGAGCCCTTGGCAGGGAGGGAGAGAATGGGAAGTCATTGCTTCTTATTCTTTGTAAGGTTAAGAATTCTGGGGATAGACGGTGGCAATGGCAGCACAAAGTGTGAACGACTTAATGCCACTGAGCTGTGCACCTGAAAATGGTTAAGATGGTAAATGTTTATGTTATATGTAACTTACCACAGCTTTTTAAAAAATCAAACTCTTACTTGTACCACAGTATGAAATTGTGATGTAAGATTTTCACAAAGGTACCTTATTTCCTATAGACTAATCACTCCCCACAGCCTTCTTCTCTTTTAAATACATTGACTAGTACATCAGCTCTCTGTGATCTTGCCAGTGTCTGACATGTAGGTAGATTACTCTGTATTAGACTACAATTAGGTATCTGACTATAAGCCTGGACTTAGGGACTCAGAAGACGCAGTAACAACCTCGAAAGAATTTCACTACTAGACCAAACCTCACTTTATTCCTGGGATGGTCCAACACCAGCACAATTTGCAGTACAAGCAGTTCAAATAACATAAAGAATGCTTTCTATCGAGTATTCTGCAAAATCAAAGCCGCTGAAATCATAAAGGAGAGAAACAGGAGGAAAGTACAAGTTAGAAGAAAAACCTAATTGGGGGCGATGGCAGGGGTGGGCATCCCTAATTGTGGGATGGAGGGTGGATTTGCTGATCTCTTTCTCCTGACAAGACAAGACAGCCAGGGACTTTCCTCTTACAAGGAGGGTAAGAATCCACCTGCCAATGCAGGGGACAGGGGTACGATTCCTGGTCTGGGAAGATTCCACATGCAGAGAAGTACACATGCCCGTGTGCCCCAACTACTGAGCCTGTGCTCTAGAGCCCACAAATTGCAACTACTAAAGTCCAAGAGGCTAGATCTAGAGCCTGTGCTTTGCAACAAGAGAAGCCACTGCACTGAGAAGCCTGCACACCTCAATTAGACAGCAGGCCCTACTCACCGCAACTAGAAGAAAGCCCGCGCAAAGAAAGCAATGAAGACCCAGTGCAGCCAAAAATAAATATGTATAATTATATATGTAAAAAGACAGTCCCCCAAAAGATAACAGATAATAAGACATACAGTTCACATGCATTAAAAATTACCTTTAGTTATTGACAAGTTACTTTCAGCACATGTCATGAGGCTTAGAAAAATACACAGCTAGGACAGAACTTCCAAATATGAAAAGAAATAGCTGCTTTCTCATTCAGCAGTATTAACTTCCCCTTGCTAAGTGCTAAGTTGCTTCAGTCGTGTCCGACTCTGTGCGACCCCATAGACGGCAGCCCACCAGGCTCCCCCGTCCCTGGGATTCTCCAGGCAAGAACACTGGAGTGGGCTGCCATTTCCTTCTCCAGTGCATGAAAGTGAAAAGTGAAAGTGAAGTCGCTCAGTTGTGTCCGACTCTTAGCGACCCCATGGACTGCAGCCTAACAGGCTCCTCCGTCCATGGGATTTTCCAAGCAAGAGTACTGGAGTGGGGTGCCATTGCCTTCTCCAATGCATGAAAGTGAAAAGTGAAAGGGAAGTCGCTCAGTCGTGTCAGACTCTTAGCGACTCCATGGACTGCAGCCCACCAGGGTCCTCCATTCATGGGATTTTCCAGGCAAGAGTACTGCAGTGGGGTGCCATTGCCTTCTCCGAACTTCCCCTTAGTACCTTCTAAAAGATTAACCACTTCCTTTAGAAACTATTCAATCAGACGTGGCATTTCACATTTCACATGCATTTTCCAGCAAACAATATCATTTAACACTGAATTTCACCAAACTCACCAGGTTCATATAAACTATTGGCTGACACTGTGGAGGGTAAAGATTCTCTTCCATCATCAGAGCTCTGCTGGATTCCACTGTCATTACTTTTGACTGTTTTAAAGAAAAACCAGCTAGAGATTAAAGTTTTGAACCATTAAGAAAAAAGTCCCACAAACAACGAGATTTTAAAATGAACTCTGAAACATCAACATGAACTCAGCCACCACCAGAATAAACTTTTCACAATTTTAATTCTTTGGTACACTTCACTTATCAAAATATGAATCAGTCATGAAGCCTAGAAATAAACTTATTTTCAGAGTCGTAACATATCTCATTCTCATTACCCCAGAATGTGTCAGGGATAGTAAAGCATTAATTTATCGTATGACGGTAAGCAATGTGCAATTCTGAGACAATGGGTAACATCTAGAGAAATGGCCACACCACACAATGACCACCGGCACAGACTTGGAATGCTCCACAAGAGTAGTACTTACTACTACGTAGTTTTGAAGAAGTATCAAAGTAGGAGAAGAGTGAATCTAGCTCATCAGGACAGAAGAGAGACTCCCGCCTGGCCTCGTCGCTATTTACAGCAACCACTGGGGACATGCAAGTTAGCAAAGCACAAAGCAGGCCGTAAGAAGGGAAGAGGGCAGGAAAAAACGTTATTGGGAAAATTTTAGGAGGAAGAAACAGGAAGGATATTAGGTGGTTAATCAGATATTTAGGGCTTCTTGCATGATAAATCTGTAATTCCCATCTCCCCTTGGATTTTAAGCAGTTTTATTCCCTAGGATAGATACATTACAGTTGGCCCTTAAACAACACAGGTTTAAATTACATGGTCCACCTATACACAGATTTTTTTTTTCAGTACAAAATACTACAGTACCACATGATCTGGGATTGGTAGAACTCATGGATGCGGAACCAGTGATACAGAGGAACTACAGAGCAGATACGGAGGCAGCACATACGTGGAGGGCCAACTAAAAATCACGTGTGAATTTTCAACTGAGTGGAGAGTTGGTACCCCAACCCCTGAGTTTTTCAAGGGTCAACTGTATGTAGGAATGTGAATTACCAGGAGACTGTTTATATTTAACTATTTTAAAGACAAAGAAATCCAATTTTTCCTTAGGATATATAGAAGAAGATGTGCTTTCAGCATTTAAAAAATCTACAACAGCTACTAATTCAGAAATTAAGCAAGTGACTTATACAAACAACAAATAAAGTGTAATACCTGAACTCTGAGGAGATGCTCTAATTTGTTCACTTGGCCCAAGTTTAGAAATGCTCAGCCTCTTTTCTTCACAACTTTTGGAGACAATCTTTTTTTCCTGCTCAGGAGGTGATGATGACATAGAGTATTTATCCACAAATTTCCTCTCCACATATTTTGCTCTGATATACGCCTCTTTCTCCTGTCTGGTTGGTATATATAAAAACATCATGATGTTCTGTTTAATCTCTTAGCATGGCCAACAGTGAAAAGAAGTCATTACATACTGAATTTTTCAAAGAAAGTCACTAAACATAATACTAGTTAAAAAGTTTTATGTATTTCCAACATTCTGCAACATGTTTTCCTTCCAAATATTTAATGAACTATGATTTCATGTTTAAATAAATATAATCAACCAACTGAAAAGTCACAGTATTAACATAGCATTCTTAGTCTCTTAATTTCTATGCTCATTCATTTCTACACATATTCCCTGTTGCTTTTTAAAGAATGAAAACTACCAAAACATGATTAAATTTATAGAAATTAACTTCAATTCTATTTTTACTCCAATAAATAATGTCACACACTGAATTACCACTAGTCATGACCGTAAGTTTTCATAAGACAACTACTTTAACACAACACAGCATTTTTAACTTAAAGGGGACCCAAAAAAGTATCACACTTAGAATTTTTGATTTATGATACAACTACAAAACTTGTCAAGTTTCTTCTATACCTTTTCCTACTTACATCTTTCTAAAATGCCTAAGTCTTTGGCTAAAATAGGATATCTCAAGGTCTGAGATAACTCAAACCACAGTTTTGCACAAAAATAAGAATCTGATTTAAACGGTATTGGTTTAGAGAGCAATACCTTTTTAAAATTATCATAAAGATATAGTCAAATATAGGATTATGGCAAAGTTTTAATATTTAATATAAAGAAACATAAAGATTAAAAATAACATGAACAACAAAACTAATTATCCACATTGAAGGCGCTCTTTGCCACTTCATTCAATAAGTCTCCATGAACAGGACTGGAAGTAAAACTTAAAACACAGCAATTAAGTAAGTACTCTCCCTTACCAGAAGTCACCCTTTTCAACGGTAATCCTTCAATATAAAAATGCGATGTAGGAAATACGTAATTAACAATTATTTGCTAAACAAAGTCAAAAATGCAAAAATTATTCATTGTAGGTATAGAAACTTGACCCTTGGAGACATTAATGAACAGATTATCTCTTTTTAAAGGCCTGCAACTAGTAGAACTTTGTCTACTTTACTTGCTAGTAAGAGGTTTTATATTCCTTTGCAGAGCCTTAATTTTTAAGCTTCTCTCTCATCTAGAGATTATAATTTATTATCTGACTATCAAATACAATCTAATTAATAAACCCAAGAAAGAAACAGCCACATTTTAACCAAAGCAGTAATGATCTCTCTGAACCACTGTTTCAATATTACATATCAATTAAAGGGAAATAAAATAATAGCTATATTCAAGATGGGGGGACGCAGTAACATTTTAACACAACTGAAACAGTACCTTTGTCCTGGATGCGGTTTCTTTATTCCCATTTTTTCCAAATTAGCTTCATAAACTCTATTTATAACATCATTCCCCAACTCACACATAAGCTGTTTGGCAGAGAGACAGAAAATAAGCTATAATTTCCTAAAATATACTATATTAATCCTTAAGCAAATACTTAATTCTTTGCAAGTTCTGAAAATGCATATATCACAATGATGCTGAAAGTTAAACAAAATGAAATGAGGACTGAGAGCATTATCAGCATTTTTCCATTTTTCACCAGAATACCTCCCTTAGATTACTACTCTTTAAGACAGGGTTTCTCCTCATACATCTTCTGCCAGACTTCTATCCCTCCACTGTGGTTAGCACAAGGCTATATACCCACAACATTAGCTAAGTTAACCAAAAAAAAGAAGCCTAAGTCCAGATAGGTTAAGCTTTAAACAACTCAGAACTGAAGTAAACTATTTTCTCCTTGGGCTTCCCTGGTGGCTCAGACAGTTAAAAATCTGCCTGAAATGCAGGCGACCCGGGTTCAATTCCTGGGTAGGGAAGATCTCCTGGAGAAGGAAATGGCAACCCACTCCAGGACTCTTGCCTAGAGAATACCATGGAGAGAGGAGCCTGGCAGGCTACAGCCCATGGGGTTGCAAAGATTTGGACATAAATGAATGACTAACACACACACATTTTCTCCTTAGATTTTATTTACATTTCTAAATATTGCTTTAGTATTTTTTTAAAAGTATCAGACAGCTGTGTTTCAACCAAAATTTCTAAAATGAATCCACTGAGTTCATATCTACCCACAGTTGACGCAGAAGTTAGATTTCTAGCTCCCACCTCCCCCTTACTCCTTCTTTAATTTCATATCAATTTATACAATCTATACAAATAGGGCTCTATCATATGAGCCAACTTATCACTTCCATTTAGAGGTTTACACAGTAATTCCACAAAGAAAACTTTTTTACTTTACATAATTGAAAGGATTATGTGTTTATCTATGGATTGAAATAAAAACACAAATGCATTAAGAAACACAATTTTCAGACAAATAAATGTAGAATACACTACATCCTTTAAGCTACCATTTTTAACAATAGGTAAACTAAACAGTGGGAATTAAAATGGCTACATTATTAATCAGTATAAATTTTGAAAGTCTTGGGCTTCCTGGTAGTTCAGATGGTAAAGAATCCGCCTGCAGTGTAGGAGGCCCCATTTCGATTCCTGGGTTGGGAATATCTGGAGAAGGGATAGGCTACCCATTTCAGTATTCTTAGGCTTCCCTGGTGGCTCAGCTGATAAAGAATCTGCCTGCAATGCGAGAGACGTGGGTTCAATCCTGGGTCGGGTAGATCCCCTGGAAAAGGGTAAAGCTACCCACTCTAGTATTCTGGCCTGGAGAATTCCATGGACTGTATAGTCCATGGGGTCGCAAAGAGCTGGACATGACGGGGCAACTTTTACTTTCACTTATCAAAAACCCAGTGATGATCTAAAATTATTTATGGCACTTTCATAGGTATGAATCCTTACACAGGGAAAAAGGATGTCTTAATTTGATGACTACTACCCCTGACATATGTAAATTTTCAAATGTGCCTATGCTAAAATAATGCCATAATAACATGATATACCAACCTGTTATGCAGCTCACTCTGACAATATCTCATATTCTTAATAAAAAATTATATAATTACAAAATATTAAAATTAAGGCACAGAATCTAATTTTTGAGAAAACATAAAAATGCAAGGGTGCTAGTCTCCTTAAAAAAGTGAACTGACATACAATTAGGAGTGCTACTTAAGCTTAGCAACTTAAAAAAAACAGTAAGAAAACACCAGATTTGCCAAAATAACATCAGATATATTCCAATACAATTTAATTCACTGTTGGCATTGAGAAACTCATACATTTGCAAATCCAGATTCTAAAATATTGACTTTTGGGGATTCCCTGGTGGTCCAGTGGTTAGGACTCTGCCCTTCCACTGCAGAGGGCACAGGTTTGATTGCTCATTGGGGAACTAAGATCCTGCATAGCCAAGTGGCAAAAGAATAAATAAATTTAAAAAATCTTGACTTTTATGTGAAAACATAAAATATTTTAAAGCAAATATTTATTTTACCTTTAAAAGTTCAGGCTCCCAGGTATCCAAAGTTAAAGATCGTACTTTTGAGAAATGAACTCCAAGACTCCTAAGTCAGAAAAAGAAAAGACTGCATCAATATATAAAACTTTCAAATCTCTATTTGCACATTATGCAAGTGATTTTTCTATCTTAATGTGACACAGTCTCTAATATAGCCCTCAACACATATATACATATGGATAGATCTTCTGGTTAATGGTGAATCAAAGTCCTCGAAATCACTTCACAAACCAGAATTTTATCCACTTCATAAAAGGTACAAAGACACAAACTGGCAGCAAAATTAGGCAGGAGGGAAAGTCCTCTAACCCCTGGGAAAGAAACATGTACGTGTGTTTAACCAAAAGAAGCCTCTCACCCCAGGCGGGCCTACTCACCGATGAATCCCAGAACACTCAATACACAGGGTGATGCCCAGGTTGATGCTGGCCCACCGTGGGTCTGCCAGACCACAGTCACAACAGCTGGCATTCCCAGGTATACACTGGACTCGCTGCAATGCACTTTCTCCTTTTAATAGCTTATCTTTTGACTCATTTCCAGAATCCAGGCTCCCTGTGGATGGAGACGATTTCTTATCCAGCTTCTAAAAGAATTAAGATTTAAAAAAACAAAAAAGGATTGTAATACTACATTGCACACTACATGCTCCAAACAAAAGCTGCCAATCAACAATCTGAAGGCCTATTATGGGCCTAAGAAGGACACTGTTCTAAACACTGGGGGTTCAAGAATGAAAACATACAGGATCTGCCATCAATTGGCCTTTAGTCTTATACAGAAAAACACATTAATAAAAAATAACTTGACACAATGATTGTATGTACAAGATAAAAGGCAAAGAGAAAGAGGAACAGGAATTTAGCATGCAGGATGAGAGACAGAGAGAGTATGCATGAGACTATTAAGACTCAAGAAGAAAATAAATACTATTTTATACCAAGTTTTTCCAAGGTATTCAATGAACTGCAAGCAAGTTGTTTCAATTACTGCAGTGAATTACTGAAAATGGTATGGCCTTTTACTAAAGAACAGATCAACTGCATAATTATAAGTACAGAGTGAACCAACGATATAACGCACAATGTCTAAAAGCTCATGAGAAACCAGGAGAAAAGCAAAAGGTGGCAGATAAGCAAAAAACTAACTTTTTAAGTGCCCAGCAAAGACTATACCAATAATGACCAAGTACAAAAACAGAGTTTGAGGATCCTATGCAAATAAATATATGGCCTAAAAAGTCTTTTGGTTTAAAAACATTTCAACTTTAATAAGCCAGTATTTTAGAACAGAATTCACACAAATATAATCTTGCCCTTCTTGAAAACTCGATACTGGATGCTTGGGGCTGGTGCTCTGGGACGACCCAGAGGGATGGTATGGGGAGGGAGGAGGGAGGAGGGTTCAGGATGGGGAACACATGTATACCTGTGGTGGATTCATTTTGATATATGGCAAAACCAATACAATATTGTAAAGTTAAAAAAAAAAATAGCCATTAAGTGTGGCTAGGCAAAGAAAGTGTGGGGATATGGAATTACAGAGAGGACTGAGCTGGGTGAGGAGCATACCCTCAGATGAGAGTGACCCCATGCAGGTTGCTGGTTCTCAAGCAGGGGAAGAAGGATTTCTGCGTAGGGAGACAGTCCAACAAAGGAAACGAGAGCCTGAAGACAGAGAGGAACCACCAAGTGGTAGCACCACCTGGTGTGAGGTGTTAGTCTGGCAGGTGGGAAATGGCAGCAGAGCAAGCATACTGGTCACAGCAGGGGGACTGAGCATATGAGCAAAGCTGCTAACAATAAAGGAAGTCAGATTTCTTACTTCAGAGAAAGGAGTTATTTATATGAAAAGGGAGAAAGTTAGAACAAACCCTGTTGTATTACATTAGGACTGGAGATGACAATAGGTGCCCTAATGGTTTTAATATAAATAGATTTATAAAGCGGTAAAGATGTAAAATAATATATACACATGTATATTCCTTTATTTTGCTTTCTAAAAACTGTTCTCTACCCAAAAGAACTAGTGTACTTTGAAGAAATTGCTGATTTCAAGGCTGGTGCAGAGAAAGTACAAAAAGATGAACTCAGGACATCTCATCATGCTAGAAGGTAGGGAAGAACTTCAAGATTGTTGGGGAAATGTCAAAAGGATACAGAATCCAGGGCTGCACTAGAGAAACGAGTCAATCTGAGCAACAAAACAAATAATGATAGTAATGAATCATAATACATTGATTAAAACAGGGTTGTATCCTCATATAATTAAATTTAAAAATTAAAGTTTGAATAGGAAAGAATATTTACATAGTCTCAAAGTACATACACCCAATACATACAAAATACTATTACAAAGACAGTATTTTCAGTAGAGATGTCTAGCATGCACTACCTTAATCAAGTGATCAAAGTTAACATCACCAAAAATGGGACAAATCAAAATCTCAGGCCACCTGAAAAGATGCAGTGAGAAGAACACAGCATAATTTATATAATACTCCTACCAACAACGCACAACTTTGTAAGTAAACATTTCAACAATGGGGGATATTCTATAAAAGTTGCAATCTTCGATACAATCAAGGTCAAGAAGGTCAAAGTAAAATTGAGGGACTATTACCAAAACTGAAGGAAACTGAAGAATCATGACAACTAAAAGAAACCTGTGCTTCTAGACTAGATCTTTTTGCTGTAAAGAACACTACTGGGACAACTATTAAAACTTGACATTTGAGAATTAAATGGTAGTACTGTACCAATGCTCATTTCTTGATTATGATTATACAGGAGAAATGTCCTAGTTGTGAGAAGAACTCACTAAACTAATAATGGGTGGTGTACCATATGTTAGCTGCTTACTCTGAAATAGTTCAGGGGAAAAATAATTTGCACTACTTGGAACCTCTCTGTAAGTTACAGATTACTTTAAATTTTAAAAAAAGAAATAAAACCTATGTTACTAAAACATATTTGATAATGTGAATTAGCTTGTAAGCAATTACACAGAAAAAGGATGTCAATGCACAAATCACGCTGGTTCACTCTCAGTATTCCTCTAATGCTTTTGCACCAAATTAGAGAAGCTGAAAGCAAAGTACGGTAACACAGAACCTGGGCTGGACACCTCAAGGAATACAGGACTGCAAATGACACCCACCCTTCACTCTCCTTGGCTCATTTTGGCCACGTGCTATGACTTGAAAGTGTTTACTACACCATTCTCTCTGATATTTATGCGTTCTGCACATGTCACCAAAGCCTCAGCCCTTCTGTACCCTTCCTTTAAGCTATCTTCACCAATTTTTAAAGGTAAGCCCTACCTGTCCTCTATACTATAGTGTTTATTTATTAGGAATTCAACTGTGCTAATATTTTTATTGAGATTTTAAAGTTCCTAAAATTATTCAAGTTACAAACTTAGGTAGATTTTAGGTTGGCCCTATCTCTATTTTTCCTGTAATCCCTACTATTCCTGGTGTACAATTCTGCTAACACAGGCATTTCAGCAATCCACCAGCTTCCTCATCAATATGATCTGGATACACATCTAAATTTGTTCCTTCTCACAACTCCGCTAAAAACTAGAGAAATTTTTCAAGGCATCACATGAGTCCTTATTGGACAAAGGTGTGATAATTTGAATGTGAAAAAAGAGTAATTACCACAATTAATTGGGACCCATTATGTTTTTAAAAATCCGGGAGTTTATAATGATATCCCCCATAACATTTATCTGTCCCCACTTCAGGTAGCTAATAAATCAACCAAATGTGGTAATTAAAAGCAAAAATTTAAGCATCTCTTATTAAACTAACTAAATAGCTCCACTGATAAAGAAAACCTGTATTTCACATAAGAATGCAAGTTAATAAATGGATATGGGAAAAGAATTAGAAAATCATCATTTCGCAATTCCCAATACAATTACAAACTCAGCTACAAAACTAGTCAATGAATGGTTGATGGGGACGAGACTTTATAGGGTTAAAGTAAGACAAAGTAGATTTGTTATACAAAGCAATGAAGTATTAATAGACTGGGAACAAGAAAGGAAATGCACCACGACAATGAAGGGATCACACTGGCCTCTCCCTAATCCACCATGTCTGCTTTATCTTCACGAAGAAGATTTTAGCATTAGCAATGGTTGGGTAACAATACTGTATTTCTCTCATTGTAACACGAAGTATACACATCACCTATGTTGCAGTCTATGACAAGGAATTCTGGAACAGAAAGTCTAACCTTTTCAGCAAGTCATTGTCATGGAAAAAAAAAAAGGAACTATTCTAGATTGAAAGACAAGGAACATTGGACTAGATGCTATGCCCAGTCACAAAAAAGATCCTACTTTGTAAAACAGGTTGTAAAAGACATTTTTAGGATAACTGGAGACATCTGAAGTGAGTTACAGACGATATTCAGAAATTACTATTTAGTGTGGAATGACATGATACCTGTAATCTACTTTAAAAACTTTCCCATTTTATTGTTTTCCTCTATTTCTTTGCATTGATCACTGAGGAAGGCTTTCTTATCTCTCCTTGCTGTTCTTTGGAACTCTGCATTCAAGTGGGTATATCTTTCCTTTTCTCCTCTGCTTTTCACTTCTCTTCTTTTCACAGCTATTTGTAAGGCCTCCTCAGACAGCCATTTCACTTTTTTGAATTTCTTTTCCTTGGGGATGGTCTTGATTCCTGTCTCCTGTACAATGCCACGAACCTCCGTCCATAGTTCATCAGACACTCTGTCTATCAGATCTGTATAGTCATAAGGGATTTGATTTAGGTCATACCTGAATGGTCTAGTGGTTTTCCCTACTTTCTTCAATTTCAGTCTGAATTTGGCAATAAGGAGTTCATGGTCTGAGCCACAGTCAGCTCCCAGTCTTATTTTTGCTGACTATATAGAGCTTCTCCATCTTTGGCTGCAAAGAATATAATCAATCTGATTTCGGTGTTGACCATCTGGTGATGTCCATGTGTAGAGTCTTCTCTTGTTTTGTTAGAAGATGGTGTTTGCTATGACCAGTGCATTCTCTTGGCAAAACTCTATTAGGCTTTGCCTGCTTCATTCTGTACTCCAAGGCCAAATTTGCCTGTTACTCGTTTCTTGAATTCCTACTTTCGCATTCCAGTTCCCTATAAAGAAAAGGATATCTTTTGGGGGTGTTAGTTCTAGAAGGTCTTGTAGGCCTTCAGAGAACTGTTCAGCTTCTTCAGCATTACTGGTTGGGGCATAGACTTGGATTACAGTGATACTGAATGGTTTGCCTTGGAAACGAACAGAGATCATTCTGTCATTTTTGAGACTGCATCCAAGTACTGCATTTCAGACTCTTTTGTTGACTATGATGGCTACTCCATTTCTTCTAAGGGATTCCTGCCCGCAGTAGTAGATATAATGGTCATCTGAGTTAAATTCACCCATTCTAGTCCATTTTAGTTCTCTGATTCCTAGAATGTTGACGTTCACTCTTGCCATCTCCTGTTTGACCACTTCTAATTTGCCTGGATTCATGGACCTAACATTCTAGGTTCCTATGCAATATTGCTCTTTACAGCATCTGACCTTGCTTCTATCACCAGTCCTATCCACAACTGGGTGTTGTTTTAGCTTTGGCTCCATCCCTTCATTCTTTCTGGAGTTATTTCTCCATGGATCTCCAGTAGCATATTGGAGTGGCACCAGTGGCACCTACTGACCTGGGGAGTTCATCTTTCAGTGTCCTATCTTTTTGCCTTTTCATACTGTTCATGGGGTTCTCAAGGCAAGAATACTGAAGTGGTTTGCCATTCCCTTCTCCAGTGGACCATGTTCTGTCAGCCTTCCTCAGCGGTCAATGCAAAGAAATAGAGGAAAATAACAGAATGGGAAAGACTAGAGATCTCTTCAAGAAAATTAAAGATACCAAAGGAACATTTCATGCAAAGATGGGCTCAATAAAGGACAGAAACGGTAGGGACCTAAAGGAAGCAGAAGATATTAAGAAGAGGTGGCAAGAACACACAAAAGAACTGTACAAAAAAGAACTTCACGACCCAGATAATCATGATAGTGTGATCACTCACCTAGAGCCAGACATCCTGGAATGTGAAGTCAAGTGATGCTTAGGAAGCATCACTACGAACAAAGCTAGCAGAGGTGATGGAATTCCAGTGGAGCTATTTCAAATCCTGAAAGATGATGCTGTGAAAGTGCTGCACTCTATATGCCAGCAAATCTGGAAAACTCAGCAGTGGCCACAAGACTGGAAAAGGTCAGTTTTCATTCCAATCCCAAAGAAAGGCAATGCCAAAGAATGTTAAAACTACTGCACAATTGCACTCATCTCACACACTATAAAGTAATGCTTAAAATTCTCCAAGCCAGGCTTCAGCAATACGTGAACCAGAAGTTCAAGCTGGTTTTAGAAAAGGCAGAAGAACCACCAGAGATCAAATTGCCAACATCTGCTGTATCATCAAAAAATCAAGAGAGTTCCAGAAAAACATCTATTTCTGCTTTTATTGACTATGGCCAAAGCCTTCAACTCTGTGGATCACCATAAACTGTGGAAAATTCTTCAAGAGATGGGAAGACCAGACCACCTGACCTGCCTCTTGAGAAACCTATATGCAGGTCAGGAAGCAACAGATAGAACTAGACATGGAACAACAGACTGGTTCCAAATAGGAAAAGAAGTACGTCAAGGCTGTATATTGTCACCCTGCTAATTTAACTTATATGCAGAGTACATCATGAGAAACGCTGGGCTGGATAAAGCACAAGCTGGAATCAAGATTGCCGGGAGAAATATCAATAACCTCAAATATGCAGATGACACCACCCTTATGGCAGGAAGTGAAGAGGAACTAAAAACCCTCTTGATGAAAGTGAAAGTGGAGAGTGAAAAAGTTGGCTTAAAGCTCAACATTCAGAAAACTAAGATCATGGCATCTGGTCCAATCACTTCATGGCAAATAGATGAGGAAACAGGGGAAACAGTGGCAGACCTTACTTCTGGGGGCTCCAAAATCACTGCAGATGGTGACTGCAGCCATGAAATTAAAAGACGCTTACTCCTTGGAAGGAAAGTTATGACCAACCCAGACAGCATATTGGAGAAGGCAATGGCAACCCACTCCAGTACTCTTGCCTGGAAAATCCCATGGACGGAGGAGCCTGGTGGGCTGCAGTCCATGGGGTCGCTAGGAGTCAGACACGACTGAGCGACTTCACTTTCACTTTCATGCATTGGAGAAGGAAATGGCAACCCACTCCAGTGTTCTTGCCTGGAGAATCCCAGGGACGGGGGAGCATGGTGGGCTGCCATCTCTGGGGTTGCACAGAGTCGGACACAACTGAAGCGACTTAGCAGCAGCAGACAGCATATTAAAAAGCAGAGACATTGCTTTGCCAACAAAGATCCGTCTAGTCAAGGCTATGGTTTTTCCAGTGGTCATGTATGGATGTGAGAGTTGGACCATTAGGAAAGCTGAGCACCGAAGAATTGATGCTTTTGAACTGTGGTGTTGGAGAAGACTCTTGAGAGTCCCTTGGACTGCAAGGAGATCCAACCAGTCCATCCTAAAGGAGATCAGTCCTAGGTGTTCATTGGAAGGACTGATGTTGAAGCTGAAACTCCAGTACTTTGGCACCTGATGCAAAGAGCTGACTCTTTTGGAAAGACCCTGTTGCTGGGAAAGATTGAGGGCAGGAGGAGAAGGGGATGACAGAGGATAAGATGGTTGGATGGCATCACCGACTCAATGGACTTGGGTTTGGGTGGACTCCGGGAGTTGGTGATGAACAGGGAGGCCTGGCGTGCTGCTATTCATGGGGTCGCAAAGAGTCAGACATGACTAAGTGACTGAACTGAAATGAACTTAAGAAACTCATGGTTTTTTAATTTAAAAAAACAAAAAACATTTATCCATAAGAATATGGATAACAGAAAAGAAAATAAGGGCAACAAAATTCGGGGAGCTGCAAAGTGGCTGGATGAATTGTAACAGAGTAGACCAAGGCAAAATCTAAGGAAATTTTAAGAAAAATCTAAGAGTTCATCAATTTACATCACATAAAAGACAAAAGGCTCAAGGATTTGTACCAGTTAATCTTGGAAGTGGGGATGAAAATAGGAGAAATTATTAAGAAAAAGTTAGATCAGGGGTCCCCTCCCCAATGCTGCCATTAGTGAACTGTTCTCTACAAAGACATACAAATGACAAGAGGTTCATTCACTGAGAAAGAAAACAGAAAGTTACTAGATGGCATTTACCTAAAAGGAGGTAAGCACAGGATTAAATGAACGTATATATAACTGAATGCTGGGTTCCCCAGGAATTAACTCCCAGCCAGTCCTTTACCTCTACACAGGAGAACAGTGAGTCTTCTCTGGGGAATCTTAGCTGAAAAGATTCCAAAGATCCTAACTCGAATTGTTCCTCAACAAATGGTCCACACTTTAGTGAACCTCACCGTCAACAAAGTCCTATGTTCTTACAGCAAATGCAACCAGGCACAGATAACAAGATAGCCAAGGAAAGCCCCTAATAAAATGGTTCTCAACACTGCTTGAACAGAGAAATCACTTATTAGTAGAAAGCTTTTAAAAATATTGATGCCTGGGCCCCAACTCCAATCAACTGTTCTGGGGTGGTACCTAAGCACTGGGATTTTTTAAAACTTCCTGTATTATTATACTGTGCAGTCACAATTAAGAAACACAAATCTAATACTGCATGCATGAAAAAAGAACAGGTTTATGTATATAAACATTCAGTAAACAAAAAGAAACTCTTCAAAATTAAATATGCACTAGCACAACTGGAATATTCAATAGAAGGTTTGGAAGACTAACTGGTAAAATCTCCCAGATTGCAGAGCCAAAAAAAAAAAAAAAACACACATACACACAAAAAAGAAATCATAAGACCAGTCCAAAAATTTCAGAAAAAGAAAACAAAGAAATTGGAGAGGAGGAATATTAAAGATTGGTGACAAGAAAGACTCCAACAGCAACTCTGGAAACAAGAAAACACTGCCATTAAAATTCTTAAGAATAATCACTACCAACCTAAAAATTCCACACTTAACCAAACTAAAAATGTGAGGATAGAATAAAGACATTTTTCATTTCTTAGGACTCACTCATGGCCTTGCTCAAAAGAGTCTGTAAACTTACTGGGTAGCTAACACCAGACTACAACGCCAGACTCTATATTCAGCTTATCTTCTCCAGGGAGATTTCAACTAAAAAATATGAGCTTTCCTTTTTTTTTGCTTTTCACCCAGTTTTAGTGTTTACCTTTCACATTCACTGTTTTATTAGATTAATAAAATATTTGAGGAAAAATAGTTGCATCAGAATACCTGAGACACATATTCAAATACTGGATTAAACATACACTGAAATATTGGAATTAAAAGAAAAGTCAAGAGAAATAAACAAGAAACTAAATGTATAATTTAAAAATCAAACCCATTTCAATACAAAAAAATCATCCTCCATAAAAAAAGAATGTTATAATCATGCAATGTTGCAATTAAAATTAAAAACTTTGGCAAAATATCACTTTGTATTGCAGTACTGTTTACTAACCTCTGATTCATCACCCTTCTCTCTGTAAGCAGTAGCAATACTGGTCTGAACAGCCTTAATCCATGCCTGGCGCAGCTTTTCAGAATCCGCCTGAAGCATACAACTTCTAAAAGGAAATAACATTGTTTTCTCAGACACTAAATTAACCCAAAAAATAAGGTTTATTTTTTATTAACTTTGCTATATAATAATTTTCTAATAAAAAATACTGTGTTGAAAGGTTTTATTTCACTAAATTTAGGTTGTATGTTCATAAAGAAATCAAGAAGTCAATGAAATAAATTATCTACTGAAAACAAATCACCTATTCTGTGTATTAAAAAAACAAACTTTAAATTTGCCACATAAAATAACATTAATATTTTTCATTGGGTAGACATATGAAATAATAAGTTATCAAAGAAATTTACCTGATATATGACTTCAGCTCATTACCATGACAGTTAAAATGTTTCCATATAGCCATAGTAATCATCAGAATTTAAGGACTATGCTACTGCGTAAAAGTTACATAAATATCTGACTTGTTGTAACCATTAATATGTGTGTAATCATTCATAATTCAAATTTAATTTGAGAACACTTTTTTCCCCTTTAGCTCTTACAGTCACAACTGTAACAAATCTTTCTGTATTCTGGAAAGTTCTTTAAGACAAGCTGTAGAAACACAAAAACAACTCTCAAATTCTTTGGAACTGCTCACTTTGTTGGAGAGACCACCTCAAAGCAGAATCGCCGTTCTATGTCCTCACAGTGTTTCACTGTGCAGAGCCTGAGGTCCTCCACCACCACAGTGGGGTTATCCTACAACAAGGAAACAAACTCCCATATTTATCAACCTAGGCTTTAAATGTCACTACCTATGAAAACATACTAAAAACAGTACTTGAAATAAATGGTCTAATTTTAAAGGTTTATATTTATCTTATTTTAGATCAGAAATAGGAGTTATCAATATAGATATAACTAATTCCGTATAAAGGTAATTATGTCCTGTTAATTTTATCTGCCTCATAAAATTGCTATATAAGAATTCAATGAAATAGTTCATATAAACTTAGTCCAACACTTCATAGTTAATTAGCAGGTGCTCAATAAATGTTAGCTTCCTGTTAATTTTCTTCCATTTTCTTTCAAATCGATTTTTCTCCTGATCCCCTCACATATAATAAAAGCCACTCTCCTCCAAAAAAGAAGCCTTTCATGAGTCTAGTTTTAATAACTGAAAGAAAAATAAAAAGCTTATACATGCTTCTTAAAATATCTAAGAAAATGAGAATTTTTAAAATCATTTTTTAGTACTTAATAAAAATAAAAACTCAAAACCAAGCTTATCTGGGTAGAAAAAAACATAAACTGAATAGTTAAAGAATTTGTATGGAATAAACCTGCTACCATAGAACCTAGCAAGTAAAATCTCACATTGTGTCATCTCAAGAGCAAAGTAGGTGGGTATTTGAAATTTACAGCTGAACATATTATTCATAAAGGTTAATTAGGTAAAAATCAAATCATTAACTAATAGTTCTTTTCTCTAATTATCTTTAACATTATCAAATCACATATAATCTCATCATACCTTTCCGTTAAATGAAAATACCTCACTCAAAATCAGGCTCAAGAAAACAAAAACATAAAAATAATATTAACAAATTTAGAAGTTTCTATTTAAATTAATTCAAGCTTATATTTTAATGTAATTGTTAACCCTTCTCTATTATCACTTTTGGCCCTAAAGTGATATTTCTTAAACACAACCTTGCCTTTAGCACCAAAACAGTATTAGGGAATTCCTGTCTCACAAATGGACAAAGAAGCATGTGAAGAAATAAAAGTAGTAATCCTGAAATACAGAACAATCCATCTCAAAGATAGGAATTAAGAATTCAGGGAACAATACTGATACTTTCCACTCCTGAGTCCTTTTATACATATCCAAACATAAAACAAATGATAATTTTGCACACATACATATTTATGAACTTGCTATACCAATAAAAACTGAAGTGGAGGATTCAATGGTTTTTCACTTAATTACTTAATAAAACACCTACCTTAAACTTTTTCTGGTAAACCAACTGATTATTCTGTATTGAAAACCAGCGTCTAAATAAATATAAAACAGATTACATTTTCACAAACATAATTTATTTCAGTTGTTGTCAGAAACAAAATATTTGAGAAAGTACTAGAAAATCAGTTTATAGTAATTAAGTTTTTAGAAGAGCATTGTTTTATTTTGCTTTATATAAACTGATGTCAATGAGATAATTACTGAAACTAAAATTTTCAGGCAATTTTAAAACCACAGAATAAGAAAATAAAACTACCATATTTTTTATTCATTTTTATGTCAGAAATTTATACCCTAACAAAAGTTGTTATACTTTGTGCCATTACCAATAATAATTTTTTAAAAATTAAAAATTTAGCTTTGTGAGCATCCCCAAAAATAACTAAAGCTTTCCCCCAAAATAATTTGCTTGTTATAAAGTAGAAATAAATTTATATTATAAATAAGACTATTTATTTGTATACAATAAAAGACTGAAACAAATGGTGCTTTGTTTTCAACCTTTCTGCACCCCATTCAACAAGCATTTGATCTGTAAAGCAAACATCCTTTTAGAAATGATATCAAATAGGAGATTGTCGCCAATTCACTTGGCCTTACTTTCATATAAAATACTTCTTAGCAGAAAAGTCAAAGTTATTACTAAAAATGAGTCACCCAATTATTTATATTGTTCTGCTCATTACTGTAAATTAATTGGCATTTTACTTGCAATCTTCTTTAGAAGAAAAAACTAACCTGTGTATGGCATATTTACTAATTCTAATTTATTAAAACAATAAAAGACCTGAAGACTCAAAAAAAAAAAAAAAAAATCACAGCCAAAAGCCATTCATAAAAGGAAGCAAAAATTCTCATCAAGCATGAAAGGTAAAACAATATTTGAGTCATTATTTTAAAATTAGTTACATGTGAGATGATTTCTATTGTAAACATTAGTTATTAATCTATTAGCAGATAGAGATTCTACCTTTTCATTGATACTAATACAAAGCACTAAAAATTGTATTTAGACATGTTTAGAACTTCTATTTCAAAAAATTTAAGTTAATTCTCCAAGGCTGAGAAAATGATTAGATGCTTTTCTATTTTTAAGCTAGACAGATTGTTAGGTTTTCTTGCTATTTAAAAAGGCATTCACCTTTACCATTAAAATACAGATCTGTTAAACAAGCATCTAGGTAAAAACCAAGTAGGTTGCCTCTAAACGCAAATCATCAAGAGATGGGCTAGAAAAGGAAGAACTTCTGGGTCTCTTTGTTCTGGGACACATGGTTGGTTAGAAATGTTAAAGGAAATACCTCCAAACAAACAAAATGGTGCAGCCCTGCCACATGGGATGACATGCAATGGAAACAATCTCTGATATTGATTAAAGTATTAATTAAAAAATCATTTGAAATAAACTATATTAATAAAAATTCTTACGTTTTATATATAGTAATACTATATAATTTGATGAAAAACTACGAAGAATTTCACTGAACAATGGAAAAACATCCAGGTAAACTTTTCATGCTTCTGAGGTCATCAGAAAGTAAATTTCTTTTGACCTGCTGAATCTTAGAATAATAGCCTCTAAACATAAAAACAAAATACTAGATAAAAACTTATGGTTTTTATGTTAGATTCTGTTTGATTATTAACTTTATAGATCATTTATATTTCTGAAACTTAGTTCCCCTGCCATTTATCTGCTTATGAGGAACTTTCTCACATCACCAATTTTTGTTTATATTATAAATTCAAGACACTTTGAATTCATCTTAATTTGATATTTCCTAAGTGAAAAAAATCACAACTATCCCGGGTAGAAAAAAATTTTAATTGCCAAACTCAGTATGTCTTATGGTACTATCTCCCCTCCTCTACCATTAAAAAAAAAAAGCTAACTATACTCATTTATATTGATCAAGACTTTAATCAGGTGAGCAAAATAAAATATAATCTTTGCTCCTATAGAATAACTCTAGTTATTATTAAGACCTCCAATAAAGGGAAAAATATTCACAATCTACAGGATATGGAAAAATATTTAATATTTCAAGCTCACGCCACTTGCAATTTGAAGATACTTTAAAAGGTAATTAAATAATAAAAAAGACATATGTTGGAAAGCATTATGCTGACAACTATACTATATTCTACAAGATTCATAAACTGACCAAAAAGCCAAAATATAAGTATTCAAAAGCGAAATTTTTTTGGTTTTAAGAAAACTAAGACACCAATTTATATCTATCTCAAATTGAGACAACTCAATAAAAATTTTAGACCAAAATTATACATTCATAAACAAATATTAGTTTTTAAATATCAATGAGAGCTTCTATATGACAAAATTGGGGAGGGAATACATCAAAAAATAAATCAAGTATCTTTTATAATTTTTGAACACTAGTCCCAGGACTTACTTAAAATCAAGAACATGGGTAAAAGCAAAACTTTTAAATCTTTATCACTCTTTATCTTTAAAAGTAGAAGCTTTATCACTAAAATCATACAAATGATAGGTTCATGTGCAGATTCATATAGGTGCCAAATAGTGAACATTTAATAACATTGAAAGCTTGAATATATATATGTTCCTTTATTTAAAATTCAATTTAATTTTCACAAGGAAAAAGACCAAAGTGGTAAAACAAACAAAAAAGCTAGGAATTGGCAATGTTTCCTTTAAACATAATTAATAAGGTGATTACCAAAGAGACTAATACCTAATTACCATTTCAAAAATTTAAAAAGCATTTACTAGCTCATTTCCCCTAAAATATACATACCTACGTGTGTGTGTGTACACATACACACATATATACATACTCGTAGTACTTGTATTACTGAAGTTATGTCTTCTTTGGACAACTATTTACACATCAAATGTTCCTTTCCAGATTAAAACAAATTGAGGATGTAAGCAATGAAAAGGTATAATTCTGTTCCTCAAATAAGATATTTACATTTTCTTCTCAGTTTAAAACATAAAGAGACTTTATATCCATTGCAAGTAATCCAACTGAAATGCAGGTTAATTACGAGCTTTCTCGTGCCAAAGAGGAAGTTGGAGTAAGGCAGGGGTGAGGGGAAGGAAGCCATTTGGTACCTGATATGATCGGGCTTTTTCCTGTCATGTGAAAAAATGGGGCAGGATTAAAACATAAGGGAAAGGTGGTAAAAGAATGAAAACGCAAATGTGCAAAATAAGCAAAGGACTAGCATGATATGAAAATAAAGCAAGAATTAAAGGAACCAGCTTAAGCTCATAACCTAACAAAAGAATCAAAAATATCTGTTGCATTTTGCTGATACTTTATATATATATAAATATGCATTTATACAACTAATTCCAACTCTTAGGAATCTGAAAGGCTAATATTTTACAAATATTCAAAATATTCTTCAAAGCATTATGGCAGAGAAAATTCTGTACAGTCTATAATTCTTGAGAATAGTCGCACACTCTACTATTATTGGGAGTTATCTACCTCTATGGTTTTAGCTCTAAAATACAAATAATACCTTTCTTCATCTTAAAAAATTAAAGGAAACAATCACTACAGCTATGTCTACATAAACCTGAAACAAATGAGAACATTTCAACATGAAAAGCTCCTCCCACCGGCTCACCCTCTTTTCATCAAATGACAGTAGACACTCTAAGGCCACACGTAAGTAGAGTTTATCTTTAATCTAAGTATACACTTCTTACTTGTATCTGTACTAGAAACAGAATACTTTGCTTTAAGATACTGTATAATGAATGCACTTTATGCTTTTAGCTACATTTTCCAGTTTAACAAAGACTGAGCATAGTGTTAATTATTCCACTTCCTTATTAGTTTTAACAGTTCAGTACTAAATACTGCTAATATTTAATTATTTTTATTGTTCCTTCATACTTTCTAAATTTATCATGAAAAGCAAAAGAGAAATATAGGTATTAATAATCCATCTAGCTCTGACTTGAGCTTGAAATGAAGTTGCGACACTGAGAAGATGGCCTGGAAAGACTATTTTATAGATATAACATCTTCAAAAAATATATATTACAGACATTAAAAAATCTTAAGAGACACTACAAATTAGAAATCTGAAACCAACCAGAAACAAGCTCAACAATTCACATAAGACATAAAATGTTTCACATCTTACACCATTTCATTCATACCACATAACAATACCATCTCTTTGGTTAAATTTCAGATTATAGAATGACGCTTTCAAAATATACTTAGATTTAATGAAATACAGCATCAGGTTTTAAAACTAACTGGAAATTCCTAGTCAAATTCACATTTCTCTCAGGAAGATCTTTTTTAAAAGCTGACTCTGAAATATGTGTGCTTCTATTCCATAAAGCTATAGACAATAGGAAATTTGTCAACACTGAAACCTCTCAGAGTGACTACAAGAAAGTATGTTTCCTAAAACTAATCCACAAACAATCTTTAAAAAAAAAAAAGTGGGCAGAAAAAAATCTGTACGCTTGAACAGTTGAATTCCTGAGTTTTTGTAGTTAAGGCACAAATATCACAAATACACAGTCTTTTATTCAGAGGGTAATAAAATATATTAAATTAAGCTGGACAGAGAACTAACTAGACAAGTAGGAAAGAGTCTGAGATCATATATAGGTAAAAGGAAAATATCTGCAAATATTTCCTGAGACTAGATTTTTGGTAACCTCATACAAAAAAAAATTTAGATACATTCCAAATTTTTAAAATTGAAAAGCAGAAGGGAATTCTAAGTAACATTTAAGAGACTTCTCTTTCTTCTCCCTTTTATAGTTATTCACCTATAACCTATAAAATACTTAAGACTTTTGTTAAAAGGTTTTTGACTTCTGTCTTTGAAAAGAGTTTTATATGTTTATATGCTACATTACTTACAAGTCTGCTTTTAATTAGTGTTTTCATCAAAATAGTCTTTAAAGGTATATGAAAATGAATAACTTGCTATCTATAATTTATTCCTAATAATGCAAATGCATTAGGGAAGTTTTTAAAAATAGTTTTTAAACTATTTTTGTTGTTGTTTTTACCAAAGCTGTATCTTATCTTATGAAAATACAGATTGTTTGGAATTTTCATAGCAAGTTTCCTAAAACGCCAGGTTCTGAGCCTCAATTTTGTCACAAACCAAGTATGTGACCTTGAATGAGCAAACATGTCCCTGCACTTCCATCTTCTTTACTAAATATCAGGGTGTTAACTACAATCTATGATTTTAATCAATAACTGCTATCCTACCATATAGAAATGGCATCTCCTTTAAAAGGTGGCCTCATTTTCAAAGTTATTATCATTCTTACTTGGCAAATGATAGGTAACATATCTGCAATTGAGAATTTAATAGCTATTCTCTACTTAATTTTAATTATGGTTTAATGTCTATGCCAATTAATAAAATTCATGAAACATATAAGAACAAAAAGATACATGCCTGAATCAATTAATTTTCTTCTGTTGTCCTAAATGGGAATGTAATTTTCCACGAAATTTGTGGGAAAATGTGCTTCATTTTGAAGTCTGTGAGCATTTCTGATTAAGAGTACTCCATGGAAGTTCATTTAATTTCTTCTTAACACAATGGTATGGTTTTTATGGATTTATTGTATTTTCACTGTGTTAAATTTTAAGAAGGTTGTTTTGAAATCTGAAGGTTAAAATTCAATTCTAACATTACACCTCATGAAATTGTACTGGTTGAAAACTCTTTATTAAAAAAATTTGACAATCACACTATTTCTTCTATTAATTTCCTACTGTGGCCAGGGAAATTTGCCAGGAAAGGCTTAAAAGATTACTGGCTTAATTTTTACAGTTTAGAAAACAAAATTTCAATTTTACATTTTTACTTTACAATCGTTAAAACCTTCTTTCTTAATTAGGCCATCTGAGTAGATCCTCCTATATTCATGCATTACTTTTAAAGTCCTACATCACTCAAAGAAACTTAATATCAAATACAATCACCATTCTTTCCCATTTATATTCATTCTCAGGTAAAGAAAAATTACTTCAAATACAACACACCATGTCCCATTTAAACATCTGACAATATCAAATGATAAAGAGATACTCAATGACATTGACACTAAATTGATACAAATAACATTGATACAGTGATACTAAAATGACATTTGAAAATATCAGTAAATATTTTTTGTATATAACCTCATCACCAAGAACTCAAAATAAGTGCACTGAGAATCCGTGTCAATATTTTGAATATTCAAGCAGAATGGTTTTCAGTTAAATTAATAAAAATGTATACCAAATTAAACTTACCAAGAAAATTCTATTTATTTTGCTAATGTCCACTTTTTTAAAAAAGAAAACAATCTTCTCTATCATTAAGTGAATTCATATCCTGTTCAAGTAGCAAATAAAATATATACATTCAACCAATAATATAATAGTAATTAAATCAATCAACCAGAATCTGATACTATTCTCAAGTATTACAAAATAATTTTTTTTTTTCCACTAAGGAGTTATCCTTGAATAAAAGACTAATCACTGCTATTCAGAAAGATGATCCCGAGACAATCACTCTTTCCTTTTGCCTTCATGTCTGAAATGATTTCACTTTATTAATACATGAGAAATATAATAAAATATTTTACACATTCATTTTAAAGATATTTACTTGATCAACATTTATTTTTAAAAATCAGTTTAGAAAAAAATATTTTTCAGTAGGCATCAAGTTAACAAAAAAGGAGCACCAGCTACCACATACACTTCACATATAAAACTCATCCCATATTCTAAAAAGCCTGGTTAAAGTTATTGAACAGATCTAAAAACCAGGATCACCTCACTTAAAGATTCACAAGCCAAAATTAAGTAAATATGTACATAAACACACATATAAAGGAGGAACCCAAAAAAGGAAAAACAGCCCACTTGTCTTATTCACCCATTATACTCAATATATAACTTGCAATCAGATCTATTTCATAACAAATATCAGAGGAAGCTCACATTTAAAAACTTATTCATTGTAGTAACCTAGTCATTACAAACCAAGCATTATAAAAATTCTCCTTGCTTCCCAATTTAAACTTTGCTTAAATTTTAGAATTTAGATTTGCTAGTGTTATTTTTCACTTGCTTCTTAAGGCCTTATTCCTAGAGGGGCAACTTATCTCCAATACACATAGTTCAGAAAAGTTACTAGGGACTGTGAATTTAGAGAATTATGAAGGAAAGAGTCACTAAATCATAGAGAAAGTCAGAAAACTGAGGATATGGAAAGAGCAAGACCAGTGTTTGAAATATATTACCTGTTCCAAGTTTTGAAGGCATTGCTGGCACGTTTGAACAGATAACCTTCCATAACAATGCCATTTGCAGCATCTACGTTATATTCTAGCTTAGAATCATCATTGGAGAAATCCTAAACAAAATAACACATTAAAAAGTTTGTATGGTTTTTACTGATTTCCCTAGACAAATCTATCCTAGAGAAACAGCTCAAACAGTAGAAAAGCATTGTATTAGGATAGTTAGATCAACAACATTCCTAAGTGGAGACCTAAATGTTCAGTAACAGAAGAATGCTTCAACATATTAACATATTGTAATTCAGTGGACTATTATGCAATAACACAAACGATTATACAGAATACACATTAAAAGAGAAAAGCAAATATAAAAATTTTATAAATTATATAACCTGGATAAATAAATTGTACACACTGTGATTAAAAGAACAAAATAATATGTATAAAAATAGACAAAGGGAACAACATGATATTCTATGCGTGTTGTTTTAAATGTTTTCATTTAATCCCAATATTGATGTGTCTGCTAACAATTTTTTAAAGGAATATATGTATTTCTACTTGGGATTAGTTAAATCTACCACTATTTTCTAAATATATTACTATTATGGTAGTTTTATATTGTTATAGTGTTATACTGTTTTTGGTAGAAACAATAACTCCACTATTTGGGGGTTCAAAAAAAGAAATACAAAAAGTTTATTTTTGCAAAGAAGAAGTACCACAGTGTGAAGTACGCATTCCTAGCTCACTTTTTTATAAGGATTATAAAATCACTCATAGTCATCTTCAATCATCTAACCATTCTAGTTTTCACTTGAATGCAATTCAAACTTTCAGTTTTCCTCCAAGGAGCCACTAAATTTTAAAACCAGAAATTCTATATTTAAAATATTTCCTGGTGACTTTCCAAAGTAATTTCAACAAAACTGAAAAATCATTGTGATCTCCAAATTGAAAACTCTAAAAATCGGTTTTGAAACTTCAAAATTACTTCTGGACCAATAAGCAAAATTAGAATGCTATACTATTAGAGAGGAGTAGACTTCCATCTTGAGAAAGATTTTGGTAGAGACTGGATGACCATCTGCCAAGAATGTTGGAATGCAGGGGCTCTGCACTGGAGGAGAAGCAGAGTGATAATCACCTACTGCTGCTGCTGCTAAGTCACTTCAGTCGTGTCTGACTCTGTGCGACACCATAGACCGAAGCCCACCAGGCTCCCCCATCCCTGGGATTCTCCATGCAAGAACACTGGAGTGGGTTGCCATTTCCTTCTCCAGTGCATGAAGGTGAAAAGTGAAAGTGAAGTCACTCAGTCGTGTCCGACTCTTAGTGACCCCATGGACTCCAGCCCACCAGGCTCCTTGGTCCATGGGATTTTCCAGGCAAGAGTACTGGAGTGGGGTGCCATTGCCTTCTCTGGATAATCACCTAAGAGCTTTCTAAATCTGAGAGTCCATGATGATGGGAAAAGGAGCTAGGCACATTTCAGAATTACACACAAACACTGTTGATATATCTCAAAACTTAATCGTGAAGGACATGATCATCCAAAATAATCAAATGAAATAATCTGTAAATGAACTGCTACATTTCTTTCTGCTTTTACTTTGGGGGAAAAAAATCAGGGAAATTTTAATTCCTTCATTTAAAATTTATTTGGAGCTATAATTTATTTAATTATGCTGACAAAATTAAATCAGCAATAGATATAATCGAGTTTGGCAACATTCCAAAGATTTCTCTGTAACATCAGGAGCTTGTCTTATCAGGAGAACTTGAAGCTTTGGTGCGGAGCCCAAGGAATATAAGTCAAGACAATGAAGGGACTCAAATGAGATTTTCCCTTTTGAAATTGCAAGCAAGACAAGAAGGACCACTACAAGCACTTTGATTCAGGATTATTTTGAAAGTCCTAGCCAGCAAGATAAACCAAAAGGAAAGGATTATTTGCAGACAATGTGACTGTACACATCCAAAAGAATTCAAAGGTATATTAGTGGTAGTAGTAAAGAGAGCTTAAAAAGACTATTACTGGTTTAAAAATCAACACACAAATATCAAATTTTATTCTAATAGACAACCAAAGTAAACAGTGAGAAAATATATTTTTAAAGGATAACATTTACAATAACATTTCCAATACAAGTATCTAGAAATACACCTACCAAAAGATAAAGAAAACGATGAAATTTTGTGAAGGATGTTTAAAAAAATGAATGAACAGAGAAATACTCAAGGCTCATGAACTGGAAGACATTTAAAATAAAGATATTAATTCTTCCCCAAATTCATTCACAGATCCAATGCAAAGCTATTTTTATGAAACCTGAAAAGCTGCTGTATTTATATGGAAATACAGAACGTTAGCAATTTACTTTTTAAGAAGGGAAGGTAGGAGGCTTTGCTTTGTTAGATTATCAAGATACGTTGTAAAGCTAAAGTAATTAAGATAGCATGGTATTGGTATAATTAAGACAAAAAGACCAATGAAACAGAATAGAGTCTGAAACAGACCTCACATGTATGGAAATGTCCTACATAAAAGAGTATACAACACTGAGTAGTTGGGGAAAAACAAACTTTTTAATAACTGAATCTAGATCATTTAGCTGGAGAAGGCAATGGCACCCCACTCCAGCACTCTTGCCTGGAAAATCCCATGGATGGAGGAGCCTGGTGGGCCACAGTCCATGGGGTCGCTAAGAGTCAGACAAGACTCAGCGACTTCACTTTCACTTTTTACTTTCATGCATTGAAGAAGGAAATGGCAACCCACTCCAGTGTTCTTGCCTGGAGAATCCCAGGGACAGGGGAGCCTTGTGGGCTGCCGTCTATGGGGTCTCACGGAGTCGGACACGACTGAAGTGACTTAGCAGCAGCAGCAGCAGCAGCAAATCATTTAGCCACCAATGGGAAAATAAAAGGAAAGTGGATCTCTACCTCAAACTACACACACACACACACAATCACAGACTGATTAAAGGCCTAGATATAAAAAGCAAAGCTTCCCAGGTGGTGCTAGTGGGAAGAAGAATCCTCCTGCCAAAGACGCAGACTCAAACCCTGGATTGTGAAGAGAGCATGAAAACCCACTGCAGTATTCTTGCCTGGAGATTCCCATGGACAGAAGCCTGGCAGGTTACAGTCCATAGAGTCTCAAAGAGTCAGACACAACTGAAGTGACCTAGCATGCATGCACAAACACAAGATTTTACAGGAGATACACTGTTGTGATCTTGGGTTGGGAAGGACACAAAAGGCACCTAACAGAAAAGATATTTTTAAAACTATGTGAAAATTTAAAATGTGTATACCCCAAAGTGGGACTAATGTCTAGAATATTTGAGGATACGATCAACAGTTAGTTAGACAACCTGGTGGAAAAATGGGAGAAAGACTAACAGACATTTAACAAGGAAGATATCCAAATGACCAATAAACATCAGAGAAGGTCATTAGTGACTAAAGCATAAATTAAAACCACAAGATGTCCATATCTACCCACCAAAATAGGCAAAAAATTGAAAACTCTCGCAATATGATGAGGTGGCAAGGAGCAATGGGAACTCTCACACAGTTCTGCTTACCAGGAACGGTATAACATTTTGAAAAATAACAGCATTATCTACTAACATGGAACATATACACACACATGCACATACGCTATGATCCAGCAATTTTATTCCTAGGTCTAAATCTATCAGAAATTCGTGCACATATCCAAAAGGCATGTACATGAATGTGCACTGCACCACTGTTTCTTCAACTGATTGATTTCAATTCCAAAAAGTCTAAATAATTACATTAGACATACTTTTCCTTGCTTTTTAGTTTGATTAGGTCTTATCCTTTTTTTACCTGTAATGCAGCCTTGGGTCAGCATTTAAGGGCAAAAAAAAAAAGATTAAGTATTCATAATAAGCAAAAACAGCATTACTCTCTTTAAGGAAAACAATAACTGACCACTATTTAAAATCTAATTCATTAATCAGATTTAATAATCTACTACTCTTGGACATTCAGTATGACACTGACATACACTAGGGAAAGGTATTAAAAGATGCATAAGCCTGGTGGACACGACTGAACTGAACTCAACTGAATATTCATTAAATAATCCAGTTTAAACAAATAAACATGCTTCTAAATATCATGACCTCTCATTTCAATTAAAAATGATTGGTCTCAATTCTTAAAAATCTTTCCATAGTAATGTCATTAAAACAAGTTATCCAACCAAAAGTGATTCAACTTTAAACAAAATAAAACATGGAGGCAGTCTTACCTGACTATAACTAGAAGAAATAAATTAAACATTATCTGGTAAAATGTTTACCATTAAACATTACCAAAAAACATTATCATTTACCATTAAACATTTACCAAAAAACATTATCTTCCCCTTTTTAAAAAATGCTTCTCTTTGAGTATTAACAACACATCACCAAAAAAAATCTAACTTTTATTACTGATTTCACTTTCATTTTTTTTTTTCACTGACATCTTCTATATTAGATCTAGTTTACTGGAATTTTAAATTCTAAATAAACCATAACAAAAGTTGATTTGACTGCTCGATACCAAGAGGATAGATTTCTTAAAGCAATACTAGATGACATCTTTTTTTTTTGTCTTTTTAGAGAGGTTGTGATGGCAGTCCCCCACTACCAAAATTTATGCAGTCATGTTTCCCACACTTGGGGAAATTGCAGGAGAGGGATGAAAAAGCCTCCCCTTGGGAAAACTACCCTCATAATCGTGGTATTGCTCTGCCAGGTAAGTACAGAAGACATCTTTTCACATATTTTTTACACACATTCAACCGCCGGTTCTATTCTTTTAGTTTCAGATGACTACACATACAAAAAAAAACTACACAGACGACTGTATAAAATACCATTATACTGAGTTCCAGGTATATCATATTCAAAGCTTTTAGCACACAGAAATAAAACCTGGTTACATATTTAAATCTTTTTTTAATATTCATTTTTAAATACATATTTTTCAGATATTACTTTACCTAGGCTTAGGTAAGTTAACAAGAAATGCAAGTGAAATTTCAGCATTACTTGAGAGGGTAAGTGTTGCCTTAGAGTGACTGCAGCTGGAAATTCCTAGTAACACACACACACACAGGTGCTTCGGTGTTCTTCAACTTCTGTTCACCTCCACCTACGCTCCATCAACCACTGCTACCTTCCATACACACATACACACACACACATTTTACAGGGGTTGGTGATATCTTGCGCGCATGCAGGCTAGGTCGCTTTAGTCATGTATGATTCTTTGCGTCCCTATGGACTGTAGCCTGCCAGGCTCCCCTGCCCCTGGAATTCTCCAGGCAAGAATACTAGAGTGGGTTGCCGTGCCCTCCTTCAGGGGATCTTTCTGACCCAGGGATCGAACCCACGTCTCTTGTGTCTCCTGCAGTGGCAGGTGGGTTCTTTACCACTTGCTCCACCTGGGAAGCCCTGGTGATATCCTAGCTGAAACTATAAGCAGCATTTTAAACTCTAACTAAGGGCCTTCCTGGCACAGAGCGCGGGCGGCTGCGACGGCGCACAGAGGGCGGCCGAGATGAGCTACCCCACGTCCAAGGTCAGGAGCAGAAGCCGGGAGGACCCCATGACCAAAGGGCGGCGGCCAAGAGGAGTTACCCCACGTCCGAGGTCAGGGGCAACGGCCGAGAGTGCCAGGCTGCGACGGCGCAGAACGGCCGAGAGGAGCTACCCCAGGTCCGAGGTCAGGGGCAGAGGCCGGGAGGAGCTACCCCACGTGCGAGGTCAGGGGCGGACGTGGAAGGAATGATGCTAAAGCTGAAACTCCAGTACTTTGGTCACCTCATGCGAAGAGTTGACTCATTGGAAAAGACTCTGATGCTGGGAGAGATTGGGGGCAGGAGGAGAAGGGGACGACAGAGGATGAGATGGCTGGATGGCATCACTGACTCGATGGATGTGAGTCTGAGTGAACTCCGGGAGTTGGTGATGGACAGGGAGGCCTGGCCTGCTGCGATTCATGGGGTCGCAAAGAGTCCGACACGACTGAGCGACTGAACTGAACACTGAAGGTTCTTCCCAGGTGGCCCGAGTGGTAATGAACCCACTGGCCAATGCAAGAGACCTAAGAGGCGCAGGTTCGATCCCTGGGTCAAGAAGATGCCCTGGAGAAGGAAATGGCAACTCACTCCAGTATTCTAGTCTGGAGAATTCCATGGACAGAAGAGCCTGGCAAGCTACAGTCCATAGGGTCGAAAAGAGTTGTACACAGCTGAAGTGACTTAGCACGCAAGGGCCACCTTTAAATCAGTTAAGGCCCTAAGAGACTGACGTTTTTATAAACTTGTTCAAGAGCATGGCTCTCAAATATTTTGATATAAAAGAATAATAAAATACATACCTCAACACTGGAAAAATATTTTATGCTTTACAAAAAAAGGAGGAATTCATCTATAAATTTAATTATTAAGGCAATTCAAAGGATTTATTTCAATGTGATACCTTGCTGAAACCAATAACCAAAAAATTGTGTAAAAAGGGAATTAATCATCTCTAACTTCTCCCCTCAAGTACCTTTTGTTGAATGGTGGAATGTTTTTGCTCCATTTCTCTTTTCTCCTTTGCTGCATCTACAACCAGTCGATCCAACTGCAAAAGAAAATAAAGAGTAAGTAAGAGAGACTTAAAAGTTGAAAAAGCAAGATACAGTTACTTTTCAAAAATCATATTCCAAATAAGTCAGTCAACTTAGGTTTACCTAAAAAGGCATTTTGGCTACAACCATAAAATGAAAGTTCTTTTTTTTCTGGTTTCATATCCTCTTTGAGAATGTCTAAAACTCCTCTAGGGAAAATGTTTCTGAGAACAATCACATATCAAGCAATTGTGACAGGTGGCCTTGCCTAGGGTACAACAATGATAACGAGTTCACTCCTTGAATTAAGGAGAATGACTCTAGATTAAGTGGCCAGCTGATACGCTCAGCAATGCTAGCAGTTTCTATCAAAGACAGAAAGAAGATACACTGGTGATTTTTTTTTCCGCCAAATAGCAAAATCTAGCAGCTAATTTAGTGGGTGCTGGCACTCACAAGTTCAACATAACAGACACTTCCAATCATTCAAAATGCATGATGCTTTCAAGCTGGCTTCCTAGTATTATAATAAAATCTAAAAGGCAGAAAAAATAACTCAACAGATAAAAGAGAAAGAAAATAGAATAGAGTAGAGTAGAATAAAACAGGAAAGAAGTCATTCCTTAGGTTAAGGTATAAAATCATCAATTTTTCTTTTAAAAAAATTTTAAAACTTATGAAATCATAAAATCCCATTTCATTCTTGTTCCTTCCATCAGAAGCGAAATACCTGATTTCCAGTATTAATACAAAAGTACTAGTTTCCTGAATTCCTCTTTGCTGGAGTAACAAACAATTAGGTTTAAAATATTTCAAGAGACTCATAAAGTTAGAAAATGAACTTATTTTCAGGGGAAGGGATAGTTAGGGGGTTTTGGATGGACATGTACACACTGCTATATTTAAATATATTTAAAATATATCTAAAATGGTTAACCAACAAGGACCTAATATATAGCACATGGTTAATGCTATATGTTATGTGGCAGTCTGTACGGGAGGGAGGTTTGAGAAAGAATGAATACGTTTATACATATGGCTAAGTCCCTTCACTGTTCACCTGAAACTTTTAAAACATTGTTAATCAGCTACACCCCAATACAAAATAAAAATTTCAAAAGAAAATAAATAAAATATTCCATTAGGTGTGTCTACTATTCTAAACAGTGATGTACGTCATTTCATCTTTGAACACCCATCACCTTGAACTGACTGATGTGTGATAAATGACTATATATGTTGATATCAACAAAGTATGGAGAAAGATGCTTTCATTGATATCTTTTAAAAACAAAACTGAAATAGGCCTTCTTAAAAGACTATGTGATGTTTATTGACTCTCTATCACAAATGGTTTTTTTTCCCCTACAGGAGACTAATTCTGGCCACAGAATCTTAATATCACTGAATAATAATAAAGATCCAAAAGAAGATATATGGAAACAGAACTATCACTACTACAAACTACTCTCTTTAGACGGCAACTATACTACTCCACTTTTGGACCGAAGGCACACACACCACAGTGACATGTCACGCTGATGTAACGGGTAATGCTGCACTAGGAAACTGTCCTCAACGGTTTTTTATAGTGAATGAGTGAAATAATCATTATATCCTGCTTTTAAAGCCTTTAATTGAATGACATATAAATGTTTTTCGTACATTCAGGCTGAACTGCAGCAGAAAGGCACTTCCAAGATTCAAACTGATATTTTAAAACTTGCACGCACGCACCTTCCACACCAGTGCTACAGTGCCAGTGATGGTAGTAAATTGTCAAATTGGTAGTAAATTTCTCAACTGTATCCCACTCCACTGCTACTGCAGCAGAAAAGAGAAAAAATTTCTCTCCCTCTGTCGGAGCAAACGTATAAAGAAAAAGATATCTTTCAACACGGTGAAGTGTTGGAGGACGAATGAGTTGGAGAGATGCAAAGGCTGGCAGTCCTATCCTCTAGGGGATGGATACTGGATCAGGAAGAGAACTGGAGCAAAGCAGCATGTGCCCCGTGTTTCTGTGAGTATTGCACATATGAGGTTAATAGACGCCTATAACCAACCAGGTGCCCCCAATCCTGTACTTATGTTCTGAATTTTGTCCACGTCTACCACCTCAAGTTTCAATACTACTTCTGCTTTTCAAATTCTCCCATTCCCACTTGTTTTAAATTTGTGCAAATGTAATAAATAGAATAATACCTTAAATAAAATCTTCCTAAAGCCCACACTCCTCTCTAGTTACCAACTTCTCTCTCTCTTTCCTTCACAATACAACTTCTTAAAAAATTCTCCCTATTCTCCATTTGCCCATATCATATTCATCTATCCATGGTAATTTAGCTTTTACCTCTTAGACCCTCAACTCCGACAGAAGTAACAAATAACCTTCTTGTTGCTAAATCTAAGAGGCAATTCTCAGTCCTAGGCTTACTAACCCTTCCTTCCAGTCCTTGAACTGACAACCACCCACATCTTTCTGAGACACTCTCTCCTTGTCTTTTGCTACCATGGTCTCCTGGTCTTCCACCTCTCTCCCATCAATGTTCTCATGGAGCCCTCTTACCTAGCCATTTCTTAAAAGTAGGTCATTCTGAGGAATCTGTCCCAAGTCAAATTCTCTTTTATTCCACACTTGTGGACCTTAATTTTCAAAATTAAAAGTATTAGGCATGGTGCTTGGTCACTTATCTTTTTTTAAATAGGTTGATGTTTTTGAAATATCTATTAACTCTCCTTGGTTCAATTCATATACTCCTGTGACTGCAATTAGCAATTATATATTATTGACTTTTTTAATGTTTCTCTCTCTTGAATTCTAGATATACCCAGTTAGATGTCCTATTCCCAAACTCAATACATTTAAGCTTCTCATGTCCCTCCACTCTCGAATTGAGTACATATTCCTCAACTCTATTTATCTCCACCCCTACTGCCATGACCCTAACTCCAGATACCATAAACTGGCACCTCCAACCAGGCCAAACACTATAGGCACTAGAGTTTAGATGCTTCTCAGGGACATGCAAAATTACTTGAGACCTGGAAGGGTAAAAACTGCAAAACTGAAATTAATAAATGTCAAAATATACAATTATTGACACTAGTCAACTATAATCCAATGCATTTTTTTAATATTATACTTAATGTAAGATGAGGGTAAAATCTAATGTTTGCTAAGATGTCAGTAGTACCTAGAGGATTTCCCTGGTGGCTCAGATGATAAAGAATCTGCTCACAATGCAAGGGAGCCGGGTTTGATCCCTGTGTCAGAAAGATCCCCTCAAGAAGGGAATGGCAAGCCCCTCCAGTATTCCTGCCTGGAGAATTTCATGGACTTTCAAGTAGTAGTTGAGGAGCCTGGGGCCTGGTGGGCTACAGTCCATAGGTCGCAGAGTCGGACACAACTGAACAACTAATACACAACACCAAGGGCCTAGGAAGGTCCTGTCTTCTTCCCAAATCTGGGTTGGATATACTACTTATACGTTGCAGTAACATATGTGGTGGAGACCGCTATCCATCTCCCATATCCATTCTCTCTTCCTTTCTTAACAACAAAATCCCCAAATTCTAGTAGGTTAACATAGTTACATGCATTAACACTATTTCCCAGCTTTCCTTGAAGCTAATGGGACAATGGAACATATGCAGAAGTGGCATATACAATCCCTGGGAACTATGCTGAAAGAGAGGGAACAAATCTTTCTTTTCCCCTCCACCCTATTGGCTACAATTTGGATATGATGGCTAAAGCCTGATAAACCACTCTGAACCATTAGGCAGAATCCAAAGATATAATAAGCCTGGGTCCCTACAGATTAAGTGACCACAATACTAGACCTTTCGGAGAAGGCAATGGCACCCCACTCCAGTACTCTTGCCTGGAAAATCCCACAGACGGAGGAGCCTGGAAGGCTGAGGGTCGAACACGGCTGAGCGATTTCACATTCACTTTTCACTTTCATGCATTGGAGAAGGAAATGGCAACCCACTCCAGTGTTCTTGCCTGGAGAATCCCAGGGACGGGGGAGCCTGGAGGGCTGCCGTCTATGGAGTTGCACAGAGTCGGACACGACTGAAGCGACTTAGCAGCAGCAGCAGCATATTAGACCTTTGATTTTACATAAAAGCAATAAAATTCTATCCTGTTTAAAGCTCCTGCTGTTTGTGGTTTTCTATCACATGCAAACAAAATCTAATCTCAATTTATATACCCAGATCGGGCACTTAGCACAGAGATTAATAGTGTGGTAACTTGTTATTTTCTTCCAGTAGATTAAGCTCTATAGAGGCAAGGAAGAGCAATTCTATAATTCATGACATATACCTTACACACCACCTTTCCCCCACAACAGCCCAACACACACACACACACACACACACGCATGCATGCACCATATTTATTTTTGGTCAACGAATGCAATTATCATTTTGCTCTTACTTTTTCCCCATTTCTCTAAACTCTATTTTTCATCCTTAATCCCTTTCCTCGAAAAGTAATCTGAACCACTTTGGGAAAGAAAACCAACTGAAAATTGACAGAAATCCAGGAAACTCACCAGTCAACAAAAAAAGAATGTCTGGGAACATATTTAACATGAAATTCTGATTGTTGCTATTGTTGTTTAGTTGCTCAGTCGTGTCCGAATCTTTTGCAACCCCATGGACTGGAGCCCATCAGGCTCTTCTGTCTATGGGATTTCCCAGGCAAGAATACAGGAGTGGGTTGCCATTTCCTTCTCCAGTGGATCTTCCCAACCCAGGGATCGAACCTGTGTCTCCTGCATCGGCAGGTGGACTTTTTACCACTGAGCCATCAAGGAAGCCTGAAGTTCTGATCAGATAATCAAAAATAATTTGGACATAACAAAATTTCTATATAATGTTCTTATATATAATTCATGCATGTCTATGTGTGTATAAAATGAAAAGTTACCTAGAGTTCTTTAATCTTAAAATTCTAAACTTTATTATTATTCAGGGACTTCCCTGGTGGTCCAGTGGCTGGGATTCCATGCTCCCAATGCAGGGGGCCAGATCCGATCCCTGGTTAGGGAACTAGATCCCATATGCCTGCCACAACTAAAATCCAGGGCAGGCAAATAAATAAATAAATACGTTAAAAATAAAATTTTATTATTTAAAATAGCAAAACGCAAATATCTTTGAAAATAAAAAAGAGTTATAACTAAAATAAAATACCAATTAGGATAGTAACTCAATAATCCAAATATAAGAAACAAAAAAATAAATCCAGCTATGTATACTGTAAAACAAACACTTTGTTTTAAAACTCTTCTTCTCAGTACCCTTATATAACTATCTACAACATATTCTTTAACTTTAATCTCATTTTTGGTTACACACTGGACTCACATAAATCTGCTATAAAAACACCAAACTTCTACACTAAATAAACGAAATGTCAAATTTCCCAATTTGCTTAATCTCTTTAAAAATACAGGTACTAAAACAAAGACTACAAAACAAACAACTCAAACTACATCAAACTAAAAAGTTTCTGCACAGCAAAGCATCATCAAAATGGAAATGCAACCTACCAAATGGCGAAGATATTTACAAATCATATACTTCATAAGAGGCTGATATATAAAATATATAAAGAACTCAAGACAATGCAACAGCTAAAAAAAAAAAAAATCCAATTAAAAAATGAGGAGAGGACCTAAATAGACATTTTCCCATGGAAAACACACAGATGGCAAACAAGGGAGCAAACGTCACTAATCATGAAGGACTTCTAAATTAAAACCACAATGAGATATCCCTCACATCTGTTAGAATGGCTGTCATCAAAGACAAGATTGTCAAGGATGTGGAGAAAAGGGAACCCTTGTGTACTGATGAGGAAAATGAAATTGGTGCAGCCACCATTAAGAACAGTAAGGAGGTTCCTCAAAAAAATAAAAATAGAACTACAATATGATCCAGCAATTCCACTCATGGGCATTTATCTGAAGGAAATGAAGACACTAACTCGAAAAGGTATCTGCGTACCCACATTCACTGAAGCATTACTTAGCCAAGATATGAAAGTAACCTAAGTGTCCATCAATAGACGAATTCAAAAATGTGGTATTAATATACAATGCAGTATTATTAACCCATAAAAAATGGGGAAGGCTGCCTTTTGCAACATGGATGGATGCTGAGGGCATTACACTAAGTTAAATAAGTCAGACAGAGAAAGACAACTACTGTGTGATGGGAATGAACTGATAAGTGGAATTAAAAAAAAAAAGAACTCATAGAAAGAACAGACTGGAGGTTGCTAGCGGTGGGTTTTGGGGGTGGGCAAAATGGGAGATGAGGGTCAAAAGGTACAAAACTTCCAGCTGTAAAATAAACAACTCCTGGGGATGTCAAAGACAACATGGTATTTATAGTTAATAATAGTGTTTTATATATGTGAAAGTTGCTAGAGAGTAGATCTTAAAAGTTCTCATCAGAAAAAAAAAATGTATAACTATGTAAGGTAGATGTTAACTAGATTTATATGGTGATGATCATTGTGCAGTATATACATACTAACATATTAAATTGTTTTACTGTATACCTGAAATGAAAATGTCAAATATATACACTTAAAAAAAAATACAGATATTGGCATATAACACAGAAACAAGAAGTACAGCACATTACCTGTGCACCAAGATCCTTCATATAGGGCCCAAGTTCACTAAACAGATCATATCCTTGATGGAAGAAAGCCAAATGGGCATACATAAAGGATAACATCTAAAGGAGGAAAAAATGATCACCATTTTTGAATCAATTCTTAAATAAACATTCTGAAACTTAAATTCTGATCCTATGTATTGTTAAAAAATTATTTCACCAGAGCACAAAATATCAAACCATTTAAAATTAAGCTGAAACATTTTTCTTAAAAGGTTGCAATAATTCAAAAAATCAAGTTTTCAATAGCATCACCATCTTTTCAGGTACATTATAAAATGTCTATGTATCTTTCAACAAAACTCATTGGCAAATCTTAAATTACAAATAAAACATCAAAAGATTAGAAGGTGATATAAGCTCTCAAAACAATCACAAACACTTTACAACCTGTAGATCACTAAACATGAAATAGGGGAATGCTCATTTTTTTCTCAAAAATACCAAAATAAAATGAGGCAACAGGCTTTGCCAATATGGAGATTTTGTTATATTCATTCCAAAAATCCAAAACTGTCATTAATGGGTTAAAATTTTTTCTGTTTTCCTATATTTTAACTATTCATGAGAGAAAAAAAAACTCATTTTTATTAGTTAAGTTTTCACATTAGAAGGAATTAAATAACTCAATCACAGGCCTGAAAGAATCCTCTGAATAGCCATGTTATTTTTAGCAAAAAGAGACATCTGCTTAGTTCTCTGAAATCTAAAATAGGTCATAAGGTCCTTAATACTCAAGAATCCTTGAAAAAAAATTATTTTGAAAGAGAAAAACCAATAAAATAAAAAACAATGACAAAAGGACAAAGCTCACTAAAAGACGATTCTGGAATTAGATGTCAGTTGTACAATTTCGTGAATATGATTTTTTAAAATTATGCTTAATTTATATATATATATATATATATATTATTATATATAAAGAAGGATAGTTACAAGTACATAAAAATGTACAATATGCCTGCACATCAAAATGCATAATAAGTGTATTAAAAGATAAACAATAAACTAGGAAAAAGCATATGACAAAGGGTTAATAGTCTTAGTAGGTAAGAGATGTTACAAATTAATCTGAAAAACATGAAGATCCCAACAGGAAAAGAGACAAAGGACATAAACAGAAAACATAAATGACCAAGAAAAAAGGGGGGAGAGGAGGGGGGACAATCATACTCATTTATATCAAAGAAATCCAAAATTAAACATTAAGATGAAATTTTCTATCTATCAAATTATGGGCAAAGTGGGAAAAATCAACACCCAGTGTTGTTAAAAGATGCAGAAATGTTCACTCTCACACACTATTAGTGAAAATTTTGTGTAACCCTTATAACTTGAGAGTACTTTTTAAAAAGTCTCAATAAATGCTTAAATTCTCTAAGTAATATCTTACCTTAATCTATCTGAAGGAAATAATCATATTATTCATTAGGATGATCACTATATAATGCTACATTTCATGTCAAAAACAGGGAAATTACTCAAAAGTCCTTTAAAGGGTAAAGTTAATCTATGATAATATTCAAGGTCAGAATATTAAAAAGCAGAGACATTACTTTGCCAACAAAGGTCTGTCATGTCAAAGCTATGGTTGTTCCAGTAGTCATGTATGGATGTGAGAGTTGGACTGTGAAGAAAGCTGAGCACCAAAGAATTGATGCTTTTGAACTGTGGTGTTGGAGAAGACTTTTGAGAGTCCCTTGGACTGCAAGGAGATCCACCCAGTTCATCCTAAAGGAAATCAGTCCTTCATTGAAATCAGTGTTCACTGGGAGGACTGATGTTGAAGCTGAAACTCCAACACGCTGACCACCTGATGCAAAGAACTGAGTGACTATAAAAGACCCTGATGCTGGGAAAGATTGAAGGTTGGAGGAGAAGGGGACGACAGAGATGAGATGACTGGATGGCATCACTGACTCAATGGACATGAGTTTGGGTAAACGCCGGGAGTTGGTGACGGACAGGGAGGCCTGGCATGCTGCAGTCCATGGGGTCACAAAAAAACACGACTGAGCGACTGAACTCAACAAGGTCAAAACTGTAACCCACAAAATATATCCAACCCCACTACCTGTTTTTGGATGGCCAACGGGCTAACAATGGTTTTTGCATTTTTAAATGGTTAACGAAAATGAAAAAAAAGACACAATATATTAATGACGTAGAAATTATGTAAAATTCTAACTTCCATGTTGATACTGGAACAGTCATGCCATTCATTTACATACTGTCTATGACTTCTTTCTCATTACAATAGCACAGCTGAGCAACCGCAACACAGATCATCAGATCAGATCAGATCAGTCGCTCAGTCGTGTCCGACTCTTTGCAACCCCATGAATCGCAGCACACCAGGCCTCCCTGTCCATCACCAACTCCCGGACTTCACTCAGACTCATGTCCATCGAGTCAGTGATGCCATCCAGCCATCTCATCCTCTGTCATCCCCTTCTCCTCCTGCCCCCAATCCCTCCCAGCATCAGAGTCTTTTCCAATGAGTCAATTCTTCGCATGAGGTGGCCAAAGTACTAGAGTTTCAGCTTTAGCATCATTCCTTCCAAAGAAATCCCAGGGCTGATCTCCTTCAGAATGGACTAGGTGGATCTCCTTGCAGTCCAAGGGACTCTCAAGAGTCTTCTCCAACACCACAGTTCAAAAGCATCAATTCTTCGGCGCTCAGCCTTCTTCACAGTCCAACTCTCACATCCATACATGACCACAGGAAAAACCATAGCCTTGACTAGACGAAACTTTTTGGCAACGTAATGTCTCTGCTTTTGAATATGCTATCTAGGTTGGTCATAACTTTCCTTCCAAGGAGTAGGCGTCTTTTATGGCTGCAGTCACCATCTGTAGTGATTTTGGAGCCCAGAAAAATAAAGTCGGACACTGTTTCCACTGTTTCCCCATCTATTTCCCATGAAGTGGTGGGACAGGATGCCATGACCTTCGTTTTCTGAATGTTGAGCTTTAAGCCAACTTTTTCACTCTCCACTTTCACTTTCATCAAGAGGCTTATGGACCCCCAAATCTAGTATGTTTACTACCAGGCCCTTCAAAAAAATGTTTGCTCAGTTCAGTTCAGTTCAGTCACTCAGTCGTGTCCGACTCTTTTCGACCCCGTGAATTGCAGCATGCCAGGCCTCCCTGTACATCACCAACTCCCGGAGTTTACTCAAACTCACGTCCATCGAGTCAGTGATGCCATCCAGCCATCTCATCCTCTGTCGTCCCCTTCTCCTCCTGCCCTCAATCCCTCCCAGCATCAGTCTTTTCCAATGAGTCAACTCTTCACGTGAGATGGCCAAAGTATTGGAGTTTCAGCTTTAGCATCATTCCTTCCAAAGAACACCCAGGACTGATCTCCTTCAGAATGGACTGGTTGGATCTCCTTGCAGTCCAAGGGACTCTGAAGAGTCTTCTCCAACACCACAGTTCAAAAGCATCAATTCTTTGGCACTCAGCTTTCTTCACAGTCCAACTCTCACATCCATACATGAACCACTGGAAAAATCATAGCCTTGACTAGACGGACCTCTACTATATTCACAAGGAAGAATTCTATCTAGCCAGAAAGGTCATCATTAAATAAAAAAATATTTAATAACACATGATGATTTTGGAGTGTATTAGTACAAAAAAAATTACAGAAGAGTATGTTCAGATTCCTATTTTGTTTTGCTTTAAAAAAATTAAACAGCATTTTAAAAGGTAGATATAAATGTTCATGTACACACACAAATAGGCACACACATACACATAAAAAAGACAAAAATTACATCAGCCACAACAGTGGTTCTCTCTTGGTAGTAGCATTTGTAGCACTTTTATTCTTTCTTCATACATTTTATTTTCTAATTTTCTACAAATAATACACACTGCTCTCAGTCTCGAAAAGGAAGTGGATGTAAACAGGAAGTATAATGTACTCATCTGATAAGAAATAACATAAATATTAACAGAATTTAGGAAAAAGCTAGCTGGGGACAAGGATCAAAAACAATTCAGTAAACCTTTAGAAGGAAAAAAATTTTCAGTGAACAAAATCAGAGAAGAAATTATTTCTAGGGTCTCAAAATACAAAAGACTATATTGTCCATACCACTACCACCCTCTGCCCACCTCCTTGTTAGCTTTAAGACAAAAAAAAAAAAAAGGCAAATAAGAAAATCACTGTTCTCACGCCTTCACATTTCAACTTGTTTGTTTTCTACCTGCATTCCAAAAAGCTGATACATCAACAACCCTAAGGGGAAAATTCTATAAAATGATGCTATTTATGTATGCTCTCAATCTCAAATATATAAATGTCTGCTTTAAGGAACTTACAATATATTAATGGATGAGACATATATAAATAACTGTAACATAAAAAAACAAACGAAAAAAGTGGTTTAGTGACATGTAAGAAGTATACAAACATCATTAAGAAGATCAATTATAAACTTGGAATAAATAAGTCAATAAACAAACAAACATATATACATATACATATGATGCTATTTTAAACACTTAAATATATACATTTAACTTCATATTAAAATATATAGAACATCATTTCAATAAATATCTTACTGATTTCAGGATTTCTGATCTCCTTTTTGATTGAAGGACATTAATCTGAAGGGAAAACGAACTTGGTTAATCACTTATACACTATTTAAAAAACTAATCCAGAATGCAATGTTGTAAAATTTGCTTATTCTAATGGTTTAATACTTTTCCAGAAATGTAAATAAAAACAAAGTTTGACTTTTTCAGCTTTTGACCTGCTTTTTGCAAAAACATTTTTTAGACAAACATACCAATGAAACTTTCATCATTTTTCAACTCAAAGAAAAACTGGCCATGTTGTACTGTACTGATAAAACTATCACCTTGATAAACTTTAAAATTTCTTAGAATTTCATCTTTTCTCCACTCTCCTCACCTAATTGCTCTTTCAACATACATCCTTAATATAAATTCTCACCACTTTCATCACTACCACCAACTGCTATTATCTTTTCTTGACTGTTCAGTCAGTTTAGTTCAGTTCGGTCGCTCAGTCGTGTCCGACTCTTTGCGACCCCATGAATCACAGCACGCCAGGCCTCCCTGTCCATCATCAACTCCCGGAGTTCACTCAGACTCACACCCATCGAGTCAGTGATGCCATCCAGCCATCTCATCCTCTGTCGTCCCCTTCTCCTCCTGCCCTCAATCCCTCCCAACATCAAAGTCTTTTCCAATGAGTCAACTCTTCGCATGAGGTGGCCAAAGTACTGGAGTTTCAGCACTTTCATTCCTTCCAAAGAAATCCCAGGGCTGATCTCCTTTTGAATGGACTGGGTGGATCTCCTTACAGTCCAAGGGACTCTCAAGAGTCTTCTCCAACATCACAGTTCAAAAGCATCAATTCTTCGGCACTCAGCTTTCTTCACGGTGCAACTCTCACATCCATACATGACCACTGGAAAAACCATAGCCTTTTGACTAGACGGACCTTTGTTGGCAAAGTAATGTCTCTGCTTTTCAATATGCTATCTAGGTTGGTCATAACTTTCCTTCCAAGGAGTAAGCGTCTTTTAATTTCATGGCTGCAGTCACCATCTGCAGTGATTTTGGAGCCCAAAAAAACAAAGTCTGCCACTGTTTCCACGGTTTCCCCATCTATTTCCCATGAAGTGATGGGACTGGATGCCATGATCTTCGTTTTCTGAATGTTGAGCTTTAAGCCAATTTTTTCACTCTCCACTTTCACTTTCATCAAGAAGCTTTTTAGTTCCTCTTCACTTTCTGCCATAAGGGTGGTGTCATCTGCATATCTGAGGTTATTGATATTTCTCCCGGCAATCTTGATTCCAGCTTGTGCTACTTCCATCCCAGCGTTTCTCATGATGTACTCTGCATATAATGTACATTATATACTCTGCATATAATGTACATCTGCATGATGTACTCCTGACTGTTACTATAGTCTAAACTAGTTTGTTTCCACTCTTGACTCTTTACACTTCATTCTGCACACAGCAACCAGAGTGCTTTTTTGAACAATAAATAAGATCGTGTATGTTTATCTTAAAGTCTTCCAACTCCCAACCTGCTGCTGCTGCTACTGCTAAATCACTTCAGTCGTGTCCGACTCTGTGCGACCCCACAGACGGCAGCCCACTAGGCTCCCCTGTCCCTGGGACTCTTCCAGGCAAGAACACTGGAGTGGGTTGCCATTTCCCAACCTACATCTCCCTATTGTAGCCTACAAGGCCCTTTGTGAAGAGGCTCCTGCTACCGCTCCAACCTAATTTTCTACTACAGTACATTCCCCTTTTCTGTACTCCAACCACAGCCCATGACTATTCCCACCTCAAGGCCTTCATACTATTTGTTTTGTCCTCATGTCATGATTTTCTGCCCAAACAGGCATGAGGCTCTTATCCATAAGGTCCAAACTTAAATACTATCTCCTCACAAAGGTTCAAATTAGGCCTTCAAGCACTCTTTAGTGTATCAACCCTATTTATTTTCCTTTTAGTACTCTTAACTACCTTACATTTTATTTACTTATGTCATTTCCCCAGCTAAAACATAAGCTCCATGACATCAAGGTCTTGCCTTATTCCCAGATGTATTCTCCAAGTTGTATATATTAAGCACTCAATAAATATTTGTTAAACAAATTAATGGACCATAAATAAATATTTTAATTAGACCAAACTATTGAAAGATCAGTAATTACAAAATTTGCCTTCTACGGTATCTCTCCCAACTTTAGAAATTCACAACAAGCATTTTATTTTCGTCCGTTATTATATATCAACTTAGTGAAATTAAATGTTTACAAAAAAGAATCATTCATTCTTTGCTAAAACTTCCCAAAGATTACAGAATATGTATCCTTTTAATATGTCCTTCCCAGTGAATATTTTACCTGTTATAATTTTAAAGCACTGAGCAGAAAACAAAAACAGGCCCCCAAAAATCTAATAACATTGCTTACCTAAGCGCTAGTTTATTCTGCAAGTCTGTTTCAAGGTCTATTCAGTTTTGAGAACTAAAACAGTAACTTCCAAATGCTCTAAGTAAAAGCTTAGAAAAATGTTAAAAATACCTCTGTTTGACAATGAAAAACAGCATACACTTGAAAAAACAAAAGTATATTAAAATATTTAGAGAAGTTAAAGCATGACAAACTGTAAATTTGAATATTTATTACTTAGTATTCTCTAAAACAGAGAGTTTGGCCTTATAATGAAATAATACAACAGTTCTCATTAGAAAAATTCAAACAAATAACTTACAAGAGAGGTGAAGTCCTAACTTAAAACTACTAGAGGGACACCAAAGGAAATGGATAGTTTACAATGTGTAAATTTGACAATAATCAATATTTTAGCTAACTGTCCCTCCCCAAATAAAATTTTAAATTAAGTCATCCACTCTTTCAGAAAACATTACCTATCTATTTTCTAACCACTTGACTAGACAGAAGGGATATAATCTAGGTGTAAGAAAGACATATTAATAAATAATCACAATAAATGAGAGAAGTGCTCTAACAGCAATGTGTATGACAATAATACGGCAGCACAGAGGAAACAGAGACAAGATGACTCATTTGCTGGGAGAAGTTTGAGTAGTTCTGACCACAGAACACAGAATGGATTGCTAAAGAGCAGGTTAAAAGTAATGCAGGAAAGATCAATTTTTATGAGAACATCTGAATACTCCAGAAAAGAAACAATAAGAATTCGGGCTGCAGCAGACTGAGAAAGAACAGATTTAAGAGGTACACAGAACTTTTCAAGGCAATTTCGATTGTTACTTGTAGTAGCTAAGAATGAGGAGAATATCTAGTATGATTCTCCAAGTCTGGCTTCTATGATTAAGAGGGTAACACCACTCAGTTTGGTAACAAATAAGAAGCCATTTGAGAAGACAGATTTCAGTTTTGGACACAAAAGGGACAAAGTACTTCAGGAGAAAAGTAGATTTCATCATCTATATATGGAAATAATTCAAGCAAAGGACATGATGAAACTATAAGGAAAATCATAAAGTCAGAAAACAGGAAAACCAAAGATGGAACCCTAAAAGTCAGATTGCAAAGGTGCACAAAGGAGTTATGATGTTATGATCATACAATGTGAAAAGAAACAGAAGTTATGATGACGGCCTGAAAGTGGCTTAAGATCAAGATGAAAGTAGGTCTCAAGAAAGAGAGTGTAGTCTACTATTTCAATAGAACACAATAGTCAAGTCGGTTAAAAAGTAAAATATTTCTAACGAATGAGACCTTAACGCAAGCCATTTCAGAAGAATGGGGTAGACAGAATCTCAGTGCTCATATTACAGCAGGAAGTGGTATAAGTGTGAGATAGATAAGAGGAAATAGGAAATACAGACTACTCCATTCTGCTGCTGCTGCTAAGTTCTAGAAGTCTTTAATTAATAGACTGTACTTTTAAAAATTTATCCTCCCACTTACTGAGTAGGAATTTAATAGAAAAAAATCATAAGGTCACTTTCTACTATTTTTGCAAAGTTAACTGGGTAGTTTTTAATCACTAATTTGCAATATGGTTACTTCAGGATTTTTTAACGAAATACTCTGTGACCATTGTTAAGTCAACAATCTAAAGGGACTTCTCTGTCTTAGATCACCTGGCATCTTATCAAATATCGATCTCTACTTTTCAAAAGCAGCACCTAATGCAAATATGAGAACATTATTTCTAGAAATATTTTTCATTTGGCAATATGGTGAGCCCTTTGTATCTCTAGAATCCACTCTAAAGAAATAATCAGAAGTGTTGCAAGAGATTTATATACAAAGATATTATCATTAAGTATTTACTGAAAACTGTATTTTAAGTATTGCCAGCAAAAACTGGCAATTATACATCTAATAACTGGATATTAATTAAATTGACACAGTATATCCATAGAATAAAATATAGCAATTAATAATCCTTTTACTGATATTTAGAAAAGGAAAAGAGATAATGTTAATTGAACAGGGGAAGAAATCAGAACTTAAGGTATACACACATGTATAGGGCATATGCAGATAAACACCCAGACACATGAAAATTTTTCACAAAAGAACATGGCTTAATTTTAAACTAAAAGAAATAGCATAATTTATTCCCTTCAATGCAATCACTCAAAAATAACGACATGTTTGGTGGTGGTGGTTTAGTCGCTAAGTCATGTCGGACTCCTGCAACCCCCTGGACTGTAGCCTTCCAGGCTCCTCTGTCCATGGGATTTTTCAGGCAAGAAAACTGGAGTGGATTGCCATTTCCTTCTCCAGGAGATCTTCCTGACCCAGGAATCAAACCCAGGTCTCCTGCATTGCTGGCAGATTCTTTACCAACTGAGCTATGAGGGAAGCCCAACAACATGTTTAGTAAGCAATTTTTGAAAACATATAATAAACAAACCTGAAGTACATAATCGAGGGCTATGTGTCGAAAACATTTTCTTGTTGCTGTCAGAATGTTTGTGGCTTCTTCAACTTCATGCTGTTTGTTTCTTTGCACTTGAGCATTTTTTACTAACGCATTTTCTTTTTCTTCACTGACTTTTTCAAACTGCTTCTTGGCATCTTTGAATTTTCTGAGATCTCTAAAAAAATTAAAATAGTGAAAATTTTATAAAACTTTCTGGATCAAACACTTCAGCAAAATAACATTGAAAAATTTATTCTTATGTTGCCATATTTATTTATTTATTTGCAATGATACTCAATAGTTCTTCCAACTAATACATATATTAGTCTATGAGCACATAATATTCCCTAATATAGTCAACTAGCATTTCCTGACTTAAATTTATACAATTCAAATTAAAAAATGAATTATCAAATTAACATTACAGAAACATAAAAGGCAAAGTTAATTTGTTTTTTCTAAAGACAAATTTTGGGACATGCACTAATATCTAACCAAATGATTTTTAAACAGTAGCATATACCACAGGGAACTTGTTTAAAAATGCAAGTTCCAAGGGTCCTCCCCCAGAAATTATAGTTCTTTGTGTTTTGGGGATAAGCTCTAGAAATCTAAGGGATTTTCTTAAGACAAGTCCTTGATTTACTGTTATGGGTGGTCCTATTGTTGTTTTAGTCACTGAGTCCTGTCCAACTCCTCTGAGGCCCCATGGACTGTAGCCTGTTATGTTCTTCTGTCCATGGGATTCTCCAGGCAAGAATACTGGAGTGGGCTGCCTTCTCCAGGGGATCTTTCCAACCCAGGGATCAAACCAGAGTCTCCTCCATTGGCAGGCAAATTCTTTACCACCTGAGCCATTGGGGAATAGTATACATTACAAAGGTATGCTGCTGCTGCTGCTAAGTCGCTTCAGTCATGTCCGACTCTGTGAGACCCCATAGACGGTAGCGCACCAGGCTCCTCTGTCCCTGGGATTCTCCAGGCAAGAACACTGGAGTGGGTTGCCATTTCCTTCTCCAATGCATGAAAGTGAAAAGTGAAGTCGCTCAGTTGTGCCTGACTCTTAGTGACCCCATGGACTGCAGCCTACCAGGCTCCTCTGTCCATGGGATTCTCCAGGCAAGAGTACTGGAGTGGGTTGCCATTGCCTTCTCCTACAAAGGTATAGACCACATTTAAAGAAACAACATTTATTTCTTATTGAAGAAAATTAGTAGGCCAAAAGAAGGAATAAATTTTACAAATACACACATATAATACTGTCTAAAAGAAGTGTGTGTACTGTGTGCTCAGTTCAGTTCAGCTCAGTCACTCAGTCGTGTCCGACTCTTTGCGACCCCATGAATCACAGCACACCAGGCCTCCCTGTCCATCACCATCTCCCGGAGTTCACTCAAACACACGTCCATCGAGTCAGTGATACCATTCAGCCATCTCATCCTCCGTCGTCCCCTTTTCCTCCCGCCCCCAACTGCTCCCAGCATCGGAGTCTTTTCCAATGAGTCAACTCTTCGCATGAGGTGGCCAAAGTACTGGGGTTTCAGCTTTAGCATCCAGTCCTTCTAAAGAACACCCAGGGCTGATCTCCTTTTGAATGGACTGGTTGGATCTCCTTGCAGTCCAAGGGACTCTCAAGAGTCTTCTCCAACACCACAGTTCAAAAGCATCAATTCTACAGCGCTCAGTTTTCTTCACAGTCCAACTCTCACATCCATACATGACCACTGGAAAAACCATAGCCTTGACTAGACGGACCTTTGTTGGCAAAGTAATGTCTCTGCTTTTCAATATGCTATCTAGGTTAGTCATAACTTTTCTTCCAAGGAGCAAGCGTCTTTTAATTTCATGGCTGCAGTCACCATCTGCAGTGATTTTGGAGCCCCAAAAAATAAAGTCTGCCACTGTTTCCACTGTTTCCCCATCTATTTCCCATGAAGTGATGGGACCGGATGCCATGATCTTCATTTTCTGAATGTTGAGCTTTAAACCAACTTTTTCACTCTTCTCTTTCACTCTCATCAAGAGGCTTTTTAGTTCCCCTTCACCTTCTGCTCAGTCATGCCCAACTTTTTGTGATCCCCTGGACTGTAGCCCACCAGGTTCCTATGTTCATGGGATTTTCCAGGTAATAATACTGGAGTGGGTTACTATTTCCTACTCCGGGGGACCTTCCCAACCCAGGGATCAAACCCAGGTCTCCTACATTGCAGGCAGATTCTTTACAATCTGAGGCACCAGGGAAGCTCAGACTATTGAAATGGATACTATAACCCTTTGCTGCTAAGTCGCTTCAGTCGTGTCCGACTCTGTGCGACCCCATGGACAGCAGCCCACCAAGCTCCTCTGTCCACAGGATTCTTTAGGCAAGAATACTGGAGTGGGTTGCCATTGCCTTCTCTATAACCGTTTACTAGTACATAATTCTTTTAGAGGGCTTCCCTGGTAGCTCAACTGATAAAGAACCTGCCTGTCAATGCAGGAAACACAAGAGATAAGGGTTTGATCCCTGAGTCAGGAAGGTCCCCTGGAGAATCAAAAGGCAACTCACTCTAGCATTCTTGCCTGGAAAATTCCATGGACAGAGAAGCCTGGTGGGCTACAGTCCATAAGGTCACAAAGAGTCAGACACGACTCAGCACGCATGAGCCACCTGGGAAGCCCTCTAAAAGAATTATGTACCAGTAAAGGGTAACAGTCTGAAAATCTGAAACCTCCATTCATTAATGACCTTAGGTAAATACATAACATCCCTTTGCTTTTACTTCTTCTACCAGGGAATTAGGCAAAATAATTTGAAGACGAATAACTTTAAAATAACAAAAACAATAATAAAATATGCCTAGCAAAGACTTTAAACTCTTTATAGGAAGTGATAAATTTTCATGTATATATACTATAAGGACATTCTGAATATTTTATGAAATAATTTATAAACAATCTGCAAGAGATCACCTCCAGTACAACAAATTCTAATCTACTAAGACAGAAGTGCATTATGAGCTCTGCCACTATTTATAGCTTGTAATACCTGAATTAGTTATGACCAACCTAGACAGCATATTAAAACACAAAGACATGACTGTGGCAACAGAGGTCCATCAAGTCAAGGCTATGGTTTTTCCAGTGGTCATGTATGGATGTGAGAGTTGGACTATAAAGAAAGCTGAGCACCAAAGATTTGATGCTTTTGAACTGTGGTGTTGGAGAAGACTCTTGAGAGTCCTTTGGACTGCAAGGAGATCCAATCAGTCCATCCTAACGGAGATCAGTCCTAGGTATTCATTAGAAGGACTGATGTTGAAGCTGAAACTCCAATACTTTGGCCACCTGATGTGAAGAGCTGACTCATTGGAAAAGACCCTGATGCTGGGAAAGATTGAAGGCAGGAGGAGAAGGGGACGACAGAGGATAAGATGGTTGGATGGCATCACCGACTCAATGGACATGGGTTTGGGTAGACTCTGGCAGTTGGTGATAGACAGGGAGGCCTGGCGTGCTGTGGTCATGGGGTTGCAAAGAGTCGGACACGACTGAGCAACTGAACTGAATACTGTATCCTAATCAACCTTATATGTAATATAATATATTCTTAGTCAGGGATTAAAAGAGAAAAACTGAAATTATTAATGTAGAAAAGGCAAACATCCATACCTGGAAAGGTCAGATTTTTTTTTTATTTCCAGTTTCATTTTATTTCACACATAAAATGTGATGACTGTGACACAAAAGGCTTGTTTTCATTACTTATTATGCACCTTCATAACTCATTCTCATAAATCCTATTATCTTCTCTACAAAGAAAATACTATATGGAGATAACTAGAATAACTGATGGTATTTCAACCACTTTTGGGATCTGCTTTTATTTTTAAAGGTCATCAGATTATTTATTTACGTTAAAAATTTGTTTTATCTATTAACAATTTGAACTATGTATCCTGAATACAAATTCCATAAGTTATTCATGGAAAAGCATGAAACCTGATTTCTTACAGAGTAATTCAGAAAAATATGCAACATAAAATTCACAAAGCAAAAAACAAATAAAAACTCCCATATTTTTAGTAAGTCTGAAAGTATGATTCTAGGTTCTCTCAAATGATAACTCCCAGAAGTAATCTTGGCTGCTTTTCTTTTCACTGAAATTGACTTACTCTTTAACAAAGTTCTGAAGTTGTGCCTTAATTGATCTCTGGGTTTGGTCAAATAGGATCTAAAAGAAAAGGAACATTAAACAATTAGAAAAGTAAACAAAGAAAAAAATTTTCATGTAGTTCTATAAATATTACATCCCTCCAACAATATTCCAATTCTAATAATACCTACACTTCTTACTGAACATTGCATAAGAAATAAATATTTAAAAAAGAAACTGATTCTCAAGCCAATTTAATCTGTTAAAAAATAAAATTACTATTTACAGAGTAAATCAAATGTGTATTAATACTTAAATACAATTTTTAATCAGTTCCCTGACCAGGGACTGAAATACAATTTATTGCCTTGATTCTAACTCAGGCTTTAGAAGACAACCTAAAAGACTAATACAAATTCTACTCTATCCACCACAGGAATTTCTTTTTTCTAATATACTAAAACATAAGAAATGAAAACACTAGAACTTCCTTATACCTTAGACATTTCTCACTTGAGAAGACGTGTGGATTTCAATGTCTTACATTCTGAATTAAATAAATATTATACAGCCCTTAATTGATTGCTAAGATTAAAGACGAGGATAAAATTTTATTTCTTAACAAAAATATTTTACACCACTTAACGGATGCCACATATATTTAACTCTACGTGTGGTAAATTTCATAAGGCTTGGCATGGAAATGTCAAGTACTTTCATAATTTATAGATATACTTCATTCAGAATTTGAAACACAGCAGATAAACAGGCAGAAAAATCACTATTCAAAACAAAAAGAAAATCCTATGTCCTTCAACTAACTAAAAACAGCATCGAAATACTTCAATCTTTATGGAATCTGGCTAGAAGCAAAAAGTATTATGTCCTTGTCTAAATGCCAAACACACACGCACAGTATGGGTTGAGTACAGGGTTTCAAAATCTGTCGAATTCACTTTTAAAGGAAAAAAGGTTTTGTATAATGTTAATCCCAAAGTATTAAACCCAAGTTAAGCAGAAGAAATGACATAATAAAGATCAGATTGGAAGGTAACTAAATAGAAAACGGGAAATCAACAGCCAAAACCTAATGAAACCTAAAGCTAGTTTTTTAAGATCTAAAATAGATAAACTCCGAGCCTAAGTCAGCATATTAAAAAGTAGAGACATCACTTTGCCAACAAAGGTCCATACAGTCAAAGATACAGTTTTTTCAGTAGTCACATATGGATTTGAGAGTTGGACCATAAAGAAGTATGAACATCAAAAAATTGATGCTTTCGAATCATGGTGCTGGAGAAGACTCTTACGCCTGGACTGCAAGGAGATCAAACCAGTTAATCTAAAGGAAATCAACTCTGAATATTCATTGGAAGGGCTGATGCTGAAGCTGATATTCCAATACTTTGACCACCTGATATGAAGAGCTGACTCATTAGAAAAGACCCTGATGCTGGAAAAGATTGAAAGGAAAAGGAGAAGAGGGCAGCAGAAGATGAGATGGTTAGATAGCATCACCGACTCAATGAACATCAATTTGAGCAAACTCTGGGACCTGCCTATTGAGAAATCTGTATGGGCAAATACCTAGGGTTGATATTGCTAGGTTTTATGTAAATGTAGCTTTAACTTTACAGTATATGGGAGCTTTTTCAATACAGATTCTGTTTCTTCAATTCTATTTTTTCTTTTTTTGGTCATGCCATGAGGCTTGTGGAATCTCAGTTCCCTGACCAGGGACTGAACGCTAGTGACAGCAGTGAAAATCCTTACCAGTAGACCACAAGGGAAACCTGTTTAGTTTTCTGATATCTCCTTCTCAAAATTTCTTTTACTGAAGTATAGTTGATTTACAATGTTATATTAGTTTTTGGTAAATTAGTTTACAAGCAGAAATTTATATATTCAGTATACACACACACACACACACACTGAACCACTCTGCTTGTAAACACACATATATATAATACATACATACAAATATATATATATACACTGAATATATATATATGTATTCTTCATATTTTTTCCAGTATGGTTTATTACAGAATATTCAATGTAGCCCCTGTGCTATATATTAGTACCTTGTTGTTTATTCATTCAATATATAATAGCATCTGCTAATTCCATATTCCCAATTCTTCCATCTCCCACCTCCGTTCCCCGTTAGCAACCATAAGTCTCTTCTCTTTGTAAGTCTCATTCTGTCTGAAAGATAATTTCATTTGTGCTGTATTTTAGATTCCACATATAACTGATATCAACTGAGCTATCAGGGAAACCCCAGTGGAATGGCAGACCACTTCAGCATTCTTGCCCTGAGAATCAGATGAACAGTATGAATAGGCAAAAAGACAGGACACTGAAAGATGAACTCCCCAGGTCGGTAGGTGACCAATATGCTACTGGAGATCAGTGGAGAAATAACTCCAGAAAGAATGAAGAGACGGAGCCAAAGCAAAAACAACACCCAGCTATGGATGTGACTGGTGGTAGAAGTTAAGTCTGATGCTGTAAAGAGCAATACTGCATAGGAACCTGGAATTTTAGGTCCATGAATCAAGGCAAACTGGAAGTGGCCAAACAGGAGATGGCAAGAGTAAACATCAACATTTTAGGAATCAGCCTACTAAACTGGACTGGAATGGTTGAATTTAACATAGATGACCATTATATCTACTATTGTGGGCAAGAATCCCTTAGAAGAAATGGAGTGGCCCTCATAGTAAACAAGAGTCTGAAATACAATACTTGGGTGCAGTCTCAAAAATGACAGAAGAATCTCTGTTCATTTCCAAGACTAACCATTCAATATTACAGTAATCTAAGTCTGTACCCCTTCCAGTAATGCTGAAGAAGCTGAAGTTGAACGGTTCTAAGAAGGCCTACAAGACCTTCTAGAACTAATACCCCAAAAAGATGTCCTTTTCATTATAGGGGACTGGACTGCAAAAAGTAGGAAGTCAAGAGATACCGGGAGTAACAGGCAAATTTGGCCTTGGAGTACAAAACAAAGCAGGTCAAAGGCTAACTAAAAGAGTGTTGTCAAGAGAATGCGAACACCCTCTTCCAACAACACAAGAGAAGACTCTACACATGTAGAGAAGACTCTACATCACCAGATGGTCAATACTGCAATCAGACTGATTATATTCTTTGCAGCCAAAGGTGGAGAAGCTCTATACAGTCAACAAAAACAAGACCAGGGGCTCACTGTGGCTCAGACCATGAACTCCTTACTGCCAAACTCAGACTGAAATTAAAGAAAGTAGGGGAAACCACTAGACCATTCAGGTATGACCTAAATCAAATCCCTTACGATTATATAGTGGAATTGACAAATAGATTCAAGGGATTAGATCTGATAGAGTGCCTGATGAACTACCGACGGAGGTTCCTGACATTGTACAGGAGGCAGTGATCAAGATCATCCCCAAGAAAAAGAAATGCAAAAGGGCCAAATGGTTGTCCGAGGAGGCATTAGAAATAACTGAGAATAGAAAAGATGTGAAAGGCAAAGGAGAAAAAGAAAGATATACCCATTTGAATGCAGAGTTCCAAAGAACAGCAAAGAGAGATAAGAAAGCCTTCCTCAGTGATCAGTGCAAAGAAATAGAGGCAAACAGTGGAATGGGAAAGACTAGAGATCTCTTCAAGAAAATTAGAGAAAACAAGAGAACATTTCATGCAACGATGGGCACAATAAAGGACAGAAATGGTATGGAACTAACAGAAGCAGGGAATACTAAGAAGAGGTGGCAAGAATACACAGAAGAACGATACCAAAAAAATCTTCATGACCCAGATAACCATGACGGTGTGATCACTCACCTAGAGCCAGACATCCTGGAATGTGAAGTCAAGTGGGCCTTAGGAAACATCACTACGAACAAAGCTAGTGGAGGAGATGGGATTCCAGTTGAGCTATTTCAAATTCTAAAAGATGAAGCTGTGAAAGTTGCTACACTCAATCTGCCAGCAAATTTGGAAACCTCAGCAGTGGCCACAGGACTGAAAAAGGTCAGTTTTCATTCCGATCCCAAAGAAAGGCATGCCAAAAATGTTCAAACTACCACACAATTGCACTCATCTCACACGCTAGCAAAGTAATGCTCAAAATTCTCCAAGCCAGGCTTCAACAGTAGGTGAACCATGAACTTCCAGATGTTCAAGCTGGATTTAGAGAAGGCAGAGGAACCAGAGATCAAACTGCCAACATCCACTGGATCATCAAAAAAGCAACAGAGTTCCAGAAAAACATTTATTTCTGCTTTATTGACTATGCCAAAACCTTAGACTGTGTGGATTCCAAAGAACTGTGGAAAATTCTGAAAGAGATGGGAAGACCAGGCCACCTGACCTGCCTCCTGAGAAATCTATATGCAGGTCAGGAAGCAACAGTCAGAACTGGCCATGGAACAACAGACTGGTTCCAAATAGGAAAAGGAGTACATCAAGGCTGTATATTGTCACCCTGCTAATTTAACTTATATGCAGAGTACATCATGAGAAACACTGGGCTGGATGAAACACAAGCTGGAATCAAGGTTGCCAGGAGAAATATCAATAATCTCAGATATGCAGATGACACTACCCTTATGGCAGAAAGTGAACAACTAAAAAGCCTCTTGATGAAAGTGAAAGAGGAGTGAAAAAGTTGGCTTAAAACTCAACATTCAGAAAACTAAGATCATGGCATCCAGTCCCATCACTTCATGGCAAATAGAGGGGAAACAGTGGCAACAGTGACAGACCTTATTTCTGGGGGCTCCAAAATCACTGCAGATGGTGACTGCAACCATGAAATTAAAAGACGCTTACTCCTTGGAAGAAAAGTTATGACCAACCTAGACAACATATTAAAAAGCTGAGACATTAGTTTGCCAACAAAGGCTATGGTTTTTCCAGTAGTCATCTATGGATGTGAGAGTTGGACTATAAAGAAAGCTGAGCACTGAAGCATTGATGCTTTTGAACTGTGGTACTGGAGAAGACTCTTGAGAGTCCCTCACACAGCAAGGAGATCCAACCAGTCTATCCTAAAGGAAATCAGTCCTGAATATTCATTGGAAGGACTGATGCTGAAGCTGAAACTCCAATACTTTGGCCACCTGATGTGAAGAACTGACTGATTTGAAAAGACCCTAATGCTGGGAAATACTGAAGGCGGGAGGAGAAGGGGATGACAGAGGATGAGATGGTTGGATGGCATCACCGACTCAATGGATATGAGTTTGAGTAAACTGTGGGAGTTGGTGATGGACAAGGAGGCCTGTCATGTTGCAGTCCATGGGGTCGCAAAGAGTCAGACACAACTGAGTGACTGAACTATACAGAACTGAACTGGGAGACAGTGAAGGACAGGGAAGTCAGGAGTGCAACAGTCCATGGCGTCGCAAAGAGTTGGACATGACTTAATGACTAAGCAAAAACAACAACAGCCAAAGTGATCAGAAAAAATAGAAGACACAATGTCCTACAATAAGCAGAGAAAAGACTTCACCACAGACCCTATGGGTATTCAGAAAGGATAATCAGGGGATTTGTGGACAACTTTATGCTGATGAATTCAATAGATGAGATGGGTAAATTCTTTGAAAGACAAAAACTAATGAAACTCAACTGTTTCCTTAGGTCAGTTTCCCAAGGTACTAGAAATAAAAGTAAAAATAAACAAATGAGACCTAATCAAATTCATAAGCTTTTGAACAGCAAAGAAATCATGAACAAAATGAAAAAACCTACAGATTGGGAGAAAAAAATTTGCAAACGATGTGCCCTACAAGGGCTTAATTTCCAAAATATACAAACATCTGACACAACTCAGTAATGACCAAAAAACAACCCAAGCAAAAAATGGGTAGAAGACCTAAACAGACATCTTTTCAAAGAAAACATACAGATAGCCAACAGGTACCTGAAAAGAGGCTCGGCACTGATAATTCCTGGAGAAATGCAAATCAAAACTACAGTGAGATCTCACCTCACACCAGTCAGAATGGCCATCATTAAAAAGTATACAAATAATAAATGCTGGAGAAGGTGTGGAAAAAAGGGAAACCTCCTGACATTGTTGGCAGAAAAATAAATTAGTATAGTCACTATGGAGAAAAGCATGGAGAGTCCTTAAAAAACTAAAAATAGAGCTGCCATATGATCCAGCAATCCCACTCCTGGGCATATTTCCAGAAAAAAACTCTAATTTGAAAAGATATGCATCCCAATATTCACAGTAACACTATCTACAATAGTGAAGACATGGAAGCAACCTAAATGTTCATCAACAGATGGATGGATAAAAATTCTCAGACATAAAAAGAATGAAATAATGTCATTAGCTGCAACTTGAATGCCCTTAGAAATTAGTATATTAAGTCAGAGAAAGACATATATGATATCATTTATTCAGTTCAGTTCAGGTCAGTCGCTCAGTTGCGTCTGACTCTGCGACCCCATGGACTGCAGCACGCCAGGCTTTCCTGTCTATCACCAACTCCCAGAGCTTACTCAAACTCATGTCCATTGAGTCAGTGATGCCATCCAACCATCTTATCCTCTGTCATCCCCTTCTTCATCCACCTTAAACTTAGGTCCATAACAAAATCTGTATGCAAATATTTATAGCAGTTTCATTCTTAATTGCCAAAAATTGGGCACAACCCAAATTTCCTTGGAGAAACAAACTATGGTATATCTATACAATATCTATATCATCAAGAAAAAGAAAGAACTATTAATAACTGCAATCACATAGATGAATCTCAATGCATTTTGATAAGTAAAATAAGTCATATTCAAAAAGCTACAAGCTAAATGAATCCATTTATATGACATTTCAGAAAAGGCAGAACTATAAACAGTTTCCAATGGTGGGGAAGGGAGGGAAGGTTGACTAACAATGGTTAATAAGAGTATTTCTAGAATTAATGAATGGAGAAGGAAATGGCAACCCACTCCAGTATTCCTGCCTAGAGAATCCTGTGGACAGAGGAGCCTGGTGGGCTGCTGTCCTTAGCATCACACAGATTCAGACATAAGTGCAGTGACTTAGCATGCATGCATGCATTGAAGAAGGAAATGGCAACCCACTTCAGTATTCTTGCCTGGAGAATCCCAGGGACAGAGGAGCCTGGTGGGCTGCCATCTATGGGGTCACATAGTCAGACACGACTGAAGCAACTTAGCAGCAGCAGCAGCAGAATTAATGAAACTGTATCTTGATAGAGGTATGGAGACCCGACTGTATGCATTTGTTAAAACTCATAAAACTGTACACCACAAGGAATCAATTTTGTTACAAATGAATTTGAAAATAACTTTAATACCCACTAGGTCCACCCATATTGTCACAAATGACAAGGTTTCATTCTTATTTATGGCTGGGTAATATTCCTGTATATACACTATACACATAGTAGGTATACCACATCTTCTTTATCCCTTCACCTGTTGACAGGCACTTAGATTGCTTCCGTATCTTGCCTACTGTGAATACAACTGCAATGATCATAGGGGTTGCTTATATTTTTTCTAATTAGTATTTTTGTTTTCTTTGATTAAATACCCAAGAATGAACCTGGTGGACCATACTGTAGTTCCACTGTTAGTTTTTTTAGAAATTTCCTTACTGTTTTCCACAGTGGCTATACCAATTCATATTCCCATCAATAGCACACAAGGATTCACTCATCTCTACATCCTCACAAAAGCTTGTTACTTAGTTATCTTTCTGATAAAAGCCATTCTGACAAGTGTGATGTGATATCTCACTGTGGTTTTGATTTGCATTTCCCTGATACCTTAGCGGTGTGAGCATCTTATCATGTGCCCGGTGGTCATTTGCATCTCTTCTCTGGAAAAGTGTCTATTTAGGTCCTCTGACCTTTTTTTTTTTTTTAATTGGGGTATGGTTTTGGGGGTTTTTTATGTTGAGGTATAGGAGTTCCTTGAATATTGGGGGTATCAATCCCTTGTTGCATATAACACTTGCAAATATCTTCTCTCATTCACCACGGTGCTTTCTCATTTTGTCAATGGTTTCTTTTACTATATAAAAGCTTTTTTAGTCCAATTTGGGCTTCCAAAAATATTCAATCCATTTTTGACTTTATTTTTGTATATTATGTGAGAATACAGTCAGTTGATTCTTTTGTATACAGCTGCCCAGTTTTCCTAACACCATCCATTAAAAAGGCTGTCTTCTCCCCATTGTGTATTCTTGCCTCCTCTGCCAGAGTAATTGCCCGTATAAATGTGGGTTCATTTCTGGACTCTCAACTCTGATCCCTTGATCTATGTGCCTGTTTTCGTGTCGTTGACATACTGTTTTGATTACTGTAGCTTTGTAGTATAGTTTGAAATGTAGGTGTGTGACACCTCTAGCTTTCTTCTTCAGATTGTTTTGGTTATTTGGGGTCTTTTGCACTTGATACAAATTTTAGAATTTTTTTTTCTAGTTCTGTGAAAAATGTCTTTGGGATTTTGATAAGGATTATACTGTATCTCTAGCCTGCCTCTGGTAGTGTGGTTATTTTTAACATATTAATTCTTCCAATCCATGAGCCTGTTTATGTCACTTTTATTTGATCAGTGATTTTTTGATCACTGTCAAAATTATCATTGATAGTTTTCCAAGTAGAAGTCTTTTACTTCCTTAGATTTATTCCCACATATTTTATTCTTTTTGATTCAATTGTAAATGGGATTACTTCAATGTTAGTACACAGAAACACAACAGATTTCTGCATATTAATTTTGTATCCTGCAACTTTACTGAATTCATTGACAAGTTCCAGTAGTTTCTGGTGGCACCTTTAGGATTTTCTATACACAGTATCATATGGCATCTGCAAACATTGACAGTTTAACACCTTCCTTTCCAGTATGGATTCCATTTATTTTTCCTGTCTGACTGTCATGTCTAGGACTCCCAATATTTGCCATTTGCTACAAAATGCATGGACCTAGAGGGTATTATGCTATGTAAAATAAGTCAGACAGAGAAAGAAAAATATATGATTTCATTTATACATGGAATCTAAAAAACAAAACAAACGAACAAACTTAACTAAAGAGAAACTACAGAAAACACTACTAAAACTAATAAGTGACTTTAACAAAGTTGTAGAAATAAAGTCAATGTACAAGAAACAGTGCTATTTCTGTACATCAGCAATGACCAACTGCAAATTGAACTTTCCAAAAATACCACCTACAACAGCACCAAAAAATAGGAAATGCTTAGGGACAAACTTGACAAAAGGTATGCATGACTTAACGCTGTCAAGAGAAATGAAATAAAACCTAAATAAATGGAGTAATACACTGTGTTCATGGATTAGAAAATTCATTATTAGTTAGATGACAATTCTCAACAAGTTAATCTCTAGATTCGATGAAATCTCACTCCAAATCCCAGTAAGGCATTTTACAGAAGTTTAATACTTGACTCTAAAATATATATGGAAATGGGATTTTCCTTGTGCTTCATGATTCCATTGTAGGAGATGGGTTCAATCCCTGGTTGGGGAACTAAGATCATGTGTGTCATGTGATGTGGCCAAAAACAATTTTTTTTCTTTATTTAAAAAGTGTATATCGAAATATAAAGGAGCTACAATAGCCAAGGCTATGGTTTTTCCAGTAGTCATGTATGAATGTGAGAGTTGGACTATGAAGAAAGCTGAGCACCAAAGAATTGATGCTTTTGAACTGTGGTGTTGGAGAAGACTCTTGAGAGTCCCTTGGACTGCAAGGAGATCCAACCAGTCCATCCTAAAGGAGATCAGTCCTGGGTGTTCACTGGAAGGACTGATGCTAAAGCTGAAACTCCAGTACTTCAGCCACCTCATGCGAAGAGTTGACTCATTGGAAAAGACTCTGATGCTGGGAGGGATTTGGGGCAGGAGGAGAAGGGGACGACAGAGGATGAGATGGCTGGATGGCATCACTGACTCAATGGACGGGAGTTTGAGTGAACTCCGGGAGTTGGTGATGGACAGGGAGGCCTGGCATGCTGCAATTCATTGGGTCACAAAGAGTCAGACACGACTGAGTGACTGAACTGAACTGAACAATAGCCAAACTAATTTTGAAAAGAAATTGAACCAAGTTGGAATACTTATCCTATCTGATTTTAAGACTCATTATTGAAACCTACAGTAATCAAGGCATTTGCAGTATTAAAAATAGGCAAAAGTAAGATCAATAAAACAAAAGAGTCCAGAAATGATCCATACAAATGGGTCAACTTCTGTTTTTAACAAAAGACGCCAATAAGGAAAAGATAATTTTTTGAGGAAATGATGCTAGAACAAAAACTGGACAGCCTTATGATCAAAAATGAACCTTAACTCTTACCATGCAACATGTATAAAAATTACCTCATGATGGATCACAAATCTAAACTAAATACAGAGTAAATCTTAGTAAACTTTGGTTAGGAAAACATTTAATAGTACACAACAAAGAAAATTATAAAAGAAAAAAATCAATAAATTAACTTCATCAAAATTAAAAACTATTGTTCTTCAAAAGCTATAGCTACAAAAATAAAAAAGATAAGCCAAAATCTGGGAGAAAATATGTATCTTTAAGACATTTATCTGACAATAGACATACATGGAATGCAGAAAGAACTCTTATAACTAAGCAATAAGAAGATAACTCAATTTTTTTTAATGAGCTAAAGATCTGGTATTTTACCAAAGAGAACACATGAGTGGCAAATAAACACATGAAAAGATTTTTCAGATCACTGGTTATTAAAGAAACACAAATTAAAGCCATAAGACAATTAAAAAGACTACCCATACCAAGTATTGGCAATCACGTGGAACAACTAGAACTCACACACACTGCTCATATGGCATGTGTGCTAAGTTGCTTCAGTTGTGTCTGACTCTGTGCAACACTATGAACTGTAGCCCACCAGGCTCCTCTGTCCACGGGATTCTCCAGGCAAGAATACTGGAGTGGGTTGCCATGCTCTCTTCCAGGGGATCTTCCCAACCCAGGGATTGAACCTGCATCTCCTATGTCTCCTGCATTGGCAGGCGGGTTCTTTACCACTAGCACCACCTGGGAAGCCCCAAATACATGAGACCTGAGTTCAATCCCTGGATCAGGAAGATCCCTTGGAAAAGAGAATGGCTACCCACTCCAGTATTCTTGCCTGGGGAACCCCATGGACAGAGGAGCCTGATGGGCTACAGTTCATGGCATCATAAAGAACCAGACACAAATGAGCAACTAATACTTTCACTATGTTTATCTTAGAATTGGATCTTCTAGCCCCTGTGGTGAAGCCTTCAAATGACAGTTGTTTACTTGCTAAGTTGTGTCCAACTGTTTTGCGAGCCCGTGGACTGAAGCCCAAAGTCTTCTCTGTCCATGGAATTTTCCAGGCAAGAATACTAGAAAGGTTGCCATTTACTACTCCAGGGTATCTTCCTGACCCAGCAATCAAACCCACGTCTCCTGCGGCTCCTGCACTGCAGGTTCATTCTTTACTGCTGAGTCACTGGGAAAGTTTTAGCAAAGATTTCATTAAAGACTCTGAAATAAAGCCACCCAGCTAAATCTCTAAGTACCAGGCCCAGTAACAATGAGATAATGTTTGTTGTTTTAAGCCACTATATTTGGGAGCTAATCTGTTATATAGCAATAGATAACTAACATATCCATCAATAAGTGAATGGATAAAGAAACTGTGATACTTCTACACAATGCAACATTATTAAGCAATTAAAAAAAAAAAAAGGAATAGACACACAGACCATGATTGAGTCTCAAACTAATTACACAGAAAGAGATCAGACCAAAAAAAATTCCATTTACATATTAGTCTGGAAAATGCAAACTGATCAATAATGATAGCCAGCAGTGACTGACAAGGAATAAGGACATGGCAAATTGAAAAAGAGGAACTATAAAATGGCACAAGAAGATTTTTGAGGTGTAACTGTTATGTTCATTAAATTAAATGAGGTGATAATTTTATGGCAGTAATACATATGTCAACATTTATCAAATTGTACACTTTAACACACAGTTTATGTCAATTACTCCCCAGTTTAAAATATTTATATATATTTCACAGAAAGAAATAGAATCTATTATTACTGTTGCTTTAAAATAACAAAACATTAACTATCTAAATTCTCCAAAATATAGCATTTAGCTAGTTTATATACATTTGGATAGAATGAGAAGTATTTCAGGCAAATGTCAACAATCTTGCCAACATATTTTTAACATCTCCATTAGAATGAAAAATACGTTGCAATGCAAGGGCAATTAAGTAAAACTCTTGCTTTCTACTTACCAATTTTAAGCTTTTCAGCTATCTAACAGCTAACTGCCCACCCCCCACAAAATGTCACAAAGAGCTGCCCCAATTGGGCACTAATCTATACCCCACTAAGTTAGACTTCACAGCATTTCTTTTCATGTGCTAAAAGCAAAAAGCTTTAAGACTTTGCCTTGTCAATGTCCCTGGGAATTAGGTGACGAGGAAGTGTACAAGATTCTTCCCTAAAATTTCGCCCTTTACCTCATTTCCCCGTTTTCCTTGTGTACAGTTCTACTATCCTGACTAGTTGGGGGTTCTGATCCAGATCTTACCCACAGTACTCAGCAACCACCAAAAACTTTTATCTGGACTTTAAACCAAAAACAAAATTTGTTTCATCCTCAGAATCATCCTCGGAGAAGACAATCATCCTCGGAGAAGGCAATGGCACCCCACTCCAATACTCTTGCCTGGAAAATCCCATGGACAGAGGAGCCTGGTGGGCTGCAGTCCATGGGGTTGCTAAGAGTCGGGCACGACTGAGCGACTTCACTTTCACCTTTCACTTTCCTGCATTGGAGAAGGCAATGGCAACCCACTCCAGTATTCTTGCCTGGAGAATCTGGTGGGCTGCCGTCTATGGGGTCACACAGAGTCGGACACGACTGAAGTTGACTTGGCAGTAGCAGCAGAATCAAGTACATCTCAGGGCTTCTCTTCCAGGTCTACACCACAAAACCTGGGATGGTATAATAAAGTCACAGTGACAGATTCTGGCCAGGGTGGGGTAGGGGGCTACCAACACAAAAGCTGAGATTCAGTTTCATATTTGGAAATGAATAGCATTATTCCTACCAACATATGCAAGACAAGTAATCAACAGTGTCATTTGATCTGCTAGTTATAAAAAGATCTTACTAAAGTGCATAAATACCATGACTGCTTAAAACCAATGGCTTACACTCAAGTTATTCCCCATTCATGTCTGTACTAAGATAAAGCAACACTATCTCTGTGATGTTCAGGAAAGGACGAAAGCTAAAATACACTACACAGATGGCAGGCATTCTAGGAAGTTTAGCACAACACAAGAATAGGCTACACATCCATAGATAGCTTTGAACTAGTTCCAATTCTTACCATTTAGGTCCCGTTGGCCGAGAATAAAATTTTGCAAAATCTTCATGATCCATCTAAATATTACTGAGCTAACACAGCAGTCTCTTCTGACGATCCTGCGTGACATAATCATTCCTGTCCTTTTCAGAATCTATAGGCACAGGGGTATGGCTGTCGACACTGTGGATTCGCTGAATCTTTAAAGTCTCATCAGGTCTGCTTATTTCAGGCCTATAATAATCAAGAAGACTCTTCTTTGTTTTATCAGAAATAGGCCCCAAATATGCAACTGAGTATCTATTATGTGTTACTGTTTTTCTACATTCTCTGCCTGTCCTAACTTATCCATTTATTAATATCTAATCTCTTCTTTCTCCCTTTCTTCATTTCTCTAATGCAATGGTTTGTCACTGGCTGGGTATGAATCAAACTCATTTGCAAAGCTAACAGAAAATACAAAGATTCAAGGTTGTTAAAGAAGGATACAACTCTTCCGCATTTTTTAACAAATTCACTAGGTGACTGTGTTATTCAAAGTGAAAGTGAAAGTCACTCAGTCCTGTCCGATTCTTTGTGACCCCATGGACTACACAGTCCATGGCATTCTCCTGGCCAGAATCCTGGAGTGGGTAGCCTATCTCTTCTCCAGGGGAACTTCCCGACCCAAGAATCGAACCAGGGTCTCTGGCACTGCAGGCAGATTCTTTACCAACTAAGCCATCAGGCAAGATTGAGACAAATTGTTCTGACCAGGGGTTCTCAAATGGTTGCACAGTATCATAACCTGGGGAACTTTTAAATACTCTAATGGTGAGATAATTATAAAAACTGGTGAGACTCAGAAATATATTTTTAAAGTTCCCCAGATATGAACCAGCATTATCCACATCACTTGACTACTTGTCAGAAATGAAGAATCTTCAGAACCAGCCCAGACTTACATTATCAGAAATCTGCCTTTACCAAGATTTCCAAATGCTTGTTTGGGGGAAGCAACACACTGTTTCTCAAATTGGGCTGCACACTGGGATGACGTGTGGTGTGGAGCTTTAAAGATTATGGATAGCTGGTCTCACTCCCAGGGACTGGATTTTAACTAGTCTGGATTGTAACCCACTAGCGCTCCACTGAGAAGAATTCATCAAGGTAGTTAAATCACCAAATTACTTTTGCTAGAGCAGAAACGGGCCTCTTTTCAGTGGATGTCATGATAGATACAGTCCTCTGAAGTGGACAAAAACAGTCTTGAGAGCAAAGGTTACCACATTTTTTCTGTAGAGCTAGACAGCATTTTAGGCTTGTGGGCCATGTAGTCTGTGTCACAACTACTCATCTCTGCCATTGTATGAAAATAACCATAGACAATACAAAAACAAATGAATATGGCTATGTTCCTACAAAAATTTATATGAAAAAGGCAGAGGGGCAACAGGCTAGACTTGGCCTGCAAGCCATAGTTTGCCAACCTGTGCTCTAGAAAAGTGACTCACAAAGTTTGGAATACATCAGAATCACCTGCAAGGCTTGCTCAAACACATATTGCTGGCTTCCAGCTTCAGAGTTTCTGATTTAGTAGAGCTGAATGGACTCTAAGAAGCTACCATTCTAATAAGTCCTTAGGTGTTGCTAATGCTGCTGGTCCAGGCACCACAATTTGAGAATTATACGGCAAACACATTACAAAACTCTCTTCTTCAACCACAGTGTATTTGTATATGAAAAAGTTATTAAATAAAGCAATGGCAGGAGTAAATGGTATAAGACTTCAACACAAAATATCCATTTTATACAGAAAGATTTGTACTTTAAACTTCTGCAAACACAAAATAAGAAACAAAGTTCTTTTATGATATTAGTTATAACTATATCAGATAAAGAAGCTGCTTAAAAAAGGTTACTCAATTAACAGCTAAAGCCAGAATGCCTCATAAAATTGCAAAATTGCATAATACGCCAACCTGCAAGGAAAATGTCACAACTTTGCAATTTCCAAAGAAGCAAAGGAAACAGAAAATGTGCCACATTCAAATAACAGAATTAACAGATGCATTTGATGGCATGTCAGGTAAACAAAGTAATAATCACTAACCAGAAGACAATGGTATCAAAGTTTTCATTGCTGTGTGATGATTCTACATGTTAATAATTCTTGTTCAAATTAACAACAGTTAAAATTTCTGAGTTTAAGATTATCTTGGAAGAACACTTATTGGTTTTCTAAGTACCAAAACAAATTCCTAGGGATGAAATACTCAAATGTCAAAAGAAAACTTTAAAACAAAGAGGATGAATTTGGAAGCACTGTAATTCTGCATACTGATAATGCAGCCACTAAGGCAGCAAGATGTAAATTTACATTAAGAATCCATTTAGGGCATTGAAACATGTATAATATCATATAAGAAACGAATTGCCAGTCCAGATTTGATGCAGGATACAGGAAGCTTGGGGCTGGTGCACTGGGATGACCCAGAAGGATGGAATGGGGAGGGAAGTGGGGCGGTGGTTCAGGATTGGGAACACGTGTACACCCGTGGCGGATTCATGTTGATGTATGGCAAAACCAATACAATATTGTAAAGTAATTAGCCTCTAATTAAAATAAATAAATTAAAAAAAAAAAAGAATCCATCTAGAAAGTTGTGAAGATCGACTAGTGTATTATTTCACAAAGGATCTCATATATGTAAAAGGCTCCAGGTAGATATAAATTCCAAATTAAATTTCATGAAGACGATGCATGAATCTAAGCAAAACATTCCAAACATTTCATTCATCTTCAGCTTTTTGTATAGACATGAGACAATAATATCAACTCTCTGGGGACTTCCCTGGTGATCCAGTGGTTAAGACTTTCTGCTTCCAATGCAGGGGGCACGGGTTTGATCCCTGGTCAGGGAACTAAGATCCCGTATGCTGGGCAGTACAGCTTCTCCCCAACCCCCAACCCAGAATGCTAGCTGTCCAAAGGGAGAATTTTGCCTGGGTTTATGATTTAAAAGTAGAATTCAAGAAATTTAGGAGGAACAACTTTCAACTTACAGATTTGCTTGGTGCTACTTATTGACTTTAAAAGGTGGCTTACTTAACTGGTGTTCTGTATTTTGATGGGTGATCTTATTTCAAGCAATTCCTTGATATTTTTGACAACTAACATGTACCAACAATCTTTATGGACTCAAAGTGTTGTAAACAAGAGGCTGAGAATGAGTCATTAGGGACTTTCAGTGCTATAATCTGAATCCACAAAGATGTATAAATGGGTTTCATAGGTAAAGCAACTTCTCCATTTACCTGCAGGAAAGCTCTATCATTATTTCATTCAAAATCCATTCAACTTAACCCCAGAAATACATGACACTACATGTGTCAATGAAAGAAAAAAAAGAGCAATCCCACTTAATGAATGATTGTTCCTTTAAGGGATAATTTAAAGGGATGAAATGATTTAAATTCCACTTACAAGTGATAAAACAATTCCTGTCAATCAGGTGCAAAGGGTAATAAATGTTCATCTGCCTTTCATTGGTATGTCTACCTATGCAGACAAAGTCCTCATCAATGAAAATGGCCAAGAACTTGGAAAGATAATCAATTTTTAACTCTTGATCAGGAACTGCTTGAAACTATTTCACATATAAGACCTTTTTTTTTTTTTAAGTTACATTCAGGGAAGCCAGCTGAAGTTTCTCATTAAAATATTTTTTAAATATATGGAGGTGCTATATACATTCAATATGTAATATCTCTCCTAACACTTTAAGTTTTATTTTAACATAATTCTATAAAAAATAAATTATTTACTAAATAGCTATTAACATAAGCTCATAAAAAAGAAACTAATATTTTTCACCAACACTCAGGACATGACACCTCATGTCCCCCACCAGTTCTCTCCAGTGTCTCACACAAACACAGCCATCCTTTTCTACTTCCGCCATGAGATGAGAACAGAAGCACCAAACTACTATATTCCCACTACCTAAAACCATCTGTTGAGCAAATGAGTAGATAGGTGCAGCATGGAAAGCCAAACTCACAAACAAAACAAAAAGGGTCACACGTTTTCATGGCATTTTATGCAATAATTCAACTTTAAACTTTCATTTGACAAATAATCAAATCAATAGTCTAAGCTCCTTATACCAACAGCAAATTAGAATTCAAAAGAGTTATCAGTAATGTTACATAAACAGAGCTCCAGAAAAACAACCAGTAGTCAAATCAACTCTAGCATGTAGTACAATATATATGACCTGCTTTGGAAAAGTCATGAGTTAGCATCTTATAAAAAATACATGAGTTAAAGAGCAACTCTAGGAAATTCTCATTCTATAAAGAATAAGGAACAATACTATTCATTTTTACAGAGAAAATAAATCACAAAAGAATCCAAACTATTTATTTTTTAAATGACTGGATAATCTAGGCCCAATCTATGTTTAATTTTACTTGGCTAAAAACACAAATGGTTACATTATTTGAAACATTTATTTAAGCCCACAAAGTTATTCATAAATCTCTATAACATCCAGCCTTTTATCCTGATACAAACTGATACACCAAGACCTAAGTGTTATGAGCTTGGCTGCAGAATGTAAAGCAGATGCCAGTTTTATTACCTTTTAGAAAGCAGTTCATCTTACTCTATAATGCCTCCTTTCTCCTGTAATGCTATGTAATTAAAATTTCAGTGAACAGAATACTACTAAAATAAAGCATTTTAAACTAGGCTTTTCCCACATTTTTAACAAATAGCTGAGATCACATTTAAATCTTATAATAATTAACACTTTATAATTTTTGAATTTTTATAATTAAAGGCCATCTAGTGAAGTCCCTTCATTACACAGTGATGGAATATAAAACTTAGAAAAATTAAATGACTTTCCCAGGATAAGAATCACACAGGTACTAAGGAGACAACAGTAAACAAGGTATGTGTCATCCCTATCTTTATCTAGCTGAAGTGAAATGCATAGCATTATGATGGGGGGCGGGAAACTTCGGCCACAAATACAAAAATTCTGATTCAATATACAGAGGTCACTCCTACTGAAAACATTAAAAGTATTTGTTAACAAGAAACAAACAGGCCAGAGAGCACAGCAACTATAAAAAGAAAGAAAAAAGTAAAGTCTCACAATTTCATACCTACAGCTATTAGCAGAAAATTTCTGAGATGCTTTAAAGAGGAATATGGGAATAAAATTAGAAAGACACTAGACATCTGAGTGCAGTATGAGACAGAGTGTTCTCTATATACATATATATTAATATAAGTACATATGTAAATACACACAAGTTCACCTCTATAGCCTTTAGATCTCTAGGCCAACAGAAAGATGAATAGTTTGCAAATTATCTTTCTAAAGCAACATGAATTATAGTCAAAACAGAGATCCTGAAGTTTTCAAGTACATAAAACAATAAAAGAAAAGAATATTAAATATTTTTATTTGTCTATTTGAGCACTGAACTGTCACCAATTTAACACATCTTTATCCATTTAATGACTTAAAAATAAAACAAGGGTTATCATAATCTCAGTCTCCTCAACCCTGCCATGAGTAACTCCTTCCTACCAAGGTCTTCCGAGTAGCAGCAGAAGAGATAAATATAACAAAGTGCCTACAGTCATGAAACTTAGAACAGACAATAAAGTAAGTATATATATTTAAGAACAAGATCATACACATATATGTGGTATGTGCATGTGTGTCTTTTAATGTGGCACATAAAAGATGATAAACTGATAGAACAGAATCATATGGTGGTCAAGGAAGGCTTCTCATAGAGGAAGTGACCTATTAAAGTGAGAGAGACCTACAGAAAGAGAAGAAATATCATAGAGAAACAATCACACACAGATGTGAAGGGAGAACGTTCTGCACAGAACAGATACCGAGTACAAAGGTCCTAAGATGAGAATTACATTGGCGTGTTCAAAGAACAACAGAGGAAGGGGTCACAACCAGGCAGAGTAGAGACGAGATCAGAAAGTTACCAGCAGGAGCCTCATCATACGGGGCTTGGTTAGGATTTTATTCTGAGTATAATAGGAGCCAGAGCAGCCAAGTAGCACAAATTAATTTGTATTTTTAAAAGTTCATTCTGGCTGCTGTATACAGAATGCATTGTAGAAGGGCAAGAAGAGAAGCAGAGATACAAGTTATATAATCCTAAACAAAAGGTGGTAGCCGTTTATAGTTTAGACTTGGAGGTGACAAAGGACCTGGGGTATATTTTGTTAATGTGTGCGATACAGAGTGTGAGGAGAAAAAGAAAAGTCACAGAAAAAGGTTTCAAGGATAAAAATTGTTAAGACTGTGTAATGATTTACCTACTAAAAATGTTTTCAAAATTATAGTCTTTGTGGTTGGTGTTCCAACTGTTTACTGGCTTTCACCACTGTATCTATCACCCTTCCATAATCGTCTCCTCTGTGATGAGATGAGCTAGAAATCAGTAAAGTATATTTCCCAAGCTCCCTGCAAGCTAAGAGGTCAGGTTCTACAAATGGGATCTGATGTTAGATTAAGAGGCAGGAGATAAAGAGAAGCCACTTTTCTCTCTGCTTTCTGTCTGTCCTGCAACAGCCATTAGTGAGCAACTGAGCTACTCCAACTTTCAGCAGCATCAGGGACCAATCCAGGAGTGTCAGCAACAAGCAGGCAAGCTCTGACTTCTCGGCTTGGGAACAATACAGTGCAGCACACAGGGGCTCTGGTATCACGTCTACCCCGAGGCCTGCAGCCCTAAGGACAATAGATAGCTCCTTCCCATGTTGAATAATTTCTAGGTGGCATCATGGTGGCTTTTTTCTTTCTTCCAACTCTCCCAATACTTTGTAACTAAGTCACCGTATAAAAATCTTTCTATAAGTAACACCATATGTAAAAAAAAAAGAAAAGAAAGAAATACCATATGTGGTTTCTATTTTCCCAAATGGATACCAACCAATATAGTAAAGGAAGAAGTATCTCTCCAGGAACCAGTTGAACAATTTCTGTTACTCATCACAATACCCTTTTACGTATTCTTATTGCAAATTCTACTATCCCCCTTTTATAGAACAGTAAACTGAAAACTGAAGTGATTTTAAAAATTGACCAAAATTATACAGCTCATAACAGTGAAGCCTAAACTCAAAGGTGTTTCTACCTAAATTCTATGTTCCTTTTACAATGTTAAAAATCAAGAAACATCGATTGCTTTTAGCAGGGGAAAAAAAACACACTATTGGAATCAGTTCAGGAAACTAGTTGCACATTAACAGCACTAGCACTAAAAAGACTAATAATCTCTATTGTCTTGAAGCAAACTATACTTTTAGCCCTGGCTTCAAACAAACCTCATTTTTAAAGACTTAATTTACTCTAACAGGATAATTTATAAAATACTCTGAACTTAAAAAAAAATAAAATAAAAAAATAAAATACTCTGAACTTAAGATTTCTTGACAGGACAGACTTCAACATACATTTAAACTATTTCCTTGCCAAAAGTTTATCTTAATCATAACTTTTCACATATAAAACTATAAAAAGAGCAAGACAGTCTTATATAAAGCAATAATATAAGACTTACTAATTTAAAGAAAATATCAAGAATAGGACTATTACAAAGGATATTTTATTACCAAAAAAACTTAACTTATTATGTTAATTTAAAATCAGTAACTTTTAAAAAATTTTTGATTCTCATTATATTACACTGTTTAAGCAGTCTGAGTCCAAAAGATTCCTTGAATTAAAATAAATCAAATATACCATCATTAGCATCCAAATTCAACAGAAGGCAAAAATAAAACTAATAAGGGGTCATTAGAAACAAGTTAGGAGAAGGCAATGGCACCCCACTCCAGTACTCTTGCCTGGAAAATCCCATGGATGGAGGAGCCTAGTAGGCTGCAGTCCATGGGGTCGCTAAGAGTCGGACACGACTGAGCGACCACTTTCACTTTTCACTTTCATACATTGGAGAAGGAAACAGCAACCCACTCCAGTGTTCTTGCCTGGAGAATCCCAGGGACAGGAGAGCCTGGTGGGCTGCCGTCTATGGGGTCGCACAGAGTCGGACACGACTGAAGCGACTTAGCAGCAGCAGCAGTAGAAACAAGTTGGTGTAAAATGTTAGAGCTAAAATCATAAAAGTCTTGGAGAAAAAACAAAGGGATAAATTTGAATGATCTAGGATTTAGCAATGGATTCTTGGATATGACCCCAAAAGTAAGAGGAACAGAAGAAAAAAAAAAAAGATAAATTGGATTTCATCAAAATTAAAACTTCTAGAGAAGGGCCAAGATGGCAGAGTAGAACCGTAATATGATCTCCTCTCACAAGTGCACCAAACTCACAACAATCCGTAGACCAACCATTGTTGAAAAAAAACTGAAACCTACCAGGGAAGAGTCTCTCCAACTAAAGACATAAAGACAGAACCACAATGAGACTGGTAGTAGGGGTGTGCCTGTGATATGATCAAATCTCATACCCCCCCACAAAGTAAGCAACCCATAAACTAGAGTATAATTAGATTACAGACATTCTCCTGCAAGAGTGAGAATGCTGAGCCCCACATCAAGCCCCTGGATCAAGGTCTGGCACTAGGAGGAAGAGACCCCAGAACATTTGGTTTTGGAAGCCAGTGGAGTTTGACTGCAAAGGCTCCACAGGATTGGGAGAAATCGAGACTTCACTCTTAAAGAGTGCACACAAAATTTCAGGTGCATCAGGACCTAGGGCAAAAGCAGTAACTGGATAGTAGCCTGGGTCGAATCCACTGCTGATCTCTGGAGTGTCTTCTGGCAAGACAAGGTGGATGTGGCCCATCCTGGGGACACAAACACTGCTGATGAATGTACTGGAAAACACTGACCTATGGGGCCTCTCCCAGAGGGTGATATTCTGGCACAAAGACCCAGCCCCGCCTAAAAGCCTGTAGTCTCCAGTGTTGGGACACCTCAGGCCAAACGAAAAACTAAGTGGGAACATATTCCCACTGGTCAGCTGACAGGCTACCTAAAGATTTCCTGAGCACAGCAGCCTCCAGACACACCCCTAGAAAGGCCCTGCCCACCAGAGGACAAATACCCAGCCCCACCACCAGAGGGTAAACACTGGCCCCTCCTGCCAGACTCCATAAGCCTATAGACCAGCCTTAACCACCAGGGGGCAGATACTAGAAGCAAAAAAATTACGGTCCTGCAGCGTGCAAGCCAAATTCACAAACACAGGCCAGACATTACCCTAGAATTACTTGGTCCCTAGTCCCTTGTGACAAGAGGGGACAAGGGGACAGTCACAAGGAGACAAGTCTGGACATCTCCTTTGGAGGGTCACTTTTCCATGACAAGAAACCCAATGAACGTACAACAAACAAAAATACAAACAGCAATTTAGACAAAATGAGGCAACCCACTCCAGTATTCCTGCTTAGAAATCACTGCCCCTGAAGAGAAAAAAAGAATGAAAAGAAATGAGGACTTTGGTCTTGGAAGCCAGTGGAGCTTTACTGCAAAACCTCCACAAGATTGGGAGAAACAGAGACTTCACTCTTAAAGACTGCACACAAAATCTCAGTTTAAGAGACTTCTGGGACAAGTGTGATAATATTCGCATTACAGGGGTCCCAAAGGAGAAGAGAAGGTTCTGAGAACGTATTAGAAGAGGTACTAGCCAAAACTTTCTTAATCTGGGGAAGGAAAGAGTCACCCAAGCACAGGAAGTGCAGAGACTCTCATACAGGATTAGCCCAGAGAGGAATACATTAAAACACACTGTAATCAAAATGACAAAAATTAAAGACAAGAGAGAGTATTTGAAACTGGAGCCTATTTTACAGAGTGAAGTAAGCCAGAAAGAAAAACACCAATACTACAGTATACTAATGAATATACAAAAAAGATCTTCATGACCAAGATAATCACGATGGTGTGATCACTCACCTAGAAGCAGACATCCTGGAATGCAAAGTCAAGTGGGCCTTAGAAAGCATCACTACAACAAAGCTAGTGGAGGTGACAGAATTCCAGTTGCTATTTCAAATCCTGAAAGATGATGCTGTGAAAGTGCTGCACTCAATATGCCAGCAAATTTGGAAAACTCAGCGGTGGCCACAGGACTGGAAAAGGTCAGTTTTCATTCCAATCCCAAAGAAAGGCAATGCCAAAGAATGCTCAAACTACCGCACAATTACACTCATCTCACACGCTAGCAAAGTAATGCTCAAAATTCTCCAAGCCAGGCTTCAACAGTAGGTGAACCACGAACTTCCAGATGTTCAAGCTGGTTTTAGAAAAGGCAGAGGAACCAGAGATCAAATTGCCAACATCCGCTGGATCATCGAAAAAGCAAGAGAATTCCAGAAAAATATCTATTTCTGCTTTATTGACTATGCCAAAGCCTTTGACTGTGTGGATCCCAAAGAACTGTGGAAAATTCTTCAAGAGATGGGAATACCAGACCACCTTACCTGCCTCTTGAGAAACCTATATGCAGGTCAGGAAGCAACAGTTAGAACTGGCCATGGAACAACAGACTGGTTCCAAATAGGAAAAGGAGTACGTCAAGGCTGTATATTGTCACACTGCTTATTTAACTTATATGCAGAGTACATCATGAGAAACACTGGGCTGGAAGAAGCACAAGCTGGAACCAAGATTTCTGGGAGAAATATCAATAACCTCAGATATGCAGATGACACCACCCTTATGGCAAAAAGTGAAGAGGAACTAAAAAGTCTCTTAATGAAAGTAAAAGAGGAGAGTGAAAAAGTTGGCTTAAAACTCAACATTCAGAAAACTAAGATCATAGCATCTGGTCTCATCACTTCATGGGTAATACATGGGGAAACAGTGGAAACAGTGGCAGACTTTATTTTGGGGGGCTCCAAAATCACTGCAGATGGTGACTGCAGCCATGAAATTAAAAGACGCTTACTCCTTGGAAGGAAAGTTATGACCAACCTAGATAGCATATTAAAAAGCAGAGACATTACTTTGCCAACAAAGGTCCTAGTCAAGGCTATGGTTTTTCTAGTAGTCATGTATGGATGTGAGAGTTGAACTGTGAAGAAAGCTGAGTGCCGAAGAATTGATGCTTTTGAACTGTGGTGTTGGAGAAGACTCTTGAGAGTCCCTTGGACTGCAAGGAGATCCAACCAGTCCATTCTGAAGGAGATCAGTCCTGGGTATTCTTTGGAAGGAATGATGCTAAAGCTGAAGCTCCAGTACTTGGGCCACCTCATGTGAATAGTTGACTCATTGGAAAAGACTCTGATGCTGAGAGTGATCAGGGGCAGGAGGAGAAGGGGACGACAGAGGATGAGATGGCTGGATGGCATCACTGACTTGATAGACATGAGTTTGAGTGAACTCCGGGAGTTGGTGATGGACAGGGAAGCCTGGAATGCTGCAATTCATGGGGTCGCAAAGAGTTGGACACGACTGAGTGATTGATCTGAACTGAACTGAACGCATATTTATGGAATTTAGAAAGATGGTAACGATAACTCTGTATGCGAGACAGCAAAAGAGACATAGATGTATACAACAGTCTTATGGACTCTGTGGGAGAGGGCAAGGGTGGGATGATTTGGGAGAATGGCATGAAACATGTATAATATCATATATGAAACGAACCGCAAGTCCAGGTTCAATGCATGATACAGGATGCTCGGGGCTGGTGCACTGGGATGACCCAGAGGGATGGTAAGGGAAGGGAGGTGGGAGGGGGGTTCAGGATGGTGAACACATGTACACCTGTGGCAGATTCATGTTGATGTATGGCAAAACCAATACAATATTGTAAAAAATAAAATAAAAGCAACAAGGAAAAGGTAACAAATAACATACAAGGGAACTCCCATAAGGCTATCAGCAAATTTTTCAGCAAAACTTAACCCACCAGAAGAGAATGATATGATATATTTAAAGCGATGAAAGAAAAAAACATACAACCAAGAATACTCTACCTAGTAAGACTTTCATTGAGGTTTTATGAAGAAGTCAAAAACTTTACAGACTAGCAAAAGCTAAAAGAATTCAGCATCACCAAAGCAGCTTTACAACAAATCCTAAGGGAACGTCCCTAGGCAGAAAAGAAAAGGCCACAACTAGAAACAAGAAAATTACAAAACAGAAAAGCTCATTGGTAAAGGCAAACACACACAAAAGGTAGGAAACAATCCAAAAACAAAGCTAATAGTAAGGTTAAAGGACAAAAGTAGTAAAAATCATTTGTATCCACAATAAGCAGTTAAGGGATACACAAAACAATCTGATGCAAAATAATAATACCCAAAACAGTGATTATGAGGGGAGGCAAGTACAAATGAAGTTTATCTGAAATGTGTTTGAAAATTAAAAGGTCAGCAATTTAAAACAAGCACATACAAATATAGACTCCTATATAAAAATCTCATGGTAACCACAAAACAATAATCTATAATAGATATACACACAAAGAAGAAAAAATAATCTAAATAGAACACTAAAGAGAGTTATCAAACCACAATAAAGAGAACAAAAAAGGAAAATAGAAAGAAAGACCTACAAAAACAAATCCAAAAAAATTAAGAAAATAGCAATAGGAACATACATATTGGTTATCATCACCTTAAATGTAAATGAAATAAATGCTCCTACCAAAAGACAGAGACTGGCTGAATAAATACCAAAATAAGGCCTGTATACCTGCTGCCTATAAGAGACTCACCTCAGATCTATAGACACATATGGACTGACAGTAAGTGGATGGAAAAAAGGTATTCAGTGCAACTAGAAATCAAAAGAAAAGTTGGAATAGTAATACTTGTGTCACACAAAATATACTGTCAAATAAAAACAATAGACAGAGAAGGACACTACATGATGATTAAAGGATCAACTCAAAAAGAAGGTAGCACAGTTTTAAATACACAGATACCCAACATAGGAGCCCCTCAATATATAAGCCAAACGTTAAAAGACATAAAAGGAGAAACTGATGTTAATACAATAAAGTGGTGGACGTTAGCATCCCACTTACATCAATGGACAGATTAATCAGACAGAAAATCAATAAGGAAACATGGGACTTAAATGATACATTAGGCCAGATGGACTTAACTGACATTTATAGAGCATTACATCCAAAAGCTGTGGGACACACATTCTTTTCAAGTGTACATGGAACAGTCTCCAGAATACATCACATGCTAGGACATATAGCAAGCCACAGTGAATTTAAGAAAACTGAAATTAAATCAAATATTGCTGCTATCTATTCAAACTACAAGGCTATAAAGCTAGAAATCAACTACAAGAAAAAACTTGAAAAGATACAGACAGATGGAAGCTACAAAATATGCTACTAAGCAAGTGAAGAAATCAAAGAGGAAATTTTTAAATGTCTAAAGACTAATGCCTAAAAGAGTAAAATTACTATCCAAAACCTATGGGATACAGCAGAGGCAGTTCTAAGAGGGAAGTTCATAGCAATACAAGTTTACCTAAGGAAACAAGAAAAGTCTCAAAACTTAACCTTACATAAGAAGCAACTAGAGAAAGAACAACAAACAAAACTCAATGTTAGTAAAAGAAAATAAATCACAAAGATCAGAGCAGAAATAAATGAAATAGAGACTTCAAAAACAACAGAAAGATCAATGAAACCAAAACTTGGTTCTTTGAAAAGATAACTAATTTAACAACGAAAAGTTGAAAGCATTTCCTCTAAGATCAACAGTAAGGATGCCCATCCTCACCACTTATATTCAACACAGTTTTGGAAGTCCTTGCCATAGCAATTAGAGAAGAAAAGGAAATAAAAGCAATCCAAATTGGAAGAGAAGTAAACCTGTCACTGTTGCAAATATTTCTATGTCAACCTTTAGACAGTCTCATCAAGAATAAAAGGGAGATGACCAAATAAAGAAAATCAGAAATGAAAATGGGGAAGTTATAACCACCACCACAGGAATACAAAAGATCATCGGGTGAATACTACAAGCAACTATACACCAATTAAAAAGGACAACTAGGAGAAATGGACAAATTCTTAGAAAGGTACACTCTCACAAGACTGAACCGAGAGGAAACAGAATATACGAACAGGTCAACTACCAGTACATAAACTGAATCAGTAATTTTAAAATTCCCAGCAAATAAAAGCCAATGACAAGATGGTTTCTAAGGTGAATTCCACCAAACATTTAGAGAAGAGTTAATACCTATCCTTCTGAAACTATTCCAAGAAACTGCAAGGTAAGAAACACTCCCAGACTCATTCTATGAGGCCACCAACACCCTGATACCAAAACCAGAAAAAGGTATCAAAAAAGAAAAGTATAGGCCAATATCACTGATGAACACAATGTAAAAATCCTCAACAAAATATGAATCCAAACTCAATCCAACAATACATTAAAAGGATGATACACCATGATCAAGTTGGATTTATTCCAAGATGTAAGGACTTTTCAATATCTGCAAATTAATGAATGTGATAACATCACATTAACAAACTGAGGAATAAAAACCATATGATCATCTCAACCAATGCAGAAAAAGCTTTTGATAAAATTCAACATCAATTTATAATAAAAACTAGTCCAAAAATAGGCATAGAGGGAACATACTTCAACATAATAAAGGCGATATATGACAAGTCCACAGCCAACATCACACTCAATGATGAAAACATGAAAGCATTTTCTGTAAGATAATGAAGAAGACAAAGGATGCCCATTCTCACCACTTTTATTCAGCATAGTTTTGGAAGTCCCAGACACAGAAATTAAAGAAAAGGAAATAAAAGGAATCTGAGCTGGAAAAAAAGAAGTGAAACTGTCATGGTTTGCACATGGCATTTCTATGCTCTACACAGGAAATCTTAAAGATGCTACCAGAAAACTACTAGAGCCCATGAATGAATTCAGCAAAGTTGAAAGATACAAAATTAACGTACAGAAACTCACTGTATTTATATACACTAACAACCAAATATCAGAAAGAGAAATTAAGAAAACAACCCCATTTACTATTGCATCAAAAAGAATGAAATATCTGGAAATAAACCAACTTAAAGATGCAAAATGAAAAGACAACCTACAGAATGGAAGAAAATATTTGCAAACATTACAAATGACAAGGGATTAATTTCCAAAATATATAAACAGCTCACAAAGCTAAGAATCAAAAAAAGAAAACAACCCAATCAATAATGGGCAGAAGACCTAAACAGATATTTCTCCAAAGATGGCCAACAGGCACATGAAAATATTTTCAACATCACTAATTATTAGAGGAATGCAAATCAAATCATAGTATCTCAGGAACACCTCACATCAGTCAAAATGGCTATCATCAAAAAAATCCAAAAACAATAAATGCTGGGGAGAGTGTGGAGGGACAGGAACCCTCATACACTATTGGTGGGAATGTAAACTGGTGCAGCTACTACAGAGAAGTATGGAGGTGCCTTAAAAAACTAAAAACAGATTTGCCATATGACCCAGCAATCCCCTTACTGAGCGTATATCCAGAGAAAACTCTAATTTCAAAAGATACAAGCACCCCAATGTTCATAGCTGTAGTATTTACAGTAGCCAAGACATGGAAACAACCTAAATGTCCATCAACAGAGAAATAAATAAAGAAGATGTGGTGTGTAGGTACACACACACACACACACACACACACACACACACAACTACTCATAATACTAGAATACTACTCAGCCACTAAAAAGAATGAAATATAGCAACATGGATAGACCTAGAAATTACCAAGTGAAGTAAGAGAGAGAAAGACAAATATCATATGATATCACTTATATGTGGAATCTTAAAAAAAACTGATATAAATGAACTTATTTACAAAACATAAACAGACTCAAAGACACAGAAAACAAACTTTGGGCTACCAAAGGGGACAGTTGGCAGGGGGGTGGGGGGGTGTAGCTGAAGATAAATTAGGAGTTTGGGATTACCATATATACCTTATTACATATAAAACTGGAGCAGGAAATGGCAACCCACTCCAATATTCTTGCCTGGAGAATTCCATGGACAGAGGAACCTGGTGGGCTACAGTTCATGGGGTCGCAAAGAGCTGGACACGACTGACTGACTAACACATATAAAATAGGTAAATAACAAGGACCTGCTGTATAGCACAGGGAACCATATTCAATACCTTGTAATAACCTATAATAGAAAGAAATCTGAAAAAGAATATATATATATATATGTATAACTGAATCACTTTGTTATACACTTGAAACTAACATAACATTGTGAACTCACTATACTTCAATAAAACAATTAAAACTTTAATGCATCAAAGGACATTTATCAAGAAAGTAAAAAAACAACTTACAGAATAGGAAAAATTATTTACATATCATACATCTGATAAGGATTTAATATCCAGAATATATAAAAAATTCAATTTAAATAAATTTTAAAATGGGCAGATTACTTAAGCGGACAACAATGGTAACAATGGCATAAGGAAATACACAAATGGTCAATAAACACATGAAAAGATGCTTAACCTCGTTAGTAAAGCAAGAAATGCAAATCAAAGCCGCAATAAGATACCAATTCACACCTACTACAATGGCTATAACAAAACGGAAGGAAGGAAGGAAGGAAGGTAGATAGATAGGTAGATAGATAGATAACAAGTGTTGACCCAGATGTAAAAACTGGAACACTCATACATTGCTAGTAGGGATGTAAATGGGAATGTAAAATGTTGTAGCCTCTGTGGAAATCAGTTTGATGTTTTCCCAAAAAGATAAACATAGAATTACTTATGACCCAGCAATTCTACATCTAGATACGTAACCAAAAGAACTGACAGCAGAAACTGAAGAAGATACTTTTACATGATAATTTTGGTATAAATAAAATTTGAACCACAATTAAAATATTATCAAATCAATTCATCCTTAATATGTTGTCCCCCCCCCCCAAAAAAAAGAAAATCAAATTAACTAAAAACCAGAAAGTAGAATTTAAAAAGAATATAAGTATTGATATTCCCCTCTCACAAACAGTTAAATTTTGAAACACTGAATAATTATACGTCATACATATTAGATTTTTTAAAAATTATAAAAAATATATAGCTTACAAAGTACCATATTTTCAGTAAACTTTTATAAAATGTATAAAGGCATTTCATCACATTCCAAAAGTAATATATATGCCTCATTCTTAAAGATCTGTCTTCATATCTTAAACACACACATAAATAGCTCAAAGAATACAACAGTCTTTAATATTAGCAACTTATTAGACACAGGGGATATATTTGTAATTAAAAGAAATAGCCAAATTTAGAATGATGACTTGTACATCTGTCTTTCTTCTTGAAATAATTGCTTAACAATTTACAAAGGCACAACTTAAAGAGAAAAAATTAACTTTTATGAGTGTGCACTTCATTGAAATTAAAGTTCACTATTACAGGATGGGAAATAATACACATGTATAGTTCCATCTTTTCTCTCTCACACACACATGCATTTTAGATCCACCCAACTAAAAAGTTGTTAATAAATCAGTCTGTGAATTTCAACTTAAGTAATTCCATAAAATATTGCCACCAAAGAAAAGTAATAAAGCATTAGCATGGCCATAATAACCCCTACTTACTAACACTTACTGTGTGAAAATTTATCATTTCTTGAAGACTGTCGGAAAATTTGGTCAAACTTGTCTGAGAAAGAAATCAAAAGAAAACCAAGTTATTTAAGAGCTACTAATATATGCTAGAAAAACATAATTTCAGCATTTGTGACAGAAAGATCAAGTTACAGTGTAAATAGTAACATTTATTTCTCACTAGGACAATCTCACTACTTCTCAGACATGGTCTGCATAGAAGTCTACAGGTAGTAACATGAAACTCAAGAACAGTCAAAGAATTAAACTGTCTATCAATATTATTATACTAACTAATTGAAATGGCATATATAAACCTAAAAGTTAAAAGTGAGTGTATCAAGACTGTGTGCATTTAGGTATCTATGAATCACATAATTATCAAATTACATCATTTTTTTCACTAGCTATTATTCCTCATAAAAGAAACATTATAATACCACATAATATAGCAGGGGGTATAAGCTAACATAGCTAGTTGACCAGAACTTTCCTATGCAGCCCCCCAAATGTACAGTTAGATACTAGTCTTAAGTTAATGTTCTCTGCTTGCACTAATAACCCTACCTGCTCAGGTGCCCTTCTAGATGCTTCAGCTCATCTATCAGCAAGTATAGTAAACAGACATTTACAACATAGACCAACCATCACCTTCTAACTGTCTTAGAACACAGGATTATATAAGATAGCACCAATAGGTGTTAGCTTTTCCACTTCTGATTTTAAGGACCACCACTATTATTAATAAGGTACATAAATATAGTTATTTAATAACATGTTGCATTGATCATTGTAACTAAGTTTAATAATACTAACCTCAACTACAGCATCATTACTAGAATACTGTGCCAGGTCTCGAATCCCATTCATGAACTGTTTATTTGCAACACAAAAGGCTTTTCCAGTATCAATCATTGCAATACACAGTTTCACAAGCTGAAAAAGAAACACATTATATAACTGAAAAAAAAATTTTAATTAATTGAACAAGTATTATCAATAACCACATGAGTTTGCGTAGTTAAGATTACAGTTCATCAATAAATGGAAACTAAACAAAAAGTGTTCTTTTTTTCCCTTTGGCTTATAAAGTAAATCATAAGAGAGCTGTATCAAAAAACAAAAGATGACCTTTCAGGATGCAGAGAGTGTCTTATAACACCAACCACCAATCAAGTTAATTTTTAATTTTATCAAGTTAAATTCAACACTGTAACTTAACTCCACAAAAATGTATTAAGCATCTCTTGGAAAGAATAAAAGGAAACTTAGGCAGAGCAAGCAGTTTGACAAAAGATTTTTTGAAAACACAACTGTATATGGTGGAGGAAAGGGAAGTAAACGGGTACGGTGGGTGAGTCATGCTGGTCCTTTTAGTATCAGACTATCAGAGCAGAATTGATTAATCAACTGTATTTCTCCAATGCCTACCTTTCTAGGCACTATACTAAATCTTAGAACTGGGCTTCTCCCTTTCCCCATTCCCTCTTTTTATCTTTCCCTTTTTAATCTTTCTCTTTTTCCTGTCCATTCCTTTTCTTTTTCTAGCCCTTCTTTTTTATTTCACACAAAACATTTTCTTTAAGCAAACAATATCTTGGGTGAAAGTTAAACATAATAAAGATGAAAGTGGAGCTGATCTAGAAGGAAGGGTAATGACAGCATGGGAAGTGGGGTCACCAAGAAGAGGATAAACAGCTCAGGAAAACTTTAGAAGACAACACAAGGATCTCGGGAGTATAATTTAAAACTGTTACCCTGGAATCTGGAGCAACGTTAAATAAAAAAAAAATCTCTGTTCTAATATGGAAAAAAATCTATTTCTGTTTTATTGAATATGCTAAGGCCTTTGACTGTGTGGATCACAACAAACTGGAAAATCCTTCGAGAGACAGGAATACCAGACCACCTGACCTGCCTTATGAGAAACCTGTATGCAGGTCAAGAAGCAACAGTGAAAACTGGACATGGAACAACGGACTGGTTCCAAATTGGGAAAGGAGTACGTCAAGGCTGTATATTGTCACCCTGCTTATTTAACTTCTATGCAGAGTACATCATGAGAAACGCTGGGCTGGATGAAGCACAAGCTGGAATCAAGAATGCCAGGAGAAATATCAATAGCCTCAGATATGCAGATGACACCACCATTATGGCAGAAAGCAAAGAGGAATTAAAGAGCCTCTTGATGAAAGTAAAAGAGGAGACTGAAAAAGCTGGCTTAAAACTCAACATTCAAAAAACGAAGATCATGGCATCCGGTCCCATCACTTCCTGGCAAACAGATGGGGAAACAATGGAAACAGTGACAGACTTTATTTTTTGGGGCTCCAAAATTGCTGCAGATGGTGACTGCAGTCATGAAATTCAAAGGCACCTGCTCCTTGGAATAAAAGCTATGACAAACCTAGACAGCGTATTAAAAGGCAGAGACGTTACTTTGCTGACAAAGGTCCATATAGTCCAAAGCTATGGCTTCTCCAGTAGTCATGTATGGATGTCAGAGTTGGACCATAAAGAAGGCTCAGTTTCAAAGAGCTGATGCTTTTCAATTATGGTGTTGGAGAAGACTTGAAACTCCCTTGGACTGCAAGGAGATCAAACCAGTCAATCCTAAAGGAAACCAACCCTGAATATTCACTGGAAGGACTCATGCTGAAGCTGAAACTCCAATACTTTGGCCACCTGATGTAAAGAGCTGACTCATTAGAAAAGACCCTGATGCTGAGAAAGACTGAAGGTAGGAGAAGGGGAAGACAGAGGATGAGATGGCTGGATGGCATCATCGACTCAATGAACATGAGTCTGAGCAAGCTGCGGGCGACGGTGAAGGACAGCGAACCCTAGTGTATTGCAGGCCATGGGGTCACAAAGAATCAGACACGACTGAGAAACTGAACAACAAAATCCTAACCATTAGAAAAGCAGGTAAATTCTATTTAGCACAAACACAACTGCTATGCTCATCAAAACTATGCAAAAGAGAATAAAGGAAGAACATGTGACCAGGACTATGGAGTTCAAAGAAGGATTCCTGCAAAAGGAAACACTTGAGAAAAGCCCTGAAGACCAACAGGAATTAGTCAATCAGATAAGGGTAATAAGACACTACTTTAGGAAAAGCATGAGCTAACCCTGAAGCGTACAAGGCAGGGTAAACCAGAAGCACTAAGGAGCTTGCTGCTAAGCCACTTCAGTCGTGTCCGACCCTGTGCGACCCCATAGACGGCAGCCCAGCAGGCTTCCCCGTCCCTGTGATTCTCCAGGCAAGAACACTGGAGTGGGTTGCCATTTCCTTCTCCAGTGCATGAAAGTGAAAAGTGACAGTGAAGTCACTCAGTCATGTCCTACTCTTAGCGACCCCATGGACTGCAGCCTACCATGCTCCTCTGTCCGTGGGATTTTCCAGGCAAGAGTACTGGAGTGGGGTGCTATTGCCTTCTCCACTAAGGAGCTTAGTTCAGTGCAAAAATGTACACAAGGGCCAGATCAGGAAAAACATTGTGGGCAAAGCAAAGGTGTTCACATAATATATGAAAAGAAATGGGAAACAATAAAGACACCCTACATCTTAGAAGCATGGCTTAGGGAATCTCTCTGGCAAACAGAGGATGATGGCTTTATATTAGAAAAGAGGACAATTTAAAGATGTAGAGAGGGAAAAGAGAGAGGTGACTAAAGCAAAGTCTTTCTCAAAGAAGTTAAGTCTGGAAGTGCATAGGAAAAGGGGTGCTTTTATCACTCAAATGTGTGTGTGTGTGTGTGGAATGGATTAAGGACAGATTCTGTTAAGTTTCTAGATTAAAAGCAAGAAATAAAATGTTCCCATCAAAAGGAAGACACAAGTTCCTCTACTAAAAATGAAGAATAAGCTGGTAAATCTTGAGAGAACAGTGAATATAAGAGCTGCTAAAGATGAATGCTCAAGCTACCACACAAATGCACTCATCTCACACACTAGTAAAGTAATGCTCAAAATTCTCCAAGCCAGGCTTCAGCAATACGTAAACCATGAACTTCCAGATGTTCATGCTGGTTTTAGAAAAGGCCAGAGAACAAATTGCCAACATCCGCTGGATCATCAAAAAAGCAAGAGAGTTCCAGAAAAATATCTATCTCTGCTTTATTGACTATGCCAAAGCCTTTGACTGTGTGGATCACCACGAACTGTGGAAAATTCTTCAAGAGATGGGAAGGCCAGACCACCTGAGCTGCCTCTTGAGAAACCTATATGCAGGTCAGGAAGCAACAGTTAGAACTGGATATGGAACAACAGACTAGTTCCAAATAGGAAAAGGAGTATGACAAGGCTGTATATTGTCATCCTGCTTATTTAACTTATATGAAGAATACATCATGAGAAACGCTGGGCTGGATAAAACACAAGCTGGAATCAAGATTGCCGGGAGAAATATCAATAATCTCAGATATGCAGATGACAGCACCCTGATGGCAGAAAGTGAAGAAGAACTAAAGAGCCTCTTGATGAAAGTCTCCTTGAAAGAGGAGACTGAAAAAGTTGGCTTAAAGCTCAATATTCAGAAAACTAACATCATGGCATCCAGTCCCATCACTTCATGGCAAATAGATGGGGAAACAGTGGCTGACTTTATTTTGGGGGCTCCAAAATCACTGCAGATGGTGACTGCAGTCATGAAATTAAAAGATGCTTACTCCTTGGAAGATGACCAACCTAGACAGCATATTAAAAAGCAGAGACATTACTTTGTCAACTAAAGTCCATCTAGTCAAGGCTATGGTTTTTCCAGTAGTCATGTATGGATGTGTGAGAGTTGGACTATAAAGAAAGCTGAGCACTGAAGAATTGATGCTTTTGAACTGTGGAGAAGACTTTTGAGAGTCCCTTGGACTGCAAGGAGATCCAACCAGTCCATCCTAAAGGAAATAAGTCCTGAATATGCACTGGAAGGACTGATGTTGAAGCTGGAACTCCAATACTTTGGCCACCTGATGCAAAGAGCTGACTCATTTGAAAAGACCTTGATGCTGGGAAAGATTGAGGGCAGGAGGAGAAGGGGATGACAGAGGATGAGATGGTTGGATGGCATCACCCACTCAATGGACACGAGTTTGGGTAAACTCAGGGAGTTGGTGATGGACAAGAGAGGCCTCTGGCGTGCTGCAGTCCATGGGATCACAAAGAGTCGGACATGACTGAGTGACTGAACTGAAATGAACTGAAAGATAGTAAGATAACCTGACTGCGTCTTGAAAAAACTGCTTTGCATCAAGAATCCCACCAATCCGTTTCACCAAACAAGTGTGTAACTTTTCCTGAAGGGCTCTGTAGCCCAGATATGAGATAGAGAATATAGAAGATTAGACAAATACAGTCAAAATTCTGCAGAATAGGTGCTGTGGAAAGAAAATGGAGGTCTTCAGAAGAGAAATGATGATATAAAACTAAGAGCAGACTAGAAGGGTTCACCAGAGAAGGCAATGGCACCCTACTCCAGTACTCTTGCCTGGAAAATCCCATGGACAGAGGAGCCTGGTAGGCTGCAGTCCATGGGGTCGCTAAGAGTTGGACACGACTGAGCGACTTCACTTTCACTTTTCATGTTCATGCACTGGAGAAGGAAATGGCAACCCACTCCAGTGTTCTTGCCTGGAGAAATCCCAGGGACGGCAGAGCCTGGTGGGCTGCCGTCTATGGGGTCGCACAGAGTCAGACACGACTGAAGCAACTTAGCAGCAGCAGCAGCAGAAGGGTTCACAGATGTATTACACATAATAGCCAAAAAGTGGAAACAACCCGAATGTCAATCAATGGATGAAAAGATAAATATGGTATATCCATACAACAGCATATTATTCAGCCATGAAAAAGGAAATACTAAAGATGTTACAACGTAGACAGATGAACTTTTAAAACATTATGTTAAGTGAAAGGAGCCAGCCACAAAAGGTCAAATATTGCATGATTCCATTTATATGAAATGTATAAGAATAGGCAAATCCATAGAGACAGAATGTTAATTAGTGGTTGCCAGAGTATACAGGGAGAGGGAAATTGGAAGTGACTGCTAATGTGTATAGAGTTTATTAGGGTAAGAGAAATGTTCTGAAATTAAGTAGTGGCAATAGTTGTACACACTGTGAATATACTAAAAAACACTGAGTTGCAAAGTTTAAAATGGTAGATTTTATATTAGGTGAATTTAATCTTAATTAAAAGTACCGTGAATAAAAAAGAGCTCTGTAAGTAGACAGGCTTAAAAGACTAGAGATCTAGATAAACCTGAAAAACAGAAGCAGGAGGAGTCCAAGATGAGAACTGAAAAGACCAGAGACTCCCATTAGAAAGTAAGGTATCAAAGATTATTCCAGTTTCAGAGATTACAACTTTGAGCAACAAGGCATAGCATCTGGCCAGTGAAACAGGTACCAGAATTAAAATAAGGTCACTATCACAGGAGCTGGAGAGAAAATGAATGTGTCATATAGCTGAATCAAATATATACTGCAGTTACTCGGGAGAAGGAATGACTTGGAGATACATAAATACTTTGCCAGCTGTCAAAAGTCCTTATTAGATGACAGTGAAGATAGCTGTAACTAAATCACATTATATAATCTACAAAGACAGAAGATTTTTACCTAACACTAAAATGAGGGGATTTTTCCCATTAAAGACACTCTGTCTTCAAGACAGACCTAAGTCTGTTGAAGAGACATCACCAACATTAACATTCATTTAGAACTTACCATGTGCCAAAGCACTTAACATGTATTAACACATCTTATTCACATAATAACCCTATGAGATAGATACTCTTATTTTCCCCATTTTGGAGACGAAGAAACTCGGACATAGGAAGGTTTAGGAACTTGCTCAAGGCCCGTATGGCTTAGTGAGTGGTAGAGCCTGACTCATATATGGGCAGTGTTGCTCCAGGCTTTGTGCTCTTTCCTACTAGACTATGTTATAAACCAAATATTGCCATAATATTATAATAATTTAAATAGAAGTATAATTTTAAAATGTAAGATGTAAAAATGCAAGAAATAATGTAATATCTGGGGGAAAAAAACCTAAGTTTGATAGTACTTGAGCTGTAATTTAAAGGGTATCTACTTAAAAAGGAGCAAGCCATTTCAATGAGAAGATTAAACAGATATGGAAATTATATGTAGATGGCAACTATGATGCTCTGTGATGTTGCCAATGCCAGAATACCAGGCAGAATGGATAAATAATTGGACCTAGTCAAATAATGCCATTCATTCATGGAGCACTACTCATTAGAAAGAATATAACTACCAATGGCATATATTTACAAGCAAAACAAATATAAGCTAAGTCAGCAAACTAGTTAAACCTGTCGCTGCCATGATTTGCAATGATATTACAGGTACAACTTGCCCTGCACAAAGTTATGAAATCACTAAACTAGCCTTAGATAATCCTTCCCCTCCACTAATGCCACCACCTTCAATAACAACCAGTTCTTGCTCCTCACAGGCCTCTTCTCTAATTGTACCTCCTCATAATTCTAGAGTAAAAATGTTCAATGAGAGCTTAAGAATTTGGGTAAGGGACATTATATAAGGGATCAAGATCTTAAAGTAGAGAAATACCTTTTTAAAGTGTCAAAGTTTCCATGATGTCCTTACTGGCCCAACTCTGTTGATGTTGCTTAGTTGCTCAGTTGTGTCTGATTCTTTTGCAACTCCATGAACTATAACCCACCAGTTTCCTCTGTTTATGGGATTTCCCAGGCAAGAATACTGGAGTAGGTTGCCATTTCCTTCTCCAGGGGATCTTCCCAACCCAGGGGCTGAACCGGCATCTCCTGCTTGGCAGGAAGATTCTTTACCACTGAGCCACCTGGAAGCCCTAATACAGACTCTAGAAAGGGTTTAGAGTTCTTAGTACTAAATAGCAATACTTTGACAACTTGCTTTAGATTTGGATTTTTTCGTTTAAGATTCTACCAGTCTCTCAACCCCAACCAAAGGATATAAAGGGGTGAAACCAAAAAATAGCTGCTCATAAAAGCAAAATCATTAACAAAAATACTGTAGGAGGAGTCTGTTTAGATATTTTAAATTCTGAGGTCCCCCCTGACACATAGTGTTTTGTTTGATTTAGATGCAAATCTACCCAGAGAAAATGGGTACCCTTATTGCACTACTCTGTGATTCTTTTTAAAAGAAAGAAAGAAACTTTATCCTTCTACATATTCTCTCATACATCTACCAGAAAACCAAAGCTACATCTTCTGCTATCTACCTTAAGAGTTTAAAAACTTTGTTTCATAAAGTCCTCAAAAATAAATGTAATACATCAGGGTAAAATAATAATAATGATGACAACAGTAACAATGATCCCATACACATAGTTTTAAACAGAAAATAACATTTCTGAAAATAGTATCTTTACCAAAAATTCTAACATTTGTTTTTAAAAACACTTGCCTGAAGTTTGCTAGGGTTCCTCAGAAAACTTTCAGGTAGCATGTGCCCCTCAACATAGACCAGGAGTACAGTGGTGCCCAAGAAGAGTGCTGAACTAAAAATAAAACAGATGGGATTCTAACCCTGGCTCTGCCTTTTCTAGCTCAGTGATTTGAACCACCTCCTCTTTACTTTTGGGGCTTTGCCACTGTCATCTAGAAAATGGAAATAATCCGCTTGCCCCACCTACCTCACAGGACCATTGTAAAAATCCAAAACACACTATATCAAAGTGCTTTGAAAATTACAGTGTACTGCACAAAAATAACTTATTACTAAACATTTTCTGAAATTTTTGTCTTATATATATAACTAATAGCTACTGCTTTATATATTTTCTATACTATTTACATTATATATACATATTGCATAATTTCAAAACATTTGAAAATCTTCAGTCTAATTAATGTATCTTACATCACTGCTATTCAGAGTGCAGTCTATTCAACAGCATTGGTGTCACCTAAAATCTGGCTACACAAACAGAATCTCAGATACCAAGACTTACTGAATCTGGATCTGTATTCTCACAAAAACCCCACATATTCCTATGCACAGTAACATTTGATAAGCACTGCTTTCCAAAACAATTCCATTTACAATAATAAGTAAATAAACAGAAAATTATCTTCAGAAAAAAGTATTTCAAATAAACACATTTAGTCTCCAGAAATTTTAACAATCAACAACGGTTACTTAAAATCAGAAGCCATGTCTTATTCATTCGTATATTTCTGTTATACAACAGGTAACATTTCTGAGATAGAGACAAAAAAAAAAGAGATTATCAATAATTAACACAGAAGATAGGAATCAATGTACGTTTACCCCTGCATAGAATATGACAATTTAATATCAATTATTAAATAAATACATATTCAGTATTTCTGGCATTAAGCTTTAAAAAATGGAATGAGTATTAAAATTTTTATATTTGAACACGGCCAAACCCAAATATACAACCAAGAATGGTTCGGTTACATATGCTATCCATTAAGCAACACAAAGTTATACTGCAATCTATTTGATGGAGAAGGAAACAAACTTCCAACAGTATAAAAGATGCCTAGTCAGACAGGGTTCAAATTCTTGCTCTGGCATTTCGATTAAATTTTCAACCAACTACTTAACATCTCTAGCCTCAACTTCTGCATGTGTAAAATCGGGATAATATTAGCATTTACCTTCATGGATATAAAAGAAATCATGTGACCCATCTGGCACTGTAGGCACAAATCAGTATGCAAAACAGGAACTACTGTTTTAAAAAGTTAAAGTAAAATTTACCTTATCAAGTTTCAGTTCCAATTCTGCCACATCTCCTTCCACTTCTTCCAAAGCAGCCCTAAAAAATTAAACAAAAATAAGTTATTTTGTGTTTAAATGTACACTTTACTCTTGAAAAGTAACTCCAAGTGAAAAAATAGGTATGAATGCTTAAAAACTACACTTCATGTACAGTACTAATTCCCTTAGAACAAAGTATGAATATTTCATAATCATGTGTTACAACAGATGAAAGATTATTGTTTAAGGTAATGAGAGAACACAAGCTAAGTTACTCAAAGTATTCATAGTCTTCAAATTAATAACACTAGTTAGAACTATTTAGCATTAGGTTTTTTAAAACAAGCAAGAACTTTTAAAAGTTGAGCCTTACAAAACTCGTATTTCTATTCAACAAAGCACATGTAATCAAACAGCAAAGCATCATTGGCAACCAAAAATAAAGGCTTTTACTTTTAGAAATAGTCAGAAAGATATATATTACCCTTATTTAATACACCATTTTGTTTCCAATGTATTTTTAAAGAAATCAGCAGATTCTTTTCCCCTAGGAATGACAAAATTCTAACACTAACATAGTACTTGATAGGCGCTGTAGGGCAACATTTCCAAAATTGGAAATTAAGGGGTGAAGAAAAGCAGCAACTAAAACTTTTTAAGGATAGTAAGGTTTTATACTTAAGATTTTGTATACTTAAGAAAGTGACAGAGGATGAGAGGTTGGATGGCATCATCAACTCAACTGGACATGAGGCTGAGCAAGCTCTAAGAGATGGGGAAGGACAGGGAAGCCTGGCGTGCTACAGTCCATGGGGTCGCAAAGAGTCAGACACAAATGAGTGACTGAACAACAACAACAATACTGAAGAGTAAAAAAATGTTATTCAAATTAAAAAATGTTATTCATCTACTTTAAGCTATCAGTTTAATTTTCAGACAACTACTCGATTAACTAGCAACTTCACAATATCTGTTTTTTCATTTACCAAAATTTGTTTCAAATGGATAACAGTGGAGGAGCAGCCACCCAAAACCCATTTTGAACTCTGGGCAAGAATTCTCAGTTAGTGTTAAGAAGAGAAAAATAGCTAAGATATAAGCTCTACTCCCAAAAGTACCCACTTAACCTCTGTGTGGCCTCTTGAATGACCATTATTATCAGCTTGTGGTTCTACTTTCTGCATACATGCTCAGTTGCTAGTCATGTCTGATTCTTTGCAATCCCATGGACTGTAGCCCACGAGGCTCTTCTGTCCATAGGATTCCCCCAGCAAGAATACTGGAGTGAGTTGCCATTCCCTTCTCCAGGGACTCTTCCTGACCCAGGGATGGAACCCATGTCTCTTAACGTCTCCTGCACTAGTAGGCGAATTCTTCACCGCTGAGCCACCTGGGAAGTCCTTCTAATTCTCTATCTGGCAACATTCATTGAAAAAGTTTTTAACTGCCAAGATAAGAAAATTATGTAACTATAAATTACTCAGGAAAGAAATGCCAATTCTATAAAATGAAATACCTTAGCACATAGTTCAAGAAAACAGAAGGCGCTATACTTCCACAGCACAGAAAGAGAAATTCTTCTCTCAAACTAAAAAGTTCGTCATTTTCTGCAGCAGTTTTTCAAATGACACATTGTTCCCTTAGCCTAGATAACATTTCCCCTTCACATTAACCCTCATCTCTTCATTTCAGTTCAGTTTAGTCGCTCAGTCGTGTACAACTCTTTGCAACCCCATGAATCGCAGCACACCAGGCCTCCCCGTCCATCACAAACTCCCAGAGTTCACCCAAATTCATGTCCATCGAGTCGGTGATGCCATCCAGCCATCTCATCCTCTGTCGTCCCCTTCTCCTCCTGCCCCTAATCCCTCCCAGCATCAGAGTCTTTTCCAATGAGTCTACTCTTCGCATGAGGTGGCCAAAGTACTGGAGTTTCAGCTTTAGCATCAGTCCTTCCAAAGAACACCCAGGACTGATCTCCTTTAGAATGGACTGTTTGATCTCCCTGCAGTCCAAGGGACTCTCAAGAGTCTTCTCCAAGACCATAGTTCAAAAGCATCAATTCTTCGGCCCTCAGCTTTCTTCACAGTCCAACTCTCACATCCATACATGACTACTGGAAAAACCATAGCCTTTTGACTAGACGGACCTTTGTTGGCAAAGTGATGTCTCTGCTTTTGAATATTCTGTCTAGGTTGGTCATAATTTTCCTTCCAAGGAGTAAGTGTCTTTTAATTTCATGGCTGCAATCACCATCTGCAGTGATTTTGGATCCCAAAAAAATAAAGTCTGACACTGTTTCCACTGTTTCCCCATCTAATTCCCATGAAATGACGGGACCAGATGCCATGATCTTCGTTATCTGAATGTTGAGCTTTAAGCCAACTTTTTCACTCTCCACTTTCACTTTCATCAAGAGGCTTTTTAGTTCCTCTTCACTTTCTGCCATAAGGGTGGTGTCATCTGCATCTCTGAGGTTATTGATATTTCTCCCGGAAATCTTGATTCCAGCCTGTGCTTCTTCCAGCCCAGCGTTTCTCATGATGTACTTTGCATATAAATTAAATAAGCAGGGTGACAATAAACAGCCTTGACATACTCCTTTCCCGATTTGGAACCAGTCTGTTTTTCCGTGTCCATTTCTAACTGTTGATTCCTGACCTGCATATAGGTATCTCAAGAGGAAGGTCAGGTGGTCTGGTATTCCCATCTCTTGAAGAATTCTCCACAGTTCTTTGGGATCCACACAGTCAAAGGCTTTGGCATAGTCAATAAAGCAGAAATAGATGTTTTTCTGGAAATCTCTTCCTTTTTCCATGATCCAGCAGATGTTAACAATTTGATCTCTGGTTCCTCTGCCTTTTCAAAAACCAGCTTGAACATCAGGAAGTTCATGGTTCACGTATTGCTGAAGCCTGGACTGGAGAATTTTGAGCATTACTTTACGAGCATGTGAGATGAGTGCAATTGTGCGATAGTTTGAGCATTCTTTGGCATTGCCTTTCTTTGGGATTGGAAAGAAAACTGACCTTTTCCAGTCCTGTGGTCACCGCTGAGTTTTCCAATTTGCTGGCATATTGAGTGCAGCACTTTAACAGCATCACCTTTCAGGATTTGAAATAGCTCAACTGGAATTCCATCACCTCCACTAGCTTTGTTCATAGTGATGCTTTCTAAGGCCCACTTGACTTCACATTCCAGATGTCTGGCTCTAGGTCAGTGATCACACCATCGTGATTATCTTGGTCGTGAAGATCTTTTTTGTACAGTTCTGTGTATTCTTGCCACCTCTTCTTAAAATCTTCTGCTTCTGTTAGATCCATACCATTTCTGTCCTTTATAGAGCCCATCATTGCATGAAATGTTCCCTTGGAATCTCTAATTTTCTTGAAGAGATCTCTAGTCTTTCCCATTCTGTTGTCTTCCTCTATTTCTTTGCACTGATTGCTGAGGAAGGCTTTCTTATCTCTCCTTGATATTCTTTGGAACTCTGCATTCAGATGCTTTTATCTTTCCTTCTCTCCTTTGCTTTTCGCTTCTCTTCTTTTCACAGCTATTTGTAAGGCCTTCCCAGACAGCCATTTTGCCTTTTTGCATTTCTTTTTCTTGGGGATGGTCTTGATTCTTGTCTCCTGTACAATGTCACAAACCTCTGTCCATAGTTCATCAGGCACTCTGTCTATCAGATGTAGTCCCTTAAATCTATTTCTCACTTCCACTGTATAATCATACAGAATTTGATTTAGGTAATACCTGCATGGTCTAGTGGTTCTCCCTACTTTCTTCAATTTCAGTCTGAATTTGGCAATATGGAGTTCATGATCTGAGCCACAGTCAGCTCCCGGTCTTGTTTTTGCTGACTGTATAGAGCTTCTCCATCTTTGGCTGCAAAGAATATAATCAATCTGATTTTGGTGCTGACCATCTGGTGATGTCCATGTGTAGAGTCTTCTCTTGTGTTGTTGGAAGAGAGTGTTTGTTATGACCAGTGCGTTCTCTTGGCAAAACTCTATTAGCCTTTGCCCTGCTTCATCTCTTCACCTGCCTCTATGTTACTCATCGTTTAAACAATTCAGAAAATAAAGTGTATTAGTTCAAGGATATCTATTTTTTGTAAGTTGAAAACCTACATGCCCAGCAATAAGAAATAATGTAAATAAATGATGGGATCCCATCCCATCACCAAGGTAGAAGGTTTTTAAATGAGATTGATCTATATCTACTGACATGGAAACATGTACATTACAGTGTATCACAAGGGAGGAAAAGCAATTTACAAAATTATATATAGCGTGAGTCCAATTTCTTTGGGGGGAGGCCTACTGGTATATGCATAAGAAAAAAACCTGGGAGCATATTTACCAGTCTGCTAACTATAACTCTGAAGAATGGGGATCAGAGAGCAGAAAGTAAAAAAAGGGATTTACACTTTTTATGCTTATACTTCAAGACTGTTTTAGTATTTTCAATGATTTTAAATAGCATTTTAAAGTTAATAAAGGGGGTAAGTTCCAACATCCCCTTCCCAGGAGGTATGTCCTCTTGGTATCTCTACCTCTGTCTACTTCTCTCACTAGTCTAAGCTCCAGGTAGCAGTACAGACATTCAAAATGTCTGCTGAGCCAAAAAAGAAACTCCACAATTAATTACTGTCAGAAACTTTCTTCATTTACACTGTTTTTTGGCCTCACCATATGGCTTGCAGGACTTTTAGTTCCCTAACCAAGGTATGAACCCAGGCCCCCAGCAGTGGAAGCATGAGGGCCTAACCACTGGACCACCAGGGTATTCTGTCTCCATTTATACTTTTAACCTTCATTTATTTTAGCTTGATTCAATCTTCAACTTTAAGAAAATTACCTAAAATAATCAGCTTTAAGATCTGATTTTATCAGTGGTTTCTACTAAATATACAGTTTGATAGAAACTTCATGTACATTTCTCAATTTTATTTCATTGTAGCATTCTATGAATTTATTTATGAAACACTTTTAAACACCCTTCTTTAAAGAGGTAAAAGCTATGTACAAAACTAAGAGAGAAAATGTGTTTTGCCTATCATTTCAGATTAAAGCCCTTTGTAATCACATATTCAAAGAATAAAAGGTTATCATGAAGGTTTCTTCAACATTTCACCTTCTCTAAGGAAAAAATCTCTGTCCTTGGTTATTTAAGATGTGTTTGTGAAAACTTGTAGCAATAAGTAAATAGTCAGTGTCTAAGGCAGCCTGTTAAGTTGCTGTATATCCTTACTATAAAAAAGTAAAATATATGGAAAGAACATGATCTGGGTTCAAATTCTGTCCTACCACTCATATTTAAGGCTAAGGTATTTTATCTGGTTTTTTCACTGTAAACTGAGTAAAGAAATACCTATTTAAAACAAAGGTTAAGTAAAGGTTAAAGGAGGGACTGTCCATATCACTGGCCACAGTACATATGTCATCACAAAAAAACTCAATCCATAAGAACTTCCTTCTCTGCTTTCCCTTCCCTGAATTCTGAGGTAAATTTTACCTTCTTATTACTTCTACTCATAATGCAAGAGAATCATTCTGGAACACATCTTTACTATACAAATGAATAGGTAAAACAATCTAGACAACAATCCTTCAAATAGTGAAAGACAGACATTATTCCTTTCCAACTCTCTCAAATACTTATTGAGCATATGAAAGTGAAAGTGAAAGCCGCTCAGTCATGTCCAACTCTTTGGGACCCCATGGACTATACAGTCCATGGAATTCTCCAGGCCAGAATACTGGAGTGAGTAGCCTTTCCCTTCTCCAGGAGATCTTCCCAACCCAGGGATTGAACCCAGGTCTTCTACACTGCAGGCAGATTCTTTACCAGCTGAGCCACAAGGGAAGCTCAAGATACTGGAGTGGGAAGCGTATCCCTTCTCCAGCGGATCTTCCCTACCTAGGAATCGAACCGGGGTCTCCTGCATTGCAGGTAGATGGATTCTTTACCAATTGAGCTATCAGGGAAGCCCTTATTGAGCATATAATTTTGTAAAATGTGTAAGGCATTAAAGGGAACACATTACTGAACCTATCCTCCATAGCTTAAATGTAATAAAATTTATTAAATTTTAAAAGTTATACATACATTAACAATGAAAGAAAACACATGATTAAGTAGCAAAACAAGAACATGTAAAATAATGTTAAAAGATGGTAAAAATAAAGGGCAAAAAAACAGAAGGCAGTCAGTAGAGTCTGACTGGATTATAATCACAGGATTACGAGAAAGTGAAGTCGCTCAGTCATGTCTGACTCTTTGTGACCCCGTGGACTGTAGCCCACCAGGCTCCTCCGTCCATGGGATTCTCCAGGCAAGAATACTGGAGTGGGTTGCCATTTCCTTCTCCAGGGGATCTTCCCAACCCAGGGATCGAACCCAGGTCTCCCACATTGCAGGCAGACGCTTTAACCTCTGAGCCACCAGGGAAGCCCAAAAGAAAGTGAAAGTGAAGTCGCTCAGTCATGTCCAACTCTTTGTGACTCCGTAGACTGCAGCCCACCAGGCTCCTCTGTCCATGGGATTCTCCATGCAAGAATACTGGAGTGGGTTGCCATTTCCTTCTCCAGGGGATCTTCCCGACCCAGGAATCAAACCCAGGTCTCCCGCATTGCAGCCAGACGCAGGCAGTCAGCAAATGACAGCCTATCAGACAATGTGGCCCTTAACCTACCGTCACACAAACAGTAAGCTAAAAATTTTTGCATTTTTAAATGGTTGAAAAAAAAAAAGAAAAATATTTAATGACTTATGAAAATCATATTCCAGTGTCCATAAATAAAGTTTTATGGAATCGTAGTCAAGCTCATCCACTGACACATTGCCTATGTAAGCTCTCACATCCTACTGGCAGAGTTGAACAGTAGGAGAGAGAACATATGGTCTAAAAAGCTTAAAATATTTACTACTACCTGACCCCTTATGGGAAGTTTACTGACTCCTCACTATAAATATCAAATGCAAGAACATGGATAAAAATGCTTTTTAATATATGAATGACATCAGTTCAGTTCAGTCGCTCAGTTGTGTCCCACTCTTTGTAACTCCATGGACTGCAGCACACCAGGCTTCCCTGTCCATCACCAACTCCCGGAGCTTGCTCAAACTCACATCCATCATGTCGGTGATGCCATCCAACCATCTCTTCCTGTCGTCCCCTTCTCCTTCTGCCTTCAACCTTTCCCAGCATAAGGGACTTTTCCAATGTTCACATCAGATGACTAAAATACTGGAGCTTCAGCTTCAGCTCTTTCAACAAGTATTCAGCATTGATATCTCTTAAGATTGACTTTGATCTCCTTGTCAATCTTATCAAGCAAGGTTTGATCTTTGATCTCCCTGTCAAGCTTATCAAGCAAGGTTTGATCTTTGATCTCCTTATCAATCGTATCAACCTTGTCAAGCAAGGTTTGATCTCCTTGTCTAAGGGACGTTCAGGAGTCTTCTCCAGAACCAGAGTTCAAAGGCATCAATTATTTGACACTTTGCCTTTTTTATAGTCCAGCTCTCACAACCATACATGAGCACTGGGAAGACGATATCCTGACTATACAGACCTTCGTTGGCAGAGTAACGTCTGCTTTTTAACATATTGTCTAGGTTTGTCATAGCTTTCCTGACAAGAAGCAATCGTCTTCTGATTTCATGGCTGCAGTCACTATCCACAGTTATTTTAGAGCTCAAGAAGAGGAAATCTGTCACTGCTTCCACCTTTTCCTCTTCTATTTGCCATGCAGTAATGGGGCTGGGTGCCATGATCTTAGTTTTTTTAATATTTAGTTTTAAGCTGGCTCTTTCACTCTCCTCCTTTACCCTCATCAAGAGGCTCTTTAGTTCCTCTTTGCTTTCTGCCATTGGAGTGGTGCCATCCACATATCTGTGGTTATTGATGTTTCTTCCACCCATCTTGATTCCAGCTTGTAACTCATCCAGCCCAGCATTTCTCATTATGTGCTCAGTGTATAGGTTAAACAAACAGGGTGACAGCAGACAGCCCTGTCGTACTCCTTTCTTGCTTCTTGACCCACATACAGGTTTCTCAGGAGACAGGTAAGATGATATGGTATTTCCATCTCTTGAGAGCTTTCCACAGTTTAATAATGATCCACACAGTCAAAGGTTTTAGCATAGTCGATGAAACAGAGGTAGATGTTTTTCTGGACTTCCCTTGCCTTCTCTATGATCCAGTGAACGTTAGCAATTTATCTCTGGTTCCTCTGCCTTTTCTAAACCCAACATGAACATCTGGAAGTTCTCAGTTTACATAATGCTGAAGCTCAGCATGCAAGATTTTAAACATGGCCTTACTAGCTTGGGAGATGAGTGCAATTGTCTGATGGCTAGAACATTCTTTAGTACTACCCTTCTTGGGAACTGGAATGAGGATTGTCCTTTTCCAGTCCTGTGGCCACTGCTGGGTCTTCCAGATTTGCTGACATACTGAATACAACACTTTGATGTCATCATCCTTTAGGGTTTTGAATAGCTCTGTACAGCAAAGTAATTCAGTTATATATATTCTGTTCTTTTTCCATTATGATTTGTAACAGGTTATAGGCTTCCCTGGTGGCTCAGACAGTAAAGAATCTGCCTGCAATGAAGGAGACGGGGTACAATAACTGGGTTGGGAAGATTCCCTGGAGAAAGAAATGGCAACCCACTCCAGTATTCTTGCCCAAGAAATCCCACAGACAGAGGAGCCTGGCGGGCTACAGTCAATGGGGGTCAGAAAGAGTCAGATACAACTGAGTGACTAACACTTTTAATTTATAACAGGATATTGAATATAGTTTCTATGCTCTACAGTGGGCTTCCCTGGTAGCTCAGATGGCAAAGAATCTGCCTGCAATGCAGGAGACCCAGGGTCAGTCCTTGCTCGGGAAGACCCCTTGGAAAATGGAATGGCTACCCACTCCAGTATTCCAGCCTGAAGAATTACATGGAGAAAAGGAGGCTGGCAGGCTACAGTCCATAGGGTTGCAAAGAGTCAAGCACGATTGAGCAATTAACATACATACATATGCTATACAGTGGGATGTTGCTCTTTGAATCACTTTATTTTTAATAATAACATCATTCTTTTATCTATTCATGTGTCACAGTTTTTTATGATCAACTCACAAAAGAGTTAACTAAAAATAAAAACATAAAACTAGAATGGGAAAAAATACAGCAGCAAGTATTAACACTGAGACATTTCTAGTCACATGGTGATCACTTTGGGCTGTGAATTAAATAAAGCTCTATGAAAAGCACAAAAATAGAACTCTCCCACCCAGATAATTGCACATCTCTGATGTAGAAATAACCTTTTTTTGTTTTTGTTTGTTTTTTATTGAAGTACAGTGATTTACAATAAACTTTATAAACCACTGTTTTTACAAGTTTATCCATAAAAATAACTAGTATGTGTGACAAGAGTATTGCATAGAAAATTATTTGAAAGAAACAGGAAGAGTAATAAAAAAAATTATCCATCCATTTGAGATCCTTTAAAAAAAAAAAAAAACACTTCCACTTCAGCTTTGGCAATATGCTTAATAGGGAATTTATAATCTAAGATTAGGTCACATGATGATGCAACCTAAAATGCTACTATGGGGTGTTCAACATCACTTGTTAAGCACGTAAATATCCTCGAAGCATTAAACATGGATCTGAGGCTCTGTCATAACTACCTCCTAAAGAATTATGAAAGAGATCAAATAAAAACTATAATGTATGGAATTTGAAACATCTATGTTCCTTGTTTTATAAAATATATATATGCCTAAAAAGCTGCATATAAACTGAATAACCATTTACTCAGAGGAGTTGCCTATATGCCTAGCATGACCTACCATTCCCAATCAAATTCTTCTCAGCTCAACAGCTTTACTCACCGTGGGCAGTACTGGGCTATTCTTTGCAAAGACAGGACAATGTCAGGATGAGGGGATAGCTCACTGGCCCTAGGATAGCACTATAGCTCAACAGAGTAAAACTAGATTACCAAACTGTCCATATAATGAGATGGCTCCCCCTGGGTTTTTGACCAGAGAACACTTTTTAAAAGAAATCCTTCATTAGATTCTTTTGTACTGTGAATTGTTTTGTTCAATAAGTTGAGTCCTTTATAATTGGGTCTCTGTAATATCTTTTTTTGTTAAGAGGCACTGGAATGGAGTTTTAAAAACTGTCTGGGTTTGAATCCATATTTTACTTCTTACTACCTACATGGCACTGAGTAAGATCTTTGTGTACAAATTTCATCTATAAAACACAGATAATAACAATTATATTCCATAGAGATGTATGAGAATAAATTTTAAAATACATATAAAAACCTTAGCACAAATGTTAGCTATAATTATCTACTCTATTAAAGAAAATACACGGTCTCTTTTCATTTTCATTTTATGGGGCCAAAAGGGAAGAAAGTAGTGATAAGATTAAGCTATTACATATACCCAACAAGAATTTGAAGTGGTTTAAAAATGAGTAAAAGTATTTCCCTGGTGGTATAGTGGGTAAGAATCTGCCTGCCAAGTAGGGGACATGAGTTCAGTCCCTGGTCTGGGAAGATTCCACATGCCTCAGAGCAACTAAAGCCCATGGGCCACAAAGACTGACATGTGCAAGCCCTTGAACCTGCACACTGTAACTACTGAGACTGCATGCCTCTAGCCTGTGCTCTGCAACAAGGGAAATCACCGCGATGAGAAGCCCGCGCATCACAGCAGAGATCAGCCCCACCTCCACCACAAGAGAAAGCCTACACGCAGCAACGAAGAGCCAACGAAACCAAAACCTTAAAAAAAAAAATAATTTAAAAAATGAAAAGGAGCAAAAACAAAAGTTACAACAGACCTATGATTAGCAGATAAAACAGTAAGTTCAAACTGCTTTAAGAAAAGACACTTCAATACTTTTTACCTCTTACAAAAATTACATATCAAATAAACACTGGAGTCTTCTCCTAACTTCTTCATAACTTCAATCTAGGCCGCATGACTGTGTAATAAAATTTACTTGAAAATCCACTAGGTTTTCCAAGGTTATTAAGGTCGGTTCAACCTAACTCTTTTTGTTTTTGTTGTTCAGTTGCTAAGTTTTGTCCGACTCTCTGAGACCCCATGTTGTGAAACACACCAGGCTTCTCTGTCCTTCACTATCTACCAGAGTTTGCTGAAATTCATGTCCATTGAGTTGATGACACTATCCAATCATCTCATCCTTTATCACCCCCTTCTCCTCCTGCTCAATCTTTCCCAGCATCACGGTCCTTCCCAATGAGTCAGCTTTTCACATTAGGTGGCCAAAGTATTTGAGCTTCACCTTCAGCATCAGTCCTTCCAATGAATATCCACGGTTGATTTCCTTTAGGATTGATTCATTTGATCTCCTTGCTGTCCAAGGGACTCTCAAGAGTTTTCTCCAGCACCACAATTTGAAAGCATCAGTTCTTCAGCTCTCTTCTTCTTTTTGGTCCGACTATCACATCCATACATAATCACTGGAAAAAAATCACAGCTTTGACTATACGGATTTTGTTGGTGAAGTGATGTCTCCGCCTTTTAATACACTGTCTGAGCTTGTCATACTTTCAACCCAAGGAACAAGCGTCTTCTAAGTTCATGGCTGCAGTCACTGTTCACAGTGATTTTGGAGCCCAAGAAAATAAAATCTGTCACTGTTTCCATTGTTTCCCCATCTAACTGCCATCAAGTGATGGGACCAGATGCCATGATCTTAGCTTTTTGAATGCTAACTTTTAAGCCAGCATTTTCACTCTTCTCTTTCACTTCCATCAAGAAGCTCCTTAATTGCTCTTCATTTTCTGCCATAAGGGTGGTGTCATCTGCATATCTGAGGTTATTAATATTTCTCCTGGCAATCCTGATTTCAGCTTGTGCTTCATCCAGCCCGGCACTTCGCATGATGTACTCTGCGTATGTTAAATAAGCCGGGTGACAATATTCAGCCTTGATGTACACCTTTGCCAATTTTGAACCAGTCCATTGTTCCATATCCAGTTCTAACTGTTGCTTCTTGACTTGCATACAGGATTCTCAGGAGACACGTAAGGTGGTGTGGTAGTTCAGTTTCTTGAAGGATTTTCCACAGTTTGCTATGATCCACACAGTCAAAGGCTTCAGCATAGTCAATGAAGCAGAAGTAGATATTTTTCTGAAATTCTCTTGTTTTTTCTATGATTCAGCAGATGTTGGTAATTTGATCTCTGGCTCCTCTGCCTTTTTTAAATTCAGATTGTACATCTGGAAGTTCTCAGTTCACATACTGTTGAAACCTAGCTCAAAGGATTTTGAGCATTACCTTGCTAGCATGTGAAATGAGCACAACTGTACAGTAGTTTGAACCATTCTTTGGCATTGTCCTTCTTTGGTACTGGAATGAAAACTGACCTTTTTCAGTCCTGTGGCCACTGCTGAGTTTTCCAAATTTGCTGGCATGTTGAATGCAGCACTTTAACAGCATCATCTTTTAGGATCTGGAGTAGTTCAGCTGGAATTCCATCACCTCCACTAGCTGTGTTCATAGTAATGCTTCCTAAGGCCCACTTGACTTCATACTCCAAAATGCCTGTCTTCACACTTCTAGCTGAGTGACTGACTACTCCATTCTGGTTATCCAAGTCATTAAGATCTTTTTTGTACAGTTCTGTGCATTCTTGACACATCTTCTTAATCTCTTTTAGTATACTCGTCTTCTTAATCTCTTAAGCATAGGTCACTGCAAGTTCTGTCCCTTTTACTGTTTTCATCTTTGCGTGAAATGTTCCCTTAGTATTTTTTCTTGAAGAGATCTATAGTTTTTCTCATTCTATTATTTTCCTCTATTTCTTTGTACTGTTCACTTAAGAAGACTTTCTTATCTCTCCTTGCTATTCTTTGGAACACTGCATGCAGTTGGGCATGTAATGCCCTTTCCCCTTTGCCTTTCGCATCTCTTATTTTCTCAGCTATTTGTAAGGCCACCTCAGACAACCATTTTGCTTTCTTGCATTTTTTTCTTTGGGATGGTTTTGATCCCTGCTTCCTGTACAATGTTATGAAGTTCCATCCACAGTTCTTCAGGCACTCTATCAAATCTAATCCCTTGAATCTATTTGTCACTTCCACTGTATAATCATAAGGGGTTTGATTTAGGTCATACCTGAACGGCCTTGTGGTTTTCCCTGCTAATCTACAATGAGAGGAGAACCAACAACTGCAATCAGTATCAGGGGGATTGAATATATATTACGCTATATATATATATATTACATAATAATAATAAGGCCCTGAATATATATTTATTACACAGTAATTGTAAGCCACTATCACATAATAGTATGTGATAAACCATAAAGGAAAAGAATAGGAAAAAGAACAAACATAACTGAGTCATTTTGTTGAACAGTAGAAATTAAACACAACATTTTAAATTAACTATGCTTCAATAAAATTAAATAATAAGCCACCTTTTAAAGAAAAGTCTCTGTCTGCATTTTTACAAAGTCTCAATGAAATTAAAAGGACATTCTCCAAATTCTGTTATACTAGAAATGTTAACTGCTCCTATCCACTCAGAGCGGTCAACGAAGCAAACCTGGCAAGATTCCCGAGAAAGCCAGTCCTGTGATGGAAAAAAGAATAATGGAGAAACAAACTAGAAATGGAAACCAAAATTTTAGTCTTTCCACCAACTAACATGAGTCTCTGGAAAGATCACTGATTTTCTCCAGACCTCAACTCTCTCATCCACTAAAAGTGAAGAAAGGACTGAATCATCTTGAATAACACGTCAACATTTTAACATTTTTTTATTCTGGAATAAGCTTTCAAAAGAAAGTCAGAACCTGGATTTGATTATCTTCTTCTCCCAAGCAGGATTTCCTCCAGACCCTCACTAGCACTTTCAATAGAGTTACACAATAAAAGAAAAAACATACAAGCCATGAAAACCCTTGCCAAAATGCACTCATTCCTTTCAAACACCTCCTCTATATACTACTTAAAAACACAATGAATACAGATGAAAACAATGTTTGTTTGTTTGTTTAAGGGTTTTATTCAGCTCCACATCTCAGGGGAAAAAATTGTATCTTCTGTTCACACATGGATCTTTCTGAGTGAGCTCCATTATATTTCATTTTTAAAGACTGAGACACTATTCTGCCATTTCTTAGAGAAAAAAAAAGAACACGTTTTTAAAAGATAGTTAAAAGAATATATCCCTCCTCTCCTCTCAGGTTCTCCCTAGTTAATGCACAGTATCCAAAGTAAAATCATTGAGCCCAGAGAAGAACGTAACTGAAAAGGTTACAGCCAAGCTCCAGATCCAGATGTAAGCACTAGGTCCAAGTGAACGAACACCACAGTCTCAAGTCACTACTCAGGTTTCAGTAACCCTATCAGTCAAAGCTCATTATTAAAAAACAGAGTGGGGTGGGGGTGGGGGGGTGGATAACACTCTTGAAATATTATCCAGATCAACCCATATAAAGAATAAGAAGTACAGGATCTTCTGTCCCAAGGATTCCAGATTCTCTCCTTAACAGGGTTACGACTTCAATAATCACTTCCAGAATTTGCTCTGCATAGCAGATAGGAACCATACACAAAGTTATATTTTTATCATGCAGTGGCAAATATTCACTATTACAGGAAACTTATCAAAGGAAATACTAGTAATGTTTTATCTGGAAATTATTTTTTCCTCACACGCATTAAAAAAAAAAATCAATAGACAGCCCTATTTCCATTTCATCCCCCAATTTCTTGTCCAGGGAGTTAGCAATATCCAAGCAGGTGCACATCCTACTCCTAACTGCTGCTGCTGCTGCTAAGTCGCTTCAGTCGTGTCCGACTCTGTGCGACCCCGTAGAGGGCAGCCCATCAGGCTCCCCTGTCCCTGGGATTCTCCAGGCAAGAACACTGGAGTGGGTTGCCATTTCCTTCTCCAGTGCATGAAAGTGAAAAGTGAAAGTGGTCGCTCAGTCGTGTCCGACTCTTAGCAACCCCATGGACTGCAGCCTACCAGGCTCCTCCGCCCATGGGATTTGCCAGGCAAGAGTACTGGAGTGGGGTGCCATCACCTTCTCCGACTCCTAACTATAGTAAGAGTTAACTTCATTCTGCTGTGTCATAAAAGAAGGCAGTGTGGAAGAAGGGATGGCCCATCTATTATGCAGGGATCAATAATAAGAGGCACAGGACTAGATAACAGTCACTTCCAGTTTTCATAGAAGATGTAAAGCTGGCGTGAAAGCACTAGGCATCTAAAGAAAGGGAAGGTCACTTTCATGAGGGGAAAAAAAGATGACTAACGAAAAAACTACAGACCTACAGACTATATGATATTGCCCTCAGGTGGGCCCCAAAAAATAAAAGATAAAGAAAAAAGTATTTCTGTCTTGATTTCACAACAAACTCAGGCAGGTCTGAGGTCAACAAGAAATAAGTTTTTTTAAGTTGACTCTCTACAAAAGCAGTCCAGTACCAAGAATTCTTATCACTGTAGCAGGCGTTGTCATAACAGGACAATAAAGTAGCTACTTTCACTGTTTACAGGATTAAAATCAAATGTTCAACCAAAGCAGTGAAACCGCAATGCCTATTATATTAGTAGAGTGTCACAGGCAATTTTAGGGAGAAGCAGCTCTGAAAACTTCATGGTTCATAGTAGAGAGGGAGGAGCTTCCTATGCGCAAAGAACATTGAGACCATTATTACTGTCAGCATTACCAAGGAGTTCAAATAAGATGGGACTATTAGCGAACTCCAGAGAAGGCAATGGCAAGCCACTCCAGTACTCTTGCCTAGAAAACCCCATGGATGGAGGAGCCGGGTAGGCTGCACTTTCATTTTCACTTTTCACTTTCACGCATTGGAGAAGGAAAAGGCAACCCACTCCAGTGTTCTTGCCTGGAGAATCCCAGGGACGGGGGAGCCTGGTGGGCTGCCGTCTATAGGGTTGCACAGAGTCGGGCATGACTGAAGCGACTTAGCATTAGCGAACTCACAATGAGAAAAAGAAGCAAGATAGTAGGGACATATAGAGCCAATCCAGATAAGACTATCAAAAATATTAATCAGAGACCTGTCATATTCCCCTTTTCATGGCTGTTCCCGATTACCCTTTCCAGGAACTAAAAGGCACAAGATATCCTGTGAACAGAGAAGGTAGGTAAGGTAACTACAATACATACTGGGCCTTTCAGAGTTCTTACATCATAGGTTAACAGACAAATCACACCTACAATGTAACTTTCCAGACTATTTCTTTACCCCCCCAAAAAATTACTTTAATACATAATTAGAATAACTTTGTATGACATTTTCTCTGTGTTGTACAATTTGCATGGCACCTTTATGCATGATATGGAATACATTATATTATGTTCAGTTCAGTTCAGCCAATCAGTCATATCAGACTCTTTGTGACCCCATGGACTGCAACATGCCAGGCCTCCCTGTCCATCACCAATTCCCACAGTTTACTCAAACTCATGTCCACTGAGTCGGTAATGCCATCCAATCATCTCATACTCTGTCGTCCCCTTCTCCTCCCGCCTTCAATCCTTCCCAGCATCAGGGTCTTTTCAAATGAGTCAGTTCTTCGAATCAAGTGACCAAAGTATTGGAGTTTCAGCTTCAGCATCAGTCCTTGCAATGAATATTCAGGACTGATTTCCTTTAGGATGGACTGGTGGAATCTCCTTGCTGTCCAAGGGACTCTCAAGAGTCTTCTCCAACACCACAGTTCAAAGGCATCAATTCTTCAGCACTAAGCTTTCTTCAGAGTCCAACTCTCACATCCATACATGACTACTGGAAAAACCACAGCCTTGACTAAACGGACCTTTGTTGGCAAAGTAATGTCTCTGCTTTTTTTTAATATGCTGTCTCAGTTCAGTTTAGTTCACTTCAGTCGCTCAGTCGTGTCTGACTCTTTGCAACCCCGTGAATCACAGCACACCAGGCCTCCCTGTCCATCACCAACTCCTGGAGTTCACTCAAACTCATGTACATCAAGTCGGTGAGCCATCCAGCCATCTCATCCTCTGTCGTCCCCTTCTCCTCCTCCCTCCAATCCCTCCCAGCATCGGGGTCTTTTCCAATAAGTCTACTCTTCGCATGAGGTGGCCAAAGTATTGGAGTTTCAGCTTCAACATCAGTCCTTCCAATGAACACCCAGGACTGATCTCCTTTAGGATGGACTGGTTGGATCTCCTTGCAGTCCAAGGGACTCTCAAGAGTCTTCTCCAACACCACAGTTCAAAAGCATCAATTCTTCGGTGCTCAGCTTTCTTTACAGTCCAATGCTCACATCCATACATGACTACTGGAAAAACCATAGCTTTGACTAGACGGACCTTTGTTGGCAAAGTGATGTCTCTGCTTTTTAACATGCTGTCTAGGTTGGTCATAACTTTCCTTCCAAGGAGTAAGTGTCTTTTAATTTCATGGCTGCAGGCACCACCTGCAGTGATTTTGAAGCCCCAAAAAATAAAGTCTGCCACTGTTTCCACCGTTTCCCCATCTATCTGCCATGAAGTGATGGGACCAGATGCCATGATCTTAGTTTTCTGAATGTTGAGCTTTAAGCCAACTTTTTCACTCTCCTCTTTTACTTTCATCAAGAGGCTCTTTAGTTCTTCTTTACTTTCTGCCGTAAGGGTCGTGTCATCTGCATATCTGAGATTATTGATATTTCTCCCAGCAATCTTGATTCCAGCTTGTGCTTCCTCCAGCCCAGCATTTCTCATGATGTACTCCGCATATAAGTTAAAGAAGCAGGGTGACAATATACAGCCTTGACGTACTCCTTTTCCTATTTGGAACCAGTCTGTTGTTCCATGTCCAATTCTAACTGTTGCTTCCTGACCTGTATATAGATTTCTCAAGAGGCAGGTCAGGTGGTCTGGTATTCCCATCTCTTTCAGAATTTTCCACAGTTTATTGTGATCCACACAGTCAAAGGCTTTGGCATAGTCAATAAAGCAGAAATAGATGTTTTTCTGGAACTCTCTTGCTTTTCTGATGATCCAACGGATATTGGCAATTTGATCTCTACCTTTTCTAAAACCAGCTTGAACATCTGCAAGTTCACGGTTCACATGTTGTTGAAGCCTGGCTTTGAAAATTCTGAGCATTACTTTACTCATATGTGCTGCTGCTGCTGCTGCTAAGTCGCTTCAGTTGCATCTGACTCTGTGCGACGCCATAGACAGCAGCCCACCAGGCTTCCCCATCCCTGGGATTCTCCAGGCAAGAACACTGGAGTGGGTTGCCATTTCCTTCTCCAATGCATGAAAGTGAAAAGTGAAAGTGAAGTCGCTCAGTAGTGTCCGACTCTTTGCGACCCCATGGACTGCAGCCTACCAGGCTCCTCCATCCATGGGATTTTCCAGGCAAGAGTACTGGAGTGGGGTGCCATTGCCTTCTCTGAATAAAGCTGTTACCTTTTTTTAAATTACAAACCTGACTCAGTAGAAAATAGGCTAATACCTACTCAGCCATAAAAAAGGATGAAATAATGCCATTACTGCAACATGGATGGACCTAAAGATTATCATATTAAGTGAAGTAAGTCAGACAAAGACAAATACCATATGATATTACTTATATGTGGAATCTAAAAATTTGAAACAAATGGACTGACTTACAAAACAGATACAGACACACAGATACAGAAAACAGACTTACGGTTACCCAAGGGGATAGTAGTGGGAGAGGGAGTTAAATTAGGAGTTTGGGATTAACATATATACACTACTATGTATAAAACAGATAAACAACAAGGGCCTGCTGTATAGCACAGGGAACTATATTCAATATCTTATAATGAAAAAATCTGAAAAAGAAAACATATATACGTATGCATGTATAATGGAATCATTTTACTGTACATCTGAAACTAATACAACATTGTAAATTAACTATACTTCAATTAAAAATGATTAAAAAGGGAAAATAGGCTAAATAAGTAATTAAAAAAAGACAATGCAGATGGCTAGTGAATGGGCATAAATCCACATTAAGATGCCATTATTTAACATATTTACTTCAATTGACAAAGATTTCGGTATACTCATACACAGTTAGGGCTTCCCTGGTGGCGCAGAGGTTTAAGCGTCTGCCTGCAATGTGGGAGACCTGGGTTTGATCCCTGGGTTGGGAAGATCCCCTGGAGAAGGAAATGGGAACCCACTCCAGTATTCTTGCCTGGAGAATCCCATGGACGGAGGAGCTTGGTGGGCTACAGTCCACGGATCACAAAGAGTCGGACCGACTGAGCGACTTCACTTTCACTTACATACACAGTCGGTGGAAGTGTAAATTCATCAGGCTTTGTAAAAGGCTGTGTATCACTGTGTAAGAAAAAAAGCATTTAAAATGTTTTTACTCAAAATATTTGTTTCAGCATTCCACTTTTAGAAATTAACTTTGCTTTTATCACTTAATAGCCTATTCAAAGTATCTCCATGTTATATAACTTCTCAATATTTTGAATAGCCATGTGTATTTGTTTATTTCGTTATTTGTTTATTTGGGAATATTCCCTGCAAAACACTTTTATAGAATGAATGTTCTTATCTGGACATCTTGCTTGTTTCTTTGATTGTTGAGAAGTTATTAAAAACAATAATCTTCAAGGTGGGTTTCAGGATCACTGAGCAACCACTCAAGAGTAAGTTAATTGCAAATGGCAAGAATTTGCAGTTTCTTGCTTTTTAAATAAAGTTCAAACTGTTAGTCCTTTAAACCAGGCTTTGGAGCTTTGATGGTGAAAAACTCAGTCTCTGCCTTATGCAGCAAATGGACACTTAAATTACAGTGTGTTAAGTGAGACAATAAAATTAAATCCTGGGGACAGATTAGAAAGATTTCTGTCTTGCATGGGCAAGTATGGTTTCCTAAAATAGGGAATGTTTAAGCTGACAGATAAAGGACAAACTGGGAATTACCAAGGTGAAGAGGAATTTGAATAGGGCTTCTGGCAGACAGCCAGAATATGTGGAATGACCCAAAAGTAAGTGAGCGAGTAGAATGGTGAGGATGGAAGCATAAATAAGGGCCAGATCCTGGGCCTTTAGAGTCATAGTAAGGATTTTAACCTGAGGATTGGAGAGAGCCATTGAAAATGTTAAGTAGGAGGCTGATCATGTTTTTGCTTGTTAAAGAACATTTTGATTGCAGTGTGTTGATATGATTGACTTCACTGGAGCAAGAGAGTCCTTTAGAAGGTTGCCGCAGTTCAGATAAAAGGAAATGCTGGTTTGCTCTGGGCAGTTAGTAGAGATGGAAATGGACAGCACCACAGTACTTAGGAGGTAGAGTGACAGGCCATGTTTGCTTGCATGTGAAGGAGGGGAGAGGGAGGCCAAGATGATGTCCAGAGCTATGTCTTGATCAACTGTGCAAATACTGTTTGTTACAAATCACTGAGACAGAGACCAGAAGATTTGGTGGAGAAGATAAATGCCCAGTTTTTCAGTTAAGCAGGGCGGGCTGCCCCGGTGGCTTAGTGGTAAAGACGACTCCTGCGGTGCAGGAGACGCAGAAGACATGGGTTTAATCCTTGAGTTGGGAAGATCCCCTGGAGAAGAAAATCACAACCCACTCCAGTATTCTTGCCTGGGAAATCCCACAGACAGAGGAGCCTGGTGACCTAGAATCCATGGGGCTGCAGAGAGTTGGACACGACTGAGCACAGCACAGCAATGGTTTACCAGGGCTTCCTTCGTGACTCAGATGATAAAGAATCTGCCTGCAATCAGGAGACCCGTGTCTGAAGATCCCTGGGTCTGGAAGATCCCAAGAAGAAGGGAATGGCTACCCACTCCAGTATTCTTGCCTGGAGAATTCCACGGACATAGGAGCCTGGCAGGGGGTTGCAAAGAGTCTGACATGACTGAGCGACTAACACTTTCCCTTTCATAGTTCATTCAGACAGAAATGTTCGATCGCAGTCTAAAGCTCTGAGAGAGTTAACAAGCTGGAGATAAATATTTGAGATTTTGATATTTATTTCTTTGAGAGTAAATTGGCTTTATAAGTTGGGGTAATTTCCTTTTGTATTTCATGACTACGTTTATGCTCAAAGAGCTGCTTGCCAAATAACAGGCTGTCTGAAAGTGTTTTGTTGGTCATGTATTTACTTCCTCTGTTATAATTGGTGAGATTCAACCTAATTGGTTCTTTTATTTATTTTCACAGTTTTCATGGTGTCTTAAAATCCACTGTAAGGAAGTACTTTCTTGTATTTGTCTCTTCTTCTGTGGATAGACATTTGTTTTCTGTTTCTCTCAGTGCCACTGTCATCATAGTCAGTGTTACCATGAAGCTTGTGTGCTCGTCTCTGCACATATGTGAGAGCTAGGGAGTGGAACTATCAGACAGACGGGCATAAGCATCTTTAATTTAACCAGATGTTGACAGACTGCTTTATGAAGGGGTTGTATCTGTGTACACTCCCACTAGCTATGTATGAGACTGTGTTTTCTCTCCTGTGGTAGGTATTATCAGACTTTAAAATGTTTGTCATTCTGATGAGTGTGAAATGGTTTCTTGTGACTTTAAGTTTGTTTCTTAATTGCCTGTGAAGTTGAGCATCTTTTCATGTTAACTATCCACTCATGATTTCTCTTCTACAAGTGACCTATTTATATTTAACCCCTGTCCTCTGTTAATTTGTCCTTTTCTTTCTGATTTGTGGAATTTTTTAACAGATGTACTAAACTATTGTCAGTGAAAATCTCTCCTCCCAATCTGTGATTTCTCTTCACTTTTTAATTTTTTTTTTCCACTCTAAAACTTCACTTTCTGTGACTTGAGACTTTTAAGATTTACTGCTTCATTTGCTGGTTATTTTGGATATATGCATATCTTAGTTTTTAAAAGAAAGTTATTTTTATCTTTTATACATAGAAAATTTATCAAATCTGTTGTATTGAATGGTGATACGTTTAAAAATATTTTAAAGTCATAAAATACAAACAGATATCAGCAAAAATTTTTTTTTGGTAAGCTTTATATTTTAGAGCAGTTTTAGGTTTACAGCAAACTTGAACAGAAGGTAGAGAATTCCCATGTCCCTCTGTTCCCATATACTTTCACCCTACTTCCCAGATGGCTCAGTGGGTAAAGAATCTGCCTGCAGAGCAGGAGACACAGGAGATGTGTGTTCAATCCCTGGGTCGGGAAGGTCCCCTGGAGGAGGAAATCGCAAATCATTCCTGTATTCTTGCCTGAAGAATCCCTCGGACAGAGGAGCCTGGGGGGGCTACGACAAAGAGTCAAATACGAATGAGGAACTAAGCACCCTCACTATCTGCATCAGGTACCGTGGTACCTTTGTCACAGCTGAGAAAGCTACACTGACACGTCATTATCACACAAACCCTGTAGTTTCTACTAGGGTTTGCCCTCAGTGTTGTGCATCCTTTGGGTTTTGACAAGTGAGTAATGACTTGCACTTACTGTTGTGGTGACATAGTTTTACTGCCCAAAGTATCCTCTGTGCTCTGCTGATTCATCTCTCCCTTCATCTTGACCCCTGTCAACCACAGATCTTTTTAATGTCTTCATAGTTTTGCCTTTACCAGAATGTCATGTAGCTGAAATCATACAGTATACAGACTTTTCAGACTGGCTTCTTTGACTTAGTAATATCCATTTAAGTTTCTTCCATGTCTTTTCATGGCTTTATAGCTCATTCTTCTGTTTTAAGCACTGGATAATATTCCACTGTGTGTAGATGTACTACAGTTTATTTATCAATTAACCTACTGAAGGACATCTCAGTTGCTTCCAAGTTTTTTGGCAATTGTGAATAAAGCTGCTATACACATCTGTGTGCAGGTTTTTGTGTGGGCATAAACTTTCCACTCACTTGGATAATTACTAAAGAGCACAATTCCTGGATTGTATAGTATGTATTTTAAGAGCATGTTTAGTTTTATAAGAAACCCCCAAACTGTCTTCCAAAGTGACTCTGCCATTTGCACTCTCAAAAGCAATGAATGAGAGCTCCTGTTGCTCTACCTTTTCACCAGCATTTGGTATTGTCTGGAGTTTGGCCATTCTAATAGGTGTGTAGTGATATCTCATTGTTTTTTAAAATTAGCTTAATCATATCATATCATAATGATTTATGATATATGTTTCAAGTGTACAACATAATGATTCATGATTTTTGAAGGTTATACTCTATTTAAAGTTATTATAAAACATTGGCTACGCTTGCTGTGTTGTGCAGTATATTCTTGTAGCTTCTTTATGGTATACATAGTAGTTTACATCTCTTAATCCCCTATCCCCTCATTGTTTTCTTTAATTTGTATTTCTTCTTCGCATATGATGTGGAGCACCTGGAGCATCTTTTCATATGTTTATACGCCACCTGTGTATCTTACTTAGTGAGATGTCCAGATCACCTGGGGCTTCTCAGGTGCCGCTAGTGGTAAAGAACCTGCCTGCCAATGCGGGAGACATAAGAGACGCAGCTTCCATCCCTGGATCAGAAAAATCCCCTGGAGAAGGGAACGGCAACCCACTCTAGTATTCTTGCCTGGAGAATTCCACGGACAGAGGAGCCTAGCAAGCTACAGTTCATAGGGTCACAAAGAGTTGGACATGACTGAGTGACTAACACTCTCACCAGATCTTAGGCCTATTTTTTTTAACTTTTTATTTTATACTGGAGTATAGCTAATAACAGTGTTGTGATAGCTTCGGTAGACAGCAAAGGGACTCAGGCCTATTTTTCAGTTGGGCTGTTTGTTCGATCATTGTTGAGTTTTAAGAGTTCTTTGTATATTTTGAATACCAGTTGTTTTATCAGATATATATTTTGAAAATATTTTCTCCTAGACTCTGGTTTGTCTTTTTATTCTCTTAAGCAATATTTATATTTAAATAAACATCAGGCATTTTTGTTTGTGGACTATAATTTTCTGATTGATTGATTAGTGTCCTAAGATAAGAAATCTTGGTTGTGATGTAGCACACCAAATAAAATAAGGCAGAACCAATACAATTTTAAATCAGTAGATACTTCCAACTAAAACTAGTTACAAAAAGAATAAAACTTGAAAGCTTTAAGATCTAAATTTATGTAGAACTCCCCTCTATGCAATATAATAGAAATTACATTTATTCAACTATTTTCTTCACTATATTGTTGAAGCAATTTCTTTCCATTCCTTAGTATATTTCAGCCATGAATATTTTTCTTATATATTTAAAATTGAATCTCCTTCCATTACTCTGTATCCTCTTATCCTGCTTTTTAAAAAAGTGCTTATACTACCGGACATAATATGTATACATATTTGTTTACAGTCAGTCCTACTTAGACTTTATTATTTGTTGTAATCCCACTTAGATTCTATGAGAACAGAGATTTATTTTATTACTGTATTCTAAGTTCCCTGTATAGAGCTTGGCATCCAGTAAATGATATAGAAATATTTGTTGAATGAATAAAAAAATCTTACTTATATTTTAATGTGCAAAGCTTAAAAAAAAATCACTGCTAATTTCTAAGGCAGTTGTTATAACTTCAATTGTTATTATACTTGAAATTGATTTTACAAAGACTTCCTGCAGATGAAAAGGGTTGATCTCTTTTCAGTACTATTACTCAGAATTTCAGATTTCATATTCTGAGCAACCAGTTGTATGCGTGTTAAGTTGCTTCAGTCGTGCTGACTTTTTGCGACTCCATGGACTGTATGCAGCCCGCCAGGCTCCTCTGTCCATGGAATTTTCCAGGCAAGAATACTGGAGTGGGTTGCCATGCCCTTCTCCAGGGGATCTTCCCAACTCAGGAATTGAACTCACATCTCTTGCATCTCCTGCATTGGCAGGCGGGTTTTTTACCTCTAGCACCACCTGGGAAGCCCCCTTAGAATGACTAGTTTCCTGTTGGTAATATTAGCTATCACCAGGAAAGTGCAACTGAGATGTAATACATCAACTGAGTGTTTAATGAACATCCATTGTATCTGTAGCTATTATAAATCAGTGGATAAGAACTAGCGATGAACTACAGAATATGAATAAATGCTCAGCTGGTTGTTGTTGCTTAGTCGCTAAACGTGTCTGACTCTCTGCGGCTCCACGGACTGTAGCCCATCAGGCTCCCCTGTCCGAGGGATTCTTCCAGCAAGAGTACTAGAGTGGGTTGCCATTTCCTTCTCTAGGGAATATTCCCAAACCAGGGACCGAACTCACATCTCCTGCATTGGCAGGTGGATTCTTTACCCCTAAAGGCCGTCAGGGAAGCCTAGTGTTCAGCTTAAATGCATATATTACCACAACTGTATAGTCAATTGCATTATCTCCTTTTTAGTATAAGGATTTTTAAACAGGAGGATGAGATCTTGCTGATAGAAAATAAAACTTGAAATATAAAGACTCTTGGCTCTTTAGCAATAGTTAATATGATTGCACTTAAAACTACTGTTGCTAGACTGTTTAAATAAAGATAACCCAGACTTCAGAGTTTTGTTTAGTGCTGAAAGACATGATTAGCAAATTTGTGGGACAGAATTATAACCCATCCCTAAGCAGTTAATGAAATTAAGTTTACCTTGTGTATATGTGTTGCTTTTAATTTTGAGAATTTATTAGAAAGAGTAACAGTAACTGTAGCTATACAAAAAGAACCATAGAGTTGGAATGCAAGATATCCCAACTTTATAGAAAGATAAGAAAATACAGATCTTGATCTATAACTTGTCTCATGGAGAGTTAGAGAGCTAGATTAACAGTCCTTGTATCTGTAGCTGTTAGATTGTGTTTAATGTTATGAGTAGCAATAGAACTTTTCTTTGGACTTCTGAGAAAGAATAGGAAAGTTTCTTTTTCATGTAATAACTAGCTTTAGCTTAAAGGAAGGGACTGAGAATGGAGAAGAGTAGAAGGAAACTAGATACTTGTTTATTTTTAATATGCATTTTCAAAATTTCTAGTTGGGAAATTTTTTTTCTCATTTTAGTTTCAGGTACTTTATTTTCTTAGAAGATTTTCCAAACTGCTATTTTAAAATAATAGATTAATCCCTTACATAGTCACATACTCTTAGGTCATCAAAATACCAGGCTAGAGGTGTTTTTCAACATAAAAAAATTGTTTTCCAGCCACTTTGACTTGTCATAAAATTAGTGTTTATTCTCAGCTCTTATCTTATTTGATCTGTTACTAGCTTTTGACACGGTTGATCACTCCTTCCTTTTTTATAAACTTTTTTTTTAACTTCTATACCACACTGTCTCGGTTTTCCTCTTATCTCATTAGTTGCCTTCTTCTCAGTTTCTTTTTCTAGTTCCCCTTGTTCTTTCTGACTTTATGTATCAGAGTGTCCCAGACCTCAGTCCTTAATTCTCTTTTCTATCTTCACTTTTTTTGGGATAATGTCCAGTGCCTGGCTGTAAATGCTATCGACATGCTTATGGTTTCTAAACTTGTTCCCTTAGTTCAGACTTCTGAAATCCAGACTTTTATATTTATCTACCTGTCTGATGCCACCACTTATATGTATCTAATAAATATTTCAGGGTCAAATCCCAAACTGAACTCCAGATATTTTCTACCAGACCTGTTCTGCCCATAGTCTTCTCCATTTCAGTTGGTTGCAACAGTATCATTTTGGTTGCTCCAGCCAAAAACTTTAAATCAGTCTTTAATTACACATCTGTCCGCTTACTGACATATCCGTGCATGTATATGCTCACACTCTATATGTAGTCTGTGAGGAAATTCTCTTTAGTTTAAGCCACTTTCCAAATCCTCTATTAGTCCACATTCTAGAGTATTGTGAAAAAATTTCTATTTTTCTCAACTTTAAAAGAAATTATAGGTACTGTAATCATTCATTAAAGGTATATAGACTCTTCCTTGTATGTGGAAAGAACTTTATCATTGTTTCATTGAAAAATTGGTTTTGAGGTGTATGGAATTGTTTGTGTATTCTTTTTTATTTCATTTTCTCTAAAGACTTTTAAAATAACACCTCTGTGAGGCTGGAGAGGTTATGGCAAATTGGAATAATTAAAGTCTGGAATTGTAATTGGAAGGGGAATTGGAAAGTTAACATATACATACATGTACACTGAGATACAGGTATAATAATCACAGGTGGTCCTGGACCCTAGATTATATAAATTGTTTTAAATGCTGCATCTTTCCATCCATCCAGTAAACATGGGTGTTACTTGTTAACTAACCAAATTAGCTAAAGGAACCATAGTCTCTGCTCAAGGCCTCTAAGTTTTGACTTCTAGACCAATAGTTGAATTATCATTTTGAGAGGTGCTCATTCCACTGAGGAGTAGAAGGGGCTTCAGTGTCACAAGTTTACTATCCAGAATGGTTTATGGTGTGAACATTGACTTTAAAACCCTGAACCTTTCAATTATGCTCTTAAATTTGTATTCTTCTGCATCCTGTTTACAAATCTTGGAAATCTGCAATGTTTTACTGCAGATAAAATACTATGTAAAGTGCTTTTCTAAACACAGCTGCTCTACTTTCATTAAACATTTTGGACATTCAGCAATTTGCTAAGATTTCTTCCAATTTAATTCTGTGATTCTGGGATTGTTGCTCATTTTCCTCTTAATACTTTTTCTGTCTATTATTTCATCTTACTATTTTATATTCTTTTCATAATATAGTAATATATATTCTTCTCATAATATAATGACAAAATGTGGTCCACTGGAGAAGGGAATGGCAAACCATTTCAGTATTCTTGCCTTGAGAACTCCATAAATAGTATGAAAAGGCAAAAAGATAGGACACTGAAAGATGAACTCCCCAGGCTGGTAGGTGCCTAACATGCTACTGGAGATCAGTGCAGAAATAACTCCAGAAGGAAGGAAGAGACGGAGTCAAAGTAAAAACAACACTCAGTTGTGGGTGTGACTGGTGATGGAAGCAAGGTCCAATGCTGTAAAGAGCAATATTGCATAGGAACCTGGAATGTTAGGTCCATGAATCAAGGCAAACTGGAAGTGGCCAAACAGGATATGGCAAGAGTGAACGTCAACATTTTAGGAATGAGCGAACTAAAATGGACTGGAATGGGTGAATTTAACTCAGATGACCATTATATCTACTACTGTGGGCAGGAATCCCTTAGAAGAAATGGAGTGGCCCTCATAGTAAACAAAAGAGTCCAAAATGCAGTACAAGTTAATATATAATCTCACCTATACTTCACATTATTACATTCACAGCTTCAATTTTAACATCCAAATCATCATTCCACCTAAAATTTATTCTGTAGAAGTAAATGTATCTAGTCTAGCTTGTTTTCCGCCAAGTAGTGAGCCAGTTTTCCCTCTATTTCTGAGGTAACTATTTTCCACTGATCTGAAATACCACCTTAATCAAACTCTAAACTCCCATATACATTTGAGTCTGTCTCAGAATTTTTTAAAATTCTGTTCATCTGTCAAACCTGAGCTCAGTACAACACTATTTTAATCTTGGTATTCCAATAATACATTTTAAAATCTGATGCAGGACATCATTGCTCTTTTTTCCAAAGTTTTCTTGGCGAGTCTCACACATTTGCTCTTGCATTTAGAAATTTAAATTTATAAATTAATTTAGGAAAAATGTACACTTTTACAATGTTGAGTCTTCAAGCAACGGACATGATTCCTTAGTCATATTTTCCCTTTTTGTCATCAAGTTTTTAGCTGCTGTATAATTATAAAGCCCCACATAATTTTTACTTCATTTCTATTCATTTTATATATTTTTCCACTAGCTTAATTTCCCTGAACTTGTCTTTATTTCTATCTACTTAATTGCTATACAGAAAATTTTTGTACAACCATGTTTATGGTCCTTTTTGAATTGTTTTGTTCATTTTCATTATATCTGCCTTATACTTTATCAGACTTAAACATTACAAGCTGAAAAAGGACTATAAGAATATAGTCAGAAAACAGAAGAGATTCAGAGATAACACTTACACATAATTCCAGACACTGTTTTATACAGGATATTACCTATCCATTCCTTTAAAGGAGAGCAGTGTGCACTGTTTTGCATGTTACTTTCTTTTCATGGGGAATTCTGAGGGTGTTAAAAACAGAATGAATTTATTTTAAATTCAAAAAGAAAAAAGAAAGAAAATGGATTCATCTCTGACTACATGCAACAAGCTAAATTTCTCAAGAAAGATCAGACCTTAAAAAACTGGAAATAGAACTGCCATAAGACCCAGCAATCCCACTGCTGGGCATGCATACCGAGGAAACCAGAATTGAAAAGAGACACGTGTACCCCAATGTTCATCGCAGCACTGTTTACAATAGTGAGGACATGGAAGCAACCTAGATGACCATCGGCAGACAAATGGATAAGAATGCTGTGGTACATACACACAATGGAATATTACTCAGCTATTAAAAAGAACGCATTTGAATCCGTTTTAATGAAATGGATGAAACTGGAGCCTATGATACAGAGTGAAGTAAGTTAGAAAGAAAAACACCAATACAGTATATTAATGCATATATATGAAATTTAGAAACATAGTAACAATGACCTATATCTGAGACAGCAAAAAAGACACAGATGTAAAGAACAGACTTTTGGACTCTGTGGGAGAAGGCGAAGGTGGGATGATTTGAGAAAATAGCATTGAAACATGTATATTCAGTTCAGTCGCTCAGTCGTATCCGACTCTTTGCGACCCCATGAATCGCAGCAGGCCAGGCCTCCCTGTCCATCACCAACTCCCGGAGTTCACTCAGACTCACGTCCATCAAGTCAGTGATGCCATCCAGCCATCTTATCCTCTCTCATCCCCTTCTCCTCCTGCCCCCAATCCCTCCCAGCATCAGAGTCTTTTCCAATGAGTCAACTCTTTGCATGAGGTGGCCAAAGTACTGGAATTCAGCATCATTCCTTCCAAAGAAATCCCAGGGCTGATCTCCTTCAGAATGGACTGGGTGGATCTCCCTGCAGTCCAAGGGACTCTCAAGAGTGTTCTCCAACACCACAGTTTAAAAGCATCAATTCTTCGGCACGCAGCCTTCTTCATAGTCCAACTCTCACATCCATACATGACCACAGGAAAAACCACAGCCTTGACTAGACGGACCTTTGTTGGCAAAGTAATGTCTCTGCCTTTGAATATGCTATCTAGGTTGGACATAACTTTCCTTCCAAGGAGTAAGCGTCTTTTAATTTCATGGCTGCAGTCACCATCTGCAGTGATTTTGGAGCCCAAAAAAATAAAGTCTGACACTGTTTCCACTGTTTCCCCATCTATTTTCCATGAAGTGATGGGGCCGGATGCCATGATCTTCGTTTTCTGAATGTTGAGCTTTAAGCCAACTTTTTCACTCTCCACTTTCACATGTATATTACCATATGCGAAAAAGATCACCAGTCCAAGTGAAACAGGGCACTCAAAGCCGGTGCACTGGGACAACCCTGAGGGATGGAACACGGAGGGAGTTGGGAGGAGAGTTCAGGATGAGGGACACTTGTACACCCATGGCTGATTCATGTCAATGTATGGCAAAAACCACTACAATACTGTAAAGTAATTAGCCTCCAATTAAAGTAAATTAATCAATCAATTAAAAAAAAGAAAGACCAGAGACATTTCCAAACAAACAGCAGAAAGAATTACACAGCCATGCACTTGGGAGAAGAGGACCATGGATGGAAGCAAAAGGAAAAGAACCCTGTTCTCAGAATCTATCTGACACAGCTTTCAATCTAAAAATGCAACTTACTACTTAACTTTGAAATACTAAATGTCTCTCGCAAACTAACATATATTTGTTTTCCCAGGGGAAAAAAAAAGAAAAGAAACTTATCATCCTGCCACGAAACACGTCCTTCAGAGGAATCTCACTAAGTCTGGAATAAATTATGAGGGGAAAATCATGAAAATCTTTTTAGTGGTGAACCGTCTGAAATGATTTGTGTATTAGACTTTATTTGGGAGGAAGAGGCTGACCCTGTTGCTTTTCCCTCTTACTCATTTGATCATTCTACCAGAGACTCAAGATCAAAATAAATGACACCTTAATTATGCTGATCACAGTAAATCTTAGTACACTAATGGCTTCCCTGTGATTAAGACATAAAGGCTAACTTAGGCAGACAGGGCAAAAAGACAGCATCTCTTCCTGTTGTTTTTCTTCCTGTTTACTCTGACAACATTCTTGTATGTCTTAAATGTTTCACTTAATTTCCACAGTCAAGTCTATGTCACAGGAATTTTCATGAGGGCAGACTACCTCTTAACACAGTTTATCAAAAAATTCCTTTTTTCACCATTCAAATTAGACTCTGCAGCTCATACACTCAAAACAAAAAATAAAGAGAAGGAAAAAATATACACACAATTAAGCAGTTAGCCTGGGGTTTGAGTAAATTTATTGGTACTACAGTCATTACTGATCAATCTATTACTTTGATAACCCCACTGCATGACATAGTAGAGAATAAAACGTCTAATAAATGAGACTTTTAATAAATGTAATCCCCATTCCCACATTACCTACTACTTCAGGAGTAATTATTCCATCTGTCAGTTCTGAGCTCAAAACATAAACCAATTATGGGAGGCAGGGGTAGGGGAACACATTCCTCAGTAGAAAAATCTTAAAACTTCTAGTACCCAGACAACAGAATAGAGTTGGTATAAACTGTGTTCTAGTCCTTACTGTCATTAATTTGCTACATCATATTGGCCAATCACTTCAAATCTGACTGATTTGTTATCTATGAAACTGCAAATATCACTTATCCTACTTTTCCCAAAGGAGCTTTGAGAATTCTAAAATCTGAGTCAGGCACTATCAAAGATAACCCATTTTAAATGTTCCATTTCAAAAATACAGAAACCAAATCAATTCTACTAAAAAAAGAAAATAAATACAAAAGAATAAAACACTAAATAAAAAGAAAAAGCATTACAAAGAAATAAATTCTACAGAAATTCAGAGAAGATGGAAATCAGTGGGAAAATGACTAGATGACTACTTTAAACAAGGAGATTTTTCTTTTTTAAGGGAGAGTGGCAAGAACATGTTTTCTTTCCTTCTCCAAAGTTTACAAACATCAATTTTAAACAATTATTATTATAGGAAACTCCACCTACTGTGAATCCAGGGATTGGCTACAATTCCATACCACAGATAAGAATGTAGGTCCAATACCTATATTGCTTTCCTGGTGACTCAGATGGTAAAGAATCCGCCTGCAATGCCAGAGACCTGGGTTCGATCCCTGGGTTGGGAAGATCCCCTGAGGAAGGGAATGGCTACCCACTCCAGTACAGGAGATCAGGTTTGATCCCTGGGTCAAGAACATATACCCTAGAGGAGGGCATGGCAACCCACTTCAGTATTCTTGCCTAGAGAATCCCATGGACAGAGGAGACTGGCGGGCTACGGCCCATGAGGTTGCAAAGAGTTGGACACAAATGAAGCGACTGAGCACAGCACAGCACCATGCAATAAGGACAAAATGAAAAGCAGAGTCCCCACAATTTCACTAATCTAAAGCAAAGTACAGATCTTTAAATTAACAGAGTTCAGAAAAGTCTTATTAATAGCATATAGTAACAAGATACCAAAAAGACTTCTGGTTCAGCTTAGGGACGCTGGACTGGTTTTATCTGACTTCGACCTAAGAAACCTGAAGACAAGCATTTGATTGGAGTTACTCACAGCAACAGCAGCTACAATTGCAAAGTAGCTACTGTCACCAATAGCAGGCCAAGGAGAATGTTTCCCATGTAAAAAATATGAACTACTTTGGAGTTGTCTTGGGCTTGTTTTATATCCTGGAATAAGAAAACTTCTGCAGAGGCTGAACTGTACCACCAGATGCCAGTGGACAAAAATACAATGAACAACCAGCCTAACAAGAAACACTGGCCTAAGACGAGAGAAAGTGCTTCAGTTCAGTTCAGTTGCTCAGTCACGTTCAACTCTTTGCGACCCCATGAAGCACGCCAGGCCTCCCTGTCCATCACCAACTCCCGGAGTTCACTCAAACTCAAGTCCATCGAGTCGGTGATGCCATCCAGCCATCCTATCCTCTGTCGTCCCCTTCTCCTCCTGCCCCCAATCCCTCCCAGCATCAGGGTCTTTTCCAATGAGTCAACTCTTCTCATGAGGTAGCCAAAGTACTGGAGTTTCAGCCCAGCATCAGTCCTTCCAATGAACACCCAGGACTGATCTCCTTTAGGATGGACTGGTTGAATCTCCTTGCAGTCCAAGGGACTCACAACAGTCTTCTACAACACCACAGTTCAAAAGCATCAATTCTTCAGCACTCAGCTTTCTTCACAGTCCAACTCTCACATCCATACATGACCACAGGAAAAACCACAGCCTTGACTAGATGGACCTTTGTTGGCAAAGTAATGTCTCCGCTTTTGAATATGTTATCTAGGTTGCTCATAACTTTCCTTCCAAGGAGTAAGCGTCTTTTAATTTCATGGTTTTAGAGCCCCAAAAAAAAAGTCTGACACCGTTTCCACTGTTTTCCCATCTATTTCCTATGAAATGATGGGACCAGATGCCATGATCTTAGTTTTCTGAATGTTGAGCTTTTCATTGACGGATTAGGGAGTAATAGTAACAGCATTCTCTAGACTGAGCTTTTTTTTTTTTAACAGAATCATTGAGGTATAACTAAGTGCACATATATTTGAAGTGTACAATTTGATACACACACACATATTCATAAAGCCATCACCACATTCAAGATAATAAACATATCTATCACCCCCAAAATTTCCTCATGCCCCTCTGTAATTTCTGTCTCCTGCCCCTTCTCTCCCTCCTCAGCTGCTTTCTGTTGCTATAGATTAAATTTTCAACAATTTTATATAAATGTGTTACTATAACTCCTTGATCTGGGTTCTTTTACTCAGAATGCATTTTCTGAGATTCATCCATGCTGTATCGACAGTTTATTCCTTTTTGTTACTGAGCAGCATTCTGTTTTAAGGATACACCTATTTATCCATTCACTGTTGATGGACATTTGAGTTGTTTTCAGTTTTCAACTATTACAAATAAAGCTGCTATAAACATTCAGGTACAAATCTTTTTATGGCCACATGCTTTCTTTTCTCGTGGATAAATACCTAAGAGTGGAATGTGTGCATCATACGACAAGCATATGCTAAATTTTCAAGAAACTGTCATTCTGGTTTTCAAAGTAGTTTTGCCATTTTACATATCTACTACTGTGTATAAGAATTCTAGTTGCTCCACATACCTACCAACACTTGGTATGATCCGTCTGTTTCATTTTAGCCAGTATACCAGGTATGTAGTGATATACTGAGTAGGATATTAATAATTTGCATTTCCCCAATAATAAAAGAAGTTGAACATCTTTCCATAAGCTTCTTTGCTACCCTACATCTTCTTTCACTATTCCTGAGAGGTGAAAGAAAGGCTTCTGGCAGGCAGTAATACAGACACTAAGACAGAAAGGACGAACAGGAGGAAACTAGTGAAAGGGAGTGGAAAAAGCTTTCCAGGCAAAGAGAACAAACAGCCTGCTCAAAGCCTGGAGGAGACAGCAAACAGCATGGAGTTTCCCCCTCCAGTCTGCTCGAGGAGCTGAAATAAGACCTTCCGAGGAAACTGGAAATCCACATATGTACGTGTTAAGGTCCAAATTTTTTAACATCCACACTTTTAAACAATGTTAATTTTTAACATAATGCAATCCAACAAAATGCAAGACAAGCAAAATACATATCTGTGGGCAAAATAAGAGCATGTTATCAGCCAGTTTGTAATCTCTGATACAGAAGAACTAAGTAAAGTTATTAATACGATTGATCTAAAAGACATGTAACTATCAACCAAGATTTATACTCTGCAGAGTATATACCTTCTATTTAAATATTCATGGACCATTTTAAGAAATTGGTTAAGCCACAAAGAAACTTCGTAAGTTTCATAGAGAAGAAATACAACTAATCACACTCATTAACCACTACATAATGAAAACTGAAATAGAAGGAAGGAAACAAAAAAATCCCAATCCTAGGAACTTTGAATTTTTCTCCTAAACAGTGTTAAGTTAAAAATAAAATCAAAACTACACATTAACAATGTATGATAAATAATCATAAAAACACTTCACGGCAAAATCCAACAAAAGCTCAAAGAAAAACTTATACTCTTGAGGACTTTATACTGAATATTAGATAAAAGGCTGTAAATGAACTCAAAATACCATATTTACTTTATTCTTTCTAAAAAAAGGCAGAAAACAGTATTATGAAATCTAAGGCAGACATTAATTAAAAAAAAAAACTCAGCAATTCCCTGGCAGCCCAGTGGTTAGAACTTGATGCCTTCACTGCTGGGGCCTGGGTTCAATCCCTGGTTGGGAAACTAAGATTCCACAAGCCATGTGACAACGGCAAAAAAAAAAAATAGAAAACAGCACCCTAACACTTCATCACAATGCCAAATTCATTTTTATCATCTCCCATCACAAGAAAGGTGAATATATTACAGTAAGATAATTTGAGACCACATTCACATAATTTTTATTATACTTTGTTATCAATTGTTGTTAGTCACTGTGCCTAATTTATAAGTCAAGTTTATCACAGATATGTATGGATAGGGAAAAATGGTATATATACAACTCAGTGCTACTGCTGGTTTCAGGGATCCACTGGGGTTCTTGGAATGTATTTCCTGCTGATAAGGGCGGGAACTACTGTATTACCAAAACCTAAAACAGAACAATAACTCATTATAACTTCTAAATATTAATACAAATTCATAAATAAAATGTAATGAAATCCAGCTGTTTTTTAAAATTACGACTAAATGAAGTTTACAGGACTGTAATGATACTTTAAATCCATTAATTTTACTATGTCACTAAATCAAAGAAGAAAAGTAACATGATTATCTCTGCTAAAGATTGACTTGATATCCCTCCAAAATTCACATGCTGAAACCTTAACCTCTAACCTGCTGGTGTTTGGAGGTAGGGTCTTAGGGAAGAAATAAAGATTAGATTAGGTCACAACTGTGATAACGAGATTAGTGTCCTTAAGGAGATGAAGAGACCAGAGTTCTCTCTATACATCAGAAAGAAGGTCCTCATCAAGAACTCAGCAATGCTAACACTCTGATCTTAGACTTCTAACTTCCAGAACTGTGAGAAATGTTTGGTATCTAAGCCACTCAATCTATGGTATAATCTGACATGGCAGTCCAAGATGACTAAAACAGTCTCAGATGACAAAAAGGCACTGGACAAAATTAAACATCCATTCCTGATTTATAAATCTATTTACTTAAAAAACAATTACATCTTGGGAATTCCCTGGTGGTCCAGTGGTTAAGACCCCACACATTCACTGCCAAGAGCCCAGATTCAATCCCTGGTCAGGGAATTAAGATCCCACAAGACACTGGCATAGCTAAAAAAAAAAAGTTACATCTTTAAGACCATACACATACACACACACACAGAGTGGAGGCAGTGGAAGTGGGGAGAACAGGGAGGGAGGGAGAAGAAAACACTAACATTTGCCTGGACTACTCCTCCTTCATCTTTCTTCTTTTATTAGAGCAAAATATAGCAATAGCTTCTAAAATTTTAAATGTATATACTTTTAGGCAAATACACCAGGAGTGGAGAAGGAAGCTCACAGGAAAAATAAACAAACTAAAAATAAAAAACTCACCAGGAGACTGGTTATTCAAATTGCCATTCAATAATTAGTACACAGCCACTTAAAGAGTATGCAGCCATTTAGACAGTAAGGCAGATATTTATGTACTGACAAAGAAATACGAACATTACATTAAGTGAAAAAAAGCTATGTGAAGCAGACAGAAGATGATCTGATCTCATTCATGAAAGAAAAAAATAAGCGTTAGCATAAATACAGCAAAACGTCTGAAAGCATACACACTAAGTTGTTAGCACTTAGAATTAAAATGTATTATTTTCCTAATTCATATAAGTTGTTTTTAAAACCTGCATAAGAAGAAAACAAAGTTTCTTTTTAAAGACTATAAAGAAAAGGGCACTATATAAAAGTCTGAAGGGCTCACTAAAACAATATTTAGGCGGCAATGAAACAAAAAATCAGAAGACAACAGGCCGTAAATTAGAAGGCCTCAGCAAAGTTTACCTCAAAGGCAGTGTAAAGACACTAAGCATTTTTGTGTATTAAAGTAAAAACAATGAAATTAGTATCTCAGGAGGACTACTGTTAATACAATAATAATAGGTAATATTGGGTTGGGCAGGGAACAGGGTATCTCAGGAAAAACTATAATGAGGCTGTCTACACTGGGAGTGGCAAAATCAGCCTGAGATGTGACAAAATAATTGCAGCCACGAAATTAAAAAGACTCTTGCTCCTTGGAAAATAGCTTTGACAAACCTAGACAGCATATTAAAAAGCAGAGACATCACTTTGCCGACAGAGGTCTCTACAGTCAAAGCAATAGTTTTTCCAGTAGTCATGTATGGGTGTGAGAGTTGGACCATAAAGAAGGTTGAGCGCCGGAACAATCGATGCTTTCGAACTGTGTGGTTTTGGAGAAGACTCTTGAGAGTCCCTTGGACAGCAAGGAGATCAAACCAGTCAATCCTAAACGAAATCAACTGTGGATATTCATTGGAAGGACTGATGCTGAAGCTAAAACTCCAATACTTGGCCACCTGATGCGAACAGCCAACTCACTGGAAAAGATCCTGATGCTGGGAAAGACCGAAGGCAGGAGAAGAGGGCAACAGAGGATGAGGTGGTTGGATGGCATCACTGACTCAATGGCCGCAAGTCTGGACAAACTCCAGCAAATAGTCAAGGATAGGGAAGCCTGGCGCGCTATAGTTTATGGGGTTGCAAGAGTTGGACACAGCTTAGCGACTGAACAACAACAACAATAAATGGCATATAAATGTTACCACATCACGTGCCTGCTAAAAGATACTTAAATGGCTATCCACTGCAATCCTGAATGCGTAACTTGTTCGGAAGAACAAGTAAACTCTTAAGAATAAGGAATGGAGTTACAGACAACCAGTGGGAAACTATACCCTGACTGGAACCATTAGGTTAAAAAACAAGAAGACTGAAAATCACTGTGCTTTATTATCTAGTTACATATATTAAAGAAGAAATCTGACATTCTTAGAACAATAGTCCTTGAATAGGCCTTGAATAAAGGCTCACATCAGAATCACCTAAAAGACTGATGCCTGGGTCCTATTCTCCCCCAAAGTTCTTATTCAATTGACCTGCAGGAGAATCCAAACAAAGGTGGTTTGGATAAAGCTTCCCAGGTGATTTTGCTGTGCCCCTTGGTCCTCTGGTTTAAATTACTTATTTGCCTACATGGATGGCTTCTCAAATAATCAAACATTAAAATAAAAAGAAAACTAACATATTGCTAATATAGAGGACAAAGACTTTGACATTAAGTCATCTGTTAACTTTCTCAGAATCTACCTTCAAAACATTGTCATATTTTTACTTCAATGACTACAACCAGCACCTGTGGACAGAATACAGCTGGCTGGATTCAAATCAAAAGAGATGCCACTGTTTAACATCTCTTGGAATCATAGTAAAGCAGTACTAGTAATGCATTTGTGCTGTAATTATAGGAAAGATTACACACAATTTACACAATAGCTGATTGATAAGCAAGAAATCTCCACAATAGTGTTCTATAATTGTGAGTGGTAGTTTGAATTAAACAGTTTTGTAATTTGTACAGACGTTTTCTATTTTCATAGCTAGCTTTCCATCATACTTAAAAAGATCGTGGCTTTTAAATAAATACTGTAAGAGCAAGACTGTTTCTTAACACTTTAAAATGCTGGACTGTTTTCTCAAAAGAGACGCAGAAACATAAAATTATTTTTGCTAAGAATTATTTTTCTTTTTTTTTTTTGAAGGTTTAAAAAATTTTTTATTTAGGAAGGCTGAAATGATTGTACGCTAATCTGAACAGGCAATCTGCACAAGGACCTTTCAGTTTTGATATATTCCACACTGGATTCCATCACGCGTGCTTTGTTCTTTCTTCAGATCTCAAATCATTCTCAGGCACCAGACAAGGAAGGAATTATTTTTCTAATGAAATGTTTAAAAATGTTTCTTTCATGTATTTCATACTTTATATAAAGGAAGTATATATAAACAGAAGTTTTAGATACCATACAACTTTCACATACAACTTACCCTCCTAGTTCATTTTTCAAGTCAAAAATGAGGCATCGGTGGTTGTGTCTCTTTAAACCTCTTATGAAATTAACCAAACACACACAAAAATAGTGAGAAGGATATGATGCACTCCCACATACCATCACAATTATCAAAACTTTGCCATTCCTGTTTCATGTAATCCTGTCCTACTTTTATGCTGATATACTTTAAATACCAGCTGTTATATTTTTAATACACTTTTACTAGATAAAAAGTTTTTAATAAAACCTGTCACTATTACGCATAATAACAGTAATTCCTTAATAATATCTAATAAGCATTTCATGTTTGACTTTCACAGATTGTCTCAAAAATGTATTTCTTATAGTTTTGTTTAAAGCTCTATCATTTTGTACCAAATGTGATACTAATATTTTGCCTCAAAAGTTAACGTTTTATGCACTATCCAAATTTGAACATGTCACATGTCTATAAGAGCGTCCCACTGTGTTTCCAGAACAATCCACCAAAATCCTTAATGTGATATACAAAATCTTGCATGTTTTGACTTTCTATATCCCTGAGAGATATGACTCCGACCTCTCCTAACTCCATAATAAACTAGTATTTTCTTAGTTGTAAGTCACCCCAGTGAGAGAGAATGAACTTAAGAGAATCAAGAATATATACTCAGATAAAGGTAATGAAAAAGCAATCCACTGCATGAACATTAACTGAGTGCCGAATCAAAGGGGGAAAAAAAACTATAAAAGCCCTTACTGGAACAACTGGGAAAATTTGAACATATAATTACTTTTAGTGTTATAAATGTGGTTATAAAGGAGAATGTTCTTATTTTTAGAAGATGCATGCTGAACTTTCAAATGATTTTTTTTTAATGTACATGCTGAGGAATCCCTGGTGGTCCAGTGGTTAGGGCTTTCACTGCAAGAACCCAGGTTCGATTCCTGGTCAGGGAACTAAGATCCCATGAGCTATACAGCATGGCAGGAGAAAATTTAAAACAAATGAATAAAATAAATCAAATTGTACATGCAATATGTATGTACGTGTGTGTGTGTATGTATAAGACAGGCAGAGGGAGCAAACGTGCCAAAATATTAACAATTGGAGAATCTGGATGAAGGTTAGGTAGGTATTCATCGTACATTCTTTCAACAGTTCACTAAGCTTGACCATTTTTAAAATAAAAATTTGTGGCGGGCAGAGGGGAAAGGGAAAGAATGTGTTGATTCCTTTTCCCTGTAGTATTTTTTTTTCTTAGTAACAGCGTTTATTTTTGTAAAAACTTCAAAAATAATGGCAAGAAAGCATACTCCCAAAGATTTTTATCTTTTTTATAGGTTAACAATAACCCTGTGTACGAGACAGCAAAAGAGACACTGATGTATAGAACAGTCTTATGGACTCTGTGGGAGAGGGAGAGGGTGGGAAGATTTGGGAGAATGACATTGTAACATGTAAAATATCATGTAAGAAACGAGTTGCCAGTCCAGGTTCGATGCACGATACTGGATGCTTGGGGCTAGTGCACTGGGACGACCCAGAGGGATGGTATGGGGAGGGTGGAGGGAGGAGGGTTCAGGATGGGGAACACATGTATACCTGTGGTGGATTCATTTTGATATTTGGCAAAACTAATACAATTATGTAAAGTTTAAAAATAAAATAAAATTTTAAAAAAAAAAAAAAAAATAGTTTTCCAAACTTTTCAATATATAGCCCCTTTGATATACACAGTGTCATGTCAAACATTTAAATTGTTCTGTATACTACCTTTTCACATAATATATCATGGACATTACCTCCATAAATTGAAATCTATTTTTTTCTCATTCCTTTATAAAAGGTAGAGTAGAGTAGTACCTTAGACAGAGCAAGCACTGGCAAATTTTCCACACAGAGCCAGACATACAGTCCCTGTTCCAACTCCTCAATTCTGCTGTTGTAGCTAAAAAGTCATTGATAATATGTAAACAAATAAACATGATTGTGTTCCAATAAAACTTTATTTATGAACACTAAAATTTAAATCTTATATATTGTTAATTATGTCATAAAATTACCTTTTGGGTTTTTTTAACATTTAAAGATATAAAAGCCTATTTTACAAGTAGAAATGACAACACAATTAGCAGGGACCAATCAAAAATATAAACAAGGCCTCTTGTTTAAAAATTAAGAACTTCAAAAAAAGAAAAATTAAGAACTTCAAACTAGTGACAGCACAGCATTAAATCAAGCACAGGGCCCTTCTAAGAGTGAGGCCCTCCATGACTACACAAGTTATATGAAGTATACAGAATAAATATACAGCACTTTTTCAGTGTTCTTATGATTTTTTATGTTCAGTTGCTCAGTCGTGTCCAAATCTTTGCGACCCTATGGACTGCAACATGCCAGGCTTCTTATCTGTCACAATCTCCCAGAGTTTGCTCAAACTCAGGTCCAGTCAGTGATGTGATGCTATCCAACCATCTCATCTTCTGTTGCCCTCTTCTCCTCCTGCCTTCCATCTTTCCCAGCATCACAGTCTATTCCAGAGAGTCGGCTCTTTGCATCAGGTGGCCAAATCATTGTAACATCAGCATCAGTCCTTCCAATGAAAATTCAGGGTTGCTTTCCTTTATGATTGATTGGTTTAATCTCCTTGCTGTCCAAGGGACTCTCAAGAGTCTTCTTCAACACCACAATTAGAAAGCATCAATTCTTTGGCGTTCAGCCTTCTTTACAGTCCAACTCTCACATCCATACATGACTACTGGAAAAACCATAGCTTTGACTGTAAGGACCTCTGTCAACAAAGTGACATCTCTACACTGTCTAGGTCTGTCGTAGCTTTTCTTCCAAGGAGCAAGCGTCTTTTAATTTCATGGCTGCAGTCACCATCTGCAGTAATTTTAGAGCCCAAGATAATAAAACTCTGTCACTGTTTCCATTGTTTCCCCATCTATTTGCCATGAAGTGATGGGATCCAATGCCATACTCATCATTTCTTGAATGTTGAGTTTTAAGCCAACTTTTTCACTCTCCTCTTTCACTCTCATCAAGAGGCTCTTTGGTTTCTCTTCACTTTCTGCCATAAGGGTGGTATCATCTGCATATCTGAGGTTATTGATATTTCTCCTGGCAATCTTGATTCCAGCTTGAGCTTCATCCAGCCCAGCATTTCGCACGATGTACTCTGCAGCCTTGATACACAGCCTTAATGTACTCCTTTCCCAATCTGGAACCAATCTGTCGTTCCATGTCCAGCTCCAACTGTTACTTCTTGACCTGCATACAGGTTTCTCAATAGGTAATGTGGTCTAGTATTCCCACCTCTGTAAGAATTTTAATTGTTAGCTATCACTATATTTTAAAAACTTGAGAGTCCCTTGGACTGGAAGGAGATTCAACTAGTCAATCCTAAAGGAAATCAATCCTGAATCTTCACTGGAGGGACTGACACTGAGGGTGAAGTTCCAATACTTTAGCCACCTGATGCGAACTGACTCGCTGGAAAAGACCCAGATGCTGGGAAAGTTTAAAGGCAGGAGGAGAAGGGGATGACAGAGGATGAGCTGGTTGGGTGGCATCACAGACTCACTGCATATGAGTTTGAGGAAGCTCTGAGAGATGCTGAAGGACAGGGAAGCCTGGAGTACTACAATCCATGGGGCTGCAAAGATTCAGACATGAGTGAGCAACAAAACAACAAAAATTCTACCTAACCAATATTCTACTTGCACAATTCCTCTTATAAATAAATGATGTGATAAATTTATCTGAAAAGACATCTTTGTTCATATAAGTTTGCAAATTTTTCCTATCATCCCTTAGAGAACTTCCTAGATGTAAAAAATGCTAAGTAAAAGCATATGTATTTTTTAATTCTGAGATATTTTACTACTTTGTCCTTCACAAAAGCTCTACCAAACCACACCCTTTCCAACACTATGAGGACTGTTTCCCTATACCTTTCCTAGCAAGGGGAACTCTCAACACTGTCAATCTGACAGACAAAAACAGCTCACTTTAGCTTTAAATCTGCCATCTTACTGGTTTCCCTGGTGGCTCAGTGGTAAAGAATCTGCCTACCAACCAGGAGATGGGGGTTAGATCCCTGGGTTGGGACGATCTTCTGGAGAAGGAAATGGCAACCCACTCCAGTATTCTCGCCTGGGAAATCCCATGGACTGAGGAACCTGGTGGGCTATAGTCCATGCGGTCACACAAGAGCTGGACTCGACTTAGTGACTAAACAACAATCTTATTGCATCTTTATAATTTTCCTCATCATCACTGCCAAGGGCACTTTTAGACATAATGTATGGCAGATTATTTATATGACCTGGCCATTTCCCCACCAAGATGCCCTAACAGAATACAGGGGAAATGATGCTCAACTTGTTCCAGGCTTGACCCTTAATTGGCCTGGTAGCTTAAGCAGCCTCAAGGATGAGATGACATGTGAATAGAGGTCAAAAGGACCACAAAACAAAAGGGCATCAGACATGTGACTGAAGAAGCCACATTGGAAGTGGATGGTCCAGCCTCAGCCACCCAGTTGTCATAGCATGGATCAGAGATGACCCTTCCAGCCAAGACCTTTTCAAACTCCTGACCCACAAATCATGAGCAAAATAAAACAGTCATTTTAAGTTACTAAGTTTTAGGTTTATTTCTTTCAAATATCTCATTCTGAATCAGGTTTTCCAGGAACAAGTTTCCAAAAGACTGATAAGATATTCTAAGTAGATGGTCAACTGAAAAATCAATGGTTTTATCAAGGTGACATACGTAATATTTCAGGGAATTCCCTGATGGTCCAGTGGTTAGTACCCCACACTTTCACTAGTAAGAGCCCAAAGTCTCTCAAGCTGGAAGAGGCAAATTTCTTTTAATTAAAAAAAAAAAGAACATGATACTTTAAAATTTTTCTATACAATCGCAATAAGCATTAATTTTCTGAATAGTTTTGTTTGTGAAATTAACTATTTTATTATAAACCCCACATATATGTATTTGATGGCCTACAAACAGATTAGGCTCTCAAGAATTATATCTACCTAAGAGGAGTGACCAACCTAGACAGCATATTGAAAAGCAGAGACATTATTTGCCAACAAAGGTCCGTCTAGTCAAGGCTATGGTTCTTCCAGTGGTCATGTATGGATGTGAGAGCTGGACTGTGAAGAAAGCTGAGCGCCAAAGAATTGATGCTTTTGAACTGTGGTGTTGGAGAAGACTCTTGAGAGTCCCTTGGACTGCAAGGAGATCCAATCAGTCCATCCTAAAGGAGATCAGTCCTGGGTGTTCATTGGAAGGACTGATGCTGAGGCTGAAACTCCAATACTTTGGCCACCTCATGCGAAGAGCTGACTCACTGGAAAAGACCCTGATGCTGGGACGGATTGGGGGCAGGAGGAGAAGGGGACAACAGAGGATGAGATGGCTGGATGGCATCACTGACTCAATGGATGTGAGTTTGAGTGAACTCCGGGAGTTGGTAATGGACAGGGAGGCCTGGCGTGCTGCGATCCATGGGGTTGCAAAGAGTCAGACACGACTGAGTGACTGAACTGAACTGAACCGAAGAGGATCTAAAGATTTCGGTTTGATTTAATTACTATGTTGTCAAAGAAAAGTTAAACAAGCTCTAGCATGTATTACTTTTGGTTTTGGAAATTCATCAATAGTACAACAATAGAAAGATTTCTAAAATAAACACAGTATTTTATGTAAAAATGGAGAACATATAACTATTTTAATGAATGAAATTTTGGGCAATAAAAGTCTGTAGTCTAACTATTGTGTGCAAAAGAATTATGCTGAGAATAAAATAAAACAGACATTGGAGGTCTTGTACCAAAGAGTTTATAATCTAAAATGGAGTATGGGATGAGATCTTAATCAGTTTGCAAAATAAAATTACAAAAGACTACACTTCTGTGCCGATTCTACTTAACAGCTCCACCTGGTGTCTACTAGGTATCTCAAACTTAACAAGAACAAAAATGGAACTCTTGAGTTTCTTACCCAAAACCTGTTCTTCCTTTGCCTTCCCCCGTCAGCAAACAATACGTCTATCCTTCCAGTTGCTAAAGGTAAAAATGTTATTTTTATTATCTTTCCTAACAAGCAATTCAACAGCAATTTTTTTTTTGATTCTACCGCAGAAATTACCTCCACTAGCTCCCCAAATCTTCTCTTGCCTGGTCTAACCTAATAACTAATTACCTGCAACAGCTTCCTCTAACTGGTCTGTCTAGATTCACCCTCACCCCTCTACAACCCATTTTCCAAACATTAGTCAAAATATATTTTAAATGTAAGTCTTATCATCTCTCACTACTACTAATTTTTAATGGCTTCCAATTGCACTAATCATAAAATCCTAACTTCATACTACGGATGACTTCTTAGGCCTAACATGATCAGATCCCTATTTATCTCTCTTACCTCCTACCACTGTTTCTCCTTACTTTGCTCCAGCCCACACTGCCCTCTTTTAGTTCTGTGAAGATCATGCACCTTCCCATTTCAAGGCTTTTGATTTACAAGCCTCTCCTCCCCCTGGTTCCCAATTCAAGGTGCTGGAGATCAAACTCTGTATTATCAACCAAAAGACAACCAAATATCATGGGTTTCCCAGTGAAAATGATACATCACCACTTAAAAGTATTCTTGCCAAAAATGTTAAACTGAATTGATCCAGAAAAAAAACAACCAGATGATTTCAGAAAGTGGAAAATTGTACAAGATAATTTGTCTACTTTATTCAAAAGAGTAAGTAACAAGAGACTGTTATCATATATCCATAATCTAGAAAAGTGGGCAACCATCACACAGAATACAGGAATAAGCAATAAGTGTTATGCCATAACATCTTGATAAAGCATGTAATACAACCATTTTCCTTAAATCACAAAACCTTCCTAGTAATACTGAAAATATATAAATACTACTAAATAAAAATATAGCACAGTTACCAAAAGTTTGCACTAGGATTTTACAACAGTAATAAGTAAACTAATGAACATAGATGAGACTTTTGGCAAAATCACAACCCAACTGAGATGAGACTTTGGGGGTAGTTGCAATGACGTGCAATGGCACCCCACTCCAGCACTCTTGCCTGGAAAATTCCATGAACAGAGGAGCCTGGTAGGCTGCAGTCCATGGGGTGGCTAGGAGTAGTACACGACTGAGCGACTTCCCTTTCACTTTTCACTTTCATGCATTGGAGAAGGAAATGGCAACCCACTCCAGTGTTCTTGCCTGGAGGATTCCAGAGATGGCGGAGCCTGGTGGGCTGCCGTCTGTGGGGTCACACAGAGTCGGACACGACTGAAGCGACTTAGCATAGCAATGACGTGAATATATTTTCCATGTGAGACAAGAGGTGAGACTTTTAGGAGCCAGAGGGTAGGATGTGGTAGACAGAATAACGGCCTCCCAAAGAGGTCAACATCCTTGTCCCCAGAACCTGTGAAAATGTAAGGTTATGCTGTACAGGGGAACTAAAGCAGCAAACAGAATTAAGGTTAATTAATAATCATGTGACCTTGAGATGAGAAAATTATCCTGGGATTATCTGGGTAAGTCCAATGTTACCAGAGTCCTTATAAGTGAAAAAGGAAGACAGATTGTCAGAGTCATTGCTGGCTTTGAAGACAGAAGAGGGCCATGAACTGTGAAATATGACCAGACTCTTGAAACTAGAAAAGCAAAAGCAACGATCTTCCCTGAATCTTCTAGAAACAATTGCAGTCCTGCCAACACCTTGATTTTAACTAAGACAGACCTGTATTGAAACTCTGACCTCCAGATCTGTAAGATAATAAATTTGTATTGTCTAAGCCACTGAATTTGGGATAATTTGTTGTAGCAGCAATAGGAAGCTAACAAAGTTTATTCAGAGACTGGACTAGGATGATCATCTACCACTCTGTCTACCTAACAAAGGAAAGAATTAACCCTCTCTGGAGAAAGATATCATCCAAAGCATCTTCAGTTTTTCACGGTATACAGCATTAAATTAAAAACCGGGCCCACCAAAAGAAAGAACTAAATAACAACCAGAAGGAAATATAAAACAAATAGAAACAGAATCACTGATGAGCCAGATACTGATTTTATTAGATAGGGACTTAAAAGTGGCAATAATTAATACAGTCATGAAACGAGAGAAAAACTAGCAAGAAATACATGAAAAGCTAGCAATTTTCATCAAAGAACAAGACTCTATACAGAACAAAATCAAATGAAATGTCCAAAAGTAAAAAGATGAATTAAAAACTCCACAGATAGGTTTAACAGCAGTTTATAAACAGCAGAAGATGAGGGAATACAAGTCAATTAAAATATCCTATTTCTCCATTAAGAGTAATATTTCAAAAAAGAGCAAGAGACATGTAAGACACAGCAAAAAAAATTTAACGTATGTGGAGCTGAGTCCTAGAAGAAGAGAAGTGTAGCAGAAGGCAACATTTAGAGAGATAACAGAAATTTTACAAATGGATGAAAGATACTCTACAAACCCCATATATTGAAGAAACCCTACAAGCCCCAAGCACGATGACAATAGAAACCACATCTACATGTATCAAGCTAAAACTGAAAGTCAGTCAAAGAAAAAAACGCTTAAGAGCAGCCAGAGGAAAACAGACACATTATGCTCCAAAGAGCAATAATAAGACAAAAAAACTTGCAACATAAATGATAAAAATATAAACAAAAGACAATGAAATGACATTGTGCTTTAAAAAAAAAAGCCAACCTATTATTCTATGCTTTGGGAAAATAGCTTTCAAACATCAAAGAAAAACAAAGGCTTTTTCAGACAAACAGAGATGGCTCTTTGCCCAGTAGATAAATGCCATAGGAGGTGCTCACAGTATGATAAACGTGCTAAGAAGTATCTTAATTCATTTCATTCATATAAAACTATTATCTGACCATAACCAATAACATCTAGTCTCCTTATAATTAAATACTTTGATTCAAAAATTCATATAAATGGATTAACTTACTATAAAGCTTCCCTTTGAACATAAAACTGAAAATCAAAGTAAAACAATATATCACCAAGTTAAAAACTATTTTTTAAAACACGGAAAGTTTTATTTAAAAATGAACATGGGGAATTCCCTGATGGTCCACAATTTCACTGTCAAGGGCACAGGTTCAACCCCTGGTCAAGGAACTAAGATTTCACAAAACCCAAGTAATTAAGTATTAGTGGCTCAGTTGTGTCCTACTCTTTGCCAACCCCATGAACTATAACCCAATAGGCTCCTCAGCCCACAGAACTCTCCAGGCAAGAATACTGCAATGGGTAGCCATTCCTTTCTCCAGGGGATCTTCCCAACCCAGGGACTGAACTCAGGTCTCCTTGTACTGCAGGCCAATCCTTTAGCATCTGAGACACCACAGAAGTCCACAAGAAGCAAGGTGCAGCCAAAAACAGAACACATTTCTGACTAGAAATAAAATATCAAAATTATTAGTTCCATCAACTTTAATTTTACACGAGTCAACTTAAAAAGTATGCACACCCTGCCCACATCTCATCTGAAAGTGACGCTAAAATATGTACAAATTAAATCCTGTGAAGTTGAGTGTCCTAGTGCCTGCTTTTGGCTGAACTATTTTACCATCTTTTTTTATTTTTAAACTTTACAATATTGTATTGGTTTTGCCAAATATCGAAATGAATCCGCCACAGGTATACACGTGTTCCCCATCCTGAACCCTCCTCCCTCCTCCCTCCCCATACCATCCCTCTGGGTCGTCCCAGTGCACCAGCCCCAAGCATCCAGTATCGTGTATAGGACCTGGACTGGCGACTCGTTTCATATATGATATTATACATATTTCAATGCCATTCTCTCAATATTTTGCCATTTTTTTAAACTTCAACATTGAAGAGTAACTTTTTAGGCAGTGAAAAAAAAATTTATATTTAAATTTGAGTATGTCTGTGGCATCACAGAAAATATAAAAACTTCAAACAGAAAAACTGACTGTATTTCAACAAAGAATCCTGCTGTATTTCAGGTACAAATTACTACAAAAGTATAGTCAAGTCAATCCTTTCTATAAGAATTTCCTCATGTATTCATTTACCCAAATCTTTACAGATGTTAAACTTGCGTCATCTCACCTGTCTAACCTCCAAAGCCTAGCTATAATTCAATGGAAAAGGAGTCATGTGCTCTCAAGTACATGCACTTCCTCACAGTACTTTTCTTCCACCACCTATCACTTTGCTTTTCCTCTGTCTGGTCATCATTCAGGATTTAAATCCTTAAGGCACTGTGTCCTTAGCTGTTTTTCTCCTCCTCCTATTATTCTTTTGTTCAACCTTCCTTCTTAAATACGCTACACATAAAATCTACCTCCGGTGCTTTTTAAGGACCTTTACTGCTCTCCTTCTACAAAGCGAAGTTTATCCTTCTACTTCCATTGTTTCATCATCCACAGCACAGATGATTTTCATGTTTCCAAGTAACATGCCTAATCCTTCATACATACTAGATTCTTCCAACCCTTTATTATTACCACATGAGCATGCCAGCAACCTTAAGTAAACCATTCAAGCTTCTCTTCAAGAAAACAAGAGATAGAGGAAGGGGACTCAGCATTATTAACTGTGTACTCTTCACCTACTTCCATGAAAGGCATTTTGAATTTGCAGTAATGCATTGTTGTTCTCCCTGAGCCTAGGTAGAAGAAACCTACCCAAGGTCTCAACATCAGTAAGTGAAAGAGAAGTGAAACAGGTAATCAGCCTCCAGAACCCACCTACTTGGGTCTACATTCACTACCATAAAAGAGTATTCTCCAGTAGAAGCTGTGCTTTGCATACCAACAGCACACAACCTCCAGTTAAACATCACAGATAAAATACACCCATTTATCTCCATTTTCTCAAAAAAATCTAATTAAAATGACAGAAGGTGGGGAGTTAATACAAAGGACAAAAAATAGAAACAGTAATGGTTAGCAGCACAATTCTAGAAACTGAAAGGCAAATAAAAGAACAGTAACTCAGACCAGAAAAAGCCAAACCCTGAGACATCAAAGTACACTGGTGAAGCCAATTTCAAGAAAGAAGATTCACCATATAGAAGCCCCAAACGGTTAGAGGCATGAAAATGGCATATGCCTCAAAATACAGGGATGGAGTTGGGAGGAGGAGGGAGGGTGAAAACAGAATTAGTTGAAATCTTATATTCATAAGGAGCAACCAGACTCTTCAGATCCCCACTCCAGTCCTCCAACTTGATATGACTACCCCTCTCCCATCCTGACAAAAAATGGGAGCTTTGTTTTCTGTAAAGGTTTATATACTAAAATCTAAAGTACTAATTAAAACTAAGTTAAAAATTCCCCATGAGAGAGAAACTCCAGTGAGAAGTCCCTACACCACAGGCCCTCTCCAGCCCCTTCTGTAGCTTGGTTATTGTTGTTCAGTCACTAAGGCAAGTCCAACGCTTTGCGACCCCATGAGCTGCAGCACGCCAGGTTTCCCTGTCCTTTACTATCTCCCTGAGTATGCTTAAACTCATGTCCACTGAGTCAGCGATGCCATCCAACCATCTCATCTTCTGTCGCCCCCTTCTCCTCTTGCCCTCAATCTTTCCCAGCAACAGGGTCTCTTCCAGTGAGCCAACTCTTGCATCAGGTGGCCCAAGTATTAGAGCTTTAGCACCAGCCCATCAAATGAATATTCAGGGTTGCCTTCCTTTAGGATGGACTGATTTGACCTCCCTGCTATCCAAGAGACTCTCAAGAGTCTTCTCCAGCACCATCGTTCAAAAGTATCAATTCTTCGGCATTCAGCTTTCTTTATGGTCCAACTCTCACATCCATACATGACTACTGGAAAAAACACACCTTTGACTATATGGACCTTTGCCAACAAAGTGATGTCTCTGCTTTTTATATGCTAAGTTTGTCATAGCTACTCTTCCAAGAAGCAACTGTCTTAATTTCACGGCTGCAGTCACCATCCGCATTGATTTCAGAAGCCAAGAAAATGAAATCTGACACTGTTTCCACATTTTCCCCATCTATTTGCCATAAAGCAATAGGACCAAATGCCACAATCTTCATTTTTTGAATGCTGAGTTCTAAGCCACCTTTTTCACTCTCCTCTTTCACCTTCATCAAGAGACTCTTTAGTTCCTCTTTACTTTCTGGCACTAAAGTGGTATAATCTGCATATTTAAGGCTGTTGATATTTCTCCGGGCAATTTTGATTCCAGTTTGTGATTCATCCAGCCCAGCATTTCACATGATATATTCCCTGGTGGCTCAGACAGTAAAGCATCTGCCTACAATGTGGGAGACCCGGATTCAATCCCTGGGTCAGGAAGATCTCCTGGAGAAGGAAATGGCAACCCACTCCAGTATTCTTGCCTGGAAAATCCCATGGATGGAAGAGCCTGGTGGGCTACAGTCCATGGGGTCACAAAGAGTCGGACACGACTGAGCGACTTCACTATCACTATCTATTCTGCATGTAAGTTAAATAATGAGGGTGACAATACACAGCCTTGACGCACTCCTTTCCCAATTTTGAACCAGTCTGTTGTTCCATATTCAATTCTAACTGTTGCTCCTGACCTTCACACAGGTTTCTCAGGAGGCAGGTAATGTGGTCTAGTATTCCCATCTCATTGAGAATATTCCTAGCTAGTTTCCTGAAATTCAGCACTTACATTCTATCTACCAAGAATAGAAGATGGCTCTTTAGGATAAATAAGAAAAGTCCTAAAAATACTGACATTTGAAGTGGTCCCAATGAAAATACTACCCTGTAGTAAAACTCGCCAGACAACCCATAACAAAATACAGCATACTTCCAGTAACTTTTTAAGTGCCTCTTTGATGTAAACAGAGAGCCAAAGATCAACAGAAAATTTCTAAAAGATCAAAACAAACAACAACAAACAAATCAAAACTTTAGAGGAAAATAATTCAGAGAAATTGAATTATTTCTGTTCACTATGACTAATTTCTTCAGATGTATAAGGAAAGCTCTTGAAAAATTTGTTTTTGTTTAGTAGCTAAGTTTGTCCAACTCTTTGTGACCCATGAACTGTAGCCCGCCAGGGTCCTGTGTCCATGGGATTTCCTAGGCAAGAATGCTAGAGTGGGTGGCCATTTCCTTCTCCAGGATTCTGGGTCGAACCCTGGGTCAGGGATCGAACCCACGTCTCCTGAATTGGCAAGAGGATTCTTTACGACTGGGCCACCTGGAAAGCCCCTTGAAGAATAGGTTGACGTTAAAACATATACATACACATATATATGTATTTATACACACACACACATATATATACATGTGTGTATATATATATATATATATATGCATATATATATATATATACATAAGAAGGAAATGGCAATCCACTCCAGTACTCTTGCCTAGAAAATTCCAGGAGGAGCCTGGTGGGCTACAGTCCATGGGGTCGCAAAGAGTGGGACACAACTGAGCAACTTCACTTTCACTTTCATTATATATACACACACACACATACATATACATAAATATATTCAGAATAACAAAGAATTTTTGAAAACTAAGATTAGGAAATAATTTGGATACATCATCCAGAACAAAAAGATAAATAGGAAATGGGAGAAAAAGAATTCATTCAAAATATGAATACAAGAATAAAAGATAAAAAAAGAGGGAAAGAAATTATCAAAGAAATAATATGATTCCTCAGAACTAAAATACATGAGTTTTCAGATTGAGAGGAAGTGTCCAAGACAATAAATAAAAAATACCCACCTAAAGGCATATCATTATGAAATTTCAGAATATCAGGAGTAAAGAAAAAAATCTAAAAAAAACTTCAGAAACAACAACAAAAAATAAAAATCAAGAAATAAAAACAGTACCACTTGCCCACAGCAACCCTGAAAACCAGAAGACAGTGGTGCAATGCCTTCAAATTCTGAAAGAAAATGGTTTCAGTCTACAATCCTATATACATTTCCATACAGGTAAAGTCTAAAACAAACAAACAAAAAATGCACCTTTTTGAGGGAGAGTAATGGAAATGGCACTCTGCCAAAATAAGCAAATAGAAAAGACAACAACATGAAAATCAAGAAAAGCAAATCCAATACATGAATGACAGAGGGAATTTCCATATCAAAAATAAAGGTAATCAAGAAAATAAAGACAAGCTGCAGACTGGGGAAAAAATTTTCCAAACTACATATCTAATAAAGGACTGTTTTTCAAAATGTATGAAGGACTCTTAAATCCCAGTAAGAAAACTAACAAATCAGGACGTGGCAGTCCAGGGGATGTGAGTTGGTTCCCTCATTGGGGTAATAAGATCCCACAAGCAGCCAAAAAAAGAAAACAAACAATTCAATTAAAAAATGGTTCAAAGACCTTAAAAGACATCTTGACAAAGAAGAAACACAGATGGCAAATAAGCACATGAAAAGAAGCTATACATCATACACAATCAGAGAAATGCAAATTAAAATGAGATACCACTATATACCTATCAGAATGCCCAAACTTCAGAATACAACAACACGAAATGCTGGTGAGAAGGTAGAGAAATAGGAACTCTCAATCACTGTTCTTGATAAAGTATCCGGCACAGCCACTCTGGAAGAAGGTTTGGAAGTTTCTTGAAATACTAAACATTCTTACAACACTTTTCATACAGTCCAGCAATTGTCTCCTTAGTACTTAGCCAAATGAGAGGAAAATTTACGTTGACACAGAAACCTTTATTTAAATATAATATCAGCTTTATTCATAACTGCCAAAACATGAAAGCAACCAAGATGTCCTTTGATAGGAGAATATATAAACTGTGGTATATCCTGACATTGGTCTTGTATTCTGTGGCCTTGTTGAACCTATTAGTTCTGTTTGATTTGTGTGCATTCCTTAAGATTTTCTACATACAAGATACAGTCAGCCCTCCATGTCCTTGGATGCAGAACCCACAGATACAGACGGTTGACTATACTATACCATTTTTTGCAAGGAACTTGAACATCTACAGATTTTTATATCTGCAGGGGTCCTGGAACCAATTCCCATGGATATCAAGACACAAGTGTATATAATCTAATCTACTTTTAAGTAGAGATGAATTTACTACTTTTTTCCTTATATTTTTTCCTTTATTCTTCTTTCTTGCCTCACTGCTCTGGCTACATGCTCCACTACACTGTTGAATAGAAGTATGAAGAAGAAACTTTTTTTTGATCTTAGAGAAAAACTTTTTCACCATTAAATAAGATGTTAGCTCACAATGTTTTACAGCTGTCCTTTACCAGGCGGAGGAAGCTTTCGATTCCTAGTTTATTGAGTATTTTCATCATAAAAATGGGTTTTATTTAGTCAAATACTTTCCCTGCATCTATGAGATGATTACATGGTGTTTATCCTTTGTTCTATTGTTTATTGCATTGATTTTTGCACTCCTGCGATAAGTCCCACTTGGTCACGCTGTAAAATCCTTTCTATATGTTGTTACATTCGGTTTGCTAATATTTTACTGATGACTTTTGTACCTGTATTCATAACAGATATTGAACTGTACTTTTCTTATATCTTTGTTTCCTTAACATATCTTTAGCTCTGGTAGCAGGGTAATACTGGACCCAGAGAATCAGCTGGGAAGCAAGACTTCCTCTTCTACTTCTTGGAAGAGTTTATGAAGGATTGTTGTTAATTCATCTTTAAATATTTGACAGAATTCATCAGTGAAGCCATCTTGGTCTGGGTTTTCCTTTTGAGGAAGCTTTTTGATTACTAATTCAATGTCTTATGTCCACGTAGATTTTCAATTTCTTCTTGAACCATTTTAGTAGTTTGTGTCTTTCTACAACCCAGATAATCACGAAGATGTGATCACTCACCTACAGCCAGACATCCTGGAATGCGAAGTCAAGTGGGCCTTAGGAAGAAGCATCACTATGAACAAAGCTAGTGGAGGTGATGGAATTCCAGTTGAGCTATTTCAAGTCCTAAAAATTGATGCTGTGAAAGTGCTGCACTCAATTGCCAGCAAATATGGAAAACTCAGCAGTAGCCACAGGACTGGAAAAGGTCAGTTTTCATTCCAATGCCAAAGAAGGCTCAAAATACTGCAAAATTGCCCTCATCTCACACGCTAGCAAAGTAATGCTCAAAATTTTCCAAGCCAGGCTTCAACAACACGTGAACCGTGAACTTCCAGATGTTCAAGCTAGTTGTAGAAAAGGTAGAGGAACCAGAGGTCAAATTGCCAACATCCGTCGGATCATCGAAAAAGCAAGCAAGTTCCAGAAAAATATCTATTTCTGCTTTATTGACTATGCCAAAGCCTTAGACTATGTGGATCACCACAAACTGTGGAAAAATTCTTCAAGAGGTGGGAATACCAGATCACCTGACCCACTTCCTGAGAAATCTGTACGCAGGTCAGGAAAAAACAGTTAGAACTGGACATGGAACAATAGACTGGTTCCAAATCGGGGAAGGAGTACATCAAGGCAGTATATATTGTCACCCTGCTTATTTAATTTATACGCAGAGTACATCATGAAAATAGCTGGGCTGGATGAGGCACAAGCTGGAATCAAGACTGCAGGGAGAAATATCAATAACCTCAGATATGCAGATGACATCACCCTTATGGCAGAAAGCAAAGAAGAAGTAAAGAGCCTCTTGATGAAAGTGAAAGAGGAGAGTGAAAAAGTTGGCTTTAAAATTCAACATTCAGAAAACTAAGATCATGGCATCTGGTCCCATCACTTCATGGCAAATAGATAGGGAAACAATGGAAACAGTGACAGACTTTACTTTTTTGGGGCTCCAAAATCACTGCAGATGGTGATTGCAGTGATGAAATTAAAAGACACTTGCTCCTTGGAAGAAAAGTTATAACCAACCTATACAGCTTATTAAAAAGCAGAGACATTACTTTGCCAACAAAGGTCAGTCTAGTCAAAGCTATGGTTTTTCCAATAGTCATGTACGGATGTGAGAGTTGGATTATAAAAGAAAGCTGAACGCTGAAGAATTGACGCTTTTGAACTGTGGTGTTAGAGAAGACTCTTGAGAGTCCCTTGGACTGTAAGGAGATCTAACCAGTTCATCCTAAAGGAAATCAGTCCTGAATGATTTGGAAGGACTGATTCATTGGAAGGACTGATGCTGAAGCTGAAATGCCAATACTTTGGCCCCCTGATGTGAAGAACTGACTCACTGGAAAATACCCTGATGCTGGAAAAGACTGAAGGTGGGAGAAGGGGACGACAGAGGATGAGACAGTTCAATGGCATCACCGACTCAATGGACACGAGTTTGAGTGAACTCCAGGAGTTGATGATAGACAGAGAGGCCTGGCGTGCTGCAGTCCATGGAGTCGCAAAGAGTCGGACACGACTGAGTGACTAAACTGAACTGAACTGAGGAATATATATATATACCCATTTCATCTCCTTTAAGTAATTTATTATTTGAATAACAGACTTCCTTTGTGGCTCAGCTGGTAAAGAATCCACCTGCAATGCCAGAGACCTGGGTTTGATCCCTGGGTTGGGAAGATCCCCTGGAGAAGGGAAAGGCTACCCACTCTAGTATTCTGGCCTGGAGAATTCCATGGACTGTATAGTCCATGGGGTCGCAAAGAGTCAGACACGACTGAATGACTTTCACTCACTATCTAAATAACTTATTCATAGCACTCTCATAATCTCTCTTATTTTTATAAGACAGCATTGATGTCCCCTCTTTCGGTAGTAAATCTATTTACTTCTAGATTAAGAAATTGGAAAAGTAGAAACCTGAGAAAAGTAAAAGACTGAGTCTTCTTCTTCAATATCTTGGTCTAGCTACAGAGTCTTCCCTGGTGGCTCAGATGGTAAAGCATCTGCCTGCAATGTGGGAGACCACCCGGGTTCGATCCCTGGGTTGGGAAGATCTCCTGGAGAAGCAAACGGCAACCCACTCCAGTACTCTTGCCTGGAGAATCCCACGGACGGAGGAGCCTGGTAGGCTACAGTCCATGGGGTCACAAAGAGTCCGACATGACTGAGCAACTTCACTTTCACTTTCACTAATAACCAACTTCTAATTTCATTGATTTCCTCTATCATTGTTCTAGTCTCAATTTTCATTTATTTCTGCTCTAGTCTTCTTTACTTCCTCCCTTTCCCTGCTTTGAGATTAGTTTGCTCTTCTTTTTCTAGTTTCTTAAGATGAAAGGTTAGATCATTGATTTGAGATTTTTCTTCTTTTTAATATAGGTGTTTATACGTATAAATTTCCCTCTAAGGACTGCTTTAGCTGCACCCATGAGTTTGGTATGTTGTATTTTTGTTTTCATTTGTCTGAAAATACTTTATTTCCCTGTCATTTCTTCTTTGATCCACTAGTTATTGAAGAGTATGTTACTCGGTTTTTTCAAATTTTGAATTTCTCAGATTTCCTTCTTTTACTTACTTCTAATTTCATTCCATTGTGGCCAAAGAACTTATTTTGCATGATTTCAATCCTTTTAAATTTGTTGAAGCCTGTTTAGTGGCTTAATTTATTTATAGAAAATGTTTTCATGTGTACTGGAGAAGAATATGAAGCCTGAAGTATTCTATAGATATCTATTAAATCTGTTTTTGATTTATAGTATTGTTCACATCTCATATCTGCCTGTTGACCATCTGCCTAGCTGTTCTACCCATTATTGAAAGTATTATGTCTCTGACTATTATCGTTGGATTTTCTACTTCTCCCTTAACTTCCATCATTTTTTGCTTCCTGTATTTTGCTGCTGCTGCTGCTGCTAAGTCACTTCAGTCGTGTCTGACTCTGTGTGACACCATAGACGGCAGCCCACCAGGCTCCCCCATCCCTGGGATTCTCCAGGCAAGAACACTGGAGTCGGTTGCCATTTCCTTCTCCAGCGCATGAAAGCGAAAAGTGAAAGTGAAGTCGCTCAGTCGTGTCCAACCCTTAGCGACCCCATGGACTGCAGCCCACCAGGCTCCTCTGTCCATGGGATTTTCCAGGCAAGAGTACTGGCATGGGTCACCATTTCCTTCTCTGTCCTGTATTTTGAGGCTCTGCTAAGTGTATATGTTTGTAAGTATATGTCTTCCTGATGGATTGACCCCTTTATCATTATAAAATATCCTTTATCTTTAGTAATTTTTATCATAAAGTCTATTTACATATAGCCACTCCAGCTCTCTTGTGGGTATTGCTCGCATCATTTATCTTTTTCTATCCTTTACTTTCAACCTATTAATATTTGTATCTTTCAATCTAAAGTAATTCTCTAATAAACAGCATGTAGGTGGATCATCATTGAAATTTTACACAATAAAAAGTTTTAAATATATAAGGCCAAAATACATAGAAAAACATACCATCTTCTGATATTAAGGCAGCTATAATATTATAAAGACAAAATATTCAAGAATTATATTTTTTGAAAAAAACAGTAATAAAGGAAAAGTTGACCCACCCAGATATCATAACAAAGTATAAAATGTTACAGCTAATATATTAACAGTATTTGCAGAAGAACAGACAATTACTTTGGTAGAAAAGAGTAGAATCCAGAAAAAGACCCATGTTCATATACATGTATGTATATGCACATATGTGTATAATTTTAAAGCAATGGTTAAAGATGGATTATTCAGTGAAAGGTATCTGGACAAGGACCTCCATTAGGAAGAAAATAAAATAGGATTATCCCTCACACTCAGAACTAAATCCAGTTGCATTACATGAAACTAAAAATTGCTATAAATGGAACATATCCTATAATAATGGGAATGGGAACACTTTTCTAGGCAATCCATGAAAGCCAGTTTTTAAATATCTGTATAATAAAAGACATCATACACACAGTTAACACAAATTTAGTTAATGTAACAGAGCCTGTAGCTTGAAAGACACAGTAAAAGAGTGAATTCACTTCCAAGTCCACCACTTGAAAGTCCACCATTAAGAAAGTCAATTTAACTTCTCAAAATATCCAGTTTGGCATCTTTTTAAACACTTTAAAAACAAAAATTATAATTCCCCATCATAATATATTTTAACATTAAATGAGATGGTAGTTGTAAAAACATACTAGAGTATGAGATCTGGCAGGTTATAAGAGCTTGTTCTTCCTTATTTCAACTTAAGCTGATACTACATTAAATGAAGAATTAGAAGCTGCAATAAGGAATAGCTGGATTCCTATATTTTGGTTCATGACAGAACCACTTTAAAACACCATTCTACCATTTCTGAAATAAGAACACATTTTGCTTCATCTCTTGCCCACTATATTTTCCATGTGTAAATTACCAATTATTAAGAGTGTATTTGTTCTAAATATGGAAGGATAAGTAGCACATCAGTCAAGACTGGCACTTGCTTAATAGCAAAACAGAATGTGCACCTGCACACACACATGTGTGATGTCTTTCACACATTAAAACCTTTCACCCTAAAACATCTTTTTAAGATTTTTGTCCTAAGTTACTGATCAAGCATCATATCTGAAACAGAATCCAACAAAAAATCTTCAGAATGGTGCAAAATAAACACTGTTAAGGATAAACAATAAATGTTCCATATAAAGATGCAACATTTTCATATTTGGGCAATAAATTAGAGCGAATCTTCCACAATTCAAAGCTTCCCATGTAGCTCAGTCAGTAAAGCATCTGCCTGCAATGCAGGAGACCTGGGTTCAATTCCTGGGTCGGGAAGCTCCCCTGGAGAAGGGAATGGCGATCCACTCCAGTGGACTGCCCGGAGAATCCCATGGACATAGGAACCTGGCAGGCCACAGTTCACTGGATATCGAGAGTCAGACACAGCTTAGCGCTATCTTTCTTTCTTTCCACAATTCAAAAACCACTAATTAATTCGACTCTTTATTTCAAACAAAATATTCACTTCCTGAGTGAACCATATGTTTATATAAAGAAAAAGCACAATTCTTATAAAATTTTTATAAAATTTTAAAGCACACTTACACATACAATTTAGGACAGACCCAAACAAGTTCAAAGTTCTTCAACAAACAGTCAAAATGGTTAATTTCCACTTTATTTTTTTGACATACTTTTAAAAAGTATACTTAATTAAACGCATCCACTTTCCTGTAGATTTTAAATGAAAAAGATTCTGACCTTTAGAGTGGCTTTTAAAAAACTAAGAGAACCCAAAATTACACAAAGAAATGTGCCTTCCAATCTAAAAACAAAACAAAATGTTCACAGGAATGTAAAATGTAACCACAGACTTTATTCAAATTACGAAAAACAATGTTGCAACTTCAATATCCTTCTCTCCCTATTTCAACCAATTTTCCTCCTGTTTTCCTTATCAATTTAACAGGGAAATTAACGTTTAAAGCTTGACCACTGGTGAAAATTTTCTTCAGCAGGCGCTGCCATTTACATTGATTCTACAACATTCAAGACAGTTATGTCCACATACCAGACTTAAATGCCACAAATTCATTTGTGAAAGATAATAAAAATAGGAATTAGTTTTAAAACAGCACAACAGATCAGAACACTACAAGGAATAAATAGTACAGCTGCCCTGCTGTCAAAAAAGCCCAACCGTCACAAATTTTCTGATACAAATACTTCAAAATATCAAAGTACAAAATGCTCTTGAAAATTTCTCTTATACATAAGCATAGAATAAAGACCTCTGAAATATTATTTTCAAATGCTATAGAAACCTACACAGTAATGGAGTTATAACTAGGAATATATATGATGAGACTTTTATTTCCTGGCAAATCTGATCTAGTCTCACAAACATATACAATATATTGGAGTTCTGTGAATCTTGGTTTCTCTTCCCAATTTGCAGTCAAGAGTAAATGGAATACTGGAAACACCTCTTGAAAATCCCTAATGTCTTAATTAATGCAGAATAGATATTATACTAAAGCTTAACAAACGCTTACTACAATACTCCATCCAACTTAATCAGTATCTTTTCCTCTTACTTTACATTCAATTACTCTTTTATTTCAAAAACAAAGACAGAACATGGTTTATGACCAAAAGCAGTACCTAGAAGCATTCCCAAATAACTTTTCTCAACTTTTTTTTTTAAATGAAACTTAAAACGCAAAACAAACTGAGCACAAAGTCACATTCCTTAGACCAAAAAATATATATATATATATATTGTGACTACATCATTACTCAGTAACAGCTGGGTCACATTAATAAAAATTCCACCAAAAAATAGAACTTTTTAAGGTACACTTTAAAAATTACTTCCTTTGCCACACAGTCCTGAAATCTAACTTGCAAAGCTGTCGTAAAGTATCCATTTGTACCTCCTGAGTCTGTCTAATCACGCAAAACATCAAGTTTTAAAAACTAACACCAACAACATCCTTCTCTCCACCCCACCATGTGTACCTTTTTACAAGCAATAGCCCTAAGTTCCAAATAAAATTAACATCAAAAAATAAACAAAAACCAAAGGACACTGTCTTAGAAGTAGGAGTTAATCATTAAGTTTTACAATACTTTTCTTTGCTTTTCACTGGGGTAAAAAAAAAAAAAGTGTGGGGGGCGGGGACAAATCAAATTAACATTGATAAAGATGAGAACAGTTCGTTCCAAGGCAGAGGATGCAGGAATTTACAACCCAGGCTTGCCCTAAAGATCAGCGGGCATCAATGCTCAGGAGACGCTTTCAAGACATGTCACTGTTCTAACGGAAGTTTTGAAGGCCTTATTTTTAAGGCCCAAGGACAGCCCTATAAATGCAGTGTAAAACACAACCTAGCAAAACCCCATTCTTCAAAACAATTCAAGAGTTTTCTAAGATGCCCCTAACCGAAAGAGCTTGGGCTCTGGACACCCTCAGGGTAGCCGGCTCTCCAGGGAGGGAGGCCAGCCCATGTAAATCGGACTGCCACCAAGTCAGTTTATGTGACAGATCCACTGGGAGCATCCGACGGTGACCGGGGCCCTCCTGGGCCGACGCTGCTGGAAGAGGAACAGAAATGCAATCTTCAGGGCCCTCCTACTTCCGTTCTCAAAACAGAAATGCACTGTTTCTCCTAGTCCTCACCCCTCAGCCCGGTACTCTCGACAGCGGTGCCCCCTTCAAAGAGCTTAGGTGGAAAGCAAAGCCTACGAGTCTAGGACCACAGTGGATAGAATAAGGCTGGTCAAACACTCCCACCCCCGACTCCCGTACAAATCAACCGCCAGCGCCTTCCTAGAAGCCCCCCTGGCCGGGGACCAGCCAGCGGCAGAAATCGATGTTCCAGTTCGCCCCCCAGTCCTTCTTCCTAGGGGTAGGGGGAGCGGAAAAGCGCGAAGAGGAACTAAGTGAACTGCAGGAGGGTGCCCTGCAAGCTCCCTCAGAGAGGGGCTGGTGTGGGGGTGGAAACGAAGAAGGAGCGGAAGGAAGGGGAAAGGACGAGCGGCCAGAGGAAGGGGAGAGCGCGCTCCCGCAAAGGGCACGAGTCTTCGGGGACGCGGCTGCACCCCAGTTCCTTGAAACGGGTGCGCCCAGCTTCTTGGGCGCTCCGCCCTGAGCAGAGGCCGAGGAAGGGGCAAAAGGAGGCGACGTGCCCCTCCTGGCCCAGCCTCGCCCCTCACGAAGGGCTGGTCGGGGCTGTCGAGCCCTCTCTGGGTGAGAGCCACAGCAACGGCCGCACGCCCCGTCGGAGGGCGCGGACTGCGGGGCCCCCCGCGCGTTCCGCTGGCCGGCTTTCACGCCCCCACCGCCGGAGGAGCCAGCTCCGGGTGACGCCGGCCCGGAGACGGGCGGCTGCGCCGGTTACCTGAAACGGGGCGAGTCTTTCAGACACTCCTCGAAATCCACCGTCATCTTCATCCTGCCTCCGCCTCGCCTCGCAGGGGACACTGGAAGAGCCGAGGGAGCCGCGGGAGCGGCTGAGCTGGGGACGCAGACGGCTACGGCGGGCGCACGGCCGCGACTAGCGCTGCGCGGAGCTGCGGAGGGCGAGTCGTCCGCTGGTCATAGCAGCCCCGAAGACCGTGGCGGCAGCGACTGCTAGTCAGGCCCCAGTCCGGCCCCTCTTCCTCCCGCCCCCAGCAGAGCGCCTGCCTCGGGGAAACGGCCCAGGACTGACAGCCTCAGCCAGCCAGCCACAAACCCAGCGGCCAATGGGAGGGGCTTTCGGCCGCACCGCCTGCGGGCGCTCGGGCAACGCGCCTGAGCGACGGTAGAGCGAGCCAATAAACAGCGCGACCGTGGGAGCCGCCTTGCCACAAGCATTCCCGAAGGCCAACCAGGATGCACGGGCGTCGTTAGGCGGGACGCATTGGTTGCTGGGAGGCCTGCAGCTGAGGCTCCTTGGGAAGGAAGTCACGTGGCTGCGGGCCGCGCTTCCCCTAGAGCCCCCCTCCTCCTCTCCTGCTTCTCCAGCCCCGCCCTGCTGAGCTGCCAACGCGGAGGAGCCGCCGCCTGCAGGTCTAAGGAAGAAGAGTTGATTTTGACGGTAGCTCTGGCAGAAATCTGAAAAGGTTGAGTCGAGATTATAAAAGGAAGAGATAGGCTTAGCCACCTCTTCCTTTCAGTTTACAGAAACTGAGGCCAGGAAAGGAGCGCGGATAACTTTAATGATACAGTCCATCTTTCACTTACTGGCTTCATCACTTAACGATTTGAAAGTATCTCCCATGTTTATATTTTCATATAACCAGAGACTGCTTTCTGAAGGAGCTGGCATTCGGGGTGGGCATGGAAAGATCAGAAGGATTTAGACAGGTATGTAAGGCAGGGCTTTCTGTGTAGAGGAACCGCTTTCAAAACCACAGAAGACATTCCTCCTTACTGACGCCTTTCTCTCAGTAGCCTTTGCCAGTTTTAAGATGAGAGAGTTCTAAGAATACAGGCTCATTTACTCCAATTTGCAACACCTACCCCCTGATACACGACTTTTCTAGGAGCCGCTGTAAGATATTCATCATCTGATCCTTATAATAACCCCCAGTCCCATACTTCTGATTCTTAGATTCCATGGATTCAGCAGTTCAGTCGCTCAGTTGTCTCCAACTTTTTGCGACCCCATGGACAGTAGCATGCCAGGCCTTCCTGCCTGTCACGAACTCTGGAAGCCTGCTCAAACTCATGTCCATCCAGTCAGTGATGCTATCCAACCATCTCATCCTCTGTCGTCCCCTTCTCCTCCTGCCTTCAATCTTGCCCAGCATCAGGTTCTTTTCCAATGAGTCAGTTCTTTGCATCATGTGGCCAAAATACTGAAATGTCAGCATCTGTCCTTCCAAAGAATATTCAGGACTGATTTCCTTTAGGATTGACTAGTTTGATGTCCTTGCAGTCCAAGGGACTCTCAAGAGCCTTCTCCAACACCACAGTCCAAAAGCATCAGTTCTTCCGCATTCAGCTTTCTTTATGGTCCAACTCTTACATCCATACATGACTACTGGAAAAACCATAGCTTTGACTAGATGGAACTTTGGAGGCAAAGTAATGTGCCATGGATTCATGGCATGTAAGTAAAAAGTACCATGGCTACACTGTATTTAAGTATATACTTTTAAACCCAACCTAAAAATCATATCTGTGAAAATGCACAGGGAAGGTGTTAGAACAGCATCATGGTTCTGGAGGTAAGCTGGATTTGCCTCATTAAATGTTTGGTGTCCTCAGGCACTTCAGTTAGTCAAGACAATCTCTTCTAGATTTGTAACCATTATGTCAAATTTAGAGAGTTGGCCATTTCTATAATTGTATTCCTGATGCAGGGCAACTCATCTGTTTGTACAACATGTCAATGCTTCAACACCAATGTAACCTTTTGGAAGACACCTTTCTCACTGCAAAATGAAGATAACACCACTGATCTGATAGCGTTGTCTTGAGGCTGTCCAAAGGCATTTAACACAGTGCCACATTGTAATCATTCAGTAAATGTTGCCTATTATCATAATTGTACCACTTTCATCTTCAGTACCATAATCAGAGGTTAAGTTTACGTCTTCTCACTTCCCCTGCCTAAAGTCTTATATAACCCTTTGACCATCTGTTTAAGTATAGCATGATGGCATACTGGTTTTCATAACTTAGTTATATCTTGATCTCTTTATCACCTTTAGAAATTAACAGCATACTTTTGAGATGTTTCAAAGAATATATCAGTGTTATATATGTTTCTTATTTGTTTATAAGCTTGGTTTCTTTTTTTTAAATTACATTGCACATGCCTAGAATCTACACAGCTTCTCTTAATAACTAGAAACTATTGACAGTTAAATGTTTGGTGTCCTCAGGCACTTCAGTCAGGACAATCTCTTCTAGATTTGTAACCATTATGTCAAATTTAGAGAGTTGGCCGTTTCTACAATAATTGTATTCCTGATGCATGACAACTCATCTGTATGTATAACGTCTATGCTTCAACACCAGTGTAACCTTTTGGAAGACACTTAACATGACACTTTGAGATTCAAATTAAACTGCATAGCACAATCAATGCAAATAATTCAACTAAGCTTATTATAAAATGAACATCTTTCTGTGGATAGCTAAATTTGCATATACCCAGTTAGTGATGGTTCCAAATTGGGAAAGGAGTACATCAAGGCTGCATATTGTCACCCTGCTTATTTAACTTATACGCAGAGTACATCATGCGAAATGTACAAGCTGGAATCACTGGGAGAAATATCAATAACCTCAGATATGCAGCTGACACCACCCTTATGGCCAAAAGCAAAGAAGAACTAAAGAACCTCTTGATGAAAATGAGAGTGAAAAAGTTGGCTTAAAACTCAACATTCAGAAAACTAAGATCATGGCATCCGGTCCAGTCCCATAACTTTGTGGCAAATAGATGGGGAAACAATGGAAACAGAGACTTTTTTTTTTTTTTTTGGCTCCAAAATCACTGCAGATGGTGACTGCAGCCATGAAACTAAAGATGCTTGCTCCTTGGAAGAAAAGCTATGACCAACCTAGACAGCATATTAAAAAGCAAAGACGTTGCTTTGCCGACAAAAGTCCATCTAGTCAAAGTTATGGTTTTTCCAGTAGTCATGTATGGATGTGAGAGTTGGACTGTAAAGAAGGCTGAGTGCCAAAGAATTGAGGCTTTGAACTGTGGTGTTGAAGAAAACTCTTGAGAGTCCCTTGGACTGCAAGGAGATCAAACCAGTCTATTCTAATGGAAATCAGTCCTGAATATTCATTGGAAGGACTGATGCTGAAGCTGAAACTCCAATACTGTGGCACCTGATGTGAAGAATTGACTCACTGGAAAAGACACTGATGCTGGGCAAGATTGAAGGCAGGAGAAGAAGGGGACGACAGAGGATGAGATGGTCGGATGGCATCACTGACTCTATGGACATGAGTTTGAGGAAGCTGCAGGAGTTGGTGATGGACAGGGAAGCCTGGTGTGCTATACAGTCCATGGGATCACAAAGAGTCAGACACAACCGAGTGACTGAACTGAACTGAGTTAGTGATAACACTGTCACAATTCTTCTTTGCCCTATAAAGCAAGCATTTTGGGGTGTCAGTTGTAAGATATGTCCTAAATCAAGAATATTAAAAGTGAGATAGGGTATAAACACTGAATGCTAGAACAGAAGAAATACAATATTATTTCTCTTATAATAATGGAAACCAAGGCCCCAGGATATAAAAATAATTTGCAGGTGACTCAGGCCCCATGATGCCCACCAACTGCAAACTGCCCACTCTCCCTTTAGAACTCAGCCTTTGCAGTTGTGGTTCTGTCTGCCTGTGAAGCACTTCCTTTTCATCTCTTCTTTAAAGTGCAGCTCATATGCCACCTCTTTCAGGAAGCCTTCTATTTGCCAAAATACAGACCACTCTTTTTAACACAGTGAAAGTCAGTTTCCAGGCCCAGTTAGAGGATATAAATGATCAAAACTTAAATTTCTTTCAATTTTCTTCTCCCTGGACTTCCCAGTTCCCTCCTCGGAATCCCCTGGAATCCTGAATACCCATAGCCCTTCCCAGAATGCTTCTGATTTCGTCTGAGAATACTTTTGACTATACTTTTGACTCAAGCAGAGGTTGTTCAGTCCTCCTTCTCTGATCCTTCTGGGCCAGAATACATAATCACCAAGAGTCTAACTCTTGACAGGAACTTATAATTTATATTCCACCTTCAAGAAAGAATTTCTTCTCTTTTGAAGCTAATATCATCTAACTAAACCACTCTTACTTTCTTCACTGCTGTTGCCCACCAATTTCCTAGTAACTCCCTTCATTAGCCTGGCTAATTGCATTGCAAATTATTTCAAGAAAATGGAGTTATGATGAAGGTAACCATGAGCAGCTATTGAAACTGGGAAGCCCAGAAACCCAGGCATCTCTGAGCACTGGTTCCCCTCTCCTTAGCAGCTGTATCCTCTCTCTTTCTCGCCTACTCCCCAACGCCCACCAGTTTCCTCTTTGTTCTCTTAGAGATTCTGTTCGCCTGTGAACCTGGCTTGTATATAAGCCCTTATTGCTACTTGTTCCTTCAACAGGTTGGTTGTCAGATGGCTATAGGGGCCAACAGATCATGTAAATGAATGAAGCTGACCAGGTGTAAGCATATGGAGTGGGGGAGGCCACGGTGAAGGGGAAAGCATGTGCCCTGTGTTCTATGTAGCTTCAGTCGGTTTTTGCCATTTTCAGATTTTCACATTTTACAAGAGAAACCAAAGAGATTTCAATATAAAACATTCCAATCCTCAAACGCAGGCAACACGTTCAAAATATTAGAAAACATTTCACAAGTCCTAAAAATGTTTCAGGATCACTGTACAACATCTGCTAAATATTTCTTGACAATTCTTGATGTATCCTTTCAACCTATGCTCCTGGAGCTTATCATTTTAATCTGTTTTCCAATTTCCAGATCCCAGGAGAAAATCCGATTAACCCAGTTCATCTTTTCATGACAGGGCACACAGGTCCCTAGCAAGCTGATAGAAAGGCAGGATAACTCAACTGAATCACTTGTACAGGAATGGGGTCAGGATGGGGGATGTGGTAGAGCTGACTGCTAGACAAGGCAATTTCCCTAAAAGAATGTGTTGATGACTGGGTCTCATAAAATACAGCTAATAAACGCTCATCTAAGACTTTGGCCTCTGACTCACAGTGTTCCACCCCAACTCCTACCCTCAGCTAAGGTGATTTCAACATTCACTCATTCCTTCTTCATTCAATAATATCCATTGAGTGTACTCTGGCCAAACCCTGTGGTAGGCACTGAGGTTTACAGGTGAAATAAACAAGTGTCTCCTGTCTAGAGCTGTCAGACCAGAGTGGGGAACATGTGATAAGTTGTAGGCCAGGAGCATGCACAAGGGGTTACTCAACTCTGATGGTCATTTCTCCTGGGGAAGAAAATAAGGTTTCTTATACCTTATCAGTAGGTCTGAGATTATATCACTGTATTCAGTAGTTCAAGACTTGAACACTACATTCTAAAGAGTTTCATCTGTCTTTGTACCATTTATCTGCTGCCATATCTCTGGCACACTGATGCAATGACTCTTCCCAAACTGCCACTCAAGCTGTGGCCCACCCCTCCATGATCTGTAGATAATTTTGCCTTCAAGGTAAACAGGAATCATTACATAGGAATACCCTTTCCAGAACTGCCCCACATACTCATCTGCATTCCCATCTTGCTTGCTTCTTACCCACCTGTCTCAGAGGAAAGTGTATCTCTTCCTTGTGCTCTGACCCTCCTCACCCTTCCCAGTCTCCTCTTATCCTCACCCTTTCTCTCCACTGAAAGAAATAGAAGCATACATCCTCTGTATCCAAAAAGATCAGTTTTCTTATAAGAGAAACTATTTGAGTAAGGCAAAAGTAAAGAGCTCATGATAAAATGGGTTGATTTCACCTGGAATGGGGATGGCAGGCTTTCCATGGACCTTGGGAAGTAGTTGCAATCAGGCCCTGTAAAGCCTGGATGCTCCCTCTGTAAATAAGATACACATAGCAGTGCCCGACAATGTCTGATTCATCCAGGCTGTATAACAGAATTCCCTTTAGACCTGTTCTGTTTGTTTGTTTTAATGTAGACATGTGGGCCCTACTTATTAAATCAGTTTTTCCAGAGGTGAGCTGGGGTTTAAGTCCCCCAGATGATTCTGATGCACAACCTTCATAATTGAAACTCAATAAATGTTACCTATTGCTCATTTTGTAACCACAGGACCTACCACAGTCCCTGTTGGGTCTGTACTTCAGTACAGTCTGCACCCTCTGCTGTTCTTCTTCCTTCCACCCTCTTCCTATCTTCCCGTCTTTATTACATAGTAAGAAGACTTACTCTCTGCCCAGCTACAAGCCGTATAGATCCAAAACACCAAAGATTCTAAGCATTTGCTTCCTAACTTTTTGATTTGACTATGGTCTATTTCATAACCACCACATTTAATTCAGCCTCAGATCCTGTTAACTTTTTCTTGCTCTTGAATCTCTGCCCACCTTCCAATCCTCAACGCTACAACCTTGGTTCCGGCCTTCAATATCCCTTCCCAGAATTATTTTAAATAAGATAACTGGACTCCTTGCTCATTGTAGGCTGAATTGTGTTCCTGTGAAGTTTATATGTTGAAGCTCTGTCTCCAGTACGTCAGAATGTGACCGAATTGGAGATAGGGCGTTTAGGAAGTTAAATGCACCTATAAGGGTGGGGCCCTCACTTAGTGTGACTGATGTCCTTACAAGAAGAGGAAGAGGCACCAGGGACATAGACACACAGAGAAAAGGCCAAGCAAGGACACAAGGAGAAGACACCTGTGGGCAAGGCAAAGAGAGAGGCCTCAGGATATACCTGCCAACGCCTTGATTTTGGACTTCCAGACTCCAGAACTGTGAGAAAACAACTTCTGTGGTTTTGGGCACCTAGCCTGTGGTATTTTGTTATGGCAGCCCTAGCAAACTAATACAGTCACTCTGTCTTTGAATGGCTCTGGGTATCTGGGGAATCCTCCACTTAGCAGAGCCAACATGCCACCATCAAAGCCAGAAGATGAACATTGGGGTACACGTGTCTCTTTCCCTTCTGGTTTCCTCAGTGTTTATGCCCAGCAGTGGGATTGCTGGATCATTAGGCAGTTCTATTTCCAGTTTTTTAAGGAATCTCCACACTGTTCTCCATAGTGGCTGTACTAGTTTGCATTCCCACCAACAGTGTAAGAGGGTTCCCTTTTCTCCACACCCTCTCCAGCATTTATTATTTGTAGACTTTTGGATCGCAGCCATTCTGACTGGTGTGAAATGGTACCTCATAGTGGTTTTGATTTGCATTTCTCTGATAATGAGTGATGTTGAGCATCTTTTCATGTGTTTGTTAGCCATCTGTATGTCTTCTTTGGAGAAATGTCTATTTAGTTCTTTGGCCCATTTTTTGATTGGGTCATTTATTTTTCTGCAGTTGAGCTGTAGGAGTTGCTTGTATATTTTTGAGATTAGTTGTTTGTCAGTTGCTTCATTTGCTATTATTTTCTCCCATTCTGAAGGCTGTCTTTTCACCTTGCTAATAGTTTCCTTTGATGTGCAGAAGCTTTTAAGGTTAATTAGGTCCCATTTGTTTATTTTTGCTTTTATTTCCAATATTCTGGGAGGTGGGTCATAGAGGATCCTGCTGTGATGTATGTCAGAGAGTGTTTTGCCTATGTTCTCCTCTAGGAGTTTTATAGTTTCTGGTCTTACGTTTAGATCTTTAATGCATTTTGAGTTTATTTTTGTGTATGGTGTTAGAAAGTGGTCTAGTTTCATTCTTTTACAAGTGGTTGACCAGATTTCCCAGCACCACTTGTTAAAGAGATTGTCTTTAATCCATTGTATATTCTTGCCTCCTTTGTCAAAGATAAGGTGTCCATATGTGTGTGGATTTATCTCTGGGCTTTCTGTTTTATTCCATTGATCTATATTTCTGTCTTTGTGCCAGTACCATACTGTCTTGATAACTGTGGCTTTGTAGTAGAGCCTGAAGTCAGGTAGGTTGATTCCTCCAGTTCCATTCTTCTTTCTCAAGATGGCTTTGGCTATTCGAGGTTTTTTGTTTTTCCATACAAATTGTGAAATTATTTGTTCTAGCTCTGTGAAGAATACTGTTGGTAGCTTGATAGGGATTGCGTTGAATCTATAAATTGCTTTGGGTAGTATACTCATTTTCACTATATTGATTCTTCCAATCCATGAACATGGTATATTTCTCCATCTATTAGTGTCCTCTTTGATTTCTTTCACCAGTGTTTTATAGTTTTCTATATATAGGTCTTTAGTTTCTTTAGGTAGATATATTCCTAAGTATTTTATTCTTTCCGTTGCAATGGTGAATGGAATTGTTTCCTTAATTTCTCTCTCTGTTTTCTCATTATTAGTGTATAGGAATGCAAGGGATTTCTGTGTGTTGATTTTATATCCTGCAACTTTACTATAGTCATTGATTATTTCTAGTAATTTTCTGGTGGAATCTTTAGGGTTTTCTATGTAGAGGATCACGTGTACCCCAATGTTCATCGCAGCACTGTTTATAATAGCCAGGACATGGAAGCAACCTAGATGTCCATCAGCAGATGAATGGATAAGAAAGCTATGGTACATATACACAATGGAGTATTACTCAGCCATTAAAAAGAATACATTTGAATCAATTCTAATGAGGTGGATGAAACTGGAGCCTATTATACAGAGTGAAGTAAGCCAGAAGGAAAAACATAAATACAGTATACTAACACATATATATAGAATTTAGAAAGATGGTAACAATAACCTGGTGTATGAGACAGCAAAAGTGACACTGATGTATAGAACAGTTTTATGGACTCTGTGGGAGAGGGAGAGGGTGGGAAGATTTGGGAGAGTGACATTGAAACATGTAGAATATCATGTAAGAAACGAGTTGCCAGTCCAGGTTCGATGCACGATACTGGATGCTTGGGGCTGGTGCACTGGGACGACCCAGAGGGATGGTGTGGGGAGGGAGGAGGGAGGAGGGTTCAGGATGGGGAACACATGTATGCCTGTGGCGGATTCATTTTGATATTTGGCAAAACTAATACAATTATGTAAAGTTTAAAAATAAAATAAAAATTAAAAAAAAAAAAAAAAAGCCAGAAGATGGCTGCCATTCTCTTTCTCAGCCCTCCTCACATAGAAGAGGAGGGACTGTGACCTAGGTTGGGCCAGTGAGAAACATCCACCCCAGACTTGGCCTCAAGTCATAGACAGAAGAGGAACCTAAAAATACTGTCCTGCCTAGCTCCTTTGCTTTATAATTGAAGAAATGGAGGCACAGCGAGAGTAATCTGTGTACTTATCAGACCTCGTGGGGATTCCATGCCAGAGCCCAGGCTCAGCACACTGCTTCCTGTTTCTCCTAAAAGCCCTGGCACCAAGTCCAGCTCCACTGCTATTGGTCATCCAGCCCCTGAACACAGTCAGGGCCCAGTCAGCAAGGACGAAAGAGGGCACTGATGTCTGCCACTGAGGCAAAGGATCAATGTGACTAACCCTGACAAATAAAAAATAAAAAGAAGGAAAAGACCAAGCATGGTCATATTTTTAAGAATGGAAGTAACACAAATGGACAAAAAAAAATTACTGAATTCAGAAATCAAATGCATGCAAATTAGAAGGATATACCTTTTTCCTCCCCTTTCAGATGGTAAAGATAGAAAAGACTGTCTTAGAAAACAACCCATTAAAGTGTAAACCTCCCAAGAGCAAAGACTTCTGTTTTGCTCGCCATTGTATCCCTATTGTGTGGCACAGAGCCTGGCAGATAGTCAGGGCCATTCAATATTTAATATTCAGTAAGTGACCAGTACACCTGTGAGAGATGGGCTTTCCTTATTGCACAAGGAGGCGGGAAAATCCAAGCCCTGCAGGCTTCCCTCTGCCACACAACACATAAGAAAGTACGTGTTCTTTAAAGAAGTATAACTGGCTATGCCACACAGTTCTGAAAGCTCTGGTTCATGGAAAGATAAACTACCTTCAAAAAGGAAAACAGGAAACACGTATAAGGAGGAAAAAATTAAGTAAACATTGGTGAGACTGTGTGTATAGAGGTTCCCCTACACTGTAGAGGCACAGAATGTATCTGAAGGATCATTTCACAACAGTTATCACAGTGCTTGCTGTGAAATTAAGAGACGGTTGCTCCTTAGAAGAAAAGCTTTCACAAACCTAGACAGCATATTAAAAAGCAGAGACATTACTTTGCCAACAAAGGTTCATATAAAGCTATGGTTTTTCCAGTAACCATGTATGGCCTGAAAGTTGGACCATAAAGAAGGTTGAACACCAAAGAATTGAGGCTTTGAACTGTGGTGTTGGAGAAGACTCTTGAGAGTCCCTTGGACTGCAAGGAGATCAAATCAGTCAACCCTAAAGGAAATCATCCCTGAATAATCCATTGTAAGGACTGATGCTGATGCTGAAGCCGAAGCTCCAATATTTTGGCCACCTGATGTGAAGAGCTGACTCATTGTAAAAGACCCTGATGTTGGGAAATACTGAAAGCAGGAGGAGAAGGGGATGACAGAGGATGAGATGGTTGGATGGCATCACTTACTCAATGGACATGAATTTGAGCAAGCTCTGGGAGTTGGTGATGGACAGGGAAGCCTGGTGTGCTGCAGTCCATGGGGTCGCAAAGAATTGGACAAGACCGAGCAGCTGAACAACAACAATCACAGTACTAAATATGTTTATCTTTTAAATTTATCTTAAGAAAAGGATAGGAGATAGGTTCATATGCATGTTTGTTGAAATGTTATTTCTGGAGAAAAAAAGAGAAATGTCCTAAATTTTTACTAAGAGTTAGGTTAAATAAATTATATCCATACAGTAGAATACTTCAAAATTTTAAGTCATTCTTGGGGAAAAAACAGAGAAGGAAATAAATCCAATATTAGCAATGATTATTTGTTTTGGTTTATTCCTTTATGTTTTATCGCTTTTCTTTGTAAACATATATATTACTTTTATAATTGGAAAAAAGTATTCAGATTTATTATTCCATGAAAAATGAATCCTAAAGGGTTTAAATTTTACCTATTTGCTCTATTTTAATCATTTATATCCTGCATGTCTCTTAAATTAAGAAAATAATAAGATTTAAAATGAAAAAAATTTTTAAATGAAAACTATGGGGAAGAGAATAAAAAGTTGTACTAAGAACGTAGGCTCCTTTTCTTTTTTTGACAAGGTTAAAAATAAAACACACTGTTATGTTGTTCCAATTAACAGAGGAAAGAACTCATACCAGTAAGTCAGGAAAGATAAACATTTTCCTGAGTTCCCAGAGAAATTTAAGCTTAATTTCTGTTCCTATTACCTGTTAGCCAACTAATGTATAACCCTGAACCCTCTCTTTAGTGCTGAATTCATGCCTTTACAAGTGCTTACACATGAGGATGTGGTATTATAACAAGGACATTTTGGTACTTCTTTTAATGGCCTCAAAACACCTACTCTCTTTTCTTTACTTTTGTTATTTTAAAGAAAGTTTAGTATCTCCAAATAGGAAAATAAAGCTTTAATACAAATACTAGAGGACTTTGGTTTTGTTACTATCATTTATGACTTAAATACTTTGAACATTTGCATATGTGCAAAGGGGTATGGCAGTGAAAAGCAGGTCTCCTTCCTGCTGCCATTGATGCCAGGGGCACTCACGTCTTGGGCTTCACTGATTCTTTCTGTACCTACCAATGGCCACCCATGACCTTCAGAAGAACACTTACAGCTTTTCATCCGAATGTCTGTCTTTTGCCTTTAACTGCCTCTTGGCAGAAGTGCTAAGGAAGTAGAAAGTGACCAAGTAAATTTATCTTCTTCCTTCATGTGCTAAAGTTATACTGATAGGTAAAACCAAGCTATTTCCATGACTGAAATTAAAAAATTTTTTTCAGCTTTTATCAACAGTAGGAATAGAGCCAAATATGTCCCTTTCTAAAAAAGATAAGAAGCTACATATCTCATTTCTTAATCTCTCCTAAGGACAAGGAGGCTTGTTGCTGTTGATGTTGCTTAAAAAAAGTAGAAGAGGAGGGAAGAGCTGATGAATTTTACCTATTTATCAGTTCCTTTGAAGACACTGTCCTATATGAAGGTACAGATCTAATTACAAGGGAAGTATTCTTGTTTAAAAGGTGATGTTAACATTACTAACAGCCTTTGCACCAAAACAAATGCTTATTCAAATGCTATAAATCTGAAACTACACATCCAGATGTGTGGGCTCTGGGAAGGATGATGTGGGACTTCCATGGCAGTCCAGTGGTTAAGACTCTGAACTCCCAATGTAGGAGGCATGGGTTTGAGCCCTAGTTGGGGAACTAAAACCCCACATGCCTCACCACACAGCCAAAGAAAAAAATTTTTTAATTTAAATTAATTAAAAAAGATGCTTCAAGTTAGTAAAATACCAAGTGAAAGTGAAAGTCGCTTAGTCATGTCCGACTCTTTGCAATCCCACAGACTATACAGTCCATGGAATTCTCCAGGCCAGAATATTGGAATGGGTAGCCTTTCCCTTCTCCAGTGGATCTTCCCAACCCAGGGATCAAAACCAGGTCTCCCACATTGCAGGCAGATTCTTTACCAGCTGAGCCACAAGGGAACCCTAAAATATCAAGAACAAGGAATAAACTGTTAGAGAAGTAGCAGTGCCCAGGAGTACAAGAGTTAACCATCCTATCCTCACCTGGGGCCTCAGAGCCTCCTGTAATGCTCTTCAACGAACTGTGGTTTCTACAGGATTGGTCACAACATATCTACACTCCACATTTGCAAGAATGTGGAGCTTACATTCTTGTCAGAAAATGTAATTAATGAAGCAACATGAAACAATAAAAAGATAGTACATCATTGCTGAATCTTGATGTATACCAAAAAGATACATGTAGTCCATGGGGTCGCTAAGAGTTGGACACAACTGAGCAACTTCACTTTAACTTTTCACTTTCATGCATTGGAGAAGGAAAATGGCAACCCACTCCAGTGCTCTTGCCTGGAGAACCCCAGGGATGGGGGAGCCTGGTGGGCTGCCATCTATGGGGTCGCACAGAGTTGGACATGACTGAAGCGACTTAGCAGCAGCAGCAGCTAGCTACACTCAAAGAATAGAAATTGTCTAACACCTCTTGTACCAGCCACCACGGCTCCTGTTCCTCACAGTTCTGACTCCAGCTTTCTTAACCTCTGTCAGAGAATTGGAAGACATGTTAGAGCAAAACTAATGGGTGGGCTAGCATCAGTGGCATGCTGCCACTGACCAAAGGGGTGTGTATCACCACTGGCATGATTGCTACATACATATAATTAGCCAGAGTCAGCCCTCCCTTCCACCCATGACACAGCTGACCTGCCAGGCAACTTCTGGCAAAGAAGTTCCACAGAGATGATCATCAGGCATGCAGAGTCCCCCCAGTCTTCTGATGGACATACCAGCCCTCACTGTCCTCCTCAGCTGATTCCATAATTAGCAGCTGAAAGGGGCCTGGGTGGGCAAGGGCACTGCCACAGAGTTGTCGGCAGCTTGTAGACTGACTCTTGACGGCAGCAGAGGTGGGTGGCACTATGGAGATAAGCAATTCACACTTCCCCGTCCTTCCTCCCACTCCCAAACTTGGAAACACAAGGTACTTTAGGATCTGAAATCAGCCTCCCACAGCTGCTCTGCTCTGGCTTATGCTTTGCCAACTGCTTCCTTGGGTTGTCCCTTTTGACTCACTAGAGGTCACAGCAAGACATTTGGCCACATAACCAAACAGGGAGGACCTCCTATATCAGGAGTCACGATCTTTAAGGGCCATGAAAGTGAAAGTGAAGCCGCTCAATCGTGTCCGACTCTTTGCGATCCCGTGGACTGTAGCCTACCAGGCTCCTCTGTCCATGGGATTTTCCAGGCAAGAATACTGGAGTGGGTTGCCATACACTCCTCCAGGAGATCTTTCCAACTCAGGGATCAAACCCAAGTCTTCTACACTACAGGCAGATTCTTTACTGCTGAGCTACCGGGGAAGCTTCTTGAAGAGGCAAAAAATTCCATGTGCTATTTCATTTAGAACCATCTAGCTCATTTTTAATTGGGCACATAGTAAACATTGGCTTCCCTAGTGCCTCAGATGTAAAGAATCTGCCTACGATGCAGGAGGCCTGGATTTGATTCCTGGATCGGGAAGATCCGCTGGAGAAGGGAATGGCAACCTACTCCAGTATTCTTGCTTGGAGAATCCCATGGACAGAGAAGCCTGGCAGGCTACAGTCCACAGGGTCTCAAAGAGTCAAACACGACTGAATGACTAACACAACGTATAGAAAACATTTCTGCAAATAAGAGTATAGTCAGGCTCCGTATCATTCCTCTTCCTCTATTTTTAATAGAGGAAGTAATGTACAGTTTTAAAGCCAGTAATGTACAGTTCTGTGACTATTCTTCTGTTAACTTGTCTCCCTGACCACAGCCAGGAAAGGTTATCCACTTTTAAGCAGTCATGTGATTAGTTTTGGACCACTTGAATGATCTAGAATAATCTCTGCATTTCAAGGTCCTTCATCATATCTGCAAAGTCCCTTGGTGATATGAGGTAGCATATTCATAGGTTTCAGGAATTAGAACATGGACATCTTTGAGGGGGGTGGGTATCATTCTGCCTACAACAAATGCCATGATCTGATTTAGGTTTTACCAGAATGACCCTGGGTGCCCTGTGGGGAATAAACTGTAACAAGGATGGAGGCAGGGAGACCAAGTAGGAGGCTAATAGAGTAACCCAGGTGAGAGGGGATCAAGGATTGGGTGTCAGCAGTAGAGTTGTGAGATGTGGTCTAATTCTGGATGTTTTGTTCAGGTAGAGGTGCCATGATTTGCTGATGGATTAGATGTGGGCTATGAGAGGAGGGTATCAAGGATAACTCCAAGGATGACACTCCCCCCACCCTCTTAGAGTACTTGACATATGTTGTGTTTATTTGTTTAACTATCTTCCCTGTAAGACTGAAAGTTCTAAGGGAGAAGGGCTCAAATCTCGCTTGTTCGATATTATATTCTCACATCAAGGAATGCACAGAACATAGTGATACAGCTCATAACTGCTATTTATTGAGCCATTGTTATGTGTCAGGCACTTAACATAATCTCATTTAATCATCAGAACAGCCTTATGAGGTAGGTACTATTATTATCCTCATTTACTCAATGAGGAAACTGAGGCCCAGAGAGATGAAATGACTTCTACCAGTAAATACAAGTTTGCATATTAAGTCACTTCAGCCCTATTGGGCTCTTTGCTACCCCATGGACTGTAGCTTGCCAGATTCCTCTATCCATGGGATTTCCAGGCAAGAATACTGGAGTGGGTAGACATTTCCTTCTCCAGAGGATCTTTGTGACCCAGGGATTGAACCTGCATCTCCTGCATTGCAGAAAGATTCTTTATCATCTCAGCCACTAGGGCTGAGCTTGCAAATACATGCGTGGACCTCAAATCCATATTGAATAAATGAAATAACTCTTTCAAGTTAAGCAAACATTTGGGTTTAGCTAAATATTCTAACCACATATGGAGTGGGAGAGAAAAGGACACAGATTTACAAATGTTTCAAAGTTTTAGCTGAAGAAAAGTCATGTCAAGAAACAACAAGTGTTAGTGTCAATAATTTAAGAATTCTCAAACTATAGTCCATCTTGCTGTGGTTTGGCTATTGTGATGACTTACACAGACAGTAATTTCAGAAATGCTTTATAGCCAATCTGGAGGCAGAGAAGAGAAAAACAGATGACATCAGGCAGACCATGGGGGCACAGTGAAAAATGTCCAGACCTGAGATGAAGAGGGAGGGATTTCAGTCTCGCCTTAGTCCCATCCACTCATTAGCCAATGCACTTAAGGTATTTATTTCATCTTTCTGAGACCATCTCAACTATAAAAAGGATATATTTTCTGCCTTACTACCCCATAGACTCTTGGGATAAACTAAATTTATTCATTCAGTAACTACAAAGCACCTACTGTGTGTCTGGCATTGCTCTAGATCCCAGCAACATGTCATGAACAAAACAGACAAAATCCTTTCCCTCATGGGGTTTGCATTGTAGTGGAAATGAGGATTGAGAAATATAAGAAAAAATAAGTAGATAGTGCCATGAAGAAAAATAAACTAGGACAGGGATTATAGAACGATCAGGGAGGAGGTAACACCAGACAGAGACTTGAAGAAAAAGAAAGCTAGACAGTTTGTTTTCTATAACTACAATTCTACCTTTTCCACAGTATCATAAATTGAATCATGTACTATGTAGCTTTTTCTTTTTTTGGCTGCACCACAAGGCATGTGGCACTTCCCCAATCAGGGAGTGTGAACCCATGCTCCCTGTAGTGGAAGTACAGATTCTTAACCACTGGACCGACAGGGAAGTCCAGAAAACTAGACAGTGAGCTGCGGGAAGGGCAGTCCAGCCACAGGGAACAGAATTTGTTCAGTTCCTGAGGTTAGAATGAATTTGGGATTCATATCCAAGGAATAGCCAGAAGTGAGCAAAGTAGAATAGTAATAGATGATACTAGAGAGGTAGGCAAGGGCCAGGTCATGCATAGCTCTGTAGGACATGGCAGAGAGCTGGGATTTTATTATGCATGTGGTAAGAAGATAATGAAAGCAAAGCTATGCAAACAGCAACACAAACAGTAGATAATGGAGGTATAACATGGACTTGGGCAGCAATATGGCACATCTGTTAGGGACAGCATGGGCTCTAGAGGCTGCCTGGGTTGGAATCTTGGATGCACAACTTACTGTATGTAGCCTGGGACAGCTTGCTTCATTTCTCAGTGCCTCAATTTCCTCACTTGTAAAATAGTAGTGGTAATAGTTGTTTCTGTTGTTCAGTTGCTAGGTCGTGCCTGACTCTTTGTGACCCCCACGGACTTTAGCACACAAGGCTCCTCTGTCCTCCACTATCTTCCAGAGTTCGCTCAAATTCATGTCCATTCAATCAGTGATGCTATCTAACTATCTCATCCTCTGCTGTCCTCTCCTTTTGCCTTCAATCTTTTCCAGAATCAGGGTCTTTTCCACTAAAGTGCTCAATAAATGTTAACAATTATTACCCTCAGTTACCAAATTGTACTCAACATTCAAAAAACTAAGATCACAGCATCCGGTCCCATCACTTCACAGCAAATAGATGGGGAAACAATGGAAACAATGAGAGACTATTTTTTTGGACTCCAAAATCACTGTAGATGCTGACTGCAGCCATGAAATTAAAAGACGCTTGCTCCTTAGAAGAAAAGCTATGACCAACCTAGACAGCATATTAAAAAGCAGAGACATTACTTTGCCAACAAAGGTCTGCCTAGTCAAAGCTATGGTTTTTCTAGTGGTCATATATGGATGTGAGAGTTGGACTATAAAGGAAGCTAAGCGCCGAAGAATTTATGCTTTTGAACTGTGGTGTTGGAGAAGACTCCTGAGAATCCCTTGGACTGCAGGAGATCCAACCAGTCCATCTTAAAGGAAATCAACCCTGAATATTCACTGGAAGGACTGATGCTGAAGCTGAAACTCTAATACTTTGGCCACCTGATGTGAAGAACTGACACAATGGAAAAGATCCTGATGCTAGGAAAGATTGAAGGCAGGAGGAGAAGGGGACGACAGAGGATGATGGTTGAATGGCATCACTGACTTGATGGATATGAGTCTGAGCAATCTCTGGGAATTGATGATGGACAGGGAAGCCTGGCATGCTGTAGTCCATGGGGTCACAAAGAGTCAGACATGGCTGAGCGACTGAACTGAACTGAACTGAACCGTTATACAACCAATTGAGCTCATTAAGGTAGACTTTACTAACTCAGAATCTGCAAGTTTTTTTAAAACAGAAAAATTTACATATAAATGAAAAATATTTTTAAACAGAAAAACTAAATCTATATTTCTTCTATATAAAGAATTTGGGGCTTTCCTGGTGCTCCAGTGGTTAAGAATCTGCCTGTCAAAGCAGGGGATACAGGTTTGATCTCTGGTCCAGGAAAATTCCACATGCCCCAGAACAACTAAGCCCGAGCACCAAAACTATTGAGCCCTGTGCTCTAGAGCCCCTGAACCAAAACTACTGAGCCTATGCACTGCAACTACCAAAGTCCGAGAACCTAGAGACTGTGCTCCACAGTAAGAGAAGCCACTGCAAGAAGAAGCCTGCACAATGCAACAAAGAGTGACCCCACCTGTCGCAACTAGAGAAAACCAGTGCATAGCAATGAAGATCCAGCACAGCAAAAAAAAAAAAAAATGTAATTCTTAAAAAATAAAGAATTCAAACAATAAATGAAATTAGCCTCCTCCGATGTTCTGAATATGCTTAGGTTTGACTAAGTGCACTGAAGATTTTTATCTGCCTATGGTTCCTTCCTCTGGGAGACCAGCCCTCCCTCTTCCCCAGTGACTCTTCTTGGTCCATGTAGCCCTGATGAGGAGTTAAGATGAGAGCCAGGTTTGCCCGGAGTTCTACATCTGCAGTCGACCAGCTCCACTCTTGCCCCCTCTCTCCAATATACATAGACAGTGACTGTTCCAAGAAGAAGCACAGGATCCAGACTGGGCCAAGTCAGAATCCTCTTTGGAATTTGTGCACAGGGTGTTCTCTCTCTAGCATCTCAAGTCTCTAAGGATGATGTAGATCAGGAAGCAGCAGCCAACTCTACCATCAGGTGGAGAGAATGAAGCCAGCACAGAGAGAAGCAGAGTCAAAAGGTGGAGACAGCCCTGTCAAGAATGCAGGCACAACTAAAGTCAGACCTATCTACCCCTGCAACTTTACAGTTCTGTGAGCCATAAATTCCCATTTTGCTTGAGGATTTGGTTTCATTGCACCAAATGACTTGATATACATACCTTCTATGAAAGATGCTCTCTGATTTTCTAAGGTATCTGTAATAGTCTGTATGTATATAACATTCTTTATAAGACACTTCAAGAACCTGATCAAAAAAAATCAATACAGATGTTATACAATATATAAGGATGAAAGGTAGAAATCATTTGTCAGGTTAGCTAATAACCCAAGGGACAGATTTTGTCAATATTTTTGGTAACCCATATTTTCAGTTCTATAATGGACCTCATGCTAATTATTAGAGGCACCTTAGGAATGACATATGTCATATTATGGTTTCATTCTACTTGTCAATTTCCAGGAAAAGTGACTTCAGTCTCAGTAAAACCTAATATATGTGGTATTGCAATGTATATTTCTTTCATCTTTGTGTAATAATAAAAAGGTATCATATGTTTTCAACAGTCTAATGGGATTCCATATCCAGAAGTCACATTATTTCATATCTCCCTTAATTTCACAGTGTTTAGCAAAACCTTATTTTTGTTGTTTGAATGTAAGAATGAAATTGGAGTAATATGCAGTTGAAGCAAACCGGATTAAGAACAAAACTATTCTAAAACCCAGCTGCCAACCAGCTACTCAGTCACCCACCTTGCTTAATTTGCTCTCCTGAAATTGAATAGCAGCCAAAACCAAATTCTTTTCAAAAATGGATTAAGATGCATGTGGATAACAAAATGCTGTTAAACAAACCTTTCCATATCAGCAAATAATTTGAGAAGAAAGAGGCAGATGAGAAATCCCTGAGAATTTATGAAAACTTGGCAGAAATGTTTATCAATTAGGTTATGCAAGAAACTCCTAATAATAAATAAGTACACTGAAAAAGTCCTTGTGTAAAGTATAGCATATTTTACCACCATTTGAAAAATATGTAAAAATGTTTTTATTTTTAATCTTTCTAAATTCAGACATTCAAGAAGCTATTTTTGGTACTGGTACAGTGTTCTGACACCTTCTCCCTGAGTAAAATCAACACATCTGCTGAAATTAACATTTTTATCTCCACGGACCCACATGTCCCTGAGAAATATAAAATATAATTGTGTTTTCTGCTAACCAGCATTTGGACACAGACAGCTGTTCAAGCCAAATCTACTCCAGTCTTCTGAGAGAAGGACCTTGTTATCACTAACCCATATATCTTTTGAATATTGTAAGGCCTCATACAGGGTGAATAAACTCAGCTCAAAGTAAACCAAATATGAATTGGTGGGTCTGTAGTAGCCCAAGTCCCTTCTGTTGGGATCTGCATATGTAAATACATTAGCAATCCAGCAAGTTTGCTTGGTGCCCATATCAAGAGATGAAGGAAGAGCAGTACAGCTGTAATGTTTTCTTACATCCAACAGAGAAACAGATCCAAAACACTGGAACCTATGCAAATTTTCCACTTGGTCCCTCTACTCACATCTCCTTTTAAATTGACCCCAGGGTACCATCATTACAGACTGGAATCACAATCTAATGTTTCATTAGTCAATATACTTCAAGGTTCAAGAATAATTAAAACATCTGTCATGCACCTTCCTATATGTTAGAAAATACAAGAAAGACATATTTAGTCCAAGGGACTAGAAGACAGATACATACACAATTATAACACAGAATGTGCTAAGGGAGAAATAACATTACAGGAATTCAAAGAAAAAAAAAAAAAAACACACGAAAAAGTTTAATGAAAAAAGTGAATCTTGACCTAAAAGACAGAAAAGAATAGAATGACAGTGGCGGCAAATGGGCTTGGGCTGCTCCTTGGCGGGTGGCGGCGGTGGCCGTAGCGGTTCCTCCTGGCCCTGTTAATGTCGGGGCCAGGCCCGGGGAGGATGGCGCCCTAGAGCCCAGCCTTTCCTGGGGGTAGGGGCGGGAGGGGACGGGTGGGGACCGGCCATGTCAGAGGTGACCCGAAGTCTGCTGCAGCGCTGGGGCGTCAGTTTTAGGAGAGGCGCCGACTTCGACTCTTGGGGCCAGCTGGTGGAGGCGACAGACGAGAATCAGGTATTAGCAAGACACCTACAAAAAGAGGCCCAAGCTCAACACAATAATTCTGAATTCACAGAACAAAAGAAAACCACAGGCAAAATTGCAACATGCTTGGAATTACGAAGTGCAGCTTTACAGTCCACACAGTCCCAGGTAGAATTTAAACCGGAAGATCTGAAGAAGCTAGAACCAATCCTAAAGAATATTCTTACATATAATAAAGAATTCCCATTTGATGTTCAGCCTGTCCCTTTAAGAAGAATTTTAGCACCTGGTGAAGAAGAGAATTTGGAATTTGAAGAAGATGAAGAAGAGGGTGGTGCTGGAGCAGGATCTCCTGATTCCTTTCCTGCCAGAGTTCCCGTGGTAAAGAATCTGCCTGCCAGTACAGGAGAGATGGGTTCAGTCCATGGCCCAGGAGGATCCCACATGCCCATGCGTCACAACTATTGAGCCTGTTGTCTACAGCCTGGGAACCACAACTGCTGAAGCCCGCGTACTCTAGAGCCTGTGCTCCAAAACAAGAGAAGCCACCACAGCGAGAAGCCCTCGCGCCACAACTAGAGAGTAGCCTGCACAGCAGTGAAGACCCAGCACAGCCAAAACTAAAAATATTAATAAATAAAAATTATTTTAAAATTTCAAAAAAAAAAAAAAAAAAGAATAGAATGACAGAGGTTGATAGAAAAAAGAAAAAGAATGTTAGTGAAAAAAGAGCAGTCCAGCTTCATGCAAACCCAGGGAATATATAGAGGGTAGGAAGAAAGGACCTAAGGGTGAACTGATTTTATCTGGTAGGCTGTAGGGACCAAGGGCCCTCCGAATCAGGAATATTTTAATGCATGATTACATTTGTCTTAAAAGGAAATTAACATCCAGGAATAGGACAGATATAGATTAGCAAGGATGACAGAGGAAAAACTGAAGGAATGAGACTGGTTGGGAAAGAATAAGAGTGAGAAGAGTTACACAGAAGTTAGAAAAGGACAGATTCAAGTGGTATTTTGAAGGTAATTAACAGAGCTTAGTAATTCATAAGATGCTAGGGTAAGGACAGGGAGGGCATGAAAGATGACTTTGCATAGTATGGGCGATAGGAAGACATTGCTCCACAATTATGGCATTGTTTGATAGGGAAATTTTATGAGCTTATTTTGTACGTATTGACTTTAAACAAAAGAATGTAAACTTAAAATCTGCTTTTTCTCAGATAGCCTTTAGAAAAATTTTGCTTTGACTCTTGAGTTCCAAAATTAGCCCTGAGCTGTCTAGCTCTGTGCTCAAGTATTTTGTCTTGGGGTGTCAGAACATCCTCTTTTTCTAAGACCTGCCACATTTACTCTCCAAGATTTCATTTAACAGAAGATAGGCAATGATAATTTTAAATGTTTTTCTCAGTAGGCTTTTTTCCCTTGCTGTCAGTAGATATTTTAATTATTGTAACTAAATTTTGGATGCAATAACTTTTGTTAATGTGTGAACAAAGAAGCATACCATTTGGGGTTCTAATTGAATATACACCAAAACCTCTGACTCTAAAAAAGATCTCTTAGTTGTTGTGCCATCTGTTTATATACTAATTAATGGCTTAAAAATAGATGATCTTTTGAAGGCAAATGACATGAAAATAGTGGAAAATACTAATATAGATCTCATAAACCTACACTCTTTAGGCATTACATTAAAAGAACAGCCTGAGATGATGCCATGAGATGCTGAATGAACATTATGTGTACATTATAATGTGTACGGACAGGGAGGTAGTTATTTCAAGAACCGTAAGGCATGATTATTTATTAGATACTTTCATAGGTCTCTTTTCAAATTTTATAGCTAGTGATTAATTTTTAAACTTTATCTAGTCATGTGCATTTTTTACCTATAAACAAAGATGAACCTTCTCTCCTTATTTTCTAAGTCTATACTATTCATGTTCTAAAATACAGTTACAAACATCCAAATCTTTGCTCCACATCTATTGTCTTATCCCTCTTCCCTTTCACAATTAAAGTTCTTAAACAAGCTGCCTACACATGCAATATTAATTTCTACACCTTATATACACATTCCTCAGCCCCCTGCAATGTGGCTTCCACCTTCACAAGGCCAATGAAGTCAGTTCTCATGAAGATCACCATGATCTAGGTTACCCTAAATCAAATGAAGACTTTGCACTGTTAGTCCTCTTGTTTGGGGGATTAAATGTGTTAATTCATCTAATATATTTAGTATCTGAAATAGTGAAGATATTCAAATATTCGATTGAAATTGAATATTCATATATCTGAAATAGTCAAGATATGTTCCAAACTTCTATCTTTTCCTGGTATCTTCTACGTGTAAATCCAGCAAGTGATCTTTCCATCATTCAAAATAATTGAGAAGTCATCACATTTTTACTTGTATTTATATAACTAATCAAGAAAAACAGGTAAAAGAACAAGGTAAAGTTTGCTCTTCCATTTTAACTCTTCAGGAGAATCTCATCAGCATATATAATTTTCTGGAATGTGTGCAGAAGAGAAAACTAAGTATTCAGCCTCGTTCTCAAAATTTATAACTTCTTAAATTCACGTTCTGGTTGGACCACATAACACAACAATTGATATCTTTTCAAAAGTGTTAAAGACTTTCCTAAGATAGGTAGGGCTGGCAGTTCAAGGAGTATTGCATTACAGTAATAACCCATTTATTGTGGTGTGTGCTTTTTGGCAATTACAGCCAGAAACAAAGACAGGAAGCTGGAAATGAAACAAGCCTCCCGGCATCAAAGAAAACAGTCCCAAAGGCCACATCCAGAAAAAAGCTGGTTACTACCCTCAGATGCCTTACTTCTGAAAAAGAACAGCATGCGAAGGCTTGGGAAAAATCCATTCAACGTGCTCTTGAGGGCAAGGCAGTATTTCAGACAGTACAATAATCAATGTTGATATGAACAAACCAGAGTCAGTGAGTAAAGATTATGTCTGGGGTCCTTGGTATGTGAATATTGGAAAATCCATCATTCTTCAGCAAGATTTACTTCCAACATGCTTATAGGTACAAAGCTCCAGCCATAAAATAAATGAGTCACAGTGATGTAATATATATATAGGGCAGAGAGTCGATAATATTACAACTTTGTACGGTGGTGGATGGTAACTGGTCTTACTGTAGTGATCATAATGTATAAAAATACAGAATCACGATGCTGTACACCTGAAACTAATACAATATTGTATGTTAATTACAACAACAAAAAGTCAGAGTTTGGGTAACTCAGTTGTGAGAAATTTTACTTGGGTGGATAAACCCATTTTCAGATAATCCTGAATAAGGAATTAATTCTTAACTACCTCTGCTATGAAAAAAATACAACCACCAAGGCGAGACAGGGCCACAGTTGTTCAATCCAAGGTGAAATTTCTTGTGAAAATATAGAGTCAGAGAAACTAGATTCTAGACTCTGAACTGCCAAAAACCAGCTGGGTAATCTTGCCTTCTCTTTGCTTTGGTTGACTTCTCTGAAAAAACAAGGACATTAGGCTAGTTGATTTCTAAAATTTTTTCCAGTTCTAATATTCAAACATTAAGTATATGAAGATGCTAAAGAGTAATGGGAAGGAAAAGTTAAATCACATTATAAACAACTATCTTCCTTTTATTCATTCAACATTCATTGAGGCTTCTATAGAGATGACCTATACCAATCTCAGAATACAATCTGAGAATACTCTGAGAATCTCTGAGAATAGCATAAAAGAGATCCTGCCTTGAGCTTTCTGTTTAGTAAGGGAGTCAGGCAACAACAAAGCAAACCAACCAGATAAGAAAACAAGAATCTGAAAACCATAGGAAAGACATCTTTTTTAATAAGACGGTCAGGGAATGGCACCTCTGGATAGGTTATGTCTGAACCTAAATAATGAGAAGAAAAGCCATAGGATAATTATTGAAGAGCATTTCAGGCAGAGTAATCTTCTAGTGCCTAAGCACTAGAAAAGGGGAAAAACTTAGTGAACTGGAGGAACTGGGAAAAAAAAAAAAACCAGTACAACTATAATAATTAAGTAGGAGAGTGAAACAAAAAGATTTGAAGAGGTATTTGGGGGTCTTTCCTTGCAGTCTTGTTAACCCATTCTAAGAAATTGGACTCATTCTTAAGGATGGCAGTGGAATCACTGAAGGGTTTTAAGTAATGCAGCAATACTTGCTGTTACAGAAGATGGACTGAAAGGGACACAATGGAAATGGAAAACCAATTACTTAGGAGGCTGTGGTAGAGGTACAGGCAAAGTGGAGAAGGGGAGAGATTTAAGATACGTAATAGTGGCGGTCGAAAAAGTGAGAGTTCCAGAAAAACATGTACTTCTGCTTTATTGACTATGCCAAAGCCTTTGACTGTGTGGATCACAACAAACTGTAGAAAATTCTTAAAGAGATAGGAGTATCAGGCTACTTGACCTGCCTCTTGAGAAATCTGTATGCAGGTCAGGAAGCAACAGTTAGAACTGGACATAGAACAGACTGCTTCCAAATATGGAAAGGAGTATGTCAAGGCTGTATATTGTCACCCTGCTTATTTAACTTATATGAGAGTACATCATGGGAAACGCTGAGCTGGATGAAGCACAAGCTGGAATCAAGATTGTCAGGAGAAATACCAATAACCTTAGATATGCAGATGACACCACCCTTATGGCAAAAAGTGAAGAGGAAACTAAAAAGCCTCTTGATGAAAGTAAAAAAGAAGAGTGAAAAAGTTGGCATAAAACAACATTCAGAAAACTAAGAACATGGCATCTGGTCCCATCACTTCATGGTAAATAGATGGGGAAACAGTGGAAACAGTGACAGACCTTATTTTTTACGGCTCAAAAATCACGGCAGATGGTGATTGCAGCCATGAAATTAAAAGATGCTTGCTCCTTGGAAGAAAAGTTATGACCAACCTAGACAGCATATTAAAAAGCAGAGACATTACTTTGCCAACAAAGGTCTGCCTAGTCAAAGCTATGGTTTTTCTAATGGTCACATATGGATGTGAGAGTTGGACTATAAAGCAAGCTGAATGCTGAAGAACTAATGCTTTTAAACTGTGGTGTTAGAGAAGACTCTTGAGAGTCCCTTGGACAGCAAGGAGATCTAACCGGTCCATCCTAAAGGAAATCAACCCTGAAAATTTAATGGAAGGACTGATGTTGAAGCTGAAACTCCAATACTTCAGCCACCTAATGTGAAGAACTGACTCAATTGAAAAGACCCTGATGCTGGTAAAGATTGAAGGCAGAAGGAGAAGGGGACAACAGAGGATGAGATGGTTGGATGGCATCATCAACTCAAAGGTCATGAGTTTGAGTATTGACATGACTCCAGGACATGATCCTGGAGTTGGTGATGGACAGGGAGGCCTGGTGTGCTGCAGTCCATGGGGTTGCCAAGAATTGAACACGACTAAGCGACTGAACTGAACTGAATAGTGGTGGTGGTTCAGTCGCTAAGTCATGTCCTACTGTTGCGACCTCATGGGCTATAGCCCCCCATGGTCCTCTGTCCATGGGATTATCCTAGGCAAGACACTGGCATGGGTTGCCATTTCCTCCTCCAGATCTTCCAAACCCAGGGATCAAACCTGGGTGTCCTTTGCAGTCTGATTCTGTACCAACTGAGCCACCAGGGAAGCAAGAGTAATAATGTTTTAGTAATGGAGTTAATAAGTCCCTGAATAAAGGATGCTATGGATCTACCAAGAGTATGTGCATGTTAGGTCACTTCAGTCATATCGGACTCTTTGCAACCCTATGGACTATGGCCTGCTAGGCTCCTCTGTTCATGGGATTCTCTAGGCAAGAATACTGGAGTGGGTTGCCATGCCTTACTCCAAGGTATCTTCCCCACTCAGGGATCGAACCCAAGTCTCTTTAAGTTTCCTGCATTGGCAAGAGGGTTCTTTACCACTAGCACCACCAGCAAAGTCTACATATAATGGAGGTAGAGTCAAAAGGGTTTACTAATGGATGATTTCGCCTATATAAGAGAATGAAAGGAATCAAAGTTGAGAAATAATCTGGTGCTAAGTTATTTGGGGGAGAATGTGCAGGGGACAGAGAAATTAATAGAGGAAAGATAAACAGCTCAATTTTAGATGTGTATTTGAGATATGTGAGACATCATTTGTAAGCAATAGACATCTGAACCCTCTGTTGTTACCTTTTGATCTTGGCCACAGTAATTGCATACCTTTTTTACTAAGAACCATCTTCTATTTATCTTTTTATGTACATTACCCAGCAACATGTACATAATTATACAATGACAATTACGTACATTGTCCAGCTTGGGCTGGACAGTTTGTACTTCATACATATTTAATAATCTTCTCAAAAATAACGTTTTCCCCTTAACATTACATTTATCAGTATGTCCTCATTCAGACTGTAAAACTTCAGATGTCTCTAGTCTAGGTCTTCAGAACAGTGTTTGAACCTTAAAAGAATACTAATCTGGGTCCAATTCATTTTGCAGTCTAGCCAGCTTCCCACTACCCCACCACTCCCATGGCTGGTTTTAAAATTTAAATTGTGATTTATCAAAAAACAACAAAAAAACACCAACTCAAGATGCTCCCACTTGAGGAAGGACGGACTGCTTTTCAAAGTCAGCACTGGACCACAGCACATTTCCTGATAGTTCCAAACTACAGTGGGGGTCCTGTTAATTGTGGTCTTGACCCAGACCCTCCCAACCCACCTCCTTTCCCCCAACAACTAGACTTAGGAAAAAATAAAATGGCAGCAGAAGCTTAATTTGCAACAATCTATAAATCTGCTTCAACTTCTGCAATTTTAGATTGCAACTTCAACATTTTATATTGAGTTCTAAAAAAAAAAAAAAGATCATTTAACATTGTTGATTTCTGTGGTGTCTATCTTGCTTAGTAACAATTTTGTTATAGGTCACTATAGAAATTTTACTTTTAAGAAAGTTGCATAAGAATCTGCCATATAACAAGGTGGTGCTAATTATAATTAGCCCAAGCTACTCTCCAAGAAAGGCTTCCTCAGAATTAGGTAAGTGTGTAGCTTATTCTTTCCTTGTTCCCCCAAAGTGTGGTACTAATTATAATTAGCCCAAGATACTCTCCAAGAAAGGCTTCCTCAGAATTAGGTTAAGTGTGTAGCTTATTCTTTCCTTGTTCCCCCCAAGTGTGCTCTCTGCTCCGTAAATATGTGTAACTTTCAATATATTTAAAGGCAGGGCAAATCTTATGTCCATACTTCCCAATTAGCTTGGCATGATGCCCTACAATAAAGTGCCTGAGTATTTTTCACATGGGTATCTCTTTTACAAAGGAAGATGAAAATATCTTTTACCAGGGTGTGTAACTGAACAAGCATATAACTAAACTTTCTCATTCCTATGGTTGTAGGGTCTATTATCGGCTAATACCTTTTCAGGTTGAATCATTTATTAGATCAAGGCATACTGCAAAGTTGCTTATAATCCCTTGCCTAAAAAGTGAGGTCAAATAATGTTAAGACGCCAAAGATCAGCCTGTACAATCCTCTTCTATTTCTATTCAACAGTCATCAATCCAAAGGAATCAAACAAAGAACAAAAAATGTATAGTTTTCTTCCAATTCCAATTAATTTCCATTGGTAATAGAACTGAAATGCAACACACTCGCTTGGCAGACTTACTAAAAATTTCAGGTTGGGCAGTTGAGATAAAATCATGACTAAACACTTGCCAAATCCACCCTCACTTACCTCCTTTCTCAGCATTACCTCCCCCAAATAATTCCTCAAATAAAAAACTAGATGAGTCAACCCCAAATTTGAAGTGTAGGAGCCAAAAACCCCTAACACCTCTCCCCCTAAACACTACAGAAGCTAACCAAGGCTTAGGGGTGTGAGCCACAGACCAGACACACTTGCTATTTGCTCTTTTATTTTCCCAGTGAGTAGCAGATGTGTTCCTGTCAACCAGTTATGTGAGCTGACGGGGAGGACAAGGCATTCAGGAAATCTGCTTAAAGCACCAAGTCTTTCAGCAACAGTCATATCAATACTAAACCACGACAGCATATAACCAACCACATCAACCACACCCTCATCTGTCCTGGACATGTATTCTATAGTTTCTTGCATAAGTTACTAAAAATTAAGTCTTATGCCTGGCAAATTACATACAATCCATAATATGCAGTTATTGCTACCATGTCTTCCCTCTATCAATGATACACTGGTCTCTTCTTTTAGGAATAAGTTCAATTTTCATGTATTAGAGGCTCTAGCTGATTTCTTTACTCCTATCTGGGATGCTACTTGAAGGAAAAGGGAACTTGGGGTGGTTGTGAAATGTTTTTAAAAAACACTAAGTTAAATCAAATTTTAAACAGGTTCCTTAAGCAGGATGTCTCAGACTCTTTTAATATGATGAGATGCATTATTATAAGTCTGGGGGGTAGGGGAATAAAGCGTACAGCAAGTGCAAAGCATATTTGGCTCACAGAATCCTTTTCATGGAACACACTGAAAAATGCTGTTTTAGGTATATGTTTATACAGGCTAGCTTGGTACTTACTTTGTAACAGAGTCTATGAAAAAAAATCATGCTTTGTGTTTGAAACATCCTGTTTAGAAACAAACTTGTGGAACACAACCTAATCACATGCATTTGCACATCTCCCGCCACTGTATAACTGTACTTTTAAGATTTTTCCTAAATGGTGTGTAAACCTCAAATAAAATTTCCAAATTTCTTCAGATTAAATATAAAAACTCAAACTAAACACTTGAAAAATGTTACTCCTAAAGCACACGACGTGTATCAAAAATCCAAATGAAGTTTACTTGTAAGGTACAACTTCAAAAATGAAGGAATTTCTACACCTAAAAAGGCATGAATAGAGAGTACGAAATTTAGTTATATCCTGTCATTTGGCATGTATGAAACACTGAAACCAAAGAACTTGGCCAAGAATATTTTCCTCACTTAGTAAGATATCTGCTCTGCGTGGTTGTTTGGAGGATTGTATCTTAAGACACCAAGCACAATGCTGGGCAACTAAACAAATCACTTTCACAGTGTAGTCCAAGACCCTCTTCTGGTATCCACAACACAAGACCTGGGTAGGAAGAAAAGAAAATCCACACACAAGCAATTGTCATATGACTGTATTTTATTACAATATGTTCAGTGTACTAATGTTAAGAGGAAAAAATGTAAACAAAATGAAAGTCTAGGGGAAAATGGCACTTTGCTTTAATCTTCAATTTGAAGTTATTTTTAACAATCCATTTATACCATTTTATGTCTCAGTTTTTAAAGAGCATCACTGCTGAATTTCAGACTGAAAAATGAATACACAGAAAAGATGACATCAAGAGTTAAGCAGAGAAGAGATACTGATTAAAAAACTGAAAGTAAAATCTACTTTGGCTAGAACTGAACACTGACAGATAACTTTCTCCAAAGGAAAATATAACTTGAGTCATAAAGGTTCATTTTTTGTTTAGTTCAATACCACATCAATTAGAAACTCATGACAATGATAACAATTTTACTCAGTCACATTCGATTACCTAAAATTCTACTGAGCATGCTATTTGCCATGTCTTATTCCTCTGAGATAACTATCTATTTCCGGAAACCAGAAATGCAAGTTTGCCTGTGATTGAAGTTTCAACAAATAATTTGTAGAAAACACCAAAGGATCAGTTGTTAAAGTTCCTACCTGTTCTTCACTGTATAGCAGCTATTTCTACAAATAAAGAGCACATGAATACTTCCTAAGAACTTGAAATGAGAAAACCAAAAACAGAGATCTGTGTGTATGAACATATGTACACATATATGTATAAGCTTAAATACCCCCAGACAAGTTTAAACAGAGAATACCTCAATATTCTAAATTCAAAAAGTAGGGATAAACACTGTCTAGTTTATCGATCAGTGGGACTACTAGCTTATGTTTTAGTTAGAGCACTATACCTGCAGTTCAGAAGTACTGATTAGATTCCATTAAAAAAGAAGACATCCAAACTAATAAAAACATTCTTCTAACAGTAAATAATTCTCCCACTTTTTACTTATTTTGACATTTGATATTTCCATAAGCTTGCAAGTGGAAGATAAGCTGCTCAATAAAAGCCAATTCAAATATACAATATACAGAAATTACTTAAAAAATCTGCTCATATAATGGATTCTTTAGGTACTAACAAAAAATTAAAATACAAATAATTGACTAGAAATGTAATCTAAGATACACAGGAACTGCACTTCATTTTAGGGGGAAAAAGTCCAAATCTTATTGTGTTAGAAGAATAAAGAACATTTGTCATAGTATACATTATCATATTTCCTTAAAGCAGGAACTATTTTAAGCTTTTAAATTAAAAAGTGTTCAGAATTCTGTTTATACATTCAGGAACTATCATATCACTGGTTACACACAATTCTCTCATCATGCAAAAAAACCTCAGTTGTTTTCTAAGGTCTAAGTAAGTCAAACAATAAACTAATAATAGCACTTTAATTAGCAAGCTGTAAGTCAGAGACATGTAGAAAATTCTGCAGCTGAATTGTATTTCCTGTCTAGTACCGATGCTATTCATTTTCTCCATGTATTAGAAGAATGAATAGGCATTAATAGTCAAAGTAAGATTTTCATTGTTGCAGCAAATGACAGAGTATGTGAGAAAAGGAAAAGTTTCCAATGTCATGACAATCTTTATGATCCATCATAAAGGTACAGAATCTGTGCGTATGTGTGGAAAGGAGTAAGAGACAAAGGCAGGAGTTTAACACAGGTATATAAAGGGAATGCTGAAACTATATTAGAATTATATTTATTGAAAGACTGATCTGAAGTCTGCCCATGGAGTGTACAAAAAAGTCAGAGCAGACGTTAGTGCAAATTTAACCTGACAATTTATTTATGGAAAAAACCTAGTTTTGATGAGAAAAAATTTAATCCTTTCCTTGTAAACATAAAAGAAACTCAACAGGAATTTTAAAGGTAGTATGCCAGAAAATGCAACAGTAACTCATAACATACTCCTTTTCAATTAAACAGACAAGTTGAAGACACGTTGTTAAAATACTTTTCAGACTGAATATATTTATCAGCCTATATGATCTGCTGTTCTAACTGGATCTTGATTTTTTAAAAACCCAACCTTTTATAAGAGCTATCACATCTAGAAGTGAAGAAAATAAATTAGATCCCCTCTCCCTCCCCAAAAGATATTAATTTCTAAAGCATAAAAGGCTATATATCTTATACAAATTAACCAGTGTTCTTACAAAAGTAACGTAGTTTTGGATGACATTATGCTGTATTTGTGGTGAAGTACTAGGCACAAGAATATATGTATCAATTAGGCATTTTAAGTCTAATTAGTCTCTTAAGTTATTTAATTCTTGGCAATATATAATAACTGGTACGTATTTTGGTACTTAAGTCATGAATTGTAGAGAACAAGAAGCAGTATATTATCGTAACAGAGTTTGTATTTGACAATTACTGTGTTGAAAAAAATCTCTTCTATGAACTCTGTGATTTGTTTTGCAGTTGGTCACTTGTAGCAGATCCTGCAATGATATAAGAAAAAATAGCAATATCATTTGTTTGTTGAGTATTGCCAAACTTGGAACCACCTGAGCTAAAGTTCCCTTCCACTGCTACAGATGATAAATGAATAGAAAAAAAATCTAAAAAACAAGACATAGTTCATGCAGACTGAACAATATCAAAGAATCTGTATACCCTGTAATAAAGAGCAGAATAGGTGTATCTGCTTAGTGGTAGAACAAACAGGTTTCACACTGAACACTTCGGTGAGTAAGTCACAAATGGAAAGCTAAGAGTTTATGACAACTCAAATATTCAAAGTTATAGAAGATTTGCATTTACAATATAAAAATGGCAAAATATTTCCTTAAATATACCACAGACAAAGGCCAAAGTTATTTTTCAAAAGCTGTGGCTTAAAAAAGAAATCCCTTTAACCTCTGACACAGCAGTGCCAGCACAAATTTCCAATAGCAAATGAGGGGTATTCCCAGTGCTCTGTTAGAGCTGCTACAAATGGATATTGAAAGTGGGCGTAGAAATTGATGAAAAGTTATAACCAAAGAAATGTTTATGCTGAATACAACAAAAGAAATCACCAAGATATAGATATAGGTCACCTAAAAATAGATAATAAATTTAAAAAGAGAGTAAAGAGAAACATATAGATTCAATAATCACTCAAGGTAAGAGTTTGTTCACGTTAAATACAAGCTGAACAGAATATGGTGAATAAAATCAAAAGGCAGTGCTAATTGAAAGGAAACAAACTGAAAAGCAAAAGCATAACATGGAGTAACAAAAAAATACTGCAATCTTGATGTTATAATGAGACACAGTCATCGGGTTCTTCCATAAAAATCACTTACATTTCATATGCTCACCAAAACCATAATATAATAATTATTTACTTTCTTAAGACTTAACCATCTAAGGCACAACACATAAAAGTAAGTTACGTCTTCACTCAAAAGTACCAGTCTGCAGTACAGAATAGGCAGATGGGCATAAAAATCTGCATTAATGGTATAGAAGATTCACCTTTGTTGAATGCCAGAGTAAGTTTATTAAAAATAAAAACAGATTTCCTATGATTGATCAAGAGTTGGTAGGCTGCAGGAGCAGGTTGTTTGAGACTTAAACAAAAACTGGCCAATAACTTGTCAACCCAACAGTCAAGAGTCAACACTGGAAGGATATGACATACTTTATACCTGAAGGGATGTCAAAACAGATCTTCCATGTTAAAAACCTGTTTCTTTTAAAAGTTTTAACTGACATTGTTACAACAAATAAAATATGATCTGAAACATTAAAAATAAAGTATATCTTAATATGAAGATAGACATCACTGCTTAAAGCCAGTAGACCAAACAACATAGACATACAGCACAACCTATGTACTTAAGACAACTTGAGCATAAAAACATTATTTTCAAACTGGCCCATAGGGGTTGAAGTTTTCTACCCTTTGGCATAAAAAGTAAATTCTAGCAAAATTTTCTGAGCTTCTTCGAAGTTTCAAGCAAAATAAAATATATTACTTAGGCACAAACGATCACAAGTGTCTCAGTGATACTTCCAAAACATCTAACCTTGACTTGATTCTTCCATATTCATGCTTTCTCCAGCTGCAGTCTCTGACATTTCTTCATCCTCCTCCTCATCATTTAGGTCTTTTGAGATTAATTGTCTAGCTAACTTAATATTCAGTCCTTCATTGTAGTGAAGCTTCCTTTTCATTTCAAACTGTCGCTTTTTTTCTACAAGATTAAAAAAAAAAAAAAAGTAGGCACAGGAAGTCTTTAGCTCAAAGACTGGCAAACTACAGCCTGTGTCTATTTGGTAAGTAAAGTACTGATATTATTGGAACACAGTCACACTCATTTGTTTTGTAATGCTTAAATATACTTTTGTATTCAGTAGCAGAGTTGAGTAGCTGCACTAGAGACCATATGGCCCTCAAAATCTAAAATATTTACTGTCTGGCTCTTTACAGAAAAAGTTTACCAACCTTTGCCTTAGATGGTTCGTGTGTCCATCTTAATGGAAGACTAAGAGCTTTTAGTAGTTTTATTTGTGAAGGAAACTTAAAGATACAGGAAACTTCTCCAGAGTTGAATAGGATAAAGGAAAACTGTAATACCATATACGTATACTATGTACAAAGGCTGCATGAATGCACATGTGCATATACACACATACAAAATAAGACTCGGCAATTAACAGTCATTAATTCTGGATCAAGGAATTATGGGGTGATTTTAGTATTCTCAAATTTTCTATTTTTACAATTAAGAAAAACTTCCTTTTAAAAGTGCTTATTGTCCATGAAGTCATCACAGAAGCATAAAAATAGCTGTAAATCAACACAACCAACCATACTTTATCAATATATAGGACTTTAAAGATCTATTGTTTATCAAGAAATATTTTATAATTTCTTAGACCTGTAAATTAAAAAACAAAAAAGGGGTTGACATAAAATTGCCACTGTTCATTTTGTAAAGAGCATTAAAATTCACTCACCATAGGTTTATTAGCGTATTCATAAATGTATTTTAGTGCCAAAAAAGCGTAAGAGAAACCTCTTTAAATAAGGCTATTCAAAGTACTTTCTAAATGTCCTCTAATTCCCTCTCTCAAACCTTCAACTCCTACAGTGGAAGCATGGAGTCTTAACCACTGGACCATCAGGCAAGTCACTCCAAGTTTTTATCATCTACACTTATTTATGTCTTAAAAACAGGTATTTACAGTTCATGTCACTACTGATCAAATACTTTTCAGCCTCTATTTGGGTTGGGAGAGGAAAGTTCTGAAATCAATATCCATCTTATCATCCCATTAACATTTGTTTCAAATTACCAAGATCTTGCCAGGCATCTTTCCTTCTTTTCTAAGTCACTTTTCTGATTTTACTCTCTGAGAGTATCATATTTTAAAAGAAAGTAAAATTTAAAAAAAAAATCAATAAAAGACCAAATCCTTATGACTAAATTTTTAGTGATGAATTTCAGACAATGTAAAAGCCAATACTAAAAAACAACAAAAATTGGTTCTAACTGCCTCCATTACCAGATATATTTACTAAAAAGATAAGACTTTTCCCAGTACAAAGTAATACACGTTCTCTTTAATGTAACTTGGAAAAAAAAATTTTTTTTAATAGTACAATCTTAAAACATCCATTTCCTTAAATAATCACTAACATTTTATAATTTGACTTTTTTATAAAAATGTGTATTTTATAAAGATGAATTATATTTTGTTGCATATGTTGTTTTCTCACTATATAGTTAGAATGGCCACATCCCAGGAAGCTCAGTTTATGCCTATTGTCTAGTGGAACTATAACAGTGACTCTTTCGCTCTTAAAATGATCCAGAATTTAGACAATAAAGTATATGAAGATACAGTAAAATTCTGCCACATACATAGCAGATTTACTACATAATTTTAAAAGGTTATTAAGTAATGAGTTATAACTTAATCCCCTTGGTCAAAGGTTTCTGATTTCCCCCTTTGTATTTTCATTGTTTTTTTATGATGTAATATACAGGTAACCCTTGAAAAATGTGGGGGTCAGGAGCACCTACTCTCATCACAGTTGAAATCCACATTTAACCTTACAGTTGTCCCTTCATATTTGCAGTTTTGCATCTGTGCATTCAACCAGATTGTCTACTGCTGTAATAGGTGTTTAGTATAATTGGACCTGCACAGAACAAACCCATGTTGTTCAAGGGTCAACTATGCATAATTCTAAGAGATATTAAACTTGGGTTTCGCTTGTTAGAGATATTTTTCATTTTGGAATACTCAAAATTTATTACATGATTTATGTACTCATTCTATAGAAAGCTGCTAACACAAGTGGTCTCAACCTTCTTTGAGTATTAATTTTACTTATAATCTTTGTATGGCAGAGCAACATAATACTAAAGAGTACAAAACAAAAATTTTAAGGTTTCAGGCTCGGCTATAATGATAATCAATTATATCCACTGAACCTGGCAAGTAAATTATCCTTTTTATACTTTCCTTTATTGTTTTCCAAAATATAATGCAGAATATACCAATTATTTTAAGTTATTAAAATCTAGTATTTCCTGTGTTCTTGCTTGGAGAATCCCACGGATGGGGGAGCCTGGTGGGCAGCCGTCTATGGGGTCGCACAGAGTCAGACACGACTGAAGCGACTTAGCAGCAGACTTAGCAGCAGCAACAATATGTCAGATCCAGTGCTAAGTGCTTTAAATTCTTTATTTCATTTAATGAATCTAAATATTTTAAAGCCTCCAATTTAGAAATGAGGATCATTTCTGAGGGTCAGAGAAATTAAGCAAATTAGATAAGCGACATACCTGGAGTATAAACTTTGATTTATCTGATTCTATAGCCAATATTTTAATTGTTATGCAACTAGTTACAAGATAAAATCTTCTGAGAATGTTTTCAATAAACAAGGATGTTCAGACACATAATTTGTTTAAAAGCATTAAAAACACCTGTATCAGTAATACTACTACTGGGAACATGAAAAACCTGTGAAAACTGTAACTAGTAAAATGGTCCCCCCTGCTGGTTAACTCATGGAACTACAATTTGAGGGGGAAATTCCTTAATGAAAACTGGTGACGGAATAAAAAAACTTGGTTCTCAATACATCATGTTTTCAGAGAATAAGGAATTAGCAAGCTCAAGGAACAATTTCTATCTGAAAACTCTTTTCAAGGGCCTCATGGGGTATATTTTCAGAAAATAGGAAGTCACCAAGGGCAGAAGATAGATAGTATCATCAATATAATACAACCTGAGATCACGCTGTATATAAGATTTCTCTCTTGTATAGCAATTAGGCTCAGACTGTTGCTGTTGGTTTTTATTTTTTTGGCTCAGATTGTTTAGTTCAATAAACTACATTCTATATACGATAGGAGGGAATAGCCAATTTTACCTTTGTAGCTGCATGACAAAAATCCTGACAGCTAACTAGCAAATATTTGCAATCTTAATTCTAGAGTTTCTAAATTTCTTTACAGTACAGATAGTTTCCACATTTCAAGGCTTCAAGTAATAATCTTTCTTTTTTTAAGTTTTTTTTTCTTTTTTCATGCATCCTTTCACCCTAACATAGGCTTGGTTTCCCTTTTAAGAATAACTGAAAACAAATTATATATGCAATTTTTAATTCTTGAGGTCACACATTCACATGCTTCAAAATTACTAAAAGCAACAAAGTGAAACAGCTTTCTTCTTTCCTTACCTCCACAGATAAGCACTAATACTTGTAAAAGCAGGAACATGAATAGGTAGCAATGCTTAACTGTGTATGCACCATAGGGACTAAAAGAGCCTTTTTCATCAATGTTGACAGGACTATTTTTATCTCCTTTCCTATGACATTACTGTTCTTTTTGTTCAATGGGACCTAATAAAAAATCTTTACTTCAAGTCTGATTCATCTGGTAAACTTCACCACTGTCTTTTTGTTTGTTTGTTTGTTTACGGGATGATTTATTACAGAGATTCATCTGAGCTATCTTGGAAGATGACAACTGGCATTTCAAGACAATCATTTGTTAGAAACAAACAAACAAAAATTAATTTTTTGAAAACAGAGGCTGGTTTAGTTAACAAACTCTAAGCTCTCTAATTTCACTCAGCTAGGATCTTCCCTTGCTGCTGCTGCTAAGTCGTTTCAGTCGTGTCTGACTCTGAGCGACCCCGTAGACGGCAGCCCATCAGGCTCCACCGTCCCTGGGATTCTCCAGGCAAGACCACTGGAGTGGGTTGCCATTTCCTTCTCCCACCACTGTCTTAATACAGAAAAAACTACAAGCAATTAGCTCTTACTGCGATCCACTTTAAGATTATCCAAATACTCAATGACTCTAAACACATTAATTTAATAAACATTTACTGAGCATCTACCTAGTATAGATGCTTAGTACAAAGAAAGGAACACTTGTAGTCACTTCAGAGATGGCAATATTTTCTTGAAATGAGGGGGGACAAAGCTGACATACAATAAACCCACATGAGTAGAATCTGAGTTAAAGAAAGAAACTACCTCGTTCTTCAGGTGAGAGGTCACTATCCTCATCTCCACTGCTTTCTTGTTCACGAACTCGATACTTTGGTTCCAAGCTTTCAGCAGCAGCAGCAGTTAATCTATATAATAATAATTTACAAAGAAATCAACATTATGACTGTCTTATATTAGTTGAGTGTCTTATTCAACTTTTGAGTCTCATAAAAGCATCTAAAGAATATTAGTATGCTAGCCATAACCTGATGAGGGGGAAAAAAAAGCCAGAGAATGGTAATAGGTATAGAAAACAATAAACAAGAAAAGTGGAGACAAATCTATGAACAGCAAAGGAACAGAACTTTTTTAGGAATTCAACTTATTTTTACCTATCTCACTTGTATCTTTAATACCCAGGTAGCAGGATATTAAAAAAAAAAAAAAAATCTCTATGCAGGCAATCAACATAGGGAATCTGTATACCAGCTTCTGGTACTCATCTACATACTTTGATTTTAACCTAGAAATAAGACTATACAGGTTGCTATGAAAAATCTAGATGAAACAATTCATTTAGCACATGCTTTTTATTTACACTTGTACAAGTAAAGTAAAATGTCTTTGACTCTGCAAAATTAAACACAGCTTTACAGTTGTGGAATATGCTTTATAGTTATCAATACTTACTTCCGAGCTAAGATATCTGGGGTCAGGGCTTCAGTGGTTTCTGAATCACTCAATGCATCTTCATCATCAGCTACCATACTAAGATGACAAACACACTATAAATTAATACTTGAACTATAATTTTTTAAGCAGGAAACAAGGTAGAGAACATAATGCTACTGACCAGAGTATCAATATATTTATGGCTCTGTTGTCATCTTTGAAGTTTAATTTTAAATTGTTTCTATTCGATGCAAATACTTAAAAGTATAGCACCAATCAAGAAAAGCCTCCAAATAATTAAAAAAAAAAAAAAAAACTACTGCAATCATGAAAATAAATATTGAAAACAAATCACCTGGGAAAAAAAAGAAATCAACATTTCAATTATTCTATACAGCAGGAGGAACAATTAATTCAAAAGAAATCCCATGTGGTTTTAGAATATGTATTTGTACATTAACCTGGCTTCCCTGGTGGCTCAGACAGTAAAGAATCTGCCTGCAATGAAGGAGACCCAGTTTGATCCCTGAGTCAGGAATATCCCCTGGAGAAAGAAATGGCCACCCACTTCAGTATTCTTGCCTGGAGAATTCCATGGACAAAGGAGCCTGGTGGGCTACAGTCCATGTGTCGTCCACGTATCGTAAAAAGCTGGACATGACCGAGCAACTAACACTTTTCTTTTCACTGAAGATAAGACGCAAAGGATCTATGCAGATACAGGTTAAGTAAAATAACAAAATTAGATACTAAGACCTAGGAAGTTTAAAAATTATTTAGCTTTCCCAATCTACTTTCTAATGAAAAATTTGCTCTCCACTTAATGGCAAAAAAAATGGTTATCTTTATTATTTAAATATAAACAGTTTTAAAATAATGGCTGCTGCTGCTGCTGCTAAGTCGCTTCAGTTGTGTCCGACTCTGTGTGACCTGTTTTTTTTTTAAATCATGTTCAATCTTAATTTTTTTAGGATATGTATCTCCAAGCAACACATATAAGGGATTTCTACTACCTTTACTGAAAAGGAAGAAAGCATTGACTTTGGATTCTGGTACAATGAAACTCAAGATATGTTTTAAAGTATACATCTGTAATTAGGGGCAAATTAGGAGGATCACTTTCATAAATGATATGTCTATTTCTTCCTTCAAGATTTACTTTTCAGTATCTGTACTCCTATTTCATTATGTCCTCCCTTTGTCACAATCTTCATGTTTATTCTTATTTTTACTGTTTTTGCTATCATCAATTTATTTCCTCTTCCAAAGTTTCATCCATTGACTTAAAACATAATTTAACTCAGTTATTTATTTTGCTGCGCCAGGTCTTAGTTGTGAGATCTAGTTCCCTGACTAGGATCAAACCTGGGCCCCCTGCATTAGGAGTGCAGTCTTAGCCACTGGACCATCAGGGAAGTCCCTCTAACTCTGTTTTAATAGTAACTTCTGGATTTCTGTTGTCTTACTTCAGTGACAAACATAAATATTTAGTCCTGAAAATCTTTTTTCTATACAATCTAGGCATGATCTGAATTAAGTATTTCTAACTTATTTAGAAACCCATTATGTTTACTGGTGCATTAGTCTTCATACTTACTACAGCCACACACTATCATTTTAATATTCACTAAAAACAATTCTGGGAAGACTCAAAACTAACAATTCCAATGCAATTATATGAACTACAATATCATTTAAGTTAAAAAATAAGGACATGAGATAGCAGTAATGTCCACTTTTTTTTTGCATGGGTTAAAAAAGAGTTAACCATCTGTGAAATTATCCCTTTTCTGCAAAGAGAACGAATAAGGCCCTGCTATCTACTTAAGAAGAAGCAAACAAGCCCAACTCTCATCTTCCTTTTTACAAATAGATTACTTTAAGGAAGGCAGAAGTCACTCATCTCAGCATATCATTAGCAGCTAGGGACGACTGAGGTGCAATAAATATACATCTAATACTATAACTGTAACATAAAAAATGGATTTCATCAAGTTCCATGTTATTTATACTATTACACAAAAATATGCAGGTAGGTTATTAATTAGTGTTCCAGTAACAAATATTAAAAAAAAACCAACTGAGAAAAGGAATGATGTGCACAAACACTACCTGTGGTAAGGAGTGCTAGGCTCGTCTATCTTCATTAAACCGTAGTCTTTGTCTGCTGGATGATAGGTCGCCAGGATGTTCATTTCATCCCACTTCTGGGACTTTTTACTAAAATAAAATTTTTAAAATTTTCCTTAATGTAGTAAAAGACAAAAAACACCCAAATATCACATTTCAATTTCTATTTGACTGCTAACTTCTATTTTCACATCTACTTTCTTGGAATAGAAACTAACTTGGGTAAATGCTGTAAGTAACTATAATAAAATGTAAGTAAATATTTCATTGAATACTTAGTGCCCATATATTAAAAACACATCACAGTTGTTCCTTGGGGTATTGATTCCAGGACCCACATGGATACCAAAACCCAAGGATGCTCAAATCTCCTCTATAACATGGTAGAGTATCTGCAGATAATCTCGTACACCCTCCCATATACATTATATCATTACTAGATTACTTATAATACCTAATAAATATAAATAGTCATAAATACAATATAAAAACTATGCAAATAAATAGCTGCTGGCACATAGTAAATTCAAGTTTTGTTTTTTTTAATTTTCTGGAAATTTTTTTTTTCTAGAATATTTTTGATCCATAGTTGGTTGAATCTCAGGATACAGAAACTGTGGATACACAGGAATACTCAGATTCTTCACTGGGCATTTATAAAAAACTATTATGACATGTTTCATCTTCATCTAGCCTATAGAACAACAGCAAAAACTGGAATTTATACATTGTTTGATCTCAACAGTTAAGGATTTTGGATCCATCATATATTTTTAACAGTTTGATGAAAAAAACACAACAGGAATATTTTTCTTGGCCTATTTTTTTTTTTAGCAGTATCCATAACAATCAATGGAGAAGGAAATGGCAACCCACTCCAATATTCTTGCCTGGAGAATCCCATGGACAGAAGAACCTGGCAGGCTACAGTCTGTGGGGTTGCAAGAGTTGGATACAACTTAGCAACTAAACCACCACCAATACCATAACAATCAAAAGAATCAGAACATAAAACTACAGAGAAAATCTCACTAAATTCAGATATTATTAATGAAGATTTAGATTGTACATAAACTTATAGTTCAGTTTTCTAAGATTTTATCTTTTTATTTTCATTTTTTTAAATTTGCTAAGAAATGGTATATTCAGATCACCTGAGATAAATCTACTTATGAAAACTAGAAATGCTTTCTAAGTGTTTTATGAATATTTATTAGTATCTATCCAACAAAATAACTTACACAACTACTAAGGTGATCAATAATGCCTTAATTACAAACCTTTATCTACTCATTAAAAAGGACAAAAACGACCTCTCTGCAGGTCAACAACATTGTTACATATACAATTTATGACTTGATTATATACTTGAAACTAAAACTACTTTAAAAAGAATGTGGATTTTACACAGATTCAAATCATCCTTTCCATATTTGTTCCACATTGGTGACATTTTACTGCAGATATTTTCAATTTTCCTAGATCTTCCAATACCTGATCTTCAAATGCTCTTGAAGAATGACACACTTAAAATTTTAGTATCATATTCTTTTCTTCATATTCTAAGTCACCTTAAAAATTACATGGGCCCACTCATGGCAGGTGAGCCTGACTTTACATTCTTTTGCTTTCTACACTAAAATGCCCACAGTGTCCCCATTTAAGACTAAGCACTTTTTTCCTTCATATTTTTATTGTGGTAAAATATACATAATACAAAGTTCACCATTTTTCAGTGTATAGTTCTGTGGCATTAAGTACATTCATATTATTGTACAACCGTATGCTTTTCAACACTGTCTAGGTTTGTCTTCACTTTGCTGCCAAGAAGCAGTCGTCTTCTGATTCCATGGCTGCAGTCACCATCCACAGTGATTCTGGAGCCCAAGAAGAGGAAATCTGTCACTACTTCCACCTTTTCCCCTTCTATTTGCCATGCAGTAATGGGGCTGGGTGCCATGATCTTAGTTTTAATATTTAGTCCTAAGCTGGCTCTTTCACTCTCCTCCTTCACCCTCATCAAGAGGCTCTTTAGTTCCTCTTCACTTTCTGCCATTAGTGTGGTATCATCCATGTATCTGAGTTTGTTGATGTGTCTCTCACCTATCTTGATTTCAACCTGTAACTCATCCAGCCCAGCATTTCTCATCATGTGCTCAGCGTATAGGTTAAATAGAGTGACAGCAGACAGCCCTGTTGTACTCCTTTCTCAATCTTGAACCAATCAGTTGTTCCATACAGGGTTCTAACTGTTGCTTCTTGACCTGCATACAGGTTTCTCAGGAGACAGGTGAGATGGTCTGGTATTCCCATCTCTCTGAGAATTTTCCAGTTTGTCATGATCCACACAGTCAAAGGCTTTAGTGTAGTCGATGAAACAGAGACAGATGTATCTATATTACATTACAATAAAATATTTTAAAAATAAACATATACAAAATGACTTTATGTGTCACACTAATCTCACACTAAAAATAAATAATGCTAGCAATATTTAATTAAAAACAATAAATTTCTCATCATTAGAAGAATGAATATGGCCCTTGCAGTTACAAGGGTACCCCTCAAATGCTGTAAATCTGTTCTGCAAGATAAACAACAGAAGAAAAGAACTGTAGGATATAAGACATATTTTCCTAAAATTAAGGATAAAATTTAATAAGCACAACCTTAGCACCTTAACCCACTAACAATTTTGACTTCTGTATATTCTTTCCACTCCATATAACATAAGAAAAAATACCCAAGCTATCACAGTATATAAAAAAGTATAGACAAAACAGTACATATAGTATACATAAAAACAGCTCCTACATCAGTATATGTATTTTATCATAAGCTGCTTGTATTTTCTAGTCTTTACCTTTTTAGTATTACATGCATAATATTCAATAATAAACTATTCTCCTAATGTTAAATGTTTAGATTGAATCCAATGTCTTCCTACTTAAAGCAGAAATGTTTGTGCATATTCTATTCAGTGATATTTTTAGGATAATGAAATGGCAATCCACTCCAGTATTTTGCCTGGAGAATCCCATGGACGAAGAGCCTGGTGGGTTACAGTCCACGGGGTTACAAAGAGTCGGACACGACTGAGCGACTTCACTTTCACTTCACTAGGGACAAGCATATTTGGGTTAAATTGAAGAGCTCTGTAGATCACTCCATGTTGCCACATAGCCTTTTTCTTTTTTACGAGAGCACTGTTTGTAATGTCCCCAAATAATTGCGTTTTTAAAACTTTGCCAGGACTGGGTATCTGGGTATTTTGCCCACCTGAGCAGGTATAAATTGATATTTAAACACTGCTTTATGTCTGGTTTCTCTGCTTATTACCTAGTAAATAATGGAAAAAAATGCTTATTTTACTTTCCTTGTGTGAACTGTTTGCATCCTTTGCCTATTTGCTGGAAACATTCTCATTAATTTGAGTTGTTTATAGCTACATAAATGTAAAGAACACACTCAAATTTATGAGAAGGTTTAAACACATTATATATAACTCAAAGGTATGTATAAGGTATAAACCATATTATAAAGAACCACCTTGTTGGGTTATTTTTTGTACTTTGCTTGCCATTTACTTTCTACTATAAAGAGAATTAAAGTTTTATATATCCAAAGCTTCAGTCTACTTCTTCAACACAACACTATGAGAAAAAGAAATCCTTACACTGGCAAGATCCAGAGAAATAATATCTTGCAAAACCATGAATTTAAATAAGGGCATAAAACAACAAGCTCCAAAGAACGTTAGAAATTCTTCGGAGGAAAGTAGTGAAGTCGGAGAAACTGCGAAGAAGACAAAGAACACCGGAATTAGCATCTCTTAAATTTTGGTAGAATTAACATCACTTGAGCAACAAAATCCAAGGAGTGAATTTGAGTTTAATCCCAATACTACCACAACCATTCCTATGACCTTCACTGGGCCATTAATGGCACTTAGGAAAAACAGTGGCACAATCACTTACACTGAAAACCAGCCGTGAGGGTGACAGCACTGCTGGTTTCAGCTGCTCCCTCTTGGGTGACTGGCCTCCCTGCAGCCTCAGTCTGCACCAGAAAAAGTCACCACTTCTCACTTTCACGTTGATAACTAATATGATGCCATCCATCTCAAAGACCTACATACTTCTTGTTGCTTGCGACTTTTTAATTTTTATCCGAGTTTGGAAGCAGGATTTTACTTCAATGTGTTAAACTTTAAGCCCACATTTCAAAAAATGGTTCTTTCTTAAATGAAGATTCAACTTCTATAGGTTGACAAAGTACAATACTTTAAGGCTGAACAATTAAAGACTTAACAATATAAGCAATTAGTAAATAAAAGTCACTTTTGGAAAACTTGAGTCAGTGAGCCTTTGACCATATTCAATATCCCTTTATAGGCAGAAAATGAGAAAGTTGAAGTATGATTACATAAAATTATGTTAAAGGAAATTAAACACAATCTTTCCAAGCAGAATTTGCCACATTACCTAAGACTACTACAGCATATGAATTAAACACAGTGAATCCAAAGCATGCTGTGTACACAATCCTGTAAGTACGGAAAATTAGGTTTCTATACTTTTAATAGAATAAGACTAACATTTGAAGTACTGTGTTAAACATTTTACATTTAGTAACTCATTTAATAATTAAACTAGGCAGGACTATAATGAATAACTCATTGTTTAAGTCACAGACCTAGTAAGTAGTAAACAGGATCTGAACCCAGGCGTCCGGCCCCATTACTAATCAGTAACCCTAAACACTTCTAATAAGACAAAATTTAGTAACACTTAACATTATATTTTCAGCAATCCCAAATGCACATTTTTCTTTTTAATATTTCTGAAAACAAAATACATCTTAAAATGGATGACATCTTATAATTGGCAGCATTTTTTTTTTCTTGCTGTGACATAAAATCATGGTACATATTAAAATCAATGATGTCTTGCTTTGATGAAGTACATGTACTTACTCACTGTAACTGTTATGTCTGACATTCACCGGTTGTTTACAATATTCAAAGTATTCAGAAAGAACGGGAATCCCACAATAATGGGGATGATAGTGGTGTTCTAACTAGTGGTATTTTAATACTAGCAGTGTGCTACAGTGTACTGAGATTATCTATGCCTAATTTTATGTGGATTCTATCCAGTTTTAATTGAACTAACCCTCAGAAAGGGGTACCTGAAATAAGTACTCATTAAAGATAACAGTACCAATGCAAAGTATAAAGAATAAGAAAATAACAGCACTGTGACATTAAAAAAAAAGATGGTTTGACAAGGACTGTATTAACAGAGTCCTGAAGACTATTTGAAATATGGCAGTATATAAACCTCACTTTAAGTATACTTTGAACCTTGACATATTATCTAATTGTAAACAAACATATTTGAAACATATTTCATGTTTTCCTAATAAATGATGCACAATCAAAAAGTTGAGAGACCACAGAATAGCACGTCTCAATTATGACTTAAAAACCCCTTAGTAACATCTCTTTGTGTTACATAAACATTAAGTTATACCCTCTTACAATTGATGGGGTGGGGGAGTGGTTTGTGCAGAAAAGGGAAACCACCACTGTATTTCACATGATAAAGGCACCAATAAAAGGTATGGTTATTCATGGATTCTGTATTTGGAAATTTGCCTACTTGCTAAAATTTACCTGTAACTTCAAAATCAATACTGGAGGAGCTTTCTCTCTTTCACACATGCATAGACTGGGAAAAATCTGAGTAGCTGAACATGCACATGTTCCTAGCTGAGATTAAACCTTGTTTCAGCTCTCTTACTGTAAATGTGTCCTTTTCACAGTCCTATTTAGTGCCATGTTTTTTGCTTTTTTGGTGAACTGGCTGTTCAAAATGGCTCCCAAGGACAGTGCTTAACTGCTATCTAGTGCTCCTAAGCCCAGGAAAGCTGTGAAGTGCTTTATGGAGAAAATGTGTGTTAGACGAACTTCTTCATTCAGGTATGAGTTATAGCGCTGTTGGCCATGTGTTCAATGTTAATGAATCAATATATATTAAATTAGGTGTCTTAAACAAACAAATTTTTAAAAGGTGATGAAAATGCTGTGACCACCAGCTTACAGTAACCTATTTTTATATTTCTTCTAGGACTAACAGTTCAGCATGAACTAATCCAGCATTTGTGGTGACTTTACAGAACATAATTACTCAGAACACTGAGAACTGACTTAAATTCCTGGTCATTTTCACATTAATTAATATGAGATTATTTTGCCTTAAACTCTGGTTCCAACATTTAAAGATAGACCATTACACTGTATTTTTTTAGTTTCTGAAGTTTAAGTGCATTGTAATTGAAAGAGCTATTTATTTCAGTCCTTTATAAACAAAAGGAAAAATACTGGGTGTCATTAAAGTTAAACGTTACAAAAAGTTTGTTTCAAATATATTCAACTATACTTTCATTGTTTGCGTTCAAAGACGCTCTCATAAAGTCACTAATATTGGTTGTATGAACTGTGACATAAATAACAATGTACATTGTATTACCAAAAGAATTACTTTATTTCTTTTATAGTCATACAACACTTACCATGAAAAAACCCATGCCTTTTACTACTTAGAACCAAACATCATAAACCTCAATCAATTAGGGCTTGGCAACTCCCTTTGAATATAGGACTATAACCTTCTAATTTAGACAAGTCAAGGCCAACTGCCCTGAAAAAGGCCACTCTTAAATGAATCTGCCCTGGTGGCAGCTTCTAGAGAAGGAGCAGCCCTGTGTAAGTAAACCAGTCTAGTAAAGTGGCTTTCCAGGCAGGACTTGGAAGGTAATCCTAATCAATTTATATAAAGACGCCAATACCCAGAGTGGGGCCACCAGAAATTACAGCAGACAGGTTGAGAATAAACAGAAGTAGGGAAAGACAGAAGAAAATCTAAGCAGCTACTTGGTAGCCAAACAGAAAGAAGCTCACGCTGGAGAATAACTAAATAATTGAAATGCTACTGAGAACCACAGTGCTGCCGCCGAATACCCTGAAGTCATCTAAGAGCCTTCCATAGTTTGGTTTTTAGACTATCTTAGTCTTCCTTTTACAGCTATGTCTGGTAAGATTCCATTTTTTATAGTCCCATTACAACCCCCAATCTGAAGCAGCTTACCCCAAATAGAGGTTGGAAAATTGCATGTAAGAGTCAAACACCCAGGAGTAGGAGAGTTGCTAGGTCCTTTCCAATCCCCAAAGGCCACGATTCTAAGCTATGATCTTACTTCATGTTTTCCTCAAGACAACACCATCACCAAACTGTAGTTCCTTTTATAGCTCTAAAATGATCTTTTTAAACAGGTGTGCCCTAGTTCCAATATTCAAAGTTTTCGGGAACATCCTAATTTTAGCTTTATGACTTCACAGATTTCAACAACTTTTCTTAAGCCTTATTTCCAGTATGTAAGAGTCCTTGTATGCTAGCCCCTCTATGACTTCTAACCTAGTGTTTTATTTTACACTATATATTATCAGTTTTCCATCCTTTTTTTCCTACTGAGGACTGCACCTTGGGTATCTTTCTCTGAGCCATTAACATCTATTTCATTCTTTTAAAAGGCTGGTCTATTTTCCCATTATACTAATGTACTATAATTAATATTTCACTAGTCCTTCTTAATGGACCTTGGGTTGTTACCAATTATTTACTATCACATACAATACTATAGGTCAACATCTTTTCACATACGTATTTGCGAGTATGCAAAAGCAACTAAATTATCATGGCATCATTTTAACTTGGTACTTTCTGAACTGTTCTGAGCTTAAATATGTCTTTCAGGAGGAACAAAGACTAGAAAGCATTCAAATTCCTGTTGCAGATTCAAAAATAATTAGCAATAAGTAGCTTTCCATTAAACATAGATCAGACTGAGGAAATGTCTGTTTCTTTTAATGCAGAGATAATGACAAACCAGGACCCAAGGGAGTGAATGTGGCACGATGCTTTTCTTTCGATAATGTTCACCTAAAAAGGAATGACCGTGGAGGAAGGGCAATTAGAAAAATGGAGAAATCTCTTTTACGGAGGAGTCTCTTACTAGTCTACGACTGCATCTTAAAGGATTTCCAATCCAGGAAAATACACTTTAATTATTGAATTTTAGACACTCGGATACGAAGTGAAGTAATAACTGCTTAACAGGTGAAGCTTTACAACTTCAATTTGATTCTTTAATATTCCCAATCTCCAAAAGCTTAAAGATTCTGATGTATGTTTTAAAATTATTATATATGTATATATGTTAAACACACACATACAAACACACAGTAAACGTCATAGCTCTTGCCTTCTTTATAATCACTCCACCCCTAAGTCTGGCCGGCGGAGGGAGACCTGAGCCGCGCAGGGGCCGCAACTACGCAACCGCCCCGCCCGCCGGCCGCGCTCGGGCTCGGGATCTGGGGTTGGTCCGGCTGGGGGTCTGCAACGGCACGGGGGGAAAGGTGGGGCTTCCCAGGCTGACCCGGTGGACGAGCGGCTGCCCCTCTCGGCTCTCACCTCAGCTCTTCGTCGACACTCTTGCCGGGCTGTTCGGCCGAGGACACCACAGAGGAAGTCGTAGAGCTCTTGTTCTTCAGGATCCCCTTGATGGGCCGGTGCGAGGCCGTCGAGGCCGCCATTGCCTGCTGCTCCGGCGGTCGGCTCAGCGTCGCTGCTTGGCGCCGAGTTCAGGAAGGAAAGGGCTGGGCGCGAGCAGAAACTCGCCAGGCAGCCGCCGAGCCCGCCTGGGGCTGAAGCAGCCGCACCTGCTGTCGCGGAGACAGCCACCAGAGTTGTTGTCACGACACAACGACTCGGACGCTCTGGCGTCTAGCCGACGCCGCGTGGCTGGCGGCCCTCCGCGAGCCCTTGGCCACCGGCACTCTAACCGTGGCCCGCGGAGAGAAGCCGGCCTAGCGCCGGAACGACGCCGACGCTAATGCCAAGCGGGCCCGCCCTCTCGCGATATCTAGGGCGGGGCGGGGGCGGGGCGGGGGTGAGGGCGGGACAAGAACAATGCCAACCTCCTCGCCCCGCCCCCTCCCCGAGCCCTCTCGGTGAGTTAGCGCCAACCGCGGCTGGGGCTCTGAGAGCTGTTTCATAGACCCTTAGGAGAGGTTTACAGTTTGACTGTGTACCGAATGGTTAATCTCTGCAAGCACCGTCGCTCCCACCACTTCATGAGGTTCTTATTGTTCGTTGTGTATTTTATAGATCGGAAAATTGAGGCTCAAAGGTGACATCATTCCCCGAAGACATTAACTGACTTTCAGAGAAATGCAGTGTCTCTTCTTTCCTTCCATTTAACAACCATAAAAAGCTTAACTCTCCATTATAAAGTCATGAAATGTCAGCGTTGGAACGGTCCTTAGAGACCTATTGTGGGATCATAGAATATTGACTTCTATGAAATCATAGAACATCAACATTGAAATAGTCTAACATTTTTTACCATTGGAAAAGCTGAAGGCTAGAGAGAAGTGACCTAACCACCACTATCACAAGACCCATCTGTAGTGTGTGGTCGTAGAACTTCATTTAGACTATGCTTCTGGTCTGATATTTCTCCATTTTACCACATTCTGCCTCTGTGTTGGTAATCCCATGGAAGGGGTCGCTGGCAGAAGTTCCTAGAATGGTGGTTTAGAATCTGTCTCCCCCCATCAAATCTTGGGAACTCAGTGTAAGGAGCCATCCAACACTGTGAAATAGGCCAAAAAATTCTGGGACTGTCTAGGTCTTTGTAAGATGAGTCTCAAAAGAGAAATACAAAAAAAAAAAAAAAAAACTCTCCCACACACAGTCTCCTCACCTTATCTCTGCCTGGGTGTGAAAGATACCAGGGATGACTTGGATGAGAGAGGAAAAGAGAACTCAACGCTGTAATGGGCCAGGATATGTGTATATCCTGGTTGTAGGTGCTGTGGCTGCTGTGAGAATTGGGTTCTAGGGAAAGGCAGGAGTTTAAAGCCCTGGGAACACTCTTAGGACTCGGATGTATCTAAAGTCAAGCTCAGGCCAGCGGAGGGGGTGGTATCCACTCCAGCTACACAGGCTCTCTCCGTGCAGTGCCAAGCACTAGAGTTGTACAGGTGGGAAAGGCAGAGGGCTCAGATTAAGCAAGTTGCCTCCTGTTATGGATTAAGTTATGTCACCCCAAAAAATGTTAGGGCTTCCCTGATGGCTCAGACAGTAAAGAATCTGCCTGCAATGCGGGAGACCCACGTTTGATCCCAGGGTCAGGACGATTCCCTGAAGAAGGGAAAGGCTATCCACTCCAGTCTTCTTCCCTGAGAATTCCATGGACAAAGACGTCTGCTAGGCTCTAGTCCATGGGCTTCCCTCATAGCTCAATTGGTAAATCATCTGCCTGCAATGCAGGAGACCTGGGTTTGATTCCTGGGTTGGGAAGATCCCCTGGAAAAGGAAATGGCAACCCACTCCAGTATTCTTGCCTGAAGAATCCCATGGACAGAGGAGCCTGACAGGCTACAGTCCACGGGATTGCAAGAGTTGGACACTACTTAGCAACTAAACCGCCACCAGTCCATGGGATCATAAAGAGTTGGACACGACTGAGTGACTAACACTTCACTTCGAAAATAAGTTATATTGAAGTCCTAACCTCCAATACTTCAGAATCTAAACTTATTTGGAAATACAGTCACTGCAGATGTAACTAGTTAACATGAGGTTGTACTGAAGTAGGGTGGGCCCCTAATCCAGTATGTCTGGTGTCCTTATAGGCAGAAAGCCATGTGAAGACAGAGGACTGGAGCGATGCATCTATAAGCCTAGGGCCACCTGGGGCTTCCCAAAGCTGGCAGAAGCATGGAGAAAATTCTCTTTTAGAGTTCACAGAAGGAACCAGCCTGCTGACACCTTGATTTAGGGCTTTTAGTCTCCAGACTGTGATATATTAAATTTCTGTTGTTTAAAACCAACCCAGTATGTGGTACTTTGTTATGGCAGCTGTATATACTCCTCCCCTTCTGCTCCTATATTTCATCACCAGCTCCCTCATCACCAGGCTTTTTCCCATCACCCTTTGCCTTTTTTAAAAAAAACTTTAAACTTTTATTTTGTATTGGGGTATAGTCAATTAACAATATTGTGGTAGTTTCAGGTGAACAGCGAGGGGAGTCAACCATACATATACATGTATCCATTCTCCCCCAAAACCCCTCCCATCCAGGCTGGCACATAACACTGAGCACAGTTCCATGTTCTATACAATAGGTCTTGTTGGTTATCCATCCTAAATATAGCAGCCCATCACCCTTTCCTTGATCAGGCCTTCTTATTATTCTCATGACAGGTCCGAGCAGCAGACTAGTTCATCCTCCTCAAGTGGACCAGCCCCCTGTGGATTCACAGACTACTAGGTCTAGAAGGGACCTTGTTAATCTACCAGTTAGCTATCCAGACTCTTCAACAAATCCAGTGGCTGGGAGCTCTCCACCCCTCAACACAATTCATTTTATCTTTGGATAGCTCCGAGTCAGAAAGTTCTTCCTTAGATTGATCTGACACCCTGGTTCCCAGCAACATCTGGCCACTGGCATGGGGGATGAGAGGAGAGAAGGTGAAAATACGGTATCATACCCCGATGGCAATGGTCTCACTCAGGTCTCCTATTCCTGGCCCCAAACCTAGTCTCCCGTAACACAGGCTCTGTGCCCTGAAGAGCAACTCAGTTCATTACTTTAGAACTCAGCTCCTCAGAAACAACTGCAGGATTCCTGAAAACTTGCTATTTAGTTGCTAAGTCATGTCCAGCTCTTTTGCAATGCCTGGACTGTACCCCACCAGGCTCCTCTGTCCATGGAATTTCCCAGGCAAGAATGCTGCCATTTTCTTCTCCAGGGGATCTTCCCAACCCAGGGATCAGACCTGCATCTCCTGCATTAGTGGGCAGATTCTTTACCACTGAGCCACCAGGGAAGCTACTCTGTTTTTATTGCCTTGGCCCCAGCCTGTAGCTGTGTTTCTGGCCTGGAACAGGGCCTCAGTAAAGGAATAATTACTACACGGAGACAGTGGAGAGGGGAGTGAGTAGGAAGGGCAGGAAGGCAACAAGTTTGCTAGTCAGAGCTGTCTGTTTTGGCAGAGGCCTCCACAGCCCCCCTTGGCACCTCCGCTCCTGGCGCCACTTCTGTTCCTAGGCACAGGTCTTCCACTGCCCGGTGGATTTGTGCTCTTTACACCCTGATGGCCCTGCCCAGCCCCTGGGGCAGAGAGAGGCTTCTCATCCAGGGGGAAGCTGGATGGTCACCTCCCTTCCTGAGTTCTTTCCATCCAAGTTTCTAACACCTGCATTGCCTCTCTGTCAGCAGGAGCCCCGCTCCGCGGTGGTAATCCTGTTTTCAAAGGAATACAAAAACTTCTCTTCATGTTGTAAATTATTGGGCAGATTGGGGCAGATTGCTTGGTTCCTGCTTGGACCCAGCAGTCACCTCCCTGGACCTAACATGACTGGGCTCTAAATTAAGCACTGCCTTGCTTTGAGACGCTCATGAAAAGGGCTAGCACAGTGTGACCTAATGTGTTTTATTACAGTTAATAAAATAAAAAACACTGGAACAGGGAATGATATAGAGTTCTCTGAAGAATCTTGAAAAAATATTTCCATCATCAAAAGTCAAACTTTTGCCTCTTGTATTAGTTCTTCTACTCCCAACCCCACTAAAAGTGAATGCGGATGAAGATGACTTTCTTGTGTAAAAACATTAATGAAATATTAGCTTGACTGCAAGATTATGAATGCCAGTACAGTTTTTCTTTCTATTTTAGAATAATTGAACCACTTTACTCCTTACTATAGTGTCCTTAGTATAGTGTTACTTGTTCAGTCATGTTTGACTCTTTTCAACCCCATGAACTATAGCCTGCCAGGCTCATTGTCCATGGAATTCTCCAGGTAAGAATACTGGAATGGGTAATCATTACCTTCTTCCAGGGATTGACCCAGTTCTCCCACATTGCAGGCAGATTCTTCCATAAAGAAAACTGAGCACCAAAGCTGATGCCTTCAAATTGTGGTGCTGGAGAAGACTCTTGAGAGTCCCTCAGACTGCAAGGAGATCAAACCAGTCAATCCTAAAAGAAACAAACTTTGAAGATTCATTGGAAAGACTGATGCTAAAGCTGAAGCTCCAATATTTTGGCCACCTTATGCAAAGAGCCAACTCATTGGAAAAGACTCTGATGCTGGGAAGGATTGAAGGCAAAAGGAGAAGAGGGCAGCAGAAGATAAGATGGTTAGATAGCATCCCTGACACAATGGACATAAATCTGGCAAACTTTGGGAGATAGTGAAAGACAGGGAAGCCTGGTGTGCTGCAGTCCATGGGGTCACAAAGAGTTGGACATGACTTAGCATCTGAACAACAACAACAACACTCTTTAGTGTGGCCCAAAGAAGGTTTCCAAATGACAGCCCAAGCACCGAATTTGGCTGTATTTGTGTTAAATTTCTTGTGTGGGTTTGGCTGCCAAGACATAGATTTTGGATGGAATCTTCTATTCCAGTTTCAGTTTCTAGAGATAGCTATTGAAGCGAAATATATATTTAACAATATCTACATGTTTAAGAATTACCTGTTAGTTACCTCTGCTCTTCTTTTGAAGACCTCATCGTGGTTGCTGATTCAGTGCTACACATAAAGAGGAGAAGAGGAGCCGTGTTGAATGTACCTCCTTGCATAGCTGAGCCATCTGGCTCTCTTCTCACTGGAGTAGGCCACTGAGGCCAATACCACCTGGTTTCCCACCAGGAACAGTATTCCAAGCTAGAAGTGGCTTCTGTGACCAGCCTGCCTAAGTCATCACCAGGGCTCACTAAGCAGAGGAGCAGTAGTGCCTGCCCCTAACCTCCGGAAAAATACCCAAGGGCTGGGACTTAATGACCACTGAGTCAGCAGTAGCTCTTTACTTGTCAAGAATAGCACTGTTTTTCATTTCCTGTAATCCCTCCATGGGACAAGAAAAATCACAGATTTTATAGTGAAAGCGAAAGTATCAGTTGTTTGGTCATGTCTGATGCTTTGCAACCCGTGGACTGTAATCTGCCAGGCTCCTCTGTCCAAAGGATTTTCTGGGCAAGAATACTGGAGTGGGTTGCCATTTCCTTCTCCAGGGGATCTTGTCAACCCAGGGATTGAACCCCAGTCACTTGCATTACAGGCAGATTCTTTACCATCTGAAATCACAGATTTTATAGTACCTGGTAGAAATTTGGGGTAGCAGGGGCAAGATTATTTAAACAAAAATACAAAAGTATTCAAGAGAGAAAGAAAACCAAGGATAGAGACTAACCATCTTTTTACTTAAAAAATGGCTTTGAGTTACAACTCTCCACTGTCTGTCATCTCTTCAAAGATGCCTATGAAAAGGATGTCTTTCACACACCACGAAACACCGCCAAGATACTTTTCTGAGAAGATCCACATAGCATAGGTACCCCTGTCAACTACACAAGGTTTCATTAGTTCCTAGATATTTTCCTGACACTTTAAAAACTAGTTAAATTGAGGAAGTCTAGAAAAGTACTTATATTTTTCAAAACCTATCAGACAAAAAAGTAGAAAGAAAAAAGAAGGCAGGATAAGTAGTATGAAGAACCCTGAAACTGTAAGTAGGAAATGTGAATTATATTCTTGGCTAAGCTACAAATGTCTCTTGTGCCTGCCAGAAATCTTTCAGCTTTTTTGTCATTGTACATTTTCTGTAAGTGTCAATGGATCTGGTTTGTAAATTACTGTGCGTAGTAAGCAAGCAGTGACATATATTGTAATTTTGTTGTGCTAATACTGCCAGATTCTATTGCATTTTATTATTCTGTGAACTCATAATGGAATAAAGAGTATAGACTTTGATTCAGAATACGTGTGATGTTGGTATAAATACTTCATGGAAAACCCTAAATATATTTTGAAGCCTATAGTCTTTGTTTACAGTGGGAAGACTTCTTATTTTAAAAACTGTATTTATGCTCACTTGCATCTGTTCTACTTTGAAATTTCTCAACTATGTAATCTTATTTTTTTAATTAATTAATTTTTTAATTGAAGGATAATTGCTTTACAGAATTTTCTTGTTTTCTGACAAAGACCAACATAAATCAGTCATAAGTATACATACAGCCCTCCCTTTGGAACCTCCCTCCCCGCCCCCCCCCCCATAATCTTAATTATTTTTATTTGACTGTTGTTAACAGTTCTAGACTGGTCTCGGGCCTGATCTCCATTTTTCCTTACTGTCCATTCATCTTACTACTGCTGTCATGCCAAAAAAAAAATTAATCATGTTTTGTAATGATATGTAATGTATAAAATCAACTCTGCTTTGGCAGATGCAGTGTTAGAAATGGAGCAATTAGACCTTTCCCCCCTTTTATCTTTTACTCAAAGAGCTCAGTCTTCAGTGACTGCTTATGACATAGGATAAAGTCCAAACTCCTTGGGCCTTCACTATCTGGCCCTATCTGTTTTCCTAGGCCCCCTGTCTTTTCACATCCATTTTCTTTCTCTTTATGTTCTTCAGACCAGTCTCACTACCATTCTCAAGGTGCTAGAAAGAAACTGTGGCCATGAGTCAAATCTATTTCACCTACCTTCACTAATTCAAGGTTATTTTAAGACTCGCGTGTCCTCCATGCAACACGTAGCCTAAACGATAAGGTATTCGCTAGAGTTGTTTTCTAGAAACTTGAAGTCAGCTATATCTAGTCTAAGCTGAGCTGGACATAAGTGAGTGTCCACTCAGTGACCTTCTGACATCACAGGGTCAAACACTCTACCCTCAAATGGTGCTCAATGCCCTCATTTTTGAATGTGCAGAGGCCCATAGCTTATTTACACCTGCACAGAAAGACAGTTACCACCCCTTTCCAATCACCTTTTCCCATACTTCCCACACCTCAAGACATCATGCAGTTTTATTCCATAAACGTCCAGAGCCCCAAGCATTTGGTAGGCATATCTGAGATTTGGCTCCTCTCCTGGCTGCCTTACAAATCAATCCTCGCTGCTACAGACCTCATCGTCTTAGTGGTCTGGCTTGCTGCAGGACCGGCAGAACAAACATGGCTCAGTAACAAAAGCACCCCATGTTCCTTCACTTTTTCACGCTCTACTAGTCTGTGTGAAATGCCGTCCCCCATTCTTGCCCCGGAATTACCCCAGTTCAAGGGTCACCTCCTTCCCACTCCACTCAGGCAATTAGTCTTTGCCTCCACCTGGATCCTGAGGAACTATTTGCCCGCCTCTGTCTTGTGGTATCGTAATTCTCCAAGTGTCTGTCTATCTCTCCCACAGTGGCCTCTTCAGGAGCATTTCCTCTCTCAGCTCCACAACAGTATAACGTAACAGATGCCGTGTCTGCCCATGAGCAGCACCCTATGAATGTTGGTCAAATCTGTGAATAAATAGAATAAATATTTCTGAAATTCTTCCTCAATCAATGGTTCCCTTAAAAATATCAGTTTCTTGGAACTCTATCTGATTATATATCTTGCTCCACATGGCAGAGTGAGTTATTAACCAGCTATAATGCTAGAAACAGTTGAGATAAGCGAGTCTACTGAATAAAGCAGAGACTGCATTAAAGTGTGTGGAGGGGTTGTCTGTCAACAACAGTCTGTCAAAAATCTTTATCAAGGGCTTGTTATGTACCAGGTCCTTTTCTAGGTGCCACCAATGGTTTGGTTTCATACACTGAACAACAGCAGCTATTCTTTAATTTAGGTTTAGAACCCTTTCTAAAAAAATTATTTGTTCTCACATACATGCATTCAGTTTTAATTTGATCTGTGCTCTTTGAGAGCAGTATTGCTGTGTTCATAAAGGATCTTCCCCTGTATCATCAGGTGTTCTTATGAAGTGGGCCTGTGGTCTGGGAGTCCAGACCCTCTTCATTCTCCTGTGGCTAAAGCAGGTGGAGAGGGGACCCTCACTAGGAACCACAAAGCCCTCACAAGAGCTTTGTGCCTGGTGTCTAGATGTTTCCTCCGCCTGGACTGGCAGTCAGGAAAGCTGGATGGGAAGACTGCAAGAAAAGCTCACACTTGGGAAGCCAGCAGTGGGCCTCCATTGGTGGGTGGTTTCAGTGCAAACGTTCTCATCTGTGAAACATAAAGCAGGAAACACTGAAGATCGCCAACAATCTTCTTTAAAAAAATATTTCCTATCAAGAACATTCTAAGGCACAGAGGAATTTTCTTTTCACTTTTTCTCATATGTGGGGTTTTCTAGCTAGCATCATGAACTGAACTGAACTAAAAATGAAGCCAAAGTGAATACTAGCTTTGTCCCTAGAATTTTGTTTTTAAACTGTGGCACCTATACTGCTGTATTGTAGGTAACTAACTAGAATGTTCTTATTACTTGCTTGTCATTAATGTTTGACCTACTTGGAAACCCAACTGTGTCCAAGATAGAACCTTGCATGCATGCCAAATTGCTTCAGTCTTGTCTGACTCTTTGCAACCCTGTGGACTGTAGCCTGCTAGGCTCCTTTGTCCATGGGATCCTCCAGGCAAGAATACTCGAGTTTGTTGCTGTGTCCTCCTCCAGGGGATCTTCCCAACCCAGGGATCGAACCTGCATGTCTTAAGTCTCCTGCATTGGCAGGTGTGTTCTTTTCCACTAGCGCCACCTGGGAAGCCCAAGATAGACCCATAGTAAACACTGACTTTCACTCCAGTACTCCTGCCTGGAAAATCCCATGGACAGAGGAGCCTGGAAGGCTGCAGTCCATGGGATTGCTGAGGGTCAGACACGGCTGAGCGACTTCACTTTCACTTTTCACTTTCATGCATTGGAGAAGGAAATGGCAACCCACTCCAGTGTTCTTGCCTGGAGAATCCCAGGGACGGGGGAGCCTGGTGGGCTGCTGTCTATGGGGTCACACAGAGTTGGACACGACTGAGGTGACTTAGCAGCAGCAGCAGTAGCAAACATTGACTTTATCTTAATTTTATGAAGATCCACTGTACCCCTAACACTCTAACATTCCTAATTACAATGCTCAGCTGAGCTTATCAAAGGCAATGAATTATATTTGCCACATCTCAGAGGAAAGTCCAGAAGCATATTTGATTCTGTGCTAAAATGGCTACAGTGCAGGATTGTAGACCTCATGGGTGACTATAGTTGAAACTCACTTTGATCTTGCTAAATCCCTCTAAATAGGAAACAATGAATTAAGCCTGCAGGATAAATTCCTTCCAGCTCTTTCAGGGTCAAAGAGAACACATAAACACATTAACTGCTTTTGTTTCATATTTCTTCTCCTTCCATAGCAGAACACAGAAATAAAGAAAATTTATACAGAGTGGGCAGGAATAAAGTCTTCTGGTTAATCAAGTTAGCACACTTATTAAATATAAGATTATATTTCTTGAAGAATTAGAATGTAATAAAGTCAGTACTAAAATAACTCTCAGTGGAATTTAGCATAAATGTCTTTTGCTCCCATCTCCCCCACACAGGCATCAAACTCCATTTCCAATCTTCCCAGGCTCTGGGACCTGGCCAAACCCTTTCTTTCTGAGCCAGCTGCTTCCAGGAGCCAAGTAGGCTAGCATGCTTCTCTCCTAGCTCAGGCAGCTTTTAGAGAGTTCACATGGCACCATGGACCAGCTCTTAGACACCCACGGCCAGTTCCACTTACTTGGCCTGCAAGCCTGTTACCCCCAGCCTCCCTGGACCTGAGACCTCATTCCCCACTGTCACCTTCAGGCATCTCAGTGCTCATTCTCCCCCATTGCCTTTGCTGCTGGCACTCTAGCTTCCATGCCTCACAAACAAGCTGCTCAGAATATTGGATAACCAAAACGGTGTGGGCTAGCTCCAAACAGGCAGAAAGAAAAATGACCATTGTACAGGTAGGCAAGTGTTCCTCCTTTAGTTTCTGGGCTCACTGGGGGACCTAAGGATGGCCAAGTGATGGGGAACAGTCTGGAGACTCAGAAGAGTGGCTGTATACCAAGCAGGTCTGTTGTGATGGCATACACGCTGAGTGTTGGCCTGAGACTCCAAATGACTTTATCAGAATATTGCCTGCATTCATCACCTTAGCAGAATTCTGGTTTTTCTCTCCCACACAGCTCTTATAAGTCATGGCTGGCAGCTCACCCATGTGTCATGGAACCCTGGGATTGGAAGGAAGGGTGGGCCTTTCTCCTTGATTCTCAAGGCTGCTTCCTTTATCATCACTCCCACTACCCTGACCCGTACCCCAAGGTAAAAACTCCTTCGGGCTCATATCAGCTAAAATATTAGATAAATACTCTGTCTGCCCCTTTCAATTGCAGCCATCTCCTAAGCTCCTGCCAGTCTCTAAATTGCATCCAGAACTTTGACTCATTTTTTTTTTCTCATATAAGAAATAGTTGAGAATTTCCTGGTGGTCCAGTGGTTGGGATTTGATGCTTTCACGGCAGGGGCCCAGGTTCTAGCTCCAGTTGGGGAACTAGGATCCTATAGGCCACATGTCATGGCCAAAAATAAATAAATGAAAAGAAAGAAATATTCATTATTAAGCCTTCATTGTTCCAGTGTGCACTATGTACAAAGATGTGTAAGAATTCTTATCTTTAAAGATAAGCTCATAGTTTAAAGAACCAGACTAGATAGTAAATGCCTGCATAGACATATAGCATTTACAAATATGGAAATATGAGCACAAAGTAATAGTTGGTATATTAGTTTTCTGTAGCTGCTGTAACAAAGTACCACCAAGCAGCTTAAAAAAGCAAAACTTTATTCTTCACAGTTCTAGAGGCTAGAGGTCTGAAGGCAAGGTGTCAGCAGGGCTGTGTGCCCTCTGAGACTCTGGGCAGAATCCATCCTTAGCTCTTTCTGGTTTCTGTCAGTGGCCGATAATCCTAGCTTTCCTTAGGCCACTTCATCATTCTAATCTCTGCCTCTGTTGTCACATGGTGTTCTCCCCATGTATTTCTGTCTTCATGTGGCATTTTCTTCTTCTTATAAGGACAGCAGTTGTATTGGATTAGGATATACCTTAATAACCTCATCTTAATTTGATTAAATAGGCAAAGACCCTGTTTTCAAATAAACTCACATGCTCAGGTCCTGTGGGTTAGAATTGTCAATGTATCTTCTGGGGGGATACAATTCAACTCATAACAGTTGGGTAGGAAAGAAAGCAAGGGAAGGGCCAGAGAAGGCTGGCTGGACAGAACTGGTGAGCTGGTAAGTTGCAGTCATCCAGGAAGAGCAGGAGAAGGGGAGCGTATCATGTCATCTGGAGCTATGTGTACAAAGGGACTAAGATCTGAAGGGTAGGCACCTTTGGGAAACTGCAAGTGATTCAGTCAAGCAGGTGAAAAGGATCTATACTCAGCAGTGGCAAGAGGTAATCCTAAAAGGTAGCAGGAAGCAGGTCATGAGTCTAGTTATCTTCCCATACAAACATGCCTTCACACCTTGACTCTCCCTCTACACCTCCTGGTAACCATTTATCTTAGACACCCACTTCCCCATCACTTCCCACATTCAGTTGGTCCCTAAGTCCATCTGATTCTGCCTGCTAAGAATATCCTAAGTCTGCCTTGTCCGTTTCATACCCACTGCCTTAGTTCAGACCCTCAACATCACACACATTAGTGCAACAGCCACTCCAAAGAAGCTCCCACTTTTATGCTCACCTGTCTCTCTCCATCTTCCTTTGCTGCCAGGGCCATCACTCAGCTCAGAACAGTGTCCTTCCCAGGAGGAAGGTGTCTGGGAGGTGGTAGGTAGATGTGTGAAGGTGGACCCTAATCCAATATGACCACATCATGTGTGGAGTGGTCTTAGCCTGCTGTCTGAATTTCACCAACTTCTTCATCACGCCCTGGCATCCCCTGCAGCCAACTGAAGGCAGAGCACTAGCTTCCCAGAGGACTCCAGCTTCTGATCTACTCTTTAGGGACTGTTTTCACTGTGGCTTAGTAAGCTGGTATTCTGGTTTTATTTTTCTAATGCAAGTTCTATTACTTCCTAGATTTGAATCCTTCAATCATTCCCCTTCACCTTCAAATTGACATCGGAACTCCTTGTCATGGTTTACAAGGCTGTGTGTGATCTGACCTTGGTCACTTACCTAGCTTCATATTCCACTGCTCCTCCATAGACCCTGGGCCCCAGATCTACTGAGTTCTTTGAGTTCTCTCGAGTGACAGTCTTTCTTCTGCCTGGGATGCCGCCTCTTCATCCTTCTCTTTCTGGCTGCCTTCAGCTTGTGTTTCCAAAGGTGCATCAGGATTCGCTCCTGAGAGAAACCTCCCCTGACCCCTCAGGCTGGGGTTGGGTGCCCCTGCTTGGTGCTCCCAGTGCCCAATTCTCACCTCGATTACAGCTCCTAATCCTATGAGGCTTCTTAATCCTACATTGTAATGGTTGATTTTCTTGTTTATCTTCCTCTCTAGAGTGTGAGCAACTTCATGAGGCTCCACGTCAATTCTCCGAAAAGCAGTGTACCCAAAGTACTGCACTCTCGGCACCTGTGGAGGTATCCTTTGCTTTTTTGGCCTAATGTTTGACATTTTTGTTTTGCTTATTCTTGATGGAATTGCTGAATTCCCACAGACGTTAGAGGTGTACTCTAAGACAATCTGCTTCAAATAGGTAATGTTGGCAGTTTCCCTTGATGGAGCCTGAGCAGCAAAGCCCCAGTGAGGTGGGGATGGAGCCCTTGCAGGCAGCTGGACACATAGCTGCGGATGAGATGTGGAGGTTATATGGACTCTCTGAAAACCATGGTCTGTGGGTGGATTATAATTGTAAATACTTGAAATAACTTGCTCTCAGTTATCCATAATACTTGGTACAAGTTAGTTTTTATCATTTGTAGTACTTGTAATTGGAGAAGGCAATGGCACCCAACTCCAGTACTCTTGCCTGGAGAATCCCATGGATGGAGGAGCCTGGTAGGCTGTGGTCCATGGGGTCGCAAAGAGTCTGACATGACTGAGTGACTTCGCTTTCACTTTTCACTTTCACACATTGGAGAAGGAAATGGCAACCCACTCCAGTGTTCTTGCCTGGAGAATCCCAGGGACAGTGGAGCCTGGTGGGCTGCCATCTATGGGGTCGCACAGAATCGGACACAACTGAAGTGACTTAGCAGCAGCAGTACTTGTAATTAACATTTCAGAATCCAGAATATTAATATTATTTAGCAATTTGAAGATCTTGACTCATAGTAAATAAAAGAAAAATAACAGCCCCAAGGGAACTAACAATATCATCCTTCATAAACGGTGCAAATCTATTATAAGCTAAAGTCTGAGGTGCTTTTGGTCAAAATAGTTTAAAAAGTCCTTCAAATGCCAAAAAGATAGGTATAAAGAATAGAACAAATAAAATTTTAAAATAAAGGGAATTTATTTTTTTCCCCACAATTTGAACTTTTAATTTTGTATTGGGGTACAGCTGATGAACAATGTTATGATACTTTCAGGAGAACAGTGAAGGGACTCAGCCACACATGTACATGTATCCATTCTCCCGCAAATCCCCCTCCTATCCAGGCTGCCACATAACATTGAGCAGAGCTCTATGTGCTGTACAGTAGGTCCTTGTTGGTTATCCATTTAAAATATAGCAGTGTGTGCGTGATAGCCCCAAACTCCCTAACTTTCCCTTCCCCGAAGCAACCATAAGTCTGTGAGCCTCTTTCTGTTTTGTAAGTTCACTTGTATCATTTAAGGGAATTTGACTTTTGAGGCAGGCTTCACACCTGTCCATGTGTTAACTCCACTCCTCTGTAATAGAAGTGAGGGAAACAAAACTGAATGGCTGCATCCCTGCGCTAAGGCCCTCATCATCTAGTGGGAAAGGCCAACCAATGACTAGGAGTGAAGGAGATTATTTAGCATTGACACATCGGATTTGTCTTTGGAGTCAGTAATCCTAAGAACAAGAAGAGCTGCTTTCCTGTCAAAGCTAATATGTGAGCTGTTGGCGTTCTTAGGCATAATTTTAATAATGAGTCAAACCAGTCCCCTGAGCAGAGAACTGAACACATTGCAGGAGTTACCAGTCTTTGTCCCTCAGGCAGAAAACTATCACATTGTTTCTTCACATACTGAATTTGGTGGCCTAAAATCATGTTTTCTGGAATGTTCTTTGGATTCTGTTTTCACAAAGTTTCTTTACTCCCTGAATAGTTAACTTTTATTATGCTGAAATAACAATTTTTTCTTAATTTTAAATTGTTTTGTAATTATTTTTTTCCAGTTTGTGTTTAACATTTAGGGAACCATCATCCTCTATTGAAAATTTTTCTCTCAGGTAGCCACCTGCTGGCTGTTCTTGGTGACTTTAAAGGGAGTTGTCTTTTTTAAGATGGTGGTGGAAGTGGTTGGTACAATACTAGACATTATTGATAAACAATATCAATGAATAGTAAGGTTTGTTTGAGAGCAAAGAAAGAGTCTCTAAGTTAGGCTATTCTTCTGTAAAACACTAATGTTCATAGTCTCCCTTTACTGTGGGTAACTCTTTTGCTGTAGGTTGGCAGTGAACTTACTTACTAGAAGATCTGGTACCTCAGGGCTTTTATTTGTTTGAAAGGGAAAAATTCCTTCTCCTTTCAATGGCAATCATACTTTCCTATTACAATTCAAAACTAGTTTCAGAAGGAATGACATTTTCAGAGTAAAAAGTAAGCAGGAGTGAACCAATGAGCAAGGTATACTTTCTATAACGTTGTTGCAGTTGTTTAGTCACTAAACCGTGTCAGACTCTGGCGACCCCAGGTAGCCTGCCAAGCTCCTTTGTCTGTGGGACTTACCACTGAGAACACTGGAGTGGAGACATTGCTATTTCCTTCTCTAGGGGCTCTTCCTGACCCAGGGATTGAACCCATGTTTCCTGCATTGCAGGTGGATTCTTTACCGTTGAGCCATCAGGGAAACCTTTCTATAATGTGCAAAGGGAGAGCTGAACACAGAGAAAGTATTCACATTTAGTAAGAAATTATGGTTTTCCAATCAACACATTAAGTACATAAAATCGGCATTTGTCCCTCAAATCAGGAGGAGGCCTCAGACGCTCATGGGAAGAGGGGGTGTTAAAAGCTTCTGTTCTTCATGCTTCCTGTCCTGTCTTTGTCCAGATGGCTCTAGATGCTGGGAAGGCCTCATGAAGTCAGTAGGTTCCCTGCTTCCTGGTAGAGTTGCCGCTTGGCCATATGAAACCATATTCCTAATGCTAAAAATAACCAGAGTCTGAGTCCAAAACTTCCTTGTTGTTGACATCTCATGTGTCTGGTAGCCCTGGGAAGCAGGACATCCTACTCTCGTCTCTAATAACATAGAGGATCACCAATCTTAGCCAAAAGTCCCGCCATAGTAGCTATTCCTTGACTACAGCCCCATATAGAGAAGTTATTGTCTTCTCAAATGTAACACTGACTTTGTCCCAAATATTTTTCTCACAGCAGGTGTTTTGTTGTTGTTTGTGGCAAAAGGAACAGAAAAAGTTAAAAAAAAAATTATCCTGTAAATTTCTGCTGTGGTAGAAATGAGTGCTCAAATTCAAGTCATCACTGTAACTAAGCATGTAGTTTTGTTCAAGTCCTTTCACTTTGCTGGGAATCAGTTTCTCTATTTGGAAAATGAATATGCATATGAGGGGGATGATATTCCAGTAGTAAATTGTAGAAATGTAGCAGAAACAGCAAATTGGAGGCAATCTTAGCTGAATATGTCAAAGCACATTAATTAGGATATTTGTATTTATTTGGATTCTACTTTCATTTTCCATGACTGATGCTTTTTGGGCCCTAGGGCATTTATTCATTTGCTCATTCCCACATTCATTCAATAAAAATTTACTTTGAGTGTCTATTCTGTGTCAGGCATCATCCTAAACTCTGAAGATGCAATAACGTACCAAAAAGCAAGGTTCCCGTCTTCAGAAAGCCTACATTCTTTTTTTGGCTGCACCATGTGAGTATGTATGCTAAGTCACTCCAGTCCTGTCTCTTTGTGACCCTGTGGACTGTAACAGCCCGCCAGTCTCCTCTGTCCATGGGATTCTTCAGGTAAGAATACTGGAGCGGGTTGCCATGCCTTCCTTCAGGGGATCTTCCCGACCCAGGGACTGAACCACGCTGCATGTGAGATCATATATCCCTAGCCAGGGATTGAACCCACACCCCCTCTATTGGAAGTGTGGAGTCTTAATCTCTGGATTGCCAGGGAAGTCCAGAAAAACCACATTTTAGTGGGACAAATAGATAATAAATACTTGATAATTGCAGATTGTGAAAAGTGGTAAGAAAGAAATTTTTAAAAACATATGGAATGGATGGTAACTAAGGCAATCATCTTTAGGTATATGGCTGTTGTGATGCCATCTGAGCTGAGAAATGAATGTCAGAAGACATGCCAACAGCCTCAGCTTCTAAGCCTGGCAAAGCAGAGATTATTCACATTAATAACTCATAGGTGCAAAAATGACCCATGTAGTCTGTTTCCTATGCACAGAACACTTTGTTGACACAGTGCCTTTAGGCAGAATGCAGAGATGTCAGATTTCCATAGCATCCTCCAGTAGGGTTGGTCTTGGTCATCACCAACCAATCCCTCATTTGGGGAGGGTGGATGCAGGCAGTCCTCTGACTCTGTGCAGGCCCTGAGCTCACCAGTCCTGCTCTGACCAGGCTGCAGACAAAGAATGAATATGCGCTTAGTCACAGCCAAACTGTGCTGACAAAGGAGTGACCAACTGCTTTTCCATGTACCCATTCTGGTCGGGGAGCTTCTGAGCCCATTTGTCACCTCCTGGGGGCAGAGCAGACTCACAGAGGGCTGGTAACTCTTTTGACCTGGGAAGGGCTGGAGACAGAAGGCTTGGATTAAAGGTAGGTACAGCTGGTGACTGCCTATGTATTATGACTAGAATTTTTCTTCCCTGACCTGTCCTCAATGCCTGAAATTCTACTGCTAGAAGTTAGCATCCAATCCACTCAGTTTTTGAAAGGTTTTTTGGAGGGAGATTTGTTTATTTTTTACTCTTCCAGCCCCTGAAGACTAAATTTTCTTCAGGGAAGACTTGAAAGTCTTCTTCAGGAAAAGACTTGAAAGTCTTTTGGAGAAGTAAAGTGTTTCACTCTCTAAACATTTTAATATGACACCTTAAAAGAGACTCACAAAAATTCTACAAACAAGAGGAGTCAGTTTATAGGTGTCATGCCCTGAATCTTATCTGAGCCAGAATTGACCTGTGAAATGACAAATGCATACACCCTACTCTTAGAACATGACTCCTAGTTTTCTAAGCTTCCCACTGAGTTACTCCCACTACAACTCTTCAATCTCCTGGAGACCTCTCCTTCCTCGAGAGGTTCATGGTCACGGTCAGTGTCCGATGTAAGATACACGCACAGATAACAGTATCTCATGGTAGACAGCTATGGGCCTATATGTGCTATCTCTCCCCATTGAGCTCAAGAAATAAAACATTGCTGTGGTAGCTGAAAATGTACCCCTCCCAAAGATATCAGGTCCTAATTCCTGAAACTTGTAAATGTTAAATTTGGAAAAATAGATCTTTGCATGTGTGCTCAAATTAAGGATCTTGAGATGGGAGGGGGGGAGGATTATCATGGATTATCCAGATGGGCCGTAAATGCTATGGCAAGAGTCTCATAAGAGGGAGGCATAGGGATATTCACATACACACATTTGTCTGCACAAGGAGGTCTTGTGAAGATGGATCAGAAAGAGATTTGAAAGTTGGAGTGATGTGGACACAAACCAAGGAAATGCTGGCGGCCACCAGATGAGGGAAGAGGTGAGGAACAGATTTGCCTCTAGAGCCTGCAAAGGGAGCATGGCACTGCCCACACCTTCACATTTTGAACTTCTGGCTTTCAGAATTTTCAGAGAATAAAGTTCTGTTGTTTTCAACCATCAAGTTTGCAGTAATTTGTTACAGCAGCAACAAGAAAATAATACAATTCCAATGCAATGGTAGCTACCTGTGTTGCAATCCAATTGCAACCCTCCTCTCTCCACCCTCTGGAAGTAACCTTGAATTTGGTGTCTAATACTCTCTGAATTTCCTTATGCTTTTATTGCATATGTTTGTAATCTGAAATAATAAGCCACTTTATATACAGTATCATACCATATCCTTCTGCCTATTGCCATTTGCTTTTATCCTCTGCCTCCCTTTGCATATTTTATATTATATATATACGTAAACACATATTTTATACATTATGTATGTTGACACATGTAGCTATAGTTCACTTTAACTGTTGCATAGTATTTCTTTTATGTGTGTGTGTGTGCATGTGTGTGTGTGTGTGTGTGTACCACAATTTTAAGATCAATTCTGCTGATGGACATTTAGGTTGTCCCTGGTTTCTCAGTCCTTCAGGCAGTGACACAATGAACGTTTGTGCTCATATACAGGAATATTTCTAGGATATTTACCAGAGAATAGAATCACTAGGTCGAAGTCTGTGTCATTCTCAACTTTGCTAGATATTGTCAAACTGCTCTGCAAAAGTACTGATGTACACCTGATGGTTAAATAAGGATTTTGACAGCAGCAGATGTTAGTAAGGGAAAGGATATGCATGAAAAGGATTGGGATGGGAGACAAAGGGAGAGGTAAATAGTTCTAACAAAGAAAGAGTTCTCTACTGAGGCATTAAGCAATTTTGAATTGCTTGGGGAAATTTTTTGTAAAATTTTCCCTCTTTAGCCCACACTCTCCCCATTCTGGGATGTCTTCCTAAGGGAAGCATGTATTCTCTCAGGAAACTGGCCTGCATTAGTTGAGAGCCAGTAGACTGGGTGCCTGAGAAGTAACAAAGGGAGGAGAGACAGGAAAGGTGGAATTGAGGGGCCACCAGGAGGATGGCGCTAGGCCAGGAGGGTGTGTTAAGCAAGGAACCTGTTATATGGTGCAGGGGGCTCAGGTGCATGCTCTGTGGTGACTAAACGGGTGGGATGGGGGGTGGGGGGAGGACCAAGAGGGAGAGGATATATGTATACATATAGATGATTCACTTTGCTGAGCAGCAGAAACTAACACAACGTTGTAAAGCAACAATACCCTCCCTCTGGAAAAAAAAATCAAGGGGCACTGAAATAAACAGAAGTGAGCACCTACCCCTCTGCAGGAGTCCAGAGGCACCATTAGGGCTTCAGCATGCTTGAGTGAAGGGATTGGGACAAAAGTCCGAATACTTGACTGTACTTATCCAACTTTGGCTCCTGACTGCTTGTCCCAAGCCCTCTTCGACATTTTGTTATGGAAGAGTCACTTTATAATTCAATAAACTACTGCCCCCCTGGGTCTCTGAAGAGGCTGAAGAGTTAAGGTTGGCATTTTTACATTGGAATTAGCAGCCTAGGAAAGTTCAGGAGAATTAAATATAATACTCCCAATGCATTTACAGAACATAACATGTTATGGAAGTAAAATATTCATCCAAATACTGTAGAGTAGGAAAAAAGATACATGTACTGATTGAAAAACAGAGTAAAGTGTGCGTTTGTATGTGTGTGTGTACGTTGATAAGGATAAGGAGAAAAAACGATTCAAAGAATTGGTCTTTTAAATTTATGATGTCTTTTCTCTATAAAGCTACAGGTATTCCTCCCCTCTTAGAAAAAGTTACTTTATTAACAGTTAGAACTGGACATGGAACAACAGACTGGTTCCAAATAGGAAAAGGAGTACATCAAGGCTGTATATTGTCACCCTGCTTATTTAACTTCTATGCAGAGTGCATCATGAGAAATGCTGGGCTGGAGGAAGCACAAGCTGGAATCAAGATTGCTGGGAGAAATATCAATAACCTCAGATATGCAGATGACACTCCTTGATGGCAGAAAGTGAAGAAGAACTAAAGAGCCTCTTGATGAAAGTGAAAAAGTTGGCTTAAAGATCAACATTCAGAAAACTAGGATCATGGCATCCAGTGCCATCACTTCATGGGAAATAGACAGGGAAACAGTGGAAACAGTGGCTGACTTTATTTTGGGGGCTCCAAAATCACTGCAGATGGTGATTGCAGCCATGAAATTAAAAGACGCTTACTCCTTGGAAGGAAAGTTGTGACCAACCTAGACAGCAGATTAAAAAGCAGAGACATTACTTTGTCAACAAAGGTCCATCTAGTCAAGGCTATGGTTTTTCCAGTGGTCATGTATGGATGTGAGAGTTGGACTATAAAGAAAGCTGAGTGCCGAAGAATTGATGCTTTTGAACTGTGGTGTTGGAGAAGACTCTTGAGAGTCCCTTGGACTGCAAGGAGATCCAACCAGTCTATCCTAAAGGAGATCAGCCCTGGGATTTCTTTGGAAGGAATGATGCTAAAGCTGAAACTACAGTACTTTGGCCACCTCATGCGAAGAGTTGACTCACTGGAAAAGACCTTGATGCTGGGAGGGATTGGGGGCAGGAGGAGAAGGTGACGACAGAGGATGAGATGGCTGGATGGCATCACCAACTCAATGCACATGAGTCTGAGTGAAGTCCGGGAGTTGGTGATGGACAGGGAGGCCTGGTGTGCTGCAGTTCATGGGGTCGCAAAGAGTCAGACACGACTGAGCGACTGAACTGAAGTGAACAAAACTATAATGTACAGAACTATAAATGTGTGACCTGGAAGAGTCCTTAAAGGTGCATGGTGTAGTTCAGTTCTTTTAATGACACATAGGTGAAGAGACAGGCCTGGAGGGGAGAGGGATGCTGGCTAAGTCCTCTGAAGCCAGGACTAGAGCCCTGAATCTCATCTGAGGTCCCAACATGCTTTCCATTACACTCCCTTTCAGCTCTCCCAACAACGTAGTTCAGATTGTCTTATTCTGCTGGAAAACCTACATTTGATGAACGTATTTTCATCTTATATTTGATTTTAGCATAAAAGTTAACCATATTTAACAAATATTCAAAATGTTAATAGTTTCTCCTAATTATTAAGATGAAAGTGATTGTGTTGGGGGGAACTTTTCAATAAAATAATACAACAATTAGACAACTGTGAAAACAGACATTTTCTAAATTTCTATTTCTTTGGCATTTGGAACTCAGCTTGCCAGAGGGTCGGGCTGAACTAGAAGAAGGTTTTGGGGTCTAAAGTTTTAAGGCCTACACGACAAATACCAGCAGCAAAAATAAAAAAGGAAAGCACATCACTGTGTAATTCCACTATTCTAAGACATTAATTGCCTTCATTTCTTTGTTCACCTTCAGTCCTTGATTGCATGCCATCATTTTATGTAACTAAGTACAACTTAAGTACAATACTGCTGTCTTTTTTCACTCAAAAAGTGAACACTTTTGTCTTAGGGCTATTTTAGGTTGCAAAGAACATTACTCAGTCAAGTTAAATTAGCTCAAAAGAAAAAAAAGTTGTGTGTGTGTGTGTGTGTGTGTGTGTAGGTGGGTGTATGTGTGAGCCTAATCTTAAAGAAATCCAGGGACAGGAACCTAAGACAGCTAAGCCCCACAGGAATTAGAGCTGGGACACAGCCATCGGCTACTGAAGCCACTCTCAGAAGCCTTAGGTGGGGTATGAGCTTATCTGTGCATTTCTCTTCTGCACTCTTATAACTTCAGTTGTGGATCGACAAAAACGGCCACCCCAAACCACACGACCTCTCAGTTATTACTTACAGAGTTTTCAATTATGCTTTCTCTAGATCTCTTAAAGCCAAATTCCGATTAGATTGGCCTAATTTATCTTTTCCATCCAGGTAGGCCGTCAGAAGTTTGTTTAGCTTGTGGATGGGCAGTCATTAACTCAGGTGGACACACCTTGATCCTATTGGATGTGGTGGGGTCAGCACAGCACATGTTCCAGACTCTCTGCAGGCAGCAAGGCCACATACAGGGACCCCTAATCTTCCTCCCTACTCCCCCTTCATCCTCCCTACCCCCATCAGTAGTGAGTGTGGCAGGCAGGCATCAGCTCTCACGTGACCTCTATCTTCATAACGACAAATTTACTGAGTATGCCACATTACATCAAGTGGCTGTTCCATAATTTATGATCTCACTCCTCTGCATGCATGCTAAGTCGCTTCAGTCGTGTCTGACTCTTTGCGACCCTGTGGGCTGAGCCCACCAGGCTTCTCTGTCCATGGGATTCGCCAGGCAAGAATACTGGAGTGGGTTGCTTGCCCTCCTCCAGGGGATCTTCCCTTCGCTCCTCTGCTGTTAGTTTTCATTTTACTTTAGCTCCTTTTAGTTTGGGGGCTGCTACGAGTAAAAGTATGATGAACACCTCTGTACATGTATCTTCCCTTTCATATGGAAAATATAAAATAATCTTTATATTACATAAATTACATTCTCTGAGTACTTTCAGGATGTAAGATATAACCTTGCTTTTCTTTTCTTTTTTTTGGTTTAAAAAGTGCCTGTACTTGCTAGAGATTTATACTTAAGTAGTTAACAGGAAAAATAATAGGATGTGCTATTTAGTATTTTTCAAAACACTATTTGAAAAAACACCAGAGGTGGATGGGTGATAGCTGAAGCAAGATTGGTGAAATGTTGATGACTATTGGCACTGATGATGGGTATGTGGGGGTCATTTATTTATGGGCACACGGGGGGTTGCTACTGTCTCTATTTTGCTGTTTAATTCCCACTTCTTTTGCTTTCTCTTCTGAAATTTTTGTTGTTTTACCCCATGATGCCCCCATGCTACCCTCTGAATTCCTCCCATTTTCTCGGATTCAATGACCCCTGATACTTGCTTCTTAGTTTCCTTATCCTTTCCCAAACATCTCAAGTCCACCCATCTATTGACTTACTCAGTAATTGATTCACACAAGAATTGTGAGCCTATGTTTGGGCAAGACGCTGTAAAAGGTGCAAAATGTAGTCACGTTTGTTGTTTTAGATGCTATTAGACAGCCGTTAAGAGCTATTAACACAGTCATGACTTCTTGAACTATGAGGTAAGAACTAGACAATCAGCTTAACACTCTGGGAAGAACTATAGAAGTCAATAGAACAGTCTTATGGACTCTATGGGAGAGGGAGAGGGTGGGAAGATTTGGGAGAATGGCATTGAAACATGTAAAATATCATGTATGAAACGAGATGCCAGTCCAGGTTCGATGCACGATACTGGATGCTTGGGGCTAGTGCACTGGGACGACCCAGAGGGATGGTATTGGGAGGGAGGAGGGAGGAGGGTTCAGGATGGGGAACACATGTATACCTGTGGCGGATTCATTTTGATATTTGGCAAAACTAATACAATTATGTAAAGTTTAAAAATAAAATAAAATTAAAAAAAAAAAAAGAAGTCAAGCCAGGCGCCCTTCACTGGGATGGGCAGTGACATAAGGCACAGGAAGCAGCAGAAGGCTGAGATGTGGGAAGAGGCTCTTCTTTAATACCTACAGCTTCCTTCCTACCTCTTTGTCTAGTGAGTTTCAGCCTTTAGGAATTTTGAATTGCAAGCTACCTTTTGAGGTCATATTTATTTAGTAAAATGAAAATGATACATATTAAGCTTCTTGTAATTTTTATAACCTTTAATATAAAGCAGTGAAGAGTCTCAAACGCTCCAGGAAATGAGTATTTTATATTTGTGCTGAAAACGCAAAAATCTAACCAAATGGCTTCATTTTCTATTCATTTCCCAAACATTAATGGATTACAAATTTTGTGCAAGATAAGAATAATCGCAGGGTGATCATTTTGAGGCTGTTTTGATTTTAAGAGTTAAAATGTAAAAAAAAAAAAACCAATCAGGAGCAAACTCCAGGTGCTTCCTGACTCCTTGAAGCTGGAATGCCCCAGTGTGTGACTGTACCACCTCGTAAGTGCCTGTGTCTGGCAGGGGTTGAGATCTTCTCAGAGCTTCCCCAGCTCCCGCCACACGTCTCTGCCTTTGCATCCCTCAGCTTGGATTAAAATCCATATCTCTACTTGTCAGTCTCCCTCGCTAGTCTGTGAGCTTCTGTGGGAGAAAATGGATTCTATTTCTCAATGCCTGGAATGCTCTTGAGTCCCAGTAAATATCAGCTGAATAAAAGACAAAAAAAATTATTTTCTTAAAAATTCCCATAGCTTCTCCCTCACAGACTCTCTTCATTGTACAGACTTAAGATGGTCCCATTCTTCACGTGGTTCTGAAGACCTCCTGAGAGCAAATGTTTCCAGGAAACTGCCTGTCAGAGACTCAAAACTTCCATAGGATTCCCCCCACTAAGGACTGCCTATTGCAGGATGGGGGCACCTGGATTCGGGTCACTTGGAATGTGCCTTTGCCATCAGCTTTCTCTTTCTAGAAACAGGATTGTTACCTTTAAACTGTTCAGGGCTTCATTTTTTTTTTCAACATCACTGCTTAAGGATTTCCAAACTTAGGCTTCTCATTAAAACCCCACAATAATTAGTCCAGTTTAGAATCTACTGTGAGCACAGCAGGTCAGCAGCAAGTTTATTATCAGACTCGCAAGGTAACAGAATGGTGCATGGCTAAATGTCTGGGCCAGCTTGCCTTGGGTTCTTCTCCATTAGCTTCTGCTGCCACGTTTCCCTTCTGGTAGGTTTGTAATAGGTTGCTCTGGTGGTTTGGTTTGTCTTTATGAGGGTCGGTATAGGGGAAAAGCAAAGCAAGAGAAGGAACATGGAGTGAATGCAGCTCCCTTTAGAGCCTGGTTACATGGACTCGGGACAGTTCACCTGATCTGTGATCGTCATTTTCTCAACTTCAATGTTATTAGAGGTCAGGATATCTTTGAGATAGGTCACTGTTTCTGGAGGGAGATAAGGGTTTCTTCCCAAGATCCAAACATGATCCATGTGAAAAAGCCAGATGATTGTGGTACAGGAGTACACGAGGGCGTAGTTCTCATAGTCGGTGGCCAGGACCCAGTACGGAGCTGACGGCATGACTGAGAACCAGAGGAAGGCAGTATTAGGAGGGACCAGGGCAAGAGAAACCTTCATCTCCAGGGTCCTGGAAGCCAGGCTCTGGGATTCTAGTTCTTCTACATCAGTGGGTCTTCATTCTGGCTTCATGTGGGAATCATATGGGACCTCTGAAAAACACCAGGCGCATCTCTCCCCACCCCAACTCCCAAAGGCCGAACTGGAGCTTGTTGGTACTTTGGAAAGCTTCCCAGTAATTCCAATGTGCAGCCAGAGTTCAGAGCCACCATTCTGGATCCCCATTCCCTGACTGCAGGCTGGTACCTGGAAGCCCGTAATATCTGGAAGTTGGGCCGGATCCCCTGGACTGACAGGTGCACTGAGCACAAGTGCCTATGGAGCCATTACTCAGTAAGTGCAGTTAGGAATGCACAGTCAGGGGCCCCAGGCTTTCCAGGTTTGTACCATCCAGCTTCCTCTATAATCCACCTACAGGAGGAGGTAGAGGCTAATGTTGGCTTGCTTGTTTTTCTTCTTGTGTGAACTTTGAAAACCCCACTATTCTTAAGAATATGGTAAATCAGGTGATGGCTGTTGTTTAGTCACTCGGTCATGTCTGACTCTTTGTGACCCTATGGACTGTAGCCCATCAGGCTCCTCTGTCCATGTGATTTCTCAAGCAAGAATACTGGAGTGAGTTGCCATTTCCTGCTCCAAAGGATCTTCCAAAGCCAAGGGTCGAACCCGCATCTCCTTCATCTCCTGCATTAGCAGGTGAGTTTTTCACCACTGAGCCGCTGGGGAAGCCCAAATAAGGTGGTAACAGGTTACAAATTCTTCCTAAAGAGCCTATAGAGATTCACTGATTGACATCTGAGTAGTGTTGAAAGTTCAGTATTAAAAGGGTCTTTAAGAAGACAGATGGAGGGTTTACTTTTCCATTTGAATCCAGAAATTTCCTTTGTGAACTTGACCTCCACAGCCAAGCCAAGTGTGTGGCTCAATGGCACTGGCTCCATTGTGTCAGCTCCATCTTAGGCCTGCACTCCTAGCCCTCCCCTTTTTCGCCCTACTGGGCTTTAGCTTACTCACAAGGAAAGCACCCAAGCCAAATAAGTTCCCTACAGTCTTTATCTCACACGAAAACTGAAAGAATGTCTTTTGCTGACACAGGTGGTTAATGGTCATGAGACCCCTGGGGTGAGGGTAGGAGGAGGCAAATCCCTCAGTTTCCGTCAGTGTGGACATGCTTCCTCTAGTAGTCAGATTCTATTTTTAGCTGTGGCCCCATTAAGCATCCCTGTCCCCCTTTTGGCAGAACGCAGTGCAGCTGGGAATGCCTCTGATGGTCGTCTACATGATTCTGTCTGGATGTAAGTTACCCATAATAAACATAACCGTTCTTTATGGAGTTGCCTGCTTTCCTTTCCAGTCTCAAAGTTCCTTTTAAATTCAGAGGATATTATTCAATAACTCCACCTCCCAACACCAAGGAAAACCCACTGTCCAACTGGAAGGGGAACCAAATGAAACCCCCAAAATTTGGATAGAAAGTGGCAAACAGAGCCAGGACTCCAACTTACCTTCACTCTTAGCAGCTCTTGCTTTTAAACTTTCTCACATGTTAGTCGTTTTTCTAATAACTACTAATTTTGCAGTTATTAGTTCCCTCTGGGAAAGAAGACTGGCTTGAGTCTCCTAATACTCATGCCCAACAGGCTTCAATCTGTGCTTCCTCCATTGACATACTTCCTATAGTTTTATAATAAATCACCTGGCTGCTTGTCAGTATCCACACTGACATGTAAGCTTCACAGGGACATTGGCCAGCTCTGTCTTGCTCATCTTTGCATCTCCAGGGCCTAGCCCAGCATACGGCAGGTAGGAGGTGTTCCACAGGTAATTATGCATTGAATCAGTATAGGTGACACTCAGATGTGACAGGACTGCTCCGACCCAGGGCTCTAGCCTTCAGTTTGTCGAGCTCCTGTCCCTGACGCCTCCTGAGAGAAGTGTATACTTACACCAGAAAAACTTAACTGCCAGCTTGGCAGGCTCTGTGATGTTCTCCGGGGTGGCTTCACCTTCAATTTGATTCACAGTTCCATCAGCTCTGCAGTGAGTAAAAAACAGAACAAAAAAACCTGAACCAGTTAAAAGCCACAAATCAATGAAAGGCAAGATTTGTGACACCAACAATCATGGTGGCCAACAGTGCAATTTCTGGGTAGGAGATTCTTGACGGTAGGCTGGGTCCTGGGTCTATTCCCTCCCCTTTGCTTTATTACTGTCTCTGGACTGAGCAGAGAAAGACAGTTTTGGGGTAATAAGGATCAACAATTGCAATGGCCAAGGACTGGATGATATGTGAGACCCTGGCACTTCAACCCTTTTTTTCAGAGTATATGTAGTGGCCTGCAAGGCTGTTTCTTGCTCCTGGACTCCAAAGCATGACGGAGGAAAAAGGGAAAATTTACAAACAAATGAATCAACCTCACACAAAAAGAATATTCATTTCTTTAAAAATGACAAGGGTCCAAAGGAAAACATAAAGGCTGACTAGATCACTAAAAATCATGCAAAACATGAAGTCTGGAGATCTGCAAAGTTTTCCCCCTCTTTGGGCCTCAGTGATATCAGGAGCTCTGAAACGAGTCTGATTTTTCTTTATTCAAGACTCTTCCAGTATTGTTTTGGTTTATGCGGGGTCAGAGAATCAGCCACTGTGTTGCGGCTCACAGGAAGCTTAATGGGTAATATAATGGCCATGGGAAGTCTTTCTGAGCCTGTGTGACTACCAGTCTGACTGGTACTTGTTTTCTTGGAGTTGAACACACTTCTTAGACAACTTAGGAAACAGGAATGGCAACCCTTCATGTCCAGCTTCTTTCATTTGTCTTCTGGTTTCTTCTCCATTTCACTTCTCCCTGGTTTTAATTTACTTTAAAACTTTTAAATTTATTTTTTAATTTTAATTTTTTGGCTATTTCTGCTTTATTGACTATGCCAAAGCCTTTGACTGTGTGGATCACAATAAACTGTGGGAAATTCTTCAAGAGATGGGAATACCAGACCACCTGACCTGCCTCTTGAGAAACCTGTACGCAGGTCAGGAAGCAACAGTTAGAACTGGACATGGAACAACAGACTGGTTCCAAATAGGAAAAGGAGTACATCAAGGCTGTATATTGTCACACTGCTTATTTAACTTATATGCAGAGTACATCATGAGAAATGCTGGGCTGGATGAAGCTCAAGCTGGAATCCAGATTGCCAGAAGAAATATCAATAACCTCAGATATGTAGATGACACTTCCCTTATAGCAGAAAGTGAAGAGGAACTAAAAAGCCTCTTGATGAAAGTGAAAGAGAAGAGTGAAAAAGTTGGCTTAAAACTCAACATTCAGAAAACTAAGATCATGGCATCTGGTCCCTTCACTTCTTGGGAAATAAATGGGGAAACAGTGGAAACAGTTTCAGACTTTATTTTTTTGGGCTCCAAAATCACTGCAGGTGGTGATTGCAGCCATGAAATTAAAAGACGCTTACTCCTTGGAAGAAAAGTTATGACCAACCTATATAGCATATTAAAAAGCAGAGACATTACTTTGCCAACAAAGGTCTGTCTAGTCAAGGCTATGGTTTTTCCAGTGGTCATGTATGGATGTGAGAGTTGGACTGTGAAGAAAGCTGAGTGCCGAAGAATTGATGCTTTTGACCTGTGGTGTTGGAGAAGACTCTTGAGAGTCCCTTGGACTGCAAGGAGGTCCAACCAGTCTATTCTAAAGGAGATCAGTCCTGGGTGTTCATTGGAAGGACTGATGTTGAAGTTGAAACTCCAATACTTTGGCCACCTCATGCAAAGAGTTGACTCATTGGAAAAGACTCTGATGCTGGGAAGGATTGGGGGCAGGAGGAGAAGGGGACGACAGAGGATGAGATGGCTGGATGGCATCACTGACTCAACGGACATGAGTTTGAGTGAACTCCGGGAGTTGGTGATGGACAGGGAGGCCTGGCATGCTGTGATTCATGGGGGTCTCAAAGAGTTGGACACGACTGAGCAACTGAACTGAACTGAACTGAACTGTGGCATCTTAGTTCCCTGACCAGGGATCAAACCCTCACCTCCTGCATTGGAAGTGTGGAGTCTTAACCACTGGACCACCAGGGTAGTCCTTTCTCCTGGGTTTTGAATCTCTTGAATCTCAGCTTTGTCACTTACAAGCTCTGTGACTCTTGGGCAAATTACTTTACCTCTCTGTATCTCAGTTTCTTCATCCATAAGAATGGATTTAATAATAGTACCTACCTCAGGTTGCTGTAGGGATTAAATGAATAGCAATGCTCATTTACATATACATAAATACATGCACTTGTACTCACACATATATATATGCATACAGAAGAGTGCCTTGCACATAGGAAATGCTTAATTAATATTAGTTATCATTGTTTATTGTTACTCTCATGTTTGTTGATGGTGGGTGGGTAGCAGTTCTTACTGGGTTTCTTTTTAAGTTTATATTTGCTTTTAAAATATGAATTTTGGGATCAGTGAAGAAGCCCTCAATGATAGAAAAGTATATCTCTGTAGACTCTCCTGTTCACAAAACCTAGAATGTGACTATGTATGCATTTCATTCTTGCTTAATAAGAAAAGGAGTTTTCTAACAGTTAAAACTGTCTGAAGATGGAATAAACTGTCATGGACATTGATGAGCTCCCAGTTTCTGGAAGGATTCAAGCTAAGCTAGATGCTCTCAATCAGCAGGTGGTATAGAAAGGGCTTCTCTTTTGGTACTGGAGATCAGACAAGAGAGTCCCTGCTGTCTTTTGCTTCCAGAAGGTCTATTTTGGAGTGAGAGCAAGAAATCTTGCAGTTTGTGTTACCATTAAGTCCCCAGGGTCTTTCACAGGCTCTGGGACACAATAAGTTGCTCAGCAAGTAGCCATGGAAATGAATGTGTGACTTGTCCCTACCATCCTGCCTGCCAAAAGCTGTCCTTTCAGGACCTGTTGTGAGCAGGCAACCAAGACCCAGCCATGTCCCCATCCTCTCACACTAGAAGGCAAGGGCACCAGTCATCCCAGGACAAGTCTGCAGGGCTGCCTCCAGGATGTACAATGCCTTTGAAACCACAACCACTCACCTCAGCTCCTTGTTTATCACTTTGACGTTTCCATTTTCCTTTAGTGAGTAGTTGGCTTGGATGCAACTTCCCTTCTCAAAGCTCACTGGGATCTTCTCAATTTCATACCATTTTCCAAGATACTGCAGAGACAACGACAGGCAGAGAAAACCCTGCGGCTCTCTGGGGACCTGAAAACTCTTCCCCATTGCTGTCTTTCAGAGCAGAGCCCTTTCTTGGGGAAGCCAGGCAAAATGGGCTGCATTGTTCCCAGAAGCCACTGAGCAAGATATTGATTCCAATGGGAATAAGTGAATCGGATGTGTGGGCATTGGTTGAATGCCACCGTCCATTCCTAAAGTGCTCTTATTTAGCTATGTTCTTGGTGTCCCCTTCAGTCAAAACCTACGTGAAATTCTAAACTCTGTAAAAGGAAGGGATTGGTTTAGATGATGTAAGATGTCATCTCAAATATTTTATGATTTTACAAGGCATCTTTGAATTGTGTGCAAAGTCAGATATGTTTACTGTGGGGAGCTGGGACTCCAGAATCGACTCAATTTTCCTCATAAGATCCCACACGAGGAGTTGGTCACAGAGGCTTTTGGCAGGAGATCAGGATTTAGAAGACCTATATCATTCTTCCCCTGGGGGCTTGCTCTCAGACCGTAACTTCAGTGCAGAATCAGCTTTAGAGGAACTGAGCAACCGTGTGGGTGAGAGTGAAGGGAGACAGTCACACCCTGCTTCCACACATTCCCCGGCGTAGAGACTGCTTCAGTCTACAACCTTCGTGAGGGCAACTTGGTAATGTCAAGCAAAACTAAAACTACGTTTACTCTGGCCCAGCAATCTCACTTCTGTAAAGGTATCCTCCTGAAAATAAGAAATGATGTATGTCTAAGGTCATTCATTGCAGTTCTCTTTGTACTATCAAAAGACAGGAAGTGGCTTGAGTGAGCATTAATAGGATTAACTAAATGATGACACATCCATACAATGGAATGCTGTACACCCTCTTTTAAAACACAACAGGCAATTATCTCCAAGATACACTTAATGGGAAAAGAGCCAGGTGCAAAATAGTGTATATATATTAAGCTACGTTTTATGTAAAACTGGGAGAAAAGGTTATATCGGTTTCCCATTGCTAATGTAACGAATTACCACAAGCTTGAAACATCACAAATTTATGGTCTCATAGTTTTGTACATCTGAAGTCTGACAAGGTTCTCACTGGGTTAAAATCAAAGTGCGGCAAGGCTACATTCCTTTCCAGAGGCTCTAGAGGAGAATCTGTCTTCTTTCCAAGTCCTTTCCAAGTCCTAGATGTCGTTTGCATTTCTTGATTTGTGAATCCCTTTCTCCATCTTCAGAGCCAGCAAAAACAGGTCAACTCCTTCTCACACTGCATCTCTCTGAGTCTTCTTCCATCATCACACCTCCCTGACCACAGCTGGGAAATGTTCTCTGCTTGTAATGATTAGATTAGACCCACCTGATAATCTAGGATACCCTTGCCATATCAAGCTCCATAACTTTAATCACAACTTCAAAATCCCTTTTTCTATATAGAGAAACATTACTTGCAGATTCTGGGGAATAGGACATGGACAACATTCTTCCTACTGCAATTATATATGTGCTTTTAAATATATATACACATTATCTCTCAAAAGACACCATAAGCTGTTTTTACTGGGGAGAAATGAGGCTGGGTTACAGGGGTGGAAGCGAAAGTTTTCATTGTATCTTCTTTTGCACCCTTAGAATTTTGAACCTGGTGAATATATTTACCTAGTCAAAATGTTAATTGAAATGATTTTAGAAATTTACAAATGTATTACTCAGCAAAACAAAGCAAAATTAAAGAGATGCAATCAGAATTTGAAATGAGAGCATACTGCAAATAGGTGGCAGTATTGCTTCAGTCACCTGGCTCTTTGTTAAAATTACGTTCACATTTATGACATAAATTTTCCTCTCATTTGTTAAAGGACATCTTTCAATTAAAATCACTGAACTGAACATGCATTTAAAGAATAAGCTTAACATGCATTTAAAGAATAAGCATCAAAGAATAAGCTAAAGGTCAACTGGTTTCATAGGCATCCTCCAAAAATATCTCCATTTTATACAGTGCATTTAAAATAGTTCCATTACTGTTAAGGTGAATTTAATGGTCCACAATTTAAAACAAGGAAGCTTAATTTTCCAGAAAGGAAGAAACTCAGAGGTGGAAGATTGCTCTTCATGTCATGTTCCCTCATGATCTCATATTATTTTTGTGAAGGGTCTTCATTTCTCTATCTATATAAGGAGAATGCAATGTTTAGAAATAATTGTGAAAAGGAAGAAGTAAAACTATCTCCATTTTCAGATGACAGGGTTTTGTAGATAGAAGATTCTAAGGAATACACACACGCCCCCACGCACAACTATTAGAACTAACAAATGGACTCGGCAAGGTTAAAGGATAAAATAACTAATATCTAGGAAAAAAAGTATTCCTATACTTACAATGACAAATCTACAAATTAATTTAGAAAATTTCCACTTATAATAGCATCAAAAAAAATAAAATTCTTATGAAAATTTAACCAAAGAAGCATAAAACACACTCTGAAAACTACAAAAGACTGCAGAAATAAAGAAGACCTAAATAAATGGAAAGACATCCTATGTTCATGGATAGGAAGACTTAAACTTGCTAAGATGGCAATACTCTTCAAATTGACCATAGACTTAACAGTACAGTCTCTATCAAAATTCCAACTAGCTTCTTTACAGAAATTGACAAACTGATCCTAACATTTATGTTGAAATACAAAGGACTCAGAATAGCCACAAGAACAAAGTTGAAGGACTTATATGTTCTGACTTCAAAACTTACTACAAAGCTGCAGTAATCAAGACTATATAGTCCTGGAATAAGGACAGACATATAAATCAATAGAATAGAATTGTGAGCCCAAAAATAAATTCTTACACATATGGTCAATTGATTTTCAACAATTATATCAAGACTATTCAGTGTGGAAAGACTCATCTTCTCAACAAACAGTCTGGAACAGCTGTATATCCTCATGCCAAAGAAAGAAGTTTCCTTTCTGTATCACCAATGTACAAAATATAACTTAAAATGAATCAAAGACTTATATGTAAGAACTAAAACTATAAATCCCTTAGAAGAAAGTATAGGAGTAAATCTTTATAAACATAGACTAGGCGACTTTTTTTTTTTTTTTAAGATATGCCACCAGAAGCACAAGCAAAAAATGAAAAGATAATTTGGGCTTCATTAATATTGAAAAGTTTTGTGTTCAAAAGACATGAATAAGATGATGAGACAATCCTTACCATATATGGGGGAGTTGATTTTATTGATATCTTTTTAGCACAGGTGACAAGAAGGCCCCTGGGGGAAGTGCTATCCCATCCTGGGTCCTATTTGAGTCACCCATGGGATCCCGCACTCCTGGGAAGCCTAGTTTTGAATCCTACTCTGCATTTACTGGCTGTGTGACCTGAGCAGGTGGCAAGCTCCCTGACGTTCAGCTTCTTCATCTGTAGAGTGAGGATAACACCTCTGCAACATCTGCTGCTGATGCCCTGTGTCCCATTGTCCTCTCAGCCCACCTCTGGGCTCACCTCCATCATGGCAATCTGCTGTTGATGCCCTGTGTCCCATTGTCCTCTCAGCCCACCTTTGGGCTCACCTCCATCATGGCAAGCACTTCCCACACACACTGCCAGCTTCCAACTCAAGCCCCTGGGTCTCCTTCCCTGTGAGAGGCTTGTCCAGTGTCATGGGAGCTCCCACTGCCTGCTTGCACCTATCCATGGGACAAGCTGAGGCACATTCTGTGCATTTCCTCAGAGGACCCCCAGCAGAAGTGAACCCTGTTCACAGAGTAACCTGCTCGTGAGCTCACCCTTTACTGCTTGCCTGCCTCCTCTGTTTCCACACAAGCCCACTCAGGCTTCTTGGGATCATCTCCCAAAACCTCTCTGCTCCCCAGTTCTTGTCTCAAAGTCTGCTTTTGGGAACTCTTTGGAGGCTAAGTACCTAACCCAAGGCTTGCTGTGGTCATTAGAGCAGGAAAAAAAAAACCCAAACCTGGTAGGATGCTTATTCAAACAGGAGACAGCAAAACAAGCAGGGATTTATTCTTTTACTACACCTTATTCACGTCGAAATTCTCCTGCACGGGAGGATGGGGGCATTTCCCGAGATGGAAAGCTTGTCCCTCAGCTGCTCCGAAGAGGCCAGCCAGGGCAGGGAGCAGCAGCAGCACTGGCACCATCCTTGGGCTGGGTGGCTGGAGATGGACCTGGAGTGGGGAGAACAAAGCAGCTGCAGGCGTTCGAAGTCTCTGAGGGCACGGAGTCCTTGGAGGAACATGTCTGGGCTCGTCGGTCTCTGTGTGGGCAGCCTCCTACTCAGCCCCTCTGAGCCCCTCATCCTCCGGGGCCACCTCAGTCATCGGTGTGGCTGTGAGGTCTTCCTCCTCTGTGAGCCTCACTAGAACCTTCTGTGCCTCCATTAGAACACAATCTGCCTGGCATTACAGTTTGTTGGGCTTATTTGGCCAGCTCCCCTGCTGACCCCACACAGCTAATTACATATTTTTCAAGGATGGGCATGATGTTTAATTCTCCCTGGACTCTCCCACAGAACCTCCCAGTGCCAGGCACAGTAGATGCTTGTTGAATGAACAGAAGCCATGTGTGTGTGTGTGTGTGTGTGTGTGTGTGTGCGCGCGCGCGCGCGCGTATGTGTGTGTGTGCACTTGTTGAATGAACAGAAAAAATGTGTGTGGGCGGGGGTGGGGTGGGGTGGCAGGGATTGGGAGAGAGTGAAGCCCTCAAGTGAACCATGAGAGAAAAAACTAACCGAAAACAAAACCTGCATTTAGCGCCCTATGAGGTTCATCAAAGAAATGCCTCCCCTGACTCCACCTCCCCACCCTATCCTCCACTTGCTGGCTGTTTACCAGGCCAGGAGTAGGCCTGGGAACCTTGGGGACCCCAGGATCACCTTGACTGGCTTTGAATTCTGGCTCTTCACATACTAAGTATAACTGTGTCCAATGGATGCTTTAATTTCCTTGGCTGTTAAGTGGGAATGATAATCATACCAACCTTGTGAAATTCCGAGGGAATTAAATGAGAAAATATAGACAGCATTTAGAGCAGTATCTGACACAAATGCTCAATAAATGCTATTATGAAATGCAGAAGCAAATTATTGTATTTCCTGAATTTCTCTTCCTTCCTTCCTCCTTCCCTTCCTTTCTTCCTTAATATTCTGTTGAGGCTACTTTTCGTACATGCTATACATTTAAGCAGAGAAGGACCAGTAGCTGATGTGAGCCCAGAGCCCTTGGGTGTGGAAGCTGCTTTGCGGGGGGTGCACAGTGGGCAGGGGTGGGGGCTGCAGCGCTGCTGGTGGGGTCGAAGCCTGGGTTGCTCCCAGCTTCTTTCACTGACTTGCTCTCAGTCTGTTCTCTTCCTTGTGAGTCCTCGCCTGTAGCTGCACGAGAGCTATTTCCAGCTCTTTGCCTTTCTCCCTGTGATGAAGAGGCCTGAATTGAGGCAAGCAAGATGTTCTCAGATTTGAGTTTTTAAAAGAATGTGTCATAACTGGGATAATTATAACCACTTTCTTAAGAATCTCTAAAGCTCCAAATAACCTTTAATAATCAATAGCTCTTCTGGAGGTTTTGTTGCGTGTTTTTCAAAAGAACAGTTACATAATGAGTAAAAGTTGATGTGAGGTTGAGGGGAGGAGGGACGGTCCCTGAGTCCCCGCCTTGAGCACGTCTGCCCCGTGAGGCGGGGAGGGCTACTTTCCTTGGTCTCTGAGGCTCCGTTTCCCATCAGCCCCTGCCACCAGGTAAACAACATCTGTTTTTAACCTTTTGGGGGGTGATGGATTTGCCAAAATCCAGCCTAAACCCACAAAAATTTGCATTCCTTTCCAAGCCCTTCTTAAAACCACTGAAGTTCTACTCTTGGCCCCTAGTCAGCTCCAGGCTCAGTGCCCTGCCCAGGAGTTCTAAGCTCAAGGATGGCCACACATTATGCACATTCGCCACGGCCCCCAAACTGGGCAGAAACTTAGAGGTCATTTATCCACCCTCTCCCCTCAGATGTACCGATGGGGAAGCTAAGGCCCAGAGGGGCAGAAGGCCGGGGCTCAGGCCCCGTCTCCAGCTCTCCATTCTGCCACAGCCCTGAACTTTGCTGCCTTCTGTGACCACCTTCAGTGCTTCAGTAAACACCTGCCTCTAATACCTGATGAATCTCATTTTACCACATGACAGTTTGACCAAAAGTCAGCTCCTGACAAATATCTTGTTACAAAATGTTCTGTAGTGAGCTGAAATGTGTTCTTTAGCTCTGCAGGATTTCAGAGCATAATTATCCCTGCCTGCATCTCTTCCAAAGATGCCTCTTTATTGCAGTAGTTTTTGTCCTATGACTAAACTTCTTGTGAGAGAAAGAGTTGATAATATCCATCATTTTTTCCCAGTGCCCCTTGCATTCTAATTCATGCAACGCTTGTTGAGCAATTTCTGAGGGTAAATCACATTATTAACCTGTATCTATGAACTCGGATATGTATGACTTACTTTTGCATCTTCTTCTAACACTAATGGGAAGATGGTCCTAACGAAGAGACTTCAAATACTTTTTAAAAATAGATATAATTTAAATATTATATAACTGAATATTAAATAATTAGAAAAGAATTCTACTAAGGTTATGGTGCATCCACCCTGGGACAGAATTGACTCTGTGTATTACTACTTACACTCCTCGAGCTTCTCCAGGGAGAAGCCCTGGTTTCAGAATTTTACATGGACCTAAGTCTCTACAACACCCAGTCTGGAAGAGTCCTGCACTAACATTCTCCATGTACTCAGTGAGGTTACTTCCTGATAAGCTGTGAAGCCAGAACTTAGACCAGGTTTCCTAAGAGTCTACACACCTGCACGATAGTGTGGACCTGGCATCTGGTCTCGAGGAGCTTCAGAATATTAGGGGTGAGACTTTTAGATTTCACTTGACAAAATAAAATACATTTCCACAAGTATATGGGTCTTAAAAACCATTTTGCTATTGAATCTAATAAGAAAACATATCGCCTGAAGAAAATTTTTCAGGAGATAAAAAGCTTTGCATTTTCTGTTAATATTATTTAATTATTTAATAATTAATTCTATAATACTAAATGAATTTTCAATTCACACAGCACATTCCAACTCACTTTTTGGTCAGTTTTACTGAAATGCACACTGGGTAACCCCCTGAGAATTCATCTAGTACAGTATTGATGCAGGAATAATTCCTTATTGTCCAATAATGGTATCAAGGGGGTTGCCTGACACAAGCAGAAGACTTTGAGGTGAGTCTTCTCAGGGTGACACCCCAGCTCTGGCATTTGTTGGTGGTCTTACTTTAGGCCTGTTGCTTAGGATATCTGAACTTCAGTTTCCTCATTCGAAAAACGACACTAAAAATATCCCCCTTGTAACGTCGTTTATGGAAAAATGAAACCAAGTCTGCAAAGCAACTGGCCAAAGGCCCTCAATCATGTTAGTTATTATTTTTAGCTGAAATGAGAATTTAAACCACAGTACATACCTTTTTTATCGAGGTGAAAGCAGTTTCCACACGCAAAATCATCCACTCTGAGATGCCCTGTCTTGGTGACTGACTTCTCCCAAGCTATTTTATAAGCTTCCTCAGGTCACTGATGTTTAATTTTAAGGCATGCCCCGCCCCCTAAGTTCAGGAAGGCTGGTCTAAAAGCTTTGCTCTGTATGAAACACAAAGATGGGATGTTATGTTCATCTCCCTCCCCCAATTTCTTTCACAGCTGCTCTCTGAAGAAGAAACAAGGAGATATTGTTCATGTGTGTGTGTGAGAGAGAGGGAAAGACAAAGTGTATTTCATTCAAAACATCCTTTTTGCTGTGTGGATTTTCTAATTTAATTTTCTCAGTCAGAATGCACTTTTAAGTTCCAGTAAGAAGAGTTGCGACATGTGCTCAAACATCTGTTATTTATTTTTAATTTTTTGTGTAAATGAAAAAACAACAAACCCCGTTTCCCGAAAATAGAGCCTGAATTCCACCCATGTGGTCCCTGGCCTGGAATGTGACACTAGCCACAGAGTGAAGGTTAGGAAAGAGAGTTGGCTTTCTATGTGATCCTGGGCAAGCCACCCACTTGTCAGAGCTTCAGTCTCCCCACTGTGAAGGACAGATTGTCATTTCTATCTCCACCAGAGATAGGTGTGTAGGGCTAAAAGCGGAGAACGCCAAAGACTTCTTCTGCAGTTCCTCTCTCTGTGCCTTGGATGACCCTCCCAGCTACAAATTCTAGGCAGTCTGTTCTGCTCGGGGTGAGAGAGGGAATGGGGGCGGGAGAGGGGGAAAGTGCAGTTGTAAGCTCTGGGGCACTTTTGGTTGGGCTTCTTCTCTCTCTTTGGAATGACCAGCTTTGGAAAGATTCTTTCTTAGGAATTGGATTCTATGCCTTTGTGAATATGCAGAGGGTTTTCTTTTATTGTTTTATTGAAGTATAGTTGATTCGCAATGTTGTATTACTTTCTGCTGTACAGCAAGGTGGCTCAGTTACACATATATATTCCTTTTCATATTCTTTTCCATTATGGCTTATTACAGGATGTTGAATATAGTTTCCCTCGCTGTACAGTGGGACCTTGCTGCTTATTCATCCTATATGTAATCGTTTGCATCTGCTAATCCCAAACTCCCAATCCTTCTCTCCTTCCACCTTTCCTCCTCCTTGGCAAACACAAGTCTGTTCTCCATGTCTGTGAATCCCTTTCTGTTTCATAGATAAATTCATTGATGTTGTACTTTAGATTCCACATATAAGTGACATCATACGGTATTTGTTTCTCTTTCTGACTTTCTTACTTTCTGTGATGATCTCTAGGTCCATCCATGTTGCTACAAATGGCATTATTTCATGCTTTTTTATGGCTGAGTAACATTCCATTGCATCTATCTATCTATATATCACATTTGGCAGAAGGTGGCATTTAGATAAGACAGTACTTTTATAACAGACTTACATTCCTAAACACAATTCATTCTCAAATTTGTAAGCAATAGAGAGAAATTCACAGCACTAGGCCTTATAAACATTATCATTATAAACATCACAAGAGTGAAACTGTAACATACCAAACTTTAAAAGCTCTTTCTTTGAGATATTTACTTTCTAAGGAAAAGAAGGAATTCTTTCTGTTCAGGGCAGTGACTCTGACTGTACTCCTTAATGCTTTCCACTCAGAACTCAGTGGCCGTCTCCCTCCCTCCCTCCAGGTCTCTGATCTAATGTCACTTCCTTTAAAGGCCTTCCTGACCTTTCAAAAATAGCACTCCTGTCACTATCATTTTACTTGGTTCATCACATCCTTACTATATCTTTACCTGAAATTATATCCTTCATTTTTGTTTTCTTCTGCTTATTGTGTTTTTCTCAGTGGGAGCTAAGCTCCACGAGTGCAGAGAATTTGCCTCGTTGCTAGTGGCTAGATATCTTAAGGGCTTCCTGGTAGCTCAGCTGGTAAAAATCTGCCTGCAGTGCAGTAGACCCCAGTTTGATTCCTGGTTTAGGAAAACCTCTTGGAGAGGGGATAAACTACTCACTCCCTGGTAACTCAGATGGTGAAGAATCTGCCTGCAATGCAGGAGACCTGGGTTCGATTCCTGGGTTGGGAAGATCCCCTAGAGGAGGGCATGGCAACCCACTCCAGTATTCTTGCCTTAAGAATCCCATGGACAGAGGAGCCAGATAGGCTATCATCCAGGGAATCATGAAGAATTGGGCAACTAAGCACAGCACAGCACAGATAGCTTAAGTGCTCAATAACTACTTAAGAACTGAATGGAAGCGGCCTACCTATTCAAAAAACTCACTGAGTATTCTAAGATATGCAGAAGAAACTAGTAGTAATATTCAAGAGACTTCTAGTTAAATTGTTTTCTGGGCAAAGTACTGCTGGTCTATAACTATTACACTAAATAATCGCACAGTTTTCCACAAAGCAATGTTGCTAAAGTTCCAAATATGTAAGTTAAGATTGATATACTTATATATTTTAATGCTCAGCACGAAATCAAGAACTGTGGAGCTGAAGGTACTAGCAGTCACAGTATGAGAAAAATCAAATCATCTTTCTGGGTCTCAGTTTATTTTCTTCTGTAAATGTTGGCAAGTGATATAATTTAGGGAAATCCTCTTTTTATATGTTTCTGGAACATAGAGCCAAGCACAAGTTCTTAAGCATCATAAAACCAATCAGACCGGTGTTCTAAAAGATCTTTACTTTTTCCAAAATAGCACACATTGTTGTAAACAATTAAAATAGTACCAAATGTAGGCCTCAGAAAGTTTAAGTGTCTCATAATCCCACACCTCAGAGATTGTTATATTTGCATTTATTCTTCTAGGAAGTCATAGACAAATCCCAACATAATAACAATAATATCAAGAATAACCAGTGTTCCAAAACTTTCTTATTTTCGTGGAATAATGTCTGTTGATATCAATTCACGTAGATCTACTTCATTCTCTCATTTGCTATAAAACCTTGTCTTTACCTGACAGCACATTTTTTTTTTTTTTTTCAAGGAGATGGCCTGTGGTTTAATAGGGAAGTAGTTCTTCAGCTGGGTAATCTTTCATCATATAGGTAATTGCTTCAGTGTTTTCACCATAAGACCCTCAAGGAAGATATAATTGTTTTGGTGGATTTTTCATAGCAAGAAACAGAGAACTATCCCGTCTTTAAAAAAGAAAATTTCCCTGATGGAAATTTATCTATTTATTAATAAATGGTTATTTCAACTGCCAGAGTCATCCTGAATGTTTTCCTAATGTGATTTTTCTTTTGTCAGTTAAAATGAAGGGAAAAAACAACTGTTCTTTTCATGTGAAAGCATAAACTATGAGTTGTCGATTACAGGTATTCACTCCTTAAGACAGTTCAAAAATTCCACTCTCTGGCTGTGCTCCTGAATTCTTGCCCACTCGGTGTTATGGTCCTAATTCTCGGCTTTGTGTTTCCACAGCACGTGTTACTTTGTTCTCAAGCCCATCACACCATGCAGACATCACCACAAGGCCCACCATCTCCTTCTGGAGACTAGCACATCCTTCAGGGTAGGTTTGTCTTTTTGTCCCTGGTAAATTGCATAATGCCTGGCACATAGTAAGCGCTTACTAAATGTTATTGGATGACTGAATGTTTAATTCTCATTATTTGTGGGGATGACCACATGCCTCCTGATTTATTCAGATGCCCTCTTTCCTTCCTGTTCCTTTGTGGCTATTTCCTTTATCACTAGGAGCTGGAACCAGTTGTGAATTGAAGGATGCCAAGCATCTGCTGAACAGCAAGAAAACAATCAAACTGGTGAAAATTGCAGCTTGACATGGCACAGGGAGAGGACCACAGAACTGGAAGGCAGGAGGCCTGGTACTGGTCTTCACTCTGTTACTAACTCAGTTATCCACTCATTCACACTTTCAACAAATATCAAGCACTTCTGTGTTCAGGCACTGTTCTAAGTCCTGCAGATGTAATGGTGACAAGATCCTAGCTCTTCTGGGACTTACCATCCAGAAAAGAGTCAGACACACAGAGAGGAAAACATATATGAGAGAATAGGTTGATGTCATAGGGAATGACTGGATGGGCTACCTCAGTTTTGAGGTCAGGAAGGGCGTCTCTGAGTACTGACATTTCAGCTGAAGTGTGAGTCACTAATATAAAAAGTAAACAGTCATTCAAGGATCCTGAGGAAGAATATTCCAGGATGAACACCCAGTGCAAAAGTCCTAAGGTAGAAATAGATTTCGGGTTTTCATGGGACAAAAAGACCAGTATTGCTTGAGTGGAGAGATGAGTGGAAAGTGATTTGAAATGACTTTGAAGAGCTAGGCAGAAGCCATGTAACATCTTGCTTTAAGGAATTTGGACTTTATTTCAAGTACAATGGGAAACCACGGGAAGGTTTTCTGCAGAAGAGTGACAAGATTATTCCGGCTACCTTGTCAAGAATGGATGGTAGAGTGGTTCCAGGTGGATCAGCTGGAAAGCTAGTGTAGTCATTGAGGTAATGGTGGCTTGGACATCAGTGACTTTAATGAAAATGGAGAGAAGCAGATGAATTTGGAATATGTTTTGGACATAAATTGGACAAAACTTGCCAATCCACTGGATGAAGATGATGAAGAAAGAAAGGAATCAAGGCTGACTCCTAGATTTACAGGTTGAACAACTGGGTGAACACTCATGCTAATGACTAAGACTAGGAACTGAGGAAGGAGCAAGTGTGGGAGGAAAACTCGAGTTCTTCATGGGTAAATTATATCTGAGTCGCTGGTTAGATATCCATGTGGGAATGTGAAAAAGGCATTTGGACACTCAAGTCATGTTTAGGAAAAAGTCATGGCTAGAGGCAGAAATTTTGGAATCATAAGCATATAGATGGTCTTCAGAGTTGATGGGGCTAGAGAGCACACAGAAATGGGAGTAAAGGATGCTCAGGACAGATCCCTGCTACTCTCTAACTTAGAGAGACTGAGTAGAGGAGAAGGAGCTAATAAAGGAGACAGAAGTGAAGGAAGATGGTGGGCTATCCTGTCCTGAGCCGAGGGAAGAACAGAGCCAAGGGAAGAAAATGTTTCAAGGAAAAAATAATCAAGTGTGCTGAAAGTTCAAAAGAGACAAGAATGAAGAAGTGGCCCCTGGATTTATCAGATGGAGTTCACTGATTACCTTGACAGCAGCAATCTCCGGATAATGGGAATAGAAACCCACTTTGAGTGTGTTAAGGAAGGGACGTGGAAATTGCAACTCATTTTTGAAGTTGAAGGAAAGTAGAGAAATGAGTTAGCTGAAGGGAGACATGGAGTTTGAGGGAGGTTCTCAGAGCATGCCCATGAGGACGCTTCCACAAAAGAGGACTACTGACTATGTAAGAGAAAGGGAGACTGCAAGAGCAATCCTGAGCAGCAAAGTGGTATGGGATCCAGAGACAGTAAAGAGGCTGACTTTTGAGAGGAACAAGGGATCTGGGTTCACAGAAACAGAAGGGGAGGCAGAGGGGAGGCAACCAGATGTAGGGAGGTGTTTGGATCTGGTGGCAAAAAGATGTGGGGCTTTCTCTCCATGTGACTGTGATCAAGTCACTTATCTTGCTGAGATCTGTTGGAGAAGCTAAATTGGTCTGCTCTGATCATGGTAAATGTACTTCTTTGAGCCCAGTCATTCTGCTAATGACACATGCCTTAATACCTGCTTCATTCATTAAGAGACAGAATGGGGAAGGTGCAGGGTTCAACCTAGAACTAATTGTGATTATAGCTCCTGACAATTGAACACGGCAACACTAGGTCTTATATGGTGCTGTCCTTATATTAGCTCTAACCGCTACACACTCCGCAAAGCAGAATTAGTCCTATTAGAGAGATGAAAAAACTGAGGTGGGAAAAGGTGGTCATGTAACTTTTCTAAAGTGATGAAGTGATGTATATATATGGCTGAGTCCCTAAGTTGTTTACCTGAAATCATCACAACATTGTTAATTGGCTATACTCCAAAACAAACAAACAAAAAGTTTCAAAAAATATATAAAGTGATGAAGTGAGAATTTAAACCTAATGTGGGACTCCAAGTCCATACTTTTACCCATTATATTCTATTGCCCCAGCAAAGAAAGGGGTGAAAGTTTCACTGGGAGATTGGTTGGGGGGTGGGGTGGTTAATACCTTCCAACATTCTCACCAACTGCTTACTAATTCCTGAGACTTGTTAAGGCAAGCAGGAGGCTGTTTTCTGCACCAGGCTCAGTAACTAGTGTTCTGGACTCCTTGATAAAGGCCCCCTGAAAGCAGAGGAATTGAACCCATCCAGCTAGTCCATCCCTCAACACAGTCATCCAACAAATTCCAGGAGCTGGGACATATGCTACCAGTTACCAGTGTACTAGGTGAATCCTCAGTCAGGTTATTGTGGCCTTAAGACTTTCCAGATGTTTCCTGGGAAACAATCTTTGTACAGTTTTATAATCCAATACAAAGTGAGGTCAGTTCTTAAGAATATATACAGGCCCAGAGGGGCTACCTCCATGCCTTTCAGTGGGACTAAAAGTCAGCAGTTTTTAAGTGCAGAAACAGTAAGAGTTCAATTTTCTAAGATAATAAATAGATTAATGAGCAGAGCACAGGTTCAGGAATAGAAACACAGGGTTCTTGCCTCAGCTCTCTTATTTCTTAGCTGGCTGACTTTGGAGAGTCTACCAAGCTTTCAGTCCAGGGTTTGACTATCAGGTGCTTATAACATGGCATCCAAGGATCTCCATGGGAGGTTGACAGAATCCTATTTCAATAACACTGAATTCTTTTGTGATCTTCTTTTGTTTTATGCATTTATGGGCATTTTTGCCAAACTGTCAGTGGGTCCATGACACAAAGCAGGTAGGAACCTGCCAGAGGATCTCTGGGATCCCTGTTTGATTCGACAGAGTGTCCACTCACATACCTTCTAAAAGTGAAAGTGTTAGTTGCTCAGTTGTGTCTGACTCTTTGTGACCCCAAGGACTATAGCCCACAGCTTCTCTGTCCATGGGATTCTCCAGGCAAGAATACTGGAGTGGCGTGCCATTTCCTACTCTATGGGATCTTCCTGACCCATGGATTCAACTTGGGTCTCCAACATTGCAGGCAGATTGTTTACCATCTGAGCTACCAGGGAAGCCTTCTGGGAGAGAATTATTTCTTTTAACGAAGTCCAAATGAGTTTGGAGGAGTGAAGGGCAATTCCCCAATGCAGGTGAAAGAGGTCAATGAACAGGAGGTGATGGAGCATCACACATGGGCTGGGGCCTAGGTGGCAGAGGGAGAGAGCCCAACTCCAGGCTCTCACATACTATCTTCATCAAGTAGAGGGGCTGAACCATCTGGAATTAACAGATACGTACTATTACATATAAAATAGACAAGCAACAAGGTCCTACTATATAGCACAGAGAACTATATTCAATATCCTCTAATATACCATATGGGAAAGAATATGAAAAAGAATATATCTGAATCACCTTGTTACACACCAGAAACTAACACAACATTGTAAATAAATTATACTTAAAAAAAAAAAAAAAAAAACTCTGCTGATGATTTCAATGTGCAGGGAGGTGAGAACCACTGAGTCATGTTTTTCCTTGCCTTTGACCATCCTGCTTGCTTCTCCCTTACCTGGAATCCCTCCCTGTCCTCTTTACCTGGTCACCTCTTGCTGGTCCTCCAGAAGGTTTTATCTGAAAGTCTGGCTGTGCTCTGTGGCCTTCTCTGTGCTCCCAGGGCTGCTTTAAAAACACCTCTCTAACACCCGCCCCCCCAGCATTCTGGTCTGTGGTTTGCCCATCTTCCCTACAAGGCTGTATGTGGGAAGGGATGTGGCTTCATTTCTCTGAAGGTCCAGCTTCCAGAATGGTGCCTGGCGCAAAGTAGGAGCATGGTAAATGTTTGTTGAGTAAATGATGGCATGAAAATGTTTGGGGGGAAAGAAACAGAAATGAGGCCAGACACATGTCCAGTCCTTCTCAGTTCCCTGCGAGGCCTCATAGACACTTTGGGAGAGCTTTAGGATGAGTATGTTTGGAGAGGTCTGAGGCTGAATGTGGTCCTGACATTTGGAAATACACGAGTTCGGGTTTTAGAAAGGTCTCTCGTACGCTGTCGTAGTTTGCACAACGACAAGGACTGAAATATCGGGGGCTCAGCCCCAGCTGCCCCTGGCCAGCCATGTCTCAGCCCACAGCGTCTGCTCGGCTTCTGAGTCAAGCTCCCTCTTTGTGCCTTACAGAGATGTTGGTTCTGTCTCAGAAAAACAAAGAACACATTCTGACTGCGAGAGAATGGCTTTCAGGGTTTTCTGGTGCAGCCCTGGAGAGAAGACACTTTTATTTCTATCTGTTCAGTGGGGACCAGTAGAGGCAGGGGTGTGTCCATGACCTTCAGTCATGAGATTCGGACCACTGGTAGGGCCTCCCTGGGGTGGGCACCTTGAGGTTTTCGGGTGGGATAGTCTTACCTTTATGGAGAGGGATGAGGACGAGGAGGAGGTGGAGGAGGAGGAGGTGGAGGAGGAGGAGGAAAGCTGTTTTTATTAAGAACCTAACTAAGGGCGTGCATACATCTGTGCTAAGTCACTTCAATCGTATCCAACTCTGTGTGACCCCATGGACTGTAGCCTGCCAGGCCCCTCTGTCCATGGCATTGTCCAGGCAAGAATACTCGAGTGGGTTGCCATGCCCGCCTCCAGGGGATCTTCCTGACCCAGGAATTGAACTCACGTCTCTTACATTTCGTCCATTGGCAGGAAAGGTCTTTACCACTAGCACCACTTGGGAAGCCCTAACTAATGGTGCTCAAATAACATGCACCTACTGCAAACAGGAACCCTGTGATACAGGTACTACCTCTATATTACTTTTACCTTTGAGTCACGTGTCTTCAACCCCTACATTCTTTGTCTCCAAATTCCCTCCATCCAGCCTCCTAAATTTCCATTTCGTCTTTTCTCTCCTTCCCCAGAGGCAACGCCTTACCTCAGGCCGCCATCTAATCTGACCTGAGAAGGTTCACATGTCATCAGCTCATGACATACGTCACAACCTTAGTGGGAGCTGCATTTGGATGTGGGTCTTGTATCAAAGGGACCTTCTCTATTGAGTCAAAGATTCTGAGACTCACCAAGATTCCCTTGAGGTTTCTGACTAATCCCCTCAGACTGACTTCCTTCTGTCTTCCCAATCCCAGGCCCAAATCTTTGATCTGTTCTCATAAGTCAATCATTTATTAATTTAATAAATGTTTACTGAGCACTTCATAAAGACTACTCATTTTGCTAGGCAGCAGGAAGACAAGATGAAGAAGGTCAAATCCCTGTCATTGGGGACTTCACTGTTCTGGCTCCTTTCCCCTCTGAGTAGATTGCTCTGGTCACTTGTTTCTCAGCCTCTCTCACCTGAATCAGTTGCCCTTGTAGAAGAAGCTGAACATGGCCATTAATGACACAAACTCCTAAAGACTCAGGAACTCTGCATCCTGCTGTGAAGGGCCCTGGGCAACTCTGTTCTGCCCATCTGGGGGTTGCACATGGTCTCATACCTTCCCCCTCCCCCAGCCATACCCAAGAGAAGGACAAAGCTGGGACCCTTAGCATCTCAGGTGCCTAGCTCAGCCTTGCAGGAACCACTCTGGGTACTTGGGACTACTGGGGGCCCTAGTCTTTAGGGAAAAAGCCTGCTAACCTGTCAGCCAGAAATTCTCTTATCTTTGGTGTCGTGAACTCTCAAGTAAACATGCCTTAAATACATTTTGCCTTTAACGATCCAATGTCTGCTTTCCTGGCAACTCCTGTGTCTTTGGACTGGTCTGCTTTGATATAGTTAGATCAACAAAAATTTAGGAGAACAAACTCAACTTTTAAAAGAAAAATATGTAAACCAAAGAGCTCCAAATAGGGAGGTTTCGATCATGACCAGGAGGCCAGTGATTTTCTTAAAAGGGCCAAAGAGGGGCTCCCCTGAAGAAAGTCTGCGGGGCCTGAAGGAGGGTCTGACCTCACAAGCCTAAGGGATGCACACACACACACACTCTGCCTTTTTTCTCTACAGTTTGGCTTGAGATGACCTTCTTGTTATCATAATAACTATCCCGGCTTGAGAATTTCACTTCGTTGAGATTCACCCTAACTCACTCCAAAGCACCCAACAGACAGCCTGAAGATTTAGGCATCAACCCAATTTACCCCTTCCCCTCCTCTCCCACTAGCCAGGACTCAGAGCTGTGCAATTTTCCAGGAGCTGGTGCCTCCATCTGACTGGATTTCTCAGGACCTTCCCACTTCAGGAGGGTTATCTGAAAAGATATCCATGACCTGCTTAGGGAATAATTACAAGTCGTGGTGTGGGGATATGCTTGGGCAGGGACTGAAGCCCTGAGGGACTGGATTTGAAACTGGGGAGAAGGAGAAAGTTAAAAAAAAGAAAAAAACAACCACCAAAAAACAAAAAAGCAAACAATGGTACAAAGGAAGCACTGTTCCTGTGAGCAGATGGGGTGGCGGGGTCAGCCCAGCCCAGGTCGCTGTACCAGGCCTCCCACCGCATCTGTGCAGGGTTGGGAGGAAGTACATCTCTGGTCCAGGGACAGCATAGGCCAAGGAAATGGCTCAGGGGATAAACGGCTACATTAGGACATCCTGCAGAGCCGAGGGATCCCCACAGGACTTCAGATTAGAAAACTGGATAAGTGGGCAGGGGGATTTCTAGCTCAACTATATAAGAGTCCTGCAATGTAGACTGCCAAACAGAATAACGCAAGTGGCATAGTGAACATTCTGCCTTGAAATACATGGCTTAACAGCTACCTGTTCAGATTAACTAACCAGAAAACTGCCAGATCTTCAAGTCCCACAGGGATCTGTGGACATAGGCATAGGAGGCTGCCTTTAGACCTGCAGCTCCTTCTAACGTATGTGATTTCCTATACACCCAAACATGTGGTTATTCTGTATGCTCTTTAAGGCCTCTTCCTTTCCTGAGCATCTAGAATTTTACAGAGACCCATAGCTAAACACGCAGAAGGCAATGGCACCCCACTCCAGTACTCTTGCTTGGAAAATCCCATGGATGGAGGAGCCTGGTGGGCTGCAGTCCATGGGGTCGCTAAGAGTCAGACACGACTGAGCGACTTCACTTTCACCTTTCACTTTCATGCATTGGAGAAGGAAATGGCAACCCACTCCGGTGTTCTTGCCTGGAGAATCCCAGGGACGGGGGAACCTGGTGGGCTGCTGTCTATGGGGTCGCACAGAGTCAGACACGACTGAAGCGACTTAGCAGTAGCAGCAGTATAGCTAAACATGTTACAGATGAGTCATGCTGTGAATGGTTACTGGGTGGACAGCAGAAGGAAGAAGGATTCATGTGACTGAACTTGTTCTTGGTGATACTAGACCCTACTCAGATCCCTGAGAGTCTCAGGGATGAGGGAATTCATAGTCTCCTCTCAACGATGTTATAGCCAACTAAGGTTTATCCCATTTTATCTTATTTCACTTTTGGTATCTAGACAGGCCATTATTATTTACAGTCAAGAATCTGTGAGACGGACTTCCCTGGTGGTCCAGTGGTTAAGAATCCACCCTCCAACCCAAGGAACATGGGTTCAATCCCTGCTAGGGGAACTAAATCCCTCATGCCTGGGGCAAGTAAGCCTGCACACCCACAACTACTGAGTTCAAATGCTTTGGGGCCCATGCAATGAAAGATTCTGCATGCTGCAACTAAGAGCTGACACAGTCAAGTAAAGAAAAATAAAAGAATCTGTCAGAATCTCCTTAACAGCTCAGTTAAAGAATCCTTTTCCCATTAGGGCTTCTGGAAAAAGCACAGGTCTGTGAATCGAGACTGGAAGGTTCTAGGCCAAGCTTTGTCATCAGTTTGTAGCTGACCTTGGCAAGGAACTTCCTCTGCCCAGATCAAGTTCATCCTTTCTTGCCACTTTAACATTCTATGACTGTGTTGTGGGACGAAGACAGGACCCCAGATAAGTTGGGGGAGTAAGAAAGGAAAGTGAGGGAAAGGTCACATTAGCTTGTGTGTGTGTGTGTGTGTGTGTGTGTGTGTTAGTTGCTTAGTTGTGGCCAACTCTTTGCAACCCCATAGACTGCAGCCTACCAGGTCCCTCTGTCCATGGGATTCTCCAGGCAAGAACACTGGAGTGGGTTGCCATTTCCTTCTCCAAAAGGAACTATAGAAAGAAAGAAAGTGAAGTCACTCAGTTGTGTCTGACTCTGCGACCCCATGGACTGTAGCCTACCAGGCTCCTCCATCCATGGAATTTTCCAGGCAAGAGTACTGGAGGGGGTTGCCATTTCCTTCTCCCACATTAACTTAGGAACCATGAAAATCCTTAGATCCCTACATAACTCTGGTCACATCTTTAAGTCCACTGGCTGCACTTCACCTTCCATGGGCCTCCTCAGAAGCACCAAGACTCACTGGCTCCCCTTTTCTTTTCTATGTATGCACCCATCATGGGAGTAGAGAGCCAAAGGGACAGGCTATGAAGTGAGAAAGGAGGGGGTGTGGAGCATACAGATGGGGAAGATGCCTCCATCTTGAAACCATGTGCTGCAGATCCTCAGTATCAGGAGAGGACTTAGTCATGGGTAAATAGCATATGCTATTTTCTTAAAATGCAATTGTTTACATGAAATAGACAACGCAAACACAGGTTCTATTTTTCTGCACTGTTTCCCTGATGGGGATAATAATAGTTGTGCAATCCAGAGTGTAGTTATAAACCTATCTTACAGTCACCAAGGAGCTGTGAGAAAGCCAAGCAGCACAGACTTGTGGTTTTGCAAACTCCAAACTATTTTCCTGATGAACTGCAATAACCCACCGTGAGACAGAAGAGATAGAGTCAAACTCCAAGTACATTTTGTCCTCACAGAGTTTGTTTTGACACCAGAAAAATTTCCTCTGTGTGCTGTTTTCACGCTCTTACCCCTATGAATTTGTTTCACACTCAATCTAGTGGACACTTGGTAAATATAAAGGTCTGTCTCTCCAGTACAAAGTGACTGACCGAGAATGGGAACATTCCAGAATTCCACAGGTTAGTTTATTTGCAGGACTCAAATGGTCTGGTAGATTCTTACACTAAACTGAAGAACTGATTATTTGAGAATGAGGGTTTCTCACTGATATATAAATTATATATCTATGTGACTGTATGTGGCTGAGAGCTGTATATTGTGACCCTGCTTATTTAACTTATATGCAGAGTACATCATGAGAAACGCTGGGCTGGATGAAGCACAAGCTGGAATCAAGATTGCCAGGAGAAATATCAATAACTTCAGATATGCAGATGATACTACCCCTATGGCAGAAAGCAAAGAGGAACTGAAGAGCCTCTCAAAAACGAAGATCATGGCATCCAGTCCCATCACTTCATGGCAAATAGATGGAGAAACAATGGAAACAGTGAGAGATTTTATTTTGGGGGGTTCCAAAATCACTGCAGATGGTGACTGCAGCCATGAAGTTAAAAGACACTTGCTCCTTGGAAGAAAAGCTATAACCAACCTAGACAGAATATTATAAAGCAGAGACATTACTTTTGTGACAAAGGTCCATCTAATCAAAGCTATGATTTTTCCAGTAGTCATGTATGGATGTGAGAATTGAACCATAAAGAAAGCTGAGCGCCAAAGAATTGATGCTTTTGAGCTGTGATGATGCAGAAGACTTTTGAGAGTCCCTTGGACTACAAGAAGATCAAACCAGTCAGTACTAAAGGAAATCAATCCTGAATATTCAATGGAAGGACTGATGCTGAAGCTGAAGCTCCAATATTTTGGCCACCTGATTCGAAGGGCTGACTCATTCAAAAAGACCCTAATTCTGGGAAAGACTGAAGGCAGGAGGAGAAGGGGATGACAGAAGGTGAGATGGTTAAATGGCATTACTGACTGGATGGACATGAATTTGAGCAAGCTCTGGGAGTTGGTGATGGACACGGAAGACTGGCATGTCCATGGGTCGCAAAGAGTCGATGTGACTGAGAGACTGAACTGAACTGATAAAGATCAAAGAAAGTCTAAACCAAGTTGAAAACCAACAACATTTAACTGATAATAAACTTCCCCAGGTGCTACATCTAGAAGAAATTCAGTACCAAATGATCTTCCCTGGTGGTGGTGGTGGTAAAGAACCCGCTTGCCAATGTAGGAGACATAAGAGACATGGGTTCAATCCCTGTGTCAGGAAGATCCCCTGGAGATCAACCCACTCCAGTATTCTTGCCTGGAGAATCCCATGGACAGAGGAGCCTGGCAGGATACAGGCTATAGGGTCACAAATAGTTGGACATGACTGAAGCAACTTAGCATACATCCATGCACCAAGTACAAGAACCAAATTGTTCATACATCACAGGTGTCTCAGTCACCAATGACATTGTAGCTTAGAAGTAGCATCTACAAGTTGTTCATGCTGAGATATAAGATGCTGCTGGCAATATTTATTTTAAAAACATACAAACAATATATCTCCGTTTCATTGTTCTAGCCACCCTTACTTATTATATTGAAAAGTACTTTTGTACTGTTTTTTTGTGTGTGATTTTAGAGGTAATTCATGTTTCAAAAAAGTGGAAAACACAAGAAAGCACAAACAAAAAAGTATATGAAAGCCAGCAATTCCACCAGCCAGAGAGAACCATGGTTACTATTTGGCATTTCTAATATACTGTATAGAATTATAGAAGCGTTATAGAGAAGCAAATATGTTTTGAAATAAAATTGAGATCAAAACAAAAATTGAGAGGTAGGGAGACAAAAAGGTGAAAGAGAGACTCCAAGTGCATCAGAGTTCATGTAAGAACTTCCAACAGACACCTTCCAACAGAGAAGTGGAAGATTTGAGCTAAACCTTGAACTCTTCCAGGACTAAGTTCCAGGAGTCTGCCTCAGGGTACCGTCTGGTTGTAACTGAAAGGCTCTGGCCCTGTGGCATCCGTGGCCTGTCAGGTTTCACAGCAGGTCAAGGCCCCTTCTAGGATTTACTCTGCTTTGTACCTTCCCACGTGGACCTGGAGGAAGGCCACAAATCAAATGCTTCTAACCCACCCTTCCTTTCCCCTCTCTTCCCCCTTAGCCAGGATTCTTGGCTCTCAGTAGACAAGTTTCTGTATAATTGATATATAATTATATGCTCCACCGTCACTACAATGACACGCTCCATTGTCACTACGGTGATTTTATATTTTGCTCCCTTGAGAGACGTTGTAAGAGAAGGAATATGGTTTCCCCTTCGTTTCACTTCATGCTTATTTATGCTAAATGTATAAAATGGCTCCTCATTCATTTCCCACACTCTGTATCAAAGAAAAATTTTCATCCAGTTGTGTCTTCTAATGACTCCACACAAGTCCCTTTGACTTTGGACCAGAACCATTCAATATTCATTCCACAAAATTTTCTTAAGCACCCACACGGGCCAGGCATCATTCTAAGGTGTCGGGAATACAGTGATGAATGAAATCAACAAAAATCCCATCCCTCATGGAGTGATCATTCTGGTGAGGCCAGATGCCAAAGGCCTCTTGCTGCATGCCAGCTCTTTCATTAATTCATTCAACAATCATGAGTGCCTGTTATAGAGGCTTTTTATGTGCTCACTTGGCTAGACTACATCACACTTGCCCTTCCTACATGTTTTTGGATCGGGTGGATCACAAGAGGGATTCTTATGTGAGATTTGCAGGCTGGGGGTGAAGCAGCAGTCATTTTGTCTAGTTGTTTATCTGCTGGCCCATCTCATTGGCATGAAGCACTGACCAGGCCCATATCTGCCCTCCCTTCCCCTAAGTCCTCCCTTGGCCTCCCTGACTCCTGGACAGTGGTGGGCATTTGCCCTCATGATAACGGACACCTTTGTCTGACTCGTCAGCTCTGTTACCTCTGGTGCACTCTACTCCAGTCTCCAAAAAACCTGATTCTGACATATCTGGCATTGCATGCTATCCACTCTCCTTTACCCCATCAGATCAGATCAGATCAGTCGCTCAGTTGTGTCCAACTCTTTGCAACCCCATGAATCGCAGCACACCAGGCCTCCCTGTCCATCACCAACTCCCGGAGTTCACTCAGACTCATGTCCATCGAGTCAGTGACGCCATCCAGCCATCTCATCCTCTGTCGTCACCTTCTCCTCCTGCCCCCAATCCCTCCCAGCATCAGAGTCTTTTCCAATGAGTCAACTCTTCGCATGAGGTGGCCAAAGTACTGGAGTTTCAGCTTTAGCATCATTCCTTCCAAAGAAATCCCAGGGCTGATCTCCTTAGAATGGACTGGTTGGATCTCCTTGCAGTCCAAGGGACTCTTAAGAGTCTTCTCCAACACCACAGTTCAAAAGCATCAATTCTTCGGCGCTCAGCCTTCTTCACAGTCCAACTCTCACATCCATACATGACCACAGGAAAAACCATAGCCTTGACTAAACGAACATTTTTTGGCAAAGTAATGTCTCTGCTTTTGAATATGCTATCTAGGTTGGTCATAACTTTCCTTCCAAGGAGCAAGCGTCTTTTAATTTCATGGCTGCAGTCACCATCTGCAGTATTTCCCCTTTAATTAACTAAGGAAATTTATTTATGTTTGTTGGTGGTGGTTTAGTCACTAAGTTATGTCCGACTCTTGCGATCTCATAGACTGTAGCCCGCCTGGCTCCTCTGGCCATAGAATTCTCCAGGCAAGAATACTGGAGTGGGTTGCCATTTCCTTCTCCAGGGGATCTTCCTGACCCAGGGATTGAACCCAGGTCTCCTGCACTGCAGGCAGATTCTTTACCAACTGAGCTACCAGGGAAATCCTTAAATTTATTTTATTTAAATTTAATTAGTTCAGTGATACATCAGTTATGAATGTTCTACTTTATTTATCCATTCAACAAATATTTATTAAGGATGTCTTATACGGTAGACACTCTGCTAGGTGCTGGGGATACACAGGGAAGACAGATGTGTTCCTTCCCTCGTGAAGCTTACAGCCCAACAGGGGAGGACAGACCAGAAATTCACATAGACAAACAAAATTAGATTTTAAAAATGAGTGGGGCTGTGTAAACAGAGAAAAGTTGGCCAGGAGGACAGGAGGGTAGGACCTATTCCAGTAAGATAGATGAGGAAGGCCTTAGTAATCCAAGTGCATATTTAAATATTAGAAAGTCAAAAAGATACAAACCCATTAAGTGTTAATCCATTTGAAAAATACTCCACTGCAGTTAAATCTCTTAAGGAGAAATATAAATAAAGATGGAAAGCTAGTGGTTTGGGAGACCCATGTTCAGGAGGAAAGAGACAGTCATATAATATTAACTGGAAGAACAGTGGGAGAACAGTCCTATTTTTTCTTTTTCTTTCGTTTTGATTTGATGTTGAAAGGGGGAAATACATGGAAAGCAAGCCTTTCACTCCAACAGAGATGGTTTACTAAGAATGAGTTATTGAGAGTGAGTTCAGGCTGTGCCATCAAAAACCTCTCCATTAAGATAGGAATCAGGGGACACAACTTAGCAACTAAACAACAGCAGGGGAAAGGATGGGACACAAGCTGACCCTGAGAGAATATGCAGCACATGCTTGGGACCAACAACTGGAGCACGCGTGTGTGCGTGTGTGTGCGTGTGTGTGCATGCACGTGCATGTGTGTGTGTGTGTGTGTGGTAGGATGCACTTCTTCCTTCACAGAAAACCTGATAGACTAGCCCATTCTGGGGAAATGAGTGAGCTGATGGCTCTGCATTTTCTTTGACACTTGCAAGGAATCCAGGATGAATCCATTCAGACTGGCTATGAACATCACGTATTACCTGAGTTGGAAATGCTCCCCAGTGAGAATCATTTCCCTGGTCAGGGGTTCCCAGTGACCCTGGAATAATTCACAACTGTCCCCAGAGTGTAAGCACCCTGAATTTAATCTTTTAGTGTCCCCTCAGTGTGCTAAGCAACGTGCTATGCACCCAGTGGGAGAATCAGTACTTAAGTGATGCTTTTATACAAAAGCTACCCATATGTGCTAAGTCAGCTTTTAAAGATTGGGGCCTGAAGTGTGGACTCAGGACACAGAGACCCCAGCAGGGAGCTAGTGGTCTTCTAATGTTTCTCATGATATTTTCAGGTCAAGGAACTGGTTTTGGATCCAGAGGAACAATGCTCCTCGTGTTTGGAATTCTACAGAAGAGAGTAAGAACTCAGACAGAAAGCTAAGAAATGAACCAATGTGATGAAAAACAGATGAAAGCCCCTTTCTTCTTAAACGAGGACATTACTTTCAAAACAAGGATGAACACTGTGTTGGGAAATTTCAAGTTCTGCTTACTGTTTTGCTCTTAGGGCAATTTTGATAAATAAGATCCCATTGTGATTCGTTGCCTTTTCCAAATTTGCTGTAAACTCCTTTAGCTTGGTGGTGGTAGGTTGATAGGTTATAAAGAAAACAGGAAGAGAAATCCAGACTCAGTTCAGTTCAGTTCAGTTGCTCAGTCGTGTCCAACTCTTTGCGACCCCATGAATCGCAGCACGCCAGGCCTCCCTGTCCATAACCAACTCCCCGAGTTCACCCAGACTCACGTCCATCGAGTCAGTGATGCCATCCAGCCATCTCATCCTCTGTTGTCCCCTTCTCCTCCTGCCCCCAATCCCTCCCAGCATCAGAGTCTTTTCCAATGAGTCAACTCTTCGCATGAGGTGGCCAAAGTACTGGAGTTTCAGCTTTAGCATCATTCCTTCCAAAGAAATCCCAGGGCTGATCTCCTTCAGGATGGACTGGTTGGATCTCCTTGCAGTCCAAGGGACTCTCAAGAGTCTTCTCCAACACCACAGTTCAAAAGCATCAATTCTTCGGTGCTCAGCCTTCTTCACAGTCCGACTGTCACATCCATACATGACCACAGGAAAAACCATAGCCTTGACTAATGCCTTTTTAAGAGTTAGTGCCCTTGAGGGCAGCACTTGATTCAGCTTCTACATCTTTCCATGTATCCTATTATTTCTGAAATCACTTTGCCTATATGTCCTCAAAATACCTAAAAATATACACTCCTTACTAGATGGCACTAAATTTCATTTTAAATTTTAAAAGAGGAAAAATGTTAGTGCCTTTTATCCTGGAATCTGACATTTCTTCTTGGGTCAGAATATCTGGAGTTTCTGTGGTTCATCAATGTCCAGGAAACTAAGCACTAAACCTTTCACAGATTTCTGCTATAAAGATTTTTACAAACATACACTGATGCAAAGGCTCAGTTGTCACCTCGAAAGACAGTGGTGTTCCTCAGCCTTCCTGTCTGGCCCTGATTAGCACAGACATAAATAGTGTAGGCCTCTGGTGTGGCCTTGTCACAGTTCACTCACCTTGGCTATTAATGGCCTTTACCTGACAGAGCAAATGACCTGTCATGGGTCGAGTGAACAAAAGAAATCATAAATATTCAAGCAAAAGGGGAAAAAATATAGGCACATGTAAAGTTCTAACCCAAGGTCACCCAGCCTATAGCTGTCAGCCAGAAATTGTCACCGTCTTTCCTCCCATGAGGCATTACTGCGTGGAGAACATGTAAGTATCATCATTAGAGTCTGTCCTAGGGTAGCTGGGCAATTCTGACAGAGGAACCGCAGCCCAAGACCCCACTCTTGCACAGGTGTTCCTGTGACCTGGCTTCCATGTTGGACTCGGACACCAAGGCCTGGATTCACCACCACTCCACCACTGCAGCGGGAGCTCAAGGAGTCTCAGGTCAAAGCTCAACGTTTATTGCATGAAGCACTTTGAAAATCTTTTGTTATCAAAAGTATTCCCTTGAGCCTTGGAGAGGATTACCAAGTAATGCTTTCTTCCTGCAGCTTATTTCTTAGGAAATTACCTCCAGGCCTGCCAAAGTCACAGAGAGCTGTGGGATTTCACTCGTGTCTTTGCATGTGGAACACTTGAACATCCCTCGTGATTTTCTTCACTCCTATTTACTGAAGAGAAAACAGAAGATCTGGGAAAGATCTGGGCTGCTTGCCTCTGGTCTCTTGTCTGCCCTGCTGGCAAGCATCCAGGTGACAGTTCCAGGAATGAGGCTGGGGACTGTGAACAGATCCATACCTGCTGCTTCAGTTCAGTTCAGTTCAGTCGCTCAGTCGTGTCCAACTCTTTGCGACCCCATGAATCGCAGCATGCCAGGCCTCCCTGTCCATCACCAACTCCTGGAGTTCACTCAAACTCATGTGCATCGAGTTGGTGATGCCATCCAGCCATCTCATCCTCTGTCGTCCCCTTCTCCTCCTGCCCCCAACCCCTCCCAGCATCAGGGTCTTTTCCAATGAGTCAACCCTTGGCATGAGGTGGCCAAAGTATTGGAGTTTCAGCCTCAACATCAGTCCTTCCAGTGAACACCCAGGACTGGTCTCCTTTAGGATGGACTGGTTGGATCTCCTTGCAGTCCAAGGGACTCTCAAGAGTCTTCTCCAACACCACAGTTAAAAAGCATCAATTCTTCAGTGCTTATACCTTGTTATTTCAAGTGTGTGGCTCACTGTCAGGTGAGGGCCACACTCCTGTCCAGGTGCTTTGCCTTCACCTTGTTTTGTTACCATAATTTCCTTTATTTTCTGCCTTTTTTTCCATTCATATCTCATACATCCATTCACTATCTATCCATCCATCCATCCATCATCCATCTATCATCCATCCATCCTTCTACCCATTCATCTCAAACAATGACTTCCTATGTACCAGGTTCTGTGCTATACACTGACTCTAAAGAGAAGAGAGAATGATTTCTGTCCCCCAATCTTGTGGGAGAAGCGTATGTAAATATGTAATGCATATTTAACATATGCAAATGACTCTAACACGTTGCAGAGGCTGAGGTGTGCATAAGACTGAGGGACTGCCTGCATTCAAAGGAGGGGCATCACCTCCAGCTGTCACCTCTTGAGGTGGACTTTCTGTCACAATGGTCCCTCTGATCCCACCTTCTGCTGTTCATGCCCTTGTGTGATCCCCTCCTGTTGAGTGTGGGTAAGAACTTGGGGCTCACTTGATTCCACCATAAGGCAAAGGTGGCAGGATGTAGGTGACTACATGTGTACATGTGTATAGTTACATTATTAGGTTACATAACCCTGAAGTGCCTGTCTTGTTGGAATTTCTGTCTCCCTTGCTAGCTTTCGAGAAGCAAGTGGTCACATTGGGGAATCCCACATGCCAAGGAACTGCAGAAGGGCCCTAGGAGCTAAGAATAGCCTCCAGCCAACAGCCAACAAGAAACTGAAGCTCTGAAGCATGTAGCCTCAGGAACTAGGCTCTGCGGACAACTCGAGAGAATTTTGGAAATGGACCCTTCCTCAGCAGAGCCTCCAGTGAGATTCAGCCCCAGCTGACACCTTTTCTTTAATTGAAGTTAATACACAATGTTAATAGTTAATATATAATGTGTTAATTTCTGCTGTACAGCAAAGTGACTCAGTTATACCAACTAACACCTTGATTACAGTTTTATGAGACCCTAAGTAGTAGACTCAGATAAGCTTTGCTGGGATTCCTGACCCATAGAAGCTGAGATAAAACATGTGTTTCAGTTACTTATTCTTTTTTTTTTTTTTTTGGCCAGTTACTTATTCTTCTGGCTGCACCACGTGGCATGTGGGATCTTAGTTCCCTGACCAGGGATGGAACCCGCGCCCCCTGCAGAGGAAGCTTAGAGTCCCTGGACCACCAGGGAAGTCCCTTATGTGTTGTTTTAAACCCCTGAGTTTGTAGTAATTTGTTATGCAACATTAGAAAACTATCACACCTCCTGCCAGCTATCAGAAATGTCAAGTTCTGGGAAGGGGCTGACAGATGGGGGAATGTCTCCAGCTTCCACATCCATTCATTCAGCAAATATTTATTGAGCATTTATGATATATGAGGCACAGTTTTAGATACATTAGTAAACAAAAGAAAATCCCTGCTCTCAAAGCTTATACTCTAGTCAAGGAATAAAAATACTAAATTCATAAATAATTGTATATAGTATGTTATTCAGTGATGAGAACTATAGAAAGGATAGAGGGGCTGGGGATGCTAGGGAGTGGGTTGAAGTCTTTCATAGGGTCCTCAGGGTAGGCCCCACTGAAAGGGCAAAACTTGAAAGGAAATATTACACAAGAAACTCCAGGTATCATCCATGCGTATGACTTCTAGCACGGGTTCAAGGTCTCATCCTGCCCTGGGGGATCATGGCGTCATAACTGCCCTTTTCAACCTCTTCTCCCACCTCCACCCTCCATGCCCAGGTCCACCCTGCATCCCCGCCTTCTAGCCTTCTGCTGTCCTCCAAACCCACCTACCAAGAATCCTTACTCTTCATTGTTTCCCTGACAAAATACTTCTCCCCCACATTCAGCTCAATGGCCTCCTCCCCTGAAGCCTCCCCTGGTGCCTTCACCCCACTCCCAGCAGAAAGTCTACTCCTCCTGCACATGCCCTCCAGCTTTGCTTATGACTTATCCCGAGCTTCAACTTTCTACACGTGTTACGGCTGGCAGCCTTTGTCTCTTGGAGAGACTGTGGAATGCGGGGGCTGGGGCTTGTTATCACTGAGCTTCCAGGCTCCAGCATATTACAGTTGGAATTTGTTGAAGAAAAAAATTAGTTAGATGGGACTTCACTGGCAATCTAGTGGTTAAGACTCTATGCTTCTAATGCAAGGGGCACAGGTTTGATCTCTGCTCAGGGAACTAAGATAACACATGCTGTGCAGTGCAGCCAAGAAAATATTTTTTAAGTTAGTTGGAGATCAGTCCTCTGTGGGTTTTTTCCTTTCTCTTTAAAGTCCTTAGAGGAGATTTATATCATTCTTTATTTGGTTTGTTACTGAGAGAGTATTTGGACAGAGTACTATTCATTTTCCAAATTCTACTTTTGAGCCAACTTCTTCCACAGCATAGCCTGACCCAGCTCACAGAATTGCACACATGTTCAAGACACAGCCTTGGACACTAAAACAAGTAATTCATGCAGCCACATCTGTCTTTTCCAGAGAGGTTTAGTTCAGTTCAGTCGCTCAGTTGTGTCCGACTCTTTGTGACCCCCATGGACTGCAGCACGCCAGGCCTCCCTGTCCATCACTAACTCCCAGAGTTTACTCAAACTCATGTCCATTGAGTTGATGATGCCATTCAACCATCTCATCCTCTGTTGTCCACTTCTCCTCCCACCTTCAATCTTTCCCAGCATCAAGGTCTTTTCAAATGAGTCAGTTTTTCACATCAAGTGGCCAAAGTATTGGAGTTTCAGCTTCAGCATCAGTCCTTCCAGAGAGGAGAAAGACAGAATAATGATGACTTTTCAATGTTATTAGTAAGCAGCAAACATCTTGAGAAAGGAATGGTTTCCCTGCTTGAGTACAGAGCCCCAAATATGATGACTAAAAAGTCTAGCAGTTTAATTAATTATTGCAATTAAAAATAAAGCAAGCATGTAGGAGCAAAAGCCCTGCGGATGGCAGCTTCCTGATAAAAAAAAACAATGATACCACTCACCACGTAAGCCAATGACAGGGGGAAAGAATTTGTTTGCCTCTGATTACATCTGATTGCCATTAGTGATGACAATAAACCAGGCAGAAGGACCAAATGATACTTGTGGGAAGCATGAAAAAGGGCCTGGGAAATACTTTCAATTGAGGATACACCAGAGAAAAATACCAACTGGAAGTCACAGAGATAAAAGCCACTCTGAGTTAAGTCAGTCATAACAGTGTACAAATTAAAATAACAGAGCCATATCACTTTTTACCTGTTAGATTGGCATATGTTAGAAAACTTGAAAACGACAAGTGTTGTGAGGCGGTGGGTTAAAGGAAACCTGAGCTCCTGCTGGGATGGGGCACTTATAGCAATTCTGGACAGAGTCAGGATTTAGGCTCTAATCACTTTCTGGCTAAATTCCTAGCAGAAAACCTAGGCCAAATTCTTTGTGAACTTGGGTTAGGTAAATTTTCTTAAGACACAAAATCTATGTGCCATAAAGGAGAAATTATCAATTGGACTTCATACATTTTTTAAAATTTACTCTTCAAAAGACATTGTTAAGAAAATAAAAGACAAGCCACAGGCTGGGAAGTAAACATTGGCAAATACATCTGATGAAGGTCTTATATGCTAAATACAAAAAGAACTCTTACAATTTAGTAATAAGTAATAATTTAGTTATTATTATTAATCTTAATTAAAGAAATAGACAAAAAGAATGAACAGACACTTGATCAAAAAAGTTGTATGAATGGCTAATAAGCATGTTCAATCTCATTAGTCACTCAGTTCAGTTCAGTTCAGTCACTTAGTCGTGTCTGACTCTTTGCGACCCAATGGACTGCAGCACACCAGGCCTCCCTGTCCATCACCAACTCCCAGAGTTTACCCAAACTCATGTCCATTGAGTTGGTGATGCCATCCAACCATCTCACTCTCTGCTGCTAAGTCGCTTCAGTCATGTCCGACTCTGTGCGACCCCATAGACGGCAGCCCACCAGGCTCCCCCATCCCTGGGATTCTCCAGGCAAGAACACTGGAGTGGGTTGCCATTTCCTTCTCCAATGCATGAAAGTGAGAAGTGAAAGTGAAGTCGCTCAGTCGTGTCTGACTCTTAGCGACCCCATGGACTGCAGCCCACCAGGCTCCTCCATCCATGGGATTCTCTAGGCAAGAGTACTGGAGTGGGGTGCCATTGCCTTCTCCGATCTCACTCTCTAGGAAAATACAAATTAAAACTGCAATGAGAGAAATATCAGCATACACCCACTAGAGTGATTAAAATTAAAAAGACTCACCATACCAAGTGTTAGTGAAGATGTGGAGCAACAGAATGTCTCAGGCATTGCTGGGGGGAATGCAAATAGTACGACCACTTTGGAAAGCAGTTTGACAACCTCTTATAAAGTTAAATAATACATGTCACATGTGTTTCTATACACAGGTATTTACCCAAGAGAAATAAAAACTTATGTCCATATAAAAGGCTGCTACATGAATGTTCATAGCAGCTTTATTCTTATTGACCCAAACTGGAAACAACCCTAATATCCATCAACTGGTGAGTAGATGAATATCTACATGGTGAATACTGCAAATTGTGATACATTCATAAAATGGAATACTACTCAGTAACAAAAAGGAATGGACTACAGATATGTATGAGAACAGGTGAATCTCAAAGGCATTATGCTGAGTGAAAGAAGCCAAGCACAAAAACTACATATCATTTATACAACATTCTAGAAAAGGCAAGAAAACAGTGATAGAAAGCAAAGTGGTCCACATGCCATGGGGCAACCAAGCCCATGCGCCACAACTACTGAAGCCTCACACCCTGGAGGCCATGCTCTGCATCAAGAGCAGCCTCACACCCTGGAGGCCATGCTCTGCATCAAGAGCAGCCTCACACCGCAACTAGAGAAAGCTCCTGCTCATCACCCAGCAAGGGAGACCCAGCACCGCCAAAAATGAATACATCTATTAAATTAAAAAGTGTTTTAAAAAGTGAGTGAATTTTATATGTGTAAATTTTACCTTGATGAAGCAAATTAAATATGTGTATGTGTGTGTGTGTGTGTGTGTGTGTGTAAGACAATGCTACTTGAAAAAAAGATGAGGTAGGGGAAGTTGAGTGTTGGTAGGTGAGAAGAGGGAAGCCAAGAGAAAATAAGAGACAGACAGACAGACAACCAGAAAGGAAAGACAAGGACACAAGAGATGTAGAGGGTGACATTCAAACATGGGGCAAACCCCTCATCAACAGAGACATGCTCAGAGAAACATAGAAACAGAGAAAGGAAAAAAGAAAGAAACGCTTAGCAGATATGGCAAAGATGGAATAATACTTGTTATTCTTACCTTTTGGAATGGGGCTTCCCAGGCGGTGTTAGTGGTAGAGAACCACCTGCCAATGCAGGGGACATAAGAGACATGGGTTCGATCCGTGGGTTGGGAAGATCCCCTGGAGGAGGAAAGGTGGGGATAGGGCCCAAAGCCCCACAGCTGCGGCTCTGAGGGTGAGAGGGATCCGTTCCTCCCTCCCGGCTTCTCTCTCACTTCCTCCTCTGGGATCACAAGGGGTATGGAGGATGCTTCCTGCTCCCCTGGACGTATTTGAAGGCTGGGGGTCTATGCCCCTTTAACCCTCTTTATTCCAAGTTAAACATTTCCTGTTCCTTTCACTTTCCTCACCCTAGATAGTTGCCAAGTCCTCCAGCATCCAACCCACCCCTTTCCCCATCCCCTGGGCTCTGATTTATCAGTGCTCTCTGGGGAGTATGGTGCCACCACGTGGCAGAACTGAGAGACTGAGCCCATGTCTAGTGGGGCGAGGCGGTGGGGAGGGCATGCAGCTTTCCCTCTGTGTTTCTTCTAAGCACGTGTAACACCAACCCCAAGGCTCTATCAGTTCCCTTGGGATAGCAGTCTGATCAGTCTGAGAACTAAGAACAGACACACACTGGGGAGCCTCTTGCATCTAAAGCAGGGAGACTCAGGCACTGGCAGGTGGGGTGACAACACTTCCCACTGTTTAGGGAAGAGAAACAATTGTCAGTGAGGAAACTTCTTGCAAAGGTTCATGACAAAACATAAAGATTTCTGAGGCTAGGGGAGAAATGATTAGGTTTGCACTAACCACAACCCACCCACAGAGATGCAAATCCTATTTCAAGCAGGCAAGAGGTGGAAACAGGGAGAGAGAGGTGTATCCCCCTCCAGTACCCACCCCCCACACACCGGGAACTGCACAAAAGCTAAGTCTTCTCTACAAGCATAATTGCCGTTAACTTCAACTTTATAAACATCTTTTAAAAATAATAACTGTGGCTGGAATGAGAGTTTTGAAAAGCAGCAACGAGCAGGTTGTAAGTCTAGGTTAAATGGTTTACAGAGATTGAAAGTGGCCTGGGACAAGGATAGAGAACCCTGTTTCCAGGGAAGAAAGTTTCAAGGACTTGAGGGCTGGTTATCACGCTGATACTATGCATAGAATCACTTACTTGAATTAATCATTTCATCATCAAATAATTCTCACATTAACAGATCTTGGAAGAAAATAATCAATTGTAATAAAAAGCAAAAGAAGAAAATGTACCTTAGATTCTATCTCCTCCAAATTTTACTCATTTTCTGGGTTCCCCACATATAGTCTTACTCAGTTAAGATTATGCAGTTAAATTGTGAAACTTTTTTTCTAGGCATAGTCCTGAGAAAGAGGTCATTTGGGAGGGTTATGCCTTCAGTTCAGTTCAGTCACTCAGTCGTGTCCCACTCTTTGTGACCCCGTGAACCGCAGCACGCCAGGCCTCCCTGTCCATAACCAACTCCCAGAGTCCACCCAAATCCATGTCCATTGAGTCGGTGATGCCATCCAACCATCTCATCCTCTGTCATCCCATTCTCCTCTTGCCCTCAATCTTTCCCAGCATCAGGGTCTTTTCCAATGAGTCAGCTCTTCGCATCAGGTGGCCAAAGTATTGGAGTTTCAGCTTCAGCATCAGTCCTTCCAATGAACACCCAGGACTGATCTCCTTTAGGATGGACTGGTTGAATCTCCTTGCAGTCCAAGGGACTCTCAAGGAGATTCAACCAGTATTGAAGATTCAATCAGTATTGAAGATTCAATCAGTATTGAAGTATTAGAGTTTCAGCTTCAGCATCATTCCTTCCAATGAATATTCAGGACTGATTTCCTTTAGGATAGATTGGTTGGATCTCCTTGCAGTCCAAGGGACTCACAAGAGTCTTCTCCAACACCACAGTTCAAATGCATCAATTCTTCAGTGCTCAGCTTTCTTTATAGTCCAACTCTCACATCCATACATGACCACTAGAAAAACCATAGCCTATTTTGATGCAATTTAGCAGAGTAGTTATGCCTCATGAGTCCTTTCTGGGATCTGTCTTGTTCAGTGATGAAACCAGAAAGCCATGAAATCCTGGGAAGTGTGAATGGTGGTGGCTGGAGTGTAGTGCATGAGGGAGCTGACCTTGAGCAGGCTACCACTTGGGGGATGCCCAGAAATGAGTGGGGCAGTGGGAGATGCTGGCGGGGTGGGCCGAGATCCTCAATCATGTGGGTGTGGGTGACAGAAAATTAAAATATGACTTATATTAACACGAACTTCTTTGTAGCCATAGGTTGGGGCCTGGGGACATTTTGGCAATAGAAGAAATCTACCAGCAAGGAAAACACATAAAAATCTCAGGGATATTTTGTCTCATTCCCTGATAGTTAAAAGATGATTTTCAAGGTTAAGAAGAGTGTAATAACAGCCTGTTCTCACCCTGACCTCCCTACTTGCACAATCCAGTTTCTCACGGGTGGTAAAGCACATTGAGAAAGGCACTCTCTTAGGGGAAAAAAATGTAGGTTCTTGATAAAGAAACAAAGAAGAAATATGACAATGTGTGCTCTTGGTAGACACTCAGAACCGCTGGTGAAGGGTCTTTTCTTTAGGAGTTATTTTAAAATAATAAACAGATGCCTTTTGATGATTATAGTGTTTCAAAATGTTGACTTGTTACATCCAAGGATCCTCTCTGTGTCCCAGAATAACAATTTCTCCCAAGAGAAGTAGCTTAATTCAGTTCAGTGGTGAGGTGAAGAAATGGTTGGATTGGGAGTGTATGTGCTATGTGTTGTGTGCTAAGCTGCTTTAGTCGTGTCCAACTCTTTGCAGCCCCATGGACTGTAGCCCACCAGGCTCCTCTGTCCATGCGATTCTCCAGGCAAGAATACTGGAGTGGGTTGCCATGCACTTCTCCAGGGGATCTTCCCAACCCAGAGATTGAACCCGTGTCTCTTGGTCTCTTGTGTCTCCTGCATTGGCAGGCGGGTTCTTTACCACCTGGGAAGCCCTGGATTGGAAGAGTACTCCCTAAAGCACCCAGCATCTGCCTTAAGTGGATTGTCATGGTTCCTGTCCGCAGGATGCTCACACTCTAGCTGTAGAAAGAGCTAGTGCTCAGCAGGGCGAGTAAATTCATATCTGCATTAAACACTGGTTCTGCCATTATGGAGACCTTCACTGTGCCACAAACCAGCATGACTCATAGCCCCTGAGGATGCTTGGCTTGGATGGTTTGTCAAGGGAGGACCTCTGGGTCACTTTACAGATGGGCAGTGGATTGCACTATTCCTTGCAGTGGGAGGAGGAGGAGCCACTGTGTGCCAAGTGTGTGGACCTGCCAGGCTCCTTTGGGCTTTACGTGGAACCATCTCCTATTTGTTCTCCAGCTAAGACACAGATGGCTACATTTCACTTAGGACACAGGAGCACTGGTGGTGCATAATCACCCCAGTTGAGCTCTGCCATACTGTCTGGATGAAGAGAAGTTTGGGGGTGCTAGAGTGGCAGGCAGCTGACCTCTTTGTCCATCCCATAGGCCCAAGTCAGAGGGCAGATGGATATTGGTTTGGCCCTGCCTCAGGGACCGGCTTCCCAGGTGGTGCTAGTGGTAAAGAACCTGCCTGCCAATGCAGGAGACTTAAGAGACATGGGTTCAATCCCTGGGTCAGGAAGATCCCCTGGAGAAGGGCAGGGCAACCCACTCCAGTATTCTTGCCTGGAGAATCCCATGGACTGAGGAGCCTAGTGGGCTACAGTCCACGGGGTCACACAGAGTTGGACATGACTCAGCACTTAGGGACTGAGGGACTGCTCACAGGGCCCAGAGGTATGCTTGCTTCTGTTCCTTTTCCTTTTCTTGTTGTTTTGAGGCTCTTGCCAAGATTAGAGCTTTTTGGCCCAGGCAGAGTTTTCTTTTCAGCTCTGGGTCTTCTCTGAGGAGGTGAATAGCCCTCTGGTGAGAGGAGGCAGCTGGGGCAGTGTGGGAGTGCTGCCTAAGAGTGAGTAGGCGAGGGTTCTAGTCTGGTTCCAGCAAGGTATTTAACCTCCCTGAGCCTCAGGGTTCCCATGTTGTAGAGAAGAATCAATTCTGACTCCATGTTGGAACTGTTTCTTTGGCTTGCTTTTTGTTGCTGTTGTTATTATAATCATACATAATCAGTTCAGTTCAGTCACTCAGTCGTGTCCAACTCTTTGCGACTCCATGGACTCCAGCACACCAGGCTTCTCTATCACCAACTCCCAGAACTTGTTCAAACTCAGGTCCATCGAGTCGGTGATGCCATTCAACCATCTCATCCTCTGTCATCCCCTTCTCCTCCCACCTTCAATCTTCTCCAGCATCAGGGTCTTTTCCAATGAGTTAGTTCTTCGCGTCAGGAGGCCAACGTATTGGAGTTTCAGCAATATTCAGGACTGATTTCCTTTAGGATTGACTGGTTGGATCTCCTTGCAGTCCAAGGGACTCTCAATAGTCTGCCTCAAAGGACTCTGCCCCTCTGCCTGACTGTTAAACTAAAGTGTCTTTTGTTCAGCTCATAAAGAGATAATCTGACCCTGCCCACCTGTGAATGGCTGCAAGAAAGGAGAGGACCCAGAGGGATGGTATGGGGAGGGAGGAGGGAGGAGGGTTCAGGAGGGGGAGCACATGTATACCTGTGATGGATTCATTTTGATGTTTGGCAAAACTAATACAATTATGTAAAGTTTAAAAATAAAATAAAATTAAAAAAAAAAAAAAAGAAAGGAGAAAGAAGAGATTAACACATCCCCTCCCAGAGTTGTTTTGCAAGACTAATAGCCCTTTTTACCTTACTGCTTCTCTGTTTCTATTCTGCCTTTTGACTTCAGTTCCTCACCGCTCTCTCTCTGGTTCTATGAAAGAACCTGGTATCCCAACAAGATGGTTATTTTGAGACATTAGTCTGCCATCAGCTGACTTTCTGAATAAAGTCATATTCCTTGCCTCAGCGCTTGTCTCTTGATTTATTGGCCTGTCGTGTGGCAAGCAGAGCAAGCTTGGACTAGGTAACACCAACTTGCTCACAGAGCAAGCCCTTGTGACTTCCAGCTGAGAATGGTTGTGACCAGAAAACTAAAGATTATAGAATTGTCATTTAGAAACCGTCCTTCCCCTTTACACAGAAAACCAGGGCTCTGCAAGAAAACCTTGGGCGAGAAGAACACAGCAGGAGAGAACCACCCGCAAGCCAGGCTGGGGGCTTTCCTGTGAGCCCTGGCCCAAGACAGCCTTCATGGGACACCTGGGCCTCCCTTACATGGTGTCCACATCTGCAGAGAATAACAAGCCCATTAAAAAGGGTGTGTGTAGCACTTAACAATTCGCACATACACTATCTCAGGCTCTCTCTAGACTGCATAGGCTTTTGTTGCTTCAGAACGTTTTTGTCTCTTGTGGAAAGTACTTCTACCTGTATTTGGTTTTTCCCAGCCCTGCGTCCAGGCAAGTCCTCAGATCCCAAGGCTTTGGACTCCCCACAAAGCACAGCATCCTCCCCACCAGGGAACGGCTGGGACTGGAGAAAGGACTATGAAGATGGGTCCTTTTCCTCCTACAGTCACACCTCACCGCCCAACCTAGCGCTGCCTCTGCTCAGAGCTTGCGGCTCAGTCTCCTCCTCTGAACTCTGGCCCCAGCAGCGCCTTCCCACCCGAGATGCGGGTCCGCCCTCCAACTTGCAATTTAAGCAGAAGATGGAGCTTCTCCCTCTAGGCGACTTGCTAGATGTTGGAGAACGGCGACCTCTAGTGTTGGTTCTTGGATGGAGCGGCTTTCTGCAGCCCAGTGAAGTTCCTGGAAACCGTCCTGCTGGGGACTGAGAGGCGAAGCTTAACTGGATGGGTTAGAGAGATGGGGAGGATGGACTGAAGGGACTCTTCATTTCCAGGAAGCCCAACTGCGCACACTTGGTCTCCGAGGCTTGCTCATGGTCCAAACACATCTGTCCCTCTTGCACTATCTTCCTCTTTCATAACACACAAGACTCAGCCCACCCCTCACCCCTGACTCACCTTGACAAAGCAAACTCACCTGCCTCTGTTACTGAACCAAACTTGGATCAGCTTGCCCCACATACAGTGAAGTCAATCAACTGACACTGGGTTGTGGCAAAGGAAAGTTCAGTGTTTATTGCAGGGCACCAAGCAGTTAGTACTTAAAAGCCCAAACTCCTCAAAGGCTTTTAAAGAAAGGTGTTTAAAGACAGGGTGAGAAAGAGGGGGTTATGGGTGTGTGATCAGTTCATGGACATTCTTTTAACTGGTTGGTGGTGATGTAATTGGGAGTCAACATCATCAATCTGCTGGTTCCAGTTGGTCTGGGGTCTACAGGCTTGTGGACAGCATGCAGTTAACTTCTTCCACCTGATGGGGGTTTCAGTATCTGCCAAACAGCTCAAAGGACATGTCTCAGGATATTATCTATAGCCCTTGAGGAGGAAGTAAAGGTTCTTGATTTTGTTTAATGGCCACACTATTATTTTGTCTTCCTTGGCTGTTTCCCTTTCTTTCAACATTTTCTCACTTCTCTGATTAAATTTATTATTTGGAACTTGGGGAAGGCCTAGGAAGATAGTTTTTCTACTGACAAGAGGCAGGCAGAGGACGCGGTGGGGGAGTCTGTTTGGGGAAGGCTTCACAGGGTCCTGTTTAGTTACACACCTTTGCCTAAGGAAGGAGAAGGTGGGACAGGCATCAAGCAGTGTGTCTGGGTACGAACCAGGACGCCTGGCTGAGAGAGCCAGTCCTCAGGTGGCCTCCTTCTGTGTCTTCGTGGTCCTGCCATGACCAATGGATTAGTCTAGTCTTTGGCAGGAAGTGGGTGTGGGGAGAGTGTGAGTAGGTGAATATTGGGTGGCATGTCCTGTAAGGTAGCAGGACTGCTTGGTAACTGTGACTTTTCAGGGCTCCATGACCTTCAGCAACAGCACCTCATTCTTTGAGATGGAAAAATCCACATTTTCCCCCAGTCTTCAGTAAAGTGCTACACTATTCAGATTACTACGCTATTTGGCCACCTGACGCAGAGAACTGACTCTTTGGAAAAGATTCTGATGCTGGGAGAGATTGAAGGCAGGAGGAAAACGGGGCAACGGAGGACGAGATGGTTGGATGGCATCACCGACTCAATGGACTTGAGTTTGAGCAAGCTCTGGGAGATGGTGAAGGACAAGGAAGCCTGGTGTGCTGCAGTCCATGGGGTCACAAAGAGTCAGACACAACTGAGCAACTGAATAACAACAACAACAATTCGGATTAAAGCCTCCTTCCCCTTTTCCTTCTAAGCAGACTGCCTTGCTTAAGCCCCTCCTATAAGGAATTGTATGTGACACCCAAAGGGCTTAGAAGGCAGAGGCTTAAGGAAATGAAGGGTTTGGGATGCTTAGAGGGAGAAGGCTCCTTCTCGGCACTACGCCCTCTCCTTTCCCAGTCTCGCAAATACATTCAGAATCTTTTGTCGCTGTTGTTTCCTATGAATCATATAATCTTCCTTCAGTTCTATGAGACTCTAGTGAGTTTAATGAGACCCTCAAACTGCCACACCTACGAGATCAAATTGTTATTTGTGTATAATTTTTGCCAAGTCTGTCTCCAGTTATAGGTAGGGTGACCACCCATCCCAGCTTGCCTGAAACAGTCCTGGTATACATCTATCACCGAGACATAATTATTCATGGTGTTCTCTTTCACTTTGTAAAGGGCCCCATTTAGATGGCGAATTACACTGTCACGCTAAACACAGATAATCTATTAAGAAAACATTTAGGCATTAGGATTTAGAGGATGTGAGAGATAATGTTACCAGGAATTTGAGATTTAAGTCATTATTATAATCTTGGCATAATTAGCTCTATTCTTCCTGGCAGCTGAAAAGAAGGAAAATATGAAGGGTTAGGAAGTTGATTCAGTCTTGTAAAATGGTGCAAATTACATCTTCTGGAGGGAAACGTTTATCAGGCACTCAATTTTAGAAGGAATTTTTCACATAAATTGTTATATAAGGGACACTGAGTAATATAAAGAGCTGTATCTTTCATGTTAGTTTTCGCAGAATTTTGTGGCCACTTTTAATATTGGTCCCCCAAATTATTGTGATTTTCCAATTCTCTTTCTCTGTGAAAAATGGAGAGGAATCAAAAATTATTTCAGAGGGATTAAGTGAGACAATACATATGCAAGTGCTAAATAAACTACAAGTATCAATATTACCTTGTTGAAAACCCTCCTTTCATTGATGAGGAAACCAAGGCCCAGAGAGAGAGAAGTAATGTGGTTGCTGCTGCTGCTGCTGCTGCTGCTAAGTCGCTTCAGTCATGTCCAACTCTGTGCGACCCCATAGACGACGGCAGCCCACCAGGCTCCACCGTCCTTGGGGTTCTCCAGGCAAGAATACTGGAGTGAGTTGCCATTTCCTTCTCCAATGCATGAAAGTGAAAAGTGAAAGTGAAGTCGCTCAGTCGTGTCTGACTCTTCCCGACCCCATGGACTGCAGCCCACCAGGCTCCTCGGTTCATGGGATTTTCCAGGCAAGAGTACTGGAGTGGGGTGCCATTGTTAGTTAGTGGCAAAACAAAGGTTGACACCCCTGTTTAATTCTCAATGCTAATATAACCTCATAGAGCTGTTCACCAAGACATTCTGAGATTCTGCCTGGCCACCAGCACAGGCTGGAGTCAGGGGCAGGAAGAAGAGGTAGAAAGACCTTGGACAGTAATGGCCCGGTTGCAGATGGTGTTTTAAGTTATCATCATAAGAGATGTTTTTAAGGTAATTTTCTCTTAGCAAAACAGAAAGCTTCTCATGGTGCTTGTTTGAGTCACTCTTGGTATCTATTTTTTGCAAATTAAGAAAAACGTTGCTCCCAGTCTGGTTTCCAGGGGCACAACCCTTTGGGGCTAGTTTCAACAGTGGGTTTTCCAGCATTCTAGCACAACTTCCTTTTCAGCTTCTCCTTCTCCCAGCCAGTGGCTCTCCAAGTTTGGTACCAGGCCAGCAGCATCAGCATCACCCAGAAACCTGTCGGACAGGCAAATTCTCAGGCCCCACCCAAGACCCACTGAATCAGAAACTGGGGGTGATTTTGCTGCACACTAAGGTTTGAGAACCACTGCTCCAGGCAGATCTTAGGGCCCTTTCTGGCATCCAAGAGAGAAGAGAAGCACAATTATGGCAATTCTCCCCTTGCTGCTCTCCCCACCCCCTAGGCAGGCTGTCCTTTCCAAACTCCTAATAACCATTGGTTTTTCAGGTTTGGCTGTTGCACTTGGGCATGCCCCAAAATGAAGTTGCATGGCCTGTTTAATGGTCTGCCTAGCCAATGCCAGCTTTGAATAATAATACCTTTAGCAAGCACTTAATGTACACCCTGATCTGATGGCCCAAGTTTATTTTGTTTTAGAGGAAAAACACTTATCTCTTCAACCTCTGATATCTATGGCTGATGTCCAGTTGAAATACATTAGAAAGGATCCCATTTATTTTTTTAAGGTTAATCAGGTCTCCAGGAAGTGGAAGCTATAGTAGTTTAGAATGTAGAACTCTGTAGAAACTGCAATCTCCTTTGGAAAGAGCTTTTCATATTTCCAAATGGGTCTCAACAGAAACAGTCTGTCTGAACCTGAATGCATATTGATTCATTTTTCAAAGCATAATGAGCCTAACAGTTTTACCTGCTCACCCCATGACTGCAGCAGACCAGTTTTGAGCATATGGACTTCTCAGTGAGGAAAGACCCCTCAACCTTCCCCACAGAGGGCTTTTCTTGACTCAGTGTAAACTGAAAAGGAAATGAGAATTTTGGGTGCATGGTTCTCACTTTGCCCTCTTCTGTGTAGTTCTTCCTAGTGGGGCTTTCTGGACTACTCAAGGGACTCTTCCCCAAGCTTTGCTTTGTATACAGCATGCTGCCAGGAGAGTGGAAACTTTTTCTACTCATGTGGCAGAGGGAAGCTGGAGGCTGGAGGATGGGGCGGAGTCCCTGCCCAAGTAGGAAGGAGGGCATACCTCAGAGCTGACTTCTGCTCCCCATCCTGAGCAGTCAGCACAGACCCTCTGAGCTCTGGAGCAAGCTGCCTTGGCCAATAGCAAGGGGGGAAAGCTCTTAAGAATAAGGGGCGTAACTGAGTGGGATCCTCTGGGACCTTCCTGGGACAGAGCTCCTGCCCTGTGTCCTCCACCTGCCTCTTGTCTGTAGAAAACTTTAGCCTCCTAGGCCTTCCCCAAGTTCCAAAGAGCAAATTTAATTGGAGAAGTGAGAAAATGCAAAAAAAAAAAAAAGGAGGGAGGGGAGGGGAGGGAATAGTCAAGAAAGACAAAATGATAATAGTTTAGCACTTAGAGTTAAGGAACTTTAGTTCCCTCTCTCGGGCCATAGACAATATCCCAAGTCATATCCTTTGACCTCTTTGGCAGATACTGAAACCCCCATGCCGACTAAAAAGATGCTTAACGTGAGAGTTGCAAGTTAAGATTTATTTGGGGCAAAACGAGGATGGACTGCAGCCTGTGAGACAGCACCTCAGACAGCTCTGAGAAACTGCTCCAAAAAGGTAGTGGGGGGAGGCCAATATATAAGATTTTGGTGAAGGGGGAGTTCAGTGCAATCAAGCACTCATTCTACAAAAGTTTTTCTGCTAGTCACAAGGAGCTGATGTCAGCATGAAGGGATTTAGTGCTTTTCTAGATATGAAGATATGCAAGGATTGGGATCATGCAATCAGTTCCTGAAAATATCTATCTAAAGACCTGTTCCACCAGTGTCCCTGTATCAGAGTGCCTCACTCTCTACCTTGAATTCCCCTCAGTGGGTGTTGAAGGTTGGCAACTGCAGCAGCACAGGGTTCAAACTCCACAGAGGCAGATGGCAAACACCCTTGGCAAGCACCAGTTTGTAGTTGGCACCCACCAGGGAGAAGAAGTTAACTGTATGCTTCCCACAAGCACAAAGACCCCAGATCAGTTGGACCCAGAAGTTTGATGACATTGAAATTGACCCCTGATTACCTCACCATCAACCAATCAGGATATCCACAAGCTGATCAAGCGCCTCCCAACCCTCTCCCTCACCCTGTCTTTCAAGACCTTTCCCTGAAAGTCATCGAGGAGTTCAGGTGTTTTAAGGCGTAGCTGCCTGGACTCCTTGCATGGTGCACTGCAGTGAATGCTGCACTTTCCTTCACCACAGCCAGGTATCAGCAGATGGGCTTCACTGTGCACAGGGGAGCCGACCCAAGTTTGGTTGGGTAACGGGGACAGTAACAGATGGAGACGAGTAAACAGAATCAAGAGACAAGTATCTTTCCTCCAGAATGATGGTTCTCAGCCTTGAGTCGACATTAGAATCACCCTGGGAAGCTTTTAGCGTTTCTACCAACCAGGTCATACCCTAGATCAATTAAATCAGAAACTCTGGGAGTGGTAACCAGGCAACAGCAATTTTTTTTTTTTTAAAGCTCCCTGGGTGGTTCTGAAACTGCTGGGTATCTTTCCAGGGGCTCTGAAGAGCTCTGGTACTAAAGTCCTTTATGTCTCAGCATAGCAAAGACTTCAGTGAGAGGCAAACGATAGAAGTGATTTATTAAAATAGGACACTTGTGAGGCTTTCGAGTGGGTGGGCCGTGCTGCACCACAAGAACTTCCTGGGCTACAGTTTTATAATCAAAGGAAAAGTGCAGAGGGGGAGAACTTCTTTGTCTTTCTTGAGTAGACATCATGCTTCCATCATCAGCTCCTCCTCCAGGTTGAACAGGAGAGTTTTCTTGTCCCTACATGGTCAAGCTAGGTCCACAAATTATTGTTTTTTAATGTGTGCAGAGAATGTGTCCTAGGGATCGTTAACTTACTGAGCTCACTAGGCAGACTGCAGGTCTCATGCTGCCATTATTTTATTATTTGGGGCATATCTCATGTGTCTAATACATGGTTTGTTGCTAAGCAAGCCTGCTTGGTTTTGTGGTTAAGCAAACCACTTTTTTGAGTAATCATTAACTTATAAGGATCTCCCATGTTTTTTCTACTTGTAATTCTCTAGTGGGGTTACCTATTCAATCACCTACTTTGTCCCTTTGCTCAGTGGCTATCAGTTCCAATATGTAGGTATTAGTGGCTATCAGTTCTCAAGCCAGGCTTGAGAACCATCTTTGTAGCATCCACTTCCTCCAGTAACCACTGCTTTCCTGCCTTATCTCAGGTCAGGGCCCCTTCTCATTTGTCTTGTTTGTATTTCTTCATTCTTCTGGCTTTGAGGACCATGATGTAGAATTAGGGGCATCTTATGCTAAGTGAAAGTTTAATCTGAATTTCTTTTGCTTGGACCCCTTATTTCCCCTTGGATCTTATATCTTTATTAATGGGATTCCCTGGGAGTTCATCTGGTAAAGAATCTACCTGCAATGCAGGAGACCCTGGTTCAATTCCTGGGTCAGGAAGTTCCCCTGGAGAAGGGATAAGCTACCTACTCCAGTGTTCTTGGGCATCCCTGGTGTCTCAGATGGTAAAGAATCTGCCTGCAATGCGGGAGACCTGGGTTCAATCCCTGGTTTGGGAAAATCCCCTGGAGGAGGGCATGGAAATCCACTCCAGTATTCTTGCCTAGAGAATCCCTATGGACAGAGGATCCTGGCAGGCTACAGTTCATGGGGTTGCAAAGAGTCAGTTGTGACTGAGAGACTAAGCACAGCACATCTTTATTAAACAGTTGGAGTCCCAGAAGAAATTATTGAGATGATTCAGAAATGAGATATAATGATAGATTTCTCACTGGACTTTGAACTTCTGGTCACTTCCCATTGACTGTGATGAACAAATGAGCCTCTCCTTGAGATGGTGCTTCGTGGTAATAGGTTACAGAAAAATAGGGTCTCAGCAACAGGATAGACTCAATGTTTTACTGGACAAATATAGTGATACTTTCAAAGGTATACCACTAGAGACTCTTCCTAACAACCATGTTAAAGTTTGCCAACTTATGACCAAAAGATCTTCCTCCTTCTCCCCTGCCAGGCATGGTGGGGTCTTTTCTCCTTTACAAGTTCCCTCCCCCACTTACTGACTATAAAGCCATTCTTGGAAGAATTCTTGAACTTGTATGCAAAATAAAGTCTGTGATTTGGGAATCTTAAGGTACCTAGGTGTGGTGGTCAACAGTTTTTGCCTAATAAACACTCCTCTCCTTTCTTACAATGTAGCTCTTATACTAAAGGCTTTTTAAAATTCTGAAACAGGTTCCCTTACTCCTTCCCTTAACCCCTCATCCTCTCCAATACACTGACTCACCATACTTTGGCAGGATCTGGAGCATCATGGACCAGGAGAAAAGGAGAAACACAGTACAGGTTGTGAACCAGAAAAGCATATGGTACTCTCTTCCCTTCTCCTTTACTCCCCTCTGCTGCCTGGGGCTAAGCACCATCCCCAGCTGCTTTCAATGAAAAAATGCTCCGTCATTACAGGGAGGGACTAAATTGTGAAACTGCTAAATGTCTATTCAACCTTTATGTTACCCTTCCTAATGTTTTATATATATCTACAAAAGTTGGGTTTTCTGCTTTCACCCCCAGGCTAGACAGCCCTGCTCTGGACACTCACCAGTCCAAGGGCCAGGAAGAAATCTTCTCTTCTCAGAACAGGTAAATTCAGGAAGATGCTGGCCTCAGCCTAGTTTCCCCAGAAAACAGAGCCTGAGGCCAAGCTTGCATGTTAAATCTCTACTGGGAAAGGGACTGAGTTCCAAGGAAGTAAGAGTAAGGGGGAAAAGGAAGTGAGGAGACCAGGCAAGACAAGGTAGCTCCTCACTAAACAGGCCTCAGCTTCTTAAGCAAGCACAACTGGTTGCTTAGGGAACAGTGCTTGATCCAAGAGGCTGGGATATAAGTGCCCCCAAGTAACTAAGCAAGAGCTGACTTGGCGGACACTTTCTCAAGACAGCAGATTTAACATCCTGGCAAGGACCCCAGGGGATGAGGCAAACTCTAGGGTGACTCCTAGAAGCCTGGAGACAGTGCTGGCCAATGCTGAGTGCTGGAGTGGACATGCCTGACACCCTGGCTGATGGCAGTGAGGGAATAAACAGGTTGAGGAAAGTGGGCACCTGGAATTGATATACAACACAAGGCCATAAGTTCCACAGGGGAAGTATGTTGCACAGGGGTTTCTGCTGGAGGAGGAAGGTGGAGGGAAATGAAATTTTTATCTTATTTGACTAGTAATTTTTATTTTCTAAATTTTCTAGAATAAGCTCTCAGTATTAAAGTGAGCAAGTCATCAAGAGTTTCTCCCAGGGGCTTCCTGGGAGGAACTGGAGGCTTTCTGGGAGCCACCTCAGTCTGGTGGCTCTGTGGTGAAGAATTCACATGCCAATGCAGGAGACACAGGTTCAATCCCAGATCGAGGAAGATTCCACATGCCATGGAGCAACCAAGCCTGTGCACCACAAGTCCTGAGGCTCTGCTCTAGAACCCGGGAACTGCAGCTACTAAAACCCAAGCACCCCAGAGCCCATGCTCCACAAGAGAAGCCACCACAATAAGAAGCTGGCACATGGCAACCAGAGTAGCTCCTGCTCACCGCAACTAGAGAAAAGCCTGAGCAGTAGCGAAGACCCAGCACAGCCAAAACTTTTACAATACATAAATTAATTAAATTAAAAAAAAATTCCTCCCTTGGTGAGTTTTCCCAGCTGCACAAGGCAGCTTCCGCAAAAGGATGGCCCACCTTTAGGAGCTGAGTGCTCCAAATGCAAAGGAATGAAGCTCAGAAACAGTCAGCTCTCCACAGAGGATGTGTGCTGTGGCGGGAGAGGGGACAGGCCAGACAGACACGAGACGGGTCAGTTCAGCAAATGCCTGCACAGCATCACCTAGGTGCCTGTAGTACAGAGGCAATCTGCACCCTGAGGTCCAGGAACTCCCAGATCAGCAATCAACGCCTTGCCATGGAGGATGTCATGCCTCAGTAGAGCTCATCATTTTGGGCGTCTCTCAGAACTGGGGGGTCGATACTGCCGGGAAGGGCTGACTTTGAGTTGTTTTCCAGGTAACAGAGAGTCTCTCTGATCCACTGGCCACACGGTGAGACTAGGTAACGTTGGGGCCAGAGCTTGTCCCCAAACCTGCAGGAGCCTGTGCATGAACCAGCAGCGAGAGGAGCTGCTGACTCACTGCTGCCCAGATGGCAGCCTTCTAAGGAAATCCATGAAGGAAGCACCCATGTGACATGTTTTCTCTAGGGTTTCTCTAAGGGTTCTGCCACCTTGAAAATGAAGAAGGAGAAAGAACTGACAGCAAATGGCTGAACAAAATTCCATCAAACTGGAGAGGAGATTCTTGGTTGTGTTGCCCCAGTGTCCATGTACTCCCTGCACACCTAATGGATTCTCGGTTGTTATTGGATTCATCTGAGAAATGTTTACAGAGTATCTTTTTGTTATTGTTTTAATTATGAAAATACTAAATGCATTGACAACAAATTCAGACAGAAAGAAGTGTGAAGTAAAAATCTCCACCATCAATCCCTGGGGCTTCCCTGGTGGCTCAGATGGTAAGGAATCTGCCTGCAAAGCAGGAGACCTGGGTTTGATCCCTGGGTCGGGAAGATCCCCTGGAGAAGGAAATGGCAACCCACTCCAGTATTCTTGCCTGGGAAATCCCGTGGACAGAGGAGCCTTGTGAGCTAGTCCATGGGGTCACGGAGAGTCGGAAACAACTTAGTCACTAACACACATCAATCCCTGCTCTTCTAATTGGAGGCAATCACCTATAATAGTTTCTTATAATTCCTCTGGAAAAAATTTGTAGCAAATATAAGCATCGCACACATACACAGTTGGTCATACAACATAAATATCAATTTGCTTTTCTCACTTAAAATGTATGTACTGAAGACTTTTCATACCAGCCCAACCTATTTAATGGCTGCAGAATATATTTCAATGCATGAGTGTGCTGTAATTTAGTTACCCATTCACTGTTAGATATTTATATTTGTAGCCTTTTGATTTTACATCGTTTTAGTAAACATAATTATGCAAACACCATTAGGCACTTCTGCAAATAACTCGAGATGATTCATGACTGGAACTGCTGGGTTGGATTTTGGAGGATACTGTCACATTGATCTCTCCCCCAAATTAATTTGAACCAATCAGTATATAAAGCTATTTCCCTAAGTCTAGTACCTCCTGGAAATAGGGCCAGAGGGATCCCTGCCATGGACTCTAAGCTGAGGAAAGCTCCATTCTGGCTGTCTCTGACTGTGCCCTTCCCAAAGGGAATGGGCTGTTTGGGTTCAATGGGATGTGTTGACCTAGACCCTGCACCCCTCCACTTCTTGATATCCTCTGGGTATCTGATACCCTAGGATTTCTTCCCCAAAGAGCTCTAAGCCTACCTCTGGGGTAAGTACAGCCTTCTTCCAAGATCATACGGCTGGTATACTCATCCCTAGGTCCTATATGAAGTATAGACAGAGCTTGGATGTGTGGGCTGGGTGTGCACACACACACAGGCCCAAGGTATCTGATAGTGGAGGATGGAGCTGGGGTGGGAAAAAAAGAGACAAGCTTTGAACTAGGGGCTGGAAGTTATCTCTGATGCAGAAGTCTGAGGGGTATAATAAGTCTAAACTTGAAACCTGGCCTGTCAGGTTGTGATTGAGATATATTTGTTAAGAGAAAATAATATATTTTATTTAATGGCTTGCTTGATTTATAACCTTTATGTATTGAATAATATGATATGTGGGTATGCATTTGTATTATTGCTCTAACCCTGTACATGTTAAATGTGTGGCTCAGATGGTAAAGTGCCTGTCTGCAATGCAGGAGACCTGGGTTCGATCCCTGGGTTGGGAAGAACCCCTGGAGAAGGAAATGGTAGCCCACTCCAGTAGTCTTGCCTGGAAAATCCCATGGATGGAGGAACCTGGTAGTCTACAGTCCATGGGGTTGCAAAGAATCAGACACGACTGAGTGATTCCACTTAGTCTATTGGAGGGGATGGACAGAAATGGCATATTGAACTGTGATGGGCATATCTTTAAAATTAGTAATGCTGAGCATGGTCACATGATTCTTAGCCATTTTTGTATCTTTGCTCCTTTCTTCTTTTTCTTTCTCTGTTTGTAAATGTTCTCTTGTGTATGAAGCTAATTAGCTCTTTGTCACCTGTTTTGCATATGTTTGTCTCTCTTTTTGTCATTTATCTTTTATTTTCATTTTTTTTTGCCAATGTCTAGAATGTTTAGACATTTTCTGCTTTCGTATGCACTTACCATTTTTCTTTTCTCCTCTTTCTAATGGTTTTTGTTTACATGCTATTTATGTTTTTCTAAAACCTATCTTACTGTAAGCTTTTTTTTTTGCCACAAACACTGTATTTACAAAATATATGTACTGAATACTACACATCATCCTATCACCATGGAAACAACCCCAAAGCCAAGGGAGGGCAGGCTTTAAAAAAAAAAAAAAAGCGATGCCCATAGAAAGAGCAGAGTTCTGTCTCTCAGCCACCCTTCCAACCCAGAAGGAGAATTTCCCATTAGCGCCTGGGAGCAGGTGGTGAGCTTAGAGCCCACAGGACTGAAGGCCTAGAGGGGAGAGAGGTGATGTGGGGGTAGGAGGGTGAGGCTGGCTGCTTGGGATCCTGCTGGGAACGGGTGGGAGGAGGAAGGGACACCCAGTATCCAGCAGGGGGCGCTGGATGCGTACAAGCAGCAGAGGGAAGCCGCAGCTCACTCGGCCTTGCGCGCTCCAGGCCGCAGGCTTCTGAAGATCCGGTTAAGGTCGTCAGAGCGTGTCTTCACACCAGCGAGGCATTCGCTTGAGCTGGTAGCCACTTTGCCAGGCATGTACCACCTTGGGGTCCCCCACGTCAGAGAAGAGCCCCTGTTCAGCCTCGTGTATCTCAACAGGGCTGTAGCTGCACAGGGGTGGCAGTGACGATGAAGCCAGTCCACCTGCTTTTTCTCCTGGAAATATATTACCACAGCCCCTACCACCTCAACCAGGGTGAGGAAGAAAGGCGCCCACACGTAAGCCTCCAGGGAGTCACTACTGACTTAGGGTAGGAGGGGCAGGCATTGGGACTGTGGTGATACTCATGAGTCAGCGGCCAGAGGGCTGGGTAGTCAGCGTGGGAAGTAGTGCCTCTGCAGGGCACCTCCACTGGGCTCCCTCGGCCACTGCAGCACGGATAGGAATGCCCTGGGTTCCCGCACCTAAGATAAAAAACTGCATATGCTTCCTCCAACCCCCAGCAAATTTGGATACATATACTGTCTCCTGACCAAAGATCAGCTTCAGAGAGAGGAGAAGGAAGGCAGAACAGAATAAAATATTTGAAGAAATAATGGCCAGAAATTCCCCAAATTTGATAAAAACTATAAACTCACAGATTCAATAAGTTCAATCAACCCCAATGAAGAAAACTACATCAAAGAACATCATAATCAAATTGTTCAAAATCAATGATAAAGAAAAAATCTTAGAAATGGCCAATGGGAGAATGAATAGAGGAACAAAGACAAGGATGACAGCAAGTTTCCCACTCGGAGAAAAAAAAGCAAGCAAGACAATAGGGAAGCATCTGTAAAGAGGAGGACAGAAGTATGAGGAATGGAAAGTCAGATGACTCTGCGTTCACCCAGGGCCTGACACTATGATGTGCTTGGGCCAATAGGGTATGAGAATTCTGTAAGGGGCAGATACCTAAAGGCAGGAGGAAGTTTGAGGGCCCATTTCTACTCCGTTACCTTTAAGGCATCTCCCCATGGAAGGATGCTCCACTCTGAAGTCTCTCTGCTTCAGAGACTTCTCCCCTGATAAGAAGTCCCTCTTTCACAGTAATGCCTCAGGGCACTTGCTAGCTCCTGGGGATCACTAAACCCCTAAAAGGAGTGGGGTTGAATAGAAGCAAAGATAAAGAAAGGATGTCAGCATTAGATATAAGGGATAGGTAAGCTTATCCTAAAGACAGGAAAATAAGACCTGGAGGGGAAGTCCAAGACAGGTCAGAGTGGACTTGATCATGGGTCAAGGTGAATGGCTCTGGACAAATGTCATGAACTGTGCAAGAGTGCTCAAGGCTCCACAGTGAGTGGTAGAGGCCGTGTGGAGCAGGGGCCAGGAGGCTTGGTGGTGGCAGGAAGTATAGGTGCGTCTTGCCAGAGATGCCAAGGGCTAAATCTCCTGCTAGCTGTTTCTGCCACCAAGGACCCATCATCGGCTGACCTGGATCTTTGAGAAGGTCACTGCCTTTCGAAGGCAGTCATTTGGCCTGGGTCTCAAAGATCTGTAAAACTTCACTTGGAGTATCCAAAGGGTTTGGGAGAGAGAGCAACTATCAGGAAGGCAAGTTTCGAAAAGCCATCCAAGGACTGAGGTTGCTTTAAATGTCATTGAGCACTTGGGAGATAAATGAAAATCATGCATTCTATACGGTAATTTTATTAGAGAGGATAAACATCTACAACTGCAGAATTCAAATTTGTGCAATCTGTGATTTTAGAGGCATCTTCTAAAGCCTTCTTTTAATTAATTTAAGCCCATTAAATTGAATTTCTTACTGTTTCTGGCCCAAACTAAGTTGTCATACTCAGATTAATTTCTCTTCGAAGAGAAGCAAGGCAATTATGAGTGTACCCATGGTGAGTCACTCTTTGCTGGCAGAGGTTTATTGGTATTTGAGGGAGTATTGTTTACCTAAAATATCTCGTGATACATGGCTGGGTGATAATATGTAATTAAACCATCGAGTCAACATATAGCTTCATTCTCCATTAAGCAGAGAGCTGCACCTCTAGGCAGTTTCGATCATTGTGGTTTCTCATACCTGCTGGAACTACCCTTGGGAAGGGGACTGGCCTCTTCCCTGGTTCTCTACCTTAACTCCTGCTTGTGTGCCTTGAATCATAGGTCTTGGGCACTTGAAAGGGCAGTGAAGTTCATGGAGGAGTCAGGAGGGCATCACCCTGGATAAAAATGATGGAACACAGGAGTGCTAAGCCATCGTCAGATTTGCCCAAGCCCACTTTGTCATCCTATTGTACAGAGATGGACGCCCAGGAAGGAGAGATTGTAAGGTCACATGGCAAAATAGTGGCAGAAACCAGATGCTGGTTTTTTGACTCTGAAAAGTGTTCAGACCTGCTGCATTGCTAATTTATTATAAAGTCAGAGTTCTTCACAGCTTTGTCATTTTGACACAGGCCGTCCCTGACAATCCTGTCCCTCAGAGTACGGTGACAACAGCAGGAACAGAACAAGAGGAGCAGGCTCCCCCTTGTGGGGGGCTCCTCTCTGACTGTCTGCCTTCAGGACAAGGGGAATCGGTGAACACTTGTTTTTTGTCCCATTGAACCTCAGACAGCAAAAATGCTAGGAGACCCCAGAAAGTGAAAGTGAAGTCACTCAGTCGTGTCCAGCTCTTTGCTACCCCGTGGACTGTAGCCTACCAGGCTTCTCCGTCCATGGGATTTTCCGGGCAAGAGTACCGGAGTGGGTTGCCATTTCCTTCTCTGAGGACATCTCGGAAGATGAAGTAAAGACAGGCACAGAGCTGAGCGGTGGTCTCCAGGGACTCCCCCATATTAACTGGGATCGCAGCTTCCCTTGAGTGACTCCATTGCTATCACCTCTGAAAACAGGCTGCCTGTTATCTACCTACATTCCCTTCAGTTTGCTCGGAGCCTCTAGGCAAGACTGGGCAAACATTTCAGCCTGATTTCAGAACAACTCTGCCCTCCAGGCCCTGCTAGGATTAGGGGAAAGTTCTGTGCCCATTCCTCAGTGTGAAGCTAAAGGGGAGCAGCCTCGGGCATACCTAAGGGGAAGCAGGACTTGGGGCAGTGAGGGGCAGCCACACTCCCCAGTGTTGAAATTCTTCCCTGGATTACCTTGGAACGTCTTGGTGGATTTTCTTAGTGCTGAAGAGAACAAGCGGGAATGTGCCTATTCAATGTAGCTGAATAACTGTTTAACAAATATCTGTTTATTTAACAAATCATCTATTTATTTAACAAATACCTAGGAAGTGCCTGTTATGTGCCTGGAATTGCTTATAATATTCTCTCATATGCTATTCAGTTGGCTCAGCCCCTTCACGTAAGTTCAGCTTACCCATTCAACCATGTGATAGGACTTTTTAAAAAAAGATTCTTTATTTAGGCTGTGCTGAGTCTTTGTTGCTGTGCACAGGCTTTCTCTAGTTTTGATGTGTGGGCTTCTCACTGTGGTGGCTTCTCTTGTTGCAGAACATGGGCTCTAGAGTGCATGGCTCAGTGGTCATGGCACACAGGCTTAGTTGCCTCTCAGCATGTGGGATCTTCCTGGACCAGGGATCGAACCTGAGTGTCCTGCCCTTGGTAGGTGGGTTCTTAACTGCTGGACCACGAGGGAAGTCCGTGATAGGGCTTTTAATTTGCACCATGGGCATTGGCCATGTCTCTAGCATTGAATAGTCCTGCTCACTCTCCTGCCTTTGGGACTGTGCCCCGCCCACGCCTCACACCCCACTCACACTTCTGGTTCTGTATTGTAGCTCCTGGGATCCTTTAGCCTCTTGTTTGTTTTTAAACTTACTGTGCTTTCAGTATTGTTCTAGAATGTGTGTCCCATGGAGGTACACTTTTGCTGTATCTCTGGTGTCTAGATCAGGGGCTAGTATTTCCCATAGTAAGGGCTCAATATGTATTTGTAGAATGTATAAGTAAATATTGAAGCAATTGTAAAAAAAAAAAAAGTATAGGGCAGCATCCCTACTCTCAAAGTCTTTTTAATTAAAAAAGTAATATACCTGGATTTTGGAGCTTAATTACATCCCCTTGAGTGTGGGCTGGACTTAGTGACTTGCCTCCAAAGAATAATATGGAAAGGGAAAAATAGGAGCTTTACAATGTAGAAAGCTGGCAGTCACTTCCTTAACCAAGTAATCAAGGTTAACATCATCAGTGAAAAGTTATGTTGATAATATTGACCCTTTGTGATGTGATGAGGAAAGCAATTTACCTCTGTGATGTCTTCCCTCTGGAACCTGAAACCACAGTCAAATCATGAGAACGGGGTTTCCCTGGTAGCTCAGTGGTAAAGAATCCACCTGCCAAGCAGGAGACTCAGGTTCGATCCCTGGGTCGGGAAGATCCCCTAGAGAAGGAGATGGCAACGCACTCCAGCATTCTTGCCTGGGAAATCCCAAGGACAGAAGAGATTGACAGGCTACAGTCTATGGGGTTGCAAAGAGTCAGACACAGCTAAGTGACCAAACCACAACAATCATGAGAAAGACTTCTAACAAACAAAACTTGAGGAGCATTCCACAGAACCCTTTAAAACTGTCAGGGTCCTGAAAATCAAAGCAAGACTGAGAAGTTCTCGTAGATTAGAGGAAACTAGGGTACATGACACCCACATGCAACGCGGTGTCTGAGATCAGATCCTCGGACACAAAAAGAACAATAGCGGGGGAAAAACAAAACTAGTGAAACCCAACTAAAGCCCGGAGTTTAGTTAATAGCAATGTGGTAATTTTAGTTTCTTAGTTTTGACAAATATACTATGGTTTATACAATATCAACATTAGAGAAACTGGGCGAAGAGTATATGGGAACTCTGCACTGTCTAGCAAATTTCCTATTCATCTAAAACTATTCAAAATAAAAAGTTTACTTAAAGCATAAAAGAACAATATATTCTTAGAGTGAAAAAATTCAAACAGTTTGGAAATAAAGCAAAAAGTAAAAGCTCCTCAATCTCTCTTCCATTCTAATCCCTTATAAATAAGAACTATTGAGAGTTTGGTATCTAATATTCCACATCTTTTTCCATGCCTAAGTAAAGGTTTGTAATTTTGTATATTATACAAACAGTTCTCTTAAAATTAAAAGAAATCTTTTGGTGGGCTTGTTGTATACACATTGTTCTGTACCTTTATTTTTTTCACACTACAATATATCCTGGATATCTTTTCTTGGCTTTACGTATATACTTGGTGTCAGTCTTTTTAAAGGCTGCACAGTGTTTGACGGTGGGAAGGCATAGTACTTAGTACTTGTTTGGTTGTAAGTGACTGAATGCCAGCTGGAATTAGTTTAAACAAGGAGAATAGAGCATAAGAATAATAACAGGATGTCTCCGGAAACTCGTGAGAAAGAGGGACGCCAGAGCCAGAGTGAGTCTCTCTCACCTTCTCTATTTGCAGGTCTTCTCTGTGTTTCAGCTTCATTACTCTATTTATGGGCTTCCCTGGTGGCTCAGACAGTAAAGAATCTGCCTGCAATGCAGGAGACCAGGTTCGATCCTTGGGTCAGGAAGATCCCCTGGAGAAGGGAATGGCAACCCACTCTGGTATTCTTGCCTGGAGAATTCCATGGACAGAGGAGCCTGGTGAGCTACAGACCATTGGGTCACAAAAAGTCGTACATGACTGAGCAACTAACACACACACACACACACACACACACACACACTCTGTTCATACTTTCTGTGGCCCAGTCAGCTGTATTCGTCCACTTCACAGGGCAGAAATGACGTTTCTGGGAAGACTCCCCCTGAAGTTAAGATTTTACATCTTCAGACTAGCTCTCTTTCTTACTTCTAGTTCAAAAATTTCAGAGAAGGGTTCTGATTGGTTTGCCACAGATCAGGTGAGCACCATAAATCAATCAACTGTGGCCAGGATAGCAGACTTGGATCCTCTGGGAAGTACCAGCTCCTGATTTAGACAATAGAAATACAGCAAAGATGTATCTTTATGGAACAGACATTCTAGACCAATACTGAATGCACAGTAGGCTTAAAAACAAACAAGCAAGACTCATGTTTCAGGGGATAGAGAAGCACAGGACATGAGGAAGTGTGATCCCAGAAAAGCAGTCATTCTGGCTAGACAATATTTTGGTAATAGGTGGACCAAAATTAAATAAAATTATTTAATTTTTAAAATAATAAAAATTAATCAATTGATTAAAATAATAAAATTAATTTAAAATTATTTCTTTTATTAATAAATTGATTTTAATTACTTTTAAATTATTACTTTAATTAATTAATTAAAGTTAAATGATTTATTTAAAATTCCAATTTTAGATTATTACCCATTTTTTAATCTGTTACAAATAATGTTGCATCAAATACCCACATACATACATCTTTGTGAAATATGTTAGTATTTTTGTAGAATAGAGTCCTAGAATGGAATTGCTGAGTCAAGGGGCATCATGCATGTTGCCAAATTATTTTCAAAAACTTTCACACCTGCCAGCCGCGTAGGAGGGTGTTGCCTCCTTGTGTTTCTTCAACCTTTTAATTTTCATCAATGTCATGGATTTAAATTATACCTTTTTTTGACTTGCATTTTTAAAGTTGGTTTATTATCATAATTGAGCATATCTTCTTATGTTTATTAGGCCTTTGATTTTCTTTGTTGTGCTTTATTTATCCTATGTGTATTTTTTCAAGTAGATTACTTATCTTTTTCTTTCTCATATGTAGGAGCACTTTATGTGTTGTGGGTTTTTAGCCCTTATTTATATGTTATATATGTTACAAATGTTTTCTCTCAACCAATGATTTGAATGCTGCCTCTCCTTGTATGAAAGTTTAAATTTTTAAGTAGTCTCATCTTTTAATCTTTTCCTTTATGTCTCCAGAGCAATTTGTTGGGGTTAGCAAATCCTTTTTCAAACCCAAGATAAACGAGATAGTCTCATATTTCCTTCAAGTATTTTTGTAGTTTCAATTTTCATTTTAGATATTTAATCTTATTTTAATTTTTGTGCGTGTGGTATATATGTAAATAATTGTCCCTATACCATTAAATAATTCATCCTTTTTGATTGGCAGTGCCATTCTTATTGTCTTAAATTTCCATTAATTTGTGGTTCTGTTTCTATTCTGCTTATGTGTTCCATTAATCTGCTTTTTCAATTCATGCATCAACACCATATACTAACTAGCTTAGCTTTGTAGTATGTTTTGATCTATGAAGCATTTTTAAAAATTTTCCTGCTTAATTCAGAATCAGTTGGTCAGGTTCTCCCTCCCGTACCTCCACCTGCCCCTGAACCAAATTCTAGAAAAATTGAATTGAATTCTAGATAAATGTAGGGGAAAGATCCATCATTTTAATATTGCCTTTCAAACTGGAAACATGGTATGTTCTCTTAATTTTCAGTCTATGTCTCATGGTACTCAATAAAGACTTACAGTTTGCTTTTTCTTTATTAAGATTTTGCATTTCCCTGTTATCTACGAGTTCTTCGTATTTTTTGTTGTAGTGTGAGTCTTAGGAATTATTTTTTAACATTACATTTTCTAAATGGGAAAGCTTTTCATTTTCTCCCTATATTTGTCTTATATTCAACCAACTTACTGAACCTGTTATTATTCTAATAATACCCTAAATATTCTAGATTAATAATTATATGCCTGGAATCATGGTAGTTTTGACTCCTTTTATTTAAACTTTCTTTTTCTTGCCTTCAGCCTCACCTTTGAGGTGTCTGGATGTAGTTTCTGTCTTAGACATCTCTTTGGGATGTGACACTTCAACCCCCTTCCAGCTGTGACCCCTGCACCATGGATGGAGCTCTGTTATTAATTATGTGTGGTGCGGGGGGTGGGGGTGGCATGGGACTCGTGCCATGAGGCAGCCTCTTCTTTCCGGAACATACTCTCCCTGTAAGCATGGCTTTCACCCTTCTCTGTCGTGGGCACTGCAGCCTCACGTCATGCACAAAACTAAGAGGCCATTCGAGGGCAAACCTCCAAGGATGACCTGGTGTGCCCTGAATGCCAGTACACAGCTGGACCCCACCACAGCCCCTTTCTCTTCATACTGCCAGCTTTCCCTTTCCTTCTAGCTCGGTCAGAACTGGAAGACTGGGCTAAGTCTGCTGCTTTTGTCTCCCGCTTACCCTACACCCCTTTGCACATGCTCTCGTGTCCTGTGCTTTCCTCCACTCTTCTCTAATTGGCCTGGTAGGACCCCAGCTTGTGTCTTCTGTCCTCTGCCACCCCAGACCTTTCCCAGTGATGGGAAGGAGGAGCTAGCGTGCTGTGGCTGATAAACTGAATGCCTCCTGCACTGGAGGCTGGCTGCAGAACCTGAGGAAATGGGAGGGATGAAGAGGCAAGAACAGAAACCCCTGGTCGGCCTCAAGGAGTCTTCAGCCATGAGGAAACATTGTACTAGAATCACCCAGAGATACCCCAACTGGCCAGGGCTTCCTGAAAAAAGACACGCTTCTGGGTTAGTTGTGTGACCTTAAGCAGGCGTCCCCAACCTCTGGGTCACAGACTGGTACCTCCTGTCAGATCAGCTGATTTATTTCCAATCTGTTTCTGTTCTTGCTTTTATGAAAAGTTTATATGCCTCCAGAGGCTGTGATTCCACAGCGCCCTCTGAATAGAGGCCAATGAACACACACCAGACTTCCCTGACCATCCTCCTAACACTTATCCTTCCCTGCCCTCTGCCCCCATGCCTCATGCCACAGTGTAGCTCCCAGGGGTCACAGCTATGCCCTGACGTGCTGGGCTTTCTCACACCTATGAGAAAATCTTTACTGTTTTCTGTCTGGTGTATCCTTCCTTATCTCAGTTTGTCCAAATTCTACCTATGAGTAAGTAGAATCACCTTTATTGTATGCCTACCGACAATGTTTGGCCTGGATCCAAGCATGAGGATCAAACAAATCCAGCCTTGGGATTATGTCAATTTCATGAAAAGTCCTCCCTTCCTAAACAGAAAAGGCAGGATACTGTTCTAGATAAAAAAGGAACTGAAGAGACAGATGAACTAAATGTAAGTTATGATCCCTTATTAAGGTGGAAAAACTACAAAAGTATAGGGGCATTATTGGGCTAATTGAAGGAATTTGGAGTATAGATTAATTAAATCATATTGTTATCAATGTTTAATTTCTTAAATGTATCAGTAGTGTCATGACTGTGTGAGAGAATTGCCTTGTTCTTTTGAGATACATGGTGAAATGTTTGGGAATGATGTGTTATAATGTCTACAACATATTTTAAAATGACTCAGTGAAGTATATATGTGTGTGTGTACATACAGTGAGAGGAAGGAAATATGACCAACTGCTAACAATTGGTGTATCTAGATTATGACTATATGAGTGTTCACTATACTCTCCCTTCATCTTTCTTTATGTGTTTAAACTTTTTTCCAAATATAATTTGAAGGAAAAAATATCCCATCTCTCTTATAATCTGAAACCCAAGGCAGTCACTTCCTCCATGGAGCCTGTTTTTTGGCCCAAATCTTAGGGAACAGCTCCCATTTCCATCCTCCCAGAGCCTCCTGGTTTTGCCTGTTACATCATCTGACCCAAGCCACCCTGAAGAAGAGTAAGCTACAGATGTGTCGGTCCACCTCCCTGGGCTATGAGACCCTGGAGGGCAGTGACCGCAGAGACCCCCAGGGATGGAGAGGGTGAAAAAAGTAAGCTTTGTCATGTTCCTCCCTGCCTGGGGACCACCCCTCCTACCTCTGCTTCAGGGCCCTGAGTAAGGGCCCTTCTTGGTTCTGTTGAGTCCTGCCCTCCAGACAGAAAGAGAGACAATCCCAGTGTAGAAGGATCTATTTCAATGCAGTATCAGGGTCCAATCAGGGAAGCAGTGCACTCTGAGTGGGTGTATTAGTGAGGGTTTTCCTGAGAAACAAACCAGGCTGTGTGTGGATGGCAAGAGAGAGAGAAACAAAAAGGGATTGATTTTGAGAAGCTGGCTCACACATTTATAGAGACTTGGCAAGTCCAAAATCTAGGTTAATCTGGCAAGGTAGAGACCTGGGGAAGAGTTGCAGTTCAAGCCCAGAGGTGGTCTGTCCAGAGTTCCTTCTCCTTATGAATATGTCTGTCTTTTTCTACTAAGGCCTTCATTTGTTTGGATGGGGCCCACCCACATTGCGGAGGGTAATTTGCTTTACTCAAAGTCCACCAATTTAAATGCTAACCTCATTCAAAAACAATTTCACAGAGACATTCGGGATAATGTTTGACCAAATATATGGGCTCTGTGGTCTAGCCAGATTGACACATAAAATTAACCATCTCAGTTCACTCTTTGTCAACCTGGCACCCATACATGTCTCCTTAGACCATACTAATTCTCCAAATAAAAACAATAACAAGGTCATAATTCAACCTTCATGATACAACTATGCTGTATACAACTAAAAATGCACTAACTGTTTCCCCAAAACCGTATGCGAAGTCCTTGGGTGATAGTCACTCTTATTGATGTCCCATAACTTAATGATGTGAGGTTAACAATAGTATAATATATAATACAGAATCAAAACCAAAGTCAAAGTCAAACATCTTATGTTCCACCAGTGGTCCACAACCTTTTGGGCACCAGGGACCGAAAGGTTTCATGGAAGACAAGTTTTTCACGGATGGGGGTTGGGGGGATGGTTTCAGGATGATTCAAGTGCATTACATATATTGTGCACTTTATTTCTACTATTAATACATCAGCTCCACCTCAGATCATCAGGCATTAGATCCCAAATGTTAGGGATCCCTGTGTTACATGATAAGGGGATAGGAGAGAAAAGAAAGATAACACACACATATTCATAACAAAATGAAGAAAGACTCATAGCCCTTGTTCTGTAACTGGTCACATGGTTGTAGCTGGTATTTTTAATTATCTTTTCCACTGAGCATTCCATATTCCCTTTGCCCTCAGCAGATCTTTACCTGGTGAAGTGAAAAAGTGAAAGTGTTAGTCATTCAGTTGTGTCTGACTCTTTGTGACCCCATGGACTGTGACCTAACAGGCTCCTCAGTCCATGGAACTCTCCAGGCAAGAGTACTGGAGTGGGAAGCCATTTCCTTCTCCATGGGATCTTCCCAACTCAGGGATGGAACCCAGGTCTCCTGCGTTGTGGGGTGACCCAAACTTTCATTTATGAAGAGTCTAGACCATTAGTAGTGCTGTCTGAATTCAACAGCTGTAATTTTCCATTGACTTTACCACCTGACCTGCCTCTTGAGAAATCTGTATGCAGGTCAGGAAGCAACAGTTAGAACTGGACATGGAACCACAGACTGGTTCCAAATAGGAAAAGGAGTACGTCAAGGCTCTATATTGTCACCCTGTTTATTTAACTTATATGCAGAGTACATCATGAGAAACGCTGGACTGGAAGAAACACAAGCTGGAATCAAGATTGCTGGGAGAAATATCAATAACCTCAGATATGCAGATGACACCACCCTTATGGCAGAAAGTGAAGAGGAACTAAAAAACCTCTTGATGAAAGTGAAAGTGGAGAGTGAAAAAGTTGGCTTAAAGCTCAACATTCAGAAAATGAAGACCATGGCATCTGGTCCCATCACTTCATGGGAAATAGATAGGGAAACAGTGAAAACAGTGTCAGACTTTATTTTTCTGGGCTCCAAAATCACTGTAGATGGTGACTGCAGCCATGAAATTAAAAGACGCTTACTCCTTGGAAGGAAAGTTATGACCAACCTAGATAGCATATTCAAAAGCAAAGACATTACTTTGCCAACAAAGGTTCATCTAGTCAAGACTATGGTTTTTCCTGTGGTCATGTATGGATGTGAGAGTTGGACTGTGAAGAAGGCTGAGCGCCGAAGAATTGATGCTTTTGACCTGTGGTGTTGGAGAAGACTCTTGAGAGTCCCTTGGACTGCAAGGAGATCCAACCAGTCCATCCTGAAGGAGATCAGCCCTGGGATTTCTTTGGAAGGAATGATGCTAAAGCTGAAACTCCAGTACTTTGGCCACCTCATGTGAATAGTTGACTCATTGGAAAAGACTCTGATGCTGGGAAGGATTGGGGGCAGGAGGAGAAGGGGATGACAGAGGATGAGATGGCTGGATGGCATCACTGACTCGATGGACATGAGTCTCAGTGAACTCCGGGAGTTGGTGTTGGACAGGGAGGCCTGGCGTGCTGCGATTCATGGGGTCGCAAAGAGTCGGACACGACTGAACGACTGATCTGATCTGATCTGAATACTAAGAGACGCCATGGCGGGATCCTCTATATTGCAAACGTACTCTTCTTCACCTGATTGTGATGTCTAAGAGGTAAGTTTTGGTCTCACCTTCTTGCAGCTGGCCCTGTCCAAAGCCATCTTACAATCTTTCTCAGGTCCTGATTCTGGGCCATGCTCAGGGAACTTTCTGGATGTTTCTCATTCTGTTCAGACCAGTTCCTGTGCTCATTCATGCCCACACACCGCTGGTGGGGAGAGCTCACTATGCAGTCAGCTGCAGCTGCCCTTTGGCATCTTTTTTTCTTATTCATCCCTAGGCAGCAGCATCCACCCATGACCCTCCATTTGTCAGAGGGCCAAACTTACAGACATTTTAAGCTTAAAGCAAACAGTTATAAAGATGAAGTTTGGTTTATTCAATGACAAACACAAACCATATCTCAAATCTGAATATTGTACTTTAGCATTAGTTGGCTTTGCTTATCATACGAGTGTGAGAATTCCCCTTCCTAGTTAAAGACAAGCATTGGAATAATATACCTGGAAGAGGTTTCCAGGGAGTGTTTATTAGACCCTATCAACTGAGAATTAAGAGAATTCCAGGTATATTTAGCTTGTAACTTGCCTGGAGAGGATCCTGCTTGCCGATATGGTTGAGGGAGACTTGCTCCAGTCCGCCAAGGTGAGCAAATGCTGTGTGAAAACTAGCAGCAGAAGGAAAACCCAAGTCTTGGGAGGAGCCTGGTGTGAGGGGAGGGGAGGTTGGGGAGGAACAAATAAGCCTTTGGAAAGAGGTGCTGGCAACCCCAAAATGGAAGGCCTCAACTTGGTAATTTAATTTCCCTTTTGAAATGGTAGGCTCTGGCCCAGAAGCAATAAACAGAAAATATAAATAATACACATTCATTGGGGGGGGATGAAAAGATATTAATAAAATAAGCATATGGTTTTATATTGTGGTTTTAAAAATAATTTGTTATAACATATTAACTATTCTTTAAAAAATAGAATTTGAAGTTCAGAAAATTAAATCAGATTTAAGGGTTGAGAATTTTGTCCCATATTTTTGTCTTTCAAAGTTGATATGATCAGTTAGGACCTATAATTTCTTTTCCTAGTTGAGGGCATCAGATCTTGCCATCTGTATTGTACTTACTGAAAGAAATCTCAGTAGAACAAAGCAATTCCAGTTTCTGTTAAGATTACTCACAAAACAATGCCCAACTGGTTACAAAAACTTCTGTACTCCAAATAGCTTTATAAACTTGGATTCTTATCCTTTTTTCAAAGCAAGAAACTTAGAAGAGTTGGTGGTGTGCTAAGAGTCCTTTGAGTAGGACAGACTTGTGTGGGCTCTGTCTCTGACACTTTCTAGCTATGTTGCTGTGGGCAATTATTTGACCTCTTTGGGCCTCAACTTTCTTGGATGGAAAATGGGAATAATCTTGGGTCACTTTTAGGACTGCTGCAGAGATTAAGTGAAATAATGCACACAAAGCACTTGGTATAGTGTTTGGTATCCAGTGATCAGTCATCAGCTGCTAAGTCGTGTTACTGAAGACAAGGACCCCATTACTGTGTTTTTACCATGTTCCCAGCACAAAGCAGGATGCCTGGGATCTAAGGGCTCAGTTGAACTAAGCTGCATGAAGGAAGGAGTTTCAAGCAGTGCTGTAGCTTGGGGTGGACAGGCAGAGGTAGAAACACAGTCATTTTTTATTTCCTCGTACTTTTCCCTCTTCAAAGATCCCAATTACCTCAAAATAACTTTGGCTAAATTTCCAAACTGTTCCCCTCTCTGCAATACACACACAAAAAGAAAAAAAAATCTCGCAAACCTGCGGCTTAAACAATCATTTTAATTACATACATTAATTAAATTTTATTTATTTAATGTCAAGAGACAGAAAGGGAGTGAGGATGTGGATGCCTGATACACCTTTTTTTCCCCATAAGGTCTAAGTCCTTGTTTTACTTACTTGTTCATTCATTGCAGGGAGAAGGTTGGGCCTCCAGTTCTCATCCATGGGTAGAATTCAGTGTTATAGTCACGTTAGGATCAGGGCTCTCTTGCACACTAGATTCTGAGCACCACAGCTTTGTTTAGAATAGTACCTTGGGTTTTTTCTTTCCTTCACTGTCAATTATAGAAAAAGCTACTCAACACTTCTAAAATTCTGCAGATTAAGGACATGATTTCTAGCCAAAAAGAACTTTTTAAAAAAATGAAAACTCAGTTGCATCAAACAAATGGGAGGCCTCCAGGGTCTGGGAGAGTAAACGGTGTTGTGCTGATTCTCTATTGCCCAGGAGAACTCAGCACAGAGCACTGTCCTCATGATTTCCTGGAGGGCTCCCAGGTGGCCAGCTAAGGGCAGGGTTTAACCTGCACCATCTGGTGTTGGGGGCTCCTTGTGGCTCTGACGGTAAAGAATCCCTGTGCAATGCCAGAGACCTGGGTTCCATCCCTGGGTCAGGAAGATCCCCTGGAAGAGGGAATGGCTACCCACTCCAGTATTCTTACCTGGAAAATCTCACAGACAGAGGAGCCTGGTAGGCTACAGTCCATAAGGTCGCAAAGAGTCAGACATGAATAAGCAACAAACACACACACAAACATGTTTGTTTTGGGACACTTAATACTGAAGGAAGAGAAGAGCAGGGGCATTCAGAGATGCGGCAGGGCCAGGTCTATCAGAGGAGGGCTGGGACTTGGGAGGATGAATGACTAGCCTGAGCTGGGATTTAAGAAACTCCTAATTGTGAACATGGAAGCAATTGGGACCTAATAGAGGGACAGAAGCAAACACTGGGGCTCTCTGGGAAGGGAACCATTAAGCCAATGGTTAATCCAAAAGAAGCATCTCAGCTCACCTTTCAGGGTCATTCTCAGCAGACCTTTCCTGAGTTTGCTAATGAGGAATCCATTAGGAGGGGGGTCTTTTGAGGAGGCTTCATCCTGAGAGTCAGGATGCTACCCTTCTATAGACCCTGTCCTGAAGCCTCACCAGAACACTCAACTACACTTACAAGCCCCTCTTTCAGAAGAGTTACAGGACCTCTAAGGATTCATTTAGCTTACAAACATGTCTCATTTCCCTTCTTGAGGGCTGGGACTAAGGGCTGTTTCCTCGCAAACCTAGTTTGGAAATTTGCAACAGCAGTCTCTTGATATTGAAATGAGATGAAGTGTGCTGCGTGCCAAAGACCCTGGCCTGAGACCTTATATCTGACCAGAGGAACTGCTCTCACAGTGGGCGTGGGGCAAAAAGTAGACATAATCTTGGCAACATGCTGCTGGGAATGACCTGGGCCCCACCCTGTCTCTGCTTCCATGTTCAACTCCAGAGCTGAAAGTTTCTTCAGTTTGCAGGTCAGCAGTCAGGACCTCCCTTGGAAGGAGGGAAAAGCTGTAAGGTGGGGCTGAGAAAGGCTTTGTTCAACCCTAACCTAGACCCCGCCCTTCAGCTGGTCTGTCTTTTGGGAGTCTGAAACTTCCTGCCTGCCTCCAAGAGCTTATTAGTAAAGCCTCTGCCTACAAGCGGGAGACCGGGGTTCAATCCCTGGGTCGGGAAGATCTCCTGGAAAAGGAAATGGCAACCCACTCCAGTATTCTTGCCTGGAAAGTCCCATGGACAGAGAAGCCTGGTGGGCTACAGTTCATGGGGTCGCAAAGAGTCGGACACAGCTGAGCTACTTCACTCACTCACTCAGCGGGGAGGGCAACTGGGGAATAAAAAGAACAAAAGCTCAAACAGAACAAATGGATTCTTCATCAGCAGACTTGGGGAAGATCTGCTGAGAATACCCGGAAAGTTGGGCTGAAATGCCTCTTTTTTTGGCTGCCTGGGTCTTTTATGTGTTTTATAAAATGTTATTCAAGTAGAGTTGATTTACAATGTTGTGTTAGTTTCTACTGTACAGCAAAGTGATTCAGCTGTACATATATACATTCTTTTTAAAAATATTTATTTCTTTGGCTGCATTGGATCTTAGTTGCAACACATGGGATCTTTGTTGCATCATGTGGGATCTTTTGTTGCTGTGCGTGGACTCTTTAGTTGTGGCACGTGGGCTCAATAGCTGTGGCACATGGGCTTAGCTGCTCGGTGGCATGTGGGATCTTACCTCCCTGACCAGGGATTGAACCAAGGTCCCGTGCATTGCCAGGTGGATTCTTAACCACCACTGGACCACCAGGGAAGTGGTTACATTCTTTTTCATTCTTTTCCATTACAGTTTATCACAGGATATTGAATTTAGTTCCCTGTTGAGATGCCTCTTTTGCACTAACCATTGGCTTGATCTGGGATCCACCCCTACTCCCCCGCCCCCACAAAAACAGATTCTGAACAAGAATTTGTATCAGGTAGTTTATTTGGGGGAATGAATCCCAAGGAACAGGACTGGAGGACTGGTAAGAGTCAAACAGTCAAGGCAGGAAAGAAAAAGGCAATCCAAGGGTGGATTACTGAGCTGATTAAGTTGGATACTACCACGGGCAGCCAGGGTTCTGTCATCTTAGGTGCTGTACAAAATGTACCTTGTAACTGCCCATGGAAGAGTGGAACATTTCTCCACCAGCTTCTGTTCGTTTTGGTTAGAGGTTGTCCAAGGACGTGTTCATTCCTTTGTACTTCCAGGTTTATGTCAGAATGGGCTGTGGCTTCTTGCAGGGGTCCAGACTGCAGTGACAGAGAAGCCCTGAGATATCAAGTACAGCTGAAGCAAGGTCCTCTCAGGTTACATCTGTATGTAGCAGGCTGCCACAGCAAAGCTGGAATAAAAAGATGGGCTGGGAAGGTGTGAGGTCAGCCACAAACGGAGTCAGACAGACATAGACACGTCAATTGTCCTGCCTTCCATAAATAGAACTTTATTTCCATAAATTCTCAGTCCAAAGGTAGGAAGGAAGTATGTTTTTCCTGGGTGGAAATATTAACTCTTTAGTCAACTGCTTTTGAAGCAATGCATAACCCTCAAAGTATAATCTGGTGACCCAACATAGCTATCTATGTTATGGCAGTGGCATGCTGTACCAGTGACTATTCTAAAAAACACCACTGAAGCAAGCTTGAGTCTGTCTATGAAATGGGTACAGAAAAACAAGAGTAACTACCTTCACGTTTCTCCGGGTCCTCGAAGCTCTACCTGCCAGGAGCTGGAGATAAAGCAAGAAGACAGACTCAGCCCTCAAGAAGCTCACATAACCTGGAGCTGAGAGGTTTCTTTAAAGCCCCACAGGGCCCTCACTTCCTTCCTGTTTTCATCTGCCTGGTCCCTTTCCAATCAGTTCTCCGTAATTTGACCTAAACATAGGTCTGCCACTAATTTGCCAAGACAGCTTCCTTCTCCTCAGTTGGTTTCTCATCCAGGAAACTTGGCAGGGAAGCTTGACTTGTGGAGATCAGCCTCCAGTATTCCTTTGTTGAAACTCTGGGAAGCTGTGCTATTCTTAAATCTTTTTTTTTATTTTTGTAACCCATTGGAATAACAAAATTTTAAATTAACTTCATCTGATCAAAAGACAAACTTTAAAACCAACCAACCAACCCACCTACCTCAATGAGCTCGAGACAGTAAATAGGCATACGTCCTGGAAGGCGCCTCAATCTTACCAGCTTTCCTCACTTCCTGGGGCGGCATCTTCGCCTTCCTACCCATACATATCCGCTGGGTGGTCTTTCCCCGCTCGCTCCAGAACCAGGATGGCGGTGGAGGAGATCTGAGGGTGATTTAGGGCTAAAGGACGGTCAGCAAGGGGTTAATCCCGGGCTAGGCGCCTAAAGAATAGAGTTACCCTCCGCGGGATGGGGGCTGTGCCTGGCGCCCCAGGACAAAGAAGGCGGCGCGGTGCGGAGCGCTCCCCGCCCTGGCAACGCCCGCCGTCGGGCTCCGCCCCGCGCAGCCCTACGGCTGAGCCACTGTCTGTAGGAGCACCCAGGCAGCTGAGGGTGGAGGCAGCAGGAGTGAGAGCGGGTAAGGGTCTTCGAGAAGGAAACGGCGGTAGCGCCCCCACTCGGTGGTACGGGACACGAGCGCGGGTGCCTGCGAAGCGCCAGGTTATCGCGAACGCACCAGCTGAGCCCTCTGTAACTGGAGCCCCCGCGCCAGTTTGTTTTGGGGTAAGAGGAGGGGTCCGCACCTCTGCAGTTCAGGGGTGATGAGCGGGCGCCCTTAAACCGGCATGATGATTGGCTTGGTTTGGATTTGCTCTGCCCTTAAGCCGGGTCGCGGGGATGCGGGTGGAGAAGGGGCACCACATCCTGTAGGCTGGGCCCTGCGAATAAGGCCGGGGTAAAGGTGTAAAAAGATGTATCGATCCCGTCCAGACCTGCCTCAACCCCAGGTAATCCTCATCCTCCGCCCTCCCGGCCTGAAGGTTATTATTCGGAATAATGTGCTCGGTCGGAGGAGACCCAGGTTGAACATGTGGCGCTGAGTCTCCCAAGTGAAACCCTCAGCACTTATTCTTCTTTGCCGCCGCATTTAACAGAAGGCGAGCGCAGCCACAAGGGAAGAAACCGGTCCAAGGTCACATGGTAGTCGGAGACCGAGCCAGGACCGAAGCCAGTAGGACTGCTTTCTGGCCCGAGCCCCCGCATCTCTCCCGGCCTGCCCCGCATCCTCGTCCGCCTTCCACGTCCTCCACCAGGCTCTGTTCTCGGGGACTTGCTGGGTGGTGGGAGTGCTTCCTCCCTTTCTGCGGCACCCTCGGGAAGGATGCTGGACAGCAGTCGGGCCGCCGGTCCAGCTTCCTCGAGCACGAGCTGAGCCGGCTGTTGCTGGAGGACCGCACAGGCCGCAGGACCGAGGGAGGAGGAGGACCGAGCAAGGTGGAGGCGCCGCGGGAGCCGGCGGGAGATGCTGGGGTGGTGGTGGTGGGCCCGGGCGGGGCAAGGCCCGGAGCCTCAGAAGCCCGCTGGCGCCGGCAGAGCACAGCTGGGTCTGGGCGGTGCCGTCTCAGCCAGTGGGAGCGCGGCTTGGGCCGAGCCCCCTCGGCTGCTCGCCTCTGGTAGGCGGGAAGGTGCGGCAGCCCTGCGATTGGCCGAGCTGCCCCGGACGCGCGGCCAGAACGCGCGCAGCGAGTTGGCGCCTGCGCGTCTCTGGCGTCCCACGCTCTCCCAGCGCGCTGGGGCTTGTCTGAGACAGGGCTCAGGGCGGTCTGTGCGCCTCGGGGCCGCGCCCGGCTGGGGGAGGGTATTCTGCCGCGCGCCACGTTAAGCGCCGTTGATCTCTGCGTGTTTTTTTCCAACCCGTCTGCCAAAGTGTGCCCCAAGTCAGCTGATGTAAAGTCACCTTCTAACCCTGCGAGAGGCTGCAGAGGCAAACATTTAGTTACGGTGGGCTTCCGACTGCCAGGATCCTTTATGACGCATCAAGTATCTTCCTTTCTACCAGAGCATTGGAGCCCCGCCCTGTACAGGGCAGATACCTGTGGCGGGCGAGGAAGCTGACCTTTGAAATGTGTGTAGCTCTAGTATTCTCTCAATACACATTTAAAGAGCGGCTGCTTCCTGTCAGACACCAGAGTAGTCATTTTGGAGGAACCTGAGACCAATCAAACAACACGTAGGTCCTATTTGTGGGGCAGTCACAGTCCAGGTTGAGACTGGTGATCAGATGGGGGCTGTGAATGGTTATAAACAAGATACCTTTAATGCTACCCAGCCTAGGTTAAGTGCAATTTCCGAGACGCATAAGACTGAACTGCAAATATGGATGAGATTGATTTTTGATTTAGGGGATCAGGAAAGGTTTCTTGAAGGAGATTATTTGAATCAGGGCTTGCCGGATGAAGGAGACCTCAGATTAGGTATAGGATGAGCAAGGCAGGAAAATTGGAAAGTACAGGCATATTGAGAGATGATGTAGCAAATGGTATGAGTAGATGAGAAAAGCATAGTTGGAGATAGAATTTGGAGGGGCCTAGTGAGGACCAGGGGGTCGGGCTTGTACATTCTGGTTTGAAATGTAAGCACTTCTGAATAGGATGCTCCTTAAACTATCATTGTACTGATGCCTTTTTTTTTTAACATCTGCACGAAAAAATCTTGGAAATATCTTTGATTCTTTCTTCTTTCATACCCTACATTTAATTTGTCAGTAAATTACAGTGGACTTTCCCTTCAAAACACAGCCAGACTTTGACCTCGTCTAATTGGCTCTGTGGTTTCCACCAGCATGGTTTCCTCCATGGCAGCCCTTTATATATATATATCTCCAGGGAGTACCTCTTCACATTTTGCTGGAATTGTGCAGTACACAAACTGCATGGCTGTACATTATGGTCCTGGATTATTGCCATAGCTTCTAAATGGTCTCCTTGCTTCTGCCCTTGTCCATCCTCAGTCTATTCTTAACCCAGTGAGAGTTATCATATTAAAATATAAGCCCAACATGGTATCCTCTGCTGCAAACTCTCTTAAAGCATTCAAATATTATGTGCCTACTGTGTACTGGTTTGACTTGAATTTGGTAGGCAAGCCCTGTTCTCCTAGGGATGGAATGGCTGCTTAATCTGGTGGTTGTAATTATAGCCATTTTGACAGCTCTGGTAGCACTTTCTTTTGGGGAAAGACAGATGTTTCCTTGACAGATGTGAAGAGGGAGAGGCTCATGTTCCTGTTATGATTACGAGGTCTGCAGTGTGCCATTCTCAGAATATCAGGCAAGCCTAAGAATTGATGATAGTGTCTGCAGAAAGAACCTGCTTTCAGTGTGTTTTCACCAATATTGTTTTGGCTGCAACTGATTTTAAGCATGCTTAACACAGAGTAAGGACATCACGTGCCTTACAGAGCTGAAGACGAGGGCAGCCCGGTCTCAGGAGCAGATCTACCCCCAGGAGGCTCTGTTAGTTTTTTTTCTCTCTTCACTTCCATCTCTGTTTCTATCTACATGTGTGCCTGACTTTTCTCTCTTTGCAGATTGGCTTTCTCCATCTCTCACTTTCTGGCTTCAGGCTCAATGTCACATAGCTGCCTATCTGCCTTCTCCAGCTCCAGCAGTCAGGTCACATGTCTGTGCCCCACGAGGCTGATTTGCTTGCTTTCACAGTGCCAGGAAACAGAATAATGGGTTCATCTGGGGTCGGGTGTCTCTCCCTGATATAGTCTTCCATGGCCAGAGAATAGGGGCGGGGGTGGTCCTCACTGCACAACTACAGCATCAGAGGCCAAACTCTGTATACAATAGGCAAGTCTGGAAGGACAGGGATCAGGTGAGCAAGATGGACACCCAAAATTTGGCCACTGTAGAGCGTGTGATGTATTCTCTGAGAAGAATTGGCCGTCACCTAAGTCTGATCAGGTGACTGGAATCTGCTGGACTAATCCAAGTGTCTGTTAGGTTTGCCTTTGCTGAACTGAGCTTTAAACCTTGGCTTTTATTGAAGGTCCCTGCTAAAGGCAGTTGTATAAAAGTCACTTCTGCATTTATGATAAAATAATAGGGAGAACATCATCTATAATATCGTTTAGTGTTCCTTCAGGCTTTTGTTTCTGAATAGTTATCTCTCTAAGGAATAATAGACATCTTTTTAAAATAAGGGCTTTAAAACTTCTCGTTTCCTTTTTGCTTGACGTCAAGGAAACCCCCATCAATTGTATAGTTAACATGCATAGCTGAGCTGAGCTGAAATTTTCAGGCAAGATTATACTAAAAGTGATCAGAAGGAAAACAGCCAAAGGATAATAGACACCTGTCTGGTGAGATCTCAAACTCTGATTCCCACAGTGGCCAGGCAGTTAACAGAGGTGATATGGGTAGGCTTAAAATAGTACAAACTTTTTGTATTGAGTTCAAGTATAACATAGCTGGCTTGTTACATTGCCTTTTAAAACATGAGGCTGGCCAAACAAAATAGCCAAATAGAGTATGTTAGAAACTGGCTGCCGGTTGTCAGACCTTGGAGTCTCACATCACTTACTGACTTTGAGCGCCTCAGTGTGGAGTCCTTGCATAGGATGCTTCTTTGCTTAAACCCAGCTTGCCCTCTGCAGTGAAACAGGACCTCCCCCTCCCACTTGTTAGTACCAGGGCCCATGAACTCTGGGTTCTCTTTTCTGCCTAAGTATTGCTTCCTGCATTCCTGTTTGTTGCTGACGCCCTGCCTTTTCTGAGGATGTCAGTACCGGGAATGTTTGCCACTTGCTGGAGACGCCTTGACCCTGAGCACAGGAGGGCAACCAGCTGTGTCCTCTGCAAGATCTTCCTGTCAGAATGTAGCAAGTGAGCCCAGCATCAAGACAAGGATGCAGGCAGGTGTTTTTTGTTTTTTTGAGACAGTATACTTTGCATGGGTTACACATGGGTTTTCATTGACAGTGGAAAGGAGGTACCCTTGAGAGTAGACCTAAGTGTTCTCAGAAAAGTTTCCCCAGATTCCAGAATACTTGAGCATTTTGATTTTACAGCTGTATTTTATTTTATAAATTTGGTCCCCCTGGAGCAGCTAACGAATTCAAAGCTAAAGAGATGGTCTCCACCCCCCAAAGGGGCTCTGCCTGTGCCCTTGAAGCACCTGCTTCCTACAACCATTTTGTTTCCAAACCAAAAGGCAAGTGAGTGGCATCTCGAGTTTGAGAAGCTAGTATTTACAGAGGCTAAAGCCCAGCATAAGACACTAAGATGACAAACCACCCTGAAGAGTGTGCAGCAGTTTCATTGCCTGTAGCATTGTATTTGGAGTGAAAATAGCAACATATTTAAGAAATGTAAAAGTACAGAAGAAAAAAGATCTAAAATTCTGGTATTTTGTATATAAGACGACAGTGTGAATAGTGCATTATTAAAGGGGCTGAGTTTTTATGCACTTTAAGCTATTTTGATGCCAGCACTTTTAGATGTGGCTGACTTGAAGGAAAATAAAGTTGAAAAGCAGCCCTTTATTTGGAGATGACATTGAGGCATTCTCTGCCACAGGCATTGAGCAGAAGGGATGGAAAGGGCTTGAATTATAAACAACTGGATTTAAAATTACCCAGTGGCGGTGACCTCAGACTCCAGTCCTGGCGGGAGGAGGTGGAGATGTGTGTGCTCAGCCAGCTGCTCAGTACTTGGGCGGGGTGGGAGTAGGGACACCGCCTTAAAGAATCTGAGCCCAGCATGGGCCTGTGCCTTCCATGAAGGGCTAGTCTGTGGGTGTATGGGAGGTGGGCTTCAAGCCCACAGCTCAGCCCCACTCAGCAGAGACTCGCCGAGTGCCTCCTCCGTGTCAGGTTTCTTCCAGGCACGGGGAGTTCAGTGGTGACCAAGATGGACCAGGTGCCTGGCCTCACTGAGCTTATGAGCTGGAAGGGAGAGATCAAGTAACGAAACAAGAGAATGTTGGATTGAAGAGTGATCTTACGGAGAGCAATCCCTGCGTGCTGCATGGGGGGTTGGGGCAGCCTCTCCGAAGTCAGAAGGGTGAGAAGGACCTAGTCATCCAGTGTGAGGAAAGGCAAAGTCCAGGGCTTCGAGGCGAGAAAGAGCTTGGCGTGTGTTCAGGTCAGCGTGGCGGCAGCACAGCGAGTGAGGGGAGGGCAATATCGAATAGGAAGGGAGGCAGAGGCAGACTCCAGAAGGCGCGGGAAGGAGGGGGAGGTTTCTAGGCCAGGGAGTCACACAACCTGACTGGTGTTAGAAAGATCTTTCTGGCTGCAATGCTGAGACTGCTGTGTGGCAAATAAGGGCAGGAGTGGAAGCAAGAGCCTACTGCACAGTCTGGAAGGATCACACAAGACAAAAAGCCCTATATATTGCTCTCCCAAGGATTAAACAGATGGAACACCTCCACCTGCCTCCTACAGTGAACACTGTGGGGGTTGGCCAGTCAATGAACTTATTTCAGACCTAGAACCAGGTGGCTGGTTATCAGATTAGGGTGGCAGCAAGATGGCAGGGGAGGAGCTGCATCTCAGGCAGAGCCTTGTTACTGATAAGGGCAGTCTAACCCAACACAGGCAGGTGTGCCAAGAGACTAGGACAGTTCACCAGGAAAGGGCAACAGCTCCCCTGAATGTGACTGCCTGGCCTCAACTCCCTCCCCACCTCCCTTTCCTTCCCTTAGGCCAGGAGGGGTCACTAGAGGGGAATCAACCAGAACAGGAGGGCACCTAGTGCACACGCTGATCAACAACTCATAATGCACAACTAGTCACTGTGCTGAGTAGACTAAAGGTGACACTAGTGATACATGGTCTTGTTGCAACGAGGCTGACTTAACCTGAAAAGGGAGTGGTCGGGTGGTGGGAGAGACTGTGCGTGTGTGTGTTAATTTAGATTAACTAGAGCATGTCTCATTTTGTAGCTCTAGTCTCCATGCTGTGATGAGTTTTGGGGAGAGAGGTGGAGAGCTAAATCAAATGATATGTGGCCCTGGGCTGGAGAAACTGCCTGTAGGGTCACGTGGACAAATTTAGGTGGCTGTTTTGCTGGATATGGGGAACACAGACTAGAGAATGGGACTCATGGAGTTGGGGTCACTGAGGGCTCAGGTCCCCAAGTGCCCCACTAGTTGCTGCACAGTCTGTTTTGAGGATCGCTGATCTGGCCCAAATGGGTGATGATTCATCCAGGGTTGCCCCATGAGTTTGTACATAGCCAGAGCCAGAACCCAGGTTTTTAGGTGTTTCAGCTATCTGACTCTTTCTATCAGATGAGGCTGTAGCTTGCGAGGAGGGTGGCAGGCAGGGACTGTCTGGTGCCATAACTGGACCTGGGTAGAACAGAGCCCAATTTGACTTTTACAACCTGGAAGGAACATGGCCACTCCTGCCCAAAGCCCAGAAGGCAACAGGCAATGAGGGTGCTTTTTGTGTTTCAGAACCCACCAGGAGGAGCCTGACCATTCTGCCTTTTGTGGCCACAATGCTAACAGCCCGCCTCTCCAGACCCCTGTCACAGCTTCCAAGGAAAACCCTGAATTTCTCTGATAGAGAAAATGGGACAAGGTAAGACAGTGAAGGGTGGAGGTAGCCTTGACGGTTACACTTTCTGGGTAAAGCAGAGCTCTTCATGCATAATAAGGTCTGACTCTCAAAGGTGTCTGTCAGTACCCACCGTCTACCAGCAAAGGACACGCAATGGTGTCCTTGGAAGACGGAGACCTTCCCACAAGGTCTATGCCCACAAGGCATAGAAGAATATTTTTCATCAGATTTTTTTTTTTGAAATAACTCTACATTTGTAAAAAATTGCAAAAATAGTACAAAAATATTCCGTATCCCCTTTACCTAACTTTTACCTAACTTCCCCAAATGTTAATGTCTTACAAAACATAGTACATTCATAAAAAACCAGGAAATTACCACTGATATCATACTATTAACTACAGACTTAATTCAGATTTCATCAAATAGCTCACAAATACAGCTTTTCCTAGTCTAGGATACAAACCAGGGTCCCCATTCCATTTAGTTGTTATGTCCCCTTACTCTCCTCCTGTTGAAAGGTTGCTGCTGCAAGACGTGTGTTATGCCTCGATTCGTGACCTCCAGATGAGAGGATTTTGATCCAGGGTCAGAGATGAGGCTTGACTACTTGGAGCTTTTTGTGTAGCAAAGTTTTATTAAAGTATAACAGAGATAGGGAAAGCTTCTGACAGACATCAGAAGGGAACAAAGAGAGTGCCCCCTTGCTAGTTTTTAGCAAGGTGTTTTACGTCTGTTAGAAAGCTAGTATCAGGGAAGAGAGACTCTTCCACGCTGAGGGAGTTGCACCAGGCCCCTCCCACAACATGCAGTTGTGAGATAGGATCGAACAAGGTGTATCATCCCCCGGCCTTGAATCAATTGACATGAATATTGGTTTGTTGAGCCATTATCAGCCCAAGGTTTGAGAAAAGAAAAAAAAGGTTAGTCTTGGGCAGAACCGGTTTCGACAACAGAGAAGGGAAAAAAAGGCTGCCACTTGCAGTTCTGGCCTTCCTACCTGTTACCCACTCACTGTCCGGGTCAGTTCCTCAGTCTCTGTCGCGCATGACCTTGATACCCTGGAAGAAAATGTCTCTCAGTGTGGGTTGTGTGCTGTCCTTATGTTAGGATTCACCTAGAGACCAGCCCTTTTTAAAATCTCACTCGTGAAACCAGTTAACTAAAATGTCGCAAAACTTCACTGAATTGTGTGATTTAGAGAAAGCATTGAGTTGGCCAGAAAAAAAAAATTATTGCAAACTGACTTGTTGCCAGATTTTCTCTAACCCACTTCCCCATATTCAAATCTATCCACTCAAAGTTGAGGTTGTATTACACCAGGTATCATGTATATATATTACACCTGGGTGCATTATACCAGGTGCTACTGCTTGTACCCAGCTGTCCGGGGCAAATTTGGGTTTTTCTGTAACAGCTTACGACAAACTCGAACAAACTTTTTTGCCAACTCAATACAAATTAAACAAGCAACTCTTCTTTGAGAGCTTCTGGAAATTTCCTTTTCCAAGAGTATTCCATGTGCTCTACTACCTCAGTTTCTTCTTTTGCAGCCAGAGCAAGGGAGAAATAATGCCTTTTTCTTTCTCTTATATTTGAGAGGAGTAAAATCAAGTGGCAAGTTAAATTCAGAGTCCCCGCAACTAGAAAATGGATGGTTATTTTCCATGCCAACGTGTGCTCTCTGGCGAAGTAGAAATTTGCCATCGACAGCTGGATGTGAGCAGTAGCACCTGCTGTAATACACCCATATATGTGATATATATGACACACATGGTGTAATGCAACCCCCAGCTGTGAGTGGATAGGTATGAATATGGGGAAGTGGGTTAGAGAAAATCTGGGAACAAGTCAGTTTGAAATAATTTTTTTTCTTGCTGTGACTTTTTGTAACTTTCCAAAATATCAAATAGTGCAAAGGGATGGCAGGGGACAAGCACAGTTCTGCCAGGGACACTTTGTCCTTTTTGTACAGCAAATCCTGGGATTATGGAAATATAGTGATTATTTAGATAAGGTCATTTAATTAATTTTGGGTGTAGTGACCTTACCATTCTACTCACGTGTGACCAGTGTCCTCACCAGAGGCTGTGTCAGAGAAAGCCAAGTAGGGGCCTGGACTTACATTCTACCCTGCTAACCCCACCACCCCCCCACCCCAGTAATAAGGCACCCTCCCTGCCTGAGGTGGAGGTGGGGGAGTGTCAGAGGACATCTAGAGGAGAAAGAGAATCAGGACTTCCTCCACCTCTCAGCAGTAACCTGTACACCCCCACATACAATGGGGAGCAGCAATGAGACACTGTATCTCCTCACAGTCAGGAAGGGTTGGTGGAGACCCAGTGGGGAGCCAGAACTCCCATCCATATCCAGTGGTAACTCTTTCCAATTTATTTTATGAAGCTAGTATTACCTTGATTCCAAAACCAGACAAAGACCATAAAAAACAGAGAACTACAGACCAATACCCCTCATGAATATAGATGCAAAATTCTTAAAATATTAGCCAATATAATTAAGCAGTATATTAGACAGAGAAGGCAATGGCACCCCACTCCAGTACTCTTGCCTGGTAAATCCCATGGATGGAGGAGCCTGGTAGGCTGCATTCCATGGGGTCGTTACGAGTCAGACATGACTGAGCGACTTCCCTTTCACTTTTCACTTTCATGCATTGGAGAAGGAAATGGCAACCCACTCCAGTGTTCTTGCCTGGAGAATCCCAGGGACGGGGGAGCCTGGTGGGCTGCCGTCTCTGGGGTCGCACAGAGTCGGACATGGCCGAAGTGACTTAACAGCAGTGGCAGCAGCAGCAGTATATTAGAAGAATTATAAACCATGAAAAAGTGGATTTGTTTCAGGGATGCAAAGAATGGTTCACACTGAAAAATCAATTAATGTAATCCACCAAATTGAAAGTCAAAGAACAACCATATGAATCTATCAATGCAGAAAAAACAAAATTTAATACTCATTTGTGATTAAGAACTCTAAGAAAAATTGGCATAGAAGGAAACTTCCTGAACTTGATAAAGAGCATCTATAAAAACCCTTGCAGCTAGCATTGTATTAATATTTTCTGGTGAAAGATTGAATACTTTCCCTCTAAGATGGGCAGCAAGGTAACCAATTCACCATAGTGCAGTAAGGAAGTACAGTGAAGCAAGAAAAGTAAATAAAAGTCATACAGATTGTAAAAGAAGAAATAAAACTGTCCCTAATTTGCAGATTATATGATTGACTACATAGAAAATCCCGAGGAATCCACAAAGCACTCCCAGAACTAATAAGTGAGCTCAGCAGGACACAGAATATGTGATAACACACACACATCAGTCTTTTTCTATATTCTAGCAATGAGCTTGTGGATATAGGAATCTAAAACAATTTGCTCAAAAGAATGAGTTACTTAGATATAAATGTAACAAATTATACACAATTTGTACATTGAAAACTACATAATGCTGATGAAAGAAATCAAATATCTAAATAAATGGAGACCCACACTATGTTTAGAAATTGAAAGGCTCAAAAGAGTAACGACATTGATTTCCCCCAAACTGATACACAAGTTTGGCATAATTTCTATAAAAATTTCAGTCAGATTTTTATAGATAAAGACAAGATTATTCTAAAACTTATATGAAAAGGCAAAGGAAATAGAATAGTAAAAACCATTTTGAAAAAGAAAAATAAGGTGGGAATGCATGGTTCAGTGAAACAGAGAATCCAGAAATAGAGCCACACGGGTTTGCTCAACTAGAATTTGACAAAGATCAGTTCAAAGAAGTTGCACAATCAGTTCAATGGAGGAAGGATAACATTTTCAAAAAATGAGACTGGAGCATGGATATTCGCAGACAGAGGCTTACCAACTTTGACTTAAGTTTCACATTTTATACAAAAGTTAACTCACAGTGGATCATGGGTTTAAATTATAAAACAAAACTATAAAATTTTTAGGAAAAAAATAGGAGAAAATCTTTAGTTTGGGGCATAGGCACAGAGTTCTGAAACTTGACACCAACCGTTTGGCCTTAAAAGGAAAAATTAAATAATCAGAGTCATCACAATGAAACACCATTTCTCTACATAAGATCCTGTTAAGAGGATGAAAAGACAAGTTATGAGCTAGGAGAAAATATTTGCATATTACGCATGCAACAAAGGACTAGCATCTGGAACATATAATGAACTCTCAAAACTCAACAGTAAGAGAACGATCCAGTAAGAATATGCACAAAAGACATAAAGAGACATTTTATCGAAAGGGATATACTGATGGCAGATAAGCACGTGAAGAGATGTTCAACATCATTAGCCCTTAGAGAAATACAAATTAAGACCACAGTGGATATCTTTACACAGTTACCAGCATGGTTAAAATAAAAAATAGTGATACTGCGAAATGCTGGTGAGGATATAGAGAAACTGGATCACTCATACATTACTGCTGGGAATGTGGAATGCTATAGCCATACTGGAAAACAGTTTGAAGTCTGTTAAAAAACTAAACATGCAACTACTGTATGACCCAGCAATTGCTCTCCTTGGCATTTACCCAAGAGAAAAACAAATTCACACAAAAGCCTATACAGGAATGTTCCTAGAAGCTTTATTTGTAATAGTCCTAAAAACTGGAAGCAACCCGGATGACCTTGGTCCATGGAATACAATTTAGCAATAAAAAGGAACAAATTATTGAAACATGACAATCCAATGAATCTCTAGAGAATTATATTGGGTGAAAATAACCAACCCCAGGAATGTTAATGCTGCGTGATTCCATTCTTGAAATGACAGAATTATAGAGGTGGAGAACAGATGAACAGATTAGTAGTTAGAGGATGTTGGAATGTGTGGCTATAAAAGAATAATGCAAGGGATCCTTGTGATGGAACTGTTCTGTATTTTCACTGCATATGTCAATGTCCTGGCTATGATACCGTACTAGAGTTGTGCAAAATGCTACCAGGAGGGGTAATTGGGTAAAGGGTACAGGACATCTCTCTGTATTATTTCTTAACTTTATGTGAATCTAAAATTATTTCAAAATAAAAAACTATCAGGAAGCCACATAAAATCTAAGGATTAAGACACTGAATTTGTACACGGCTTTATTAACAAAGGTCTGTTGCTGGAAGGCTCTGCCTACACAGTGGCAAAAATGGCCACTATGACTGCTAGCCCACTTTCTCCCAGACTAATAACCCTGGAGGAAACAGGCCCTCCTCAGTGGTATCAGCAGGTAGTCCTCAGGGGTTTGGGGTGGGAATAGTGGAGTGCTCACTGATGCCTGAGGGTCTGCTGAGTTGCTTCTGCTCTAGAACAAGGGCTTCCCTCATAGCTCAGTTGGTAAAGAATCCGCCTGTGCAGGAGACCCCAGTTCGATTCCTGGGTCAGGAAGATGCCCTGGAGAAGACCCACTCCAGTGTTCTTCAGCTTCCCTGGTCGCTCAGTTGGTAAAGAATCCACCTGCAATGTGGGAGACCTGGGTTTGATCCCTCAGTTGGGAGGATTCCCCTGGAGAAGGGAAAGGCTACCCATTCCAGTATTCTGGCCCAGAGAATTCCATGGACTATACAGTCCATGGGGTCGCAAAAAGTCGGACACAACTGAGTGACTTTCACTTTCAGAACAAGGTCTGGTGTGACCGCAGCCTCTGGTCATGGCTTGCTTTCCTCTTTCAGAGGCTCGCTGCTGCTTTACTCTGCGCCCTTTGTTCCTGTTGGCCGTCGGACTTACGCTGCTTCAGTGGACCCGGTAAGTGGCAACCTGGCTACCTGGGAACCAGCCAGGTGGTCAGAGGCCTCCTTCTGGGCTCCCAGGCTCTAAGCCACCCTCAGAGCAAGGGCTTCCCTGCTTCCAGGGCACTCAGAGCCATCTGTCACTTGCTGAACAACCCCCAACCCCATCAAATGAAGTTAGGGGTTAAGACTTTAGATTCTAAAATCTCTCAGGCCCAGTTTCAGTTCTGGCTTTATCACTAATGATGTTGGGTATTTTAAAATGTCTGTGTCCTCACTTGAAACACGATGTAATAATCACATTTAGGGTATGGAGATATTGTGAGATTTAAAGTAATGCATGCACAGTGCCTTGCATGATAAGTACTCAATACTTGATGAGGAAGATGTCAGTAATGCTGGTGATGCTGATGATAGTGAATGCAGATGAGGAAACTGAGGTCCAGAAGGGAGGTGACTTTCTCAAGCAATGACACTAGTTGATAGCGGAGTCTGGGTTAGAACCTGTCTCTTGATTCTGAGTCCAAGCATTTCTACTACACCATGGTGCTTCTCCAAACAGAAAAAACAGGTGGGGAGGACCAGGCCTGGCCCACTCAAGAAGCCCTAATTAATTGTTGCTGCCCAGAGGAGGCCTGGTCATTCAGCCCCCACGATCCTGGATTCCTAACGTGGAGTCTGACCTTTTGAAACAGGTTGGCAGCAAAGCTGTCCTGATCACGGGCTGTGACTCGGGATTTGGGTTCTCCTTGGCCAAGCATCTGCATTCAGAAGGCTTCCTTGTGTTTGCTGGCTGTTTGATGAAGGTAAGAGTTGAGTCATTTTCATCATCATTGTTATTTTTTGTAGGGTTTTAAAATTGTAGTCAAATACACATAGCACAAAATTTACCATCTTAACCATTTTTAAATGTATAGTTCAGTGGTAATAAATATATTCACATTATCGTGCAATCATCACCTCCATCATCCTCATAACACTTTTCATCTTGTGAAACTGAAAGTCTATACCTAATATAAACATTAACTGTCATTTTTCCCTCCCCTCCAGGCCCTGGTAATCACTATTACGGTTTCAGTCTTTATGAATTTGACTACTCTAAGTACCTCATATAAGTGGACTCGTGCAATATTTGCCTTTTTGTGACTGGCTTATGTCACTTGGCATAATGTCCTCAAAGTTCATCCATACTGTAGCATATTACAGAATTTCCTTTTTAAGGCTGGGTAATATTCCATTGTATGTATATATATTTTGCTTATCTGTCCATCTGTTGATGGACACTTGGGTTTCTTCCAACATTTTGGCTATTGTAAATAATGCTGCTATGAACATGGGGGTACAGATATCTCAAGATCCTGCTTTCAATTCTTTGGGGGTATATACCCACAAGTAGAATTACTAGATCATATGAAAAGCAAAATGGCTGTCTGAGGAGGCCTTACAAATAGCTGTGAAAAGAAGAGAAGTGAAAAGCAAAGGAGAAAAGGAAAGATATAAACATCTAAATTCAGAGTTCCAAAGAATAGCAAGGAGAGATAAGAAAGCCTTCCTCAGCGATCAATGCAAAGAAATAGAGGAAAACAACAGAATGGGAAATGACTAGAGATCTCTTCAAGAAAATTAGAGATACCAAGGGAACATTTCAGGCAAACATGGTCACAATAAAGGACAGAAATGGTATGGACCTAACAGAAGCAGAAGATATTAAGAAGAGGTGGCAAGAATACACAGAAGAACTGTACAAAAAAGATCTTCACGACCCAGATAATCACGATGGTGTGATCACTGACCTCGAGCCAGACATCCTGGAATGTGAAGTCAAGTGGGCCTTGGAAAGCATCACTACGAACAAAGCTAGTGGAGGTGATGGAATTCCAGTTGAGCTGTTTCAAATCCTGAAAGATGAAGCTGTGAAAGTGCTGCACTCAATATGCCAGCAAATTTGGAAAACTCAGCAGTGGCCACAGGACTGGAAAAGGTCAGTTTTCATTCCAATCCCAAAGAAAGGCAATGCAAAAGAATGCTCAAACTACCACACAATTGCACTCATCTCACACGCTAGTAAAGTAATGCTCAAAATTCTCCAAGCCAGGCTTCAGCAATACCTGAACCGTGAAATTCCAGATGTTCAAGCTGGTTTTAGACAAGGCAGAGGAACCAGAGATCAAATTGCCAACATCCGCTGCATCATGGAAAAAGCAAGAGAATTCTAGAAAAACATCTATTTCTGCTTTATTGACTATGCCAAAGCCTTTGACTGTGTGGATCACAGTAAACTGTGGAAAATTCTTCAAGAGATGGGTATACCAGACCATCTGACCTGCCTCGTGAGAAACCTATATGCAGATCAGGAAGCAAGAGTTACAACTGGACATGGAACAACAGACTGGTTCCAAATAGGAAAAGGAGTACGTCAAGACTGTATATTGTCACCCTGCTTATTTAACTTCTATGCAGAGTACATCATGAGAAACGCTGGGCTGGAAGAAGTATAAGCTGGAATCATGATTGCGGGGAGAAATATCAGTAATCTAAGATACACAGATGACACCACCCTTATGGCAGAAAGTGAAGAGGAACTAAAAAGCCTCTTGATGAAAGTGAAAGTGGAGAGTGAAAAAATTGGCTTAAAGCTCAACATTCAGAAAACAAAGATCATGGCATCTGGTCCCATCACTTCATGGGAAATAGATGGGGAAACAGTAGAAACAGTGGCTGACTTTATTTTTGGGGGCTCCAAAATCACTGAAGATGGTGATTGCAGCCATGATATTAAAAGACTCTTGCTCCTTGGAAGGAAAGTTATGACCAACCTAGACAGCATATTAAAAAGCCAGAGACATTACTTTGCCAACAAAGGTCCGTCTAGTCAAGGCTATGGTTTTTCCAGTGGTCATGTATGGATGTGAGAGTTGGACTGTGAAGAAAGCTGAGTGCCGAAGAATTGATGCTTTTGAACTGTGGTGTTGGAGGAGACTCTTGAGAGTCCTTTGGACTGCAAGGAGATCCAACCAGTCCATCCTAAAGGAGATCAGTCCTGGGTGTTCACTGGAAGGACTGATGCTGAAGCTGAAACTCCAATACTCTGGCCACCTCATGCGAAGAGTTGACTCATTGGAAAAGACCCTGATGCTGGGAAGGATTGAGGGCAGGAGGAAGGGGACGACAGAGGATGAGATGGCTGGATGGCATCACCAACTCAATGGACATGAGTTTGGGTGAACTCTGGGAGTTGGTGATGGACAGAGAGGCCTGGCGTGCTGCTATTCATGGGGTCACAAAGAGTCGGACACAACTGAGCAACTGAACTGAACTGAAAGGGTGTGAGGTGATACCTCGTCATAGTTTTGGTTTGCGTTTCCCTCACAAATTTTGATGTTGAGCATCTTTTGATGTGCTTATTGGCCATTCATATATCTTCCTTGGAGAAATGTCTATTGAAGTCCTTTTTTAATGGAATATTTTTGTTGTTGTTGTCTTAGGAGTTCTCTATATATTCTGGATATTAAGTCCTTACCAGATATGTGATTTGTAAATATTTTCTCCCACTCTATGGGTTGCCTTTTTATTCTGTGGATACTGACTTTTGATATACAAAATTTAAAAATTTTTATGAAGTCCAATTTACCTATTTTAAATTTTGTTACCTGCACATTTGGTGTCATATCCAAGAAATCATTGCCAGATTCAGTGTCATGAAGTTTTGCCCTATGTTTTCTTCTAAGAGTTTTATTGTTTTGGGTCTTACAAACGTGCAGGTTTTTGGTCCATTTTGAATTAATTTTTGTGTATGGTATTAGGTAAGGGTCCAATTTCATTCTTTTACATGTGGATATCTGGTTTTCCCAGCACCATTTGTTGAAAAGACTGTCCTTTCCCCTTTGAGTGGTCAAGGCACCCTTGTCAAAAATCATTTGACCATATGTATTAGGGTTTATTTATGGGCTGTCTATTTTATTCCATTGATCCATATGTCTGTCTTTATGCCAATACTAGGCTATTTTGTAGCTTTGTAGTAAGTTTCAAAATCAGTGAGTCTGAGTCCTCCAGTTTTGTTCACTTTTTTTGAGATTGTTTTGGCTATTTGGAATCCCTTGGGATTGCCTATGAATTTTAGGATGGGTTTTTCTATTTCTGTAAAAAACAAAATCACTAAGATTTTGACAGGTATTCGATTAGATCTTAAACTGCTTTGAGTAGTAGACGTTTTAACAATATTAAGTCATCTGATTCATGAACCCAGGATGTGTTTCCATTTATTTCTATTATCTTTCATTTCATTCATAAATGTTTTGTAGTTTTCATAGTGCAAGTCTTTCACCTTCTTGGTTGATTTAATTCCTAAGTATTTTATTCTTTTTTGATGCTATTGTCAATGGAGTTGTTTTTGTAATTTCCTTTTTAGGTCGTCATTGTTTATGTATAGAAATGCACCTGATTTTTGTGTGTTGACTTTTGTCCTGCTACTTTGTTGAATTCATTTTCAAGTTCCAACAGGCTTATATTTTTGTGGCATCTTTAGGGTTTTCTACATGTAAGATCATATCCTCTGCAAGCAAATAGTTTTATTTCTTCCTTTCCAGTTTGTATATCTTTATTTTTCTTGCCTAATTGCTACAACTTCCAGTAATGTAGAATAATATTCAGTAATATTGAATAGAAGTGGTTAGATTGCCCAAAATCAACTGCAGTTTACCATCCACTCATTCTCCTGGAAGTTGCAAGCCTTAACAGATTCTAGATTCTAACAGACAAGTTACATCAGACAGAGTCTGCAAGTGCACTGTCTGGGTGAGGAGACAGATTCCTGGTGCTTCCTACTCTGCCATCTTCCCAGAATCTTACATCAAGCTGTGTATTTAATATCAGTACTGCCCAGAATCTGGGCCAGTGTTTGTGGTTGGTTTCAATTGCTTTGCCAACAACTGGCTCATCTATTGCTTAAAACAGCTGATATCTTTTCCATTCTCTTCAGTGTCCCTTATTCTTCATAGCTTCATTCATTCATTCATTTGTCAAATGCTAATGATGTGCCTGACACTTTGTTAGATGCTGAAGAAGAGTGAGACCTGATCCCTGTCCCCAAGGAGCATTGTCCAGTGATGGGACCGTCATGCACAGACACAGCTGGAAGAATTAGAGTGGAGAGTGTTCTCAGTGTCGTGCAAAGAATGCTTAATGAGAACACATAGAAGGAAGGGGGGCTTCCCACATGGCACTAGTGGTTAAGAACCTGCCTGCCCATGTAGGAGACAGAGGAGACGCAAGGCAAGGATTAAATCTGGCATGACAGAAGGGGTGACATTTGTTCTGGGCCATGGAGAATGAATAATTCTGTCATAAATGGAGACTTGAGAGGAATAACCAGTCAGACAGAAGGAATAACCTAACCATATGCTAGGAAGCATGAGGCTCCACTGGGACTCATAAAGTAGAATTTAGGGGGCATGAAAGGAAGCACTGGCACATGAAGTTGCAAAAGTAATTAGGAGACAGTCATGCAACCATTACCACCATCCATTTTTAGAACATTTCCAGCTTTCAAAAATTTCCCTCTTTGATTATTTACACACCTGTCCACTCCTCCCTCTAGTCTTAGGTAGCCACTGACTTCTGTCTCTTTAAATTTGCCCTTTTGGACTATTCAAATAAATAGAATCATACAATAAATAGTCTTTTGTGCCAAGTTTATTTTACTTAGCATACTGTGTTTGAGATTCATCCCATTGTAGACTGTATCAGTAGTTCATCCCTTTTTACTACTGATTAGTATTTTAGTATATGAATATGCTACATTAAGGGCTTCCTGATGGCTCAGCGGGTAAAGAATCTGCCTGCAATGCAGGAGACACAGGAGAAGCAGGTTCAGTCCCTGGGTTGGGAAGATCCTCTAGAGAATGAAATGGCAACTCACTCTGGTATTCTTACCTGGAAAACCCAATGGACAGAGAAGCCTGGCGGGCTACAGTCCAAAGGGTCACAAAGAGTCAGACACAATTAAACGTGCAGGCACGGCATATGCTAAATTTAAAATTTTACTAATTGATAAATATTTGGATAAAAGTGTTTGGACTTTTGGCCTTTATGAATAATGTTGCTGTGAATATTCACATACATGTCTCCATGTAGATGTATTTTTACCTGGTTCCTTTTAGTGGAATTTGGACACCAACATCTGGGTATTAGATGTGATCGTTGCTAATGGGGCATTGCTTCTCCTTGATCACCTCAGTGGCCAAAGCTGGAATGTGTATATAATCATATACACATTTATATGTTCATATACTGTATCTATCTCCTACATACATTTCCTATAAATATTACACACACACACACACACACACACACACACACACACACAATTCATAAGGTTGTCCTGACTTATTCCAATTCATCACAGTAGCATTCTTCCTGCTCCCCTCATTCCGTATTTCTTTCTTCTTTTCCTGTAGTTAGAATGCTGACTCCCAACTATGTGGATATATATTAATTAATTTAATTAATCCTACAATACATACACAAATGCTTCAGAATTGCTACATTCATACACTACAAACAGCAAAGCTACTAAGTTGTTGTGTCCGTTTGTATCCTGTGAGAAGCAGGTGCCAAAACAGGATTAGATGTATTAAGAAATTGATTTAGGAAATGCCTGTAATGGCTAAAGAGAATGGAGGAGGAAGAGTCAGGGAAGTCCTTTAGACTGCAATGCAGGTCTTTGAAAAGAAATTGGAAGAGGATTAGGTAGGCAGAGGTCAGACTGCAGAACAGTCTGAGAGTCTCAGCTGGGATGATGGAGAGTCCCAAGGCAAAGGTTATTTGTTAGAGGAGACCTGTCTCAGGCAGGAATGGCCCAGTAGCTTCCTGTCATGCTTGGTCATTGGCTGAGAGCAGCCTAGGCACACATGGCCATGGCCATGGCATTCCTGCCAAAGTAGATCTGAAGGTGCAGCAGCACAGGACCTTCTCTTAGCTGCTCCCACAGCAGGTTATCCTGAAGGGAAGTCTGCTCTGGTCCCCACAGTGTAGCCTAAGATTTCTTTAAGTGTTTTTTAATCTGTTGATCAAAGGTATACAAAGTACTGTGTTTAAAAGTTACTTGGATTAATTAATATTATTATTAAATTGGAGTAGGAAATGGCAATCCACTCCAGTATTCTTGCCTGGAAAATCCCACAAAGGAGCCTGCCAGACTGCAGTTCATAGGGTCACAAAGAGTCAGACACAACTGAGAGACTGAGCATATATACATACATTATTATATTATTTATTTGAAAAAATAGTTTGATTCATTTATTTGTATTTTGTTCCTCCCTATTCTTCTTGATTTATTTAGTTTTAGAAGATGCAAACATTAACAAGGATCTAAAGCTAAAATTATTTAAAAAGGTAAACTCAAAGTAATGTTACTCCACCACCTCCTATTTTTTTCTACTCTATTCTTTCATTTCCACCTTCATAAACATTTGCGTACTGTATGCACTCATTTTTACCTAAAAAACTTACTGATATATCTTGGAAACCACCCCCATGTGAGTTCACAGAGATCTTTTTCACTTTTTTTAAACAGCATCACAGTGCTCCATATGTGGGTGGACCACAGTGGACTCCAACAGGTTCCTATATATTTACTAACATATAGGTTTTTTCCAATATTTTGCAATTATCAATAATGCGATAATGAAGAACTTTGTGAATAGGTATTTTTTTCACATATTGTTGGAAGTTTATCTTTAGGGTAAATTCCTAGGAGTGAGGTGACTCTTCAGTCAAAGGGTTAATGAAATACATCATCATTTTAAAAGATATCCCCCAATTTCCTATCATAGGGGTTGTGTAATTTTACATTCCCACCAGTAATGTATGAAATACCTGTTTCTACATACTTTCACCGATAAGAGTATGCTTTAAACTTTTGATTTTTGCCAGTCTGATAAATGAGAACTGTATCTCAGTATAGTTGTAATTTGTATTTCTTTTACTGTGAGTCGGAGAAGGCAATGGCACCCCACTCCAGTACTCTTGCCTGGAAAATCCCATGGACAGAGGAGCCTGGTGGGCTGCAGTCCATGGGGTCGCTAAGAGTCGGACACGACTGAGCGACTTCACTTTCACTTTTCACTTTCATGCATTGGAGAAGGACATGGCAACCCGATCCAGTGTTCTTGCCTGGAGAATCCCAGGGCCGGGGGAGCCTGGTGGGCTGCTGTCTGTGGGGTCGCACAGAGTCGGACACGACTGAAGCGACTTAGCAGCAGCAGCAGTTACTGTGAGTGCTTCTCTTGCTGGCCTTTGAAGTCATGACCCAGAAGCTGTACTTATGGCACCTGTGCTCTCTCTCTATTGGCCAGAGCTTAGTCACATGGCCTGCCTGCCTGCTAGGGAGGCTGGTGAATGTAGTCGTTATTCCGAAACAATATGTACCCTGCTTGAAGTCAGGGGTTTTACTGCTATAGAAGAAGCAAGAATGGGTATTAAGAACAACTCACTGTCTCTGTTCAGTGGGTGAAACATTTTTCTTCATTTTGAAGGCAGTAGGAACCCTGGGAAGGAATTTTTTTCACTAGGTTTAATATCTATAAAACAATATCCATGCAATGTAAAAAATTTCAATAACATAGCAAGCACAGGTAATAATTTGCACTGTCATGGTTTGAACATATTTCCAGATCAGAGAAGAGTTTGTCCTTTCAACGTTTATTTCTTTTGAATTTTGAAAGTAGTACAGATTCATAATAGACTCAAACAATATAGAAGTGTGTGATATGAAAAAGTAAAGCCTTTCCTTTCAGCTGTCTTGCCCCGCCCGTGTGCGCCTGGGCGTGCGAGCTCAGTCACGTCCGGCTCTGTGCAGCCCCATGGCAACTGCAGTTCATCTGTGCCCTTTATTTCTCGCTTTTGTCAGTGCAAACAAAGCCACAGTGAATAGTCTTGTACCTGGCTTTGCAGGCTTTCATTAGTGATTGTTAGAAAAAATTTCTAGATGTGAAAGTGCTAGGTGGAAAGATTTTAGAATTTATTCAAATCTACCAGATTGCTCCCCATAAAAGCTATACCAGGGCTACTCCCTCTAATGGTGAAGGCAGGGCTCAGAATGCCTCTGATCGGGCTTTTATCAGGGAATGCCAGCGGCCTCTCTCTTGGCACATCCATTGGTTACTTCTCAGGCCATTATCAGCAGCTTTGACTAAACAAACCACTCTTGCTTATAACGCTTTGTTTCTTGGTTTCATGGACACCCTGCTCTCTAGGTTTTTCTTCATCCCCTTTGCTGGCTTCTCCTTTGGCTCATTTTGTAATATTACAGTGCCCCAGTCTTGCTCCTCTTGTCTCCATGCTTCTAATATATGTGACAGATGCTCACAGATAACACATGCCAAGTGTCCTCACCTTCTGCCTTGAGGTGTGCTAGGCTGCCTAACAGTAAAATGCTGAGAAACCATGAAACCTTTCTGCTGGGATTAGCCCCTGACCTGCCTCAGTGTTGTAATAAATTGATATAAAAGAGGTTGGAAGTTTAGAGACGGTAGTTAGAGTATATTTTCCCTCTAGTCTCAAGTAAAATGAGGTGGGCTTCAGGGAGCTTACTTGGAGAGCTTACCTTTTGTGCCTTGGTGATTAGAGGTCACAAAATGGTGTGTTAATGTTTACCAAAACAAGTCTAAAAGCCTCCAGATGAGGCCAGAGTGGCTCATCTGGAAGCAGAGCGAACATAGCCCCAATGAGAGAGGGTTGTCCTTCCACCCAACCAGGACACTGCTGCCTGGATGTGGACAGTGGGAGAGTTGCCTGGAGACACCTTAAGGGTATGAGATGCAGTGAGACTCCTGAGAGGCTGTGTGTGATCCCGGACAAAGCGGAGTCCCACTGAAGCCCGGGCTGAGGGAGGAGACACCTCTGTAGAGGAGGGAGTGGTCCCGTGGAGGGATCTGTGTGGAAGTCACAAAAGTGTCCCAAGAAGGGAGGGCCATCTCTGGTGCGTCTGCTGTCCCAGGGCACCAGGAGCAGACGACGATGGCACCCCCACCCCCCAGAAGACTATGGTCTCACCCTTTCATTGGCCAGTCCCCACATCCAAGTCTGAAAGGGTCAGAGATTAAGGAACAGGAGACAAGGACGAGCTCGAAAATAGTGAGACGCACAGCTTCCAGCCCTGCTAGTTGGTACCCCACTCCCACACCCTACCCTGCCAGGCCCAGGTCAAGGCAGGCTCTAAGCTGGAAATAAGTTTGGGCATTCAAGCCAGGCTGTACTGGAGTTAGTGGATCAGTAGACTGAACCGGACTCTCTGCCAAAACAAAAAACTTCTCTGTTAATCTGGGAATGAATGCAAAAGTTACCAGACAAGTCTGGTAAAAAGTTACAAGTCTGCCTGAATGTTCATCCAGGGGTGGAAAAATAGCTTACAGATGTAGTTTAAAGGGATTACATAATAAATGGGTTTATCAAGAAACTGGTTACCCGGGCACCAACGCTGAAGGACCAAATGCTTGTCCCTAAGCAGCAAGACAGATGTGGACACACACAGAAACCCTGGAGCGAGGAGGTGGAATGATCCGGACAGTGCAGCCTGTGTCCTGGGACAGGAGGATCCAGAAGGGGACAGACTGCCAAGGGCTGCGGGCTGTGGGCTGAGGGGGTTGGGAAAAGGCTCCTTTGAACAGCTGAAGGCCAACCGACAGTCAGGGAAGCCAGACGTGGAGGCTGCTCAGAGGCTGATGAGGATGTGGGATGGCGTGGGATGGTGGGGCGGGGGGGCGGAGCGGGGGAGGCTTCTCTCCTGGGGGCCTGAATGCTGAGCTGGAAGCTGTGGTTTTCTCTGTGAGAAGGCTCTTAGCTGTCAAGCAGCCAAACTATGTTCCTGTGGGCACCCTAACCTGGATTGGGGGCCACCCTAACCCAGAGTGGGGTGGGGTTCTCCCCCGGGAGCTGCAGGGGCGTCGGCTTGATGCTAGCAAGAGGCACAGGAGAGGTCTGGAGTGGGGTTCTAGAGTTGTTTGTTGCATGATGATAGCAGGGTTAACAGAGGTCAGAGGAGGAAGAGCGCTCAGCGCCTGGTCATCTCAGCTGGAATCGTTCTATTGGAGCAGACGTCAGCGGCTCTCGGAGACTTGGGCCATGCAGACTCTATCCTCAGGGGCTTTTGAGGAGCCCTGATACAAAGACTGAATTAAAACAAGATAGGTGTTTTCCTGATGCCCGTCTGCCGTCTGTGGGAAAGAGAGGTGTCTGTGGGCAGCCCCTCCAGCCTCTGGACTTGAAGACAGCGTCTGGGCAGTTCTTCTCTGGTGGACTCCGGGGGGACAGCAGTAGGCGCTCACCCCTGTCTGTTCCCCGGAGCTGGAGCACCATGCCGATTAGGAAGACCGGCACATCCAGGGGTTCGCAGGGCAAGTCTTGGGCAAACCAGGCCTCACCCTTGCTGCTATGTGCAGTGGTGACTCTGATGTATCTGATGTTCCTGGTGCCAGGCAGGGCAGAGGCTCAGGGAGCCATGCCTCTGAGTCTTCCAGGGCCTCTGGGGAGGCTCCCTGGGTAAGTTGACAGTTTAGGGGTGAAAGAGATATTAGAGGGGGGTCAGCCTGATGTCCTGCCTGATGCCTGAGTTTTCTCTGTACCGTGTTCTCCCATCCCATCCAGACAGACCCCACATCCACCCTCATTGTCTGAACACCTCCAGGGTAGCCCATGCCATCTCCAGACTGTGAGAGTCACTCCTCGTCTTGAGCTGAATTTGACTTCCCTGCCCTGATTCTGTTTTCCGGGCTGCACAGGACAAGTGGGCCCCCTGCCATCCTGTTCTCCCAAGTCCTCTCCAGAGAGATTATCCTCTCCAGTCCTCTCCAGCCCTGGTAGACCAACGTGATAGAGAGCCTCCCCATTCTCTCCTCGGTCCCTCTGACATTCATGATGTGGGTTCTTCAGGCCTGGGGTTAGGGGCCTCCCGTTTCAAACCACTGATGGCACTCAGCCCATCTTGTAGAGAACTTTGCACCACAGCCATCCTCACGCTCCCTGCTCTGGCCTTGCCGGGGATGTTTGTTCAGTACCAGATGGAGCCCAGGCCAGCCCTCGGCTGAGTGACTTTTCTCAGTGGTCCATGGAACAGGGAGGCATCTCTCCGTCCCTTCGTCTTCTGGCGGCTACTCCTGTCCTCTCCTAAGATTCATCACTGTTCCGTGGGCCACTGAGAAAGGCCCACAGACGGGAGGACTAAGGAGATAGTGCATTTCAGACAGCACAGTGTGAAGCACAGTAAACAGTAGGTGATGTCTGCTTTATTCAGATCCTGCGTCTGCTCACCGCTGCCCGCAAGCAGGCCCTTGCCTGATGCTCCAGCCTCACGTCCCACCACTTCCTCTACCTCTGCTGTGCCTTCAGTGGCTTGTGGTAGGACCGGAGTTGTCCTCTTCAGGAAGTGCCTGGTCCCCAGGCCCCCCTCTGGTTCATGTCCTCGACTGGCACTGCTTTTGGAGGCCCTTCCCTGCCCGCCGCACTTTCTGTGCAGCCTCCTGCCTCCCACAAGCTTTCACGCAGCATAGTTGCCCAGTCTTGTCTGCTCACACATCTGCCTCCTTCCTTAAAACGTGACTCTTTGAGGACAGAGGCTGTTATTTATTTTCACGTCTGTTAGTAGCACAGTGCTTGAACATGAGAGAGGCCCAAGACATGAGTGCTGAGCGAGTGACACTTTTCTCTTGTTTAATAATACTTGAATTTGCATAGTGCTTTGTCATTAGGAAGGTTTTTTTTAAAGCGAGTTCCTCATGCCATTAACCCGAGAAGGTCAGTGCAGGTGGCGATGCCCTTGGAAATAGCTGTGTCTGGAAAAACTGGGCCCCTCTTAAGGGATGCACCTGAGCGCACAGAGCCTGGTTCGTGACCCAACTGCAGTTGCAGCCTGGCTCTGGTCAAGCTGGTGTGACTGGCTCTTGGCTTAGAGCAGAGGTGACTGACTGGCAACCTGCTGGTCACACGCAGCTGTGGGTGTGCTTTGGCATGCAGTGGCTTTTTTTTTTAAGGGTAATTTTTCTAACACTTGGAACATTAGGAGATCCTAGTTACTAGCTTAAAAATCTAAGCATCTGGCAGCCCTGGGATTGCATACCCACATGGACAACAGCTGGCGGGGTGAGAGGGCGTGTGCTCCGTTCCTGAGCCCCACTGTCACCACTGTCTGATCCCCACATGCCTGGCCCCGGTCCGTACTGGGTTTGCGACCTCTGCTGGGAGACAGCATCCTGCCGGGGGGCTTTGGGGGCTTGTGTCTGAGGCACTTAGTTTGGCATTTGATGTGCCACTGTGCTCAGGGGTTGACTAGAACCATTTACTGGTGGAGCAGGTCCAGGTGGGGCCCCAAAGACCACCCTCTGCGGCTGTTAATACGCTGTGCACAAGCCCCAGGCTTTGGTTGGGACCGGGGGCAGTTCCCTGCCTTGGCCCTAGTCCTCATCCCGCAGGCTGGGTAGGAAGGAGGCGGGTGCGGCAGCTCCTCTCTTCTCCCCAGGACAAAGGGAGTGATGGGGTCAAAGAGCTGGACAGCATGAAGAGTGATCGCTTAAGAACTGTCCAGCTCAACGTCTGCAAAAGCGAAGAGGTGGATAAAGCGGCGGAGGTCATCCGCTCAAGCCTGGAGGACCCTGAGAAAGGTAAGGGCGCCTTGGGGCAGTGGGGGTGGCTGTTCTGAGGGGACCCTCCCCAAACACCCCCTTCCATATGCTAACATCCTGCCAAAAGACAACTTTTCTCTTGTTGGGCTCTTCATCCTGCTGCAGAGTGGAGGAAATAGGTTAAATTTCACACTGCACTGAGGCCATACAGACCAACCCAGCCAGTCCTCACTGAGTGCAAGCTCTGGGAGCTGGGCTGATGCTGGGGACACAGAGATGGCCAAGACACAGCCCCTGCCCCAGGGACCTCACAGTTCACTGGGGAGTTGACCCAGATAATCTCCATATCCCCTTTTGGAGTGCAACATGGGATGGGCTGGGGGAGGGTCAGCCAGGGCAGATTGGCAGAGTGCAGGACAGGACGGGCATTCCAAGTGGGAGGGAGAGCGTGAACAGTGATGGGGAGCACACAGGCTGTGCTGAAGGGCAGCCAATCAGGGTCAGGCTGGCGGTTGTGTTGGCAGCACATGAGATCAGGCAGGGAGGTCATGCTTGGGTCCCATGTGAAGGAGCGTGACTGCTCTCTTGAGGGCGAGGGGAGCCACTGAAGCGGCTTTGCTGTGAGGAATGACCTGCTCAGACTTGTAGTCTGGGGATGGTGGTGGCATTGTGGAGGGGAGAGCGTGAGTGTGAGCCTCCTGAATTAGTACACTGGGTGTTGGAAAAGAGGAGGCACCAGATTTAAGGAGTATTGCGGAGACAGAGCCGGCTGGACTTTGTGTGTCGAGATGAGGTAGAGGCGAGAGGTCTGTATCCTGGACAGCTGCTGCCCCGCACTGGAGGAGCAGCCGAGGGATGGTAGATGCTGACATGCCTATGCACACACCCCCTTCCCCAGAAGTCTGTGGGCTGCAAATCAGGTGTGCATGGTTGGAAGTGAGACTAGGAGTGGAGGAGATGCAAGGAGGAACTCCTGGAGAACAGAAGCAATTTGGGGCCACGGAAGAGAAAGACATCTCTCAGAGAGGTTTGGTACAGTGCCCCAGAAGCTAAGGGAACAGAAAGTTGGGGGCCCATCGCCAACAGGGTCACATGCTGCAGAAAATTCTGTATTGTAAGAACTCAAGTGCCCTCCCGGTCCAGGCCACAGAGGACCTTGGTGGGAGAGGCTCTGTCGTATAGCAGAGGGGAGGGGACATGGCTCTTGCAGTGGGACGGTGCTGCATTCTGGTTCTGTCACTTCTTCCAGGACATTTACCTTTGAGCTTCCTGTCAGCCCAGGTGAAAAGGGGGTGCCTTATTCAGCCCTCTGCCATCCTGCAGAGTAGGGTGGGGCAGCTCTCTGAGCCATTACTTCAGTCGGTGGTAGGGAGTAGGCAAGTGAGTGGGTGACCCAGGCCAGTGCTGGCCGCACTGCTGAGCATTTATCAGTCAGGTGGAGATGCTGTCATCCCCCAGCAGTGACCCCAGGGGCTCCCATGCTGTGAGGCTCTCAGAGAAGCTATCACTGATACAGCACCTTGTCAGCCCAGGGCCACCCCCACCCCCACAGCAGGCCAGTCCCAGGCCCCTCTGCTCTCTGAGGAGAGGCCCGTGAGTTCCAGAACGCGCTGAACATCTGTTTAGTAATGAACAGGCAGAGCCAGGACTCCTGCCCCATTAAGCAAAGGCAGGATGGGTCCCACTGGGATGATTACCAGCTTGGAAGGTACAGCCTGCCTTGCCTCCTCCCCGGTGGTAAATCCTCCTCCTGCCCGCCTTCTCTGGGTTGCCTTCATAAATGATTAGGCTGGAAAACAGCTGCAGTCAGCACCATAAACCGACTTCATCACAGCCTGTGGGTTTGTGGTGATAAAACGGCCATGGAAAGGAAGGGTCAGGGTAGAACTGAGCACAGAACAGAGCTACACTGGGGTTGGGGGCTGCTCAGGACCCTGGTCCTTGTCCTCAGCCACCAAGACGTAGTCAGCTCTATCCCAATACTAGTCTGCCCAGTTAGCCTAACTGGGCAAGTTGGGGAGGACCCCGGGCTCCCCGTTGCCCTTGGATTGGGCTCAAATCCCAGCACCAACCCTGGTGCAGAAACCGTTCCCTGTTCCTTTTTCCACATGACGCATTCCTGCAAGGGCTGTTAAACTGCTCACCATCACCTTAATTAACCAGTACTGCATTTTTTGGAAAAAAAGATTTGAAGATTTTTTAGATCTGAAAAAGAAAATAAATCTGTCATATATGTGGCTGCCCAGGTCTCTCCCCTTTTCCCTTCCTTCGGCCCCCTCTCCCCCGACCGCCAACCCCTCATGGACGTCTTTTACTGGGCTGTTGTTGTTTATTATTAAGTCACTGAGCTGTGTCAGACTCTTTTGCGACCCCCTCCTGGGCTACACCCCGCAACTCTAGCCCACCAGGTTCCTCTGTCCGTGGGATTTCCCAAGCAAGAATGCTGGAGTGGATTGGCATTTCTTTCTCCAGGGGATGTTTCTGACCCCTGGATCTTTCTGACAAGGGCTTAAACCCTCGTCTTCTGCATTGACAGGCAGATTCTTTACCACAGAGCCACCAGGGAAGAAGCGTTTTTCTGGGTTGCTGCTGCTGCTGCTAAGTCGCTTCAGTCGTGTCCCACTCTGTGCGACCCCATAGACGGTAGCCCACCAGGCTCCCCCGTCCCTGGGATTCTCCAGGCAAGAATACTGGAGTGGGTTGCCATTTCCTTCTCCAATGCATGAAAGTGAAAAGTGAACGTGAAGTCGCTCAGTCGTGTCCGACTGTTACACAGTGCAAATTCCGCCCCCTCCTTCTCAGGCAATACTGTCTTTGACCACCAGATGGCGCCCTCCCTGAGCTTGCAGACCAGATGCCTTCCCTAAGTCTGTGGCCACTTTTGACTCACTCCACCGACCCACCTTGACTTCCCAGATGGCGCTAGTGATCAAGAACCCGCCTGCCAACATAAAAGACATGGGTTCGATCCCTGGGTTGGGAAGATCCCCTGGAAAAGGAAATGGCAACGCACTCCAGTATTCTTGCCTAGAAAATCCCATGGACAGAGGAGCCTGGCGGGCTACAGTCCATGGGTCTCAAAGAGTCGGACACAACTGAAGTGACTTAGCACACACACACACACCCATCCACCTCAGCAGGAACCTTCCAGGAGACGGTCCATTCTACCCACCCTCCGCCACCACCCCCAATTCCCCCAGCATGGAAGGCACGTTTTGATGGAGAGTCATCACATTTTGATGGCGAGTTTGACACCCTTCACCCTGGCTCTGTGGAACAGTTGCTGCTGAAGCCAGGAGAGCCAGTGGTGGTGGTAAGATGAAGGGGATTGTCAGGTTAGAGCTGGTGAGCCTTCTGCCACCAGCCCCTTTGCTCCCCCACAGGGACCTGAGGGACCGGCCATCCAGAGCCTGTGACCAGCCCTTCCTCCACCACCATAGGGAAAGGCCAAGCAAGTGGACCAACCTGCAGGCTGTGGGCATGGCCTGATCTTGAAACCACCTCTTACCTTGCATTCAGTAAACATTTATTGAGTGCTTACTGTGTTTGGTAGTGTGCTGAGCATGTGAAAGGGTGAGAGCTGGCAGAGGAAGTTTGTAGTTGGGCAAAATGGAAGTCAGTGGCTTCACGGCAAGACCTATGAGGATTATGCCATGGACAGGGAGGTCCCTACATCTGGGGTGTACTCAGTCTGGAAGTGAGAAGGCTGCAGTTGCTCTGGGCTTAGCCTCTTACTAGTGGTGTGAGCTTGGGTTTGTACCTTCAACCATGTGGGCCTCAGGGTGCCCATCTGTGAGGCTCACAGCTCGATCCAACCACAGCAGGAGCACTTTAGCAGAAGCTGCTCTCAGGCTGAGGGTCAGAACGGCTGAGCAGAGTTAGGACACTGTGGAGGCAGGAGGGGCCGTAATATCAGAGGAGTGGCAGACTGTCCAGGCTCAGAGAGGGCAGAGTCCTTGGCGGGGAGTGGATGACAAGTGTGGGAAAGGAGGCTCGCACATCCCACTCCAAAGGGAAGCAGAGGAGCAGGAAGTGGCTGACTGAGAAGGAGAGCCTGGTGGAGCAGTTCGGATCAGGATGGAGGAGGACAGCGACTGACAGGGAGACCTGGGAGAGCTTCTCCAACAACAGGGACCCAAACTAATGCTGTGGACACTGGAAAGAAGGCAGTGATTCTAGTAACCCAGCAGAGGAAGCCAACAGCAGCACGGGATTAAGGGCGAGAGCTATGTCCTCATGCAGACCTGGGTTCTACGCCATCCTATCCACTGATTAGCTGGGTGATGTTGAACAAGCTGCTTAACCTCTCTGAGCCTCAGTTGCTTCATCTGGACATGGGACAACTCAGTATCTATCAATTGGTTTTAAGGATCAGGTGAATGAATGGATACAACATGCTTAGTTCAGGGCCCAGCAGCCATCCTTTTGCTCCTTCTTGGTAATATTAAAGCACTCATGACTCATTAGATGCGGGGGAAATGACGGGGCTGGAGGAGTCAAAGATGACAGGGAAACTTAGCGAAGGGAAACTACTAGCAAAGCAGGCTTGAGCACTTGGTGGTTAGTTAGGGTGAGTTGGGGACCTGTGGGACCTTCGGATGAAAATGACCATCAGGAGGAGGGGTGCATGGGAAGTTACTCAGAGGTGGCGATGGGGCAGTTACAGGAAAGCAGCTGTCACCCAGACCAGCAGGAAGGTTATGAGTCTATTCAGAATGTTGACCAAGGACTCCAGGGCTCTCCTGGGTGCACAGACTTGTTACTTATCGCATCATCGGAGCTGAAATCCAGGAGCACTGTGCTTCTACAGGTCAAGGGCAGTTAACCTTTTTTCATATCAGAGTCAGATGTAATTAATTTTTAGGTGGATAAAAGGGTGGTATGTATTTTATGTCATGTATACTGTCCATAGGAATCAAACACAAAGCAGCTGGAAACTTTCATGAGCATAAAGAAGATGAGGCTGCTTAAGCATCGTGTGTCACTGCATGACAGTTGCTCTAGGACAGGATCCTGGAGAACAGGTGGAAGAAGGGGGTCAGGGGAGATGAAGGAGGTGTGTGGGTATCAGTAGTGCTCACACCGGGGGCAGGCTGAGGCCAGAGAAGATGGCAGGGAATGAGGGTGGGAGAGATATCCCTAGCAAGGGGATGCCCTGGACACCCTGGAGCAGTGTGGGGCTGGGACCCAGACTGGCAGGAAAATGGGGAACTGGAGAGTGTAGCTCGTGTTCTCAGAAGCCTGGCCATGGAGGGAAGGAGAGCAGACAGTGGTGTGAGGGAGCAGCACGATTAAGAGAAAGTTCTTTGGGATATGAAACATGGTATTGATATTTACATTCATTCATTCACCTGACAAACACTTATTGAGCATCTAACGTGTACACTGTTGAAGGGAGGGAAGCATGGACGGGAGAGGAGTGAAAGTTGCATAAAAAGAAGGGTGGATGGCTCATGATGTGGAATGCAGTGGAGGGTGAAGTGTCAGCCTTGACAATTGGTGAGAGGCCTGCTCCTCCTGGGAAGAGGAGCGGGGCAGTGACTCCCAGGGGAAGGTCTGCGGGGGGTCGGGGGTGGAGGGGAGTGGCTGCGTCACCGTGAGGTCACTCATGAGAGCTGAGGGGGTGGCTTTGGCTTGGTCGCCATGGGGAGTGGAGGTGAGAGCGTCATGCGCACTTTGTTAACCGGCAATTTCCTTTCTCTAATAAATGCTCTTAGTTCTCTGTAATTGAAGGAGAAAGCACAAGAGGTCAGTTGCCAAAGCTTTAATTTGGGTAACACGGAAGGAAAGCAGTTAGAGACCAATTACTCTGTCATTTACACAAACTCACTTCCGTGATTAACTGGGGTGAAGCAGGCCTAAATTCCCACAGGAAGGGACAGCCCCCAGGAGGCAGCTCTGCTCGAGGCTACATCTTGGGAAGAAGCACTTTCATGGCCACGGGAGACTAAACCCTGAGGGTTTCCACAAAGAAGGGGCAGGGCCCGGCTGTCCTGAGGTTCCAGCGTGTCCAGTCCTTGTACCTGAAAAAACAGAACTCAGAGGGGGCCCCGCTGCACAAGGCTGCCCCTCGCTGTCTGTCTTGCCCCTCACTGTCTCGCCCTTCGCTGTCTCGCCCCTCACTGTCTTCACCCCTCACCGTCTCGCCCTTTGCTGTCTCGCCCTTCACTGTCTTCACCCCTCACTGTCTCGTCCCCTCGCTGTCTCATCCCCTCGTTGTCTGTCTGGTCCCCTCGATGTCTGTCTTGTCCCCTTGCTGTCTGTCTTGTCCCCTCGATGTCTCTTGGCCCTCATTGTCTCATCCCAGTTCAGCTCTGCCCCGGCCTCACTGGTCCCACTGAAGCCAGGCTTCCCTCTCAGGTCCTCTGTCTCCCTACCCATGAGAGTAATTATCAGACTAAGTGGACTCAGATGATCCTTCAAGTTGGTCTTGCAGGAAACAACCCAAGTACACTTGGAGAGTTTGCTCTGACCATGTACTAAGGCCAGTGGGATCACACAAGCCTGAGGGGTCTTTACTCCCTGCAAAGACCAGGTGTGTTCAGTGTTCATATTGATGACTGATGGCATATTGGTAGCTGACCACATGACATCCAGCCCATAGTGCGTGGTTCAGAGCAGAGAGCAGAGGATGGAGGAGTTGTTAGCACCTCAGAGTGGAGTCGGACTGGGGCCTGACGTGACTTCAAGGCTTGGCTGAGCCTCTGACTTGCTGTGTGACCTTGGATGCTATGTCCCCTCTCTGGTTCTCCAGAGAGGACTTGGCCTGGAGGACTCCCGAGGTTCCCCTGGTTTCTGGGAAGAGGGAGAAGATAAGCAAAGGCTCAGAGGCAGGAATGAATAAACAGGTGCAGGGTACAGGATGAGACTGGAGGGTAGAAGTGAGTAAGGTGAGGGGGCGCTCCGGGCTGGGGTCAGCAGGGCTGGGTTGTGAGGGATCAAAGTGGCTGCAGGGAGAAGCGAGATGAGAACTGGAAACTGTGGACTGAAGGGAGGTCACAGCTGGCACTTTAGACCTCGCCATCTCTGGTTATTCCTGGGTGACTCTAGAACATGACTTGAAAGCCTTGGACAAGAAGCTGCCAAGTTGTGGGGAAAAGGAATGAAAGTGCCTAGGAGGATGGGCTGCAGGCTGTCAGGTGATGCCTGAGGCTGAGCCCTGTGGTGACCCAGTTCTGTCCCCTCCGGTGCAGGCTTGTGGGGCCTGGTTAACAATGCGGGCATCTCGACGTTTGGAGACGTGGAGTTCACCAGCATGGAGACCTACAAGGAGGTGGCGGAAGTGAACCTCTGGGGCACTGTTCGGGTGACGAAAGCCTTCCTCCCCCTCATCCGGAGGGCAAAAGGTAAGGTGGAAGGGGACCTTCCTCCTGTCCTCTAGACCTGCTCTGCCTTTCCATCTTCACTCAGAATGGTAACAGGTCTCAGAGCACCCAGTACCCACCACCATCACTGGCTGAGCCCATAAACCCCAGGGGTGACGCAGGGCCTGTGGATGGTGGCCAGTGGGGGTGCCCTGGGCAGGGGGTGGAAAGGGATGTGTGGTTTTCAGACAGTAGAGCAGGTAAGAGGTCAGCATTCTACACCAAAGGCTAAAAGATTATAGCAGTAATCCTAGTCTGAGAACTTAATCTAGACAAATAACCACCCTTGTGCACAGAGCTTTGTGTATACATCATGTACTGACGGAGGTGTGCTTAAGTAAATGTTTGTAGATCCAGCCTATGGGTTACTATGCCATAGTTTAAAAATGAGACAATTGTGGTAGTAGTTGAAAATAATAATAATCAAGATTAGAAATTGGCAAAACAGACAAAATGCCCAAACCATGTTAGGTAGCCACATGTAAGCAAGCCACCTAAGAAGTCCTGGGCTCACATTTTCTCCCTACAGTAGCAAACAGTATGGCAAAAAGGGGAAGATCCATGCCCTCCGTCCCAGTGACCCAGCAGTGACAGGAGGGACCCAGAGAGCAGCTGTGCGGTTTTTTAAGAAAACGCCAACGTTTCAGCGACTTCCAAGTTGGAGGTTTCTGGAAGGTGTCTCCCCATAGTGCCCTGGTGGGGCCGTGCCTTGACTTACTAGGGGCATACCCAGTGCAAGGGGCTCTGTGGTCTGCCTGGCCTTCTGGGGAAGGCTGGATGGGCTCCTTCTCCACCTACTGCTCCAGGGCAGGCAGAGGCTGTGGCCACTCCTAGCGCCCCCAGGCTGGGCCTGTGGGAGAGCTTCTCTAGGTCCCCTCTCCCCTAGTGCCTGAAGCTCCGCTCAGTTATTGTCTGAGACCTGAAGGCACGTTTGGAACCCTGCCTCTGCCTGCTTGGCAACAGAGCCAGGCCAGGTAATAACAGTTTGGAGTTACTGGCAATAGGAGAACGTGGCAGGCAAGACAGAGCGGTTGCCCTTTATGTTGTGCCCTCCTGTTCTGCAAACCTACTTCTTTTTTCTCCTTCCCTATCCTGCTTGGACCCACCTGGCTACACAGGAAATACCAAGGATGCTGATGCTGATGCTGACCTGAGCTGGCCTCCACTATAAATGAGAAACCCGCCTGACCCTGGGTGGTTCAGAAGGCTGAGCCCCAGCCACGCAGGCTGCAAAAGAGGTCTCAGGCCAAGAGGCCGGGTTGTAATCAGGCCTCCTGAAACACGCCAGGCCCAGGCCCCCTGCAGGCAGGGCCCCATGAGCAGGTGTTTGCTGTCTTCCTCCACAGGCCGCGTTGTTAACATCAGCAGCATGATGGGCCGCATGGCCAACGTGGCCCGCTCCCCGTACTGCATCACCAAGTTCGGGGTGGAGGCTTTCTCTGACTGCCTGCGCTACGAGATGCACCCGCTGGGAGTAAAGGTCAGCGTGGTGGAACCCGGCAACTTCATCGCCGCCACCAGCCTCTACGGCGGTACTGAGCGCATCCAGGCCATCGCCAACAAGATGTGGGAGGAGCTGCCTGAGGTGGTGCGCCAGGACTACGGCAGGAAGTACTTCGATGAGAAGGTCGCCAGGATGGAGAGCTACTGCACCAGCGGCTCCACGGACACCTCTCCTGTCATCAAGGCTGTGACACACGCCCTGACTGCCACCACTCCCTACACTCGCTACCATCCCATGGACTACTACTGGTGGCTGCGGATGCAGATCATGACCCACTTCCCCGGAGCCATCTCCGACAGGATCTATATTCACTGACAAGTTTCGCCCTGGCCTCTGCTGGGGAGCCCTGGGTGTGGAGGGAGGGCCGGGGAGAGGCTTGAGCCATCACTTCTTGATGTCTCACTGGTGGATTAGGCCCATCCCAGGAGGACCCACCACCAGTCTGAGCATTAACTAGAGCAGGTAGCCCAGCCCAATTTGCATACCCAGTGAATGGCTCAGGCCTTCTCAGTTGGGGTGCAGAGTAGTGGGCAGGGCCCCCAAACCTCAGGGCAAACATGGTGCATCTGTCTTTCTGGAGTTGATTTTATACAAAGATTTTAGGTAGATATCTTTATGTTAACAACAGATTTATTATAAAATAGAATACAAATCCTTTATATTTTAAAGCCAAACACCAATTGAAAAAATATATCTCATTTGAGCCTTAAACCAGCCTCATAAGTTAAAAGGATGGGTTTTCTTTTGTACATGAAGCATTTTTGGCCCAAAGAGGATATGTGAATTGCCTTTTATTGCTTATAAGTCAATTTTGCTTATATTGATTTCTATAAAATACAAAGGTCCAAGGTGTGTGTTCCTGCCACTGGGGTAGAAATGTTTCACGGTTTATGTTCCGGGGCAGCTCTTCACGTTTTATGTTCCGGGGCGGCTCTTCACGTTTTATGTTCCGGGGTGGCTCTGGGGCCAGTCACTGGAGGATCCGGGATGAGCTCTGCACCCTCCTTGCCTGACCCGTGCACACCACGTGCCCACCGTGCACCTCTCTGCATGTCCTTGGTGTTGCTATGTGCAGCCTGCAGCCAGCGATTCAGAGCTGAGTGAAAGGGGTGGCAACATTCTGGAGATTTACATTTGAGATTTCTCCAACCTGTTTTAGGACAAACGTGTGGAGGTGCTCAATGGCTAAGAGGTGGTTTGTTTCTAGTTTGGATCCGCTTGGTTCTGCCCAGGGCGGGATGCATGTTGATGGGGCATCTTTGGCAGGAGCTATGACAGATAGGATGGGCACTGTGGCATCTTCTCCCCTGGGTGGGTCCAGGTTCCCTGTCTGTCTCATGTGGTGCTTGCACACACACCTGTTCTATGGCACTCCAGCGTGGCCTTCAATGACAGCTCACCTTCCAGCTGTGGCCTTATTTTTAATTAAGCCAGGTCACTGACAAGTAGAGTTTGTGTTATCACTTCTTGGGTTTGGCTTTGAAGGCTAAACTCATAGTATCCCTGAAATTGTCCAGAACCTGCATGTTTGGACCAGAACCAGGCACCACCCTTCTCTAGGTAGCTGCAGACCTTGAGACAGGGCCCTGAGTTCCAGCCCTGCAAATCAAACCAGCCCTTTTGCCTCGCCCTGAAAGGGCCAGGCCTGCCGCTAGAGGGCGCCCTGCCTCCTTCACAGCCGGAGTGGCCTCAGCTCCCGATTTGGGAGTTTCCACCGAAGCCTGAGGTCTCAAAGGGCTGGTGCTTCCCACCTTGGAAGCACTCTAGGCACAAAGATACAAAGCCCCTTTAGAAACAGTGTTCCTGCTCTTCTAGTAGTTTCCTGGATTAAACATGGAATCTGGTTCCATAAGAAGGCAGAACCTGGGCAGCTGGAACCTGCCACAGGGCTCAGGCAAAGCCAAAGAAGACCGGGTCTCACAGCCTTTGAATTCAGCTTACCTGTTAGGGATTCGTCCCCTCTGTGGTCAGTCAGGGATGCCCTGCCCAGCTCACTGTGTGGGTGACAGGTGGGCAGGGAGGCTGAAACCCTCCAGAAACACTGGGAGGGACACTTGATGGCCATTGCCTTTCCACAACAAGAAAAGCTTTTTGAATCACAGAACTTGCTTTTCAGAATCTCATTTTTTATATCTTGGGAGATTTTTGTCCATGCCTAATTTTATTTTATTTTTTTTTCATGCCTAATTTTATTAAGGAAAAATGTATGCAAAAGTTGTTCATGTGCATGGATGCCTGGGAACTGGCAGGAAAGGGAGATGGTCACATTCTGTGGGTCAGGATCAGCAGTAAACCGGACACTGGAGAAGCCACGTCTGCGTCTGGGACCTCCAGGAGTAAGTCAGAACTGCTAGGCTGCCCTGCAGGCCACCCTGATTTTTAATTTTTATCCCAGTGATTGAAAAACCCAGAACAACTTCCCTCCAGATGACCTCAAAGCTAATTAAAACCTGATGTGAAGAACTGACTCATTGGAAAAGACCCTGATGCTGGGAAAGATTGAAGGCAGGAGGAGAAGGGGACGACAGAGGATGAGATGATTGGGTGGCATCACTGACTCGATGGACATGAGTTTGAGTAAGCTCCGGGAGTTTGTGATGTACAGGGAAGCCTGGCGTGCTTTAGTCCGTGGGGTCGCACAGAGTCAGACATGACTGAGCGACTGAACTGAATTAAAACCTCACAATTACCATTCACCTTCTGGTGGCTGAGTGCCTCCTTGAGGGCAGGTCTAGTTTTGATCCTTTACAAGAGGCAACTGAAGTGGGCAGAATAGAGGTCTGTTCCCCTTTTACAAATGACATTAGAGACCCAGAGAAGGGAAGTGACTCGCCCAGCATCACAGTGGGTCTGAGCAGATCCAGGGCCAGCACAGAAGTCTCCTGAGCAGTGCTGTTCATCATCACCTCACCCTGTGACCCCAGGGACCTGGGAACTAGGTGGGCAGGTCAGGGGCACCTGGTACCCAGACCCCTACTGCCTGTCAGCAGATCTGCCCCTTCTTGTGGGGGTGGGAGTGTGGGGCTGCCACCTGCTCCCACTGTCCGGGGCTGCTTAGGACTAAAGACATCTGCTGATGCTGCCTTGGATAGGAGCATTGTCTCTGGCACCCTCTTCTTGGAAGGGTTTGCTCAGTCAGTGAGGCCTGAGGACGTGTCTCCAGTTGTGTGTTCAGGCCCAAAGCTCTGGGCCTGGTCCTCTTGGAGTATAGTCCCATCTCCCAAGCAGCAGGGACCCACACAGGGCCCTGGGCCAGGAACCAGGCATTCTTGTCTCATGGGATCTTCTCAAGGGGTGTGAGGTGAGGGGGAGGGGGTGAGTCCTGCACCCCAATCCCATGGTGTAACCTTGAGCCAGCAGTAGCTCTGGATCCCAGGCCTTACTGAGGCCTGAGGCAAGAGGAGGGGAAGCTGCAGACAAAGCCTGGCCCTGGGGAGCAGGGTGCTGGCTGGGCTTGGCCTGCACCCAGGGTTTGGTGCAATAGTACCTCTGTCTGTGGGGACAGGGTCCTGTGCCTTCAACTGCCCCTCCCTTGATGGCTGGAGGCTGGGTGAGGGCTTTCTGCAAGATGCTCCTGACAGCGCCTTGTTATGGAACACGGGCTGTGCTTAACATTCCACCCAGGGCCAAGGGCTGTGCAAGCAGGTGACAGACCAGCCTGGCCCTGCCTGCCATGAGCTGCTCAGAGTGCCCCTGCTGCCCAGGGCAGGGGGCCTGCTCACTTTGCTCACTTCCTGTATTTCAAGTGGGGCCTGGCTCTGCAAACTTGTACGGAGCTCTTCTGTTGCAGGTGTGGATGCGAGCAAGCAGAGGCTCCCTCAGCTTGGGTAGAGCCAGGCCTGGGCTGTCAGAGCACAAGCCGGCCCATCTGTGTGGTGCTGGGCCCGTGCACAGCCAGCTCAGCCCCTCCCCTCCTCCAATTCTCTCAGCAGCACTGGGAGGTAGCCAGGGTGGGGTTATTATCTCATTTTATACATGAGGAAACAGACTACCCCAAGTCTCTCACCAAGGGAGGGATAGAACCAGGCGGCCAAGTCAGATCTAACCTCCAGCCCGGAGTTAGTGATGCATGGAAAGCAGGGCAGATGGCACCCAGATCTAAAATAAGGAGGGGGAAAAAATACCTCAATTACGTAACACTGAGAAAGACCCATAGGCATGTGCACGGTACAACCACACGTGCTGCCCCGTGAGCCGTCTCCTCCTTCCTCCCCCATCTTCTTCCCTCTCCCAGGCTCCGGGCACTGCTCCCTGGAAGGGGTTTTGCTGGAGGAGCCCTCAGTGGCCCTCCGAGGGAATCTGCCTGGCCTGGCTCACAGTGCCCCGTCCCGGGCCTCTCTGAGGGTGTGCTCCAAGAAAACCAACACCTAACCTTGAACAGAAACACATTCAGGAGCTGCCCTCAGAGGGCATGAGGTTGTGTGAGCACAAGGCTTGAGAACCCTCAGATATGGATCTGCGTCAGGGATGGTTGTGGGACTCTGGTGCTCAGTTGTAGACCAAGCAAACCCGGAGCATCTAGGCCCATCTTGATGTGTGTGGGGACTGAGGAAGGTGGTTTGTGACATTTGTGGCTTCAGAAGTCTAGGGTGAGCACCTACTAGGCTGGGCCCATAGCCTGGGCTTAGGAATGGGAAGGCTGCCAGGACCGTTGGAACCTCAGAGAAGGAAAAGAGACTCAGCCATCATCCTGCATGACTCCCAGCCTCCAGGCAGCTGGCCAGGCTTTGAAGCCCTTCAGTGACAAATTTCTCCTTACTTCCTAAGACAGCATTTCATTGGTTAGGGAAAATTTACCTGAAGACCAAGCTGAAACCTACCACCTGTGACATAAGTCCTTTGACACTTGGCCATGACCCAGAACGGCACAAAACACTGGGTTGGAAATGGCCAAGTCAGGTTCAAGAGCCAAGGTCCCTCACTTGACAAGGTTTCCATACTCTTCACTGTTTGAGCAGAAGGTTCCAGCTGTGGTTATTCCGTCTCTCATTCTTGATGACACACAGCAGGCTGAATGGTCACCTAAGTCCCCTCAAGCAGCAAGAAATCTGAGGCAGGTTTTAATACATCTGTTGAGATGCTGACAATTTCTTACACACACGTGCCGCCTCACAGCTCATCTCTCCTCTGATCCTCATAAATGGCTTAGGAGTTAGGCAAGGCTATTGTTCCCACTTTACAGATAAGGAAACTGAGCTCAGAGAGGTGGAATGTTTTGCTTAAAATCACAAAGCCAGGAAGTGGGAGAGCCAAGGCAGAAATCCAGGCCTGGCTTCCATCCCTTGGACCCCTTCCTTTATGCCAGGCTGCCTCAGCTTCTCTATCAAGGCCCTGGAGCTGGGCTGGACCACTCACACAAAGGCTGGTCATATAACCTGTGAAGGAACGATGGGTGGGGAGCATTAAACTCAACTCTCTCCCAGCCCAGTTTTGAAGATAGCAGTAGGGGGAGGGAGGCCGAGTATTCCCCAAGTGTCACTGCTAGTGTGTCCATTGAGTCTGGATCTGCCCCTGGTCTGGACTCTCGGAGAGGGGCCTGAGGTGGAGAGACCAGGGCCAGGAGGTATTCCCAGGGCTATGGCTGGGGACCCCCGGACTCAGCACCGATGACATGCATGACAGCAGAGAGGATGTGAATGGGGACTGACCTCTGGGGATGCTGGAGACCAGAAACTCCTTGTACTGTTCTCTCAGTGAGACTTAATTACTCTATAAAATGTGAGGCTGCTCCCACTTATCAAATTATAGATGAGCTTAATTACAGTTCACTGAGTAACCACACTGGGTGCCTTCAGAAATAGCAGTGGGCTGATTGCCCTTCTCAGCCTCAGCTGTGGTCACCTGGGTTTCAGGAGGAAGTGCCCACTGTTTCCAGATCTCAGTGCTGTTCAGCTCGGCTATCAGCTTTCAGAAGGAACTGTATGCCAGGACAGGTCAGGCATGCTCCTGTCCTGACCACCACCTGGCTGGGCCTGCTTGTGCTCTGCTGGGCCAGCTCTGTTCAACTGCTGAGTTGTTTATTCTGCCAGGGCCCCTCTCTCTCCTACTTGTATTGTTTTCTGACTAAATATTTTGGCTCCTAATATCTGACCCAAAGTGTGCAAAGTAGTGCAGGACAGGCCTTAAGAGACAAGGAAAGAACATGGTACTGGATGAGAAAACACATGTTATGGAGACTCAAGGGCACATTCAAGGAAACAAGTAAATAGCAGCCAGGCCCCTAGGGATTGGTGAAAGGTCTGTGACATTATGAAGGCACCATAAACTTCCCTGAGGGCTGGCAGGACTGACGGACTTGTTGCAGTGGAAGAAACCAGTGGAAGGCATGATGTGATTTCAGGGCCTTTGATGGGAATGGATTGAAGGTGGGAGGAGAAGGGGACAACAGAGGATGAGATTGTTGGATGGCATCACCAACTCAATGGACATGAGTTTGGGTAAACTCCGGGATTTGGTGATGGACAGGGAGGCCTGGCGTGTGCAGTCCGTGGGGTCGGACACAACTGAGCAGCGGAACTGAACTGATGGGAATAGAGGAGCAAGCTGAGGATAAGACGCTTGCCCTTCGAGTTCCCACCTTCAGAGGTGCCCCTGGGACTTGTGTGCTTAATAGCATCTGCTCCCTCTCTGCCACCTGTATTATTTGCGTCTTGTGTCAGGTGCTGTGCTGGGCACAGGGCATCCAGGGGCAGGCAACTCATTGCTCTCCTAGGAAACTTCACTGACAGATACCATGATCTGGGCAGGAACTAAATGCTGTATTCTATCAGCAGCGAATGACCGTATTGGTCATTTTCAGTCTACACACAACCTACACTGCCTTCTTCCCTTTACAGCCTCAGCACCCAGGTGACAGCAGATGTGAGGGGGCAGGAATGGGCAGGGGTCTTTTTCTACTTGTGGAGTCACCTGACTTTCTCAGAGGAAAAATAAAAAGTGAGTGTCCCCGGAAGAACACTGCTGGGCCTTGTCCAGATGCCAACAACAGGAAGTGGCCAAGACAACAGTGCTATGACCGCTGATCTGGAGGCTGAAGGCAGAAGCAGACCAGATGCTCAGGCTGAGGGCAGACAAGGAGGGGTGGATGCCGCCTCGAGGAACGTGCTGAATTGGAGTTTTTCGTTTTGGGGGTCGACTTTGTGTGAGGTTAAGCGTACAACAAAAAAATGCAGCAGAATGCTTAAAGATACTCTCAAGGAAGCTCTTGTTTTCGTGAAGCAGAGAAAGAAGGGGCAAATCTGGGGTCCCCGAGTGGCCAGCCTTTGGGGAAGAGAGCCTTTCGGTGATGCCCTGTTAGAGATGCAAAGACCTCAGAGAACCTGCAGCCAGACTGAAGAGCGGAAAGAAACAGCAGTCTTTACTGAAAATATTCTGGGCAAGGTTAGGTAGAAAGTACAGAAGCTCTGGAGTCAGACAGACCTGACTTTGAATCTTGTTCTGGATCCTTCTGATAACACAATGATGTCAAGTAATCCAGTCTCTGCAAGCCTCAGTTTCTGTATGTCTAAAATGGGGGTAGCAATGAGTCCCTTGCAGGGTTGTTAGGTGTGTAAGGTCCCTAGCATCTAGCACAGGGAAGGGACTCAGGAGGCTCCTGGCCAGTATAGGCCAGGCCTAAGTGACTCTCTCCCATCCCCAGCCTACGCCACCTCAACCTTTCAGAGAAATACACAGATCTTACTCCAAGGGTGTTCCAGAGGCAGAGACGGAAGTCAGAAAACACTCATAGTTGAACCCTAGCAGCCAGAGCCCACCTCACCACTCACCCTGCTCCTTCCAGGGACCTGGGACAGAGGAGGTAATTTCCTCCTCCAGGTGCTCCTTTCTGATTACTAAATGCAGAACAAACTCTACAGCCCTACATCACCTCCTCGCCAGAAATCCCTGAAGAGAATGTCAGGTGGGTTAAGGAATTATTGGCCAGAAGGACTTCAGCCCTCAAAGCCTGGATAACAAGTGCATCCCTGGCAAAGAAGGAGGTATTTTCTCCAGCACAAACCTTTGAAACTGTCCAGGGAGATCAGTCCACTCATTTGGCTTTGGGGAGGATGGACTGGTTCCTCCCACGCTCCTCACCCCACTACCTTGGGCTGTCTGCATTGGGAGTGCATCAGCACTCCTCCCCAACCCCAGGCTGTCTGTGTTTGGGTTCTGCATTGGAAGTGCAGAATCTTAGCCACTGGACCACCAAGGAAGTCTTCTGATGGCTTGTTTTAGAAGCACCAGGGTAGAGAGATGCTGGTGAACTCTCCTCCCTTTTCAGAGACCTTTGTGGGGTGAGGGAAGGAGAAGGAAAGGTATTCCCTGAGCCCTGGCAGAGGCCAGGTGGCCAGCTGGAGTGTTCCTGCTAGGAAGAGAAGGGTGGAAGGCCCAGTGCAGATCTGTCTGTCCAGTTAGGCATCTAGATTGTGGTACTAGTTGGGGGCCCAGCCTCCCCACAATTTTCAGGTGTGTATCCCACCAGGGAAGAGTTCATTGCTGCTGCTGCTGCTAAGTCGCTTCAGTCGTGTCCGACTCTGTGCAACCCCATAGACAGCAGCCCACCAGGCTCCTCTGTCCCTGGGATTCTCCAGGCAAGAATACTGGAGTGGGTTGCCACTTCCTTCTCCAATGCATGAAAGTGAAAAGGGAAAGTGAAGTCGCTCAGTCGTGCCCAACTCTTAGCGACCCCATGGACTGGAGCCTACCAGGCTCCTCCGTCCATGGGATTTTCCAGGCAAGAGTACTGGAGTGGGGTGCCATTAGGCCATGCCAAACCCACCTTCTGTGTCACTCTGCCCCCTCGGAACCCCTGTGTCGTTCAGTGTCCTCTCTTTGGCCAGGAGGGGGCATCAGCTGCCTCTCCAGTTTTCTTCCTGCCTTTAGAGTTGAGGCCTGGGAAGGCCCAGGAGGTAGTTGAACAGGATAGGACTTTCTCTGACCCACAGCAGGAGGCCTGAGTTCCACATTCTCATTGCGGATTGAGCCACCAGGGAAAGCTGAGGAGAAGCAACATGTTCCCATTCCTGTTTTTTAGTGCTCTGAGACCTGACTTCAAGCTGCCTATCTCCTGCACAAGCCAGAGGCCTGGGGCAGAGCCTGCTACAGGTTTCTGATATATAGTATACATTCTCCCTTTCTATAGCACTGTACCCATTCTCCCTTTCTATAGCACTGTGTTTAGCTGGACACATGGCTGCCCATAATACAGACTACATGTCCCAACTTCCTTTGCATCTATAGGTGATCATGTGACTATGTTCTAGCCAATGGCATTTGAGCAGACATAGTAGTACAACAGCTCTCAGGAATCTTTTTTATGCGAGAGCCTACAAGCACCCTTTGGCTCCTTCGTTCTGTCTTTCTGCTGCCTGGAACTTGGATACTGCCATCTTAGACCATGGGGTCAAGGCCATGTATGGCATTATAACATAATGTCTGAATCCCAGATACAAGGGAACTGTTACTTTCCACACTTCTTCAGCTACTCAAATTTTATGTGAGAAGAAATAAACTTCTGTCTTTTCTACATTACTACTAAATTATGTAGTTTGGGATTATTTCTTTGGAGGCAAACCAAATTCTGACTAATGTAGGCCATAGCTAGACAGAAGATGAGGAAGTCAGCGCGCACATATGGGGGCAGGCAGACATATTTGATAATAGTCATGAGCATTTATTGAGCACTTCCTAGTGCCAAACCCTGGGTTAAGCACTTTATATGCCTTATCCCATTTGATCCTCCCGATGATACTATGAGGCAAGATTTATAATCCCAATTTTATAGATGATTAAACTGAGGCTTAGGTTTAAATCCTTGCCCAGTCAGTCAGAAAGTGACAGGATTCAGAACCAGATTCTCTTTAACTGCTGGGCACAAGCCCCGACTGTTCCTCAGGTTTTAAGCATGGTCCCTCTCAAGCTGGGCTCAGCTTAGATTGAGAGGAGAGACTCATGAATCTGTGACTGAATTAAAATTGACCATAAATCAGGCTGAGACCCTGAGCAACCCAAACTCTAGACTATATTCTCCAAACAAAAGTCGGACTTTAAATTTTTTTGAGGTCTAGTTCCTCCACCTAATGAGGGTGTCCCCTCAAGAGCACCCCCAATGTGATCATCTGCTATAGTCTGAATGTTTGTGTGCCACCAAATTTATATGCTGACATCCTGACCCTGAAGATGATGGTATGTTGGGCAGTGGGGTCTTTGGGAGTTGCTTAAGTCATGAGGGTGGAGTCCTCAGGAATGGTGTCCTCAGCTGGTGAACCAGCTATGAACCAGGGAGAGCGCCCTCCCTTGCTTGACCTTGCTGGCACCTTGATCTTGGACTTCTCAGCCTCCAGAACTGTAAGAAATAAATTTCTTTTGTTTATAAGCCACCCGTCTGTGGTATCTTGCTATATTAGCCAGAGACAAGACATCTCCTATTCAGTGGCTGAGCTCAGGAGGCTCCAGACACCTCTTCTTCCACCTCCTCCTCTCCCCACCTTTCTCTTTTCTTCCTCCTCTCATCTCCCTCCTTTTCTCTGCACTCCCTGTCCTCCTTTACTTCCCGAGGATCATGGAGATTATGCCTGCTGCTGCTGCTGTGTTGCTTCAGTGGTATACAACTCTGTGCGACCCCATAGACAGCAGCCCACCAGGCTCCTCTGTCCCTGGGATTCTCCAGGCAAGAACACTGGAGTGGGTTGCCATTTCCTTCTCCAATGCATGCATGCATGCTAAGTCGCTTCAGTCGTGTCCGACTCTGTGCGACCCTATGGACAGCAGCCCACCAGGCTCCTCTGTCCACAGGATTCTCTAGGCTGGAGTGGGTTGCCATTTTCTTCTCCAGGAGATTGTGCCAGAGGCCGCTTATACAGTGTGGCCTCCCCCAAATGGACTTTTGTTTACTTTCAAAGATTTCCATGGAGCATCAATCTCAAAAGGTCTAAAACATCAAGAACTCCATCTAGACAGGAAAGCTTAGTACTGCTTCCCGCTTTACTACCGAGTTCCTTTGTCACCTGGTCAAGTCCCTTCTCTATTCTGAGCCTCATTTAAAAAACAATAGTAAGGATAGTAATAATATTAATAGCAACCCCTAAAATACTGTGACCCAGGCAGGACAGGTTATAAGCTGCACTACATGCATTAATTCGCTTAATCCTTACAACAACCTTTTTAAGGAGGAAGGAAAGTTATGACCAATCTAGACAGCATATTAAAAAGCAGAGACATTACTTTGCCAACAAAGGTCCGTCTAGTCAAGGCTATGGTTTTTCCCGTGGTCATGTATGGATATGAGAGTTGGACTGTGAAGAAAGCTGAGCGCCGAAAAATTGATGCTTTTGAACTGTGGTGTTGGAGAAGACTCTTGAGAGTCCCTTGAACTGCAAGGAGTTCCAACCAGTCCATTCTGAAGAGATCAGCCCTGGGATTTCTTTGGAAGGACTGATGCTGAAGCTGAAACTCCAATACTTTGCCCACTTCATGCAAAGAGTTGACTCATTGGAAAAGACCCTGATGCTGGGAGGGATTGGGGGCAGGAGGAGAAGGGGACGACAGAGGATGAGATGGCTGGATGGCATCACCGACTCGATGGACATGAATTTGAGTGAAGTCCGGGAGTTGGTGATGGAGAGGGAGGCCTGGCGTGCTGCAGTTCATGGGGTCGCAAAGAGTCGGACACGACTGAGAGACTGAACTGACTGACTGACTATTCTTATTCCTGTTTTACATGTGAACAACCTGAGACTCAGGTTTTTAAGTTGCCCAAGATCACGCACAACAAAATAAAAATAAGAGAACAACAGATTTGAAAGAGGGCCTTGAACTTGTGCTTAGTTACACTCTCTCCAAATGGTGTCTCCTGCAGTTTTAATGCAGCAAAAATGAAAGAGGGAGGGGGTGGGGGTGCCCTCTAATCTCTCACCCCTACCACCTCCCATGCACTACCCTGGGGTCCTCACTTTCCACCTAGAATAGTGTGCAAACCATACAACTCCAGAGCTCTAGTCTCTAAGGGTCCCTCTCCTTGGAACATTCTGAGTTTCCCTTGACCAGGAGTCACTGGGATTGGGAAGGCAGGGTGCCCTGCTGTCTGCCAGCTGACACTGGGATTAAGGGCTTGATAAACCCTGCCCTGTGATTAACCCCCCAGAAGAGCCTGTTTTTCCAGGTGAGCAAAATCTCCTAGGAAAGATGGGGCCTCCTGCTTAACCTCAGGTCCTTTCAGAAAGCATCTCCGCTTTAAATTAGGGGCGAGACACCCACCCCTAGAACAGAGGAAGGGAGGTAGCCAGGTTCTGCGGGCAGGCCCGGAGCAGCGGCGGTCTGCTGTCTGTGCGGGCGGGGGTGTGCGTCCGCCCAGCAGCTCCCAGCCAAGCGGGCACTCGGACTCGCCCGGAGCAGGAGGCGGGGCGTCCGGGTGGCCTCGCCGCGCTGGCCCCGGTGGCCTCCTTGGCTCCCTGCGGCTCCTCCTGTCGCCTAGCGACCCCATCCTTCCCCGCCTCCCGGCCGGGCAGCTGGCATGCGTTCCGCCCTCCTCCACTGGTGACCCCTGCCCCAGTGCTGTCTGGGCTGCCGAGGACCTTGGTCGAGTCTCATAAATCTTTTCGTGGTAGAACCGTATGCCTGGTCTTCAGTCCCTAACAGTCCTCTCCCGTCCCTCGCCCCTCCGGTGTGTGGACCACCTGCCCCACAGCAACGTGATGGAGGGATTGGCGTGTCTGACCCCTGCCGGCTCCCTGCGGCAGGAAAAAAGCCACTCTGGCTGATGACAAATGTGGGTGCCCTGTGACCATTGTGGGAGACACCTGGGGCCCTTCTGCGGATGAGTCAGTCTCATGGCCTGGCCGCCAGCCTTCGGGGGTGCGATGGGCTCTGGCATCTGGCAGGAATTTCCATTTGTCCAGAGTTGCCCATCCTGCTCCTGCTTTATTTCAGCAAGGGGCGCAGTGCCTCAGAAACAATCTGCCAAACATTCTTGTTTTCAGAGGAGACCATGAGTCTCCTGCTGTGCGAGAGATTTCCTTACTACAGTGGTGCCAGTACGACACCCGCCTATTCACTACTCACACCTCCGTGCTGAGCCTCTTTCCCTCAGGGTATGGAGATGGCTGGAGAAATGAAGGAAGCCTTGCATGTTTCTTTGGTGCTCTATTGAGCTGGAGACACCTATGCTGAGGGTTAGAGATCTGCTTTCCAGGTGGTTTTTGAAATTCGTTTTAACCAACTTATCATGTGGCATTGGTCACATTCCACCCCTGCTTTGAGTTGAGTTTCCCTCATCTGCACAGTAAATCAATGGTGCCTCCTAGGGGCTCAGCGACTCTTCAAAAGTAACTGATAAGGAGTTTGCTTTAAGATCTTGTACAGAATAGGATGTGCTTAAAAAAAAAAAAAGTTGGGGGAGGGAAAGGGTTGAAAAGCACTTGCTTGGGTGACCTCACAGCTCTGTCAAGGAAGTGACTGCTTAGGTCTTCTCATGGAAAACTTTTCTTTAGGCTTCATCATACAAGGTCCCTGGGTCTGATATGTTTTCTCTCTTCGAATGACCAGTACCTGCCACCTTGAGACTGCCCCAGGTGGAGACAGGAATGAAATGGTTCCACAGAGCTTTCCTGCTTCTGGGAGCTGAAGGTCATTTCTGTATCCCCCACCCCTGCCACCATCTCGCTCCCTGTCTAAGCCTCCACTGTCTGCCTCTCCTACAAGATTATGACAACAAACCCCTCCCCGACACTGTTCTCATTTGACACAGCACACCTACACTGGAGGGAGGGACAGAAATTATTTCCCCCATTTACAGATGAGAAAACAGCTTCAAAGGGGTGAAGGGATTGAGCAAGGTGATAGGCAAGCTTTTGGCAGAATGGTGTAAGAATCTTGGTGTCTTGATAAGGTAAACTGGCACTCCTGCCAGCTAGGGAAATGGTCCTGAGGGGTGTGATGTTGGTGAGAGAGAAAAACATGCTGTGAATAAGCTAACCCACCCTCTTGAGCCTGCTCTACCAACCAGAACAGGCCGTGGTGTGTAAGAGTGGGGGGGGCTTCTCTTGGACCCCTGGTGTCCTCTGAACACTTCCTAGGGGCTCCGGAGCCAGGACACTTTAAGGAATGGGCAGAGGGTCCTGGCCAGAGACAGGAAGGCCCTGGTCCAGTGACTCCCCTGCCCTCAACGCACACACACCCCTGGGAGGGAGACGGTGGTCCTCGGCGTTGACAGATTCTGACGCAGAAGTTCTGTGCAAGCAGAGGGTTCTTGCCAGCCAGCCCATAAGGCTCTGAGAGTTTCCCTGGAGCATTGCTGGCAGCCTCTTAACTTCCTCTGCTCTTTCTAAGATGGACCTGGCATGTCCTCAAGGAGCCCTGAGTGGAAATTGGCATTTCAGTCACATTTCCAGTTTCTGTAATCCCTCTTGCTTGGGTAGCACCTGGGAGTCTACAGAGCACCTTCACACCAGAGGTCCATGAGGTAGGCAGGATAGACAACAGACTTATCTCCATGTTATGAACTGGTCACAACAGAGACTTGGGGGTGGGAGTGGCTTGTCCAAGGTCACACAGAGCATTGGAAAATCCAGAACTGGAACCTGGGCCTGTGACTGTGTTTGGTTGAGTGATGGTCTTGACGCATCAATTCCTGGCCTTGCCCACGGTGTTTTCTCCTGCCCACGGCAGCCTCTCTGGCAAAGACAAGAGCAGGGTATCCGTCCTGACTTCCAGCATTTCTCCATGACAAGCTGCTCCTCATACAATGAAAAAAAGGAGGTAGGGGACCAAAATCATGCAACCAACCTGGGAAAGAAGCACTTTCCATGCCCTGTACGAGCCAGGGTCAGTCCAGTGGAGTGGGAATCAGGAGGCCTGGGCTTGGGTCCAGGTCAATAACTGATGCTCTGGGGTCCTCGGTCACGTCATTTTGAGTCTCAGCTCCTTTCTCTGTAAGATCGGGTAAAGGACTAGGATTACTGTTCTCTACCAACTTGTTAACTGGGAAAGTTTATGCAAAACCCACCCTAGGGCTAGTGGATCAGCTGTGTGCTTGATGAAATCTGTGGGAACCCACATTGTTAAGCTGGTGATTCTGAATGATTCTGAGGCCCGCTGGCGTCTGAGACCACAGGACTAGATAGTCCCAAGGGCCTTTCCTACACTGACATCCTATTATTTGAGGCATCAGGAAGTGTGGTAAGTGCACTCTGACTTTCTGCTTATTTCCTCCCATGTTTTGTTATTTGAGTAGACCCAGTGTCCTAGAAATGGAAAGATCTTTTGAAATAGATGACCAGAGTACAGTCCCTTCAGTTAAAGTACAAGTATGAGAAGGCCCAGGAGGGGCAGGATTTTGCTTTCCCAAGGGACCATGAACCAGTTGTGGGTTCTCTGGGCCTCCACCTATCCAGGTGTTTTCCAGACCTCCAGTCCAGGGTGTATTAGGTGACCCACCCCATGGGCATATCCCAATAATAGGATGATTTCTCTAATGTGGCCTCCACCCACAGATCTGTGGGAACCCTGACTCTATCTAAAGGCTCTATCTAGCTCAAAATGGCCAACCTTCCTCCTTGTTCCTGAGGAGGCCCTCCTTAGGGGCTGCCAGAGCAGTCCTGCTCCCTCCTGGAGTGTCTGCGTGCTTGGCAGCCACATGTTTGGCTACATAGAGAAGTCAGATGTCACTGCCCTGCTGGCCCCAGACTATACCAGTCATGGTTTTTGGTTGAAGACAACAGAAACTAATTCTGCCTGACTTAAGCAGAAAAGGAATTTATTCAGGGATATTGGGAAGCATTGAAATTCAGCAGGAAGGCTAGAGAACCAGCCTTGGAAAACAGGTAGAAACAAAGGTGGCGGCCAAAGCCTCATGCCATGGGGGGATTCCCCAAAACTAAAGACAGATTGGAGACAGCAAAAGTAGATGAAGAGGCCTGTGAGAATTCAGGTGAGAGATGATAGAGTCTTGGGCTACTGAGTAGAGGCTGTAGAATGGAACAGAGGATGGATTCAAGACAAGTTTAGGAAGGGAAATTGACAGGACTTGGTGGTAAGGAGGATATGGGGAGAGGTGGGGATTTCTGAGATCACTCTGAGGCATGTAACTTGTGCAGCCAAGTGGAGGAGGGTATTAGGGGAACACTCATTCCCCACTCCTTAGGTTTCCTGGTGAAGGAACTATTATTAGAGTAACACTCCTGAGCTCTGTCCCCATGGCTCCCTATACAATTGATTGGTCCATTAGGGAGGAGGAACTGGGCTAGTATGGCTCAGGGTCTTCTGAGTTTTCTATTCACCGTTGCCTGCCACAGATGGGTGTGATCCAGTTTGGTCTCAAGGCCATGGCATGAGCTTAGTGGAGCCAGCTCTGCCCTCCCCACCCCTACTCACATCCCCTGTGTAGAAGCCTACATTCTGCAAGGCACGTTCGATTCAGGGCAGCCTAACCAGTTCAACCAGCCTCAAATCACAGAAATGGTTCTGACCTGGAAATAGAAGAGAGCTGTCATTTTCTTGGGCCCCCTCCCTTCAAAGCCCAACACTTGGACATACTTGTGCACTTGGTGCATCCCCTGAGACAGGGAGCACTTAAGTGAGCATAGACCTTAAGGGAGAGATCCTGAATTCAACTCTGGATCGCTTTCCGGGCCACTTTGATTTCTTACCATTGACTAAAATGTCCTATTAAATCAGTACACTTGCCCATGCACTTCTTTTTATTTGTTTTGGGAACATTAAGTACATCAAAATAAAACTTGCTAAAATTTTACTTTGTTTCGGTAGATCAGCCTGAACTTAAAATCTGAGTCAGGTCTCCTCAGACAGGTCGAACCTGCACCCCATCCGGAGGGATAATCATAATATCAGTAACAACTACCACAGTGAGGAACTTTGCTGTGCTCAGAACTTCTTTCTCATTTAGTCCTCACAGTACCCTCTGGGAGGAGCACTTTTGCTATTCCCACTTTACAGATGGAGAGACTGAGTCGCAGAGAGGTTACAGGTCAAAGGCAAGGACACCAGGCTAATGAGAGGTAACTTTCGGATTCCAAAGCTCTTGCTCATAAACAACATGCTGTCCTGGAGGGTGTGCTGGAAGATTTTGTGGGGGTGGGGTTGGGGGGTCTTTGAAATGATTCATTGTTCAACTTGAACACATGTGGGCTCTAGGGACAGGGCAGGTCCAGCCTGGGATCCTGCTGTGCTAGAAGATTTTCAATTGCTGTGTGAAAGTAAGAAGCAACATGTTTTTTGTGTTCTCTGCTGACGGATTCCAGGACCTGTCAGCCTCTGCTTTTCTCTTTTGGTCTGTGCTGGTCCTGCAAGCCTTTGAATGCACAGCTTCCTCCTCTCTACTCGTCAGGCATTTTCCAGCTGTCCCTCCCCCTCCCCTTGTCACGCAGAGACAACCTGTCTGTTACAGCCTCATAAATACAGCCAGAACCATCTCAAAGAGTTCAGCAGGCGGGCAGGAAGGCCAGCCTGAAACGGAGCGGAGTTAGCCAGGATTCTGCCCACGGCGCTCACATCTACTATGCAATATAAGCACTGCCTGGTGTGGAAAATCGGTTGCACTGGAGCTGGTCTGTGGTCACTGACTTGTCCTCATTTGCACTGGGAAGTAATGCTGTCCTGAGATTTAGTCTCCTGTAGGTCTGCACTGAGTCGGACACGACTGAAGTGACGCAGCAGCAGCAGGTCTGCACTGAAAGTGGGGGAAGCACAGCAACACCCTCCCCACCTGAGTCTCAAACCCCCTGCAACCTGGGCCCCCAGCCAGGTGCTTTCACAGCTGTGCGGTGAGCTGCGCTCTGCCTGGTGAGCATTGCTCTGAGGTCTGAGTGCCTGGATCCAATCCTACACCCTGTGCCTTCCAGGGTCTCCTCCAGGCCTCTGTATAAAATGAGGATAACAGTTGTACCAACCCCATGGAGCATACATGATTTAACACATGTAAAGGCTTCTGACCATAGTAAGTGTTGCAAAACAGGTTGCTGCCATCACTGGCACCATCAGTACTTGGTTAACCACCTTCATGTTTTGTTCGTTTGTTCTTAAAATCGAAACCAGTACCATACATCATATTATTTATTTAATATTTCAAATGAGGAGGAGAAGGGGATGGCAGAGGATGAGATTGCTGGATGGCATTATCGACTCAATGGACATGAGTTTGAGCAAACCTGGGAGATAGTGAAGGACAGGGAAGCCTGGCAGGCTGCAGTCCATAGGGTCGCAAAGAGTTGGACATGACTGAGTGCCTGAACAACATATACTTCAAATGAACTTTAAATAAACTCACTTTGAAACACAGCATCCTTCTAAATAAAGTAGCCTTGAAATCACAGATTTGATGATGTTACTTATATTTTAAGTGGCTCTTTGCAACAAATGCATGCCTGTTGAAGTACATGTGTTCACCCTGTAGCACAGGTCATCTTGTTCACAACCGGGGTCCCTTGCCCTGGCTTTGAGGAACACTGCTGTGGGTGAGTGCTGGCATCAACTCAGTCTTCTCATCTGTAAAACAGGTGCAATGTGATCCTGCTGCTTCCCGGGACCGTTATCCTATTCTGCAGCATGTTGACTGTGACCAAGCTTTGCAAAGTGCCGTTCACTAGTCGCATTGCTATCATGTGGCTTTCTCATCCCTGCCACATTCCAGGTTAGCTCTTATCCCAGGTTTGCAAAAGGAGCTGCTGATGGTAAACTTTCCCAACCCCTATCCCGCCTCTCCTTGGAACTTGTTGGAATCTGCAATCAAGTATATATATTTTTTCTCATGTGTTTCATTTCCTCAGGCTAGAACAGCACCCAACCTATTTTAATCCTTCATCCTCGTTCAGCATCCCTCCTCCTTATTGAGGGTGTTAAGCCTAGTTGCTAGACTCATGTGATCACACCCCCAGCCCATACCCCTCCAGTGAGGCTTGAGCCTGTCCCAGGGTTCAGGAAGCAGCACCTCCAGGAATTTTATCTCCACTGGCCACGGACTCTCCTCCTTCTAGCCTGTCCGTGAAACTCACAGGTCTGCAAATACCTGTTCTCTGGACCGACCAGCAGAGGCAGCTGCCCCAATTCTGCCTTTTCCCACTACGTGATGACTCGGTAGGCATTCCTTCTGACTAGAGCCTCTCCTTTCTCTTCACCTGGGCCAACATCTCCACCAGAGGGCTTGGGGTAATTTCAGCTCCAAGGAGAGATGGCTGAGGACTTGGGGTGGGGTGTGGTTTGGTTGGGGAGGGGCTGTTCTGTAGGCAGAGGAGAGGATGGAAATAAATTCCCAGACTGCTGCCTGGGATGCTTTGCATTTCTCTGACCCCACCCTCCCCGCCCATCCTGCAGGGCTTTGCAAAAGTCCATTTAGAAAACTCCACCCTGTTCTTGTGGGGAGGTCTGATGGATGGCCTCCATCAGACACAGGAGAAGCTGAGGAAGCTGAGCACTGATGACCGTGTGATTCCTTTTATTTTATGGAAGGAAGGAGAAATGCCTCTAAAACAAATCCAGAGTTTCTCCCTGAAGAGTGGAAGAGAAAAACAGTTTTTAGTTTCTTAGACAATTTTACTCTTATCTATGTGCTATGGAATCCAATGTGTGTGTGCATGCTCAGTCATGTTTGATTCTTTGCAACCCCATAGACCTGCAGCCCGCCAGGCTCCTCTGTCCATGGAACTCTCCAGGCAAGAATACTGGATTGGGTTGCCATTTCCCACTCCAGGGGAATCTTCCTGACCCAAGGATCAAACCTGCATCTCTGGCCTTTCCTGCGTTGGCAGGTGGATTCTTTACCACTGCACCACCAGCGAGTCATGGACTCCAGAAGAATGTACAAAACAGCCTTTCCAGTGTGAGTTGTATCTTCCGAATCAGTTGAAAGTGGCTCTTCTCCACTGCAGCTGGGGAATCCCTGGGACCGCCTTAGCCCTAGATCCTTGGAGCTAGGCCACAGGGCCCCTCCCAGTTGACTCTCTCCTTTTAGCCACCCCTGCCCCAAATATTGCCCCTTCAGATTTTCTCAGCTCATTACTCTGGCTCCCAGGTCCTGGCTTGCAACACTAAATTCCAATTTTCCTTGGCACCTATTTCATTGTACCAGCAATTGTTACTGCTTAATAAATGGTGCTCAATGATAGCTGTTCCAGTTTATAGAACCCTTGGGAAAGAGCTTCCAGAACAGTGGTATGTCGTACCTGCCACAAAATTCAGCAAGTTGAAGACATCTGTGAGTGCTAACCCTCCTTAAGAGAGTCTTGTCTGATGGGATAGTTAGTAGGTGACAGAGGGACATTCACAACAGGGATGATAACAACAGTAATAGTTCTTAAATCAATACAGCTGGGCCCTGTAGTGGATGGTGAGGATTCAGTCACAAACAGGATGTGCTCTCTGTCTTCAAGGGCTCCAAGTCTGGGTTATTTTGACTCAAAAGAATTTGCAGTGGCCCTTTCAGTCCACTCCTCTCTCCAGCAGCCGGGACTCATAGCGATCAGCATACCATCATTTCATCAATGGATGCAGATATGACTGAGGATTAGACACCACACCTTTTATTCCTTCCTGACACTATGGGCTCAGATTTTGTAAAACATGGTTCATGTCTGCTTATCTTTTTACATTTTTATCCACATCAGTGTTGTTTTTTCGCTTCTTAGCTAAACTCCCAAAGATGAGGAGGAAATGTGTTTATTCATTTAAATTGCTTTGCACCAGGATCTGCTTAGCTGAACACCTGGATGGCATTTTGATAATGATGATGCTGATGTTGACAACTGCTTAGTAATTCGATTTCTATGTAAAAGTGCCCTATTTTAAAAGAAAGCTTGGCTAGAACTTAACTTAAATCATAGACAATTCAGAAGATGTTTCCTTTAAGAAAATGGCAAGAATTTGCTGTATGACACAGGGAGTTCAAATCTGGTGCTCTGTGACAGCCTAGAGGGGTGGGATGGGGCAGGAGGTGTGAGGGAGGTTAAAGAGGGAAGGGACATACCTATGGCTGACTCATGTTGATATATGGGAGAAACCAACACAATATTATAAAGCAATTATCCTCCAGTAAAAAAATAAAAAAAGAATATGTCATGAGCATCAGGTAAAAACTTAGATGTTAGTTATAAATTATGTATAAATAAATGGTCAAATAATAATTTTAAAAAAGAAAAAGGCAAAAGGTTTTGCAAATGAGGGAAGAGTGGTCCTGGTAGCTGTCTCTGCTTTCGGCACTGTCCAGGTCGCCTCCAGAATGACGCAATGTCCTTGTGAACCTCATCCCATCTGCCTCTGTCTGTCATGGTCCAGGGCCCATCAATCATTAAATGCTATCCTTCCTGCCTCCCAGGCAGGCTTGGGCTTCCTCTGTGAGTCACTCTCTCAGAAGCTGTGACCCATGCAGCACCCCAGAGCATCTCAGCTCAGCACTTCATTGCTAGCCTCTGTGTTCATCCAGCAATTTCAAGAAGAAACTGTGAAGTGTTGCTCTATGCCTAATCAAAAGCTGTTCTGCCAAACCACAGGGCAGTGAAGATAAAGGTTGCTTTCAAAGCTAAATGGAAAGCAAACAAATATAAGACCAAATTATGTTGGTCCAGTTGGTTGCTTCAATCTCAGCCCGTCAGAGGCGGCAGTGGAGGCTTCCTCGCCTCCATGTGACAGGGCTGATATTCAGCTGGTGTGCAGAGTAAAGATGGCTCTGTCTCACCAGCTTCCATGTGCCCTCTCATCTCTGGAAGCTCCCAGGGAAGAAGCAAGTATTGCTCCCTCTTGGAAGGAATGGGCAGCATCCACACAGTGATGAAATTCTCAAGATCCATTTTTTATCGCAAGACTTTCAATATTTCCCTAACTACCCCTGAAGTTTGCCTGGCCATACCCCTGTCTCTGGCCTGATGCTCCAGCTGAACAATGCAATAAGAAGTATTCTGGCAGCCCCTGTATATTGGGGTGCCCAACAGTTGTGTGCTCCTGAGCTGGGGAACCAGAACTATCAGCCCACGAGAGCCGGACTGTCTGGGACCACTTTTTCTCTGCAGACTTTGAAGATATAAGGCAAGGACCTTGAAAACCAAATTCCAGAAGATATCAAGAAGACACAAGTGGAGGAAAACAAAGAAAGAAAAGTGAAGTGATCAATGCTGCTAAGTCACTTCAGTCGTGTCCGACACTGTAAGACCCCATAGACGGCAGCCCACCAGGCTCCCCCGTCCCTGGGATTCTCCAGGCAAGAACACTGGAGTGGGTTGCCATTTCCTTCTCCAATGCATGAAAGTGAAAAGTGAAAGTGAAGTCGCGTAGTCATGTCTGACTCTTAGCGACCCCATGGACTGCAGCCTACCAGGCTTCTCTGTCCATGGGATTTTCCAGACAAGAGTACTGGAGTGGGGTGCCATTGACTGCTGCATAAATATAGAATCAGCAGGATACCACTGGCTTCCAAGAGGGGATCATTATTCCACTGGTTTTCACCCCAGGCTGAAGGCCCTCTACTGCAGCAGTCCCCAACCTTTTTGGCACCAGGGACCAGTTTCATGGAAGACAATTTTTCCACAGACCGGGGAGAGGGATGGTTTTGGGATGGTTCAAATGCTTACATTTATTGTGCACTTTATTTCTATTATTCTGACACTACCTCCACCTCAGATCATCAGGCATTAGATCCCAGAGGTTGGGGGCCCCTGCTCTATTGGATTGTGAAGACTTCTTGGGCAGGTCCAATAACCTGGGTGTCTTCTTTGCCCTTTGCTGGGTTTCAACTTGAGAAACAGAGAAGAGGGAGGGCGGTTGCTGTGAGGGGTGTGGGTGTGAGAAAGATGAGGATGTGAAAATCAGGGTCTCTGCAACTAATAGCTGAGATTTGCCACCAGCCAGAAAAACGCTAGTTAAGCACTACCCTAGGCCACCAAGTACACCGTCCTCAGAAATCCAGTGGAACGTTTTCAACCTGAGAGCCCCTTATGCTCCCAGAAATGAATTTCATATTCCTCAGTTCCTAGCCAAGAAAGGGGAGGATATGGACCTGGTGGGCCTGCAGGTAGTCTGGACCAATAATCAGAAGGAGCTTTGAGTTTAGTGCTGGGTCCAACACCGAAATAAAATCTGTCTTTCATCTGATCCCCCTTGGATCCCCTGGATATGCTGGAAATAATCCTTGATAGTTTTAACTGAAGTAGCTGAGACAATGGAAATTTGGAGAGCAAGACCCAGACCACAGCAATCTGTTGGCCACAACAAGCCACACTGCAGACTTCCCTTAATGCAATCCAAGTCATCATTTATTACTAACTTCATGGATGACCTGTTGACTGTGGGCTACCACTTCACTAGACCGGTGGGAACAGATGGTCTAATGTGGTGAGAGCATTGAAGAGTGTCAGGGCTGGAACTCCTTTATTCTACCGATAAGGAAGCTGAGTCCCAGGAGGAAGATATAGTTATTTGTTCACATTTCTGCTTCCGCAATTAGGTTACAAATTTCTTGAGGATCGGGACTATATTTTTTGAAGACTCAGAGCCTTAACAGAGGGCCTGGCCACTGTAAAATGCTCAGAGCATGTTTGTGAAAGGGAAGGAGGGAATATACGAAGAGGCCTTGCTCGAGATCACACAGATTGCAGAGGCAGAGGTGAACCCCCCACGCACAGGCCTCTGTCCGGAGGCTGGCATGCTGGCCACTCGGGGAGCCACTGATCTCCTCCCAGCACTGCCAGCTCTAGTCGATGCCTCTGCAGGTCAGGCTGGCTCTGTCTATTGCCCAGAAAGTATCACTGCTGTGAGACCCCAAGGCCTCTGCTGCTCCACAGCAGGTAGAGTAAGCACAGCAGTGCTTACCTGGGCTGTCATATGAACATCATCAGAGGAGCCAAGCCTTCTCAACTCCCCTGCTGGAGGGACTAGGCCTGGGCTATCATCTTAGGCTGGTGTCTCTGTTGGGGCAGAACCCACAGCTGGAGCCAAAGGAGAGCCAAGAGTGAGGGCCCCAGGTTGCAACCCAGGGTGCAAGCAGGATGGAGCCAAGCAAGGCAAACGGGTGGCAGACTTCTGGAAAAGTCAGTGAGGCAGGGCCTTAGAAACCAAGCTCCAGAGAGCAGAAGTGTTAATTGCTCAGTCGTGTCTAACTCTGCGGCCCCATGGATTGTAGTCCGCCAAGCTCCTCTGTCCGTAGGATTCTCTGGGTAAGAATACTGGAGTGGGTTTTCATTTCCTTCTCCAGGGGAATCTTCCTGACTCAGGAATCAAACCGGTGTCTCCTATGTCTCCTGTATTGGCAGATGGGTTCTTTACCACTCGGGCCACCTGGGAAGCCCCCCAGAGAGCAGAAGGGACCTGCAAAGCTCACCCACTATTGGAGCAGAAATGGATATGAGGCAGAGCTAGTCTCTTCATAGAACAAAGGTATTCTCTTCCTCAGAAGAGTGAGGAAGAGAGGGAGTCGGAGCAAGTCCTGGAGGAAATACAGTGCACTTGCAGTTTCTGTTTACAGGGCCGCAGCAGCCTCGCCCGAAGCATGTCGGGAGTGGGGGTGGGGGTGGGAACGGGGTGGGATGCTATTACAGGAGCTGGGCCGGCTGCATGGCTGTTGTCTCAGACTCACTCCACCTTCTGCCGGCCCTGGGAATCTACCTTGTCTCTTCCCTTATGCTGGCTGCACTTTGGCAGTGGGGAGAGGCCCAGAATTGGACATGACTGTCTTCTAAGCAGACTTCAAGGCCCTGTCAGTGATGTCACCTTCTGCCACGTTCATACACAAGGTCTCCCTTTGAAAGGTTGTTGCTGACCCACAAAAAGACGCTAGGATTCTTGGCCTCTGGAGGAGAAGAATTCAATCCAGGGCCAGAGACGAGGCTTGATCGCGCAGAGCTTTTGTGTAATAAAGTCTTATTAAAGTATAAAGGAGATAGAGAAAGCTTCTGACATAGGCATCAGAAGGGGGCAGAAACAGTACCCCCTGCTAGTCTTCAGCTGGATATAATAGTCACTAGCAGTCTGTTAATGAAAGAAAGGAATGTCTTAAAATTCAGAATGGCACCAGGCCCCTCACCCATAAGATGCATTTTGGGATAATCTTGGCACCAGCCGGTTCATCCCAGGCCATAAAACGATTGACTTGAGTCTTTTGTAGAAGGGCAGATTACCACACAAATAGTTTCGTTTACATAGATTAGGGGAACAATGTCTGAATATAACATACTGGTTTGTCAAGTAGGTTCTGAGCCATTAGGCAGAACCAACTTGAACACAGAGTCCGGGGTAAATGCATAGTACATTAGCATAGCTTAAGACAAACATTTCCAAAAGAAAATTGCATTGGTTAACTCAAGGTTTGAGAATAGCTCATTTTAGGTGAAACCAGGTGTCATTATGGCAACACAGTATTTTAAGAGAAACCTCCTTTTAAATTTGGATAGAGAAGGAAAAAAAATATTGCTAGTTTGTTTCCTCCTGCCGCTTAAGAGAGACAAAAATGCCTGACACTTGCAAGCCTATTTCCTCCATTTGGAGACCCCTGGCCTTCCTGCCTGCTACCCTCTCACCTTGTGCCCCAGGATGGGCGCTGGACCCAGACCATGGTCCCTGCCCCCAGGGGGCACCTTTGAGACAGCCAGCATGGGGCACTCCGAAGCCAGCACAGCTCTGGCCACACCTAGTAGGCTCTTCAGAATAAGCAGAGATCCTCGCAGGTAAGTTGGCCGCTTGGAGGAAGTGAGGCTGGAATTGGAACCTGAGCATTGCATGTCGGGGTGGGGTTTTGAGTAAAGTCACTGCAGCCGTATATGAGCTTCTTACTGGGTCGGGGGACAGAAAGTTGTTGGGGTAGCCTCAGAGTCACGGAGTGAGGGTCAATGTTTTTTAAGCATTTTCTTTTGTTTAGCAGCAGAATCCTTCACAAAGGAAAACTTACTCAGGTATCAGTGTGCTAAAAGCAGAACTGCTCATCTTCCCTCTTAGTCCAGAGGTAGCGCCCCAGAAAAGGAATGGAGCTTTACCACTGGACTAGTTCAAGCTTCCTGTTGATGGGCAGGGAAACTGAGGCATGGAAAGTGGAAGGACAAGCTCGTTGGCTCTCAGGAGTGGAGGCAGACAAGGTTGAGGTCTGTCTCCTATCTCCAGACCAGGGCTTCTGCCAGTAGACCCTACTCCCTCCAGAATGCGGTCAAACTCAGGAGACCTTCCACCAGGCTAAGGAATGTGGGTTCCACAAGATGGAGAATCATGGAGTGTGTGAAGGCAAAGGCATTCTTTCTTACATTCCAGTGTGCAACCTAGCTTGGACTGCAATCTCTTGATGTTTCAACCCCTTGATTAAGGAGGCTAGCGTATTTGAATCATCTGAGATCTCTGGCAGTGCAGGGTAAAGACATGTGGGGGTGGTGGTTTGACTAGAGAAGGACAGGTATCACTGGATGAGTTTAGTACATGGATGTGTTGTCAGTGGATAAGTTCCGTGGAAGGATCAGTGCTTCTTAAACTATAGGAGAAATTGTCCTCCTTCATTGGCCTAATGATGTGGCTTTAATTAGGAATTCAACAATAACAAAAAGTCTTCAGAGAAAGAATAATACTGTGTGGTATCACTTACATTGACTCAGTGGTAAATAATCCACCTGCCAATGCAGGAGACACCAGAAATGTGGGTTCAGCCCCTGGGCTGGGACAGAGGTGCCTGGTAGGCTAAATCGCACGGAGTCACAAAGAGTCAGACATGACTGAGCATGCACGCACGCACGCATCACTTCTATGTGGAATCGAAAAAATATAACAAACTGGTGAACATAACAAAAAAAGCAGGCTCACAGATATAGAGAACAAACTAATGGTTACCAGTGGGGAGAGAGAAGAGGTGGGCAATATAGGGTACGGGATTATGAAGCCCAAACTGTTATGATAAAATAAATAAGCTACAAAGATTTATTGTGCAACACAGGGAATATAGCCAATATTTTATAACTACAAATGGAGTATAATCTTTAAAAATTGTGAATTACTGTATTATACACCTGTAACTTATATAGCATTGTACATCAACTATACCTCAATAAAAAAAATACACTTAAAGATCTAAATGAAAAGTAAAATTAAATAAGCCCCATCTTGAGCTCACAAATAGTGAAAAGAAGTGATAAATGTCTTTGGAATTTAGACAAGACCTCTTGCCTCAGTCCGGAGAAGGCAATGGCACCGCACTCCAGTACTCTTGCCTGGAAAATCCCATGGATAGAGGAGCCTGGTGGGCTGCAGTCCATGGGATCGCTAAGAGTGGGGCACGACTGAGCGACTTCACTTTTACTTTTCACATTCATGCATTGGAGAAGGAAATGGCAACCCACTCCAGTGTTCTTGCCTGAAGAATCCCAGGGACAGAGGAGCCTAGTGGGCTGCTGTCTATGGGGTCGCACAGAGTCAGACACGAATGAAGCAACTTAGCAGCAGCAGCAGCCTGCCTCAGTCCTTGCAGATTTGTCTTGGCCAAGCCTCCTCCCACTAGGCCTCTATCAGTTTTCATACAAGTCTTAGTTTCATGTATCTTGTGACTAAGAAGGCTAACAGGGACTTGGAATGGAGTGAAACGTCTGAAGTGGGTAGCATGTGCATTTATCGTTTTCTTTTTTTCTTATTCTTTCTTATGACTGAACTGAGAAATACTTGTCAGGGAACATCAGACACTTTCTGAGGTCTCAGAGTCAAACCACCCCTCCACTATCACCTAGGAGAGCTGCTCTCTCAAGTCCTGACTTACCCAGCACCATCTGGTACATAACACACTTGGAGTGCTTTATAGTTTGTAAAGAGCTGAGTATATTCTCTTGTTGAGCCTCACAAAAGTGCCTTGAGGCAGGCCAGCAGGCACTGTCTTGATTTTAGAGAGAGTAAAAGCAGGGTCACAGGGCAAGTAGACTCGCTAAAGGTGATGTCACTAGTTAGCATTTATTTAACAGATATTCATTGTTTTATTTATACTGCTTTATGGATGATATTTGTTATTACAGATGAAGCAAGATCTGCTGACTTGCTTCTCAGGACTCTTTCAGCAGCACCAGGCTTTTTCTCCTAAGGATATAAATAAAAATGGATTTTCCACTGGAAACAGGTCAAATGACTTAATACAACCATAGACAATTCAGAGGGTACTGGTAAATCTTAAATGAGTCATGCTTCATTTAAATAGCCAGAGGAATGCTGAAGCCTGCTACATAAAGAACTAGAATTATACAGTTGGAGGGAAATCAATTATTGAGAACAGTGGCTTTTAAACATTTTTAAGGCATAAAAACCATTCTTAAAATTCAATCTTAACAGGCATTTCAATAAGAAAGCCTATCAAAGCAGCATCTTTGTAGAATTTGAGTGAAGTGAGTGAGTGAAGTCGCTCAGTTGTGTCCGACTCTTTGCAACCCCATAGACTGTAGCCTACCAGGCTCCTCTGTCCATGGGATTTTCCAGGCAATAGTACTGGAGTGGATTGACATTTCCTTCTCCAGGGGATCTTCCCGACCCAGGACTCGAACCAGGTCTCCTGCATTGTAGACAGACACTTTACCGTCTGAGCCACCAGAACTTGAAGCTTCACTTAATATCTTTGGAAAACCTTCTTATTTATAGATAAGGAGACAGGCCCAGAGACCCAGGGCCTAGTACGTTGGGGAATCAGTGAGCTGGGGCTGGAACGCCAAACCAGCGGTATTTCATGCAGAATGAACTGATTGACCCAACTCATTTTTGGGGCCTCCCTGGTAGCTCAGACAATAAAGAATATGCCTGCAATGCAGAAGACCAGGGTTTGATTCCTGAGTTGGGAAGATCTCCTGGAGAAGAGAATGGCAACCCACTTAAGTATCTTTGCCTAGAGAATTTCATGGACAGACCAGGGGGTCGCAAAGAGTTGAACACGACTGAGTGACACACACACATTTTTTGGTCATGGGCTTCCCAGGTGGTGCTAGCCATAAAGAATATGACTGCCAGTGCAGGAGACACAGAGACGCCAGCTAGATCCCTCGGTTGGCAGGATTCCCCTTGAGTAGGAGATGGTACCCCACTCCAGTATTCTTGCCTGGAAAATCCCATGGGCAGAGAAGCCTGGTGGGCTACAGTGCATGGGGCTCCTAGGACTCGGGCACGAATGAGCCCAGCACACACACACCCAGTCTTTTCCGGTCACCTTTGCTCAAGCTAGTCTCTCTTTTCAGAATATATTTCTGCCTGTGAAACTTGTATTTCTTTCCCTCCAGACCTGGATCAAAGGCATCTCCCCTCCCCTAGGAAGTTTTTTCCAGGGTTATAGTGGGAAAGCCACAGTCTCACTTCTGAGTCCCTTTGGTGACACTCTTAGGATGCTCTGCTTTGGTCTTAGAGTCACTGGAGGCTTAATCCCACTCCTGAGATTTCATCCTTTTTGAGGATAAGGGCCTCTTCCTAGAACCTAATGCTGTCTCTTTCTTCTAGCTCTAAAATACTATGAAGCTACAATCTCAAAAGATCTTACTCTAGAGTCTTATTTTTTTTTCTTTTTCCAAACAGAATTATACGGAATCAGCCTCAGTTTTGAATACCTAAGTCTTGGCTATTTAGAGTCTTTTAAAGCTGAGCAAAGTTCCTTGCATCTTGTCATCTTCCTCATTCTTGAGCATTTATCATGAGGCTCTATAAGAACACTGACTGGCTTTGACCACCGCCTGTGAAACACACACAGTGACTGCCTTCAGGGGCACTGGCTAAGGCGTCCAAATGGCCCAAGCCCCATCCTGGCCCTGCCATTTCCTTAGCAAGCCCCGCCCTCCCTCAGAGCCCCTGTCCCTTCAGCCATCACACAGGCCCACTCCTCCGTGAGGAGCTGAAGACAGGTACATGTAGAGGCATTTGTAAATGGCAGGCTGCCTTGTTGGTCAGTTTACTGAAATCAATGGGAAAAAATTAGTCTAAGATTTCAAAAAACTGTGTAATACCAAATAACCGATTTATCTGCCTATTCTCTTTCTAGTGGGTTGCTGTGCATTATAGAGCTATAGGGTTCCTACCACTTATGGTTCAGCCCTGTAGCCCTTGTATTTTCTGCTCTGGAAATCAGTTCACTGTAATCTGCTGACTCCAGTTGAAAACATTCATTCCCAAAATATTTTTTGAGCATCTACTATGCCAGGGTGTTATAGGTTGAATTGTGTCTCAAACAAGATAGGTTGAATTGTGTCTCAAACAAGATAGGCTAGGGACTTCCCTGGAAGTCCAGTGATTAAACTTTTGTCTTCCATTGCAGGGAGAGGGAGGCGGGTACCAGTGTGATCCCTGGTCAGGGAACTAAGATCCCACATGCCTTATGGCCCAAAAACCAAAACATAAAACAGAAGCAATATTGTAACAAATTCAATAAAAGACTTTCAAAATGGTCACATCAAAAAAAATTTTTTTTTCTTAAAAAAAGATACACTGAAGTCCTAATCCCTGATATCTGTTAATGTGAACTTATTTGGAAATAGAGTCTTGGCAAATACAATCAAGTTAAGAAGAGGTCTTACCAGAGTAGGGTGAGCCCTACTCCATTGTGACTGATGTCCTTATAATAAGAGACGATGAGATACAGATGCAGATCCAGAGAGAAGTCTCCCATGTGAAAACGGAGGCAGAGATTGGAGTTCTGCTGCCACAGCCAGGGAAGGCTTAGAGTTACCTGAAGCTAGAGGAGACAGGAAAGGATTGTCCCTTAGGGGGTTTGCGGGGAGCATGGTCCTACCAAGACCCTGATTCAGATGGCCAGCCTCCAAAACTGTGAGAGATTACATTTCTGCTGTTTTAAGGCACTCACTTTGTAGTACTTTGTTATGGCAGCCTTAGGAAACTAATACATTGGCAAACTGGGCATCTAACGGAGAATAAGACACAGACCTCACATTTTGGAGAAGGCAGCGTGACAATAAACATAGATGAATAAATATGAAAATGGCCGATTCAGGTAATAAAAAGGAGAGTCATGTGATATTTTAATTCTTACTTGAAGGAAGAGAAGCCCTTTGCATAGAAGGTGGGCTGGAACCAGATCATGTAGGGCCTTGGGATGATGTCTGGGAAAAAGGATTGTCATGGAGCCATGGTGGCTATGGACAAACCTAGCTGGTTTCTTCAAATGGATAATGGTGGCCTGGAAGAGATCAGTGGCAATGGAGGTGAAGTCAAATGGACAGATTTGAGATACTTCACAACCGAACCAAAAGATCTTGCTGATGGATTGGCTGTAGAGATGTGAAAAGAGGAATCAAGAATGAATCTAGATGTTTGGCTTAAGCCAAAATAATTTATTTTGGAGTAGATGGTGGGGAAAATTAGAGGACTAATGTGTTAGGAGGTGAGTGGGACAGCATCAAGAGTTCTGCTAGTTTTCTAAAAAATTATTATTATTAGTTGGCTGCACTGCATCTTCCTTACTGCATATGGGCTTTCTGTAGTCGCGGTGTTTAGGCTTTTCATTGCCATAGCTTCTTTTGTTGTGGGCTCTGGAGCATGTGGGCTTCCGTAGTTGCAGCTCATGGGCTCCAGAGCATGGGCTCAGTAGTCCTGACACAGGGTTTAGTTGCCCTGTGGCATGGTATCTTCCCCAACCAGGGATCAAACCTGTGTCCCCTGCATTGGCAGGTGGATTCCTAACCACTGGACCACCAGGGAAGCCCAAGAGCGCTGTTAGGTTTGAGATGCCTGTTAAACATCTTTGTGGAGATGCAGGGAAGTCATTGGCTGTGTGAATTCAGTGGCAAGAAGGTCCTCAAGTCCAGGGTTCTTCTTGTCTGAGAAGAGATTTTTCCAAATCCCAAGGCCTTCAGTGAGGCTGGAGTTTCTTTTTTTCCTATTGGAAACTTTCTCTTTGTCCAGGGTTATAGCTGGGTGTATGCCTCCTGGGTGGCCCTGAATAACTGCTAACGCTAATAAATTTGCCAAGTAGCATGCAAGTTTTCAAACTCTTTCACAAGGATTCTGTGCTTCCTGCAGCATCTTTAGAGCTGTGCCTAGCTTCATCTGCAGAGTCAGGTCTCTTGGGGCTTCTGGGATAACCTGGGTAGAAGGGTGGGGCGAAGCTCTAGGTGACCCTGGACAGTATTCCCAGGACTCCAGGCCCCAAGTAGCTTGGCTAATAAAGAGAGCAGAAGAAACCTTTTGCTTTACACAGACTCACTTCCTGCACAAAGAACTTGGGGGGTGGGGGTGGGGAAGAACCCAGAAATGCCTGCACTCTGGGCAGGCTGAGCCTCACTCAAGGTGTTGACTCAGAAACAGCAGCTGCTTGCCCTGGGAGCTGGCACAGCCAAAGATCAATTAAAACATGCCATTCTGGTTTGCTCTCCCCACCCTAATCCCTCCAGGGCACTTCCTCTCACTTTTAGCTTCCTCCATAGACTCTTTTGCTGCCTAATTAGCTTAGAGTCCAGTGGCTGTAGGAGAGGGGAGTGTTGCACCAGGAAGTAGGACCTGGGGCTTGCTTGGGCTCCCCCAGTAGCACCACTGGGACTGTCAGTGAGTCACTGAGCTCCCTAGGCCTCTGATTCCTCAACCAGGAAGCAGACAGTGATCACCACCCTCCAGTCCTGTACTTCCAGGGTTAACCTGAGGGTGAAGAGAGAGTGCATATGGCCATGCTCTTTAAGCTGTAAACCCGTCTCCAAGTTTAGTGGGTTTTGTAACGTATAGCATATATAATATGACAAAGCATGTATTGTTAACCCATCTTAAAAGTAACACTAAGAGAGAAAAATGGAATTGTTCCTTTCTAGTTGCAAAGTAGTTTAGCAGGCAAGAAATCAATAATCCAGAAACTCCTGACTTTTCCTGAAGTTGACATCTCCCTGGCCCCAGGGACTCAAAAGGAGGGGGCTGTAATTGGGTGCCAGAGAATGGCTGCAATATAGGGTTCCAGGAGCCCCCCAGGGAGGGTTGCCAGATCAACAAATAAAAATATAGGATATCTAGGTAAATTGGAATTTCAGATAAACAACACATAATCTTTAGTATAAGTATGTTCCAAATATTGCATGGGATATACTTACACTAAAAATTATTCATTGTTTATCTGAAATTCCAGTTTGACTGGCCATCTTATATTTTACCCAGCAGCTATACAGGATGCCTGGGCTGTATCAGGCAGAGGACTCAGCAGGTGTACAAAACCATGTGGATGACCAATATGCCTTACCTGTGACCCCAGGATTGCACCCTGTCTTCAGGGTGGGGTCTCCTTACCCTTGAAGCATTTCCTTGGATTAAGGAAATGGTCTGTCTTTACTAACTCAGTACATATGTTTGAGGGCTTCCTGTGTGCAGAAGGGCATTGTCTAAATGCGCAAGACAATAAATCCAGTCACCATGGACTTAAGAGCTTGGGGAGTTTTAGAGGAAGGAGAGACCAGACTCAAAGGAGACGCCAAGGTGAAAGCTGAGGAGAGCGTTAGCCAGGGAGGAGGACTGAGGAGAAAGCAAATAACAGGGCCTTCCCGTGCCCCAGCACAGCCTCTTCTCCACGGACTGGGCGCTTGGGACCCATGTCGGTCATGTCCTTACGCACCTCCTCCCAGTAAGTCCACACACTGGAGTCACTAGTGGGCTTTGCACGCAGGCTTTTCAGTGAGGTGAAGGGATGCAGTGAGTTACCTCAGACAACGCCTCTCCTGGGGAAGCAAAGTTGAGATTTTCTGCTGAAGCTTGTCATTAGCAACACTTGACATGCACAAAAAGGAGAAGGCAAAGGAAACTGGCCACTGACCTGGCTGTATTCCCACCTCAGGAGGTACTTGTCTGGGCCCATAGAGTCTCTCCTCCCCTCCCTTCCTTCCTGCCTTCCTCATTATTTCCTGACCAACTACTCACATAGGAGAATTAATCAGAGTCCCACTAACATGCTGCTTACAGTTACAGGTAAGAAGGGGAAAGGACTGAGGCCTGAGAGCAATCATATCCAACTGGGAAATCCAGGAAGGCTTCCTGGAGGAGCTAACATTTTGCTGTGAGTCCTGAAGAACACATAGGATTTGGACACATGGAGACAGAGTGGAAAGAGGTCACATACAAACAGGAAAGAGGGTGAGGCAAATAACAGAGCTGGAGAAACCAGAATTCAAGAAGAAAGTGTTGATTGGGAAGATTTCAAAGCCTTCTGAGCTTGATCTCAGGGTTCAAACCAGGGGCTCAAGGGAAAACAAAGTTTGCATTGTCCTGGGATGCTCAGAGAAACATTCTGACCCACTTGTTTACCTGTTTTTCTCTTTCCCCTCACTTGAGCACATCTTTCTCTGTTGGAGGATCATTTATAATTCAGGCAACCTCCTTCAGAGGGAGCAGGTGTTTCTCTGGGATGAAGCACCTTGGGAAGCAGAATGTACAAATGGCAAAAAAGCTTGTCACAGCAAAGCCAGGCAAAGAGAAGCCTGGGTTGAGGCAAGGGCAGAAGGAGGGGGAGGCTTACTGGCATGTAGAGACAAGGCAGCAAAAGAGAGCATCATTCTCTTTCCTTCCCATTTCTGAAAATCCGGATTGACTTTATTCTCCTTCAGCTCCAATGTCCGTGATCCCATCACTAGAATGCCTTTCTTTGAGTCCCAACAACCCCTCCTTCAAGATCGCTCTTTAAAAATGCTCACATGTTTATCAAGAACTGTCTACCCTGGGTTCCTCAGACAGCAGAGCCTGAGGTAATGCTTAAGTATTTGCTTTCTTAGGGCATGCAACCCCAAGGAGCAGAAATATGGGCAAAGGGGAGTGGGGCTGGGGTGGGGCGATTGACAGGCATGTTTTCAAGCCAGTCACAACTTGCACAAACCACAACTGCTGTTTCACGAGACCGTCTTCTGAGAGGCCACCTGACAACCATACACAACGTGCCTTCTCGGTCAAGAGAGGAAGAGAGAAGAGTGTGTCTGCCAGCTTCTACCTCCTGTGGAGACATTTGGCCCACAGACATGAGTTCCTCCACTCTTCTATTGCACATATATGAGCACCATGCAGGTCATGAAGCACTTCATGTGTCAGGTCAAGAGGGAAGCTCCATTCCCATGATGGTGGTGAGTGGTGGGCCTTGAAGGGAAGCACTGTGGGGTCAGGCCTGGGTGAAAGTTGTTGGGGCCCACACCGAACTAGTCTGCACTGGACACTGGGGCAGAAACCAGTGGCCTTTGGAGAGGCCAAAGAGATTCTGGAGATGCCTGTGCGGTATCTGGTTTAGGAAATGTCCTTCATCTTATTATTAGCAGCTGTCACCTGAGTTACCAGTTAGCTCTTTATCTGACGCCTGCCTGCTGGTGACTGCTGAGAGCAGGAGTCAGACACGGATTGGACATAGCCATAGATGGAGGTGCTGGGGGCAAGGTGGGTGTCTGGCAAGCTCACTTCCCCACCCTCCGTCCTAGGTTGGGGTGTGATGTGATGTGAATCACTCTGTAAGCCCATTTCAGGGTGCTCACCTGTGGCTGGAAGGCAGGCCCCCAGAGGGCCTCAGCAAGCAAATACAACCCCGCACAGGGACAAGACATTAAAGGGACTCCTGAGGACCCAGCATTATTAATGGCCTGTTCAAGTCAGAGGAAATCAATAGCTGTTTATAAAGGGCTTTGGGGAAGAAACTAGTTTCGATAAAGAAAAAAAGGAAAGACAAATACTTGCTCTCTTTGAGGCTGAGAGGATGAGTCAGGATTTCCTCCAGATTGACAGTGTTTCTATAAAATTTTGACTGACACCTGCCAAGAAGGAGGGGTTGTGTGTGCGAGTAGAAATGAACCACTAGATTGATTTCTTAATTAGATTTTCCATCACCCATCCAGAGTTTCCAAATTCCTGAAGATGGAATTATTCAGTACATAGTTTTCTAAAACACATTAGTACCTTCTTTCCCACAGCACTCAGGAAAATGAAAAAGGCTCTTAAAGCTCTAGAGCATGTATCTGAAATGCTGTGTACTTCTGCCTTGGCAGTGAGAGTGAAAACAAGCCCAGATTCCATTTGAATGGTACAGTGTTTAATAATTTTCTCCAGGAGCTCCAGGCTCTGCTGGATGTAAACACTGTCTTCTTTCTCCTAAGGGAATTAGGTGGTCAGCATTATCAGCCCAGTTTGGCAGCTAATGAAGCAGAGCATGTGATAGGGAAGTGATTTGTCCAAAAGAACACAGCGACAGCATTAGGTGTAACTGTTCTCCACTTTGTCTTCTTGATTAAGTTACCGTTTCAGACTAGAAATCATGGTAAAGACCCTGGATTAAGCACCTCATTGTGAACAGGGGAAAAGAGGGGCACCAGAGGTCACAGAGAGCCATTCCTTCAGGTCTGGGTATTTGTTTTTGTTCTCGATCTAAAGCTGAAGTCTCATCGGTGGCTGACAGGCCAGCACTCCCTCCACTAATCTAGCCAGGACACTCCTGGGCCTCCCAGGAACTTCATCCAGGATCACAGTGCTGGCCTTCATCCCAGGGACCTAGTGTGGCTTGCGTCATGACCTAGCGGTACCTGAGTTCAGTTCCTCTTTGTTAAAGGCCTTCTGTGTGCTGTGCTGAGCAGAGCACTGAATGACCACGTGAGTCTGTACTTGGCAGAGGCAGAAGAGAGGACCGTTTGGTGCTGACTCTGGTGACCATGGCCCTGAGGTATGGTAGGCCTGCAGGGAAGCTGCAAGGCCCATAGGATTCTGTTACCAGGCTGGGGCCTGGAGAAGATATCACCATATTGTGGACAGCTGTCCTAGCTCTAGTTCAAACTCCAGTGCCGTCACTTATAGTTGGTGGTCTTGGGGAAGTGAGTCTTTTAACTTTGCTGCACTTGGGCCTTCTCATCTATTAAATGAAGGTAATGATCTCTACCTCAGAGTGAGGAGACTAAACTGTATAATATATGTAAATTCCTGGCACACAGGAGGCCCTCAGTGATTCCTGTTATGGTCATGACTGGCTTAGTCCCAGTGTCTCTAGGTGATCATGTTTTGTTAAACTGGAAGCTGTGCTGCTCTGGTTCCCTTGGTCACTCCCATTTAGGCATGTCTCTGTCCAGGGAGGGCCACAGGTGAAAAGTTGCAGGCATTCTGTAGCTTGCCTAAAATCACACTCATTGTTCCCACAGGAAAACCAGGAAGCTTCCAGAGTGGAGGGCCCCGGTTCCCCGTCTGCACAGTGGGGTGGAGTGATGTTTGAACACACTTGTTTTTCTTTGCAGATTTTTTCAGAAATCTGAAAGGGTAGAGTCAATTGCTAATGAGACAGTGTTTTCCATCTCTGTCTTTCCTATCAGATGTTGTCTGTCATTGGGCTTGGAGGTACATGAGGGGTCAGATCTCCAGGGATTCAGGACCTGCTCCCAGATTTCCTAACTGGCTAGGAAGAATTACTTTAAAAAATGTTGGGAAAGGAGACCAACATGGTTCCTGGAAAAGCTGCACAGCTACCCTCCCTCCTTCTCCACTTTCCCACTGCTCCAGCAGTTTAGATGCTGGCACAGCTGACCTTGACATTGACAGACAAGCCCCACTTCCTCTCCCACAACCCATTCCCACTGGGGCTGCTTTAACTGAAAGGTACGGCCACATGCAGCCCCATGAGTGGGAGAAACACACACTACAGATGTGTGCTGTTTGTGCAGGAGAGCGTGAGTCTTTGTCTTTTGTTGGTGTTGTGGAAAATTATCAATAGGCTTTTGGTTTTTTCAAAGGTTACATATGGAATGTCTTCTTCTTCATATAGGCTGTCCCCTGCACCCCAATTCATATGTTGAAATCCTAATCCCCAGTACCCAAGAATGTGACTGTATTTGGAGATAAGACCTTTAAAGAGGTAATTAAGGTGAAATGAGGTTATATGGCAGGGCTTCTCTGGTGGCTCAGATGGTAAAGAATCTGCCTGAAATGCGGGAGACCTGGGTTCAATCCCTGGGTCAGGAAGATTTTCTGGAGAAAGGAATAGCAACCCAGTCTAGTATTCTTGCCTGGAGAATCTCATGGACAGAGGAGCCCGGATGGGCCCTCAGCCAACATGACTGATGTCCTTATAAGAAGAGGAAATTTGGGCACAGACAGATATGAATGAGAAAAGACCATGTGAAGATACAGGGAGAAGATAGCCATCCACAACGAGACAAGCTTCAGGAGAAACCAACTCGGCTGACAACTTGATCTTGGACTTCTAGCCTCCAGAACTGTGAAGAAATAAATTTCCATTGTTTAAGCCACCCAGTCTATGCTACTTTGCTATGGCAGCCCTAACAAAGTGTACTCCCCATTTATGTACTCTCAAGTTTTGTGGTCTGTTGTTTTAATTTCTTCTTCTCAAGTTTGAAGGACAGATTCAAAGGGAGTTTGTTCTATTGATGAGTAAGATTTGTTAGAAACCATCTTGTGAAACTCTTTGGCAGATTGAGAAAAGACAAAGCCCAAGCCCATGCTCACTGAAGTTGCTGTATTTGCACCACATATCCTAAACTATAGAGAAAATCAGAGGAGATGGATCTATTTGTACTGACACAAAAATTTGTGAGTTTATGAGATTTGTCCTGCCAAGTGGTACCAGGAGAAATGAGCAATTATGATAGCAAGTTCTTCATCTTAAAAATTTATTTATAAACATCATTAGAGAACTTGATAAATGTTTTACTTAAAAGGGTTCTTTTTTATTTAAGAAGAAATATGTTTCTGCCAGTTATAATTCCAGTTAACCTAATACAATATATTCTGGGCTTCAGTTTTTCCTTCAGTTGTTGATAATTCAATAAACCTTTATTACATTTGTAGTTCTTTCTAGGGCCAGGAGATTCTAGAATCTTTTTTTTTTTTATAAAAATAACTTTCTTTTGAATAGCAGTTTCAAAGATGTCTCAAAACAACCCTGTGAGGCAGTACATATACTGTTACTAACAACTAGCATTTGTATAGTGTTTGATCTCTTACATTATACCATCTTGTTTATTTGCCAGAGAAGGTAAATGAATTGGTTGAAGATAAACAGCAATCTTTAATGTTGAGGTGGGATTAGAACTCAAGCCAAAGCTTTTTTCATGACACCATCTTTTTTTCTTTATAGATAGTCTTAGAGTTTGGCCTTTGATGGTCTAAAAGTTCTGGAAGTAATTTCTATCCACCCTTCTAGATCCAGCTCAGATGCCACCTCTTCTGTGCAGTCTTCCCAGATACTCACAACACAAAGTTAATTGCTCCTTCATCTGCAGCCTTGAAGCATGTTCTTGGGCCCTTCTTTGCTGCTCTCGCCCTCTCTTGCTTTTATTTTGGTTTTCTATATACCCATCTTATCCCAATAGACTGAGCTCTGTGAGGCTAAGAGGAAGACTTCCCCACCCCAACTAGCCCAAGGCTCAACTGATAATACTTAGCATGTGGTCAGGATGTGAAGATGAATTGCATTCACATGTTCCAAATGTCAATTCAGGGGTGCTCCTTGGCCAAACGAGTTCATTGCTTCTCTGAGTGTATGGGAACGTAGGTACCTCATCTATAAGAACTGGATACATTTTTCCTGATGGAAGGGTGGCTAATTCATACCACTCCATATCTAAACTACTGCCATCTTCTTGCTACTCCCCAACTGCTTCTTTACTTTGGTTTTTTCATTCTTTTGTATTTTCCTTGGATAGATTTCTAACCACTCACCGCACCTCCTGTGCTCCTCTGCCCCCAGCCCTGGTCCACAAAGCTGGAGTGAACTCCAAAAACAAAGTGACATTCAACATGTAGACCCACCGACCTTCAAATTCCAACCTGGAACCACTGAGGAAACCGGGGCAGTAAAACTTGACGGGTTTGGGAACCTGTTAATGAAACTTACCACTCCATTAATATGTTAGAAATGTTACTACCAATAGGATATTCTTTAGAAAAATTTTCAGATGGTAATTTTTCAAGATGGTGGAAGATAACTCATGATTAACCATTTTAACTGCTAAATATTGCTTATCTATATAAATATTTTCCATCACTGGTTTTTCTGTAGTCTATGGGTTCTCAAAAGGTGTTCAGTTCAGTTCAGTTGCTCAGTCGTGTCCGACTCTTTGCAACTGCATGAACCGCAGCACACCAGGCCTCCCTGTCCATCACCAACTCCCGGAGCTTACTCAAACTCATGTCCATTGAGTTGGTGATGCCATTCAGCCATCTCATCCTCTGTTGTCCCCTTCTCCTCCTGCCTTCAATCTTTCCCAGCATCACTGTCTTTTCTAATGAGTCAGCTCTTCGCATCAGGTGGCCAAAGTATTGGAGTTTCAGCTTTAGCATCATTCCTTCCAATGAGCACTCAGGACTGATCTCCTTTAGGATGGACTGGTTGGATCTCCTTGCAGTCCAAGGGACTCTCAAGAGTCTTCTCCAACACCACAGTTCAAAAGCATCAATTCTTTGGCACTCAGCTTTCTTCACAGTCCAACTTTCCCATCCATACATGACTACTGGAAAAACCATAGGATTGACTAGACAGACCTTTGTTGACAAAGTAATGTCTCTGCTTCTTAATATACTGTCTAGGTTGGTCATAAATAGCAAACACCCTCTTCCAACAACATAAGAGAAGACTCTACACATGGACATCACCAGATGGTCAACACCAAAATCAGATTGATTATATTCTTTGCAGCCAAAGATGGAGAAGCTTTATACAGTCAGCAAAAACAAGACCAGGAGCTGACTGTGGCTCAGATCATGAACTCCTTATTGCCAAATTCAGACTTAAATTGAAGAAAGTAGGGAAAACCACTAGACCATTCAGGTATGACCTAAATCAAATCCCTTATGATTATACAGTGGAAGTGAGAAATAGATTTAAGGGATTAGATCTGATAGACAGAGTGCCTGATGAACTATGGACAGAGGTTCGTGACATTGTACAGGAGACAGGGATCAAGACCATCCCTAAGAAAAAGAAATGCAAAAAAGCAAAATGGCTGTCTGAGGAGGCCTTACAAATACCTTGAAAAGAAGAGAAGCAAAAAGCAAAGGAGAAAAGAAAAGATATACCCATTTGAATGCAGAGTTCCAAAGAATAGCAAGGAGAGGAAAGAAAGCCTTCCTCAGCAATCAGTGCAAAGAAATAGAGGAAAACAATAGAATGGGAAAGACTAGAGATCTCTTCAAGAAAATTAGAGATACAAAGGGAACATTTCATGCAAAGATGGGCTCAATAAAGGACAGAAATGGTATGGACCTAACAGAAGCAGAAGATATTAAGAAGAGGTGGCAAGAATACACAGAAGAACTGTACAAAAAAATCTTCATGACCCAGATAATCATGATGGTGTGATCATTCACCTAGAGCCAGTCATCCTGGAATGTGAAGTCAAGTGGGCCTTAGAAAGCATCACTACGAACAAAGCTAGTGGAGGTGATGGAATTCCAGTTGAGCTATTTCAAATCCTGAAAGATGATGCTGTGAAAGTACTGCATTCAATATGCCAGCAAATTTGGAAAACTCAGCAGTGGCCACAAGACTGGAAAAGGTCAGTTTTCATTCCAATCTCAAAGAAAGACAATGCCAAAGAATGCTCAAGATCAGATCAGATCAGATCAGTCAGAGTCCCTTGGACTGCAAGGAGATCCAACCAGTCCATTCTGAAGGAGATCAGCCCTGGGATTTCTTTGGAAGGAATGATGCTAAAGCTGAAACTCCAGTACTTTGGCCACCTCATGCGAAGAGTTGACTCATTGGAATGCTCAAACTACCACCTAATTGGACTCATCTCACATGCTAGGAAAGTAATGCTCAAAATTCTCCAAATCAGGCTTCAGCAATACATGAACCATGAAATTCCAGATGTTCAAGCTGGTTTTAGAAAAGGCAGAGGAACCAGAGATGAAATTGCCAATATCCGTTGGATCATCGAAAAAGCAAGAGAGTTCCAGAAAAACATCTATTTCTGCTTTATTGACTATGCCAAAGCCTTTGACTGTGTGGATCACAATAAACTGTGGAAAATTCTGAAAGAGATGGGCATACGAGACCACCTGACCTGCCTCTTGAGAAACCTGTATGCAGGTCAGGAAGCAACAGTTAGAACTGGACATGGAACAACAGACTGGTTCCAAATAGGAAAAGGAGTACATCAAGGCTGTATATTGTCACCCTGTTTACGTAACCAATATGCAGAGTACATCATGAGAAACGCTGGGCTGGAGGAAGCACAAGCTGGAATCAAGATTGCAGGGAGAAATATCAATAACCTCAGATATGCAGATGATACCACCCTTATGGTAGAAAGTGAAGAAGAACTAAAGAGCCTCTTGATGAAAGTGAAAGAGGAGAGTGAAAATGTTGGCTTAAAGCTCAACATTCAGAAAACTAAGATCATGGCAAAAGGTGTTAGACAAACAGTGATAATGAAACATGCTCTAAACACTACCACTCTCAGGACCTAGTCTTCAACCCAGATCTGACCCTGAAGTCCCTCTTTCTCCTCACCCACGCTTCAGCTCCCCAAAACTGTTCTGCCTGGGGAAAGGTTTTCTTAAAACTACAGGTTGAGCGCCAGTTCCTGACACAGGCAGACAGCAGGCTGTGCACAGTTCTTCCTGGGCAATTCACTTAGAGCAAAGAGGGATCTTTTTTGAGGCTTAAGAATATCAATATGCGGCTGCTTTGCTAAAATGCTCTCTGTCTCTCACAGTCAAAGAAATCTGCTTGCCTTGAGCTAGCCTCCAGTTTCTTGTTAAGAGCTAATTTTAGAGCTAATTTGGGTTCCATTAGTATATGGTTCTGTTGCAAATCTGACATTAACATCGGCGGCTTGATGAGTAACAAAGGGAGGAAAAGCCTTTTACCCTAACTGCTGCAATGCGGGCACATATGGTGTCATTTTTCAAGGAACAGATTTTTGTCTTTCTTGCCATTTCAGAGCTGCTTCCCTCTGAAATTACCAGCTCTAATTTAATGCAGAACATGTCTGGATGTCACTGCAGAGATCTAGTTAAACTGAGAGAGCTGGCAGGTCCCACAAATTTGCAAAAACAGTGTTCATTTGCACAGTATAATGTCTTCCAAGTCCATGCTTACGGACTGGGAATCAGTTACCAGTGATGTGGGCTCTGCCCATAGAATTAGAGCCCTTCCATGATTCTATGTCTGAGGTTGGGACACTAGTTTTACAAACTCTTGCAAGGGGAGGTTGGAGTGTTTCCCATTTCATCCCATGACCAGCAGCCCACGTGCTGGGGCCCACATAGCTTTAACTGATATCCATGAGTCCAGCTATGGCAACAGCAGGGCACATTTGAGACCTGTCTGCTAATCTGAATTCTGCCCGTAGCTGGCTGGATAACCCTGTTCCTGGAGGCTCAGCCCCTCACTTCTAAAATGAGGGAATTCTGGGACTCTTTGATAGCTAAGCTCAACAGCCTCTAATAGTAACTTACATTTATCTGACTCTTCTACATTCTTCTGAGAACCCTCATGTTTGTTATGTCCTGTGATCACCACAACATCCTGTGAGGCAGGCATTCCTGTCTTGCCCTTGGGAAATTCTGACTCAGAGAGGCAAGGAAATTTGCCCAAGGTCACACAGCTGGGAAGAGGGAGAGTTGGGACTCCAACCCAGTTGGCCTCACTCCCAGTTCAAGGCTCTCAGAAGTCAACAGACTGAATCAGAAAATAAGCTTTAAATACCACAACTCATCACTAGTGGCCATCTTAGCAGAGAACCGTGCCCAACAGGCCTACATTGTTCAGATGTTTCCTTGCCCAACAGGCCTACATTATTAACTTGAGAAATTATATTCTTGTTTTGGGACATGAAGTATCATGAACGAGCAACCCAGAAGGGGCTGAAAGGCAATAGGAAAGTACCAGAATTGATTCCAGTGCTGGCTTTGTCTCTGTCACAACACTTGTTTCTGTGTGACTTAAACAAGTACCTTGGCCTCTCTGAAACTCATTTCCCAAATGAGGCAGGTGGGTAAGATGCTCTCCAAGGAAACTTCCCTTTGGATCAGCCTATGGTTCTATGGCCAAGGTTCAATGCCAAACCCAAAGAGCATAGCGACAAGATGTAAGACCTTTGGTCAGGGAGGACCCTCTATGCCCAAAACATCTAGATTCTATAAAAACAAAATGCTCCAGGAAGTTAAAAAGTGAAGCTGCTATAAAGAGTGAACAAAGCAGTTACTCCTGAAAGTGACCAGGCAAATGTGAAAACAGGTTAGAAACTGCTACAGAAGCCAACCAAGTTAGTAACAAGAGAGGCAGGCACAGGACAGGACAATAGGGAGCGGTGGGAACTGCAGCAAAGCAGTAAGCACTGCCTGACTAAGGGAGCAGTGACCACTCAGTGCCAACCAAGCTTGCCAGGCAGGAATGTAGATGTGGTGCAAACAATATTCCAGTTTCTCAAGAGGACTGGAGATCTGAATATTCATGTGAAATATCCTAATTTTTAAACATTGGACACAAACCCAAAGACTTAAAACCCTCTTATGCCAAATAAAATGTCTGCTTGTCATATGCTGCCCAAAACACCAGTTTGTTAATTCTGCGCTAACATCTAAGTTGTCTGTGTCTATCTTTGCATTAAACATTTCCAGACGGCCTGTTTCCTGGCCTTCTTGGGAGCATGCTGCAGTAGTGACCTGCCATTTCAAGTCAACATGTTGACCGTTTCAAGTCAACAATGCTTTTCATCACATAGATCCCATTTTCCTGTTCACAGCCTTTGAGGGTGGACCTCCAACAGGGGCCAGCATGCATGTCCAGTTCCTGCTCTGCCTGCCCGAAAATAACCTTCTCCAGAGAGACAAACAACAGTGGGAAGGGAAAAGTATGATTTGGCCTTGCTAGGACACGACTGAGCGACTTCACTTTCACTTTTCACTTTCATGCATTGGAGAAGGAAATGGTAACCCACTCCAGTGTTCTTGCCTGGAGAATCCCAGGGATGGGGGAGCCTGTTGGTCTGCCGTCTACGGGTTGCACAGAGTCGGACACGACTGAAGTGACTTAGCAGCAGTAGAATAAAACAGACACTATTTTTTTTTCCTGCCACCATTTCTACTTTATTGGATCAGATAACCATTTTTATTGTTAATTTAGGTACAAATTAATTGCTGTTCAAACGAATGAAAACAAAAACAAATGCTCTCACCATTACTTGCTACTTAAATGGCAATTACTTGTCTTTGTAATCCAATACAGCAAATATTAGTGCATTCGTGCTGCATTCTTTGGCCCAAGGCACTGCTAATGAGAAGAATGGATGTCCCTGGAGATTCCCTAACAACCTGAGCAAACCTGGAAGGAAGGTGGTTGACCCCAGAGCATTTATGTCTGCCTTTCTCTTCTTTCCAACTATAACTGAATAAAGGAATAGGAGGATTTGATAGTATTTTCATGTCCCTTGTTTTTCCTCTGAGAGATTTCTTATCACACCTGTGATTCTGTATGCATTTTTCTCTTTAGAGTCACAGGTGAAATATCTGTTCTGGAAAGCATGTTGGGGCCTCTTGTCCAGGCAGCACTCATAGGCCCCCAACCTGAGTGTGAGGGTCCTCCTTCGTATGCCTGTAATCTCAGTACTGACTTCATTAGGGCCCTGATCATACTGGGCTAGAACTGTCCACTTATTTAGCTGAGCTTCCCTCGAGTAGACTACAAGCATCTTGAAAGTAGGGATAGCATCTTACTCATCTTTGTAACCCTGCTCAAAGTATGGTGCCCGGTACTGGTGTGGCAGTGATGCTCAGAAATGAAGACAAAAGAAAAGCTTGGCGAGCCCCTCACTTTATCTGTCTGCAGCACCTTCTCAGTGTATCCTCTGTACAGGGTACCACACAAGTAATTTCCTCCTTTGTGTCACAGATTTTTAGAATTTCCTGCCTAATTTTGTCATCTTTCATATAACAGTGACAGGAAGAACATCCACCTAGAAATATCTCCTTGATTTCCATTTGCCAAATCAATCTCATCTCCCCCTACCAAATAAAATGTAGTTACTCTTTGATCAAATGAAAAGGTATTGCATAAATAATGGAATTATACTATATAAAAGTTTTTTATGACAGTAAGGAAATCCCATAGTGTACAACAGTCAATACCAGACTCTAGATTAGGTCTAACAAATATTCTTTTTCTCACCCTCAAGAAAGTTGCACTGGAACTCGTTTTGAAGTTTTTATGATGAAATTGTAGATTCTTATCACAAAGAACTGAAGGTAAAGAGTTCCATGACTAGTTTTCTCTGAACACTTCTGTCATTTGAGAGCCTGTTTAGAGTGCAGAGAATTTCTGAGTCACTTGCAGGAAATTTTCTTTGTCTGCATATTCTGCATTCCAACAGAAGAGCCCTTAACTTTTCATCAAAAGTGGTTTAAAGCATCAATTGTAAGTCAAATATAATGACTTTTTTGTAAATGTTCTTGATTTCCTTACAGAGGTTAGCAGCACAGATTTGTGTTCAATGGACTGTTTCTGTATTCAAGTCTGTACTCTGTACAGAGCTTAGCATAGTACCTTATGCTTAATCAATGTCTGTTAATGACTAGATGGTTGAATGATTAAATGGATGCCTCTTACACAGAGGTAACAAAACATTCCTTTTTATCCTGGATAGTTTTTCCTTTGATGATGCTAATAGAACTCATAGATTTAGACTAATAGAATGTCAGTGATAAAATCTGACAGTGATAAAAATAAATCTAGTTCAGTATTTTTTTCACTTTTCAGATTTCAAAAGTGAGGTTCAAAGAACCCCAAGATCACTTGGAACACTCAAGGGGAATTTCAAGAAATTGTACCAAATATGAGCCTTAAGGTACGCATGGGTTTCCATGTCAACTGAACATGTGCTATTTCATTACTTTCTGTTCTCTCTACCTTTGTGCAATTCTCATAAACTAGCTAGGATTCAGAAGTGTGTGAAAGACTCATTCATCAAAGCTCTTAAATACTGATTGGATCTCTTTATCCACTAGTCATTAATACTGTGGAGTGGAGTTCAGTATTCAGTGGATGAGAACCCACCGAGAGGTCTATTATCAGTGCATGGGGAATGAAAAGAGCTCTGGGTCCCAAGTTCTAGATGGATGTTTTTACTTTTCTCTATTCCCTAAGGAAAGCGGTACTTAGAAGAGCCAATTTATATAACAGATGTGAACACATTGTAGCATTTATAGCATGCAAATGCAAGGGGTTAAAACTGTTCTCAATGTGTCCCTAGGGACACAGTAACCAAGCAGATCCTTTGGGACATGAGGATGGAGGGCAACCCTGGGGTATTGAGCCTCCCTGCTCAAAACCAATAAATATAGAAAATTAACCTTCTGAGAGTCAAACAGTGGTTTCCAGCTTTTTCCAGTATAAGCCTTCCTTTGTTATCATCAAAATCTTCCCCAGAGCCCCTTCCACATGATGTTTGTATTTAACAGCATTTGTTGATTAAGAAAACACATATTGATGAAAAGTTATTACGAATTATGACCACCGTTTGCATTTTATAATATTTTGTTCATTGTTACATTGTGTTAATACTTTTGACAAATACTGGTACTAGATTAGAGCAAACTATGTTAGTTATTCAACCACCAGGCACTCACAGATTAGCTGGCTTCTCAGAAGAATTCCCTCTGCTCTCAGATCAGGGAAATCCTGCATTAAACTGTGATAAGGAAACATAATGAATGGGTCAGCCAAGTAATACAATCATCTTAAGTGGACTCTGGCCCCAGGTTGAAGTCAGACTTTATGGATGACATTAACGTATCCAAAGAGACAAGATATTGGTTACAAGAAGACCTGCTGCCAGTGGAAGCCAGAGGAGGTAGCTCCATCCTGATGAGCGCTGCAGCATCCTACCAGCCCTGCCCAGGGAAGACATGCATTGACCTAGAGTCTCAGTCTCAGGTCCTGGTGTAACAACTCATGTTACACTCCAGGCTCAAGTGAGTATCCTTGCTGCCAGCAGAGAATAGTCAGACATCCTGATTGTTTTATCAAAGATGAAAGTCTTGGTTGTAGATCAGACAACCATCCTAAAATCTTGGATAAAGTGAGACCAGTCCCGAGCAATGGCTGACAGGATTGATCTGGCCCTGAGGCCTGTGAGTAGTCTCGGGGTAGCCATGCTATTGTCCCTCACTAGGAATATATCTTCTTTTTCCATTACCTTGAGCCATGATTTCTCAGCTTCAGGACTATTGACATTTTGGGTCCAATACTGCTTTGTTGTGGAGGGTTGATTTGTGCATTGTGGTATGTTGCGCAGCATCTCTGGCTGCTCCTTACTATATGGCAGTAGCATCCTGACCCACTTGCACCCCCCCCCCCAGTTATGACAACCAAAGCTGTCTGCAGACATTGCCAAATATTTCTGGGCCAGGGGAACGCCACCCCTGTCCCCCCAGGTGAGAACCACTAGCATGAATTATTCTAGTTAAGTGTCTACAGGATGCAACCACATGGGTTTTTTCTCAAAGACTAGCTTATTCCCAAATCACAGTACATTCAATTTATATGCAATGTTGCCTTTATCCAAAAGATGTTAGAATTCTTGAAAAATCAATTTCAAGGAGCTTGTGTTAATTTAGAAATACGGTCAAGCTCCACTTCACTATAATGCAAAGGAAACAGTTATTCTGGCAGCTGAGTGAACTGAAACTTCTCTTTGATGCCCTGGTGATTCAAGGGTCATCCTTCTGAACAGCAATTGCTCCTTTTTTAAAGTGTAATAGGGATGGATTGTGCTGACTAGGGGAGTCACTTGGAGGTTTGATATTCTGTTGATTTAAAGAATAAACACTTGATTGTTTTTGATTTCTTATTATTTACCTCTTCTTCCTAAAAACAGTACCACACACACAAAAAAAGATATTCCAATTATTTGAGAAATTAAATTAGTTTTGTGTGGCTAAATTGAAGATTTTTGCTAAAATGATTCCACCTTTTTCTAGATAATTCTTCCACTGGAAATTTCTTCTTTTGAGAAGAGCATTTCCACCACAGTCAAACCACTTAAGTACATAGAGTTCATCAATGCGCGTACTTACAGAGAAATTTCCACCTGATTCCATTCAGGAGTGAACGTTTCCCTCTTGGCCCCATCCGTACTTCTGGTCCCCAAGGCCACCATTTGCTGTTTGAGGCCTTATAAGTTAAGCACCAAGAGCTGGTGACTGGTGAGAGTCCACACTGACCCCAAAACAGAACACCTCCACGGGCTGCCTTGTTTCCCTGCCCCTCCCCTCTTTCAAGGACTCAGGCATTTTCATCCTTCCTGTTCCGGCCCAGCTGCCCCTTCCTGCTTCCCAAGTTCGGTTCTGTCTAGTCTCTGGGAGAAGAAAATCTGGTTCTTCAAGCATTCACTGAACTTTTGTGTCTAAACCCAGGCTCTGCAGTTTCTGTGAGCATTTATTTTTTTCAGTTTTATACATATATATATATATATATATATACTTCCCTGTGTTATACAGTAAATAATATACTTCCCTGTCTTATACAGTAAATCTTTATTTCTTATCTATTTCATGTATAATACTGTGTATCTTAATCTCAAACTCCTAATTTACCCCTCCACAAACTTGCTTTTCTCTTTGGTAACCATAAATTTTGTTTTCTATGTCTGTGGGTTTGTTTCTGTATTGTACATAGATTTTTTTGTATTATTTTTTAGATTCCACATATAAGTGGTATCATATTTGTCTTTCTCTGCCTAATTTACTTCACTTAGTGTGATATTCTCTAGGCCCATCTATGTTGCTGCAAATGGCAATATTTCATTTTTTTATGGCTGAGTAATACTCTAATTGTATATATACCACATCTTCTTAAACCAATCACCTCTTGTTGGGCACTTGGGTTGTTTCTATGTCTTGGCTACTGTAAATAGTACTGCTTTGAACACTGGGGTGTATGTATCTTTTCAAATTAGATTTTCATCTTTTCTGGATATATGTCTAGGAGTGGCATTGTCAGATCATATGGCAGCTGTATTTTTAGTTTTTTTACGGGCTCTCCATACTGTTTTCCATAGTGGTTCCACCAATTACACTCCCAGTGATGTAGGAGGGTTCCCTTTTCTCTACTCCCTCTCCACCATTTATCATTTGGAGACTTTTGATGACTGGTGTGAGGCAATACCTCGTTGTTATCTTGATTTACATTTCTCTAATAATTAGTGATGTTGAGCACTTTTTTCTGTGCCTATAGGCCATCTATATGTCTTCTTTGGAGAAATGCCTATTTAGATCTTTCACCCTTTCTTTAATTGGGTTGCATTTTTGATATTGAGTTGCATGAGCTGGTGAGTGTGTGTTTCTGTCAGTGCCCACTGGAGTGCCCTTGGATGCCAGTGAGAAGCAGAGCAGAAGGATAGGTTAGCTCTTGGAGATGTAGCCCTGTCATGTGTCTTGCCAGCTATCTGAGACAGAAATGAAGATGAAAAGGGGCAATAATCAAGGCAGCTCTGCACAGGAAGCCCCTTCCTATTGGAGCCGCATAGAGTTTCAGGATGGCTGGGGCCTTGAACTCCATCTTTTAGTCTTTTTCTGTTGGGGAAAAGGTGGGGTGGGGGGAACTGCTTGGGTAAAGAGAGTCTCTTTGGGGGCCCTAGGATATAAAAGTAATGGTTCTGAGTTTGAGACCCTGCAAATCACCCTCATGAGAAGCCTGCTGGGAGGAGGAGTGCTTTTTAAGAGCCTGAGTGCAAGCAGACTGTCCCCCGCCCCCAACATGGGAGACGAGGAGCTCATCGCACTGGCAGCTGCTCTCCACCTGGCCAAGGCCTCCCATGACAAGCAGAAGAGGGGAACCTGGTCTAACTGTGAGGCAGGGGGTGATATAAAGCCTTTCAAGTGCCATTCTCTCTTTCTCCAGCAGGGTGGGCTGGGTGCCAGCATAGACACCCAGGGGCTGCTGCTTGCCTAAGTTCCTTTGTGCAGGAAGCACTGTCTTCATGTAGAAAAGCCCCAGCCAGAATACCGGCTCATCTGCCCAGCTGGGTGTCTTCAGACTAGCCCAAACTGCACGATGCTTCCTGCTGTGGCCCTGCTTACCCATCAGAAAGGGACCAAATTTATGAAACCTACTGGGTGCCATACACCACACACACACACACACACACACACACACACACACACACACACACACACACACACACACACGCACACACGCGCGCGCGATCTCATTTAATCACCTCAACCATCTTGTGAAGTAAGCATTCTTATCCTTGTTTTACAGATGAGGTAACTAGCTTAAGCAACTTGCCTAAAGTCACTCAACTAGACTTTTTTTTGAGTCTTCACAGAAGGGGACTGATTTGGAGACTCTGAAGAGCCTGCTGGTCCCCACTCCTCTCCTTGGGAAATTGTGGATGAGCAGTGACCCAGGCAATGAAGAATCACTGCTAAGGACATAAGAGATTTCACCTGCCTCCACAGGCAGGCACAGCAAGAAAGGTCTTTGTCTGGCGAAGGTCTATTAGGGCAGTTGTCAAAGTCAGGCAGGGCCAGCAAACTACTATCTCCTGAGAAAAATCACTGCATCTTCAGAAATGCAAATTTGAGACCAAAAAAAAAAATCTTATCTGTAATTTTATAATGACCATCCTAATTCCCAGTTGACATCTGCAGCAACTAAATACCTGGAAGGCCAGTTAGGGGCATCAAGGGGTGGGGGGCGGGCGGGAAAGCTGGGGAATTCCTCCTCCTCCAAATCAAGTGTGGGATTGAAAGGAATCCCAAGAGGGAGGAGCGGCGGTAGCAGCTGAAAAGACCATGCTCCCTGCGTCTCTAGGAGGAAAGGGACCCCGATGGAGAGCAAAAGTTGGGTGGTGGTGGGGGAGGCCCCTGCCTCAGGCCCGTAGGGCTGAGTGTTAAGAGCTGCGCTGAGCCCCGCATCCGGTCGGAAGTACGAGTCTGGCGCTCCTGGCTCGGGATGCTGCAGCTGTTCTGGGGATCTGCACAATTAGAATTCTCCTAGCGCTACGAGCCTGCAGGAATCCAGTCACGTGGTGGACGCTGTGCTTGGAGCTGGGGTCAATGAGAGCTCAGTCTGAGGGAAAAAAAAAAAGCGTTCCCTCCCCTCTGAGACATATCCTTCTTCGCGGTGGACTGCTGGGCTTTTCCTCAGAGGAAACCTCACCACCTGCGGGAAAAGGCTCCTGTCAGTGACCCAAGCCGGGTGGCGCCCTCGCCCGCCCTCCCCCCACACCCCCTCCCACCTAATGGCGTGGAAGCTCTCAGGCGCATGCGTGGTATGCAGGGGCGCAGAGAGACACTCTCCCATCTGAGTAGGGTTCTGTCAGAGGCGCATACCTCCACATCCTTTCATTCCTGTTCCTCTCTACCACAAGACTGGCTTCGCACCAAGTTAGAATCTGGTTCCTGAATAGCTATAGGGCTACAGCTTTACAGAGATCATTTCTTTCCTATCTTACCCACTTTGCCACGAATCTGTAATTAATTAAGGGGGCAAAAGCTTTCACTAGAATTTCCTGAGTCAGAACCAAGGCTTTATTATTTCTGCTTTGGCGGGGGTCGGGGGGGGGGGGGGTTTGAAGATTTCCAGATTTCCCTCTCTTTCTCCGGGTCTCTTGATGGGAATGCATTTCCCACTTCTTTATGTTCACAACTGTGATGTAAGTCTCCCAGATACTCTCCCTTCAGCCTACTCAGTCTCCCATCCACCAAATGAAATGCTGGACCCAAGCTCTTGACCAATTTGAGCCTTCCCATATCCAGCTTGTTCTTATTACTGATGAACCTCCCTCCATCCACCCTCAGGAAGTGTTAGTCGATCAGTCGCGTCTCTTTGTGACCCAATGGACTGTAGCCTGCCAGGCTGCTCAGCCCATGGGATTTTCCAGGCAAGAATACTGGAATGGGTAGCCATTCTGTCCTCCAGGGGATCTTCCTGACCCAGAGATCAAACCCAGGTCTTTTGCATTGCAGGCAGACTCTTTACCGTCTGAGTGACCAGGGAGGCCCTCACACTCAGGACCAACAGCTATTTCCAGAGGGAATTTGATTCATCCTTGTTGTTTTCCAGTTTGTTCTGTGCTGCTTTTTTGTCTTCCCTGAAAAAAAAAAAAAAAAAAAGCCCTCATCCTCATTCCTGTCAAAGACCTGTCAGAAATCACTACTCTTCTCTGTAATGGGCATTAATGTCCTGTCAGAAATCTGTGTTCTCCTATCAGCAATCACTGTCTCCTGTCACAGTGATTGCTGATCACCCCTCTTCTTTTTAAAAATCACTGTTCTGAGAAGAATCACCACCTCAGAAATCCCTATTCTCTTGTCAGAAATCCACTAATATCCTGTCAGAAGTCAACATTTTCTGTCAGAAATCCTTGATTTCCTGTTATAAATCATTGCTCTCCTGTCAAAAAATCCCTGCTCTTCTGTCAGAAATTCCTGCTCTCCTGACAGAGATCACTGTTTCTTGTCAGAAGTCACTACTTGCCCATTGGAAATAGTTGCTCTTCGCCTGATCCTTCTCTCCAAGGGATATTCAGAGTTGTTTGTTACATTTTGACATTGATAGCTTCTCTGTGACTTCCATCCTGCTGGCTGTTTGCACCTGTTTTGCTGCATCTATTGAAGCTTCAATGCTGGGTCTGAAAGCAGCCTGGGCAAGTGGGCATTGTACTGGGGCATCCACAATCTCATGTGCTCCTCTTGGTTGATCAGACAGGTCATTTTTGCTTGCTGGACCTTTTCCTCTTTGTTAGGGATGATAATATTTTGCTCAGCCTGCTTCACAAGGTTATTTAATTTAGATCATTTGACAGTTCTGACTTTTAGAAAGCTGTTACCTTATTCAAGCTAATATCTCTCTTCCTATAATTTTTACTCACAGAGCAAGTCTAATACTTCTATGCTGTGGTAGAAGGAACACTTTTTCAATCTAAATCTTCTGTAACCCAGTGGACATTCCTGAAGTTCTCTAACATCTAGATTAAACCTACTCAGTTCCTGATATGACATGGTTTTCAGACCTGTTGCCAGCCTGGCCACATATAGTCCCTCCCCTTGCACCTCCCCAAGATGTGGTCTAGTTTGTTTCAGTTTCCCTAAGAGTATGGTCTGAATGACTCAGGGGAAGCAGGATTACCACCTCCTTCCTTCTAAAGCTGAGTATTAATGTGGCCTAAAATTGCATTAGTTTTTGTATCATTTTCCAAATAGAATCTTCCTAGCCAAAAGCTCTATTTGTTCAGTAAGTCATTTTTTCCTTCTCATTAGAGGTTTATAATTTTCTTTGAATAGATTTTTGCATGTCCTATTAGGATAAATGCAAAATATTTAATGTTTTAGATTCTTCAGGGAATGAATACTCTTTCTTTTTTCCATTTTATTTTTTTCTAGTCTTCATCACTAGAATCTAGAAATGGTATTGATTTAATTTTAATCTTATGATCTGCAATGTTGCTGAACAGATTTGTCATTCTACTAATATTTCTAGGATACTCTATATCTTTCATGGAGGGCTTACTCATTCTCTTTTATAATGTTGAAAGCTTTATTTATGGCAAGACATAGCAGTACTCCAAGCTGTAGCATTTTTTTTCCTAGGAAATGCTCAAAATGGGTAACAGCACCCTCTTTTGCGGGAATGTTGCTGGCTATACCTAAAAGGGTATATCAGAATACAAGGAAATGAGGATGACATTATTATATGGGTAAAAGTGAAAGTCACTCAGTCATGTCTAACTCTTTGCAACGGCCTGGACTGTAGCCTGCCATACTCCTCTGTCCTTGGAATTCTCCAGGCCAGAATATTGGAGTGGGTAGGCAGTTCCCTTCTCCAGGGGATCTTCCCAACCCAGGTCTCCTGCATTGCAAGTGGATTCTTGTTGTCTGAGCCACCAGGGAAGCCCAAGAATACTGGAGTGGGTAGCCTATCCCTTCTCCAGTCGATCTTCCCAACCCAGGAATCAAACTGGAGTCTCCTGCATTGCAGGCGGATTCTTTACTAGCTGAGCTACCAGGGAATGGGTAATCTTTAATTAATTGATTTCTATCTTTAAAAGTAAATCATTCAATAGCTTTTGATAATTCAACCATTAATAGCAACAAATTACTTACCACATACTTCACAGCTAAGAACTGGTAACACCAAAGCCGGGATAATGATTAAAACAGGTTTTCACTGAATTGTACACTTTTAAAATGAATTTTAAAGTATGATTTTTTACAAAAGGAAAAATCTAAAACATAGGCTGTGGAGACAGATATTTTGAATTTATTATGTCCCATCTCTGCCTCTAAGAGGCCCTGTGGTCTTGGGTAATTGCTTGATTTCTATAAGTCTCAGTTTCAACCAATGTAAAATGGGATTATGAATCTCCCCTCCTCTATTCCACTGTAAAAGACCCTCTACCCTCCCCACCCCCGCCACCATATTGAGATATGGAATGGCCAACATTTCTCATTTTACTAGATTTGGTGATTGGTACAGATGTGCCCACATAACCCCAAATGCATCAATTGAGGTCTTGAGGAGGACTGATGCAGGTGTTAGGTTAGAATAGGGCTCTTTCCTTCTGAAATTATAAGCTGTAAGGCTCATGGGAGTCAAAGCTCTGGGGCTCATCTTTTTCATCACATGGAAAGAATATACTAGAGAATGAAGCTTACACAGAGGAGATAGAAAGGGAAATCTTTGATAATATTGTTTGAGCACATGGATCCTGCCTACCCAGAAACTAGACAACTCCTGGTATTTTCATTTGTATGTGCCAGTAATTCCCTTTTCTCTTAAGCTTGTATTGGTTGGGTTTCTGTCACGAGCAACCCAAAAGGACCTAATGTAGAAATCTATTTTATATGGATGCTATGATAATTATTTGTGGTAATACACGTAAAGCACCCAATGTTTCTGTAGAAAAAGTACTCAAAAATTGAAACTTACTATTATCATCATGATTATCACTGTGCAATAGAGAAAGACAATTTTGTGTCTACTTTGTCTCCCGTAGTAGCTAAGACAGCACAAGTATACAAGAGTTCAATAAACTTATCCTTTAGCAAGAAATTTATATTTTCCCTTAATATGGAACTTAAGCATGAATAAATCAGAATTTTTCTCTGCTTTCTATTCTTATGAGATAGAGACAAATCAACAAAATGGAAAGAGTGTTGAACTGGGGGCCAAGAGACCACGGTTCCAGTTCTGACATTGCTTTTCACATATTGAATGCCCTTCCCCTCTCTGGGCCTTGGTTTCTCCACTTATTAGATTAGGCTTATAAGCTCTAAACCTCAGGCTTAAGGAAAAAGATCAAGGAATTCTTTTAATATCCCATGATTTCTTGGGGTTAAAACAAATCCAGTTTCATATACCCTTGAGGAACCAGAGATCAAATTGCCAACATCTACTGGATCATTGAAAAAGCAAGAGAGTTCTAGAAAAACATTTATTTCTGCTTTACTGACTATGCCAAAGCCTTTGACTGTACGGATCACAATAAACTGTGGAAAATTCTGAAAGAGATGGGCATACCAGACCACCTGACCTGCCTCTTGAGAAACCTGTATGCAGGTCAGGAACTGGACATGGAACAACAGACTGGTTCCAAATAGGAAAAGGAGTACATCAAGACTATATATTGTGACCCTGCTTATTTAACTTCTATGCAGAGTACATCATGAGAAATGCTGGGCTGGATGAAGCACAAGCTGGAATCAAGATTGCCGGGAGAAATATCAATAACCACAGATATCCAGATGACACCATCCTTATGGCAGAAAGTGAAGAGGAACTAAAGAGCCTCTTGATGAAAGTGAAAGAGAAGAGTGAAAAAGTTGGCCTAAAGCTCAATATTCAGAAAACTAAGATCATGGCATCTGGTCCCATCACTTCCTGGGAAATAGATGGGGAAACAGTGGAAACAGTGTCAGACTTTATATTTTGGGGCTCCAAAATCACTGCAGATGATTATTGCAGCTATGAAATTAAAAGACACTTGCTCCTTGGAAGGAATGTTATGACCAACCTAGATAGCATATTAAAAAGCAGAGACATTACTTTGCCAACAAAGGTCCGTCTAGTCAAGGCTATGGTTTTTCCAGTGGTCATGTATGGATGTGAGAGTTGGACTGTGAAGAACTTTGAGTGCTGAAGAATTAATGCTTTTGAACTGTGGTGTTGGAGAAGACTCTTGAGAGTCCCTTGGACTGCAAGGAGATCCAACCAGTCCATTCTGAAGGAGATCAGCCCTGGGATTTCTTTGGAGGGAATGATGCTGAAGCTGAAACTCCAGTACTTTGGCCACCTCATGCGAAGAGTTGACTCATTGGAAAAGACCCTGATGCTGGGAGGGATTAGGGGTAGGAGGAAAAGGGGACGACAGAGGATGAGATGGCTGGATGGCATCACTGACTCGATGGACATGAGTTTGAGTGAACTCTGGGAGTTGGTGATGAACAGGGAGGCCTGGCGTGCTGAGATTCACGGGGTCGCAAAGAGTCGGACATGACTGAGCGATTGAACTGAACTGAACTACAATGACACGGGATCAAGGAAGTTGGCGTACTTGCTGATGAGCATTTTCAAGATTCTATGTTTCCATTGGATGATGTAAGGAAGTTCAGGACTCTTCACTTGCTAATGTAGAAATGTTGCAAAATGCATTTTAGAATGATTTTTAGTCACAGGGCCTGAAATATAATTTAATATCCAGAAAAAAAATCAATGGAAACAATATTTTTCATTCATCAAGCATTCCTTTAGAGCCTTCTAGACACATACTGTGTGTGTCAAGCACCAGGGAAGCATCAGGACTAAGACCCGTTTTCTGAGGTCAAGGAGAGCAAATCTTGCCAGGCTATTTCCTGATTGTCTTGTTCATCAAGATTTCACTGGAGTTCAGATACAAATAGAGATTTTTGATGCCCTTCCTGGGTGTCCACTGTGTGCTAGGCCCTGGTTAGACTAGTTCGTGCACATTGTCTGTCACTGGGTTATATATAACTTGCCTGTACTCCCACCTCCCAAAAACACTGCTCTGGCTGAGGCCAGAGACAAGCACCTTGGTAACTGATCCTCCCTTCACAAGCAGGCCCTGACCCTCACAGCCTCATCCTCTCTCATCCTGGCTTTCTGATCAGAAGTGGAGCTTCGCTTTGTAGTGAAGCCTGGAGCTATGGTGCTTGTGCTTAGTCTGACTCTTTGCAAACCTGTGGAATGTAGCCCTCCAGGCTCCTCTGCCATAGGATTCTCCAGGCAAAAATACTAAAATGGGTTGCCATGCCCTCCTCCAGGGGATCTTCGCAACCCAGGGATCGAACCAAGGTCTCTCACATTGCAGGTAGATTCTTTACCATATGAGCCACCTGAGAAGCCCATGAATACTGGACTGGGTAGTCTATCCCTTCTCCAGGGGATCTTCCCAACCCCAGAGTTGAACCCAGGTCTCCTGCATTGCAGGCAGACTCTTTACCAGCTGAGCTACAAGGGAAGCTCCAGAAGCTGTGGTATGTACAGGCATCTGAAGCACCTACTTTGTAGAAGATGTGAGGCATTGATTTTAACTCAAGTGCTGGTGAGACGGGGGATAATTTTTATGTTCAAATAAGTATTGATAGATCATGGAGTAAAGTTTGAAATTTGAACAAATTTAAGATTCATTCATTTTTTTTCAAAAAACTACTGAATGCCTGCTGTGTGCTAAACATTATCCTAAGCCCTGAGGATTATAAGGTAAATATACAGGAGGAAAAAAAAAATCTCTGCCGTCATGGGGCTCACACTCTAGTAGAAGGATAGACCAAAAAAAGGAAAAAAAGAAAACCCGTAACATTTCAGATGCAGACAAGGTCTATGGAGAAAAAGAGAGCAGGGAAGCAGATTTCAAAGCCATGTGCAACTTGCAGAGGACTGCTTCAGGCTTCACCATCTGATTCCTTGGAGCTCTTCCTTTCCTCTGTAGCAAGGTTACCTGGGCAAGGAGGGATGGTGGGGGATAACCAGGAGATAAACTGGTCTAAGAGGTGCATCTGGAGCCCATAGACCCAAGAGGAGTTATTCAGAGGGAAGGGAGGCACCCAGTGATACCTCATGGCCCAGAACCCACACTCTGTGGGGCCCCAATCAGGGCTTGAGCAGGCTTCTATTGCCATATTTCTACCTCCTCACTCAGCACGATCCCTGCTTGAGTTTCTCAGGTGCCCAGATGGCTGTCCTGGGGGAACTTTTTTCACTGCTCCCTCAATTTCACTCATCAAATTTCATTAGTAATTCCTCAGACTCTACCCAAACCCATGCCCTTTTGGCCAAATGCAGCCCTGCTCTGTTACCATCCCACCCTCTATGGTTAGAGAGCTTTCCTAGCCACACACGGTGGTGGTTTCTCATGCCTCACCCTTGTAGGGCAGAGAGGAGAAGGCAAATCAGAGAATGGAGCTTAATGAACAGTGGGGTATAAGAGCGGTCCTGCCAAATAGGACAGACATTGCAAGCCATTGGTTCTCAACCTTTACGATGTCCCAAAGTCATGAGTGGGCTTGTTAAAACAGCTTTCTGGGCCCCCTTCTCCAAAGTTTCTGATTCAGTAGGTTTGGAATGGAGCTCCTGAAACTGTGTCTGACAGGATCCAGATGGCAGCGGTGCTACTGATGCTGAGCCCACACTGAGCTCCAGGGCTCTAGGCCAGCCAGTGAGGCAGGATGAGTCTGCCTCTGCACCCCAGCCTCCTTTTGGGCCCTTCTCCACCTCTAATTTGTGAACACTTCCCCCCTCCACTTTCTTCCCTTCCTTAGCCATCTGATTTTCTCTCTTACTCTAAAAATAGCCTTTGGAGTATGGTCTGAAAAACAATTCTACTAAGTTGCAAATAGTGGTCATAACTATCATTCCTTCCAGGAATATTTGAAGTTTGACAGTCAAATACACACCAAAGCTAAATAAATAAAACTCTGATGGTGGACTTCGGGGATCAACTAGTGAGTGGTGGCTATGTCTGGGGGCTTAGGGCCTCTGCAACTGTGTAGGTGGCCACTTATCTTACCTCCTGTCAGGGGATGGCTCCCACTCAGTCTGGCTAAGAATTGAAATTCTACATCCCTCTTCTCCAGAAGCAGTGAGGCAAAGATGCTACTGCTGAAGAGGAGAACAACTAATGGCAATAATTAAATCCCCCAAGGAGACAGGATTCTCAGTGTCTTTTGTGTTCTGGGAGTGTCTCTTGCTTTGGTGGAAAGAAAGAAAATCCATTGTGACAGGCTCTGGTTTTCCTGCACTTGGAGCCCCCTGCATGGTTATAGCAGGGTCCGGTTTTTTTCTTTGAAAAATAAAGTGACCAGAATTTTAAAAAGTAAGGTCATGGTTCCCACCCCAGGTTTAGAGAGAAAGAGTGGGCGGGTATAAAATGTGTGGGGAGGGGTTCCTAATGAAGAGGCTGGAAAAGAAGGTGCATGGAAGGAGGTCAGCCATGGCCAAACTGCTCATCGGTGCAGAATCTCAGCCCTGAGCACTTGCCTTCCAATCCAAGAGGCATCTCTTGCTCTCACCCAGAGAGAACGAGATTGCTGACAGAGAGGGAGGAGCAGGGTTTTGGGGTGGGCTGAAGGGAGTTGTCCCCTGAAGCTGACCTGATAAGGCCGGCACTGTGGCAGATAGGCAAGCACCAGCCTGGGAGCCAGGGGTTTAAGTTCTTATTCTTACATGGTGTGGCACAAGTGACCGTGCTCTCCACCACCGACAGAGGAGTTAACTGAGATGATGTTTAACATCCCTCAGACCCTGAAATTCCGCTACCTCTTCTCCCATCATCTGCCATCAGAGATACTTGGAGTTAGTATTAGTAAGTGTTAGTGCGTGAGGACCAACTAGAGAGTTCACAGATGACAGTCCTTTTTTTCATCTCTTCTCTTGGCCTCAGGTGAATTACACATGAGGATTATACACAAGGAGATGTCTACTGTAAAGCATCTCTCTGTTCTGTCTTCAGTGGCTATTTCTGGAGTCACATTACACACTGGGAAACCTCCCCACATCCTCCCCTCTGCTCCATCTCCTACCCTGGGCCAAAGGGTCTCATTCCCCAAAGCTGACTCTTGCTATTCTTGTTGGTTTTGCACAAGGAACTCTGCAATGATCTCAGCTGGCCTTGTCTACCCCCTGAGAAATGCCATTCCATGGTGCCCTTGAGGGCTCAGATTGGAAGAAGCAACCAGAGTATGAATTCATTTCATGACATATAACTTTAGTAACATGCCTATGTAAGTGTGTGTGTGTGTATGCAACATAAAGATTTGCACTGGAGGTGTTATAACATGGCAGTGAGCCATGGAGTCACAGACATCAAGATTTAAATGCTATCTCTGCCACTTATTAGTTATATGACCTCAAACAAACTGCCTTCTTTCTAAGCCTCAGTTTACTTATCTGCAAGGTGATCATTATATGCACCCCAAGAATTTTCTGGGAGCCATGTCCTCCCTTCTCAGACTATAAAATTTATTTCAGAGCTAATCAGAAGGTTCCATCTGTGTTGTGAGCATGCATCCTTTCTGGTGGATAGTAGCACTTCTTTCTACTGCTGCTGTCTCATTGGGGACCACCCTCCTGTACCCCCTAACACACATGGGTAGCCAAAGTCCCGCAGATAGGCCATGGCATCCAAGAGGCCCCCCTCTTCTCCTGGACCACTGGCCCTTCAGCCTCCATAAGATCACATATCAGGCACAGGCTGATTTCTTTCCTGAAGAATTAAGTCTCCTTCAGGAGAAGGAACTGGAGAAGGAAATGGCAACCCACACCAGTACTCTTGCCTGGAGAATCCCAGGGCCGGGGAAGCCTGGTGGGCTGCCATCTATGGGGTTGCACAGAGTCGGACACGACTGAAGCGACTTAGCAGCAGCAGCAGCAGCAGCATAAGAAGAAGAAGGAAAAGAACCTAGAGCACTAGTTTATTTGGACTTTTCCTTGAAACTCACTAGGAAAAACTTTGATCTTCTTAAGGAGGGTCCTCAGATACTCCCATTCCCATGGATCTCAAGGCACTCTGTCCTCTTTGGTCTGTACAAGGCCCTGCTATGCGTTCATTCCCTTTTTTCTTCCATGTACCCCTCTCATTCTCCTTCCCCTACAGGCAATCATGGATTTAATCTATATCTTTTTGTGTATTTCCTGTGATATATATATTTTTTTCATGTAAACTGTGCTGTGTCATATGGACATTCTCTTTTCCCTTCTTCCTCCAGCACTGAGCTTTTTAAATCTATGTGTATTGCTGTGTGCACTTCAGTCGGTTTTCCCCTCTTCTCTTCCCATAACGGACTCTGGGTGACCTTCAGCTTCCTCGCCACAGATAACCACACTGCACTGAGCTCCCTCTGACAGCATGGGTGCCCTCTCCTAATGGGACTCACTGCTCTCAGGTTTGTCTGCGCTATCTCTGAATCTAAAACACATAAAGTGCGCGCACGCTCTGGATCCTTGTGACCAGGAGGACCCGAGAACACTCAGGTGGCAGAGACACGAGCATTGCTATTTGTGCCCCCTTGTCTCACAGGGCCTTGGGGGAAGGGACTCCAGACCTGTAATCCTGGATAATAGGAGCCTCTTTAGATGTTTTCGTCTCAGGCCTAGTTGTTCCTTCAACTGGTTGACAGTTTAAAAAAACCTGGAAACAATGGAGTCTAAACCCCTAAAGAGTATATCCCTCATTAGAAATGCATTTATCCTGTCCTGGATGTCATACTGAGGAGAGTTTGGTTTCTTTAGGGGGACGTAAGGGTTTGGAGGAGAAGGCAATGGCAACCCACTCCAGTACTCTTGCCTGGAAAATCCCATGGGCAGAGAAGCCTGGTAGTCTGCAGTCCATGGGATCGCTAAGAGTCGGACACAACTGAGCAACTTCACTTTCACTTTTCACTTTCATACATTGGAGAAGGAAATGGCAACCCACTCCAGTGTTCTTGCCTGGAGAATCCCAGGGACGGGGGAGCCTGGTGGGCTGCCGTTCATTGGGTCACACAGAGTCGGACACGACTGAAGCGACTTAGCAGCAGCAGCAAGGGTTTGGAGAGGCATAGGGAGTCTTGCTGGCATCTCAGAAGAGCTACATTTGATGTTCATGGCTGCTCTGGGATCCTCTGGGGAAGGGCATTGGCCTCAATTAAATTCTCTCATCAGTAATTCCCTTCTAGTCAAAAAAGGCTCAGTGATTTGCCAGTACCTTCCAAAGCTTTAATAGGATTAAATACTGTTCATTGAAAGGTGTCTATTATTATTGAGCAAATTTCATAGACTTCCTGACTTTTTAAAAAATCCTTTTATCCTTCTTCTTTGGCTACTTCCTCTGTCAAACTGCCTCTTTTTGGGGGGTCCAGAGGTGCTGCACGAGCCTCAATGGGCACCATAAATACAGGAGCCTTGACTGCCCAGACCTGCATTCATATCCCTGAGCTATTGGCGTGTGCAACCCTGATTCTAGCCTGACTTCTCATGGCCTTAGTGTTCTTGTTGAAAAAAACAGGAAGGTGTCAGAGAGTTGAGGCTTTCTGGCTCTTTCTGTTTCTGATTTTACAAAGGTCTCTGATTCCTTGGCATTTCCAAGATGTAGCAACTTCTGCCTTCTTCCACCCCACATCAACAATGACTGCCAACCCTCAAACTGCTGTGACCACGGCCCTTGTAACCCCAATGCTCCATCATTCACTCCTGCCTCTCTAGCCCCCTTCCCTTTCCGAGGCCACTCTCTATTTTTCACCTCTTTCCCCCTGCTTACTGTTACATCCCTTTTCTCAAGGAATTCCCATCCCTCTCTAGTCTCCCTCATTGAAATAACAGTTGAAAGCATGCAGGGTCTCTCCCTTTCCCCCCCAACTTTCCCTGTGATCCCACAATTCCCCCAAGGGTTCTTGTCTATTAAGTGGAAGCTGAGTGTACTTTGAAGGCCCTAGAATTTTTGCTTTAGAATCACCCCATATTCTCGAGTATCTTGATAAGGAATAATCTGGGCTACCCTAGAGCTCTCACAATCATGCCAAGATCTCCCATGCTACCCCAAGATTCTCTATGGCTTCCTCATTAGGTGAGAAGACAAAGACCAACAAATCTCCCTTATAGAAGACTGATATGCTCCTTGACTTTTCTCTAGTCATGTCAAGCTTTTGGGGATTTACTGTCTTCTAAAAGCTGGGCCCTTGTAGCTCAGCTGTAAATGCAGGAGACCGCAGTTCAATTTCTGGGTCAGCAGATCCCCTGGAGAAGGGATAGGCTACCCACTCCAGTATTCTTGGGCTTCCCTGGTGGCTCAGACAGTAAAGAATCTGCCTGCAATGTAGGAGACCTGGGTTTGATCACTGTGTTGGGAAGATCCCCTGGAGGAGGGCATGGCAACCCACTCTGTTATTCTTGCTTAGAGAACCCCATGGACAGAGGAGGCTGGTGGGCTACAGTCCATAAGGTCACAAAGAATCAGACATGACTGAGCAACTAAGCACAGCACAAGAGTTGGACAACAAGCTCTGCTTCAGACTCTTTCATGCATCTTTCATTCATCTGACACTGGGAGATAACTCAAGGCTGCCAAGATGAATACACTGAAGAACCCTGGCCTTCCAGAGCTCACAGTCAGTGGGGACACACAGATGGTCAGAGACCCACAGACTCTTCTACAGTTCATAGTTTTTTCTCCTGGATTCTGGGGACCAGACAGGTTGGGACTGGGAAGAATTTGACTGAAGCTGTAATTTACCTAAGTTATTATCACTCAACTGCAAAGTTGCTCACAAGTACATTCATTCTAGATATAGTGGCATACACAGCAGAGCAAGAAAATCAATAGGATAAAAAAAGGCAGAGGATTGTATAGTGATAAATAGCCATGTTTCTCAACTTGCCCTTCTATTGGAGTTTTGTCCTTGCCTTCCTGTCCTCTAAATTTCTCTGCAGTTCACAGGGGATGGTAGGAGTCTGGAAGACAGCCCTGAGAATACTCATCTTAGTACATGTGGGGACCCTACTACGGCTTTGTGTGAACCAAGCAGGAGGATGGCTTTTGTCCTAATGATACCAACTGATACGCTCTTTCAAACTTGGTGTTATCTTGGAACCACATTCATTCATTAGAAATCAATTTTTAAAAGAGTTCTAAAGACTTTCACATTTTTGGTGTCACTAGTAGTCATAACACTAGGCCATACTTTTATGAAGCTTCAGATAAAGAGTAGATACTCAATAATATGGGTAGTATAATTGCCAGTCTATACACAACTACTCAGACATGAGGAGAAAATGTGGGTTTTTTCCTATGACTGACCAAATCTTTCTCATGAATCCTGTCCCTGTTTTACAGTAAAGGGAGTAAAGATAATAGTAACTTACCAATCAATAGTAGCTCAGTCTGTCCCTGTTTTGGGAGACTCATGGGGCTAGCTGCTTAGAAGTTCTGATGTCTTTCCCCTCCCCCATTCCACCCTCAGATGGTGGCAGTGGCCCTGGAGATCTTGTCTATCAGGTGCTGGCCTCTGGGCCCTGTGTGCTCCTATTGCCTGCGGGGTGTCTGACCAGTTCTGGTTTCCACAGGAAATTTTGTGATTCAGTTAGGGCGTGGGGTAGCTTGTTGGCTCACACCCTCTGAGTCTCAGTCACTTTCCCCATCGGCCCTAAGGCCTCTGATGTGGTTTCACTCTGCCTTGCTCCACAGAGACCCCTGATAGGCCCACTCGCTTGTGCCTCAGCTACCATCTCTATTTCCCAAGGGGCATCTGGGGATTTAGGGCCCTTGCAAGGCACATGATCCTGGAGTGGGGCCTGAAAGCACTGAGTCTGGCCATTTTTTGAAGTGGCCATTTTCAGCTCGTAAAGTGACCTCCTGTTAGTAATGGGGAACAAGCTGATTCCCTCACAGGGGGCCACCATGGAGTGGAAGTTTCCTAAAAAAGCCATCTAGCATCTTCACCCATCTGGATTTCAAACTTGGGGTGGGGGGAGTGGTGAGGTAAACTATAAACTTCCAACCTGATTATTTCCTTCCACAATTTTCATCTCTTTTCCTTCTCCCAGTGCCCACTGGAGCAGGAGGGGGAGGATCCCCTCCTCCTCACCTTGTATTATATCCTCCGACTCCCACTGGGCAGCTCTCTCATAGCCTGGCCCTCATAAGGAAAATAGGGCTCTTTTCTCTAAACTATGAAAGTAGTTAGGAGGTAAGTGCCCTCCCCCAGCCCCCTGGCTTGGCCTTTGATATGGGAGCTACCCGACGACCAGGAACTAAGGATAAAAATATGCTGTTTTACTATTCCCTACACTTCTCCATTACATTTTATATTTATGTATGAGCCCCAGTCCTTCCCTAGATTAGCATGTTGCTTACGAAAACATAAAGATTAGGCTGATATTTTTTTTAATTATTGAAAGTCATGCTGAGGAAGAGGGAGGCAAATGACAAGACATGACCTCTGATCCCAAGGATTGGTTACAAATGTAAACAAGTAACTGACCTGAAACAGGAAATTGCTGGGAGAAATATCAATAACCTCAGATATGCAGATGACACCACACTTATGTCAGAAAGCAAAAGAAGAACTAAAGAGCCTCTTAATGAAAGTGAAAGAGGACAGTGAAAAAGTTGGCTTAAAGCTCAACATTCAGAAAACTAAGATCATGGCATCTGGTCCCATCACTTCATGGCAAATAGATGGGAAACAATGGAAACAGTGACAGACTTTATTTTGGGGGGCTCGAAAATCACTACAGATGGTGACTGCAGCCATGAAATTAAAAGATCCTTGCTCCTTGGAAGAAAACTTATGACCAACCTAGATAGCGTATTAAAAGCAGAGACATTACTTTGCCAACAAAGGTCCGTCTAGTCAAAGCTGTGGTTTTTCCAGTAGTCATGTATGGATGTGAGAGTTGGACTATAAAGAAAGCTGAGCTCCGAAGAATTGATGCTTTTGAACTGTGGTGTTAGAGAAGGCTCTTGAGAGTCCCTTGGACTGTAAGGAGATCCAACCAGTCCATCCTAAAGGAAATCAGTCCTTAATATTCATTGAAAGGACTGATGCTGAAGCTGAAACTCCAATACTTTGGCCACCTGATGTGAAGAACTGACTCATTGGAAAAGACTGATGCTGGGAAAGATTGAAGGCAGGAGAAGAAGGGGACGCCAGAGGATGAGATGATTGGATGGTATCACCAACTCAATGTACATAAGTCTGAGTAAACTCTGGGAGTTGGTGATGGACAGGGAGGTCTGGCATGCTGCAGTCCATGGGGTCACAGAGTTGGACACAACTGAGCAACTGAACTGAACTGAACTGAGGGGTGTGGAGCAATAGCCTATGCAAGAGGGTTTGCAAAGGACTTGGTATGCTTCGGATGTGAGGCAAGTAGAGACAGCATTAAAGTCACAGAGGACTACGATCACAAGCCTGGATTCAGGACTATGAGGTTTTTGAGGAGTATCTGGTTCCATTTGGTACTCTCTGATGCTAGAACTACAGTTCCAATTGCTCAGTACACACCAGGCCTGGTTTCTAGGTGCTTCCTGGAGTTCAGTGCACTTCATGGGCTGCTGCATGGGTTTGCACTCTATACACCTCACTGGTTTCTAATCAGAAACTAAGTTTATAGAAAAACTTGGCTTTTTCAGAGTTTGCCTTTTGAGAATGGGGCTAAGGAAAAAATGCCTTTTGAAAATTGGGGTAGCCTATGGAATGTCTCTGGAAGTTACCTCTCCTTTCCCCCAGCAAATGGATCCCTTCCCCATCCTCACCATTGCCAGCAGGAGCAATAGCTATAGTGTCTACTATTGTGGATTATGGAGAGCCAACAGGGTTCCATGTCAAGGAGAGTCCAGGGAGAGAGATGATACACGCTCTAGGAGCTGAGAGTGAGGCTGGAAGGCCCCAGGTACTCGGGGGGCACGTTAATGCAGAAAATATTTATTAGGTGCCCAGGGATGGGGGAGCCTGGTGGGCTGCTGTCTATGGGGTCGCACAGAGTCGGACAAGACTGAAGCGCCGTTGCAGCAGCAGCAGCCCTCTATAAACTGAGCTTTGTTCTAAGCATTGAGAAGAGAGTGGTGAGAGAGACACAGGAAAGGGCTCTGCTCTTCATTACATTCATAGAGAACGTAAACAATAAAAAGTAAAAACTATAAGAACTGTAAAAATATAAGAGACTAGTAAGTGCTACACAAAATATTACTTTAGAGTGATAGGGTGAAGAGAAGCAGAGCGGCCTCTTTGGAGGAGCTAGTCAGAAAAGTTCAGCAACTCTTTCTTGTGGGTATCTGAATTGAACACCAACAGCCCTTTAATTATTACTGGAGTAAATTGTGTTCATCGTTTCCACATGCCCTGGAGCATTTATATGTATTATTTTTGACATCCACAGTTTATTAAGTATAGCAATAATTTAATAGCAGGCCACACATCTTGTTTTCTTCTAAGCTTTATTAGATTGGATTACTATAGCTTTGTCTACTTCTAGTTGAAGTGGATAGAGTGAAAGCGGTTGCTTCTTTGCTTCAAACTGCAAATCAGCCTGACAACCTTGCCTGGAGAGCAATTTCTATGAAGGAAAAAAATGAGCGAAGCAATCAATTCATTAAAGGATGACTCAGAGGAAAGGAAATGGGGGTATTGGATACAGGGAATATAGACCATAAGTTGTGAGCAATCTTCTCATTTATAGTTGATGGGAACATTATGCCTCCTTTCAAATCAGTCATTTCACAGAGCTAATGATCAGTCATGGGTCATTTCCCCCCTAAAAAGCTCTTTCTGTGTCTCACAGGGTCCTCAAGAATGCACAATGCTCAGACACTAAGAAAGAAAGTCTAATGGTAACACCCGAAAACAATAAGAATATCAGCCATTGTAAGGTTTCTGAGACTTTACAGAAAGAATCACCAATAAAAGAGTAAGAAAGCCCAGGGGAAAGGTCAGCTCGTGTCAATCAGAGGATGGCCTGGCACTGAGTAGACAGGTGCAGCCATTTTTTCTCCCAGGAAGGACCACCAGTCAGCTCTGCTCCATAACTTAAGCACCATTGACTTGTCCATGACATTCAAGTATTTCTGAAGATTGCATTAAGATTTTGCAATAAACAGCTTCAGAGTATTTTATCCCAACTGACCAAATCCAATGGCGATCAGAATGTTATATAGAAATAAAAGGAGATAAACAGTATTTCTTAAACCTCATTATCCTTTTGATAAACCAACTCCTTTCTGCTCAACATTTTGTTGAATTTTCTTTTTATCTATGGTGAGATCAATAATTTTAAGTATTATTTCTTAAAGTTTTCATTACCAGCAAGAGCCTCAACAAGTAAATAGTCATCCCATGCTTAATAGCTCAAACTCACAATACCAGATGAGAAGGATCTGATGCTTCCTTTTTGTTCTCTCTGAGAGAGGGAAGGTTCACTATGATGCCAAAGCGGGAAATCCAGGTGAGGATTTGTAAAATCTATCTTCTAGTAGGAAGAGAGCCTTGTATTGTGGTATCTTAGAGGACTAGAGTCCTCAAAGCCAAGCAGAAGGAGGAGAGCTACTTTTGTGGGAGAGGTGGGAGAGAGAACACAAGTGTTGGCTGGAAGAAGCCACTTTCTTCATGCTATTGGGGTCAGTCAATAATAGGAAGAGCCCCTGTTCAGCAGGGGCTCAGAGAGCTAAGGCTCAAAGTGCCAGAGCTGCCATGTTGGAAATGGAATCGATTACATGTGTTGGATTAGTGGCACACAAGCCCTCTCCTGAGGACCAACACTATCCCCTTCTCAGACAATCTACTCCACCTGTCCCTACTAAGACCTCTCGTCACCCACTCCCTTACCTTCTGCCATAGCTAATAGGACCATGAGAAGACAGGTGACCCCAGCTGGACCAATCCGATGATCACTCCTGGGAACAGGGAGGTGGGTCTCAGAAACAGCAGGTTTCTGCCAACAGCTTGAACTCTAAGTTGGATATGAAACTGGGATTGGGGCACCCGTGTTTGGACATAGGTCTGAACAAGGTGAGCTGGGAAAGATAATAATGAAAGCCAAACTTGCGAAGTACCAGGCACTGTTTAAAGAACTTTATTTATATGAGTCAATCTCACAACAATCCTACAAGGTAATTACAATTAGTTTCTTCATCCCCACTTTATAAATGAGAAAACTGAAGAACAGAAGCTTAAGGAACTTGTTGAAGGTCATGAGCAATTAAATGGTGGAGCTAGTATTTGAATCTAGTCATCTTGACTTCAGAGAGTGTCCTTAACAATATGCTCTCTGGAGGGAGGGAGGGGGTGTGGGAGGAGGAGAAAGAGAGATGAGAAATGTGCCCTAAAGAGTTAGATATAAGAGGCAATAGAGCTCTAGAATGGAGAAGGAAATGGCAACCCACTCCAGTGTTCTTGCCTGGAGAATCCCAGGGACAGAGGGGCCTGGTGGGCTGCCGTCTTTGGGGTCGCACAGAGTCAGACACGACTGAAGCGACTTAGGAGCAGCAGCAGAAGCAGAGCTCTAAAAGACAAAGACTTGAAGAGCCAAACCAGTCTGGCTCTCATCAACTGTGCCATTTCTGGCATCATTCTTATGAAGCCTGGCCTCACTTCTGCTTTTGGTTCCACCAGATCCCTCTATTTCTAATCATATTTCTTTTTTACTTAAGCCAGTTTGAATAGGTTCTGTTCATTGCAACCACACAATCTCTGACTCAATAAATTAAAATAGGAGGGAACATTTTCCAACAGGGGGTCTGAAATTAGATAGAATTGTGTGTTATGTTAGTCAGCTAGAGAAGTATGTGAGAAATGTTTTAATTTTGCCCTTTCTTAAATTCACACAGTATACTAAGCAGGGATGATCTAACTGCTTTAATAACCAAGATTAAATGTCATACAAAAGTATGATTTAGAAAAGGGAGTACAGGCAATTCCCTGGTGATCCAGTGGTTAGGACTCTGCTCTTTCACTGCTGAGGGCATGGGTTCAATCCCTGGTTTGGGAACTAAGATCCCAGAAGCTGCGCAGCTGCAGCCAAAAAAAAAAGAAAAGGGAGTACAGTCTCTGCCCAATGACTGGATTAGTATTGATTCAATCATGGCTTCACTTCCACCTTTGGAATTTAAATTACAGAGATAGCTTTTTGGAATGGCAGTAAACCAAGTACCAACCAGTTAGAAAAATGGGTATAGATGATGGATTCTTAATCAGTCTTAATTTTTGTTTCTTAGTTAATGTGTTCTCCATTGCTGCATTACGAATCATCTCCCAAGACTCAGTGGCTTAAGAAACTATCATGTATGTATTCTCTATCATAGTTTCTGTGGATCAGGAATTCAGACAGGACAAAGCAGGGATGGCTTGTCTTTGGGCTACCTTCTCTAGGACTTCAGTTGGGAAGATGTGAGGTCTGGGAGGCTCTAACCATCTGAGCTCATAAGCTTTTCCACTCATAAGTCTGGCCATTGTTGCTGGTTATTGGCTGGGCCTTCCCCCGGGCTGTCTTCCAAAATACCTACATGTGACTTCTCCACATGGTTTCTCCACCTGACCTAGTTTGATTTTCCTCGCAGCATGGCTGCTCAATTCCAGGAATGAGCATCCCTGGAGAGAACCAGGTGGAAGCTATATCACATGTTATGATATAGCCTTGGAAGTTACATAGCATCCTTTCTGCCATGGTCACAAGACTGCTATGTTTAAGAGGTGGAGATACAACCCACCTATTGAGGGGAGAAATGTCAAAGTCACATAGTAATAAGATTAACTGGGATGGGAGATATTGTTATAGACATATTTTGAAAACTAGACAGAGATAAAACATAATGACAAATGTTGATTTTTAAAATGGACATGTAGTAGAAGTCTATAAGTCCCCAACTTTTTTTTTTTGTCCCCAACTTTTTTGAAAAGCAGGATATTAAGTAAATTCCTAAATGGCTTGATTGAAAATTTCATCACTTGAAAGGAACAGGTGACAAGGGAAAGTGATTATACAGACTGGATTCTGCCAGCAAAGAACTGTTAGTGATGCAAAACTCACAGGAGTTTTGAAGAGAGTGCTCATCCCATTCAAGCAGGACAAGTCACATGCATGTCTTCAGACTTACAGACGAAGAAAGCAGACTTCAAAAAGTTCAAAACAGATGATCTCATGGTGAGAATCTCTGAAAGGGAGTATGGCTAAAAAAAGGATGGTTCTAAAAACAAAATTCAGAGCCTAAAATTGTGAATGATCCTGATGAGGAAGAAAAAAAAGACATCCAAAGGAAACAGCATTTCTGCTGATGAGTTCTGATTTTAAGAGGGCACACACACAAAGATGGGAGGAGGGGCACAAAATCAAGGATGTGTATAGAATGACACAAAATTTTAAGAATGTCAAAGGCAAGAAAAAGCACACAAAAAAGTTGAGGTTTTGAAGGTTGGGCAAGCTAAAGATAAATAACCAAGAAGATTCTTCTATGTGTATAACAACAGGGAAAGAGCAAGCATAATGTTTCTAAGCCCACTGTGTGGTCTGCTAAAACATCTAGAGTTACCCTACTAGTTAACACAATGCACACTTAGAAAATACAAATTTGTAAAACTTCCTTCAGTTGACAGAAAGAAAGCAGAATGCCTTTACTGCTATTTTGCTTTCTCCTTCACCATTATGGACTTTCAAATTTAGGATAACCATGTCCTGCACTGCTTAGGACAGGCCCAGTTGTACCAGTGGCCAGAAGGGATTACTAATAGTGTTCTATGTCGTTCTCAGAAATGTTCGTATTTGAATACTGGACAAGATAGAACAGAGATGGCAATATATTTTACTAGCCCCAGAGCAAAATTATAATGTGGAGCCCCTTGTTCAAAGAGCAGGAAAAAAGGTACTGTTAAAGGTACTATAATATAAAACTTTTTCTGTTCTTCTACAGTTTCTCTTGATTGTGTTTTTTATTTTACATTGTTCTAATTAAAATTTTTATTAATATGAAATTTACCTTTTATATTTATATTGTATAATGCCCATTTAAATGCAATATAAAAGCATTTGACTAGTGTTTGGAACCACCAAAATTATACTATTCACATTTTTTAGTTTGTGTGTAAATGTTTATCCTATTCTTAATAGAGGAAATACTGCAAAAAAAAAAAAAAAAACAGGCTTAACTGTTTTTATTTAACCTTTTGACACTCACACATTCTACCAGCACTCTTTACCTTCAGCTTATTGATGAGAAAGAATGGATGGAAAGGAAAAGGAGCAATGGATTGTCCTCACTGTCCCTTTTCTTCTGTGTCAGGATATTCAGCACAAGTGATTGGCTACAGGGACGTACCTTGAGTAAGAAAGGATATGCTAGAATTCCTTGGTCATTTGTATTTCTTAAATTACCTTCTTGGGCATACAAAGAAAGTTCTGGTTTTAAAGGAGAATGTGGCTTCTCAGATCTATTATCAGCCTGCTCATTCAGTCATAGATGTAACACACTTACATCTCACCCTGAGCCTGGATGAATTCCATACATCATGGATCCAGTAGCATTCTGTACTCACAGGCTTCATGAGCCTGCACTTGCAAAACACAAGCTCAAAGATAAAATCAAGAATTGCAAGACAGCGATAAGGTACCTTAAACCATGGTCATATGCCCCTGAAGCCCCTGGATAAGACAAGGATTGTGTATAGTTTCTTGAACTTGAGCATGCCTCAGAATCCTGTGGAGGGCTTGTTAAAGCACAGATTGTTGGGTACCACCCCAGAGTGTCTGATTCAGTAGGCCTGAGGTGGGGCTCAAGAATTTGCATGTTTAACATAGTCCCAGGTGATGCTGATGCTGTTGGTCCTAGGATCACACTAGAAGCACCCTAGTTGAGACCAGTGTGTCTCTCATTTGATTATGTGCATCAGTCACCAGGATATCTTGTTAAAATGCGGGCTCTTATTAAGCAGCTTGGGGGTGGGTCTGGTACTGCAGGTCTCTGGTCCCACTTTGAGTGGCAAGTGTCTAGAGTAGGTTCTGAGTACTGCTCCAGGAGAAAGACGGGCTGGGACTTGAAATGGGCTTTAAAGCATGGATGTGTGTGTGCTCAGTCGCTAAGCAGTGTCTGACTCCTTGCCACCTCATGGATTATAGCCTGCCAGGCTCCTCTGTCCAAAGGATTTCCCAGGCAAGAATATTGGAGTGGCTTACCATTTCCTTCTCCAGTAGGAAATGCTTAAATGAAGACAGGGGCAGGACAAAGGGGACTATGCAGAGAGAGGAAACAAGAGCAATGAGTAGAGGAATTTGGCAGGAGCAGAGGCAATTATTGGAAATAGGGAAATGAGGTTGGAAGACTGCAGAGGAAAGGCCAGAATGCAGAGGGTCCTCAGGGTTGAATGTCCCCCTAGGAGTGGTAGTTCTGGAGAATATGCCTCCACCAATATCCCCAAACAATTCTCCATACCCATTGTCATTAAACCCTAATCAGCCAGTCAAACTAGCAGTCCCCAAGGGACCAAACACTTCAAAATTTAATTTCTTTAGGGGCATCTTATGTTGAGCTCTAAGGTAGCAGAAGCCCGAGTAAGAATATCTGGTTTCAGGATCTATCTTGGGTTGGGTGACTCTGGGTGAACTCTGGGTGAACTCTGGGTGAATCGGGTATATCCGGGTTCTCTGTAGTTTCTCTGTAGGGGAAGTCTTAGATGATCTCTCAAGTCCCCTTAAACAAAAAGATTATGTAATTTTGGGAAACTGTGTTCCACCCCTCTCAACACCCCTACCATGAGGGTCCACCCTAATGAAACCCCAGTGTGCAGGGTCAGGACTAAATAGAAGTGGGGAAAGTAGGTTGGTGCTTGTAGAGGAAGAGGAGCTTCATGGTGCTCCTGTTTCCAATCATAGTGTCTCTTTACAGGATTAGGGACTGAGTGCCCAGGGATGGAGGCATGTCCTGCCCTCAAAGGAGCATTCTTAAGAAGTTTACCTTGACTGTTAAGACCTAAAGAAGATCCAGGTGTGACCAGGAAAAGGTAGGGGGTAGTATTGAAAACAAACCACTAAATGGATGCAGCTGTGAACTAAAGTTATGAAACACGCCGTGCAGCTACTTCCCACCTCCTGCTCTGCTCACTGCTACCCAGACTCAGGTTTTCAGGGGACCTTCCAGTGGCCTGGGAGGTCACTGCTGCTTGAGTTTACTGTGGGTGGGAGGGAAAGGAAGTCAATGACCAATAAATAAACCTGATTCTAGCAACTTGTAGATATTAACTAAAACTATGCACAAAAGATCAAAAAATTTCAATTGGAAGGCTGGAAGATGGACTAAGTTTATCTCCTCCTCTGCAAGAACAGAGACAGGGCACCCCTGCTTTTGTTTGGCTCAGTTCCTATCATCAAGAAAAGGCTCCAGGTCTTGTCCCCACCCCCCAAGGAGGTGGGTAAGCCCACTTCTCTGAGGTTTTTAATTCCTGAGATAATCCTTTCCTTCCGTGCCAGGTGGGGGGTAGGGAGACCCTCACATCCAAATCTTTGATCTGGGTTGCAGAAAAAGAGAAACACTTCTATAAAACTGTCAGGAAGATGGGAAGGGGCCTTGAAAGAGGAGTTGTAAATGGGTAGTTCACCTTTGATCAGTCGCCTAGATTTTTTTATAGCCTAGGATTATGGGTTTAGAAGAGCCTTTCGTGTGTCCCCATAGGAACCATGTGACTTAAGAACAATTAGATTATTCTAAAAGTTTAGAGACATTGTGCACAAAGGACTTTCATTTCCATTAAAGAAAAACAGAAAACATCAGCCAAACCATGAAGTTGATCCCAGAGCTAGTAATAAACTAGAAACCCAGCCTGTTTTGTTTTTCCCTGTAATAGGATACTTTGGGCTAGCAATTCCACTAAAATCTATTAACTGACAAGGGTAGGAGATATATTTTTATTCCCCACTCGCCACCCCCCAGATAAAAGAAACAAAGTATTTGCTGTTTCTCATCGTTAAATTTTTATTTCAAGCTATATAAAATATCAGAAAAGCAGAAACTTAACAGTGAGACTTTTTTAACTTGAGTACAAACAGATAATAGGGCTGACTGCTGATTTCCAGTTAATTCATGTGTGTGGTCAAATACTTCTTAGAAAGACTAATTCATTATACCTATGTCAGTCTGTATGTTTCTATGAGTGTCTCTCTCTCCTCCCACCCCAATACCACATGAAGAGGAAGAAAGTTTACAATCTGTTTGTCTTCAAATCCGGTCAGCAAGAGATCTCATCTTGGCTAGGAAATATAAACAGCTTCATGTCAGTGCTTAGGGAAAGTTTGCGATTTGGGGGAAGGAAGAGACTTTTCAGATGTTCTCAGCCCTTTAGCCACCACCCTCCTGCTTGCTTCCTGAGCTGTCCTCTCCCAGGCAACGTGACTGTGAGCCCCCCAACTACATTGGTGGCTGCACCTCAGAAATGTCCCATTTCCTGTGGCAGCCCTGGCTTCCTCTGCTTGTGCATCAGCCGGGAGTCAAAAGCCCTGTCTCTCTGGAGCTGGCAGGTTTGCCTGGCATTTACTGCACCTAAGCTGCTATCCAGACCTAGCGCAAGCCCAGTACAGTCACCGGGAACAATCTCTTCCCCTCTAGCCTTTATGATACAGCTCTAGCTGCCCACCTCCCTTTCCAGGACCCTTGACTTCTTAGGATGGAAGCAGAATCCGCTAGTCCATTGGCTGGCACTGAGCCACGACACTGAGAAAGGGCTTCCACCTCTTCCGCAGGAGGTCTAGCCCTAACTATAGAATTACCAGTATATTGTCATCCCTGAGAGGGGATAGCAGGCAGCTGGTAGACAGGACAGTCTTCCTGACAGTGAGAGAGCTGTCAGTGTTAGAAGCTGTCATCATTGCTAAACAAGGCTCTGATGTCTGCATGGGAGGCCCCAGAGCTGGAGAAGCAGACACCAACTACAACCTCAGGGCAGAGCCCTGAACTGATTGGTGGCTGATGTTAATGGCAAGGGATGGGGTCCTCTTCACGGGAGCTGATCAGGGAGGTCCTCATAAAGAGAAATATTTAAAACTTGAGATTTTCCATTTTTGAATGATTTTTCTCTTCTTCCCTGTCCTCAGCTATCCATACACACAGACACATACACCACAATTTCTTCTTCCCCTCATGATTATCAACAAGCACCAGTGATTTTTTTTTCTTGCTTTTTCTGCTCAATAGTGCATAGTTTTCAAGGGTGCAAATAAGGAATTATGTGAGTTCCAGATGTTTTCATATGTATTGAAATATTCAGCGCCTGTGTCCTTATGACCCCAAAATATCTCCTCAGAGTAGTTAAAACCTCAGACAGTTTGAGACAAATCCATCTAACATATTCATTTGTTAATCCAACAAGTAAGTACTGAGTGCCTTGCATGTGGAAAACAGGAACTATCCAGGGAGAAGAGAACAAGACGTGGACAGCTGTTTGGTGATACGAAGATGAGCCCTTGGTGGGGATTCATCAGATTCTCCCATTCTTGCCATTGCTTCAGCTCTTTAAAGAGCCTCTGCAGGTTCTCAGTTTGGCCTCAGCTCTCAGGCTGTCAGCCCCTATCTGGTAGACACTTGGTTTGGGCTTGTAGGCTGGAGATTGGGCATCATTTCTGCTCACTCTCATTACAAGAGGATCTATGTACATGTCGTAATTTTACATCCTTTCTGCTGGAGGTTATTGGTTATCTTAAGCCTGTGGCTGGGAGAGTGGGTTCCAAGATGGCAGGCTCTCCAAGGGTCAGTAATGATGGACAGTGAGAAGGACGGAGTGTCCAGTCCTGTGGGGAAGAGAGTAGTAGTGTACACTAGAAAAAGTGAGTACTTTTTAGAGACTATTGTTCCTGTTGTGTCCAGACTCCCCTGTGCTTGACAGAAGTGGAAACTGGAGCCCTGCTAGGTCTGCCAGAGGAGAAGGTATTCTGCCAGACATCTATGACAGGATGGAGGGGTGGGGAAAGGGACAAGCACTGAGCCCCATTCCAAGGGGACTTCCCGAGTGCAGGGGACAAAGCTGAGCATAAACTGGAGGGAAAGGCTGCTCCAAGGAACAGAAGCAAAGGCCTTCTATCCAAGGTCTTTCTCAAGCCTGGGGGCCCAGTGGGATCAGCCTCTCAGATTCTCACCCAAGAACATTTTAAAGGCCCTGAGCCACCGTTGGCAGTTTCTCAGTCTCGCTGACTTGGAATCCTTACCCAGGGATCTTTTCACAGCTTTCTGCTATTAGCTATCCCTCAGATATGTGTACTCTCTGCAACTGACAGAATGCCAGCCCCTGGAGGAGCTGGGAACCCAAAGAGATTCCAGGATGCCTCATTGTTATCCATGGCAAACTTTAATGTGTAGATTCCCACTTGATAGGTAAATCAAGAGGAAAAACTGACAGTATTCACAAAACACTGGTAAATTCTTATGATGTATGCATTCCATTTTTATTGGGAGGGGGTCAAAAAATACTTGCTGAGCACCTGCTTAATGAACTCATTCTCCTCCTCCTTCCCTCAGCCCTCCACTTCTGAGTGAAGCCTTCCTCACTCCTTCCTAATCCTTAATATTTACTGTCTCCCCATCACAGCCCCTCACTGCCCTGGAAACGGAAACCTCCTTTTCTCCTCCACTGCACTGTTAGCTTCCTGGTGACTGTCCTTCTTTCCTGTCTCTCTCTGCCTAGTGCTTCAACCAACACAGAGCAAGGGTCTATGTTAAATGTTTGTCAGGCCAGCGAATGAATGAGGGGATGAATGAAGGCATATAAAGCTGCATATGCTAGTGATGTCAGGGGACTGGGCAGACACTGATGACCAGTCTGGCATCAATGCGCCAGGTGCCCCCTTTGTGCTGGGAGGACATCACCACTGGTCGTTCACCTCCCTCCCAGCCAGAAAGTCTTCTTTGTCCCTTGGGCTTGCCCTTGGTGGTTGTGGGTCCTCCTACATGTTCAGGGCTTTGCCAAGCACAAAATGAACGCTCCTTCAGATGGCACCCTCATCAGTTTATGTTCAAATTGCCTTCTCCCCCAAAATTCAAATTGTCTTTTCTTCTTCCTGAGGTATAATAATCCCCGCAACAGATTGTTTCCTGTTCTATAAAATGACTCCCTTCTGCTCGCCACATCCCCACCATGGCATTATACCTTCTCTCCTGTTTCCTTTGCAAATAGGCTTTCTTGTACCTGAGCACAGCCACTAGCTGACCCTGGAGCCCCTTGCCTGGCAATTCAGCATCCATTGGCTTTGTAGACAGATGATAAAAGAGGAAGGTCGACCCTATCTCGTCACGTGCAGTCCACTCACTCCCTGCTGCCTTCCAGGGACCTCTGCTCCCGGACTGTTTAGCCTGGGTAGTCTCTTCATCTAATTTCCTAGCAAACTTGAACTAGACAATTAAAGATTCAATTAGAGAATTGGGAGGGCTGCACACTGTCCCAGGAGGATTCACTTCATTCTGAACCTCTTAGCCTAGGAAGATCACCCTTTCCCAGACCCCGCTCTTGGTGGAGTACCGATGTCTGGGAGGGCACCAGTCGCTTGTGATCATCCACTGAGGAGAAACAGTACTGAAGTGGGGGTGGGTGGGCGACTCATGTTGGACAAGGAAAGAAAGAAGACTCTGGGGTGGGTGGGAACCAGGGCAGGATTCAAAGGAACCAGCCCACCAGAGCGTCTCACCTGTGCAAAGCCACACACATGTAGGCTCTGGGTGTTCCTACTCAGGGTTAATATTGAAGGAAGCATGTTCTAGGAGGGATGGAGATTATAACACTGCACATTTGCAGTACATACATGCCTGTGTACACACACACAGCATCAAACAGTACCCCAGGCTAGAAACCCAAATAGGATTAAGGTGTTTGGGCTGGGTATCCTGTAGACTGTGCCTGCTCAGTAGTGTAGGCATTAGGATGAGATGCTGGTGACATTGGGAAGGAAATCGGGTTAACAGGCTATGTATGACCTAGGGCAATGCCATGTGAGGAAAGTGTCAGATACCAAACTGGCTACATTCACTTTCCCCTGTCTCTACTCTGCTTTCTGCACTGAGAGAGGACCACAGCCACAGGGGTTCCATGTCCTCTGGCTTCTGATTGGTTTTAGCCAATGGACAACCTCAGAGTTAGAGGGAAGGAGGAGAGAGAAATGAGGTATTTATTTCCCCGGCTGCATCCTATGACATGGCCTCAATCTGGCGCTTTCCTTCCTTTCGGAGCATCCCAGCTCTGTACAGCTCTTTTCTGGTTCCAAGGCCCTCTCCCTCTCCTTATCCCGTCAGACTTAGGGATGGCAGCAGCTCTGCTCTGCTCGCCCTGGGTTTCTAAACTGTCCTTTGTGATTGTCCCATACTCCAACCTATCTTTGCTAATTAGCCCCTTTATAAATAAAACCTCCTTGAATTATCCTAATTTGACTGTCTCCTGTAGGAATCCTGACCGATATAGACAGAAAATCATATTTCAGTAAGACCCCCATTTTGTTTAAAAGAGAAATACTGTCAGGAGCTCAGCTGAGCTGGAAGAGCAAGCTGAGCTGTCAGGTGTCAGAACAGCTGATTGAAGCAACAATGAGCCAAAATGAAAGTAACAGTGAAGCCTTTAATCACTTGCCGTGATAGTATAAGCAGGAGGCTGAACCCGAGAAGGCGCTAACTTCCTCCTGTTTCATTTTCTCCATGAAATGACACCTTGGTAGAGGCCCAGGTGGATCAGCACTGATGTGGGCTAATCTCAGTGTTGAAGGGGTCCTGAATAAGAGGCTCTGGCAGCTTTACAGACCCCAGAGTCGGGGAGGGGAGAACTGAGAGTGGATGTGTACTGAGTCCTGAGTCCCCGTGGGGAGAAGTGGCAAGGCCTCCACTCCACACAGAGGTCTCAGCTGAGGTGCCTGGAAGACCTCCGCCCAAGACCTCAGGGAAGGAGACCTGGGCATGAAGACGCCAGGGTTAGGGATGTAAACATATGAAGGGCTTGACTGGCCAAGAGGCCTGAGACTAGGCTGCAACTCTCTCTTCAGAGACTGGGATGCCCGAGCTGCGTGCCGAGGCTGGGGCCAGGACCACAGCTTTCCTGGTGTAGCTGCCAGGGAAAGCCTTGCCTGGGGATCAGGCCTGAAAAATCACACATGGGTTTGTAACTAGGAGCTGGACTTCTCAACTGCGGACACACACAATGGGGGAAATACATCAAAATATTAGCAGCGTTTTCTCTAGACCTAGCAGTCAAATAGAAATGTAATGTGAGTGACACATGTCATTTTAAGGTTTTTAGTAACTGCATTAAAAAACAGGTGAAATTAATTTTAATGATTTTGTTTAATGTCCAAAATATTATAATTTTAAGCACATAAGTATTTTTAAAGTTATTAATGATAGATTTTATACTTTTGTACAAAATCTTCAAAATCCAGGGTGTATATTATACCAACAGTGCATCTCATTCAGATTTTCACATTTCAAGCACTCATGGCAATGTGATGGTTAACACAGCCAAATTAGATGGCTCCGTGCTAGCTGATGGGCTTGCAGATTCTTAAAAAGTATTTTGCAAGTTTTCTACTACAAAGGTGTTTTAAATTTTACTTTATAAATCTCTAATCTATAAATGTTATCATTTCTGGTGTTTCTTTCAATTCTATTTTAGTAAATGTTTCCTCTTAAAATGGATTATTTCTACCAAGGGGATCATTTCCTACTATATGGCAGCAAATTTAAGAAGAACAGATCGTACTATTTTTGGACAGCAGTAAGATGAACAGCAAAGAACTTCCAAGAGATATCTGTGAATAAGTAATTCAAAAAATGTTTTCTTAAATAACTTTATGGTGCAAGCATTTGTAAACATAAAAGTGTTGGGCTGTACCCCATAGAACTGCAAGCCTTATAGTTGCCCAGAGACCAAAGGAAAAGCCTAGAGACATCAACGGTTTATTGGACAGGGGGTCTTACAAGTGTCCTGGAGCTACACCCCACTACGTGCAGCATGAGATAGGCAGGACGTGGCAGCAGTCTTCACCAATCAGGGGAGAAGGAGCTACCATTTATAGGGTGGAATTGCTGTCAGGTGGGCTCATTAGTTACCAGGGACAAAGTAAGTCCTATATGATTAAGAGGATTGGATAGTCATGTGAGCAAAGCAGGGCTTGGTCAAGCAGCAGGTGAACAGAGACCAATTGCCATCTTGAATGGCCTGACCATACATACACATATGTATAAATGTCTATGTTATCTGTTATATTAAATATTTAATGTATTTACATGGGTAAAAATTCAATCCTTGTCTATGGTGGCCTAAGAAGGAAAAGAGTTATTGCTATCTGGAGGGAGTGAACCTGAAGAGCATTAGCTGGGCAAGGGCTGCACTTGGTCCAGCCTTGAAACCGCAGGAAGAGCGGGTGTGGCTTCAGCAGACAAGAGGGCTGAGCAGGGCGGGCAGCTGGGTTTGCACCTGTGCTGGCTTGGACCTCCTCTCTGCTGGTGTTGCTCCCTGCATGTTTGGAGCATCACCTAGACCTAAGCCATCCTGCCCCAGAATTGGGATCTGACCCACTCAAAAATATACAATTCTGTCCAACTAACTCTAGATGTTTTTCATGGAAAAAGTGGAACTCTAAGTTCCAGAGAGCAAAGGAAGACTCACCCATGCAGGCCACGTCTGCTCTGTGCCAAAAGGTGAGTGTTACTATTGCACTTTGGGACAGTAAAGACATAATCTGTCACAGAGTTCATAGTCCTAGGCTCATAGGAAGCACTTACAGGTTGCTTACCTGATTGGCAGGTTGGTTGGTTTGGAAACAGCTGCATGAGAAGGAAGCAGAGAAATTGGCCCTGTGGCTGGAGGCAATGTGAAAATGGAAAGAACTTGAAGTAGGCATCAGGACTCTTCCCCTTGACCTGTCTATGTAACCTTGAGTAAGACATTTCCCTACCTGGGACATTGTATTTCTCCACAGACAGGGGATTAAATTAGGGTCATGAGATGATCTCTAAAACCCATTCTAGTGAAAGCATTTTGCGATTTTTTCCTCTGGAGGAAGCATTTAAAAGGCAGTCTAAAGATAAATTTGAAAATGATTTCCAAGTCTGATTTTTGAGACAGCTGGGGCCAGAAGAGGTGAGAGCCTGCATTTATCATTAGGACCCAGTGTCGGGTGGAAAAGAACTGCCCTAAAGCCAAGGGCCTGAGTAGGCAGGATTTGCTGAGAACTGCCTGGGCTGACCGCATTAGCACACATAATACTCCTGCTGATTTTTTTTCCATTGGAAACGTCCTTTTTGTCTGAGGCAATGTTTTCCACAGTTCCAGGGGGCTGTGGTCATTTCCTAACAAGAATTTTCCTATTTTGAGCAGCTGTGGTCTGGCACGTGTGACACTGAGTCTTTTGAAGCTGAACCTCACTTGGGTCCTAGAGGGCTGAGGGCTGGTGGGTAAATGCAGGCCTGGTGCACTCTGTGCTGTGTTCTCAGGCCCTCAAACCATGGTAAAGTGCTTCCTCCAATACCTTGGAGGAATAAAATAATACAATAAAGAAGTTGCAGTATATATATATATATATATATATATATATACACACACACATACACACACATACACACAAAATGGAATCTTATGAGTCATAAGAATTGCCTTAGGATTATGGTGCTAGATGTATAAGATTACAAATGACAGAAGTGTAAGGACCTTGGGAGGTCATCTGGGATAATCTTCTCATTCCATGAGAGGGGACTTGCCCCAGGTCAGAGAGTCAGACAAAAGACAGCTTCCCTGACTCTTCCTCAAGGTCCCTGGACACTCAGCCATAAACCTGTCCACTGAACCTCCTTCTTTGCAGATGTCGTGGGTAGAGAAAGAGAAGTTAACTTTCTGTGAATGGTTCAATAATATGTTTCAACCCTATACTTCTACTTTATTATTATCAGATACCTCTTTCTCTATTTCCTGATTACTCCATCTTTGTCCTTTGGCTTTCAGTGTTTATTAGAAATGATAGATGGAATACATGAATGCAGAGGTTCATTCAACAGACATTCACCGAGAGCCTTCTACTGCTGAGGATGCTGGATAAGTAAGATACGGGTCCATCAGAGCATGGGAGATTCACTTTCCCTGCCAACCACAGTCTCAGGCAACAAGCTCAGTAACACCCACCGAGGCACTGCTTAGGGAGCACAGAGGAGAGGTGGTTTGCCCTGTCTGGGGCTGGGCAGGGATTGTAGAAGGAGATAAGCTGGCAGATAGAGATCTACCTGCATATAACAAATACTAATATTTTGATTATTTGGTAAAGAAGTTGAAGTCCGCCTCCAGTGTAGGTTAGGTGTTTATATTTAATCCACAACCATCAGGCAAGGGCCATGAGAAACAGGATCTCCCTAGGATTCAGTCTCCTAAATTTCTTCTTCAATCCACAATTAGGCAGCCTCCTTCTCCTTTATCGTTTTGCTGTTGTTTACATTGCCAATCAGATGCACTTAGCTTCAGTTCAGTCACTCAGTCATGTCCGACTCTTTGCGACCCCACGGACTGCAGCACGCCAGGCCTCCCTGTCCATCACCAACTCCCAGAGTTTACTCAAACTCATGTCCATTGAGTTGGTGATGCCATCCAACCATCTCATCCTCTGTTGTCCCCTTCTCCTTCTGCCTTTGATTTTTCCCAGCATCAGGGTCTTTTCAAATGAGTCAGTTCTTCACATCAGGTGGCCAAAGTATTGGAGTTTCAGCTTCAACATCAGTCCTACCAATGAATATTCAGGACTGATCTCCTCTAGAATGGACTGGATGGATCTCCTTGCAGTCCAAGGGACTCTCAAAGAGTCTTCTCCGACACCACAGTTCAAAAGCATCAATTCTTCGGCACTCAGCTTTCTTTTTAGTCCAACTCTTACATCCATAAATGACTACTGGAAAAACCATAGCCTTGACTAGACAGAACTTTGTTGGCAAAGTAATGTCTCTGCCTTTTAATGCTTATTCGCAGCCTAAAAACCTCGATCAAAGTCTTTCTTATCCCACACAGACCTGGAGAAGGGGAAGACATAGAGCTAGGGAAGGGACAACAGGCTAAGTCATGGGCTGACTGAGCATCATTCAGGCACCACAATGGTCCTGGGGATTCCCTTTCCACCAGGAGGTTGGCAGAGAGCTTGATGGGAGTGAAAGGTAATCTGGGGTTCTTCCAAAACAAAATCAGCTAGAAAATGTCAAGCACCTGGCTTAGTCCTCTCTCCAGGTAGTTATTTACTTATAAAAGGTAGCACCATTTAAGCCTTAAATGTCACCTTCTTGCCTCTGCAAACATGGAATCAGGTGACCCCCTGAGTACTTCAGCCTGTATTCTTACACGCAGTATCCCCGACACCAGTTGGGGGCAGCCAGATACCCTGTCCAGGCATCAGCAATCCCCGCACCCACCACCCCTGCCCAGAGAATGGTGCCAGGTACTGCAGCTTTAGGGGTTTTGGTCCCTGATAAGTTTAATGCGTCTCCTTCCTGAGGTCAGTTCCTAACTTTACCCTCACATTGATAACTCTTTTAAAACACACTGAGAGCTGAATTTTAATTCCCAAGCTTGGGTCTCTACCTGGCAGCTCCTCCTGTATCTAGCCCAAACTGCTCTCAACAGCCTTCTCTTTTATGAGCTAATCCCTCTCTTGGCTCCTGCTTGCTAATGGTTTTCCCCATCCCCCCATACCCCAGACACCATATGTTTAATGATATCCTACAAAGAGGGTAAATTTCCCTTAGCCATCCTCTAACTTTTGGAATGTACTGTCCCCTCAATAGTGGCAGGGGGGAAAAAAACAACAAATTAAGCTCTAAGACAGCATGAGAGCTAATGGACCTCTCTTTCTCAGAGAAGGGAAAACAAAGATTCCAACCATTTGGGACCCCTGAATCATCCCGCTGAGAGGTGATCAGTCCCAGTCTGCTAACGAGCTCAAATAAGTATTCAGTGATTTGCCTTTGTTCAGTTCTCTTCTACCTGAATTGTTTTCTCCACTCCACCTTCAGACACACTGCCCGAAAGTTCATCTGAGGGGCAAGAGATGGTGATTTGGGTCTCTGGTCATTGTAAATCACCAGTGATGTCTTGAAATTCAAAGCAATATAAATCTGTGCCATTTGGCTCATTATGAACAGGTATTATCAGAAACATTTTCAGTGCAGATTATTTTAAATGTAATTATTTATTATCTCCTATCCATTCAGAACATGGAAGGAGTATTACTGAATATTAAGGGACTCTATTCACAGAACATGAGTTTCCCGCCCAATATTTCCAAAGTGTTGTTCTAGATGAAATAAACATACAGTAATCAGTCAGTTTTAGGAGAAGTGGCTTACCCTCCAAACCTTACATAACTGCACTGTAATCTTGGCTTTGTTCCTATCCAGATACTGGGCTGAATACTGACAAAACAAGCCAGTTAATTCAAGCTTAGATCTCATTTGACTGTTTCCCCTCTCCCGACTAAATTAGCACTTTTCTCAGGCATCATTCAGAACAATGTTTCACAATCCTGGCTGCAATTAGAATCATCTGGGGACCTTTAAAAAAAAATCAATGCCCATGCCCCACTTCAAATCAATTAAAATAGATTTTTTTTCTGGAGGTGGGCCTGAGGCATGGGGATTTTTATAAAGTTTCCCTGGTTATATCAATGTGCAGCCATGGATGTGAATCACTGTTTTAAATGTAAGCAAAATTAAGGAGTGAAAAATTCTCTTGTGTAATGACTGACAATTAAATATTTGTATAAAACTTAACATAGTCACAGTTTAAGTCAAATAAAGTCAACAAGAAGCTATATCTATATAGTGAAAAGTAGACTGTTCCAGTGCTACATAGATTAGCCAGATTTGGGAGGTCATGAAACAATTAACATAAATAAATCTGGCCAAAGACACTTCAGCAATCAGCTTCACATCCATCATGTTTCTAGCAAAGCCAGGGCTGTTTGTGTGAGGTAGTCATGATTCACTCTGCATTCTCTCCATTGAGGGAGCCTGGATGAAAGCCAATGGTCTAACTGTAGTACTCGGCCGGGGTGGGGGGTGGGGGTAACAACTGAGATCAGACCCAGGACACAACCTCCTCATGCTGACATTGGGACCACACTGTGGCATCTTCTCGAGAAGTCCATGACAACCTGAAGCACCCATCTTAAAGATGTTTTCCTATTCCACCACACCCAACTTCCTGCCCCCCAAACAGACACCCTGGGCCAATCCTGAAGGCCACTCTGTTTACTGGGCACAACCACACTTCAGAAAAGACATCCTGGCTGCTGCAGGTCTGCAACTTCCCTGCTGAGGCAGAGCCTACTTTCCTGAATCTGTCTGCCAAGTTCACATGTCCCCAAATGGTCCTTCTCACAAAGAGGTCTGATCTGCAAGCCTTATAGCATCTCCATGGCTTTAAAGAATGCAAGAAAGGTCTGTTTCTAATTACCACATTTACAGCTCCCTCTTCCCTCCTCTGGAAAACAGACCCAGCTCCTTTTTGAAAACTTTCAAATATATCGCGCTTGTTTGGAGAGCAGTTTTCTTTCCAGGTTTTTGGAAAGCTGAAGTCACTGACACAGTGCTGCTGAGTGATACTGTTGCCTAGTACAAACATCACTTGTTCTAAGCACAGCCAAACCTACCTTTTAGGCCACACTTCAGGCAGGGAGGGGTGAGCCTGGTGTGGAATAGTCCCGGGGCTGCTGGGAGTGGTGCTTCTGTTGGCAGAGACCTCAGTGAGACAGGGCTTATGATGGTCTGTCTTGAACCTTGCCCCACCCCATCCTGACCCTGACCCAGGCACCAGTTGATTCTAGTTCAGACCTCTACTCAACATGAGACTATAGAGAAACCTGGTGCCCTTCTGGGGAATAAGAATGGAAGGGTATGGATCCCGGGATATCAGGCATCTGGTCTGTTCATTCTGAGCCTGGTCCCAGTTACCACTGGTCTCCATTAATCCATTAGATCCTTCTCTACGAAGAGCACAGATACAGCAAGATCTAGTCTGGAGTACAGAGAAGGCAATGGCACCCCACTCCAGTACTCTTGCCTGGAAAGTCCCATGGACGGAGGAGCCTGGTGGGCTGCAGTCCATGGGGTCGCGAAGAGTCAGACACAACTGAACGACTTCACTTTAACTTTTCTCTTTCATGCATTGGAGAAGAAAATAGCAACCCACTCCAGTGTTCTTGCCTGGAGAATCCCAGGGACGGGGGAGCCTGGTGGGCTGCCGTCTATGGGGTCACACAGAGTCGGACACGACTGAAGCGACTTAGCAGCAGCAGCAGCAGCAGTCTGGAGTAACTAGCTGTTAAGGCCAGGTGCTTCAGGATCCTCTCCTCATTATAATTACCTTATACCCCCAGGTCAAGTCTTCCTCTGTGCATATTCATGATGATCAAGTGTCATGTGAATTGCAAGATTATTTATTATAGATGCTAGAATATTAGCACTGGAAGGAACCTCTTATGTTACAGAGGTGTCTGTAAGGCTCAGCCAAGTGAAATGACTTTCTCAAGGTCACCCTAGCTAATGCCAGAAGTAGGAGGAGAACCCAGAAATCCCAACTCCCATACAAAATTCCACCACCCTTCACTATCAAATTTTAATGTGGACCATACTATGTGTATAAGTTGATGAATATATTCTCTTCCCAGAAGATAAGACTGCTTGGGGAAATAACTTTATTAATAGAATGTTACTTGGAGTTTCAGAGGCCCAGTCCAGGGTTTGGGCTGGAGAGAAATGCGTGAATCCAAGAGTCAGGGATGCAAGATGCCATGCTGTAAAGGTGAGTGACGGACACTCCCCACGGTGGGTGCAGGGAAACTTTCTGTAGCTCTATGGACAGTCAGTAAAGAACCGGGAAAGAAGCAGGGTTCCAAGAGAAACCTTAATCCCTGAATTAAAAATGGAATTATTCTGAGAAACCAACAGAGGGAAAAGTTAATCCCTTCTTAACTACTCTTTGTTCCCTCAAACAAGCTGAAGCAAGTAGGAGGAATTGCCAGCCCAGAACCCCCAGAGAGAAAAGTCTGGTCAGTTGATTTATTTAACCTACAGCCTGTCCAAGAGAGGAGACTGGCAGGGACTAAAAGGGACACAGCCATTTTATGGGGGAAAAAACCCAGCTACTGGAATGAAACTGCAGTCCTGTCTGTTCCCAGCTCAACCCAGGGCCACAGTCTGGAGGGAAAAGATTCCCCTGATGCCAGCCATGGGGGGAGGGGCAGCCGAGTTCCTAGGGGCGGCTGGCAGGATATGGCTGCTCTCTCCAAGCTCTCTGGAAAAATACAAATAGGGAAATTTGAACTTGGGTCTTGAATAAGCTCATTATATGTATCAGTGTAATGTGAGCACCCAGCAACTCCTAGGGCTTGGTGTCTGGTGACTTTCCCCTCAGTGGCTCCAGAGACTGCCAAAAAGGGCTGGTCACTCAGAGCTCAGGCCTGGTCAGCCTCTAGTTCCAATCAAAGGAAGACACAGAGGATGAAGAGAATGTGTCAGGGGGTTTGGAGATCAGTCCTGGGGCGGACCTCCCCTCCACACGGGAACCAGAGTCATATTTCCTGGGATCCCTAAAGAAATCTTGGTAACAGAGAAAATGAGCTAAGAAGAAAGAGATTTCTTAAAAAATGATGAGGTTTATGTCAAATCAGGTGTGAGCTGGAGGGTACTAACGTGGAGACCCAAGAAGCTGCTCAAGGACTGAACTGTGGGTTTGTGCGGTCCAGACTGTGGGGGGCCATTTTTCCCCATAGGGGTGCAGGCCGACTACCCCAGGATGTCCTCTCTAAGGTCCCCTCCCCTCCTTGCAGCATAGGCTTCAGGCTGGGAGCTGCATTGTGGAGACTGGGAATGAAAAACCAAGTCTCCACCTGCATCCTCCATTCTGGCCACTGTGCTAGGGAAAGCTCTTCCCCCACCTGTTCACTCTCAGATCTGAAAGACAGAGCTGCAGAGCCAGCGTTCATCATGACTCAGTTGCCCACCCAAGAGCTCTGATGAGGAATGGCCACACTACTAAAGACCGACACAAGGTGAGGATTAAGGGGTGAAAAGAAAAGTCCTTAGGGCAACGACTTGCCCCTCCTCACCCCTTGCCTGGGAAGCAGCAGGAGGTACCAGTTTTACTCCAAGCAAATCCTGGGTTGGAGAGCACTGGTGGCTCAAAGCTACCGAGTGCCACCCCAAGGACATCCCAAGGTCCTGTGGTGACAGACCTCCTTAGCGCAGATGTGTCTCGAGTCCACTCTGGGGCCAGCTCTGGGGACGGCAGGGAGGAAGAACGACACAGCCCACACTCCTGGAGGTTACATTCCAGACAGAAAAACTGACAGCAAGCCAAAATGATGTAAGGGAGCAAAGGGAGGGGCATCTAAGTATCCTGGGGAGTTGAGCAAGGCCTCCTGACGGAAGTGACATAAATGCAAGATCTGAGAGTTAGACAAAGTGAGGGTGGCAGGGACTGCAAATTGCCCCTTAATATCTATCTCCTCTGCTTCTGTAACCACAGAATTTTCTGTTCAGTCTGTGACTTCCCAGGAAACACTTATACTTCCTAGCCTCTCTTAGAGCCAGATGATACTCTGGCCACCTGATGTGAAGAACTGACTCGCTGGAAAAGACCCCGATGCTGGGAAAGATTGAAGGCAGGAGAAGGGGGCGACAGAGGATGGATGGCGTCACCAACTTGATGGACATGAGTTTGAGCAAGCTCCGGGAGTTGGTGATAGATAGGGAAGCCTATTGTGCTGCAGTCTACGGGGTCACAAAGAGTCAGACACGACTGAGTGACTGAACTGAACTGTGACTATGTGACCATGGTCTGGGCAGTGGGAAATGAGAAGAGGTGGTGTATAAAGTCCTGGCCTTGGGGAAGGGGCTAGCCCTCCTTTGCCCTTCTACTACTGGTGGTGTGGCAGTGGCAGGAAGCTTTCTCAGAGTAAGGAAAGAACGATGACACTCTTGATGGTCAGATAGAAGGTACTCAGGCCTCTGATGACCTCTCAGACCAGAGCAGCCACAGTAGTTCGGAATTTTATATGAGAAAAATAAACTCCTATCTCATTTAAGCCATTGTTATTTTGGTCCCTCTGTTAGAACAACCAAAGTAATATCCCAACTAACGCACAATGTGAGGGGACAGCAAGGAGTTTCTGCTTATATTCATTTGATCTTCCTAAGAACCCAGTAAGCAGGGGATTAAGTATTTTGGTGTTACAGAATCTGAGGCTGAGAAAGCTAACTGTCTCATCCAAGGTCAAATTGTGGTAGAGACAAGGACTCAAAACTCAGGTCTTTACCCTTCCTAGACCAGTGAGCATGCGCTGCCTCCCTCTCTCTAGAGTGGGTTCTGGTGCTTTCTCCCTTTGTGAGATCAACTGTCACCAAACCATTCACACTCCTTCTTCATCCCCCTCCCCTAAGTCAGTGCAGACAAGTCCATGGTCTTGATAGCCCAGGCCTTGCCCAGCCCCAGCAGCAGGTTTAAGTGCCTACGTGACATGGCGATTTGGGGAGCTCTTACATTTTATTTTAAAAAGGGATACTTGGAAGAATGCTCTGTCTCCCAGCTTAACCTGTACTCCCTCGTGCAAAGGACCCAGGAGTCCTTGAAGACACCAGCCCTTGGAGAGCCCAGGGGACCCTCTGCTCCTTCATAAGGGCAGGCCGCTTCTCTCCTTACTATGATAGTCTAGGCTTCTTAGCAGGAGCATCCCAGCTCCTCGGGGCACTCCTCAGGACACTGTAAGAACAATTCTGTTATTTAATCTTTTGTCAGCCCTCTGACTGATTGCATGGGAAATTGTGGGCTCATCCACGTTCATGCAAGCCGTCCATCGCTGTTCTCCTACTGAGGCGCTCCAGAGGTTATGAATCACCTCCGGGGTACGGTATCTGAATAATTCAGATTTTAAAATATTGATTTTTATTCCTCACAGCTAGGAAGCAGCTTTATACAGGCATGTGGCTTGATCGGGCCATCATGTGTCTCAGATGCCTGTATCTTGCAAAGATTTCAAGGCTGAAGCAGCCAGGGAGGCAAGGCTGCAGTTTCCTCGGAAGCCCACTCCTTAATGTTGGACCTGGGAGTGGGGACGGGGGTGCAGGTCAGGCCCTGGGCATCATTTCAGATAAGCAAAACATCATTCATCCAGATGCCTTCCTCTTTCTTTCATGAAGCTCCTTCCGTGTCGTTTTGTTGCTATCCACAAAGGACATCTGAAAATCGGGCTCCTCGCTCCCTTCTGTCGTTTTTCTGTAATTGCTTTCTTCATGCATTGCTGTATTTGCTTTGAGACACAGTAATAACTCGGAGGCACCTAGAGGATTCTTTAAAATGTTTGGAAATCTACACAAAAGATTATGGAGACTCTCAGATAACTGTTTTCTCCCCCCACCCCATTCCTCTCCCTGGGTGACTGGCACACTCCTGCTTTTTCACCCTCTGCCTGTGCCCCCTAGAGCCTCCCCCTGGTTGGTATCATGGCCAGTTCCCTTCCTTGAGCTCCTGACTCACATGTTCATCTTCCTTGAGGATCGGCCTAGATGACCCCCAGGCCCTCAGACTCCCCTCTGAACTCATTGTCTTCACTCCCAAGCCTGCTTCTCAGCCTGTTTGCCCCCTTGGGTGATGGTGTCTCTACCAAGCGGTCATCCAAACCGGAAGCCTGAGAGCCAGTGTGCACGTGAGGTGACTGAGTTCTGGCAGCTACTCTTTAATGTCTTTGAAGTCTATTCTGTCCATCTGCTTTCCAAGTATATTCTAAATAGTCTCCTAACTCATCTCTCTTATAGCAGTCCTGTTTCTCCAATCCATTTTCTACACCACCAAAACAATGTTCTACTATGCCACTCTGATCATCAGGGTATTTTAGGATTCTTTCAGGAGCTCCCTCATGCCTTCAAAGTAAAATCTCAATTCCTTACTTAGCAGGACTTTGTTTCCATTGCTATTACTCCCTTCCACTCCCCAAGCAGAATACTCCCGAACTCCTGTGCCCTCACACCTCTGGGCTTCTGCCTGGGCATCCTTCTGTATAGGACCTTCTCTCTCCTGACCTGACCCCTTTCTCCTGATGCCTTCAGTCCAGGCACCCTCCCTCTCAGGAATCCTTCCTGCTCCCACCCCCAGCCCCTCACAGCAGCCTCTGTACATTGTCAGAGCACTCATCACCAGCTACTCTGGGAGCTCCTGAAAGGTAGGAATTGTGTCTTGTCTATCTTGTCCTAGAGCCTGGCAGTGTGTCTATCTCAGAGGAGGTGCTCATTAAATATTTGCTGCCAAATAAGACGTTGGAGAACCCGAGGATGACATGGTCACTTCCTCCCAAGATTTCTGTCACTTCTACATCAATTTTTTGTGTTGGTGAAACTTTAATACCAGTTTAGGCCAATAAAATCAGTTCCCTTAATTTTTTTCCTCTGGGAATATTACTATATTTCATTTATCCATTATTGGTATTAATCACTAATTAATTAATATTAGCCATTAATAGTATTAATTCATTTAGCCATCCATTAATCAGTCACTTCATTGAGCAAATATGCAAAACCTCCTCTATGCCAGCCCTTGTGTTAAGCATTAGGGATAGGAAGCTAAGTGAGGTGGAGCGTAGCCTCTGTCCTCAAGGAGTTAACAGTCCAGTGGTGAAGACAGATATGCAGACATATCATGACAATAGCTCTGAGTCATGTGGATCTTAGTCTCCCCACCAGGGATTGGACCTGCATCCTTGGCATTGCAAGACAGATTCTTAACCTATGGACCACCAGGAAAGTCCCAGAAGTCTTTAAATAGCAAGATCCATCTTACTCTGAACTTTCCTGAATTAAAACTTAAAGCAGACACGGAAGTTTACTTTCTGGGCCTAGAAAAAGAACATGATAAAAATGATACCCACACCAACTCTCTTGCCATGTATCCTGGGATTCTCATTTTGCCTAGGATCCTATTTATTGCAGAGCCTTGCTTGTGAACACAAGGCCAGTAGATGGAAGAGACCTTTTCTATAGTGCTAACTGAGACAGGCATGCCCTGGGCAAGGAAGGGTTAACCTGGGAGTCAGGGCCTAGTGGTGGAAAGGTTCAGAGCAGGGCTTAGAGCCACCTTTACATTCTGGGTCTACCTTTTGAGCCTGAGAGGCAGGGCTTCTCTCACTTCCCAGCTCAGCTCTCCTTTGTATCCCTGGATCTTAATCTCTGTGTTCCTCCCTTCGGACTGGTAACCTGAACTTGTTCTCCAATCACTAGTGGGATATAGTGTTAGGGACTTCAGGGACAGCAACTGGGGTTTGGAATAGCCACCGTGGGGAAGGGGACCCAAGACCAACTCATAAGCCTCATTATTCTTCCATTTCTCTCAGGATCTCCAGTTTTTCTGGGGCTGACGGGTCATGCAGGGTAGATTTCACAAGGGGAGCTCACACCTCACCCATTCCTCATGAGCAGAGAGGGCTTGCCAGACGAGTGGGCCAAAGCAAGTCCATTTCCCAGTGGGACATCATCTCTCTGTTCGGGGCCCTCTCAGAGGTGGGCAAGATCTAAGACAACACTCCAAACTGGTTGTGTTTCCTCTAACTTTCATACCAGTCCTGATCAAAGTGGGGCAGTGGCTGTTTTGCCTATTGCATTTCAGTTAAGGTGATGACTTTGATTGGAATCACAGGTGGGAAAGTTCAAGGTTTAGATAGTGAAAAGCATCCTCTGAGCAAAGATTCCTTCTGCCTGGGAGATGCATGAACCTTTATCCAGGTGCCAACCTTTTCATCCCGCTGAAGATAGGAGGTGGCTGTCATTTCATTTGCAGGTAAGAGCGGAGAGCAGTGTGTAGCAGGCCCTTCGGTTTTCCAGTGACTCAGCCTGTGACCTTTTAGGAGAGATCTCAGAGAAAGCGGAGGTGGAAAACAGGAGCTTGCTTTTCCAGGGCTCAAGTGGTGGTTGCTGCTGCCGCTTGTTTTAAAAAGCAGGTGTACAGAGTTGAATTAATCTGACTTGTTTCATGGAGCTGTGGAGCCAGCCTAGATCATTGGTCCTGGGAAGACCCCTCTCTAGAATTCACTTCCTTGTTCCTTTTACTCCCCATCCCACAATCCCATTCCCCTCTGTCACCCGTGGTGATTCTTAAGTATTTAGTATGTATCCTTTTGTTTGCTTTCATACAAACAGTATTTGCTTGCAGTATTTAGTGTTTTTTTTTTTTTAAATACAGTTGATTTACAATATTGTGTTAGTTTCTGGTGTACAGCAAAGTCATTCAGTTACACACACATACACACACACATATTCTTTTTCAGATTCTCTTCCATTATAGTTTATTACAAGATATTGGGTATAGTTCCCTGTGTTTGCAATATTTTTAATTTACGTTAATATTCCTTCATTATATCTCTTTTCTTTGTTCTTCCCCTGCCCCATTCTTTTCATTGTTCTCCAGATCCATCCATGCTTCTGTGTGTATATCTGATCATTTGCTACAATCTTACCGTATAGAATTCCCAGGTATGTACTCTCTGTATTTGATTTCTCAACTCAGTGGTAAAAAGTCAGGTAGCCCCCAACTCCCACCACAAATAACCATGCAGAAAACACAAGTATCCTTATGGAATTATGTAAGGATTTCTTGGGATATATAACTAGAGGAGGAATTGCTAGTATGCAACACTGAATTTGACTCATAATGCCAGAATATTCCTGAGAATGTTTGCTGATGCATTTTTCTGATGTTCATCTTCTCACCAGCAGTCCATAAGAGCTGTCACACCCCATATCCCTGCCAACACTTGGCACTACACTTCCTTCTAAATTTTGCTAAGGAATGCAGTGATAGCTCTTTGATGTTTTAATTTGCATTTTTCATATTACTAATGTTTTTGAGTCTTCCTTGATATCTGCCATTGTGGATATATAGTATACTGTTAAGATTCCTGTCCTAAGACCAAGGCCCTTGTTAACCCAGCTGCCGGAAGTGCTGGCTGCTTATGGCTCACAGATGAACCCTCCCCAGCAATTATCCTCAGGCAGAGAAAGCTGCTTCACCTTGGGCTGTGAACTCTCCTTGAGGATGGCATCCATTCAATGACTAGTCATTGAAGAGAGATAAAGCCTGGTCCCTTTGCTAAGTCCAAGACCTCTCTGAAGAGAGACCCTAGTTTCCACATTCCCCTGTGGGGTCAGTCTAATCTGAACTGCAACACAGTTCAGATTCTTGGTTCCACCCACTGCTGTTTACTTCATTCCCTCACCACTTCCAAACAAACCTGCTCAAAACTCTCCATCTCAGATTCTGCTTCCAGGAAGACTGACCTACACCAACTTGCTAATTCTTTTGAGTTTCATCCTCTGTACAATGTCTGTTTATATCCTTTCCCCATTTTCTATTGCAGTCATAAATGTTCAAGATGTTTGCATGTTCTTTGTATCAATTCCCCATTGGTTTTAGATGTTACACATATCTTCTTTTTTTTAAATCAGTGTTTTAACTTTGTTCATGGAATCTTTTTTTTTTTTTTCAAATCAAGAGTTTTTATTGTCTCTTTAAAACATCACAACTGAGTCCATAGAACCATCTGCTATCTTGTTGTTTCTGCAGCAGGATCACTGAGATCTTATTCATCAGCCTGCTGAACTGTTCCTTTTTCAGAAACATAGATACCATCCAAAAATTTTCTGATATCCTTGTTTTTAACTGTGGTGGCTTGCTGAATCAAAGCAGCTGAATTTGACACAAGTTCAATGTCATTTCCTTCAAGAATCAACTCATCTTTCTGGGCTTGAGATACTGAACAGGCAACCCCTGGCCTCATTCGAACCCTGCGTATATATGTTTCACCCAAAAAATTTCGGATTTCTGCAAGAGAACCATTCTCCTGAATAACAACGTTGATGGGGAAGTGGGCATACACCGACCTCATCTTGTAATGGAAACCCAGTGTAACACCCTTGATCATGTTCTGTACATGACTACAGATTGTGCGAACAGTGGCCAATTCCTTTCTGTTTCCCCACCAGTTGTCAACACGGAGCCTCTTTTTCTTTCCAAGGAGACTGAGTTCTACATTGATGTGATTGAAGTCCCTCCGCAGGGTGCCTCTGGGGCCCTTCACAATAACTGTCCGTCCCTTCAAGTTAATGTCGACATTTTCTGGGATGTCGACAGTCTGGTTGCTGAGAATGGTCTTCATTCTCGCAGTAGATGCGGCAAAGAGCTGTTCATGGAATCTTTTGCTGATTAGAAATCCTTAATTGTGATGTAATCAAATTCATAAAATTTTGCCTATGGCTATGCTTTTGAAGGAGAAGGCAATGGCACCCCACTCCAGTACTCTTGCCTGGAAAATCCCATGGACGGAGGAGCCTGGTGGGCTGCAGTCCATGGGGTTGCAAAGAGTTGGACACGACTGAGCATCTTCACTTTCATGCATTGGGGAAGGAAATGGCAACCCACTCCAGTGTTCTTGCCTGGAGAATCCCAGGGACAGAGGAGCCTGGTGGGCTGCCGTCTATGGAGGACTCTGTGTCCGCACAGAGTCAGACACGACTGAAGCGACTTAGCAGCAGCAGCAGCAGCATGCTTTTGAAATTTCATCTTAAAAGAGCCCTCCTGAATCACAAAGATATTTTCCTGCACTTAATCCTACTAATTTTTTCCTACTACTTTTCTTTAACTTTTTACACGTATGTCTCTATACCACCCAGAGCCCTCTTTTGTATGTGGCATTAAGTAGAGACTCATATTTCTTTTTCTCCATATAGTAAGCCACTTTCCCAAATGGCATTTACTAAACAATCTATCCTTTCCCCAATTTGTGGTAGCACCTTCATCTTATATTAAATTCTGACCTATATGTGAGTCTGTGTCTGAGCTCTCTATTCTGTTTTGTTGGCGTATTTGTACATTTTTAATTACTGTTTTTATCATGATGGCTTTACGTGTCTTGATGTCAGAGAAGGTAAGAGCACTCTTCACTCTGCTTTTTAAAAGTTGGCTTAAAAAAAAAAAAAGTTGGCTTAGCTGTGATTCTGTGACTAATTGGAGTGTTAACATATACCTGCATAATTTTGAACAAGTTTAGCTTAAGTGTTTTGGACTTTATATGTTGTTTAGATTAGATTAGATTGTTTAGATTAGAAGCCCTTAGTTCATCCGGCAGCAATGGGTCTGCTAGCCAGCAGGCTGGAATGAGGATTTGCGTCATCAGTGGTGCACATACAGAAGCACAGGGGAGAAACGTTAGGAAGAAGTCAAGCCAAGAGATGCTATCTGGCCTGCACTGGGTGCTAGAAAGCCCTGACAATTCTCTGCAAAGTGGAATCCAATCTGATCCAAGAGAAACATTCAAAGGCTCAGCGATCTTAATGAGCCTGGGAACTTAATCAGAAGCAGTAATGAATGATATTAACAATACTATCCTGCCAGAGAAAGCCCTATCTGGATGCTGGGTTGCTTGGCCTGTGCTCCTGAGCATTGCAAGACTCTGTAAAAAGGTTAGTTCATTGCTGCCTTGTCTCTCTGCTGCTCCTGCAGCTCTTCAAACCCACTGTTACCCAAAGCTCAGCTTTGAGGCACGTAACGTTCTTGTTTTGTGATAATGAGGAGACTGTGAACAGGCTGTAGTTAGTCAGCCATGGTGTGAAGATGACGTGTGCTCCAGTGCTGGAAGTGCTTACAGGTTCAGACACGTCAGGGCTGATGGGGGATGAGATGACTCACCGCTGAAACCTTGAAAACCAAGTTCAAGGAGAGGGCCAAGGCTTTCCAAATGTAGACATGCTCTTGGATGGAGCTGAGGGTACGCTGTGAACTTCTGTTTTCTCCTTGCCAAGAACTTTAAGGCCGAGAGTATCACCTCTGTTGGGTCCAGTGTGTCCACCTGCTTCGCGTGGACCAAATTCTGCTGGGTGTCTGCATCTTTCCTTTCTCCTTCATGCTGTTTTCATCATCTGCTGCCATATGAGGCTCAGACCCCTTCCTGTTTGTCAAGCTCTTACTTCTAAGTTCAGAGTCTTTGATAACAGGCATTTTCTTTCTTTTTTATAAAATTTATTTATTTTAGTTGGAGGCTAATTACTTTACAATATTGTAGTGGTTTTTGCCATACATTGACATGAATCCACCATGGGTATACATGTGTTCCCCATCCTGAACCCCCCTCCCACCTCCCTCCCCCTCCCATCCCTCTGGATCATCCCAGTGCACCAGCCCTGAGCACCTGTCTCATGCATTGAACCTGGACTGGCGATCTGTTTCACATATGATAATATACATGTTTCAATGCTATTCTCTCAGATCACCACCCCCCTCGCCTTTTCCCACAGAGTCCAAAAGACTGCTCTATACATCCGTGTCTCTTTTGCTGTCTTGCATATAGGGTTATCATTACCATCTTTCTAAATTCCATATATATGCATTAGTATACTGTATTGGTGTTTTTCTTTCTGGCTTACTTCACTCTGTATAATAGGCTCCAATTTCATCCACCTCATTAGAACTGATTCAAATGTATTCTTTTTAATGGCTGAGTTTACTCCATGTGTATATGTACCACAGCTTTCATATCTATTCGTCTGTTGATGGACATCTAGGTTGCTTCCATGTCCTGGCTATTATAAACAGTGCTGTGATGAACACTGCGGTACACGTGTCTCTTTCAATTCTGGTTTCCTCCGTGTGTATGCCCAGCAGTGGGATTGCTGGGTCATATGGCAATTCTATTTCCAGTATTTTAAGGAATCTCCACATTGTTCTCCATAGTGGCTGTACTAATTTACATTCCCACCAACAGTGTAAGAGGGTTCCCTTTTCTCCACACCCTCTCCAGCATTTATTGCTTGTAGACTTTTGGATCACAGCCACTCTGACTGGCGTGAAATGGTACCTCATTGTGGTTTTGATTTGCATTTCTCTGAAAATGAGTGACGTTGAGCATCTTTTCATGTGTTTGTTAGCCATCTGTATGGCTTCTTTGGAGAAATGTCTGTTTAGTTCTTTGGCCCATTTTTTGATTGAGTCAGAGAACAGGCATTTTCAACTGATCTGTATGGATTGTGTTTTTTCCCCTGAGGGGCTCTACAAAATCCTGGTTTGGGGCTACACATGTTTAGCTCAAGAATGGCCCACAAGTCTGATTGCTTGGCCCTGTGGCTCTCTCTACCTAACCTGAGTGTGTCTGCCTCTCCTGGACACACGCTAGATCCTGTACTGTGACAGGGTGTGGTCTACATCATCTGCTCCCTTTGGATAAGGGTCAAATCCTGATTGGGGCCCAAGAAGGCCTAGAAAGTGCCCTCATTTGACCCTTGTAGCTTTGCTGAACCCCAGAAGGCTGGAGTTTAATGGCCTTACTGTAACAGGAATGTGTAGGGCCACTCTGAGGAGAAGGCCTTAATCTCTCCTCTTCATTCCCTTCTCTTTCTTTTGCTCTGGGTATATGATGGGATCTCAAGGAAGCTCATTAACTAGCCTCCTATTTCCTTTAGGTCTTCTTTAAATGTAATGGCCAATACTTGGAGCCTCTATTAGCTGCTTCAGAGACCAACTGCTGTGTCTTAAACAAAGACAACTTGGCTGAAGGCCTTTTAATGTACTTTTGGGGTCCTTGCAATGAGGGATATCAGAGGGCTTTATCCAGTGTTAGACTGCCTGGAGTGCTAGGAGCTAGGAAAGGGACTGGGGATGGCTTTTTTTTTTTTTTTTCCAGAATCAGTGAGAAAAGGGAGGAGACTGTGCCACCTTTTAAGATTCTCAGTGCAGTTATCTAGGAAGCATCTATTGACTCAGCTCATAGGTAGGTAAATATTCACAGAAGGAGATACCTCAGTGGTAGAGATCAAGTTGTTGACTATCCCAGTGGAAAATGAGATGATCCATTCTGTACCACCATCCTCTTACCCCATCAATTCTAAACTTTTAGAAAGAAAGGAGTACAGCCCAGCCCACAGGTAGCCCACTGGAGAGGATACTGTGCTGACTGTGCTCACACAATCTGCCCTGGTGCCAGTCAGATGCTGACCAGGTCTAGCAGGATGGCAATGACTTCGTTCAGGGCTATTGAGGATCTTACTGGAATGGATAGCCTTCCCCTTCTCCAGGGGATCTTCCCAACCCAGGAATCGAACCAGGGTCTCCTACATTGCTGCTGCTGCTGGTGGTGCTAAGTCGCTTCAGTCGTGTCCCACTCTGTGCGACCACATAGACAGCAGCCCACCAGGCTCCCCCATCCCTGGGATTCTCCAGGCAAGAACACTGGAGTGGGTTGCCATTTCCTTCTCCAATGCATGAAAGTGAAGAGTGAAAGTGAAGTCGCTCAGTTGTATCTTACTCTTAGTAACCCCATGGACTGCACCTACCAGGCTCCTGCATCCATGGGATTTTTCAGGCAAGAGTACTGGAGTGGGGTGCCATTGCCTTTTCCGCTCCTTCGTTGCAGGCTAATTCTTTACCAACTGAGCTATCAGGGAAACCCCTCTATACCTCTTAAAGCCTATGCTTGTCCACATGTCTAATTAGAACTAGAGAATACATAGCCCAACTCTAAAGGGCTACTGCTGCTGCTGCTGCTGCTAAGTCGCTTCAGTTGTGTCCGACTCTGTGCGACCCCATAGACGGCAGCCCACTACGAGTTCACCAAATCTTTAGGCAAAGATGCTTCTTAGAAAAAATGAGCAGTTGCATCCCACAAACTGACTTTCCTATGTTTGGTTTCTCCCAAGAATATTAGATATAACTTTTCACATGTAGTAAGCTTCAGAGCAGATCATGTGGTCACAGACTTCTTGGTTTGGGCTCAAAAGTTGGCCTACCTGTCCCTGAGGGGACCTCTGAATATTAGGCTATATGAAACCACTCTAAAAAATGTTGCACGTGGGTGAGCAAAAGCAGAGATGGGCCCAAGGAGCTGGACCACCACCTGCACTCCCTGAGCAACCCCTTTCTCCCTGGAGCTTCTGAGGAGGTCCATTCAGTTATCATCATCTTGACTAAATCCAACACAGCCAGGAAGAGCCATTTCTCAGGAATGACCCTTGGCAGCCACACCACTGTGCCTTCTTGTGAGCCAGGGGGCCCAGGGCGAGGAGAAGTCAGTGCAGAAAGTTTCTTATGCTCCGTTATGATCCAAGGGCTCTGAGTTTTGCTGGTGAAAGTAGGAAAAAACTCCTCATGACAAGGAATCAAAGAATGCACAGAAGGAGTGTAGATAGTAAACTATCCACAAAAAGATGCAGAGCCTGGCTGAAAAAAGAGAAGGAAATGCAAAGAAGCAAACAGGTTTCATGCTCCACCACACAGTTTTTTAACTGGGGTACACCCTAACTATGAATTTTCAACCCATATCAGCCTACCACAAACCCAGGGACAAGTGGCTGTAACAAATAACCCTCATTCACTTCATCCTACTTGGAGTATTTGTTATATACTAAGTCACTTCAGTTGTGTCCGACTCTGTGTGACCCCATAGACGGTAGCCTACCAGGTTCCCCCGTCCCTGGGATTTTCCAGGCAAGAGTACTGGAGTGGGTTGCCATTTCCTTCTCCAATGCATGAAAGTGAAAAGTGAAAGTGAAGTCGCCTAGTCGTGTCCAACTCTTAGCGACCCCATGGACTGCAGCTTACCAGGCTCCTCCATCCATGGGATTTTCCAGGTAAGAGTACTGGAGTGGGGTGCCATTGCCTTCTCCGTATTTGTTATAGCTTCTGCCCAATTCCATTTCTTGGCTTCATCTCACAGATCCTCTCCCTTGATTCATATCCTGTATTCCTGACTGTTTAATTTTCCCAATTTGACATGGAAAAAAATGAATAAAATAACAAAACTCAATGATAGCCCAGTTTTGTGCTAAGAGAAATGACACATTTAAATGAAGCTGAAGGCCCTACAAATTGATTGCATCTTTCTAGAGAGTAATCTGGCAATAGCAAGAGCTGAGCCCTAGCCATGATCCAATCATTCTGGCCAGGAAAGCATATTCCAAATAAACAAACCCAAAGGGATAAAAAATTGTTCCTACAGAAATAACCATATTGTGTTATTAATACTAATGAGTGAGAAATGACACAAATATTCAACCTGAGGCAAACTGGAAAGCAAATTATGATGTACCCATATAATGGACACAGTATTATAATTATAATTGACAAACATGAGGACTCTACTGACTCAAAAAACCTGAATGTGAAATAACATTAGAGAAAAAAACACCCTGAGAGATACATCCTTACAGTGACGGCACAATGTGAAAACCTGACAAGCATCAGAAGGGAATTAACAGAAACACAGACATTTAATACACAACGGAGTTATCCTTTGGAAAAAGTATGTAAGTTCATAAGAAAAGTGTTTCCTAAATAAAGTAGAAAGGTGGGAGGACAAGGCATTCTCCTCTGGTAGGTGTTCCTATGCTGGCTTGGGTAAGATGCTTGGCTCCTTTTTCTTTCAGTTTTGTTTCTGTCCTGTAGATGTTCTCAGCTTAAGGAGAGGATGGGGTAAGAGCTGTCATCTTGGCAGCACCCTCCACCCTCTGCTTCTGCCACCCAACAGTTTGGTCTGTAGAGAATCCTTGGCTTCCTTTCACTTCTCCTAACTCATTTTTCAAAAACCAACCCAAAGCCTGCATCTGCCAGCAGCAACAGTAGCTGAGACAGCACCAGCCTTAAAGTCCAAGGCCAAGGTTCTAGCCCTGGCTTTGCCACCATCTTGCTGGATAGCCTTGGACAAGTCACTTCCAGACTTGGGCAAGTCTGGGCCTCAGTTTCCTCGTCTATAAAATGGCAGTGTTGGGCCAGGTGATTTCTAAAGTCCTTCAAGTCTTTATGTTTCTATGGCTTGATCTTTATTGACTCAGGACTAGGCAACGAGTCTTAAAATGGAATTCCCATCACTCTGAGGCTGACAATCAATTCTGTCGCCTACAGTCAGCTGCCTACATGCCTTGAAGGCTGGGGTAGCACCATGACCTGATCCCTCTTACTATAAGTTGCCGGGGCTCACCAAGGGTTGATGAGGAGAAAAGAAAGCAGCCTGCATGTTTTGGGCCCTTATCATTGGACAATTAATAATTACAGTTCAATGTTTCCTGAGAGGGTTAAGAGCCAGAAAGTTCCAGCAAGAAGCAGATCTCCTTTAGAAGAGTGGGCTAGTCCCACTTGACCTCAAGTTGCCAGAATGAGGCCCTCTGAACAGCTCTGCAGCAGCTTCTAGGATGGCAATGACCAGGCTCCTGTGTCAAAACAACTCCCCACATTGAGACTTCCCAGAGAACCAAGCAAGCAGAACAGAAGTAGAGTCACAGAAGCTTCACCCAACTGGAGGAAGAGCATTTGAAGCAAGTCAGAATTCTTTCAGATGCACTGTGATCAAGAAGAAAAAGATTGGAGAGAGAAAAATGGAAACTGTTCAAGGAGAAGTAGTTGGCTGTGGTATGCAGAAGGGGCCCTTAGGGCCACTTCAGCCTCTAATGAGTGCATTTCCTTGGCACTGTGAGAAATGCATGGTGGCAGAAGGACAAAGGGATGGGAAGTGGGGAGAGCTTTTGTCTGCTTTTGGCAGAGAGAATGAAAAGCCTCTTGGCTGTTCAGTGGCCACACTGCAGTAAAAGAGTAGGTGAAGCTCTTCTCTCTAAGATTAAGGGCACTGGGAGGGCACGGAAGGCCCTGCCTGCAGCGAAGATCTTAGAGAAACAATGAACATAGCAGCCTTTATGGGGAACTGTATGAATTAGTTTGCACTGAGTAACAAATCATCCCCAGCCTCAGCTTAAATCATCCCCAAACCTTGTGGCTTAAAGCAACAGTGACTTACTGAGATGACAGCTCTGCAGGCTGGCCGGGTCCTTCTTCTGCTCTGGGCCAGCTTGGCTGGGCTCCCCTGGGCCACATGTCTGCCATCAGTCGGCGAATCAGCTGGCAGTTGAATGTCTGAGGATGGCCTCACTCACAGGTCCGGGGGCCAGCACGCTGTTAGCAAGAGTTATGAGGCGACCAGGCTGCGTGTCTCACATCATCTGACCGTCTAGCTTGGGTTTGTTTATGAGGCAGTGAATCTTCAGAAGCGGCACGGGAGGAAGCAGCAAAGCCCCTTGAGGCCTGGACTGAAAGCTGTACATTATCAGTTCCAATGCACTCTATAGATCAAAGGCCAGCCAGAGTGACCAACTGTCCTGGTGTGCCCAGCACTGAAAGGTTTCCCAGGACGCAGGACTTTCAGAGCAAAAACTGGGAGCATTCTGAACAAGCTGGGATGGTTAGTCCTTCTAATGGCCAGCCCAGTTCCCCATTCTTGGCTTTCTTTCTAGTGCCAAGAATGGGGAACTTGACATTTCTCCAAAGAAGATATAAGATGGCCAATAAACACATGAAAAGGTGTGTAACATCACTAATCATTAGGAAAATGCAAATCAATGAGATGCCATTTCACACCCATAAGGATAGCTATTATCCAAAAAAATAGAAAATAGCAAGTGTTGGACAGGATGTGGAAAAATTGGAACATTTGTGTATTGCTGATGGGAATGTAAAATGGTACAGCCACTATGAGAAACAGAATGGTGAATGCTCAAAAAAAAATTAAACACAAAATTACCATATGATCCAGCAATTCCAATTTTGGGTATATACCCAAAAGAATTGAAAGCAGGGACTTCTACAGAGATTTGTACACCTATGTACATAGCAGCTTTATTCACAATAGCCAAATGGTGTCTGTCTAATAGATAATGCAAGTGTGAATGGATGAACAATATGTGACATATGAATACAATGGAATTATTTTTCAGCCTTTAAAAAGCAAGTAAATCCTGTCACTTGCTACAACATGGATGAACCTTGAAGACATTATGCTAATTGAAATAAGCTAGTCAAAAAGAAAAATACTGTGTGAGTCCACATATATGAACTTCCTCAGTTCAGTTCAGTCGCTCAGTTGTATCCTACTCTTTGCAACCCCATGAATCGCAGCATGCCAGGTCTCCCTGTCCATCACCAACTCCCAGAGTTTACCCAAACTCATGTCCATCGAGTCGGTGATGCCATCCAGCCATCTCATCCTCTGTCGCCCCCTTCTCCTCCTGCCCCCCAATCCCTCCCAGCATCAGAGTCTTTTTCAATGAATCAACTCTTCACATCAGGTGGCCAAAGTACTGGAGTTTCAGCTTCAGCATCAGTCCTTCCAATGAACACCCAGGACTGATCTCCTTTAGGATGGACTGGTTGGATCTCCTTGCAGTCCAAGGGATTCTCAAGAGTCTTCTCCAACACCACAGTTCAAAAGTATCAATTCTTTGGCGCTCAGCTTTCTTCACAGTCCAACTCTCACATCCATACATGACCACTGGAAAAGCCATAGCCCTGACTAGACGGACCTTTGTCGGCAAAGTAATGTCTCTGCTTTTGAATATGCTATCTAGGTTGGTCATAACTTTCCTTCCCAGGAGTAAGCGTCTTTTAATTTCGTGGCTGCAATCACCATCTGCAGTGATTTTAGAGCCCCAAATCAATAGAAACAAAAAGTAGAATACTGGTTGTCAGGAGCTAGAGAGAGGAGGGAATTGGGAGTTAGTGTTTTAAAGGGTGTAGTGTTTCAGTTGAAGATGAGAAAGTTCTGGAGATGGATGGTGGTAAAGATTGCACAACAATGTGAATGTACTTCATTGCCACAGAATTGTATATTTTAAAATGGTTGAAACAGTAAGTTTTATGTTTATATGTATCTTACCACAATAAAAAAAAAAGAGTAGGGAAATTGCCTCCCTTATTAAGGACAGGAGCTATAAACTATTGTGGCCATTAATTTATGGCCACAAATAGCTATACATTATTTTTGCCATCTGCTGCACGGGAGAATGGGAATTTAATTGAATAAGGCCAAGCGGTTACAGTAGAACATAGTTTTTGAGAAAGTGTGCTGGGAGACAATGAGCAAGACCCAAATGTGACTATTTTGGTACACTAGAGAGTGAAGGGGAGGAGGCAATGGCACCCCACTCCAGTACTCTTGCCTGGAAAATCCCATGGATGGAGGAGCCTGGTGTGCTGCAGTTCATGGGGTCGCTAGGAGTCAGACACGACTGAGCGACTTCACTTTCACTTTTCACTTTCATGCATTGGAGAAGGAAATGACAACTCACTCCAGTGTTCTTGCCTGGAGAATCCCAGGGACAGGGGAGCCTGGTGGGCTGCCGTCTATGGGGTCGCACAGAGTCGGACACGGCTGAAGTGACTTAGCAGTAGCAGCAGCAGCAGAGAGTGAAGAGGAACTAAAGAGTTGCTTGACAAAGGTGAAAGAGGAGAGTGAAAAAGTTGGCTCAAAACTCAACATTCAAAAAGCTAAAATCCTGGCATCTGGTCCCATCACTTTATGGCAAGTAGAAGGGGAAAAAGTGGAAGCAGTGACAGATTTTATTTTCTTGGGCTTCAGAATCACTGTGGATGGGGACTGCAGCAATGAAATTAAAAAGACGCTTGCTCCTTGGAAGGAAAGGTATGACCGACCTAGACAATGTATTAAAAAGCAGACATCACTTTGATGACAAAGGTCCATATAGTCAAGGCTATGGTTTTTCCAGTAGTCATGTATGGATGTGAGAGTTGGACCATAAAGAAGGCCAAGCACCAAAGAATTGATTCTTTTGAATTGTGATGCTGGAGAAGACTCTTGAGAGTCCTTTGGACAGCATGGATCAAACCAGTCAATGCTAAAGGAAATCAACCTTGAATATTCATTGGAAGGACTGATGCTGAAGCTGAAGTTCCAATACTTTGGCCACCTGAAGTGAAGAGCTGACTCATTGGAAAAGACCCTGATGCTGGGAAAGATTGAAGGCAGGAGGAGAACAGAGGTGTGAGCAGAGGATAATATGGTTAGATAGCATCACTGATTCAATGGACATGAATTTGAGCAAACTCTGAGAGATAGTGGAGTCCAGGAGAGCCTGGTGTGCTGCAGTCCATGGGGTCGCAAAGAGTCAAACATGACTTGGTGACTGAACAAGAAGAAAACCTTTGGGAGCCAGTTGTAGCTTAGGGAAAAAGAGAGACTTGAAAGAAGGTACATATTGATGAGTGAATGAGGTGATGAGCAGTGTGGCAAGACTTTGGAACTGGCTGGAAAAGTAAAAATAAAACTAAGTCAGAGCCCTAAAGAAATCACTGACGCGTAAGAACGGCTCCAAGGCGTCCCCCTGGCTGTGCCAGAGCACGCAGTCAGTAAACACCTGAGTCACCCAAGGTGTTGGGTGCTCTGCCTCCCCTCCTAGGCCCTCTCTGCTTGTGGAGTCTGTGTTTGTGGAAAACCTGGATTGTGCCTGTTTCTTTAGTCCAGTGTCATAAGGAGCAGACAGCAGGGAGGGGTGAGGAAGGCCGTGAGTGTGTGTGGGTGGCCAGGAGGAGTGGTGGCAGATAGGAGCTGAAGAAAGCTATTAATATGAAGCAGATGACCAGCAGAACAAACAATTCCTAGGACGAGGTGACAGGGAGGGATTTGGAGAGCATCTTGTCCACTCTTCCCATCAGAGGATGTGAGTCCAGAAAGTTTCGGGCACTTGTTCAGGATCAGTCACTGGGGGAAGCAGGAAGTGGCAGAGCTGGTACCTAGGACAGTGTTCTCATTCCTAAGCTGGAGCTCTGTCTTCTACAACCAACGTTGTCCAGCTTCCCCACAGAACCTTCTCCACACGGTCAGTGAGAGTGAGCATGGCAAAACAGCGCGCCTCCTCTCCCCCGGGTTTGCTCCAAGCCTCGGGGACTCAGTGCTCTTGGCACACGGGACTGTGTCTACTTGCTCCCTCAACCCTGGGAAGTCTGGTACAGAAGGTGTGGTGTCATCAGCTACTTAATTAAGGGGTTCTACTGTATTTGCCAGTCATTTTCCCTACTCAGGCCTGTGGGAAGAAGTTATTTTTAGGTATTATGGGAAGTACAGTACAGACCAATCCTTTTTTCTCAATTCAGTGACTAAAATTTAGCCTGCTCGGGGTTTGTGGCTTAACACTTAAAGGTCAACAGTCAGGGAACAGTCTCAGGAGGACAAAGTACTGGGGAGCGGGTAGAGTCAGGCTGAACCCTCTCTTTCATCGTGTGGAGAGGAGAACTTCTGGGAAGAACCCCAACTGAGAAGCAGCTGGTGAATGGATTTATTGATCCTTGTCTCTTCCAGCTGGGATGGCTTCAATAACTGGGCAAAGCTAGTAACAAGCATACAGTTGTCTGCACTGTCCAGGGCTCAGTGTGCTGCTCTAGGAATCCTATGATGAGAATCCACACATTGGTATGGGCCTGCTAAGGACAAGTTATTAGGGGACCTTTCAAGAGGAGGCAGGTCCAATGCCTGCCCTTGGGGAACTCACAGTCTTGTCCAACATGATTCACTACCACATTCTCATTCCAACCAATGGAAAGGGAAATGGAGCCATGGGGGTGGGAGGGAGCATCCTTCTTTTTAAAGGTTGAGGGATTGCTCAAGCTTTGTACTCCCATCCCGCTGACCAGGGGAATAAGGCAAGGACTGAAATCAAAGGCACGTGGAAAAGGTAGGGGCTCAGGAGGCACAAAGTGCCTGTGTCTGACACCTACATAGCCGAGGCTAGAACCAGAGAGCAAACAGAATCTAAAAACTCCAGCTTGGCCCTAACCACACTTTCCCCTATGTTGCCTGTCAGGACAGATGCCAGAGAAAGGATCCAAAGCTACCTTGAGAGGTCAGGTTAGGCCAAGTGGGGAGGGACAAGCCAAAAGCTGGCAGGGAGTCAAAGAGGCAGCGAGAGGGCAGAAGCAGAATAGGAAGCCAAGAGTTAAGTGGAGTGGGACACTACGGTGCTCAGTCACTCAGTCATGCCTGACTCTTTGCGACCCCCTGGACTGTAACCCACCAGGCTACTCTGTCCACAGGATTTCCAGGCAAGAATACTGGAGTGAGTAGCCATCTCCTTCTCCAGGGGATCCTCCCGACCCAGGGATTGAATCCACGTCTCTTGCATTTCCTGCATTGGCAGGTGAACTCTCTACCACTGAGCCATCTGGGAAGCATTAGTTAGGAGTCAGGTTTAGCAGCATGGGACAGAGACCCAGAGTAACTATGGTTACTCTGGGTGTAACCCAGAGTAACAGAAGTGTAGACAGAAGTGTATTTCTCAAGTAGAGTCTGAGCTAGTAGAATGGTTCTGCTCAGGGAATCATCAGAGGTACAGGCTTCTTTTCTTGCTCCATCAATCATCTCTCATTTGTTGTCCTCATTTGCATGGTCCAATATGACTCATCACCACATTCACATTCCAACTAAGGGAAAGGGTGATGGAGCCATGGTGTGTGTGTTGGGCGGGAGTGGAGAGAATCCTTCTCTTTAAAGGTTGAGAGATTGCTCAACCTTTGGACTCCCATCCCATTGACCAGAACTTGATCACAGGGCAATGACTAGCTACAAAGAAGAATGAGGATTGTTGTCTTTATTCTGGGTGACCATGTGCCCTGCTAAACTGTCTACTGCTGTGGAAGCGGGGAAGAGTGGGTATTGGGGGATGACAAGCAGTCTTTGCCACAGGCAAAGACAGAAATAAGACAAGACAGGGCCCATCCAAGGTCAGTCTGGCACAGTCTATCAAGCACAGCAGCTCTTCTGTGATCCCTGCCAGGACTGTGTCCTCCTGGACACTGAGAAGAGAAAAGTACAGAGCAGAGTGAGATTACCATCCTTGAAGGAACTAAGGAAGTCTTCATGTAAGTGTGCATTTCAGTGGCGACCCATCTATCTAACAATAGATGGAGAGGAAGGACACTTGAAGAAGACGTGCCAGTTGTGTGAGGAAAGTGGCAGAGATGGGATCCAAGATAGCAGGAGCCGCTGAAGGTGTCTGAACAGGGGGAGAGACGGGGACTTGCTTCTCCTGGCTTCTCAGTGGCCACTGCAACAAGGTTCGATGCCAAGACAGGTGAAGGAAGAGAATGCAGGATAAACTGATGCTTTGGGGCACTGGGCTCTAGACTGCTTTTGTATCTCCCCAGAAGAATTGGACCTCACTGAATTTACATAAGCAGGTGCTCTGTCCCACCTTGCACTAAAGACCCTGGAGGCCTTGCCTTCTCGTTTTGTTAGGGACGTGATGGCTCTGCCCTCTAATGCCCCACAGAGGCGTCCTCCCTGTCTCCCTGAGCTGCAGACACAGATGCTTGACACTGAGCCTTCACTCGATGTTCTGGTTCCCAGTTGGTGTCTCTATGGGGATGGGGAATGAGGATGGCTGGCTTCACTCCTCATGCGTAACAGAGCCGGAAGATTTGTGAAACCCAGGAGGTTCTGCTAGGCTGTTCTGCAGTAAATACTTGTTATAAAAATAAACCTATCTTGCTATCCAACAATAATGAGCAATACCCCAGATTGCCAACGCTGGAAGTACTCAGACATCTCTGGGCACACTGCTGCAGCAAGCAGACCAACCTGCGGCAGCATGTCAAGTGCACATATCCTCTTCCTCCCAGTCACCCACATCCCACCCAAGACTCAGACCTGCTTCAAGTTGTCAACTAAAAAGCAGCCAGGTATAGAGAAACGTAAAGTTCTACTTTTGAGTCAAAACCAAATTGCCAATGTTGGTGATAGGGAGTATGACTATAGCTGGTGTAACAGAAAAATTAAGGGGTTATTGTGGACTCTACATTTAATCTGAGCCAATGGCATGCAGTTAGCATAGGGATGCTCATGTAGTCTTTAACTGCTTTGGAGCCAATGGGATATCCAGAACAAAGGAGGCTGTTAATCTTGTTTCAGATCAGAGTAACATATGAGGTACAATCTGAGAAAAGGTTCCAGAGTGGTATGAGAACTCAAAACATGGAGGTAAGTTAAGAGAACAGAAACCCTGCAGCCTAGAGGAGGCTCAGGTGAACATAATGACCAGCTTCACATCCCTGGAGGGTTGTCATGGGGATAAGAAAGCAGCTTCTTCTGTGTGAGCTCCAAGGGGAAGATATAGCCTGGCCTGTTAGTTTCAGAATAGCTCTTGAATTGTCTGAAAATGGAATGCTCTTCTCCATGAAATAGTGAATTCTCCATTGCTACAGTTTGAGAGGCTGACTGGGTAAAGGCAGGACTAGGGGACCTCTTGAGTTTCTTCCATATTTGAGGTCTTATGATTCTGTGTGCTTTATTTTTAATTACAATTTTTAGTTGGACATAAGTGTAGATGTATATGCTGTTATAGGGCTTCCTAGGAGGCACTAGTTGTAAAGAATCTGCCTACCAATGCAGGAGACATAGGAGATGCCAGTTCAATCCTGGGTCAGGAAGATCGCCTGAGGAGGGCATGGTAACCCACTCCAGTATTCTTGCCTGGAGGATCCCATGGACAGAGGAGCCTACCCTCGGACTACAGCCCAGGGTCTCAGAGTCAGACATGATTGGAGTGACTGAGCATGCATACATACATGCTGTTGTAAGATACAAGACATAGAGATCTGGTGTGCCAGTTACTCAGTTTCCCTCGATGGTAAGATTTACAAGACTCTAATAAAATCTCACAATCAGAATATTTACCACTCCAACAAAGTCTGTCCTTCCTGTGTCTCAGAAGTCCCTGCTCTTGAGGAGCTACCAGTCTAAAGGAGAATAAGACACATACAGAATCAAAAATAGTGCAAGTTTGAGTATAAGACTGAGTGGGACCAACCAAATGCCATGGATCGCCGAAAACAAAGAGATCACATCTGCCTAGGGACACCAGGAAAGGTTTTCCCGGGTGATGGCATGGAATCAGGCCTTGAAGGAAGAATAGGAACTTGACAGATAGAGTTGGGAGAAGCATTGGTGATATAGTGGTTAGCATAGCTAACTATTGGAGAAGGCGATGGCACCCCACTCCAGTACTCTTGCCTGGAAAATCCCATGGATGGAGGAGCCTGGTAGGCTGCAGTCCATGGGGTCGCTAAGAGTCGGACACGACTGAGAGACTTCACTTTCACTTTTTCACTTTCCTGCATTGGAGAAGGAAATGGCAACCCACTCCAGTGTTCTTGCCTGGAGAATCCCAGGGACGGGGGAGCCTGGTAGGCTGCTGTCTCTGGGGTCACACAGAGTCAGACACGACTGAAGCGACTTAGCACATAGCTAACTATAGCCTTCCAGACAGAGGTAGGCATTCTTAGTTAAGGACTTGTGACCATCCAGGCTCATTAAGAAGTAGAAGATAAGTCTCCTTGTGAATGACTTCCTCTTGTTACAGATCTACTACATAATCTGAAATTGCCAAGGATATGAACGTAGGTGCTCAAAGAACCATTGACAGCCTCTGGGTTGGCTTCATCCATTTCCTACTTTCTCCCTAGGGCCTCATGTGTTACAGGGGATTAGGATCTGTTGAATACATTCCTGAGTGAAGGTATGAATGAATACATCTCTGCCCCTGTTGCCCCAGTTCTGCTTTTCTTCCTTCATAGAAGAAGAGCATGCAATAGCATGGAACGCAATGGCATTGGTTTGAGTAATCACCTAAAACCCATGTGGTTTTCTAGTGTTGTAGGCAGGAAAGCATGAGATGCTGATTAAGGCTGAGGTCACAGGCACCCCACAAACCCTCCCGGAAGCCAATTAATTTTTTTTCTCTTCTGTGGCTACAGGCTCTGCACCACATCCGAGGTGTTTCACTGTTCAAAGAAATCTCATAATCCACAACTGGTTATCTTTTCCTTAAACATTTTGATAATCAAGACTGCAGAGCAAGTTTCTGGACCTAGTTACCTTTGCCCTTGCTTTACCTTCCTCACCTCTGGGTTTGTGGTGTGAGAAAGGAATGTGTTTCCTAGAAGCAAAGAACAGCAGAGCTTAGGTGGTTGGGGAAGGGGGGACTTCGAAATTTAGAAATCGTCTGACATTATCCCTTATTTTAAGACTAGAAAGTGGTGGTCAGGAGAGGGCACGTCCTGTCCAGTGTCATCTCGTGAGCCACTGGCCTCACAGAGCGCCGGCCTCTTGGCTTCTCTTGTGATGTTCACTTCAAGGCAACCAGCTATTTCCTTCTCCGACAAAGCCAGCCCCTCTCGAGCCTCCTACCCGTGGCCGTGTGCCAAGAGTTTCTAATGCTTATGACAACACGGCACAGGAATTAGGTGTACTTGGTTTTCCTTATGTACAGAAGCATAAAAAAGATCAAAGCACTTACAGTTTGATGATGTTCCCAAATGCGAGTTCAAATTGCTGAATTAAACAGCCAGTAATTTTTTAGAGGACTTTCCGGAGTAATTACTCAAGATGGAATTAAACTATATTTGCCTTTGGCTCCTTCTCATCCCCTCCCACTGCCTGGAAGGAGGAGGAATGGGGAACCGACAAAGAAAATCTTAAGACGGTATTGCCAATTACACATTTTTACCTGCCTCATATTCTTTTGCTTTGCACATTAATTAAATCAAGCCCAGGTGTCTTGCAGATGGCTTAGCTGCTGGCGATCGGAAGAGATTAATAGATCCTAGCAAATAGGTAAGGGAAAAGCTCTCGAGTTTTATGGGTCATTGATGCTGCTTCTCTCAGCAGAAATCAAGACTGAGAAGGAAAGACGTGGCATAGTTAATTAGGAAGCCTCAGTGGCTCCTCACGTGTTAACCATCTCCAGAGTCCTGAAAGCAGGCAGATCCCCTCTGCTGGCAGATCTGGCCGAGCCCACAGATCTGAAGGAAGTCAGACGTCAAACTCTCATTCTAAAGGAAACTGGTTCAGGATTGAAGGTTTGTGATCTGGGACCAGAGACTGCTGTAAGGGCCCTGGGTGGCAATTAGGAGTCAGCCGTATGATGGGGGAGTCAGTCTCTGGCTTCCTTATTCTGCCTCTGCTGATTTTGACATCTCTCCCCTAACTGTCAAAACAGAAAAAGAAGATAACTGAACTGGGTTTTAAACTGTGCTCAAACATGGGTCAAAACACAGCTCTGCTCCTAAAGCCCAGGGCCCTTGTCCCTACCCACTGTAAGAACAGCTTCGGGTTAAAACACAGAATGACACCCATCCCCCCTGTACGGAGGCTCAGGGTGCCCAACTCCATCGTCCAGGCCAGGTCATGTTTCCTTCTGGATCACCCGGGATCTGGGCTGAGGCCAGGATGAGGCAGGGAGGTGGGGGGGCAGGGCAGAGGGAAACAAAGGTCACTTATTACTGACAAAGAAGGCATTTGTCCCAGCGTGTAAAGCCCGGGGTTTCACACAGTGCTGGGCCATTCACTAGAGCCCTGAGCTCACACTAACCAACTAATTAGTTCCAAATGCTCCTCAGAAGTCTGCCTTCCACGGTGCCGATTTCTGATTCATTGCCACGGGGACGGATTTCTGGGTGAGACAAATGATGAGCAACCAGGAGCCAGGCAGGTTCCCTGGAACTCTCCCACACACTGTTGGAGGCAGGCACACCCACTTTGTCTCAGAACATGAACATACTTTGGTTTGTGCAACTTGAATCCCTTTCTGAAGAATCCTGGGTCTTGTCCACCCTCCCCCATAGTGAGTTAAACCAAAATGTCCTGGCTTCAGAGGCCTGGTGGAAATGACTAAGCTGTATCTTGCAGCCAGTGGTCATGTCGGGTCATTCTCATCCCAGAAACTGCCAAAGCCTTTAGGTAATGATTTAGTCTGTCCATTCTTTGGTTTTCTGCCCACTGTCTTCCCCAGCCCATTCCCCAGAGGTCTCTTGGCCCCATGACATTTTCATCTGCAATTTTCCTGTGCCTTCTGAAGGGAAGAGACTTAGGGCCTGGATAACCTCTTTAAATTGGACCAGGGAAGGAGCTTACCTGGACAGGAGGTGGAGCAGGTCTAGGTGAGGTAGGGTAGCACCTGGGAAACACATGGAAGGAGGTACTCTCAGGCGCCTACCCTGCACTTACATGGCCTTGACAATGAGCATCTCTTTAAATTGTTCATTCTTGGTGCTTCACTTGCCTCACCCTACTCCTAACCTAGGTGTGGAGGTTATTTCTAACCCTGAAGGAAACAGTTCACTTCCCTGGTCACAAACCCAGGATGCTTTTGTTTTTATTAGAGTATAGTTGATTTACAATGTAAATCAAACTGATTTAGTTTCAGGTGTATAGCACAGTGATTCAGTTTCATATATATATACACACACATACATGCATGTATATATACACATATACACTTGCACACATATATGCACATACACATACACACACATATATGGTCTTACCTGGTGGCTCAGTGATAAAGAATCCTCCTGCCAATGCAAAAGAGGCAGGTTCAATTCCTGGGTTGGGAAGATCCCCTGGAGAAGAAAATAGCAACCCACTCCAGTATTTTTGGTTGGGAAATCCCATGGACAGAGGACCCTGGCAGGCTACAGTCCTTGGGGCTGTAAAGAGTCAGACATGACTTAGTGACTAAACAGTAACAACACACACCCATATATACATATATATATATATTCTTTTAAAGATTCTTTTCCCTTATAGATTATTACAAAACACTGAGTATTGAGTATAGTTTCCCGTGCTATATAGTAGATCCTTGTTGTTTATCTGTTTTACATCTAGTAGTATGTATATGGATGTGAGAGTTGGACTGTGAAAAGCTGAGCTCCGAAGAATTGATGCTTTTGAACTGTGGTGTTGGAGAAGACTCTTGAGAGTCCCTTGAACTGCAAGGAGATCCAACCAGTCCATTCTAGAGCAGATCAGCCCTGGGTGTTCTTTGGAAGGACTGATGCTGAAGCTGAAACTCCAGTACTTTGGCCACCTCATGCGAAGAGTTGATTCATTGGAAAAGACTCTGATGCTGGGAGGGACTAGGGGCAGGAGGAGAAGGGGACGACAGAGGATGAGATGGCTGGATGGCATCACTGACTCGATAGACATGAGTTTGAGTGAACTCCGGGAGTTGGTGATGGACAGGGAGGCCTGGCGTGCTGCGATTCATGGGGTCTCAAAGAGTCAGACACGACTGAGCCACTGAACTGAACTGAACTGAGTATATATATGTTAATTCCAAACTCCTAATTGATCCCTCCCTGACACTTCCCCCTTTAGTAACCATAGTTTGTTTTCTATGCTATGAGCCTATTTCTGTTTCATAAATAATTTTATTTCTATCTTCCCCTCCCCGCTCCCAGATGCCACATGTAAGCAATATCATATATTTGTCTTTGTCTGACTTACTTCACTTAATATAATAATCTCTACATCCATCCATGTTGCTCCAAATGGCACTGTTTCATTCTTTTTATGATACATATCATGTGTATGTGTGTGTATACATACTACAGCTTATTTATCCATTCATCTATTGATGGACATTTAGTTTGCTTCCATGTCTTGGCTGTTGTAAATAGTGATGCTATGAACACTGAGCTGGGTGCATGTTTTCAAATTAGTTTCTTCTGGAGATATGCCCAGTAGTGAGACTGCTTGATCATAGAGTAACTCTATTTTTAGTTTTTTAAGATACCTCTATAGTCGGACACGACTGAAGTGACTTAGCAGCATACTGTTCTCCACAGTGGCCACACCAATCTACACCAACAGTATAGGAGGGTTCCCTTTTATCCATACCCTCTTCAGAATTCATTATTTGTAGACTTTTTGATCATGGCCCTTCTGACCACAGTGAGGTGATATCTCATTGTAGTTTTGATTTGCTTTTCTCTAATAATTAGCAATGCTGAACATTTTTTCACGTGTCTGTTGGCCATTTGTATGTCTTCTTTGGAGAAATGTCTATTTAGATCTTCTACCTATTGTTTGATTGGGTTGCTTTTGTTTTTCAATATTGAGCTGTATGTATTGTTTGTATATTTTGGAAATTAATGCCTTGTCAGTCTCATTATTTGCAAATATTTTCTCCCATTCTGTAGGTTGTCTTTTCATTTTGTTTATGGTTTCCTTTGCTGTGCAAAAGCTTTCCAGGCTGCTTTTAAAACAAAAAACACTAATGCTTCACCACAAACTAAATTAAATCAGAACTTTTGGGTGTGGACCCTGGACTCACTCATCGGAGTTGAGCCTGTTGAGCAGCCACGATTCAGAGTCGCTGATCCGAGGGCTGTCATGTGCCACAGGTAAGGGATGGATATCTGCTGATATCTGCTTCAGTTTGGCCAGGGCTCAGTTGTCTCTGTGACACTTGACTCCTTCAGGACTTTGGATCCTACCAGGCCTTGCTGGACTTCCAGGCAGACTTACAAAGGCAGTCTGATCTTGGCTACAGTGCCAAGCACTCCTACTCTGCAGTCAAACTTTCAGCAAAGTTTCTATCAGCCTCTAGGAGCCACAGAGATTCCCATGCTGTGCTCATCTCCTTTAATGTGGCCACAGATACCCGATGTTGGTACGGGGAATGTGTATGGTTGTCCCTGCAGGCTGCAAAGAAGACAAAGTGTTCTCCTCAACTTAGCAAACATGTGTCCCCCAAGACTGGAACCTGGGGTAAGGAGATGGAGACACAAAGCTATCTGAACCCCTCTGTCACCCTTTTCCTAAGATCTGTTAGAAATAGAAGAATGGGCTGCCTCCCCATTTTTCCTCTTCCCTCCTTGGAGGGATAGATCAAATTCCATGACCAGATCCTCCAGGCCTTTAGAAAATTCTCTTCCTAGCACTTGACTTTCAAGCCTATTATCATTCTTGGGAATCTGGAAAATCTGATTTGACAGAGAATCCTAAACTAAGGCAGAGACTGCCCTTCCCTGAGGCATCGACACTCCCTGCTTTAGGGACTGGGAGGCTCCAGAGCAATAAGATGTACAGGTTATAGAAACACTTCTAAAAATATTTCAAAACAACATTATCTTTACATTTGTGTGCCAAGATTCAGCATTTCACTTAGTCTTGGGAGTCATGGGTTTCCTATGTGGTGCAGTGGCAAAGAATCTGCCTGCCAAAGCAGAAGATGCAAGAAATTGGATCTCTTGTGAGTTTGATCCCTAGGTTGGAAAGATCCCTTTGAGAAGGGAATGGCTACCCACTCCAGTATCCTTGCCTGGAGAATCCCATGGACAGAGGAGCTTGGTGGGCTACAGTCCATAGGGTCACAAAGAGTGGACACGACTGAACGACTGAGCACGCACATCGGAAGGCATGGGCCTCTTTCTGGATCTCCTGTCAGCATTGTTGGAACATCTGAAGAGGTGAGGGGCATTTTCCTTTCCATCTTATATTTTCACAATGAGAGAAGAAAATTAAGTGAATACTAGGGCCTCGATGGGGTGGGGTAGAGGGGCCAGAAGGAAAGAAACAAAAGCTCTGAAGTGGGTCTTGAATTTCAGTTAATGTCCTTATCAGGATCCTTAAACCTCTGAGTAGGACTAATATATTTTATCGAGAAGCTTAAAGTCTTTGACTCAGCTATGAAAACTGAAAAATGCATAACCCACCTCTACCTAACCCTGGGTGTATGTTTACCCAACTTTCCCCCACTTCCACCCCGCCCCCACATTCTGTCTCCCTGTCAGTGCCTCTGTAAACACTCCTGTCACGGGCTAGCTAGCGCAGGCTCTTGCCTCTCTTTCCAAACACCTCACCCTCCCTCTCACTGCTCTCTCCCACCCCAGCCTGCTCCCCTGCCCTCATGTGCGTGGCCAGGCAGGGCTACATGCCAGCCCACAGGCCCCATTTCTGTAGTTGCACAAACACCACTAAGCCCTCTAGGCTTCTAGGAGCTGGGCCTGCCCTCTGCAGGAGATTAAGAGCCCACGGTGAGTCAGCAGCACAGCTGGGCCCAAAGCCCCAGACTCCTGGCTGAGCCTCTGTCAGCGGACATTCCCTGTAGCCTCCTACTTCCTCCCCATGGACACCCTTCTCATTCGCCTCAAGCCCTAGGTAGACGTCTGTCCCCATTTGGCCGAGTCCCAGCATGTCTCCTTCCCTACCCTGCCCCAGCCCTGGAGCTGTGCTGCCAAACGCTCTTGGCCTGGATGGTTGGCCACGTCTATAAGGCAGAGAAGCCCATGTCTTAGTGGTGACAGTGGCATTCTGGATGACAGGGGGTGTGAGGTGTGCATACGTCCTCTCCGTGGCTGTGACCCTATGGATTCTAGTAGGGAAGCTGAACAGCTGCCACAATTCACCCACAGGCCTTCGGTGCCCACATGCTCTGTGAACACAGCTACTGTACACTACTGTGCTGAGTCACCACCAGGAATCTGGGGAGACAATATTGGCCTATTTTTAAAAGATCTGCTCATGTACTCAGGCTGTCACAAAAGACTGGATAATTATTGCCAAAAATAGGTGTTGGTTCAGGGTCTCCAGGGCTGTTGCAGGCAGGTCCTTTGACAAGGGGCTCTGACACCACACGTGTAGCATGGTTGTCACCGTGGGAGAGGCTGGATTTCCGTGAGCACAGCACCTCCAGCCGCCACATGGGGAATATCATGGACTCTTGATACCCTTTGCTTCTTGAAGGAACGAATAGGAGCTGCAGGAGAGGCCCCAGGACCAACTTTGAAGAACAGAGATTTCATCTTTGTGCTGACTTCTCTCTGAGTCACTTAATGTCATTTCCATTCATGGGAAGAGAGAAATCTGGTACAAGCAACTAACCAGTTTGAATTTCTAACTTCTTGGGAATCCAGGAACTTTTAGGCCTCTGTAAACAAGTCTCCAAAGCTCTCCCTCTTCTGTTGGGGTTGGGGGTGGGGGAAGCCCTCTTCACAATCTTCTCATCATTCAGTGAGCCCTATGGACTGAGTCTCAGAATAACATGCTCCCTAGAGATCATCTTCTCCAATTTGCTTACTAAAGAGTAAATCAAGTTTCAGAGTAGGGACTGGATTTGTTCGGGTCATAGAGATGAAAACCAGTGGCCAGCCCTAGAGTTAGCCCTGTGGTGGGGACGATGGATAAGACACAGCCTCTGTCCTCAAGGATCCAAGATTCTCAAGGGGAAGCAGTCATTAGTGCAGAGAGCAATAATACATGGTAGTCTGTAATTAGATCCAGAAAAAGTTGACATGAAATATCTTGGGTGAGCAATGATGCAAAATCACTCCTGCATAAGGAATCAGGGATGATATCATAAGGATCAGTATTAGAGTTGACCTTCCAGAGGTGGGCTGGATTTGGACACTTGGGAATAGAAGAAGGGGGACAGGGGTATGCAGATGAAGGAAATAGCTTGGGATGAGACCTGGAGATGGGATGCCCAAGGAATATATAGGCCAGTTTGGCTGTTGTATCAGATACTGAAACCAAACAATGAGGGTGGGGAGGGGAGTAGATCAGGGGAAGGTCAGATGATAGAAAGTCTGGAATGCCAGAGTACAGGATTTGAACTTTATTACCATTGTTAACATCTCAAAGTACCAGGTGGCAACATGCCAAGCATTTTACAAAGCAATATTACTCATGTAGTGCAGAGTCTGCACTTTCTAGGAGCTTGGAATTCAAGACAGAGAATGAAATTATGGACAGATATTTAAGGCATAGATTATACATATACATAAATCAAAAATTATTTAACACATAAGTCTTTAAGTGCAAGTCAAAGAGTAAGTACATTTAATGAACACATGAAAGAAGAAGGCATCTGGAGACGTGTTATGAAAAGTCTCCCTCTGTCTGCGGTCTCCCCTGTGCTCTACGGCTCTGAAAAAGGACTGGAAGAGTCAGCATCAGTCTTAATATTAGACTTCAGCTTCATGTGGCTTTGTCTTCCAGATGGCTGATTTCTGACATGGAACTATTCCTTGCGTTTCCCACTTGTCCTCACTGATTGATCTAGTACTCTTCTACATCCAGTCCTGAGCTCATAACACACAGGAGACGCAGCTTAAAGGAGGAGAGGATAGGGATCAGGGTACGGTGGTGCATGTTAACCACAGCACAAGAGAGAACTCTTCCCTTGTCAAATCAAAAGACTGTGGGTTATGTGTCCTCCTGGAGCAGGGAGTGCCATTTGCTAACCCACACAAAGGTGTTTTATGGGCTTGTGGCTCTGAGGGGGATGTGGCCAAACAGCTTCTCTAGCTAATAATCCTCTCCAGCCTTACCTCACATCGCGGGACCTGAAAACACTTCCAGCCCAATGCTGTGGGCCAGGTGCCAGCATGGAGGTGACTTTCAGCCTCCCAGTTCACTGCACTGAACTCCTGGCTCATCTGCTTCCTGATGAGGCTGGAGATCTGAGAAAGGGCAGAAGGAAATCTTTGCTTAAACTTACTACTACTTCTACTAAGTCGCTTACGTCGTCTCCGACTCTGTGCGACCCCACAGACGGCAGGCCCACCAGGCTCCCCCGTCCCTGGGATTCTCCAGGCAAGAACACTGGAGTGGGTTGCCATTTCCTTCTCCAATGCATGAAAGTGAAAGTGAAGTCGCTCAGTCGTATCTGACTCTTCTCGATCCCATGGACTGCAGCCTACCAGGCTCCTCCGTCTATGGGATTTTCCAGGCAAGAGTACTGGAGTGGGGTGCCATTGCCTTCTCCAAGCTTAAACTTAGCAAAGACCAAAAAGTATCCATATACATGCTCTAAACACCTTCTGAATCAAACCCTGTCCTCAAACTGTTAAACAGACCCCTGACTATCCTGGTGTACTTGGCAAATACAGCACTTGACACTTCATACGCTGTAAGAGTTGGACGCTCCTCAGAGTCCCTAGTCAGCAGAAATCACTTCCCACTCCCTATTCCCCATACACACACCCTCCCTAACAGAGGCCACCCAGCCTTTCTCTGAGCATTTGAAATGACTTAGAGCTCTCCAGCCCCAGATGGCCCCTCTCACTGTGAGTGAGCTCTGGCTGTGTTAACTGTCTCCTCTTTTTGTTCTGCTGCAATTTGACCCCTGTAACTTCCACCGTTAGTTCTGGTTCTCTCTCTCAAATCTATATATGCCATATAGATTTGTAGGTAGGAAGAAAAGAAAAAAATGACATCCCTCCGTAAAACAAACAAAAAATTCCCTTTTATCCCTTTACTCACATGTTCCTGCACCAGGAAACCAAACCTCCTACAAAGCAGCCCTCAATACTTCCAGCCAAACCTTTGTCCCTTGTCCCTGTAATGTACCATTCTTTGTCCTGTTCCTGTTCTTGGTTCCTGACTCCTGGGCTGGTTTCCTGGTTATCAGCTGGCAAGAGTCACTTGGACCTCACCCAGCTTAAGCATCAGTTCCTGGCTTCTCCCCCACCACGTCGATTCTGCTTTTCCTGGTAGCTTACGGTACATAGCTTACCTAGATCAGCACCAAGGCCTCCATGAACAGTTGCACAGGTTGCACACTGCTCTGTTGCACATCACCCTCTGGACCCTATCTAAAGGCTACTAGCCTCATATGGCTAATGAGCACTTGAAATGAGGCTAGTACAACTAGGCTAGTAATTTTATTTAAATTTAACTAAATTAAAAAAATTTTTAATTTAAATATAAATATAAATAGCCACACATGGCCAGTAGTAATGTTTTGAATAGCATATATCTATTCCAACCTCAATTCACACATGAGGAAACCAACAAAGTGACTTTCTCAGCAAAATTACTTTCTCTAAAGTGTGAACCAATTTTCTTATAACTTTCATTTTCATGTAATTTTTTGTATAATTGAACCCAGATGTGCTTAATAGAAATCCTGACATGGTTAGAATAAGGCCTGACTAATGAGAAAGATCTTTTGAAGAATGGAGGATCTTGCTAAACTTTCACATTGGTTTTTAACGTTAGGGTCAACTGGATTACTTTTTAGTAACTTGAATGCTCATCGCTACTAGTACTAATGAAACTGATACCCTTAATTGAACATCGACTACAGGCTGGGAACTTGAATTGATTTTCTATTGCTGTGTAACAAAACATTGCCAAACTCAGCAGCTTAAGACAATGAGTATTTATTGTGTTACATGGTTTCTGAGGATTAGCAATCAGGGAGTGATTTGGCTGTGTGGTCCTGGCTCAGGGTCTCTGAGGTTGCCGTGGACATGACAGCTGGAGCTGCTATCTCTGAAGGCTTGACTGGGCTGCAGGATCTATTCCTAACACAGCTTACACACATGTTGTTGGCAGCAGGCTTCACCTCCATACCCCGTGGGCCTCTCACAACACATGATCCTCCCTCAAGAACAAGTGACCCCGAAGGAGAGTGACGAAGCAGGAAACCTCAATGCTCTTTTATGACCCTGGCTTAGACGTGACACGCCAACACCTCTACTGTATTCTGCTGGTCACATGGACCACTTCTAATGCTACACAGGAGGAGATGACATATGGTGTCAGTATGAGGAGGCAGAGATTATCTGGGGCATCTTGGAGACAGGCCATCTCAGTACTTCACACATATCACCTCGCTTCAGCTTTATAAAACAAGCAGGTGGAGACTATTATTATCCCCTTTTACAGATGAGGTGATTGGCTCAGAGAGGTTAAGTGACATCCCAAGTGTCTCAGGTGACAAGCAGCAGAGCCCTGTCTCTCCAGGTCTTCTTGGCAAAGACTGTCAGATCTCTTCGGTTGCTCTGCCAACCATGACATGCTCCAACAGGCATTCTTCTTGATCCAGTCCTTTGGCTTAAGGCATTTTGCATCTGTTAAATCTTTATCTAGCTTCCCAGGTGGCACTAGTGGTAAAGAACCTGCCTGCCAACGCAGGAGACTCAGGATATGAGGGTTTGATTCCTGGGTTGGGAAGATCCTCTGGAGAAGGGCATGGCAACCCACTCCAGTATTCTTGCCTGGGGAATCCCATGGACAGAGGTGCCTAGCAGGCTGTAGTCCAAGGGGCTGTAGAGAGTCAGACACAACTGAGCGACTAAGCACACACACAGGGAAAATTTAACACTCACTCCTGACCTGTTAAAAACTTTTTTATTTTTTGGAGCTAGGAATAGAAAAGTACTTCCTCAACACAATCAATTGCAACTCATGCAACTCATGACAGTAGCAACACAATACTTCACTGAAAAGCATTAGACATAATCTTATTAAAATCAAGAACAAAGATCTCTGCAACTGTTACTGTTCTTTAATACTTGGAAATTCTGATTAGTGAAATAAAATAGAAATAAGTAGAATTATTGGAAACAAGAAAATTGTCATTAGAAACTCCCAGAGAATCATCTGAAGCCCTCACCAGTATTAATGAGATTTCCACAAAGCACTGGATCTGAGATGTACACCTCAGAGCAGTAGCTTTCCCATAGTTCAGCAGTAACTAGCAACAAGGTGCAACAAATCTCCTCATCCCCCATCCCGCTTGTGTCACCCTGGAGCCAGAGGCCTGTGCTTATTTTGCAGCCAAGCATTTGTGCCTTTTTCTGGTCCACATGCAGGGTGCCTGAAAATATGGGGGCGGGGGGAGGACTGCGAAGCAGACAGCTGCAAAAGGAGCCCTCAAGCTGGAAGTTTTCTGCGTGAGTCTGGGACTGTCTAACACCCTGAGGATTGACAGACAAGCCTTCCCCTGCCACTCTGGCTTTTCCTTTGCAGAGAAAAATAAAGAACAGGAGACAGGACGCTGGCAGGGCCGGATAGTGCTTACCATATCAGCGGCCAGAGTGGAAAGTGCCCTGGTTTTTGAATCCTGAAGATCCAGTTTGGTTCATGGCACAGACATTATTCATTTGAAGAAGCTATGCATGTCTGCACCCCCACTTTTTTCTCTGTGGGGCAAAAAGGGGATTGCCTACCACCTAGGAATTGTGGGGAGAATGCAATCTGATAGTGAGCAGGAAAGTACTTTGCCAACTAAAGTACAGTGGAAACAGAAAGTAAGACTGCTTGTATTGACGAGGGCTCCAAGCCAGCCTGGTGACAAAACCGCATGCTGTGCCGGCTCTCTGGCTGGTCCCTGGGTCCCCAGGGTGCATCTGACCCAGCTGTGACACTACCCCAAAGTCCCACACAGGCCTCCAGCTTGGTGAACTGACCACATTGGCTACTTCATATGCCCTAAGGACAGACACAGAAATGCAGTTATCTTGCATGTTTGCCTGGGCCGAGTTTCTTAGTCCATAGACAGGTATGATTTCTCTGATGAACTTGTTTGTATTGCAACTTCTACTTTGAGGAGCCAGGGTCAAAGGGTGTCACCTTCCTTTCTGACAAGGAGATGGTAGCATGTCTCCTGGAGCCTCAGGACAAGGCCTCATGATCCCATCGAGGTTTGGGTCTGGCCAGCAAGACACACACAATAGGGTCCCAAGGACAAAGACAAGCCCCCAAAGAGTCTGTACAATAGGAGTGGGCAAACACTATGAGGCTGGGAGAGCAAGAGTGGAAGAAGAGTAGTCTCAGTGGTCCTCAGAGCATAAAGAGGAATGGGCAGGGGTTAGAGGAACACAGGACAGGTCAGGGAGTGAGAACTGGGAAGGAGCGAGAGAGAGGCTCTGGGAATGGTCCCAAAATGATCTCTTAGCATCTTAGGTGTCTGAGGGTGACTCACCTGCCTAGAGCCTTTACTTCTGGGGGCCGCCCCAGGTGGTCCCATGCTAAAATCAGCCAAGATTTCTTAGGTGAAGCATGTTGCCCCATTTTGTTGGGAAATGGGGAAAATTTTGCAGTGACTGACTTCAATTACCAAATTCTCTCTGCTTTAAAGGAGCCCTTTCCCCCGTAGACTGGAAAGTGTTTATGTCTACCTGGGCATGCGCATGCCAGCGGGGATGGGGTTTGCTTAGGAAGTAGACTGATTGCTCCCCTCATTCCTGAGATAACCGCAGAGGCCCGCACCAGCAGCCAGGGCCCCAGGGTCGGGCCAGCCGCTGCGGGGTGCAGGCTCCTAACTGCTGGACACCCGGGGGTGCAGGAGGCCACTCCTTTCCCTCAGTTCAGTCAGCCCTGGCCGCAGATCCATGTCATGCTCCCATGGGGAGTAATGGGGAGAATCTGCCCTGAGCAACTAGATGGCCTGCGGCCCCAGCCCGTGGAGTAAAGCGCTGGTGACTATAAACCGCAACTGAAGGTCAACTGTCCCTGTACATCCACCCAGCCCCCTTCAGCGTACCCTCTGAACATGACACCCTCTGAACTCAGCTGGCTGCTGAGAACTAAGAACCCACTTCAAGATGAAGACTCCTGGGTGCAAAGTACACAGTCTCCCCGGGAGCCCCGGCTGGTCCTGCTAACCCGCAACCCCAGCTTCCCTCATCTCCCTGGAAACTGTGTTTCTCTTCCTCTCCCTCTGAGGGTCTCTTTCTCTGTCTGTCGCTCTCTCTCTACTGTTCTATCTGTCTCCACCCCTCTGTGTGTGTCTGTGAGTTCCCCCTGTTTCACTGTGTTTCTCTGCTCTCTCTATGCCTCTCCTATCCTTTGTCTGCCCCTCTGTGCCTCTCTGTGCCTCCCATTCAGTCTTTGTCTCTTTGATCCTCGGTGTCTCTCAGCCTCTCTCTGATCAGCTGTCTCTCTCTCTCATCTTTGAATAAAGCTGCCCACACAGCACCTCCAGCAGGACCAAGGTCCTCCCAAGGTCCCCACAGAACAGAACAGAGCAAGGTGGACACTGAGCCAGGCCCACATGTCAGGTCAATACAAAGGTTTTGCTGAAGCCTGCCCTCTGGCCACGTGAAGCCAGTCCGTGGCGCCAGGGTGTTCTGGGCATACATAGCAGGCTGCATGGGCGCTCACCTCTTAAGCAGCAGTACCTGGGAGACTCAGAGAGACGATTACACGCTGTGTCAGCAAACCTGTGAAGCTCCGTGTCTCCCTCCCAAGAGTCAGCATTCTCATTCTTTGTATTCTTTGGTCCTTCCTAGTAGCAGGAAAGACCTTTAGAAGCCAGTGTCTATACAAAACGCCAGCTGGAAAACCATAGGTTTCTGCTTCCTCTAAGTGAGTGGGAGGGAGTGGAGCTGGGGCTAAAGCATGGATAAAGAATTAATAAGGATATAATAGGTATAGCCATGCAGAGCCCCATAACTTGAAAGACTTGAAAGGTTCAGGGCCACACCTGTGGCCAAGTCACCACCCACCACCCCTCTCCCCCCTGTCCTGCCCCACCTCAAAAATATAGCCACTCAGCAACCAATATATGAATCAGAGTAATAATAACCGCCATTTCTCTTGGGTCAGGGGTACTATCAGCCACTTGCTGTATTAGTATCTTGGTCATTCCTACAAAAAAAACCTAGGTAAGTAGTCATCTTTCCATTTTACAGGTGGAGAAACTAAGGCTCAGAAAGTTTAAGTAATTTGCCTGAAGTTATACAACTAGGTGTAAAAGATCTAAGGTTATTACTAGAAGCCAGGACTGTCAGCCTCCAAGCTGCACACTTGCTCCATTGTCACATGGAAGAAAAGCTTTTGGTCAAATGGAGATGTTTCTTTTCACATCGGAGTGTCCTTTCTATGAATGGATCAGAACATAGAAATACTTGGAAGCAATTAAGCATCACGTCAAGCCAACCTCTCCTCCCTGCCTTCCAGGCAGCAGGTGGTACCTTCTGAGCACATCCAGGAGTAGTGCCATTCCAATCAGTCCAGGTAGCAAAGGCCTGCGGTGATGTCCGCGAAGCTTCAGGTAATATTCCATTTGCTGCGTTTTACCAGTGGTCAAAACACAAAATCAGATGTTAAAGGCTTAAAAATGTATGGAAGAAAAATTTGCAGTTTATAAAATTCTAGCATTTTTTTTTCTTTGAATTGAGCTAAAACTGACATTATTCTCATTATTGAAGTAGAATACATTTTCCACTAGATTTGACTCAAAGGTCTAAGAAGGGAAAGGAAGGGCTCCCTGGGGACCTCCTCCCAAATGTAGCTCCTCCTCTGATCGGCAGTGATTAGGAGGCCTGCATGTGCCTTACTGTCTCAGGTCAGAGAGAAGTTGGGAAACAAAAAGGTTTGAAAAAAAGACGTCTGGTCCATCTATCTGTAAACTCTTCCTTACTCCTTGCAGTGGAGAAAAGAGTTCTGTTCACAGCCATTGTTGCTGAAACAAGAGGGGAGAAAAGGGTGGCTTGAAAGTCAGCCAGGCAGCGTAACGCCACACCCACTCAGGGATATTTAAACCTGCTGAGCCTCTTGGAGTTAATGTCTCCCTGCAGTGACCTCATGGAGACAAGATATGGGTTTCTGGTGCCAGGAGGAGACTGTGGCTTCACACACAAAAAAGTTTACGAGGTTTAAAAGAATTCATTACTCTAATAATACAGTAAGTAGTGACCCAGAGTATACACACCCAAAGTGGATTTGGGCCCAATTGCCAATTTGGCGGTCTTCATTTGACATAAACTTGATTCCATTCCATTCCACAAATATTTCCTGAGTTCCTACTGTGTGCCAGTGCTTTGACCCCAAAGAGCTTATTCACCCTAGGAAGGGAGAGCAAATAGGTACTCAAAGGTGGAGGGTCATTGAACAGTCAACAAATGGCTTTTGAGGGCCTACTAAAGGCCAGGTGTTCAGAATGAGGGATTCTAGAAAAAAAGCTTTTTGAAGGCAAATTTGATACTCTTTTTTGATCAAATAAACCACAGTCAGTTTAATTTCATGGGCAAGTCCCTATTATTTAAGGACTTTTTAAAAAAATGTTAATGCTTTTTCATGTTAATTTTTACAGGGAGAAAGCCCCTCCTTTTTCTTGCTGTCTCTACCAGAGTCTGGAAAGCTAAAATAACTGTTCTAGCCACTCCAGTTGGTTTATTTTACCTGTGTCTGAGCCCAAGCCTAATAAATAATATAAAATAAGCACTAGTGACCACTTTCCACGAGCTGGAGGCTTTGTATTCATCAGCCACCACGTTGCGAGGCACAGATAGCTAACTTTTATGGAGCAGTCACTTTGTGCTAGGAACTATTCTGAAGTATTTACGTGTGTCTCCTCTCCACTCCTCACTTACTATCACTTCCATTCTACAGATGAAGAAGCAGGTTTGGTGGGGCCTTGGAGCTTGCCCATGTCTGGTAAAGGGCAGAGCTGCTAGCTGAGCGTGTCACCAGTCACTTATGATATCTCCTCCCAGTCTTCTTAATGAAGTCATTCTTAAAGGATGGCCCCAGACCTGCAGCAGCAACATCCTCTGGGAGCTTGTTAGACTTGGAAATTCTCAGTGCTCACCCCAGACCTACAGAATCAGAGTCTAGGGGGTGGGGCCAGCATGCTATGTTTCAACAAGCTCTAAAGGGGATTCCAATGTTTGTTAAAGCTTGAGGACCCCTCTTTAGAATACGTGAGGAGCTTCTCTTGTCCTCTTCTGGACATTCCTGTTGGGGACTCCTCTTTGAGTTCTAAATCTTGGAATTCTTTTTGGATTCTGGGTCCTGGTTGATCTTTGCAGTTGCCTTAATGCAGGAAGAAGAGGGATTCTTTGATGTTATGGCCCCAAGTCCACTTTGGGCTTTAGGTTCACAGCTACCTAAACTGAGCGGTGCTCTAAGACCCACTGTGCAATGTCAGGAACAAGTCTTTCTAACCCAGGCTGGAGTGACTTACTCGCTGTTCCAGGCTCTCCAGGGTCTTTTCAATACATGCCAAAGCACCTCCCAAATTCTACCTTGGGAAGCCCTATCTGGAGCTCCCACTTCCCTTCCAGCTCCATCTTTGACTCAGGTGGCCTCTAAGGGTCTCTGGAGTTAGGGCCCAGAGCCATAGAGGTCCATCTGATTTCCAGAGCAGGTGACTTTTTTCTTAGACTCAGAGCTAGAAGAGGCCTCTGGGACCACCCAGTTCAACTCCCTGATTTTATCAACAAACAGAGGCTGAGGCAGTAGAAGTGATCAGTCCATATGTACCAGACAGACACTGGAAAGATGGGGTAAAACCCATTGGAGAAGTGGTGGGGGCATGTCCTGAGTCCACAGTGCAGGATACTGCCTTTGTGACACTCAAGAGAAGTTTCATGTCACCAGAGCAGGACACATGCCTACTGACTAAGCTACAAACAGGCTCCAGGTGCTTCAGCTCCTGTTGGACAACGTTCATAGCAAACTCTGGGTTGACCCAAACTTTCTAATCCTCCTCTTGAGAATGGAGAGAAATCTCAGATCAGCAGAGTAGAAAAGAGGGCTACTGGCCTGAGAGAAGAAGCCAAAAGGTTTTTCTTCTTGCAGTGATTTCCTTTGGATGAAATCTAGCCCAGGTTTGAGCTGTCCAAGGGATTGTTAAGGAAATATTTATGATGTTGATGGGATTAGAAAGAATACTGGGGACCATCAGTAAAGGGACCTTTAAAGGAGGGTGAGAATGATTGTGTTTGTTTTCTCCAAGACCAGTTGGAAGATAAATTTAGGCCCTTCCAGAATGACTACTACCATGCTTCCTTAGCACAAGTTTTTATTTCCCAAGGGAACAAAGGCAAGGGGCCACCACATCTCTGAGGTGAGTCCCAGCAGAGAGCCTCTGTGTGCTCTTGAGGATGGCTCAACAGAGGCCAAATTAATTTACTTAAATTGCACCATACTCAGGTGCTCAGTGTAATTTTAAAGTGATATGAACATCAGAACTCTTGTTTCTGAGTAGTTTATCTAGTGACGCCTCTTGGCATTCACAGGCAGCCAATTTCTTCCTGAGGAATTTCCACTAATCTCTTCTCCAGGAATAGACCTTGGCTCCCAAGGCAGTGTCAGTGAGTTCAAGGCATAGCTTGAATTCAGCCCTAGCACTGCCAAAGCAAAATGCCCTGACTGTAGGCAAATGGACAGAGATCTGTAGAGCCTTTTCTGGGGTCCCTAGAGTTAGGCTGATTGCAGTGGCCTGTGAGCTTTGGAGTCTTTCCTGCTTCTGGGAAAGGGGACCAGAGGTTTGAGGAGAAGGAGGTGACAGTAGGGAGGGGAGAGCAGAAGCTCATAGACATACAGAGAGCCTTCGCCACTCTCTGACCTTCTTCTCCTTCCTCACCTACCATTTCTATGACAACTTTCCCACCTCATCTGCACTTCATCTTTATGTCAAACAGATTCAAGCTAATTGGGATGAAATAGTGTTGATTTCCAGACTCTAATTCTCCATGGTTAAAGATCACTCTCCCTGGGAGTGATCTTTAACCAAATAGAAAATACAATTTGTAAAGTACCGTATTTGGATTTGCTTGGAATATGGATGGAGAGAGTGGTAGGGTTATAGATGAAATAGGATTGCCTCCAAGTTGATCATTGTTGAAGATGGGTGATGGCATTATTCACAAGAGCCAACAGGTGGGAATAACTCTAGTGCCCATGAACAGAGGAATGGATAAACAACATGTGCTATATGTTTATAATGGGCTATCATCCAACTTTGGAAAGGAAGGCAATCCTGACACATGCAGCAACTTGGATGAACTTTGAGGATACTATGCTAGGTGAAATAAGGAGTGGTGGCTCAGCTGGTAAAGAATACACCTGCAGTGCAGGAGACCTGGGTTCTATTCCTGGGTTGGGCAGATACCCTGGAAAAGGGCACGGCTACCCACTTCGGTATTCTGGCCTGAAGAATTCCATGGACTGTACAGTACATAGGGTCACAAAGACTTGGACACAACTGAGTGGCTTTCACTTCACTTCAAAAGTCAAATACTGTATAATCCCACTTGTAAGAGGCACCTGTGGTAGTCAAGTTCACAGAGAAAAGAATAGAATAGTGGTTGCCAAGAGGTGAAGGCAGAAAGGGGATGGAATCGCCTGTCCACTCTGGACAGTGGATCGCCTGTCCACTCTGTTCAATGGAAACAGAGTTTCAATTTTGCAAGATGAAAAGAGTTTTTGAGATTGGTTGTAGAACAGTGTGAATGGTCTTGTTACTAAATGTACAATTAAAGTGGTTAAGATGGTAAATTTTATGTTATGTGTATTTTACCACAATTTAAAAATTTTTAAAAAGTTTAAGGTGAGTGATGGTTATCGGAGTATTTATATACTATTCCATCTATTTCAACATTTGGTATTTACTGTATTAAAAAGCAGAGACATTACTTTGCCAACAAAGGTCCATCTAGTCAAGGCTATGGTTTTTCCAGTAGTCATGTCTGGATGTGAGAGTTAGACTATAAAGAAAGCTGAGTGCTGAAGAATTGATGCTTTTGAACTGTGGTATTGGAGAAGACTCTTGAGAGTCCCTTGGACAAAAGGAGATCCAACCAGTCCATCCTAAAGGAGATCAGTCCTGGGTGTTCATTGGAAGGAAGCTGAAACTCCAATACTTTGGCCACCTGATGCAAAGAGCTGACTCATTAGAAAAGACCCTGATGCTGGGAAAGATTGGGGGCAGGAGGAGAAGGGGACTACGGAGGATGAGATGATTGGATGGCATCACTGACTCAATGGACATGAGTTTGGGTAAACTGCAGGAGGTGGTGATGGACAGGGAGGCCTGGTGTGCTGAGGTTCATGGGGTTGCAAAGAGTTGGACATGACTGAGCTACTGAACTGAACTGAAAATAAAAAACTAAGCATGTTCAATGTACAGTAGCAATGAAAGCTATCAAAAACATCTAGTAATACCCTTTAAAAGAATTGCACAAAGTCTACTTTTAAAAATACATTTAAAATACCATAGAACTTTACTAAAGGACATAGAAGAGGTCTTGAATAAACAGTTATCTTGCTCCTGCTTGGGAAGATGTTATTTGGAGGGATGTGCAACCTGTCCATATTTATCTGTAAGCTGACCTCAATCCTTTCCAAAAAAAAACAACAAAGAGCTGTTCTAAGGAACAATAAGCTGATTTTAATATTCATCAGGAAGATGAAATGCATAAGAAGAGCCAAGGAAAATTTGAAAAAGAGAAAAAAAGACATGCCTTACCAAGGAGCAAATTTTACTTTAATGTCATGATAATTAAAACTCTGCAGCTATGGCAAAGGAATAGACAAGATCAGAAAAACAGACAAAGGGGAGAGTTAGGGGATTCTGGGATGACAGAAGCTTAATGTGTCCCCTTTCCCGACATATGATGTTAGCTCCTACCCACCCATCACTTCTGAGTGAAGCAGCTGGCAGACAAGGGCCTGGAGGGAAAAGGCTGGATAGCTGATGTGGGACTTTTTCCCTATAAAGAGCCCAGGATGAGATTCTGAAGGAAGCATGACTCCAGCCTGCTGTACATGTTCCAGACTCCCTGACCTCCCTCCCTAAAGCTAAGGAGGAATAGGGCAGGGGACCTGAGAGTGTTCCTGTGAGACCCAGAGCAGAGGTTCCTCCTGCTGCCTCAGCAGGGGACTGACCTGTCTGTCTGCTCTTGCACAACCTGGTCAGTTGTTCAGCCACTGAGCCATAGGGATCAGGGAAAGACAGGAAAAAACACACTCAAGAACGTGGAGGTGGGATGATTTGAGAGAATAGCGTTGAAACATGTATACTACCATATGTGAAACAGATCGCCTGTCAAGGTTTGATGCATGAGACAGGTGCTCAGGGCTGGTGCACTGGGATGACCCAGAGGGATGGGATGGGGAGGGAGGTGGGAGGGGGGTTCAGGATGCGGAACATGTGTACACCCGTAGTGGATTCATGTCAATGTATGGCAAAAACCACTACAATATTGTAAAGTAATTAACCTCCAATTAAAATTAAAAAAAAAAAAAAAGAACATGGAGGCCACAAGGAGAGGAATACCCAGAACAGGTTTCCAAAGAGCCACCAGAGGAGACAGAGGACAACTTCAACAACAAAAACAGGAACAAAAAGAGCCCAGTGAGGTTGCCCAGTAACAGAAATCACGCTTTTTTAATGAAAAATGATTTATGGAATCATTTAAATGAATGATTTAAGGGAAAAGACAGGTTTGAGACTCAATTAGTGGCCTGAAATAAAAATGTGTGAGAAATATTACAAACCACAGGTGATAATACAAAGAAATTGAAATCATGGAGGAAAATATGAGATTTTGAGGGCAGGTCTAGGAGAGCTTCAGTTCAGTTCAGTTCAGTTCAGTTGTTCAGTTGTGTCCCACTCCTTGCGACCCCATGAATCGCAGCACGCCAGGCCTCCCTGTCCATCACCATCTCCCGGAGTTCACTCAAACTCATGTCCATCGAGTCAGTGATGCCATCCAATCATCTCATCATCTGTCGTCCCCTTCTCCTCCCGCCTTCAATCTTTCCCAGCATCAGGGTCTTTTCTAATGAGTCAGCTCTTTGCATCAGGTGGCCAAAGTACTGGACTTTCAGCTTCAGCATCAGTCCTTCCAATGAACATTCAGGACTGATTTCCTTTAGGATGGACTGGTTGGATCTCCTTGCAGTTCAAGGGACTCTCAAGAGTCTTCTCCAACACCACAGTCAACAGCATCAATTCTTCGGTGCTCAGCCTTCTTCACAGTCCAACTCTCACATCCATACATGACCACTGGAAAAACCATAGCCTTGACTAGATGGACCTTTGTTGACAAAGTAATGTCTCTGCTTTTGAATACGCTATCTAGGTTGGTCATAACTTTCCTTCCAAGGAGTAAGCGTCTTTTAATTTCATGGCTGCAGTCACCATCTGCAGTGATTTTGGAGCCCCCCAAAATAAAGTCAGCCACTGTTTCCACTGTTTCCCCATCTATTTGCCATGAAGTGATGGGACCAGATGCCATGATCTTTGTTTTCTGAATGTTGAGCTTTAAGCCCACTTTTTCACTCTCCTCTTTCACTTTCATCAAGAGGATTTTTAGTTCCTCTTCACTTTCTACCATAAGGGTGGTGTCATCTGCATATCTGAGGTTATTGATATTTCTCCCGGCAATCTTGATTCCAGCTTGTACTTCTTCCAGCCCAGCGTTTCTCATGATGTACTCTGCATAGAAGTTAAATAAGCAGGGTGACAATATACAGCCTTGACATACTCCTTTTCCTATCTGGAACCAGTCTGATGTTCCATGTCCAGTTCTAACTGTTGCTTCCTGACCTTCATACAGGTTTCTCAAGACGCAGGTCAGGTGGTCTGGTATTCCCATCTCTTTCAGAATTTTCCACAGTTTATTGTGATACACACAAAGGCTTTGAGCTTACATGGGACTAATTAAGTCCAAGTCCCAGATGACAAAAAGGATAGAATGAGATGGTGGAACATCTACAGAGTTCTGGGGTCAAGGACAGCAGTCCAATAGTCCTATACCTAACCAAGACATCAATCACCCACAGAAGTTAATATATATATGTACATATATCTATATACATATGTATATTTAAAAATATGCAAGTATCCAAGAATTATAGCACTCGCTGAATAAAATAGTTTCAAAGAGACTCCAACCAAAATCAAATGAGTTACAGAAGAGAAGAAACAGGGGTGAGCAACAAATCATGTTTCCTTATATATTTTAATACACACACACATATATGTATATGTATGCATGCTAAGTGGCTTCAGTCATGTCCAACTCTTTGCAACCCCATGCACTGTAGCCCGCCAGGCTCCTCTGTCCATGAGATTCTCAAGGCTAGACTACTGGAGTGGGTTGCCATGCCCTTTTCCAAGGGATCTTCCTGACCCAGGAATCAAACCCACGTCTCTTATGTCTCCTGCATTGGCAGAGCTAGTGCCACTTATTTGCTCATATATATATATACACATGCTTACACACACACATTTGTGTGTATATGTGTATGTGTATTGATTTTTATACACGTATAGTTCAGTATAAATGGATAACAAGAGCCTGGAACTGTGTAATGCTGAAAGGATTCTTAAAATAGAGGTGAAATGCTGCAAAGATAATTCTAATAAGATCTAGAAAGAAAAGTGCTGCACTATTTCAGCAAAACCTAGGTGTTGGAGGCAGAGCATGCAGAACGAAAGCATTCCGGAGGCTCTTGGGATAAGGAGAAGAAAATGGGGAAAGTAGGAATATTCTAAATATCTAAGTGGCAGAATGAAGAAGCATCTAAGTGGGAAAAATAGTAGGGGGGTAGAGTATCTAAGTGGGAGAAATAATATCTCATTTTCTAATAATAATAAAAGAGTTTGATATTGAACACCAGAAAAGGAAAGAAAGGGAGATAACCATTAATGAGATGGAAAGATTGCAGGGAACTCCTGTTTAAACAAGAGTAGAGAGGAAAAGCAATTTGAGCAAGCTAGTAAAATTAAGGAGAAAGAAAAATCATAACAAACTTAAGGTAAGTCAGAAGAAATTAAATCAGGTTTCATAGTTGTTACACGAAGCGTGAATGAACTGAATTCTCTCTTTACAAAATATAATCTATACACTGGGCTAAAAAGGAAAACAAAACAAAAACCCAAACTCTATCTTAACACTGCTTGTAAGAAACATACCTTAAACAAAATGATAAAAAAAAAAAAAAGTTAAAAGTCCAGGAATAGGTCTACATAGATTTTTCTATAGAGGAAAATTTTATGTAGAGGAAAATAGTTATGTGGAGGAAATTTTTCTATTTGATAAAAGTGGTGTTTCACATCATCAAAGAATAGATGGATTTCATAAAGAATGTTGTGACAATTAGATACATATTTGGAAAATTCAAATTTGCCTCAAAAAGAAAATATACCAAATTAGACACTCTCAAGACAAAAGATAAACAACAGATTCAGAGAAAATATTTACAACATATACATTATTCATAATAGACAAAGAATTACTATTCAGAATTTGTCAAGATATCCTGATTTTGAAAGGAAAAGATAAACTACCCAATGCAACAACAGGCAAAGGATATGTACATTTACAGAAGAAGAGAGCCAAATGGTCCATAAACCCATAAAGTAGTGCTCAGTCTTCTTTGGGCAAATGTGGAGATGCACATTAATATAATACAATGTTCTTTTTCTCTCATCAGATTGGCCAAAGTGTTAAAGATTTATAACATCAAGCGATGGCAAGGGTTTGGAGAATGTAAATGCAGTCTCCTGGGAAATCTATTTGACGTCTAATACAATTTTTTCTTTTGCTTGAATCAAATACAATATTAAAAGTGTGTTTCTTTTGACTTACAAATTCTTCATCTATATTCTAGAAGTCTTATGTGTGTAAGGAGACATGTATATAGCAAAATATTGGAAATAATGCAGATGACCATCAATAAAGGGAATGTTTAAATAAGCTATGGCACATCCAAGCTATGGAATCTTGCAGCTGTTAGAATGAGTTACCATATATCTAGTGTTATAGAAAGATGAGAAGATACTTTTGACATACTGTAAAGTAAAAGAAGCAGGCTGAAAAATAATATATAGTATACCTCTGTTTTTTTTTTTTTAATCCCTCAAAACTAAATTATATCTTCACTGCATAGCTATATAAATGAGGAGGGGACTGCAACTAGAGATAAGCAAAAGGAAGTTGAGTTTTATTAATATTTTTGAGTGTTTTACAATAGGAATGTAATCATGAATTACATGTGTGTAATTTGAATATATATTTAACCATAATAAGAAGAAAGACCTTCATGCTTTGAAGGGCAGATGTGTCCATTAATCCATTCATAAATGCCCACTGTAAGCCACTGTTGCTGGAGAGAAAAAATGACTCATACACAGCTGAGTCCTGGAGGAATTCTCTGTCTGGTAGAGGAGATAAAATGTGTAAACCAATAAGATAAATAGGTCAGCAAAATATGATGCAAGCCATGGGAGGCACATGAATGAATACTAAGGGAGTTCTAAGAGGAGAGTAATTCCTGGAGATAGAAGCATTAGTCGCTCAGTCGTGTCAGACTATTTGTGACCCCATGGGCTGTAGCCCCCAGGCTCCTCTGTCCATGGGATTTTCCAGGCAAGAGTACTGGAGTGGGTTGCCATTTCCTACAGGAGAGAGAAGAGGGGCAGAGAAAGAAGCAAGAAAACTTTCATGGAGAAAGTAGCCATGTTTGTGTATGTGTGTGTGTGAATGTATGTGAAAGTGTGTGTGTGTGTGTACACAAGTGCCAAACACTCATACATTGACAGAGGTTGGAAGGAATGGCTCGGAAAGAAGACCCCCAGTGGAGAGCCGATTTGTGCAGGAGACAAGGTAGAACAGGAAGCATATGAGTTTGACTAGCCTGGGGAAAGGAGGAGAAGCAGGGGCAAGTAGAGATTTATACAGCTAGAAAGGGAAAACAATGCAAAAATGTTCATTTATGTAGCCAGCGAATTTCCTTGCCTAATGGGGGGAGTGGGGAGAGGTTGCCTGGAGCAAGCAATAAATGCATGATTACATGTTTAAAAATAACTGCAATGTCACATGCATGCTTGTTTACAGAATAAAGATGACCAAGTAGAAAGATATGGACTCAGTTTATAAAGTCTGGGGGAGCCACAGAAGGTTTTTGAGAAGAGAAGTGACACCATCAAGTTTTAGAATTTCTCCATGGCACCTTGTGTGGGCAGATTACGACAGGTGGTTCCAATGGTTTGGACCAGAGGTAATTGGAGCCCACGTAAGGGAGTGACAGGGAGAAAGAGGAGGAAAGGACAGATCTGAGCAATATTACGAAGGAAGAATTGTCAGGACTTAGTGAGTTTGGTTTTGGATATATTGCCTCTGAAGTATCTGGGGACACTCAAGCAGAAGTATATTAGATAAAAGAAAAAAAATGGATAAAAGAATTTGAAAATTAATAGATACGTGTATATGTATAACTGAATCACTTTGCTGTACACCTGAAACTAACAACATTGTTAATCAACTATGCTCCAAAAAAAAAAAAAGACGTTTGGAAGCCTGCTGCCTGGAGAGAGCAGACTGAGTCCTTGTTTCTGGATGGAGGACGAAGCAAGGGAAGGATCAGTCGAGAGGAGCACTTGGTGTGTGCAGGAAAGGAGAGGGTCATTATGGAGTCTCCTGGGATCTCAGCAAACCAGGGAAAGGGGCCAGGACTTCCATTACCCAGGAAGGTCAAGAAAGCCAGCAGAAGAACTGGGTTCCGGCATTTGCACCTCAAACTTGTGCTCCTATCATCCGATGGTGACAACCCATCTGATTCTGTGTGTGCAGCTGGCATTGGCTCTGCCAAGCTGCAGCTGGGAGCTGACTGGATGAGACAGTGACAAGACGAGAGGGCCTCACTTACAGCATGTGGGAAGGAGGGGTATAAATTGGACATTCAGGCTCTAAGGGCTGCTAATAGTGAAAGGAGTAACTACAGCCTCTGTTTAGGGGGTCATATCCAAGGTGATGCTGCGCCACCCTTCGCTTTCATAGTGCTCCCCACCTGCTCCTCCCTCATGACTTGCTTGGGAGCCCACACTCCCCAGGCCACAAAGACAAGAAAAGGAGCAGGCACATCTCTGCCTGTCTGCAGGTTAAGGACTCCTTAGTGGGTTCCTAGTGAGTGGTAAGTGGCAGGCATGTTTTACAACCCCAGATTAAAGGCTCCTTCCATATATGTTTATGTTTTATGTCACTCAGATTTCGTTTTTCTGTGAGTAAAATGCAAGTTGAGTTTGGCAATCAAGGCCACCATAACCATATTACTTAGCTGTGGTTGGTGTCTTCAATATATGCCACCCTTCTCCACCCTGCTCCCTGCCACAGGGCCTCTGACTTCTGTTGGGTTCAGCTACTTGGGAGCTCCAGAGGGATATCTGAGTGAGGGGAGTATGATGACAGGGTGTTTATTCCTTTGGGTCTAAGCGTGATTCTGACTTTATGAGACTGAAGCTTGCAATTCTATTGGTCCACAAATATCAGAGATACAACTGCTTTCAATAGTATATGCTCTGACTCTTTATGTCACAACTTTGTAAATAAAATTTTTTAGAAAAAGAAGGGAAATATAATCCATTCTTTCCTCTAGTGGGTTTGATTGGAATTTGGATATTTTTATATTAGCAATGTAGAACAAATTCAGTTTTATTACTCATCATTTGTAATATGTCAAAATTTGAGATTGCTGTTCCATTTGGGAAGATTTCTATTTTCTCTTCTATATTTTCCTTCACATATAACTAAGATCTAGAGCATTTCAAATTTTCTTGTGCAGGAACTAATCTTAATACTCTGAATTGGTGACTTATAAACCAGCTTGGGCTTCCCTTGTGGCTCAGATGGTAAAGAATCTGCCTGCAATGCAGGAGACCCAAGTTCTATCCCTGGGTTAGGAAAATCTGGAGAAGAGAATGGATACCCACTCCAGTATTCCTGCCCAGAGAATCCCATGGACAGAGAAACCTGGTGGGCTACAGTCCATGGGGTTGCAAAGAGTCGGACACAACTGAGTGACTTTAACAGCTTGTCTTGGGCCCCATTATAGTGGCAGCAAACCATAAGTTTTATGTTATCTCTTATAGAGGGTGCTGTGTGGTTTTGCCTGGATTCCCTCATGGGGCAGCCATCCCTCAGCTGCTAGAATATAGGATCTGCTGAGGCCACATGTTTGTCGTCTCTTCCCAGTCCCGCCATCCACATTTCCTTACAAGTGTATCTCCTGAGAGCTCTCCACAGTAAAAGAATTGAATGCAACTATCCAGTTCATAGACCATTTCCAGGGAACCCCTCTAGAGCATCTTCATAGATGTCAGGATTTTGTATCAAAGCAGCAAGAAAAGTAAATATTTTCCCAATGAGTTCATATGCTTCACTCTTCTCATCAATAGTTCAGTTCAGTTCAGTCGCTCAGTAGTGTTCGATTCTTTGTGACCCCGTGGACTGCAGCATGCCAGGCTTCCCTGTCCATCACCAACTCCCGCAGCTCTCTCAAACTCATGTCCATCGAGTCAGTGATGCCATCCAACCATCTCATCCTCTGTCATCCCCTTCTCCTCCTGCCCCCAATCCCTCCCAGCATCAGGGTCTTTTCCAATGAGTCAGTTCTTCGCATCCGGTGGCCTAAGTATTAGAGCTTCTTCATCAATAAGATTACCGAATAATCCAAGATCCTTCACTTCTATTTGCATTTTCTTTCTTCTTAATAAATTGCTAATTTTGATATGATCTGAAATTTTTTATATCTACATATAAATGCAGGAATCTGAGAACAAATGGAATTCCATTTAAAAAGAGATAGGATGGTGCGTTCATAGTTGCATGTGCTGCATTATATTTCTGACAATGAGAACTGAATTCTAGACCTAAAATTTTAGGTCTGAGTATGGGCCACAGATCAGTTTCTGGTTCCTCACACCAGTCTCTGTTCTCTTCACTACCTGCACCAAAGGACACACTCTTATTACAATGTGACCTCTCTGGACCTTTAAGTCATGACATAAGATGAGTTGGTGGTAAGAGTATTCCTGGAAGCCATTCCTACATGAGGACAGCTAGCGGTGAATTAAATATATACAGAGTGACTGTGAGCAACTTAAATATATCTCATCCAACCCAAACTCATCTTCTCAACCAGATCCTAAAAATGCCCACGACGCCTCCAAAGCCACCCAACATAGGATGTGTGTGGTAGAAAGAAACTAGGATCAAATATATCTTACTTTTATAAAATTTACCAAAAAATTTATAAAAGCATGGGACATATGAACACCTTGCTAGGGTTACTCCCCAGACCTGGAATGGGACCTCTACCACTGTGAACGCTACAGCGTAAACTTGACCAGTTTCATTGTAAATTCCCCTCTAGCTAGACTTCTCCCAGCAGGGCTGCCTCAAGCTGACTGCGTCCTTGACCAAAGCCTCTGTTCTTCTAAGGCAGCTATTCGATGTGACACTCTCTCTGTACCTAGAGGTGCAGTGCCTTGGCTCTTACTGAGCCTTGGTTTAGTGTGCTATTCTTTATGGTTCTCCTACACCCCCACCTTTGCAAATAAATCCTCTTCTAATTATCCTATGTTGGGTGTGTCCTCTGCTTCCTGTTGGGACCCTGACTAGACATCACTCCCTCTTCCCCAACAAGACCTCAGTTTCCCTCAAGTTGCTCCCTAACTCTCCCTTCCTCACCCACCCTGGGTCATTCATTTTCCCAGACCTTGGCTTACCCTATCTCCTTGCCTGAATATCCTCAGCAAATCCTGCCAGCTCTTCCAGGCCCAGCTCCACTCCTCCCTTCTCCCCAGTCCGAGTGGTGCTGAGGAAGCACTGCAGGGTGGATGGATGTTTGGATGTTATCTGAGAAGCATCTGCTTTGCAGAACCTCCCAGGGAAGGGGAGGGACTCCTGAAGATATTGATTTCACAATTAACCCTCAGAGAAGGAGTCTCTTTACAACCTCTTTCCTGGAGACTAGACTCACTGTTGATTGCATCACTTACAGAAACCCTGTCAAAGTGAGGAAGGCTCCTTCCATCCCCCAGGTGAGCAGGGTGGGATTCCCCGTGCCTGTGAGGATGTGACTGATTAAAAGGGAAGCTGGCTGAATTCCCTGCTAAATCATTTCCAGCCACAGTGCCTAAGGGACTCCGCTGGAATGCAGGGCAGGAATGCAAATGGATCCTTGCTGGGCCTGTCTTGAAGGAAAAAGTCACGTCAGACCCAGAGAAATGGCCTTTTGGGAGAAGAGATGAGAGAATGGCACTACTGCCAGAGGGAGCAGAGACCTGACTTCCTTCTCTCAGGCTCCCTGAGAAATCCCCCATTGCAAGAAGTGATGGGAAACAGCCCCTGCCGGGGTTCATGAGCAAGTCATGGCTCCTTCCTAGAAAAATAAGGCCAGAAAAGAGGTGGGCTCCAGGCTTTTTTCCCACAGGGTGAAACAGCCTGGAATGCTTACTGGTTGCCCCTGCAGAAGATGGCTGTGGGGCCATACACATTCCTGGCATGAGAAAATAGAGCAGGATTTTGGCCAGAGAGGAGGTTCTTGTCACTGAGAGTGTAGGAAATCTGTTTAGCATTTGGGGAACTTCGTGGAAAATGAGCTGGAGCACGAGAGCCAACTCTCTGCTTTGGCTTTCTAAGACTCATGGAGGAAAATGCAGGGGCTTTCAAACCAGAAAAGTACCAGATGTCTGGGGAATTGCTTTCAATGGTTGATTTGAAATTAGAATACATTTTTATCTCCTTCATAGAATTGGAAATGTATGCTTGTCTAAATGGAAGGTGTGATTGATGACCCCCTGACTCGCCACATGTAAATGTGTGGGGCGGTTAATAATCTGTGGAACATATTATTCAGCATTAGTGGGAAAAGTACAAACCACAGGCAGTGGATCTACGGCCTGGACCAAGCTCCACCACTAAGTGTTGTGACCTTGGGCAAGTCGATTTCCTACTCTGAACCTCAATGTTCTCATCTATAAAATGAATTAATTGTGTGAAATGATCTTTACTGTCTTCTCTAGCTGTAAAAATCCTATGATTTTCATAAAACCAGCCACAGGCCATTGGGAGTGTACGCTGTTTTCTAGTCCTCTAATGAGGTGAGTTTATTCTCCTGTGGGTGGCACACGATCACAGTCTTTAGGCTCTCATCGCAACTCTCCCTACTCCCATCTGTGTGTGCTTAGTCAGCCTATCTCCCTGAACCCCAGTCACTTCCTCAGGGTTCACAAGGTCAGATCTGGTCTCTCGTTCCCCAGAGAGAAGACTCATGGTACAAAACCAAAACTGTCCTGGGTCTCGCTGTGCTGGTTCCAGCTGAGGAGACACACAAATGCGCCAAGCCTTCTCAAATAAACATGAGTCTATCATATCTTAAGTCTGACCTAAGAGTCACCTCAAACGGTAATCCCTTAGGACTTGAATGGTGCATAAATACCCAGAAGATATAAGTACCTTGGGTCTCCCTCCTTTAGGCTCCCAATACTTTCTTAAGGCATCCCTGACAGTGTTCTTGGGTGGGTCAAGATTGCCAGGGCATTCATGGGGCTATTTGGAGGAGGAGACCTATCTCCTTCTGGCAGTTTTCCATGACCCTGAGTCCTGGAATCAAATAAATCTCCCCATTGGGCCCCATTTCCTTACACAGCTTCCAGCTCACCTGCCTGCTAATTTATTGGTGAGGACTTCCTTAAACACAGGAGCTGGAAAGCATGCTACTTTCCCAAGGAAACAGGTATAACAGGTAAGGCCTGAAGGCCTTGTCTTGTAGCACTAATTTTGGATCAGGCAAAGCCAGATTTTATTCTGAGTGGATTATTTCTAGCTGTGTGATCTCAGGTAAGTTACCTAACCTCTCTGAACCTTAGTGTTCTCCTGTGTGAATACCTAGCTTTCAGCACAGTCATGATGTTTAGAGATACTATTCATAGAACAATGATCTCAGTGTATTGGCTCACTTGTATCTGGAGCTCAATACATTTTACAGTTCCTTCTCCTTCTTTGTGTGAAACATTATGAGAAAGTGAAAAGTTGATGACTATTAGCTTATTAGCATTGTGGATCCATTATATCATGCCTATACCCAGATCTCCAGCCTATCTTTCCTCCAACTTTTCATCTTCCCTGAACTGGTTACACAGAATCACCCACCCATCTCAACACACATCCTCGTGCCCTCCCTAGACTGCCCTCCCCAGTGTTTACTTGCCTAAGTATTTCTCATTCTTAAAGGTCTGGTTCAAACTCCATGTTATGCAGAAAGCATTCCCTGACTTCTAACCAGAAATCAACACTGCCTCCCCTGAATTCCTGCAGTGCATTTGCTATCCACTCATCATTTTTCCCTTCTATGATAAAGATGTAAAAATACTGCCCCTCCCCTGTCAACCAGCAGAACATGAATGATAAATACTGTACATGCATCATCTCAGAAACCCTCAGAAGAGTGATCTGCACGAAGCTGAAACTCAGAAAACAGTTTTGATTGAATAAATGAATAGAGATGTATTTATTGGAGGTAGAAGATGAGATGAAATAAATGATAGCTCTTGAAAAAAGGAAACTCAAGAGAAAGAGAAAGCCATGCTTTTTGCAAACCGATTGTGCAAGATGGATATTGCAATCCCAGTTTACAGTGGTAGAAGAGGAAGCTCCTGAAAGTTAAGTGATAATGTTTATAACCATTAACAGGCACAGCCATGTGCTGAGGACTGTACCCAGCATTTCACGTGCATCATTTCATTTAATACCCCCAACAACCCTTATGAAGTAGTATTATTCCCATTTCATAGCTGAGGCCCAAAGAAGTTAAGATAACCCAAGTTGACAAAGTTCCTCTAGAGAAGGGGTTTACTGTAAATTTATACGCTCTACCTCAAATGTGCATAATTGGTAGAGTCCTTTATTTTTCATAACTGATAATTTTGACCTCTAGATCCTCAAATCCCACTGAGGAGCAGGAAAGAAATATCAAAATGTGTCAAGTCAAAGATCTCCAGGTAGTTTTTTTTTTTTTTTTTTTTTTTTTAAGAATGGTAGTAAAAGAGTTTTTTGTGTTTACTTTTTTCCAGTTTTCTCAGTTTCTTTTGAACAAGTATTTAAATAACTGAAGGCTGGAACTTCTTCCGAGGCTATTTCTCCCTCTTTAGGTCTTGCTCCTCCCCTCCACCTCCCAAGAAGGTGCGTCCTTGTTCTCTTCTGTATGTTCTCAGCATCCTAAGTCCTTACTGTGTTCGCATACAGGGCCCTATTCACACCTGTAGCCGAAGTCCACGCTGCACAAGCATGTGGCCTGTTCTCTCGGCTCCCTCTTCCTCCCTGCTGCTGGTTCTGTAGCATCCTCGCTGCTCTCACCAGTACAGCAGACGTGGGTCTCAGTCCATCCCTTGGGGTGTGGGTGGTTCTCCTCCCAGTCTCTGTTTTGGGTCACCTCCCCTTGTGGGGGACCTTCTGCATTTCCCCACTGGGGGCTGCCAGGAGCTTCTAGCTCGAGGAGCACCAAGCTGGGAGGCAGTCCTGCCTCAGGCCTCCTCTCTGCTCCATGAGCCCCCTCAGGTCAGCACGGGGTCCCCTAAGGCTGTCTCCTCCCAGAGTCTCTTAGGCAGGGAGAGGAGCACAGACCTTGGTTCTGAAATCTTCCTCAACTGAACCGAAGGTTTCTAATCGTCCCCTTCTGGGCATGTCCTCCTTCCCCCTTTTGCCTCCTTTCCTCATCCCTTTGTGGAAAGGGCTGCCCTCCCCTCCAACTGTTTAACAGGGAGGGTCTCTGTATTGTATCCTCCTCCTTGTGGTGCTGTTCATCTTATCCTGTTTCTTAGAGCCATAAAGGCAGAATGACTGTAAGAATATATGAGGAAGGTATTTTGAAAAGTGTTATTTATCTCATCCCACTAGAAATTAAATCCAAACATATCAACACTAAAGCTTAGCTCTCAGCATCATCCCAATATTACAACACTAAGGAGGGAGGCCTGGCGTGCTGCAGTCCATGGGGTCGGACACGACTGAGCGACTTAACTGAACTGAAGGAGGGTAGGTCTGGATTGAACTCAGATCTAATCCAACCTCAAAAATCCAAATTTTTCCATGAAACCATTTTTCTTTTTTGTTCAACTGACATAAAGCACCCCCAGACCCTGCCACTCCAGACATATTCTGGGGCCTTCCTTCTGTATCATAGCCCGTGCAGAGCCCCAGGGCCCTTTCTTCAGCACCAGGGTCTCCTCCCTTTCTCCCAAGCAGAGTCCAGGGCATCTCCAGGGTTGACTCAAGAGTGTGTTATGAGCAGAAACGCGAAAGACCTGTCTTCAGAAGTTTGCTTGCATATTTTGGATCACTTAAAACAGGCCTGAGGGGGCCTTTGATAGGTTTGTTTTGTAGTTGGTTTATTTCTCCAACAGGGTCATGGATTTCACTCAGCTGCATAAAGGTGGGAAGGCAGTGTGTGACCATGGGGTGCAGCGACCATCAGCTGGAGCTGATGGTGGTGGTAGTTTATTCGCTAAGTCGTATCCGACTCTTGCAATCCCATGGACTGTAGCCCACCAGGCTTCTCTGTCCATGGGATTCTCCAGGCAATAAAACTGGAGCGGTTTGCCATTTCCTTCTCCAAGGGATCTTCCCGACCCAGGAATCGAACCCTGGTCTCCCGCATTGCTGGCAGATGATTTACCAACTGAGCTATGAAGGAAGCTCCAGCTGAAGGAGGCTGGAATTTCCCGCGGGCCTCAAAAATCCTCTTGAGAAACTTAGTCTGCTAGTTTAGTTCAAGTTTTGTTTTGTTTTGTTTTCCCTTCAGCCAGGCATTCAGAATCTGTCTCTCTCACCTGGGAAGTTGCATCACCTTGACAAGCACAAGGCAATTAAGAGGTCCCAGCTGCTCCTGCTGCTACTGTGCATTTGCAGGGAGAGAGGGAGGGTGACTGGCCTCTCAGATGTGCTTTTGCTGGAAAGCGTGAATAGAAATGGAGAGCTGAGGCGATTGCTCAGACCATTCTGATCAACATGAATGGTATTTGCCCAAAATACTTTGGGTCATAATTCTCAGCTAGAGGCAAAAGTAAGGCATTTCTGGGATTATCTTAGTTCTTTACTAAGTGGAGAAACCAATCTAAGGATTTTCTTTAACAACCACTTCTTGAGTTTCTGATGCACAAGAGAAAGGGTCTGGGCTGGGTAGGTCAGCACTTTGATACAAAAACAGATAATCATGGTATTGAACTTTGTGGTTTCTGGCTGGTGGGGGGTGACCGGAAACGATGCAACATATAGTGTCTACTCCCCCTTAGGAAGATTCTCTGTGTCTTAACCCTGCCCTGACCCTATTGCTTCACAGCCTGAGTTCTGGAAAGATTGGTTCACATGCACTGCCTCCAAGTCCTCTCCTGCTCCTACTCCCCACCACCCTCTGAGCTGGCTTTAACTACTATATTGGCATGCACGTTTTAATCTTTATCTGACTAGTGTTGCCATATTTAACAAATAAAAGGAGATTTACTTACAAATATAGAAACTAATACAAACAATACCTGTGTTCTAGTTTTCCAAGATTGACCACTTAATATTAAAATAATAAATAATATTATTTATCCATTATTATCCCTCTGATCCTCCTCTCATCCCATCAAATGCAAAACTGGAAGCAACAGAACCAGACAAAGGGATCCCACAAGTGTTTAAGAAGTGCTGGGGTGGGGTGGGGCATAATCTGGGAGAAGTAGAAAATCAGTGCTCAGTCAAGGCATTCTTGTAATGGGCTTCAAAACAGCAGAAATCCATCTTTTTCTTAAAAATGCAGTTTTCCCAGAGACTGGTGATCCACTTGAGCTGTATAAAATGAAGTGAGTGAAGGTCGCTCAGTCGAGTCCGACTCTTTGCAACACTCCATGGAATTCTCCAGTCCAGAACACTGCAGTGGGTAGCCTTTCCCTTCTCTAGGTGCTCTTTCCAACCCAGGGATCCAACCCAGGTCTCCTGCATTGCTGGCAGATTCTTTATCAGCCGAGCCAAAGGGAAGCCCTGGAACACTGGAGTGGGTAGCCTATCCCTTCTCCAGAGGATCTTCCCAACCCAGGAATCGAACAGGAATCGAACCCAGGTCTCCTGCATTGCAGGTAGATTCTTTACCAACTGAGCTCTGAGGGAAGCTTGAGCTGTATACTGGTGGCAAACTGAAAACATTAAATGAAAAAAAAATCTTACTTTATGTCGTTTTGGGGTTAAAAAAAAAAAGACTTTGAATAACACGGCAACACTTAAAGCCCTGGTGAAGCTTATTTTGTTTCCGAGCTTGTTCACTCTTGCAACCATCTGAAAAGACTATGAATCAAAATATTAATTGTGAGTATCTTTGGGTGGGAAATTGGAGGCAATCTTTTGTTTGCCAAAATGCATTTTTTTAGAGCAGTGAAGAAAAGGGAGACTGCTTTAAAAACTGCATCCAAGGGAAATTAAATAGATAAATTTTTCATGAGACATATAGGATTTGAAGAGCTACAGATTATATGCTGATAGCCTAGAATTTGAAGCTTGAACTTTAATGAGATTTCTCCCTGTCAGAATTATGGATTGATTGTACCACCCAGGGAACAAACAGCTGACCTCAAATCACATGCCAATATATTCACAATTAAACAATCATTCAAGAAGCTATAAAGCACACAAAATGCATAGTGGCTAAAAATAATAAACAAATGAAGCTTCTGTGTTTTCTTGCCTGAGAACAAGGGGCCTGTTCTTTTAGTATTTATAGTGAATAGTGAGACTCTGTGGAAAAAAATACAGCAGTTGGTAAGTGTTCTAAGTGAGGCATTGCAAACATGTCAGAGAAGCTGGGTGCTTCTAACTTCACCTGTGGTTGGCTAAGGAAAACGGAGGGGCAGGTGGCCAGTGGGCCCCTAGATTACCAATTCGACACAGAAAATGACCATTTTGAAATTTCATTCTTTTCCTTCTTAATTTTTTCCTTTCTGGATTTTAAAACAAGGAAAGTATTTAGTAATGAGAAAGTGATTTACTGAGCATTTTCCTGCATATGCTACTCAAGTGAGATGTGCTTTTTTCCCCTAAAGGTGACCTCTGTACTCCAGGACAGATTACAATTGATAAAAACAGTTTAGAAAGTCTTGCAAGATTTGGAAGCATTTGGAAAGTGGCAAAAACACACCGTTTTCTCCACGTATTCAGTCCTATGCGTTTGGCGTAGAAAGAAAAACGAAACGAAGTGCCTGGTTTGATTTCTTTTAATTAGATCCTCACCTGGGTTTAGATGTTTTGTTTCCCTTGCTTCTTGAGGGAGGAGAGTTGTGCTAATGTTTGTTATTTGCACACGCAAAGGATAGGGGTAGTTTTTGGCAGCCTCTGCACTTACCAGTCCTGAAATACCTTTTTAGCATGGGGTCAGACAGCCACATTTCCCTGAGGGTCGCTTGCCAGGATGCCATGGGGTGCAACCAAATCCTATAGCGTGAAATGACAGGATCAGTGGCCACGCTGGCGTCTGATGGACAGTGAACCGCGGACAGCAGGTCAGCCTGCCAGGCTCCATTCCAACAAATGCCCTTTAGAGAGCTGACCTTCTGTCTGCTGGGCCTCCCTCTACCAGATACCATTGGAATTCTGGTAATAATTCTGGAAATAAATAAAGGCTTTCAGTGGGTCAGTCAGTCAACAGATCTTTCTTAGACACCTAAGAAAGGCGTTAGGCACTATAGATACAAAGAATTCCATGAGAATAGAAATTTAGACCTGCAAGAATATTTCATAATTGACCATGTTCATCTACGTTATATCAAAGAAGATAAAACAGATATGGTCCTCACACTCAAAAAGTTTATAATCTAGTAAGGGAGATGAAGCATGCAGATACATTACTACTTTACAGAGCACAATTCAGCACTCTGTCACAAGAGAAAAAGCAAGTTCCTGACCAGAAAATGAACAGCTATCCTGGAGTCACAAGCTAGTACTTCCATGTTTCAGAGAATTCGAAAGAGGGAGACACCACGTTCAGCTTTGGGTCAGGGTTGTGTCTAGTCAAGACCTACATGGTGGGATTTGGATGTCTGAGGGTGCAGGATGGAGTGGCTGCACTTTTGTTACCTTGAAAATTTCTAAAGGTGTGCTCCTTTGGTTTTGAGGCTCAACATCTTTTTGAGGGAAGTGCACATACCAACCATTTGGTTGCCTTTGCAGCACCTGTACTTTAAATCTAGCAACATTTTTGGAGCCTAAAAGGTAATGAAATCATGACTTATAATTCATGTTGAATTAAACTTAACAATGTGCTTAGTCCCTCAGTCATGTCTGATTCTTTGCAACCTCATGGACTATAGCCTGCCTGGCTCCTCTGTCCATGGGGATTCTCCAGGCAAGAATACTGGAGTGGGTTTCCACTCCCTTCTGTAGCAGATCTTCCCAACCCAGGGATCAAACCCTTGTCTCCTGCATTGCAGGTAGATTCTTTACAGTCTGAGCCACCAAGGAAGCCTTAAGAATAAAACAGGTCTAAGTCTCACACGTGGGCCGTGGGCCATTTTCTAAAGCCACACAATTTAGGCATTAATGGTTTTTCAAATTGTGGGGGAATAATCTGCATACTTGAGTGGCTTAAATCATTAACTTTGTCCTAAAATTTATAACTCTTTAATACAATCTCATCATCCTGCCTAGAGAATGAGACCTCTCCTAAATGAGAGAGGTCTCATTATATGACAGATAACTATTAAGTAAACATTTTGTTTCAACTCTTTATTCTGATAATTGTTTTCACATGGTGTTGAAAGATTGCCTGTTTTGGTAATGAATGTTAGTTCTTTTCGTTGGTGATTCAATATTTTATGGCATCTCAACATTGTCATTCTGAATGTCAGTTGCCATTGAACAAGACTGTAGATACAGAAAATGTAGAGTTTTAGATGAATGTGTACTGACACCAGAAGATGAAAAGAAAGTTACGAAATCCCGTCTGATAAAAGTGTGTTTGTGTATGCTGTTCTTCTTTCTTCTAAAAGAGAATAAGAGCATTCTAAAAATAATGGCTCATTATGGATTCTGATTAGTCTATTTTACATTTATGACTTGCAATCTACAGCATTCCTCTGGTTTTCATGACTCTTATGTCCTAATTGTCTGTGTCTTGGAAGCTAAAAACATGCCTTAGAAAGTCTTACATATTCCTACACAAAAAAGGTGGTTCTAGTGGTGAAGAATCCACCTGCTAATACAGGAGATGTAAGAGATGTGGGTTCAGTCCCTGGGTCAGGAAGATCCCCTGGAGAAGGGCATGGCAACCCACTCAAGTATTCTTGCTGGAGAATCCCATAGACAGAAGAGCCTGGTGGGCTATAGTCCATGGAGTCACAAAGAGTTGGACATGACTGAAGTGACTTCTTATGCACACACACCAAGAAAAATTATGGGATTTGTCAAGTTCTGAACTTAACACAACCTTCTTTCCTCATGGAAATGAAAAGATGCTTCTTAATGTATACAATAATCTAAAATATTAGTTTGATTAAATAAAAAATATAAATTAGTCATATTTATTTCCAGATAATTTTCTTACACTTCTACAAATGCCTAAGTAAACTACTATCACTTAAAGTCAAAAGCCATGTAGAATGAATTTTGTTCCAATGGGCCCAAACATTTCTTTTAATCTCTAATACGAGGCAATATGTTTGCCCTGTTACAAGGCAAACATGAAGATGAGAAGCAAACTTAAGTCTACTGACAAATATAGAAAATGTTTTGCGTACCGAATGAATGTGTCCATGTTTTCCTGTTTCCATCTGGATCCTTTTCAGTGTGATTACTTATTTTTAGGTTGGCATTTTAGAAGATGAAATGGCTTCAGGAAATGATGTGAAAGGTTAAGAAGATGGATGAGAAATTTAAGTCCAGAACTGTCATGAGGGAAAATGTAGCCTCCCAGTATCATGTTCAATGTATTTCTCAGAAAAACAAGATATCCATATTTCTACTGAATCTATATCCCTGAACCATGTAAACTTGAGTAGCTATGCTTTGGTGTAAAGGTTTGTAAGAGAAAATGTGGAATTTGAAGTCATATAAGCATAGGGGGAAGCAGTATAATCAAATAATGAAGCGTAAACAGGCCCCAAACAGTCTGACACTTTTAAAAACACAAAATCTTGGAATCCAGGGGGAGAAGGAGGTTTCAACTAGAACAAGGCAGCGATTAGGTTATATGACATTGAACCCAGACAATCTACCAAAGCTGAGTTACAGAATTATCAAGATAGTGTTGAGGAAAGAAGCTCTCAGAATCTGAATAAATATTAGCTGTGTTCCTAACATTTTGAGGAATTCAAGATATTCTAGAAAGCTTCATATTCTGCTAACTCCCTTATGAAATAAGTAACAATGAAGTCATCAGTTCTGGCTGTGTCTGTAAGTCTGCCATCAGGTGTCCCCAGGACAGATGAGGGCAAGGAATGGCCCCACATCCACTTCCTGCTCAGATGGCCATGCTTGTTTCTGATCATGCCAGTCCTGCCCTGTCTGACTCCTGATTGTAGGTTCCCCTTGGGATTCACTCTGGATTTCTGAACTGGGTTTGGAATTTGTTCATCCTCGGCTGAATCTGGGCTCTCTGTCAAGACCTCAGTCCATATTCATCCTTAAAATCTTCTACTACACGATGAGTCAGTGACTCTTTCCAGACCTCCCACTTCTAGCCTTGGCCTCATCTACACAGGGCACCCTGACCCCTGGTGAAAGGGAAGTACAACAGGAGCTACAATTTTCATGTTTTAAGGCTGTGGAAGTTCACACAGGCCCCAAACAGTGTGTCCACACTCCCCTGTATATGGAATGGGTCTTAGACACTGTTCTTTCATTAACTAACCTGACATTTCTGCACTGACACAGAAGAGAAGATGGTCCAGGTTCTATTGGAGGTCTCCTCCCTTTCTTTACCTTTCTTTTTCCCTCCCTCCCTATCATCCTTCCTTCCAAAAGTTTTTGCTTGGTTTCTCCTATGAGCCAAGCCCTGGGCTACACGCTAGAATCATAAAGATAGTGTCCCTGCCCTCCATAAACTCACAGTCTTGTGCCTTCTGCTTTGAAGCTATGACCAATCAAGACTACATACTCATAGACTTGTTAAACATTTTAGAGTTTTGCCTCTATTTAAAATGAGGAGGAATAGGAATTCATGTGTTCTTTGTCTCATACTGGGTACTTAATCAAAGATTTAGGTAGAGCTTTCAGGGAAAAGTGTGTCTCAGAAAGCATTAACCTTACCAGCCCAAACTGCCATCTCCAGAAGAGCATTTTTTTTTTTAATCTCTATTATGCACATTTGTAAACTTTTTATTCTGAAAGCATTATAGATCACAGGAAGTTGCAAAAACAGCTGATAGAGTCCCCTGAATACAACTTCTTCCAGTGGTATGATTTTAGTACACTATAAGAACAAGGAAATTGACAGACTTGATTGCGTCTTCGGCAGTTTTCATATGTGCTCATCTGTGTGTATGAATGTGTGTGTTTCTATGCAGTTTTAACCCCACATAAATTGTGTAACCACCAGAGCAATCAGGATACAGAACAGTTTCATTCCCACAAAGGTACTCCCTTATGCTGCCTCTTAGGGTCACACCTACTTGACTTACTGGGCACTTGGCAATCGAGACTCTGCTCTGCATCTCTATAGTTTTGTAATTCAAGGACGATTATCAGCTCAGTTTCAGTTCAGTTCAGTTGCTCAGTTGTGTCCAACTCTTTGCGACCCCATGAACTGCAGCACGCCAGGCCTTCCTGTCCATCACCAACTCCCGGAGTTCACTCAGACTCACGTCCATCGAGTCAGTGATACCATCCAGCCATCTCATCCTCTGTTGTCCCCTTCTCCTCCTGCCTCCAATCCCTACCAGCATCAGAGTCTTTTCCAATGAGTCAATTCTTCGCATGAGGTGGCCAAAGTACTGGAGTTTCAGCTTTAGCATCAGTTCTTCTAAAGAACACCCAGGGCTGATCTCCTTTAGAATGGACTGGTTGGATCTCCTTGCAGTCCAAGGGACTCTCAAGAGTCTTCTTCAACACCACAGTTCAGAGGATGATTATAAATAGAATCATATAGTATGTAATCTTTGGAGATTGCCTATCATCACTTCAGATCCTCCAAGTTGTTGCATGTATCAACAGGTTGTTCCTTTTTATTGTTGAATAGTATGCCATTATTTAAATGTACCAGAATTTGTTTAGCCATTCACCCACTGAAGAACATTTGTATTATTTCCAGTTGTTGTTTTTTTTTAACTAATATGAATAAAGCTTCTGTGAACACTCCTGTAGTTTTTCTGTATAAACATAAGTTTTCATTTTTCTGGCTTAAATACCCAAGAGTGCAATTGCTGGGTATGATAATTGCATGTTTAGTTTGAAGAGAAATTCCTTGTTTGTTAGCTTAAAAAAAAAAAAAAAAACTTTACTGAGTATAATTGACATATAATAAGTTTCATATGTTGAAAGTGTGTGATTTTTTTAACAAAAGTATATATACTGAAACTATCACCACAATAAATACATCCTTTAGTCTCCATACGTTTTCTCATGGCACTTGATAATCCCTTCCTCCTGTCCTACATGCCTCACAACCCATCATCCCAAGGTAATCACTGATCTGCTTTCCACTGTGATACATTCGTTTTCATTTTCTAGAATTTTATGTTAGTGAGATCATGCTCTTTTCAGGAGATGTCTGGGTTCCTTCATTCAGCATAATTATTTTGATATACATCAATTCATATCAATAATTAATTCCTTTTTACTGTCAAGTAGTATTCCATTCCTTGGATATACCTCCATTTGCTTATCCATTCCTCTGTCAATGAAAATTTGGGTGGTTTACAGTTTTGGATATTATAAGCAAAGCTGTTGTGGACATGGATGTGAAAATTTATATACAAACATATGTTTTTATTTCTCTAGTGTAAACGCCTAGTGGTGGGGTTAGGTGGTGGATGTGTATTTAACTTCTTAGGAAACTGCCAAACTGTTTTACAAAGTCATGTATCATTTTCTCTTTCCCCTAGAAGTATATGAGAGCTGCACTTGTTCTCGGAGAAGGCAATGGCACCCCACTCCAGTACTCTTGCGTGGAAAATTCCATGGATGGAGGAGCCTGTAGGCTGCAGTCCATGGGGTCGCTGAGCGTTGGACACGACTGAGCGACTTCCCTTTCTCTTCTCACTTTCATGCACTGGAGAAGGAGGTGGCAACCCACTCCAGTGTTCTTGCCTGGAGAATCCCAGGGACCGGGGAGCCTGGTGGGCTGCCGTCTGTGGGGTTGCACAGAGTCGGACACGACTGAAGCGACTCAGCAGCAGAAGCAGCAACAGCAGCAACAGCACTTGTTCTCCGACTTTGCCAATACTTAGTCTTTTCAGTCTTTTGACTTGTAGCTATTCCAGTAGATGGGATATTTCACTGTGGTTTTAACTTCCATTTCATGTTTTTGAGCATCTTTTCATGTGCTTCTTTGCCATCTCTCTATCTTCTCTGGTGAAGTGTCTATTCCAATATTTACCCTTTTTAAATCAGGGTGTTTGTTTTCTCATTATTAGGTTTTAAGAGTTTCCCAAGCATCCCTCCAATAAAAGTGCTTACCCGCTCTGTTTTTAGTTAACATTTTAATTGGCAAGTTAAGCTTTTGTTCCTTTAAAGCAAAACAGCCCTAACTAATTTGACCCCACTTTGTGAAATGAAGAGAAACCAAGTTCTGGGAACCCCGGAGGTGAGGTGGCAACAGATTTTGGCAAAAAGTGAGGTTAACAATGTCTTCTGTGAAGAGAAGCTACCTGAAGGAAAGGTTTATCCCCACCTACTTCACTTGTTTTCTTGATCCCCATTTTAGGTTTAGTCTTGGAATTACTCTTGTTGTATCCCTCCTTGGTTGGCTCCTCGGGCTTCTTTTTCCTCATTCTCTATAATCGTTATCAAATATCTACCAGGTGTCTGACCCTGTGCTAAGGCACTACCCCTTACTGCCACTGCCCCAAGATCTGATATAGCATCTCACACTGCAGGGGTTCAGGAAGTGTTGTCTAAATAGAAGGATTGGTGAATGGGTGTTTTAATTTTATTAAAAAGATCAGTATTTTCACAAACTCTTTGTAGCCCCAGAGTTCAGCCGAAGGCCTCTCGAGTTTACCATGTGGGATCCAAGGGGCTTTCCAAGAGAGCAGGACTCTTTCAGTGCTGCCTCTGCCAGCCACACCCAGATCAGTTCCACTTTTATCCATGTTATGTAGTTGGGCTCCACTTAAGATTTTATTTTTATGGGACTTCCCTGGGGGTACAGTGATTAGGACTCCATGCTTCCACTGCAAGGGGCCCAGGTTCCATTCCTGGTCTGGGTTCCCACTAGTCACGCATGCAGCCAAAAAAAAGATTTTACATATTTTTTTTAAAGGTGTACTTCTGCTAAAAAGAAAAACTTTTAAACCTACTGATGTAGATACCAATTTGCTGATATAATTCCTTGAAAAAGAGAAATGAATCCTAGTCCAATTTACACTATACTAGGTATCAATCATTAAATGATATTCAGACTAGACTCTCCAAATTGAAAGTGAGGGCCACAATATAGCAGTGATGCAAGAGCTAATTAGTGACTGAGGCGACGTAGAAGTCCCAGGATCATCATTTGACATCAGTGGATTCCCTGCTAATAACATGCTAATATATTTATGAGGAAAGCGCCAGTGAATGCTCCCAATCCACCGCACAAAGTCTTTTACACCCTGGGAGGAACTGCTAATAACAAATTTGTAGTGGTTGCAAATATCTTTTAGTTCTCTATAAAAAAAAATTAACAAAGGAGCAGAGGCAGGTTAAAGAACTCTGAGAGTCTTTCAGGTTCAGGTGTGCAACAAAATTTCTAAAGGCAGAGAATCTAATCTTTTTTTTTTACACACCTGAATGGAAAAGGTCCTAGATCAGTAAGAATGTTAACAATGGCCCTTAGACAAATAACAAGTCAACATAAATATGTCTGAGAGTCAATCTTCTCATCTGTAACCTGGTGATGGTAGGAAAGGACATTGCATAAGTTGTGGAGGATAGTGGAGATGAAGCTGTTTTGTGAACCTCAGTGTGATATGTTAAATGAAAGGCACTGCTGCTAAGTCACTTCAGTCGTGTCTGACCCTCAGCGACCCCATGGACTGCAGCCTTCCAGGCTCCTCCGTCCATGGGATTTTCCAGGCAAGAGTACTGGAGTGGGGTGCCATTGCCTTCTCCGAATGAAAGGCGCTGTTACCATTGATTCTGCAAAGGCAGAATCTTCTTGTTCTGGATCTTTCTCTGACAGAAGGCAATGTGGCTTCTCCTTACTTGTCCTTCTCCCTCTCTCTCTTCTTGCCTCAGATTCCAGGGAATCATCCCACTCCCGAGCAGATTCACCCGAAATATGAAAGAAGCAGGAGATATAACCTATAACAAGGAGAAAAACAAGTAAGTTGAGACAGGCCCATAAATGAAAGAGGATAGAGTTACCAGAAAAGGTGGCACTAGTCGTAAAGAACTCGCCTGCCAATGCAGGAGACAAAAGAGACCCAGGAAGATCCCCTGGAGGAGGAAATAGCAACCCACTCCAGTATTCTTGCCTGGAGAATCTTATGGACAGATATAATAAAGACCGAAAATGGAACTCTGTGAAGTTCAAAAATACAATATGTGAAATGATTTCATTTGATTAATAGCAAATTAGACACTGCAGAACAAAGGGTCCATAAATTTAGAAACATAACAATGCAAAATTTATAAACTGAAGCACAACAAGAAAAAAAGGGGAAAAAATTGAAACAGGTTTCAGTGACCTGTCAGACAATATCAAGCTGTTAAACATTCTTGTAATTAGAGTCCCAGAAGGTAAGGCAGAAAAATCATTGAAGAAATAACAGCCTAATATATATATTTTGATGAAAACTATAAGCCCACAGATCGGAGAAGGCAATGGCACCCCACTCAAGTACTCTTGCCTGGAAAATCCCATGGACGGAGGAGCCTGGAAGGCTGCAGTCCATGGGGTCGCTGAGAGTCAGACACAACTGAGCGACTTCAGTTTCACTTTTCACTTTCATGCATTGGAGAAGGAAATGGCAACCCACTCCAGTGTTCTTGCCTGGAGAATCCCAGGGACGGGGGAGCCTGGTGGGCTGCTGTCTATGGGGTTGCACAGAGTCGGACACGACTGAAGTGACTTAGCAGCATAAGCCCACAGATATAAGCTTGATAAACCATAAGACAGAATAAACACAAATTAAACTACAGTAGATAGACCATGGGCTTCCCTGGGGGCTCAGACAGTAAAGAATCTGCTTGCAATGTGGGAGACCTGGGTTCAATCCCTGGGTTGGGAAGATCCCCTGGAGAAGTTCATGGCAACCCACTCCAGTATTCTTGCCTGGAGAATCCCCATGAATCAAGGAGCCTGGCTGGCTATAGTCCATGGGGTCACACACAGTCAGACATGACTGAACGACTAAGCACAGCACAGATAGACCATATTATAATCAATTTCTGAAAACCAGTGATAGTCTACCAGATACGTCTTTTAATTATATATTTTTAAACAGCCAGCATCAGAGAAGGCTATTTTCACTCTTACCTTGTGCTGCACCAGCCCTTTCCACGTACCATCTTCCCCAAGATAAAACAAAAAACAGTATTACCTCACTCCTCATCACTAGCAGTAAGCATATCAGGCAAGAGACGTTACTTTGCCAACAAAGGTCCATCTAGTCAAGGCTATGGTTTTTCCAGTGGTCATGTATGGATGTGAGAGTTGGACTGGGAAGAAAGCTGAGAGCTGAAGAATTGATGCCTTTGAACTGTGGTGTTGGAGAAGACTCCTGAGAGTCCCTTGGACTGCAAGGAGATCCAACCAGTCCATTCTGAAGGAGATCAGCCCTGGGATTTCTCTGGAGGGAATGATGCTGAAGCTGAAGCTCCAGTACTTTGGCTACCTCATGCGAAGTGTTGACTCATTGGAAAAGACTCTGATGCTGGGAGGGATTGGGGGCAGGAGGAGAAAGGGATGACAGAGGATGAGATGGCTGGATGCCATCACTGACTCGATGGACATGAGTCTGAGTGAACTCTGGGAGTTGGTGATGGACAGGGAGGCCTGGCGTGCTGCTATTCATGGGGTCACAAAGAGTCGGACAGGACTGAGTGACTGAACTGAACTGAATTGAGCCTTTGACAGGGATTCACATTATCTTGTCTAATCCTGATAATAATCTTGTAATTATTGTCACTAGGTTGTTGGTGTCCATTTTATGAGTGAAGAAATGAAAGCACAGAGAAGTTAACTTGTTCGTATCACATAATTAATGCTGTGGAAGTGAAGTGAAGTTGCTCAGTCGTGTCCGACTCTTTTCGACCCCATGGACACCAAGCTCCTCCGTCCATGGGATTTTCTAGGCAAGAGTACTGGAGTGGGTTGCCATTTCCTTCTCCAGGGAACTTCCCAACCCAAGGATCGAACCCAGGTCTCCCACATTGTAGACAGACTCGTAACCGTCTGAGCCACCAGGGAATGCTGTGGAACCAAGGTTCAAATCCAAACAGACTGACCTGGGAGCCCGTCCACCATGCTCAACACTATACTATATCAGCACCACGAAGGGCATCACACCCTCCTAGGGAAGGAAGAAATACTACTTATAATTCCCTACTAAGTAGCAACCATAAAATGGCTTTTTATTAAAGCACAGTTTTCAGCTGCTTTCCCCAAACTGTTATCACCTTTCCAATTTAGGGGGAGAGTAAAAAGTCTTAGAAAAGTCTGTACTATGCTTACTCATTATGCCTGGATCTCAAGGACTGGAAATGAACCACCTTTAATTGGAAAAGTAATGAACTTAGAACCTGAAGATACGATTATCAGCTCTGTGACCTCAGGCAAGTCACCTCTTTGACCTCAATTTTTTTTTAATTTAATTTTCTTCTAATTTTGTTTTCTTCAAACATCTTAATTTCCTTAAACATGTTAATCAACTTTTCAGTTTAGTTGTAACATATGTTTGAAGATCCCCTTCTGCCATCTGTTGTTTCTGCTGGGTCTTTCTTATGGTGTCTTTCCCTCCCTCTTTCTCTCACTCCCATTTCTTTCTTTATTTCAATTTATTCATGTGTAATCCAGAAAAAATAATAACTAATTATAAGAAATGTAACTGGAAGTGGTATATAAAAAGTAATATACACAAACTTGAAAAGACTTTCCATGTTTATTTCAGTTCAGTTCAGTTGCTAGTCATGTCCAACTCTTTGCGACCCCATAGACTGTAGCATGCCAGGCTTCCCTGTCCAACACTAACTCCAGGAACTTGCTCAAACTCATGTGCATTGAGTCAGTGATACCATTCAACCATCTCATCCTCTGTCGTCCCCTTCTCCTCCCGCCTTCAATCTTTTCCAGCATCAGGGTCTTTTCAAATGAGTCACCTCTCCGCATCAGGTGGCCAAAGTATTGGAGCTTCAGCTTCAGCATCAGTCCTTTCAATGAATATTCAGGGTTGATTTACTTTAGGATTGACTAGTTTGATCTCCTTGCTGTCCAAGGAACTTGCAGAAATCTTCTTCAACACCACAGTTAAAAAACATCAATTCTTCAGCGCTCAGCTTTCTTTAAGGTCCAACTCTCACATTCATACATGACTAATGGAAAAAAAGATAACTTTGACTATAAGGATCTTTGTTGGTTAAGTAATGTCTCTGCTTTTTAATATGCTGTCTAGGTTTGTCATAGCTTTTCTTCCAAGGAGCAAGTGTCTTTTAATTTCATGGCTGCAGTCACCATCTGCAGTGATTTTGGAGTCCAAGAAAATAAAGTCTGTCACTGTTTGCATTGTTTCCCCATCTATTTGCCACGAAGTGATGAGACCAGATGCCATGATCTTAGTTTTAAATGTTGAGTTTTAAGCCAGTTTTTTTCACTCTCCTCTTTCACCTTCATCCAGAGGCTCTTTATTTCCTGCCATTTATTTTCTGCCATAAGGGTAGTGTCATATGTATATCTGAGGTTACTGATATTTCTCCCAGCAATCTTGATTCCAACTTGTGTTTCATCCAGCCCGGCATTTCGCATGATGTACTCTGCATGTAAGTTAAATAAGCAAGGTGACAATATACAGCTTTGACATACTCCTTTCCCTATTTGGAACCAGTCCGTTGTTCCATGACCGGTTCTAACTGTTGCTTCTTGACCTGCATATAGGTTTCTCAGGAGGCAGGTCAGGCGGTCTGGTATTCCCATCTCTTTCAGAATTTTCCACAGTTTGTTGTGATCCACACAGTCAAAGGCTTTAGTGTAGTTAATGAAGCAGAAGTAGATGATTTTCTATAACTGTCTTGCTTTTTCTATGATTCAAAGGATGCTGGCAATCTGATCTCTGGTTCCTCTGCCTTTTCTAAATCCAGCTTGAACATCTGGAAGTTCTCAGTTTTTAGGAGGACCATTTTAAAATGGAATTGATATCACTTATATTAATTGAAAATTTAAGCAGCAAGATCTGATCTTTCATTTTGTTTCTTGTGACTGATGACTTATGCAACACCTTCACTTCTGAATAAGAATTTTGATATAAAGAGTTCTTTTCTTTGGGGGTAGAATTTAAAGATACCATAGGATCCTCAAGCTGGGACCCTTGCCCTGATGACACAGGGTACTGGCGATAGAGGCTGATGTAACATAAAAAGAAGCCATTAGAAGCTTGTGCATATGCTGAAACACTACACAACAAAACCTTAAATTAAAAATGTATACTCCTTTACCTCACAATTTCACTTCTAGGAATTCACCATATGAATAAATATTTATTCTAGCATTGTTTTTAATAATGGAAAATTAGAAGCAACCCATTAATTAAGCACGTCATTAAAAAAAATTACTCTATGGATAATAAAAACCATTCTGGAAAAGAGTGGATTATTATTAATATGGAGGAAAGAAGTATAAAAAACAAAGTTTAACAAGGAGGTTGCAAAAATAGAATTATCATACAATCCAGCAGTTCCATCTGGATATATACTCCCCCAAAATTGAAAGCAGGATTCTGAGGAGATATTTGTACACCCAAGCTTTTGGCAGCTATATTCCCTACAACCAAAAAGTAGAAGCCACCCAAGTTCCATTGGTAGATGAATAGATAAGAAAATGGATATATATACATACAATGAAATGTTATTCAATTTTAAGAAGGAAGGCAATCCTGACACATGCTACAATATGAATGAACCTGAGAACGTTATGCTGAATGAAATAAGCCAGCCACAAAATGATGAATATTGCATGATTCCATTTACAAGAGGCACCTAAGGTAGTCAGACTCAGAGAGAGAGAAACTAGAATGATGATTGCTAGGGGCTGGAGGGAGGAGGGAAGGGAGAGTTATTGTTCAATGGGTATAGAGTTTCAGTGTTTCAGGGGGAAAATAATTCTGGAGATTGGTTGCACAGTGGTATAAATGTACTTAACACTACTGAACTCCACACTTTAAAGTGGTTAAGATAGTAATTTTAATGTTATGTGTACTTTACCACAATTAAAATTTTTAAAAAGCAAGGAGGCGGTGATGGGGCACATGGTAAGAGAATTTTTCAGGCAGAAAAACAAAACAAAAAAACAAGCATAGGAAAGCATGGTATATTCTGGGAACTGTATGTGATTCCATATAGCTGGATGGACCAGACAATACAGGACCTGATACACGATGTTTAAGAATTTGGACTTTATCTAGAAAAGCAATATTGAGTTGATTTGCTTAAGACTGCTTATCGAAATGAGGGTTAGAATATTGATAGTATCACTCAGATCTCCTGATTCCCCAGTTAGAGAAAGTATGTTTGTGTAGACATATGATATGTCTCAAGTGGGTAAACATCTTTATGAAAGGCTAATCCTAAATATCTAATGTTTAACCCATTAATTGAATTGCATCACCCATTTTCCAAGGAGTCAATATCACTCATAAAGATCCTTAGTTTTCTGTCATTATTGTTAAACCCTTTTGAAGCTGAAAAATAAATGTAAATTCCATTTAAAAAAGAGGCCACAAAATAGTAGGTACTATTTTTATAAGAAAAGATATATATGCATTAAAAATACTGGAAATATCTACAGCAAATATATATGCATGAAAAGTACTGGAAATATCTACAGTAAATGTTAGTAGTTATCTTTGGGATGTGTAATTTGGGTTAATTTTTGTCTTTTTCCTGGTGCTTTTCTGTTTTCTAATGTTTCTTAGTGAGCACATGAACTAAAATTGTTAATGAAGAAAAAGTACTTGTAAGTTTCACTCCATCAAATGGCAAATTTGTCGAGAGTACTTTGGTAACCATGTCAATGTACTCTTCTGAGTCTAGGAGTTAATGATACCCTGGCAGGTCAGCATCAGGACTGGAAGGGAGCAGCTGCCCAGCCAGGAAGATCTGAGCCCTCAGAGCCCCTTTTCTCCCTCCCTGCCATTCTCCCTGTGCCTTCCTCCCTTTTCAGTCTCTTGCTCAATTAGGCTGTCTGTGTAGAACACCTCCTTGATGGGGTCACTTCACAAATACTAGCCTGATAGGGGGCTTAAGGACCCTGGGAGCAAGGGATGCTGGGAACTCCAAGGTATTTCACCAATGGGACTATGTTGCAGAACTGATTCATTTCAGAATTCCCTGCCTTACGAAACGAGGTCATTTTTGAGAAGCTCAAGGGGAAAGCAAAGAAAAGGGAGGGATATGAGACTGAGAGAGAAATGTCAGAAGACATGAGAAGCTCATGGGGGAGGAAGGATGGAACGAGGCGAGGGTGAGGGCTGAATTCCAGACCCCTGTGTGGAAGGACATAGGTATATACTTCAGCAGTAACTGCAGTGAGGTGCTGAGCACAACCTCTGATTGTGCAGGTCATCATCCTGTCACTTGTGCCTGAAGAGACTGCTCTTCTCAGAAAAGAAGAATCTGAACCTGTGACAATAGGAAGGACCCTTCCTGTGCCTAGCTTGCCTGTGAATTCCCCAGGCCTTGTTGCTGCCTTTCATTCTACTCTTTCCAGCCTATAAAATACTTCCACCTTTCTTTCTTCAGCTAATTTATCCTTCAGGGTTCAGCAAAGGATTTGCTTTCTTATTACATATCATAGTATACTTAAATTATCTATATTGACTTCCTTTCATTTCACCAAAAGTTCCTTGAGGGTAAGAACTCAACCATTTTCGTTCATACAGTCACAATGCCTGGAACGCAATAGGTACTACTAAACATTGCTTGCAGTGACTTGACCTTAACCTTGAATTAAGGTTTTCTTGCTACTAAGGCTTTCACGAACAAAGCTAGTGGAGGTGATGGAATTCCAGTTGAGTTATTTCAAATCCTAAAAGATGATGCTGTGAAAGTGCTGCACTCAATATGCCAGCAAATTTGGAAAACTCAGTAGTGGCTACAGGACTGGAAAAGGTCAGTTTTCATTCCAATCCCTAAGAAAGGCAATGCCGAAGAATGCTCAAACTACCGCACAATTGCACTCATCTCACACGCTAGCAAAGTAATGCTCAAAATTCTCCAAGCCAGGCTTCAACAGTAGGTGAACCATGAACTTCCAGATGTTCAAGCTGGTTTTAGAAAAGGCAGAGGAACCAGAGATCAAATTGCCAACATCCGTTGGATCATCGAAAAAGCAAGAGAGTTCCAGAAAAACATCTATTTCTGCTTTATTGACTATGCCAAAGCCTTTGACTGTGTGGATCACCACAAAGTGTGGAAAATCCTTCAAGAGATGAGACTACCAGACCACCTGACCTAAGTTCTGGGAGTTGGTGATGGATAGGTAGGCCTAGTGTGCTGTAGTCCATGGGGTCGAAAAAAGTTGGACATGACTGAGCAACTGAAATGAACTGAACTGAAGGCTTTCACATTTCCAACTTGAAGGTGAGTCATCTCTTCACTGACAGCTGAGTTTGACACATTGACCAACCTCTAGGACCTCTGAGATCCAGCTAGAGCCACCAAAACTGCTATCCACTGGTACTGTCCCCAGTAGCATCCTGTACCAGGCCCTTTGGACAGGAGGAACAGAAGAACCAATGCAGTTCTCTCTCTGCCAGCACTGACTCAGGACTGGATGAAGTCTTTTCACCCTATAATAAAAAACCTTGACTTCATCATTTCTTCAGAAACCTATCTTTCACATTTAAGAAGGTCATGCTGCTGCTGCTGCTGCTACGTCGCTTCAGCTCTGTGCGACCCCATGGACTGCAGCCTACCAGGCTCCTCCGTTCATGGGATTTTCCAGGCAAGAGTACTGGAGTGGGTTGCCATTTCCTTAAGAAGGTCATAGAAATGAATTTTAGAGCAATCTCCTCTATGGAGATTTGGGTTAAGAGCTTTCTCTGTAGGGGAGTTTCCTTTGCTACTCCCGCACCCTCTTCTCTCCATGAACAACTTTAAAAGGCATTCAATGAGATTCTGTTCTGAGAGACCAGATTCAACACACAGCACACAATTTTGCTAATTGGTTCACCTTCGGAGAACAGCTCTAGTGATTCCCAGGAACCTGTGCTTTTCAAGCAATTCCAGCCTACAAAAGGACATGTCAATAAACTGCCCTCAGAGTCAGTCTGCACTGAGCTTGACCTTAACCTGATCTGAACTTCTTGGTACTTTGGACCAGAAGAGCATCAGTCACACCCAAGTTTCCAGTAGAAGTCACAGTGCAAAGAAGGAAATCAAAAGTACTAACTAACCCAAAGAGATCTTCCTCAATACTATATTGCTTGAAATTTTAGTCTCTCCTGATTTGTTCACAATTAACTTTCAAAGCTAAATGTGAACTGACAGTTTCATGAACAGAGATAATGAAGCCTAGAGACCAATGATAAGAATTGTATACTCTTCCTTGGAAGCTTTCTTCAAATTAAGTTGCTAGCTGGATTTCTTTCGGGCTTATTGTAGACTCACCAAACTATAGAACGAGTGATTTACCAAACGAACCTTGGCTTTCTTTTTCTAATGCTTCATTTAACTAGTTTATGCCTCAGAGTAAAGCTATTATAATGGAATTATCTTTCTAATGAGCAATGGTGCAATGCTTCCCAGACAGCAATACCCAGAGTTATGCAGTGTTTAAAAGCCACCACGACTTCAGGGAATACTCACTATTTTTTCTATTGCAAATACTGTAGTCACATTCAAAATGAATGAGTGTAATTCTTTTGGTGTTTTTTCAGACTTTTAATTCTTTAATAAATTTTGGCTTCCCAAAGGAATAAGCATAGTTCATTAGCAGTGCTAATGAAAATGTCATCTTCAGTAAAACTTACTAGAATATCATTCCCTGAAGCAAAATGTTTTCAGTTGCTTTGTTTGCCAACTTTATTAAAGAAAAACTTTGTGGTCTGGTTTAGTAAATTGAACATAATTGAGAGAGGAGAGAAGCAATCATCCTTAGACAAGTAATTATACAATTTTTAAAAAAAAACCAACTCTAACAGTGTTACAAATCTTCAGGGGAAATAAGAGATTTTTTAAAAATAAAAAGATTGGCATGAGAAACATTATTATCAATAAGTCCTTTTATGCCATTTATGTTAATTGCTGAGGCCTTCTCTCCTTTCATGTTCAATCAAGAAATTTTGAGAAGTTCAAAATAAATAGTATGCCTGCTACAGGCCATAAACAATGACTCAGAGTCAAATGTCCAACTCTTAAGGATTCAGCTCAGTAGTTTCCTTCTTAAACAAGTTTGTTTACATTTGTCCTAGGGAAATACAACTTATTTTACTGGCTGGCTCATACTAGCATACTGCATATTAGTTGAGACTAATAAATGAAGGTTTCATTAAAGCAGCAGACTAAACTGTTATTCTGATATCATTTTTGCTTCTTATAGGAAGGTTTTCTTGTTATTGTGGAAATAAATGATGACCACCTGAATAAGATCAATGGCTATTTATTCAGTAGTTACTATAGTGTGGATCAGCTACCATATCTTATGTTTGGTGGAGACTCAAGGGCAGGCAGGGGAATCAGAAAGCTTTATATATTTTTTTTTTAAAAGGGCATCAAGTATGCCCTGATTGAAGGTTGTTGATACAGGAAAGCTGGAGGTGGGAGAGTCAACAGGACATTTTATGTAATTGACTTGGAAAGCGTATTTGATTTTCTCTGGTTAGCCCTGAGTTAGAAGCAAGGGCAAAACACAGGAAAGCTGACAGTCATTAACCAAGTCCTGATCATTCTGCATCAAATGGTTGTAACTGGCTTCCTGGGCTGGTCACTGCAGAGATTGTGGATCAGAGATCTATTGCCATATATAGTCTAGCCAACATCTGTGTGTATGTTCAATCTTTCATCATACATGGCAGTTACTTCCTTGAATTACTTTCTCACCTCCATCTGCTTTGAAAAATAAAAATGTAGTGACCTACAAAGCGATTTACCAAACTATTAAACTCCATTCTTAAAGAATGAGTCAGAGCAGGGTGACAAAGATGGGAATCTCAGTTGAGTTCATTTCAGTCGCTCAGTCGTGTCCAATTCTTTTTGACCCCATGGACTACAGCACGCTAGGCCTCCCTATCCATCACCAACTCCCGGAACTTACTCAAACTCATGTGCATTGAGTCAGTGGTGCCATCCAACCATCTCATCCTCTGTCATCCCCTTCTCTCGTCTTCAATCTTTCCCAGCATCGGGGTCTTTTCTAATGAGTCAGCTCTTCGCATCAGGTGGCCAAAGTATTGGAGTTTCAGCTTCAGCATCAGTCCTTCCAATGAATATTCAGGACTGATTTCCTTTAGGATGGACTCGTTGGATCTCCTTGCAGTTCAAGGGACTCTCAAGAGTCTTCTCCAACACAGTTCAAAACCATCAATTCTTTTGTGTTCAGCTTTCTTTACAGTCCAATTCACATCCATACATGACTACTGGAAAAACCATAGCCTTGACTAGATGGACATTTGTTGGCAAAGTAATGTCTCTGCTTTTAATATGCTGTCAAGGTTGGTCATAACTTTTCTTCCAAGGAATAAGCGTCTTTTTATTTCATGGCTGCAGTCACTATCTGCAGTGATTTTGGAGCCCCCCAAACTAAAGTCTGCCACTGTTTTCATTGTTTCCCCGTCTATTTGCCATGAAGTGATGGAACTGAATGCCATGATTTTAGTTTTCTGAGTGTTGAGTTTTAAGCCAACTTTTTCACTCTCTTGTTTGACTTTCATCAAGAGGCTCCTTAGTTCTTCGCTTTCTGCCATAAGGGTGGTGTCATCTGCATATCTGAGGTTATTGATATTTCTCCTGGCAATCTTGAGTCCAGTTTGTGCTTCATCCAGCCCAGCGTTTCTCATGATGTACTCTGCAGATAAGTCAAGTAAGCAGGGTGACAATATACAGCCTTGATGTACTCCTTTCCCTATTTGGAACCAGTCTGTGGTTCCATGTCCAGTTCTGACTGTTGCTTCCTGACCTGCAAACAGATGTCTCAGGAGGCAGGTCAGGTGGTCTGGTATCCCCATCTCTTGAAGGATCTTCCACACTTTGTGGTGATCCACACAGTCAAAGGCTTTGGCATAGTCAATAAAGCAGAAATAGATGTTTTTCTGGAATTCTCTTGCTTTTTCGATAATCCAACGGATGTTGGCAATTTGATCTCTGGTTCCTCTGCCGTTTCTAAAAGTAGCTTGAACATCTGGAGCCTGGCTTGGAGATGGGAATGGATACTTTAAGTATGTGTGTGTGCTATGTCACTTGTGACCCCATCACTGTAGCCCACTAGGCTTCTCAGTCTGTGGGTTTCTCCAGGCAAGAATACTGGAGTGAGTTGCCATGCCCTCCTCCAGGGGACCTGCTCAACCCTGGGATCAAACCCACATCTCTTATGTCTCCTGCATTGGCAGGTGGATGCTTTACCACTGAGCCACCAGGGAAGTCCTATTTTTAAGTATATGTGCTCCTTCCTATTGTTTGCAGTTTTATTTTTTAACCATAAATACATCTTAGTTATATAGCTTTTAAAATTGTATATTTGTTTAAAAATAGACACTTAAAGAAAGCATTGATATATAAGTTAAAGCATACTGACATTTTAATACTGGATGCTAATAGAGTGGTTTTTCTTAGAGTTTTTATGATTTAGGTAGGGAAGACACAACATTTTACTTTCAAAGGTTTTCTAGAAATCTTAGGGACCCACACATATATCAAGTTAGAAAGATTCTGAGCAGTAAACAAAACTATCTACAAACAGAACCACATTTAGAACCTTGCTGGAGAAAATATGAGAGACCCCCTAGAAAAGGAGATTCTGAACTCTTGTCATTCTGGCCCTGTAGTGACCACTTCCTCCAGCCATCTCAGTTTCCAGGAGGGATGGTTGCTGCAGCAGCAATTGGAGTTATCAGATTATTTACATTTACTTTTGGCAATGAAATTCTCCTTAAGGATTCAATGTGCATGGAAGTTAATGTGCATCACTTAACTTCTCTTTATATAAATTTTATAAGATTTTTTTTTCTTTTTTTTCTTCACCACACTGCATAGCTTGTGGTATCTTAGTATCCTGACCAGGGACTGAATCTGGGCTCTTAGAGGTGAGAACGGGGAGTCCTAACCACTGGATTTCTGGGGAATTTCCTATATGAATTTTAAAATCATCTTTATCCCTTATCATTTTTGTCATGCATGTAATTTTTAAAGGTCAAAGAATGCTACAAGTCCTGTAGTAATAATAAAAACAAGGTCTTTGCCCTCTCCCTACCTCTCCACTGCTTCCATCCCACTCTGGAGAAAAATCTTCAATTCTTTCAGCTGTTTCTTCTGGAACTTCCTATATATCATTAAATAATATAGACAATTGATATTTTTATTCAAAAGTTGAAATCATCAATTTACTTCTATTACATATGTATGACTTATCTGAAATTATTAATATACTAGTTCTCATCCTGCTTTTAGGGCTTCCCTGGTGTCTCAACAGTAAAGAATCTGACTGCCAATGCAGAAGCATGGGTTTGATCCCTGGGTCAGGAAGATCCCCTAGAGAAGGAAATGGCAACACACTCCAGTATTCTTGCCTGGGAATTCTCATGGACAAGAGAAGCCTGGCAGGCTATAGGAGTTGCAGAGTTGGATACAGCTTAGTGAATAAATACATTCTGCTCTTGTAACTGTATCTGTCTTTTTGGTTGTTGTTAAATTATTTTTCATTACTATGTTTTCATTACTAGGACTACAAAACTACTATACTTCTGAACCAAACTGTATATAGTGATATTTCCTTTCTTACACAATTTATTTTCCTGAAATTAACAATTACATGTTTTTTGTTTATTTTTCTGTCAACATCTTCTTAAGTTTTTCCACCCCCTCCAACAGCTCTGAAAAATGCTACTTGATCAAATTTTCCATGTTATCAAAATTATCAACTAGTTTACCAGTTCCATGGCTGTCTTGGAACCATTGATCCTGAAGTCCTCCCACCTTCCAGTCTGTACCACTTCCTCTCAAAGTTCTATTTCACAGTTCTAGTACTGAAATTGTCAGAAACCAGCATCCTGGAAATTCTCTTCACCCATTTCACTTTGGATCCTGTTTCTTGGATCCCATATATCCTATTTTAGTTTATGCTCTTGATGAAGTACATCCATCTAGAAGCCTCCAGAAAAAGCATGTATAAGAGATCAATTTTTTTGAGACACTAAAAAAAAAGGTTTTTTAATTGCATGCAGATTGCTAGTCTGTTTAGACATATGATTCCAAGGAAAAACAATATTTTCCTTAAAAATTTAAGTGCATTGTTTAAATATCTTCTAACTTCCAAAGTTACTGAGAAGTCTGATGCCATTCTGATTTCTAAATTCTTACTATGTGGACTGTTTTTTCTTCTTGGAAGCACTGAGGATCTACACTGCATTTTTAGCGTTCTAAAATATCACAGTGACATATTTTGGTGTGAGTCTTTCTATAACCATTAACCTTGCTGGTCAGTGGGCCTTTTTTGATTTGTAGAATCTTATTTTTCAGTTCTGATGAACTTCTTGCATTATTTACTTCCTTCCCTTAATTTGTTAATTTCTTGTACTACATACTTAATTTTCTCCCTTGATCTCTCTTCTGGAATATCTTTATTTGATATTCTTTGTTTATCAAACCTCTTACTTTCCTAGATTTCCTTTCTCATCCTTTCTTTCTTTCTGGATATTTCCTTGACCTTATCTTCCAAATTTGTTTAGTTTTGTGTTTTGTTTTCAAATTTTTAATTTTAAAGAACTCTTTTCTTCCTTTTTTGATTATAGTGTCCACTTCATGGATTCAGTATCTTCCCTGAGGATAATAATTAAAACTTTTTGATTTTCCCCATATTCCTTGCATTGACTCAGAACTTCTATTTCCTCAGAGATTTTTTTTTCCTGGTGTGTCCATTTTTGGTCACCATCCTTCATGATGGTGACTATTTGGGCATTACCCAAATGTTTGGTGACCCTTGGTTCCTTACTGCTGGTGAAAACAGATGATGGGAAGTTTTTTGTATATGGGAGGGGCTCTTTGATTGGTTTTCTTGAAGGGCAATAAAGTGGCCAACCTGACTTTAAAAATAGTTCTATGGAGATATAATTCACATACCATACAATTCACCCATTTAAAGTGTATAATTCCATGGCTTTTGGTACATTCACTGAGTTGCACATCCAACACCAAATAGATTTTAGAACACACTCATTAACCTCAGAAAAACTCCTAACCCTTTAACGGTCTACCCCAAGTCATAGCCCTCAACCCCAGGCAACCACTAGTCTTCTTGCTATCTCTATAAATTTGCCTATTCAGGATATTTCATATACATAAAAACATACACTATGTGGTCCTTTGTAACTAACTTCTTTTACTTAACATAATATTTTCAAAGATTATGCTTATATCATATAATATATACCAGTACTTTAAGCCTTTTTATTGCTGAATAATAATTCATTGTATGAATATATATATATTTTAGTCCATCGTCTGTTCATGAACTTTCAGGTTGTTTCCACTTTTTGGCTATTGTGGATACTGCTGCTAAGAACATTTGTGTACAATTTTTGTGTGGACATGTGTTTTCAATTCTCTTCGGTATATATTCAGGAGTGGAATTGTGTCATATAGTAACTGTCTGTTTAACCATTTGAGAAACTGCCAGATTGTTTTCTAAAGTGGCTGCACCATTTTACATCCCCACCAGTAACATATGTGGGTTCTGATTGCTCTGTATTCTAGGTGTGTGCTTAGTCACTCAGTCATGTCTGACTCTTTTTGAGCCCATGGACTATAGCCCACCAGGCTCCTCTGTCCATGGGATTTCTCAGTCAAGAATACTCAAATTCTAATAAGGTGGATAAAACTGGAGCCTATTATGTAGAGTGAAGTCAGAAAGAAAAATACCAATACAGTATGTTAATGCATATATATGGAGTTTGATCTCTGAATAATGACCCTACATGCGAGACAGCAAAAGAGACACTGATGTAAAGAACAGACTTTTGGACTCTGTGGGAGAAGGCCAGGGTGGGATGATTTGAGAGAATAGCATTGAAACATGTATATTATTGTTCAGGGACACACACCGATTGAAACCGCCCACCCTGGCCAGGCACCATAGTAACCATTTGCATGAGTTGTTTTATAACAGGAGGTCCTGGTAAGGAACAGGGAACTAATAAGCCTCCACCAACCAGAAGAGTTCGGGAAAGGTCAAAAGGAGACACCACCTATCTGACCACCTCCCAGAATCCTTCTCTCTGGCATCCATCTTGGCTGAACAAGGTGTGAACCACCAGGAAGGACTCTGAGTCAGAACGATTGGCTAAGGACAACCTGGAAACTAATACCATCAACATAAAACCCAAGACTGCAAGCCATGTGACAGAGCAGTTCTCTTGGGTTCCCTTATCCTGCTGCTCTCCATCCGGGTGTTCTTTCCCAATAAAATCACTTGCTTTGTCAGCACATGTGTCTCCTCAGACAGTTCATTTCCAAGTGTTAGACAAGAGCCCAGTTTCAGGCCCTGTAAGGGGTCCCCTTTCCTGCAACATTATCATATATGAAATAGATCTCTAGTCCAGGTTTGATGCATGAGGCAGGGTGCTCAGGGCTGGTGCACTGGGATGACCCTGAGGGATGGGATGGGGAGGGAAGTGGGAGGGGGGTTCAGGATGGGGAACACAAGTACACCCATGGCTGATTCATGTCAATGTATGTCAAAACCACTACAATATTGTAAAGTAATTAGCCTCCAATTAAAATAAATACATTAATTTAAAAATTAATAAATTCTTCTAAAAAATAAAAAAAGAATACTGGAGTGGGTTGTAACCCAACAGAAGAGTGGATTTTCTTCTCCAGGGGATCTCCATGACCCAGGGATTAAACTCGTGTCTCTTGCATCTCCTGCCTTGTAGGTAGATTCTTTACCAACTGAGCTATCCAGGAAGCATATCCTAGGTAGCGTTTGTTCTAATGATAGGTATGTTTTAACAGATGTGTCTTTTTGGTTATAGCCATCCTAGTGGGTATGACGGAGAAGGCAATGGCACCCAACTCCAGTACTCTTGCCTGGAAAATCCCATGGACAGAGGAGCCTGGTGGGCTGCAGTCCATGGGGTCGCTAAGAGTCAGATACGACTGAGTGACTTCACTTTCACTTTTCACTTTCACGCATTGGAGAAGGAAATGGCAACCCACTCCAGTGTTCTTGCCTGGAGAATCCCAGGGATGGGGTAGCCTTGTGGGCTGCCATCTATGGGGTCGCACAGAGTCGGACACGACTGAAGCCACTTAGCAGCCGCAGTAGCAACAGTGGGTATGAAGTTGTATCTGATTGTGATTTTGATTTGCATTTTCCTGGTGGCTCAGACTAACATTTATTGTGAATCTCCCAACTGTGTCTATTGTTTTTTCCCCCTCAGGAAATTCCCTTTTTGTTTTGTCTGGAGGATATGTGTCCAGCTATGGCTCCTGGATCTAAGGGGAGGAAGTAAGTTGGTAAGGGAATATCTCTGTGTTTAGTGTGCATATTTTCTCTTAGTCTCCTGTTTTTATTACTGTAACTCACCACCACCTTCTGCATTTACCACCCCCAAAACTGAAACCTCTCTGTTTCTTCAGTAAATAAAACTCCTGTCTTTTGGAGTAGAAGGGGAGGGGGTCACCCATCTGAGTGTATGGAAACGTAACATCTAATTTCTCCTTATTTAGGTATTTAATCATTCTCCTTTTCATCACCCCCTCCATTGCCCCACAATGCCTAGCTGCACCTCATCTTCAGTGGTATCTGGAGCCTCTATTTCCTTAGCTCTTTTCAGTTCAGTTCAGTTGCTCAGTTGTGTCTGACTCTTTTCGACCCCATGAATCGCAGCACGCCAGGCCTTCCTGTCCATCACCAAGTCCCGGAGTTCACTCAGACTCACGTCCATCGAGTCGTTGATGCCATCCAGCCATCTCATCCTCTGTCGTCCCCTTCTCCTCCTGCCCCCAATCCCTTCCAGCATCAGAGTCTTTTCCAATGCGTCAACTCTTTGCATGAGGTGGCCAAAGTACTGGAGTTTCAGCTTTAGCATCATTCCCTCCAAAAAAATCCCAGGGCTGATCTCCTTCAGAATGGACTGGTTAGATCTCTTTGCAGTTCAAGGGACTCTCAAGAGTCTTCTCCAACACCATAGTTCAAAAGCATCAATTCTTTGGCGCTCAGTCTTCTTCACAGTCCAACTCTCACATCCATACATGACCACTGGAAAAACCATAGCCTTGACTAGACGGACCTTTGTTGGCAAAGTAATGTCTCTGCTTTTCAATATGCTATCTAGGTTGGTCATAACTTTTCTTCCAAGGAGTAAGGGTCTTTTAATTTCATGGCTGCAGCTCTTTTGCTCTTTTAGGATTCTTCAAAACAATATACCTGCTTCTTTCTAGATATAAAATTTTAATTCAAATGTTTAAATTGAATGTTTAACGTTTAAGTGTTTAATTCAAATGTATTTCAAGTGTTTACAAAAATACAGACAATGAGCCAAGCAGATAGTCTTGTTATGTTAATCAATAGTTAACACATCACACAAACACACGCGCATTTTTTCCTACTTGTTTTCTTTTAGTTAGTTATTTTTGACTCCCTCAACTCCTAGCTCAGGCACTTGAATTTGACCAATTCTCCAACTACTTTCTATCTTTTTTGGGGTTACTAAGCACTCTTATTTTCATTGAATATGGAGAAACAAGTTTCTTTTTGTTCTAATATTTTCGGAGTGATTTTCTAAGAGAGAAAGGAATATAGCTTTATTCTACTCCTCTGAATCCAAGCTTCTCTAAATTATCATGGTAACATTTCTTATCCAATATCTGCTCCTCCCTTTTTCTTAAATACTTTCGCCACTTTCATTAGCAATTGATAACATCAGCCTCCTTTTAATTTTTGTTTTTATAGTTATTATTTTATTGTCCCCCACCTACTTTGGGCTTAGCTTTATTTATTCATAAAGTAACTTGCAATTTGAAATGTTTTCCAAGTTTCAGAAATTTTGCAGGGTTTTAGAAAAGCATATGTGGAAGTTTCCTCAACTGTAGCCCAATTTATTAACAAAAGATAATTAATTTCATTTTTTTAAAAAAACTATCTTTTGAAAGAAATTAATCTAATATAAAGGGAATTTAAATAGAAAATAATATTTAAATGATATTTTGTTGTTACTGTTCTGGTGAGCTTAAAATAAAAGGAAATAATAAAGGAATCTGGGGTTATACAACATGAGAAACAGGAAAATGACAGCTCTGGATTGTGTCATTTCCCAAAAATGAGAGACTGGCACAGAGAGCTTCTAGAAGAGTATGGCAGTTTTTTGTGCTAAAGGAGATTGGTCACTGGGACTCAATCAATGTCTCATTATGAAGACTCTTTCGGATTCTTTTGCTTATCAGAATTCTATTAGCCAAGCCACGGTTCAGAAATGAAATACAAATGATTTCCTAAAATTCCAGCAGTGTTTCTTCAAATTCCAATTAGGTTTCCTATGAAAGGATAATCTGACCAGAGGGCCCTACCCAGAGCCTTCTTTGAATAGACACTGGTAATCCTCTTGGTAGGGAGTGGGGTGAGGAGGCTGTCTCATGTAGAGATTTGACTATAATCCTAAGGATTTCAATATGGGATTCTAGAGTTCTGTCAATACTCTGAGCTCCTCACAAGTAGAAAGGCAAATTTGGTTAAACTTAGAAATGTATTTTTAGAAAGTATTACTAATTTCCCACTCCCCCTCCCTGCCCAGAGGAAGACCGATTTTTCCTGAAATGCCAGTAGCGTTCTGCTATCAGGCAGAAGTCTTTAATAATTGTGTGCTGATATTATCTGGGAGCTCTTCTGTCTTGCAAAGGAGAGGATAGCACTAGATGGTGTCCAAGGACCCTTCCAGACTGGTTGTCCCATACATCTGTGAAACCTCTCATTAATACTCAAGGGTATTTTTCAGAGTAAAGGAAGGAGAGACAAAGTTACAGAGTATTTTAAATAAAATCTTTGCATTAAAAAAACTTATTTAGTTATCATGTATAATTAGGGTGTGGATACTTATTTCTTTGTGGTCAGAGGTGACATTCCTATTTCCATAAAAATTATCTTCACTGTTAAAAGCATTCAAATATATGATAAATAGGTAACAGACTAGCCAGTGCTATATTTTATCAGATTCTTTGTGTCTCTCTTCTCTCTCTTTCCCTTAGTATCTGTCTTTCTGACATCTGTATCTCCAATCTGTCTCTTATACACCTGCTGCCTGCCCCAACACATACACACACACACACACACATACAGTTGTTTGCTTGTTGTTTTAGAAAAGAATCAAGTAGAGAAAATGCAACATAATTCAACAGAGTAAACAATGAACTACCCATCAGTCCCACTCTATTACTCACTAGCTGTGGTGTCCTAGACTGGATTATTTATTTCCTTTTTCCTCAATGTCCTCCTCTGCAAAGTGGGAGGTCATAACTGATACATTTATCTCAAAGGTTGCTGTGAGACTACAATGAGTTAAATCTGTCTTTGAACACTCTATGAAGGGCTATAGCAGTACAAAAGTACACCAGTTTAAATGGGAAGAAGTTAGAGAAGGCAATGGCACCCCACTCCAGTACTTTTGCCTGGAAAATCCCAAGGACGGAGGAGCCTGGTGGGCTGCAGTCCATGGGGTCGCTAAGAGTCAGACACGACTGAGCGACTTCACTTTCCCTTTTCACTTTCATGCATTGGAGAAGGAAATGGCAACCCACTCCAGTGTTCTTGCCTGGAGAATCCCAGGGACGGGGGAGCCTGGTGGGCTGCCGTCTCTGGGGTCACACAGAGTCGGACACGACTGAAGCAACTTAGCAGCAGCAGCAGCAGTAGCAGCAGCAGTTATTAGTCTGATACGGACTTAAGAACCCATTACAGCATAATATAGGAATTTGAGGATGGATTATACATTAAAAAGCATGAGTTCAGACCCTAATTGTCATGGAGGTGGGCAACTGTCCATGTTTTAAAGAGAACTGATTTCAACTTGTACCTTGTGTTTTGTTAAGAATTATCTGTGTAGAAGCAGGTCAGTCTTAGTACCACTAAAAATGGATGGAATGGATTTTTGATGTAGATAAAATGGTACAAATACCACAGCAGGGACCAAAATTTCAAGTGCTTGGAACTGTTGTCTCAAAGGCCACTTAGTCCAATCTTCTGTCCTGGTTATCTACCTCTCTCTGACAAGGAACCCTTGCTGGATTCTTTCAGCCTCTGCTAGAAGGGGAACACCCACCATCCTAGGGCAGTTCTTTGTAATTTTACAGTTCTGACCGATTACAGTAAGGAAGAACTTCTTGTGGCCCTGTAAACTCTCATCCATTAGTTTTAGTCCTGTCCCCTAGATACACGGGCTTGTTTGAAGATTAAAATCAAGCTCCCTGAAGTTCTCTTTTCTGAAAGAACTGACCCTAGGTTCCCCACTGGGGCAAGGTTTCACATCCCTGACTGCTCTGCTTACTCTTTTCTTTCTGGGTGCTGATTTGCTAGATCCCTCTTAAGTGTGTTGCCAGGAAATGCCTCCTGAGCTCTTCCTGGAGGTCTAAACCAGCATGGTCACTTGTTTCATTCTCAGCACTGTTCCTTTTCTTGTAGCCTAAGCTGGCATGGCTGTTTTTGATAGCATCCTTTCCTTTTATTGATGACCTTGGCATGGGCAGCACACTGCCACTGCCAGAGTGAGAGCAAAAGATGCAATAGAGTCTGGCAGGACCTGGGTAATTTTACACAAGATAGGCTGGGGACCTGGCTGGGGGTAAGGACACAGACAGAGATGTGGAGCTATAAGGGTGGCTTGGGTAGAGGGATATTACAAAGGGAAGGTTTAAAACTGAGAAACAATTTTGTTTGAGAGTCAAATCTCTGACATCTCAATAGAAGAATAGTGGATTAGAGTCTTTCTCTGTAATCCTTTGGCTCCTAAGGCTTTGAAGCTATTTCAAAGGAAAGTTAAGTTGCAGCTGGAAAGTTTATATACATATATCTATGTATATACATTATTATAATTATTTTTAATGAGGAGGTTGGAACATTAATCAGATCCTGTATTAGATCTCAGTTGATGGCAGCTGCTATCTGCATGAAGTGAGGAGAACTTCGAGGAAATAAAAGTTTGGAAAAATCCAGATGCTATTGCTTTGTATGTTGTGATGATGTGTTAGCCAGACTCTAACAGGCCCCCGTTGAGTCTAACCTTCTGGTATTCATACTCTTTGAGGTTGACCTGAGTAACAAATATGAGGCTGTGGAAATGATGGTATGTTACTTTTGAGATTAGGTTATGAAAGATGTTGTGGTTGCTGCCTTGCTCTCTATGAACACTTGCTCTGGAGGAAGACAGCCACCATATCATGAAGATAATCACGCAGCCTTATAGACAGAACTGCTTGGTAAACTGAGGCCTCTTGCAACAGTAAGAGGCCATGTGGGAGTCATATTGGAAGAGCCTCCTTTAATCCATTAAATCTTCAGATGATTGTAGCCCTGGTAAACATCTTGACTGCAATCTCTTGAGACCACAAGCCAGAACCATCCAGCTAAAGTTCTCCTGAATTTCTGATGCACAGAAAATGTGACATAATGTTTATTACTGTTTTAGTTACTAAGCTACTGTGTTTTAAGTTACTAAGCTCTGAGGAATTTGTTATGCAGCTTTAGGTAACTAATACTGATGGACAGAATGTAGGAATGAAGAATAAAGGCTCTGCATTCTAGGCCTGGACTTATCCTAGCCCCAAGGGTGGAACAGGTGTTAGCATCATTCATTTATGTCCATTCTGGACACTGCTGACCACGTATGGCTAAAAGATGACAAGAAGAAGGGGCTTCATGTCCTCTTGTTTCCTCTTCTTTCTCTGCCTTCTTGTTTTTAGGGAGAGGACTAGGAAGACACTGAGAACTCACACAGATTTTGTTTTTGACTTGTCAGTGGCTCCTGAGAAAACCTGCATTGGTCTTTGTCCATTTGTTACTAGGCTGTTGGTCCTTGAGAGCAGGGCTTAGATCTTTATTTCTATCCCCATCACCTACCAAGTGAACATATTTGAACAACAGATGAATTTAAGGGGGTAGATGAACTCTCTTCTCCTAAATTCTGCTGATTCCATTCTTAGAATGGTTCCTGAAGTGGAACCACTTCACTCACAGTTCATCATTGAAGTCTTGGTAACAGCATGCATGCCATCAGTCATTTTCACTGTTAACCCTTTACTGTGCTGTGCTTAGTTGCTCAGTCTTGTCCAACTCTTTGCGACTCGAAGAACTATAGCCTGCTAGGCTCCTGTCCACAGGGATTCTCAAGGCAAGAATACTGGACTGGGTTGCCATGCACACCTCCAGGGGATCTTCCTAATCCAGGGATCCAACCCAGGTCTCCCGCATTGCAGGCAGATTCTTAACCATCTGAGTCATCCAGGGAAGCCCACTATTAACCCTTCCCACCAGCTATTTCACTATTTAAAAAATCCTCCTATTTAAGCCCTTGCTTTTAAGATCTTCCTTTTACTTTTCCATCCCATTTCTTCTCTGAAATGCTGCTTTAACTGTTGCTCAAGCTCCCATGATGCAGGAGCACATAAAGAGATTTTCTATCAATACACCAGCAATATACTACTCTCAGGTGTCCAAAGTCACAGTGGAAGGAATCTTGAACTGAAGCTAGGAGCATTAATTCTGGGCTGCTGTCACTGATTGGTCTGTATGTCCTTGGGCAAATTGCTTCCCCTCTCTGGACCTCAGTTTATCTTAAACTGAGATAGTAAGTCTAGATGAGCTCTTAAGTCATTGGGTTCTCATAACAAGTTAGGATTCCAAGATGCAATCCAGAACTGAAACCTGTATACCTCTGAGCAACTGTTATGATTACAGTACAAGGTTTCCGGGACTTCTCTTTATTAGCCCAAGGATATTGCCTCAGTGAAAGGCTATCTGGTTTATTGGGGAAAGCCTTCTAATTTTGACAGACATGATCTCTGTGGTTCCAGTTTTGTCACTAACTCTGGGTGATCTTGAAATAGCTCAACAGAATTCCATCACCTCCACTAGCTTTGTTCACAGTGATGCTTCCTAAGCTCCACTTGACTTCGAATTCCAGGGTGCCTGGTTCTAAATGAGTGATCACACCATCATGATTATCTGGGTCATGAAGATCTTTTTGTACAGTTCTTCTGTGTATTCTTGCCACCTCTTCTTATTATCTTCTGCTTTTGTTAGGTCCATACCATTTCTGTCCTTTATTGAGCCCATCTTTGCATGAAATGGTCCCTTGGAATCTCTAATTTTCTTGAAGAGATCTCTAGTCTTTTCCATTCTATTGTTTTCCTCTTTTCTTTGCATTAATCACTGAGGAAGGCTTTCTTATCTCTCCTTGCTATTCTTTGGAACTCTTCATTCAGATGGGTATATCTTTCCTTTTCTCCTTTGTCTTTTGCTTCTCTTCTTTTCACAGCTATTTGTAAGGAATCACTGCACATCATGACTGCAGCCATGAAAAGACACTTGCTCCTTGGAAGAAAAGTTATGACCAACCTAGACAGCATATTAAAAAGTAGAGACATTACTTTGCCAACAAAGGTCCGTCTAGTCAAAGCTATAGTTTTTCCAGTAGTCATGTATGGATGTGAAAGTCGGGCTATAAGAAAGCTGATAGAAGAAGAATTGATGCTGTTGAACTGTGGTGTTGGAGAAGACTCTTGAGAGTTCCTTGGACTGCAAGGAGATCCAACCAGTCAATCCTAAAGGAAATCAGTTATGAATATTCACTGGAAGGACTGATGCTGAAACTCCAAACTTTGGCCACCTGATGGGAAGAACTGGCTCACTGGAAAAGACCCTGATACTGGGAAAGATTGAAGGTGGGAGGAGAAGGGGACGACAGGAGATGAGATGGTTGAATGGCATCACCGACTCAATGGACAAGAGTTTGAGTAAGCTTCAGGAGTTGGTGATGGACAGGGAGGCCTGGCGTGCTGCAGTCCATGGGGTCGCAAAGAGTCGGACACGACTGAGCGACTGAACTGAATTGGGTGATCTTAGGCAAATTCTTCTTTCTGGATCAGAGCATGGAGGTTGCTGCTACACAGAAGAGGGTCGACGACCTGGAAGTGATTTGGACATCTTTGACCAATTCCTTTTCCAGATCCTGGGAGGCTCAGCCCAGGAGCCAGGTCCTGGCCGGCCAGTTGTCCCTTTCCTAGGTGCAACCGAAAGTTAAACTAGCTTTGCTAACTGAGCTTCGGCTGGGCGGGCGGTAGCTACAGGTGAGTTCTTAAAGGGGCCGCCAGAGCTTGAGTAATACTTGAAGCTGTTGACTTGGAGGGAGTTGCAGGCAAGGGAGAATGAATGAGAAAACGAACGAACCAATTTTCTATTTCCTTCCTTAAATGCATTCATACTTGGAATTAATCACTTAGATTTAAAAAATTCTCTGGTAAAACCTTCAATCTCTTATCAGATTAACTAATCTCCATGTTTTACCTACCCTTCTTTAATTCAGTTCCTCCGAAACTTTTACTGAGGGGCTAATACTAACTTTTAAAAAATTAGCACCGAGTGTAAGAACGCAAAGACGGCACCCCTCCCCCTCGCAAATGCTTCCCTTTTCCCCCTCCCAGGCTCCGCCCTTTCCCGCCCCCTATCGTGGGTGGCGCAGTCGACACCTCCCAGAGAATGCTTTTCCAGGTTGGGGATCCACCCCTGGGGTGGATCTCTCTCCGGCAGAGTTGGAAACGATACGCGTTTAGTGAGGTTAAAGGGTGTCTCGGAATGTGTGTCCTGAATCTGGTGTAGGTGAGGTCACATTTCTCTTCCATCACTGTCACTCTTCCTCGCCTGGTGCTCTACTCGCTCAGAGCCGCGGGACACACCGGTGGGCTAGGACGAGGTAAAGGCGGGCTCTTCCAGGGCGCCCTGACCCACCTGTAGAGTCTGTGCGTGAACTCCTTTGTTCTCAGAACCACTTCGGTGGCCGCGCCTTTATGCAAGGAGCTTCACTTGGATGTTCCTCAGGTCCCCTTCTGCCGTCCCCAGCCCCCTCCTGGCCCTCCTCCCTCTTCGAACCCAAAGGTAGCAGCGCTGAGAGCCCGGGGCTCGGCGCGAGCCGCCTCCTCACTTCCCATTGGCTGAGAGCGCTGGGAAAGCGGTCACGTGGGGGCGCGGCAATCCAGATCAAGGGCCGCCATCTTGGCGGAAAGTTTGGGGGGAGAGCGGTTGGGGGCGCGGAAGGAGGCGAGGTTCCGGGGGTGTGGCGGCTAAGAGCTGAGAGGGCGAGCGGGCTAGCGGGCACCGGCGAGTGAGGAGGCGCCGGGGGCTGAGGCGGAGGAAGAGGCAACGGGGGTGCAGCCGCCGAGGGGAGCTCCTCCCCCGTTCCCTCACCCCCGTCTGCACAGCTCCGCGAGCCCCGGGTGGGGCGGGGGGACGTGGAGCGGGGCAGGGCGGGGGAGACGGTCCGGGGCGCACCCCAGCTCCGAGCGCACGCCACTCGCAGGAACTTTGTGGCGGCGCCGCAGGTGTGGGGGCCCGCGGAGGTGTGCATGTGGGGCACGAGGGCGTCGGAGAGCGGTCGCTGTCCTGTCCGGCCCTCGCTGGAGTAGCTCGGAGGAAGCCAACAAGGAATCAGGCAAGCGAGAGGAGGGGGCCCGAGCAGGGCGGGGTGATCATTCCAGTTGGTTCCTTCTCCGACTGCTTTACAGTCTCTGCTGGTTTAGGGGCCAAGGGTCGGAGCGCCTCTTCACCCACCAGTAGCAGGTGGGGGGTATGCCTTCTAATACCGGGGGAGGGGTGGCCCCACGTCTAGCATTAAGCGCCCTTTGGAAAAGGGGCAGCTTTCGAGGAGAGTTTGGCAGCTTGCTACTGTCTGCTCTTAATTTGCAGGGGAACCCAACGTTAGGTAAAAGCTTTCTACATTGACACTGCTGGGTTTTGAGGCTCTTTCTCCTTTCACTTGGGAAAACTTTGCCAGGTGGACTTTTCAAATAGGGCTAGGAGTTTTTCGATTTGAGAGTTAGGGGTAAATGCTAGGTTAACCTCGATTCTGTTCTTTTCTGAATTCAGTTCTGTTTCCTGTTTTGTGTTCTAAGGTGTGTGTGCTCTCTTCCTGATTCTGGAGAAAAATGCCGGTCCGGAAGCAAGGTGAGAGTTTACTTCGGAACTCTTGTGGGTATCCCTAGCTTTTTTTCTGTTTTGTGCTTGCTGTGTATTAGAGATGTTTGTGTAACTGATGAAACAGCACAGCCTTAGCCTTACTACTTATGGAATCTAAGCCTCAATCATTCAGAAGATGGAAACACCTAAACGTTTGTCAAACTTTTTTCCCTTGCTATCTCTCTAGTGACTGGAGAGGCAATTAACTTTTTTCCCTCTGAAATGTCTTTTTAAAAAGTTTGTATTGGCGTTTTAATATTTCATTTTATTATTCTTAGTAAACCCTTTCGTGAACGAATGTAGAATATTGGCTAAGAACTACTAGTTTTGAAAGAATATTTGAATTATAATGACGGATTGTAGTAATCGGCGTTTGTATATTAGATCAACTGAAACCGTGTTATTAACGCTGATTAAATGATCACTAGAACACATTGGTTACAAAGTACTCACCTTGTTTTATTGTGACATAATGAACAGTTTTGGATCATTTCTAAGGACTATGTGTACAGGAACATAGTAGCATGGATTGACTTGGAGGTTTGGAGAATCGTTTAGGTATCTTTGTAGTCATTTGCTGCATAGCTAGTTTGTAATACTTCCTTGTAAATATATAATTTTAATCAAACTTTTTGTTTCTTTTCAGATACCCAGAGAGCATTGCACCTTTTGGAAGATTATCGTTCGAAACTAAGCCAAACAGAAGACAGACAGCTCAGAAGTTCCATAGAACGGGTTATTAACATATTCCAGAGCAACCTCTTTCAGGCTTTAATAGGTGGGAATTAAAACTTTATTTGTGACCATTATGTGTCAGCTGGGCTTAAGGCTTCTCTGAATTCACTTATTTTGAACTTAAGAGAGGGATATACTTGGTTCTTTGTGAGGCATGCAGTTACTTGAACATCCAGTGAATTGTGTATTTTGATACTTAGACCAATATCTTTTCCAAAAATATCTAATAACCAAAAAAACTTTCAGTATGATTATTTCAGTGGTCTTTGATAACAAAGTGTAATATCCTAGCATTAAAAAATGAAGAGGTTGCAAAAAGTAATGACTGAATAACTGTTAGCTTGTTTCTTTGTTGGTTTTGTTATTTCTCTGGAATCTCTGAAAATGTTTGAAGAGTTGTGTGTTTAAGAACATTCATTCTCTTAATATAGACCTCTGTTTAAACTTGGCATTTGTAGAGTTATAGACTTGAAAAATGATCTTACAGGTAATCTTGGTCTAATCTTGTTTTACAGACAAGAATATTGAAACAGAATTTTATTCTTAACTGTAACTTAAATTTGATGTGGTTCATTGTTTTAAAGGAGAACTGAACAAGGGTGCTGAGTTCTACTCCTGACAGTGCTATTGATTGAATGAGATGGTATAAATCATATAATCTTTTCTAGGTCACTGCATTAGCTGTAGCATGTGGATGCAGTGGTACAGTGGCTTTTAACCTTTTTCCTAAAAAGTAGCTAGATTCTTTTTTAAAGCAAAGTCTTATATTATGTACACAATTCCTGGTATATAAAACAAGATGATCTGTTCTGGCCCTCTTCTCTAGGTACCTTGAAAAGTTTACAAACCACTGAACTAGAAAAATTGTCCCTTTCAATTCTAAGAATAAAATGCATTTTTATTCATCATTGACTATATAACATTAAAATAAGACATTTCATTGGATTATATTTTTTTCCTCAGTAGTTACAGCCTTATATCTGTGTATCAATGGAGTAACTTTTGATGTGATTTGAGGTTAATGTATCCTATTCTATAGTACTTTGAAGTTAATGTAGTCTATCAAATAGCTTATTGGTAAATTGATACTCTACTAAATTAGTTTTAGAATTAAAACGTTAAAGAAGATCACTCAGTACACTTAAATATAATTTAGCATTATTATGAACTTTTGAAAACATACACGGCAACAGAGAGAACAGTGTAATGAACTATTATGTCTGTCACTCATGTTTAAAAATGACCAGTATTTTGCTTATTTTGTTTAAACAGATGGACATTTATTAAATTTGAATTTCTAAGTTCTGAGGTTTAAGGTCCAAATGGATCAAATTGGATTCCTCTGAAAAAACAACAAAGGAAGGGAAAATCATTTTTAGTTATTTTCTAAATCACCATTAAACCTAGGAATGTTTTATTTAGTAGGCTCACCGTTTAGGAAAAAGTAGTATGACTTGTATGTCTTATTTTACATGTAATTCATGGATAGATGAAGTCCTCTGTGTGGAGTCCATGACTTAAGGAAATGATTAGTGAAGTAGTCAACCAGAAACAACACTGAGATTGAGATGGGAAGTAGATTTGCAATGTTGATGGGGATTTTTTTTTTTTTTTGGTATATTCTGCCTCCCCTATTTTGAATGTTTATTCTTATGCATAATTGAATTCTGATAGAGTTAGTTTTCTAATTGTAACTTATACTTGTCAATCTTCTTTGTCCTGTGTAATTTTATTGGTTGTGAGTTTAAGCTTTGCTGTTTAGGTTTACTTATATTTTAAGGTCGTATAGAATGTAGTATCAGATTTTGGTGTAAGGAAAGTAATACATTTTAGGAATTTTGAAACAAGTAAATTTAGTAGAGGGTTTTTTGTGTTTCTATACTGTAATTGAATTAATTGTTGACACTACTAAATTAATAAATGCAATTTTTGGTACATGCTTAAGTTGGATTAATTAATTTTTGAAAATTTTTAGGTCAGTAAGATTTTCTTTCCTTTGTACCTGTACCATTGTTTTTGAAACAGTGTGATAGTTTTTTAAACCTGTAAATTACCCTAAGTTAAAAACTAGAGTCCATTGTGTTCATAGTATGTATGGAAAAATTCTGTTAACTGTTTTTTCCTTTAGTAGGTAGTACTTCATCTTCTGAGGTGATACTTGTGAATCATTGAATTAAAGGAGACCTAGAGTCTTGACCACTAATTGTTGAAAATCATATGGTGCTTAAGGGTTTTGACTTTAAGAGTTTGGAAGTCATTGCCTTAGCTATAGTGAATTACTTAGTTACTACTTGGACTTGCAGTCTACAACAGTTATTTATTGAGTGATTCTTGAATTGGTAGTTTGTATCCACTGTTTTCATGCATTTAAAACAACTTTGTGCAAGGACCTAAGTTGCTATGGGAATCCCCCCCACCCCATAGTTGATATATTATTAAGGTTAGGCTTCCGGCACCTTGAGGGCTTCCTTGGTGGCTCAACAGTAAAGAATCCACCTGCAGTGCAGGAGACACGGGTTCAATCCCTGGGTCGGGAAGATACCCTGGTGAAGGAGATGGCAACCCACTCCAGTATTCTTGCCTGAGAAATCCCATGAAGAGAGGACCCTGGCAGACTAGTCCATGGGGTTTCAAGAGCTGGACACAACTTAGCAACTAAACCACAACCACTTTGTTGTTATTCAGAGGAATAGGCATACACATACTGTGCTATATCTGTTCTAAGATACCAATTTTTAAAAACTTCAACATCTCTGAACTTGGGATGAATTTTATAGTGGATATATATTGGCACTGGTTTTGCATTCTTAGTGGCATGTGAAATAATGGTGCCTTTTATAGTTGATAGTGTCAGTATCAGTATCCTCAATTCAGTGAAATATGGTAATCATTGTTCTTGCTCTGAGGCTTGGTAGTAGTATCCTTGATACTACTTGAAAGTAGAAAAGATTTTATTAACTTCAGAGTTTCAGCTAAGTTGTTTCTTTAGAGGTGAGTGTTTAAATTATAGCTTTAAAAAAGTCTGTGAACTGGGCGTTTAAAAAAAATTTATTCCCCAAACATCTGGTGGTTATTTTTGTATAAATGGGAAATAAAGTCCACCTAATTTTAATCCCTAATTTAGGTGAGAGCAAGTTGAAAACTTAATGTATTTGATTTTGTAGTCTCATTTTCTGTACTTCTAGTTGAAAATTTTGTGAGTAAAATAGATTGGATATGGTTTGATGATAGTCAGCTGTTCAGGTCCATAGTGGTTTGTGGTCATCTCTCAGTCTCAGGTTTGTCTGGGATCAGAGAGGATCTCGGTAGTCCTCAAAGATTTTGTAGCAGTCTAGACCTCTGGGTTTACTTACGGGACCAGAGTACCCATCTACCTTCCTTGTCCATAGGAGAAAATCCTAGGCTAAAGATCAGACTGGCTTTGGAGACTTTAGTAAGTTGAATCACATGATTTGTATATTTTGTCTGTGATAAATAGCAGTCTTATTTTAAAGCACTATTTTATTTTAATTCTGCACATATTTCAAAGTGAAGATGGATTATGCAATGAAACTGTCCATTTCTGAGATTTTTAGCTTCAAATTTGTTTACTGCTACTTTATTAACTTTCCCTTGCCCTTGTAAACATAGTGAACTGCATTTAAATTTGGAAATACTGAGTTTCAGGTGTGACTCCTTTTTTAATTGTAAAAGAAAAACCTAAAATCTATCACCTTAACCATTTTTAAAAGTGTTGGTTAGCGTGTTAAGTATATTCATATTGCTGTAAAACAATTCAGAACTTTTTCATCTTGCAAAACTAAAACTTGATATGTGTTAAGCAACAGCTCCCCTTTTCTTCCTCTCTCCAGACCTTGGTAACCACCATTCTACTTTCTGTCTCTGATTTTGACTACTATAAATACCTCATATAGGGAAATCATAAAGTATTTGTCTTTTTGTGACAGGTTTATTTTACTTAAATGTTCTCAAAGTTCATTCATGTTGTAGCATGTGATAGGATTTCCTTCCTTATTAAGGATGAATAATAGTGAGTGGTGGCAGGTGGCATTGTCCACCTCCCCAAATATGTGTGTGTGTTTGTATAAATGTGTGTGTGTCAGATTTTTGTTTATCCATTGATCCCTAGATAGATGTTTGCATTGTTCTACCTCTTGACTGTTGTGAACAGTGTGACTGTGTGAGTATGCAAGTATCTCTTTGAGAATCTACTTTCAGTTCTTTTGAGTGTACATGTGAAAGTGGCATTGTAGGATCGTATGATAGTTAAATTTTTAATTTTTCCAAGGAACCACCATAATGTTTTTCATAGAAATTGCATCTTTTTATAATCCCAGCAACAGCGCACAGGGTTCCAGTTTCTCCAGCTTTGCTAACACTTGATTTTCAGTTTTTTTGATAGTAGCCATCCTAATGGATGTGATAATATGATTACTTTTTAAGAATGTAAAAAGTAATAATGGCTAATATTTATTAAACACTGTCTGTGTGCTGATAAAAATATCTCATTTAGTCATCATAATTCTGTGAGATGTGTATTCACCTATGAGGTGATTATACCATTTTATAGATTAGAAGAAAAAGAGGAGATGGGTGATTATGTAGCTTGCCCAAGAATTCTCAGATAGTCAGTTGTGGAGCCAGAAACTGGACTTGGCTAATCTGATCCAGAGTCTCTCTTCACCTTCAACCATTAGGGTGGTCTTTATCATAAGTTTAATACTATTATGGGATAAAGAACACTGACAACAGGTATGTTTAACATGGATGTTGCTCTGTAGGGTCAATGTTTTTTAAAAGTTTTTACTTTAAAGGAGAATGTTTATAATGATGGAATACATACTTTGAAAAGTGTATTCAGTAATCAGAGTTTACACACTTCCAGCCATAATGGTAAAATGTCAGAGTTCCTTAGATTTTTGCTTATTATTGGCCTCAGTGATATATGTTAGTATATCGTTGTACACCTGTGTGTGTGTGTGTGTGTGTGTGCAGGTTTGAGGAAGGAAAACAGTTATAACAAAATATGGATCAGACTATTGGCTACAACTTTATGGAATTGGAGGAAAATTTTATTAACTTTCTGGTTGGTGGTTTTGATTGAATTGGGTTGTTACTTATTTGTTACTCTTGCTTTGAGGCAATACTTTGAAAAAGCAGAAGCTGGTTGAATTTTCTTTAGAACCTTGCAATCACACAGCTGTAAAAGCATCTTTAAATATTTCTTCTAGCCCTAGTTATTTTATGTATGTAGGGACAGTAAATTTTTTCATAATAAAAATTTCTTTTTCCAATAATTTTCCCGATATACTATCCAGGTATTGCATTTAGTTGTCAAGTCTCTTTATTGTTGCTGTCAGTCTCTGTGTCATGTCCGACTCTTTATGGCCCCGTGGACTGCAGCATGCCAGGCTTCCCTGTCCTTCCTGTCCCCTGTTCTTCACCATCTCCCAGAGCTTGCTGAAATTCACTGTCCATTCAGTCAATGATGCCACCCAACCATCTTGTCCTCTGTCGTCCCCTTCTCCTGCCTTCAGCCTTTCCCAGCATCAGGGTCTTTTCTGATGATCCAGCTCTTCTCATCAGTTGGCTAGAGTACTGGAGCTTCAGCTTCAGCATCAGTCCTTCTAATGAATATTCAGGGTTGAGTTCCTTTAAGATTGACTGGTTTGGTCTCCCTGAAGTCCAAGGGACTCTCAAGAGTCTTCTCCAACACCACAGTTCAGAAGTATCAATTCTTCAATGCTCAGCCTTCTTTATGGTCCAACTCTCAAATTCATACATGAGTACTGGAAAAACCATAGCTTTGACTAGATGGACCTTTGTTGGCAAAGTAATGTCTCTGCTTTTTAATATGCTGTCTAGGCTAGTCATAGCTTTTCTTCCGAGGAGCAAGCGTCTTTTAATTTAATGGCTGCAGTCACTATCTGCAGTGATTTTGGAGCCCCCCGCCAAAATAGTCTCTCACTGTTTCCATTGTTTCCCATCTGTTTGCCATGAAGTGATGGGACCAGATGCCATGATCTTAGTTTTTTGAATGTTTGAGTTTTAAACCAGCTTTTTCAGTCTCCTCTTTCACCTCATCCAGAGGTCCTTTAGTTCTTCTTTGCTTTCTGCCATAAGGGTGGTATCATCTGCATATCTGTGGTTATTGATATTTCTCCCAGCAGTCTTGATTCCAGCTTGTGCTTCATTCAGCCCGGCATTTCGCGTGATGTACTCTGCATATAAATTAAACAAGCAGGGTGACAATATATAGCCTTGACATACTCCTTTCCCAATTCTGGGGTTTCCCTGGTGGCTCAGATGCTAAAGCGTCTGCCTGCAATGCAGGAGACCTGGGTTTGATTCCTGGGTCAGGAAGATCCCCTGAAGAAGGAAATGGCAACCCACTCTAGTACTCTTGCCTGGAAAATCCCATGGCCGGAGGAGCCTGGTAGGCTGCAGTTCATTTGGTCGCAAAGAGTCGGACATGACTGAGCGACTTCACTTTCACTTTCCCAATTTTGAATCAGTCAGTTGTCCATGTTCAGTTCTGTTGCTTCTTGACCTGCATACAGGTTTCTCAGGAGACAGGTAAGGTGGTGTGGTATTCCCATCTTTTGAAGAATTTTCCACAGTCTGTGTGATCCACACAGTCAAAGGCTTTAGTGTAATCAATGAAGCAGAAGTCGATGATTTTCTGGAATTCTCTTGCATTTTCTAAGATCCAGCAGATATTGGCAATTTGATCTCTGGTCCTCTTTAGTCTTCTTTAATCTGTGCACATTTCCACAGCCTTTGTCTTTTATGACATTAACATATTTGAAGAATATAGTTCCCCCTGCTCTTATTTTTTTATATAAAGTTTCCTGTTGTAAGTTTGCTTATATTTGCTTGTGATTAAACTCAGGTTATGTATTCTCTGTGTTTCTGTACATCCAGATAGGTACATGTCTTCTGCCCTTTATTTAATGTTAATTTTAATCACCCAGTTAAGGTATTGTCTGATTGCTCCTAGTCTGTAGTTACTTTTTTCCCCTTTGCAGTTTATAAGCAGTATATGGGGGAGACACTTTAACACCTTGTAGTCTCCCTGCTCTTTAGAGACATTTCCATCTGGGCTTAGCATCCACTGATGATGCTTGCCTGAATCAGTTTTTACTGTGTTGAAAATGACAGTTGAAAGATTGTAGTAGAGTTTTTTTTTTTTTTTTTGTAATACAGCAGCACTTTTTTATAGTTTCCAGTTAACACTTGGCATTTTACTATAATTAAGAGCACTCCTCTTCCATTTACCTACCTACCTACTAGCTATCATATTTCTTTCAGTGGTTGATCATTTATTATCATCCTTAATGATTTTGGTGTTTAGATTGTCTCAGATTTACCTAGTATAAGGCTTCTCTAGCTTGGCCGTAATGTCTTTATGGCATTCCCTCATTTTTTTTTAAGCACTTTTGTAGTTTTTGACATAACAAGATGTTCTAGGTTCATCTTGTGCATAACCTGCCCCACCCTTAGAATCAACCATTTCTTTGAGAAGTTCTGGTTCCTTTTGATACATACCTTGTTTTAAGGAATATACTATGACTGTTCAGTTCAGTCACTCAGTCGTGTCCGACTCTTTGCGACCCCATGAATCGCAGCACTCCAGGCCTCCCTGTCCATCACCAGCTCCTGGAGTTGACTCAGACTCAGGTCCATCGAGCCAGTGATGCCATCCAGCCATCTTATCCTCTGTCGTCCCCTTCTCCTCCTGCCCCCAATCCCTCCCAGCATCAGAGTCTTTTCCAATGAGTCAGCTCTTCGCATGAGGTGGCCAAAGTACTGGAGTTTCAGCTTTAGCATCATTCCTTCCAAAGAAATCCCAGGGCTGATCTCTTTCAGAATGGACTGGTTGGATCTCCTTGCTGTCCAAGGGACTCTCAAGAGTCTTCTCCAACACCACAGTTCAAAGGCATCAATTCTTTGGCGCTCAGCCTACTTCACAGTCCAACTCTCACATCCATACATGACCACTGGAAAAACCATAGCCTTGACTAGATGAACCTTTGTTGGCAAAGTAATGTCTGCTTTTGAATATGCTATCTAGGTTGGTCATAACTTTCCTTCCAAGGAGTAAGCGTCTTTTAATTTCATGGCTGCAGTCACCATCTGCAGTGATTTTGGAGCCCAGAAAAATAAAGTCTGACACTGTTTCCACTGTTTCCCCATCTATTTCCCATGAAGTGATAGGACCAGATGCCATGATCTTCGTTTTCTGAATGTTGAGCTTTAAGCCCACTTTTTCACTCTCCACTTTCACTTTCATCAAGAGGCTTTTTAGTTCCTCTTCACTTTCTGCCATAAGGGTGGTGTCATCTGCATATCTGAGGTTATTGATATTTCTCCCAGCAATCTTAGTCATATCATATTTAAAGTGTTGGAATAATTTATTTTGGATACTGGCTTGACCTTTTTTCTCTTTCTAGTGTGTGAAACAACAAATTATAATACATAGTTTAAAAGTTTATGTACTTCCCTCTTTGGGAATCAAAATGATTTTTTAAATGTATGGTAGTTTAGTCAAAAGCAGAGTAAACTGTGCCTGAGTAGGTTTGAATGTTGTATATTTTAGTTTACAAAAACATTGTACTTGCTTTTAATCAATTAACTGGTAAAATTTTTCTCTCTGAAATGATTGGATTGTGTTTCATTGTACATTAGCTGTCTAGTTGTTTTTTGTCTAACCCTCCAGAGTGCAATTTATAAACATTTATGGTCAGATATGTGTACTTTATATAAAATATTATAAGCAAGAGAATTCTTACAACAGAGATAACCTACTTCTTCCATAGGGTAAAGATCCTTCTAGAATCTTATTCTTGTGTATATATACACTCTTTCATTTTGCAAAACAAAGTCCTGTATACAAATTTTGTGTGTAGAACATGGTGCTCAGTTGCATCTAACTTTTTGTGACCCCATGGACTGTAGCCTACAAGGCTCCTCTGTCCATGGAAATTCCAGTATTCTTTCTTGTCACCTGTGGTTTTGGTGGAATTGTCCAGGCAAGAATACTGGAGTGGGTTGCCATTTCCTCCTCCAGGGATCTTCTCAACCCAGGAATTGAACCCTGGTCTCCTGCATTGAGGAGAAAGCAATGGCAACCCACTCCAGTACTCTTGCCTGGAAAATCCCATGGACGGGAGGCTGGTAGGCTGCAGTCCATGGGGTCGCTAAGAGTCGGACCCACTTTCACTTTTCACTTTCACGCATTGGAGAAGGAAATGGCAACCCACTCCAGTGTTCTTGCCTGGAGAATCCCAGGGATGGCAGAGCCTGGGGGGCTGCCGTCTATGGTGTCGCACAGATTCGGACACGACTGAAGTGACTTAGCAGCAGCAGCAGCAGCTCCTGCATTGACATGCGGATTCTTTACCACTTGAGCCACCTGGGAAGCTCCAAATAAAACATGGTATAATTGATTCTACAATTCAATGGGAATTGATACTTAAAATTGTTACATAAAATGAAAAATATCATCAGATTAAAATTATCCTTAAAAATTCTTCAGGAATTGTGTCTCATTAACTACAATTCCACTGTTTTCTCTCTAGTGGAGAGAAATAATTTCTTCAGTTGGGCAGCAGATGAAGTAGTTGACTTGTGTTTAAATACCTTTAGTATTAAAAGCACATAATTCTAGAATCACATTCAGCACAGTGAAATATAGAGAGATGCTATGATAATGGAGACTACCTGAGGGAACAGTCTTCTCTCTTTTCAGTTTTTATTTGCTGGCATTTGCTTACTGGACTAATAGGAAGAATTTCCCTATTTTTGGTGGAAAGAGGTACTGTGGTTGAATTTGCTTAAGTGTATACAGTGTGACTTCTCTGTGCTGTACATTTTAATTATCCCACAAAGTTTATCATTATGTGCCTTTCCATATCAATGGGTTGTGCTGTTTAAAGACTGTTGCAATGTATAGATTTTTCTGTAGTTATACTAATAATTTCCCAGGAGCATTTAGATATATAATTTTTCTGACTTATAGACAACATTGCTTTTGTATATGTTCTTCGTTCTATATCCTTGATTATATTCTTTGGATAAGTTCCTAGAAATGAACTGCTTGGTAAAGGGGATGCACAATTTAAAAAGGCTTTTGATGTGATTTTTGTTTGTTTAATTACTGTCAAAAATGTTATATTAATTTAATTTTTTAGATATGTGGAAGAATGACAAATTTACTATCCCTTAAGCACATCAAAGTATTATCTTTTTAGTATTTTCTATTCTGATCTGTAGAAGACACCTGTAGTCATTTTGATGTTTTATTTTGTATTTTTTTGAATAAATAACCAACGACGTAAGAATTTTCTTATATCGTTGTTAATTTCTGTGATTTATTTGTTCATGTCATGTGCCCCCCACCACTCTTTTTTTCCATTTTTTTCCTTAGAGGTATAAAATGTCCATTCAAGATATCAATGCTACCTGCCTTTGCAAGTTGCATTTGTTTTTAATGCATTGTCATTTGTTTTTAAACTAATTTTTAAAAAATTACCCCTGGTATTATGCTTAGAAAGACTTTCTTATCCCTAAGATTATAAAAATATTTGCTGTGTTCAAATTCTGTCATGGCTTCTTTTTTCAACGTTTAAAATTTTAATACATTTGTAAATTATTTTGAAATGAAGTATGAGATTGCTTGTTTTTTAATATAAATTTGTTATTTAATATGTTCCCTTAAACATTTAAAAAATTATTAGACTTCTTCAGGATTTTTAGATTTATAGAAAAATTGAGTGGAAAGCACAGTTTCCATATCCTTACCACTGCACACTCCCATTTCTCATATTATTGACATTTTTATTAGAGTGGTATATTTGTTACAGTTGATAAGCCAGTATTAAATAACTAAAGTCCATAGTTTACATTAAGATTTGCTCTTTGTGTCAATACATTGATAAACTTGACATACACATTTGTTGCTTTGACAAACGTATTCACTGTTACAGTATCATGCAGGATAGTTTCACTCCCCTAAAAATCTGTGTTCCACATATTTATCCCTCTGTCCTTCTCACCAAACCCCTGGCAACCACTGATCTTTCTGCTGTCTCTTGCTCTACCTGTTCTTCTCTTTCTCCCTCCTCCTAAATCCCTGGGAACCAGTTATCTTTTTATTGTCTACATAGTTACGCCTTTTCCAGAATGTTATATAGTTAAAATCTCAACTGTGTGGCCTTTTCATATTGATTTCTTTCACATAGCAGTATGTATTTTGCTTATCAAAGGTAAGGTTTCTCCATGTCTTTTCATGACTTGATAGCTCATATCTATTTTAAGTTTTTAAAGACTTTATTTTTTAGAGCAATTTTAGATTCGCAGCAAAATTGAGAAGGTACCTGCCCTCACACATGCATAGACTCTCTCATATTTGGCATCTCCCATGAGAGTGGTGCATTTGTCACAGTTGAGGAACCTGCATGAGCACATTATTATCACCCAAAGTCCATAGTTTGACCTTAGTATTCACTCTTGGGTTTGTATGTTTTGTAGGTTTGGACAAATGTGTGATGACCTGTGTCTACCATTGTAGATAGATACTTATATATATCCACGACACTATACAGAATAGTTTTACTGTCCTAAAAATCCTCTGTACTCTGCCTATTCACCTGTCTCATCTCCAACCCCTGGCAATCACTGATCTTTTTACTCTCTGTATCGTTCAGTGTTTTCCAGAATGGCATATAATTGGAATCACACAGCATGTAGCCTTTTTACATTGGCTTCTTTCACTTAGTAGTATTCATTTAAGGTTCCTCCACATACATGGGTGTTTTTGTTGTTTTTAATTTTTTAAGTGTTGAATGATATTCTGTTGTCTGGATGTACTGCAGTTTATTCATTCACCTATCAAAGGATGTTTGGGTTGCTTCCAGCTTTTGGCAGTCATGAATAAAGTTGCTATAAACATCTGTGTGCAGGTTTTTCTGTGGACATAAGTTTTCATCTCATTTGGGTAAATATTGAGGAACATGATTGCTGGATTATGTTGTAAGAGTGTGTTTAGTTTTATAAGAAACCACCAAACAGCTTTCCAAAGTGGCTGTATCGTTTTGTATCCCTACTGGTAGTGAATGAGAATTCCTGTTGTTTCATTTTTTGCCGGCAGTAGTTGTTGTCAGTGTTCTGTATTTTGACCTTTCTAATAGATGTACAGTGATACCTTGTTTTAATGTGCATATCCCTGATGATATATGGTGGAATATCTTTTCATATGCCTATTTGCCATCTGTGTGTCTTTGCCAAGGTATCTGTTAAGGTTTATTTTTTAAAAATACTTATTTATTTGGCTGCTTCAGGTGTTAGGTGTGGAGTGTGGGATCTTTGATCTTCACTGTGGCAGGAGCAATCTTTAGTTACGGCATGCGGGATCTTCAGTTGCCTGCAAATTCCTTAGTTGCGGCTTGTGATGTTTAGTTCCTTGACCAGGGATTGAACGTAGCCCCCTGCATTGACAACCCACTCCAGTATTCTTACCTGAAAAATTCCATGGACAGAGGAGCCTTGTTGGGTACAGTCCATAGGGTTGCAAAGAGTTGGACACAACTGAGCACGCATGCATGCACCCCTGCATTGGGAGCTGGGGGTCTTAGCCAGTGGACCACCAGAGAAGTCGCACCTGTTAAGGTATTTTTCTTAATATTTTTTCCATTAGCTAGAATATTACTCATAGATTAGAGATGTCACCTATATTATATTGAAAGATTGAAGGCAAAAGGAGTAGGGCAGCAGAGGATGAGATGGTAATATAGCATCATTGACTCAACATGAATTTGAGCAATCTCTGGGAGATGGTGGACGACAGAGGAGCCTAACATACTGCGGTCTATGGTTTCAAAAAGAGTCCGACACGACTTGGCAACTAAACAACAAATTGTAACTAAAAGCTAGAAAACTTTTCCTCAAGTTCCTTTGAGGGGATTTCTGAACTTCCTTACTTCCCTTACTCCTAGTGTTTGCAAACTTTAAGTTTTAGCAAGAAAATAATAAATTTTTGCTTAGATTTGAAGACTTCTGAAATACATATATTTTCAGTTCCGTTCAGTTCATTTGCTCAGTCGTGTCCGACTCTTTGCGACCCCATGAATCACAGCACGCCATAGAAAAAGTTTTGTAACAGGTAGAAATGATTCGTCTCAGTTCTGTTGGACGAATTACTTGTATTTAAGTTTAATATTTGAGAATTTTTCTGTTGTATGTGGTATAGTTTTGTGATCTTATAATTTAGATCTTTGTTCAGGAACTGGGGAACTAGTTTGGTCCAAAACAGTGAAAGTACATGCAAACTACAAATGGAAAATGAGTAATAGATTGTGATAAGACTGATCTGTAGGATCAACAGAATCAGTATTTTCAACTGTGAGTCAACTAAGGCTAGTTTTCCTCCAATCCAAGTTTTAATATTTTTGTATTTTCTCTTCTTGCCTACTTTAGTGCATCATTATTTTCAAAGGAAATAATCTTTTTCAAGGGTGATAAAATGCATCAGACATTTTAATGATATGTCTGGTATATATCTGAGTGAGCTATGTGTATTTTCAGATGAGTATGGGATCACTCTTGTCTATTTAATGGCAGTCATTTTAACTACCATCACATTCTCCCATTTTCTTTACACTTTAATAGTAAATGATTTACTATGATTTAAAATACAGTTATCAAATTTTTACAGAAATCTACCTTTTTAGGTGCTTTAAATAGGAAAGATTTAGGTGTATAAATTTTTCCTCAATTATCTCAGTCTCCCAAAGACATTATTGTTCATCTTTCAATTCTCTTGTTTTACTTCAAGAGTATATACACTCTGTTAATACTGATTGGCTGAATGTGTTAAGTGTTCAGAGTAAACGCATTAATTCTTTATTTTCATGAAGTTGATCTTTTAAGAATAACTTGGATTTTCAGACATTGGCATGTTGAATAGACTTAGGAAATAGAGATTGGGATTATACTAGAATTTACCTTGTTTGTTTTTGTCTTATATTTGTATAGTAACTTGTTTTACTTTAGACTACATACATTATGGTTTACTCCATGTTATACTCTCTAGTTTAGAAAACTCTAAAGGAAAAAGTAGGACATATTTTGAATCCTAGAATGTTACTTTGTAGAAATATTTACTTGTCATGATGATAATCTGATTTTTTTTCTGAATCTTTATGGTTACAGTCAGTGATGATAACTCTCTTCCGACATATACAATGTAGATTCACTGTGAAAAACAGAGACTGCATGGGAAATATAAAATATTAATACTTGGGACTCCTCTAAGAAAAGCTCAAGTTGTGTATGCAGTTTTTCCAGAGGGTGCCTTTTTTGTTTGGGTCACCTTTGAAAAAGCTTCACAGATACTACTGAAGGAATTGTAATTGAGAACTAGTTTCTGAAGAAGTATTATTACTTGCTCACTTCTGTTGTCTTGGGATACCCTGAAGATGAAGTATGGTGGACAAATGAAATAAAGTGAATAAACTGTGGAATGTTAGTCAAGATGAAATATGAGTCAAGAATTAAGATGTAATGTGTGTGTGTATATATATATTTTAAGGAAAGTGATAATAATTGTGCTGCTGCTGCTGCTAAGTCGCTTCAGTCGTGTCCAACTCTGTGCAACCCCATAGACGGCAGCCCACCAGGCTCCCCCATCCCTGGGATTCTCCAGGCAAGAACACTGGAGTGGGTTGCCATTTCCTTCTCCAATGATAATAATTGTGACAACCTATCATTTCAAAAATACCACCATACTATACATGTGTGTGTGTGTGTGTGTGTGTGTGTGTGTGTGTATATATATTATGGAGAAGGCAGTGGCACCCCACTAAAGTACCTCTTGCCTGGAAAATACAATGGACGGAGGAGCCTGGTGGGCTGCAGTCCATGGGGTCGCTAAGAGTTGGACACGACTGAGCAACTTCACTTTCACTTTTCACTTTCATGCATTGGAGAAGGAAATGGCAACCCACTCCAGTGTTCTTGCCTGGAGAATCCCAGGGACGGGGGAGCCTGGTGGGCCCCCGTCTATGGGCTCCATAGAGTTGGACACGACTGAAGCAACTTAGCAGCAGCAGTAGCAGCAGCATACATACGTTAACAACTATGTCAGTACTTTTGCTTATGGTTTTAGTTAGCCACATATGGTAACTAATCTCTTTAAATTGGGTCTTATCTGACAATATTAGTTCTCCTGACCCAAGTAAGAAGCAAAGAACTAAATAGCTGAAATAGATGTTATCAGTTGAGTTCAGTCGCTCAGTCGTGTCCAACTCCTTGCGACCCCATGAACTGCAGCACTACAGGCCTCCCTGTCCATCACGAACTACCGGAGTTTACCCAAACTCATGTCCATCGAGTTGGTGATGCCATCCAACCATCTCATCCTCTGTCGTCCCCTTTTCCTCCTTCCCTCAATCCTTCCCAACATCAGGGTCTTTTCAAATGAGTCAGCTCTTCACATCAGGTGGCCAAAGTATTGGAGTTTCAGTTTCAACATCAGTCATTTCAATGAACACCCAGGACTGATCTCCTTTAGAACGGACTGGTTGGATCTCCTTGCAGTCCAAGGGACTCTCAAGAGTCTTCTCCAACACCACAGTTCAAAAGCATCAATTCCTCTGTGCTCAGCTTTCTTTATAGTCTAACTCTCACATCCATACATGACTACTGGAAAAACCATAGCCTTGACTAGACGGATCTTTGTTGGCAAAGTAATGTCTCTGCTTTTTAATACGCTGTCTAGGTTGGTCATAACTTTGCTTCCAAGGAGTAAGCGTCTTTTAATTTCATGGCTGCAGTCACCATCTGCAGTGATTTTGGAGCCCCCCAAAATAAAGTCAGCCACTGTTTGCACTGTTTCCTCGTCTATTTGCCATGGAGTGATAGAACCGGATGCCATGATCTTAGTTTTCTGAATGTTGTGCTTTAAGCCAACTTTTTCACTCTCCTCTTTTACTTTCATCAAGAGGCTTTTCAGTTCCTCTTCACTTTCTGCCATAAGGGTGGTGTCATCTGCATATCTGAGGTTATTGATATTTCTCCCGACAATCTTGATTCCAGCTTGTGCTTCCTCCAGCTCTGCGTTTCTCATGATGTACTCTGCATATAAGTTAAATAAGCAGGGTGACAATATACAACCTTGACGTACTCTTTTTCCTATTTGGAACCAGTCTGTGGTTCCACGTCCAGTTCTAACTGTTGCTTCCTGACCTGCATACAGATTTCTCAAGAGGCAGGTCAGGTGGTCTGGTATGCCCATCTTTTTCAGAATTTTCCACAGTTTATTGTGATCCACACAGTCAAAAGCTTTGGCATACTCAATAAAGAGAAATAGATGTTTTTCTGGAACTTTCTTGCTTTTTCTATGATCCATCGGATGTTGGCGATTTGATCTCTGGTTCCTCTGCCTTTTCTAAAACCAGCGTGAACATCTGGAAGTTCACTGTTCTCGTATTGCTGAAGCCCGGCTTGGAGAATTTTGAGCATTACTTTACTAGCGTGTTAGATGAGTGCAATTGTGCAGTAGTTTGAGCATTCTTTGGCATTGCCTTTCTTAGGGATTGGAGTGAAAACTGACCTTTTCCAGTCCTGTGGCCACTGCTGAGTTTTCCAAATTTGCTGGCATATTGAGTGCAGCACTTTCACAGCATCATCTTTGAGGATTTGAAATAGCTCACCTGGAAGTCCATCACCTCCACTAGCTTTGTTCGTAGTGATACTTCCTAAGGCCCACATATTATATCCCATATACTTCATTTAAACTGCCCTAGAATCTCATTCAACTTATTTTTTATTGTGATAAAGTATTATATATATATATATATCACATAAAATTTATCATTTTTAAGTGTGCAGTTCAGTGACATTGAGTAATTTCACACTGTTCTGTTGCTATCGCCAGTATCCATGTCTGGAATGTTTTCACTATCTCAAATTGAATTTCCTTTTTTAAAAATAAATTATTTATTTATTTTTGGCTGTCCTGGATCTTCATCGCTTTGCTGGCCTTTTTCTAGTTGCAGTGAGCAGGGGCTACTTTTGTTGTGGTGCACGGGCTTCTCATTGCAGTGGCTTCTCCTGTTGCAGAGCACGGGCTTTAAGGCATGCAGGCCTCAGTAGTTGTAGCACACGAGCTCGTTAGTTGTGGATCTCAGGCCCTGGAGTGCTGACTCAGTAGTTGTGGTGCATAGGCTGAGTTGTCTTGCGGCATGTGGAATCTTGCATTGGTGTCCCCTGCATTGGCAAGTAAATTCTTAACCACTGGACCACCGGAGAAGACCCAAATTGAATTTCTTTACCTATTAAACAGTAACTCCACATTCTCTTCTTATCCCAGTCTGGGAATACATTTTCTTTCTATCTCTATGTATTTGACTATTCTAGGTTCCTCATAGAAGTGGAATTATACAATATTTGTCCTTTTGTGTTTGACTTACCGTACTTAGCATCATGTCTCCTCAAGATTCGTTTATCTGTGGTAGATTTAATCAGAATTTTATTCCTTTTAAAGGGTGAATAATAATACATTGTTTTTATATACCACATTTCATTTATTAACCATTCATCTGTTGATCAACAGTTAGGTTGTCTTCACCTTTTGGTTATTGTTAATAATGCTGCTATGAACATGAATATATAAATATTTGTTTGAGTCCTTACTTTCAGTTCTTTTGGGTATACCCATAAGTGGAATTGCTGAATCAGATGATGATTCTGTGTTTTAATATTTTGAGAAACCACCATATACATTCCACTGTGTAAGTGGAAAACATACACTGTTTTCCATGGTGACTGCATTATTTATATTCCCACCAACAGTGACTGTTTTTAATAATAGCCATCCTGATGGATGTTTACTCAGCTTGGATTTTCTTAAGTGTGTTATAGCCAATAATCTGGATATTTGGTTCTCTAATGCATAGGAGCTCCGATTCAGCAAATTAGGACTGTTTGATAGCTTAATATAAGACCTAGAAATGAGGCATTTTGATTGGTAAAAGCAAGTTGCAAGTGAACTTTTGAAAAATTCATCTAGGAAACTCTTTATTCCTTGACCATTAAACGTTTACTCTGAGTTATATTATGGGCTTCCCAGGTGGCACCAGTGGTACAGAATCTGCCTGCCAGTGCAGGAGACATAAGAGACACAGGTTTGATGCCTGAATCGGGAAGATCCCCTGGAGTAGGAAATGGCAGCCCACTCCAGTATTCTTGCCTGGGAGAGTTCCATGGGCAGAGGAGCCTGCTGGGCTATATAGTCCATGGGGCCACAAAGTGACTGAGCATACACAGAACGCTGAATTATATAATTAGTCTAGATTTCTGTTGTCCTATACTGTAGCCACTAGCCACTTGTGGGTATTTCACTTTAGTTCAGTTGCTCAGTTGTGTCCAACTCTGTGACCCCATGAATTGCAGCATGCGAGGCCTCCCTGTCCATCACCAACTCCTGGAGTTTACCAAAACTCATGTCCATCAAGTCAGTGATGCCATCCAGCCATCTCATCCTCTGCCGTCCCCTTCTCCTCCTGCCCCCAATCCCTCCCAGCATCAGGGTCTTCTCCAGTGAGTTAACTCTTCACATGAGGTTGCCAAAGTATTGGAGTTTCAGCTTCAGCATTAGTCCTTCCAGTGAACCCCCAGGACTGATCTCCTTTAGGATGGACTAGTTGGATCTCTTTGCAGTCCAAGGGACTCTCAAGAGTCTTCTCCAACACCACAGTTCAAAAGCATTAAAAGCATCAATTCTTCAGCACTCAGCTTTCTTCGCAGTCCAACTCTCACATCCATACATGACCACTGGAAAAACCATAGCCTTGACTAGACGGACCTTTGTTGGCAAAGTAATGTCTCTGCTTGTTAATATGCTATCTAGGTTGGTCATAACTTAAAGGGCAGTATATCAGTATTTCTGTTAATTATAGAATAAAAGGTCACATAGAAATTTAAAATTTGAAACTTCATTTACAGTATTGGAAAATACAAAAATTTTATGTAGTGACTTGGGTTGTTTATCTTGAGATTGGTAACTGACCAATTGCTCAACACTTATTTAGTGCTCTTAGGGGGCATAATACTATGCTAAGAGCTTTTTGTTTGTTTTGTTTTTGTGTAGGGGGTTGGAAATCTTTCTCTAGATAGGCAGGTAGATCTACAAGCATTTGTCTTCTACATATATAAAATATCTCTTATGTATATGGAAATATATGTTCTGCTACGTAAGTATATACATACTCTTGCACACATGTATGTCTTGTACAAAAAAGTTTTTCTCTAATATATTCTGGAAAACAGTCTGTATTTAACTTTCCCTAATTATTGTCACAATGTCTTGTATAGTGCACCCTCTCCAACCTTCCCCAAGCACACATACACACCAGTTAAGGCTTTGACATTACAGTTAGTTCCTGTGTCTTTTTTATTTCCTTTATACAGAAAAATCCTTACTTTTAAACAATTTATTTTCCCTTTCATGACATTGAAAGATACCAGGCCAGTGTCTTGTAGAATGTCTTCCTCTGAATCAGTTTTGTTCTTTGCTTTTCTGATATCATTTAACATGTTCCTCTGTCCCTTGTATTTTCTTTGAACTAGAAGTTGGTTCTAGAGACTTGATTTGGATTCAGGTTAAGCAATTTTTGTTTGATAAGAATCTTTTTTAGCTAACTCTCTGAATTTGAGGTTTGACTCTTCCATGATGCTTATGTGAACAGTTGACATAGTGATTCATGGTTTATAAAATGCTTTTACATACAGTTTTCCATAGGAATATTAACATCTTGTGAAATAGGTTGATATTATCCTCACTGTCAGACTTTAGTTTTTATTAACCTTTTACCTAGAAAGTTCTACAGTTCCATTGGTTATCAAAACTATAAAGGGAGTTACTTTGTTTCTGCTGTCTTCTGATGTTTTTTAAAGGAGATATTAATGTTTTCATCATGTTGAGAAACAAAAGTTATCCTTTCTAAATGTTATTTCTGGACTTCTCTAGTGGCTCAGTGGTAAAGAATCCACCTGCCAATGCAAGAGATGCAGGTTTGATCCCTGGGTCTGGAAGATCCACTGGAGAAGGAAATGGCAACTCACTCCAGTATTCCTGCATGGGAAATCCCTGGCAAGAGGAGCCTGGAAAGCTACAGTCCATGGGGTTGCAAAAGAGTTGGACACAGCTTAGCGAATTTACAGTTATTGTCTTTGGTTCTGTACAAGATAATACCCCATCTTTGCTGTTAAATAATAATTTCCCTCCTTTAAAAAATATCAACTCAAAATTATACCAGAAGATAAATAAAAAACTAGTAGTGGTGTACTTAAACATTATATAACTACCATTCAGAGTTTCTGAGCAGCATAACCAATGTTAATATACTAAATTCATGTAATTCCAGTTGATAACAGAGTAACTTAATCTTCCAAATTATTCTGTGCTTCTATAAGTACATTTGTCGTTTCTATTAGTGTTTTGCCATACTTTTAACTGATTGTTTCTAAAATAACAAAATATTTTAACTTACTGTTTTTAACTATTTGAATGTGAGGGTATCTAAAAATATTTCGCAATTCTTTGATTTTTGTATTAAATATTATTCTTTTTTTGTCTTAACTTTGGTTACTAGGGCAGTTTAAACCACTTGAGTCGTTTATGTTCCAAACCTGGATATTGGTGATACAAATTTATAAAATATCAGTAATGACTTATTTCTGCAGAATTCAAAATAATGATGTTAACTTCTATCTTTAGGAGCTGTGTATGTGCCAGTGTGCACTTTACATGCAGTACATGAATCCTTGTAACAATTCACAGTAATAAGAGGCAAGTAACTTGCCTATACAGGTGATAGTAGGGTGATGAAATAGGGATTTGAACTCAGCACTGACTATGAGGTATAAAAAGCCTGTGTGTTTTACACTGTGCCCTGCAGGTTCTGATATGACTGTGATGAAATAAAATACTCACTGTTTAAGTACATTATAAGATTGGATTTATTTTACTAATTGGAGTAAAAGTTTTGCTTTTGAGTTATATTGTTTTAGCAATGCATAGTTTAATTAGAAAATACAAATTACTTTTGAATTTTTCTTTTCCTTTCCTCACCTCTAGATATTCAAGAATTTTATGAAGTGACCTTACTGGATAATCCAAAATGTATAGATCATTCAAAGCAGTCTGAACCAATACAGCCTGTAAATACTTGGGAAATTTCCAGCCTTCCAAGCACTACTGTGACTTCAGAAACACTGCCAAGCAGCCTTAGCCCTAGTGTAGAGGTAAGATAAAAAAATTTTCCTTAAGCTGTTTTTAGTGATCAATTACTTAGGGCTCCTAAGTTTTTTCATTTCATTAAAATGGATATTTTGTGGGAGTATCTTTTATAATGGTATGAAAAAGATGGGATTAAAAATATTTTTGAAGAAAAAGCTCAATTTCTGGTACTGCTGTCTTAAAATGTAAATGGTTCAAAGTATGAAATACTTGACTGTTAAAGTATTACTTTAGTCTTATTAGTATTACTTTAGCCTTGTTAGTCTTAGTATTACTTAAAGTCTTTAGACTGTTAAAGAATACTCTGCATGGTAAACATCAGTGCAGCTCCTTTCTGGGATAATTAGATAGAAACTACTTTACTTTGAAAAGCTGGTTTTGCTCTGGTATTTTTTTTTCAGACAGCAGTTGTTAAATTTATCTCTAGGATTCTCTCTTTATTGGCTTGAAGGATTGCATTGTTAAATCTCACTAGAGACTGATCAATAATGCTTAAGGACAGCATTGGTTTCTCTATTGTTTTTGAAGTTAAAAGTTGTATTTCTTTGAGCTTTCATAACTATTTTAGTAATGTTCTTTTTTGTTGTGATCTTTTATTGCTGGTGGAGTTATATATGGCATAACAGAGATGTGAAGTGTTTTGTAATGAGGATTCTGTCTGAGGCACATTAGTCATTTGAAGGTAGTTGTCTGACTGACTTTGATTCTAGTATCTTCTAATTACTGCTGGAGAAGTGCCTGGAAAATTGAATCAGGGAAAAGTATTGGTAGGCAGCAACCACACAGCCCTTTGTTAATGAAATAGAGAAATTCTCAGTTTCCTCTTATATGAGATAACATAGAACTATAGAATTTTAGAGCCAGAAGAATCAGAGAACATCTCATCCCCAACCCACCCCCCTTCATCTTAAAGATGAAGAAATTGCAACAAAAATGAATAACTTGACCCAGTTTATTTGGCTAATTTGGGTAAGTCTACCTTCTGATTGTAGACATAATAATACCCATTTCACAGTTCTCTTTATGAACTGTAGTATGTCCTTATATTTTTCTCTTTGGTTAGAAATTTTAGTGTTATGTTACCAGTGTGTCCTTATTTTCCTATTTTATTGTTTTTGTCATTTTCTCTTAGATAATTTCAGTTTCTGTTCCCTGTATTAGATATATCATTTGCACTTACATTAGTCCATTTCAGACTTCCCTGGTGGCTCAGATGGTAAAGCATCTGTCTACAATGTGAGAGACCTGGGTTCGATCTCTGGGTTGGGAAGATTCCCTGGAGAAGGAAATGGCAACTCACTCCAGTACTCTTGCCTTGAAAATCCCATGGACAGAGGAGCTTGGTGCAGGCTACTATCCATGGGGTCGCAAAGAGTCAGGCACGACTGAGCAACTTCTAGTCCATTTCAGATAGATGTTTAAAATGTTAATCAGTAATATAGTTTCTGTTTCACATTTATTGTATAAAGAATTTTAAGAACCATGTGAAATTTTAAGAGAATTGGCTTCTTATTTAATAACTTTATTTTTCTACTGTCTCATTTATGGTGCTGAGCTATAATTATAAAGCATAGAGTTCTTGAAGTTGATTTGTCTAATTTTATAGGAGACTGTGTAGATTATGGCTGGCTCAGTGTAACCAGTAAAAGTAAATGTTCATTAAGGTTAAATAAATGGACAGTTCTGCATGCTGGAAGTTAATTTCCATATAGATTTTAGTCTGAAAGATCGACTATGCATTGAATTCCATTAAGAATAGTATTGGAAACATTTTAACTTTTATAAAATTGTGAGGCACTGATACCTAGAACGCTTTTTGCATTGCTGGTTTCTGCATCTCCTGAAAGGTGTATTATGGACATAGTAAAGGTATCTAAAATTAATAGGAAAATAATACCCTTCAGACTGCAAATATCAGATCTTATTAATTAGGAATGCAGAGGAGAAGGAAATATGGTTACAAAATGTTAAGTAGGGCTTGGTGCATGGAAAATGCTGTAGTGGTGTTTGAAATCTGTACCCATTCATGGGTGGACTTAGTAAGGGAAAGTTGAGATATGTCCATCAAGTCCTAGCTTTGATCGACAAAGAGAAAAATCTGTGAGCTAAGGTCAGTTGAAGGCAAGTACTGTTTTGCAGAGAGGACAGAATACCTGAAGATGTTAATCTGAAAATGCAAATAGTTTTGAAATACACTGGTGGATGACAGTTATAAGACTTAAAAAATAATAAGCTTGGCATATTTGGAGATTTGATTTCTTTTCTTTTGAGGGAAAGAAGGAAAGGATGTTCCCGTGTTAGCCATCCATTTATGCTTCATTTGGACAGAAAACCTGCTTAAGTCACCTTTAATTTGATCTCTTATTTCAGTTTCTACTTTAGACTCTTAGGGGCACAGTGTTTGGGACTGAAAAGAGAGTTGGATCATTTAATTCACCTCACATGTTTTACCCAGTTGAAGAGAATCTGCTGACTTGAATTTAAACAAATGCAAACAAAAGTTTTTATTGGACTGTAACTTGAAAAAATGAAAATCATGAAAATATTTTGTCTTACACAAAAACTTAGAGTATTTTTACACAGTGCCCAAATTTTTGGATTAAAAAATAGTCTTTTTCAGACAAAATGGTGTGCATCATGATCTTCTCTCTCTCACTTTGTGTTCACTTTTGCAGGACTATCTTAAAGAGTTACTTTTGCAAAAAGTATTTGAGATTGATCAATTTCCACCTTGGCTTGTCTCTCTTATTCTGTTAAGTAAAAATTTTTGTCTTGGAAAGCATCTATCCACTTTTCTTTCTTGCCCTTTTATTTTTTTAACTGTTGATAACTGATCTAACTCTTGCAAGATTCCCATTGTCAGTTAATATGTAGCCATGTGATTGTTTTTCTTCTATTTCTTCTGATGTAATAAAATAAGAATTAATGCTATTTTTAAAAGTATTAATTAGTATCATAATATTAATTTAGTTTGTATTCCATTTAGTTATAACTTTTTTGGCTTTGGTATATCTTTCTTTTACTTTGAACATATGCCTAGTAATACTAATTCATTTAATTAGTATTCCATTTAATTATAACTTTTTTTGGTTTTGGTATATCTTTCTTTTACTTTGAACATATGCCTAGTGAGATGTTTGGAAATGTTTGTGTAATATTAATGATTGTGGGTGATGGGGATATTTTTTCTTAGTACTTTTCTGTTACTTTCAAAACATAATGAGCATGTGTCATTTTTATAAAAACAAATCCATTCTAAAATAAGAGCAATTACTTTTAGAGATTGTAAGGAGAAGAATATTTGAAAGGAAGCAAAATGCAAGAGTAGGAGAAACTGCCTGATTTAAAGAGAAATTCCAACAGAGGGGGCACGCATATTCTTTTTGTCTGCTCAAACAGGATGCCATAGACTGAGTAGCTTATCAATAACACAGATTTATTTCTTACAGTTCTGGAGAATGGGAAGTCCAAGATCAAATCACTAATAGATTCACTGTGTAGTGAGATCTCACTTTCTGGTTCATCAGTGACCATTTTCTTGCTGTGTCCTCATCACCAGAGAAGGTGTGAAGAAGCTCTCTGAGATTTCTTTTGTACCAGCACTAAAGCCATTCACAAAATCTCTACTCAAGACATAATCACTTCCCAAAGGCCCCATTTGTTAATACTGTCACATTTGGGGTTAGAATTTCAACCTGTGAATTTGGAGAAGGATACATTTAGTCTATGGTAATCCTGTTTGTGATGATACAGTACATTTCAAATGGAGCAAAGATTCAAAGGTTTAAAAAAAACCCATAAAAATAAACTTTTAAATTATTTTTGGATAGAGTGAAAGCTTTTCTAAACATGACAACAAAGAAAATCTTGAAAAATTCAAAGAAAAGGTTACTGACTCTGTAGAATTGTAGAATTTCTTTGTGGACTTTACAGAGTTTGATTGTTTGAACTTTGATTGTAGAATTTCTATATCTTGAAAGATACAATGAGGAAATAAGAAATGATACTCTGGGAAGAAATTCCATCACGTATAAAAAAAGGAATGAATTTCTAACCCTTTTAACTCAGGAAACCTCTTATAGGTCAGTAAGAAGAAAAAGGCCAAATTCAATAGGAAAGTGACCAAAGGATAGGAATGGGCAGTTTGGAGGGAAAGAAATATAAATGGACCAATGAACCTATGAAGAGATGGTCAATGTAACTTAAAAAAAATGAACAGAATATTTTTCACTAACTTGACTGTCAAAGATTCAGTATGAGGAAACAGAAACTCTTATACTGTTGGTAGGAGAATACTGTGTATAACAATTTTTAAAGATAGCTTGACAGTAAATATTCATATCCTTTGATCCAGTATATGTCATGGATGGACTCACAAACTGTTAATATATATTAAAAATATATGTACATTACAGTATTACTTATAAAATTAGTAAAAAACAAAGCAATCTAAATGATTATTAGTAAGAAACTGGATAAACATGTTATTGTACAGCCACTTAATGCAATATAAAGTAGCACGCGTAAAAATACAAGTCTCTATATCTCCTATATGTTATTAAATGATTGAAAGCAGGTTGCAGATCGAAAAGTATAGTGTGACTCTGTGATAAAAGAGTTAATTTAGGTAGATTAAAAAGAAATTCTTTATGATTATACAGTAGAGGTGACGAATAGATTCAAGGGATTAAATCTGGTAGAGTCCCTGAAGAATTATGGACAAAGGTTTGTAACACTGTACAAGAAACAGTAACCATAAGCAAAGTGGTTGTCTGAGGTGGCTTTACAAATAGCTGAGGATAGAAGGGAAGTGAAAAGCAAGGCAGAAACGAACAATGGATTCAACTGAATGTAGGGCTCTAGAGACTATCAAGGAGAGATAAGGCTTTCTTTGAACAGTGCAAAATAGAGGGAAACAATAGAATAGGAAAGATTAGAGCTCTCTTCAAGAAAATTGGAGATATCAAGGAAACATGTCATGCAAAGATGGGCACGGTAAAGGACAGAAATGATAAGGACCCAACAGAAGCAGAAGAGATTATAACAGGTGGCAGGACTATACAAAAAAGGTCTTAATGACCAGGATAACCATGATGGTGTGGTTATTCACCTAGAGCCTAGATATCCTGGAGTGTGAAGTCAAGTGGGCCTTAGGAAGCATCACTACAAGCAAAGCTAGTGTAGCTGATGGAATTCCAGCTGAGCTATTTCAAATCCTAAAAGATGATGCTGTGAAAGTGCTGCACTCAATATGCCAGCAAATTTGGAAAAGTCAGCAGTGGCCACAGGACTAGAAAAGGTCAGTTTTCATTCCAATCCCAAAGAAGGACAACTCCAAAGAATGTTCAGACTACCGCACAATTGCACTCATTTCACATGCTAGCAAGATAATGCTCAAAATCCTTCAAGCTAGACTTCAAAAGTATGAAAACCAAGAACTTCCAGATACAGCTGAGTTTAGAAAAGGCAGAGGAACCAAAGATCAAATTGCCAGCGTACATTGGATCATAGAAAAAGCTAAAGAATTTCAGAAAAGCATCTCTGCTTCATTAACTACGCCAAAGCCTTTGTGTGGATCACAACAAACTAGATAATTCTTCAAGAGATGGGAATACCAGACCACCTTACCTGCCTCCTGCAAAACCTGTGTGCAGGTCAAGAAGCAACAGTTAGGACTGGACATGGAACAACAGACTGATCCAAAATTGGGAAAAGAGTACATCAAGGAATGTTGTCATCCTGCTTATTTAACTTATATGCAGAGTACATGCGAAATGCAGGGCTGGATGAATCACAAGCTGGAATCAAGATTGCCAAGTGAAATAACAGTCTCATGTATGCAGATGATACCACTCTAATGGCAGAAGGTGAAGAGGAACTAGAGCTGCTTGATGAGGGTAAAATAGGAGAGAGAAAAAGCTGGCTTAAAACTCAGCATTCAAAAAACTAAGATCTTGGCCTCTGATCCCATCACTTCATGGCAAATAGAAGGGAAAAAAGTTAGAAGCAGTGACAGTGACTGCAGCCATGAAATTAACAGATGCTTGCTTCTTAGAAGAAAAGCTATGACAAAACTAGACTGCATATTAAAAAGCAGAGACATCACTTTGCCAACAGAGGTTCATATAGTCAAAACTAGGTTTTTTGTCATGTACGGATGTGAGAGTTGGACCATAAAGTCCAACCGCTGAAGAATTGATGTTTTTGAACTGTGCTGGTGGTGAAGACTCTTGAGAGTCCCTTGGACTGCAAAGAGATCAGATCAGTCAATTCTAAAGAAAATCAACCCTGAATATTCATTGGAAGACTGATGCTAAAGCTCTAATACTTTGGCCACCTGATGTGAAGAGCTGACTTCTTGGAAAAGATCCTGATGCTGGAAAAGATTAAAGGCCAGAGGAGAAGAGGGCAGCAGAGGATGAGGTGGTTAGATAGCATCACTGACTCAATGGACATGAATTTGAGCAAACTGTGGAAAATTCTGAAAGAGATGGGAATACCAGACCACCTGACCTGCCTCTTGAGAAACCTATATGCAGATCAAGAAGCAACAGTTAGAACTGGAGATGGAACAACAGACTGGTTCCAGATAGGAAAAGGAGTACATCAAGGTTGTATATTGTCACCCTGCTTATTTAACATATATGCAGAGTACATCATGAGAAGCGCTGAGCTGGAAGAAGCACAAGCTGGGATTAAGATTGCCGGGAGAAATATCAATAACCTCAGATATGCAGATGACACCATCCTTATGGCAGAAAGTGAAGAAGAACTGAAGAGCCTCTTGATGAAAGTGAAAGAAGAGAGTGAAAAAGTTGGCTTAAAGCTCAACATTCAGAAAACTAAGATCATGGCATCCGGTCCTATCACTCCATGGCAAATAGATGGGGAAACAGTGGAAACAGTGGCTGACTTTATTTTTCTGGGCTCCAAAATCACTGGGGATGATGATTGCAGCCATGAAATTAGAAGACGCTTACTGCTTGGAAGGAAAGTTAAGAGCAACCTAGACCACATATTTAAAAGCAGAGACATAACTTTGCCAACAAAGGTCCGTCTAGTCAAGGCTATGGTTTTTCTAGTAGTCATGTATGGATGAAAGAGTTGGACTATAAAGAAGGCTGAGCACTGAAGAATTGATGCTTTTGAACTGTGGTGTTGGAAAAGACTCTTGAGAGTCCCTTGAACTGCAAGGAGATCCAACCAGTCCATCCTAAAGGAGATCAGTCCTGGGTGTTCATTGGAGGGACTGATGCTAAAGCTGAAACGCCAATACTTTGGCCACCTGATGCAGAGAGGTGACTCATTTGAAAAGACCCTGATGCTGGGAAAGATTGAAGGCAGGAGGAGAAGGGGACAATAGAGGATGAGATGGTTGGATGGCATGATCGACACAATGGACATGAGTTTGGGTGGGCTCCGGGAGTTGGTGATGGACAGGGAGGCCTGGTGTGCTGCTGTTCATGGTGTTGGAAAGAGTCAGACATGACTGAGTGACAAATCTGAACTGAACTGGGAGATAGTGGAGGACAGGGAAGCCTGATGTGCTGTAGGATATGGGGTCACAAAGAGTCAAACATGACTTAGCAACTGAACAACAATAGAGCAAACATAATACACAGGAAATCCACTTTCAGTAATGTAGTCTTGTTTTCAGTTGTCTCTGCTGTCTTTCGGTCCCCCTTTTCAGCCCTTGTGAGTTCATTTTTATGGGAGCAAAATTACCTGACTCAGTGGTATAGGGAGGATATCTCTTTTCCCTTTCTGTTTGACCTTGTATTTAATGCTGTAAAATAATCCACTTGCTTTAATTTGAGTTAGGAGATAGTAGAGTTAAAGCATATATTCAGTCTACCAGGTTTAATCTGAAGTCTTCTAAACAGTAACTTTATACGTTTATGGAAGTACTATGTAATATTCATACGTAAAGGTCCACAAATTATAAATGTATAGCTTGATGAAAGCAGAAGGCAGTGGCACCCCACTCCAGTACTCTTGCCTGGAAAAATCCCATGGACGGAGCAGCCTGGTGGGCTGCAGTCCATGGGGTCGCAAAGAGTTGGACGCGACTGAACGACTTCACTTTCACTTTTCACCCTCATGCATTGGAGAAGGAAATGGCAACCCACTTCTCTTGCTTGGAGAATCCCAGGGACAGAGGAGCCTGGTAGGCTGCCGTCTCTGGGGTTGCACAGAGTCGGACATGACTGAAGCAACTTAGCAGCTTGATGAATTATTGCATTGTGAATATATCAGGTCAGGGGAAAAAATGGAATGACTGCTAATGGGTTCTGGAATTAGACAGTGATAATGGTTGCAAAACTCCGTGAATATACTAAAAACCACTGAATTGTGCACTTTAGAATTTGGTGAATTTTATAGTATGTCCTTTATATTTCAATTTTAAAAAAGAAATATACCAGTACCCCCAAATCTCCCTCTTCCCTTTTGTGTTCACCACCTACTCCCCTTTCCTCAAAGGGCTATCTTAATTTCCAACACCATAGATCAGTTTTGCCTCTCTTAAAAGTATATATTAAGTCATATAGTATGTACTCTAACTTCTTGTATCTAGCTTTTTTTCAGGTGTGAATTTCATTCATAATTTGAAGTTTTTTGTTTATTTCTGCTGTTTAATATTCCATTTTATGATATAACCACACTGTATTTATCCATTCTGTTGATGATGAATATTTGACTTGTTTCTAGTTTTGGGTTAGTGCTGCTTTGAATATTCTTTTATGGTTATATCTGCCATAGCACAATGTTTAACTTCTTAAAAATCACCATACTTTGCAAAGGTGTTCAATAAAAATCACAGGGCTTATATATTTAGAAAATGGAGGACTCAAAACTTAAAACTTGTAGGTGCCACATATACCAAAGCTAAGGACCTAACGAAAATGGCAGCACGGTTCGCAAATGTTAAATGATTAAGAAATGCATAAATTACAATATATATGACATTTTACCATGAAAAAAAATCTTGCTTGATATGAGAGTGTGTGTCCTGGTTGAGGCTTGTGAGTTATTGTGAAGTGCTGGTGAGGAGATTGATCTGAAAGTAGAGGAGAAGTTATACCACCAGTGTGACTCATAACATTCTAACTAAAGCCTGAAATATGAACATTTTATGTATTCCTATGTGTCTTTTTCCATCTGGGTTCAATTTTCTGTCCTTACCTAGTGTTTCTCATAGATTGGATTGTGCATAAGCAAATGTGAAATTTGTGCTTTGATCATATTGTTCCCTAATACATCAGTTGCATTGGAACAAATTTATATTTTTAGAATAACACAGCAGAACTGTGTATATTTTTTGGGCACCTGTGTATGCGTTTCTGTTGCTTATATACCCAATTGTGAAAATGATATGTTTAGGTTTAGTACATAATGGAAACAGTTTTGCAAAATGATTATACCTGTTTTTATTAATATAGTTGCCACTAGTATGTGTAAGTTTCATTTTTCATGTAATGGTCAACACTTGTTATTAGTCTTTTTATTAATAATTTCATCCATTCTGGTAGGTGCGTACTGGTACTTCATAGTTGTATTTGCACTTCTTCATTAACAAGATTAACAAACACCTTTTCATATGTTTACTGTTCATTTTGCTATCTTTTTTGAAGTGTTCAAGTTTTTAACACTTTTTCCTGAGTTATGTTTTCTATCTTACTGATTTGTAGGAGGTCTCTATCTGGAATGATTCCTTTGTCAGGTATATGTATAATATGTATTTTTTTTCCCCTCTCTGAAGCATTCTTTTTAATCTTTTAATTATCAAGTACAATCTTTTAATAATCAATATTTCTTTTATATAGTTCAATTTATGCTTAATGCTTTTTGTGCCCTTTGAAGTGTTTTCCAACTCTTAGGTCATAAAGATATTCTACTGTATTATTTGTTAGAGGCTTTTATTTTGGCTTTCACATTTACATCTAATTTGTGCTGCAGTTTGCAAAGTTTCACATGAATCAGCATTCCAGTATGTCTCATTCTTGCCACTCTAGTCTAAACCATCCTCATTTTTTTGCCTAGATTCTTGGCCTGTCTGTGTTCACACTTTCCCATTTTGAATTTATGACCATTTATTTACAGGATTATCTTTATAAAATGCAAATTATGTCATTACCTTTGATTAGATTTCCATTCCTTTCAGAATGAAGTAGAAAATCCCTCATGAGACTCAAATCCCAAATTGTTTGGCCACTGCCTGTTTCTCCACTCATCCTTTAGAATTCTTTTCTTCTTTGGTCACTGGTCATTTTATTTTGAATGTCAATTCATTTAGTCAACAGATACTGAGTACCTATTGTATATCATGCATTTATCTAGTAGGTTAGAAGGTGATAAGTGATAAGAAGAAAGAAAGAGTAGGGGATTAAGAGGAACAGGGATGGCAGATTGTGTGTGGGGGAGATGCTTTGCAATTTTCAATAGGGTATTTATGATAGGCCTGATTGAGGTGATACTTGTGTAAAGAATTGGAAGTTAATCCAACTGTTGGAGGGATAACCAGTATAAAGACCAAGGCAAGAAGAAGGCTGGAATATATGAGAAATAGCAGTATGGCCAGTGGGGCTAGAGCAGAGTGAGTAAGGAACAGTGGGAGATAAGGTCAGAGTGTAAGACAGGGGCAGATCATGTGAAGCATTTGCAAAGTTTTGGAGCAGAGGAGTGGCATCATTTAACCTAACCTTTAAAAGGATCATCCAGGATGTTTTGCTGAAAATTCACTGTAGTAAGGGTAGAGCAGGAGGCCTGTTAGGAATCTGTTTCAGTAATACAGTTAAGGATGGATATATGTGATAATGGAGTTGCCAAGTGACTGAATTATGAGATATTTTGTAAAATGAAAAGAACAGACCAACAAACATTCATGTAGAGTCAACACTTACTAATATTTTATAACATTTGCCTTTTCTCTGTATGTGTATTTGGGGAATCTATTTGAAAATCAGGCATAGACATCATGCACTTAACTTGTAAAAACTTCATATGTCTCCCAAAGTCAAACATTCTCCTGTGTAACCTTACACTATTATCACACCTAAGAAAGTTAATAAATATTATTAAATTATCTCTCCAATCCACAATTGATTCTGATCTAGCTTTTAGGACTTTTAAAAAGCCAGTTAAGATTCATGTACTGAATTTAATCATTAAGTCAATTTTTATCTGAATTTCCTTGATAACAGAACTTGAGGCAGAGAGCTAATGCTTTATTAGGTACTTTATTTAGAGAGTTCATTCACTCCTAGGGAGCACAAGTAAGGGAAAAGGTGAATAATCTGGAAATAAGGAAAAACTAATACAAGGATGCTTCCTGCTGCTAAGTGTGACTGATTGCTGAATCTTGGGTATAGCATCTCTGAGAAGCCATAGAGAATTTCTTCTGGCTTCTGGTGACCATCAGTTCCCCTGTACTTCAGGGTTGTGGATTTGTGGGTGCGGGGGATATGGTATTTGGTTTTACAGGAAAGCTGCAAGTAAGAAGGTGAGAGGGTGAACTGTGGACGACAGGCCAGAGGCACGAGGTGTTGCCAGGGCAGCTCAGGATGAAAAGCAGATGTGGAGGTCTGGGGGCAGGCAATGCAGTGAGTCAGGAGGGCACATACCAAACCTGGTACATTGTCTTTACTCACTCAAAATCTAGGGGAATGGCCTCCCCATCTTTTTTTACCCCTTTAAATGGCTTTTTGAAGAGACCATGCCAGTTGTCTTACAGTATAATACATAGTGTGTATTTGTTCAGCAATCTGTTTTTTCATGTTAAGTCATTTCAGTAAGTCTTACATTTCTGATAACAGAAGTTAGATGTCAAGGTTGATTAGACTCATTTTTGGTAAGCAGACTTCATAATGATATATAGTACTTTAGATTGCATCACAGCAGGAAGCATATGATATCAGGTTGTTGCACTTGTGATGATTAAGTATGATTACTTAGAGATGGTGACCTCCAGATCCTCCTTGTACAGTTATGATTTTCTTTTTGTAGTTATTAAGTATCTTTGGGGGTAGCAATTTAGCACCTTGTATTGAGTAAATATTTACCTGATTCGCCCATTAATGATCTTTGCCTACATCACTTAATTCCATTAGAAGTTTCAAAATGTGTTGATTATCCTTTCTAATTTTATCATTCCATTTGTATTTATTAGTTGGTGTTCTTCTGTAAAAAGTACTTATCCCAATCAGTTAGGGTTGAAACTTTCTCCTAAAAAGATAGGGTAAAGCTTATATTTTCTTTTAATGACCAGTTTTTAGAGTAGTTTATGTGATGGTCCCCTGCAGAGGTGACTAAATAGCCCTACACCCACACTTTATTCTTGCTGTTCTGAATAAAATTATCACTATAAAAAGAAAACACAACAACTATCACTATGGCATGAAGGATGTTACTTACTTAGTGTTTACAGTCTATCTCAGTTATTTGGTTCAGTCAGTTCAGTTCAGTCGCTCAGTCATGTCTGACTCTTTGCCACCCCATGGACTGCAGCATGCCAGGCCTCCCTGTCCATCACCAACTCCTGGAGTTCACTCAAACTCATGTCCATCGCGTTGGTGATGCCATCCAGCCATCTCATCCTCTGTCGTCCTCTTCTCCTCCCTCCTTCAATCCCTCCCAGCATCAGAGTCTTTCCAGTGAGTCATTGCATCAACTGGCCAAAGTACTGGAGTTTCAGCTTCAGCATCAGTCCTTCCAGTGAATATTCAGGACTGATTTCCTTTAGGATGGACTGGTTGGATCTCCTTGCAGTCCAAGGGACTCTCAAGAGTCTTCTTCAACACCACAGTTCAAAAGCATCAATTCTTCGGCACTCAGCTTTCTTTATAGTCCAACTCTCACATTCATACATGACCACTGGAAAAACCATAGCTTTGACTAGATGGACCTTTATTGGTAAAGCAATGTTTTTGCTTTTTAATATGATGTCTAGGTTGGTCTTAGCTTTTCTTCCAAGGAGCAAGCCTCTTTTAATTTCATGGCTGCAGTCACTATCTGCAGTGATTTTGGAGCCCCCTAAAATAAAGTCTCTCACTGTTTCCATTGTTTCCCTATCTATTTCCATGAAGTGATGGAACTGGATGCCATGATCTTAGTTTTCTGAATGTTGAGCTTTAGCCAACTTTTTCACTCTTCTCTTTCACTTTCATCAAGAGGCTCTTGAGCTCTTCACTTTCTGCAATAAGGGTGGTGTCATCTGCATATCTGAGTTTATTGATATTTCTCCTGGCAATCTTGATTCCAGCTTGTGCTTCCTCCAGCCCAGCGTTCTCATGATGTACTCTGCATATAAGTTAAATAAGCAGAGTGACAGTATACAGCCTTGATGTATTCCTTTCCAGATTCGGAACCAGTCTGTTGTTCCATGTCCAGTTCTTGACCTGCATACAGATTTCAGCTATTGCTCTTTGGATACTCAGATTACTCCAAATGTGGAGGATCTCTTGAAGGCATCCCTCCATGTCCTTTTGACATGCATACATTTGTCTTTGAGTATGTTCTTGCATGCTGGCACAGTTCTCTCAAGTTCATTTTGAATTTTCACTGCCCCAGAACTAGAATCAGTTGGAATAGTGACTTCTGTTTCTCTCTTCCTTCTGAATGCCTTTTCTTTGCAATATTATCTTTGGTATGTAAGAGTAAAGAGGCAGGTGGCAGAGCCTTATCTTTAGTCTTTTGCATCAGAATTAGTAATATAAAATTTGAGAAACATTACTGGTCTAAACATATTATAGTATTAATTTTTAAGCTGGTACATTGTGTTCTTTCTTCCTTTTTTAAAAAAAAATGTTCACATGTTCCATAGGAAAGCATTATAAAAATCTTACTTTCAACTTGTGTAGTTTTAAAGGGCCCCTTCACATACATTATTATATTTTGAGATGTTACAGGATTATGGATTCTTGCCTATTAGTAATCTCCTAATATATATGAGTTAAGTCAGATTTTGGTCTTTAGTACTTAGAGCTGATACTCGCTTTAAAATTCAGTGAACTGTAATTCAGGGATGTTGTGACTGCCTAAACTTACAATATTATCATTTGGAAAAACTGAGATTAGAACTTAAAATTTCAGACTTTAAGGCAGATATTTTTCTCTGACTTAATTTAATAAACTTGCTTAGTAATTGGATTTGTTACCTAGACAATGAAAATACCACACTATAATTAATAAAATAAGAGAAAAATTAGTAATTTGAATTTACAAGCTGGGTTTAGAAAAGGCAGAAGAACGAAATTGCCATCATCCATTGGATCATAGAAAAAGCAAGAGAATTACAGAAAAACATTTACTTCTGTTTCATTGACTACGTTAAAGCCTTTGACTGTGTGGATCACAACAAACTATGGAAAATTCTTAGAGATGGGAATACCAGACCACCTTCCCTGCCTCCTGCAAAACCTGTATGCAGGTCAAGAAGCTCCAGTTAGAACTGGACATGGAACAACAGACTGATTCAAAATTGGGAAAGTAGTATGTCAAAGCTGTATATTGTCACCCTGCTTGTTTAACTTCTATGCATGCAAAATGTTGGGCTGGATGAAGCACAAGCTGAAATCAAGATTGCCAGGAGAAATACCAATAATGATACCACCCTTATGGTCGAAAGTGAAGAGGAACTAAAGAGCCTCTTGATGAAAATGAAAGAGGAGAGTGAAAAGGCTGGCTTAAAACTCAAACATTCAAAAAATGAAGATGATGGCATACAGTCTCATAACTTGATAGCAAATAGAAGGGGAAACAGTGGAAACAATGACAGACCTTATTTTCTTGGGCTCCAAAATCACTGCAGTTGGTGACTGCAGCCATGAAATTAAAAGACACTTGCTCCTTGGAAAAAAAGCTATGACAAATCTAGACAGTGTTTTTAAAAGCAGAGACATTACTTTGCTAGCAGAGGTTTGTCTATTCAAATTCAGTACTTTGGTACCATCTATCCCGTAACTCTATATCCCTAATGCACACCTCCATTTCAGTTCTTACTATGTGCTTTGGAAGACAGCTGACCAAATTTTATAGCACAACTTCATAATTTTTTCACATATTTGAATTCCTGCCTTCAGAGTAGTTGATAATCATATGTATTGGTGCTCAGCTTGTTTTCCTCTGTCCTTCATAAGTGTCCTCAAGGTTTTTATCCTTGTTAACTAATATTCTGTTTTTCTAGCAGAATGTCTCTCTCTCTCATTACATCCTGGAGACACTAGTTTGAACTCCCTCTCTCTGCCACCAGATTTACAGTGCTGTCTCATTTAATTCTAGTTTTTAAGTGGTGTGAGTGTGTAAAACTTGAAATAATGCATAACCCTTGCTGCTGCTGCTGCTGCTGCTGCTAAGTCGCTTCAGTCGTGTCCGACTCTGTGCGACCCATAGATGGCAGCCCACCAGATTCACCCGTCCCTGGGATTCTCCGGGCAAAGAACACTGGAGTGGGTTGCCATTTCCTTCTCCAATGCATGAAAGTGAAAAGTGAAAGGGAAGTCGCTCAGTCGTGTCCGACTCTTAGCGACCCCATGGACTGCAGCCTACCAGGCTCCTCTGTCCATGGAATTTTCCAGGCAAGAGTACTGGAGTGGGGTGCCATTGCCTTCTCCGGCACAACCCTTAGAGACCCTGTAATTGAAAAGTTTCATCAAGACCAAAGCTGACAGGTGTGTGTACTAAGTGACGTGTGTATTATATGTTTCTGCAGGTGATTTTGATGACCTCTATGCTGTTATTTTATATTCACTGTTATGTAATTTTTATGTTCTTATGTTTATATCTATGACAGTCTTATTTCAGTGTGTAAATGGTAGATGCCAGTTCTAGAACCAAAGGAAATACCACTAAAATAATAACTTTTAAATGGAAGTGAAATATAATGAAATGCTATGAGAGAAGTGGAACAACTGCCATATTATGCCAAGCTGTTAATCTAGGAGAAAACTTGGCAAAATATTATAGTTACTAAGAAAATAAAAATCTGTTAAAGCTTAAGTGTACCACAATAGTTACAGATTCATGCTCTGCAAGAAGGCATCCCCAGTTTTAAATTATGAGTTTTGATTATAAGACATTTTCAGTAACTCATTTAAATAATTTTATTTGTTATCCATATCTGCATCTGTTACCATCTTCAGTATTAGAGCATTACTATCACCTCATATGCTCTTAAACAAGTTCCCCCTTGTGTTTCTCCAAATGTGAAAAATGTGGGGATTTTGAGTTGGAATAAAATGCATATATACATTTTCCCCAGTAAAGTGTATGGATATTTAAAATAACCCTCCCCATTTGTTGGGATTACCAAAGTAATACATGCTCACCACAGAAATTTCCAGCTTTATAGAAATACATTTTCAGTTATGTGAAAGTCACTGTCTCAGATAAATATTGAAAACTTCTGTTGCACTGTTGATCTTTTTATCTTTTGAAATCTCATTCTCTCCACTCCTCATGTAATCCTATAACCTTATCCTCTCTTGGACCTTTGTTTCCTTTTTCCGTTTACCCTATAAACACATTCAAAGATTCCATTAAAAGAAAACAGACAAATAGGAAAAGTTCTCAGTAGGACCCTGTAGTATTCCTTCTCTTCCTAGTTAAGTTTCTTGAAAAAAGTAGTTTATATTTTTCCATTCTGTCCTTCTCATTCCCAATATTCTGTAATTGGCTTCTTAAGAAAAATTATTTTTAATTGAAGGATAATTGCTTTACAATATTGTGTTGATTTCTGCCATACATCAACATGAATCAGCCATAGGTATAAAAATATGGATGGCTTCATGAATTTGCATGTCATACTTGTGCGGGGGCCATGATAATCTTCTCTGTATGGTTCCAGTTTTAGTATATGTGCTGCTGAAGCCAGCACTGTAACCTGGCTTCTGATGCTTCTTTTCCACAGGAATTGCTATCTTTTTCAGTTATTTACTTAAAAAAAAAAAATCTGATTACAAAGATAATTCAGGCATATCTTAAAACATATATGTACAGAGAGGTGTACATTGTTGAACGTCAGTCCTTTTTAAAATATTCTTTCATTGAGACAACCACTTTCAACCATTTGATATATATTTATTCAACAAATTCTGTATGTTAATAAGTATATAGTATATTATTTAGCTCTTATATATTTAAAATGAGAACTGTGTATCGTTCCATAAGAATTTTCTTATATGTCTGTGTTTAGATCTGTTGCATTACATTATAAATATAGGGCAGATTGCCTAACTGCTTTTAGTTTCTTCATCTATAAAGTGAAGGTGAAAACAGAACTCCCTTCCTTTGGTGCTTTTATGTATGGGATGGGATGGTGGTGATGTGAGCATGCTCAGTCATGTCTGACTCTTTGCGACCCTGTGTACTATAGCCCGCCAGGCTCCTCTGCCCATGGAATTTTCCAGGCAGTTCACTGGAGTGGGTTGCCATTTCCTACTACAAGGGATCTTCCCGACCCAGGGATCTAACCCGCCGCTCTGGCATTTCCTGCATTGGAAGGTGGATTCTTTACCACTACCACCATCTGTAAGAGAGTGTATGAGGGGAATAATTTATGTAAAACTTAAATCAGAGTCTGATATAAAGTGAAGTTCTCAGTAAATGGTAGGTTTATAAAATAATCTTACTGTTTTTATTAAAATGTTGCATACTCAGTAATTTATCAGTATAGCAAAGGATAAAGAACATAAAATCCCTCTTCAGTGTCGCTAGCCCTTTGCCCTTGCTCAGTCACTGAGTTGTGTCTAACTCTCTGTGATCCCATGGACTGTAACCTGCCAGGCTCCTCTGTCTATGAGATTTTCCCAGCAAGAATTGGAGTGGTGCCATTTCCTTCTGCAGGGGATCTTCCTGATCCTGGAATCGAAACCACGTCTCCCGCATTGGCAGGTGGATTTTTTACCTTCCCTGATTTCTTTTGGTGGTGTTTGCTACAATCTGTTTTTGAAAATTTTTTGTCTTCTTGGCAACTGTCTTGTTGATTATCTTCTTTTTGTGTGTTACTAGAAAAAAAAGATTATAGTTACACAGAAATCTGAAGAGACTATTTTGAATCTCCATGTACCTGTTATCTAGGGATTTCCATGATGGTTCAGCAGGTAAAGAATCTGCCTGTAGTGCAGGAGACACAGGAGACACAGGTTCAATCCTTAGTTTGGAAAGATCGCCTGGAGGAGGAAAATGGCAACCCACTCCAGTATTCTTGCCTGAAAATTCCATGGACAGAGGAGCCTGGCAGGCTACAGTCAGTGGGGTCCCAAAGAGTAGGACACAACTGGGCAACTGACGAATGCATGCATGTACCTGTTACCTAGCTTAAGAAGAGGAAATGTTATATAGTTGACAATCTTTTATTTTCCATCCTGATTACCTTCTCTGCTTCATCCCCCAGAATGAATCACTGTCCTGAGTTTGATGCTTGCCATTCCTTTACACTTTCCACTGTACAATTTTCTTCATGTCTTTGGGATTTGTGGAGTTTCTTGGATCTGTGTTTATAGTTTTTGCCAAATAATGGAAAGTTTTTATCCATTATTTCAATAATATTGTTTTCTGTTACCCTCTCTCTTTTTTTTTTTTTTTTTTTAGGGACTGTATAAACAGGCGTTTATTGGGTTGATTGAATTTGTCCCATAGCTCATTGATGTGATTCATGTTTTTTTAGTCTTTTTTCCTCTATGTGTTGTATTTTGGACAGTTTCTGTTATGTTTTCACTTCATTAATTTTCTGAAGTGTTAATCTCATTTAATCAGTTTTTTTTAAGGTATTTGAATTTTTATCTCTAGAAGTTTAATTTGATTCCTTTTTTATTTTCCATGTCTCATTAAGATGTTCATGCATGTGCTCGCTTCGGCAGCACATATACTAAGATGTTCATGCTTTCCTCTGTATTCATGAACATATGGGATAGGTTTATAATAATTTTAAAATATCTTTGAGTGCTAATTCTGTCATCTGTCGTTTGGATTTTTATTTGTTTGTTTCTATTGAAGTATAGTTGATTTATGATATTGTGTTTCAGGTGTGCAGCATAGTGATTCTTTTTTCTTTTTGCAGATTATACTTTATTATAGGTTATTATAAGATATTGGGTATGCTTTCCTGTGCTATACAGGTAAATCCTTGTTACTTACCTGTTTTATGTTTAGTACTAGTTTGTTAATCCCATATCCCTAATTTGTTTGTCCCTCTCCCCCTCTTTACTCCCTTTTGGAAACCATAAATTTGTCTTCGGTGTCTGTTAGTCTTGTTTCTGCAGGTCTGGGTTCTTTTTGTTGATTGCCTTTTCTCCTCTCCAGGTTATATTTACCTCTTCTTTGTATACCTGATAATTTTTTAAATTAGATTTGGCAGATGTTATAAATTTTACCTTTTCAGGTCCTCAGCATTTTTGTGTTCTCTTAAATATTCTTGAGATTTGGTTTGAGATACAGTTAAATTACTTGGAAAGAGCTTGCTCCTTTTGAAACTTGCATTCAGTCTTTTTTTAGTGGGACCAAGCACCCTTCAGTATAGGGTTAATTTTGTCCCAGTACTCTTCTGAGTACTCCACCCAGAGCCTGTATATTAGGAGTTTTTCCATTCTTCTTAGCCCTTTATGAGTTTTGGGATTGTTCCACCTAGGGTTCTTTCCTCAGCCTCAAGTTTCCTTATATATATGACTAATGGGTATAATAAAGACTCAAGAAGAACTCTGCAGATCTGTGGATCTCATGCTATGCACCTCTTCTCTCTGGTACTCTTATCTGTGAATTTTAGACACCTTGACCTTCCTGAATTCTAAACTCTGGCTCCTTATCTTAGATTGCTGGACTTTGTTTAGTTTCCCCATCCTTCTGCTGCAGTGTGGAAACTTTTTCCAGGCAGTTTCTGGGCATTTATGGGATTTTGTTCAGTATCTGGAAATCATTATTCCTTATTTGTCCTATTTTTTAGTTGTTTTAAGGTAGGAGAGTTAAACTGCTCCCTATTACTCTATTATGGTTGGAAACAATTGCCTATATAGACAGCTATTGATTTTCTAAAATACTGTTAAATATCTTTTGTGCCTGAATATTAGGTGAGGTGTTGACATCCCAAAGGCTTGTATTTGAAACCTCTAAGGTTGCTCATATTATAATTATCAATATTATCAATATTATAATATTTATAATTATCAATACTATAAATTTTTAAAGTTAGAAGTTTATAATTTATAGTTATAAGTTATCAATAGTTTGCACAGCAAATGACTATTTAAGAAGAAGATATTGACTTGAAATGTCCTTAATCACTGTCAGTTTGGATGTTTGTAAAAGATGCAGTGAGTGTAGAAGTTAACACAGATTAAATAATTATTCCTGAGTATGACCTTAAAAACTGCAGGCATTGGATAGTATGTGTAAACTTTTTTTGAAAATTAAAAAGTATACTAAAGAATAATATAGTAAGTGGTTATATTATAGAGGTTATAATATATACTGAGAAAACAAATAGGGAAAATCTATTAGTATCTGTGAATAGGTACTAACAGTGATTTGAGATATGTAAGGTGATATATTAATACATGGATTAAAAGTGCTGTATCTAAACAACTTAGATGGAAGTGAAATTGAGCAAAATGAAGAATTAATTTAAAAAGTGGTTGTAGTTATAATCATGACCCTAACATTTAAGGTGAATGTGAAGTTTGACCAAAATTGTTTTCTGAATGTGAGTAGAATAAAACAGTATTTTAGATATATTTTTAATAATATGTTGTTAAATATTTATATGTTAATTGAGTCAGTTTGAAGTTTCATCTGAATTTGCCTAAGAATGCAACCCACTCCAGTACTCTTGCCTGGAAAGTCCCGTGGATGGAGGAGCCTGGTAGGCTGCAGTCCATGGGGTCGCTAAGAGTCGGACATGACTGAGTGACTTCACTTTGACTTTTCACTTTCATGCATTGGAGAAGAAAATGGCAACCCACTCCAGTGTTCTTGCCTGGAGAATCCTGGGGACGGGAGAGCCTGGTTGGCTGCTGTCTATGGGGTCACACAGAGTCAGACACGACTGAAGTGACTTAGCAATAGCAATAGCAATGACTACTTAAAGTTACACAGTTTCAGTTCTGTTAATGGGCTGAAGCACTGTTTCTGACTCTTGATACAGTGATTTTCAATCTCCACTGTCATGAGGTCTGCCAAACTTAGGAATGCCTTCTCTCTATAGGGTATACTAATAGATAATAAAAATTACACAGAACCCTAAGGGAGAAACTAGCTAAAGCGTTTCACAAAGCCCTTTATTTTCCCTCACAGAAAGAAAGAAAGTTTGGTTGCTCAGTTGTGTCCGACTCTTTGCGATCCCATGGACTGTAGCCTATCAGGCTCCTCTGTCCATGGGATTTTCCAGGCAAAAGTACTGGAGTGGGTTGCCATTTCCTTCTCCAGAAGATCTTCCTGACCCAGGGATCAAACCCGGGTCTCCCACATTGTAGGCAGACGCTTTGCCGTCTGTAGTGCTTAGTAGTTAGATATTACCTATAATGTTTTCAGTGTTCTTTCTAAAATGGTAAACTTTGTTTAAGGAATCATGACCCATGAGTGGGCTTTACTTTTTTGTCTTGAGAGCAAACAAATGATTGTTGGGGTGTGTGGGAAAAAGCAGATACTCTCAGTCTCTAACTGAGTAGGTAATTCCCAAGATACCTGTTCTGCTTGGAGGAAAGGATGTGTTGGCCAATGATGAAATTTACTTCTGCCCACCCTTCAAGCCTTATAGTTGCATGTGCATGTATGTAGATATATAGCTGTAACTGGCTTGTACTAAGCGCTTAGAAAGATGGGCATTATTTTAAGTGCTGTGCCTTAGTTAGTTAATCCTTACAACAGTCCCATTAGATTGTGTTCAAGATAAAATCCCATTGGATCTGTCTTAGGTGTATCAGACTTGAAACAAAAGGCTGTCACCTGATAGCCAATCAATAATAACAATAATGATGTGAAGGTACTAAGTGACATACATTAACTCTTTTGCATAATCCTTTATAATGAAACTCGGTTTAGTGTGAAAGTTGCTGTTGCAGCCCATGACATAAAAAGCAAATTGGAGCAGTTCACTTGTTTGAATTTGAGGCAATTTATAATATCTGTATAATTTCCTCATCATGAGGAAACCTTGTGGACAGAAATTGCAGGTAATACTCTTCATTATTACACATTTTTACAGGGGAGTGTGACTGCAAGATTAGGAAACTCAAAGCCAGTTGCAGCAGTATGCCATGTCCCCTGTCAGCCTATGTAGCTCTGTTTCCAATGAATTTGAGGACAGGACATGAATTCACAAAGTTAGGTTACTTCTGGGTTAAAAACAAAGTCTTCTTGAGGAGTTTGAAATGGTACTTAGTTACAATTATCTTTTTGTGGTGGTGGCTTTTTTTTTTAAGGGATTAAGTGAAATAGTTTTAGTGGGGCACTAAAGTTAATATCTGACTACATTGGTAAATGTTACTATTACCATTTTTTCTTAAAGGGAAAAGAAGTAAGTTTTAGAGATAATATTTTAAATTATTGCATTTTGTTCTTCTTTTCCCCCCTTCTCAAAAATACCACATGGAATATTCCATTCATTACTGCCTGAGAAAGTCATTACTTTGCAAGCTGCAGTTGCTGAAATGGTTTAGTGAAAGAAATGTTTGCTTACAATTTTTTTTTTCCTTTTTAGTGATTTTTTTTTTCTTTTCGAATATCCAAACTGTAGCAAACATGGAGAAGGAATTTTAAATTTATATCGGGAACATTTTGTGGAACATTTCATCAGATGACTCCCTGTCAACCTCATATCTTTAAAAGAGGGATTAATGAAATAGCATCTGAAGCAGCAGTGATCTCTTGTGGAATAAACCCTGACGACTTCCACAGTGTTTTGTGGGATAATTTCAAGTTCTTCAAATATAGATTACATAAAGAAGATTGTAGGGCACGTGACACATTCTGGTTTCCTGTATTTCAGGTAGTAGAAAAATTGCTACCTCTAAGAATGGATCCTGGAGAGATCTTGTCACAGTTATAACTTTTCATCAGTGGTTTTATCTCACAACTTTATTTTTATTTTTTATTCATATAGGCAACTTATAGCTTGCAATAAACTGCTTTATGTATTAAGTATTGTAATGGTAGAGTAATGGATTGCCTGTGCATTGTAACTACAAAGGTAAGATACAGTATGCTTTCTATGTTTGTTAGTGACAGACCGTGAGAGACTTTTTTGTTTATAATATATTTAAAAAATAAAGTGTAACCATTGTTATATATTTGAAATTTGAATCCATATGATGCTTAGTTTATTTCCTTTAGGAAAGGTAATATTCTGAAGTGTGTTTCAGATAGCTAAAAGTAGTTTATTAAATGGATATTTTCCCCCTGTGGTTTATAGGAAGGCTTTCTCCCAACAGCAAAGGTTTATAGGGCCCTAATTATATCTTCTAAATATATTCTCAAAGTTCTCCCCTCTACTTTTTTTTATGTCCCCATATGTCGTACTGGTTGAAAATATAACTCATTTTGAGAACATTTTCTGGATTCTCTCCTTTATTTATTGCAAATATAGTAAGTTTTTTTAAAAGGAGAATAGTAAAGTTCTGATTGTGTTGCCTTTGGAAAGATGTTGATTGGATTTAAAATGATTATACTTGTTCAAGAACTCCTTAAAAGTTATTTGTTTCAAAGTCTGTTTTTCTCATTTTTCCTCAAAGTGCAACGTATTTCACTTAAGTTCTAAGTTTGGTTTCTTTTATTTCTGAGCACCAGTTTGTGGACATTGTGTGACTGTAAGATTCAAGATGCTTACATTTAAAATTTATACATTGGCTTTTAAAATATGGAATAATTTATTTTGGGGGGGTTTCTATAAACTTATAATGCCACATGATAGACAAAAATTGTTGAGATTTTTAAATTACATTCAGTAATAAAAGAATCAGTAAATTTGTGGAATCTGCAAAGTCTGTTCTTATATAGTGAATTATTTTTCACAACAAGAGGAAAAGCAAGAAAACTGATAGAAATTAGTTTTGTTTGCTTGTTCAAAGTTATAGTTCAAACAATAAGAGTTTTGATCAGATACTAACATGCTTATTGTCTGCTCCCATTCTGTTTATGTCTTCCATGTAAAACTGTCTTATCAAACTATTCTTAAAAGAATGTTTAAAGGGCAGTAAGCCTGGGACACAGGTTTAGTCTAGTGATTTTTTTTTTTTAATATATATATAAGTTCTTTTCGTGATGGTCTGTGGTTTCTGTCTGTGATTAACCTTTTATCATTTCATTCACTTTAGTTTTTATTTCTAATATTATAGAATATTTCTAATAATACAGAATAATATTATAGAATATCTAATATTTCTAATAGTGTATTTCTAATATTACAGGTTTTTTGAAATGGTCTATCTTCTCTCTGCCTTATCTTTCTTGATAAATTTTAAGAATCTTATATTTGATCCTGTTTAAGCAAAAGAGAGCTACCATTAAAAAAAAATTGTATGGAATCAATACATAAAAGTTTTAATAAGTTTTTATTATGTAACTGTTAAAACAAAAATAGAAAAGATGTAGGATGGAAATTAGGAAGCCTAAAACATATTTGTAGTTACTTTTGAAAGAGATAAATTAAAATGATTTCTCCTATTATTAGAAATAAAACTCTTTGAACATATTTAACCAATAGCTACAGCAGAAAGAGCAAAAATCTTAATTTTCTTTTCAGCCAAAGTGCTGCAGTGTTTTCTTTCCCTCTTGAGCCTTTCCTTGCTTTTCTGATCTTTAGAGAGCTTTATGGTTTTATATGTATTTTTTAAGTCTATCAATATAGTTGATGTAATTCTATCATGTTAATACTAAAACACCTTTTCAAGTGAATTTTTTTTCATCATCCGCCTCCCCTTTCTCCCACTTGTGTAGGCATGGTGAGCTAGGTAGGCATGTTGCATCACTGCTACCATGGATACCCTTAAGAACAGGCATGTGGGTTGAGCTAAAGCAATGATGATTAGTTTTCTGGGCTTCCATCCTCCCCCTGGCCACCCCCCACCCAACAATAACTATATTCTTCACAGTGAAGACTCTTATTTTAAAACCTTTACAAATAGCTAGGTTGTGAGCTGTGATGAGTAAATCATCACTGTTACTGAACAGCCAAATTTTGGCCTGTATTTACAGTAGTATTAATGCCATTTACTAATTTAAGATAATCATAAATAGCTGTAGTTGTTTCTCTGTTTTAATACATTTTAAACACAAATGTAATGTTTGTTTTGCCTCTGAATGGGAAATGAAAATGTATTTCGTCTTCAGTTTGCATTTTTAAAAATATTATTCTGCATTTACATTTTTTATGTGGGAAAAGACCCTAGCAAGCATTTCTCTTGTGGCAGTATTTCTTTATTGTTAGTATACATACATAGATCTTTATGTAATTTAATCAGTTTGGATGCAATATTTTATTTTGTGCTTTTCCACATAATGTGTAAGAGATTTTTGTGTTTGTAAATCCTTGTGTTCTTAATTAGCTCTCTTGTAAATATATGTCAGTTGATGGAGAGTTAATAACATTGGAAGGCCAGGAAGAGATGTGTAGTTTTGTCAGGCTCATTATCACAATGGGAAGATTAACTCAAAGCATACAAGAGCCAACAATAGTGATTTGGGAGTATTGTATACAATATGTTTTCTTTTGTTAGTGATAAGCACTGTGTATAAACTGCAGCTGCAGCTAAGGGCATTCTTATTCTTTAGTACAGAGTTTTCCCAGCTGTCGATTAACTTTTGAGAAAGGGAGTTGCTTAACTTTAGTAATTTCTTGCAGTAGAATCCTGTCTTTCTCCATCTTTTGTTATACCTGTTTGTTGATCAGGTAGACGAGGCTAGTCATTGTAGGGTCATTTAGTGGAAGTTTAGTTGCCAGGAGAAAGACCTGTAAAGAAAAAAATGTTTCTTGAGTTCTTGATTAAGCTTTTTAGGAGGAAAGGAGTGTTCATATTTTATTCTCTTACTCAATACAAGCTGTTATTATTGTTGTTATTCAACTTGTTTGCCAAAACTTGGAGTCCATATTAAATTCTGTTAGGGTAGTATTTGAAGTCTTTGCTGTCTTGGAGAGTCTCATCCAGTTAAGGGGTTGCCAATACATATGTTTTAGGAGTTGTGAACCAAGTTTTCATTATTTCTATTTACAGGTCTTTTTTTTCTTCCTCTCAGCTCTTTTGAGGTGATTTTCTTCTTTGAAATCTTCATGCATAATAATTTCCTGTTTGCAAGTCCTTGCTTCTAAATCTTACTGTTGTTGGTAAAGAATCTGCCTGCAGTGCAGGAGACCTGGGTTTGGTCCCTGGGTCGGGAAGATACCCTGGAGAGGGAAATGGCAACCCACTCCAGTATTAACTGCCTGGAAAATGCCATGGACAGAAGAGCCTGGCAGGCTACAGTCCTTGGGGCCACAAGAGTCAGATGCAACTTAGCAACTAAACCACCCAACCCTTCAGTTTCCGTTTATAGATTATTTCTTGAGAGAAGCCTTCCTTGTGCCCACGATTAGTAAGTAAGGTTCTTTTACTTCTATAAGTGTTCTGTACTTTTCCTCTATATCATGCAGTATATCATGTATTTGTGTGATTTTATATTAGTGTATGTTTTTTCACTGAACTATAAACTTTACAAAATAAGACTTTTATTCTTATGATATTCCTGAGGCCTGACCAAGTGTCTGAGTATCTACATGTAGTGGATACTCAGTAAATAATTGTTGAATGAATGAGGCTTTGGCATTGGTATTCCAAACTTGTGGATTAAAAAAAATAAGTGAATATTTTAGTTTGTATTTAGTCCTATTTTTAATATGGTTTTATGTTGATATGCTGGAAAATAGTCACTAAAATTTATTCATCTTTCTATATTATAAATTCAGAATGACCCAGACAATGGCCTGTCTTCCCAGTGTTTTCCACCTCTTTCTTAGTTTATGGTGGGGATGGACTACATCATCTTGTCTTGATACTTGCCTACTAGTCACTTAAGTATTTGACTGATTTTTTTGAATGGTTGTATATATAATTATTTTTTTATTGCTTATACTTAGTCTGGGAGAATCTAATTCTCTTTCATTTTATAGGGCTTACTTCCATCTCTAGACTGCAAAATGCTGACTAAAAAGTTGAGTACTGTCTAGTGGGACTTGATGCGGTGATGAGAATGTTGTGTATCTGTGCTGTCCTATTCCAGTTTGACCAGAGGAAGTAAATTTTAATTAAGTAGACTTAGATTATTGATTGTAACAACCATTCCATACAACCTCCAACCCTTCACTTATTTACCCCTGAATTTTTTAAACATTTTTTTGAGTAGATAATAAACTCATATATTACTCAAACTCAGGAGTCAAAAATCATCAAAAAGAAAAAACTGTGTATCTGTCTCACTTCTGTCCCTTCCAGTTCTGGTCCCCATAGGAAACTACTTTTATTTGTATTTATTTCTTTCCATTGTTTGTGCGTATACAAAAATTAAGAATGTTTTATATCTCCCTTTCCCTATATGACAGTAGTTTGTTTTATATTTATATAATCTTTTGCCCCTTGCTGGTTTTACTTACAGTATCCTGAAGGGTTCTCCATTTTAGTACACATAATTTTTTTCTCATTCATTTTTATAGAAATGTGTAGTTTAGTTGTTTTGATATATCATAGTTTCCTTAATAAAACTTGGGCTTTTAATAAATAACCTGTAACAGCTGCTTCTCATTGGAGAGAGATGAAAGTTGGATATATAACAAGTATTATATATCATGAAAAATGCCAGATTTTCACAAGCTATAAATATATTTTTACTAGGCACCAAAGTTATTTCTAACCTTTTACTGTTAATATTTTTTCAGTGAAAAAAAAAAACTTTGTGTATCATTTTATATTTGTGCATATGTATCTGTTTCATATAGGATTGCTGGTTTAGGTAATTTAGGTAGCTATTGTCAGATTCTCTTCCATTTAGGTTGTGTCATTTTGCAATGTACGAGAGTGATTATATATTATTTCCCTGCAACTTTGTCGACAGAATGTATTTGCACATTTTTTGTATTTTTGCCAGCTTCTTGAGTGAGAAATGGTAGATAAATGTAGTTTTAATTTGCATTTCTCATGTGTTTAAGCAAGGTTTATTAAATTTCATATTTTTTTCTTTTGCGTTGTTGATCTTTTTTTTTCTTAGTTTCTAGGAGCTTTTTATATAACAGGGGGTTTAGCCTTTGTCCATAATATGAGTAGCAAGATTTTTTCCCCATACTTTGTTTATTAGGCCTCCCCTTCTTTCCCCTTCTCTTTCTTCTGAATTTTGAGTCATAGTAAAACCTTCCACATTCATATTCCAGAGTTATAAATAATTCACCCAGGTGTCCTTTCACTGTTTTATATAAGATTTCATTTTTAAGTCTTAGGGCCATTTGAAGATTATCTTGATCAATGGCAACCCACTCCAGTACTCTTGCCTGGAAAATCCCATGGGCTGAAGAGTCTGGTAGGCTGCAGTCCATGGGGTCGCTAGGAGTTGGACACGACTTCACTTTCTCTTTTCACTTTCATGCATTGGAGAAGGAAATGGCACCCCACTTCAGTGTTCTTGCCTGGAGAATCCCAGGGACAGAGGAGCCTGGTGGGCTGCCGTCTGTGGGGTCGCACAGAGTCAGACACGACTGAAGCGACTTAGTAGTAGTAGTAGTAGTAGTAGTAGTAGTAGTAGTATAGTGTTAGTTGTAGAAGCAGCGTAATATTTTCCCCCATGGCTACCCATTTGTTCCAGCATCATTTATTCAAAAGTTTATATTTATCCCCCTGGATTGAAATAACACTGTTTGACAAATAAATTCCCATATATTTGGGTCTGTTCTGGATATTGAATTCTGTTTCATTGATTTGTCCATTTAAGAACCAACTTGATGGCTTTTATTAATACCTGCTGAAGTTTTTTAGTATGCCCTAACATCTAATATAGTTATTCTCTGCTTCTCTGTTTTTGAGTTTTTTCTTTAAAAAAAAAAAAAAAAAAAAAGATGATTCTTGTTTGTCTACACACATAGACTTTAGAATCAATTTAGAGTCTGAGAAAGTATTTTGATATTGGGAACAGCCTCTAAATAAGTGCAATTGGCTCTCCATAATCTCAGGTTCTGCATCTGTAGATACAGAACAATGACTATACTGTATCATTTTATAAAAGGGACTAGAGATTGCTTTCAAGTACTGCCTATTTTTGCTTATGCTTTTACATTTGAACTTTAAAATGAATAACTAAAGCTTCTTATTTTATCACTCTCTCACTTTTCAAATTCCTTTTGGTCTGCATTCTGAAGAAATCACTCAGCTGAAATTGTGCAGGTTAGTCTGGGCAGAGAATAAAGGATAATATTTAAGAGCTCAAGCTCTGGCCCAACACTTGATGCCTGGACAAGTCATTTATTCCTTCTGCATTTTGTTTCCACATCTCTAAAATAGGGATATAATGGCACCTACTTCATAGGGTTGTTAAAGATTAATTGAGTAATAATTATATACTGTCAAGTGTGTGAAATAGTAAGACTTTAATAACGTTATCAGATATTTTTAATAATTTTTATTAAGTAGTAAGAGAATATAGCCTTCTAGTTAGTCACAACAGTCTTTTCTGAATCTTTCTCTCTGCCCTTACACTGTTGGTGTTCCCTCTTATAATTCTTGTTCCCTGCCTTTTATGAATAGTGTATTGGCTCTCTTTCTTTGTTAAGGGTGGTTATTAGGTACAGTTCTATATGAAGGCAAGTTGGAATTAGGAATAAAGGAAAATGAAAAAGGATGAGTTTTAAAGATACTTTTACACCTGTTTCTGCTTTATTTACCTCTTCTTTTGCTGCTTTTATTTTGGATCTTAGAGTTAATGATAATAGCTGTCTTTGGAGACAGCTCCTTGAGTCTCTGATTGCCAAAAGTTTTTTTACTATATATCCTTTTGGTGATTAGTATGTAACCATCTTATGTGAATAAAGAAAAAGGATTGTCCCTATGTGGGAAAAAATATTTATTTGTGATTCCAGTGGATACTCAACTATTTAAGTGGGTAACTGATAATGGTAATTAATAAATCATCAGAGAAATGTTAAATTGTTTTGGCTTATCAGTTTGAGAATTATGAACAGAAATGTCTTTCATAATTATACATCGGAGCACTTTTACTTGTGCTGGGTTGTATTAAAATTGTGTGTTAGCCAGCAGCTTTGAAAGGAGTGTGAGAACTTTTTAAAGAAAGTCTTAGTATAGACATTTTAAGTTTATTAGATTTTAGAAAGTATTAGAAAGTATTTTAATAATGTATAGAAATGCTGCCCTCTACTGTTGCCTAATTGTTTTACTGTCATGAAAAGTGTTCAATAACGTATACTAGGATCATGTTTTTAGAAGTATTAGATTGGAGTATTTATTAGTTTGGAGTATAACTATATAAAATATTACTCTGATAACTTAATTGTTAAATTATATTTATTACCTAATGTTAACTCCCATTAAATATGTTCATTGTCACGATTTTTGGCTTTTAGAGAAACTTGGATCTTGAAACAAAAATCTTAGCTTCTTATTTTACATGATAGGATTTAAGTAGTCACTTGATTGATTCTGTATGGTGGTATGATTCAAAGCTTGTATAGATGGCTTAAAAGCAAACTAAAAAGTTCTACCAGTAAAGATATTTTTCTAAAGTAAAAATTGTTTTGATATTTATTTAATTTGATATGTTACTTGATTTGAAATTCAAATCAGTATTAAATAGGGATGTAAGTCTTCATGTGTTTACCAAAAGGAAGCACTGCCCAAACAGTGATGATAGTGAGCAAAATTTTAACCTCTAGACTACAGGTTTTTCACTATAAAATGAAGGGATTAGAAGAGATCATTTTTAAGATTACCTTCAGCTTTGGTTTGCTGAGTACCCTATTGTACATGAAGTAATCTGTATATAAGCTAGAAACGGAAAAACAAAGATGGTTAGTATAGTTCTTGCTCTAAATTGAGACAGCCAGTGGGCCAAATCAGGCCACATTCATTTACTTACTGTCTTGGCTCCTTTCGTGTTACAGTGTTAGAATTTGAGTAGTTGGTAGCAGAGACCATTTGACCTGCAAAGCTGAAAATATTTACTATCTGGCCCTTTATGGAGAATGTTTTCTGACACTTGCCCCAGGTGAACTTTGGGTCTAGTGTTGAAGATAAATATCTAAAAAGATAATTCAGAATGGTTGTTTGCAAAGGGCATATAAACAAAATGCTAGGAGGTATTTAAAGTTAACATGCAGTAAAGACAAATATGCTTTCATCATCACAGTTCTTCTCAGTTTAGTAGTATGCAAAAACCTTCCAATAATTCCTAGAGATTCCTGTTTATCAGTCATTAGCATGTATCTGGCTTCACAGCCTTATTATCATTGTTGTTATGACTTTCTTTTTGTAAAACTCACAAATCTTATGTAGGCATTTTGGTGTTTTTTAATAACCATGACCACTACCTATATAAAAAAATAAAACATTTTCAGTACTCCAGAGGACTAACTTCCTAAATGTTCTTCCTAAAAGAAGAACATTGTTCCCTCCCCAGAGGTAATCATTTTTCTAACCTTTTTCACTGTAGATTAGTTTTGAACTTCTTATAAATGTAGTCATACAGTGTATATGATCTCTTTTGGTTTCTTTTGCTGAGCATGTTTGTCACTGGATGTGTCAGTAAATTTTCCCATTTTATTGCTGTGTAGTATTCTTATTCATGAATATACCACAACTTTATTCTGCTGTTGTTAGAATTTGTATTGTTTCCAGTTTGGGACTGTAAAGAGTAAAGCTGCTTTGAACTTTTTTGTAGAAGTCTTTTGTGGACATAAGCACTTACTTCTTTTGGGCACATTTTCCTGGGAGGTAGAATTTAAATTCATCTTGGAGATCCTTACCAGAAAGTGTTTTTTTAATTAGATGGGAGGGAGGCATCAAAGACACATTTTCACCTACTTACTAAGTTTGATTTGTCCACTGCTCCATTTCAAAGTGGTATCTTTACATTTCTTCATGAACCCTGTGACTGAAAAAGCCTACCTTTTGACCAAATAGATTTTTTTTCCCTGATACCTACTTTTGTTGATATTTTGTATTTAGAGGTCTTTGCTAAGAAATCTAGTAACAGGTTGAAGGAAAAAGTGCTGTCATTAATTAGTAGTCGATGCCATGGCTGAGGGATTGGAGAAAGTTGGAGGACCTGGCAGAACAGTAGGATCATTTGTATTTAATATGTTGTATATGTTTAAAGTTGCCATTTTAAACGCCTTTTCTTTTAGTTCTGACATCTGTGTCTTCTCTGGTTCTGCTGTGGATCTACTTTTATTAATCTTCTCTTATTCATGTTTTTTTGATTCTTGCCATATCTTGAATTTGTTTGTTTTGTGCTTTAAGCGATGATGAAAGAACCATTGAGACTGAAGCTATGTTATTTTCCTTGTAAGAAGCTAGAAGGAAACTAATCAATTAGGGGTTGTTTGTTTAGAGCTAGTAACATTAGTTACTTTCAGCTTACTTTGGTTTTCAGGTATCATGTGGATGGTACTAGTTCTGTAACTTTCATAGGTCCATTCCACCACCAGAACTTTAAGATATAAGAAATGTGACACTGTAGAAATGTTTCACTGCTTCTCCAACTCAGTGTCCAGCTTCCTGCATTTCAGTAGTACTCTCAGTAAATGTCCCATGAAGGTGAGCCAATGTGTGGGGACAGCAGGCTCTCCATTTTAGGATCCTCCAGATTCCAACTTGACATGCCATCCGTATATGATTAAAAACCCCATTGCTTATCCCAGCAGAGTTCCTTAACCAGACCGGGCCCAATCCTTTGCCCACCTGGGTAAAAATTTGCTAAATATTCCATTTAGGTAAGCATCTGCCTTTTTAAGAAAAGGTTCATCTCTTTGGATTCTTTATAGACTAATTTGTGTTTTAAAAAATTTCCATTTATTAAAAAAAAAACTTTTTGTAATGTAGATTCATGTACATTTGGTAAAAAACCAAACAAACAAATAAACAAAACAGAGATGTCACGTGCCATTTACTCAGTTTTCTCCAAAGGTAACTATAGTATAGTGTCACTGGCTAGGATGTTAACATTAATACAGTCAAGATCTAGAATATTTCCATCACTGCAGAGATCCCTCAGACTGCTTTTTTGTAGCAACACCTACTTTTCCTTCCACCCCACTCGCCCTTATTTCACAGGAACTACCCATCAGTATTCCATTTCTATAATTTTGTCATTTTAAGAGTTTTATATAAATTGAGAATCATAAGTATGTAACCTTAATTCAGTGTAATTTTCTGGAGATTCATCTGGAAAATGATTGTTGTTTATATTAGTATTTTGGTTTTTTGTTGTTGCTGGGTACTATTCCATGATATGGCTGTACCAATGATAACTATTCACCTGTTGAAGGACATCTGAGTTTTCCAGGCTTTGGCTATTAGAAGTAAAGCTGCTATTAAACATTTGTGTACAGTTTTTATATGAACATAAAGTATTTATTTCTTTGGGGTAAAGACCCAGGAATGCAAATTACTGGGTCATATGGTTGTTGCATGTTTATTTTTTTAAGAAATTGCTGAACTGCTTTCCTTTATGGTTGTACCATTTTGGCATTTTCATCAGCAGTGTGTGATTGATCCAATTTCTCTGCACCATTTGGTGCTGTCACTGTTTTTTATTTTAGCCCTTTTCATAGGTATGTAGTGACATCTCATTGTGGTTTTAATTTACATTTCCCTAATGGCAAATGATGTTGAATATCTTTTCATGTCCTTATTTGACATCTGCATATCCTTTTTGTATACCTCTCCATTTCTTTTGCCCATATTCTAATAGGATTTCTTACTGAGTTTTGAGAGTTCTTTACATCATCTAGTATACTGGTCTTTTGTCAAATGTCATGTACAGATATTTTCTTCCAATTTGTAGCTTGGCATTTCATCCTCTTATTAGGGTCTTTCATGGAGCAAAAACTTTTAATGAAGTCCTATTAATTTTTCCTTTCATGAGTCATGCTTTTTGTGGCAAATCTTTTGATATTCATGTGTTTGTTGCTAGTGTATAAAAATACGGTGGAAAAAAATTAAAATATGATTGACTTTTATATTTTTAAAACATATATATTTTTTATGGCTGCACCAGGTCTTAGTTGCGGCATGTGAGATTTAGTTCCCTGACCAGGGATTGGATTCAGGCCCCCTGCACTGGGAGCACAGTTTTAGCCACTCTACCACCAGGGAAGTCCTGATTTTTTGTATTTTTATCTTGTACCCTGTGCCCTTGCTGAACTCACTATTTGTTGTAGGTTCTTTGAGATTTTTTTAATGTAGACAGTCTGAGGATTGGGAGTTTTATTTCTTCCTTTCTAATTTCTATGCCTTTATTTTCTTTCATTTGCCTGATTGCACTGGCTAGAACTTCCAGCATCTTCAAGATACAACCATAATGCTTCTTCTTATCAACACTGTTAACATTCTTGTGTAATTCATCATCATTTCTAACTTGGACACAAGTTCCTAGTAGTTGATCTCTCTTTTGTCTGTTGCTTATGTAAATAATCCATTCTTCACATAAACCAGAATGGGAAAAAAATAGCTAAATCAGGGTATCATCTCTTCCTTAAAAGTCCTCTGAATGGCTCACAAGTCCAGTTAGAATAAAATCCAGTTAGAATATGCTTATTTTGAAATATTAGATCCTACATCAACTAGAGCCTGGCTGCCTTTCTGATTTAAGCTACTCTCCTGGTTTAAGTCTTCTCTAGTTATACAAGCCTTCTTTCAGATCCTAAAATTCCAACACTTTTGGATCAGATTCTCCTACTGCCTGAAAGTCCTTCGCCTTGATTTTTCATGTCAACTTTCTTAAAACTTTTTAGGTTTCAGCCTGAATGAATCATCTCAAAGAGGCCTTATCTAAGTTAAATCTTCCCTGTTGCCCCTTGACCACACTGTTTGCTTTTTAGTGCTTATCACTCTGTAATTGTTTACTTTGTTTAGATTACAAATCTATATGGAAAATAAAATTAATAGATTAGAAATCTTATAATACATAAATAAAAATCTAATATTTGTAATTTTGTCAGTCTGATATTTAAAAAATATAGTTTGGGGATCAGACACATGGCTTTGAATGTCCTGTTTGATGGGTACATTTAGACAGTTTACTTATCAGTGTAGTTGGGTGTAAATCTGTCATTTTTTTGTTTGTTTAGTATTTGCCCCATCTAGTCTTTGTTTTTTCCTTTTACCACCTTGCTTTGTAGTAATTGAGTGTCTTGTGTAATTCCATTTTATCTTCAACTATTGGTTTATTAGCTGTTCTTTTTTTTGCTTAGGCGTTTAGTCATGTCCAACTCTTTGCAACCCCGTGGACTATAGCCTGCCAGGCTCCTCTGTCCATGGGATTCTCCAGGCAGGAATACTGTAGTGGGCAGCCCTTCCCTTCTCCAGGGGATCTTCCTGACCTAGGGATCAAACCCGGGTCTCCCACATTGCAGGTAGATTCTTTACTGTCTGAGCCACCAGAGAAGCCCAGTTATTAGCTCTCTTTGTTTTAGTTGTTGTTCTAGGTGCCAGAGTCTAAGACTCATTATACATGCATCTTAAGTTATCATAGTTTACCTTCAAATATTATAGCACTTGGCATATAACATTAAAACCTTGCAACACTGCACCTCCATTTCCTCTTCCCTTCCTTTGTGCTGCTGTTATCATACATCTTCAACATGTATCATAAATGCTATAAGCTATTTATTATTTTTCTTTAAACAGAATATTATCTTTTTCTTTTTACATTAATAGACTTAATATTTTAGAGCAGTTTAAGGTTTACAGAAAAATTAAGAAAATGCATAGAGTTCCACTTAATGAGCCAATATTGATACAGTATTAACTAATGTCCATTGTTTGCATTTTTAGGGTTCACTGTGCATGCTATATATTCTGTGGGTTTTGAAAATATATAATGAGATTTATCTACCATTATATTATCATACAGAATAGTTGTATTTCCTTAAAAATCCCCAGTGCCCCACCTGTTCATCTCTCCTTCCCCCTGTGCACCCCTGACAGCTATTGATCTTTTTCTGCCTCTGTAGTTTTGCCTTTTCTTTTTTATTATCATAAGCAGTATCATTTTAGCAGGGCTACATTTCTTTCTTGTACTCAGACTAGGGTTATGGAGATGGTGCTAGGTTTCCTTTTAGAACTTTTTTACAAGTAATACCCATATGCACAAAGCAAAGTGTGATAGTTGTTTGATGCTCCTTTAATTACACTATCACAGTCTCTGTTTTGGCCATATTACATTGAGATTTCATGGTATGGTTTGCAGCATACAGATTTGCCTGATTTTTTGAAATCGTATATAGTCACAGTAGAATTGGTTCTTTTTTGATTGTCTCTGTTCAACAGTGAAAGCAGTTGAAATTATGTAGTTAATTGAAGTCAGTCAGGATAGTGTAGTTTTATCAAGAATGAATATAGATTTGATAACGTTAGTTTTAATTATTCAACATCTTATTTGACAGCATTTTAATATTCTTAATTACAGCAAAATATAATCAGTTTCTTTCCAGTTTTATTGAGATATAATAGACATGCAGCACTATACAAGTTAAGGTGTATTGCATAGCGGGGCTTCCCTGGTAGCTCAGCTGGTAAAGAATATGCCTGCAACACAGGAGATGCCAGTTTGATCCCCTGGAGAAGGAATGGGCTACACACTCCAGTATTCTTGGCTTTCTTGGTAGCTTAGATGGTAAAGAATCTTCCTGCAGTGCAGGAGACCTGGGTTGGGAAGATCCCCTGGAGGAGAGCAGAACAACCCACTCCAGTATTCTTGCCCGAAGAATCTTTATGGATAAAGGAGCCTGGTAGGCTACAGTTCATTGGGTCACAAAGAGTTGGACACAACTGAGTGACTGAGCACAGCATAGCATAGGTACTTCCCTGGTGGAGCAGTGGTTAAGAATCCACCTGCCAGTGTGGGGCACACTGGTTTGATCCTTGGTTTGGGAAGATTCCACATGTTGCAGGACAGTTAAGCCTGTGTGCCACAACTACTGAGCCTATGCGCTCTAGAGCCTGTGCTCCACAACAAGAGAAGCCACTGCAATGAGAATCCCATGCACTATAGCTGGAGAGTAGTCCCTGCTTGCTCCAACTAGAGAAAACCTACATGGAGCAGTGAAGACCTGGTGCAAATATAAATAAATAAAAATTTTAAAAAAGGTTCACCATAATGATTTCACTTCCATGTATCAAGAAATTATTATCACGGTAAGGATAGTGACTATCCATCATCTTGAATAGATAGAAAATAAAAGAAAAAAATGTTTTCTGTGAGATGAGAACTCTCAGGATTTACTCCTACTCTCTGAACAGTTTTCATATATCCCAGCACTGTTAATTATATTACTCATTTTGTATATTACATCCCTGCTGCTGCTGCTGCTGCTAAGTTGCTTCAGTTGTGTCTGATTCTGTGTGACCCCATAGATGGCAGCTCACCAGGCTCCCCTGTCCCTGGGATTCTCCAGGCAAGAACACTGGAGTGGGGTGCCATTTCCTTCTCCAATGCATGAAAGTGAAAAGTTAAAGTGAAGTCGCTCAGTCGTGTCTGACTCCTAGAGACCCCATGGACTGCAGCCTACCAGGCTCCTCCATCCATGGGATTTTCCAGGCAAGAGTACTGGAGTGGGTTGCCACATTATACCCCTAGTACTTACTTATCCTTTAACTGGAAGTATATTCTTTTTGACCACCTTCAACTAATTCCCCCTCCTCCACAGCTGACCCCCCGCTACCCCCCGTCCATCTCTGGTAACCACAAATCTGATGTTTTTGTATGAATGAATTTGTTTTGAAGTGTAATTGATCTACAACACTATGTTAGTTCTTGGTGCATATTATAACATAGTGATTTCATATTCTGTATGTTACAGAATGGTTACCACATAAGTCTAGTTATCTATCACCAGAGATGGTACATTCAGTTCAGTTCAGTTCAGTCGCTCAGTCATGTCTGACTCTTTGCGACCCCATGAATCGCAGCACACCAGGCCTCCCTGTCCATCACCAACTCCTGGAGTTCACTCAGACCCACGTCCATCGAGTCAGTGATGCCATCCAGCCATCTCATCCTCTGTCGTCCCCTTCTCCTCCTGCCCCCAATCCCTCCCAGCATCAGAGTCTTTTCCAATGAGTCAACTCTTCGCATGAGGTGGCCAAAGTTCTGGAGTATCAGCTTTAGCATCATTCCTTCCAAAGAAATCCTAGGGCTGATCTCCTTCAGAATGGACTGGTTGGATCTCCTTGCAGTCCAAGGGACTCTCAAGAGTCTTCTCCAACACCACAGTTCAAAGGCATCAATTCTTCGGCGCTCAGCCTTCTTCACAGTCCAACTCTCACATCCATACATGACCACAGGAAAAACCATAGCCTTGACTAGACGAACCTTTGTTGGCAAAGTAACGTCTCTGCTTTTGAATATGCTATCTAGGTTGGTCATAACTTTCCTTCCAAGGAGTAAGCGTCTTTTAATTTCATGGCTGCAGTCACCATCTGCAGTGATTTTGGAGCCCAGAAAAATAAAGTCTGACAGTGTTTCCACTGTTTCCCCATCTATTTCCCATGAAGTGATAGGACCGGATGCCATGATCTTCGTTTTCTGAATGCTGAGCTTTAAGCCCACTTTTTCACTCTCCACTTTCACTTTCATCAAGAGGCTTTTGAGTTCCTCTTCGCTTTCTGCCATAAGGGTGGTGTCATCTGCACATCTGAGGTTATTGGTATTTCTCCTGGCAATCTTGATTCCAGCTTGTGTTTCTTCCAGTCCAGTGTTTCTTCCAGTCCAGCGTTTCTCATGATGTACTCTGCATAGAAGTTAAATAAGCAGGGTGACAAAATACAGCCTTGACGTACTCCTTTTCCTATTTGGAACCAGTCTGTTGTTCCACGTCCAGTTCTAACTGTTGCTTCCTGACCTGCATACAGATTTCTCAAGAGGCAGGTCAGGTGGTCTGGTATTCCCATCTCTTTCAGAATTTTCCAGTCTATTGTGATCCACACAGTCAAAGGCTTTGTCATAGTCAATAAAGCAGAAATAGATGTTTTTCTGGAACTCTGTTTTCCATGATCCAGCGGATGTTGGCAATTTGATCTCTGGTTCTTCTGCCTTTTCTAAAACCAGCTTGAACATCTGGAAGTTCATGGTTCCCATATTGCTGAAGCCTGGCTTGGAGAATTTTGAGCATTACTTTGCTAGCATGTGAGATGAGTGCAATTGTGCGGTAGTTTGAGCATTCTTTGGCATTGCCTTTCTTTGGGATTGGAATGAAAACTGACCTTTTCCAGTCCTGTGGCCACTGCTGAGTTTTCCAAATTTGCTGGCATATTGAGTGCAGCACTTTCACCGCATCATCTTTTAGGATTTGAAATAGCTCAACTGGAATTCCATCACCTCCACTAGCTTTGTTCGTAGTGATGCTTTCTAAGGCCCACTTGACTTCACATTCCTGGATGTCTGGCTCTAGGTCAGTGATCACACCATCATGATTATCTGGGTCGTGAAGATCTTTTTTGTACAGTTCTTCTGTGTATTCTTGCCATCTCTTCTTAATATCTTCTGCTTCTGTTAGGTCCATACCATTTCTGTCCTTTATCGAGCCCATCTTTTTATAAAATGTTCCTTTGGTATCTCTAATTTTCTTGAAGAGATCTCTAGTCTTTCCCATTCTGTTGTTTTCCTCTATTTCTTTGCATTGATCACTGAGAAAGGCTTTCTTATCTCTTCTTACTATTCTTTGGAACTCTGCATTCAGATGTTTATATCTTTCCTTTTCTCCTTTGCTTTTCACTTCTCTTCTACTGACTATATTCCTCTCTGAATATATTTCATCCCCATGTCTCATTCATTTTGTAACTGCAAGTTGGTGTGTTTTAATCTTACTTACCTATTTCATTCACCCCTACCTCTGTCCTCCCATCTGGCAGCCACTTGTTCATTTTCTAAATGAAACATTGTTCTGTTTCTGTTATGTTTGTTCATTTGATTTTTGGTTTCTACATATAGGTGAAATTGTATGGTATTTATCTTTCTCTCTCTGACTTACATCACCTAACATATTCCCTTGTAGCTCTGTCCATCTTAATGCAAATGGCAAGATTTCATTCTTTTTTATAGCTGAGTAGTATTCCAACAAACACACACACACCTCTTTATCCATTCGTCTATCAGTGGGCACTTACGTAGCTTATGTATCTTGGCTATTGTAAATAATTTTCTGACAAACATTGCAATGTGTGTATCTTTTCAAATTAGTGTTTTTGTTATCTTTGGGAAAATAACCAGAAGTGGAATCTATGGTGGCTGCACCAATTTACATTCCAACCAACAGTGTACTAGGGTTCTCTTTTCTCTATGTTCTCATCAACACTTGTCTCTTGTCTTTTTAATAATTGCTGTTTTGATATGTGTGAAGTGATAACTTACTGTGGTTTTGAATTGTATTTCTCTGATGTAGAGCATCTTTTCATGTATCTGTTGGCCATCTGTGTGTCTTCCCTACTCATTTTTAACCTGGTTGTTTTCTTGAAGTTGAGTTGTATGAGTTTTTTTGTTGTATTTTGAATCGTAACCCCTTATTGAATATATCATTTGCAGATATCTTCTTCCATTCAGTAGATGGCCTTTTTGTTTTCTTTCTAGTTTCCTTTGTAGTGCAAAAGCCTTTTAGTTTGATGTAGTCCAATTTGTTTATTTTTGCTTTTGTTTCCCTTGCTTGAGGAGACATATTCAAAAAAATATTGCTAAGACTGAGGTCAGAGCGTACATTGCCTATGGTTTCTTCTAGGGGTTTCATGCTTTCAGGTCTTATATGTAAGTCTTCTGTCCATTTTGAGTTTATTTTTGTATATGGTGTGAGAATATAGACCAATTTGATTCTTTTGTATGTAGCTATTGAGTTTTCCCAACATCTTTTATTGAAAAGTGTGTCTTCCTACTGTATATTCTTGCCTTCTTTGTCTTAGATAGATTGACCATATAAGTGTGGGATCATATATGGGCTCTTTATTCTGTTTTATTTATCATTGTGTCCGTTTTGGTGCCTGTACCATACTGTTTTGCTTTGTTATGTAGTTTGAAATCAGGGAATGTTTATCTCCGGGTTTGTCCTTTGTTCTTAAGATTGCTTTGACTTTTTTTTTTTAATATATATTTTTGTTAAAATTTTTGAATTATTTGTTCTAGCTCCTTGAAAAATGCCATTGGTATTTTGATAGGGATTGTATTGAATCTGTAGATTGCCTTGGGTAGTATGGTCATTTTATCAATATTAATTCTTCCGGGCCATGAGCATGATATACTTTTCCATCTTTTTGTCATCTTCAGTTTTTTTCACTAGTGTTAGTTTTCCAAGTACAGATCTTTTCCCTCCTTAATTAGATTTATTACTAGGTATTTTATTCTTTTTGATGTGATTGTAAGTGGGATTGTTTTCTTAACTTCTGTTTCTGATAGTTCATTGTTAGTACATAGAAATACAACAGATGTCTGTATGTTAATTTTGTATCCTTAAGCTTTACCAAATTCTTTGAGCTCTCATAATTTTTTGGTGATATATATATATCATGTCACCTGCAAACAGTAAAGAGTGACAGTTTTACTTCATCCTTTACAATTAGGATTCCTTTTATATGTTTTTCTTGTCTGATTGCTACGGCTAGGATGACAGTGGCAAAGGTGGACGTTCTGTCTTATTTCTGATCTTAGGGGAAAAGCTTTTCATTGATGATTATGTTATTACATGTGGGCTTGTCATATATATGGCCTTTATCATGTTGAGATATGTTACCTCCATACTCACTTTGTTGAGAGTTTTGTTATAATGTTGAATTTTATCAAAAGCTTTCCCAGATGATCATATGAATTTTATTCTTCAGTTTGTTAATATCGTGTATCATGTTGACTGATTGGTGGATATTGAACTATACTTGTGTTTCTGGGATAAATCCCACTTGATCATGTAAGATCCTTCTAATGTAACATTGAATTCAGTTTGTTGATATTTTGTTGAGGGTTGTTCATAAGTGGTATTGGCATGTAATTTTCTCTTTTTTTTTTGTTTTGTCTTTGGTTTAGTTATTAGGGTAGTGCTTACTGTATAGAATAAGCTCAGAAGTATTTCTTGCTCTTCATTTTTTTAGAATATTTTAAGAAGAATAGGCATTAATTCTCCTTTTAAATTTGGTAGAATTCATATGCGAAGCTGATCCTGCACTTGTGTTTGTTGGGTGTTTTTTAAATTACTGATTTAGTTTAATTACTGGTAATTATTCTGTTACTCTGTTCATATTCTCTTTCTCCTTCATTCAGTCTTAGAGATTGTTCATTTCTATGAATTTATCATTTCTTCTAGGTTTTTTATTTTGTTGGCATATAAAATATTCCAATATAGTAGTCTCTTATTGCTTATATTTTTGTGATTTGATTATAACTTTTTTCATTTTATTTGTTTGAATTCTCTTTTCTATGATGAATCTGGCAAAAGTTTATCTATTTTATCTTTTAAAGAGCCAGCTTTTGGTTACATTATGTTCTCTGTTTTCTTTTTGTCTATACTTCATTTATTTCTACTGTGATCTTTACTATTTCTTTCCTTCTTCTAACTTTTTGGTACCTTTATCTGTAAGATTAGGTTGTTTGAGGTTTGACTTGTTTCCTGAGATGGGCTTGTATCACTGTAAACTTTCCTGTTAGAAATGCTTTTGTTGTGTCCCATAGAGTTTCGATCATTGTGTTTCTTTTGATTTGTGTTGGATTGTTGTGTTTCCTGTTTTCATTTGTGTCCGGGCATTTTTATTTCCTCTTCGATTTCTTCAGTGACCAATTGGTTGTTTAGTAGCATATTGTTTAGCCTCCATGTATGTATGGTTTTTCCAGTTCTTCTTCTTATAGTTGATTTCTAGTCTCATAGCATTGTGACTGGAAAAGATGCTTGGTATTATTTCAGTCTTCTTAGGTTTGCTGAGACTCATTTTGTGTGCCCTCACATGTCATCTATCTTGAAGAATGTTCCATGTGCACTTCAAAAGGATGTGTGTTCTGTTGCTTTGGAGTGGAATGATCTTTAGGTATCTATTAAGTCTGCCTGATTTAATGTGTTTAATGCCAGGGTTTCCTTACTGATTTTCTGTCTGGATGACCAGTCCATTGATGTAACTGTGGTGGTAAAGACTCCTACTACTATTCTGTTACTGTTAATTTCTTTCTTTATGTTTGTTAATGTGTCATTTATGTATTTAGGTGCTCCTCTGTTACATGCATGTATATTACAATTGTCATATCTTGTTTGAAGATTATCATTACCTATTGCTCTTCTTTGTCCCTTGTTTCAGTATTAGTTTTAAAGTCCATTCTGTCCAGTATAAGTGTTGCTGTCCTAGCTTTCTTTTCATTTCCATTGCATGGGATTCCTTTTTCCATCTCTTCACTTTCCATCTGTATGTGTCTTTAGATCTGAAGTGAATCTCTTGTAGGAAGCATATATAAATGTGTTGATTTTATATTCTTTTGGCCATTCTGTCTAATGAATGGAGCATTTAGCCTGTTTACATATAAGGTAATTATTGATAGGTATGTATTTATTGCCATTTTGTTAATTGTTGGGTTTTTTGTAAATTAAATAATTGTTTGTTGTGTTGGGTCCTAGTTGTGACATGTGGGATCTTTTGTTGGCAGTGCACAGACTCTCCAGTTGTGGCATGTGGGCTCTGTAGTTGCAGTGTGCAGGCTTCAGTATTTGCAGCATCTGGGCTCTCTAGATGTGGCATGCAGGGTCCCTAGCTGTGGCGTGCAGGCTCTAGAGTGCGCAAGCTCAGTAGTTGTGGCCCATGGGCTTAGTTGCTCTACAACTTGTTGGATCTTATTTCCCTGATCAGTGATCAAACTTGTGTCTCCTGCATTGGAAGGCAGATTTTCAGTCACTGGACCACCAGGCAAGTACCAAGCTGAAATTATTTTTATATTAAATTTTAAAAAGGTATAACAACTTTTCATTGTGACCTACTGTTATGGCATTCTGTTCTTCCAGGATAAAGTAGATACAAGTTGACAAGTTGTGAAGTTTTCTTATTATTTCAGTTTCAAATACCATTTATCTGAAACCTGGGGAACCTGTACTGGGAAGATGAGTACCCAGAATGTCTGGCTTTGGGGATTGTGTATGGAAGATCAGGAGGGCTATAGAAAACAGATTATAAAATAATGGATCCCTTGCCACTGAGCCATCGGGGAAGCCCCTGCTCTTCAGGGGCACACACAAAATCTCACACATGCCTGTGTGTGTGCTAAGTTGCTTCAGTCGTGTCTGACTTTTTGCAACTCTGTCGACTGTAGTTCACCAGGCTCCTCTGTCCATGGGATTCCTTAGGCAAGAATACTGGAGTGGGTTGCCATTTCTTTCTTCCCAATCCAACAATCAAACCCGCATTTCTTGCATCTCCTGCATTGGCAGGTGCATACTTTACCACTGATGCCACCTGGGAAGTCCAAAGATAGGGGAAGAACTAAGGTGATCCAAAGATAGGGGAAGAACTAAGGTGACTCAGACATAATTTTTACCTCATGAAGTTTTTAGATTAAATAAGCTAAATACTTGTGTTGTATGATTTTCAAAAAGGAAAGTTATTCAATTCAGTTCAGTTCAGTCGCTCAGTCGTGTCCGACTCTTTGTGACCCCATGAACCGCAGCATGCCAGGCCTCCCTGTCCATCACCAACTCCCAGAGTTCACTGAGACTCACGTCCATTGAGTCAGTGATGCCATCCAGCCATCTCATCATCTGTCGTCCCCTTCTCCTCCTGCCCCCAATCCCTCCCAGCATCAGAGTCTTTTCAGATGAGTCAACTCCTCGCATGAGGTGGCCAAAGTACTGGAGTTTCAGCTTCAGCATCATTCCTTCCAAAGAAATCTCAGGGCTGATCTCCTTCAGAATGGACTGGTTGGATCTCCTTGCAGTCCAAGGGACTCTCAAGAGTCTTCTCCAACACCACAGTTCAAAAGCATCAATTCTTCGGCACTCAGCCTTCTTCACAGTCCAGCTCTCACATCCATACATGACCACTGGAAAAACCATAGCCTTGACTAGACGAACCTTTGTTGGCAAAGTAATGTCTCTGCTTTTGAATATGCTATCTAGGTTGGTCATAACTTTCCTTCCAAGGAGTAAGCGTCATAATTTCGTGACTGCAGTGATTTTGGAGCCCAGAAAAATAAAGTCTGACACTGTTTTCCCATCTATTTCCCATGAAGTGATGGGACTGGATGCCATGATCTTCATTTTCTGAATGTTGAGCTTTAAGCCCACTTTTTCACTCTCCACTTTCACTTTCATCAAGAGGCTTTTGAGTTCCTCTTCACTTTCTGCCATAAGACTGGTGTCATCTGCATATCTGAGGTTATTGATATTTCTCCCGGCAATCTTGATTCCAGCTTGTGCTTCTTCCAGTCCAGCGTTTCTCATGATGTACTCTGCATATAAGTTAAATAAGCAGGGTGACAATATACAGCCTTGACATACTCCTTTTCCTATTTGGAACCAGTCTGTTGTTCCATGTCCAGTTCTGACTGTTGCTTCCTGACCTGCATACAGGTTTCTCAAGAGGCATATCAGGTGGTCTGGTATTCCCATCTCTTTCAGAATTTTCCACAGTTTATGTGATCCACACAGTCAAAGGCTTTGGCATAGTCAATAAAGCAGAAATAGATATTTTTCTGGAACTCTCTTGCTTTTTCCATGATCCAGCGGATGTTGGCAATTTGATCTCTGGTTCCTCTGCCTTTTCTAAAACCAGCTTGAACATCAGGAAGTACATGGTTCCCATATTGCTGAAGCCTGGCTTGGAGAATTTTGAGCATTACTTTACTAGCGTGTGCGATGAGTGCAATTGTGCGGTAGTTTGAGCATTCTTTGGCATTGCCTTTCTTTGGGATTGGAATGAAAACTGACCTTTTCCAGTCTTGTGGCCACTGCTGAGTTTTCCAAATTTGCTGGCATATTGAGTGCAGCACTTTCACAGCATCATCTTTGAGGATTTGAAATAGCTCAACTGGAATTCCATCACCTCCACTAGCTTTGTTCGTAGCGATGCTTTCTAAGGCCCACTTGACTTCACATTCCAGGGTGTCTGGCTGTAGGTGAGTGATCACACCATCATGATTATCTGGGTCGTGAAGATCTTTTTTGTACAGTTCTTCTGTGTATTCTTGCCATCTCTTCTTAATATCTTCTGCTTCTGTTAGGTCCATCCCATTTCTGTCCTTTATCAAGCCCATCTTTGCATGAAATGTTCTCTTGGTATCTCTAATTTTCTTGAAGAGATCTCTAGTCTTTCTTTCCCATTCTGTTGTTTTCCTGTATTTCTTTGCATTGATTGCTGAAGAAGGCTTTCTTATCTCTTCTTGCTGTTCTTTGGAACTCTGCATTCAGATGCTTATATCTTTCCTTTTCTCCTTTGCTTTTTACTTCTCTTCTTTTCACAGCTATCTGTAAGGCCTCCCCAGACAGCCATTTTGTTTTTTTGCATTTCATTTCCATGGGGATAGTCTTGATCCCTGTCTCCTGTACAATGTCATGAACCTCACTCATTCCATAGTTCATCAGGCACTCTATTTATCCGATCTAGGCCCTTAAATCTATTTCTTACTTCCACTGTATAATCATAAGGGATTTGATTTAGGTTATACCTGAATGGTCTAGTGGTTTTCCCTACTTTTTTCAATTTAAGTCTGAATTTGGCAATAAGGAGTTCATGATCTGAGCCACAGTCAGCTCCTGGTCTTGTTTTTGCTGACTGCATAGAGCTTCTCCATCTTTGGCTGCAAAGAATATAATCAATCTGATTTTGGTGTTGACCATCTGGTGATGTCCATGTATAGAGTCTTCTCTTGTGTTGTTGGAAGAGGGTGTTTGTTATGACTAGTGCATTTTCTTGGCAAAATTCTATTAGCCTTTGTCCTGCTTCATTCTGTATTCCAAGGCCAAATTTGCCTGTTACTCCAGGTGTTTCTTGACTTCCTAGTTGTGCATTCCAGTCCCCTATAAAGAAAAGGACATCTTTTTTGGGTGTTAGTTCTAAAAGGTCTTGTAGGTCTTCATAGAACTGTTGAACTTCAGCTTCTTCAGCATTACTGGTTGGGGCATAGACTTGGATTACCGTGATATTGAATGGTTTGCCTTGGAAACGAACAGAGATCATTCTGTCGTTTTTGAGATTGCATCCAAGTAACACATTTCAGACTCTTGTTGACCATGATGGCTACTCCACTTCTTCTGAGGGATTCCTGCCTGCAGTAGTAGATACAATGGTCATCTGAGTTAAATTCACCCATTCCAGTCCATTTTAGTTCTCTGATTCCTAGAACGTCGACATTCACTTTTGCCATCTCTTGTTTGACCACTTCCAGTTTGCCTTGATTCATGGACCGTACATTCCAGGTTCCTATGCAGTATTGCTCTTTACAGCATCAGACCTTGCTTCTATCACCAGTCACATCCACAGCTGGGTATTCTTTTTGCTTTGGCTCCATCCCTTGATTCTTTCTGAAGTTATTTCTCCACTGATCTCCAGTAGCATATTGGGCACCTACTGACCTGGGGAGTTCCTCTTTCAGTAGAAAGTTATTACTAAGCAAATAATAGATGAACATTGTATCACAGATTGTATTCCATCCACTTATTAAGTGAGAGAACCAGTAAGATGCTAAACCAGCCTAGAGTGCATTTGTGAACCTAGGTATTTATAGGCAGTGTTAACTTAGGATTGCTGAGTTAGATAGTAATAGGTTAATATCCAATAAGACCATGAACTTAATCTTTGTAGTTACCTTTTCAACTGGGCAGAAATTATCTACTTCTGTACTGGATAAAAATTTGTAAGTTAAATGTATAACTTAGCTAAATCTGCAAATTTTTTAAATCAATGGCAAATAGTGAAATGAAGCACATTCCCTGAAATCAGGATTTTTTTAAACATCGGTACTGTTGACATTTAGGGTTTGATAATTCTTTGTGGTGGGGTTGTGCATTGTATGACTTTTAGTAACATACTTGACTCCTACTCACTAGATGTCTGACACCCTCCCTTCTCCAGTGTAGCAACAAGAATGTTTCCAGACCTTGTCAAATGCTACCTGGGGGTCAAATTGTACCTGGTTGAAAACCATTGCCCTAGATATTCTTAAGTGATTTTTGTACCCAGATAACATTGTAGGGATCTGCTGTCTAATTTCCCCCATTTTCACATTTTTGGTAACTTTTATTAAACGTATAAAGCACTTTGCACACAATGCCTGCCATGTAGTTGGTAATTATTAAATACTATTACTAACAGTGATGACACTATTGTTATTTATTATTACTAACATCATGCAGCTTAAGCAGTTTGAAAGTCATTATCTATTGAATGAACTTCTGATACTGATTTATAAAGTGTCATTAAAAGCAAACAAAAAAATCCCAAGATACTTCAATGCTTATTTGTCAGATTTACTCAGTTTCAAAATAGTCAAAATTAGGTTTTGGATGTAAAGACCCAAATTCATGTTTCTCACAAATTTTAATAAAAAATATATTGCTTGAACCCATTTCCTTTAAAAATCAGACAAAACCCACTAATAATTCCTAATATTAATTAAAACAATCATAACAATTTTATTATAGTTGAATATATTACATGTTTACATTTATTGTACAATCAGCTCTGAACTAAGCCTTGTTAAGGACATAGGCTGATTAGATATATTTGAACTTTGCATAGCATTTTATTTAGTGAGACACATGCCAAAATAATGTACTTACTTATATAATTTAGGTGAACAGATGTGCACTTAATTTCATGTGCTGAATTTTCATGAAATTGCAGTGCAGAACTGCAGGTACATGATCAGTGAGACAAGTCCCACATGTGCTCAAAAACTGGAGATGTTGTTTTTGGAGACCTACCACTTTTAGCTGATAATGTAAGTAAATAAGTTCTTATAGATGAACGCAAGTATTAAAACTTGTTATACATTTGTGCTTGTGGATTTTTAAATTCAAAAGTATGAATATCAAAGTTTTAAAATGAAAGAACATCAGTGGGACCCTTGAAGCACTGCAGTGAAATATCTTGAGAATTACAGTTTGATAGGCAAAGAATACACAGAAAAATTATGCAAAAAAGATCTTCGTGACCCAGATAACCATGATGGTGTGATCATTGACCTAGAGCCAGACATGCTGGAATGTGAAGTCCAGTGGGCTTCACTACAAACAAAGCTAGTGGAAGTGATGAATTCCAGTTGAGCTGTTTCAAATCCTAAAAGATGATGCTGTGAAAGTGCCGCACTCAATATGTCAGCAAATTTGGAAAACTCAGCAGTGGCCACAGGACTGGAAACGATCAGTTATCATTCCAATCTCAAGGAAAGGCAATGCCAGAGAGTGCTCAAACTACCACACAATTGCACACATGTCACACGCTAGCAAAGTAATGCTCAAAATTTTCCAAGCCAGGCTTCAATAGTACATGAACTGTGAACTTCCAGATATTCAAGCTGGATTTAGAAAAGGCAGAGGAACCAGAGATCAAATTGCCAGCATCCACTGGATCATCAAAAAAGCAAGAGACTTCCAGAAAAACATCTATTTCTGCTTTATTGACTATGCCAAAACTTTAGATTGTGCGGATCACAACAAACTGTGGAAAATTCTTCAAGAGATGGGAATACCAGACCACTTTAATGCCACCTGAGAAGTCTGTACACAGGTCAAGAAGCAACAGTTAGAACTGGACATGGAAAAACAGACTGGTTCCAAATAGGGAAAGGAGTACGTCAAGATTGTATATTGTCACCCTGCTTATTTGATGTCTATACAGAGTTCAGTTCAGTCACTCAGTCGTGTCCGACTCTTTGCGACCCCATGAACCTCAGCACGCCAAGCCTCCCTGTCCATCACCAAGTCCCAGAGTTCACCCAAACTTATGTGCATCAAGTCAGTCATGCCATCCAGCCATCTCATCCTCTGTCGTCCTCTTCTCCTCCTGCCCCCAACCCCTCCCAGCATCAGGGTCTTTTCCAATGAGTCAACTCTTCACGTGGAGTGGCCAAAGTACTGGAGTTTCAGCTTTAGTATCATTCTTTCCAAAGAAATCCCAGGGCTGATCTCCTTCAGAATGGACTGATTGGATCAATTCATGGAATATAATTCCCTCTACTTTGTGAAGGTAAGTGGGCCTTAGGAAGCATCACTACGAACAAAGCTAGTGGAGGTGATGGAATTGCAGTTGAGGTATTTCAAATCCTAAAAGATGATGCTGTGAAAGTGCTCCACTCAATATGTCAGCAAATTTTGTAAACTCAGCAGTGGCCACAGGACTGGAAAAGGTCAGTTTTCATTCCAGTCCCTTAGAAAGGCAATGCCAAAGAATGCTCAAACTACCACACAATTGCACTCATCTCACATGCTAGCAAAGTAATGCTCAAAATTCTCCAACCCAGGCTTCAGCAATACATGAACCATGAACTTCCAGATGTTCACGCTGGTTTTAGAAAAGGCAGAGGAAACAGATTAAATTGCCAACATCCGCTGGATCATGGAAAAAGCAAGAGAGTTCCAGAAAAACATCTATTTCTGCTTTATTGACTATGCCAAAGCCTTTGACTGTGTGGATCACAATAAACTGTGGAAAATTCTTCAAGAGATGGGAATACCAGACCTCCTGACCTGCTTCTTGAGACATCTGTATGCAGGTCAGGAAGCAACAGTCAGAACTGGACATAGAACAGACTGGTTCCAAATAGGGAAAGCAGTACGTCAAGGCTGTATATTGTCACCCTTCTTATTTAACTTCTATGCAGAGTACATCATGAGAAACGCTGGGCTGGAAGAAGCACAAGCTGGAATCAAGATTGCCGGGAGAAATATCAATAACCTCCGATATGCAGATGACACCACCCTTATGGCAGAAAGTGAAGAAAAACTAAAGAGCCTCTTGATGAAAGTGAAAGTGGAGAGTGAAAAAGTGGGCTTAAAGCTCAACATTCAGAAAACTAATATCATGGCATCTGGTCCCATCACTTCATTGCAAATAGATGGAGAAACAGTGGAAACAGTGTCAGACTTTATTTTTGGGGCTCCAGAATCACTGCAGATGGTGATTGCAGCCATGAAATTAAAAGATGCTTACTCCTTGGAAGGAAAGTTATGACCAACCCAGACAGCATACTAAAAAGCAGAGACATTACTTTGCCAACAAAGATCCATCTAGTCAAAGGCTATGGTTTTTCCAGTAGTCATGTCTGGATGTGAGAGTTGGAGTGTAAAGAAAACTGGACGCTGAAGAATTGATGCTTTTGAACTGTGGTGTTGGAGAAGACTCTTGAGAGTCCCTTGGACTGCAAGGAGATCCAAGCAGTCCATTCTAAAGGAGATCAGTCCTGGATATTCATTGCAAGGACTGATGCTGAGGCTGAAACTCCAATACTTTGGCCACCTCATGCGAAGAGCTGACTCAATTGAAAAGACCCTGGTGCCGGAAAAGATTCAGGGCAGGAGGAGAAGGGGATGACAGAAGACGAGATGGTTGGATGGTATCACCGAGTTAATGGACATGAGTTTGGGTAAACTTCGGGAGTTGGTGATGGACAAGGGAGGCCTGCTGCACTGCGGTTCATGGGGTCACAGAGTCAGACATGACTGAGCAACTGAACTGAACTGAACTTTGTGTCACTTACACAAGTAAAGAATTGGTTTGTGTAATGTGGAAGTGTAATAGAAGAATTTTTTTTTTAAAGCTGTATATAAAATATCATTATCCATTAATGAAAATTAAGTATTGACTTGGTTTGTATGTTTTGCTACTGTGGCAAATTAAATGTGCTGAAAAACACCATTGATATGCAGGACTTTAAATGCCTTCTAAGATCTTTTTGATGAAAGAAATTATTGGTGGTGAGTTTTGTGTTTAATATCATAGGCTTTGTAATTTGAGTACTAAATCATGTTAATATTAAATTTTGTAGAGGGGGAAAAAAGCTTTTAAACAATACAAACAACAAAAGAAACATGACCCTACCCACACCTTACAAGTTAGACAGTGGTTATGTTAGTGATATGATGTATAGAAAAGAAATATATGTAGAGTTTGTCTTAAAAATAAATGGTTTCTTTTCATAAAGTATTAAGGAAGGAAGTGATGTCTTTTTGCCTGATTTCTATAATAAATAGTGTATGATTTAAAACAAAGTTAAAAGCAGGAAGAATTTTTGAATTAATATAGTATTGTTTTTGAAGTGTGTTTTTGAATGAAACCTTAGTTTTTATAAGACTGAAACTTCCCAACTGATGATGTGAAGAGGTCTCCAAATTGCTAATTGACTAAAAAAATTATACTGAAACTAGTTTTTTATCCATTTATTTGAGAATACATTGCTTTTCTGGCCATATAAGGCTTTTATTTCTTCCATTTTAAACTCTTTGCAGTGTCACAAAAATATTATTTTCCTAATGATATTTCAGAACTTTTCTGAAACATTTTCTCAAACATGGAAAGGTTGTGTAGGAAAAATATGCTGCTTATGGGAACAGATTTTTTAAAAGTTTGTTTTAAGATTTTTATTGGTCATTAAATTGTAGTGGTGTAAAATTCATATTCATGATATAAATAGCTCAAGTTACATTTTTGTTTTTCCCTCAGTCTTAAGTCTACTTTTTTTACATGTAACATGTGCAACAGAATATGTTAGAAGGGTTTTGAATTTTTTAAAGAATGTTTTTATAAAGTGAACCACATTATAATTTTTCCTTTTTTTGTATTTAGGCAAATTAAATATCTTATGAAATAGTATCTTTTTCGAATGCTGTCGTTATCATAGTATCAGCTTTAGAAAAGTGGCATGAAAAAGTGAAAGTGTTAGTTATTCAATTGTGTCTGACTCTTTGCAGACCTTATGAACTATAGCTCTCTGGGCTCCTCTGTTCTTGAAAATCTCCTGGCAAGAATACTGGAATAGGTGGTCTCTTCCTTCTCTAGAGGATCTTCCACACCCAGGGATTGAACCTGGTCTTCTGCTTTGCAGGCAGATTTTTTATGATCTGAGCTACCAGGGAAGCCCCATATCTGGACTTACACTCTATCACCACCATCCCCATCACTCCACTTTAGATCCTGTGGTTCACAAAATGCCACTTGAGGTTCTTCTTTGCCCCCTAGTGGGAAAACTGAGAAAATGTTTTATTGAAAATGTCTTGCCATGGTCATGTTCTGTAATTCAAGATAGTTAAAAGGTCATTTACTTCATTAAACTTGTCTACCTAGGAAATCATTAGATAATTTATTTTGTATAGTAAAAAGAATGCTTTTTCTTTGCTTAAACTTTTGTGGATAGAATTTTTAAAGACTTTTCCCCAAGTTATTTGAATTATGCAGCAAATAGTATTGAATAAAGACTGCAGGTTTTCCCTACTATCCAAAAGTAGAGCATTCCTATGAAACCCTTCCAAAAGCCAAAAGAGGCAGTTATCTTAGGACATATCTTACTAAATGGAGATAGGAAATAAAATTGAGGTGAAGCACAGATACTCACACACACAGTGCAAAGCTATGGCAGCGTGACTGAGATGCTGAGTACAGTTCCTCGGAAAGGGTCTTGGTGGTGCTGCTCTCACTACTTGTGGTGCACATTGCTGGTAACTCCGAGAAGCCCTCCTCTGTAACAGCTCACTGCAAAGCAAATGATGAATGCTGTTTTTGCTTTTTGCCTTTTTTCATATAATCCACAATCCTCCTGAAATTTCTTCAGTTAAGGAATACAAGTAATAATGTAGGTCTTTATAAAAGCAAAGTGGCCCAAAGCGAACTTTCGTAAAGCAGAAGAGTACCCATATACAGAAATAAAGCTGCTGAGACTGCAGGTGTCCTAGCATTTGTCATTAGTGTATTTTTAAATATTCAGAATTCATCATTTAAAGTTTTATATTTAAATTCAACTCGATGGACGTGAGTCTGAGAGTGAACTCCGGGAGATGGTGATGGACAGGGAGGCCTGGCGTGCTGCAATTCATGGGGTCGCAAAGAGTCAGACACGACTGAGCGACTGAACTGAACTAAAATTTAGACATAAATTTTTAATATGCAGTTAAAGCAGAGCACTTTTGGGGAGAACAGGAGAAAATACTAACCAAAGGTGAAATTAACCCACAACTTTTGGTTAATACGTATTAAAAGTAGCTTGCAACGGTAACGGTGAACAAGTCTTACTTTCCAGTGTGTAAGCATAATACCAGTACTGTGCATGAGCTTTATTTTCTGTATTTCTAGTGCTTTTAATATCAATTCTTGTTTGCTTGCTTACTTTATAGGTAAATAGAAAGTAATACACACATGTGAATTCAAAATTACATTTTAAAAATAATATTTTCATTTGTGGCAGTGAACTTTTGAAAAGTAATAAAAGCACCACCTTGTTTGTTGGAAATGAAGTATCTTTTTTAACAGTCAGATTTCTGTGTGACTAGAGTGAGCGTACTCTTATTGTATGATTCTTTATGAGACAAGCATCCAGGACAGTTACATTAATAGGTTATCGTGAGGAAGGAGTCGACTATTAAAGCATCCATGTGTGTAGGTAGGGAGAGTAGTAGCATCAAAGGGCAAGTTGCTTTCTAGTGTCAGTCTCCAGAAAAAGCCTTGATTATCTTTCATCTCTAGTATTAGAACTCAAGAGCAAAGCCCCTGGGGAATGTAGAGCAAATGCAGAGTACCCAAATTCTTATCCAGATTACAGAGTTGTCTAGGGTGCGTTCCCTTAGGGCTGGATGTTAACAGACTAAGAAAATTTATTGTGGCAGAGTGTGCCCCACTCTAGATCAACTTTGCTATTTCAAAATAATAGGTGCAATAAGTCTAGAGCCTAAGATTCCCTGGAAGGAAGTTAGCTGTGTTAATAAGATCAGAATCTTGTATTTTGTAAAGGAAAATTTAAAAAATTCTTATCTAATATATTTAAAAGAGTAGAAGCACTTCTGAGTTCTTGCTTTTACCAGCTGTCCCTAAGGGAAGCCATCGTAAAGCTTTTTATAATAAAACTTTAAATTATATTTGGTGGCAGTAGTTATTAAAATGAGAAAATCCCAGAGAGATCTCAGCACAACCAGTAATAAGTCAGGAATGTTTTTGTGACTGTCTTTTCCTCACAGAAAGATCCTCCAAGATGCTAAACTTTGGTGGTTCTATTTTATTACAAGAGGTGCAGTTTCCTTACAGCTTTGGTTCTTGGCCTAGGATACAGGTAGCTTCGAGATAAACATGATGTGTTAATGGATATAGAAAAGTATATATATTTGTGTGTGTGTGTGTGTATATATATATATATATGTAATCAATTTTTCTTGAATGTATTTTTAAATAAAAAGAGACTAAAATAATTTCATATTGAAACTTGTGATACATGATTTGACTAGGTTAATGTATAATTTCTTTAGATAATTGATATGTTAATTATATTTGTGGAATTCATATAAGACAAAACGTAAGGCTTTTAGGAAGTATTACATGTATGGCTATGACTCCTTCCTGTATATCTCTTCATATTCTTGAAGTGATGATTTATTTACTTATTTATTGCTATTAGAAGATATTTAGTGGGAAAGGTTGAGAAGCACTGTTTTACTGTTCTATAATTACCTTCCCTTTCTCACCACCTCCTACACACCCCCCTTCCCTGGAGGGAAAAAGTCTTACCGCATAGATTTGACCAGTGTGGCCCATTTACTTTGCTTAGTTTGAGTCATGCTTAAAGATGGTATTTGCAAATAATTAAATACTAGGCTGACAATGGCTTTGAAACAAGTGGGCCTTTATTTTTTCCTAGTTATAATCAGCTTGCAAGTATACAGCTGCTACAGCTGCTGACATCTCTGCCTTTCTCTTGCCCTTTGCCTCATTGAAAGGTAACTGTTGGAGCTGTAGCCCTAAAAACAGAAAGAAGTAGGAAGGAGGAAAGGGTGTGGTTTATAAAGCTACACTGCATCTGCTTATATTTACTTGTAGTGGATCATCGAAAAAGCAAGAGAGTTCCAGAAAAACATCTATTTCTGCTTTATTGACTATGACAAAGCCTTTGACTGTGTGAATCACAATAACTGGAAAATTCTTCAAGAGATGGGAGTACCAGACCACCTGACCTGCCTCTTGAGAAACTTGTATGCAGGTCAGGAAGCAGCAGTTAGAACTGGACATGGAACAACAGACTGGTTCCAAATAGGGAAAGCAGTACATCAAGGCTGTATATTGTCACCCTGCTTATTTAAGTTCTATGCAGAGTACATCATGAGAAACGCTGGACTGGAAGAAGCACAAGCTGGAATCAAGATTGCCAGGAGAAGTATCAGTAACTTCAGATATGCAGATGACACCACCCTTATGACAGAAAGTGAAGAGGAACTAAAAAGCCTCTTGATGAAAGTGAAAGTGGAGAGTGAAAAAGTTGGCTTAAAGCTCAACATTCAGAAAACTAGGATCATAGCATCTGGTCCCATCACTTCATGAGAAATAAATGGGGAAACAGTGGAAACAGTGTCAGACTTTATTTATTTGGGCTCCAAAATCACTGCAGATGGTGACTGCAGCCATGAAATTAAAAGATGCTTACTCCTTGGAAGGAAAGTTATGGCCAACCTAGATAGCATATTAAAAAGCAGAGACATTACTTTGCCAACAAAGGTCCGTCTAGTCAGGGCTATGGTTTTTCCAGTGGTCATGTATGGATGTGAGAGTTGGACTGTGAAGAAAGCTGAGCGCCGAAGAATTGATGCTTTTGAACTGTGGTGTTGGAGAAGACTCTTTTGAGAGTCCCTTGGACTGCAAGGAGATCCAACCAGTCCATTCTAAAGGAGATCAGTCCTGGGTGTTCATTGGAAGGAATGATGCTAAAGCTGAAACTCCAATACTTTGGCCCCCTCATGCAAAGAGTTGACTCATTGGAAAAGACCCTGATGCTGGGAGGGATTGGGGGCAGGAGGAGAAGGGGATGACAGAGGATGAGATGGCTGGATGGCATCACCGACTCGATGGACATGAGTTTGAGTGAACTCCGGGAGCTGGTGATGGATAGGGAGGCCTGGCGTTTCATGGGGTTGCAAAGAGTTGGACACAACTGAGCAGCTGAACTGAACCGAACTGAAGGGAAAGTAGGAAATTTAGTATTTAGCTTTTATAGCCCCTATATTAGAGAAAAGCAAAGAAAACATTGTAATATTAGGTCAGGCAACTTACAGAGTCTGAGTTAATGATAAGTGCAATTTTTTTAAACTGAAATCTGATTAATTGCAACATCTGCTAATAGATGTTCCTAATCAGTGGTATGTCTGTTTAGTTGAAATAAAATAGTAAGGTCCAGTTGGAGCTCTCTTCACTTCTTTTACTTCTTTGCTACAACCTTCAGAAGCAAAAGTAAACTTTCAAAAACCTATTTTTGGATTAGTTCTGCTGAAGTATAAGGAGCATGTCCCTTTAGCCTTAGAAGGTTCCTTCAAACCAGTTTACTAAGCATTAATAGGTGACTTAAAATATTCTTTCTTAATAATACATTTTCAAAATAGACACAAATTGAGGAATATTCTAATGAATGACCAATAGCAAACTGTTCCTTTTAATTGGTTAAGAATAATTTTTAACAGTAATGTTAAATACCTTATGTTAAAGCACAAGTTCCATCTGATATATTTTTTCTAACATTGAATATACTTTTTTCTTGGCTTTGTTGCAAGACTTTGACACTGAACGGATATCTTTAGTGTACTGTTCTGTTTTGGTGGTTTTTTTTTTTTTGACCGCACCATGCAGCTTGTGGGACCTTAGTTCCCCAAACCTAGGCCCTCAGCAGTGAGAGCACGAAGCCCTAACCATTGGACTGATAGGGAATTCCCTGGAAACCTGAAAGATATTCTTCAGGACTTCAGTTAATTCTTCAGTCTTTCAGGATGCTGTGTTAAATTCCTTCCTTAAAGTGAATATTTTAATTAAATAATTATTTCATGTATTGGTAAATAGTTTCTAGTAGCAGTTTTCTGGAGAAGGCAATGGCACCCCACTCCAGTACTCTTACCTGGAAAATCCCATGGGCGGAGGAGCCTGGTAGGCTGCAGTCCATGGGGTCGTGAAGAGCCGGACACGACTGAGCGACTTCCCTTTCACTTTTCACTTTCATGCATTGGAGAAGGAAATGGCAACCCACTCCAGTGTTCTTCCCTGGAGAATCCCAGGGATGGGGGAGCCTGGTGAGCTGCCATCTATGGGGTCGCACAGAGTCGGACATGACGGAAGTGACTTAGCAGCAGCAGGAGCAGCATGATGATGTATTCGACTTGCCAGGTGGCGCTAGTGTGAAGAACATGCCTGCCAATGCAGGAAACATAAGAGACATGGGTTAGATCCCCTGGAGGATCTTCTAGTATTCTTGCCTGGAGAATTCCATGGATAGAGGAGCCTGGCGGGCTGCAGTCCATAGGATCACCAAGAGTCGGACACGACTGAAGCGACTGAGCACGCACGCACGTGGTGATGTATTAATGTCTAGGCTTTCAGTTTCTTTATTTGAAAATTTATTACCTTTGAATGGACTTTTTCTTATATTCCTTTAAGAATGTATTGTTTTTAAATATATATATATATGTAATTTTCTTTTTCACAATTGTTACAAATGGGAAACTTGACAAGTTTTGAAAGGATATACTTAAATTTAAGACAAGCACCAATTGTTTGATTATATAACATTGAAATAGTGGAATTGTTTCAGAAGTTACAACAGTATATATGTCTTTTATAATTTTAAAAAGAAAATTATAATTTTCAGTCATTAATTGATTGATTCATTCATTCATGCATTCTCCCATTATTCATTCATTCAGTGATTATCTGTGCTTTGGAAATATAGCAGTGAAAAAAGGAAATGCTGCTCTAATTAGAAATTCTGTCAGCAAGAATGTTGGGATAAAAACTCAGTAAGAATAACTGTAGTGTGCGTAATTAATGATTTTGCTTTTTAGGCTCTCTATTAGTTTGCTAAAGCTGTTGTTACAAAATATACACTGAATGGCTTAAACAACAAAGTTTTATTTTCTCTCTCTTCTGGAAGCTGAAATCCAACATGCTGGCAGAATTGACATTTTTCTCTTAGATCTCTTTCTCTGTAGTTTGCAGATGGCAGTCCTTTGGCGACCTTTTATCATCCAGTTTCCTTTGTGCACAGGTGCCCCCTGGTGTTTCTCTCAGTGTGTTCACATTTCTTCTTAGAAGAACACCAGTCGTATTGGATTATTATACCCTACTGGCTTCATTTTAACAGAATCATTTCTTAAAAAGCCCTGTCTTGAAATACAATCCTATTCTAAGGTACTGGGACCCTAGGACTTCAACAGATGAATTTTGGATTGTACAGTTCAACCCCAAACAAGGACCTTATTAAGGAAAAATTAGAATTCAAAGTTCTACAAACATGTAAGGGAAGTTTTGAATGTAAAGCATTTATGATATATCACATCCTGGAAAACATTTCATTATGAAGTTTGCTGAGCATTCGTAAACCTTGTTTGAACATACTCTATCAGTAGTGATTGCCCAAAGAATAAGTAAGGGTGCTCTGATTTTTAAATATTTATTTTAAAAATTACTTGAATTTTTCAGATTAAGAAAGTCAGTGCAGCCTCTCCTTCTCAATTTGGCCACCCTATTCCTATTTGCTACTACCAAAGAAGAAATTTCTTGATCTTATATTTGGGAATGGAAGGTAGGAAAGAAGATACAGAATATTTTGGTATTCTGAGTTTTAATTTCAAAACAGTATTATCTATATGCATATATGCATGTATATGTGTGTTTGGCTGTCTATGTTTGGGGGAACCTAACATAATTTATATTGTAAGGATTTCAAGTTTTTAAACAAGGAAAAAGTACTGATATTTGGAATACAACCTGTTCATCAGTTGGAAATTATCTATAAAATTGTGTAGCAATAGAAGTTGTAGTTCCTGATTCATCCTGCAGAGAAAGAAAATAATAACTTTTGTTCAACAGTGTGTTTTGAGGAGTGAAGCAAATTGAGTGTTTTCCTGGACTTGAAGTCCAAGAGTGTGTTTGTTCTGATAGTATAGCTATGGGGATTTTTGTTTAAAGGGAAAACAAATTTACTTTAAACTATCTTTGCCATTTACTAGAATTAAAAATACATATAAAGAAATCTTCCCCTGAATTTCATACACTGCTGGGAGCTCCTGGCAGAATTTTTAAAGGTATCCTCAGTTGGTTTTAGAGGGAAAAAAGCCATGCAAGTTTGACATATTTCACAAATTTTTTTCTTTCTTTTTAATTGAAGTATCAGATCAGATCAGTCGCTCAGTCGTGTCCAACTCTTTGCGACCCCATGAATCGCAGCACGCCAGTTGATTTATAGTATTAGTTTTGGATGTACAACATATGTCAGTCTTTTCATAGATTATACTCAATTTAACGTTATTATAAAATATTGGTATTATTCCCCATACTGTACCATATGTCCTTATAGCTTACTTATTTTACACTTAGTAATTTGTGCCTCACATTTAAAGTGAGTAATAATTCTTGTAAATTCCGTTATGTTCTTTACATTATTCTCATAAAGGTAGGTATCTGCTGTACAGACTGCCTTGTCATTTCTCTTAGCTAACAATCACTTAACCCTCCGTGTACCTGGAAAATTATTCCTCATTCTTTGTGGGCCTTTTATTTTTTTGTTACTATTTTTATTTTTGAATACTTTGTCATTTTATAATAATTTAAGAGGAATAATGAAACACTTCATTAGAAATTTTAATTAGAATCTAAACATAATGAATACAGTTTTAAAAATTAGCTTTACTATAATTGATATACAATAAACTGTACGTATTAAAAGAGTACAATTTTACAGGTTTTGACATGGGTATACACCTTTGAAACCATCATTATAATTGAGGTAGTGAACATATCCATCTCTCCTGTAAGTTTCCTTCTTTCAATCCCTTACTCTTGTCCTTCTCCCAGACTACTACTGGTTTAATTTCTAGATTATAGATTAGTTTGACTCTTCTAGAGTTTTATATAAATGAAATAATAAAATATATTCTATTTTATAACCTAGCTTCTTTCAGATTATTTTGTGTTTCACCAACATTGTCCCCTGTATCAGTGATTCCTTTGTTATTTATTTATTTTTTTTGGCTGAGAACTATTCTATGTATATAGCACATTTTGTTTTGAAGATATTTATATCCAAAATATAAATTTCTTTGGAGAAATGTCTGTTTAAATCCTTTGCCCATTTGAAAATTGTGTTGTCTTTTTATTGTTGAGTTGAAAGCCTTCCTTGTATATTTTGGATACTTACCTTATGCACTGTTTGTAGATAGCCTTATCAAATACATGATTTGCAGATATTTTCTCCTGTTCTGTGAGTTATTTTTTCACCTTTCTAATAGTGACCTTTACTGATCAAAAAAGTTTTTTCATATATGCTAAGTCACTTCAGTCGTGTCCGACTCTGTGCAACCCCATAGACGGCAGCCCACCAGGCTCTGCTGTCTCTGGGATTCTCCAGGCAAGAACATTGGAGTGGGTTGCCATTTCCTTCTCCAATGTAGGAAAGTGAAAAGTGAAAGTGAAGTCGCTCAGTCATGTCCGACTCTTAGCAACCCCATGGACTACAGCCCACCAGGCTCCTCCATCCATGGGATTTTCCAGGCAAGAGTACTGGAGTGGGGTGCCATATGAAGTCAGATTTATCTGTTGTTCCTCCCACCCCCTTTTTGGTGGCTTGTGTTTTAAATGTCATGCCTAAGAAACCACTGGCTAATACAAGGTTGCCTTTTCAGACTGTTCATGGGGTTTTCAATGGCAAGAATACTGGAGTGGTTTGCCATTCCTTCTAAAAAGATTATGCTCAAAATCCTTCAAGGTAGACTTCAGCAGTATGTGAACCGAGAACTTCCAGATGTACAAGCCTTTCGAAAAGGCACAGAGGAACCAGAAATTAAATTGCCAGCATTCATTGGATCATAGAGAAAGCCAGGGAATTCCAGAAAAACATGTACGTCATTGACTACACTAAAGCCTTTGACTGTGTGGATCACAACTGAGGAAAAATTCTTAAAAGAGATGGAAATACCAGACTACCTGACCTGTCTCCTGAGAAACTTGTATGCATGTCAAGAAGCAACAGTTAGAATCTTAAATGGAACAACTGACGGGTTCAAAAATGGGAAAGGAGTATGACAAGGCTGTGTATTATCACCCTGTTTATTTTAACCTCTGTGCAGAGTACATCATGTGAAAAACCAGGCTGGATGAATCACAAGCTGGAATCAAGATTGCTGGGAGAAATATGAACAGCCTCAGGCATGTAGATGATACCACTCTAATGGCAGAGAGTGAAGAGAAACTAAAGAGCCTCTTGATGAGGGTGAAAGAGGAGAGTAAAAAAGCTGGCTTAAAACTCAGCATTTGAAAAACTAAGATCATGGCATCTGGTCCCATCACCTCATGGCAAATAGATGGGGAAACAGTGGAAGCAGTGACAGATTGTCTTTTCTTGGGCTCCAGAATCACTGCGGATGATGACTACAGCCATGAAATAAAAGACACTTGCTCCTTGGAAGGAAAGCTATGACAAGCCCTAGACAGTGTATTAAAAAGGAGAGACATCATTTTGCTGACAAAGGTCCATATACTTAAAGCTATGGTTTTTCCAGTAGTTATGTATAGATGTAAGATCTGGACCAAGAAGAAGGCAAAGTGCCAAAGAATGTTTTTGAAGACTCTTGAGAGTCCCTTGGACTGCACAATCAAACCAGTCCATCCTAAAGGAGATCAACCCTGAATATTCATTGGAAGGACTGATGCTGAAGCTCCAATACTTTGGCCACCTGACGCAAAGAGCTGACTCATTGGAAGAGACCGTGATTCTGGGAAAGATTGAGGGCAGCAGGAGAAGAGCGTGACAGAGGATGAGATGGTTGGATGGCATCACTGACTCAGCGGACAGGAGTTTGAGCACACTCCAGGAGTGGATGAAGGACAGGGAAGCCTGCCGTACTGCAGTCCATGGGGTCACAAAGAGTCAGACTTAGGTACTGAACAATAACACAAGGTTGCAAAGATTTGTACTTAATTTTCTTAAGACTTTTATGATTTTAATTCTTACATTTAGGTCTTAATTCATTTTGAACTAGCCTTTTATATATCATGTGAGAAAGAGCTCTAATAAAACTTTTTTTTGCATCCAGGTGTTGAAAATGTATCCCTTTCTCATTAAATTTTCTTAGTACTCATGCTGAAAATCAGTTGACCATAAATCTTAGGATACATTTCTGGACTGTTAATTCTCTGTGTCTATCCTTGTGCTGGTATCACAATCTTGATTCATACAGTTTTGAAGGAAGTTTTAAAATTGTTAAGTGTTAGTCCTCTACTTTCTTCTTCTGTTTCAAGACTGTTTTGACTATTTTGGGTCTTTTGCAGACCTTTCTGAGTATTAGGCTCAGCTTGTTAATTTTGAAGAAAGCCAGGTGGGATTTTGATTGGGATTGCATTGAGTGATATATGAAAAACTTTTAATTGCTTTTGGAGGATGATACGAAGCCAATTTTTTATCTAACTTGAATACTGGTAGATAAAAGAACATGTTATTCATGTGTGAACCATACCAACAGGTAACCAAATAATGAAGACAACTCTTACATATTTGTGTGTGTGTGTGTGTGTGTGTGTATCTTTTAATAAATGAAAAAAGAATAATAGATTATCATCATTTTGCAACCCTCATGGAGTGAATTGATTTAGGCATTGAGTATTAGGAGCTCCTAATATTGCAAAAAGATATAACCAGACATTATGTGTTACTTAATAGAAGAACACAGTACCATCTATAGTCTAGCCAAAAGGATTAAACATGAGACTGATCAAGCTATTGCATTCTGCTGCCAGTTTGCAGGAAGTACAGAAGCCAAGGATACTTCCCCTGGTGGCTCAGTGGTAAAGAATCCGCCTACCAATGCAGGAGACATGGGTTTGATCCCTGGGTTAGGAAGATCCCCTGGGGAAGGAATGAGAACCCACTCCGGTATTCTTGCCTGGGAAATTCCATGCACGGAGGAGCCTGCTGCCCTGCAGTCCATGGAGTCACAAAAAAGTCTGACACAACTTAGCTACTAAACAACAACAAAAGCCAGGGGACCACACTGAATTGTTCCATGAATATGAAGTGATTATACTGGGAAGCCTACAGGTTAAATACCTTGAGTTTCTGAGTAATTCTGTGGAATATAAAGAGATCAAGGGGCAACTTATGTATTAGAAGATACATAAAATTTGGCGGGGGGAGTCTGAAAGATATAAAACAAGAAATGGTTCATTCTGAAAAGGAAAGAAAGAAATCACTAAAAATTTTATGTCTTTTGAAAAGTGAAAAGACAAAATTTTTAGTGATTTCTTTCCTTTTCAGAATTTCAGTGATTTCTTCTTTTGTTTTCAATCTTGTCAGACCCCTCCGAATTATGAATACATATGGACATTTATGGATATGCTTCGCAAACACATAATTGCATATACATACAATGTTTATACATACGTACACATAGATAAACTATCATTTTGCTTTAAAATGTTCAAAATGTGTTTGTTAGTTTTGAAACATGCTTTCCTCATTCAGTAGTTGTGTCTTCATCTTTTCCCCTTAGAAGAGGTAACTTTTTACCTAATTTAACTTCCACATAACATTTCCTTTCATATTATTGCTAACATAATTTTAAAAAAAATTAATGATACGCAGCTTATTTCCAATTTTTCTTTATTTCAAGCTAATCTATAGTGAATATTCTTCTGCATGTATTTCTCCCTAAGCTAAGCTGTGGAGTATCTTTAAAGCTGAAAATATAGTAACAAGTTTCCTTCCTTATAGTGTATCTATTGTTAAGGTATCAGATCAGATCAGATCAGATCAGTCGCTCAGTCGTGTCCTACTCTTTGCGACCCCATGAATCGCAGCACGCCAGGCCTCCCTGTCCATCACCGCTCCCAGAGTTCACTCAGACTCACGTCCATCGAGTCAGTGATGCCATCCAGCCATCTCATCCTCTGTCGTCCCCTTCTCCTCCTGCCCCCAATCCCTCCCAGCATCAGGGTCTTTTCCAATGAGTCAACTCTTTGCATGAGGGGGCCAAAGTACTGGAGTTTCAGCTTTAGCATCATTCCTTCCAAAGAAATCCCAGGGCTGATCTCTTTCAGAATGGACTGGTTGGATCTCCTTGCAGTCCAAGGGACTCTCAAGAGTCTTCTGCAACACACCACAGTTCAAAAGCATCAATTCTTCAGCGCTCAGCCTTCTTCACAGTCCAACTCTCACATCCATACATGACCACTGGAAAAACCATAGCCTTGACTAGATGGACCTTTGTTGGCAAAGTAATGTCTCTGCTTTTGAATATGCTATCTAGGTTGGTCATAACTTTGCTTCCAAGGAGTAAGCGTCTTTTAATTTCATGGCTGCAGTCACCATCTGTAGTGATTTTGGAGCCCAGAAAAATAAAGTCTGACACTGTTTCCACTGTTTCCCCATCTATTTCCCATGAAGTGTTGAGACCGGATGCCATGATCTTCGTTTTCTGAATGTTGAGCTTTAAGCCCACTTTTTCACTCTCCACTTTCACTTTCATCAAGAGGCTTTTTAGTTCCTCTTCACTTTCTGCCATAAGGGTGGTGTCATGTGCATATCTGAGGTTATTGATATTTCTCCCAGCAGTCTTGATTCCAGCTTGTGTTTCTTCCAGTCCAGTGTTTACCATGATGTACTCTGCATATAAGTTAAATAAACAGGGTGACAATATACAGCCTTGACATACTCCTTTTCCTATTTGGAACCAGTCTGTTGTTCCATGTCCAGTTCTAACTGTTGCTTCCTGACCTGCATACAGATTTCTCAAGAGGCAGATCAGGTGGTCTGATATTCCCACCTCTTTCAGACTTTTCCCCAGTTTACTGTGATCCACACAGTCAAAGCCTTTGGCATAGTCAATAAAGCAGAAATAGATGTTTTTCTGGAACTCTCTTGCTTTGTCCATGATCCGGCGGATGTTGGCAATTTGATCTCTGGTTCCTCTGCCTTTTCTAAAACCGGCTTGAACATCAGGAAGTTCACGGTTCCCATATTGCTGAAGCCTGGCTTGGAGAATTTTGAGCATTACTTTACTAGCGTGTGAGATGAGTGCAATTGTGCGGTAGTTTGAGCATTCTTTGGCATTGCCTTTCTTTGGGATTGGAATGAAAACTGACCTTTTCCAGTCCTGTGACCACTGCTGAGTTTTCCAAATTTGCTGGCATATTGTTAAGGTATAGAAATGTTTAATTTTGCTTTCACTAATTTGAGCATATAAACTGTTAAGTTTTGTAAGTATGTCTGTGTTAACTTTAATCTTACTCAGGACAAAGTTAGTAAATTCTTTTCAGTGGTTTTGAAAAAAATTAAAGTCTACATGTAAAAATAGATTGCTTATATCCTGTTGATTTCTTTTGTTGATGTTGATGGTTGTTGTTTTCTGTGTGATTGTACCATTTCACAGAAGGATATAGTTTAAAAAGTGATGCTGGAAGTTGTGTAGTAACTTTCAGTGGTCAAATTCATAGTTAAGTTTTTAAATATATATTTTACAGTATATATGTTTGTCAGTATACCACAAATATTTATATTCCTCACTAGTGCTGTTTCTTCTAAGAGTAGTTCCTGGAAGTATAATTACTAGAGAAGTAGAAATATTTTCAGGACTTTTAAAACATTTTTCCAGATTGTCCACCAGGAAAAGACCTCTACCAGGAAGCCCATTTCTCTGAATGTTGGCATTGTAATTTTTACTTCCTAAAAAAGATGAGCATGTTTTCCTTTAAGTTTACAGACCCAATTGTATGTCTTTTGTGAGTATCCCTTTATTATGTTTGTTGACTCATATTCTACCCCCCCATGATTTATAAGAGCCAGCCTGTAGGGCTAATAATCCTGTTTGTTGGGTTTTTTTTTTTTTCTGTTTATTGTTTTAAACATTTGTTTTCTTTTGTGCCTTGTTTGTAATTTCTTTATAGTGTGTTTAATTTGGGGATGGGTAGCTAAGTTTCTTTTGGTTTTGTGTATGTGTTTACAGATTCCCAGCCTGGGATGAAAAACATACACTTTTATTTTCTTCCCATTCCTATAATTATGATTTCTTTTACTGCTGTGTATGGTATGAGGTAGATTTGGTTTTCTTAAAATTATGTTAATGTTTTAAAAAATAGAATGTGTGCGTGTACACATGAGAGAGAAAGAGGCAAAGATTTTTTTATAAGTAAAAGTATTGCTATCTAATAAATAATTTTCGGTTAGAATTTGAAAAGGCTGAGTTTTTTCATTTGTTTTTGTTTTTTGTTTGTTTTGTTTTTTTTTGGTACAAGTTAATTGGATAAGAAGACCAGACTAAATTAGCTGACTTTGGCTTTGTATGTTGACTTCACTTACATATATCTTTAGAGATACAGTGTTCAGCTAACATTGGGTTAAAAAAATGGACAAATTAACGTTCAGTTTTCTTTTTCACCTAGCTTTGAAGTCTTATTTGTAGTTATTTTTTATTGTGGTAAAAATACATATGAGATTTACCACCTTAACCATTTTTGAGTTTGCAGTTCAATGGTATTAAATGCGTCTACATTGTTGAACAACCATAACCACCATCCATTCCCATAACTTTTAATCTAGTAAAACTGAAATTCTATGCCTGTTGAACAGTAACTCAGAATTTTCTCCTCCCACCAGCCCATGACAACCACCATTCTATTTTCTGTCTTTATGATTTTGACCACTTTAAGTACCTCATGTAAGTGGAGTCATACAGTATTTGTCTTTTTTGTGACTGGTTTATTTCACTAGCATAATGTCTACAAGGTTCATCCATGTTGTAACATATTACAGAATTTCCTTCGTTAGGGCTGAAAAATATTCCATTGTGTATATATACCTCATTTTGCTTATCCATCCATCCATTGGTAGATCCTTGGGTTTTTTCCATGTTTTAGTTACTGTGAATGATGCTGCTGTAAACACTGGTGTAGAACTCTCTCTTCAAGACCGTGCTTTCAGTTCTTTTGGTTATATGCTCAGAATTGGAATTCTTGGGTCATATGGTAATCATATTTTCAATTTTTTTAGGAACCACCGTATTATTTTCTACGGTGGCTATACTGTTTTACATTTATACCAGTAGTGCAAAGTGTTCTGATTTCTCTACATCCTTACCAATGTTTGTTTTCTGGTTTTTTTTTAAACCAGTCTTTTTTTAAAAATAATTCTTTTATTGAACTATAGTTGATTTACAATGTTGTGTTAATTACTGCTGTACAGCAAAGTGATTCAGTTACAAATATACATCCTTTCTTTTATATATATATATATTCTTTTCATTCTTTTCCATTATGGTTTGTCATAGAATATTAAATATATTTCATATATTTCTCTGTGTTATACAGTAGTACCTTGGCTGTTTTTTAGTAGTAGCTATTCCAATGATTGTCAGGTGGTACCTCATAGTTCTGATTTGCATTTCTCAAATGATAGTGATGTTGAGCATCTTTTCATGTGCTTACTGGCTCTTTGTATATCTTTTTTGGAGTTCTTCGCCCATTTTTTAATTGAATTGTTTTTGTTGAATTTTGGAAGTTTTCTATGTATTCTGGACATTAATCCCTTATCAGATATATCATTGGTAAATATTTTCTCCCATTTCTTTTTAGTCTCTGGATAGAGTCATTTGATACACAAAAACTTGTCAATTTTATGAAATCAAATTCATCTGTTTTTCTCTTTTGTTACTTCTGCCTTTGGTGTCATAGCCAAAAATTCATAGCCAAATGCAATATCTTAAAGTTTTTCCTCTAACAGTTTTATTCTTTTAAGTCTTACATTTATGCCCTTGATCCACCTTGAGTTAATTTTTGTATATAGTATTTCATAAGGGTTCAACTTCATCCTTTTATGTGTCAGTATGTGATTTTTGCAGCACCACTTGTTGAAAAGATTGTCTTTCACTACTGAATGGTCTTGGCACCCTGTGAAAAATAATGTGTGTGTGAGGGTCTTTTTCTGAATTCTGCTTCATTCCATTGGTCCATATGTCTCTCTTCATGCTAGTAACAAACTGTTTCGATTACTGTAACTTTGTAGTAAGTTTGAAATGAGAAAGAATGAGCCTTTCATCTTTTGTCTTTTTTTTCATGGTTATTTTGGCTATTTGAATCCCTTTAGATCCAAATGAATTTTAGGATGGGTTTTTTAATTTCCATTAAAAATGTCATTGGGGTTTTGATAGGAATTGGGTTAAATTTGCAGTATTGCTTTAAGTAGTATTGACATCTTACCAATATTAAATCTTCAACCTATGAATGCAGGATGTGTTTCCATTTATTTATGTTGTCTTTAATTTTGTTTATCAATATTTTGTAGTTTTCATGGCCCAAGTCTTTTACCTTGTTGGTTGAATTCATTCCTGTTTTTTTAATGCTATTGTAAATAGAATTGTTTTCTTAGTTTTCAGATTGTATGTATATAGAAATACAACTGATAGTTAATAGAAATGCAGCTGATTTTTGTGTGTCAACTTTTGTAGGATATAAAACACTGTCCCATTGCTTTGCTGTATTCAGTAGTTCTGACAGCTTTTTTGCTGAGTCTTTATTGATAGAAGACAGAGATAATACTGCTTCTTCCTTTCCAACTTGATGCCTTTTATTTCTTCTTCTTGCCTTATTGTTCTGGCTACATCTTCCAGTACCATGTTGAACAGAGGTGGTAAAACTGATCCAAATTAAACACAATATACATCCAAGTTTTCCCCTGATGTTGCAAGCCTTCAGCAGACTCGAGATTGGCAAAATTATATCAGACAGATTATGCCTGTGCAGCCATTACTTAGGTGGAAGCAACAGATTGCTGGTGTTTCTTATTCTGCCATCTTCCCAGATTGTGAATTATTTTTAATAATCAGATAACTTTATTAAAATATTGGCATGACTTTAAAATGGAGAACCATGTCTCTCAGACTTTCTGTGTTAAACCATAAAATACACTTTTCATGTAGCTAAATATTATTATTTGGGTAGTTATGAAAATCATGATTTGAATTGAATTCATGTTGCTTTTTAGAGCTTTCTCATATTTAATAATATTTTGTGTTTTACAGAAATACCGGTATCAGGATGAAGATACACCTCCTCAAGAGCACATTTCTCCACAAATCACTAATGAGGTGATAGGTCCAGAATTGGTTCATGTCTCAGAGAAGAACCTGTCAGAAATTGAAAACGTCCATGGATTTGTTTCTCACTCTCATATTTCACCAGTAAAGGTAAGATAATAACTTAATTTTGTTGCTATGAATTATTTGTTACTTTCGTTATTAATGTCACACATGCTTAGAGAGAACTGTTCTTTAATGTATGATTTTCTGACCTTAGTTTCTGGTTTTTATAGTTGTAAGAAATTTCATGTTATTTATTAGCATTCTAAAGATACTTAAAAACTGTATTTTATAAATAAATTTTATTCATTGATACGATCTTGAAGCCTAAGAGTTCTCATGAAGGAAATAGGTATTATATTTCAAATACCCACAATGAAATATTTTTAAACTTGTAAAAAACTAAATTAGTAGGTTCAGAAAAAGAGCTTAATGGTATCTTTGAAGTCCAATATGTGGCTTTACCTGACACCATCACCTTGTTTCTCCCCTCAGAAATAACCACCGTCCTGGTTTCACATGTTTAGATTTCTAATCAGTATATTGTTTCTTTTGCCTGCTTTTGTTTTATATAATTGGAATTATACTATGTGTAATCTCAACTTACATTTTTTGCTCAACATTATATTCTCAAAATTCATTATTTTCACTGCCCTAGAGTTTTCTTTTTATGAATATACTATAATTTACCTTACTTTTGATAGCTGTTATTTTCAGATTATTACTAGTGTTAAAAATGCGGTTAAAATTGTAGGTTATATATAACATCTTTACAGATAACACCAGATTATTTTTCCAACTGGTTGTATGATTTATATTTTCAACAGCAGTATGTAACAGTTTAAATTGATCTATAGTCTCATATTTTTTTTTTTTTGCCATTGTTTTGGATTTGAAGTAGCATCTTACTGTGATTTTAGTATTCATTGCACCATTTGATAATACTGATCATTTAGATTTCCTATTCTGTGACATACCTTCTCAAGAATTTTTTTCATTTTTGTATTGGATTTTTCCTTTTACTGATTTGTACAAGTTCACTATATATTCTAGATTCTAATCCTTTGTTAGTTGTATGTATTTTAAATAAGAATCATTTCCTACTAGTAGACCTTAAAGTGGCTTTTGTAATTCTCTTTGAGGGATGATTTCATATTACTGGTTAAAAAGTTTATATAGTATCACTAAGATTTTTAGTTAATAATTTTTCTAGGTATTTGTCCATTTCATATTTACTTTGAAATATTCTCAACATCCTATTTATTTTTTGTCTACAGCATATTTAGGTGTAGCCCCTTTTTCATTCCTAGTATCATTGATTTATACCTTTTTCCCCCCTTGATTATTTTTGCCGAAGAAGGGTCACTTTCAGAGAACCATGTATTTTACTAGAAAACAGACTGATGGTTGCCAAGGGGAAGGGGGTTGGAGGAGGGATGGATTAGAACGTTGGGACTAGGAGATGAAAGCTTTTATATATAGAATGGATAAACGAACTATATTCAGTATCCTATGATACTATCTGTCTATAAAACTATCTGTTTATCTACTATGATAAACTATATGGTTTATCCTATGATAAACCATAATGGAAAGAGCATTAAAAATGTATATATGAAAAAAAATGTATATATATGTATAACTGAAGTACTTTGTTGTACAGCAGTGATTAATACAACATTGTAGATCAACTGTATACCTAAATAAGTAAATAAGAACATGTCTTTTAAAAGAAATCTTCTCCTGTGCTCCTCCCCCATGTACTGCCACACCCGCCCCCTTTCATATACACATATACATATATATATACACACACACATGCTTATGTACATGCTGCTGCTGCTAAGTCACTTCAGTCGTGTCCGACTCTGTGCGACCCCAGAGAGGGCAGCCCACCAGGCTCCCCCATCCCTGGGATTCTCCAGGCAAGAACACTGGAGTGGGTTGCCATTTCCTTCTCCAATGCCTGAAAGTGAAAAGTGAAAGTGAAGTCGCTCAGTCTTGTCCGACTCTTAGCGACCCATGGACTGCAGCCTACCAGGCTTCTCCGTCCACGGGATTTTCCAGGCAAGAGTCCTGGAGTGGGGTGCCACTGCCTTCTCCAGCTTATGTACATATATAAGTATAAATGTACATATGTAAATGTACACATGCTCCAGATCAATCAAAGATTGTGTTTGACAGAGGCAGTCTGATCTTCTCCTGGAAGGATAAATGAAAGTAAAGTTACACAGGGGGAAAAAATCAGTTGGCAGAGACAGTTTTCCTTCTATTTATTTCCCTTTCTCCTCTTACCAATATTATTTTATTTTTTCCTACTTTCCATGAGTTTATTCTTTTTGGTTTTTTTCCCCCCTAGCTTCTCAGTTTGGTTGCTTATTACGTTATCAGCTTTTTCTAATGCTATTTGAATTTGTAAATTTTCCTTTAAATAGCACTTTATCTGTAACCTACAGGTTTAATATGCAATGTTTATCATCATTCAAGCTTTTTATTGCCATTGTGATTTTTCTTTGCCCCATGAGTTGTTTAAAAGTATTTTAATTGCATTGCATGCATGCTCAGTCATGTCTGACTCTTTGCAACCTTATGGACTGTAGTCAGTCAGTCTCCTCTGTCCATGGAATTTTCCAGGCAAGAATACTGGAGTAGGTTGCCATTTCCTGTTCCAGGGAATCTTCCCAACCCAGGGATTGAACCCATCTCCTGTGTCTCTTTCACTGGCAGGTGGATTCCTTACCACTGCACCATCTGGGAAGTTCCTATTATATCGTCTTTTCAATTTTATTTTTTCCTTTCCATTTTTCCTTCTAACTAGCTTAGAAGTTTTTCTGTTTCTTTTCCTTTAATGGTCATTCTAGAAATTGTTTTAGAAGCTTTAATATACATGTTTCACTTACAGAAATTTAAACAATAAATTTACTCTCATTTTGAACAACGAAAGAACCTTAGAAGACGAATTTTAAGCACTCCTTGCTTTCTATGCTGTTCTTATCAGCCTATGCCTATTTTCTCTTGACTGAATTTATAAAACCTATTTCTTTAGTTGAAAATCCCTCCAAGGTATGTATGATTCTTGTTTCTAATATTTTGGATTTTTGGTGATTATAATTGTTAAAAATTGTCCAAAGTCAGTTTGGACACACTCAAGCTCTCAGTTTTTTTGTAGGTGTTTGATAGTTACTTCTGTAGGGATGCAGATTCTCATATAAGCAGACATTTAAACAGATAATGAGCCAGGTAGCATAAAGTATTATATATAGCCTCTTTTAAAAAATTTTATTTATTTGGCTGGGCTGGATCTTAGTTGTGGCATGTAGGATCTAGTTCCCTGACCAGGGGGGATGAACCCAGTTCCCCTGCAGTGGACGCGTAGAGTCTTAGCCACTGGACCTCCAGGGAAGTCCTTAGCCTCTTTAAATATGATGAAGCCTCAACTTTCTGTTGTTGCATAAAATGCTCACTCTCGGCAAATAAAACAATATTCCAGAGACCAAGATTTTGTTACATAGAATTTCTAAACATCTTGGGGATTAAACCTAAGGTACCATCCCTAAGGCTCTAAGCCTCTTCAGAGACTTTTCTTTCCCTTGTACATGAGTGGATTGTGTCTTTAATTCAGCCAACCCATATAAATGAAGTATAATGAATTTCAGCAGTGAAAGCCCACTTCATTCATTATATTTGGGGAGCTTTTGGTGTTGATCAAAGATTGATACAACAAAATTCCTACAGAAGCCATTTACTTTATACTTAAATGTTAGCTGACTGGTCTAGGAATGTGAATTCTTGATTAGGACAACTGACTGTCCATTAAGTAATGGTTCTCAGCTGTGGCTGAACATTGAAATCACTTAAAAAAGTTTTAAAATTTATATCTCTGAGATTATGATTTAATTGTTCTGGGATAGAGTCTGGCTTTGGAGATTTATGACAGTTCTCTAGGTGTTTCTGGTAGATAACCACTGTTGAGAAACACTGCCCTAGAACTTAGCCTATTTGAACCACCATACACATCTTTACTGTCTGTCTTAAAGTGTTTTAAAGTAAATTTCTGACATCTCTTAATTTAACCCTCACTCTGCAGTGAGACTAAGTATTTACAGTTATTGAAAGAGAAAATGTTATTACTTTTTTAAAGATTTTCTCTCACTTGCTTCCTTAATTTGACTCCTTTTCTCCTGAAATTCTTACCATAAGAGAACTAAGTCAGTTTTGCCTTATTCTTTTGGTATCTGCTTTAAAAATGCTTTTGTACTTTGCAGTAGTTATTAAATGATAAAGGATTATATCTCTCATCGCATTTCCCCTCTTCTGGGCTTTTTAAAGACAAGTTTGACAGTTCAGTTCAGTTCAGTTGCTCAGTTGTGTCCGACTCTTTGCAACCCCATGGACTGCAGCACTCCAGGCCTCCCTATCCATCACCAGCTCCCGGAGCTTGCTCTAACTCATGTCCATCGAATCGGTGATGCCATCCAACCATTCATCCTCTGTCGTCCCCTTCTCCTCCCGCCTTCAGTCTTTCCCAGCATAAGGTCTTTTCCAATCAGTCATTTCTTCACATCAGGTGGTCAAAGTATCGAAGCTTCAGCTTCAGCGGCAGTCCTTCCAATGAATATTCAGGACTGATTTCCTTTTAGGATTGACTGTTGGATCTCCTTGTAGTCCAAGGGACTCTCAAGAGTCCAACACCCCAGTTTAAAAGCATTAATTCTTTGGCACTAAGCCTTCTTTATGGTCCAGCTGTCACATCCATATGACTACTGGAAAAACCATAGCTTTGACTAGACAAACTTTGTCAGCAAAGTAATCAGAACGAGATCCAGTTTCCCCCACAGTCAATATCTCCCATCAGGAAGCTTCCATAAGCCTCTTATCCTTCCTCATCAGAGGGCAGACAGAATGAAAACCACAATCACAACCACAAAACTAACCAAACTGATGACATGGACCACAGCCTTGTCCAACTCAATGGACAGCCTTGTCCACACAGCCATGCTGTGTGTAGGGCCACCCAAGACGGACAGGTCATGGTGGAGAGTTCTGACAAAATGTGGTCCACTGGAGAAGGGAATGGCAAACCACTTCAGTATTCTTGCCTTGAGAACACCATGAACAGTAGGAAAAGTTTGACAGGTTTATTTAAAGAAGTATGTTATGGAGCTTAAAATTTCCTTTATTATTAGTTATAAACCACACCTTTTTTATATTTTATCTTTTCTGAAATTGGCTTACATCTTACAGTTTGCTGGTGTTATACTATTGCCATAGTGAAGTGGCAGTTTGAGTATTTGTATGCAAATCTTTGACAAATTTTGGTTAAAATCAAGAAAGTACTAGCCTCAAAGCATCTTAGTGTACTATGGTAATAATTCAACTGGTCTCATCGGAAAGCAGCTGAATCTATCAGTCCTTATATGCCATTATCTTGCTGTTTCTCGTTTTGTTTTCTTGTAGAAGATATTAACAGCATCAGTCTCTGCAATAGTTAGAGACTATTCTGGTGAAAAACTTCTGGTGCAGTTAGGTAGAGAAATGGGATATCATCATTGTATTCTCCGTTTTTCTTGCTGGCTCTCTTGATTTATATCTGGGAACTGATAAGGATTTTCTTTACCAGTAGAAGAAATTATCTAACTTCTCTTTAACCTGTTTGTAAGTAATACTTTACATCTTACTGTTTTTAATGACAGGTTTTTTTCCTATTATAAACTTGTTTTACACATTTTCTCATGTTAAATTAAAAAAAAATCTGATACATAATATTACATAGTATATTTGTACTTTGATTTGATGAACACTTCTGGTGTTCACTATTTGTTGTTTCCATTTTTACTAGGTTTCATAAAGAAGGCTGCAGTGAATCATCTTTGGGGCATCTAAAGTATGTTAGGTCGTTTTCTTAGAATGGTTTTCCAGAAGTCAAATTACTGGGTCAGAAATTTTGATAGACTGGATTTTTGAGAGACTATTTTCTGATACATTTGTAATTTAAGAATTATTATAACTGTACCATTTGGGGTATTTCTTCCTGCTTCTCTGTCTCATGCATAGATTAAAATTTGAGGAGGGAGCATAGAACTGGGGTAGTATAATAGCAAAATGGTTAAGGTTACTTTGTGTTAGAAAACCAAATTTTTAAAAAACAGCCTTATTTTGACATAAGGCAAGTTTTAATTTTTTAAAATTTTTACAAATAGCTGCAAATATTTTAGGAAGCTTAATAATGAAGTATATTTTATTTAAAATATATATAAGATTACCAGATTAGCAGTCTTTTTTTTTTTAACTAATATAAAGAGCTTCTCCACTTTTATAGTATTGTGATTGGAATGAAGCAAATAACACTTTACTATACATAGAGCTCAGTATATGAATTATTATTTTTTTAATTTGAAAAGTTACCTTTGAATAGTAGTGATTTGCTGAGTAGAATGTAAATTAGACGCTGCTTTTGTTGTTCACAATTCTTATGAATGTTAATAGAAAAATAAGATTGCTTTAAAAATCAACTGTTAGAATATTAATTTTGTTTATTAAATAACATACATTTAGCATTTATTAAACATCTGTGCTGGTAAGTTTGTTAAACTTTAATGATTGGTATTTTTTATGGAGAGATATTATAACATGGTATGATGTAACATGAAAAAGAGAGAAATTAAATTCTTGAAGTATTCTAAAAAAGAAAGGTGACATTTGGACAAGTGCTGAAGGATGTGTACAAGATGCCAATTCAGAGAAGACAGTTACTGGAGAAAATAAGTACCGTGGGAGGGTGATTGTCTGAGGAAACTGTAAAAATGCAGTAAAGTTCATGAACTGTAGCTGATGTTTAGGATGGTTGTTAGGAAATTGAGGACAAGGTAAGAAAGACCTTGATCCTGAGCTTATGAGTGGCCCTCTGAAGGTTTTGCCACCATGAAACGTGCTGTGAAATAATCTGTCAAGGTGTTGTAGTGCTAATGCGGATTCTCTTTACTGAAGTAATGAATGAAATAAGATAGTGATTGAAAGTTACTTAATTCTGTTATTAGCATAAAATATAAAAGTATGATTTGGACTTTCCTGGCAGTCCAGTGGTTTAGAATGCGTGCACTGCAGGTGGCACTGGTTTAAATCCCTGCTTGGGAAACTAAAATGCCATTTGGTGCAGCCAAAAAAAAAGTGATTATTTTTAAAAAGTAGTTGTGATTTAGGACTCTAAAAGGGAAGTTTCTTGCCAGTGCTAAACAGTTTCAAGAAAGAAGTTGGCAACATAATGTTGAAAAATCCTAACCTGAAGGATATGAACATAGTGGGTAGATTTTTGTGGTATATGAGAATCTTGAAGGTTGATTTTAAACAGTTCTAAATATAGTCATGTGAAGAGTTGACTCGTTGGAAAAGACTATGATGCTGGGAGGGATTGGGGACAGGAGGAGAAGGGGACGAAAGAGGATGAGATGGGTGGATGGCATCACTGACTCGATGGACTTGAGTTTGCGTGAACTCCAGAGTTGGTGATGGACAGGGAGGCCTGGTGTGCTGCAATTCATGGGGTCGCAAAGAGTCGGACACAACTGAGTGGCTGGACTGAACTGACCTGAACTGAACTGAAATATAGTCATATGATGAATATGATAAGAACAATGTTTAAGATTCTTTAAACTGAAAATGACCTAAGAGTTAGGAAAAATGGCCAGAACTGTAAATTGAACAGATCAAATCTAGATGGAGTGACAAGGGTGAGATGGCTTAGTATAAGATGTTACAGTGGTCATTGGATAAATAAAAGAGTTCATGTTTTGACTTTGTCTTCAGTGACAAGGAAAATTATTTTTTATGTGCAAAGTAAATGTAGTTGAGGGACTTGAAATTGAAGACAGAACAGGGTATGTGAACAGATAATTATTTTAAATAAATATATCTTCTAGCCTGGAAGCATTTAATTCAGTAGTACTAATACTCACCAGCAGCAGTTGGTAGTTTTTTTAATACTATGAGAAACAGGGGTAGCAGAAGAACGGATGTAAGCAAACATGTGCCTTTTGAACTAAAGGCTACAGGAATAGAATCTGTCCCACTTTGAGTACATACTGAGTACTTTTTGAAATCAACTTTGTTTTCACAACTCAGAGCATCTTAAAATACTGTTGAGTTTTATCTTTCTTGGATGACTCTGATGTACTAAGTTGAGCAGTTTGCATACAATATGACCACTAGATGGCGCTCATACAGAAGGAATTTGTGTATAAATGATCAGGTAAATAAAAATTCTATGTTATCAAACTTCTTAGTTTAATCTTTTCTTAACTGCTGCATGTTTTAAAATTTAGTAAGCCATATTATAAAGATAAAAAGGTAAGGAAAATGTTATGTTGCATTTATAGTATTGTTGACTTTGTGGTCACTTAATTTTTTTTTCTAGTATTTTAGAGTTTCAGTATTGTTTTTCCTCTCATCCTTCAACCTTTCAAAAATTTTCACCAAGATTATTTAATCATTGCCTTTGTTACTATATCTTAAAGTCTTCTGGGTTTATTTCCAAGTTTGGAAATGTATACAAGTAATTGAGGGCCTATCCTGTATAAATTTTTGAACTGTCTTTACTTCCGTATAATGTTATAAAATAAACATTTCTCATAGTCATAAATTTTTTATGATCATTAAGTATGTAAAAATCCACTAAATGGATATACTTTGTTTAATTATGCTTTCTGCTATTGTGTGTGTGTGTGTGTGTGCGTGCGCGCATGCACATTGAGTTGTCTCCCAACTCTTTGCAACCCTATGGACTAGCCCTCTAGGCTCCTCTGTCCATGGAATTTTCCATGCAAGAATACCGGAGTGGGTTGCCATTTCCTCCTCCAGGGGATTTTCCCAACCCAGAGGTCAAACTTTCCTGCGTTGGCAGGTGGATTTTTTACCACTACGCCATCTGGGAAGCCTCCTCCTCTTGTTTAGAGTTCTTCTGTAGATAATATTGTTCTTTGAAAAAGAAAGATTAAGCTATACAGAAAAGAAGAATATTAGGTGTGGAGTATAGCTCATTAGTAGAGAATTTGACTGCAAAAATAAAATGTTAATTCTTCATATATCATATTAAAATCTTAATAGTGTTCTCTTCGGTGATTTAAACATTGTGTGGTATTTTTTAAAGTATACTATTTTAAATAGACTTTTTAAGTTCTATAATTAAAAATTTGTTTTAATGGAATAGAGTATCTTTCAGCTTTGCCACATGGCTTGGATTATTTTAAAGCAGAGATCAGTGAGGACTTAGGTGCCTTCTGCTTCCCAATTAGATTGTATGAAACCAATTGTGAGTTAGGTACATCCATGGTTTTGTGTGCGGGTGTTGACTATGGGCAATTGATGAGATGATCGTAAATTTCTGTAGCTAGGTAATGGGACATTTTCATGAAGAAACCTGTCTCAAAACTCAAAGATTTTTTTTTTTAATGTCATTGGATTTGCATAGGAAATTTATATATTGAGAAGTATTTCTCATCCCATGTATGGGATGGAGTAATCTGATTTAATTGATTGGGAACAGTTAAAAGCTAACTAGCATAAGAAATTATTGTATACGAATGACTGTGTGTGTTGATACTGTTTTCATCTTGGGTAGGATATTTGCATTCAACATTTGTTTTCAATATCCTCATCTTTACCAATCCAGGGTAACAGAATCTATATAAGATCTAGGTTTCCACCCTAGTTTTCCATCATAGACACACATTTAGGGGCCAAACCAATTACTAGAGCATTTGTATAAACCACACTAATTGGGCTTCCAGGGGGTGCTAGTGGTAAAGAATCTGCCTGCCAGTGCAGGAGACACAAGAGACACAAGTTTGATCCCTGATTGGGATCAGGAGATTGGGAGATTGGGAAGATCCCCTGGAGAAAGAAAATGGCAATCCACTCCAGTATTCTTGCCTGAAAAATTCCATGGACAAGAGGAGCCTGGCAGGCTATAGTCCATGTGGTCACAAAGAGTCTCACTTGTCTGAGCACACAGCTAATTACTAGAACATTTGTATAAACCACACTAATCAGTACCTGGTCCATGGTAAGATTTTTTATTTTTAGGTTTTTTTTTTTCTTTAGAGAGTATTCTTAGTTCTTTGTCTACCCTTAGTGTTTGCTGTGTTCCCCTACCCCCGAATAGATAAGACCAATCTGTGTATGGCCATAAAACTGCCAGCAACTGTTTGTTGGAGTCCTTGGGAGAAAGCAAACTTTGCTATAATCTGTCACAGAACATATTACTTCCAGCAGTCCCACATGACTCTCAACCCTTTGGGGGCATGTGTTTGTATCTTAGAGGTGGAATCATAGAGACAGTGTTTGCATCTTTTCTTGCCAAATCAGGATTTGAAGTAGACCTAGAGGTTGTGGTTTGCCAATGCTACATTTCAGTAGGCTGCATTTAGTTGGTGCTGGTAAGCAAAAGTAAGCAATATTTTGTAGATCTGCATCTGAAAAAAAAATATTCATGGCTGAGGTTGGGAATATTGATACAGTTATAGCAACTTTAAAACAATTACTCAACTACTAGTAAATTTTGAAGTAGCATTTTTATTCACATATTGTTTATAATGGCAATATATTGTGTTATATACTAATATAGCACGGTATTAAGCGGACAGATTTAGGAGTTTGTGGTTCTCAAACTTGAGGGTGCTTATTTAGGGGGCTATTTAAAAGTGAAAATTCTCAGATCTCCCATACCCCTAAAAGTTCTGATAGGGAGAGGATACCAGTCTGCATTTTTTTTTTTTTTTTAACAAGCATCCTAGGTGATTCTGAGAATGGACTGCTGTGTGGAGAAATACAGACCTAGATATTAGATGTTAGAAAGTATCTATTTAACAAACAGTGTTATTTCGTGAACCAGAGTATTATTTATGTAGTATTAGAAAAAATATGTTTTATTGGCTATAAAATAAAAAATTTAACCTTTCTTTTTGTATTTTTACAAATTCATAACTTGATAATGTTTATAACATATATGAGAGGGATGATGGCTGATAACAATGCTTTTTTATCACAAAAATACGAGAAGCCAAATACTTATTTTGCTAATTATTCTGTTTCTGTCATCAAACTCAATTAATCAAAGCACTTAAGACCAATATATTACATAAAATGATCAGGTTACATTCCAAATGGATTTCTCTGTGTCATTAGATCCTCAGAGTTTAATGTAGATGATACCTTTTAAAACCTTAGTGCTATTTAATGTAAGTGCCTTCCAGATGTAGAAATTTATATCTGAATGAAAAAGACTCCTTTAGTAAAATTGTTTTAAACAATTAGAAGTATTGGCAGAGAGAATCTTCTTGTATTTTTAAATTCAGTTCATATTTATAATTTATTTAAGCAGTGAAGATGCCATTGGATTTTACTTCAGACTGTGATTGAACTTGGTAATCCAGGGTTTCTCCACCCAGTGCATTAAATCCGGCAGCCCCAAAGGGTCTTGGTAGTCCAGTGTTTAAAACATCCTTCTTTACCTGCTAATCGAGCTCACTTCCTGGATTTCAGTCTGTCTAGTTATCAGCTAACAAAAGAACAGCTTTTGGTTCCTGCAGACGCTGGTGAAAAAATAATCATGAGAAAGAAATCTACCTTATGCCATCTTTTTTGCCTGCAAATATAAACTCAGCCCTCATACAGCTAACAACAGGTACAGAGGAAAGATGCAAGCTCTTTCATGGGAAGAAATTACAGAGAAAATGAGCATCCTTTCTCAAGGTTTTTATTTTCCCTGATCTACAAGTGATGCTGCTGTAATTCTAGCTGCAGTTTTTACCGATCATTCACCACTCAGCAGCTGGTAGAGAAGTAAGACTGCTTGGCAACCACCTGCAGGGCTGCAGAGATGAATTACATTTTCGGGAACAACACACTTCTATACTCTCGCGCCAGTCGAGGAGGCAATACTAGCTCTAGCCATGGCTCAGTAGGCCCAAAGCAAAAACACTGGGCAAAAAAGGGCTCATCAGATGAACTGCAAGCTGAGCCAGAACCTTCACGCTGGCAGCAGATAGTTGCATTTTTCACTCGAAGACACAGCTTTATTGACTGCATCTCGGTAGCCACCAGCTCCACCCAGGTAACATACCACTTGTTGAAATTATTTTCAGTATATTTTGGTTCGTGTTGCTTTACAGAAATGTATTAGTATAGATTTCTTCTTATTAAAACATTATCTTATGCACTGAAACCCTGGGTGCGCAGAAATGTGTGTTTTCAGTCCCTCTATGCAGGTCTTTAGCACAGAAGGGGAAACAAAAATATTTTCCCTTTGCTCTTATGTAATGCCAAACAAAACAGTCTCAGATTCTGTTGAATGACTTCTCTAAAAATATAAAGCCATTCATACATAAATGTGCGTTAATAATGCTTGTCTCCTTATTTTCAGACTGTTAAATGCTATAAAGTATGATGTCTGACAAAAGAAAATATCTGTTTGTTTAGTTTTTATATGTCATTAAATAACCTCAGGGAGATTGTTGCAGTGAATAAGCAAGAAAATTTGAAGTATTTTTATTTTCTAGAGTTTTGAGAATAGATTAAATTGAATACAGTTGGCTATTATTATACATGCTAATATCTTAAAGTTATTATAGTATGGCTTATTCAAGGGGTTTAATGAATCCTTCCATTTCTGTAAATATATTACATAGGGTTAATTTGAGAGCAGTAAACTTGCATAATTACATGATGTAAATAAAATTTTATCATATATTCAGTTGACAGTTCAAAGAGCTGAGCAAACACTAAAAGTCTCCAAATTTTAAAAAGATGACGTAAAACAACTTTTTGAGGAGTATTAAAAATAAAAGGAAAGTATAAAGTTAATAATTTGATGAAATACCTATTATTTGGTATTAAAGGAGGATTTGGGGAATATTTTTATTTTAAAACATGTTTTTAATAGATATTCATTCAACTCTAGTAAAAATGAAAGCATAACAAAAGTCTAATTTAAAAACAAGATGAGAATACTGTTGTCCTTTGACATCAATCATATTTACATTAAAATGTAGACACATACCTTAGGGCCTTTAAAAAAAAATTCCTTTAATTGAAAACCATCTTTAAAAAAATGAATTAGAAGCAGCACAGTAAGTATAAAGCAACTGTCAAAGCTTCTTGGTTTTGGTTTTAGAATTGTCTTTCAATAATTTTTATTTTAAAATCTCAAATTTCTTAAGTAAAAATATCATACTTGTTTTTCTTACATTTTTGAGAGAGATGAAATTACTTGGGTAGGGAGAGTCCTTAATAGTTTATAAGTAGGCGGTGAAGTTACTTAAAACTTAAGAGGCAGTGATTCATTTAACCCTTAGATTGATTTCTGCCCCAAGAATTTAACTAACTTAATTTTAACTGCAATTACATATACCAAAAAGGGACACAGGGGCTAAAGCTTGGCATTGTTATTCATTGTGGATTAATATTAAGTGATATTTCCATTGTCAATGAGAAAGTTATGTTAAAAACTTCAAATACACACTACTATATGTGTATATGCACAGACACAACCATTGATACATAATTCATCTTATAAAGGACATACAAAAACAACCAAATAGTTTACATATAAAGCTGTTGAAACCACACAATTATAGTTACCTAGGAGTTGGGCCATAAAGTTACTATTGCATTGCACTAAAATAGTCAGGATTTTAATGAAAACTCTATTTATAGTTGATCCTACAAAGCCATTTAAAATTTTATCTTCCTCCCATTTGGTTCACATCACTTATGTATACTGACAAATGACTTAGTTTTATTTCTTTCAGCCCTCTTTCTGTTACTTATTTTGTCTTTTTCATTACCTTTGTATTTTGTATCTGTAAATATAGACTTTAGGTCAGAGTTTTAGCTTCTGTTTCTCCAGCTCTGGAGTACCAACATTGCATTTTTCATTCTGTGTTGTTTTCCTCACTGATGAGTTAGGTATTTTGTATGTCAAAATCTTTTGTTGTAACTCACTGAAATTCATTTTACAAGATGAAATGTAATAGGAGTGAGAACGAATGTGAGACCTATTTTGATGTTAGTTAATCCTATGATACATTTTTATTTTTCATTTACTGACTTACGTCTAGAAGTTTTATTTTTTAGTACCAGAGGATTTTTATATTGTTAAAAACAAAGTAGATTAATGAAATTTTGTAGTTTATTGAGCATATGCTATATACCTATGAATATATACGTACGATAGTGTTTTGTTCTGTCATTATAAATAGCAACAGTGATTACCAGGTCTCCTGTTTTCACTACTGTCAGAAATATTCTTTTCTAAGATTTGATAGGAAGATTAACTTTGATTCTAATTCCTTATAACTATGATGTATAGTACTTTTCGCATTCTGGAGAGTTGCTATTAAATGCAGTTTTACTAATTTGAAAGTAATTACTCTGATTTAATATCCCATCAAATGTCCTCTATAAATAGAAAACTTACAGATTCACTTAAATTGCTCATCTGTTTAAGATATTTGTGTTTACAACTATGATTTTGTGTCAGATTCTACTGTAACATGTGGAACTTAGTAGAAAAATCATTAATATTTTTTAAGTGTTAGGAAAGCCAAGTGATTATAGACTTCTCCAAGACCTCTCCCTCAGCTTCTCAGATGGGGCTTGCCGTGAAGTTGGTGCTCAGTAAATGTTTATGGAATTGACTGATTAATTAGTTTTCATTTCTCCCACCTAACACCTTGTTATCTCATGGCCTTCCAAAATATGAAACCTAGTCTGAAACCTCCTGGGTACCTATCTTCATTGGATTCACTCTATTGCCATCATAAGTGCCTTTGATTCTTCACTGTAGCCCATCTCTTCCTCACTTCCCTTTTCTTCTCTCTTCAGATTTTCTTCTCCTCTCTTCAGATTTTCTTCAAGCTACACAAACCCCCTGTCATTTCCTCACCCCTTTACCCAGTGATGATAGCCATACAGTTTGTAAATTGTCACTGATGTCTGTCATTTGGCTGTATCCCAAAAGTTTACATTGTGAATTTTTTTTTAATGTTAAGCTGAGTTTCTTGTGAATTATTTTACTTTGGTGTAAGTTTTTCTATTTTGAGCTCCATTACTACTTATGTTCTTAATTTTGATTAGTCATTATAGAAAATGTGGGATACTCATTGTCGAGCCCTCCTCAGTTCCTCATCTCAGCCTTCTTTCTGTTTTTGTATTTATGATCCTTTGATGTCTATTTGCCCTGTCCTATTTAGTGTATGCAACTCTGTTCCTATCTGGGACCAGTTTTTATATTCAGCAAGGCTTTAAAGAATTCTGGCATAGTACTTCTAGACTTTGCTACTTGATTGTTTCCTAAGTAAAAGCTTTTATCTACTTGGTGATGTCAGTGTTTATTAATGAAAATTGAAGCCATGTAGGCTTTGAACAGCTGTAATGTGGTAGATCACTTCAAATGTATATTTAGCAAATGTTCCCATATTTTGGATTACTTCAGAATCCCTAATGTGGATCATTAGAAATGTTCAAAAAGAATTTCCTATCTTCCCCAGACAATTGACATGCCAAATTAAACTGAAGACAGCGAAATTCTCTTCCTAGGAGTGAATGAAACAGACATAATGAATTACCATAGTTGAAGCAGAACAATAAAATTTTAACAGGAGTGAATATTAGCCACATGAATTGAATAAGCTGCTTTTTAGAGGAAAAAAAAATCTGTCCTAAATTAAAATACAAGAAACCACTGTTCATTTAGAGTCCCACTGTTCAGATACCAGAAAAATAGGCTAATTTGTATAAAAGCCTATTATTTGTCCTAAACAGGTACATTCTGGAGTAGAAAAGATTTAAGTTTTAGGAGCATTGGATATATATAAAGGCAATAACATCAATTTCATTGAGTTAATTGATTAAACAGTTAAATGTATGTAACATATTTAGTACAGTGCCTGGCAGCTATTATTTTTATTATTTTGTTTTATGATTTTATTTTTTATTGCTTAGTTTTACTAGTCTTAAAATTCAAATTAGATAATTAAGAATTACAGTACCTAGGACAGTGCCGTTCATTCTGACATTCTGTACACTTTTAAATCGTCAGTTGCAGAATTTAAGGGAAGAGCCCTAATGAGCACTTCAAATTCTTGATAAACCCACCAGTTCCCTGATCTTGCCTTCCTTCCCAACACTCAATTCTGCAAATGCTAAATCAATCACAACTAAACAACTAAAATTTAACTGATTATCCACCTTTTACTGGGATTCCCAGGTGGCTCAGTGATAAAGAATGCCCCTGCCAATGCAGGAGCCACAGGAAACACAGGTTTGATCCCTAGATTGGGAAGATCAATCCCTTGGAGGAGGAAATGGCAACCCACTCCAGTATTCTTGCCTGGAAAATCCCATGGACTGAGTGAGGAGCTTGGCAGGTTGTGGTCCATGGGGTCATGAGGAGTCAAACAGGTTGAACCAACTAGCATGCACATACCACCTTTTACCAAACTTGCCATCAGGACTAATTTTATACTTTGCATTCCTTTTATCTTAATTGCTACAAAAAATCCAAGCCTTCCAGATCACTGTCACTTATTTCCTTATCTCTGTTTGACTCTGGTTTATCTCTGATCTGTTCTAAACTCCCGTTTATCTATGATCTCCCAATTCCTTTCACTGTGCTCTTTGGAACTCCCAGTTCACAATCACCAAGATTTCCTTTATCCTCAAACTCTTCTGTGATGGTTTATCTCATCTTTTTTCTCTCATAGAAATCTGGCATTCCCCGAAGATTACTGTTTTTTCTGTAGCCCTCACAAAAAGTGGAATTATTATCTATCACATCCTGTTTACCTTGGGACCAACAAGTGGAGTTGATGTCTTCCTTGCTTATTATTGATATTTATGGATGATTGTAACTTCTGTCTTTAAAAAATGTACCTGTCATCAGACTGACAGTGTTTTCTACTCCCTCTCATGTCTAGTCACATACATCTTATGCATCTAGTCATATACATCTGCTCACTGATGATTTCAACCACCATTTACACAGATGATTTAAACGAAGGTTTACTATCTTTTCTTTGTCCACTATTCATATAATCATTCTTTGAGATTTTCAGTCTCTTGATGTGATCCTTCCAAAATCTTGACCTCTCAGTTCTTTGATTATCCTTACCTCTAGAAGTCTTATTTTTTTCTTTCACTTGAGTGACCTGCGTTAAGACCTCATTAAGGACTTCCCTGGTGGTCTGGTGGCTAAGACTCCATGCTCCCAATGCTGGGGGCCTGGGTTCAATCCTTGGTATTTAGTGCAACCAAATAAATAAATAATTTTTTTTTAAAAAAGACCTCATTATCATTGAGTATATCACTTACAGAATCTCAGTTGCAAGCATTTCAAAGTGACTAGCACTTCTTTTCTTTTCGGCTCCTCTCCTCTATAACAATTTTTCTTTTACCCTCTAAAGACCTCCAGCCCAACTTTTTACTATCCATCACTTCTTTCGTGTTCCCACTTCCCTCCTTGCCTTGCTCAAATTCCTTGGCCCATAACTTTAAACAATATTTTTCATAATCTTAACTTGCTTGCTCCTCTGTCACTTCAGTGGTAAGATCCAACCTTGGTTAATTGCAACTCTGCCTCCTCCACATTGGATCCAAAGCTGCGTGTCAAATTTCCAATACCTGTTTCCTGGCCCATTCTCAATTGATGGTCTTATTCTGTCTCCCATCCTGTTAAATAATTCGTTTGTGTTCTTAAATCTCACCCATCACTTTTGTACTAAATCTTCATTTTTGACTTTTCAGAGAGTTCTGAAATTTCCTTTTCATTGCATTATCTGTCTTTCCCTCTGTACTGGAGTATTCCCATCAACATACATACTCAGCATAATACCTCTCATTAAAACAACCCTCTTGGAGTATAGACTGTCAAATCCAGTGATCAATTCTCAGTCTTCATTTTACTTGACCCTTCCACAGCTTTTTACACATTGACTACTCACTCCCTCCTTTAAATTCTTTTCTCATTTAACTCTTGAACACCATTCTCCTTACTCTCCCAACCTCAATTTCCTTTGCAGTATCCTCCTCCTCTTCTTAACTACTAACAGAGTGGTAACTCAGGGCATCAATCCTTGAACTTCTTTTTTTATACTCATATTTCAGTTGATCTTATTCAGGTGCCGTTAATTAACATCAGTATTCGTTCCTTCAGTCCAGAGCTAATCCCTGTTCACTGGACTTGTATACCTAGCTTTCCTAATCCATATCTCCACTTGGATTAAGTATTTGAAAGTTAACATGTCAAAAATAGAGTTTCTAATATTATTTTCCCCATCCTCATTTAGTCACTGAGATGCTGAAGATAAAAAACCCTTGAAATCATCTTCTGTTCCTTTTTCTTTTGCTCACACAATTTAATAGCAAATTCTGTTGGCTCTGTGTTTAGAATATATGATCTAACCACTTCTCACTACTCTATAATGACTAATTAAAATTATTTAATTTGTTGCCTGAACTACAGCAGTAGATAATCTATTTGGACTCCCTATCTCCATTCTTCACTCTCACCAGTCTGTTCTTTACCCAGAAGCCAGAGGAATCCTTACAGAATGTCAGTTCATGTCATTATCTTGTTTTTATCACTTTCATGGCTTCCAATCCAACATATAATAAAATCCTAAGTCCTTCTTTACCATAGTTCAAAAGGCCCTTTATTATCTAGTCCCTGGCAGTGTCTCTAATCCCATTTCCTATTGCTCCCTCACTTACTTAGCTTTATTGGCCTTGTTCCTATTCCTCAAATAAATCAAGCACGTGGCTATCTCAGAACCTTAATGTAACTGTTTCCTCTGCCTGGAACATTCTTTCCTCAGATATTCTCATAGTTAATTTCCTCACTTCCTTCAGATTTATGCTCATCTGTTACCTTCTTGGAGGATCTTTCTAGATTCTTATCTAAGGTAGCAGGCACTCCTTCATTCCAGACATCACTGTCCTTTTATCTTTTTAAACATTTTTCTTCATAGCACTTAATACTGCCTGACTATTATTATATATTTTTAATCCATCTGAATTCTCTCTTAAATGTTTTGTGAAACATGTCACACTTCAGTGTTATACTGATCCTCCAGCTGATGATGCTCTTCTTATTTACCCTTCGCCTTGAGGAGGTGAAGCAGGGAGAGAACAGGAGAAAAACTATTAAGTTTCCTTATAACTAGGATGAATGTATCACTCACTGACCAAACTTGGAGTACTTTTGATAGAAAAGGGAAACTTCCCAGGCAGACAGAGGCATATGATATTATTATCTATAAGCTTTTATCTTACGACAGTTCCTTCCAGGCAGCAGGTCTAAATATTCACAAGACATCTCCACCTTGGACCAACATGAATTGGCCTAACCTTATCTATATACGTTTTAAACATTTGGCCTTATGCCTAATGATGATTGTATTTTGAAGTGGTCAAATATATATATGTATAAAATACATTCATGTATTTACTTAAATGTATTTAAATATATATATTTTTCCTCATCTCTAAAGAATGAAATTGCTTATATTTAGCAGTGTAATGCCTTTGTATTAAACTAGAATATAGAGTAAGTAGATAATCCTCTTAAACTACTTTGGAAATACCAACTCTGATAGTAGAATAAATTTCCCAGAGAATGGGTAGAAACAGTCTCTTTGAGTAATGATTACCAAGCAGTCAAAGTTAGGATAAACATTGTTATACTGGTTATGAGATGCTGTCTCTTGACAAAGTTGAATTTCCTACTCAAAAGGCCAGTACTTTTGTTAAAAATGTCATTACTCAGATTTGGAAATTGTTTCCCTTTATACCCAAAACATATGGAGAAGGCAATGGCACCCCACTCCAGTACTCTTGCCTGGAAAATCCCATGGACAGAGGAGCCTGGTAGGCTGCAGTCCATGGGGTCGCTAAGAGTCAGGCACGACTGAGCGACTTCGCTTTCACTTTTCACTTTCATGCATTGGAGAAGGCAATGGCAACCCACTCCAGTGTTCTTGCCTGGAGAATCCAAGGGACGAGGGAGCCTGGTGGGCTGCTGTCTCTGGGGTCGCACAGAGTTGGACACGACTGAAATGACTTAGCATTACTTAGCATTACTTAGCATTACTTAGCATTACTACCCAAAACATTACTACTCAAAAATATGTTCAAGTGGTGTTTAAGATCCAGTAATTTGGGCACTAGAAAAGCATAAAGATGAATATTAAACAAAAAGTTTACAGTGGTTATATTCACTTAAAAAAAAATACCAGATTGACCATTTAATCCATCAGTTGCACTCCTTGGTTTTCATTCAAATGAGTTGAGCACTTATGTCCACATGAAAATTTGCACACAGATGTTTATTGCAGCTTTATTCATGATTACCAAAACTTGGAGGCAACCCAGATAACCTTCAGTGGGTAGATGAAATGTTATTAAGTGTTAAAAAGATTTGGAAGAACTCTATATAAGTGCATATTTCTAAGGGAAAGACACCAGTCTGAAAATGCTACACATTCTATGCTTCCAACTATATGACATTCTAGAAAAGGCAAAACTATGGAGATAGTAAAAAGATTATTTGCCAAAGTTAGGAAAGAGGGAGGGATGAATAGAGCACAGATTTTTAGGCCAGTGAAACTATTCTATGTGGTACTATAATGGTGGATACCTGACATTATACATTTGTTTAAACTTGTAAATGTACATCAAGAATGAACCCTAGTGTAAGCTGTGAACTTTGGATAGCAGTGATGTATCATTGTAGATTCATCAACTGTACAATGTACAGCTCAGGTGGGAAATGTCAATAATGGGGATGCAATGCATGTGTATGGGCAAAGGTTATATGGGAACTCTGTACTTTCTACTCTAAAAAATAAAGTTTGTTAAAAGAACAACACTGATAGCTTGAGGTGGATTAGATTGGCTATCGTTTGAAGAACTAAGTAAAGTTTGTTATATAAGCTCTTCATAAATAGGAAGCGTGTTGTGTACATCTTTGTAATTTCTGTGTAGTGTCGTAACTGTTAGGTTGTCCTTTTGTCAAGGAGGGCTCAAATGGTAAAGAATCCACCTGCAATGCGGGAGACTTGGATTCGATCCTTGGGTTGGGACGATCCCCTGGAAAAGGGAAAGGCTACCCACTCCAGTATTCTGGCCTGGAGAATTCCATGGACAGAGGAACCTGGCAGGCTACAGTCCATGCAGTCTCAATGAGTTGGGCACAACTGAGCAACTTTCACTTTTTTTTTTTGTCAAGGACACATAGCAATATATATGTTTTATTGCACAAATGGAAATTTGCATATTTTAATATCTAACATGTATGTATGTGTGTGTGATATATATAGTTTTAGGGTTAACTTTTAAAGTAATCTGTTAATAACAGTACTAAAAAGTGACAGGCCCATAACCTCTGGGGTCAGAATAGGAGATTCAACACACACAACATTTTTGCTCTTTTCTTATTTTAAGCAGTATTTGTTATCATGAGAATTGTATTCCATACCTCTTAGCACAACTATATTTCAGTAATCAATTGGGTAATGATTTAATATCAGCTATAAAACCAAAAGCTTCACAAGAGCTGGTAGGATAGATGTATGTTTTCTTATATACCTAGAGCCTAGAGTGGTGAATGCAAATGATGACTGTTTGTTGAATGAATAAAGTTAATTATATGCATTTATTTTCATTTAATCTGATGATGGCTACAAAGAAGTTTGGAACTTCTAAATATGGTTTGGCCACTGTAAATTTCCCAAGCCATTTTTATGTACAACTATGGCTTTAAAATTATAAGTCTGTGTTATAGGATTTTATAAAACCATGTCTATTTCAAAACTAATTCAAAGGCTTCTGTGAGAAAATTGAAGCATATATATTAATATATGAAGAACTTATATTCTTACTGTTAAAATTTGACTTAGTGTCATTTTCTTTAAAGATTTTTCTCACTGTGTACTTCCTGGCACTGTTATTTAGATAACATTTTTCAGTCCTCCATTCTTATATCAAAATTTAGAATTTTGATAAAGGTAAGAGTAGCTATTCAGATCATGCAGAGAACAGTATCCTACAATTACCAGCTTATTTACCAAACTTTAAATAAACCAGTTGATGTCGCAATTGTACAGGCATGTACAAATCAGTTAACAAAGACTGGACCTATTTTGTGCAAGTGTAAACCAACTGATATCACATCTGGAAGCAGTAGAATTTTAGAATCCTAAGCACAACTTCTGCCCCTAGACGAATTTATTTGAAAGATGTTTTCCCCCTCACCTGTTAACAGTGGTGCTGCCTGTTCATTCTTTATCCATTAGTAGACCCCAGTTTAGTCCCTTTCTGAGCAATATTATCAGTATTTTTGAAATCTAAACTGTGACTATTGATTCAGCCGGCTGTGAGCATAAGGAAGTTATTATTATGACAGAATGGGACCAATTGATTGCCTTACAAAATTTTTGTTGGCTCTGAGGCAAATAACTGAAGATTATAATCTGCAATTTGAAACGAAACGTATCCCAGCCTCATTTTTCTGTATTTAACTCTGACTAATCTTGCTGGAACCATCTAATGTATCAAAGCATTATAAATTTGAAAATAATCACTTGTAAGTATTTTGACATATAGCAGAAAAAGATAAATACCAACCTTAGGAATTAAATGCTTCAACTGTACTAAATACATAGCAGGATTTTCGAGAGCACTGGTTGAGACTGTTGTTTTTAGAGGTTGATGGACTGAGTTTAAAGCTCTGTTCTATTTTAGCTGTAGCACATTGGATAAATTACATAAATTCTGAGTCTTCATTCTTCCACCTCCAGAAAACAAGGATCAAGATTTAGTAAAAAATTAAATGGGACAAACCCTCAAAACCCTTACTATGATACCTGACATCAGTAAAGTACCTATCATCATCATCTTTATCACCACTTTCACAACCACCCGTGAAATTGATCCTGCAAAATATTCTCGTCTTTTAAGTGGGGAATCTGGAGATACCGAGAAGCAATCTTATTACAGAATGATGAAGAATTATGTTTTGACAAGAGGATTGGTAACCTTGAGTAGGTCCGGCCAGAAAAACAGACACCACAGTAATCATTTTAACAGGGAAAATGTAATATGAATGGTGATTTAAAAGGAATTGGAGAACTGAAAAGGAAACATGTCAACACCAAAATAAAACAGAGATAGTAACAACAGGAAGCAGCTACCATCTGAGAAGGGACCTAGGGATCGAGTTGAGGTTAGTAGGACCCAGAAGTTTGGAAGAAGGGCTCTGCATGCTTTAAATATGATCTGTCAGTGATATTTACTACTTAATACGTTTAAAAAGGAAAGAGGAGAAAATCTTTTGAGCAGATGTTCTTGAACAAGACATGTTTACTTTCACATAGGATAATATTAAGCAATTAACTATTGCTAGACAGAGAACAAGGCTTCCCAGATGGCACTAGTAGTAAAGAATCCACCTGCCAATGAAGGAGACATAAGAAGCATGGGTTTGATCCCTGGATTGGCAAGAGTCCCTGGCAGGGGCCATGGCACCCCACTCCAGAATTCTTTCCTTGAGAATCCCATGGACAGAGGAACCTGGCAGAGGGATGACTCTCTGCAACACTATAGACTGTAGTGACTTAGCACACATGCAGAGGACAACATGAAACTGGCAATTTTTTGGCATTTTTATATTTTGAACATCATCAAATATTAGAACATCTTGAGCACTTTGTGATTGGTAGTGGCTGCCCAAGCACACAGACTCTCTTAGCAGTGTCTTCTATGTGTATAGAATGAAAGTGGGCAGGGGGAGGGATGGATATACACAATCTGTTCTCTGAGTCACTTTATCATTCTAGAGTGCTGATGAACTCAGTCTCTTTTGTCAGTCATATTGTTTCATTCATCCAAGAAACATGTGTTAACTACTTCCTATGTGCTAGATATTATTCTAGGAACTATGTATACCGGAGTAATATTGAATAGAACAAGAATCCTTACTCCTATAGAGCTTATATTAAAGGGGGAGAAGACAGATGACAAACATAATTAAAATATATAGTATACTGGGGAAAAGGTAGAAAGAGAAAACAATAGGAAATGTGTATATTTGTGTGTATGTGGTGGGGGTAGGTTTAATAGAATAACTAGGAGAGGCTTCAACTGAAGGGTGTTATTTGAGCAAGGCATAAAAGAAGTTATGGAATTGGGTCATGTGGATATCTGGGACAAAAGCATTCTAGACAAAGGAAGACTGAATAAAAGACTCTGAGGCCAGAGCTTGTTTAGAGTGTTTGAAACACAGCAGAGAGGCCAATATGGTCGAAACACTAAGTGGGAAGAGAATAGTAGAAGATAACTTCAGAAAGATTAACAGTGACCTGAATCATTGGGGATTGTACAAGAATGAACAAAATAGGGTAAATGTATGAGTCCTAGAAAGTGTTGAGGTCCCATTTTAGGTTAGTCATTGTGAAGTCCATGGTTGTGTGTGTTTCTGTAGCCATAGTCCGATAAATGTGGGGAGGCAGGCAGCTTATTGCATTTGGTAGTTTCATATCTGTTTGTTAATTATGTGACCACAGCTTAAATTCAAGTTTTGGATTTCTGTTTACTTGAAATTTTGAATGATTGTTGGCTCATCCTTGTATCAGTACAAAGTGAATGGCTGAATGCTGATGGAATGCTATCTGTTTATAATGAAGGGATGATTACCTTAACTATTCATAAATATCAATCTTGCAAACTTAAATATTGATACATTCATGAACTACTATGTTCTGTCTGTGTAAACTAACAGATTTGCACTTCTATACTAGGATTGTTAATCACTAGACTGTTTTCCTTTCTCCCCTGTTATTTTAAAATCAAAAATTTGTATTTAATCCCTTAGTATTTGTTTCAGAATATATCTAGTTTTGTTGCTGTTTGCTTCAGAGGTAATTATGATAGGAATATCATATGCAGCTGGTTCAAATAACATGGAGTTTATACTGAATGTACTATATGGAGTAAATGTGGCAAAATGAGCATTTGAATCAAATAGGAACCAGATCTAAGCAATGACAAAAACTTATTTTGAAGGTGCTGGATCCCTGTTGAGTACAATGATTCCCAAACAGTTTTGGTAAATTTATTGTGCTGTATTTTATCCTTCTATAAACATACGAAAAGCTTGCAGTTCTTTTCCTTGATTTCTCTTTCCCTCTTAGGTATTTTCTTTGACATTTATTCAAAGAAACATGTCTCACTACCACATTGTAGAAATTTAAACAAAGGAACTTAGATTAAAAATACTAAACTATACCATACAAAAACCAAAAAAAGAAGGAAAATTCTTATAGACCAACAGTGGCATGGGGGTAATTATTTTTCTTTAAGGTATTGATAACAAAAGATCTGCTAATTCATTTATTTCATTTTCCTTAAATATGTTATAAATTTACTTAGCACTTATTGAATCTTTGTGGGTATTCTAAGCTCATTACCTGGTAGTATGGTATTAGTTATCTTTCTTTAGAATTTAATTTTATGAGCATGTTAATAAGACTATAAGTGAGAAAAAGTTAAGAAAAATATGTGCAGAAAGCATTGTAAATCTTTTATGGTTGGATCTAACTATGATGTAAAATATAATTTTTAGTGGCCATTGTTGCTTTTATTTTTAATAGTCCTTCCCAGGTTCCCATCAGTCATATAGGTACCACTTCTACATTCAGAAGTTATCTTTATTTGACTACTCATGTCCGTTTTCACCATTACCATCATTTGGTTGAAGCTACTGATCACCTCTCAGCTGGATTATCATAGCAGCCTCCCAATTATTCCTTTTGTTTCTTCCTGTATCAGACAGTATTCATATGCACATATAAAAAACCACTTTAGCTATTTCAAGCAGAAGGGATTTATTAAAGGTAAGGATTCTCTATCTATATTTATTCATGTATCGAGTGGAGTGAGTGCAAGTGAAAGAAGGAGGTACATAGTCATAAATGGAGATGTGCAGTACACGTTAAGCATGTGGCTATACCTCATGAGGCTTCAGACCACTTTTTATCAAAATCTTTTTAAAAGCTGCTTTCATAATTTTAAGCTCTTAAATTGAAAATGTAAAACTGAATAAATAACAAGAATCTCTAAAAATTAGTTAAAACATTTTTCAGAGAGCCATCAATTTGATACTGGCATTTAAAAAGTACTTTTAAAATATGTACAATCCAGTTACCTTATGGGAATTTACCATTTTCTGCAGTATTCTTTGAGACAGTGTTAATATTATAGCCTCTGTTGTCATGGAAACAAGTCTCTGAAGGAGGCCTCAGAGGCTAATGATTCCATGGTGTTGCTATGGATAGAAACAACTGAGACTGTTGTTAGTCACATGGTCAAGATTTAAAAAAAAAAAAAAACAACTAAAACTCTTTGGAGCTGATCTTATTGAGTGATACAAATGGAACAGAAAAAGGATGATGGCCTGAAAGTCATATTGTCTAATAAAATATGTATGTAAGATTTTTCAAGTTTCAAATGCTTAGGCTGAATTTCTTTTCTATAATAACCCAAATGTAGTGGTTACTCTATATTGCTGCCTCATTATTCATATTAGAGCCTTAAGTTTGACATTTTCCAATTTAGAATCATCTTATACAGCTCACCAGAATTTTATCATGCTCTCAATCCTGCACTCAAAATATCCTTGTCTCTTCTTTTTACTCTGTTATCATATTTAACATCTATACTATTCCTCATCACTCAACCTTCATTTGACTAGATATTATTTGTTTAGGGCAGTATTTTGTTTCATGGAAAGTAAATGACTTATTTTGTTGTTGTATAATCCTTTGTGACTCAAACTGGTTATTGATTGTGGCTAGGAAATTATGTGTGTTGATATGCATTTGTTTTTGAAGACTTTCTCAGCAGTATTTTCCTTTCTTAAGAAAGAGGCAGGGGTATATGTTCTTCTTCAAAGCACTTGCTCAGTGCCCTATAGAGAGTGGGGTGGAATCAGATGGTGTATGTTTTGTTTAAGATTTTTAAAAATGGTATTCAGATCCTTTAAAGGATTCTGTCAAAAGGAAATATATTTAGAATAGGTTCAGAGCCAGTATTACAAGGTAATATTGAAGAATTTATAGTATATCATAAAGGGTTTTTGAGAACAACTGCCTAATGGAGGAAATGTTTATGCTTGGCCTTGAAATTTGTTACAAGCATATAGCTTTGTCTTTTTTATGTTAAAGTGGATTATTAATTAGCTAATATCTGACTCTATTATAGAGGCAAAAAGAAACTTCTTATAGGTTTTAGATATGCCTCTTACTTTGATTGTGGTAATTGTTTCACAGGTGTTTGCATATGTTCAAAGTCATCAAGCTGTATACATTAAAAAGTACAATTTCTTGTATATCACTTATACCTTAACAAAGCTGTTTTAAAAAATAAAGATGATAAATGTTAGACTTTCTTGTCTCTAATACTTTGGATGTATCAGAGCCAGTTATTTTGTAGTTTATCACTCAACTTGGATTTTTCTGATGTTTAATGTTCAGCTTAATCATATTTGATAAGAATGTCCCAGAAGTGATATACTCTGATTACATCCCATTAGGTAACATATGATTTTGATTTGTACCATCCCTGATGATGTTAACTTTGGTTAAGATAGTATCTGCTGGATTTCTTCACTGTAATTAATAAAAATTTGTAGGGGAGATACATGTGTGTCTGTGTGTGTGTCTCCCACTCAAACTTGCTTCCATTAGAATGAAATGGAAGGGTCATTCAGCAGCAGTTGAAGTTTTAACATTTGTTGATGTTTCTTAAATGAGTTATTACTGTGGTGGTTGCCAGATTATAATTTTGTGACTTCATCATTCCTTCTACAATTTTGATTGGCATCTACTGTAAGGAAATGCACTTTTCTCTCTATTCATTTCATTGTTATGTAATTATTTATGTAAGTGTAGACTCATGGAGTCCTCTTTAATTCAGTGGGGTTTATGCCATCATAGGGGTCTGCCATGGTGGCTCAGAGATTAAAGCGTCTGCCTGCAGTGTGGGAAACCTGGGTTCGATCCCTGGGTCCGGAAGATCCCCTGGAGAAGGAAATGGCAACCCACTCCAGTATTCTTGCCTGGAGAATCCCAGGGACGGAGGAGCCTGGTGGGCTACAGTCCACGGGGTTGCAAAAAGTCGGACACAACTTCACTTTACGCCATCATTATTGTTATCTGAGTCTCACATTGTTCCCAGTGTAACTGATAAGAGCCCCAGCAAGCTGACTTCTGTGTCCTTTGTCATGCCTCATTAATTCTTTGAGCACCTCCTTATTTTCTGGCAGAGGCAGAAAGTTCTAGGCTCTAGCTCTGGAGTCATTTCTCCAAAGATTCCTTTTTTAAAAAATTAGAGAATGGATTTTTATAAGCCAAGATCTGAGTGCTAGGTATTTTCATGCTATTGAGGTGTTACTGCTCCCAGATGTTCTCTGTAGACAGAGCAAGGGTACATATGTATATGTAAACACAGATATTTATTTCTGTATTTGTCTATATATATTGAAAACCATGCTGTCATACGAGTGCCTCCAAATCTAGTCTAGAACCATAGATTTCATGTTGATTTTCTCCCTTTCCATGTTTGCAACTCCATTTTCTGATGTGAGGACCCTTGCTCCCACTATCCTTTATATATTTACTTATTGGATCAAGTCTCAGGTATGTCAGCAACCTCCTATCACTGTTGATGCTCTTAGTGGACATCCTTCCTACCCTGCTCAAGATCAAAGAGATATCCCCATCTTGTTCCACTGAGGCCTCTATACTTCATGCCAGACTACTGCTACTGCCACACAGATACTCTGTCACACTTGGGATCCAACAAAAATACCAGGCTGCTGCCACTGCCTGCCCACATGCAATACCCTCTTCATCCTGCTTAGACTCCAGCATCACTGTGCACCCATCCACTCCCTGCGCACGGATGCTGCTGCCTCACTCTGCTGACTTCAACAACCTGTGCTTGCCTACATCAAGATCCTGATTATATTCTATCATTGCTACCTTCTAGAAATCTAATTTTTGTGCTTCTGTTAATATGACAGTAAACCATCTGGAATTTTACATATGGTGTAAGGTAGTAGGGTAAGGGTTCATTTCATTTTCCATATGTATATTCAGTTGATTCAGCAGTAGTTTTCTAGAATAATTGAAGTATAGTTGATGAACAATATTATGTTGGTTTTGAGTGTACTAAATGATTTGATATTTGCATACATCATGAAATGATCACCACAATAAGTCTGGTAACCATCTCTCCACATACAAAGTTTTATGATATTACTGACCTTACTTTTTGTGCTGTATATTACATCCCTGTGACTTACATAACTAAAGGTTTATACCTCTTAATTTCCTTCACCTGTTTTGTCCACCCCCCCCAACTCACTCCGTTTTTGGCATCTGTGCATTTGTTCTCTGTATCTATGAGTCTGTGTTTTCTATCTATGTTTTCATTTGGTTTGTTTGTTTGTTTGGTGAAATCATGTGGTATTTGTCTTCCCTGTCTGACTTACTTCACTTAAATTCTTTTAAAACTATCTTTTTCTCTTTGTCATAAAATTAGGAGTCAGAATCTCTTGGGTTTTTCAAACATTTTTAAAAAGTTATAAGTATTCTATTGAAAATTGTTAGTATTTAAATTATTTATTTTAAGTTCATAATATGGAATTCAACTTTTTTTTCCCCCTATAGGAACAATGTATATTAATAGTGTCTGGAATCCCAAGTAAGACAGACAGAGACTTTATTCCTAATTTATTTTTAATTGTGATAAAATATATGTAACAAAATTTTACTGTTTTAACCTTTCTTAGTATACTTAAGTACAGTTAATTCAGTGTCAATAAATATATTCATGGTGTTGTGCAGCCATCACCATTGTCCATCTCTGTAACTTTTCCATCTTTCAAAACAGAGAACTCATTTAAATTGGTAATATTATAAAGAAAGAAAACAGGAAACAAAATCTAATGGCTTAAAATCTCTTTCTATGGCACCCCACTCCAGTACTCTTGCCTGGAAAATCCCATGGACGAAGGAGCCTGGTAGACTGCAGTCCATGGGGTCACGAAGAGTCGGACATGACTGAACGACTTTGCTTTCACTTTTCACTTTCATGCTTTGGAGAAGGAAATGGCAACCCACTCCAGTGTTCTTGCCTGGAGAATCCCAGGGACGGGGGAGCCTGGTGGGCTGCTGTCTATGGGATGGCACAGAGTCGGACACGACTGAAGCAACTTAGCAGCAGCAACAGGATATCCAGATAACAATAGTCTAGCAGATCTTTTCCTCGTTCCTCACGTTAACTTCTATGAGCTTAAGCTCAGTTGTAAAATAAAGAGGTAAACTTTATCCCTAGCTTCTTCAACTCTAATGATCTTATAAAAATCATTGAAATTTTTAGTATCTTTTTGAACAGTTAATGTGAAATGCATTTTCAGTTTATTTTCTAGAAAATGAGATGGTAAAATATTATAATTGTTTTTCTCTTAATAGGAATACATCTTCCATCCCTCAGCATGCATTACAGCATCACTATCTATCCATTGTCGACAACTGGAAAAGTAGAATTCAAAATAGAGGCGGGGGAAAAACCATTCATAATCCTGTCCTCAGAGGTTAACTTATCAAACATGTCTTTGCATTTTTTAAATAAAATTTTTATCTTCCCTTTTTTAGTTAATGCCATGCCATAGGCAATATCCTATATGACTTACAGACTGTTCTTACAGGTGATTATTAATCGATGCATAGTATTTGCATGCTAAGTCGCTTCAGTCATGTCTGACTCTTTGCGACCCCATGGACTGTAGCCCACCAGGCTCCTCTGTCCATGCAATTCTCCAGGCAAGAATACTGGAGTGGGTTGCTGTGCCCATCTCCAGGGCATAGTATTTAACCTTATGAAATTATTATTATTTGTACAACCATTCCAACACCTTATATTTAGGATATTTTGCATTTTCCCAAATACAATGTTCAAAAGAATATATTGAATATTAAGACATTTGCTTTTTAAATATTCCCTTAGAATACAGTTCAGTCACTCAGTCATGTCCAACTCTTTGCGACCCCATGGACTGCAGCATGCCAGGCTTCCCTCAAGATAGACTAACAGAATTACTAAGTCAAAGAGTTCAACATTTTTAAAGCTATTAGATTGCTTTTTGTAAAGTTTGTATGAAGTTATATATCCAACAGCACTGTGAAGGGACCTGCTTTCCTGTATTAAAATATTTTTGAGGTTTTTAATTGTGATAAAGTATATCTAACATAAGATTTGCCATTTTAACCAATTTTAACTGCACAATTCTGTGGCATCAGTTACATTTCCAGTATTGAGCAGCTTTTACCACCATCTACTTCCAACACCTTTTCACTATCTCAAACTTACTTTGTAACTACTAAGCAGTAAACTCCTTACGTTCCTCTCTCTCTTGCCCCTGGTAACTTCTAATCTACATGAATTTACCTATTCTAAATATAAGTGGAATCACAAAATATTGACCTTTTGTATCTGGTTAATTTCACTTAACATAATGTTTTCAAGGTTTGTCCATGTTGTGACATATATCAGAATTTCATCCCTTTTTTATGGCTTAATGACTATCCATTGTGTGTGTAGGTACACACACCATGTTTTGTATCTCTGTATCTGTTGATGGGTACTCTTGAGTTGTTGCCACCTTTTGGCTATTGTGGATAATGCATCACTGAACACTAGGGTAAAGTATTCAAGCCCCAGTTTTCAGCTCTTTTAAGTATTTACCCAGGAGTAGAATCGGTGGGTCATATGGTAATCCTAGGGGTAGTTTTTTTGAAGGACTTCCAAACCAAACTGCTTTCCATAGTGGCAGCACCATTTTCCATTCCCACCAGCAGTTTTTGATGATTCCAATTTCTGCATATCCTTGCCAACATTTGTTACTTTCTGTTTTTGTTTTTACTTTTTTATTATTGCCTCCTAGTAGTATGAAGTAATATGTCATTGTTACTTTGATTTACATTTCCCTAATGAATAATAATATTGAATAGATTTTCATGTGCTTATTGTTTTTTTTTGGGGGGGGGTTGTTGCTTTTAAATGTTGTAATAGTTTCTTCTGTACAATGAAGTGAATCAGCTATATTTATACATATCCCCCCTCCCTCTTGAACCTCCCCCTCACCCACTCCCCATTCCATCTTTATGGGTCACCACGTGCACCGAGCTGAGCTCCCTGTGCTATACTGCAGGTTCCCACTTTTTGTGTTACACGTCAGTGTATGTCATTCCCAATCTCCCAGTTCATCCCACTACCACCCCACCTCACTCCATGTCCATACATCTGCCTGTTCCCTACGTCTGTGTCTCTTATTTGTGCCCTGCAGATAGGTTCATCTGTACCATTTTTCTAGATTCTACATATATGCATTAAATATGATACTTACTTTCTTTTTCTGACTTACTTCACTCTATATGACAGACTCTAGGTCCATCCACATCTCTACAAATGACCCAGTTTTGTTCTTTTCTATGGCTGAGTAATATCCTATTGTATATTTGTGCCACATCTTCTTTATCCATTCATCCGTTGATGGACATTTAGATTGCTTCCATGTCCTGGCTATTGTAGTGTTGCTATGAACTTTGGGGTGCATATGTGTATCCTCTTTGGAAAATGTCTGTTCCAGGTCCTTTGCCCATTTTTTAATTGTCTTTTTATGGTGAGTTCTTTATCTGTTCTTCATGTGAAACCATCATCAGATGTACAGTTTGCAAGATTTTCTCCCATTCTATATGTTCTTTTCCCCTTTCTTGATAATGCCATTTGCTTCACAAAAGGTTTGAATTCTGATACAGTCTAATTTTTTTTTACTTCTGCTTTTGATACCATATTTAAGAATCCATTGTTATATCCAGATTTATCCCTATGTTCTAAGAATTTTGTGGTTTTAATGCTTATATTTAGGTCATCAGTTAATTTCCAGATTTTGTATAGGATATGAGGTTAATAATTCTTGTATAGAATATGTCATTGGTACAGCAAATATTTATGATTTAATCCAGGTAACAGAGATTGGTACTTTTACAAGACACCCTGTGTTCCATTTACATCTTTTTAAAAAATAATTGAATTAATCATGAGAGTAATTGATTCTTTGAATGCAAGTAAGCAAGTGGTCAAATATATCCTGAATGCTATAAAAATATTTGTAGTCTGTGAAGCGAGTGTCTTATCTCCCAGTGGAGGAGTATTGTTAAATCATTATATTTTATTATTTTCATTTAAACATCTAAAGAGTAGTCACTTATTTTAACTAGAGTCATTAAAATTATTATTGGTGGTATAATTACTTCTAAGAGCATTTTCTCATTTAAATTGAAGTAATATATTATTTTACCTATTTTAGTTATTTCTGAAAACTATAATTTATCTTTGGACAAAACTTTCTGTTATATGTTTCCCTTTTATTTTATATTTTTCCTGATTTTTTGTCATTGATGATTTTTAGCCAACAGAAGCTGTATCTCCCTCTTCTCCCACTGTCCCTGTGATCCCTGTCCTGCCAGTCCCTGCTGAGAATACTGTCATCCTACCCATCATACCACAGGTTTTTATTAGTTTCTTTTTTCTTTATAAAACTTTTATTTGTTCTTAATGGTTTCATTTGTATTCTTTTCAGATCATTTCAACTGTTTCTTTGTTAGATTTGGTAATACACTTTGGACTTTAAATGATATTTTTAGGGAGTTAAATATCTGGGATTTAATATAAGATGGGTTCAATATTTGCCATTTTATTAGGTTATCTACAAAAAAGATACATTCTCAACTTCATCATATGGAATCTCCTTAGATTTGTTATCATGCCTTTTATACATATAAGTCTGTTCAAAACAATTTTAAAATGTATTTGCTTTGGGAAATTTTATTTTCTACAGATAGTAAAAATAATTATCCCTCCTAATTTTGTACTATATGTGTCCTTTTATATATAGCATTTTGTTCTCCAGTATATGTTGATCTTCTTTGGAAATACTCAATCTTTCTGTCATTTGATAGGATAACATACTTCACATTTATTATTGAAAAATAATAGCTGATGTATATAAAGTATTTGGGAGCTCTTTATGGTATCTTTGCAACTTTTCTGTAAATGTAAAAATACTCTGAAATCATGAGTTTATCTTTTTAAGTTAACGTGTAACAGCCAAAAAATACAATGAGATAATAGCCAAATGTCAGAGAATCTGAATATTTGTAGCTTTCAGAGCTTTAATAGTTCCAAGGGATGGCTTGTTAAGAGAATAAATAACTACACTACCAACAGAGTTATCCAAAGGTAAAATCACAGTGGTATTAGTAAGTAGGATAATTGAGATCTTTCACACCAAAGGTCATTATCTCATTTTAATGTGTAAACAAATGGATCTTTAGGTAATTTTACTATTATTGACCTGTAGCATAAAATCTAGTAAAAATGGTGTTTTTTGCTGTGTCAAAATAAGTCCTATTAGGGGGAAAAATGGGTTATCACCTTTCATTGTTCTCATCTCAGTGCCCTTCTCCTCTCTTAAAAAGTGAAAATCAGAACATTATACAGAATAAGATTCTAGGGGGAAATACAGGTATTACAATAAAACTTATGAAAATCACAAAAAGTCAAATTATGAAACTGCCAAGAATTGAATAGATAAATCCAGATGGATATTTTCTGTACAGTGCAAAGAGAAATTGAATTTATAAATTATAAAATATAATTCTACATAGACAAAGGGTTATTGTAATAATGTAACATTCTTCAAAGTAACTAGGATTTAGTAGCACAGTATGTTTTGAAGTAGGAGACTTGAAAGTTTATTCTAGTCATGTCACCTCAGTTTGTCTTTTGATGTCATAATAGTTTTCTAAAACCCTTTGAAATTTTGAAGTAATTTCTGCTCTTATATTCAGTTAGGAATCAGTCCTCTCCTGTTCAGAAGTTCTCTTATTTATTCCAAGTGTCCCTAGCTCAGTATCACACTACACTTGAAAATTGTTTAGAGATTGCATAACCTTGTAATTATAAATAAAGAACTCAGATTGATCTGGTTTAGAATTCTAGTTCTACCACATCCTGCCCTCTCCAGTATTCTTGCCTGGACAATTTCATGGACAGAGGAGCCTGACAGGCTATAGTCCATGGGGTCAAAGAGTCAGACATGACTGAGCAACTAATACTTTTTCACTTTCCTACCACTTACTAGCTGTATAATTGAGCAGTTTACTTAACCTTGATCTCGTTACTCACCTGTTAACACTGATGATGATAGTAGTACTTACTTGAGATGTTTTACAGTGATTGAAAGAATAATATGCATATGCAGCTGGCACTTGATCTTGGCTATTTGTATCATTAGTGTTACTTCATATTTGCTTGAGACAGTAAACCAAGGAACAAGTTTAAAAACAAACAGGAGAGGCTTATTAATAGGGCAGCCTGGTGGGCTGCCATCTGTGGGGTCGCACAGAATCAGACATAACTGAAGCGACTTAGCAGTAGCAGCAGCAACCTCATTTTAGGTTTTAAATATACTTACAAAAGTTTATGTTGAATAGTTTAATAATTCGTTTTGTTTTACATGAGAAGGCTGTGGGTGTGCCTCATTTTGCAGAATAAGTGTATGTATACCTGAGTAATTGAGTATAACATATACATTATAAAATTAATAAAAGTGATTAAAATATTTGTCCCCAAATGAATTTTTAAATCCATATCTTATATATAACTTGATTTTAACATTTTAAATAAATACAATTTTTCTTCTAAAGATCTACTACTTTATACTTTGGATGCATCAGGAGATAATAGAAATAGAAACAGAAGATTTAAGATTTAGAGTCTAGTCCTGCTTTGTGACTCAAATTGTTTAACCTCTCTGAGTTTTATACTCCCTTCATCTATTAAAAATGGGGGCTAACACCTCTCTATTTGAAAGTGAGTTTGAGGACAGATAGCTAGAAAGATGATAAATTTTTAAAATATTGTCTTATATTATTTTTAGAACTTTAAACTTTCAGAGTACTTTTATATTGATCATGTCATTTAAATTTTATGAAAATATGAAAATTATGCTTACTATTTAGAGTGGTACAGAGATACATTGAATGGCTTTTATTTATTTATTCAAGGATAATTGCTTTATAGGATTTTGTTGTTTTCTGTCAAGCTTCAACATAAATCAGCCATTGGTATACATACATCCCCTCCCTCTTGAATGTCCCTTCCATCTCCTCCCCATTCCACCTCTTTAGATTGATAGAGAGCCCCTATTTGAGATTCCTGAGACATACAGCAAATTCCCATTGGCTGTTTATTTTACATACAGTAATGTAAGTTTCCATGTTACTCTCTCCATACATCTTACACTCTCCTCCCCTCTGCCCTTGTCCATAAGTCTGTTTTCTATGTCTGTTTCTCCATTGCTGCCCTGCAAATAAATTCTTTAATACCATCTTTCTAGATTCTATATATATGTGTTAGTAGGCAGAGGAACCAGAGATCAAATTGCCAACATCCGCTGGATCATGGGAAAAGCAAGAGAGTTCCAGAAAGACACCTATTTCTGCTTTATTGACTATGCCAAAGCCTTTGACTGTGTGGATCACAATAAACTCTGGAAAATTCTGAAAGAGATGAGAATACCAGACCACCTGACCTGCCTCTTGAGAAACCTATATGCAGGTCAGGAAGCAACAGTTAGAACTGGACATGGAACAGACTGGTTCCAAATAGGAAAAGGAGTATGTCAAGGCTGTATATTGTCACCCTGCTTATTTAACTTCTATGCAGAGTACCTCATGAGAAATGCTGGGCTGGAAGAAGCACAAGCTGGAATCAAGATTGCCAGGAGAAATATCAATAACCTCATATATGCAGATGACATCACTTTTATGGCAGAAAGTGAAGAGGAACTCAAAAGCCTCTTGATGAAAGTGAAAGAGGAGAATGAAAAAGTTGGCTTAAAGCTCAACATTCAGAAAACAAAGATCATGGTATCCAGTCCCATCACTTCATGGGAAATAGATGGGGAAACAGTGGAAACAGTGTCAGACTTTATTTTTGGGGGCTCCAAAATCACTGCAGATGGTGACTGCAGCCATGAAATTAGAAGACGGTTAATCCTTGGAAGAAAAGTTATGACCAACCTAGATAGCATATTGAAAAGCAGACACATTACTTTGCCAACAAAGGTTCGTCTAGTCAAGGCTATGGTTTTTCCAGTGGTCACATATGGATGTGAGAGTTGGACTGTGAAGAAAGCTGAGTGCAGAAGAACTGATGCTTTTCAATTGTGGTGTTGGAGAAGACTCTTGAGAGTCCCTTGGACTGCAAGGAGATCCAACCAGTCCGTTCTAAAGGAGATCAGTCCTAGGTATTCATTGGAAGGACTGATGCTAAAGCTGAAACTCCAGTACTTTGGCCACCTCATGCGAAGAGTTGACTCATTGGAAAAGACTCTGATGCTGGGAGGGATTGGGGGCAGGAGGAGAAGGGGCCGACAGAGGATGAGATGGATGGATGGACATGAGTTTGGGTAAACTCCGGGAGTTGGTGATGGACAGGGAGGCCTGGCGTGCTGCAATTCATGGGGTCACAAAGAGTCGGACAGGACTGAGTGACTGAACTGAACTGAATACAATATTTATCTTTATCTTTCTGACTTACTTCATTCTGTATAATAGGCTCTAGTTTCATCCACCTCATTAGAACTGACTCAAATTGTTCCTTTTTATGGCTGAGTAATATTCCATTGTGTATATGTACCAGAATTTCTTTATCCATTCATCTGTTGATGGACATCTAGGTTGCTTCCGTGTTCTAGCTATTGTAAATAGTGCTGCAGTGAACATTGGGGTACATGTGTCTTTTTCAGTTTTGGTGTCCTTCGATTGGGTCCTGGCTCAGACGGTAAAGCGTCTGCCTGCAATGCGGGAGACCCGGGTTCTATTCCTGGGTCTGAACGATCCCCTGGAGAAAGAAATGGCAATCCACTCCAGCACTCTTGCCTGGAAAATCCCATGGACAGAGGAGCCTGATAGGCTATAGTCCATGCGGTCGCGAAGAGTCGGACACGACTGAGCGACTTCACTTCTTCTTAGGGTATATGCCCAGCAGTGGCATTGCTCGGTCATATCATTCCTAGTTTTTTAAGGAATCTCCATACTGTCTTCCACAGTGACTGTATCAATTTACATTCCCACCAACAGTGAAAGAGGGTTCCCTTTTCTCCACACCCTCTCCAGCATGTATTGTTTGTAGACTTTTTGATGATTGCCATTCTGACCGGTATAAGTTGATGTCTCATTGTAATTTTGATTTGCATTTCTCTAATAATGAGTGATACTGAGCATGTTTTCATGTGTTTGTTAGCCATCTGTATGTCTTCTTTGGAGAAATGTCTATTTAGGTCTTTTTCCTACTTTTTGATTGGGTTGTTTGTTTTTCTGGTATTGAGTTGTATGAGCTGCCTGTATATTTTGGAAATTAATCTTTTGTCAGTTGTTTCATTTGCTATTATTTTCTCTCATTGCGAGGGTTGCCTTTTCACCTAGCTTATAGTTTCCTTTGCTCTGCAAAAGCTTTTGAGTTTAATCAAGTCCCAATTATTTACTTTCATTTTTATTCCCGTTAGTCTAGAAGGTGGGTCATAGAGGATCTTGCTTTGATTTATGTCATTGAGTGTTCTGCCTATGTCTTCCTGTAAGAGTTTTATAGTTCCTGGTCTTACATTTAAGTCTTTAATCCATTTTGAGTTTATCTTTGTGTGTGGTGTTAGGAAGTGTTCTAATTTCATTCTTTTACATGTAGCTGTCCAGTTTTCCCAGCACCACTTATTGAAGAGGCTTTCTTTGCCCCATTGTATATTCTTGCCTCCTTTGTTAGAAATAAGGTATCCATAGGTGCATGGGTTTATTTCTGGGCTTTCTATCTTGTTCCATTGGTCTATATTTCTGTTTCTGTGCCCATACCATACTGTCTTGATGACTGTAGCTTTGTAATATAATCTGAAGTCAGGAAAGTTGATTCCTCCAGCTCCATTCTTCTTTCTCAAAACTGCTTTGGTTATTTGGGGTCTTTTGTGTTTCCATATGATTAGTGAAATTTTTTGTTGTAGTTTGTGAAAAATGCTGTGGTAATTTGGTAAGGATCACATTAAATCTGTAGATTGCATTTGGTAGTGTAGTCATTTTCACAATATTGATTGTTCCTACCCCGAAATGTGCAATCTCTCTCCATCTGTTTATGTCATATTTGATTTCTTTCATCAGTGTTGTATAATTTTCTGTATACAGTTCTTTTGTCTTCTTAGGTAAGTTTATTCCTAGATATTTAATTCTTTTTGTTGCACTGGTGAATGGGATTGACTCCTTAACTTCTTTTTATTTTTCATTGTTAATATATAGTAATGCAAGTGTTTTCTGTGTATTGATTTTGTATGGCTTTTGAAGTTGCAGAAAGAACCTGGACTTTATAGTGAACTTTACCAATTCCTGGCCTCGCCTTTTCCTGGTTGTGTGATGGTGGGAACATTATTCAGTTTCTCATAGCCTCGGTTTCTCCAACCACATAGAAACTGAGCAAATAGCAATTGTGTAACAGATGCTAGTTCTTCCTACTGATGATATAATCTCTAAGATACTAGCCTATTAAATATACACCCAGAGTAAATACTTTTCTTTACAACTAGATTCTTTAGACCTTTTTTTAAAAACCAGTTCTGAGGAGCTATCATGTAATGAAAGTATTATTGAAATGCTTTATAGCTAATTTTATGTTTGTATGAAAAGTCTATGTTCATACTCAGACGCTTTGGAGACATTGTTTTTTGTTAATTATTTGTTACTGTTCCAGTCATGTAAATATAAAAATAAATATAACATTGTTCTTTTCCTCTGAGAGCCTACTATCTGTTCATGCAAGAGAGAGCAGATAACTCCCACATGACATGAGAGGAATTAAGGTTAGAGGTGTATACAGTATAGAGTATCCTGTTGCTTTTGGACAGTGCAGGTTTCACAGAACATATGAGTGTTGACCCTTAAATGATTTGATCATTAGTATAATCTAAAGCATGGCTTGTTACATTTTCACTTTAGTAGTGATCTTAAATACAATAATATATTTGGATTACCTTGATGGACCTTTTTTAACCACACACTATCACTTGACTGCAGTGCCGCTATTCTGTTTGTGTCTTGGATTTTTTGGTTTGTTTGTTTTTGTGTTATTTTCAAATTATTTCACACTTAAAAAGAGTTGCAAGAATTGTACAAAAATTTCATATACCTATGTCTCCCCCAATTGTTAAAATTTTTGCCTACCACATCTTCTTCATCATTTCTCTTCTTATATAATTGAGTATGATTTTTTTTTGTATACCAATTAAAAGGAAGTTTTACTCATGTCTCCTTACCCTAAATATCATATGGGTAAATATGATAAATATGATACTAAATGTCTTCCTGAGAAAGAAAAATATTGCTATAATATAGTGATCTAAAGCAGAAAGTTAGCTAGCCTGCCAGGCTCCTTTGTCCATGGAATTCTCCAGACCAGAATATTGGAGTGGGTAGCAGTTCCCTTCACCAGGGGATCTTCCCAACCCAGGGATTGAACCCAGATCTCCTGCGTTGCATGTGTGTTCTTTACCATCTGAGCCACAAGAGAAGCAACATAATACTACAGACCATAATTCTCTTTTGCCAGTAGCCTAGTAATGTTCTTTATATGAAAAACAAAAACAGCTCCTTTGTCCCATCCAAGACCACAGTTAGTGTTCATGAATCTACTTTAATCTAAAGTAGTGCCACAGTCTTTCATGTGTGTGGCCTTTTATAAGAGAACAGGCTAGTTGTTTTGTAGAATACCTGCAATTTGTGTTTGTTTGATGCATTTTATTAATTAGATTGAGGTCATTTTTTCTCCTTTTTTAATTGTTAATAGACACATAATGTATATTACACCACCTTAACTATTTTAAAGTTTACAGTTCAGTGGTATTAAGTACATTCATATTGGTGTCTATATATCACCATCATCCATCTGCAGAACATTTTATTCATTTCGCAGAATTGAAACTCTGTACCCATTAAACACTGAATTCCCCATTCCCCCCTCTCCCCCTCACCTCCCAGGTGAGGCCTTGGCAACTAGTATTCTACATTCTTTCTCTATGATTTTGACTCAAGTACCTTAGATAAGTGAATCATAACAGTATATGTCTGTCTGTGGCTAGCTGATTGCACTTAGCATACTGACCTTAAGGTTAATCCATGCTGTATACATATGTAGCACCAGAATATACCTTTTTTTTAAAGCTAAATAATATCTCATTTTATGTGTGTATCAGACTTTGCTTATCCATTTGTCAGTTAACAACTCAAGTTGCTTCCACATTTTAGCTATTGTGAATAATGCTGCTATGAACATGGGTGCATAGATATGTCTTCAAGATCCTGCCTTCAGTTCTTTAGAGTATATACCTGAAAGTATAGTAACTAGATTATTTTGTAACTAAATTTTTAGGGGAACCATCATAACTATTTTCCACAGTGGTGTAGCACTTTATATTCCCACCAGTGAAGTACAGTGGTTCCAATTTTCCCACATCTACAGCAACACTCCTTATATTTATTCTGTTTTCATATTGTCAGTCACACTGATGGGTATAAGGTGGCATCTCATTGTAGTTCTGATTTTCAGCTCCCCAGTGATTAGTGATGTTGAACATCTTTTCATGTGTTTATTGGCCCTTTGTATATCTTCTTTGGAGAAATATCTTTTACCCATTTTGAATTGTGTTGTTGGTTTCTTTTGAGTTTTAGAAATTCTCTGTATATTCTGGATATTAGTTCCTTATTAGATACATGATTTGCAAATATTGACTCCCATTCTGTGGGTTGTCTTTTTACTCTGTGGATAATGTCGTTTGATGCACACAATTTTTAATTTTTAGCAAGTCCAAATTGTCTATATTTTCTTTTGTTGCCTGTGCCTTTGGTGTTATATCCAGTGAATCACTGCCAAATGCACTGTCGTGAAGCTTTTATCTTGTGTTTTCTTCTTAGGGTTTTATAGTTTTAGGTCTTTTATTTAAGTCATGGTTCCATTTAAAATTAATTTTTGTATATGGTGTTAGGCTTCATTATTTTGCATTTGGATATCCAGTGTTTCAGCACTGTGTATTGAAAAGACTGTCTTGTTCGCATTGAACGGTCTTTATACCCTTAATAATTGAAAATAATTCGACTATATATATGTGGGATTATTTCTGCACTGTATATTCAATTCCAGTGGCATATGGCTGCCTTTAAGTTTAAGTCATCTAGCTTTGTCAGTTTTAGGACTATTTTGTCTATTCAGGTCCCTTGAGATTCCAAATGAATTTTTGGATGGGTTTTCCTTTTTCTGCAAAAAGACATCATTGTTATTTTGATAGGAATTGTATTAAATCTATAAATTGCTTTGGGTAGTATTGACATCTTAACAGTATTAAGATGTCATGAACAGGGGATGTGTTTCCATTTATTCCTATTGTCTTTAATTTCTTTCAGCAATGTTATAGTTTTCATTGCACAGATATTTCACTCGTTGGCTAAGTTCATTCCTAACTGTTTATTCTTTTTGATACTGTTGTAAATTGAATTGTATTTGTTTTCTTTCCAGCTTGTTTGTATATAGGAATGCAACTGATTTTTGTGTGTAGACCATTTACTGCCACTTTGCTAAGTTTATTAGTTCTAACAGACTTTTGTGTGGTTCCTTCAGAGTTTTCTACATATATGATCATATTATCTGCAAACAGATAATTTTCTTTTTTTCATTTGGGAAATTTACTTCATGCTTTACAGGGAAACAGGAGGGTCAGAGTACCCCTTGTTTTGGCCATTTTTAAAAATTTTGGAAATATGATAACACATTTACAAGAGACTTGGAAAATACAGAACATGGTTATATGTAGTTCCACTACATATTACAATTATTTTTTTGTAGTTAAATTAAGATTTTTAGTTGGAGTTTCAATATCAAAGTCTCAAAAATTAATAGAATGAATATACAGAGAAGTAGAAGGATGCAGTAGTCTTGAAAAGCACTGTTCACCAGTTCAACATAATTAAGATTTATACAGTTTTCATACAACAGTAGGATACATATTCTGTTCAAATTCCCATAGATTATAAACGAGGAGACACTGGAACATATCCAGAGACATAAGACCAGGTGCAAAAAATGGGTGGTCTAAAGATATTGAAATCATACAGAGTTTGTTCTCTTATCCTTGTAGAATTACGTTAGAGATCAGTATCAAAAGATACTTGAAAATAACCCCCATATTTTCAAATACAACGTAACATTTACAAAGAGAGATCTTTGACTTAGCATTGAAAACTTCAATAAAGTTAGAAGACTGAAAAAACACAGGGTGATTAAAGAGAAGAAAGCACTAAATGAGAAAATAATATCAGAGTGGGAAATTAATATCAAAGATACTTTAAAATCTCATGTATTTAGAAATTAAAAGTCTACTTTTAAATGATGGGTATGTCTAAGAAACCATAGCAGGGAAATAGAAAATATTTATTAATGGAATAAAAATTGAAAAGAGAATTTACCAGAATTTGTTGCTTGCAGCTGAAGCTGCTGAATAATTTTTCTTCTTATTTGTTTAATTGACTGATTTTCAATACTTTGTTGGATAGAAGTTGTGAAAGTGGGCCAGCTTGACTTGTTTTTGATATTAGAGGGAAAGTTTTCAGTCTTTCACCATGGAAGTACGTTTGCTGTAGGTTTTTCATGTATGACCTTTATTATGTGGTGGTTTCCTTATATTCTAAGTTAAAATATTTAATACTGTCACATACTTCCTGCATAGATTGAGATGATCATGCTGGGTTTCCCCCCCCGCCCTTCTTCTTTATTCTATTGATGTGGTATGTTACATTGATCAGTTTTCCTGTGTTGAATCATCCTTGCAATCCAGTAATAAATCCTACTTGCTCATGGTATATAAACCTCTTAGTATAATGCTGAATTCAATTTTTGTTGAGATTTTTGGATTAGTATACATAAGGGATATTGGTGTGCAGTTTTCTTATAGTGATAATGCTGGCCTTGAAGTATAAGTTGGGGAGTATACCTTCCTCTTCAATTTTGGGGCAGAATTTGAAAAAATTGATGGTAGTTCTTCACATGTTTGGTGGATTTCACCAGAAAAACAGTCAGATTTTAAGGGCTTTTCTTTGTCAGGAGATTTTTGATTACTGATTCAATTCCTTATTATAAAGTATTAAAATTTTCTCTTCATGATTTGGCATTGGTAGGAGTTTTTCCATTTTGTCTAAGTTATCCAGTTTGTTGGCTTACACTTGCTCATAATAACTCCTATAATCCTTTTTGTTTCTGTTGAATTAACAATAGTGTTCCCACTTTCATTTCTGATTTTAATAATTTATTATTCTCTCCTTTTCCCTTAGTCCATCTAACTAAAAGTTTGTCAATTTGTTGATCTTTTAAAAAAAACTATTGCCCTCATTTTCTCTAGTATTTATTTGATTCATTGGTTAATAGTATGTTGTTTAATTTCCACAACTTGGTGAATTTTCCAGTTTGCTTCTATTACTGCTTACTATCTTCATCCATTTTTGACATAAAACATACTTTGTATGACAACTTCCTTACTAAATCTATTGAGACGTAATTGTGGCCTAACATATGGTATATTCTGGAAATAATCCAAATGCACTTGAAAAGAACGTATCCTGTTGTTGGGCAGAGTGTTTCAAATGTGTCTGTTAGGTCAGATTGGTTTATTGTGTCATGTAAGTCATTTTTTTTTGTACTTATCTTTTGTCTGGCTATTTTACACGTTATTTTGAACAGGGCATTGAAATCTTTAACTATTATTTGTAAAACTGTTTACTCTCTTTAATTCTGTCGCTTTTTATTTCATAGATTTTGATGGTATATCATTAGGTACATGAATGTTAATTGTTTTATTTTCTTACTGTATTAAACCTTCTATTAATATGTAATGTCCTTTGTCCCTTATAACTTTTTTTAATTTAACTTTTATTTTATCTAATATTAATATGGTCACGCCTATCTTTTAGTTGCTAGTTGCATGGAATATCTTTTTCTATCACTTTCAACCTGTTTGCATCTTTGGATCTCAATGAAGTCTCTTGCAGAAAACATAGTTGGGTCATGTGGTTTTATCCATTCTGCTTTTTTTTTGATTGGAGGGTTTAAGCAATTTGCATTTAAAGTAATTATTGATAAGGAGAACCTTCTGTCATTTTGTTATTTATTTTCTATATTTATTACAGGTTTATTTCCTGCATTACTGTCTGATTTTTTGTTTGGTTGATTTTTTTATATATGTAGTGAAATGTTTAGATTCCTTTCATTTTTCTTTTTATGTATATTTGTAGCTAATTTCTCTGTGGTTACCATGGAGATTACATTTAACATCCTGAAGTTAAAACACTAAAATTTAAATTTATGTAGTTTAACTTTAATGATATATGAAAACTCTGCTCCTTTTAAACAGTTACATCCCCACCCCTTTCAGTTGTTTATGTCACAAAATTACAACTTTATACATTATATGTACAAAAACCTAAACTAACAATTTTTAAATGCATTCATGTTTTAAATTATGTAGAAAATGTGAAATTACAAAGCAAAGTTATTATAATATTAACTTCTGGGCTAGTAACTGATTTTAGTTATTTACTGATGTTGACATCACTTCTGTATGAATAATTCACTTTTAGACTAACTTTTAAAATATAAAATTCCAGGCAAGAATACTGGGGTGGGTTGCCATGCCCTTCTCCAGGGATCTTCCTGACCCAGGATCAGGCATGGCAACCCACTCCAGTATTCTTGTCTGGAAAACCCCATGGGTAGAGGATCTTGGTGGGCCATTGTCCACGGGGTGACAAAGAGTCAGACATGACTGAGTGACTAACATGTCCACTTCTTTAAAATATAGTTAAAAAAATATTAGTCTCTTAAATCATATAGATAACAAAAAGTGATGTTACAAAACACTATTAAGATAACAAAGCGTTTCCTTGTATTTATCCTTATTACCAAGGTCTTTATTTCTTCAGACACCTAGAGTTACTGTCTTGTGTCCTTTCATTTCTACATGTAGGATTCGCTTTAGCATTTTTTTCAGGGCCAGTCTATAAGTAATGATCTCCTTCAGCTTTGTTTATTTGAGAATGTCATAATTTCTCCCTCATATTTGAGAGATTATTTTGCCAGTTACTGGGTTCTTGATTGACAGTGTTTTTCTTTGAGCACTTTGAATATACCAGCCCACTGTTTCCTGACCTCAAAGGAGCTCTTGTATATTGAGTCACTTTGTTGTACTGCTTTCACCATTTTCTCTTTGTCTTTCAGCAGTTTGATTTTAATGTGTCTGAGTGTGAATCTCTCCAAGTTCATCCTATCTTGAGTTTTTTCAGCTTCTTTGATTGTTTATATTCATGTCTTTCATCAAATTTGGGAATGTTTTACCCATTATTTCTTCAGATATTCTCTCTTCCCCTTTGGTCTCTCTCTTCTTGGACTCCTGCAGTGTTTGTTGGTCTGCTTAATAATGATGGCCAACAAGTCTCTTTAGACTCTGGTTACTTTTCTTCAGTCTTTCTGTTCTCAGACTTAAGAATTTACATCATCCTGTCTTCAGGTTTCCTAATTCTTCTGCCTGCTCACATCTACTTTAGTGAATTTTTCATTTCAATTACTTTACTTTTCAGCTTCAGAATTTCCTTTTGGTTTCTCTTTAGGTTTTCTGCCTTTTATTGCTTTCTCCCTTTTGTTCATACATTCTTTCCTTGACTTTGTGCACCATGTCCTTTAGTTCTTTGGATATCATTACAGTGGTTGCCTTAAATCATTTGTCTAATAGATATGCCACCAGCTTTTTTTCAGAGACAGTTTCTTTTTTCTTCACTCTCCCTCCTTTGAATGGAACATGTGTTCCTATTTCTTTGCATGCCTTTTGAATTTTTTTGTTGGAAATTGGACATTTGAATCTTATGATTTTTCTGGAAATCAGATTCTCCCCTTTTCTAAAGTTTGCTGTTTTTTTTGTTTGGGGGTTTTTGATTGCTGTAGGCTCTTTGTGCTAAAAATTAGCTTATGAGTTAACCTTAAAATCTTCTCTAATTTTTTTTCTATGCCTGCACCTTCCCCAGGTATGCACAATGACTTTGTGATTTCCCTCATATATGTGGTTGTTTTTGAATATTCTAATCGTCAGTGTCTGATTCTCAAAAGGGGAAAATTATGGGAGGAGACAATTGCCCTTTAAATCTAGGAGTCACTTCAGCCAGAGGGGGAGGAATTTATATTACTTGGGGGAGGCTCAGCAATAATGGCCACTGTCCATGAGGTAGCTAAGAGTTGGACACGACTGAGCAACTTCACTTTGACTTTTCACTTTGATGCATTGGAGAAGGAAATGGCAACCCACTCCAGTGTTCTTGACTGGAGAATCCCAGAGACAGGGGAGCCTGGTGGGCTGCCGTCTATGGGGTTGCACAGAGTCGGACACGACTGAAGCGACTTAGCAGTAGCAACAGCAGCAGCAGCAGCCTCTTTGAAACCTCTGTGATCAGAGGCAGCAATCAGAACACAGATTCCCTATATTTGAAGAACAGGGTCCTTTTTGGCTGCCCCCTTCCTCCCTACTCTGCCCTGGCTTGTGCAGGCTTTGTGCCAGCTGCTGCAGGAACAAATTATGAAGAATGGGAATTGCGTAGCTGCAACACTGCTGAGAATTGAAATTGACTAAATTAACCACAGTTTGACATCTAATAACTTCTGGAAGTTGCAAGCCCTCAATAGACTACAGAATTCCAAAATACTTACGTCACACTGGCAATTGCATTTTGCCAGTACAATCGTCATCTAGGTGGAGAAGCAAATTTGTGGGACTTTTTATTCTGTCATCATTCCAGAATTCGTCCTATTTGTTTTTACAGTCACTTTAACTTATATATATATAGTGGTCACTAACGTGATAGCGTTGAACTTTCAATGCTGTGTGTGCCAAATTAGAATCCGAGATGTACTACTCTCTGGGGTTTGAGTTCTTTATTGGAGAAATACTTGTTTATAATTTAGTAGGAGAGAAAGAGAGCAACATTAAACCAATAATATAATGAAACTTCGACAAATGCTAAGGAGGAGAAATACAGTATACAGCATAAAAGCATTTTCTAAACTAATTTTGGCCTGTTTTTGAATAACTGAATCTTAGAATTATTTTAACACAAAATTTTTAAGATGTAATATTGTTCTCTGAAATTGGATTAGGATGCTGCAGTATGTTAACAGCAGCAGACTTATGAGGCCCTTTATTAATGAAATAACATTCTAAAAGTTGGATGATCAAAACTGTGTTTCTTAAGTCTTATTATTAATTCGTGGGTCATATTCTTTAGGGGTTGGTTAGTTTCTGTTTCTGGTATGTCCTGCCCCTTTCCTATCACCCTCCCCCCATTTCTAAGTGAATCTTAGGATTTTATTATTGTCTAAGTTGAGACATATACAGTGGTATATACTATTAGTAAGTATAATGGATTAGCAATAGGTTTCTGGGGTTTACAACAGTTTTTTGTTGTTTTTAATATCTCACACTCTATTAAAGTAATGCTCAAAATTCTCCAAGCCAGGCTTCAGCAATATGTGAACCATGAACTTCCAGATGTTCAAGCTGGTTTTAGAAAAGGCAGAGGAACCAGGGATCAAATTGCCAACATCTGCTGGATCATGGAAAAAGCAAGAGAGTTGCAGAAAGACACCTATTTCTGCTTTATTGACTATGCCAAAGCCTTTTACTGTGTGGATCACAATAAACTCTGGAAAATTCTTCAAGAGATGGAATACCAGACCACCTGACCTGCCTCTTGAGAAACCTATGTGCAGGTCAGAAAGCAACAGTTAGAACTGGACATGGAACAACAGACTGGTAACAAATAGGAAAAGGAGTACGTCAAGGCTCTATATTGTCACCCTGTTTATTTAACTTATATGCAGAGTACATCATGAGAAACGCTGGACTGGAAGAAACACAAGCTGGAATCAAGATTGCCGGGAGAAATATCAATAACCTCAGATATGCAGATGACACCACCCTTATGACAGAAAGTGAAGAGTAACTAAAAAGCCTCTTGATGAAAGTGAAAGTGGAGAGTGAAAAAGTGGGCTTAAAGCTCAACATTCAGAAAACGAAGATCATGGCATCCGGTCCCACCACTTCATGGGAAATAGATGGGGAAACAGTGGAAACAGCGTCAGACTGTATTTCTGGGGGCTCCAAAATCACTGCAGATGGTGACTGCAGCCATGAAATTAAAAGATGCTTACTCCTTGGAAGGAAAGTTATAACCAACCTAGATAACATATTGAAAAGCAGAGACATTACTTTGCCAACAAAGGTCCGTCTAGTCAAGGCTATGGTTTTTCCATTGGTCATGTATGAATATGAGAGTTGGACTGTGAAGAAAGCTGAGCGCCAAAGAATTGCTGCTTTTGAACTGTGGTGTTGGAGAAGACTCTTGAGAGTCCCTTGGACTGCAAGGAGATCCAACCAGTCTGTTCTAAAGGAGATCAGCCCTGGGTGTTCTTTGGAAGGAATGGTGCTAAAACTGAAACTCCAATACTTTGGCCACCTCATGCGAAGAGTTGACCCATTGGAAAAGACTCTGATGCTGCGAGGGATCGGGGGCAGGAGGAAAAGGGGACGACAGAGGGTGAGATGGCTAGATGGCATCACCGACTCAATGGACGTGAGTTTGAGTGAACTCCGGGAGTTGGTGATGGACAGGGAGGCCTGGTGTGCTGCGATTCATGGGGTTGCAAAGAGTCGGACACGACTGAGCGACTGAACTGAACTGAACTGAACTGAGTTGTCACACAGTCCTTTTGGTTAAAGGCATATCTCTTTATAGATGGAAGAAATAAGTTTCAATAATTAGTACTTGTGATTTACCTGTATATTCAAAGTCATTAAACAGTAGAGTGAGGTAGAGAGAGATCTAGAATCATGCTTTTTGATGTGTCATCAAAAAGTAACAACAGGTAACTTTCACATAGATTATCCTCAAGTCTTGTTGCTGTTATTTGATTTCCTCCCTAAGTAAAGCTGGTAATTCCATGTTATCTGTTCTGCTATCTCTCATCCTAGTTACAGATACCAAGGTCTTAAACTAGCCCAATTTGCTACTGTATTTTTTGTTTTAGTGCTCTTTATTTCAGCTATCTGAAAGTGGCAAATTCTGCGGCCAAATGTTTCTGTATCTCTTCCATCTAAATACTTGTTCTGGCTTTGGTGTTAAGGTATTGTGTTTTTCTGAGTTGTACCCTCCAAGCCCATTGGGCTACCTCATTCCTACCACCTCCAAGTTTAAGAGGGATGGATTACTACTTTGTCAGATACCATTTCTGTATTCTATAAGAATTTAGAAATCCTCAAGTTAGTAAGTAAAAGTATAATGTATTTTAAGGTAAATGTTTTAATTCTCTTCCTGCTAACACAGTCTTAAATATTTTTAACATTATTTTGGTGGCTGAACTTGAGGCCATCAGATCATGCCTCTTGAGCTGCATGTACACAGGCTCTTATTTTAGACTACATTTTGTGATAGGTCTTTTCAAATTGTTTAATCTGACAGTTTTGAATGAAATTCTTGTTAATCCTCAACTTGAGTTTCTGTTCAGTTTCAAGTCTATGCTTTCCCTTCAGGTGTGGTCATTCACTCAGATTCTTCTAAGATACATCTACAAATAAACTGATTGTACATGTATTAATTATCTAATCATATTCATTAAGCCGAAGTTATAAATTATTTTTACTAGTCTGTAATTCTTTTTTCAGAACTGAACTTTAAAATTGAATTTTATGATATGAATGCTAATATATTAATAACAGCTTTAACCCATAGTATTTTACAACTGCTTTCATTATTAACCTCTTAAAGCTGACTCAATATAATTGTTTTGCTGTAGTTTATGAAAAAATTCAAAACTATTCAAATAGAAAGGGAGTAGTACAGTGAACTCCCATGTATACTTATCACCCAACTACAGCAGTCCTCAATTCATGCACTTATATGATCTATAACCCTTCCTTCTCCTAATCTCTCATGGTCATTATTCTATCTTGAAGGAAATTTAACACTTTATATAATTTTTATGTATTTCAATACCAGATTTTTATATAACTAGAATCCAAAGGTAACATATACAGTGATGATGAGTTGGTGATCATGAGCAGCTAGGGTTGTGATAATTTTGGTATAAGTTAGATTTTTGTAAAAGCAAACTTTTTCCACCATATTTTTGGTAATAAACGAGCAGAGGAAGCCAGATGGTTTTCTTGCCATAATTTTTAAGGACTATAGCTTCTTTTGTAAGTTTAAATAGCCTTGTTCTTTCTTGCCTTCCTCTGTAATTGCTTAAGCAAAGTAAGGTGAAGTTGTACCATTAATTTTTTAATTTAAAAATATCAGTTTGAGACCCCAGTAGTCATTGGGAAATGAATTAATTCCTAATGTTCATAAAATCTCAAATGTCTCTCACAAATAGTATTTTTTAGCAATTTCACAAATAGTATTAGGTTTGATTCTCACTGAATCATTGGAAAATAGACTATTACTGTTAAAGGTAGGGCTGCACACTTCATGCATTGGAGAAGGAAATGGCAACCCACTCCAGTGTTCTTGCCTGGAGAATCCCATGGATGGAGGAGCCTGGTAGGCTGCAGTTCATGGGGTTGCTAAGAGTCGGACACGACTGAGTGACTTCACTTTCACTTTTCACTTTCATGCATTGGAGAAGGAAATGGCAACCCACTCCAGTGTTCTTGCCTGGAGAATCCCAGGGACGGGGGAGCCTGGTGGGCCACCGTCTATGGGGTTGCACAGAGTCGGACACGACTGAAGCGACTTAGCAGCAGCAGCAGCAGCACATAAAGTAGCTAGTATTATGTTTGTATTTAATACAGTATTCCCTACTCATTTTGTTTGTTTGGTTTTTTTTTTCCCAGGATTTTTTATTGTTTCAGATGTACAGCAAAGTGATCTAGTTATGTGTATATATATCTTCTTCAGATTATTTTCCAGGTTATTTTTAGGTTATTTTAATATGCTGAATATAGTTCCCTGTGCTTTACTGTAATCCTTGGTCCCCACTCATTTTTAACTTGCTGCTTCATGTAGCTTAGATGCATCCAGTACAATTTTTTACGCAAGCATATCTCTTAAAATTTATTTAAAGTATAGTCATTTCTTTGATTCTCTGAAAATGTCATTTGACTTGGTAATTATATATTTTAAAATATACAAAAGAAAGAATTTTAAGAGGAGTCACATCAGTTTTCTAGTATGTTCGATCTGGTTTTCATTTGGTAATAATTGCATTTTATTTTAAAAATTTTGTTGCACCTTCATAACAAACACTTTCCAGCTTAATCAGAAAACCAAGCTTTTTTCATCCTAAACTTAATTAGATCTATGTTACTCTGCTTGTGTTTTTGGGGGGATGGGGGAGTGGTTGACCCTTAATTGTTCTGTGAGTGGTCTAGAATAACAGATGAAAAGCAGTAATTGCAGTCGATAACAATTAAGGGCTTTTACATTGAATGTGTTTCTAATTAAAGTTTATGATGGATTTCTTTGTATGGCTCCTTTCCCCCAATGTTTAAACACAGTTCAATATGAGACAGAATTTTTTTTCTGGGTGATGAAATGTTGGAATCTTCAGGGGATCCTTGAGACTAGAAAAGAAGTGATTTCCAAGAAATTTGGGATGAGTTTTTTGTTACATGAGAGAATATTTGTGAATTTTTTTAGAAGACTGGTGAACTTCGCAAATCTTAACAAAATTGTGTCTGTTGTAGCAGAAATAATCATTCATTTCTCAAAAGCAAATGTAATAGCTGCCTATATATCTAATTCTTTCCATTGGTGCTGGAAACTAGATACATTGTTTAACATATGAAAACTTCATATAAAATTATAACTTAAGAAATAGCAAATCTTTCATATGCTTCTAATATTTGTGAACATTAGTATGTAATGTGCCAATTTTCCTGTTAAGCCTAACACATTTACAATTCTTTCTTTAAGGCAAATCCTCCTCCAGTACTAGTCAACACAGACAGCTTGGAAACATCAACTTATGTAAGTTCCATTCATCACCAAGTTTTTCCTGTTCAGTCTTTGATACAGATATCAAAATCACAGCATTATTTTCTCTAATACATTTTCCTTATGATGTTCTGTCACTGAGCTGTAATTGTTAAAGTAAATGAAACATACTATCCTTTTTGTTTTTTTGTTTTTCCCGTGCACTTACAAAGCAGAAATGTTGAAGTAAATTTCATTTTTAAATTAAAATGAACAGCTTTCACTATGGGCTCTCTCACCAGTGGTCATTTACACAATGGTATATAATCCGAGAGTCATTTTTGAAGTCTAATTGAGTGACTATGTTTGTAGTGAATGTGTTCTCAGTTATAACTTTGTAACTTTAAATTGATTACTCCTTCTCTCCAAACTTTTGTTAAAAAGTCTTCTTTCTCCTAAAGATAAATAGCCAGAATAGCAGAATCTTAACATTTTTCATCCCACCTAAAGTATCTTTGGAGATGTGTAAGTAGAAGTTACACCTGTGCATTTTAAAAAAATCAAATGGTGCATAATTTAATAGATTATAAAAATCTTTTTTCTCTCATTTTTGAACTGTAGTCAATTTTCATCTGTACTTTAAAACATTTTATTTGGCTTTGTATTCTGTGTATATTTATATGGGCATAGCAAATTTGGGGAGATTTTTGAAAACTTTAAATAATAATACTTTATACAAACCAAAAGTACTCTTCAGTCAGTGTCACCTTTCACACTGATATTGAATACTTAAGAAGAATTTTGTTTGTACTTTTGTTCTTCACATTTTATCCCTGTTCATTTGTTAAATTATGTTTTGCTTAAGGGCAGAGTTGGTAAATACTTTTATTTTAAAACCCTTTGAACTGGAAGGTTACTATGTAAGAACTAACAAAACTATATCAACAAAGAAAATAAATACACATGCATTTTAGAGATGTCAACAAATTAAAAGCAGGATTAACATACAGACAGCAAACTTAGTTTTTATGACACATTATTCAAAAATTAATTTTCCTGTTAAGCAGAATATGTTGGAAGTCTCTAAACCCATTCACTACCCATGTTGAGAAATTCTCTAGAAAGACTCACAAGGCTCAGCACCTTGTACCTACGGCTAAGATTTATTTATATGTAATAAGTCAGGATCCATAGTCAGATTATAAGGCTGTTTGTCTAGAGTAATACATCTTTAGATTTCCTTGTACTATCTTCCTCCCCAGAGGGGTCCACAGAGCACTGTTTTCACCTAGCAGTGAAAATGTAGCAACAAGTATTCAGTTTTTCTGCCCAGGGAAGCCCATTATTTGGGCTTCACCACAGTTATTTATTGGTAGTCGTTCACATAGACACCCTCTATCCAGTACATACCAAATTTCCAAGCTCCCAGAAGGAAAACAGGTGTTCAGCATAAAGTTCATTGTCTCTGCAAAGTCTTGCCAAGAGTAAACAACCCTTTCAGTGAGGGAATGGTGAGAACGCTCCTAGAATCAATTTCTAAAATGCCTACTAAGACTCTGCTAGCCATAGCAGCCTTGGGCCTGATATAGCAACCCTTTTCTCTACATAAGGCAATAAGATAAATTCCATTTTCTTAAGATTTTGTTCTATTTTATCATATTTGAAAAGCACTGTAAAATGTTTAGTAATATTCTTTGTGTCTAATTAGTTTAATTCTGAAATTTAAAATATGTTCCAGAATGGCTTTTAAACTTACTTGTTATTCCTCTGTTAAGTTCTGATCATTAAATAGTAGCTGTGAGTTGATGAATAAAATTAAGAAAACTTGCAGCTGTTGCATTATATATCACACTTTCCCCCCCTGGCTGCTGTCAAAATGCTTCCTAAAATTAAATAGTTAATTGAACAGGTAATGCATATACATTGTATAAAATTCAATATATACCACAGTATATCCAATAAAAAGGGAATCTTTCTTCACCCCTACTCCTAGTCTTCTAGTTCCTCTTGCCTAAGGCATAAAATGTTAAGAGTGCGTGTGTATGTGTGTAGGATATATATTAAAAGAACATGTATATATATGTATATCCTTGTATAAATATTTTGTGCATAAATAAGGATATATGTGTTTTCAAACTTTTCCCATACAAAAATCAATGCCCCATTGATAATTTTTGTATAGATGTTTTGTGTATATATGCAATTATATAATCTGAATATATTTGTATACATAGGTTGCTCAAAGGGTGTGTCAGTTTTTAGATTTGATCATTATTGCCAAATTTTACTTTCTAGCATTATGATTCAGAGAAGGCAATGGCACCCCATTCCAGTACTCCTGCCTGAAAAAAATCCCATGGACAGAAGAGCCTGGTAGGCTGCAGTCCATGGGGTCACGAAGGGTCGGACACGACTGAGCGGCTTCACTTTCACTTTTCACTTTCATGTATTGGAGAAGGAAATGGCAACCCACTCCAGTGTTCTTGTCTGGAGAATCCCAGGGACGGGAGAGCCTGGTGGGCTGCCGTCCATGGGGTCACGAGTCAGACATGACTGAGCGACTTCACTTTCACTTTTCACTTTCATGCATTGGAGAAGGAAATGGCAACCCACTCCAGTGTTCTTGCCTGGAGAATCCCAGGGACGGGGGAGCCTGGTGGGCTGCCGTCCATGGGGTCACGAGTCAGAGATGACTGAGCGACTTCACTTTCACTTTTCACTTTCATGCATTGGAGAAGGAAATGGCAACCCACTCCAGTGTTCTTGCCTGGAGAATCCCAGGGACAGGGGAGCCTAGTGGGCTGCCGTCTATGGTATCGCACAGAGTTGGACACACCTGAAGTGACTTAGTAGTAGTAGCATTATGATTCATCAAAAAGTATTGTTTTTACCCCATACTGTCACTAGCATGGTGTGTTAATAAATTTTTTGATCCTTTGTTAGCATAATGTTTGTTACCATAAAATATATTAATTCATTGTTTCAACTTGAATTTATATCTCAATTCTTTATCAGCTTTTTCACCTTAAAATTTTTTTTTATGATGAGAAATTTATATACCACAAAATCCACCCTTTTAAAGTGTACAATTCAGTGGTTTTAGTTTATTCACAGCATTGTGCCATCACCACCACTTTCAAATTTCCGTAACATTTTTATCACCTTGTAAGGAAACCCTGTACCCATTAGTAGTCACTCCCTATTTTGCCCTTACCTCAGCCCCTGACAATCACTAATCTACTTTCTGTCATTATGGCTTTCTCTTTTCTGGACTGTTCATATAAATAGAATCATACATGTACACCTGAAACCAACACAACATTGTAAATCAACTATACTCCAATAAAAATTTTTTTTAAAGGAATCATACAGTAAATTGTTTTTTTGTGTCTGGCTTTTACTAGGAGTAGTATGGTGAAGGTTCATCTGTGTTGTAGCATGTGTTAGAACTTCATTCGTTCTTATGGTCGAAATATTTTTCATTATATGTATGTACTACATTTTGTTTATTCATCCTTCTCTTGATGGGCTCTTGGGTCATTTCCACCTTTTGGCCATTGTGAATAGTGCTGCACTGGCATGGGCATCCCCAGTGGATGAGCGGTAAAGAATCCACCCAGAGTCCACCTGCCAATGCAGGAGGTGTGGGTTTAATCCGTGGCTTGGGAAGATCCCTTGGAGAGAGAAATGGCAACCCACTCTAGTATTCTTTACTGGGAAATCCCATGAACAGAGGAGCCTGGTGGGCTACAGTCCATGAGGTCACAGATAGTTGGACTTAATGACTAAACAACAGCAACAGACATTGCATACGGTATCTGGGAATTATTGTCATTTTATTAGTATTATGTCTCTTAGTCCATGAACATATTGTCTATCCATTCCTTTACATCTTCAATTTTGTTAACAGTGTTTTAAATTTTCAGTGAATTTGTCTTACACTTTTTAAATTAAATTTATTCCTAAGTATTCTTTTAATGATATTATAAATTAAATTGTTTTCTTAATTTTATGTATGGATTTTTCATTGCTAGTGTTTAGGAATATAATGGATTTGGGGGTATTAATCTATCCTGCAGTGTTACTGAACTCAAATTAGTTCTGATTTTTGTTCTTATTGTAGATTCCTTTGGATTTCCTACATAAGGTCATGTAATATACAAACAAATATTTTCACTTATTTCTTTTCAATAAAGATGCCTTTTATTTATTTTCCGTGCCTAATTGCCATGGCTAAAACCTCCATTAAAATGTTTCATAGAAATTGCAAGAGCTAACATTCTTATTTTGTTCCTGATCCTTGGGTGAAAGAAAGCTTTCACTCTTGTACAATCAAGTATGATGTATTAAACTCAGTTTTAAGTATTAATTGATACTATAATTTCATTGGCATTGGGTTTGATTATCTCTCTGAAATCCTGTTCTTTTCCTAAGTACTAAGATATTAAGCAAAAATTCTAGAGGTCTTCCTGGTTCTGGTAATGAGCAGACATGAAGAAATTTGTTGAAATAATTCCTAACTATTCCTTTGTATTTTCTGTAAAACCATAAAGAGTAAAAATTAGGAAATTTCATTTAATTTTACTTTGGTAGCTTTCTTACACAGGGGTTTTCTGGTGGCTCAGATGGTAAAGAATCTGCAGATGTGGGTTTTATCCCTGGGTCAGGAAGATCCCCTGGAAAAGGGAATGGCTAACCATTCCAGTTGGAAAAGGAAATGGCAACCCACTCCAGTACTCTTGCCTGGAAAATTCCATGGATGGAAGAGCCTGGTAGGCTACAGTCCATGCTGCTGCTGCTGAGTCACTTCAGTCGTGTCCGACTCTGTGCGACCCAATAGACGGCAGCCCACCAGGCTCCCCCGTCCCTGGGATTCTCCAGGCAAGAACACTGGAGTGGGTTGCCATTTCTTTCTCCAATGCATGAAAGTGAAAAGTGAAAGTGAAGTCACTCAGTCGTGTCCGACCCTCAGCAACCCCATGGACTGCAGCCTACCAGGCTCCTCCATCCATGGGATTCTCAGGCAAGAGTACTGGAGTAGGGTGCCATTGCCTTCTCCCACAGTCCATGGGATCACCCTAATTGGTAGATAATTGCTTTACAGTATTGTCTTGGTTTCTGCCATACATCAACATAAATCCGCCCTTGGTATACACATGTCCCCTCCCTCTTGAACCTCCCTCCCAGGTGCCATACCTCTAAGTTGTCACAGAGTACCTGTTTGAGCTCCTGGCATTATACAGCAAATTCCCACTGGCTATTTTGCATATTATAATGTATGTGCTTCCATGCTACTCTGTCCATTCATCCCACCCACCCTGTCTTTCATCTGCCCTGGGTACTATTGTCTGTTCTTTATGTCTCTGTCCCATTTCTGTCCTGAAAATAGGTTCATCAGTACCATCTTCCTAGATTTCATATATATGTGTGTTAATATATGATATTTGTCTTTCTCTTTCTATCTTACTTCACTCTGTATAATAGGCTCTAGACTTATCCACCTCATTAGAACTGACTCAAATGTGGTGTTTTTGTGGCTGAGAAATATTCCATTTTGCATTTTCCCCCTACCCCCAAGAAAAAGAAATGCAAAAAGGCAAAATGGTTGTTTGAGGAGGTCTTACAAATAGATGAGAAAAGAAGAGAAGCGAAAAGCAAAGGAGAAAAGGAAAGATACATCCATCTGAATGCAGAGTTCCAAACAATATCAAGCAGAGATTTAAAAAAGCCTTCCTAAGTGAACAATGCCAACAAAGGTCCATCTAGTCAAAGCTGTGGTTTTTCCAGTAGTCGGGTATGGATGTGAGAGTTGGAGTATAAAGAAAGCTGAGCGCCAAAGAATTGATGCTTTTGAACTGTGGTGTTGTTGAAGACTCTTGAGAGTCCCTTGGACTGCAAGGAAATCAAATCAGTTCATTCTAAAGGAAATCAGTCCTGAATATTCACTGGAAGGACTGATGTTGAAGCTGAAACTCCAATACTTTGGCCATCTGATGCAAAGAACTGACTCAATTGAAAAGACCCTGATGTTGGGAAAGATTGCAGGTAGGAGGAGAAGGGGATGACAGAGGATCAGATGGTTGGATGGCATCACTGACTCACTGGACATGAGTTTGAGTAAACTCCAGGAGTTGGTGATGGACAGGGAGACCTGGCATGCTGCAGTCCATGGGGTCGCTGAGAGTCGAGCACGACTGAGTGACTGAACTGAACTGAACAATGCAAAGAAATAGAGGAAAACAATAGAATGGGAAAGACTAGAGATCTCGTCAAGAAAATCAGAGAGAAAGTGTGCTCAGCAGCCCCGCGGATCTTGTTGGATGGAACAGACCCAGGGACGCCCCTTGCTCCAGCCTCCAGCCACCCCTCCAACCTTTTTTCCAGTCGCAACCTCTCGAGTCAGCCCCTCAGCTCTGTGGGATCACCAGGACCAGCTGCCATTTTTTAACTCCTTATTATTACCGACCAATCATGAGCTCCCAGATTCATCAGAATTATTCTGCCGAGGTGGAGGCCACCGTCAACCGCCTGGTTAACATGCAACTGTGGGCCTCCTACACCTACCTCTCTCTGGGCTCCTATTTCGACCATGACGATGTGGCCCTGGAGGGTGTGGGTCACTTTTTTCATGAATTGGCCAAGGAGAAGCGCAAGGGCACGGAGCGTCTCTTCAAACTGCAAAACCAGCGTGGCGGCCGTACCCTCTTCCTGAACGTGCAGAAGCCATCTCAAGATGAGTGGGGTAAAACCCAGGATGCTGTGGAAGCCGCCCTTCTCATAGAGAAGAACCTGAATCAAGCCCTGTTGGATCTGCATGGCCTGTCTTCTGCCTGTGGAGACCCCCACATCTGTGACTTCCTGGAGAACCACTTCCTAGATGAGGAAGTGAAACTCATCAAGAAGATGGGTGACCACCTGACCAACCTCCGCAGGCTGGTTGGTCCCCAGCCTGGCTGGTCCCCAGGCTGGGTTGGGCGAGTATCTCTTCGAAAGGCTCACCCTCAAGCACAACTAGGAGCTTCTGGAGAGCAGCGGCCTTTGAAGAACCCACCTAACATCAGGGCTGCCTGAAGCTCCTCTCTGCAGCCACGAGGCAGCTTTTTAACACCCTGGAGCCCTCTCTCAAGCCTTGGACCAAATGGAAACAAAGCTTTTTGCAGCATTAAAAAAAAAAAAAAGAAAATCAGAGATACCAAGGGAACATTTCATGCAAAGATGGGCACAATAAAGGAGAGAAATATAATGGATCTAATGGAAGCAGATGATATTAAGAACAGGTGGCAAGAATATCTAGAAGTACTATGGAAAAAAGATCTTAATGACCCAGATAACCATGATGGTGTGATCACTCAACTAGAGCCAAACATCCTGGAGTGTGAGGTCAGGTGGGCCTTAGGAAGCATCACTATGAACAAAGCTAGTGGAAGTGATGGAATTCCAGTTGAGCTATTTCAAATCCTAAAAGATGATGCTGTGAAAGTGCTGCACTCAATATGCCAACCAATTTGGAAAACTCAGCAGTGGCCAGGACTGCAAAAAGTCAGTTTTCATTCCAGTCCCAAAGAAAGGCGATGCCAAAGAATGTTCAAACTACCACACAGTTGCACTCATCTCACATGCTAGCAAAGTAATCCTAATTCTCCATGCTGTCTTCAACAGTGCGTGAATAGTGAACTTCCAGATGTTCAGGCTGGATTTAGAAAAGGCAGAGGAACCAGAGATCAAATGGCCAGCATCCGTTGGATCATCGAAAGAGCAAGAGAATTCCAGAAAAATATATACTTTTGCTTCATTGACTACATTAAAGCCTTTGACTGTGTGGATCACAACAAATTGTGGAAAATTCTTGAAAGAGATGGGAATAACAGACCACCTTACCTGCCTCCTGAGAAAGCTGTATGAAGGTAAGAAGCAACAGTTAGAACTGGATATGAAACAACAGACTGGTTTCAATCTGGGAAAGGAGTACCTCAAGGCTGTATATTGTCACCTTGCTTATTTAACTTATGTACAGAGTACATCACATGAAATGCTGGGCTGGATGAAGCACAAGGTGGAATCAAGATTGCCAGGAGAAATACCAATAACCTCAGATATTGAGATGACACCACCTTTATGGCAGAAAGTGAAGAGGAACTGCAGAGCCTTGATGAAGGTGAAAGAGGAGTGTGAAAAAGTTGGCTGAAACTTCAACATTTAAAAAACTAAGTTCATGGCATCTGATTTTATCATTTAATGGCAAATAGATGGGGAAACAATGGAAACACTGACAAACTTTTATTTTCTTGGCCTCCAAAATCCCTGCAGATGGTGGCTACAGCCATGAAATTAAAAGATGCTTGCTCCTTGGAAGACAAGTTGGCAGTTCTAGACAGCATATTAAAAAGCAGAGACATCACTTTGCCAACAAAGGTCCATATAGTCAGAGCTAGGTCTGTCTAGTCAAGGCTGTGGTTTTCCAGTGGTCATGTATGGATGTGAGAGTTGGACTATAAAGAAAGCTGAGCACAGAAGAATTGATGCTTTTGAACTGTGGTGTTGGAGAAGACTTTGAGAGAGCCCCTTGGACTGCAAGGAGATCCAACCAGTCTGTCCTAAAGGAGATCAGTCCTGGGTGTTCACTGGAAGGACTGATGTTGAAGCTGAAACTCTAATACTTTGGCTGCCTGATGCGAAGAGCTGACTCATTTGAAAAGACCCTGATGCTGGGAAAGATTGAGGGCAGGAGGAGTAGGGGACAACAGAGGATGAGATAGTTGGATGGTATCACCGACTCAACGGACATGGGTTTGGGTGGACTCTGGGAGTTGGTGATGGATAGGAAGGCCTGGCATGCTGTGGTTCATGGAGTCGCAAAGAGTTGGACACGACTGAGCAACTGAACTGAATGGTTTTTCCAGTACTCATGTATGGATGTGAGAGTTGGGCCATAAAGAAGGTTGAGCGCCAAAGAATTAATCCTTTTGAATTGTGGTGTTAGAGAAGACTCTTGAGAGCCCCTTGGACTGCAGGTTGGTCATACCAGTCCATCTTAAAGGAAATCAGTCATGAATATTCATTGGAAGAACTGATGCTGAAACTCCAATACTTTGGCCACCTAATGCAAAGAGCTGACTCATTGGAAAAGACCCTGATGCTGGAAAAGATTGAAAGCAGGAGGAAAAGGGGACGATGGAGGACGAGATGGTTGGATGGCATCACCAACTCAATGGACATGATTTTGAGCAAGCTCCAGGAGATGGTGAAGGACAGGAAAGTCTGGTGCGCTGCAGTCCATGGGGTCCAAAGAGACGGACACGACCTAGTGACTAAACAACAACAATAAATAATCCATTGTATGTATGTACCACAGCTTCTTTATTCATTCATCTGTCAGTGTATATCTGGGTTGCTTCCATGTCCTAGCTGTTGTAAATAGTGCTGCAGTGAACACTGGGGTACATGTGTCTTTTTCAATTATGTTTTTTCAGGATATTTGCCCAGTTGTGGGATTGTTGGGTCATATAGTACTTTTATTCCTAGATATTTAAGGAATCTCCATACTGTCCTCTATAGTGACTATATCAATTTACAGTCCCACCAGTGCAAGAGGGTTCCCTTTTCTCCACACCCTTTCCAGAATTTATTGTTTATAGAATTTTTGATGGTGGTCATTCTGACTGGTGTGAGGATATATTTCATTGTAGTTTTGATTTGCATTTCTCTAATAATGAGTGATGTTGAGTATCTTTTTATGTGTCTATTAGCATATCTGTATGTCTTCTTTGGAGAAAGGTCTGTTTAGGTCTTCTGGCTACTTTTTGATTGGGTTTTTCTGGTGTTGAGCTGCGTGAGCTATTTGTATATTTTGGAGATAAATCATTTGTTAATTCTGTTTCAGTTTTTCGTGTGTGTGTATGTTTCTTTTTTTCTGTTGTTATTTGTCTCATTTTGTATTTACCAGTTGTCTTTTGTTTCTTGTTTTCATTTTTGTTTTTTAATTATTTATGTTTGTTTTAATCCCCTTTAATTCCATAACAAACAGCTACTGGAATCTCAGTTCTTTGGCCACTCCAGTATTCCTGCCTAGAGAATTCCATGGACAGAGGAGCCTGGCTGGCTATAGTCCATGGGGTTGCAATGAAAGCTTCAGTTTTTCTGTATGTTTAATTAATAACTGTATGATTTTAAAGTTGACCTAAATGGTTATTCTTTATTTAGGAAAAATTCATGAGTAAATTATTTCAGGGTTAATATTTTGTATTTAGTAATGTTGATTTTTCATTAGGAAGAACATTTTCTTCTTCCTAGTACATTTTTATTTTTAGATTCTTACCTTACTGTTGAGGTTTTTAATTGCCTTAGAATATGGGAGACCTAGGTTCGATCCCTGGGTTGGGAAGATCCCCTGGAGAAGGGAAAGGCTATCCACTCCAGTATTCTGACCTGGAGAATTCCATGGATTGTATAGTCTATGGGGTTGCAAAGAGTCGGATACAGCTGAGCAACTTCCACAATCATAATCACACAGTAAGTTTATGAAGGTTGATAGGCAAAATCTTGAATTTTAATGTATTACTCTATAGTTTGAAAGGTATTACTGAAATGAACCTTAAATGACGGAGAAGTCTTCAATTAGACTTCTTTGTATCTTTATTTGGAGGGTCTTAATATCTATTATGTATTAGGATTTGTCTGTCCTGTTTGGATATATTAGTGCAAGCTGTTTAGAAAATTTTAATATTTAGGAATAAGGGGCCAAGGACATCTGTATTCTTTATGGCATATCATCTATAATTGAAGCTAATTATATTTTTCTAAAAAGCTAAAACAACTTAAATACTAAACAGTGAATGGTATTCAACTATACTAGCAAAAACCAATTGACAATATGAGTTATTAACTCTTTCAGTGAAATATGAAATACCTAGCAATCAACTTGAAGCCACATATGTGGTCTTCCTGGTGGCTCAGACATTAGAGAATCTGTCTGCAATTTGGGTTTGATCCCTGGTTCAGGACGAATACCCACTGGAGAAGGAAATTGCAACCCACTCCAGTATCCTTGCCTGGAGAATTCCATGGACAGAGAAGACTGGTGGTCTGTGGTCCATGGGGTCACAGGGTCAGACACAACTAAGTGAGTAACACACACACATAGCAATCAGCTTAACAGGAATGTATATAGTTTGTTGTAAGAAAGCTGTGACACTTACTGATGGTATAGAGGAATACTTAAGTACAGAGCAGTTTTTGTTGCAGAACAGAAAGATAAAGTAGATATCATTGTTTTTTCCAGATAAATCTGTAAATTTGGTATCGTGCCAGTCATAGTGCCAAAAAATAGAATGTGTATTTGGAGTCAGGGGAGGAGAAAGGAAAAGGGAAAGGAGGAGAGATAAAAAGAGAATGTGTGCATGTATTTTGGAGGCATATAGTTACATTTAATGATTCACTTAGAGCTACATCTTCCAGAATTGCAAGCCACTAGCCACATGTTCAGAGAAGGCAATGGTGAAAATCCCATGGACCGAGGAACCTGGTGGGCTGCAGTCCATGGGGTCGCTAAGAGTTGGACATGACTGAGCGACTTCACTTTCACTTTTCACTTTCATGCATTGGAGAAGGAAATGGCAACCCACAACAGTGTTCTTGGCTGGAGAATCCCAGGGACGGGGGAGCCTGGTGGGCTGCCGTCTATGGGGTTGCACAGAGTTGGACACGACTGAAGTGATGCAGCAGCAGCAGCAGCAGCAGCCACATGTTGGTATTTAAATTTATATTGATTAAAATTCAATAATATTTATGGTTTTTCTGCTGGCAGTAGTCACATTACAAGCACTCAGTAGTCACTTGTGGGTAAGTAACTCCTGTATTGGACCAGACAGATTATATTACACTTACATCATCACAGAAACTTCTTTTGGACAGTTTGATATAGAAAAGTTAAAAACTCAAAAACAACCAAGTAAAGATTAAGAACAATTTGGAGCGATTTCTCTACAGATAATGAAATATATTATAAAACAGCATTTAATTAAAAGTGTAGTTCTTGTCCCAAATCATATTGAAAAGTGAAAGTCTCTCAGTCATGTCTGAGTCTTTGCAGCCCCATGGACTATACAGTCCATGGAATTCTCCAGACCAGAATACTGGAGTGGGTAACCAACCATTCCCTTCTCCAGGGGATCTTCCCCACCCAAGGATTAAACCCAGGTCTCCCACATGGCAGGTGGATTCTTTACCACCTGAACCACCAGGGAAGCCACAAATTATATTAGGTGAGTGGAACAACTCACCTTTGTATATGTTATATAATCTGATTTTTATCCTAGTCAAGTTGATTATAGATAAGTTGTTCTTATCTATAATCAGTTTAGTTCAGTTGCTCAGTCGTGTCCGACTCTTTGCGACCCCATGAATCTCAGCACACCAGGCCTCTCTGTCCATCACCAACTCCCGGAGTTCACTCAAATTCACGTCCATCGAGTCAGTGATGCCATCCAGCCATCTCATCCTCTGTCGTCCCCTTCTCCTCCTGCCTCCAATCCCTCCCAGCATCAGAGTCTTTTCCAGTGAGTCAACTCTTCGCATGAGGTGGCCAAAGTACTGGAGTTTCAGCTTCAGCATCATTCCCTCCAAAGAAATCCCAGGGCTGATGTCCTTCAGAATGGACTGGTTGGATCTCTGTGCAGTCCAAAGGACTCTGAAGAGTCTTCTCCAACACCACAGTTCAAAAGCATCAATTCTTCCGCGCTCAGCTTTCTTCACAGTCCATCTCTCACATCCGTACATGGCCACAGGAAAAACCATAGCCTTGACTAGATGGACCTTTGTTGGCAAAGTAATGTCTCTGCTTTTGAATATGCTATCTAGGTTGGTCATAACTTTCCTTTGTTCTTAGTTATGACTTTATGGAATTTTTTCTACTAATATTAAGATTTTTTTATAATTAGGAATTTACTGCCTATTCTTAACTGTCTTTAGAAATTTTGTCTTTTATCCAAATTATTTCCATAGCTTCTTTACCAATTTACTTTTCTCTAATTTCTCTTCCTTTTGTGTTCCACACTGCCATGGTTCTTTTTCTGGAAAACATTTAAACCTACTTGATGCTCCAATATTTCCAAGAATATTTGCCATTCATCAGGAAAACATTTAAGATGTTTCACAATAAGGCCCCAATCCACTTCTCCCACTTTCACCTTCATCCTTAATATAGAATCCCATTTTGTTACTAGGACTAAATTCTAAACCTAGAAAGTAATAGCAATGACAGTTCTCATGAAGTATTTTAAATCTATGCTTTTCTGTTTTTGAAGATGGGGAAAAAACTCAAATATTTTGTCAGTAATATATCATTTTGTCTAAAGATTGATTTAATTTTATTTTTCTCCTCTAATTTTATTTCTTGTTTCCCTCTCACCTTGTCCTATTGAGAGTGATAAACCTATTAGTGAAGCATATTTTTCCTGTTGAAAGCCACATTTTATAAAGATATTATGAAAAGAAAACTCATCACCCATTTTGTAATTTTCCTGGAAACCATATTCCTTTCAAAAATATCACACCATCGTTTTTCTGTTATTTTACAGTAATGAAATGGTAATTTGTGGTTTTGATAATGTATTCATGGCATTTAGAAGCCCAGTTTGAATGTGTTTAATGATGTTATTAAATTGTCTCATGAATTGAACCTGAATTAGGGGTTGCTTTCTTATAGTATAGTAAGAAAACAAAGTGGCTTACATAGATTTCATTCTTCTGTTGTTTCGTTATTCTATTGCTGTATAACAAGCCACCGTGAAACACAGTGGCTTAAAAAATAATTATTTCTCATGATTTTCTGGATTAATTGGATAGTTCTGCTTCACATGATCTTGGCTGGGACATGGGAAAAGACTGGAAGACCGAAAACTGCCTCATTTACCATTTGCCAACAGTCAGTGCCAATTGCTGGGTAGAAATGCAGCTGGGGCTTTTGGCCAGAGGTCTTTGATGCTCCTTCATTTAAATCACCTCGTAGGGTCTTTGAACTTCCTCACATTACAGGTTCTGAATTCGTAGAAGGTGCATTCTTATAACAAGGCGGACACTACAAGGCATCACATGACCTATATTCCAAAATCGCAGAGCATTATTTGTGCCACTCTCTGTTTAGCAGAAGTCGTCTGCTGCTTCTGCTAAGTCGCTTCAGTCGTGTCTGACTCTGTGCGACCCCATAGATGGCAGCCCACCAGGCTCCTCCGTCCCTGGGATTCTCCAGGCAAGAGTACTGGAGTGGGTTGCCATTTCCTTCTCCAATGCATGAAAGTGAAAAGTGAAAGTGAAGTCACTCAGTTGTGCCCGACTCTTAGCGACCCCATGGACTGCAGCCCACCAGGCTCCTCCGCCCATGGGATTTTCCAGGCAAGAGTACTGGAGTGGGTTGCCATTGCCTTCTCCAAGAAGTCATCTAGAACCTGCCTAGATCCAAGGGAAGGGGAAATACCTCTTGATGGTAGGGTGGTTTAATCATATTGCAGAAGAGCACTTAGAATGGAAGATGGGAGGCATATAGAGATTCAGTTTATCACAATCTGTATTTGACTTATGAGATTACTTTGCTCAGTTTCATACCACCAGAAAGATTATAGAGGTGAGAACTTGAAGGAAATGTAAAGGACAGAGCAAATCATTTAAATTTAATGGTATATAAGGCTCATGAAGAGGGGAGACACATGTTTGGAATGAAGTTGAATCATGATTTGGATCAGTTCGTACAGAGCCTTGTATGAGAGTTTCAGAGAATTTTGGAGAAAGTATGTGATACATGGGTTCCATGAAGATCCATCTGTGTAAAACACATTAGAATGATTTGAGCAGTGAAGAATAGTAATCTAAGAGATGGAGTAGATTACATTTGCTATAGCCCAGAAGAGATTAATAACAACTTGAACCAAAGTGATAGAAACGAAAATGAAGAAGTGATGGTTTTCAGGAACAACTGAAGTATTTAAGTCAGGAGGAATTGGTAGCTATTTAGATGTGTGAATTAAAGGGAAGAACAGGGTCAAGAGTTCAGTAAGTATTAAAAGCTGAGTGTACCCTTTCTGTATTTGAAAGTCACAGTATCATAAATGTCATTAATCACATTTGCACTGTTCCATTCCTTGAAAATCTTTCTCAGAATTATTAGAATCAAGCCAAGTTATTTGATTACTATCACATTTAGCAGGGTTTCATTTAACGGGCTCTGTGACAATCTGGAAGGGTGAGATGGGGAGGGAGGTGGGAGGGAGGTTTGGAAGAGAAGGGACATGGGTCTACCTATGGCTGATTCTTGTTGATGTATGACAAAAAAACCACAAAATTCTATGAACAGTTATCCTTCTATTTAAAAAAAAAATTGGGAAAAAAAAGAAATACAAAAATTGTCTTGTCATTTAAAATTTTACACTCTAAATTTCCATGCTTCTTTTCCCCTATTAGGTTAATGGCACTGATGCAGATTATGAATATGAAGAAATCACACTTGAAAGGGTAAAAGCCTATTCATTATCTTAAGCTTTAATGAAAAGAAATCTGTTTCTTTAAAGAACTCTTAAATATACTGCTCTTTCATATAGAATCTAAGGAAGATCATCTTTCAAAAGCAGAACCATGTAATATTAGTTTCTTTAATAAATCCACATATCATAAAATTAGCTGTGGTATTTTCATGTTGCTTTTGAACATGTATGAACATGTGGCTTTTCTTTAAGAACTTTTTTAAAAAGTAAACTTTTATTTAAAAATTTTTAGATTTGTAGAAAAGTAGTACAAAGAGTTTCCATTTACCCTAGACTCAGTTTCACCAATTTATTAACATCTTACAATACTAAAATACATTTGTTTCAACCAGTGAAGTAACACTGATACATTATTATTAACCTAAGTTTATACTTTATTTGAATTTCCTTTTTGTTTTTCTCTTCCAGAATCCTATCTGGAATATCATATTACGTTTAGTTATTATGTCTTCTTGTGCTGCTCTAGACTGACAATACCTCAAATTTTCTCAGTTTTTAATTTTATTATTTAGTTTTCATATAATGAAGTATTATTTATTTTAAATGAGTATTTTGTCTCTTGAGCTAATAACTTGATCATTGTATCAGTTTTGTTTCCTAGAAAAATAATAACCATAGGATTACTGGAAAAGACCTTACTGAAAACTTCTTATTATGCATTCCCTAGTCAGAAAATAATTTACAGGTGCAATTCAGATGTAGGGAGATGAAGGAAATGTGGGTTCAATCCCTGGGTTGGGAAGATCCCCTGGAGAAGGGAATGGCAACCCACTCCAGTATTCTTGCCTGGAGAATCCCATGGACAGAGTAGTCTGGTGGGCTACAGTCCACGGGGTCAAAAATAGTCAGACATGACTAAACTCATGCACGCACACTCACAATTCAGATGTGTGGATTTTCTTGATATATTTTCCCCTTAAGAATATCTGCATTCAATTGATGCTATATTTTAGCAGTGTCACCTTGTCTGACCATCATTTTTGGAAAATGAGGTGCTTTACATAAGTGACTTTTCTAAGTAACTGAATATCTGTGTATTTGAAGTTCCTAAAGGATTAGATTTATGTTTGTAGCCAGATAAACTGAGTGAAAATAGACCGCAGAGGGTCTTTTACATGTGTAATAGATTTTATACTGACTGTTTACCTGAATTTGGGCCACCTATTCAAGTGAGGTAGCTGACTGAGTCTTACAAGTAAACAATATTAATGTATTATGCACATTTTAATGTGGCATTTTGTTGGTTTCCCCCCCAGCTTTATTGAGATTTCTTGACATAATCCTAACTTTTTACCTCATTCATGTTTTCATTTTTTCCTAGTACCTTTTAAATTCTTTTAGTCAGAACTGTACTTTGTATTTTTCACTGATTAAAGGACTTGAATACCAGGAATTTGGGAGATATTGTTAAAGTGTACAAACTTGGAATTAGATGATGAATAAGTTTCAGACTTCTTATATGCACAGCATAGTGAATATAGTCAACAATACTGTATTATATACTTCAGAATTGCATGAGACTAGTTCTTAAATGTTCTCACCATAAAAAATAATGACAATTATGTGACCTCATAGAGGTGTTAGCTAAATAAAGCTAGTACATAAAGTGGTAATCTAAATAAAGTAAGCTAAATAAAGTGGTAATCATATTGTTCTATATAAATATATCAAATCAACATGTTATATACCTAAAACCTACACAAAATTATTTGTAATTATTTCTTGATTTTTTAAAGCAAATAAAAAAGAATACCTGAGTATCTTGGTGTTCCCATACAACCTTTTTATACTATTTACTGCCACTTTAGTAACTTTTAAAGAGTTTAGACTGAAAAAATTTTTTTATTAAAATAGAATTTTAGGACTATCATAATTGAGTGAAATTTTAAGGTATTTTATATAGTTTAGTAATACATCCAGATACACCCACTAATTTGAACTCACTGAAAACCAAAGTTAAATCATTGTTGAAAAAATAAATGTCTAATACCTTTGAGATCAGTTTTTCTTTTTGTACTGGTAGAGAACCCTTCCTTCAAAGAAAATATTCAAAAATCAGTACATAAAATGAGCAAGAAGCAATGCTGCTTTGGCAAAATTAACTTTGCTGTCAAGAAAGCTTACCAATGTTAAATTATCTAGTTATACTTTCAGTATTTAAAAAATGCCTTTTGCTAGTCAGGTAGGTTTCTTGGTTAAACACCTCAAGGATGATGGCAGTGTTACTTAACTGATAAAATTTGGTAATTTTAAAATAAGTTGATGGCAAAGTTAGCAGAAGCAAAGCCCCACCAAGTATCCCCTTCTTAACAGGCTGAAATAATATATCGATATTACCTACTTGGAAATAACAGCAGCACAAGGATCACTTAAGCGTTTTCCTCTTGGGATCAATTTGCCTTACCAAACATGAGCTAGATGCAGTCTAAAAGAAAGAGACCTGATAGTGACACCTCTACAAGGAAGAACTGTGCATACTTTTAAGAAAGAATTGTAGACTAAACTCTGAAAGTACTCGGTACATCTTCAGCGTCACCTATTCAGCAGTAATACCCCTGAATTCATAGAGAAAAGAATAGCTTTCCTTGTATTTTTTAATTTAAAAGTCATCTTACTCCCTATATATATATGTCTTTATATGCATGTTGCCTATGTTAGTACAGTTTCTAGGTCATATAGTGACAGGAACCTATCAATAATTTTTTTTCAATGTCACTTTTTCCCCCTCTGTTCCCAGGGAAATTCAGGGCTTGGTTTCAGCATTGCAGGAGGTACAGACAACCCACACATTGGAGATGACTCAAGTATTTTCATTACTAAAATTATTGCAGGGGGAGCAGCTGCCCAAGATGGAAGATTGCGGTATGTTTTGTACTTGATGTTGTGATACCAAATCTTCTTTGTATCTTTTTCTTGAGAGAAAATAAACAATAAATACAAATAAGAAATATTATCATAATAACTAACATATGGTAGATGCTCAAAAATCAAATGAATGAATGAGATAATTATGCTTTAAGCATTGTTTCCCTCTTTTCATTTAGGAATTCAGTTTTATCTTAGAAATTAAACATTTTGAATAATAATTTTGATTAATGATTTAAATATTACTGAGCAAATGTGTAGAAATTGTAGATTTCCCATTGTATTTTCAGTTATTTTCTGGGTGGGGAACATGTATAAACTTACTTAAGGTTTCAGTTCAGTTCAGTCGCTGGGTCGTGTCCGACTCTTTGCGACCCCATGAATTGCAGCATGCCAGGCCTCCCTCTCCATCACCAACTCCTGGAGTTTACCCACACTCATGTCCATCGAGTCAGTGATTCCATCCAGCCATTTCATCCTCTGTCATCCCCTCATCTTGCTGCCCCCAGTCCCTCCCAGCAACAGAGTCTTTTCCAATGAGTCAGCTCTTAGCATGAGGTGGCCAAAGTATTGGAGTTTCAGCTTTAGCATCAGTCCTTCCAAAGAACACCCAGGACTGATCTCCTTTAGAACGGACTTGTTGGATCTCCTTGCAGTCCAAGGGACTCTAGAGTCTTCTCCAACACTGCAGTTCTAACGCATCAATTCTTCTGCGCTCAGCTTTTTTCACAGTCCAACTTTCACATCCATACATGACTACTGGAAAAACCATAGCCTTGACTAGACGGACCTTTGTTGGCAAAGTAATGTCTCTGCTTTAGAATATGCTATCTAGGTTGGTCATTGGAGAAGGCAATGGGACCCTACTCCAGTACTCTTGCCTGGAAAATCCCATGGACGGAGGAGCCTGGTAGGCTGCAGTCCATGAGGTCGCTAAAAGTCTGACACAACTGAGCGACTTAACTTTCACTTTTCACTTTCATGCGTTGGAGAAGGAAATGGCAACCCACTCCAATGTTCTTGCCTTGGAGAATCCCAGGGATGGGGGAGCCTGGTGGGCTGCCGTCTGTGGGGTCGCACAGAGTTGGATACGACTGAAGCGACTTAGCAGCAGGTTGGCATAACTTTCCTTCCAAGGACTAAGCGTCTTTTAATTTCATGGCTGCAGTCACCATCTGCAGTGATTTTGGAGCCCCCCAAAAATAAAGTCTGACATTGTTTCCACTGTTTCCCCATCTATTTGCCATGAAGTGATGGGACTACATGCCATGATCTTAGTTTTCTGAATGTTGAACTTTAAGCCAACTTTTTCACTCTTCCTCTTTCACTTTCATTAAAAGGCTTTTTAGTTCCTCTTCACTTTCTGCCATAAGGGTTGTGTCATCTGCATATCTGAGGTTATTGATATTTCTCCTAGCAATCTTGATTCCAGCTTGTGCTTCTTCCAGCCCACCATTTCTCATGATGTACTCTGCATGTAAGTTAAATAAGCAGGGTAGGGAATCATATATATCCTGAGTTTTTATCTCATACCTGGTGGCTCAGGTGGTAAAGAATTTGCCTGCAGTGCAATAGACCCAGGTTGTTTGATCCTTGGATTGGGAAGATTCCCTGGAGAAGGGAATGGCTATGCACTCCATATTCTTGTCTGGAGAATCCCTTGGACAGATGAGCCTGGTGGGCTATAGTCCCTGGCGTCACAAAGAGTTGGACACGACTGAGCGAATAACACACACACACACACACACACATGCACCACAAAGAGAAAAGATTAATGCAAACTTTAAGTAAATTAACCTATTTCCTAAATTGAATAAATGTAAGTACCTGGTCTTTTGTTTAATGTTCCATTTCAGAAGATATCCTTAGTATCTTGTTAAACAAAGATCTTTGGCATCTTTGTTGTTTCCTTAGACATAATCATAGATCATAGATTGTGGCACTTTTCCTGTTGCCTTGTTTGTTGTTTTTTACACATGGTGACAGTTTTCTAAAAATTTTAGAACTAAAATTTTATATGGTCTGTGAGAAAGAATATTTTATTTTAAGGCTATTGGTGCCTTATGCAGCTCTTCAGTTTCTAAACTTCTCACTGAATATGACAAGTTGTATATTAATGAAGTTAGATATAAAATTAATAATTTGAATATTCATGTAAATGTAGGCATATACTTCCTGATTTTGTTATTTGCCTTTTATTTGTGCTTCTTGTATGAAAATTAAAATGTTCCATTTGTTCCACTGGAGAACTGACCTGTAGTACTAACTGTAAGGTATCACTGTCTTTGGATATAGAATTTCTTTTCTCTAAACTTAATTTGATATATTATAGAAGTTTAGCATGATCACTTGAAATATTTTAATTGTGTTTTGTTCCCCTTTCCTGCACAATATGAGATGACCATCTTTTTGTTTTCTACATGAATAGCATGCGATTGAAACTAAGGTCAATTTATTTATTTTTATTGAAGTATAATTGCTTCACAATGTTGTGTTCATTTCTTTTGAATAACAAAGTAAATCAGCTATATGTGCACATATATCCCCTCCCTCCTTGGACCTCCATCCCGCCACTCTAGGTCATCACATAGTCCCGAGCTGAGTCCCTGTGCCACGCAGCCGCTTCCCACTAGCTATCTGTTTCACACATGGTAGTGTTTATGTCAGTGCTACTCTCAGTTCATCTCACCCTCTCCTTCCAGCTGAGTGGTTCACAAATCTGTCCTCTATGTCTGCATCTGTATTCCTACCCTGTACATAGGTTCATCAGTACCATTTTTCTACATTTCATATATGTGTGTGTGTGTTAATGTATGATATTTGTTCTTCTGGTTCTGACTTACTTCAGTATGACAAACTCTAGGTTCACCCACATCAATACAAATGACCCAAGTTCATTCCTTTTGATGGTGCAGTAATATTCCATGGTATATATGTACCACATCTTCTTTATCCATTCATCTGTTGCTGGACATTTCAGTTGCTTCCATGTTCTGGCTGTTGTAAATAGTGCTGCAGTAAACATTGGGGTACATGTATATTTTTTATTACAGTTTTCTCAGGGTATATCCCCAGTGGTGGGATTGTTGGGTATTATGGCAGTTCTACTTTTTAGTTTTTTAAGGAACCTCCATACTGTTCTCCATCATGACTGTATCAATTTACATTCCCACCAACAGTACAGGAGAGATCCCTTTCTTCACACCCTCTCCAAAATTTATTGTTTGTAGATCTTTTGATGACCACTTTGACTGGTGTGAGATGATACCTTGTTGTGGTTTTGATTTGCATTTATCTAATAATTAGTGAAGTTGAGCAACTTTTTACATGTTTGTTAGCCATCTATATATATCTTCTTTGTAGAAATGTCTGTTCAGGTCTTCCACCCATTTTTTTTATTGGATAGTTTGAGGTTTTTTTTGTATTGAGCATGAGCTCCTTTTGTATTTTGGAGATTAATCCATTTTCAGTTGTTTCATTTGCAAGTATTTTCTCCCATTCTGAGGGTTATCTTTTTCTCTTATTTATGATTTTCATTGCTGTGCAAAAGCTTTTAAGTTTATCAGGTCTCATTTGTTTATTTTTATTCATATTACTCTAGGAAGTAGATCAAAAAGCATCTTGCTGTCATTTATGTCAAAGAGTGTTCTGCCTATGTTTTCCACCAAGAGTTTTGTAATGTCTGACCTTACATTTAGGTCTTTAATCCATTTTGAGTTTATTTTTGTCCATGGTGTTAGGAAATGTTCTAATTTCATGCTTTTACATATAGTTGTCCAGTTTTCCCAGCATAACTTATTAAAGAGACTGTTTTATCCACTGTATAGTTTTGCCTCCTTTGTCAAAGATAAGGTGTACCCACAGGTGCATGGATTTATCTCTGGGCTTTCTATCTTGTTCCATTGATCTGTATTTCTGTTTTTGTGCCAGTACCATACTATCTTGATTACTGTAGCTTTGTAGTATAGTATAACGTCAGGGAGCTTGATACCTCCAGCTCCATTTTTCTTTCTCAAGATTGCTTTGGCTATTTGGAGTCTCTTTTTAAATTAATGTACTTATGGCTTTGTACTAGGTTTTCATTGCTGGGTTTCTCTAGTTTTGGTGAGTGGAGTCGACTTTTCGTTGCAATGAGTGGGAGCTACACTTCCCATTTCAATGGCTTCTCTTGTTGAAGAGCACCAGCTCTAGAGTACGTTGGTTTCAGCATCTATGGCACATAGGCTTAGTTGCTCCATGGCACATGGAATCTTTCCTGACCAGGGATTGAACTTGTGTTTCCTGCCTTGGCAGGCGGATTCTTAACCATTGGACCACCAGGGAAGTCCTTTTCAGAGTCTTTCGTGTTTCCATATAAATTGTTAACAAAATTTTTCTATTGGGTTGGCCAAAAAGTTTGTTTGGGTTTTTCCATACAGTTGTAGGGAAAAATCAGAACAAACTTTTTGGTCAACTCAAAAGTTGTATGAAAAGTACCATTGGTAATTTGATAGGAATTTCATTGAATCTGTAGATTGTTTTCGGTTAGTATAGTCATTTTCACAATGTTGAATCTTCTAATCCAAGAATGTGGTATATCTCTCCATCTTTGTGTCATCTTTGATTTTGTTTCATTAGTGTCTTCTGGTTTTCTGCATACAGGTCTTTTGCCTCCTTGGGCAGATTTATGTCTAGGTATTTTGTTCTTTTTGTTGCAGTTGTAAATGGGATTGTTTCCTTAATTTCTCTTTTTGATTTCTCATTGTTAGTGCGTAGAAATGCAGAGATTTCTGTGTATTAATTTTGTATCTGCCACTTTACTAAACTCATTGGTTAGCTCTAATCGTTTTCTGGTGGCTCTATCTATATACAGTATCATGTCATCTGCAAACAGTGACAGTTTTATTTTTTCTTTTCCAATTTGGATTTCTTTTATTTCTTTTTCTTCTCTGCTTGCCATGACTAGGACTTCCAAAAACTTTGTTGAATAATAGTGGCAAGAGTGGGTACCCTTGTTCCTGATCTTAGAGGAAATGCTTTCAGTGTTTCACCATTGAGAATAATGTTTGCTGTGGGTTTGTCATGTATAGCCTTTATTATGTTGAGGTAGGTTTCCTGTATGTCCACTTTCTGGAGAGTTTTTTATCATATATACATGTTGAATTTTGTCAAAAGCTTTTTCTGCATCTATTGAGATTATCGTGTGGTTTTTATCCTTTGATTTGTTAATATGGTATATCACATTAATTGATTTGCATATATTGAAGAATCCCTGCATCTCTGGGGTGAACCCCACGTGGAGATCAGTTTATTTTTTAATAAATCAATCAATTAATCTGATTTTCCACTGTGACGTTAAGCTAGTTATTCAGTCTAAGCCTTAGATTTCTTATCTTTGAATCACTGCTCTACTGGTCATTATCTGGGTGGCTTTGGGAATGTTATTTAAACTTTGTGCCTCAGTTTTTCCATGTGTAAAATAGGGATATAGATAGATCCACCTTACAGGTTGTTGTAAGGGTTAAAACACTAAAAGAAGTTTGTAGCTTGTGATTAGTACTAAATAAGTATTTTCTGTTTTTCTAAAGTATTTTAATTTCTGTACATAGACAGCTGTCATTATCATTTAATATTTTTGTAAAATAATCTATTATTTGCACTATTTCCTTTGATGGCCCTTGAGAAATGTTTGTATTTATATAAGTATTTGATATATTGAAATTTAACATGAAGTTTCTTCTCAGAAAAAATCGTAGTAGTTAACCTTAAAAATGTGAAAATAAAAATTGGCAAAGTGAAAAATCGATATTAAATTTTTAATATTTCATTTTTATTTTTAATTTTTCCTTAGAGTCAATGACTGTATTTTGCGAGTAAATGAAATAGATGTTCGTGATGTAACACATAGCAAAGCAGTTGAAGCCTTGAAAGAAGCAGGATCTATTGTACGCTTGTATGTAAAAAGACGGAAACCAGTATCAGAAAAAATAATGGAGATAAAGCTCATTAAAGGTCCTAAAGGTATGAACTAAATCAAACAAAAACAAATTATTAAGTAAGAAATCTCTTAAGTGACATGTAACTCTTAAGTTATATATGACACACATTCTAAGATTAGCAATACTGGTAATCTATAGAATTTACTGAATTTGGAGGGGTGGGGCTTCCCTGGTGACTCCCATGGTAAAGAATCCACCTGCATTGTGGGAGACCAGGGTTTGATCCCTGGGTTGGGAAGATCCCCTGGAGAAGGGAACAGCTACCCACTTCGGTATTCCAGCCTAAAGAATTCTGTGGACAGAGGAGCCTGGCGGGCTACAGGCTGGCAGGCAAAGATTCAGATATGACTGAGCAACTTTCACTTTCACTTTAGTGAATTTTATAATCTGTTACTTCTAATGATTTTTGTTTTAAGTAGCATTCGGCATAAACATTTTGAAGTCATGTATAGCATTAATATTAACTTGTAGTCATTAATCTACAAAGTATATTAAATACGGATACACAGGATAGAAGAAAATATTAATGAGCATATCATTAATAGTTATATCTGCAGTGAAGACTATTAGGATGTGATCTGAATTTTGAAAACATGGATGGAATTGAGGATAAATGGAAATACTGATTCTCATTCGTGGCTTCATGAAAAATGAATAGAGAGCTACAAGTTTGGTATTAAGGCCATGGGAATTATGAATTACTGAGATTCCTTACTTAAAAGTAATTCATAGAATATTGAAAAAGAACAAAAACATCTGCATTTCTAAAGCTGTTAGTTTTGCCCACCATTGATTTTTTTTTCCCTCAGTTGTTTTAATCTTGTGGAAGTATTATAAGTGTTAGTAAGAAATGCAATTATGATGGAAACAAAAGTGAAACAATTCTACATGAATTCTTTGACCTAACACAAATGCATGAGACACTTTAAGAAGTACCTAGGAGGGAAGGGGAAGGTACTTACTTGTAACTGTAGGAGCACTTAATTTGTAATTGCCCCTGATTACAAAATACTTAGGATTTTAAAAATAGGTAAATAGATTCTTTTGTATTTTAAAAAGGATTAGTTTGGTGAAATTATCACCTTATAGAATCTGTTTTCTACTTTTTAGTCATTTCTTTCTGAACTTAGGTTTACATTTATGGGTAAAATTGTAAAACTAGTGTTTTCCAAACAGGTCTTGGGTTTAGCATTGCTGGAGGTGTTGGAAATCAGCATATTCCTGGGGATAATAGCATCTATGTAACCAAAATAATTGAAGGAGGAGCAGCTCATAAAGATGGTAAACTTCAGATTGGAGATAAGCTTTTAGCAGTAAGTATAAAAAATCCATTGTTTTAAAAATCACTTTGATGTCTTTTTTTCCTGAAAGACTGAAATTCTACATGCCAAAAATATTTAAATGACATTTACACATCTGAATACTAGCCTTTCTTTACTCAGGACCTGAAAAATGACTCTTCATTATCTGTTTGCTATTTCCATTCCCTCTGCTAGGTCCCTTCTCTTTTTCTTTTATCCTATTTAGGAGCTTGGATGCACAAAATTGTTTATTCATAATCCTTAGGTTCATAACACTATCATCCTTAGTCGTGTGTGACCTTCTTTTTCCCTTTCTTGTTCTAATCTATAATTTTTATTTATAATATAATGAAAACTGCTAGTTATTATCCAACCCCAAAACTAGAATATCAACAGTTTGTGTTTCTCATTCTTTTGCTTTTTAAAGATTGCTTAATCACATACATATACCTAAGTGTTTTGTTTAGTATTGTTTTGAAAAAAAATTTAAAGGCTGTTGTGCAGTATGTAGTCTTTTAATACTTTTTCCCTCAATATTGTTTTATTGAGACTTATCTATATTGCTGCCTAGAGTTGAGATTTAGTTATTTCCTCTCTTCATAATATTCTATTCTGAAACTATAGACTATATCACAATTTATTTATCCAATCTTCATTAATAACTGTCTTAATTCATGTTCCCTACAAAAACAAACCTGAAGAAAAGCTACTGTGCTAAGGTATTATTTGGAGGTAGAACTTCAGAGAAGCTGGAGTGAGTGGAAATGAAAAGGGAGGCAGAGAATGAGGGAAAGCCAATACAAGGTATTATGTTTCTAAGCTGGCTGTAATTTCATAAGAAAATATAGCTGGTTTCTTACCATATAGGATAGTCTTCCAGGCAGGCAATGTGGAACTGCTAAACCTTAGATCCTGCTATCCAAGCAAAAGATAGGATTGATCTCCTGGCCCCTCTTAGTCTCCTCTCTCTTGTTATTTAGAGTCTACCCCATAGGGGTTAACTGTCCTGGATTCTTGGCTGTGTTACCCGGCCCCTCAGGATGAATACTAGGAAGGCCAGCTCCCACACTCTGGCACAACACTTCCTCTGAACCCAGAAGTGTTGAAAGAGCTAGAGCCTCGGTGGTCTAGACACATCATATGTGGTCTTCTGATATGTTACTGCTCTCATTATGTGGAACATGTGAGCCATGCCCACGCCCAGCCTTTACTACAGAAGAGGTTGAAATAGTTCGTAATGGTAGGAGACAAGATAAGAGTAGCAATAGCCAGGGCTGTCTTGTAAGCAAGCAGCCAAGGCCTAGTGGGAAGGTAGGCTCAAGTGAATCTGGAAAGGCTTACAAAGTCTGATATAGTGGTGATTTGGGTTCTTTCCTCTTACTTATTTATTTGCCCTTTTGAATACCTCTGCTAAGAATAGCTGCTAGTTATTTCTGCTAGTTAATGATAGTGAAGAGGAAGAAACTGTCCTCCAACTGCTTTTCTCTAACTTATCCTCTCATGGCTATGACTTGTCACTCTTTTCCCCAAGCTACAACCAGCACTCCTTCATCTTCACATATATACACAAACCCCACATACACATACACCAGTTCCAGACAACCTTTCTCCACTAGGTTTCTCATTCTTTTTTTAATTTATTTTTTAAAAATTTCTTATGTCCTCCTTTATAGTTTCTCCAGAATCAATTTTAAGAATTTTTAAGAATTTTAAGAATAGGAAACAAGAAATTTACACTGAATTTGCCATTTAATGAGGCTTTTGTTGCCAAATGCCACTGAAATTATTCAGTTTTATCTGTCACTTTAATTGATGAATCAGGCATTTGACACACCTTTTGCCTTCTTAAAACACTCTTTTCCAATTTCCATACTAGTCACCCTCTATCTTGCTATTCCTTTTAACTCACTGGCCATTCCTTCTCATTCTCCTTTCTGATGCATCTTTTCCCTAACCTCTAAACATTGCACATTTTCTTTTCTCTTTGACAGGTAGTAAATAGCTTACTAGGTCTCTTTGTACATGGTAGTAATAAGTATTGTTTTCTGAACTTCAGTCTCCTTATGTATATCTCAAGAGTCATCTCAAATATACAGTTGGCCTTCTGTGTCCATGGGTTCCACATCTGTGGATTTAACCAACTGAGGATCAAAAATACTTGCAGGAAGAATTCCAAAAAGTTCTCAAAACCCTAAATGTATTGGCTGTAGGCTGACAGCTAGTCACATGGTGTTTATATTGCATTAGGTATGATAAGTAGTCTGGAGATGATTTAAGTAAGAGAGGGTGTGTTGTTCACTCACTAAGTCATGTCTGACACTTAGCAACCCCATGGACTACAGCATGCCAGGCTTCCCTGTCCTTTACTGTCTCCTGGAGTTTGCTCAAACCCATGTCCATTGAGTTGGTGATGCCATCCAACCATCTCATCCTCTGACATCCCCTTCTCCACCTGCCCTCAATCTTTCCCAGCATCAAGGTCTTTTCAAATGAGTCAGTTCTTTGCATCAGGTGGCCAGAGGATTAGAGCTTCAGCATCAGTCCTTCCAATGAATGTTCAGGACTGATTTCCTTTAGGATTGACTGATTGAATCTCCTTGCTATCCAAGGGACTCTTAGGAGTCTTCTCTAGCACCACAATTCAAAAACATCAATTCTTTGGCACACACCTCTTTAGGGTCCAACTCTCATATCCATACATGACTACTGCAAAAACCTTATCTTTATCCTTATAAGGACCTTTGTCGGTAAGGTGATGTCTGCTTTTTAATATGCTGTCTAGGATTGCCATAACTTTTCTTCTAAGGAGCAAGTGTCTTTTATTTCATGGCTGCAGTCACCATCTGCAGTGATTTTGGAGCCCAAGAAAATAAAATCTGTCACTGTTTCCACTTTTTCCTCATCCATTTGCCATGAAGTGATTAGACCAGATGCCATGATCTTAGTTTTTTGAATGTTGAGTTTTAAGCCAGCTTTTCACTGTCTCCTTTCACCATCATCAAGAGACTGTTTAGTTCCTCTTTGCTTTCTGCCACTAGAGTAGTATCATCAGCATATATGAGGGTATTGATATTTCTCCTCGCAATCTTGATTCCAATTTGTGATTGATCCAGCCCAGCATTTCACATTATGTACTCTGTATAGAAGTTAAATAAGCAGAGTGACAGTATACAGCCTTGACGTACTCCTTTCCCAATTTGGAACCAGTCCATTGTTCCATGTCCAGTTCCAGCTCTTTTTTCTTGATCTGCATACAGGTTTCTGAGGAGACAGTAAGGTGGTCTAGTATCCCCATATCTTTAAGAATTTTCCACAGTTTGTTGTGATCCACACAGTCAACGGCTTTAGCATGGTGAATTTTCTGGAATTCTCTTGCTTTCTCCATGATCCAGCAAATGTTGGCAGTTTGATCTCTGGTTCCTCTGCCTTTTCTAAATCCAGCTTGTACATCTGGAAGTTCTCGTTCACTTACTGCTGAAGCCTAACTTGAAGGATTTTGAGCATAACCTTGCTAGCATGTGAAATGAGCACAATTATACAGTAGTTTGAACATTCTTTGGAATTGCCCTTCTTTGGGATTAGAATGAAATGACCTTTTCTAGTCCTTTGGCCACTGCTGCGTTTTCCAAATTTGCTGACATATTGAGTGCAGCACTTTAGCATCTTTTAGGAGTGTTGTCATTTAGGATTTTAAGTAACTCAACCGTAATTCTATCACCTCCACTAGTTTTTTTTCTAGTAGAAAGAAATGCCTATTTGACTTCACACTCCAGGATGTCTGGCTCTAGGTGAGTGACCACACCATTGTGGTTATCTGGGTCATTAAGACCTTTTTTGTATAGTTCTTCCATGTATTCTAGCCACCTGTTTTTAATCTGTTTTGCTTCTGTTAGATCCTTATTGTTTCTGTCCTTTTTTGTGGCCATCCTTGTATGAAATTTTCCCTTGGTATCTCCAATATTCTTGAAGAGATCTCTAATCTTTCCCATTCTATTGTTTTCTCTTATTTCTTTGCATTGTTCACTGAAGAAGACTTATCTCTTCTTGCTATTCTCTGGACCTCTGCATTCAGTTGGGTATATCTTTCCTTTTCTCCATTGCCTTTCATTTCTCTTCTTTTCTCAGCTATCTGTAAGGCCTCCTTAAGACAGCCATTTTGCCTTCTTGCATTTCTTTTTCTTTGGGATGATGTTGGTCACCGTCTCCTGTACAGTGTTTTGAACCTCCATTACCGTCTGAGCCACTAGGGAAGCCCCCAAGGGACGCTATGTGTATGCAAATACTATTCCATTTTACATAGGAGCTTGAGAATCTGAAGAATTTTTTTTTATCCTTAAGAAGGGTAATTTGGGCACTGGGGTCATAGAATCATTCCCCCACAGATACCAAAGGACAACTGTATCTAAAAATAAACTTCCAAGTCACAGCAACCCCCCCAATCCTGCCACCCCCAATTCTGCACTTGGCATAATTTTCACATCTAATTAAATAGAAACTTTATCCTTCTATTTTGCCCAGGTCTGAAACTTTAGGATCATTCTCTTTCTTTCCCTCTCCACGTTGAATCCCTTAGCAAATCTTATTAGCTCTTTATTTAGTTATCTGGAGAAGGCAATGGCACGCCACTCCAGTACTTTGCCTGGAAAATCCCATGGATGGAGGAGCCTGATAGGCTGTAGTCCATGGGGTCACTAAGAGTTGGACACGACTTCACTTTCACTTTCACTTTTCACTTTCATGCATTGGAGAAGGAAATGGCAACCCACTCCAGTGATCTTGCCTGGAGAATCCCAGGGATGGGGGAGCCTGGTGGCTGCCGTCTATGGGGTTACACAGAGTCAGACACGACTGAAGTGACTTAGCAGCAGCAGCAGCATTCAGTTATCTAATGCTACATAAGAAAACACTAACATTAGTGACTAAAATGACAACAGTTATTTATTTACTTATACTTACGCAATTTGGATGGGTTTGGCCAGGACAGCATGTCTTGACTCCTTGTAATGTCTACTGGGGTGGCTAAACTAGGGCCAGGGGTCCACTTTCAAGCTGGCTTATATATAGTGGAACATTTAGTTTTGCCTGTTAGCTGGGAGCTCAAGTGGGATGGCTAAGTTGGGCTTCTTAACAAGATGGCCAGGTTCCAAGAGAAACATACCACAAGTAAGCTTTCCAAGAAGATAGCTCTAATGTGTGGCATTTATTAATCCTCACTTTGTGTCATAGTTGCTAACGTCTCATTGCAGGCCATCAGATGAACAGTGTACCACAGGTGAATGACCATACAGCTGAAACCCTGCAAAGCTTTATTAGTAATCAGTGGGAAAGTTAGGATTGTTCTGTGACCTTTAGAAATTTCTGTCAAAACATTAAAAAAAAGCTACAGTCGGTTATAAAGTTGCATGTTAGAGAAATGGAAAATATACTAAAATGAACATTGGTTTAGTACATTATAATTTAAAACACTAGAAACAGTCTGCTATGTTTAGAATGGATAATCATCCAGGACCTTTGTACAGCACAGGTAACTCTGCTCAGTGTTATGTGGCAGTCTGGATGGGAGGGAAATTAGGGGGAGAATGAATACATGTACATGTATGATTGAGTCCCTTTGCTGGCTGCCGGAAACTATCACAACATTGTTAATTGACTATACTCCAATATAAAATAAACAGTTCAAAGGCAAATATACACACCCAAAAAAGTGTTTACTGAAAAGAGGAACAGTCTAAACCTAATGCTAGCAGAAGAGAAAGGATTAGGGCAAAACTTAACAACATATGAAATAGGACAACCATAGAGAAACCAAAACTTGGGCCTTTGAGAAGATCAACAAAATTGACAAACCTTTAGCTAGACTGACAAAGAAAAAAATAACTCAAATTTCTATAAGTAGGAATGAAAGAGAGAGCATAAGCCAATACTTCTATTTATGACCAACTCTATACCAACACATCAGGTAACTTAGATGAAATAGACAAATTCCTAGAAAGACACATCTACCACTCCTGTTCAACAGTATACTAAAGATTCTACCAGAGGAGTAAAGAGGGGAAAAAAATATGGCTTTCAGAGCGGGAAGGAAGAAGTAAAACTTTGGGGATTTTCTTTTAGGTGAATAGTGTGTGTTTAGAAGAAGTTACTCATGAAGAAGCAGTAACTGCCTTAAAGAACACATCTGATTTTGTTTATTTGAAAGTGGCAAAACCCACAAGTATGTATATGAATGATGGCTATGCACCACCTGATATCACCAACTGTAAGTTTGTTTGCTTATAATCTATCTTATTTCCTTAGACGTGATAAATTTTAATGAAAGTTCCCAATATAAAGTTTAAACATTGTACAAATATTTAAAAGAGAAGTGTTAAATATTTTAACCTAATAATTTTTAAAAATCAATTTTAAGTCAGAATCTTCCTAATAATAAGGGGGGTGAGTTTTTCAGTTTTTCGCCTGTAATGTCATAGCAATAATTATTTAAGGCATTGATTCTTAAACTTTTATGTAAATGATAGCCACCAAAGGTATTTGCTTATAATGGAGATTCTTGTTTTGTTCTAATAATTTTAAGATGGAACACAGAAATATACTTAAACAAGTAATTATTTTAACAAGCAAGATAATTCTGATACTTCTAGTGCTGCTGGTTCTTGGGCTGTGCCTTGAGAAATAATAACTTAAGACGGGCTTTTCTGTACTCTCAACTGTGTGAGCACAGATACCATCTTTGTACTTCCAACTCTTAGTGTATTACGTAACACAGTTGTGCATGATACAGTTGTATTTCCTAGAATTGTATTGTAATGAAAGTACCTAGGTAATGTTAAGCTTCCTATGTGATTTTCTTTTTTTAATATACAAGCTGAGATGAAATATAAATATATTTTTAATATGTTCATGTTGATTGAAAAATGAAATTTTTATTTGGTATATTGAGTCAATACTAGAAGCACCCATATGTAATAAAGATCAATATACTCTATAATCTGCTTTTCCAAGTTTTCCTTTTCTAAATTATAGAATTTTAGAGATATTTGTGGTTTTGTAATAATATTCAGTCTCTTTAATGAACAGAGATGATGTCTTACACTTCGTGTCAGAACTTTACTACTTGCTGAAAATTCTTCCATATATTTGGCTTGCACAGGGCTTTATGTAATTTTTATTTATTAGCAGCAGCAAATTCAATGATAAGCTCTTTTATTTACCAATTTAAATATTGATCTTATTTATTATGCTGCCTTATCTGTTCAAGACAACTAAGTGCCAGTTAACAGACAGAGAATTGGCATCCCGATTATGGCCAAATATACAAAAAAACAAGCTGCTGCTTACAGTTGAACTAGAAAGAAAATGTTACTTTTTATTGAATTATCTCTTTTATATAAAATAATATGACATTTTAAAAATAGGAGAGCTGGTCCTAAAGAGTAGTAAATAATATTTAATTGTTTTCCCTATAGTCATATATAGGATATTTCTTGCCTTTTTTTCATCTGTTTTTAAACTAATAGAGTATTGTGAAAAAGTTGAAGTTTATGTTGCTAGTTCAACTTTATCATAACAGTGTTCTGTTTCCATTCTCCTCTCTTCATATGAATTTTGTTATACACTTCCAGACCATGTTCATACTATGCACACAATTCATAAATAACTTGCTTATATGTGTTTTAAGAAGCATTTATGTTTGAAAACTTTTTACATAAATGGTTTTTACCTGTTGGCTCTCCTGAAGCCCTTGCCATCAGACTGTTCACCTTACTGCCTATTCCTTACGTTAGTCATCTAGTGTCCTCCCCACCAGTGTGGCTTTAGGTACTGAAGATATTAGTGGAGCTCTCATTGTCCTTTGATACTGTTATTCACATTGTCATCCTTAGTGATGACCAGTCAAAACCCACACTGATTCATTCAGTTACCAGGCTTCTTTGTTTACTGATCTGTTTCTAACTTTTCTGCCCTCCACTCCAACTCAGAAACTTGCTTCCAAGATAATAATTTAGATCTTATCAATTGTCAGTACCTTCACCATGTCCAAAATCTTGATTTAAATCATCTCATTCTCTGACTACATCCATCAGTTTATTTACTCCTAACAGTTCATCTTCATTTTGATCTTCAGTCAAAATACCATTACTTGGTTGTTCCTTTGTGTCTCTTTTGTGTGTCTTTACTTGTCTTCTTTTTTTAACTTAGCCTCCTTGGTTTGTCATTATATTCAGTTCACTGCATATATCTTCTTCTTTCTTGCCTTCTTCATCTTCACTGGCAGAATTCCAACCCTAGTTCAGCTTGCTGTCTTCATCTAGTCTCACTCCTTAAGAAGCAGAACATGACTGGAGAAAAGCTCAGAATTATAATTTAGCTATGACCATAAATCTAAGTGGGGCCATGCTCTTAACAGTTGTAAAGCACCTATGGATAATAGCCAAAATATGGTACCCAGGAATCGAACTGGGGTCTCCTGCATTGCAGGTGGATTCTTTACCAACTGAGCTATCAGGGAAGCCCACCCAGGAATAAAAGGAAGTTTATTACTGAATAAAAAAAGTTCACTGGATCTGATAAAGCAGTGGTTCCCAACCTTTTTGGCACCAGAGACCAGTTTCATGGAAGACAGTTTTTCGATGGGTGGGGCAGATGGAGGGAAGGTTCAGGCAGTAATGTGAGGAATGGAGAGTGGCCTCTGAAGCTTGCTCACCTGCCGCTCACCTGCTGGTATGCAGCTGAATTCCTAAACAGCACTGTTAAGCGGCCTGGGGGTTGGGGATCTCTGTGATAAAGAACATAGTTTCTTTGATGACATTAAAATTCTCATGCTTTTGCATTATGTATCTTTTCACTTTTAATTTATATTCTCTTCAGATGAAAGATGTTGTTAAACTTCTGAGCCCCCACTGATCTCTTTCTACTTTTACCTTAAGTTCTTCCACTTGGCTTCTCTCCTAAACTTTGGAGGGTTTGGGTCATTAACCTAGATACCTTAGGACAATATTCAGGCTCCCTTGTTTTGTAGTTCTCTAAGGAATCTTTATTGCTTAGGATGTGGGGTATAGGAAATAGCATTGTTTTATCTGATTATTCTTTAGACAGTCATTTCTCTGATAGAAACATTAATTTTTAGTTCCTGCCATGTGAGATACATGTCTTACATGTGAGAATGACTCCTTCAGAAAGGATCCATCAAATAAAGGCAAAGTCTGGATATGGTAGGGGAAAGATACATTTTCTGGCTTGGGCAGTTGACTGAGTTTCTTGCCCAGTGGGTTTTTTGTTGTTGTTGTTCGTTTGTTTCAGCCAAACTTGTTAATGCAGTGAAGAAATTTGAGTCAGAAATCAGTAAACTCTGGACTTTAAAAGGCCAGTGATTATAATGGTTCACATGAATGTCAGTCGCTTTAGGCCATCATGCCAGTTCCATTGAAAATCACAGATATTCTTACATATCACACCGGGAAAGACTTTGGTCTTCAGAAGAGCCATTGATAGAAAGCTTTGGCTCAAATGCAAAACAGCATCTTATATATGAATTGGACAGGAAACAACTGCTAATGGAGACTGCAAGCTTATAAAATCAAAGGTGCAGCAGACTTCAAAACCATATACTGTCAGTAGATATAGTCTTTTTCCTTTTTGTATGATTACAGAAAGATACAGATGTATAGATGCTATCTCCTTTTGATAGAGCATATATTCTTCTCAGTATACCGTATTTATAGTCATTACCTACTGTCTTTCACTCTGGCTGCTTCACTCTTAATGTTATCTGTCTGGCCACTATAGTAATTTGAAGTAATGATCCTTGCACATTTTTGTTTTCCCAATAGGTATTAACAGTGTTTTGTGCATAGAAGACAGTAATGTAATGAAAGGAGAGATTGGTGGTTAAGTAATAAATATTTCAGCTAGATTTTTGAAATGCCTTGTACCTTTATCATAGTTAATATCTCAAGAAAGTTAAATACTACTTTCTACATTTTTCAACGATCACATAATTCAAATGCATTGTGGTTTTGGAAGTTACAACTGAAATATATTGCTTACCTGGGTCAGAAATAACTTTATAATTTTCTGTTCTTAGTTCTTACTAGAATTACAACTGATGGACTGTATTGATGTTTATTATTATTGAAATGAAATTATTACTGGAGTTTTGCTTATATTTTTTTGTTTCTTTTACTAGGTTACCATTTTTTGGGGGGTGCATTAAAAGGGTAATTATGAATTGGATTGACAGATCTGAGATGGTGTCAGGGCATGTCCTTTTTTTTCCTTTACATTTTAGAGCAGTTTTAGGGTCACAGGAAAATTAAGCAAAGATCCAGAGGTGTCCCACCTCCATGCTGCTGCTGCTAAGTCGCTTCAATTGTGTCCGACTCTGTGCAACCCCATAGACGGCAGCCCACCAGGCTCCCCCGTCCCTGGGATTCTCCAGGCAAGAACATTGGAGTGAGTTGCCATTTCCTTCTCCAGTGCGTGAAAGTGAAAAGTGAAAGTGAAGTCGCTCAGTCGTGTCCGACTCTTAGCGACCCCATGGACTGCAGCCCACCAGGCTCCTCCATCCATGGGATTTTCCAGGCAAGAGTACTGGAATGAGGTGCCATCACTTTTTCTGGTCCCACCTCCATAGCTTTTCCTATTATCAACATGTCCCACCAGAGTGGTACGTTGGTTCCAACATCATTACCCAAAGCCCATAGTATACTTTAGGGTTCTCTCTTGTTGTACATTCTGTAGGGTTGGATAAATGTATAATGACATGTACCATCTATCAGTATCATACAGCACAGTTTAATTGCCCTAAAAATCATGTACTCTGCCTATTCATCCCTCCCTCTCCTCTAACCTCTGACGTCCTCTGATCATTTTATTACCTCCATAGTTTTGCCTTTTTCAGAATGTCATGTAGTTGGAATCATACAATATGTAGCCTTTTAAAATCTGAACTTCTTATACCTAAAACTAACACAACATTGTAAATCAACTGTACTCATAAAAATTTTTTTTAAATATATATCACATTTTGCTTTTCATAGAATACATTCTATATAATTTGATTAATGACATTTCCTACTTTACCTGAAACATACAAAATGGCATTGAATATACCATGTATATCCAATTGAAATACTAAAGTTATACCCAAAAATCTCAAACTCCTTAAAAACAATAAAAATAATTCAGCCCTCTGCTGATTTTGCCAACTTTAAGTTAAAATTCAAAAATATTTTAAAATCACACAGGCTGAAGTTTTCCATAAACCTGTTGAATTAAAGAAGGCATAGTAGATATTTGAAAGAAAAGCAAAAAGCCTCCTTTCACATAGTAATGTGCAGGAATTTTTAACTCCTTTGATAACCAAGGAGTGCAATTGCTGGATCGTGTGGTAAGACTGTGTTTAGTTTTATAATGTAAACAGCCAAATTGTCTTCCAAAGTGGCTGTACCATTTTGCATTTCCACCAGCAATGTATGAGAGTTCCTGTTACTCCACATCCTCACAAGCATTTGGTTTTATCATTGTTCTGGTTTTTTAGCCATTCTAATAGTTGTACAGCAGTATCACATTGATTTAATAAGCATTACCTTAGTGCAGGAGACAAAGGAGATGTGCATTTGATCACTGGTTTGGAAAAGTCCCCTGGAAGAGGAAATGGCCACCCACTTCAGTATTCTTGCCTGGAAAATCCCATGGACAGAGGAGCCTGAAGGCCTGTAGTCCATGGGGTCACAAAGAGTTGGACATGACTTAGCAACTGAGTATGTATGCACACACATGTGATGTATCATATGTATTTTTTTTCTGAATATTGAACCAACCTTGCATACTTGGGATAAATCCTAGATGCTTGTGGTATATAATTTTTTTATATATTGTTGGATTTAATTTGCTGACATTTTGTTGCAGATTTTTCCACTTATGTTCATGAGAGATGTTGTTCTATAGGGTATTTTTTCTTAAGATTTCTTTGTCTGGTTTTGTCAAATAATCCTGGCTTCACAGAATAAGTTAGGAAGTATTCCCTTGGCTTCTGTGTCCTGGAAGTGGTTATAGACAATTGGTATAATTCATTTCTTTAATATTTTATAGAACTCACCACTTAACCCATTTGGGCCTCGTGCTTTCTTTTCAGAGAATTATCAATTATTGATTCAGTTTTTCCAATAGATATAGGTTTGTTAAGATTGCCTATTTCTTCTTTGTGAGTTTTGGCAGATTGTCTCTTAAGGAACTGGTCCATTTCCTCTAGGTTACCAAATCTTTGGGCATAGAGTTCTTCATAATACTTACTATTCTTTTAATATCATGGAATGTGTAGTGATATCTGCTTTTTCATTTCTGTCTTCTCTCTTTTTTTCTCAGCCTGGCTGGAGGCTTATTGATCTTTTCAAAGAACCAGCTTTTGGTTTTTATTAATTTTTTTCTCTGTTGATTTCTTGTTTTGAAAATTTCTTTGATTTCTGCTTAGATTTTTTTTTCTTGTGCTTACTCTGAATTTCATTTACTCTTTTTTCTAGTTTTATAAGGTAGAAGCCAAGATGATTCATTTTAGATAAAGATCTTTCTCTTTTTCTAATATATGCATTTAATACTGTAAATTTATCTCTAAGCACTGCTTTTCCTGCATCCCAGATGTCGATAAGTTGTGTTTTCATTTTCTTTTAGTTCAAAACATTTTTTAAATTTCTCTGGAGATTGCTTCTTTGACCCAAGTGTATCTAGGAATGTGTTATTTAGTCTCCACATATTTGGGGGTTTTAGCTATCGTTTTGTTATTGATTTCTAGTTTAATTTCATTGTGGTCTAACAATGAACATTATATGATTTCTATTTTTTTAATTTGTTGAGATATGTTTTATAGCCCAGGACATGGTCTCTCTTGGTGAATGTTAACATGGAAGCTTAAGAAAAATATGTTTTCTGCTGTTGTTGGATGCAGTGGTCTGTAGATGTCCATCATATCCAATTGATTAGTGATATTATTGGGTTCAACTATGTCCTTCCTGATTTTCTACCTGCTGTATTTGTTCATTTCTGATAAAGAGGTATGGATTAATCGATTTCTCACATAGTTTGGCCTTACATAGTTTGACACCTGATTGTTAGATGTTAAATATTGTATATCTTCTTGGAGAACTGACGACCTTATCATTAAGTAATGCCCTTCTTTAACCTGGATAATTTTCCTTACTTTGAAGCCTTCTCAGTTGGAAATTAATATAGCTACTCCTGCTTTCTTTTGATTAGTGTTAGAATGGTGTATCTTTCTCCATCCTTTTACTTTTAATATATATAAGCTTTTATATTTAAAGTGGCTTTACTGTAGACAGTATATACTTGGGTCTTGGTTTTTTGATCCACTCTGACAATCAGTTCAGTTCAGTCGCTCAGTCGTGTCCGACTCTTTGCGACCCCATGGATCGCAGCACGCCAGGCCTCCCTGTCCATCACCAACTCCCGGAGTTTACCCAAACTCATGTCCATCGAGTCGGTGATACCATCCAGCCATCTCATCTTCTGTCGTCCCCTTCTCCGCCTGTCCCCAATCCCTGCCAGCATCAGAGTCTTTTCCAATGAGTCAGCTCTTCGGATGAGGTGGCCAGAGTATTGGAGTTGCATCTTTAGCATCAGTCCTTCGAATGAACACCCAGGACTGATCTCCTTTAGAATGGACTGGTTGGATCTCCTTGCAGTCCAAGGGACTCTCAAGAGTCTTCTCCAACACCACAGTTCAAAAGCATCAATTCTTCGGCACTCAGCTTTCTTCACAGTCCAACTCTCACATCCATACATGACCACTGGAAACATCATAGCCTTGACTAGACAGACCTTTGTTGGCAAAGTAATGTCTCTGCTTTTGAATATGCTATCTAGGTTGGTCATAACTTTCCTTCCAAGGAGTAAGTGTCTTTTAATTTCATGGCTGCAGTCACCATCTGCAGTGATTTTGGAGCCCAAAAAAAGTCTGACACTGTTTCCACTTCAAATTGGTGTATTTAGGCCATTGATATTCAAAGTGATTATTGATAGAGTTGGATTAATGTCTGTGATATTTGCTACTCTTTGCTATTTGTTGCCCTGTTTTTTGGTCCTATATTTGTCATCCATTTTTTGGGGGAGGGGGATGGCTTTAATCAGGCATTTTATATGATTCTGTTTTCTCTCCTTCCTTAGTGTATTAGTTTATTCTCTTTCACTTTTTTTAGTGGTTGCCCTAGAGTTTGCAATATTCATGTATGCTAATCTAATTCCACTCCAAGGTAACACTGTACAGCTTTACTGTTAGTGAGAGTTTCTTATAGTAACACAATAATACTAATTCCTCACTCCCATCCCTTGTATCAGTTTTGTTTCATGTATCATTTGTATCCTTGTATCATGCTGACACTCATTTCATTTATACACAAATATATAGATGCATAAATAAACATAGTCAAATACAACATTGCTGTTATTTTGAACAATGTTTTTTGTTAGATCAATCAAGAATAAGAAAAACTAGTTTTTATTTTACCTTATTCCCTCAGTGCTCGCTCTTTCTGTATAACTGAACTTCTGACCTGTATAACTGAACTTCTGACCTGTATAACTGAACTGACTTCCCTTGTCTCTAAAGAACTTCTTTTAACATTTCAAAAGCCAAATCTACTAGCAATACATATTCAGTTTTTGTTTAATGAAGTGTTTATGTCTCTTCACTTTTGAAGGATAATTTCTTAGGATACAAGGTGGGTTTTTTTCTCTTAACACTAAATATTTCACTCCATTGTCTGTCTTGAATGACTTACTAAGGAGAAGTCGAACATAATTCTTATCTTACGCCTCTACCAGTAAGGTAAAGCTTTTAATTCCCCTGTGACTACTTTTAGGGCTTTTTGCCCCTCCTTTTTTCTTCTGTAGTTTGAAAACGATATGCATTTGCATTTATCCTGCTTAGTGTTCTCTTGAGTTTCCTAGGTCTCTCTATGGTTTGGTGTCTGACATTAATTGGGGAAATTATCATCATTGTTGTTTCAAATGCTTCTGTTCTTTTCTCTCCTTCTCCTTTTGGTATTCCCATTACACATATGTAGTTTTTGTAGTTTTGCAGTTTTGTCACTTTTCTTGGATATTTTGTTCTGATCCCTGCCCACCAACCCCAGTCATTTTTTCTCTTTGCTTTTCAGTTTTAGAGGTTACTATTGAAATATCAAGCTCAGAGATTCTTTGCCTCAGCCATGTCCAAACTACTAGTAGCTCATCAAAGACATTATTCATTTCTGTTACAGTGTTTTTGATCTCTAGTATTTCTTTTTGTTTCTTTCTTAGAATTTCCATCTCTCCACTTGTAATTGCCCATCTGTTCTTGCATACTGCCTTCTTTATACATACTGTTTGCTTTATCCATATCAGAATATTACTCATTTTTGTTTCAAATTCTGGTCTGATCATTCCAGCATCACTTTTGTATATGAGTCTGGTTCTTATGCTTGCCCTGTCTCTTCAAACTGTGTTTTTGCATTTTAGTATGTTGTTTTTTCATAAGAGTCATGCTGGAAAGCCAGAAGTCCCTTAATTTATTTTAAAACTTTGTCAAGCATAATCTTTTTGCACTTATTTTTACGCTTTTGGTTTTTGTTACTTACAATCAAATTTTGAGTATGCAGTTGATTGTTGAACAATGTGGGTTTGTACTATGCAGATCCATTTATATATAGATTTTTTTCAGTGCATATCATAGGTCTTATGGTTGGCTCAATCTGTAGATGCAGAACCATGAATATTGAGGCCCAGCTGTAAAGTCATATGTGCATTTTCAACTGTTTGGAGGGTCAGTGCTTCTAACCCCCATGTTGTTCAGGGATCTGCTGAATATACTTCTCTAAAAATGTTAATCTGCAAAATAACTTCTTAGAAAAATTAAATTATTATACTTAAGATTGATTTAGTTCAGTCTTTCCTGTGACAGTCTTTTGAATAACCTTTCCTGGGTTTACATTTGGCAAACCAGTTACTGTAAAACTCCTTTTTAGTTGTTTTGTCAGAGAAACCAAATGGATTAAGTTTGCTTTGCTGATCTGAATGTCTAAACTAGTTTTTACCTGGAAAGTTGAGCTTCTCTAATTTTTTTTACCTAGTAAATACATTTTCTCTACCAAAACCTATTATATAAATGAGTATGAATTATACATTAATTAACTGTGACATTGATAACCTATAAACATGGTACTGAATGGTGTGTTTCCATTTTCAAGTGTTTTTTACTTTATTTTTAAGCTTCTTCTCAGCCTATCGATAACCATGTTAGCCCACCTTCCTACTTGGTCCAGACACCAGCATCACCAGCCAGATATTCACCTGTTTCTAAAGCAGTACTTGGAGATGATGAAATTACGAGGTAAGGAATTGAATAGTTGTTATTCTTACATAAAGACAATCATTAGACGGAGTTATAATCAACTAAGTAGGATAGTCACAGTTTTCAGGACTAATTTTATTAACAGATAATAAGTTTAAACCTTAATTTTTTTATTTGAAAGGTTCATTAAAGGGCTATAAGTGTAAAAATATTTTACTTTACAAATCACTACATTTTTTAATGTTCCTTTTTTCAAGGATTGGTAAATTATCCTTAGAAATTAGGTAAAACGAAGTTAAAAGTATACTTATGAATATGTAAAACTAACTTTTCATGTAGTCCATTTCTAATATATACCATAAAATATTATGGCAATCATTTGATTCATATTCAGAATTTTGTTTGTTGGTATATATATTTGATATTCTGACACCTAAAATTTACTTTCATCTAACATTACTCACTCACTGAAGTTTGCAGATTATCTTTTTATTCCCAAAAAACTTATCTAAGTAGGAAACAAAAAGTGAAAAAATATTTTAGGTCTTTTTCATATTATTCAACTTAGTAATGTATTATATATGAACAGTTTGCTGTATAACTTTCATGAAAGTATTTCATATTAGCTTTAAAGAATTTAATGGTAAATGATGCCAATTAATGTCATTTTATGTTTTTTAAATTTTATTATTGTTGACTGTTTTTTTTTGAACCTTTATAATTGTTCTTTATTAGTTAGACTACCACCTTCAGGCAGTGATCTCTTAAATGTCAGATAGGAGTGTTTGTCTTTGTCCTCTTCTTCAAAAGTTACCAGTGTTGAGGATTTAATTTAATAGGTGCTCAGTAATTGTTTTAGAATATAAATTATCAGAAAGAATAGTGTCTATGATTATATGTTTCTGATATGAATTTTCAGGGCTATTAACATTTAGGCTGTGCTAGTATACTGATCTATCATGGCTGTTTTCTTGTTGCTATTATCAAATAGTGTTTATTTATAGAAGTAAAGTGGAAGTAGTTAATGGTTTATGTAGTCTTTAATTAGCATATTTCTCAAATTAAAAATATGTTAGCATCTTCATTGCTATTCCCATCTTTTTTCACTACATATCTCTTGTCTAGAATATTGTGTTGAACTTTGTAGTATTACAACAGGCCTACCTGTTTTCTATATTTTTTAAAATCAGGTGGTTGATTATTGAATATGTCTTCCTAAAATGCTGTGTTTTATCACTCTCTTTTGGTAATTCTACTACTTTGCCCAGATAATGAAGTATAGAAATCTTTACTTCATATTAGAAGCTTTGCACAATTTGACCCTAAACACTTTTTCAGAGATTATATCACATTACCAATATAAAGGGAAGATAAAAGAATTCCCAACATACTGTTAATGATTCTAAATTTCATTTTTTAACACCTTAAGTAAGATATGATTTACATACTATACAGTTTATCTATTTAAAATGTACGGCTCTGTGATTTTTCATGTGTTACAATATAAAGTTTAAAAATATGGTAAAATATATATCACACCTTACCTGCCTTTTGAGAAATCTCTATACAGGTCAAGAAGTAACAGTTAGAACCGGACATGAAACGACAGACTGGTTCCAAATTGGGAAAGGAGTATGTCAAGGCTGTATATTATCACTCGTCTTATTTAACTTTGCATGCAAAGTACATTATGTGAAATGCTGGGTGGATGAAGCACCAGCTAGAATTAAGATTGCCAGGAGAAATATCAATAACCTCAAGACATGCAGATGACACCACCCTTACGGCAGAAAGCGAAGAGGAACTGAAGAGCCTCTTGAAAGTGAAAGTGGAGGGTAAAAAAGTTGGCTTGTTGAGGGTAAAAAACACTCAACGTTCAAAAAATGAAGATCATGGCATCTGGTCCCATCACTTCATGGCAAATAGATGGGAAAACAATGGAAACAGTGACAGAATTTATTTTCTTGGGCTCCAGAATCACTGCAGATGGTGACTGCAGTCATGAAATTAAAAGACACTTGCTCCTTGGAAGAAAAGCTACAACAAATCTAGACAGCATATTAAAAACCAGAGACATTACTTTGCCAACAAAGGGGTCCGTCTAGTCAATGCTATGGTTTTTCTAGTAGTCATGTATGGATGTGAGAGTTGGACCATAAAGAGACCTGAGTGCCGAAGAATTAATGCTTTTGAACTGTGGTGTTGGAGAAGATTCTTGAGAGTCCCTTGGATTGCAAGGCAATCCAACCAGTCCATCCTAAAGGAAATCAGTCCTGAGTATTCATTGGAAGAACTGATGCTGAAATTCCAATACTTTGGCCACCTGATGTAAAGAACTGACTCATTAGAAAAGACCCTGATGCTGGGAAAGATTGAAGGCAGGTGGAGAGGGGGACGTCAGAGGATGAGATGGTTGGATGGCATCACGGACTCAGTGGACATCAGCCTGAGCAAGCTCCGGGAGTTGGTGACGGACAGAGGAGCCTGGCAAGCTGCAGTCCGTGGGGTTGCAAAGAGTCAGACACTACTGAGTGACTGAACTGATGTATAATATAAAATGTGCTACTGTAACCATTTCAAATTGTGGTTCAGTGGCATTAATGACCAGCACCACTATCTTTTTCCAAACCCTTTTCATCACCTCAGACTCTATAATCATTAAGCATTAACTCACATTTCCTGTTCTCCTAGCTCCTGATAACCTCTAATCATATTTCATCTCTGTAAATTTATATATTCTGAACTGTTCACTTAGTGGAATCTTACAGTATTTAACATTTTGTATCTGGTTTCTCTCACTTAGCATAATGTTTACAAGTTTCACACATATGTCATGCATCCAAATTCTTGTTTATGGCTGTATAATATTTCATGTATATACCACATTTTGTTTACCACTCATCTGTTGATGGACACTTGGTTTGTCTCCACCTTTTGGGTATTACGAGTAATGACATGATAGACATTGTCATGCACATATCTGCTTGCATACTTACTTTTAATTGCTTTAGATATATACATAGATGTGGAATTACTAGAGCACATGGTAATAAGTATATTTAGGTACATGAGGAACCACCTAATTGTATTCTATGGCAGTCATAGTATTTTACATTCTCACCATCAGTATATGAGGGTTCCAGTTTCTCCATATTTTCATTAGTGTTTGCTTTTTCTCTTTTGTTTTGTCTTATAGCCTTTTAGTAGGTGGGATTTAGCTCATTGTGATTTGTTGCATTTCCCTAATGATTAGTGATGTTGAGCATCTCTTCATATGCATGTGATATTTGAAAAATTAGAATTTATTTTCCTCTGGAAATACTGGTAAATTTCAGCAGGATATTTTTAAATTATTATTTGATAATGCAGCATTATAATTCCTACATATGTTTTAATGTACTGTAGGAATCCTCACCATGAGTCCACAATATAATAAGGAAATAAATAAGACAGCACCAATATAGTGAAAAACTGTCTTGTGCCCCTGATCCTACCCTGCTTCTCCTACTCTGCCCCACCAAGTTAACTTCTTACCTGAATTTTGATTTTATTATTCCCCTTTTTCTTTCATATATGTCTGTATGTGTATATTTCCTAAACAATATATTGTTTAATTTTGGTGATTTTGACAAGAAAATATGATTTTGTTAATCCTGAAGTGAACTGACAAAACTGATCGATGAATACCTGTGTATGACTAGAAAATACCACTTTAAATTTTGAGCAGACAGATATTTAAGATTAGTCCTACATTATATGAAAGAATCCCTAAAATTCAATTTTTAGAAATATTCTTTTAAGCCATTTGTTACCAACAGCTTTTTCCAGTATTTTTTTAAAAAGATTAAATTTTTAAAATATTTACCATGTATGACACATTGTTATTTCAAATGATATTCTGTGATTCATCATATCTAAAATAGCCTGCTCTTGGAATTTTCATGGTCTTACTGAAAATATAAATGGTTCTCACACAGTTATGTACAACTGGCAACGGATGTGCAGCATTATTAGTTGTAAAATGTATCCCAGTTTCAGAGATTTTAAATTGAGAGTTGGAGGGAGCAAAAGAGATGCATGTAGAAAAATAGATGAAAAGCAGAGATAGGTAGATGAATTGGAGGGGTGTGACTTAAGAAATAAAGATATTTAATTATTTTGTATAAAAAATCTAGAGATGGGCATTTCTAACATTTACGTAGCAACCCTAGGTCCATGATGTCTCTGGGATTCTGTTGGTTTTATCTTCATGATTGTAGTATGTCCAAACCAGTAATGGTTTTATAGTTCATTCTTTTGTGTGGGTTAATTTGGGATAAGGAGGGGAAAAATGTGATTTGTGTGGCAACAGAATAAGCTTTGTCCTTGTTAGGGTCTGTCTGTCTTAGGAAAGTGACAATAAAATTTCCCTTTATTTCTCGGAGGCCAAAATAGGGTCATAGCCTCAGGTTAGCAGAGGAGAGTGGAAATACAGTGACTGGCATAGGTCATTCATGGTTTATCCCTTTAAGACTGGAAAGGGGACCTACCTACTTTCTTTAAACAAAGGGATATCCACTTATTTCAACATGTGAGAAATGGAGTGACTACTTCTTAGACAATCAACTTTTCATGAGTATTATTTTTTGAGTGGGCTCTTTATGTCATTTTTAAAATTTTTCTCATTGCTTTCACCTTTTTATTTTATGTTTTGATAAAAGGATTTTTAGCTTTTATATAAAACTAGGATTTTTCCTTTTAATTTCTAGGCTTAGAAAGAATTTCTTTTCCCCAAAGTTTAGAAAACTCATTTAAAATTCATCTAATTTTCTTAATAGTATGGTAATATGATATATCAGTGGGGAATTCTCATTGATAGAATATTAAGTTCTTTATATATTTTAAGGTATTCAATATTTTTTTCATTTTCAGGGAACCTAGAAAAGTTGTTCTTCATCGTGGTTCAACAGGCCTTGGTTTCAACATTGTAGGAGGTGAAGATGGAGAAGGAATATTTATCTCCTTTATTTTGGCTGGAGGACCTGCCGATCTTAGTGGAGAGCTCAGAAAAGGAGATCGTATTATATCGGTAGGATATGTTAATCAAAATAATGTTTTTACTGTTTTAACTATGACCTGTTAATTATTTAAAATTTTTATATTCTAAAGATACGGGAGGTATTTTGGCTATCTTCTTCTAACATTTTACAGCTTAATTGTAGAGTTACAGAGTTGACAGGGAACATGTTCTGTAGGATAGATTTTCTTTTGGTATTTTCTTTTGGTATTTTCTTTTGGTATTTGGTATTAAAATATGTCAGTTTTTGTGAATATACTTGAAAGTATGCATTCTCTGTTTGTTGACTACAAGATTTTCTATATGTCTGTTAACTCATCTTTGTTACTTGCATAGTTCATATCTTCTTTATGCTTCAGTGTGTTGTTGCTTTATTATTAAAAAAGGCTTTTAAAGTTTATGTGAATGGAAGGTAGGTCTAACAGTTTGTCCTGGCAGCAATTTTTTTCCTTGCCTGTTTGAAGCTATGCTGTTAGATGCATCTAACTTTAGAATCAGCTTTCCTTCCTGGTGAGTCAAAATTTTTTATCATTAGGTAATTATCAGTCAGATCTGCTTTCTAGTTCATAAATTTTCTTCATCTGTGTCTAATAAGCTCTTTAGGCTGAAACTAACTTTTTCATTTCAAAGTATCATTTTCTTTCTAGAAGTTCTAATTCTTTTTCAAATGTTCCTTCGTGGTTTTGGGAGAATCTTGACTATTTAAAGTTTGTTATGTTATGTTCTCTTAGGTTTTTCTTTTAAACCAATTTATTTTATACAGACATACCTCAAAGATACTGCAGGTTCAGTTCCAGGCCACCACCATAGAGCATATTGCAGTAAAGAAAGACAAATACTTGGTTTGCCAATATGTGTAAAACTTTTGATTATGTTATATTGTGGTCTGTTCAGTTCAGTTCAGTGGCTCAGTCATATCCAACTCTTTGCAACCCCTTGGACTGCAGCACGCCAGGCCTTCCTGTCCCTCACCAAATCCCAGAGTTTACTCAAACTCATGTCCATTGAGTTGGTGATGCCATCCAACCATCTCATCCTCTGTCATCCCCTTCTCCTCCCACCTTCTGTCTTTCCCAGCATCAGGGTCTCTTCCAGTGAGTTGGTTCTTCACATCAGGTGGCCAGAGTACTGGAATTTCAGCTTCAGCATCAGTCATTCCAATGAATATTCAGGACTGATTTCCCTTAGAATAGTCTGGTTGGATCTCCTTGCAGTCCAAGGGACTTTCAAGAGTCTTTTCCAACACCACAGTTCAAAAGCATCAATTCTTCCACGCTCAGCTTTTTTTATAGTCCAACTCTCACATCCATACATGACTACTGGAAAACCCATAGCTTTGACTAGAAGGACCTTTGTTGGCAAAGTAATGTCTCTGCTTTTTAATATGCTATCTAGGTTGGTCGTAACTTGTCTTCCAAGGAGTAAGTGTCTTTTAGTTTCATGGCTGCAGTTCATCTGCAGTAATGTTGGAGCCCCAAAAAGTAAAGTCTGCCGCCCAAAAAAATAAAGTCTGCCACTGTTCCCACTCTTTCCCCATCTATTTGCCATGAAGTGATGGGACCAGATGCCATGATCTTAGTTTTCTGAATATTGAGCTTTAAGCCAACTTTTTCACTCTCCTCTTTTACTTTTATCAAGCGGCTCTTTAGTTCTTCTTTGCTTTCTGCCATAAGGGTGGTGTCATCTGCATATCTGAGGTTATTTATATTTCTCCCTGCAATCTGATTCCAGCTTGTGCTTCCTCCAGTCCAGCATTTCTCATGATGTACCCTGCATATAATAAGTTAAATAAGCAGGGTGACAATATACAGCCTTGACGTACTCCTTTCCCTATTTGGAACCAGTCTGTTGTTTCATGTCCAGTTCTAATTGTTGCTTTGTGACCTGCACACAGATTTCTCAAGAGGCAGGTCAGGTGGTCTGGTATTCCCATCTCTTGAATAATTTTCCGCAGTTTGTTGTGATCCACACAGTGAAAATCTTTGGCATAGTCAATAAACAGAAGCTGATGTTTTTCTGTACTCTGTTTCTGTTTTTTGATGATCGAAGGGATGTTGGCAATTTGAATTCTGGTTCCTCTGCTTTTTCTACATCCAGCATGAACATCTGAAAGTTCACAGTCCATGTACTGTTGAGCCTGGCTTGGAGAATTTTGAGCATTACTTTGCTAGCATGTGAGATGAGTGCAATTGTGCAGTAGTTTGAGCATTCTTTGGCATTGTCTTTCTTTGGGATTGGCATGCAAAGTGACCTTTCCAGTCCTGTGGCCACTGCTGAGTTTTCCAAAATTGCTGACATATTGAATGCAGCACTTTCACAGCATCATCTTTTAGGATTTGAAATAGCTCAACTGGAATTCCATCATCTCCACTAGCTTTATTCGTAGTGATGCGTCCTAAGGCCCACTTGACTTTGCATTCCAGGATGTCTGGCTCTAGTTAAGTGATCATACCATTATGATTATCTGAGTCGTAAAGATGTTTTTTTGTACAGTTCTGTGTATTCTTGCCACCTCTTCGTAATATCTTCTGCTTCTGTTAGGTCTGTTAGATTAGCATTATGTCTAAAAAACAATGTCCATACCTTAATTTTATTTTATTGCTAAAAGATGCTAACCATCATCTGGATCTGCAGAAAGTCATAATCTTTTTGCTAGTGGAGGGTTTGAAGTATTTCAAGAATTACTTAAATGTGACAGTGACACAAAAGTGACACAAAGTGAGCAAATGCTATTGGAAAAATAGCACCAATAGACTTGGTGAAAGCAAGGTTGCCACAAACTTCCAATTTGTTTAAAAATAAATGCAGTACCTATGAATACAGTAATGTAAAGCACAATAAAATGGGATGTGTCTGTATTCTGTAAATAATATAATAGTTCTGTTTTCTGAAGTTTAGGTGTCTAATACATGTTACTTTATGATGACATGCTTTGTTTCCTTATTCTCTAAATTTTGCATTGTGAGCTTAATGTCAATAATACTTTATATGTTGGTATTCAGTGCTGCCTGATTTGGGGAGTGGTATTCTTTGAAAAAATATCTTACATTGCTTGTAGTAGACTCAGGAGCATCATCCTTATAACCATTTTTCCAATGAGAAAACTGAAAAACAGAGTTTAATTTGCTCACAGTAGCTAATAATACCTCCCTTTAACCACTATATTATGCTGTGCCATTTTGTTTTAATTAAATATTTAGGTAACACTTCCAAAATTTAGGATCTGAGATATAGGAAAAAACCTATATCCTAGATCAGCAGTGCTATACAATATTGATAACTATTTTAAATCATAAATTTACTTTAAATCTTTTATTTTTTAATTCTATTTTATTTTTAAACTTTACAATATTGTATTAGTTTTGCCAAAAGTAAACCTCAGAAAATACTCTTTAAGCCAAAAATATATGTGCCTAGAACATGATAGGAAAAGCATTCCAAAATTTGGATCTTTTAATTGCCATTTTCAGATCAGTCCCTCTTGCCACCTCATCCTTCCTTACATATACTTAGATCTTTCTGAGGGTCCTTTATAATTAAAAATAGACTGAATCCAAGACGGAAAGGTGATGACTGATCATTTACAACAGAAGTACATCTCTTTTTTGTTTTAGTTGTTCTCAGATTTTGGTATAATTAGTTGATACTTGAATGAACCTCTTGGAAATTGGAGTTTTCAAATAGGCAGTGGTACTGCAATTGTAGAAAATACATTAGTATGCAGTGCAAGTAAGTGGAAATTGCTCTCAAATGTTTCAGGCTACAGCAACTAAAATAACATAATATTAACCAAAAATAATGATTATTGGAACAGATTTTAAAGCAGAAGCACACCTTAGTTACATGGTTATAATATTGAGTGTCTTAAGAGAGCATCATTCTTATCATAACAACCAAAAACAATCTGGATAAGTTTATAAAAACTGTAAACTCATCGGAGAACTGACGATTCAAAGTGACCTAGGTAAATTGACTTCCAGACAGTAAGTAGCCCTTCATGGACAACACAGTGGCAGCTCCTCTTTAGAGAGTGGTAGGGGAGAGAGAAGGATTAGACAGATACAGGAAGATATCAGCCAAAACTTTACCCAACATGTAATGGCCTCAGTGGACTGGTCAAACTGATAAAAATTTTGGGAAGTCACAGAGCAAGTCTGTATCCACCTCCCTTCTCTTTTTCATGGGTCTTCACCAAGAACTTGGAGCTTGCAAACCAAAGGTTTGGAACCAATAGAGAATTAAGAGAAAATTATTACTGAGTCACACAGAGCATCCCAAAATACAAGGCTGCTGCTAAGTCGCTTCAGTCGTGTCCGACTCTGTGCGACCCCACAGACAGCAGCCCAGCAGGCTCCCTCATCCCTGGGATTCTCCAGGCAAGAACACTGGAGTGGGTTGCCATTTCCTTCTCCAATGCATCAAAGTGAAAAGTGAGAGTGAAGTCGCTCAGTCGTGTCCAACTATTAGCGACCCCATGGACTGCAGCCTACCAGGCTCCTCTGTCCATGGGATTTTCCAGGCAAGAGTACTGGAGTGGGGTGCCATTGCCTTCTCCCACCTGCCAATAAATAAGGGACGTTGAGATGAAGATCTGTGAAAACCAGCCTCAGCAATTCTGTACTTTGAGCTGCTCAGGACCAAGAGTAGGAGGATATCTTTGCAACCCTGAGGCAGACAGCAGTTTCTTGGACGAGATGTATTAAATACTAACCGTTTAAAAAAAAAAAAGATATCTTTAAGAAACCACGTAGGCAAGCCATACAGTAGGGAAAAAATATGCTCAGTACATATATCACACAAAAGACTCATATCCAGAATATATAAACATCTCCCACAAAGAAGCAATGAAAGATGAGTAAATTTTAAAACAAGCAAAAGACTTAAATATATATTTTACAAGACAAGGTATATGAATAGCCTGTAAACACATGGAACAGTACTTAACATTAGGCATCAGGGCAATGCAAAAGCGCAGTGAATAAGCAGGTTTAGAGGAATTTGGGAACAATGTCACTTTTCTATATCTTGATTGTGGCAGTGGCTATACAATATACACAGTTGTCAAAACTCCACCTGTACACTAAAAAAGATTATTGAATGTAAATTGTACCTAAATAAAAATGTTTCTAAAGCCATAATGAAGTACCATATCCTATCCAGTTGAATGACTAGAAGGGAAAAAAAATGATGGCAGCAAGCATCGACAAGAATGTGGGCAGTTATTATTCATTACTGGTAGATATGTAAAACTATGCAACTGCTGCAAGAACTTCTAACAAAGTTTTAATGAAATTAAACATAAATCTAACCTTATCACCCACATTTTACCTAAGAAATCTTTTGTTTATAGAAACACTGTAATAGGAATGTTCATAACAGCTTATTCATAATGACACTCAAGCAACACAGATGACACAAATTGTGTTCAGTAAAAATAGAATGCACCACAAAAATATACTGTGTTATAAGTAATATAGTTATTTTAAGATAATTTTATAAGATTATAAGATAACCATGAGCAGGCAACGTAATTTATACTAAGTCAGAACGTGGTTGCTGGTAATTGTATTGATTACCATAAAGAGGCATAATGGAGATTTCTGGGTTGGTAGGTGGAAAAGGTATGTTTGGGGTTGTAATTTCATGGGCATATACAGTTGTTAAAAGGCCTTCCAGCTGAACTGTTTAAATTTGTACATTTTATTGCTTGTAAGTTATACTGTAATTCAAATTTTAAAAATGACTTACAGTATTGTTCATATTAGTGGTAAGGAATGAATTTTTTTTTTAATTTAATGTTTGGCAAACTAGCTAGTTACTTGGTGGAATAAAATTAGCATAGAGCCTCACTTCACACCTTGTGTCAAAATAAATTCTCAATTGGCTTAAGAGTTAAGTGTGAAAAACTCAAAAACAAAAATAGATGTTTTGTAAATTTCCATGTGAAATTGTTTATGTGGGTTACTAACACACAGCTAGAATATGTTAGACTGACCGACCAATACAGCCTGGTTCACTCAGAACTTTTCCAGTTTTAGCACTGAAAGCCCCAGGTCTGGCAACCCCTCTAGGCCCAGTTTTAAAACTGAAAGTCTCAACAGTCCCAACCACTTGCTTGCCCTAATGTCACTGTAAGTTATATACAGCTTTCTGTTTGGCAATACGCATCATCTTAAAATTTTTAGTGGTTACTAACTTCTATAGGGAAATATCCTAAGAAAAATAGGAAAGACGTTAGGATAAAGAGAAAAACGTGAGAAAATGTACTAAAAGCTAAAAGAAAACTATGGGACACTTGTTTAAGTACCTCTTTACATAAAATTTAACTATTTTCAATCTTTAGCTCGCTATAGATCACCCCAAAGCCTTATTAAAAAACAAATTCCTGGATTTCATTGCCAAAGTTTCTGATGCAGTATGACTTAGGTAGGATCTGAAAATATGTATATCTAACAAGTTTCCATGAGATACTGATGTTGCTGCTCCTGTGTTATTATACCCTTGTTATTAATGTTCTTAATGATAACCCATATTACTGAGAAAACTATAAAAAGTTATTTGGGAAGTGAGAAAATAAGTAATGATTTCTGTAAAAGAATTCTCTTTGAAATATTTCTTGTTGTTGAAGACAGAAGCTTTTGAAATCAGAATTTATTACAGATGTTGAACACTACATTTTCCACTATGATATAAATGGAGGTATTACTATTATTTCCAATGATGCCAAGAATAGAGGAGAATATAATTGATATGCACTGAAAATTTAGAGTCATGGAAAGTGACCCAAAAGACTTCAACAGAAATGCTGTCCTCCATAAAAATAATGAGAGAAGTGCCCAGAATTGTTAGAATAAGCTTTTCAGAACTCTGGAAATTAACCAAAGACTTACAACAATTCAGGAAGTATTTTCTCAAGAAGAGGAAAAAAAAAATACTGAATTTCCCTAAGAGTGAGGTTTGTGGAGTTTTTACTGAGTTTTATCATTTTATCATTTTTAATTTCACTGCCTCCCTATTACCATACTAGCCTTGGAAAATAGCCAGAATTTATGGTGAAAACTTGTGGCCTAAGCCAGTAAAGAAAGCAAAATGGTGGTAGAATATTCATAGTTTCCTTTCCAAAGAACTGTTATAATTTGATCTGTCTGGTGGTTCTTGAAACACCTTATTTTAAAGGTTCTCTGTATTTGACCTGATTAAAAAGCTCCACCAATGCAAAAGCCTTTTCCCCTGGGCTAAGTGTCAAGATAATTACAGGTATATTATGGCTTCCTGAGACATTGCATAACATTTGGGGCAGACAGTAGACTAATTGAAAACTTAAAAGGAATAACTAGGGAGAAACCTCCATGGGGCCTTTGAAAAGCTCTTATTCCTTGGAATTTAGGAGGACACATACATGTCTTGGACTGTGTGCCTGCTCAGGAAAGACCTGAAAAGGCCCTAAACTCTCACTTCTGGCTGTTTATGGGGCTCTGTGCATGAAGGAAGTGAAGATTAAGGCAGAATTATCAATTGTCTAACTGATTGTTGAAGGCATTACCCAACATGTACGCAGAGCCCTTCAGCAAAGGGTCTGGTATTTAAGGAAGTCTGTGTCCAATCATTAACTAACCATTCTGCTAATCAGACAGAGACGTCAGTGGCACGTATAACAAAATAGAAACCTTATGTAATTTAGAAAAGTGCCCAAAGGACTACCATAACAAACAGCAGTAACAACAAGCCCTGGGTAGGAGATCTGATTTCCAAATTTGCTGTTTGTTTTTTTAAATGTCCAGTTTTTAACAAAACAAGAAAATATACGCAGGTGGAAAAAGAATCAGTAGAAACTGTCCCTTGGAAGCCCAAAATTAGACTACTATATAAAGATTTTAAATGAGATATTTTAAATATGTTTGAAGAACTAAAGGAAACTGTATCTACAGGATGAGGGGAAAATATAGGAACAATATCTCACCAAGTAGAGTATGTCAATAAAAAGATAACTTTTATAAAAAAGAAACAAATTTTGGTGTTGAAAAGTAAAGTAAGTGAAATCAGGAAAAAAAAAAAATCCTCTTTGTCAAGCTCAACAGCAGATTTGACCTGGCAAAGGAAAGAATCCACAAACTTTGAAGATATGTCTATTAAGATACCTAGGCTAAAGAACAGAAAGAAAAAAGAATTAAGAAAAATTAACAGAGTCTCAGAGACTTGCAGGGATGCCATCAAATGTACCAATATATGCATAATAAAGTCAGAATGACAGGAGAGAAAGGGACAGAAAGGATATTTGAATAAATAAATAGCTAAAAAGTTCCCATATTTAATGAAAATGTTGTGCACATCTAAGAAGCTCAGTGAACTACAAGTAGAGTAAACTTGAAGAGATCCATACCATGGATATGTTAATATCATAATCAAATATCAAAAGACAAAGAACCCTGTAAGCAAAGAGAAATGACTTATTGCATACAGAGAGTCCTCAGTAAGATTAACAGCTAATTTCTTGTCAAAAACAATGGAGGCCAGAAGGCAGTTCTGAAAGAGAAAAGCCATTGTCCAAGGATTTTATACCCAAACTATCCATAAAAATGAAGAACAAATCCCAGTGCTAGGTTAACAAAACCTAAGGGAAGTTAATCTCCTTTTTTTTTTTTTTTTTTTAATTTTATTTATTTTTTTTAAATTTTATTTTATTTTTAAACTTTACATAATTGTATTAGTTTTGCCAAATATCAAAATGAATCTATCACAGGTATACATGTGCTCCCCATCCTGAACCCTCCTCCCTCCTCCCTCCCCATACCATCCCTCTGGGTCGTCCCAGTGCACTAGCCCCAAGCATCCAGTATCGTGCATTGAACCTGGACTGGCATCTCGTTTCATACATGATATTTTACATGTTTCAATGCCATTCTCCCAAATCTTCCCACCCTCTCCCTCTCCCACAGAGTCCATAAGACTGTTCCATACATCAGTGTCTCTTTTGCTGTCTCGTACACAGGGTTATTGTTATCATCTTTCTAAATTCCATATATATGTGTTAGTATACTGTATTGGTGTTTTTCCTTCTGGCTTACTTCACTCTGTATAGTAGGCTCCAGTTTCATCCACCTCATTAGAACTGATTCAAATGAATTCTTTTTAATGGCTGAGTAATACTCCATTGTGTATATGTACCACTGCTTTCTTATCCATTCATCTGCTGATGGACATCTAGGTTGCTTCCACATCCTGGCTATTATAAACAGTGCCGCGATGAACATTGGGGTACACGTGTCTCTTTCCCTTCTGGTTTCCTCAGTGTGTATGCCCAGCAGTGGGATTGCTGGGTCATAAGGCAGTTCTATTTCCAGTTTTTTAAGGAATCTCCACACTGTTCTCCATAGTGGCTGTACTAGTTTGCATTCCCACCAACAGTGTAAGAGGGTTCCCTTTTCTCCACACCCTCTCCAACATTTATTATTTATAGACTTTTGGATCGCAGCCATTCTGACTGGTGTGAAATGGTACCTTACAGTGGTTTTGATTTGCATTTCTCTGATAATGAGTGATGTTGAGCATCTTTTCATGTGTTTGTTAGCCATCTGTATGTCTTCTTTGGAGAAATGTCTATTTAGTTCTTTGGCCCATTTTTTGATTGGGTCATTTATTTTTCTGGAGTTGAGCTGTAGGAGTTGCTTGTATATTTTTGAGATTAGTTGTTTGTCAGTTGCTTCATTTGCTGTTATATTCTCCCATTCTGAAGGCTGTCTTTTCACCTTGCTTATAGTTTCCTTTGATGTGCAGAAGCTTTTAAGGTTAATTAGGTCCCATTTGTTTATTTTTGTTTTTATTTCCAATATTCTGGGAGGTGGGTCATAGAGGATCCTGCTGTGATGTATGTCAGAGAGTGTTTTGCCTATGTTCTCCTCTAGGAGTTTTATAGTTTCTGGTCTTATGTTTAGATCTTTAATCCATTTTGAGTTTATTTTTGTGTATGGTGTTAGAAAGTGTTCTAGTTTCATTCTTTTACAAGTGGTTGACCAGTTTTCCCAGCACCACTTGTTAAAGAGATTGTCTTTAATCCATTGTATATTCTTGCCTCCTTTGTCAAAGATAAGGTGTCCATATGTGCGTGGATTTATCTCTGGGCTTTCTATTTTGTTCCATTGATCTATATTTCTGTCTTTGTGCCAGTATCATGCTGTCTTGATAACTGTGGCTTTGTAGTAGAGCCTGAAGTCAGGTAGGTTGATTCCTCCAGTTCCATTCTTCTTTCTCAAGATCGCTTTGGCTATTCGAGGTTTTTTGTATTTCCATACAAATTGTGAAATTATTTGTTCTAGCTCTGTGAAGAATACTGTTGGTAGCTTGATAGGGATTGCATTGAATCTATAAATTGCTTTGGGTAGTATACTCATTTTCACTATATTGATTCTTCCAATCCATGAACATGGTATATTTCTCCATCTATTAGTGTCCTCTTTGATTTCTTTCACCAGTGTTTTATAGTTTTCTATATATAGGTCTTTAGTTTCTTTAGGTAGATATATTCCTAAGTATTTTATTCTTTCCATTGCAATGGTGAATGGAATTGTTTCCTTAATTGCTCTTTCTGTTTTCTCATTATTAGTGTATAGGAATGCAAGGGATTTCTGTGTGTTAATTTTATATCCTGCAACTTTACTACAGTCATTGATTAGTTCTAGTAATTTTCTGGTGGAGTCTTTAGGGTTTTCTATGTAGAGGATCATGTCATCTGCAAATAGTGAGAGTTTTACTTCTTCTTTTCCAATTTGGATTCCTTTTATTTCTTTTTCTGCTCTGATTGCTGTGGCCAAAACTTCCAAAAACTATGTTGAATAGTAATGGTGAAAGTGGGCACCCTTGTCTTGTTCCTGACTTTAGAGGAAATGCTTTCAAGTTTTCACCATTGAGGATAATGTTTGCTGTGGGTTTGTCATATATAGCTATTATTATGTTGAGGTATGTTCCTTCTATTCCTGCTTTCTGGAGAGTTTTTATCATAAATGGGTGTTGAATTTTGTCAAAGGCTTTCTCTGCATCTACTGAGATAATCATATGGTTTTTATTTTTCAATTTGTTAATGTGGTGTATTACATTGATTGATTTGCGGATATTGAAGAATCCTTGCATCCCTGGGATAAAGCCCACTTGGTCATGGTGTATGATCTTTTTAATGTGTTGTTGGATTCTGATTGCTAGAATTTTGTTAAGGATTTTTGCATCTATGTTCATAATCTCCTTAAGTTCGGTTATAGGCAATAAACCCAAGAAATACTAGAGAGAATCCTTCAGACTAAAAAGAGACGACATTAGAGAGTAACCCAAATCCATATGAGTAAATAAAGAACACTGTTAAAAATACATAGGTAAATATAAAACAGCATAAGTGTATTTTTTGTTTGTAGCGCTTTCCTCCTGTGTAATTTAAACAATCATGAAATAAAGCAATAATTTTAGATCTCTGTTGATGGGCACACACACATTGTTTAAAAATGTAATTTATATGACAAGAGTATCACAAGAGATATATTAGACCAGAGTTTTTATTTACTATTGAAACCAAGTTAATCCAAAGAAAATGGTTCAAATCAGATCAAACGCTCAGTCGTGTCTGACTGTTTGCGACCCCATGAATCGCAGCACGCCAGGCTTCCCTGTCCATCACCAACTCCCGGAGTTCACTCAGACTCACGTCCATCGAGTCAGTGATGCCCTCCAGCCATCTCATCCTCTGTCGTCCCCTTCTCCTCTTGCCCCCAATCCCTCCCAGCATCAGAGTCTTTTCCAATGAGTCAACTCTTCGCATGAGGTGGCCAAAGTACTGGAGTTTCAACTTCAGCATCATTCCTTCCAAAGAAATCCCAGGGCTGATCTCCTTCAGAATGGACTGGTTGGCTCTCCTTGCAGTCCAAGGGACTCTCAAGAGTCTTCTCCAACACCACAGTTCAAAAGCATCAATTCTTCCACGCTCAGCCTTCTTCACAGTCCAACTCTCATATCCATACGTGACGACTGGAAAAACCATAGCCTTGACTAGATGAACATTTGTTGGCAAAGTAATGTCTCTGCTTTTGAATATGCTATCTAGGTTGGTCATAACTTTCCTTCCAAGGAGTAAGCATCTTTTAATTTCATGGCTGCAGTCACCATCTGTAGTGATTTTGGAGCCCCCAAAAATAAAGTCTGACACTGTTTCCACTGTTTCCCCATCTATTTCCCATGAAGTGATGAGACCGGATGCCATGATCTTCGTTTTCTGAATGTTGAGCTTTAAGCCCACTTTTTCACTCTCCACTTTCACTTTCATCAAGAGGCTTTTTAGTTCCTCTTCACTTTCTGCCATAAGGGTGGTGTCATCTGCATATCTGAGGTTATTGATATTTCTCCCAGCAATCTTTATTCCAGCTTGTATTTCTTCCAGTCCAGTGTTTCTCATGATGTACTCTGCATAGAAGTTAAATAAGCAGGGTGACAATATACAGCCTTGACGTACTCCTTTTCCTATTTGGAACCAGTCTGTTGTTCCATGTCCAGTTCTAACTGTTGCTTCCTGACCTGCATACAGATTTCTCAAGAGGCAGGTCAAGTGGTCTGGTATTCCCATCTCTTGAAGAATTTTCCACAGTTTATTGTGATCCACACAGTCGAAGGCTTTGGCATAGTCAATAAAGCAGAAATAGATGTTTTTCTGGAACTCTCTTGCTTTTTCCATGATCCAGCGGATGTTGGCAATTTGATCTCTGGTTCCTCTGCCTTTTCTAAAACCAGCTTGAACATCAGGAAGTTCACAGTTCACATATTGCTGAAGCCTGGCTTGGAGAATTTTGAGCATTACTTTACTAGCGTGTGCGATGAGTGCAATTGTGCGGTAGTTTGAGCATTCTTTGGCATTGCCTTTCTTTGGGATTGGAATGAAAACTGACCTTTTACAGTCCTGTGGCCACTGCTGAGTTTTCCAAATTTGCTGGCATATTGAGTGCAGCACTTTCACAGCATCATCTTCCAGGATTTGAAATAGCTCAACTGGAATTCCATCACCTCCACTGGCTTTGTTTGTAGTGATGCTTTCTAAGGCCCACTTGACTTCACATTCCAGGATGTCTGGCTCTAGGTGAGTGATCACACCATTGTGATTATCTAGGTCGTGAAGATCTTTTTTGTACAGTTCTTCTGTGTATTCTCACCCCCTCTTCTTAATATCTTCTGCTTCTGTTAGGTCCATACCATTTCTGTCCTTTATCGAGCCCATCTTTGCATGAAATGTCCCCTTGGTATCTCTGATTTTCTTGAAGAGATCTCTAGTCTTTCCCATTCTGTTGTTTTCCTCTATTTCTTTGCATTGATTGCTGAAGAAGGCTTTCTTATCTCTTTTTGCTGTTCTTTGGAACTTTGCATTCAGATGTTTATATCTTTCCTTTTCTCCTTTGCTTTTCACTTCTCTTCTTTTCACAGCTATTTGTAAGGCCTCCCCAGACAGCCATCTTGCTTTTTTGTATTTCTTTTCCATGGGGATGGTCTTGATCCCTGTCTCCTGTACAGTGTTACGAACCTCATTCCGTAGTTCATCAGGCACTCTATCTATCAGATCTAGGCCCTTAAATCTATTTCTCACTTCCACTGTGTAATCATAAGGGATTTGATTTAGGTCATACCTGAATGGTCTAGTGGTTTTCCCTACGTTCTTCAATTTAAGTCTGAATTTGGCAATAAGGAGTTCATGGTCTGAGCCACAGTCAGCTCCTGGTCTTGTTTTTGCTGACTGCATAGAGCTTCTCCATCTTTGGCTGCAAAGAATATAATCAGTCTGATTTCGGTGTTGACCATCTGGTGATGTCCATGTATAGAGTCTTCTCTTGTGTTGTTGGAAGAGGGTGTTTGTTATGACCAGTGCATTTTCTTGGCAAAACTCTGTTAGCCTTTGCCCTGCTTCATTCTGTATTCCAAGGCCAAATTTGCCTGTTACTCCAGGTGTTTCTTGACTTCCTAGTTGTGCATTCCAGTCCCCTATAATGAAAAGGACATCTTTTTTGGGTGTGTGTTCTAAAAGGTCTTGTAGGTTTTCATAGAACCGTTCAACTTCAGCTTCTTCAGCGTTACTGGTTGGGGCATAGGCTTGGATTACTGTGATATTGAATGGTTTGCCTTGGAAACAAACAGAGATCATTCTGTCGTTTTTGAGATTGCATCCAAGTACTGCATTTCGGACTCTTGTTGACCATGATGGCTGCTCCATTTCTTCTGAGGGATTCCTGCCCGCAGTAGTAGATATAATGGTCATCTGAGTTAATTTTACCCATTCCAGTCCATTTCAGTTCAGTTGTTTTAAATTAACAATATAGATAAATAAAATATGGAATATCCATACAATAAAGTATATGATTCAGCTATAATCAGTAATGATGTAGTAAATCAAGGATGAGCTGTGGAAACAAGCTAAGTAAAGAAGCCAAACAGAAGTAGCCACATGTTATAATATTTATTTTATTTTAAATGTATAGAACAGACAAATTCTTAGAAAGTAGAGTAGGGGTTACCAGGGTCTAAGAGGAGAGGGAAGAGGGGAAAGAATGCTAATAGGTAGTGGGGTTTGGAGGATCTGATGAACATGTTTTGGATCTGAATCATGGTGATGATTACAATACTCGTGACTGTACTAAAAACCACAAAAACACTAAACTTGAAAAATGTCGATTTTATATAAATTATATCTCCATATTTTTAAGTGGTGTGTTTTTTTTGTTTTGTTTTAATGACCACTGTGTGCCTCTCAGTAGCAAGATTTCTTCTAAGATATCCTTGATAATGTTTTACATTAAAATGTTTGGCATTATTTAGGAACATTTTAAATTTGTAATCTTGTTAACAAATTATTCTGTTTTCAATCTATGTTGGTTGTCTTCAGATTTTTTCTGTAGGCAAAGACTTTGATGCTCAGGAATAATTCATTAAAAATTATAATATTTTATACAACAATCTTTGAAAGTTTGTCTACCTTTTATATTTCTTCTCTAATTTTTTCTGCTAGAATTAGGATTTTATGTTCAATGTAAAGCTATTTATACATTGTGTTGAGTTTTTTATGGCTTTTAGCTAGAGATATTCTCTAATAAAACCACGATATGTTACATTCGTTTAGATTAAGGTTTTTGTGTCTTGATTTTCATTCGAAAGGTGTGTGCACGTATTAACTTAGTTACTTAGTGATACCCTTTATAGATAATATAAAACATCAGGTCTTCACTGTTTTAAATGTTCTTTACATCCCAGAAATTTCTGGGCTGTAGTCAAATTTTACAAAATTGGTGTGTAACTTTTAACAAGTTTTAAATTAGATGTTGAGGAAACAAACTTTCATATAAAAATTGCATGATAGTTTCTCTTCCTTTCCGAAAGTATTCATTAAAGGTCCCAAACATTGCTGTATTTTATTCATTGATGGTTCTTAGGGGAGAAGGCCAACTTAAATATTTAAATTAATTACATTTAAGTCTAATGCTCACATCAATGTCCTGTTAAGTTTTTCTTGTAGTGTAAAAGTTTCAGTCTCTAAAGGTAGTATACCATGCAGTGTACTAGGTACTGGCAGCCTTTCAGAAAGAAGAATTAAGTTGCCTACTCTTCTGGAGTGGGATTGATCACCTCACCCAAGGAAGGTCCCCGTGTTAAAAAAGAAAAGAATGTCGTTTTGCTCATTTAGTAACATTTATTGTATTTAATGTCAGTCTGTGATATCTGAGCTCTTTTAGTACTTGAAGTTATTGCTTTCCAGTTACTCCAAAAGAATAGAAGGTTTAGTTTAGGAAAGAAAGGAAGAGAATTGAAATTGAGATTAATAATATTGAAAATATGATGGGATTTGAAATGATGCTATAAACAAAATGAATTTCCTTTGCATTGTTTGAGTTACTAGTGAAATGAAATGTACAAAATGACGACACTTTTGACTTTTCAGGTTGTCAAACTAAGGGACACTTCTTAAGAGATTGATAGCCTTCTAGAAACCTAGGGGGAAGTGTTTTGGTTTTGTTCACTTGACAGTAAACATAGTCTTTTTAGTGAATAAAAATGTTTTGATTGATAGTAGTTACTGTGCAATATATTTTTAGTAAATCAGAATAAGAAAAATACTTTAGTCATAAAATAATTGCAAGTAATTTTTTTAATCTATGCCTTCTTAACAAACAGGCAATTGTGATTTCTATTTAGTATGATGGTTTTCTTTCTAATTTAATATTTGATTTGACTTAACAGGTAAACAGTGTTGACCTCAGAACTGCCAGCCATGAGCAGGCAGCAGCTGCTTTAAAAAATGCTGGCCAAGCTGTCACAATTGTTGCACAGTACCGACCTGAAGGTAATAAATTCTTGTTGTTTGTTTTTCTTTTTTATTTCAGTTTTTAGAAGTCTTCCTCTTAATAATGTTTAACTTCCGAAGCTTAGCTTTCTCTTTGTGTTTTTGTCTGATTCATTAATCTGTTACTTTTTTGTTGCTGTTGCTGTTTAGTCACTAAGTCATGTCCAACTCTTGCAGTCCCATGGACTGTAGCCTGCAAGGTCTTCTGTCCATAGGGTTTCCTAAGGAGAAAACTGGAGTGGGTTGCCATTTCCTTCTCAAGGGGATCTTCCCGACCCAGGGATTGAATTCACATCTCCTGCATTGGCAGGAGGATTCTTTTCCATTGAGTCACCAGGGAAACCCTGTTATTTGTTTAGTTGGAATGTAATTCACCATCCAGATCAAAGTGCTTTTAAATAGAATATAGGAACTTGTATCTGCCAGCTCTTTGAATATTTCATCATTATTTGGAATAATTTTTAGATGTTAATTTTTTTAAATCTGTCATCTAACCAAACACATACTTTTAAATATACCTTTTACTAACTCAGTGATTGAAAAGCAAAAATAGTCTATTAAGTTATCTCAATTTTTTCTGACTTTTGAATTAGATTGTATTTATTAATATCAAGGTTAAGATATTCTAATAGCTTTTATTGTTACTTTAAAAAAAAGAAAGAATACAAATTTGGAATATGATATGTTTCTAAATAGTGAAGTCTTATGGATATAACCTTGCCAAGTTCCTGCTGGGAGATGATAATGGAAAATTTGAGGTCATATTAAACATACATAAGACTCTAGTGTACATCAACATAAACACTTAAGTAAAACCTCAGTGGAATTTAAAAAGCTTAAACACCCAAAAGAATACATAGCATACTAGTTAATGTTCATAAACAAGGTGAAGGAGGAAAGAATGATGTGACTAAAGGAGCCAGGCAAAACATTCTATAATTTGGCAATGTTAGTTTAGTTACATTTATTATTCTTTTCTTGGAGCAGAATTTATTTCTATAACAAAACCCCAATATGTGTTTTAACGTGATCAAAGTAGTATATTGGGCATTGCTTGCTATTTAATAATATAATATTTATTATAAACCATAGCATTCTAGGTTCATAACTGAACAAGAATAAATTCATTTATGTAAGAAGTAAGTTCCAAATAAATCACATTAATCAAGCAATTTAAGGAATAATAGATGAAGTCAGAATGCCAACTTATTAATTTTTGTGAGAAACAAAAGCTGCCGCTGGGACTTAGCCATGCTTTTATCTTCTGGCCAACACGTTCTTGCCAATAGGTGTATTATATGGAAACCAAATACAAAAGCAACAAGGAAATAAAACGTAAACACACTTCTATCCATACAGCTTCACCTAGCATTAAGCAAAACTAAGAAGACAGGTATATCTGGGCAACAAAATACAGGTAAAGGCTATTTAAGCAGGTTAAGATCTGGCAAAAGCTACATGGAAAGAAGAGAAGGGTAAAAACATGAAATGTTGAGAATGCTCGGTGGTAACCAAACTTAAATTGAACTTCCTAAAGGTGGGGGGCTATAAATCCCTTGTTTATAGCAGGGCACATGGAAATTGGAGTAGCAAGCTAGCAAAAGCCATCCTTGATGTGGTTTTGTTTAGAGAGCTAGAGGGACCCATATTTGGTCAAAACCATCTATCTTGCTAGTATCAGATAAGTTGACAGTTTTTTGGTTTTAAAGGATGTAAAAATATGCTTCCATCTCTACCCTGCACTCCAAACTTACTGGTCCAGCCAACTCATTCAGTAATAAGCAGTTTGAAAGGAACTGGCCTGGCATTCATACGGAGATATTAACAAGAAGAGGTGGAAACAAACAACAAAGCTGATTAGCAGGAGGAAAAGATGGCTTAACAACCAGAAGAGATAGATTTTGAGCTAGCATAACCCAGGAAAGAAGAAGAAAGCAAACCGTTTTCTTGAGTTGAAACACAAAGAGACATCATAGAAAAATTCAATAGGGGACATAAAGGATACAATAGGAAAAGTAAACAAAAAGAAACAAAAGCAAAGAGAATTTTTAAAGTTTAGAGAGAAAAAACAGGTTATTTTATATATATATATATGAGAAAGTCGCTCAGTCGTGTCCGACTCTTTGCCACCCCATGGACTGTATAGTCCATGGAATTCTCCAGGCCAGAATACTGGAGTAGGTAGCCTTTCCCTTCTCCAGGGGATCTTCCCAACCCAGGGATGCTATATTATATTATATCATATAATAATTAGACTTTCTGGAAAAAGTAAATTTTTTTTTTTTTTTTTAACACCCTTTATTTTTTTAAAGAAGGGAATAAATGCTTGAACTTATAATTCACTCAAGAAAGCTTTCCTCAATTAAAAAGAAGTGCATCTTTATATTGAAAAGACATAGCATGATAGAAAACTCACAGTGGTCAAAATCCAGATATATTCTAGTTAAATGTTTATTAAGAATTTTCTGAAACTCAGTTAAAAATATTACCTTATTAATAAGGAGATAAAAATTGATTGATAAAAGAACTGCTTTAATGCTTGGTGAGCATAGATCAGGACAAGGATCTTTAATTTTATCAATGGTGTGTTCAGTGACTCTTGATTAAGCCTAAAATGTACCTCTGTATACACTAGGCATACTTGCCACTGATGGCTGGCAAAGGTGGGCTTCCCTTCTGCTGCTGCTGCTGCTAAGTAGCGTCAGTCATGTCCGACTCTGTGCGACCCCATAGACGGAAGCCCACCAGGCTCCTCTGTCCCTGGGATTCTCCAGGCAAGAACACTGGAATGCGTTGCCATTTCCTTCTCCAATGCATGAAAGTGAAAAGTGAAGTGAAGTTGCTCAGTCATGTCCGACTCTTAGCAGCCGGGGATTTCCCAGGCAAGAGTACTGGAGTAGGGTGCCATTGCCTTCTCCTTCCCTTGTCCTAGGATAGGTATTTTGTGCGCCTAGGAATCTTTTTAGGTTCTCTTTTTCTGTGCTTGTACTCTGGTTTTGTTCTTTTTTGTGATTTCTATGCTTTTCTTCTGTGTGAATCTTTCTGATTGACACTTTTTCTTTAGTTATATTCAAAACTTTGAACTTTTCTAATCTTGATGGAGCCATTTTTGTATCAAGGAGAATTTGCATCCAACGTTGCTTATTCAAGTAGCTACTACTTAGCAGACGTCTTCTGTTTTAAGGTTAGACTCTTATGTTAATTATTCTTGTGTATATATCTTTTTTCCCCCAAATATCTCCTAAACACCAGACGTTACTTCTCATTTGACTTCTCCAGCTGTATTTCTCCCTAATGTTTGAAACTGAGCATGTCTGAAACAATTCTTTTACTCCTTCAGTAAATGGCATTTCCACTGATGCTTAAGTCAGAAGACTAGGACTCAGCCTTGACCTCCCTTCCTTTTTCTCACCCTCTATTTCTCAGCCACTAACCTGACCAAACCCACTATCATATCTTACCTGAACTTTTCTAATAGCCTCCAGCAAGTCTCCTTACTTCTTTCTTGTACTTTCTCCAGACCATCAGCCAAAATCATCTTTTAAAATAAAAAGATTGGATTGTATCATTTCCCATTTAAAACACTTCCAGTTATGCTCTGAATAAAATCCTAATAGAGCCTGCAAGGCCATGTGTGATTGAACACAGTATAACATGTTTGGCTTTACTGCGCTCCCTCTACTCATTTTTTTGCTCCTTAAGGTCTAACCATATAGTCCTTCTTTCAGACCCTTGATTACAGAAGATATTTTCCTAATTCTCTGTTCATTCTGTTCTTAGAACATTTTCCCCCTGTTATTTATATGATTGGCTCCCTCTTACGATTCCATTTCTTTTTAGCACTGTTGATATTTTTCGTTACAACACTTAACACAGTTTATATGTTTATTTAGGTGCCTGTTTGTTTTTATTTATTTAAGCCTTGCTCTGGAGCTTTATGAAACACGTAGCTCTATCCCTATATACAGATGATGATATAGACTCAAATAAAAGCTAGCAATAGCTAGGATTCAGTCCCAGGTCTGTTGCCTTAAAAAACGTAAGTGCTTTTCACTAGGAATATTTTAATAAGTGTTTAGCCTGGCAGTATTGATTTGTACTGTATTTTTTTTTTTTTACCACAGCTGTGGTGTCATTGCCTAATAAACACAAGGTAAGTACCAATAGAGCACAGAAAACCAAACATTACCTTAGAAACTCAAAAAGAGGTAAATCATATTGCGTGCTATAAAGGGAAAATGCCATAGATAGAGTCGGCTTGGAACTTAACTGGAAGCCTAATGAATGGGCAGGCTTTCAATGGGCCGAGAGAAAAAAATGACATTCTATTAAGAATGACAGAAGACCAAGGATAATAGAATTAAAATTTAAAAGTGTATTTTGGGTACTTTGAAAACTTACCTGTCCTCTTTACTGTATTGCTACTTACCTTATGTTTGTTTATTAGGCAGTGACATAATGGCTTTATGTTTTAATATTAATTATGTAGTTTTAATAAATGTATTTTTGTCATACAGCACTTAAAAAAAAAAACATATTCCACATCATCAATCTGTAACTGCTGTGCGGGCCAAGGATATAAATTGAAGATAAGAGTCAGACTTTCTTTCTCAGTGAGGGGGCTATTTTCCAAAGTACAAACAGAATTGCCTGATACTCTGATAATCAGTCATCTCCTTACAGTTATAGTATCTTCACTTTATTAATGACAAACCCCTTTGGATTCTCTGGTTCATTGATAATCTGACGTGTACATATGTGCAAAGAGGTAAGCTTCTTTGGTCAGAGCGAGTTTTTATCTTTCAGGATCTATAATTTGCCTATTAGTCATCCATGAAATACTATTATGAGTTCTTCAGCTTATATACTTTAAACTTTTACGACATAGGCTCTAAGTATGAAAACCTCTACAAAACATTTAGAAGGACTTCATCTCCTACCTCCCCTCAGTTTTGCTAACTCCAAAAATAAGCAACAATATATTTTTTAGAGCTTTACTACTAGTCATTTTGGGGAATTACAATCAGAAATCTAACACAAGCACTGGAATTACTATTCTAATGTTTTACTACATATCCAGAATTTATGAAATTTTGACAAATTAGTTGGGTGATAGACTATAATAGAAAAAAATATATGCCAGACATCTAACCATGTTTATTAACTCTTTTAATTCCCATAAAGCCCTATAAATTGGGCACTTTTAGTGCTATTTTCATTACAATTTAATAAAATAAGATACAGGAAGGTTAAAACAACTTGCCAGTTACACAGGTGTTTAGTGGTTAAAATTTATTCCTAGCCCTTTGTAGAGAAGAAACTTTTCCTCTGCCCTTTTAGTTTTAGGGGCTGGGATCTATGAATTAAATTGACAGAAGACAGATTAACAGAAGAAAAGTTTTTATTTTGTATGCATAGAGGAAGCCAACAAGTATGGGAAGTAACCAGGTCATTAAATTGTCATTGTTGTTCAAGTGTTCAGTTGTGTCCAGTTCTTTGTGATACCATGGACTGCAGCACCCCAGGCTCCTCTGTCCTCCACTATCTCCTAGAGTTTGCTCAAGTTCATGTTGATTCAGTCAGTGATGCTATCTAACCATCTAATTCTCTGCCAACCCCTTCTTTTGCCTTCACTTTTTCCCAGATCAGGGTCTTTTCCAGTGAGTCAGCTCTTCACATCAGGTGGGCAAAGTATTGGAACTTCAGCTTCAGCATCAGTCCTTCCAGTGAATATTCAGGGATGATTTCCTGTAGGATGGACTGGTTTGATCTCCTTGCAATCAAAGGGACTCTCAAGAGTCTTCTCCAGCACCACTATTAAATGGTTAAAGTTAAAGGCTTACCTGCCTAACAGAGTTTGGAAAGGGGAGTGGAGAGAAAAGTCTTCTAATAGAAAAACAAATAGTTTTCTTAAGGAAAGAAAAGAACATTTTTAGGAGAAAGTTTGTGACAGTGTTTGTCTCTACAGTAAGAGTAGTCTTTCCACCTTCTTCAAGGCCATAAAGCTCCCCAGAAAGGAGAGTTATTATACAATAGCCTTGTTTCCTAGAAATTGCTACTTCTACTCAGACAAGGAAAGCTCTAAGAAGGCATTTTACTATGTTTGTTGAACTTCAAATGTCCTCACCTTAAAATAATCTCTGTGACAACTCTGGGGTTCCAAATGGTCTGCATACGTTGAATACTTCTCAACCACATAGTAAAGCTACTTCCCTTCACAAAAAGTTCTAAACTCAAAATATTTTATCTCACTGTTACTCATTGTATACTGTAACTTTCAGACCTTATTTTTTGTTTCAGAAATAATTATATTGCAATGATATGATAAAGGAAGAAGAGCAAAGGGAAAGTATTAAACATATATTAAATGTATTTTCTTTCCCAGTGGATAGATCTTAAATTTGTGAGGTATTTTATTTTGTTTTCATAGGAGAAAAAAACATGTTCGAGATTGGTGTTGCTATCCCTGATCTTCAAGTGACTGAAGCCTAGAAAAGCTGAGAGGTTTGGCCAGAGCCACTTCTCTCAGTTTCAAAGGTTTGCTTTAAATCGGAGTTACAGGGATGGAGTTTTAACGCATCTTCTCATCTTATTTTTATAAATACTTTTGGTAGCAACCAGAAAGTTTGGAGACTGAATAGAGAGGTTTTATTGGATTAGTAGCATTTCTTTGCAAGCACTTGTCATTTCTTAAAATGATGTTCTGTAGCAGGCTTCTAATTTTTTTTCAGTAACTTACTTTCCTTTCTATACCTTTTAAACTCTTTCCTAACTATTTAAAACAACCAGCCTGACTTTTGACTCAGAAACTTTGACTTTTTGTTTCTAGACCAGTCTTAGTATCCATTCTTTGACAGTTGTTGCTCTCAGATGTTTAATTAATATATTTCATTATAGAGTATGGATGATTTTTATTCTTCATAGATGGGATTGCAAGCTTCAAAGACATTAGAGGAGATAAAATTTCTCCCCACTCTCTTCCCACCTGCTTTCTTCTACCTTTTTACTTCTAGAATGGAGATACAAACTAAGATTAGAAGTTGAAACGGGAAATAAATGCAGAAAGTTGGCTATTAAATATTGTCTCTCCTCTTGGAATCATACACATACTGTTTAACTTATAGCCAGTAGTTCAGAGATTCCCTAACATATTTCATGATAGGGAATATAGTTTGATTCAGAAATTTCTGAAATGCTTAGTGGAAATTCTCTTAATATTTTACCTCTCTCCAGTGGTAGCTTTCCTGAAATGAGTTGTGATATAATTTCTAGAAGAGGGATGCAAATCACTTAACAGGAAAAAAGAAATGAGACTCTTCTTCCAAAATAAAAAGAAAAGATAATAGAGGTTGAGTATAGGGTGAAAATTGTTAGAGCTGAAAGTATGAGTTAATTGAAACTAAAAGAAAAGATAGGAATCTTACCTAGGTAAATAAAACGGGAGGTTTAAAGGAAAACTAACTTTGAGGAAAGTATTAAAGTACGTTCAAAACAGGCAGATGGTTATGAGAAATTGTTAATAGTAAGTAAAGACCATAAATATGAAAATCTGAACAGAGTGAACAAAATCAGTAAGGCACAAATTTAAGATATTGTCAGGAATTTACTTTAGGTCTTTAAAATCTTAAATGTTGAATATCTGAGCTTTAGTTGCTTTGTAATAACTTAGATCTCAGCAAAGAACATTTTCTGCCTCACTGTAAAAGGTAATGTGATCTTTTTACAGAAAGTTTTTAAATTTCTAAAATGTAGAATACTAGGACTTTGGATAATTCAATAGGCAAAATGGCTGAAAACAACTAATAATGCTACATGAAGTATAATGAACATCTAATTAAAAGCGTCGGAGTGACTTCCCTGGCAGTCTAGTGACCAAGACTCCGCACTGCCAATGCAGGGGCCTGGGTTCGAACCCTGTTCAGGAAATTAGATCTGACATACAGCAACTAAGAGTTCACATGCTGGAATGAATATTGAAGATCTCATGTACTTCAACTAAGATCTGGTGCGGCCAAATAAATAAATAAATATTTTTTTAAAAGCATCAGATCACTGCTAAGGCAGTAAGGAATTATCAAACAAAAAGTGAAGGGAAAATGGGAACTCAGAGAGCTAAAGAATCACAGAAGTCACTTTTGAAAAAGTTCAGTGAGGTACTATCTTACAAGAGTCAGTTGTTAAACTTTCAGGAATTTTGCAAACTAGCTGTTAAACATAGTGATTATTAAAAATAAAATTATACAAATGTACAAATAAGTTATATTTAAAAGATTAAAATGTTAAAGGTTATGAAACTTCAAAATAAAAATAAGTGATAAAACTCATCATTTCCTAATAGTTTTCTAGGATAGCCACTAATATGATGGAATATTTTAGTGGCTATCCTAGGGGGATAAAGAGAATATACAAAATAAGATAGTAGATTTATAACTGAATCACCCAGAACTTCCTCCTCCTCACTCCCAGAAAAAAATTAGAATGGCAAAATCAGATGAAAAGATATCCCTATGTGCCCCAAAATACACACAAGAATAAACAAGCTGTCAACAGCTGTAAGACCCTGTGATAGTGATATCAGCATCTATACAAGGAGAAGTGATAGAAGCCTGAAAGTCAGTCTGTACTCATTAAAAAATGCAGTTGATCAATTTGAGAACAGCATCTGAAGCTATAAGGGTTTTTGCACAGTCTGTATGTGAGTGCAAGGTATCTCAGTAAGGTGTGAAGGAGCTGGATTTGTCTGAGCCCCTTCAGTTATCAGCTATAGCTCCATTTTAGTTCAAAGCCCCTCACTAAGGGAGAACTTCTAGAAGGTCCAGATGAGTGGGAGGAAAGAACAATACCCAGAGATCTCACAGTGTATGAGATATATCTTTGAACACTTGACAGAAACAGCAAAAAGGAGTTCTAGAGCTGTGAAGATAGAAAACTTGAAAAATCCTGACCCAGTACTCTTTATCTTTAATTGAAAGTTCAAGAAAACTAATTTACATAAAAATGAACAACAGAAAAGGATCAAGATTGAATCCAATGGAAACCTATTTGAAAAATGAATGTAAGGATCAGAATAATGTCTCTACAGTGAAAGTATGCCAGAAAGACATGCCCAGAAAACAATGAAAGGTATAACCTAATATTGCAAAACAAGTTAAAGAAAACTGATGATGATGTGGAAGAAAAATGTAAATGAGTTAATAGAACTCAAATTATTAGAAATAAAGAAGCATTTTATTTTAAAAATTTAAGTTTAGAAGGAGCACAATAGTTATTTAAAGCAAGTAGGTAAAAAACAGGAAATTTTTAAAAATAAAAATTAAAGAATTCTTTCCCTTCCACATCCTGACCAATTTTGTATTAAAGCCATTGTATGTGAAGGATAACAACGTAGTTAGGTGCATTGCAAGACCAGGAAGGTAGGGGACAGCTATGGTAACCCAATAGGACTGACCCCTGATGAGGGCAGGAGCTGTCCTGGTGTAAGAAGTGGGAGCCTGAGCAAAATGAGATGGTTACACATTGGACTGGTCTGAATCCAGTCTGGAAAGTAGATGGTACTAGAGACAGAAGACTAGTTACATAAAGATATTGATCAAGTGAATATTTATTTTAAGGGTAGTGTTATCTGTAACTTTTACTGTTCGAGAAGAGAGTTATAAATATAGAAAAGGGGAAAAATATAAACCATATAATACTAGAATTTGAAAAATTAGTATGAACATATTGTTTTCCATTTATACAAATATAAACATAAATGTTTATCTATTTTACATACAAATATTGTAATTCTCTAGCTCAGTCCACTGAAAAGGTGTGGGGTCACTGCCACTCCAATAGCAGTCAGCACACCTAAGATTCAGATCGTGGTTTCTAAATACTCAGTTCAGTTCAGTCACTCAGTCATGTCTGACTCTTTGCAACCCCATGAACCACAGCACCCTGGGCCTCCCTATCCATCACCAACTGCTGGAGTCTACCCAAACCCATGTCCATTGAGTCAGTGATGCCATCCAACCGTCTCATACTCTGTTGTCCCCTTCTCCTCCTGCCCTCAATCTTTTCCAGCATCAGGGTCTTCTCAAATGAGTCAGCTCTTTGCATCAGGTGGCCAAAATATTGGAGTTTCTGCTTCAACATCAGTCCTTCCAATGAACACCCAGGACTGATCTCCTTTAGGATGGACTGGTTGGATCTCCTTGCAGTCCAAGGGACTCTCAAGAGTCTTCTCCAACACCACAATTCAAAGCATCAATTCTTCAGCACTCAGCTTTCTTTATAGTCTAACTCTCACATCCATACATGACTACTGGAAAAACCATAGCCTTGACTAAACGGACCTTTGTTGACAAAGTAATATCTCTGCTTTTTAATATGCTATCTAGGTTGGTCATAACTTTCCTTCCAAGGAGTAAGTGTCTTTTAATTTCATGGCTGCAGTCACGATCTGCAGTGATTTTGGAGTCCCAAAAAATAAAGTCAGCCACTATTTCCACTGTTTCCCCATCTATTTGCCACTCCCATCTAAATTGCCAAGGCTGTTTGGATAAATACCTTGTTTCAAGAGTTGGGCAGGGAAAGTATTAGATTATCCTGTAATATTTTATGCCAGAAAGCATGGTGCTCAAGGAATGATGGGAGGCATGTCAAAAGGGTACATAATCCAGTTCAAAAGGCCAAGTAGGGAACAATTGGAGCATCAAATTGATGATAATAATACCTGATAGTAATCCACTGAATGAACTAGGAAATAATAAGGCTTTACTAATAAATGAGTTAATTGAAAGTTTGATGAGAATGGAGAAGTGTGCATAGTTTCAATAACTTATTTGCAACTGAAAAAAAAATAATTTTGCAGTAAAGAAACCTGGCTCACATAACGTTCATCAAGTGTTGAAAGTTGATAGCATCGGTAATGGGACAAATCAAAAATGTATACCACCTGGTAGGGTGCATTGGAAGAAACATACATCTCTTCTGTAACATTCCTGCCAAAGTTGCAGGTCTCATCATGTGGGAACATCAACAAATCTAAAGAGAAGTTCTACAAAATAATTGACCTGTAGTTTTCAGCAGTAGTAAGATTGCAAAGTCAAGGAGACTTGAGGAACTGCTCTCTCTGGAGGGGATGTCTCATAAGACAACTCATGGTTTCAAACTTGATCGATTTGCTCTTAATGATATTATGAGGAAACTTAAATGGAATGTGAGCATGATGTAGTAATGTATTAATGTTGCTTTCTTAATTTTGACGGTTTTATGATTGTATTAAAAAACATCTTTATTTGTAGGAAATACACACTGAGAATTCAAGAGTGATGAGACATCACGGTAGCAAGTTACTCTCAAATGGTTCAGGAAAAACAGTTTGTGATTACTTCAATCTTGAAAAATATATTAATCTTTTAAAAAATAATAAAAATGGATTTGAGAGTGACAGATACAGAAAGTTGGCAGAGAATATTAGACATACATTTAATAGGAATCTCATAGAAAAAAAACAGTACAACTAAACAAATAATTAAAATGTATAAACAGGAAAACTTTTCTAAAATTAAAAAAAAAATTAAAACTGCATATCAAAAGGTTTGAACAGGTACCTAAGGTGATAACAATCACCGAGAAATATTCTAATAAAATTATTGAAATTAAAAGAAAAATACTTTGATGAAATTGCAGGCCCTCAAAAAATGTTTTTAAAAAAAAATAAAATGAAGTAGTCATCAGAAGTTCATCAGCAGTGGTTTATAGGAGACACTGCAGTCAATATACTTAAGAATCAGAGAAAGAAACTGAAACAAACGGGCTTGAAATATAAAGGCTGCAATCAAATATATTAGTGAAGAATTAGGGTTCACATAACCCTTCCTGAAAAGAAAGAGCAAACTTCAAACACCCAAAATGATGGAAGAGATACTGATATAAAGACTGCTATTAGTAATTAAGATAGTTATAAGGAAAAGCATGCATAATATGAAAAAACTGTATGCTGTAACAATTTGGAGAAAATGCAGTTATCAGAAAGTGGGGGTAGAATTGAAGATAATACTAACATAGAATAAACTTTCTGATTGCTTTGACGTTATTAACAAAAGGATAATGTTTCAAATCAGATTTGGGGAGATTTCTCATAGTAGGGTCCAAAATCCAACAAAATCTGTTAGAACAACAGAATAAAGCTTCCTGATTTTATGTTTATATATTCACTTTTATAAATATATAAATTTTATGTAGATATATTTTATTATGTGTATAAATGTTTTATAAACATGTTTAGTAAAATACAAATTTTATATAAATATTTTATATATTATATTTAAATAATATATATGATCCCTTGTTTAGGAATCTAGTGTGTGTGTGTGTGTGTATATATAAACTTAGGCTTGTCCATGTGTGTGTGTATATATTCATGAACAAATAAAATAGACTGCACAGTGAGACTGTGTTCTAGTTACTGTTACTTCATAACTACCCCTAAAGCTCAGTGGATTAAGATAGCAATCATTTTGTGGATTCAGTAGATTAGGAATTCAGCCAGAATTTTGGCTTGGATGGTCCTTGTGGCATAGACTGAAGTCACTTAATGGGATTCAGCAGATGGATAAGCTACTTTGGAAGGTCCAAAATGGTTTCACTCCCCTTTTCTTGTGACTTTTGGTACCAGCTAAAGGTTTAGGCTCAGAGCACTATTGCATGACCTCTACAGAGTGGTGCTTGGACTTCTTACATGATCCTGGCTTCCTCCAGATGAAGCACCCCATGAGAACCAGGAAAAAGTTCCACAGACTCTTCTGATCTAACCTGGAAAGTCCCATATGATCATTTCTACCACATTGACTTGCTTAGTTGAGTCATAAGACCAGCCCAAACTGAAGAAGAGGATTAGACTTCACCTCTTGATGGGGAAATGGCAAGGTTACATAGTACAAAACCATATGGGATGCGAGGCATGCTTGGAATATATAATCTGCTTCAGGCTTTTTATATAAAAGGTATATTTGTAAATATATTCATATATATTCAACATATAAACATAGAATAGTATGAATAGAACTGGAGTTCACACACACAACTTCAGTCATATCAAAAGTTACTTCACCTTAATTGTTTCAAGAAAATAATTTTCAGATTTGATAGTAAAGCAAATCTAACCCTATACAGTATCTTGTTGTAACAGAGACAGAGGTTAGAAATAAAAGAACCATGTAGCTTTAAAAAAAAAAAGGAGGGACATCTGTATATGGTGTGGAGCATTCTTACTATTACTGCAGTAAGACCACTGCTATACTTATTATTGAATAAAATAAGCAAGGTAGAGAAATGTGTATGTTACTGTTTATTAAAGAAGGAGGAGCAATACATATATGTGTGTGTACATATATACATAATTACAAAATATGTATAAATATACATTTACTAAAATAATGTAAGTGTAAACATATTTACATGAACATATATATTTACTTATATTATTTTAAATGGAAGGATGAACCTTTCTTTAAATGTTTATAATGACCAGAACAGAATAGGGTAGGGAGAAAGGGATATCCTTGTTTAATATTGTTGTTTTATAGATTTGACTTTGGAACTATATTACCCACCTATAAAAAAAAAAGTTTACAAAGTAACCCCTTAAAAGTGAAGTTGAAAATAAAATGAACAAGTGAACCTTGATGTCTATCCATCTGGCAGCATTCACACCTAGGAAGGAATATTCCAAGTGATTTTAAAATGGTGTTCAACTGTATATTTCTAACAGAACATACTCCAGAATAAAAAGAACTAGGGAAGATAGTTAAGTATTTTCAGTGATCATGTAATGATTGTAATGTTGGTATTATAAACAAGCAAGTTGTGATGGAGTACTGTAATTCTGTAATCCCCAGTGTGTTGAGAACCAGGATTCTTCATATGTAAGAAAGCATTAAGAGATTAAGTAAAAACCTAATGGTACTAATTTTTAATTAGAAGAGCCAGTGTAAACTCAAGATTCACTTCATATTTTTAACCTATGTCTTCATTCATCAATCTGTGTCTTAGCTGTGTCTTCATAGCCTCAAGATTTGCCATGAGTTGCTAATTGTTGAATTGTCAGGGATTCATTTTTTACTAACCAGTCTACTAATTTTTATACTTTATATTTTCTATTATATTTTTAAAGAACAATAAAAGAATATGTATTATTGTGAACATTTAAATATTTTTGAGTTTTTTGATGAATTGTTGCTTCACTTGGCTTCCCCAGTGACTCAGCAGGTAAGGAATAATCCACCTGCAGGAGACACAGGTTTGATCTCTGGGTCAGGGAGATCCCCTGGAGAAGGAGATGGCAAACCACTCCAGTATTCTTGCCTGAAAAATCCTATGGACAGACAAGCCTAACAGGCTACAATTAATTAGTCTTGGTATCCAGCAAATAAATTTGGTGACTGTGGTAAAACGAAGAGTAATGCAGCAATAATCATGTTTACTTTTTGTCTTCTTAAACTACACACACTCCAGACACATAGCTTGCTTTTGTTATGAGACTGGTTTTGTAAGAAAAGACAATTGGTTATTACAAATAGAGAAAAAGGTATAAGTGGGTATAACCATGTAATTACAGTATTTTTTAAGTGATTATAAACTTGTTATTAATAGTTTTGGTAGTTTTTAATGTATGGAATAATTTAAAGTTGTCCATCTTCAAAATCATATTTGTTTTTTTATAAAAATATCTTAAATAATATATTTATTCCTTCAGATTGCTTTTTGTGTCTTATTTTGCTGTTCTGAAAATTTATAAATTACAAAATGAGTTGAAGTAAAGTTAATTTCATTAGCTTCTAAGGCATATTTTCCCCATATTATGTATAATTTGAAAATACAATTAGTTGACGTCTTCACAGGGGAAAAGTCAGTAAACAGAGTGTAAATTATTTTAGACTTCTTTTTTTAGTATAGAAATTAGAATAAATCCTACTTTTTAAAATTTACAGTTAAATTCAACAGTAAAGTAGGATTAATACTGCTATTTGATGCATGGAGATTGTCTTTTAATTTATTAAATGTGATATGAGCTCTAAAATAGTGTACTGAAAATATTGTTATCAGCCAGTTCTAATTTATGGTACATTTAGAAGATTGTTAAGTTTTGAAATTTACATATTGGGCAAAATCTTGTATAGATTACTCTCTTAAGAGTCTGACCACATTTAATCAATTATAAGACAGCTTACATATTTAATACTTTATCTTCAAGTAATTTTTTAGGATATAAAATATGAATTTACTTTTCTTTTTTCTTCTATCAGAATACAGTCGTTTTGAAGCCAAAATACATGACTTACGGGAGCAGATGATGAATAGTAGCATTAGTTCAGGTTCAGGTTCTCTTCGAACTAGCCAGAAGCGATCCCTCTATGTCAGGTAAAGTTTTTTTAATTTCTAGTTATAGCAGTCTTCATTTATGCATGCAAGTTCTTTCAGGATTTTCACTATGACTTAGTTTTCACTATAGAAAAGTATATTGCAAGGAAAATGCAGTATTGAAAACCAAGGAAATGTTTTTTATGATTGATTTCCTGATAGTGTGTCTTTTAGAAATAGTATGTCTTTGGGATATTATTATAATTTTATTAATGACAGTTATATAACCTCTTGAATAATAATAATAGTATGATAAAGACAAAATACATAAGGACTAGAAACTTTTTTAAGTTGTTATGACATATCCAACAGTTTTATTTTCCGGTATCTTTTTTAGAATAAAATATTCTTTGTTTGAGTAACATTTAATTACTGTAATTTCTACCAGTCCTTCTATGTTCACTGCTGTAATTTATCTCTGCCTACCTGGATAGTGTGCACTTCTAATTTGTGAGCATTTCTAGGGTCTTGTAGAGTAAATATTACTTCGGTTATTTTATTTCAACGCCTCTCTTCAGATACGCCATTTAGAGCTTCCTCTACTCTAAATTTACCATCATTCAAAACCATGTTAAACTCTGTCTTCTCCTGCTGTCATCTCTCTTTTGTATTTATCTTTTGTTGTTGTTGTTATTGTCATTTTAGTGAGTTTTAGGATGGAAAGAAAATGCAAGCATTACTTGAGAGATTTTCCAGGTTCAGTTACAGACCACAGTACAGTGAATATCACAATAAAGGAAGTCATGAATATTTTGGTTCCCCAGTGCATATAAAACTTATATTTACACTGTTCTGTAGTCTTTAAATGTACAGTAGCATTATGACTCTTAAAAAATATAATCTCAATTTTAAAATATTTTATTGCTTAAAAAAATGCTAATTGTCAACGAACCTTAAGCAATTTCAATATTTTTTTTTTCTGATGGAAGGTCCTACCTCTGTGTTGATGATTGCTGACTGATCAGGGAGGTGGTTGCTAAAGGTTTGAGGTGGCTGTGGCAGTTTCTTAAAATAAGACAGTGGTAGAATTTGCCAAATTGATCAACTCTTCCTTTCATGAATAGTTTCTCTGGAGCATGTAATGCTGCTTGATAGTATTTTAACCACAGTCAACTTTTTTCAAAATTACAGTCAGTTCTCTCAAATTCTGCTGCTGCTTTATCAAGTAAGTTGATGTAGTATTTCCATACCTTGTTGTTATTTCAGTATGCTTCACTGCATCTTCACCAGGAGTGGATTCTACCTCAAGAAACCACTTTCTTTGCTCATCCACAAGCATCCTCATCTTTTGAGTTTAAACATCTTTCCAAGTTTTATCATGGGATTGCAGCAGTTCAGTCACATCTTCTGGCTCCACTTCTCATTCTAGTTCTCTTTCTGTTTCTAACTTCCTCTGCTGAAGTCTTAAACCCCTCAAAGTCATCCATGAAGATTGGAATCAATTTCCTGCAAACTCCTATTAATACTGACATTTTGACCTCTTCCCATGAATCAACAGTGTTTTTAATGACATCTAAAGTCAAAAAATTACTCCTTGATCCATGGGCTACAGAATGGAAGTTGTCTCAGCATAACATTCATTTCATTGTTCATCTCCATCAAAACTCTTGGGTGACCAAGTACATTGTCAGTTAGCAGTAACATTTTGAAAGAAATCTTTTTTGAGCAGTAGGTCTTAACAGTATGCTTAAAATATTCAGTAAACCGTGTTGTAAACAAACGTGCTGTCATCTAGGCTTTGTTAATTTCAATTCTAGAGCACAGGCAGAAGGCACTGTAGATTTAGCATAGTTCTTAAAGACCCTTGGATTTTCAGAATGGTAAATGAGCATTGGTTTAACTTAAACTCACAGCTCCATTAAGCCCTGACAAGAGAGTCAGCCTGCCCTTTGAAGTTTTGAAGCCAGGCATTGACTTCTCTATAGCTATGAAAGTTCTAGATGGCATCTTCTTCCAATATGAGGCTGTTTTGTCCACACTGAAAGTCTGTTGTTGAGTGTAACAACCTTCATTACTTATCCTAGCTAGATCTTCTGGATAATTTGTTGCCTCTTTTACATCAGTACCTGCTGCTTTACCTTGCACTTCTATGTTATGGGATGGTTTCTTTCCTGAAACCTTAGGAACCAAACTTCAAACTTTTGCAGCTTCCTCACTTCTCTCAGCCTTCACAGAACTGAAGAGTTTGGGCCTTGCTCTGAGTTACACTTTGGCTTAAAGAAATGTTATGGCTGGTTTGATCTTCTATCTAGACCTCTAAAATATTCTCAGTATCAGCAATAAGGCTTTTTCACTTTCTTATTATTCCTGTGTGTACTCAAGTAGAACCTTCGTTTTTTTTTCAGCTGGCTTACTAATGCAAGAAGCCTAGCTTTTGGCCTATCTTAGCTTTCAACATCCCTTCTTCACTAAGCATAACTTTTTTCTCATTTAAAGTGAGAGACCTGTGACTCTTCCTTTCACATGAGTACTTAAGAGGCCATTGTCAGGCTATTCAATGGCCCAATTTCAATATTGTCGTGTCTTGGAGTAGGGGGGGCGCCCAAGGAAAAGGGAGAGAGGTGGGGAAAAGGGCCAATTGGTGGAGCATTCAGAACACAGACATTTATCAAGTTACCATCTTATTAAAGCATGGTTTGTGATACCCCAAAATGATTACAATAGTAAAATTAAGGATCACTGATCACCATAATAAATATATTAATGAACAAGTTTGAAGTATTGGGAGAATTACCAAAAGGTGACACAGAGACGCAAAGTGAGCAAATGTCAGAAAAATGGCGCCAATAGTCATGGCAAACTAACAGGGCCTTCCATTTGTGAGGAAAAAAAAACACAATATCTGCCAAGTGCAATAAAGTGAAACACAATAAAATGAGGCATGCCTGTAGACACATGTAGCCAATCTGCCATAATTAACCAGAAGTCTTATCGTTCTTGTTGGTAAATATATTTTTAATCTCAAATGTAAGAATGAAGTTAAGGCTACAATAGATTGTGTACAGTATGGTGCTTTTTTATAAAGATCTGAAATAAGTAAAATCATACATAGATACATAGTCATCCATATGTGTGTGATAAAATCAAACCAACAGCAAAAAAGGGTAAAGAGCGAGGAAATAATAAACTCTGTATTCAGAATAGTGGTTATACTCTAATTAGCACTTAACTCAATCTGAGGAAAGCAGGATCGAGGGGAAAAATACACAGGTGAATGTGAGTCACTGATAAAAGTTTTGTGTAGAAACCTTTAGGTTTATAGTAGATTAACAAGTGTTTATTATATTCTTATGATTAATAACCCACATAAGTATTCCATGAGTACTTCCCTTTTTTTAATGAATCAGAGTACTAAAAGGCAAAGTTTAAATGTTAACATAGGAAGTAGAACTTGTGAGTTTCTCCATTGTTTATTGGTAATATAGTTGTATTGATTCAAAAGTTTAATTTATGATAATAAAAATGTTAAGGTATAGTTTTCCCTTTTCTGAATGTCTTGTGGCATTTGTTCTACCTCTTAAGCTACTCTGTTATCTTGTATTCTGTTTATTTGTATCTTCATCTTTGTCATCTTTACCTTTTTAAATAAATATTTAGTAAATGCCTGACTGTATCAAACCTTTGTTTTTTGATGTTAACTCTATTTTGCAAGTAGAAAGATGCTTCCTCAGTATTCAGAATTTATTGAAGTAATGACTTTAGCATTTATATCATTTATAATCTTAATTTTTACAGTAGAATTCTATACTTTTAGAATTCTTCAAATAAAATCCAATGTGTTGTATATGTTTTAATATACGTTTAAGTAAACCTTCCCACTTTTGATTCACCTATTTCCTTTACACTGTTAGCCACTGAAAAGACTTGAAAGAACATATTTGAAAAGCATTAACTAGTTCATTCATTTAGCTGTCAATTAATTTCACCCCTCTTCAGTTTTACTTCAAGAGACAGCTTCTTAAAAGTTGAGTAGCATGAAAAGAAATATGATTTGTATCCTAATTTCCCATTGCCAAATTAAAACAAAAGAATCAACAAATTATATTTTAAATGTAGTTGCTGGGATCCTTCCTCTACTCTTAAGAGAAGTTTTTTGAATCTAAGAATTTTAATTTCTTTAAATATTGTACACTCATTAAGTAGTAAGACATTATTTTGTTATCAAAATTTAAAATATTCCTAACATTTTGAAATTATTATGTTAAATTAATACAGTATTTTTTCCAAAACAGTTGGCAACTGTTAAGTCATCATATAGTCATGTGTAATTAGTTTTCATATATGTTATTGACTCTGAAAACCCTATTAACTCTGGTTTTATGAACAAATGAAAGCAATACTTACCTGGGAAAATAATCACTCTGGTCTTCTAGCCTTAAAGTCCACAAATGATGAATCAGATCAGTCAGCAAATTTGTTTTCCCAAGTGTGTCTAGTCACAGGGGAGAGTCTCTTAATATTTACTTTATTAATTTAGAGCAACTCACCAAATTTATCTTCATTTTAGAATTAAATATAGTTTGCTATTGGATTGTACTAAAAGTATTTTTTTTTATTTTCTCATACAAAATTTTAAATTTCTCATACACTATTGAGAGAATAGTGTGTCTATTACCATTACAAGTTAATTTTGCTATTTCTTTTTACTCTCATTGTCTTCTTGTATATAACACAAAATTGAGCTTGGCATTATTTTGCCTACCGTGGTACATTGTTTCACTGTCTACCTAAATTATATATATACTTTTAGGATCCTGTTTATTTAATATTGATAATATCATTATAAGAAATGCAGACTTTTTTCTTCTTAATCTAGGGCCCTCTTTGATTATGACAAGACTAAAGACAGTGGCCTTCCTAGTCAGGGATTGAACTTCAAATTTGGAGATATCCTCTATGTTATTAATGCTTCTGATGATGAATGGTGGCAAGCCAGACAGGTTACACCAGATGGTGAAAGTGATGAAGTTGGGGTGATTCCCAGTAAACGCAGGTAAATATAAGTCTGTTAGAGTCTTACCACTTGAAAATTGGGCAATGTGAATAATTGCTGGGATTTTTTTTAATTTCCTTTACTGAAGTGATGATTTTATGCTTGGTGTTTTATATTGTGTTTCACAGCCGTTTAATTTTATTCACCTTGTATTGTAACTGGGCTTCCCTGATAGCGCATTTGGTAAAGAATCCACCAGTAATGCAGGAGACCCCAGTTCGATTCCTGTGTCAGGAAGATCTGCTGGAGAAGGAATAGGCTACCCACTCCAGTATTCTTGGGCTTCCCTTGTGGCTCAGCTGGTAAAGAATGCACCTGCAGTGTGGGAGACCTGGGTTCGATCCCTGGGTTGGGAAGATCCCTTGAAGAAGGGAAAGGCTACCTATTCCAGTATTCTGGCCTGGAGAATCCAGTGGACTTTAGAGTCCATGGGGTCACAAAGAGTCGGACACAACTAAGCGACTTTCACTTCCTTTCACTTTATATTTTAACCAATGATATAGTAAGAGAATATGAAGCCCCCAAATAGAAATTTCTCTAAAGTTCCTACAAAGTAAGTATATTTTAAGTCACTGTGCCACAGATCTATACCAGTGGAGAAAGAATTAAAAACCTCTATAATTTTCCCATGTGGTGGTTTGATTTCAGTCGCTAAGTCATTCCGACTCTTGCAGCCCCATGGACTATAGCCTGCCAGGCTCCTCTGTCCAGGGGATCTTCCTGACCCAGGAATCAAACCCAGGTCTCCTGCTTTGCAGGCAGATTCTTTACTCACTGAGCTATGAGTTTTCCCATGTAGGTGGTGTTAAAACTCAAATTTTCAGGGGTTTTGATTTTGTGAATTGCCTCTTCTAGATTAAAAAAGGAAAAGAGTTTTAAGTGCAAAATTTTTAGAAATATCTAAAATTTTCTTTTAGATATTTTAGATTTTTAGAAATGTTTAGCTATTTCTTTTAGATATCATCTCTTTTTCTTGTTTAATTTAGAATCATGTGTGCATTCAGTAGTCTTTCCTCTTTGTTTTAACTGGTTATTGTAGTGATTCACTCACTGGTGCATACTTAACATCTAATGGCATAAGTGGTTAAGTACAGAGTTTCTTTGAAAAAGGTGATCCCAACAACCCTCTCTGAGGTCAGTGAAATGTTATTGGATGTCTCTACTTTTATGGGGAAGGTGTTAAAACATCAATTCATAATTTCCCCAAAAGAACTTATATATGAGATCTGATTCAGCTAAATCATTGCCTAAAACTTAAAAGTTTTAAGATCAGATCAGATCAGTCGCTCAGTCGTGTCCGACTCTTTGCGACCCCATGAATCGCAGCACTCCAGGCCTCCCTGTCCATCACCAACTCCCGGAGTTCACTCAGACTCACGTCCATCGAGTCAGTGATGCCATCTAGCCATCTTATCCTCTGTCGTCCCCTTCTCCTCTTGCCCCCAATCCCTCCCAGCATCAGAGTCTTTTCCAATGAGTCAACTCTTCGCATGAGGGGGCCAAAGTACTGGAGTTTCAGCTTTAGCATCATTCCTTCCAAAGAACACCCAGGGCTGATCTCCTTTAGAATGGATTGGTTGGATCTCCTTGCTGTCCAAGGGACTCTCAAGAGTCTTCTCCAACACCACAGTTCAAAAGCATCAATTCTTCCGCGCTCAGCCTTCTTCACAGTCCAACTCTCACATCCATACATGACCACAGGAAAAACCATAGCCTTGCCAGTGAAAATTGTCAGAGAGACATTAATGTTTATTTTAGCTAGTTAATTCACTTCAAATCACGCTTATGATATAATAAACTTGTTCTTTCCTTGTTAATAAACTGGACTTATACTTATTTTGTTGAGACTCTAAATTGATACTTATGCCAAATCATATGCCTGTTTATAAACCTCTCTACCATATATATATTTGTACATCTGTTGATAGACTTTGAAGAATACAAATGTTGAAATATTGCCAAGATCTCTATAATTGTGGTTTTGGAATTTATGACTGTTGTTGGCTAGATCCATATTTTTAGCAAGATCCAACTATTTGGTGACAACTCCTCTTTTAGCAATGCAGCCCTCAGCATAACTTCTTCTCTAGAATAGAATATAGTATCCTTTAAATGCAGAAATGCTTCCTCTGTGCCTTGTTGAGTCAATAGAAACCTCACATCTTAAATATCAAGGTCAGAGTTCCTAAAAATTGTCTTTATCTCTGGAAGTCTTTTATCTTACAAAGGCTTTACATGTGTCTGCAACAAATGAGAAATACAGCTGACTTTGGTGGAAAGAGATATTTTGCATTTTGTATAAAAATTCTATAAGGTTAGATTTTGAAGCCAAAAGTGATCAAAGAGATATACCTTGACACCTCTACAAACTCCCAAATTTGTGAATAATAATATAAAATATAATTTTCCTGCCATAAATTACAGTATGAAATCACAGCCAGTTATGCCATTTCATCCTTCAGTGTATTCTAAACTTGTATTTTTTTACATAGAATGCTGTCATCTTTAATAATAGCACAAGGACTTGGAGTTCTTAGCTAAGAACCTACAGTTCTTAGCTTTCTTTCGGGAACAGTATTGACAAACACAGTTGAAGACACTCAACTATTTAGTAAGCAAAATAATGATTAGAAAACAAAGCCATTTTGAGTTGTAAATGTTCACTCACTAAATGTTAGTTTTTCAGTGCCCTGAATAAGTGCCTTGGCAAAATTATAAATTCATTATTCCTATCATGGACTCTCAAGGTTGCTCTGGAATAGTAAAAACAAAAATTTTAAATCCGTGACTGCTAGGGTTCTTCTGTACCCATGGTAAAACTTTATAGTTAGATAATTAAAAAAAAAAAGAAAAGAAAGATATGCTTTTATTCATAGGCTTTTTGGTAGGTTTTTCTGCTATATACTAATATGATTGCTATGCTGAAATCAAGAATTTATAAAGCTTAATTTGTATGAAATTTTTCAAGATTCATACTGGTTGCAATATTCATACATGGCTGTAGATTGTACACTATATACATTGTTGTAATATGTTGCTTGCTTGTTTCAAAGGTAACACTTTCAACAAGGTTTAAAATTCAAAAGATTTTAACAGCTGTACAGGTCCCCTCCTCACCCTGTTCCCCACCCACCCATTTCACCTTCCCTGAGAAGTTAACTAAGGTTACCATTTCTTCTGTATCCTTCCAAAGATACTTTAAAACTATATTTTGTGTACTGTAAATGGTTACTTTATGTGTTTATACAAATATATCATTGGAATTAAGCTTAAATGTTTTTATTTCCCTCCTTTTTATTTTTAAAAATTTCAGAGCTGCAGAAAATATAAGTACAAAGAAATACAAGAATAGTACATAGAATACCCACATTTCTTTCATCTACTTTCCTCAGTTGTTAACATTTTACTTCATTTGCTTTCGCTCTGACAGTGAGTTTTTAGCATATGTGTTCCATAAGCTAAATATTCAAAAACCAGGACAAATGGAAAACCTGGAAAATTGCTGAACTCAGAAGTGGTACATCATAATAATTTCAGTATAGTTATGGATTTGAGTGTATATATAAGTATACATACTTGTACTTAATAAGTGGTTTTATTTCATAATAAAATGAGCCCTATATTTCATTTCTCAGAAGTTGTTATTGTGAGATGCAAATGACTTTTAAAGGCTTTAAAATATAAAAATGCTCCATATTAAAGTAGCAATCCTGATGATTTCTAATTAGAGCCTTGAGTATGTTTATTATACTTAAAAAATGATCTGTGCTTTGCCAGGGTTGAGAAGAAAGAACGAGCCCGATTAAAAACAGTGAAATTCAATTCTAAAGCAAGAGGAGATAAAGGGGTGCGTATATAAAATCTGTTATTGACTTTTTCATAATTCTTATTTGAGCTACATTATTAAAGTTAGAAGGACCTCATCATAAGAATTAACAACAGCTCTTGCCATTGGTGGTTTACAATAATAGATTTGCTTGAGTAAGCAATTTATTAAATGAAAGCACCCATTTCACAGACTTTTCCAGATTATCAGAATTGTCATTTGGTATATTCTTAACATACTTTTGGTTGTTATTTTTAAAAGTGAAATGAATTCAGCCTTCACACAGATGAACAGTTATTCAGAAACTTGTATCAACAGTATTAATTGCCATAACTAATAATACATCTTCTGAGAAAATAGGTCCCCCCAAATTATTAACTAGTTCATAATGTAAGTTTATGGAGTTTTGCAAGTGTGGAAATTATCTTGTTCTTTTCCTCCTTTATTCTAATATTACTTAATAATAGAATCCATGTTTCAAATGTTTAAATCAATATGAATTTTTATCTTAAGGAAATAAAGGGACAGTCAAAAGGAGGACTTTGTAAATGGGCAAGAAATATATCAAAATTATTATATATATATATTTTTTAGATATATTTTTGTTTTCATGTAAAGTCCTTGAATCTGGTGAATGTCAAGGGATGATATCACAGGCTTCATCCTGTAGTATGTGTGTAAATACTGCAATGGAATATTCTAGCAGTAAGCCTGAGGAAAGAGCTGAACACATACTGTGTTGAAATACTGTTTATAGCAATGTTTTATATTTGGGGATATTTACATCTAAAGCAAATGTTTTATACATCTTTTGATCAAGTTTCAAAAGAATATGGAAAATTAACTCTGTAAATAAATTAATCCTACTCTTTGTACATGTCTGATATCATTAAGCATTCAAAGTTTTAATATTTTAAAGGAATATAGTCCTTAATCAAAGAAATTAAATCTCAGTAAATTGTATAATGTATTCAGTTATCTTGGGAATAACAAATTTCTTTTAAATTTATTTGTACCTTTCAGAAAATACAAAATTATATAGTATAATCTGAAGTAATGTTTGAAATAGAAAATCTTTGAAGAAAAATATCCCCAAGTAAATGCTCAGGATTTGAAATATATATAGTGATTTTCATGCTTATTTTATAATGTCTTTTAAAATATTTTAGTAAATACATTGTCAGTGTATTGAAAAAGGAATTGCATGTTGTAACTTTCCTTTCAAACTGTAAGAAGTTAACTGAATTAACGACATATTTAAATCTTAGTCTTGTTTGTTGACTATAACCAACTTTATACACAGTCACTGTGTTCTAACACAGCACCCAAAGTATGCATGGTACTGAGTGGGGTAAAAATACGCTTGCCATTGATACAGAACTGCATCTCTCTGTAATACCGTTTCCCATTCTAAGCTCTTCTTTTCTTGTCCTTATGTGGTAGGTTATGGACTTTATTTCCAATACAGACTTTTTAAAAACACTTTAGGTTCTCATTAACATTCTTAACATTCATTTAGCTATTTTGAAATACTACATATGGAAATTTTATATCTAGATATTTGATATATGTTTCATAAATTTATGTTTTATCAGTCCTTATATTTATTGCACTCTGTTGCAGTATAGCATGAATAATAATAAGTAACTAAACAGATTGTTTTGTATTGAAAATATAAAGAAACTAGAGGTAGTACGTTTCTTCAGTTTTGTGTTTTCCCTACACATTTTCATCCTCTTTGCTTGTGCTATTTTTCACTTTTAATAAATTCTTCACCTGCAGGATATTAGATATAATACAATTAATACATTCTTGACTAACAAGCATTTCTTTCTGTCCTATATTATGATATCTTTATGATATCTCATTTTGGCTAACTGCAAAGATATCAAAAATCAAAACATTTTAAACTTCATGTTTCTTTTGGTTGTTTGCTGTGAAACTGACTCTGACCACTATATATGCAGTAGGAGGAGTAAATAACCTTTTATTAAAAATGTATCAGTTTTATTGGATGGCATTAAAATTATTACTAAATTTGAAATCAGTGATTGTCGTGAACAAAAAATTCCTTCCCTAAATTAGATTACCATGAATTTTTTTCCTACAGAAACTTGTTTTCTTCTCTTTCTGTTTTCTAAAATTTGGATTCAGGCAAGGGTTTTTATTCAAATAATGCTTCTTGACAGTTTGTGAAACTATAAGCTTATATTTCTCCACATTTTTTTTTCCTCAACTTAGTTTTTAACTTCTGCTTTCTTTATCAGAGCCTTCATATTTTAAGATTAATATCAAAACAGTCCACTTGACTAATGACTATGAATTTATTAATTTTGAACTGTTGATGTAAAAAGATAAAAATAAAAGTTTTTTAAAAATATTATTTATTATTAAAATAAATATTCTTACCAAAATAAATCTTTTCAAATAATAGAATTTGAGCTTAAAGTCACTTTAATCCATTTCAGTACCTTAATCACCTGATACCCCATCACTGAAAATATAGGCATACCCCCAAAAAACACCATCTGGTGTTGATATACTTCAAAATATTGATAGCATCGTATGACATGGATAAACTAAAAAAAAATTGAAACAAAATTTCTATCCTTTATGTTGTTCCCACTTCAAAAAATAATAATAATTCCTGGTGTCACAAGGCCATTTCCTTCAAGACATGGGTGCCTGTGACAAATTACAAAAGAAGCTATTCCTCTTTAGCCTCATCTTTCTTTGTGCTACATGCTTTTAAAACTCTCAACGCACAAATGGGACATTCAAGAAGGGAAAAAACTTGTTTCAGACATCTGTGCAATAAGGGACCATCAAATCGGCTGTCATAACAATTATGTATAAACTACTAGAATTTTAACTGCCTCTCTGGCATTACAAGCATCAAACCTTTTATTCCTTATTTAGGACATGGTGCCAGTGGATTGAATCTGGTTCCATTTTATTTATATATACTTTAAAAATAGATAATATGGTAGAGCTGAAAGGCTAATACATCAGTTATGATGGCATTTAAATTGGCCAGGAAAGTTGAATCTTCTTCCTTGGTTAGATAGCACTGATAATTCTTTTGCTCGACTCTGTGCTTGATGGACACATCTTAGTTTTCTTCCCATTTCATGATTCATGCCATAAGCATTTAGTTATGGTAATTCTCTTTTTAAAAAAAGGTTGTTTTAAATTTTCAACACTAGCAACTTTCTCAGTTTTCTTGGTTCTCTTTTTTAGTAGTGGCTTTTTGTTAGTTTGTTGGAGCCACAGAGAGAGAAAAGGAAAAAATTTGCTAAAAAAAAAAAAGGAAAAAATTTGCTAAAGCCAGAGGACAATGAAGATTATTATGTAAACCATTAAAAATATTTGAATAGCTAAAGTAATTTTGGCTATAGAGCACCTAGAAATCTTCTTAAAGAATATGGATTGATATAAATAGATGTGAATTTGGTTTGGACTATAGTGGTAGCTAATCTGGTTTACTCTTCCCTTTTTTTTCTTAAAATCAAATAGCACTTATTATTTTTAGGTATCACTGGATTATTCTCCTTAATTTATAAACTTAAATTTTTCAGTACTTTCAGTTAAAATGTTAGAATTTGAGAAGTTAATAGTAAATTAGAAATTTACTGTATAAAGCAAAATTCATATACAAACTGCACACTGTGGTCACAAGAGTCAGCTTTCACAGAGCTACTAGGCTGGGCCTTTGTACACACAGACAGTAGACATCCCTTTGTTTTGCCCCTCCTTCTCTTCTTCAGCAGTCATTCAATGACAAGCGTAAAAAGAACCTCTTTTCCCGAAAATTCCCCTTCTACAAGAACAAGGACCAGAGTGAGCAGGAAACAAGTGATGCTGACCGTAAGTATGTGGATCCAGTGGTCAACTGAAGATAAATGTAGAGGGACCTACTGCCCTGCAGTTGGTTGTTACCATGGAGACAGTTTCAAGAGCTGCAACAGGTTACTATTTATCTTAACTAGGGGCAACTTAACAAGCATAAATTAATTTGCATACCAATCTTAACTTTTTCTGGCCCCTTAGGGATTCTTAAAGTAAATGATATTTTTAAGCTGTGTTTAAAATAGAATTATTTTATGTAAAGGTTCTTATAAGAAACATTCAACATAATCTCAAAAGAATATTTTAGACAAAAACATGAGTTACCTCAGAACCTTCTTATTGATTTCTAGGTATAGCGTTGCCAATCTTTAATAATAGATCTTTTCAAAACATTCTGTATTATCCTATTTCTTCATTATATATAGACAATCTCAATTTTATTTTTAAAATAGCAAGAAACAGTCAAAATTTTTGCTTCTCTACCTTAATCAGCTTCTCATATAGAACTTACATTCTTTTAGTGGAGCGTATCTAGCCATTAGCTTAATTAAACTTTCAGAAATATGCAGAAGAGCTCTGTAAGATACGTGCACCTGTAATGGTCTTGGAACTGTCTCTTATTGTAGCACCAATTTTATGCATTACTGACAACTATTTTCTTTGATTATCTTTTTATTGCTTGCTCTCTGGGAACTACTCTCTACAGGAGATCCCTGACGACATGGGATCAAAAGGCCTGAGTAAGTGATCAAAATACTCCCAAGTTACTTTTTTACCTCCATCTACAGACCTACCTTTTTCAGATACATTTTGAGACTCGTGGTAGTGCCTATCTGGCATGAGGAGGTGTATGATTTAGATTGCTTTTAGATTTTTCATGTTAATAATATGCTTGGGATTTTTATTTCTATAATACCCTTTAATTTTTTTTCATTTTTCACATCATTTGAAAAACTCTCTGCTCATATTTTCCTCTTTGTAATTTTTATGGCAATTGCTTTCTCTAGGAATTTTTTAAATTTGAAGAAATAGACTTTTAATGTTTTTTTAACATAGTACTATCTGCCCTCATTATTAGAAGGTAGAATATAATCTTCCTTACTATTTTATTCCACCCCACCTTTTTTGTTAAAACATGTTAAAATAACTTTGAATCTCTGTTCGAAAAGCATTGCTATAATGTGAAACAATAAAACACAATAGACCTTAAATATTAGAAAAGAATTATAGAACTCAAGTTCAAATAGCAGTCTGTGTGGTAGGAAAATTTTATATATCTTTTTTATGGAAGATGTAAGTTATGGAAAGAATTATAAGAAATATTATCCTGTGGTTTTTTTTTTTTTAACCAAGATGTCGTCTCTGTTTGCGGGGAATTGTGTGTGTGTGTGTGTGTGTGCATTGTTCCTGTTTAATTTTCTAGTTGGGATTTAATCTTCATATAAAGCTTGGTATAGAGTCTGATATGTAGGAGTCATTCAATGCATATTGGAATGAATGAATGAAATAAGTCATTTTCGCAAACAATTTTAAATGTGAATGTGTTCAAATTGATTAAATGTGAAATTTTACCCAATACTGCTAAGTTATTTTAGGTGACAGTGACTCATAGAAGTAATCTTTTAGGCTAAAGTTTTTTTCTAAATAGTTGTTTCCATTTACATTATTAAGCATTTTGAAAACTTCATAATTTGTTGATCATTAAGGATTTAGCCAATATCTTTCAACTTCTAAGTTAATAAACTTTAAATTTCATAGATTTTTTTTCTTGATTAACGCTAACTTTGTATTGGACTTTTAAGCTTAACTATAGGTACTTGACTTTTATTTCAACTTTTAATAATTAAAGGTTTATATGAGATTGAAAGCAGTATGCTTTATATGTAATTATTTCTGTTACACACACTTTGCTATTTATGCACTTGCCTTTTTGGGATCTGGCAAGAGTCAGAAATTTACTGTCACTAGTGGCACCTTTTTTAAATCTCTTTCCTTTGGGAAAAACTCAGTGAAAATCTTCAGAAACTGGAAAAAATTTCCACTGATTTTTAATGCTATAGAATTTATTTTGAGAATGGTCATGCAGTGCTATGGGTCATCAAATGATCCCACAGATTTCTGTTATCTGTTGGGTCATCAGAGACCTATGGAAAGCTCATGGGAAAAGGAACTAATGAAGAATTTGGTTCCAATATTGATTTTTTTTATAATAGATAACTATACCTTGACCGCTTCCCTGATGGCTCAGAGGGTAAAGCGTCTGCTGCATTGCAGGAGACCCGGGTTCAATCCCTGGATCAGGAACATCCCCTGGAGAAGGAAATGGCAACCCACTCCAGTACTCTTGCCTGGAAAATCCCATGGACTGAGGAGCCTGGAAGGCTACAGTCCATGGGGTCTCAAAGAGTCGGACATGACTGAGCGGACAGATTCCTTGACCACATCATATTTTCATCTCTCGTTTTAATTGAGATGTGGGGCTTGGAAAGAGAAACAAATGAAAAATGATAACTGATTACCCATGTCATTGATTTATTTTCTGGTCATGACTTAAGATTCCTTGAATGATAGGTTTCTATGCTTCATCTCATAGGAACTGAAAGAATGTATTCACCTGGTAACTTGATCACATCAAGAAGATTTTATTTAGAAAAGGTTGATGGAAACAGAAAAAAAAATCAGTAAAATTCTAAAACTGGATAAGATGGAGGTTATCACATAAAACATTACTAGCAGCTGACAGGATGCTAATTATTATACAATACAAAATACTGGGAAGAAGGGTGGGTAGTTATCTACATCTTAAAGTTCAGGATAGGCTTCCCTGGTGGCTCAGCAGTATAAAGAATCCACCTACCAGTGTAAGAGATGTGGGTTCAACCCCTGGGTTGAGAAAATCCCCTGGAGAAGGAAATGGCAACCCACTCCAGTATTTTTCCCTGGGAAATCCAATGGACAGAGGAACCTGATGGACTATAGTCCATGGAGTCGCAAAGAGTCAGACACGACTTAGCAACCAAACAACAAAGTTCAGGATACAAGGAATAAACTAAGCAAAATTCTATGCAATTTTAACACAAGAAAATAAGTGTGACTTCATGTTGGTATTCATTGAGCTTTGTTGGAACAGGACTCTGAAAGGATTGAGAACAGAAGGACAAATTATTCCAGATAAACCTGTTGAAGAGCTGTGGAATAACACTGAATAGCAAGAAAGATGGACATCTGCATGTAATTTCACACAACCTTTGAAGAAATAGGGTATTTAATTAAAGAACACAGAGAGAAACAAAATACCCTAGAATACTCTTCATAGACAAGAATTCAATGATTCTACAAAGAAGAAAATCAAATTATTGATTTACCCTGCTGACAGTAGAGGAAGCAATAAGAGAAATTGTCTTTCAAAACCTAATTTTGACTAACAGAACTAATTAGAATATGATGGAAATCTGGGAGGACGCAACTAAATCATCATAGCTTGTAAAAGAGCCAGAAATAGAAATCTGTGTAGCTTTTATGCTTTAAGGAGGCAATTTTGAAAAAATTCAAGAGGAAAAAAACTGGTTAAGATTACTTTCAGTTCAGTTCAGTTCAGTCACTCAGTCATGTCCAACTCTTTGCAACCCCATGAATCGCAGCACGCCAGGCCTCCCTGTCCATCACCAACTCCCGGAATTCCCTCAAACTCACATCCATCAAGGCGGTGATGCCATCCAGCCATCTCATCCTCTGTCGTCCCCTTCTCCTCCTGCCCTCAATCCCTCCCAGCATCAGAGTCTTTTGCAATGAGTCAACTCTTCGCATGAGGTGGCCAAAGTACTGGAGTTTCAGCTTCAGCATCATCCTTCTGAAGAACACCCAGGACTGATTTCCTTTAGGATGGACTGGTTAGATCTCCTTGCAGTCCAAGGGACTCTCAAGAGTCTTCTCCAACACCACACTTCAAAAGCATCAATTCTTCGGCGCTCAGGTTTCTTCACAGTCCAACTTTCACATCCATGCACGACTACTGGAAAAACGATAGCCTTGACTAGACGGACCTTTGTTGGCAAAGTAATGTCTCTGCTTTTGAATATGCTATCTAGGTTGGTCATAACTTTCCTTCCAAGGAGTAAGCGTCTTTTAATTTCATGGCTGCAATCACCATCTGCAGTGATTTTGGAGCCCCAAAAAATAAAGTCTGACACTGTTTCCATGTTTCCCCATCTATTTCCCATGAAGTGATGGGACCAGATGCCATGATCTTAGTTTTCTGAATGTTGAGCTTTAAATCAACTTTTTCACTCTCCTCTTTTACTTTCATCAAGAGGCTCTTTAGTTCCTCTTCATTTTCTGCCATAAGGGTGATGTCATCTGCATGTCTGAGGTTATTGATACTTCTCCCGGCAATCTTGATTCCAGCTTGTGCTTCTTCCAGCCCAGCATTTCTCATGATGTACTCTGCATAGAAATTAAATAAGCACGGTGACAATATACAGCCTTGACGTACTCCTTTTCCTATTTGGAACCAGTCTGTTGTTCCTTTAGAAGAGAATAAAAAGTGTGTGTAGTTCAGTAGTGGTTATATAAGGTGCTCAGAAATGAAATTATAGCATACAATTTCAGACATGATTTGTACCTGTGTTTTGTATGCAGTTTATTTTTATAGCTTTACATTTTGTAGAATACCTCAGAAATTTCTACAGTTAGGCACATAGGTTTCCTGTTACATCCCATCTTTTTCTGTCTTAAAGACTTATGTAAGTAGAATGGTACAGAGCTCTTAGATGCCAAAGCCAGACTTATTTTCATTTGTGTGAAGAATGTGTGAGAGTAAAAAGAGAGTAAGTTTAAGAGTAGTAGTATTCTTTGAGACTGATGATGTGTAGTATTTAGGGAAAACAAAGAGAAAACACATATAGTCTCAAGAAGAAATGTTTGATTAGAAAGGTGGGACTTGATTAGAGAGATTTGAAATGGTTGTGATCATCAAACATTATAAACAAAAATTAAAACTTTAAGAGTTTTACTGTACTGTTTTTACTGTTTACTATTTATACTGTCTTATGTCAAAAGGTTAATATTTTAACACATAGATTTCTGAAAAACCAAGTAAGACACTAACTCTTCATTGGAAAACTGGACAAATGATACAAGAAGAGTACTCAGAAAATAAGCCAATTAAATAAACACATAAAAATGTTTAACAGCCCTAATAATGAATAAACAAAATGATATGTTTTACCCATCAGCTTAGCAAACTTTTCTTTTAAAGGAATATCCAGTGATGGGCATGGTTCTGTGAAATGACTGCTTTTAATATACTACTTTTAGGAGTGTAAATTGGTACAGCGTTTTTGGAAAAGCATATCTTTTGACCTACTAATTCCTCTTCAGGGAATTGACCCTGAGGATGTAATCAGAGGTGGAGACATAGGTTTATATATCAGGGTGTTTCATTAATCTTTAGAAATTCAGTTCAGTCGCTCAATCGTGTCCGACTCTTTGCTACCCCAGGCCTCCCTTTCCATCACCAACTCCCGGAGTTTGCCCAAACTCATGTCCATCAAGTCAGTGATGCCATCCAGCCATCTCATCCTCTGTCGTCCCCTTCTCCTCCTGCCCCCAGTCCCTCCCAGCATCAGGGTCTTTTCCAATGAGTCAACTCTTCGCATGAGGTGGCCAAAGTACTGGAGTTTCAGCTTTAGCATCAGTCCTTCCAAAAAACACCCAGGACTGATTTCCTTTAGGATGGACTGGTTGGATCTCCTTGCTGTCCAAGGGACTCTCAAGAGTCTTCTCCAACACCACACTTCAAAAGCATCAATTCTTCGGCACTCAGCTTTCTTCACAGTCCAACTCTCACATCCATACATGACCACTGGAAAAACCATAGCCTTGACTAGATGGACTTTTGTTGGCAGAGTAATGTCTCTGCTTTTGAATATGCTATCTAGGTTGATCATGACTTTCCTTCAAAGGAGTAAGCGTCTTTTAATTTCATGGCTGCAATCACCATCTGCAGTGATTTTGGAGCCCAGAAAAATAAAGTCTGACACTGTTTCCACTGTTTCCCCATCTATTTGCCATGAAGTAATGGGGTTAGAAATTACAGCCCCTCAAAATTGAAATGCCCCTAAAATGCCTTACAGCTGGGAAGTAGTTGATGAAGAATGACATATTATACAGTATAATATTTTATAACCATTCAAACTCATATTAAAGCATAATGTTGTGGAAAATGCTCACAATATAAGTGAAGAAAGTAAACTATGAAACTACATATATTGTCTCAGATTTGTAAATAAACATATATATTTAGGGCTATTTTGAATGGTGTTCCTTTGAACATTCCTTTAATGTCTTTTAGTATGAATATATGTCTTTCTGTTGGGAAAATACCTAGGAAATGGATTGTTGAGTCACAGATATATAAATATGATAGGCTTTAGTAGATAATGCCAAGTAATTTTACAAAGTGAGTATATCAATTTACCCCATTCCCCACCTCCAGTAGAATGTGAGTTCCGTTGGCTACATATCTTTCTCTACACTTGACATACCTTTTGTTTTAGTTTTTTCATTTTGGTCATTCTGGTGGATGATAGATACCTTTTGTGGTGCTTGTTTTTTAATTATTTTAATTGGAGGCTAATTACAGTATTGTGGTGGTTTTAGGCATACATTGACATGAATCAGCCATGAGTATACAGGTATAATCCCCCCATCCTGAATCCACCTCCCCACTCCATCCCTCTGAGTTGTGCCAGAGCACCAGATTTGAGTGCCCTGCCTGCTTCATGCATTGAACTTACACTGGTCATCTATTTTACATATTGTAATTAATATACGTGTTTCAATGCTATTCTCTCATACCATCCCACAGTCACCTCTCCCACATAGTCAGCTGTTAGGGTTTTAATTTTCATTTCCCTGATAAGTAATAAACTTGAACACCTTTTATATGTTTATTGGATATTTGAATATTTTCTTTGATAAAATGCCTTGAAAAAGATTATTTGTATTATCAGGGAAAGAGCATTTTACCTGTTTAATAAGCTCCCAACCATTGGTGATGATGCTATTCCAAGGGCAATGCTTGAAGTAGCAAGATTTTACTGTAGAGGAGTTATTTAAAGCATACTTGAAAGAACTTGAATTTGATTGCTTTATAACTATTGGTAATTTTAGAGAATGCAAGATAAGTAAGAGAAATCCCCAGAAAAGAGAATGTAGTACCTTCAACTTTGTATATATGTATATAACATGTCAGGTATATTCAGTAGTAGAGAAATAATAAAATAAACCCCACAAGCATTCATTTATCCAACTTCTCTAATTGTCAACCCATGGTTAATGTTTCTTCTATACTTTGACTTACTCTCACCTTCCACTCGCTCAAATGCAATAACTAACATTTCTTTCTTTTCTATATTAGAAATCCTAGTATAAATTTAAGAACTTTTTCTTTTTTCTATGTGGCATTCCTACTTCTGGGAATGAATTTTAAGGAAATAGGACAAAAGGTGAAAAACATATATGAACACATTCATAATAATGAATTGTTGATGTCTATGAAAAACAGTTTAAAGCAAAATAAATAGTAAGATAAATCATGATTTAACAGTTCAATAGAATATTATACAACAGTTTAAAATGATTATTTTGACATCTGATAACATGAGAAGAAATTTTTAAATGTAAACTTTAAAAAAACCACCATTTTTTAAATGTTTATATATTTTTCAGTCTTATAATTTTTAATGTTCCTCCTTTATTTAAAATATACATAGCAATGATTAAGAAAGTTGTATCTTGTCTTTGCAAGTTAGAATAACAGACTTATTTTTCACAATGACAGCATTTCAAGAACTGTACTAAGTTTTACCATTCTCTAAATTTAGGAGACTGTGTAGGTGGTATGGTACAGCATATATTTCTCCCCAAACTTTTTCCTTATGCTTTAATTTTTGTTTCCTTCACCTGACATAAGAAATTTAGATTTACATCTCTTCCATGGAAATTTTTGTTATTTTAGTTTTTATAGATAAAATTCCTTTTTATTGAAAGGAGAACACTTACTAAGACTACACTAGAGATTACATTTACATGAGAAGAGTGCTGGGTGTTACTGAACAATCAAGTTATGAAATGGGGTCACTTTGAAGGGAGGGGCCAGGCAAATGGGTTTGTTTATCATCTTTTTGTTTTGCAAAACAGCTGTTGTCAGTTTTACCAAAGCAGTTTCTCAGAAATACTAGTCTACTTTAAAATACAATCCCAAAAATGATGGTTGTTGTTAAAAAAAAAATAAAATAAAAAATAAAATAAAATACAATCCCACCTTCTAGAATTCTGTTCCATTTGACCTTTTTTAGAGCATCAGGAAATCTGGGGTATCCAGAATACTTTATCTGTATGATCTCAGACATAGATTTTCATTTCTCTTCAGGAACAAGAAAGAAACTAAGCTAAAAGCGGGGTTATTTTTTTTTCCATTTATTTTTTAAGATACCACTTCCTTATAATGGACCTCTGTTTTCTCCTATATAACTTGTCTCCTTTGTTAGTCATTACTGTATCATGACCTAAAGTAAATGGCGTCAGTGACATTTTCTCATTGGGGTTTTTATATTGACAGTTGGACTAATTTGGGATCTACTTGCCATTCATAATAAGATTTTGTTCATAAACTGTTGAACAGAAAATGAAGCATTGTCCTTGCTTACAGATTTTTCTCCTTGCCAGTTCATATTCATGTATTTCAAATAAATTTTTCAAAGAAAATCAGAAATGTTTTTAAAAACTCTTTGGATATCGGTGGTTTATATCTCAACATTTTGTTGTCACCTTGTGTTTATTTTGATAATTTGCTTTTTTTAAACTCATGACTGTGTTTTCTTTATTTTTTCCATTGTCCTGCAATTTCAGAACATGTAACTTCTAATGCCAGCGATAGCGAAAGTAGTTACCGTAAGTGTTTTAAGTTATTTGTTCTTTTGTTATCTCCAGTAATATATCCTGTGGGGGTTTTTCCCTTAGTGATGTATTCTGAAAACTGAAAATTAGGTGCTTACTATGTTGTAGGGAGAGCCAGGTAAAATACTTTATAGATAAAGTCATGCTATATGTACAGAAGTTAATTTCCAAAGTTTTCATAAAATACAAAAACTCATTTTAACAAAACTGCTGTTCATGTACACAATATGTGTATGTGTATTTGTATCTTTTATAAGAAGTAAATAGCTAAATAGGGATAAGCTTGTGCTTTGCATTTTAATTCTGTTTCTAACATAGGCATTAAAATATTTTTCAATAATGCTAAATTATAATTAGGTTTATTTCCTTTTTTATTTTGTGTCACCAATACTGATGTGTGTCAAGATACTATGTATTGCCAGCTTTTGGTGAACATAAGAAATGACAAAGGGAAAATTTTCAACTATTATTCAAACAGTAATACTAATTTATTTTTTGGTTCTTTTGTTATAGTTTTGGTATTATATTATTAAGTGATGTATATAAGCGTATGAAATTTTAAAACACTTTTGGGCATGGGAGGCGGGAAGAGTACATGAATATTGTCAGTTGTAACACCTTCAAAATTAAAATTGCTTTTCTGACTTTTTTTTTTTTTTTTTTTTTAACTGCTGTCTAATATGAAAGTAATCTTGATTACAGATGAGTATGGCTGCTCAAAAGGTCCATCCTGTTAATATCAGTCTAATATTTTTTATGTTGACAATATATACTTTTAACCCTCATTCATGTGATTGGTTGTTATTTTTTATGCATAATAGTTACTTAATGATTTTCTTTGTTGGTGCGGTAGTGTGATTTCTCATATTTTAGCATTTTATTAACTTATATCAGAACTCACCAGAGAGTAGTTGTGAAGCTTTCTAGACTAAAAAGAGGTAATGAAAGTATATACTGTCTGTCTCACCATTTGCATGTATTATTAGGTGTGGAAAATTCAAATTGCATGTTTCTGATAACATGTAAAATATGTTTTACATACAGTACTTTTAAAAGCAACTTGTAAATATATATATATATCTGACATAATAAATTTTAAAACAACAAAATATACTTTTAAAGCAGGAAAGAATATTTATACCAGTATAAGAACTTAAAAGATTTATAGCTGCATACATGTAATATAAACAAATTTAGTGAAAAGGTTGTTATAGAGTCATAATCATCAAGGAAAATATCTTTAAATACATTCTCAAAATACTGGTTGATTTCTTTGAACCATTTAAATCTTACAATTCTTCCTAGTTTGTTTTCTACATGTGTGTGTGTACGTGTGTTTGTGTATTAAGAACTGAAGTTTTCAACTTTTTATTTTCATTGAGCAGAGGTATAATGTGTAGACTTTTCTGTGTAGGATATTCATATGCTCTAATCCTTTAACTTAGAGAATTTAACTTGTGAAAAGTACTTTTAAGATCAAAGCAAAATATATTATTTCTCCTTTACTATCAACGTGATGCATCTTATTGAAAAAGAATTTAATTTTATCTAAAACTTTTTTACTCAAAATGTTATTTTTTTAAAAACTGAACAAATGAATTATAGTAATCAATGAATTTTTTTCATCAATGAAATAGTAACACTAATTTTACCTTGGCATTAAAAATTTTGGGTTAGAGAATAGTTGTAATTATAAAATATATATGCAATTACATGCAAAACATGCAAAATGTTATACCTGGTAAGACCAAAAATACAGCATATTAATAACACTAACTTATCTAATATGCATATATGTAGGACTGCTCGTTAAAGTAGTAACTTTAAAATATTTAAGAGTTTAGATTCTCAGTAAAAAATTAATAGCTTATGCTTGACATCCCAAGTAAAGATTTAATCTGTAAAACACAGAATAATAGAAAGTTAGTTATTAATAGCACAATTATAATTTGTTTTTATATATACCAGTCTTTGTGACTCTAATTGTTCATTTTTTCCCTAAATCTTGCCATAATTAATTTATAAAGAGCCTTTTTTTATGTCTTCACTGATTTTCTCAGGAAAATTCTAGTATTTTATATGTTCTATTAAAGAATTAAATTAGTATAGTTATCTTTATAGATTTTCTTACCTGTATTTTAACTTTCTAATAGGTGGTCAAGAAGAATATGTCTTATCTTATGAACCAGTGAATCAACAAGAAGGTTTGTGAAGTCTGTTTATATTTTACAGTCTTATAGAAATACATAATTTGGAAAATCAATCTAACTCAATTCATATCTTAAAACATTTTTACAGTATACCTTAAAAAAACATTTTGTTAGAATTTTAGTGTTTTTTCTTACTATATGTATCTGTATATAGAATTTTACTATGTATATTTTATGATACATGATTTAACCCACAGATTATTAAAATCTAGTCATTTTATATTGGTGTTTTATTTCTTAAGCAGCTTCTTTCCCGTGTTCACAATAGTATCACTATTCTTCTAATAACCCTTGTTCAAAATCTTGGAATCATCTTTGATCTTTCTCTGCTCTTCATCTCCCTTGTCCAGTCAGTTTCTAGGCCCTATTTATTCTTATCATGTCTTTCTTATTTATAACCTCCTTTCATCCCTCCTGCCAAATGTTAAGTCTAATTTTCACTGCCAGTCTCCCTGCTTCCAGCACGATCCCTTACAATCCAGTGTTTATACTTCTATTAGATCATCATTCTAGATGACTACTCTGATTATACCACATTTCTTTTTTGCCCTTCTTTGATCTGCTTCCTTGCAGTTATTGCTTCAGAAAGGATCAGTAAAACACTGTACTGTGTTTTCTCATTTGTAATGAGATGATGTTAACAATGTATAGAAACGTTATCTACTAAAATGCTGGGTTTAACTTGGTAAAATTTATCTAAGTGTATGACTTCAAACAGGGCTTCCCTAGTGGCTCAGATGGTAAAGAATCTGTCTGCAATGCAGAAGACTCGGGTTCGATCCCTGGGTCAGGAAGATCCCCTGGAGAAGGGAATGGCTACCCACTCCAGTATTCTTGCCTGGAGAATTCCATGGACAGAGGCGCCTGCAGGCTACAGTCCATGTAGTCATAGTTGCAGACCTGAGTGACACTAACAGTTACGAACTTGACTTCAAACAGATTGAAGTTTAAGATTTTAATAAATGTTTGGAAACTATCAAGTTGAGCATCATTGGTAGAGAAAGAAAGGAAATTCTTCATAAGGATACTTTCGTTTTCTAGTAAAAATACATAGATGTTTGTTGAGTGTTTATTCCTTTTAACATGCAGTTTATTTTTATAGTTAATTATACTCGACCAGTGATCATATTGGGACCTATGAAAGACAGGATAAATGATGACCTGATCTCAGAATTTCCTGACAAATTCGGATCATGTGTTCCTCGTGAGTAACTCACATAAAAATTCTTAGTGTTCTTAACATTTTGTCACTGTGTGGTCAGAGTAAGCATTACCTTTTTTTTCCTCTTTTTTATTTTTTAAGTTATGAAAGTATGAAACGCATTTATAGGAGACTTGGTAAATACAGAACAAAGTTATATATAGTTTCACTATTAATATTACAATTATTTTTTTACTAGATAAATTAAGATTTTTAGTTGGAGTTTCAATAGCAAACTCTCAAAAATTAATACAATAAATATACAGAAAAGTAGAAGAATGTAGTAGACCTCAAAAGCACTATAACCAATTCAACATTATTAAGATTTATATAGTTTTCACACTATAGTGGGAAGCAAATTCTATTCAGGTTCCCATAGACTATAAACTAGGAGACACTGGAACATATCCAGGGACATAAAACAGGTACAGAAAAAATTTGTGGTCTAATGAAACTGAAATCATACAGAGTCTGTCCTGTTACCACTGTGAAATTATGTTAAAAATCAATATCAAAAGATATTTGAAAATAAGCCACATATTTTCAAGTGTAGTGTGACATTTACCAATAGAGATCTTTGACCTAGCCATTGAAAGCCTCATTAAAGTTAGAAGACTGAAAAAACACAGACGGTGATTGTAGAGAAGAAAACATTTAAGTGAGAAATTAATATCAAAGATAGTTAAGTAGAAGTACATGCACTCATCTCCTCCTGCAAGAGCACTAAAATTACAACTAGCTATTGAACAACATTCAACAGGACACTGGAACCCACCAAAAAAAGATAATCCATGTCCAAAGACAAAGAAGCTGCAACAAGATGGTGGGAGAGGTGCAAACACAATAAAATCAAATCCCATACCTGCTAGGTGGCCCCCCCACAATCTAGAGAACAGTAGTACCAAAGAAGTTCTCCTCCTGTTGTGACAGTTCTGAGCCTCCTGTCAGGATTTGCAGCCTGCACATCCAGCAAAGGGACTGGGAATCGCCAGGCAGTCTGACTTTGAAGGCCAGTGGAATTTGATTACAGACTAGGGGAAACAGAGACTGCACTCTTGGAGGACACAAACAAAATCTCGTACACGCCAAGACCCAGGGGAAAGGAGCAGTGACTCCACAGGAGACTGAACCAAGCCTACCTGCTAGTGTTGGAGGGTCTCCTGTGGAGGTGTGGGTCAGCAGTGGCTTGCCATAGGGACAGAGGCACTGGCAGGAGCAGTCCTAGGGGGGCCCTTTGGTGTAAGTCCTCTTGGAAAGTTGCCATTAACCCATAGAGCCTATAAACCCCAGGGCTTAAGTCAAACAACTAATAGGGAGAGAGCACAGCCCCACCCATCAGTAGATAATTGGATTGAAGTTTTACTGAGCACAGCCCTGCCCACCAGAGCAAGACTCAGTTTTTCCCACCACCAGTCCCTCCCATCAGGAAGCCTATACAAGCCTCTTAGCCTCATTCACCAGAGGGCAGACAGTAGAAGCGAGAATAATTACAATCCCACAGCAGCTAGAAACAAAACCACATCACAGAAAGTTAACCAGGATGAAAAAGCAGAGGGTTTTGTCCCATATGAAGGGACAAGGTAAAACCCCAGAAAAACACATGAATGAAGTGGTGATGGGCAACCTTCCAGAAAAAGAATTCAGAATAATGATAGTGGAGATGATCTAGGATCTCGGGAAAAGAATGGAGGCAAAGATTGAGAAGATTCAAGAAATGTTTACCAAAGACCTAGAAAGAACAAACCAGTGAAGGCAATGGCACCCCACTCCAGTACTCTTGCCTGGAGAGTCCCATGGACGTGGGAGCCTGGTGGGCTGCCATCTGTGGGGTCGCGAAGAGTCGGACATGACTGAAGCGACTTAGCAGCAGCAGAAAGAACAAATGAAAATGAACAATACACTAGAAGGAATCAATAGCAGAATAACTGATGCAGAACAGATAAGTGACCTATAGTACACAATGGTGAAAATCACTGCTGCAGAACAGAGTATAGGAAAAAATAAAAAGCCTAAGAGACCTCTGAGACAGCATTAAACACACCACCATTCACATTATAAGGGTCCCAGAAGGAGGAGAAAGAGAAAGGACCTGAGAAAATATTTGAAGAGATAATAGCCAAAAGCTTCCCTAAAGTGGGAAAGGAAATAGCCAAGTCCAAGAAGCACAGAGAGTCCCAGGCAGGATAAACTCAAGGAGGAATACACCAAGACACATAGTAGTCAAACTGACAGAAATTAAAGACAAAATATTAAAAGCAAAAAGGGGAAAATGACAAATAACATACAGGGCAATTCCCATAAGGTTATCAGCTGGTATCTCAACAGAAACTCTCTATGGCAGAAGAAAATGGCACAGTATATTTAAAGCGATGAAAGGGAAGAACCTACAACCAAGAATACTCTACCCAGCAAGATTCTCATTCAGATTTGACAGAGAAATCAAAAGCTTTCTAGGCAAGCAAAAGTTAAGAAAATTCAATACCAAACCCAGCTTTACGACAAACACTAAAGGAACTTCTCTAGGCAGGAAACCCAAGACAAGGACAAGACCTACAAAAAATAAATCCAAAACAATTAAGAAAATGGATAAAGAATCATACATATGGACAATTACCTTAACTCTGAATGGATTAAATGAAACAACCAAAAGACCTAGATGGGCTGGGCAGATGAGAACATGTGCATGTATGCACTTCTACTAACCACATCACTCTACTTAACCCCCCAAATTGTATGTAATTATTTTATATTATTAGGTTAAAGATGTTTCCATTATGGCTTGCAATTGTAATTATCTTTTTTATTGTCTGGTTATCGATTGTGAAAACTGATAAACCATTGTATCATGATTGGTCAACAGAAAATAATAGAATTCTGTATCACTGCTACTGCTGCTGCTAAGTCGCTTCAGTCGTGTCCGACTCTGTGCGACCCCATAGATGGAAGCCCACTAGGCTCCCCCGTCCCTGGGATTCTCCAGGCAAGAACACTGGAGTGGGTTGCCATTTCCTTCTCCAATGCATGAAAGTGAAAGTGAAGTCGCTCAGTCATGTCTGACTCCCAGTGACCCCATGGACTGCAGCCCACCAGGCTCTCTTCTAAGATGTGGTACATATATACAATGGAGTATTACCCTGCCATAAAAAGAGTGAAATAATGCCATTTGCAGCAACATGAATAGACCTAGAGATTGTCATACTGAGTTTTAAGGCATACAAAGAAAAACCAATGTATGATACCGCTTATATGTGGGACGTAAAAAAAAAAAATGATACAAATGAATCTGTTTACAGAATGGAAGCAGGCTCACAGACATAGAAAACAAATCTATAGTTACCAAAGGGAAAAGAGGTAGGGGAGGGATTAATTAGGAGTTTAGAATTAGCAGATACATGCTACTTGCTTGAAAGTGAAAGTGAAGTCGCTCAGTCGTGTCCGACTCTTAGCAACCCCATGGACTGCAGCCTACCAGGCTCCTCCATCCATGGGATTTTCCAGGCAAGAGTACTGGAGTGGGGTGCCATTCACTTTTCACTTTCATGCATTGGAGAAGGAAATGGCAACCCACTCCAGTATTCTTGCCTGGAGAATCCCAGGGATGGGGGAGCCTGGTGGGCTGCCATCTATGGGGTTGCACAGAGTCGGACACTACTGAAGCGACTTAGCAGCAGCAGCAGCTACTTGCTTAGTCACTTCAGTTGTGTCCAACTTTGTGCGACACTATGGACTGCAGCCTTTCAGGCTCTCTGTCCATGGGATTCTCTAGGCAAGAATACTGGAGTGGGTTGCCATGACTTTCTCCAGGAGATCTTCTCGACCCAGGGATCAAACCTGTGTCTCCTGCCTTTCAGGCAGATTCTTTACCACTGAGCCACGAGGGAAGCCCAATCTGAATACTGTCTCCTATCAAATGTATCACCATCCTCCAGATTTAGAGCATATGCTGGCATAAACTGTTACATCACAGTTAAGTGTGAAACCTTGCTTCAAAATATTGCTCATTATTAATTTTCAGAAGATGCATCATAGGACCATAGGAGTAACTGGTGGGCAAATGGCTGAGAAATACCAAGTACAGAACAAAATACCAATTACAACAGATATAAACTAATATATATATTAGTTATCTATAACTAGATAACTAATAAGGACCTATTGTGTAGCACAAGGAAGTCTACACAGTACTCTATAATGACGAATATGGGTAAAGAATCTATAAAGAGTGGATATATGTATAACTGAGTCACCTTTCTATACAGCAGAAACTAACACAAAATTTTAAATCAACTATATACTCCAATAAATTTTTTTAAAAGATACTTTAAAGATTCGATGTATTTGGAAGTTGTCCATTTTTAAATGATGGGTGTATCTAAGAAACCATAACAAGGAAAGTTAGAAAATATATGTAACAGAATAAAAATTTTACCAGAATTTGTTGCATGCAGCTGAAGATGCTCAGTGCAACTAAATACAATGTGGAATTTTGAATAAGATCCATTATTTAATGGACACTAGCATAAAATCTTGTGAAATTATGAACAAAATCTGCACTTTAGTTAATAATACTGTATCACTGTATACTATTTATTTCCTGGGGTGAGGGGGTTGTGTTTTTTTTTTACAACATAGTATTTATTCTCAGAATTGGATTAGAAGTTTCAAGTCTCATTCAAATTTTTTTTTTTTAAAAATCACCAAGATAATAAACTTTCTAGACTTTTAGCAGTAATATTAGATGCCAAAATACATGGAATTATATCAAATTTTGAGAGAATATAAATTAGAAATCTAGCATTCTCAATCATACGAAGTTACACAAGTGGAATTAAAATGTCATAAATTTTTTAGCTAGGCAAAAATTCATAAGTTTTCTAATATATATATATTATATGTACCATATTATTTATGTGTGTGTGTGTGTGTACAAAAGCTTTCCTACTACCTTTGATAAAGTCTTGAGAAAGAAGAACAAGAAAAGACATGGAAAATTTGGAAAACAAACTAAACGAAATGGGAGTACTGAATATGAAGTAGAAACAGTGAACAAACTAGATAAAAGTAAAAAATCATTGTATAGTCCAGTTGTTTTTAAACATGGATGCTTGTTAAAAGCACATCTGGAGCCTTGGAGGAAAAAATCAATACCTGAGCATTTGTATTTTTCAGAAAATTCGAATATCCATATGGATTTTAAAAATTACATGGTTTTATGTTAAATGGTAGTTTTAATGATAGAGAATTCTGTTATTTTCTGTTGACCGGTCATAATACGGTGGTATTAAGTGAATAATAGTTACATAATCACAATAGTAAAAGGTGTTTATCAGTCTTTACAGTCAATAACCAGATAAAAAATAAAAGCTAATTATAATCACAATCCATAACAGAAGCGTAATTAATCTAACAATATAAAATAATTGCATACAGTTTTGGTGGCTCAGTAGAGTGATATGGCAACACATTACCATTGTTTAGTGGTTTATATTTACTTTATTAATTATTCCTCCATCCTTCATATTATTGTCACTTGCAATCTCTGTTACATTGAACTTTACAAAACAGTTCTTCAAGTAGCAAATGGATTTCTTGTGCCTTTTAATATTAAACACTTCAAGTTCTTTTTTATTAAAGATACAACTAGACCAAAACGAGATTATGAGGTGGATGGAAGAGATTATCATTTTGTGACTTCAAGAGAACAAATGGAAAAAGATATCCAGGAACATAAATTCATTGAAGCTGGCCAGTATAATAACCATCTGTATGGAACAAGTGTTCAGTCTGTGCGAGAAGTAGCAGAAAAGGTAAGTATCAAAGTGATCTCAGAATGAAATTTCTAATCATATACACCTTTGACAGTATGAAAGAATGATGAGATAGAAACTTTTAATTCATAAAATGTAGGTGCATGTTGCAGCATTGATTAGTTTAAGCAGTGTTATAAATTTATTCAACTAAATATTAACATTTAGGTTAATTTTAGAAAAATATGTAAGATAAAGTAGATTAAGAAGATCAACAGTCATTGTTGGTTGAAAATCACGTTTGACTTTGGCCATGGCCACAGGTGAGATTCAGCACTCAGAGCCACTAGGGGCCTTAGCTCACTGCCCGCTTCTCCATGTGGGGAGGTGAAACCCAGGCACTGACACACACACAAAAAAAGATCAACTGGGAAAATAAGAATAGAAATGATAACATAAGTCTTTCTTAAGAGGCCTGTGTCACGTGTACTCGGTCATGTCCAACTCTTTGCGACCCTATGGACTGCAGCCCACCTGGCTCCCCTGTCCGTGGAATTTTTCTAGGCAAGAATACTGGAGTGGGCTCCCGTTTCTTCCTCCAAGGGATCTTCCTGACCCAGAGATCAAACCTGCGTCTCCTGCAACTCCTGTATTCACAGGTGGATTCTTTACCACTGAGCCACTTGGGAAGCCCCCTCTTGAAGAGGGATGGGTGATTATTTTGAGGTCCTGTCCATTTGCTAAAGATTGACCTTTTGTTTAGCTCTAGCTTTCCAACATCTAGCATAATTAAGAAGCTAAGATCAGCAATGTCCATCAATAAAAATGAACCAGATGTTCAAGATAAGTGTGAGTTGCTCTTGGTACTGAGACTAGACAAAAATTTCCCCTGAATGGTCATTTAATAAAAGACAGAATGGAAATTCTCAATAACACTGTAACAGCAACAGATTTTTTGAAAGCAGCCTGATGATATATTGACCTTGGGTTAAAGCAGTCTTAATGGTAAAGTCAAAACAGTGTGCTCCACGTGTGCTGCTTGACTTAAATAATTTTTGGGCCTAGAGAATAAACATCAACAAAGTATTTTATACCTTCAAAACTATATAGTAGTTTAAGATTTAGTCATGAGATATCTACAAAAATACAGCAGTAATTCAGCATCTCAGTTTTCCATCTCTTAGTGCTCCTTTTTCTACTAAGAGGTTTGATTAATTCTTAATTAGAACTAATAATTAGAGCTAATTCTAATTAGTTTAAAAATCATAAAAATGGACATGTTCAGTGATGATAGGAATTTGGGAAAATAGAAAATCCTATTAGATATTATTAAAGGGGGGTAAAATGAATAGAACTTCATTTGAGAATAATTTGGCAATACCAAATAAATGTATACAACCTGTGACTCAGAAATTCTACTTTTTGATATCTAAGTAGAGGTTTTGATATCTAAGTATGTGTAATGATATGCATAGTAGAACTTTACAGTAGTGTAAAATTAGACTCAGCAAAGGAGAATGAATAATTATTTATGCATGCAGTAGGATGCAGCAGCTAAAGTGAATAAACTAGAATATCGACTAATTGTGTGTAGCCACATTAATAAATCTCAAAATTGTAAGTCAATAAAGTTGTAAAAGATATATACAGGATGACACTATTTACGGAGAAGGCAATGGCACCCCACTCCAGTACTCTTGCCTGGAAAATCCCATGGATGGAGGAGCCTGGTAGGCTGCAGTCCATGGGGTCACTAAGAGTCGGACACGACTGAGCAACTTCACTTTCACTTTTCACTTTCATGCATTGGAGAAGGAAATGGCAACCCACTCCAGTATTCTTGCCTGGAGAATCCCAGGGATGGGGGAGCCTGGTGGGCTTCCGTCTATGGGGTCGCACAGAGTCGGACACAACTGAAGCAACTTAGCAGCAGCAGCAGCAGATCTTGTTTTCTAAATACTATCCTCCATTAAAAAGATCCAGAACTCATTAGTATTATGGCTGATTCCATTGCGAAAGTACAAGATCAGCCTAGAACATTTTGCTATGCCAAAAACTAAGGAAGTGCTTAAAGAATGATACAAGTATTCCAGAAAGACACTGAAGTCAACCTGTAAAGTCCCCAGTGGCCAAGTTTGGAAAAATTAAAATATTAAAATGATACACAGAGAATAAGAATCTAAGAGTTCACAATGGTATAAGTAAATACATGAATAAATAAATAAGTGGATGTAAGGGAAGCTTTACCTTACATTATTAATGTCTACTAATAAAAGTTAGAGGGAGTAATGGAGTTAGATCTCTCTTGACAACTACCATAATAACTGTTTAAGGCAAGAGTCACCAGTGTATGCTAAAATTATTGAGTGAATTAATTACTATCTGATGAGAAACAGGATATTTACGTAATTTCAACATATCCTTCCCCAAAATACTTATCAATTATAAAAGGGAAATAGTAATCTTACAGTGGTGAAATCTGGCAGACAAAACCTTTAAAAAGTGATCGGAATTAACATCAGGATTTCCCTGGTGGTCTTGTGGTTAGAAATCTGTCAGTCAGTGCAAGAGACATGTATTCGATCCTTGGATTGGAAGATCCCACATGCCATGGAGCAAACTAAGCCCTCATGCCACAACTACTGAACCCACACCGTAGAGCCTGTACTCTGCAACAAGAAAAGCCACTGTAGTGAGAAGCCCAAACACCATTATGAAGAGTAGCCCCATTCGCCACAACTAGAGGAAAAAAAAACCTGCATACAGCAACAGAGACCCAGCACAACCAGAAATAAATTTAAAAAAAATTTTTTTAATTAACATCACTAAAGAAAAGTATTAAAATCACTAGTAGACATCATATGCTTCCTGGACTGAGCATGATGGACTGAGAAAGATGCAACATCTTTTCTGTACTGTTGCTGTCAAAAATGTGTACCTGCCATCTGATGAGAAACATTAGGCAAACCCAGGTTGAGGCATATTCTCTGAAAAAAATATTCAGTACTATCAGAAATATCAAGATCATGAAAGAGACTAAAGAATTGTGCCAGCTGGACAGAGACTAAAGACACATTACAACTAAATGCAATGTGTTGTCCTGGACTGGCCGTAGAGCAAGAACTTTTTTTTTCCTTTTGTGGTAAACGATACTAGATGACCAACTGAAATTGTACTGTGGTTATGTAAGAGATGTTATTGAGTTCAGGAAGTAAGGAGTAAAGAAGTTGTTATGTCTACAATTTGTATACATAAATAGAGAGGGATAAAATAAAGCAAATAAGATGTAATATTAATGTTTCAGTGTAAAGTTTTTTAATTTCTAAGCAATCAGGTAAAACTAATATTTAATAAAAGTGGGTGGTGGGTACATGTATGTCTGTTATTTACTTTTCTGTGTGTCTGAAGTATTCATACAATATTAATTTTTTTTTATTTTAAATATTCCTACTAAATTGAAATTACCATTCATTGAACTGGATTCAAGCCCTTAGATTTCAAGATGCATTATGGGGGAATACCTGATTTTAGTGCTAAGTCACTTCAGTCATGTTCAACTCTTTGTGATCCCATGGACTGTAGCCCACTAGGCTCCTCTGTCCACAGGGATTCTCCAGGCAAGAATACTGGAATGGGTTGCCATTTCATCTTCTGGGGATCTTCCCAATCCAGGGATTGAACCCAGGTCTCCCGCATTGCAAGTGGATTCTTTACTGTCTCAGCCACCAGGGAAATGTTATAATAAAATCTGTTTGATAAATTAGAAGTGAAAGTGAAGTCGCTCAGTTGTGTCTGACTCTCTGCGATCCCAAGGACTATAGCCTACCAGGCTCCTCCGTCCATGGAATTTTCCAGGCAAGAGTCCTGGAGTGGATTGCCATTTCCTTCTCCACGGGATCTTCCCAACCCAGGGATCAAACTCGGGTCTCCCACACTGCTGGCAGACACTTTACCATCTGAGCCAAGGGAAGGGACAAAAATCTTCAACATATGTGGTTAGTGAAAGTTGCTAAGTCATGTCCTACTCTGCAACCCCACGGACTATACAGTTCATGGAATTCTCCAGGCCAGAATACCGGAGTGGGTAGCCTTTCCCTTCTCCAGGGAATCTTCCCAACCCAGGGATGGAACCCAGGTCTCCTACATTGCGGGCAGATTCTTTACCAGCTGAGCCACCAGGGAAGCCCAAGAATACTGGAGTGGGTAGCCTATCCCTTCTCCAGCGAATCTTCCTGACCCAGGAATTGAACCAGGGTCTCCTGCATTGCAGGCAGATTCTTTACCAGCTGAGCCACCAGGGACCCTATTTAACATGGAAATACTCCTCTTTACTAAAAACCTTAATGGCCTTTGGCAGTGAATTTAAGTAAGTCAGGAAAGTTTCTTAAATTCAGAACTGGGGTTTTCAAATGTTCTAGTTTGTGATAAAGTTTTCACTGCTCCCCATCAAGATGAAAAATAGGATAGGATAGTGGTAATATATATGCAGTTTTAAAAAGTCTTCTTTATCTTAGGCTTTTACCTTCTTGTTTGATCATATATTCTTTTATAAAATGATTATGATAAGATGGTAACCTTAGGATATATTTTAGTACCCTTTCTCAGCAAAATAAAAGACAGGAACCCCATATTTGTTGCCATTTTGAGAGATTACTGGTCTGTGGAAACTGCGTTTTTATTCCTTTTTAAATGTAATGTTTGAGAATGGAAAATTAACTATCTATAGTCATTATACATTGTCTTCATAATAGAAATGACAGATTTGCTTAAAGTGAACAGAATCCAAACATAATAATTAAGATTTTGTATTTCTAGGAAATATACTTGTGATATAATTGAAAATACTTGGTTCACTTATTTTTCTTCTCTATCCCCTCTATTTTAGGGCAAACACTGTATCCTTGATGTGTCTGGAAATGCTATAAAGAGATTACAGATTGCACAACTTTACCCAATCTCCATTTTTATTAAACCCAAATCCATGGAAAATATCATGTAAGTATAAATTCCTAAGGCACAGCCTCTAAGTACAAATCCAGTCTCTGTTACTTACTAGATTGGAAAATTTACTTACCCTTTTTGCATCTCAATTCCTTTGTCTGTAAAATGCAGATAATAATAGTATATCCACTTCAGAGGGTTGTCATGAGGATTAAATAAGCACTCGCGATACTATCATAATCAACATTAATATACTATGTATTAAGTAACATTGGAATTTTTAAGTTTAATCACATGGATCTACTACTATTTAATTAGATGGTGCAGCTCTGATAAAGAGAATCAAATAATATATAACTTTATCTAATAGAGGACAAAAAATAGAATTTAAATAAATACTAAAAGAGGGGAATGAGCAAATAGAAACATGATATACAGATAGTAAGATAGTATAAATTAACCCAAATGTTTAATTAATTAAATGCTAGCCTAAGTGGTCCAATTAAAAGACAAAAATTGTCAGAAGAATGAAAAATAAATAACTATATGTTACTTTTGTAGAAAAGGAAAAATATCTTTACCTTTTACTCCTCTAGGTTCTCAGCTGGGCCTCTAACAAAAGACAAATTAACAGGAGAAAAGCGTGCAAATCTACATTTTACGGTCACATAGGATGCTTCATAAGGAAATGAAAACTCAAAGAAATAGTTAAACCTGAACACTTTTATACTAGGTTAGATGAAGAGTGGAGAGTGGTGGGGAAATTTGATAGGACCAGAGGATATGACTTAAGAGTAGTAACCTGGTGGAAACTTAGTAAGGCTTGTTCATTCAAATTCTTTCAGCTTCCCTCTGTCTTCAGGGATAAGGATGCTGCTTTTCTTTAGATATAGGGAGGTTACCTCTCACATGAGGGTCTTTTGCTTCAGAGAAAGGTCAGAGAGTCCCTCCTGCACCTGTCATTTACACATTCCTTCAACTTAAAATGTTCATTATACCAAAGTGTCATATTTTGGGAAAGTGTATTTGGGAAATATTTGGGAAAACCCATCAGTCATATGACAGACTTTAATTATTAGTCTGTGAAAAGGCTGAGAGAGAAGGGGAAAAAAGGATATACCATGGAAAAACCACAAATTAAAGCTGGTTTATGCTACTTTCAAAGTATACTTCAAGTTAGAAGTATTACTAGAGATAAAGAGGGACATTCATAAAAGTTAAAGTTTTACTCCATTAGTAAGATACATTTATACCTTTGCTTTGCACCTTGAGTAGCACAGTAGGAGTGTAAATTGGTATATCCACATTGGTAAACTGTTTACAGTATCTCCTAAAGCTGAACATATACATTACTTAGGACCCAAAAGTCTCATTTCTAGATATACACTCAACAGAAATGTTTACCTGTGTTTACAAAGACAAGTACTAGATTAGACAGAAATACTATACTAAATAACCAGAAACTTGAAATTATCCAAATGCCCATCGTATGTACGTGAATTATAACATATTCACACAATGAAATATTCTACATTAATGGGAATGAACAGTCTCTAACCACACACAAAAGTATAGAAGAATCTGATAAATATAATTTGAGTGAAACAAAAATCCAGACCTGAAAGTATAAGTATATTCCATGGCCCCAAATTTAATCATTATAAAAATCAAATAGAGGTTACTCTTTGAGGGTTGGTTGGTGACTGGAGTGAAGATACTCAGATTCCTAGGTGCCGAGGTAATGTGCTCTATCTCAGTCTAGGTACTGGATATACAGGTAAGCGTAAGTTGTTGAAAACTCATTTATGATATTTGTCTTCTGTTAGAGAATTACACTTTAAAAGATCTGAAGAAATAGAAAAGGAAAAAAAGAATCTAGGCCTGTATTACTAAAGAACTTAACTCTATTATGGAAAGCCTTCCTACAAATAAAACACTGAGCCAAGAGAACTTACTGAATTCTACCAAAAACTAGGAAGCAATACTAGTCTTAAAAAGATTCTTCAACTAATTTTATAGGCATTAATTTAATACCAAAATCTGTCAGATACTTCACAAGAAATGAAACTGACAGACCAGTCTTACCATGAATATAGATGCAGAAATCCTTACCGAAATATGAGCAAATTGAATCCAGCAGTTTTTATAAGATAAAATATAACAGCCAAGTTGAGTTTATTTAAGGAATGCAAGGCTAGATTCACATTTGAGATTAATCCATGATAGAGGCAGAGAGAAGCTGGAGTAGGAAGCACCAGGAATTCATCTCCCCACCTAGACAACAATTGGGACTTGCAGAATTTCTCTGATGTGACTACAGTTCATCCTTGAACATCGCAGGTTTGAACTGCATCAGTTCAGTTCTGTCCGACTTATTGCCACCCCATGGACTACAGCACGCCAGGCTTCCCTGTTCTTCACCAATTCCCGGAGCCTGCTCAAACTCATGTCCATCTCGTCGGTGATGCCATCCAATCATCTCTTCCTCTGCCATCCCCTTCTCCACCTGCCTTCAATCTTTCCCACTGTCAGGGTCTTTTCTAATGAGTCAGCTCTTTGCATCAGGTGGCCAAACTATTGATCAGTCCTTCCAATGGGTCTACTTAAACATGGGTCTTCTTTCAGTAGTAAATACTGCAGTACTACTCAGCCTACAGTTGACTGTGTGGATGTGGAAGTATGGATACAGAGGAACCAAGTATATGGAGGGCTGACTGTGTGGAGGGTTGGCATCCCTAACCCCAGCCTTGTTCAGGGGTCAGCATCTGCCAGTGCAGGGGGTGCAGGTTCAATCCCTGATTGTAGAACCAAGATCCCATATGCCTTATAGCTAAAAAACCAAAACATAAAACAGAAGCAGTATTGTAACAAATTCAGTAAATACTTTAAAAATGGTCCATGTCAAACAAAAATCTTTTTAAAAAAATGGAAAGGATAGTCTGTTTAACAGATGATGCCACGAAAGCTTCGTATCCACATGCAAAAGAATGAAGGTGGACCCTTACCTAACACTACATACAAAAGTCAGCTAAAAATGGATCAAGGCCCTAAACATAAGACAGTAAAACTCTTAGAATGAAACATAGGACAGAAGCTTCACAACATTGGATTTGGCAGTGATTTCTTAGATATGACACCAAAGACACAGGTAACAAAAGAAAAAAGGGAGATTAGGTTAGACTTTGTGACTGCTTAAAGCTTTTTATATCAAAAGACACTACCCACAGAATAAAAAGGTAATCCATAGAATGGGAGAAAATATTTGTAAATCATAGATCTGATAACAGATTAAAATCCACAATATATAGAAAACTAAAACTCAACAACAACATAAAACTCAATTCAAAAATGGGGATAGGACTTGAATAGATTCATTTCTCCAAAGAGGAGAGATAAACAAATGGCCAGTAAGCACATTAAAAGGTGCCTGGCATCACTAATCAGTAGGGAAATACAAATCAAAACTACAGTGACGCACCACCTCACACCAATTACCATGGCTACCGTCAAAAGGCAGAAAATACATGCTGCCAAGGGTGTGGGAAAACGAACTCTTGTGTAGGTGGGAATATAAAATGGTACAGCTGCTGTAGAAAATAGTATGGGACTTTCTCAACATACTAAAAATCAGATGACCATATGATATTGGACCCAGAGATCCAACGTGGGTCTCCTGCATTGCAGGTGGATTCTTTATCATCTGAACCACCAGAGAAGCCCCTTTACCACAATTTTTAAAGTAATTTTAAAAAATCAGTGTATTGTAGAAAACAAACATGATTATTACCAAAGGGGAGATGGAAAAATGAATTAGGAATTGAAGGATTAATAGGTACACGCTGCTGTTGCTACTGCTAAGTCGCTTCAGTCATGTCCGACTCTGTACGACCCCACAGACTGCAGCCCACCAGGCCCCACCGTCCCTGGGAATCTCCAGGCAAGAACACTGGAGTGGGTTGCCATTTCCTCCTCCAGTGCACGAAAGTGAAAAGTGAAAGTGAAGTCACCCAGTTGTGTCCGACTCCTAGCAACCCCATGGACTGCAGCCTACCAGGCTCCTCCATCCATGGGATTTTCCAGGCAAGAGTACTGGAGTGGGATGCCATTGCCTTCTCCGAGGTACACGCTACTATATATAAAATAGGTAAACACCAGGGACCTACTATACAGCACAGAGAACTATATTTAGTATCTTGTAATAACATAAAATGGAAAAGAATCTGAAAAAGTATTTATAATATATATATGAAAAGAATATATGTACACATATAGATAAAACAGAATCACTTTGCACCTAAAACTAAGAGCATTTTAAATCAGCAATACTTCAGTTTTTTAAAAAGTCAGTGGAGTGTACCACATTAACAATTTTACAGGAATTCTCCTGGTAGTCTAGTGATTAGGACTTGGTGATTTCCTGTGGTGACCCAGGTTCAGTTTCAGTCCCTGGCTGGGGAATTAAGATCCCACAAGCTGCACAGCACATTCCGAGCCCCCCCCCCAAAAAAAGATTTTAGTAAAAGGTCATTTTAATGTAAAAAAAGCATTTGGTAAAATTAACATTTATTCATGACAAAACCATTTTGTAAACTATGAATAAAAGGGAATTTTCCTTAATCTGATGAAAGTCATCTACAGAATATCAAAAGTAAAAGTGAAGTCGCTCAGTCGTGTCCGACTCTTCGAGACCCCGTGGACTGCAGCCTACCAGGCTCCTCTGTCCATGGGATTTTTTCAGGCAAGAGTACTGGAGTGGGGTGCCATAATCTGATGAAAGTTTATCTACAGAATATCAAAGCAGATGTCATATTTGAAGGTGAAACACTGAAAGCTTTCTCTCAAGTTGGGAACAAACTTTCATATATCCATCATCCAGCTGTAATATAATTATCACCTACAACTAATCTTGTTTATCTATCCCAACACCTCCTTAACCCTCCACTCCAGATTATTTTGAAACAAATCCCAGACATTGTATGATTTCATCCTTACATCTTTATATGTATTTGAAAGATAAAATTTCTTGTTAAAAACATCACTGTGTGGATAAGGAAATGGCAACCCACTCCAGTGTTCTTGCCTGGAGAATCCCAGTGACAGGGGAGCCTGGTGGGCTGCCGTCTATGGGGTCGCAGAGTCGGAAGCGACTTAGCAGCAGCAGCAGCAGCTTTTGTTCTATCTTGTACAGAAAACAGTAATAGTATCATTGAATATGTTTTTTTCAGAACCATATAAATATGTCTGTAACATTAATACTTCCTTTTGAGACAAATATAAATTCAAAAGAGATTTTATTTAGAGAAACTGTTCTAACTAAAATTATTTTCCTTCACGCTAAGTGTATATTTAGATTCATAATTGTTGAGAGAAAAGAATTCACTGTAAAATAATGCCAACCTATATAATGCTATAATAAATTATTTTGTACTTAAAAAAAAAAATCACTGTGATGTCATACTGAAACAGTAGTTCCTTGATAGCATCAGATCATATTTTCTTGTTTCTTAAGTTTATGTTTTTTCAGTTTGTTTGAATCAAGTTCCAAACAAAGTCTATTCATGACAGTTTGTTAAGTCTTTTGATCTACAGATTCTCCCTCCCATCTTTTCATTTTTTCTGTTTCTTTGTTGAAGAAACCAACTCACTTACTCAGCAGTTTGACCCAGACTATTTTGCTGATTGCCTTCTCATGGTATTATTTAATGTGTTCATGTATCCCCTTTACTACCTTATAAATTGGTAAGTAGATCTGTAAGTCATATTTTAATATGAGATTTTCATCACAGTCAAAACTGACAAATTAATGTTTGGGTTTTTTTGGCTGTCCCGAACTAATGTAAGAAAGTGTTGAAACCCTTCTGTCATTCCAGATACAAAGCTACATGGTCAGTGACCGAATACAGTTTGCAATTACATTACATTTCTCAACAGGTCTCAGCTTTTCATGATTTTATATATGTCTTCTCTCCTTTGTCACCCTTTTTCAGAAGTATTACAATGTAATTATTAATTTCTAAATTTATTTGCCTAGGGAAATGAATAAGCGTCTGACAGAAGAACAAGCCAGAAAGACATTTGAGAGAGCCATGAAACTGGAACAAGAATTTACTGAACATTTCACAGGTTGGCATTATGTATAGATGTTTGTATGTTAGAATTTTGCTTTGGGGCCATAAGAATTGACTCATTGAAATAAATTTTGAACTATGTCCACAGTTACCAGTAGTAATAATAAGTGCTATCATTTTCAGAATAATTCATCTAATCTAGGTTGTAGTGATGAAGAATCTTGAAAACTAGTGTATCTTAGGTTGTTGATACGGAGAAGGCAATGGCACCCCACTCCAGTACTCTTGCCTGGAAAATCCCATGGATAGAGGAGCCTGATAGGCTGTCGTCCATGGGGTTGCGAAGAGTCGGGCACGACTGAGCGACTTCCCTTTCACTTTTCACTTTCATGCATTGGAGAAGGAAATGGCAACCCACTCCAGTATTCTTGCCTGGAGAATCCCAGGGACGGGGGAGCCTGGTGGGCTTCTGTCTATGGAGTCACACAGAGTCGGACGCGACTTAGCAGCAGCAGCAGCAGGTTGTTGATAAGGACAGCATGTATAGGAATAACTCATACTGACCAGAGGGAAACATTCAGAGTTGATTTCTTCTTACAATACTGATTTTTCTCTTATCCTGTATAAATTTTGATCCATTTTTAAGATATTTGTTTAGAAAGAGAAGAGTAGAGAGCAGTTGCCAAATTCAATTCCCAAATTTTATTCAAGTTATTCCTTAGGTATCTTTGGGTAGGTTTTTGTTGTTAATTATTTGCTTGAAATAATGATTAACTTATATTTTGTGTTCATATTATTAATAAGTACCATTAAGTATCATGGAATTTTAACCCAAGTATTTTTTTGTTAAGGATTTTTTAATAATTTCAGACTTAACAGAAAAATCACAAGAATAGTACCAGCACTTACATATACTCATATTCCACCACCGCTAACATTTTACCACATTTATACTTTTTTATGAAACATTTAAGAGTAAGTTGCAGATAGCTGTTCTTTTGCCTCTAATTACTTCAGTGTCTATTTCCCAATTGTACAAAGTAAAAATCACCAAGTCTTGCTTTTTGATAAACTTTTGAAATAAAATGTTTTCCATTTTACGAATAGGAAAATTAATAAAATGAGCTTTTTACTAGTTAAACAATACATAAATAGTATTTCTTCCTGAATAAGTGATTCTGGTTATTTTACAAATAATTGTAATGGTGAAGATAAGCAATTAATGGAGGTTTCTGATTCTATCATTACAGCTATTGTGCAGGGAGATACGCTGGAAGACATTTACAACCAAGTGAAGCAGATCATAGAAGAACAGTCTGGTCCTTACATTTGGGTTCCAGCAAAAGAAAAGTTATGAGGACTGATATTTCTCTATTTCTCTTTTCCACAGTCTCATTTTCTGCAACACTTCTTTGTCCTTTCCTTCTTGAGTCTGTCTTCATTACTTCTTTCTTGTTGAATCATATCCCACTCATCATGGTCTGCAGTTGCACTTATTTTTGATGTCTTAGTGTCTCCCTCAAGTTGTACTATCGGTATTATTTCATGTCACTGTTGGTTTGTGGCCATTTTTCACAGCTGAAGATGGAATGGCCTGACCAGCTATTAATAGGATTTCAGGAGACGGGGTAATTGTGGTAAAATTCCTTAATGTTTAAGGGAAAGTAACTTTAAGAGATTTTCAGAAAAGCTTTATATACATTCTTTCCAAATTTCAATATAAATGAAAGAAAAGTGGTTTTAATCAATGATTTAGTGAATTTTGAGCAACAATGCACGCTTAACTTTAATAGCATGGTTTGGCCAATATGTTAACTCTCAAGTCCTTTTCTCAATTGACTCTGTTATCAAAGCAAATATTTCATACAGATAAATAACAAAAATATATGTCTCTTAATTTCAAAATTAATATGAGTTAACTAATAATTTCACAAGGAATATTCATTTTTCATAAGCGTTCTTCTTAAAGTCTTTTATTATTTGAAGTTTGTTTTTTTTCCTCCCAGTAGATTTGCTAGGAATAACAGTGTTTAAATGTTTTTAATCTACTTGTGCAACACTATTTATAGTGTCCTACAAAAGTTGTTCATACATAATGATCATCACATTTTCTGAATTGAGGCCATGTTTAGGTGCTTGGGGAGCTCACCTTTTACACATAAGGTTGAGAAGATTTCATGGACATAAATACAAAACAGACATTACAGTGGTGATGTAGTATTCATTATGGCAGTGGGAAAGAAGTCCAGTAAGTAGTCTAAAACTTTAAATGCATTCTTAGAGGTCAGATTTTAATGAATATTTTACCCACAATAACTGACTATTTTGTTATAATAAAATATATATATATAAATATATATAAAACTTTCTTTAAACTCTGTAACTATGGGAATTATTTTCTTTACATAGTTGCACACACACACACAAACATATATATGTATATTTAAAATATATTTTTTCTTTAGCCACCTACTCTTTTTGTTTGGTTTTTAAATTAAATATTAATTGATTAGACTTTATCTTCCTTAATCATGTGAAGTGAAAATGAGAGTATGGTGGTATGGAAAGAAACCTTTAGGGAAATTAGGTTATAAGTAAAAACATGGGCATGTTCTCCTCTTTTCTATAAAAGTTTTCAGATGGTTCCTGGTTGGTTTTTTGTGGGGGTGTTTTTTCAGGGGGGTGATTTTTCGTTGTTACTGTTGTTCTGTCATTGGTTTTGGATTTGGTCTCCGCCTCTTTCCAGTTCTTCTTTATTCATAGGCAAAAGCCTCATGTGTATGAGTGTTTTCCCCTCAGACTGCACACCTTTCATCTCTTGTAGCTGCTCTGCCGTAGAGTTGCACAGATCTTCATGGTGAGCAATTAAGAAATTTTAGTGAAAAGTAGATAACAATTTCAGAAATCAGTTTCTCTGGTCTTTTGTAATACTGTTTGGCTTCCCATGGCTTTTTTTGGAGTTGTTTATTGAATATGTGTTTTTGACAGCCTCCTCATTACAGTTTCTTAAATGCATACTGGTTTGTAAAGAATTATTGACGTTATCCATTCCATTTATGAGAAAGAGGAGAACAGCTAATAAACTTTATTGTAAAATCTGTATGTTAAATGTGTCTTGTATTACAAAAGAAAAAATTATTTTACAAGCTAGCATTTTGGGGAAAATTTGGGGCATCACATAATTTGTAAACAGAATTCAAGGATTGTTAGGTAGATTTTGGAATTGAATATGTTAACACATTGAAATATATACCATAGGTGTTACATGCTGAATATAGTAAGTTGTTACCAAACATAAATATATCCGAAGACTGCTGTTGTCATTTGATCTCCAGACCCCAGAAATCATCTTATAGCAGGACCCAGCCTAGGCCATTTTGCAGCATTTACTGGTTGAATGTAAACTATCAGGAGGTTATAAAATGATGCCATTTATGTGTTAAATGTATTGCTTTCTGAATGTCCTCATTAAGTGATTTTTTGGGGGGAAGAGGATACTAACTTGTGTGCACCTTTCTAGATGGTATAGAATTATTAATAAAAGTACCAGTTGCTTAGTACTGCTGTGCAACAGCCACTTTAGTATAGTATCATTTAATTTTTTAAAAGAAGATACAAGTTACTGGCTCCACTCTAAGGCTTAAGCAGAATCACTTTGCCAAGCTTACTTAGCTAGTAAATGGCAGTGCTGGGTATCCGTATCAAAGTTTCTCTGCTGCGGGTTTTTTCCTGATAAACTAGGCTGCCTCATTTTTCAGCCCCTACTGTGTAAGGCACTATAACTTAAATTATGTGATATTATTGTCTCTTTAAAGATAAAGATAGACTTAGATGAAGGTCCTTGCCCAGAGTCGCACAGTAAGGACAGACACACAGAATACGGCATTCCCATCACAGCTGAAAGGACTATTTCTGGCAAACAAGTAAGCCTAGCACTGTCAAATTGGCAAAGAACCTCTTTAGGATTAAAAATGGAACACTATTCATTAGGGGGAAAGTCCACTATTTGAACACACAGGGAATACTACTATTTTGAAAGTTTTATGAAATATTCCATATTTATATTATGTTCCTTATGCTGTTCTCAGTTGCTCAGTCATGTCTGACTCTTTGCGACCCCAGCAACTGTAACCCACCAGGCTCCTCTGTCCATGGGATTTCCCAGGCAAGAATACTGGAGCGGGTTGCCATTTCCTATTCCAGGGGATTTTCCCGACCCCGGGATCGAATTCACGTCTCTTGTGTCTCCTCCATTGGCAGGCAGATTCTTTACCACTACACCACTTTGGTAGCCCAGTATGCACCTTAATACCATTAATTTGGCAAAAATAAAAGTACCTCTTAAATATGACTACATGTCTCTGGTTGCTTTGCTATTCGATATCTCTGCAGGGCTCTTCAAAAAATGATGGAGTGAGCTTCAGGCAGAAAGCACTGGTCAGCACACACCTGCTGAACCACTGCAGTCTTAAACTCCAAACACGGCAATTTGGGGACTTTACTGGTGTGGAAATTTTGTTTTCCAAAGTACTAAACAGTTACATTCTGAGATTCTGCCTTGAATACTCTTGATTTACAGGTAGTGAAACAGAAGCCAGAGATCCCTGTGTCTTAATCAAAGTTGTGCTGCAGCCAGGGACGGAGCCAGGATTAGAGCCTGCAGCTCTTGGCTCCTGAAACAGTTGTTTTTCTCCCATTCCAGGTCCTTTTCTTCCCCTTGTTGAGAACTTAATTAAGTGGGCTATTCAGTCCCTCAAATTTTGAATTACTGATTAAAAGAAAGTATCTGTGAGCTTGAGATTTTATTGAGGTGTATGAATTTAAAAGATATCAGAACACAAATTTCACTTTTCTGACCCAAGTTTAGATAGTTTAGTCCAATATTGAAGACTCTGTTTATCTCACTCCAGAATTGCACAGGATAGCTATCATTGGCTTTGGCAGCAGAAGACTATAATGTGAAGAATGTGGGCTATGGAATCACAGCTTGACTTGAACGACAGCTTTGCCACTTACTGGTTATATAACATTAGTTGGGCAAGTCATCTCATCCCTCTTTGTGTTTACTTATCTGTAAAATGGAGATATTTTGAGAATCAGTAAGATTACAAATAAAGGGGGCCCTTTAAAATCAATTCCCTTTTCCTTGGAATTAGAAGCCTGGATTTGTTCCAATTCCCTTTGTATAAAGATTAACTTGAGCCCTCATTTTGCTATATTTTAAGTGAGATGTGATTGACTTCTTTGCAGGGTTGTTAGTAAGGGTTAAATAAAGCAGTGTGTAAAAAGCACTTATTACAGCATCTGATACTTGACTCTCAATGTCTGTTCTTTCCCTTGCTCTGGAGTGTGTTTATGGTGCAGAAGACTGAGAAAGAAGAACATGGTCCCCCATTCTACATCCCTATAAATTCTGACAGACTTTTAGTTACAAAATTATTTTCATTTTAGTCAGTCTCTGTGACAGACTTTATTTTCTTGGGCTCCAAAATCACTGCAGATTGGTGACTGCAGCCATGAAATTAAAAGATGCTTGCACCTTGGAAGAAAAGCTGTGACCAACCTAGATGGCATATTAAAAAACAGACATTATTTTGCCAAAAAAGGTCTGTCTAATCAAAGCTATAGTTTTCCCAGTAGTCACATATGGATGTGAGAGTCAGACCATAAAGAAGACTGAGTGCCAAAGAATTGATACTTTTGAACTGTGGTGTTGGAGAAGACTCTTGAGAGCCCTTTGGACTGCAAGGAGATCAAACCAGTCAATCCTAAAGGAAATCAGTCCTGAATATTCATTGGAAGGACTGATGCTAAAGTTGAAACTCCAATACTTTGGCCACCTGATGCGAAGAGCCGACTCATTAGAAAAGACCCTGATGCTGGGAAAGATTGAGGGCAGGAGGAGAAGGGGATGACAGAGGATGAGATGGTTGGATGGCATCACCAACTCAATGGACATGAGTTTGAGTAAGCTCTGGGAGATGGTGAAGGACAGGGACGCCTGTTTTGCTGCAGTCCATGGGGTCGCAAAGAGACTCAACCAAGCAACTGAATAACAACATAATCATGTTTACTCATCTTCTTCTAAGGATTCCCACCTTTTTGTCAGAGATGCTGTGACTGTGACCTATGGTAACTCAAACATGGAACTGGAAGGCATCAAGATTTCGTAACCCATTCTCAGACGTCTCTGCAGTGTTAGACCCTACAGTTATAGCAAAATATGTAAAAAATATTAATTTTTGAGATACATGTCTGGAAAGCCTTAAATTGCCCTGATAAGGTACATTTTCTTTCAATTTAAGAATAAAACAATGACTACTACTCATTGACTAGTTTCTCATTCACCTCCTACTACTACCAGCTCTTTCTGCATTCCACCCTCAAATACAGTTACCTGAGAACTGGCAAAACAAACCTTGGTCTGCCAGACAGCACTGTGAACAGAATTGGTTGTCAAGACTTTTAGGAACAAGTACCAAAACCTTACCAGGGAGAATTTCACACTAGAGTTTTTCTGGTGGCTTCTGTTACCTAAAGTGGTAGTATATAGATAATGGGAAGAATTAGGGGAAGGAGACCAGGGGACAGTGAAGGTTGGAATTCTGTCTCACCATCTCTTGTTTACTTTTTATTGAATTATAATATATAGAAACATATGCCTCATTGAATTATTACAAACCAACATCTCCCATGTAACCAGCTTGAAGCTCAGAGAACATGACCAGCACCCCAGGCACTGCCACCCCCTCAGCTCACTCCCAGTCACTACTTCTTACTGCAAAGAAGCCACTATCCTAACTTTCTTATTGTATTTATCTTTCAGTTATGCACAGTAGAATGGTGTACATTCTGTGAGTGTTGATATGTGCATAGAGTCATGTAACCACTCTGACAGAAATACAGAACACTTCCATTATCTCCAAAATCCCTCATTCTTGCTCTTATGTAGTCAATACTTCCTCCAGACCCAACTTCTGATAACCACCAATCTTTTCTTAGTAACTGTCTAGTTTTACCTTCCTCAGAATGTCATATAAATGGAATCGTATCACATATGTAGCATTTAGGGTGTGGCTTCATTCACTTAAATCAAAATACATCCAAGGTTCATCCCTGTTGCAGCAGGTATCAAGTTTGCTAATTTTCATTACTGAATCGTAGTCCGTTTATGAATGTACTACAGTTCGTTTTTCCAGTCACTGAAGAGATCTGGGATTGTTTCCAGTTTTCCCGGCTATGCTTTTGTACTTCATTACAGCCATAAGCCTGCAGGAACTAGGAGCAAAGCCGGAAATGGGTCTGATCTGACAGACATGGCAGGCCCTCCCCAGGCCCACCTTTATCTCTACTGTGAGCATCACGCATTTTGGCAGTTGCACAGGAGCCTGTCATCCTAAAACAAACTTTAAATGCAGAGTAATAGATCCCAAGAGCCTGTTTACAGAACAGAATTGTGCCTAAAGTAGGAGACTGCTAGAATAAGCAATTTAGGACTTGTAGAATTTCAGGTTCCCAGGAATAACACTCAGATGATCCAGTAGCTAGATGTGCCAGTTACTGGTGCCAGATTCTCAGTTAGTTTCCTAAGGAAACTATAGTTTATTTAGGACAGTAGTAAATAAGAGAGTCATATGAGCAACAAATGAAAACAACTATTTGTCAGACATGAAATTGATAGCCTTATAATTTAGAAAACAGTCTGTGAAGAGACAGCCCTACCTAACCTTTTAAGAAAATCTAGTTTGTTGAACACCCACAGACTGTTTTTTCTTTTTAATTATTAACTATCAATTTTATTTAGACGTAACCTCTCTCAATCTTAAATACTACTAATATTATGTGATGAACAGAAATCTAATTTTAGTGCTACGTACTCAAGGAATCTGAACCAGAGTTGGCCTCCTGGTTGATTGGTTTGACTCTCAACCATCTTGCATATAGATGGAACACTCATCTTGTGGCCTTTTCTATTATCACAACATGACTTGATTTCTCATGTGTTTTCAAAAAAAAAAAAAAAGGTCATGCCTTTAAACTGGTTATAGACTAAAGCTTAAGAACTACCTGGTCTTCACTCAAAGTATTTGAGTACATAACCACCCCTACTTCTGCTACTCAGATGTTAATGACAAATTTCATTTGGACAGTTTTTAACTACAGTAGAATAATCTTTTTTAACTATACAGAAGTCAGTGCACAAAGCAATTAGCATGTGAAACAAGGTACAGTGAATTTTCTGGTGGAAGTAAAGACTAGAACAAGTGATGTAATCTTTCTTTAGGATGTCTAAAATTAGGTTCATTTACCTCACAGATGGGAGGGCTAAAAACAAGAGGAAGGTCCATATGTTCCACACTATAAATCTCTACCAAAAGGTTTTCTAAATCTTGTGAGAGTCATTTAATCAAAAATATCTACTTCCCTAGTGGTATTTAAGACTAAAGATACCTTTCGATGATAGATCCATTTCTTTCTCTGAAAGTTCAGTGCTTGGTTCAGATTTAGTTTATCTGACATTCCTGACTGCTTCCTTACGAGGAAAAAAGCTATACTAACCTTTTAACTATTTTTCTACCTTTGGCTAATCATAGCTGAACTTAATGGAATATTCTCTCCATCACATTCTCTTCCTCAAATATCTAGTCACTAGATACTATTGATTCTTCCTAAGCATATTTTCCTTGCTGTCATTTCCACTGTTATCACTCTAATCCAGGACCTTAACCCAGTCTCACCCCCAGGCCTGGATTATTGCAGTAGCCCCTTAAATCCTTGCCCAACTTCTGATCCCTGCCTTGCTAATCCACCAGATGCCTTTTCTTAAAATGCAACTTGGATCATGCATCTCTTCAATGACCTTCATGGGGACTAAACACACACGAATCCATGTACCTGTATAGTTCCTGGAACGTAATTTGTGGCCGATAAATCATCTACCTCCCCAGTCACCCTTAGTCACACAGCCTCTGCAGTGCTTGTCTTGAGACTGGTGATCATGCAGATTCCTACTATGCTAATTGCTGAATCCTCCCTACCCAGGTCCCCTGACCAAGGCTCCACCTTTCTTCAAGGACCCCCTGAGTCCCTCCTGCAGAAGCCTTCCCAGTTACAGTCCTCGATGCCCGAAATCCTGCAGTACTTACTGGGTGTCCACTTAATACTGAGCACGTGCTCTCTGGGCTGCCTTTGCAGATGAGCTGGGTTCACCTTGTATTCCTCTGTCCCCCTAAGTGTCTGGGGCAGGTGATCAGGGCACACAGCTCCTCTACTTGTCCAGAGACTGCAGGCCTCTCAACAGCATGGTCATCTTCACTGCTATGGTTTTTAATGGGCTAAAAATAGCCTTGTATAAAGTGTTGGCTGTGTTTTCATTTGCAAATTGATAAGAGTTGGGAACATAGAGAATAAATGAGAGTGGATAAAAAGATCTGACAATAAATCTCTAAATTAGCTAAATTTTTGTGTTTAATTATAGCGCTTTCCTTTTCTGTTCCTGGAATAACAATCTCCCTTCCTGAACATGCTGTGTGACTTTTCTCTTTTTGTATCAATTTTGTCTTCCTGTGCATACGTTTTCATAATAAGTCATCTGAAATATCGTTAAGTAGCTGGATATGAATTTTTCTGAAAGTCTTATTGACAGAGCCAAATACAATATTGTTGGATTTTATTTCTTTGCTTTTTAGCTTCCTTTTATACTGGTTTCCATTCAGATTAAATCTATTCAATGAAATAGAGATTTATTAATAGTTTTTAAAGCTGTATCTCCAGAATTAATCTTGGAGCATTTTAATCTTCTAAATTTTAAAGTCTGGACTGCAAGGAGAATTTTCAAGGGGAAACAAACTTTTGTGGTTTGATAATTAAACTGAGCTCCAGGATGAGAGACTTACCCTTGAATGCAGGTCTGACTCAGGTGGTCTCCTACCCCTAATTTTACCCATCTCCAAGGAAGAAGAATTTCTCTTTTCAAGATCACTCTGCTTGTCTTCCTAATCTTATTCCTTCCATCTTCTTCCATCATCCTCTTTTTCTGTATCATTATTTTCCTTCCTGCATGGGCTACTTGTGCTCTGACTATATGATCAACTCTCTCCTATCCTATGAAACTTTCCCTTGACCCTGAATCTCCTGAAAACAACCTCTCTTCTCTTCCTTTCTTAGCCAAATATCTTGAGACACACTGTCCACTTTTCACTTAAATAATGTTTATTGAATGCCTGCTTATCCCAGGCACGGTGCTGGACATTGGGAATGGTGGCAGACAAGGTAACACTCAGGCCCTTGTGGAGTTCAGCCTCCTGGTCAAGCCTTAGCCCTTGCCATGCCATTGAAATGGCTTAGACAAAACTTCTGGGGATCTACTCCCAGTTTCTGTGGCTCTTCTCAGCCTCCTCCCTCCAACAGTAAAAGAGACCTTAACAATGGTAGTAATATCCTCAAACCTAATAGCTCACACTTAGAAATCATCCTCCCATTCAAGGCCCTGTGATGAGAGAATCTGCCTTTGAAAAGGTTACACATAAGGTATCATGTAGCCCAAATACAGTCAGTTCAGTTGCTCAAGTTGTGTCCAACTCTTTGCGACGCTATGGACTGCAGAATGCCAGCCTTCCCTGTCCATTACCAACTCCAGGAGCTTGCTCAAATTCATGTCCATCAAGTTCGTGATGCAATCCAACTATCTCATCCTCTGTCATCCCCTTCTCCTCCCGCCTTCAGTCTTGCCCAGCATCAGGGTCTTTTCTAATGAGTTGGCTCTTCGCATCAGGTGGCCAAAGTATTGGAGTTTCAGCTTCAGCATCAGTCCTTCCAATGAATATTCAGGACTGATTTCCTTTAGGATGGACTGGTTGGATCTCCTTGCAGTCCAAGGGACTCTCAAAAGTCTTCTCCAACACCACAGTTCAAAAGCATCAATTCTTCAGCGCTCAGCTTTCTTTATAGTCCAACTCTCACATCCATACATGACTACCGGAGAAACCATAGCTTTGACTAGATGGACCTTAATATGCTGCCTAGGTTGGTCATAGCTTTTCTTCCAAGAGGCTTCTTCTAAGTCCAGTTTCATAGGGTAAATACTTTTAGAGAAGCAAAAGCTTTTATTCACAAAATTTGCTTAATATGCCTACCATTGATCTCAATATACAAATCCAGATGTGTTAAACAGCAACTCTTAGGGAGTGATATAAGAAATAAGAATATCCTTTGATGACACATTTACCTCTGTAAGTGTTCACCATGCCTGATTTCTCTGTGCATAGTAGCCCTTTCAACTATCCAGAATAAAGTGGACTTTTTCCTAGTCATAGACATGAAAACTCTTAGAAAAATACAAATTATGGTTTGTTGAAAAAAATTTTAATTTTCCTAATATTCTGGGTAAAAGAATTGTTCACGTTTTGCTGTCTCATTAACCCCCATCTGCCCATACAGGTTCTCTGCTCCCTGTCAAAGGCCCTCTCTTCTGAGTCCCCAGAGTCTACCTTTGGTGTGTTCCATCCAGCAGCATTGGCTCCTTACAAGCAAGCTCCTGAATCCTTGGAGAACCAGAGCTGTGTCTCTGGTAGAAAAGGGCTCTCTGTATCTCATGTTATGAAATAAGGTCAGGAAGCCCCAAAGCACTGTTGCTTTGGCCCCAACATCTTACATAAGTGTTTGTAAAGCCAGTTCTTATTGTTTTTATCCTCTCCCTCTAACCCCAGTGTAAGTCCAGAGTGGGAACCAGCTATGCCCAGTGCCTCTGCTCCTCCATAAGGCTATTCCTGGGTTACATTACTCTCATCGCATCCCACCCATTCCTCTGATTCACTCAGATATGTCTGCACCCCAGAAATAGCATCCAGGTTCAAGCCCTGGCAGAGTTCCCCATTACACAGCAGCATCAATGCTAAGCAATGTCCATGCTAAGGTCAGGCAAATGGGCCTGAGGTAGAAGGCCCAGGAGCCCACCAACAGCTAGTTCCCTGATGCACCACAGTTGAGGAATGACTCCTAAGAGACAGGAAAAGAACCCATTATGAAAGAGCTCACCCAAGCTCTTAGCTTATAGGTGTTTGACACCTTATCAGTGTCACTTGGAGTTTTACTAAAGGAATAATGTAATGAACACAAATCCTGTCAGGAACTTCTGGTTGCTCCTGGAGTGTGATAAAGTGAGCCTTTTCATCCTCACGGAGTGAGGCTTGCTAAGAACACCTATTCCCTCTCCTAGGACAAGCTATAGCCCCCCTTCCAGGGTTACCTGCCATCTCTGTGTGAATTAGAGGTACCCATCCTCCTGATGGATCCAGCTGGGGATGAAGAAGCAGCTCCCACCAAACGTTCTCCCCTCAGATTCTCCAGAGCAGACAGCTCTGGAGATGTCAGGATGTCAGGGTCATCATGACCTGCCTTTTACAGGGGAAGCAAGCCCAGAGAGAATGAACTTGCCGAGATCACACAGTGAGTCAGTGATAACAAGAGATAAGGTCTCCTGAAGCCCAGCCCATGTGATTTCCACTGATTATCTCAGGGTGTGATAAGTAACAGCTTCATGATCCAATCAGAAAAGCCAAGGCTCCCTTCCCCAGGGAGCAGAGCAAACTTGGGGACTGACAAGGTTCCTTCTCTCTCACAGAGTATTCTTGTCCTCTACCCAAGACAGGGAGGGTCTCATTCCTGGGTACTCATGGCTGGGGGGGCGGGGGGGGTGATGACCAATGATGAGGCTATAAATGGAGGTAGATCACTGAGTAACCATTTCTGTTAGATCACTGAGTAACCATTTTTCCGTTCCTCATGCCGTCAGTATACATGGAGAACTACAATTCCAGTCTACTGAGAGCAGTGCTTCTTAAACCCTGCTGTGCACCAGAATCTAAAACATAGATTGTTGATTGTCTACCCCTAGAGTTTTTGATTCAGTGAGTTGGATGTGGGCCTGAGAATCTGCATAGCTAACAGGTTCCCAAGTGATGCTGCTGCTGTTGATTTGGGGACCACACTTTGAGAACCACTGGCCTAGACAGACAGACAACCCACTCTTTTGTCCCTCACCTTCTTCACTCTCTTCCTCCTCTCATCCCCGTCTTTGTCTTTTCTGCTTCCTCTTCTTCCCCGTCTTTACTCTCCTTCCCATCCACCAAAGCATGATGGGATGGGCCAGGCTCTGCCGGAGACCTGGGCTCCAGTTCCAGCACTGTCACTGTCTGAATGTGTGACCCAGGGCAAGTCACTTACCTGCTCCAGATCCAAGAAGAGGCAGGGAGATCCCCCCACCGCCAGTTTCTCCCCAGCCAGGACCGCGTCAACTTGAGGTCATGTCTATAGCCCCACATTCTCTGTACAAACCTGTGTTTGAAGAGATGCTGGTGAATGAATTCCATTGCTTTTGAGCTTCCTGCCTTCCAGCTCATGCCCTAGGATTCTGACCTCTTCATCTTTCCAAACCTGAACTTTCCCCTTTCCAGTGGAATAAGCTATTGGGGATCTTTCTAGGACAAGAGAGGGATGTTCTGGAATAAGGGGCAGACTGTTAAAGGGAGAGAGCCCAGAAACACCGGTCAGCTCGGGGAATCAAGCCCTAGACAGCAGTTACCTGACTCTCAGAAACAGCTATGTGTGCTTGTCCAGGCCTAGGAGCACGGGGATCAGGAGACTTGAGAGACTACTCCACCACCCACTGCGCACCTGCAGAGGCTCCAGCAGGGGGCACCAGAGGGAAGGGCAGGGCCACCCAGGTCAGCCCAGGTGTCCAGTCGAGGGTGGGCGGGTGCACGCTAGAGGCGTGGACGCCACCAAAGCACGCCCCGGCCGCTCATAAGGAGCTGAAGGCCAGTGGCAGAGAGGAAGGAGGAAGAAAGCCCCGCTGCTGCTGACCCTCTGGGACCTAGAAGTAGACAAAATCCGCGCCCAGCCCAGCCCCAGCTAGCTGCGCCATGCGGGGTTCCAGCGTGGCTCTGTGGCTCTTCGTGACTCTGCGCACTGGTGAGACCCCGCCGCCCGGCCCTGGGAGAGGGAGCTGGGACGCGGGTCCTGGGTTCTCCAGCCACAACCCCCACCCCCAGCCACAGGAGGGTCTCGCGGGCTGAAAAGTGTGTCCTGAACTTTGTTTCCCAGGAAAGAGGGGAGATTAGGAAAGGCGCGAAGGACGACAGAGGAGCACTGTACTAGCACGACAGTACTAGCACTGACCCGAGCAGACCAGGATGTCTGGAGGGCTTCTTGGAGGAAGCGGCATTGAGCTGGGCATTGAAAAAGCGTAGGTAGCCAAGAGAGGCGCCGGCAGAGGCATGGAGGCGAGAGTCCTGGAATGCGGAGAGGTCCGGAGAGTGAATGCTCTCGATGCCTAGGAAGCCCAGGGAGCGTCTAGGAGCCAGAGAGGCTCTACTTTTTCCGGAGGGAGGCGGGAGAAGACTCTGAGAGACTGGAGGGGAGGCGAGAGATACTGCCCTGGAGGCCGCTCCAGGGTGCCCAGCATGGACAGAGGAGGGGGTGCAGGCAGGGTCTTCTCCTTTGGCAGTCCACTCCCAAAGGAGTCAGGATCCCTGACGCTGAGACTTGAGGTGGGACCTCCGGGGAGCTGCCCGGCTGCCTGCAGGGATCGCGGGCAGAGGCTGGTGAAAGGATGGCTTTAAGCCACTGCTCTGACCATCAGTACAGAAAATGGACCTGCCACTCCGGTCAGGGCCAGCAGTTGCCAGATCTACCAGGGTGCAGGTTTGGAGCACTGGAGAGGGGAGAGCAGTTCTACATCCCTGGGGCGGAGCTGGAGGAGGCCAAGAGAGGCAAAAGGGAGACTGGAGGAATCTGCAGTCTTGACCCTTCGAGTAGGGATGGGAAGCACAGACTGCCCTGGGAGGGTCCTTGCCTGGTGGAAATGGACCCAAAACCTCAGGGCAGGCCTGGCTGGGAGGGTGATTAGTGGAGGAGGCTCCCTGCTGGGCCCCTAGACTGGAGGCTCTCTGGAACTCTGACCTGGTCAGATCCCAGGACCCAAGAGGGTCCCCACCAGAGGAGGAGCCTAAGTGGAAGTCAACTGAGGACCCTGTATCCTGACTCTCAACAGAGGTTTACTTTCTAGCGCAGAAGGTATTGCCCTCATCTGCTTTCTCAGACAATAAAACAGGCTCAGAGAGGTCAAATAAGTTGCCTGAAGCCACCAGCTGGAGGAAGAGGAACTTGAGGCCAACCTGCTGACTCCCCTCCCTCCCCTTGTCAGGGGCCTGGAGCTTTGCCCACAGAGGGTGGGTCTGCGTGGATGTAACCACCGATGCTCCAAGGGGAACAAGTCTCCTCAGGGGGCAGCCACAACCATTTCCTGGTCTCAGGTCCCAGTTTATGATGGGGGCCCAGGGACACTGCTGAGGGTGAGGACCCAGTCCAGCACTCTCTTGCTAGAGGACACAAAGTCTCAAGAGGGGCAGGAACCAGCCGGTGCTCCTTCCATCCACCAGGCTGTGCTCCAGGCCGGGGAGGGGTGGGGGAGGAAAACCTGGCTGCTACACTGGGAGACCCTCCCTGGCCAATGCAAAGGGCCAGATGTCTGCCCCCGGGCAAGTGCAGGGAATGCATGGCCCACACATGGCTTTACAGGTGAGCCCAGCCCTTTCCTGGGCTGCCACACCTCTTTGTGCCCTAGCACCCCACAGTGGGAGGGCAGGGCTGTGTCGAGGAATGGCTATTTGTGCTGAAGGGTCCCAGAGTGGGCTGGGGCTGCAGGGGCCTGGCCTCACTGTTCTGCCCATCCCCAGTGCTTGGCGGGATGGAGGTGCGGTGGTGCACCATCTCAGACCCAGAGCAGCAGAAGTGCAGTGACATGAGCAAGGCCTTCCAGCAAGCAGGCATCCAGCCCTCTGTCCTGTGTGTCCAGGGCACCTCCGCTGACCACTGTGTCCAGCTCATCACGGTGAGTCCTCTCCCTTCCGTTCTGCCCAGACAAGAGGGCTGTGACTCAGGAGGAAGCACACAAGAGCTTCATTCACCGGGAAAGGTTCCCAAGTCCCCCTGCCAGGGCTGGGCGATAGGTGCGCCTGAGTTTCCCTGGTAACAAGGGCCAGCCTGTTTCCTGCCGAGGAGGGGCAGGCCAGGCACTGGGAGGCCCCGGGAGGGCCCTGCTCAGGCACTGGTGGGGAAAGGTGTCTGAGAGGCAGAGTTTCCTTACACAGAGCCCTTCTACATGGGGGACACGACCTGCCCCAGCCAGGGGAGCCCGTACCACAGACAACTCAGTGCCCCACAGCAGTTTCTCCCTCCTCCCTGGACTTTTCTAGAACAGGGCTTGTTTCTTTTCTGGGACAGTCCTGGGTGGGTGCGTGGGGAGTGGGAGAGATTTCCTGAGTGGTGGGAGGTCTGCTAACTAGCGCTGACAGTTAAGAGGCAGGACTTTAGTACAGGACAAGGTGTGGAGGGAGGCACTGGGGAAAGGAACAGGGCACTTGGATCTTCCCTCCAGTTCAAGCCCGGATATGCCCCCAGAGCAAATCCAGTCAGAGTCCATGTGGCCAGGGCTTGGATCCACCATAAGAGTGGAAAGCAATTATGTTGAATCATCATTCTATCATGACCCCATTTGTGTTTTTTAAAACGAAAAGGAATAAACTGAACTGAAGAGAGCATCTGTAGGATTCAACCTGCATCTTAGAGAGAAAACCCGGGAAACAGGTTAGCGGTAGAGACAAGGGGTGGAGAAACAAGAAAGTGAGGGACACTCACTTTTCACTGATTTTCATTTTGTGCTTATTTTTAGCTATGTGTTTCTATTATAGTGCTTAGTCGCTCAGTCGTAGCCCTCCAGGCTCCTCTGTCCATGAGACTCTCCAGGCAAGAATACTGGAGCAGGTTGCCATACCCTTCTCTAGGGGATCTTCCTAACCCAGGGATCGAACCCAGGTCTCCCCATTGCAGGCAGCTTCTTAACCATCTGAGCCACCAGAGTCCAATAAAATTAAAAATAATATAATTAGAAAAATAAGGCGAGCCCTTGGTCCTGATGAGGGGAGACCCCTGGGCCCTGGCAAGAAGGGGCCTGCAAGGCTGAGCCAGGATGGGGCTCCTGGGCCAGATGGAAGGACTGTGTGCACCCCCAGGGCTATTCGAGGGCAGGCTGGTGGGCATCCCCAAGCTCCTGGCTGAGCAGCCCTGGGGCCAGGCTGCACTGACCCACATGTTCCCAGCAGGCCCAGGAGGCTGATGCCATCACTCTGGATGGAGGAGCCATTTACCAGGCGGGGAAGGAGCACGGCCTAAAGCCTGTGGTGGGCGAGGTGTACGATCAAGGTCAGAGGGCAAGTGGGAAGGGTGGCAGGAGAGAGGAGGTCTCTCAGCGGTGTGTCATTGCTGGACTTGGCCCGACTCCATAGCCCCCGAGCTGGTCAGTGGTCCTGTCCCCAGAGTGTCCTGCCCCTGAGACCCGGGGGTGCCAGAAACACGCAGGGCTGACCTGAGTTTGTTCTTCCTCATGGGGAGCCCAGAAGCCCCTTTTCACCCATCAGCTCTTACTGAGGGGCTGCCCCACACCTGGTATAAGGCTGGGCATGATAGCCAGGTGAAGACGGCATCAGTGAGGCCCAGCTGCCTGCATCCCAGTGACCTCTGTGAGATACAGCAGGCAGTGGGGACGGGCCGGACAGGAAGTGGTGACCAGGATCTGCAGAGCCCAACAGACCATGAAGACCAGGGTTCTGTCCTTGCCGTCATCTTCTGTGACCCCTGATGCCCTCCACACGCCCTCCTCCGGACCATAACATCAGGACAGTGATCCCTGCCTTGTCACGTGGATTCAGTGAGCGGGTCTGTGTGCCCCTGACATGTGGGTGCAGTTGGGAATGTGGGTCCTGCGCTCACACCACACCTGCCTCTGGCTCAGCTGCTGGTTGGATCCCCTCCCCACCTGTCCAGTGCCTCTAGTCTCTCCAAGCCCAGCTCAGCTGTCCCCACCAAAGAGCTCCCCTGGGCCCTCCCACCGCTGCAAAGGCCTCTCCTTCCTGTTTTTCAGAGCACTCACTCACTCCACAAGGTCCTGTCCCCTCTGTCTGTCTTTTTTGTCCTCAGCACAACGAGTCCCCTGAGGCAGGCCTGGTCCGCATCCTTGTATAGCCCCGGTGCCTGGTACCCAGCACAGGGTCTTACTTGGTCACTTGATAACTGTCAGAGGACACAGGACACGGTCCAGCCCTGCAAACCAGCCAGCCTTTCCACTCAATGGCCAGAAACAGCCCTGCCTCGTGGGCCCCAGACACAGCTCTTCTTTTAATTAATTCAACATGTCAATTGAGCACCTCCAACCAGTCATGAGCATAGACTAGTAAACAAGAGAGCCCGTTCCTGCCCTCACAGAGCAGGAGTCACATGGTAAATAAACACCAAATGCTTCAGTTACAGATGTGCTGGGTGCTGTGAGCACAGTAACGGCCATGCAGGAGAAGATAAGGGCGATGGGCGACCTGCTGACATAGAGCAGCAGAAGGGCTTCTCTGGAGATGTGAGCTCTGAGAAAGGCCCAGAGAGGAAAGAGCTTGGTGCATTCCAGGAGCTAGAAAGGATGGCCACACTGGGGAGTCAGGGGGTGAGACCCGATGGGGCTACTTAGATTGGCACAGGCCAGCCTCAGGTGTGCAGGAAATTACACCAGCTTGGTTTTCTCGAACTTAACTTCATTCTGATCATGGGCATCTCGCCGCCCCGGGCAGCTGTGTGTGTGTCCGTGTGTGTGTGCTGGGATGCTCCCTGGTCGTCGGACCCCATAGAGGAGTCATCCCTGTCTTGTCTGAATAGCCTCTTCCGGGCAACATTTGGTCCAGGGGACTCTTTTGCAAGGCTTAGACCCTTGCCTGCCCACATGCACCCTATTCATCTGACAGTCATCAGGTGACCAAGTGAGACCCTGTGCTGGGTTGGGGGCTACACAAGGATGCACACCAGGCCCATCTTAGGCGGCTCACTGTGGCTATTTGGGATAACTCACTTGAGTGATTTGGGACCACATTGCTAGTGTTTCTCTTCCAGTCTTTCTATCCTCCCACCCCCGGCCCAGCACTGAGAAATCACTTTTTCTAATCTGGGGGAAGCCCCTGCCCTGCTCCCTCTGCTCCTCGCAACCACCCTTATTCCCATAACAGGACACCATTCCCTCCGTTCCTTTAGGTTCTCCTAAGGGCCTATACTTTTGGAAAACAAAAGACTTACAGGCTACTGCTGTTTTTGGTCTGGCTGCAGAGCTCCCTTGATGTGTGCAAATGTAGTGCCAGCTGGCTTGGGAAGGAAAAGGGGGAAATTAATGCATGAATTACCATCTCAGGATAATAGGTACCACCTGAGGCTGGCGGGGGTGGGGTCTTGTGATGACATGTGCATTGCACCCACTTGCTGTCTCAGTACTAGAACGGTGCACATGCGTGCGTGAGCACATCCACACGCACCCTTCCCCCTCCACCCTCCCGGGCAGGGTCCCAGCCTCTTTTGCAGCTTCTCCCTTGCCACCCTCACTACTCTCCTCTCCCCTCCTTCTAGAGATTGGTACCTCCTATTATGCCGTAGCTGTGGTCAAGAGGGGCTCCCAGGTGACCATCAACACCCTGAAAGGCATGAAGTCCTGCCACACGGGCATCAACCGGACGGTGGGCTGGAACGTGCCCGTGGGCTACCTGGTAGAGAGCGGCCGCCTCTCGGTGATGGGCTGTGACGTGCTCAGAGGTGAGGGCTAGGCCGCCAGAGGCTTCTCCTGCAAGGGCTCTGCATTTCCCCTCATAGGATACCCTCTCCCCAGGCTCACCTTCACGGCACCCTTTAAGGAGCAGCACAGTCCCCACTCCTCTGGGCCTTCGGGACACCTGGTCAGTGACCACTCCCTCCTCTCCTGCTGGCCGGCCTGGTGTTGCACCACTTACATTCCTGGTTGGTCGGCCCCTCCAGGCACTGGGCCCTCGTCCAGGCTTCCACAGCACAGCCAAGCACAGGGCCCACAAGAGGCCCACAAAGCCCACCTCGTAGGAGACGGTGAATCGCCCAGGAGAGCCTTCCATCTGCGGCAGACATGGTTGCTATTTCCATAAATGTGCCATCAGCTTCACAGGGTCAGAAGCTGTATTTTTTCAGGACTCAGACGAGGCTTGTACCCAGGAAGCTCACAAGTAGCTAATCAGAGCCCCACATTGATTCACAGGTGGTGAGAATAGGGTTGTCCTGCAGACGAAATGTGTCCCTGAGAGTTGGGTGAGGGCGGGGGTTCCCGGGGGGCCTGGCCGGGAGCCCAGAGCCCTGGTTCTCATGCTTTGGGCTTCTTTTCCCAGTCAGCCACGGGCCATTGTGCTGTGTCAATCTGAGGTGGCCTCCAACACGTCACAACTACATTATTATCAAACTTCCTTCTTGGGACTATAGCACACCTCAGAGTTTCGGGTGTCCCCAAACCCTGTATCCCTGAGCAGGCTGCCTCCTGGTTTGTCTGCACCTGGGAGAGCATGTCGTCTTTCAAAGCCCAGACTTTTCTGTGGGAACACGAGTGAAAACATTGGCTCAGCATGGCCTGCCCTCAGAAAGATTACACAATGAACTTCACTCTTCTCCCCTGCAAAATGGGGAGGTTAAGACTTACTACAATGCTGTGGTTTGGAGGACTGAGATCCTGCACACAGTGCCTTTGCAGTATGCACAGGGTGTGCGCTCGCTGCTGGGAGCTGCTGTTACTATGAGCTCAACTTTCATACCTCCCAGTGGGCTTCTCACAGTGGTGCACACACACAAACCCATAGACTACACACATGCGTGCTACCTCTGCCATCAACACACATACACAGATACTCTGCCCCCACAGAGCCTCATGCATAAGAACCTAGAAGCCATGTCCTCTCAAACAGTGACCAGGGGTGGGAGGTTTACCAGCCACTTGGCACATTTATTAAATATCTACTGCCCTGTGAGGACGCAGAAAGACTGAGAAAGGAACCCACCTTGGAAGAGCTTGGTTTAGCCAAGCACGATGCAACTGGCCCAGTGTAGTACCAGCGTTTGCTCACCCTGCATGGCACTAGGGTGTAGCTGGGCACAGGATAAATATTTGCCAAGAGGGTGGACTTGGGGCCCGGGTGCTTGAAGAGGCCCCCAAATCCTGCAGATCCTGACCCTCTTCACCAACCAGGCCTCCTGAACGGATCCAGTTCCCCAGGTCTGCTCAGACTGGAGTCTGCAGAGTCTAGCCTTCCTGACTACAGCCTGAGTGGCCCGAGCCCTCCCTGGAGGATGGGGTAGGGGTCTGATGCTGTGTGATTGACCCCCCTCTGTCTTCTCCCACAGCTGTCAGTGACTATTTTGGGGGCAGCTGTGTCCCGGGGGCAGGAGAGACCAGTTACTCAGAGTCCCTCTGTCGCCTCTGCCGGGGCGACTCCACTGGGGAAGGAGTGTGTGACAAGAGCCCCCTGGAGAGATACTACGACTACAGCGGGGCCTTCCGGTGAGAGGGGCTGGGGTGGGGCCACAAGCACTGGGAAAACACACCTCGTCATTGAATGGGCCCCTAGGGGAGTGGTGATGTCAGCTGCCTCTCATCAAAGCACCCTTTTTATAGTTCATGTGCCTGGTTGGTTTAAAAACCTCAAACCAGAATATGCCAGACAGGATTTACTCATAAAATCAACATGTTTGGTATATTTAGAGAAGTAAGGGCTCAGAGAGAAGAAAATGGCAAAAAGGGCCCTTTGCTGCTCCCAGATCCCCATTCTGGTGTCTGGGGCCAGCAGGGAGGATGCTGGAGTGGGGCAGTGTGGCAGGGACCCCCAGGCGTGAACTCAGGGCTGGCCTCTCTTTGCTCCTATTCAGGCTGGCCCTTTAAATCAGTGCTCCATGGAGACAGGAGTCTCTTAACTGCTTGTGGGGCCCTTCCATCTGTCCACAAAAAAGGAAATATGCCTGGTGGGGGCTGGCATGGAAGTCTCCTGGTTCTTTCTCTCTGGTTACAGTGTTTCCATCTGGAACCCCAGTGTTTACACCCTACGGTGTAATAGGGGAAATGAAGTTTGGGGCACAGAGGAGAAATGGTTCTTGGTCCTCCAAGTCAGAGACTCACCCACCCTGCCTCTCCTGGACACATGCCCCAGTCCAGTCCCGGCTTGTTTGCTGACTGTAGGGACCTGGGCAGCCCCTTTGCCCAGGGGCCCTGACCTGCCTCCTTCACTGGGCAGTGACAGATGGAGGATCCATAAAGTCCTGGGCCCTTCCACACAGGGTTGTTGATGTGGCTTGAGAAGGTCTAGCCCAATCCCCTGCCTTAGGACAGAGTCATCTTCAAAACATCCTGAGCGTTAAGGCTGCCGATAAAGCAGCTGCCCTATGAGCACCTGCTCCTTTCAGGCCCCAAGCTCAGCTGCACAGAATCTACATGGATTATAAAGGATCTCTCTCTAGGGGAGCTGCTTTCTCATCCCTACTTTAGAGGCAATAGAGGTTAGGAAGGTTCCACAATTTGCCAAAGCCACACAGCCACACAGACTGGGGAACTGGAACCCGGGCTGCATGACTGTGAAACCCATGCCTGCCGAGAGCCCACCCAGCACAGCCCAGGCCAGACCTCCCGAGGCGGAGGATGGCAGCTGGACCCCAGCCTGCCTTATTGCTTCCACCTGCGCAGGTGCCTGGCAGAAGGGGCCGGGGACGTGGCCTTTGTGAAGCACAGCACAGTGCTGGAGAACACAGATGGTGAGTGGAGGGGCTGGCCCCCAGCATCGGGTTTCAGGCCCCGTAAGCCTCCCTGATGGAAAAGAAGAGCTGGGTCTCACCAGTGGAGCTTAAACTGCTCTGCGCACAGGGGGGCTGAGGAGCCACTCTGCCTGCTCTGATACATATCTGGCCGTGGGTTCATTTTCCTTGTGAAGATTGGGTTCTGCTTTTGAAAAAAAAAAGTTTATAAACCTCTGCGTTCAGTTAAGTTCAGTTCAGTCACTCAGTTGTGTCCGACTCTTTGCGACCCCATGAATTGCAGCATGCCAGGCCTCCCTGTCCATCACCAACTCCTGGAGTTCACTGAGACTCACGTCCATCGAGTCAGTGATGCCATCCAGCCATCTCATCCTCTGTCGTCCCCTTCTCCTCCTGCCCTCAATCCCTCCCAGCATCAGAGTCTTTTACAATCAGTCAAATCTTCCCATGAGGTGACCAAAGTACTGGAGTTTCAGCTTTAGCATCATTCCTTCCAAAGAAATCCCAGGGCTGATCTCCTCCAGAATGGACTGGTTGGATCTCTGTGCAGTCCAAGGGACTCTCAAGAGTCTTCTCCAACACCACAGTTCAAAAGCATCAATTCTTCGGCTCTCAGCCTTCTTCACAGTCCAGCTCTCGCATCCATACATGATCACAGGGAAAACCATAGCCTTGACTAGACGGACCTTTGTTGGCAAAGTAACGTCTCTGCCTTTCAATATGCTATCTAGGTTGGTCATAACTTTTTTCCAATGAGTAAGCGTCTTAATTTCATGGCTGCAATCACCATCTGCAGTGATTTTGGAGCCCAAAAAAATAAAGTCTGACACTGTTTCCATTGTTTCCCCATCTATTTCCCATGAAGTGATGGGAGCAGATGCCATGATCTTAGTTTTCTGAATGTTGAGCTTTAAGCCAACTTTTTCACTCTCCTCGTTCACTTTCATCAAAAGGCTCATTAGTTCTCTTCACTTTCTGCCATAAGGGTGGTGTCATCTGCATATCTGAGGTTACTGATATTTCTCCCAGCAATCTTGATTCCAGCTTGTGCTTCCTCCAGCCCAGCATTTCTCATGGTGTACTCTACATGTAAGTTAAATAAGCAGGATGACAATATACAGCCTTGATGTACTCCTTTTCCTATTTGGAACCAGTCTGTTGTTCCATGTCCAGTTCTAACTGTTGGTTCCTGACCTGCATACAGGTTTCTCAAGAGGCAGGTCAGGTGGTCTGGTATTCCCATCTCTTTCAGAATTTTCCACAGTTTATTGTGATCCACACAGTCAAAGGCTTTGGCATAGTCAATAAAGCAGAAATAGATGTTTTTCTGGAACTCTCTTCCTTTTTCTATGATCCAGCAGATGTTGGCAATTTGATCTCTGGTTCCTCTGCCTTTTCTAAAACCAGCTTGAACATCTGGAAGTTCACAGTTCACGTATTGCTGAAGCCTGGCATTAGGGATGTATTGGGTTATAATCATTTAAAATTTTGATGATAATCTAAGGAAATCTAAGAAAGTAATTATTTAAAGAGTTGTCTTTAAAGATTGCAAAAAGACTGATAAGAGCAAAAGAGTGGTATTGACATAAATGTGCAAAGTAGTGAAGTAATATGGCTTTAATTGTCCCTAGTGAAGGAAAACGGGAGTGGCAGATTGAAATACCTAAATGATGCATTTGTCTCAGGGGAAGGCCAAGCGATCCCCCAGAATTCTATTACAAAGGTTTTGTAGCAGTTTAAAAATAGAGGAAAGTTGAGGAGTGGAGAGAGAATGACACTGAGTAATTGTTGAGAGTGCTATAAATTATCATGCAGTCATTAAAAATGACCTTTATGGAGTTTTACAAACTATTACTTTCTTGGTTTTTTGGTTTGTTTTTAAATAGCTTTGGAGTGAATAGAGTGTTTGTGATCACACAAAGTATCTTTTTCCCTCCTATTATCTAGCAACGGTTTATCCTCCTCATTTTAAAATTTAAAAGTCATTAAAATATTGTTATGTAGGGCCATCTGTGGTATATTTTATTGCATGAGTTACAATCCTTAAAATTAGTCTTATTAATATTCCTGTTTGGTGTTGATATTCAGTCTTATAAAGGAGTTTTATGGAAAGCTTCCAGTAATGTGGAAAAATATTTTTAAATAAGTGAAAAAAATATAGGATGTAAAATTGCTTACCGTGTATGGCTTTAACCATATTTAAAATGGTTAGAGGATAGAATAGAAAAAAAAAACATGGAGGAAAAATACCAAAATATTAATAGTTGGAGTGGTGGGGGAAGCTTCGAGAATTTGCCCTCTTCTATCTGGGCCATGGTTCTGGAAAATTTTGTCGGGGTTTGTTTCCACCATTGCCCTATGCTCGGAACTAAATTTAGTGCCAGATGGTGGTGGTGAACTCCCGATATATTTCTCTCTCATCCTCGGTTTCTCTTACTTTCTTATTCTTTTTGTCTTTAATAAGCAGTTCTGTTTATATGTGTTATTTTATTATCAGATATCTCAAATCCTTTTTATTAGAAATTGGTGACAAATTTAAAATGTAAGTAAATAGACACAGTCTATAGAGACACCTGATTTTGTACAGTGCAGCCACCAAGCTCCTCTTCATTCTGAGTTCCGGTTCTCACCTCCTGGTATGATTCTGGGTTCTCACTTCTTGGTGTGGTTTTGGTTCTCACTTCCTGTAAGGGTCGCTTTTCACTGTGTGTCTGTGGTCTGTGACACCCTAGGCTCTCCCCAGGCCCCCTCCCAAGGGTCCTCCCCGATGTCCTCACCAAGCCCCACCCAGGACAGGAGTTGGCTCATGACAGGATTCCCATCTTCCCAGGGAAAACCCTGCCCTCCTGGGGCCAGGCACTGCTGTCACAGGACTTTGAGCTGCTGTGCCAGGATGGCACCAGGGCTGATGTCACCGAATGGAGGCAATGCCATTTGGCTCGGGTACCAGCTCACGCCGTGGTGGTCCGGGCCGACACAGATGGAGGCCTCATCTTCCGGCTGCTCAATGAAGGCCAGGTGAGTTCAGGGCACCCCACACAGCTTCTTGGGGTGGCAGGACCTTCTCATCTTTCACCAGGGTGGGAGCTCAGAGCCATCCAGGGGCTGCACCAGCCAGAGCAGGGGCAGGACCCAGAGGCAGAACATACAAGCAAATAAACAAAATGACTAAACAAATAAATGTCAAAGTACACCATTAATTAAATGTGGTGTATAATGTTTTACTGATACCGCTGCATAGAACAGCAGCAAGTTTCTGCCCACAGGCCGCACCAGCTTTGGTTAGTTTTGTTCATCCTGCCACCGAATTCGGCCCCACTGCTTGTGCTCAATACCATTGCACACCTGAGCCTTAAGCCATGTGTTCAGTCAGCTGAGTGTGAAAAGGCAGAATGCACTGGGGAGTGCAAGGGAAGGAGAAAGCTCATGCAGTCCTCAGAGTGGGTGCCTGGCCTGCAGGCACAGGAAGAAGGAAGCGGGAGCTGAACTAGGAAGAAAGGATTCTCCCCACAGTACATCATCAGCCCCCACCCCTGCCCCTTGACACACAGCGTCTGTTCAGCCATGAGGGTAGCAGCTTCCACATGTTCAGCTCTGAGGCCTATGGCCAGAAGAACCTGCTATTTAAAGACGCCACCTCCGAGCTGGTGCCCATCGCCACACAGACCTATGAGGCATGGCTGGGCCGCGAATACCTGCATGCCATGAAGGGTCTCCTCTGTGACCCCAACCGTAAGTCTACCTTTCTCTTCTCCTGCTGGCCCCAGCCTGACTATGGGTGTGGTCAGGCTTGCTGGAGAGGTGGCCACAGGAGGACACACACCCCAGGAGGTGTGTGTGCTTCTTGGCCTCAGTGGGAACCTGTTTCTTCCACCTCCCTGCCTCTCATGGTTGGGGAAGAAGCATCTCTGGAGTCAAATGGCAGCACTGTACCCTGGAAACCCTACCTGCTCTGGGGGGTGGGATCCAGAACCCCAGGGTCTGTCTTGAAGGGTCTCTGCCCCTCCACCCAGTATTTGTCAAGTCCTGTCTTTCTCCCTCCACAGTGGCTTACTCCTCCCACAATGCCCCCATCCTCCCACAGTGCCTCACTCCTGCCACAATGTCCCCATCCTCCCACAATGCCCTCATTCTCCCACAGTGCCTCACTCCTCCCACAATGCCCCCATCCTCCCACAGTGCCTCACTCCTCCCACAATGCCCCCATCCTCCCACAGTGCCTCACTCCTCCCACAGTGCCCCCATCCTCCCACAATGCCCTCATTCTCCCACAGTGCCTCACTCCTCCCACAATGCCCCCATCCTCCCACAGTGCCTCACTCCTCCACAATGCCCCCATCCTCCCACAATGCCCCCATCCTCCCACAATGTCCCCATCCTCCCACAGTGCCTCACTCCTCCCACAATGCCCCTATCTTCCCACAGTGCCTCACTCCTCCTCCTCACCATGTGGCCATGGCCCTGGTTCTGGCGCTGTTTCTCATCTGGACCCTTACAGTAGTCTACCAGTGACTTCATGCCTCTAGCCCCCACCCCCATGTATCCACCACCTACAGCCAGAGAGATGCTGTGCCTCAAGGCTTCTCACAGCCCCACGAAAGGGATTCTGTCCTCACCTTTCTGGGTAAGAAAACAGGATCAGATGGAGAAATAACTTACCTTTATAGCTAACCATGGAAAGAAAGAGCCAGAATTTCTCTTGGGTCTGATTCTAGGCTCTTCCTGCTTAGGGCCAGCCCCTGATGCAGGCCAGTGTGATCACATGCTCACACCCACACAGGACTGCCCCATTACCTGCGCTGGTGTGTGCTGTCCACGCCTGAGATCCAGAAGTGTGGAGACATGGCTGTGGCCTTCAGCCGGCAGAGGCTCAAGCCAGAGATCCAGTGTGTGTCAGCCGAGTCCCCCCAGCAGTGCATGGAACGAATCCAGGTGGGAGCTGGGTCCAGAGGGCAGATCCGCCCAGGTGGGCAGGCAGTGGCAGTGCCTGGGATGGTCCTTACTGGCCCTCCCTCTGCCTACTTGGTCTGGAGGATACAGGGCAGCCTGAGTAGAAGAAAGTCTCCTATGACAATTCCACAGAGAGAGGGGAGGAGGAAGTTGCCACAGGAAGCAGCCACCACCCCTTGGCGAGGGGTAGGGGAAAGGCAGGGAGAAGGGGGCTATTTCCCTTGGGGGAGCCTCAGAGACTCCTCCCTGCTAAGCAGGTGGGTCAGGAGCAGAAGGACCATGGGACTGGCCCAGCTTGGCACTAATGACCCTGTGGCCTTGGTCAAGTCCTTTTCCCTTTCTGAGTCTCAGTTTCCTCTTGTGCACATCGATGGGTGGCATTGGGTCATCATTTATTAAACTTCAATGCAATCAGAAATACATTTTACATCACAGTCTAGCACACAAAAAAGTTTTCTTTCAGAAATAAACCTGTAAAAATATATATCCCCTGTAGAGAGGTATGAAACCAAACAGTGTTCACCTTTACTAAGTACAATGTATGCTAATAGTTTCTGTGTATTCTATCCTAGTCTCATTTTTTTAAGCTTATCGTGGCCCATTAAATTGATTAAGCATTCATTAATATGCCTGCCACCTGACCCTGGTCTTGAGACCCATTCAGCTCTGTCCTGCTTTGCTTCTATGACTGGAGACTGAGGCCAGGAATGGGAAGCAGTCCCATGGCCCTGCAGTCAGGGCTGAGGTCCTACTGAGGTCACAGGGGTCTCCTCTGCTCCTGGACTGCTTCCTTCCTGTTTTTTTTAAGATCAACTTCAGGCCCCAACCCCATCAGAGTGGGGCCTGATGGTGAGGAGCTCTTTTCAAGGTGGTCCTCAAGTGCAGACCAAGTCACATGCCCTGGGGTGTCCACCCTGCCCCAGCCAAGCAGCACATTGACTTGAAAAGAGGCAAGCGAGCAGGAATGACATGGGGCCAGGATCATGACACTAACAATCTCATAAGCACTCACTTCCCACGTACCCCGCACTGTGCTAAGCCTTCATGTGGGTGATCTCAGTTAATCCTTATGACGACACTTGTGGGGTGGGTATGACTACTATCAGAAGTGGAGACTGAGTCTAGGGGAGGCTGAGGAGGTAACTTGCTCCAGGACACCCACGTCAAGGGTGGGGGAGCCTCTCTCCCCAGAGGTTGCCTGGAGCCTGGTATGGCACTGAGGGAGGAGAGGCCAGCTGGAGTCAAGGAAGGGAGATTCAGGGGTTGGGACTCTTCTTTCCCAAGTCGCGGGCAGGCTGTCCTGTGGAGGAGTGGCTGGTTGCAGGGGGCCCAGACCAGGCAGAGCTGCAGGGAGCTTAAGCTCTCTCCAGGAATAATTCCTCTCTTCATCTGAGCTCACAGAGGACCACGGGAGGAAAGGGCTGGCATTAGGGGGGTCCTGAAAACCCCAGAAAAAGGCTCAGAGATCCTCAGTTCTAACTTCTAAGGCTCTCAGAGATGATGTCCAGTGTAGCTCTAATATCCATTTCCTGCCTGACCACAGTGACCCAGGCAAGCAGGGGTCAGCTGGCCTGGCCCCTGGGCTGTGGTTTAGGGTCTGGGTTCTTCCTCAGCATCGCAATGTGTAGAAGGTCTAAATGGGAGGGAAGGGGTGCCCCAGAGATGCCCCACTAGGCTCAGAATATCAACATCACTGCCTTTATTCTGTCATCATAACTTCAAGCCTCAGCTCTGGACCGTGGGGGGCACCTTCCTGGGGTGCCGATGTCCCCTCTCTCCCTGGACCACCTCTTCCTTGGGGTATGGCTTGATTATCAGCTAATCTCTTTGCAGGGTCTGAGGAGCCACCTGTCCAGAGGCTTCAGAATGGACAAGTGGGGATGGGGCACAGGTGACCGGAGGGCTCTAGAGGCTTCTGAGGGGGGACGGACCTGGGCTACTCCTGAGGCAGGGCTCTATCCTTCCACCCTGGAGCCTCCTCCCGTAGACCCTGAGACTGTCTTCTTTGCAGACCCGGCTCGTTCACCCATTCACAGGCACATTTGAGAAGCATGTAAAGCACTCCTGCTGTGTGCCAGTCCTTGGCCAGGTTCTGGGGGTGCAGTACAATGCCCAGGTCCCTGAGGCTGGGGAGCCATGGGGAGACCCACATGGAGTGCAAGAGCAGGCGCTGTGCTAGGTTCTGCTCAGAACAGGGTCTGGCAACAGGAGACCCTCAGAAAACATGTGCTGCAAGATTAAAAGACACCCATGAATGGGAGTGCTGATGCTGGACGGTTTCAGGCCTCTGGTCCTCCAAGCATCCTTACAAGGAGAGGAAGGGGCAGATGGGACAGGATAGGGTTCCCAGGGGAAGGGAGCCTGAGGCCAGAGTTCCTGAGAGACCCAGCTTTGGCACCTCTGTCAGATCCTGACACCCAGAGCTGTCTGGGGACCCACCTCAGCTTGACCACTCTTTCTGTCCCCTCTGCAGGCTGGGCAGATTGATGCTGTGACCCTAAAGGGCGAGGACATTTACACAGCAGGGAAGACATATGGGCTGGTCCCAGCAGCCGGGGAGCACTATACCCGTGAGTGCAGGTGCCAGCCCATTGGCCCCAGTGGGGAGGTGGTTGATTTTTTTTTTTTACAAAAACTTCTCTAAAAAGTCTTTCTCCCAGTTGCTGTCTGTCACAGGAAAACCACTCTGGCCCCAGGAACAGTGTACCCACCCAGTCACTGGAAGCCTGGCAGGCTTTAGTGAACTTTCTGTGAAGGGTCAGAGAGTAAACACTTCAGGCTCTGAAGGCCACATACAGACTCTGCTGCATGTTCTTTTTTTAAACAACACTTTAAAAATATAAAAATTATTTTTAGCTTGCATCCCAGGCTGTACAAAAACAGGCTGAGTAATTTGCCAGGGTCTGAACTAGAAAGCCTCCTCAGCCTCTTCCATCCAGACCATGTGGCTCATGGCAGGTGGCCCTGGGACCCACCTTCCTGTCAGCTCATGAACACCTTTTCAATGGCCGGGGCCCAGGTGCTCTGTCCCTAGGTCTACTGACCTCAGGTCCACTCCACTTGGACATGAGAACTCTCTCATCTTAGGGAAAGCGCATCTGCAACCTCAGCTATGCCTCCACTTTTCTCCCAGAAGGTGAGAAAAATACCACCTGAGTGTAAGGAAAGAAAGAAATTCTTCTGGTTTCAGCAGTTGGAGCTGCTGAAAAGTGGAGCCCCACAGGCTGCCCCTCAGCAATGAGGGGACACGCACAGGTCTCGCTGCCAGAAACGCTCTCTGAACACCCGCCTGGCTCTTGGCCTGGGCGCTGTTGAGCCTGGGCAGCCAGGGGAGCAGTGCATGGGGCCAGAGCCACTGCTCTGAGGTCAAAGCAACTGGAGGGAACAGATTGCAGGCTCTGGCCTGGCTCCTGCTCAGCTGAGGCCACTAAGCACAGACGAAGGGCCTCACTGGTGTCCCTTCCCCCACTGGTGTCCCTTCCCCAGCGGAGGACAGGAGTAACTCGTACTTCGTGGTGGCTGTGGTGAAGCGGAACAGCTCCTATGCCTTCACCCTGGATGAGCTGCGGGGCAAGCGCTCCTGCCACCCAGGCTTCGGCAGCCCCGCGGGCTGGGACATCCCTGTGGGCACCCTTGTGCAGAGGGGCTTCATCCGGCCCAGGGACTGCGACGTCCTCACAGGTACTGCCCCCCGCAGACACACACACGTGCAAGCTCTTCTTGGGGGTTCACTGGGGTCAGGGCCAGTTCTGAGGGTTGAGGTCCTCTCCCAGCAGGACCCCAGAGAAGGCAACCCCAGAGAGATTTCCTCTTCCTTTTTGACGTGCCCCTTGCTCTCGGGAAGGTTAGGGAATATTCTTGGCCACACCCAGGACAATGGTGTCTGGTTCTGTGGAGGGTACCCCTACCCACTTACTCAGAGTGGAATATTTTCAGTGGGGCGGGGAGCAGGCCAAGTGCATTGCTCAAGGCCTGGCTCACACTGTCCTGGCTCACAGGCTGTCTAGTCCAGTTACTGGGCATCTGGGGGACCTTGTTGGGAAGTGGCCAGCCATCTATATAAGTGCTGAAGAAGACACGTTTACCCAGCACCTACCATATGCCATAGGCAGGGCCCTCCCTGGGTGTTAAATCATGCACATTCATGGTGCAAGGAAGGCAGGAGGAAGCTGGCTGAACACACACCTCTGTCCCGGCTGGCACGTTGGAGGAAAATAACACATCTTTTTTCTAACCACCCACACAAGCACATGTAAGGTGTTAGGACTGGCTGCTCCCACTCCCAGACAGCTGGGCAGTTGCTCTGACTGCAACAGAAGAGTTTATGAGGTAGTGAGTTCCCTGTCCCTGAGGGAGTTCAAGGGAAGGTGGGTTCTCTTATTTAGACAATCTTTGCATTCCCCCATCCCCGTGATCCTCACAGGAGGGGACGTGCCGCTCTGAGCTGAATGGGCAGGAGCAAATGGGTGGCCTGGAGCCATAGCACCAGGCAAGGGGGGCAGATCGGTGGGGGAGCAGTCACCCTCTCTGCCATGGTCCCTCAACACAGCCCTCTCCCTCTGCCCCAGCGGTGAGTGAGTTCTTCAGTGCCAGCTGTGTGCCTGTGAACAACCCCCAAAACTACCCCTCCTCACTGTGTGCACTCTGCGTGGGGGATGAGCAAGGCCGCAACAAGTGTGTGGGCAACAGCCAGGAGAGGTACTACGGCTACAGTGGCGCCTTCAGGTACCCGGTGGGCTGGGGCCGGGCGGCAGGGGAGGGGTCCTGGGGCCAGGGGCCAGGATGGGACCTCCTGCCAATACCTGTCTTGACTTCTTGTGTGGCAGGTGCCTGGTTGAGAATGCAGGGGACGTTGCCTTCGTCAAGCACACGACGGTCTTTGACAATACAAATGGTATGTGTCGGCCCTGGGACATGACAGGGCCAGACTGGTAGGGCTCTTCCCCATCTCCCGCAGAATCCAGCACCAGATGTTCCTGGCACTGCAGGCCAAGTGGCCCAGGGAAAGACTGAGTCTAGAAGGCTCTGCCCCTTGGGGAGCCCAGGAGCCCAAGGGCCAAACAGTAAGAACAGGCCTCGGGCTACATGTCCAAGTGCACAGGCCACCTGACAGTCTATGTCTCTGGAAGCCAAATTCCCATTCTACCAAAATGGTAGCCACTCAGTCCGTTTGGAGAAACCCCGTCCAGGGCGTTTACATGGCACCAAGGTGTGTGGGTTGGGTGGCAGGGACCGCTCGCCCCAGGGTCTTCAGTTCACATTAGCAGCTTGTGTTTGTTCCCGAGCGCGTCAGTGCCGTGCGCAGGGAGGTCACCGCAGCCCCAGGGTGCGTGAGGCAAGGCACGCCCCCCATTCACATCATGAGGTGGTGTTTTTCTCTGGAGTTGCCTTCCTGGTCTCCACTGAGGAGAAGAGGCCAGGAACTCTTCTCCGGGGCCCCAGGCCCCCACCTGAAGTTCTACTGGGTTGCAGGCCTGTACCTGACTCCCCTGCCCTGTTCTGTTCTCCCTCCTTGGGGAAGGAGAGAGAAATGGATTTTGCATTTTGAAGACTGGAAACTATTTCCCTTCAACATTTTTTGTTTGCGTTTTCTGTATGCCCTGCCTACACCCCAGGCTTTGCAACCCCAAACACTGGAAGCTAAGTCTTCTCCACTCTCTCCTAACACATCTCTTCCCAGGAACTCAGGGCAGAAAGGCAGAAGGCCTGAAGGGGAGGTGGAGATTGGTGAAGGGAAAACAAGATATGCAGGGAAAAAACATCAATCAGTATTTCAAAACTCAGATTCCACCATGCCTATGGAAAGTCACTAAGGCTGAAAACCAGTTGCCTCAACAGAGCTGGAAGGGTTCCAGCTCACCTGCCAACCACCCACCAACAGCACTGGGGGTCATCCCCCAGAAGGAGGGAGCAGTGAGCCCTGCCTGGGCCCAGCCTGTGCCCTCTGTGTCCTGGGCTGGGGGTTCAGGGAGGAGACGGGGCCCTTGTGAGGTTCACCTGCGGAGAGGCACCCACTTCCCAGAGCCACTCAGATTTTTTTATCTCTTCTCAAGGACCCACCTGGAGTTCCTCCTGGAGATAGAAAGGCAGTGTATACTAAGTGAATATACAAAGGCACAAAATAATGTGATTCCCGAAAGTAGTGTTTGTCAGGAAGCCTTTGGACCAGCCACTTGCATCAGAATTACTGAGTTACTGGTTTAAAATGCAGATTCCTGGGTCCCATTCTAGCCTACCTGATGAGATTCTTTGCAAGAAGGGGCATTTGAAATTGCCTCTTATAGATCAACAACACGTGATGTTTTATTCCGTCTGGCTTGAGAATTTCAGCTGTTAGGGGAGAGTCCATCGTACCCTCAAGCCTGAGACCTATGACACAAAGATGGAGTTCTTTGCCTAAGAGTGATTAAGAGCCTGTTCCTCCACCTGTAAAATGGGAGTGATTATATAGTTCATTGCTACATAGTACATGCTTCTTATTCCCTACAAATAACATTATAAGCCCAGCTGGGTTCTCTCATTCTGGTTATAGATAGAGCAGAGCAGTTGAAGAGTGGAGAGGGTTGGGGAGCTGGCCAGATATCACCACCTCTCCCCAGTCAAGGACTTGGGGTCCCTGAGGAGAGCAGTCTGTCTATCCTCTCCCCCACTCTGCTTCGTCCCTTCAGGCCACAGTTCTGAGCCCTGGGCTGCTGAGCTCATGTCAGAGGACTACGAGCTGCTGTGTCCCAATGGGGCCCGGGCTGAGGTGACCCAGTTTGCAGCCTGCAACCTGGCACAGATACCATCCCATGCTGTCATGGTCCGTCCAGACACCAACATCTTCACTGTGTATGGACTGCTGGACAAGGCCCAGGTGAGCGAGGGCAGGAGCTGCCCCGCTGGGTGGTTTGCAGGGTGGGGATGGTGACAGAGGCGAGCCAAGCCCCTCAGTCACCTCAGTCTACCTGGAGCAGACTTCAGGAGAAACTGAGGAAATTCTAGGGAATTTCTCAGAAATTCTGTGAATGTCACTTAGTCAAGGCCATCCCTCCAAGCACTGTCCCCTCTGTCTCCTGTGTCATTAATTTTCCCTTCTCAGCCAGACCATTCCCACCAACATACAAACCTGCTATTACTTCTGCTGCTGCTGCTGCTAAGTCGCTTCAGTCGTGTCCAACTCTGTGCGACCCCATAGACGGCAGCCCACCAGGCTCCCCCGTCCCTGGGATTCTCCAGGCAAGAACACTGGAGTGGGTTGCCATTTCCTTCTCCAATGCATGAAAGTGAAAAGTGAAAGTGAAGTCGCTCAGTCGTGTCCGACTCTTAGCGACCCCATGGACTGCAGCCTACCAGGCTCCTCCGTCCATGGGATTTTCCAAGCAAGAGTACTGGAGTGGGGTGCCATTGCCTTCTCCGGCTATTACTTCTACCATCCTGTAAAAACAAGTGAACCTTCTTTTGGTCTCACATCCCCTTATAACCATAACCCCACTCCCATTTATAGCAGAATTCCTTCAAAGAGCCATCTCTAGTCTGGAATCATCAATTCCTCCTTTCCTGACCTCTCTTAAGGATGGAGACTATTCCAGATAGGCCCCTCCAGGTGCTGAGACTGCCTTGGTCGAGGTCTCACTGGCCCGTGCTGCTACATCCCGTGGCTGTTTCTCAGTCCATGTCTCCCTGGCCTCTCAGCAGCACTGGCTGCAGCTCCCTCTTCCTGAAGTTCACCGCCCTCCTGAATGCAGTTTCCCCCATGCCTGCCTGGCTGTCCCGCCACCTCCCCAGCCTCCCCTCCATCCCCTTTGCTGGCTCTTCCTCATTTCCCTGGCTGGTAACCACTGGAGCACCCCAGGCTTCATCCTAAGCCGTCTTCACTGTCGCACCTATACCCCTATTGATCTCATCTAGCCCCATCGTTAACTACCATCCGTATAGTGATGACTGCTAAGTGTACATCCTCAACCCTGCTTCAGTCTCACCCTTTAATCTCAATTTGGCAGCTGCCTATTAGACATTTCCATTTCTAACAGGCGTCTTGACCTGAACAAGTCAAAGTTGGACTCCTCTTTTTCCCTCCATCTTCCCCACTTCAGTGAATAGCAGCCTCAGACTTCCCATTTCCTCAGGAGTCAGGTCAGACTCCTGTCTTCCTGTCATGCCCTACTTCCAGTCAATCAACAAATTAACTTTCAAAACACATCTGAAATTTGAACACAGGCCATCTGACAAGACTGCCCCAGGTTCCAAACCTTCCCCTCTACACACCCCCAACCTGATATAGACTGAAATTGACCTCATTTCCCTCCTTCCATAAGCACCACAGACTTGCAGAGCCAGCTGACCCTCCAGGCCAGTTCCTAACCTTGGAAATGATGTTTAATCTCATCTTTCCTATGGAATCCCTCTGTCTCAGAAGTTCTTAACTCTGGGTCTGTGGGCTTCCCCAAGGTTCCCGAAACCCTCTGAAGTGATGTGGGGGAAGAGCCCTGTATGGATGTGCACTTTTCTGGGGAGAAGGCTGAGAGCTTTCATCAGATCCTCACGAGGATCCATGAGTACCCCCAAAAGATCAATAGCCACCTTACTCTTTCTTTCCCCTTTGACCAGTATTTGAAGGCTGAAGTGGGCATTTGTCCATGCTCTTCTGATGTCCTGTATTGTATTCCTCATTTCTCACATCCCTTCTGGCCTTTTTACTGACTGTCTCAGGGCAGGAGCCATAGCACACTCACCCTGAGAACCCTCAACAGGGAAGAGAACAGCTCCTCAAGAACTTCTTGAGTGTGAGGAGGGTGGGTTAGTAAAGGATATTCAACTTACCTAGTACTTTCTTAGTACTGGTATCAGAAGGAATGGCTCTCTTATGAAATCATTTTGGTTGGGGATAAAGGATACCCATAAAAAAGAGTGAGAAAGCCTGGTAGAAAAGGATGAGAAATGCTGAGCAGACTTAGCAGACCCCTCAGTAGTCTCACCCACATCCTCTCTCATTTCTGAGTTTTATTCCTGTGAAGGCTCAGGCTTCAATATCCAAGAGCTAGTTTGGTGTGATGTTTCTGGATGGCTGTCTTACTGTGGTGGCTCTGGTCATCTCTTATTCCACATCAGCTTTGGTGACAGAGGTCATTGAGTCGATGATTTTAAAGCAGAGTCTTGGCACCTGACTGTCCTTGCTCCTTGGTGCATAAAGCAATTAATGGCAAGTGATACCCAGGTGACCATTTGTAAGCCCAGGTGCAAAGCTGATCTGCTGTGTGCTTCCAGGACCTCTTTGGAGATGACCACAATAAGAATGGGTTCAAAATGTTCGACTCCTCCAGCTATCATGGCCAAGACCTGCTTTTCAAGGATGCCACCATCCGGGTGGTACCTGTGGGAGAAAAGACGACATATCGTAGCTGGCTGGGCCCCGACTACGTGGTGGCTCTGGAAGGGATGCTGTCTCAGCAGTGCTCAGGCACAGGTAGGGCGGGCTGGCAGGGTCACACCCCACAGAAGAGTGGGCACAATCCCTGGGCATCCTCCCAAGCCTTTCTCCCCAAACCTTGAGTGAACCGAAGGGCGCTCTGCATCTTTGCAAACGATCAAGATGAAGTGCCCTGAGAGGGTCTTCAGTTATAGCAGAAACACTGGCTGTGGAATCCAGACAGACCTGGATAATGAATATAAATGTTAAAAATAATCATCCAAAGAGGATTCAGGCAACTGCATAAATATACATGTAGTGTAATTTTGAAAGAAATGAATATGTAAAGAAACCAGGGGAAAGAAAAATTATAATAGGGTAGCAAGAGGGAGCCTGGAGTGAATTTAGTACACAAAAATACACTCCGTCTAGTCCTGCACATGAGTGGCAATGGGCCACAAACACAGCTCCTGGCACTTCAAGGCCCTTTACTGTCTGTGTTTAATCCCTCAGTGACCTCGGCCTCCAGGGTCTCCCTACTCCTGCTGCTGCTCCCGCTGGCCCTCACGGCCAGCCTCCTCCAGCCCTGCCTCTGAAGCATCTCTGGGCCAGCCTTGCCCTCCTTTGGAATGGAAACCTATTCAGAAATCTCTCTAAATCGGGCTGTTCTCCTCAGTAAATCCGGTTAACACTGCTCAGAGGAAAAAATGTGTGATGGGAAAGGAAGCGTGAAAAACCATAGAGCTCCTCAGGGCTGCAATTCCGACACTGAAGTTTCTGTGATTGCTTCAAAGTGGAATAAAGATGAATGTTAAAACAAAGTGCCCCCAACTGGACTGAGCGGGTCCCTCCTGCTGGAACCCAGCCTCTGCCTCCCAGGCACCACCTGTCCCTCCGCTACCTGGGGTGGCGCGCTGGCCCGCCTCCAGTCACGCCCCACCCACAGGCTGGCACAGCCGCTTCCCTGCAGGTCTGCAGGCTCCCACCACGCAGATCCTCACCAGCCTCGGGTTTGGAAAAGACCGGTTGCCAAGGAAACAGGCTGAACCTGAGCTTCCCACATGGCCCTCTCTGCTGGAACTCGCCCTGCTGAGCCGCCCAGGGGGGCCTGGTGAGATGACAGGCCTGCCGGCCCCTCCCTGCCAGTTACCACCTCCTCCTCTGGGGAATGGACACCGCACCCAGCACCTCCCATCAGCCCCCGCTCCGTCTGTCTCTGGACTCCAGCCTCCCTCGTGAGGATACTGTGTGTCTGTCTGTCCACTGAGGCAGTACCTGATGAGGCTGGAGCCAGGCCCTCCAAGGAGGCAAAGCTTCTGGGCACTCACAGCCCTTTGTCCTTGTCTTCTGCGGCTTGGCATGGCTAGGACCACCGGACCCCTAATTGTGCTGGGCTGGGAAGGCCAGGGCTGGACCCTAGGGATGAAGTCCTCAAGGGTCCTGGGGCAACGGAAATGCTTCTCAGAATTTTTACTAGGTAGGGGGCTTGATGCAGGGTTGGAGGTCTAAAATCTTGCCTAAATACCTGTCTGTGTAAGAAGGGCAGGCCTCAGAACAAAGTGTGATCTGTGTGCCCTGCCCTTTGGTGGTTCAGCTGCACCAGGCTCTGTCCTGAGGCTCAGCCCCGCAAGCAGAAATCCCCACTCCTGAGTTTCCTCCTCTTAGGCTCCATCACAGTTTACCCTCTCCTGCTCTGCTGTGATGTCCACCGCTCTGGAGCTGCTCCTGTACCTCTGGCAGCAGTGGTTTTCTCCAAATTAAAGGGTTCAGCCTTCGGGGCTACCCAGTGATCTCCAGGCGCTCAAGTGTGGGGGGTGCCTCTGAAGAGCTGGGGATGGGGAGATGCCATTCTGTTTGTCAGAGGAGCCTCAGGCCAGCGAGGAGCTGAGGGGAGTCCCGGCTCCTCAGGTGTGAGCACAGGGTCTCTTCCTCCCAGACATCCTCTGACTGGGCCCGAGGGCCACTCATTTCAGAGGAAGGCTCCATCCTCCCCATCCCCTTCAAATCAGTGGAAACTGCTGGGAGAGGGTCTCTATTATCGTCATGGTTGTTTGGAAAGCAGGAAAAAGTTCCCCAACTGCCAGCTCTTACTCTGAAATCTGCTCCCTTTAAAAAAGTAAAAAGAAGAAACGAGAGCAAGCCACCTTCGTCAGCAGGCTGGGAGCCGCGTGGGCCTGGAGCTATTTGCATCTTCATCTGCGGGGGCCTCGGGGATGCTGATGACAGGCTGGGCTCCCAGTGCTTCGCCCCCACCTGTGGGCGTTGGGATGGATCCCTTCCATCCTCAGTGGAGAAGGAGGCCACTGGCCGTGTCCTGGCTATGGTCACACCATCCTGAGGAGTCCTGGCCTCCACCCCACTGTGAGAGGCCAGAAGGAGCCGGCCTCAGCTACCAAGCGTGTACCCTCTTCTCTGAAGGAGCAAAATAATTCTTCTCTGACTTGATGATTGTTTGATTTCTTTTTCTTTTTTATTTTTCAAAGGGAGATTTGTGCAGTGAGGAGTGTATTACCATGTGGCCATCCTGGGCCAGTGTGCTGCCCAGGGTGTGACACTGTACTGTGAGCCCCTCAAGGTGTGACCTGCCTGAATGCTGGGTGGCTTCTGACTGTCAGGTGACAGCAAGGAGCCACCTCTGTGTTAGCACTCATGAAAGACGTTGGTTTGTTCTTTCAAATAAAGCCAAACAACCTGCACTGGCTGAGGCTTGGATTCTGATAGAAACTGCTGATGATGGTTCACTTTTTTCTTCTTAGGTGGGCAGAGGTCTGCAAGCCCCAGGTCACCCCCTGCCTCCCAGAATGACAGATTCCACTCAGAACCTCAGTCAGGAACCAGTCCGAGCCTCCATCCAGCGAGGCCCACAGCTCCCTTCTCTAGTATGGACTGGTTCTCTGGCCTCAGCCATCCCAGACATCCCAGCTGACTCCTTCCTCTCGGCCTCTTGGGCGTCTGTTCCTCTGGGAACCAGGTGCAGAGCAGTGCAGTCTTCTCCACCACCCCCTGCCCTTCGTCTCCAAAATAAGTCACCCACACCATTCCTTTGGCAAGCTGGCTGCTAACTCACTGGAGGAAGGGAAGGAGGGGTCAGTCTTCACAGTGAGCACTCTCCGGCCTTACTTAAGTGTGGCAGGTGGGCTGGTCTTGGCTGGTGCCCCACACTCACTTGGGAAGTGGAGGTTCTTCGTGCTCCCCTCTCCCAGGGCTCCCGCCCTTCATTCTTCCCCAAGCCTGCCTCTTCCCTCCCTCCCTTCCTCCATCCCTCCTCACGGCCACCTCACAGAGCTGGGACCCGGCTCCGCACGGCACCCAATCACCATGAAGCCAGGAAGTCTGGGGTCCTGGCAGCAGAAGTTGATAACGTCTCTGTACCACATGGCTCGGGTTTGGCCAATCAGCTGTCTTGATGCTGTCCCTGCCTCCCCTAATCCCTTGGGGGAGTTATTTAAATTCAAGCCACAGCTCCTCCTCTAACCAACAAACAGAATAATAATACCCACCTGACGAGGTTGATGTGAAGATAGGATATTTATACTATATGTAAAACACTCAGCACTGTGCTTGGCACATAACAACAGGTGCAGGAGATATTAACTATTGCTACTGCTGTTACTCTGGGATCTGGATTTGGGGGCTTAAGTTTCAGATTTCTGGGGGAGAAATCTGGACCCAAAGTGGGTCAGGTGACTGCTGCTGGACCAATCACCTCTGGCCACAGAGGCCCCAGAGAAAGACGAGATTAAAGAATTGTGAGCCGGGAAGCCACTCACCTCAGCTGGTTTAGGTGACATTTGGCATTCGTTGAGCAAACATTTATTAATACCCACTATTAGTACCCCTAGACCTGGGTTGGAGAAGGCAATGGCACCCCACTCCAGTACTCCTGCCTGGAAAATCCCATGGATGGAGGAGCCTGGTAGGCTGCAGTCCATGGGGTTGCTAAGAGTCGGACACAACTGCGCGACTTCACTTTCACGTTTCACTTTCATGTATTGGAGAAGGAAATGGCGACCCACTCCACTGTTCTTGCCTGGAGAATCACAGGGACGAGTGGGCTGCCGTCTCTGGGGTCGCACAGAGTTGGACACGACTGAAGCGACTTAGCAGCAGCAGCAGCAGACCTGGGTAAGACGGACCTTGGGCCTGAGCTTTATGACTTAGGACAAACCTCTGCAAACCTGCACACGAATCCCTGGGGATCTTGTTAGACTGCCAGTTCTGACTCCGTAGGTCTGCAGCAAGGCTGCAGCTCTAACCAGCACCCAAGAGGTGTCCATATTGCCAGTCCTGGGACTGCATTTTAAGAAGTGAGCCCTTCTCTGACCACTGCCCCCAACAGCTGGAGGAGTCATGGGGAAAGGGGACATGTTCACCTGAAGCCCAGACCCCATTTTTTAGACATGCTCCTGAAATTCTTATCCCAGCTTCCAGGGTCTGGATGGCCTCTTCTCCAGGTCCTGCCTCCAAGGGTAGTCAAAAGATGGCCCTTGGCAGGGAGGTGTGGCTGGAGCTTGATGAACAGGCCCTCAAAGAATGGGATGGAACCTGGGTAAGAAGAGCTATGAGGTGGAGCCTGTTCCCTCTGAACCTCAGATTTCAGTCAGCCAAGTCTATATAAAGGTTTATTTGTCAAAGTAGGAGGACAGGACACGTTTAAGTTTGTTAGCTTGATTTGTAAGTTTCAAATTTGTAGCCGTGTGGTAGAAACTGTCTGGGTGCTGCAGACAGTTGCACCAGCCTGCTGTGTGCACAGCTCTTTTCAGGGCTCCAGAAGACACAAGTTCAGTTAAAGCCCACTACCCCTGTCCTTGGGCTCATTTGGTGAGGCCACTGGGCTAGTGTGTGGAAGAAGGGACAGTGAGAAAATGAGTGACCCCCCAACAAGGATGGATGGTCCTCCTGGCTTCTCAGCACACTGAGGAAGAAACACCACCCCACCTCCAGACTCCTCCCCAGGGCTTTCTTTACAGGTTTGCAATGAGGATGGCTTCCTTAGGACCACGACCTACGAAGGTTCACACAGTAGGTATACATGCTATAATTTTTTTAAGTTGTTTCAATTTGGAGAGAAACATAAACCTAGGGCTGAAGAAATTTGAACTGTAGTTCCGCTTTTGGTGTTCACCCCAGGGAAATGCTTTCTCCTGTCTCAACCTCAGTCCCCAACTCTACAAAATGGAGATTTGGATGGGCCCTCTGTAGCTCCAAGCCCAAACAATTCTTCTTAGACTCAACAGTCTCCATCTTCCCAGGATTATTCCCTGGTTGGTGCTGAGCACAAAGGGGCCAGGTGGGCTCTTTTTATTTCTGCCTCCCCAGCTGCCTTAGGGTTGGCACAAACAGCCTAAAAGCTGTTTCACAACCTGAAAGTCATTACATGTTAGTGATTCTCAACCTGGACCATTTACCAGAAACCACCCGGAGCGCTGGCCCCACCCTGAGCATTTCTGACTCCGTGGGGCAGGGGTGGGGCCCAAGAATGAGCATTTCTGATGCTGCTCCTCAGGCCACTTCGATTTGGAGAGGACTGTGAAAGACAGTGAGAGCGTGACAAGGGCTGCCCCGGTGGGGTGGGGGCCTGGTGAGAAAGGCGCATAGTTCGGAGGCCCTCATGGAGGGAGCTGCACCAGCCTGGAAGGAGGGGTGGCCTGTGACCACGCTCCGTGCTCCATGGCGGAGGGGAGGGAGGTGCAGGATGATGCTGAAGTGCCCAGCCAAGGGGTCCCAGCAAGGTAGCTGAGGGTGAGGGCAGCATCCTGACTTTGGCTTCCCACGTAACATGGCTCTTGGCTCCCGCTGCCCCTGGGTTCCCCACCAAGCGTTTCTGAGTAGGGCTTTCAGGAGAGGGAGAGCTCTCAAAGACGAGCATGAGGAGCACATGTGGTCAGGATAACCCTCTTCCACTTTTCTAGTTTCTGACATGCCCAGAAACCCCCAACTCCATTTTGCATTGTCTACTGTGGCCCTCCTTTGGGACACTGGGGGATGAAGAGAAGGGCCTGGCAACTTGCCGGCGGAGAACTAGTCGCCAAAATCCCCATCCAGGCAGATTCATGGCAGACTCTGCCTGTGGCATCCACCATCCCCTCCCACGTCTTCCTCCCTGGCACACCTTGGTTTGCTGCAGAATGTCAGCAAGTTCAGCTGAAACTCTTCACTCTGAATGGCCAGGGAACACAGGCCCGGCTGATGAAACAAGTCGAAGTTACGGAGTAGGGATTTCAGGAAGGCGCTTTCACGGGAGCCACTCTGGCTATCATAGCCCTGCACTTTCTCTCTTCTTGGGCCCAGAAAGCAGACACAAGAGTCTTGCTGTGCGAGGCACCAAGCACTGGATGAGCACATGGTGAGCAGAGCAAAAAGAGGGAGGCACTGGGGTTGAGTGAGCAGCAGTGCCCAGGCCAGACTGTTCTAATTTGATTTTCTAATCCACTGTTTGAGCTGAATGTACGCATGAGGTATACAGTGCTAACAGTTGGAAGGGCACGAGTTGGGTTTGGGGGACTTGTCCTGGTTTTTTAATAGGCTGTGTGATTCAGGGAAAGTCATTGGGTTCTTGTGTCTTCATCTGTGGGAATAAACTTCATCTGTGGGTCTCCAGGGTCTCTATATGACCTTCTGTGGCTCAAATCAAGAATCAGAGTTGGTGTCATCTGAGACTTCCAGGGCTGGGCTTCAGGGGGGATTTCAGTGATAAGGCAGGAGGTGACCTTAGGAATAAGTAGCACCATGAGGAATACAATGTTTAGCTGAAGCACAGAATTAGAGGTGTCAGCAATAATTCAGTCCAGATGTCATAAGCCTTTGAGTATCCTCAGAGAGTGGTTAATGTTTGTCCCTGAAAGGAGCTCCGGAGCAGCTGTGCAGACCTGTTCCCTGTCCCACAGCCCCTGTCATCAGGTGGATGCCAGCTGGACTTCTCGCTGCATCAGGGAGGATGGGGCATGGTGCCGTGGCAGGAGAGAAGTCTGAGACCCTTCTGATGGGTGTCAGCCAGGTCATAAGTTGTCCTCTGCGACATATGGATTAGTAGAGCCATCCCCCAAAAGTACAGGGTCTAAGAATGGGGGTATGTGTGCTGTGTGCTCAGTCAGGTCTGACTCTTTGCGACCCCATGAAATAGCCTGCCAGTGTTTCTGTCCGTGGAATTTTCCAGGCAAGAATACTGGAATGGGTTGCCATTCCCTCCTCCAGAGGATCCTCCTACCCAGGGATTGAATTCGAGTCTCTCGTGTCTCCTGCATTGGCAGGAGAACTCTTTACCACTGCACCACCAGGGAAGCCCAAGACTGGGGGAGGAAGGGGAAAATCAGAGTACTGTGATTAAAGATCAGGAAATGGAGAGAGGCTGCTAGGAGCCTGATCATCCTCCACCCTGGCCCAGCCTCAGCCCTGTCCTGAAATGGATCCCTAACAGCACGTGCTGCCTCTGTCAGCTTCCTGAGTAAGCAGGGGTGGGGCCCTCCTGTCTTAGCAAGAGGAAGAATACAGCAAGAGCTCTTTTAATTTTTACTGGAGTATTATTGATATACAATGTCATATTTCAGGATACAGCGAAGTGATTCAGTTATACATTTATCTACTCTTTCAGATTCTTTTCCCATATAGGTTATTACAGAATATTGAGTAGAAGTCCTTGTGCTCTACAGTAGGTCCTTACTGATTATTTTATGTATAGTAGTGTGTATATGTTAATCCCAAACTCTTGATTTATCGCTCCCTCCACTTTTCCCCTTTGGTAACCGTGAGTTTATTTTTTCAAGTCTGTGAGTCTGATTCTGTTTTACAAGTCGTATATCATTGTTTGTAGATTCCACATATAAGCTACAAGGGCGTCCCTCGTGGCTCAGTCAGTAAAGAATCTGCCTGCAATGCAGGAGACTCAGGTTTGATTCCTGGGTCAAAAAGATCCCCTGGAGAAGAAAATGGCAACCCACTCCAGCATTCTTGCCTAGAGAATCCCATGGACAAAGGAGCCTGGCCGGCTACAGACTATGGGGTCGCAAGAGTCGGACATGACTGAGAGACTAAGCACAGCACATATAAGTGATATATGATATTTGTCTTTTCTCTGACTTATTTTACTTAGTATGATGATCTCTAGTTGTATCCATATTGCTGCAAAAGGCAGCGATTATTTCTTTATGATTAATATTCCATTGTGTATATATGTACCACATCTTCCTTATTCATTCGTCTGTCAATGGATATTTACATTGCTGCCATGTCTTACTATGGTAAATAGTGCTGCAAAGAACATTGGGATGCATGTATCTTTTCAAATTATGGTTTCCTTCCCATCTGATCATGGTGTATGATCCTTTTAATGTATTACTGGATTTGGGCTTGCTAGTATCTTGTTGAGGATTTTTGCATCCATGTTTATCAGCGATATTGGCCTATAATTTTCTTTTTTGTGGTAACTTTGATTTTCGTAACAGGGTGTTTCGGTTTACAGTAGCCATGAGGTTTTGATATATCAGTCTATGTGTATACACAAGATTGTTTCAAGTTGCTGTTCTCTTCATTTCAAATGCACTTCCAATATTCTGCAATATTCCAATATTTGTACTGTTCTCTTCTCACAATGTCTGGGTTTGATATCGTAATTTTCTGTGGATGATTTCCTACCTTTATGTCTGCCTTTACAGGTGAGCTTTCCCATTCGTGATTTTCCGGTTTCTAGTTGTTGTCTTTTCCATCTAGGGGAGTTCCCTGAGCATTTGTTGTAAAGCTGGTTTAGTGGTACCAAATTCTCTTAGCTTTTGCTTGTCTGTAAAGCCTTTGATTTCTCCCCGGTATCTGAAAAAGAGCCTTGCTGGGTAGAGTATTCTTGGTTGTACATTTTTCCCCGAAAGCACTTTTGAAGACCATCTCCTGGGAGGAGGCACTAACTGGCAACCATGACAGTCAAGGTCATGATCAGTCTGGTGGGTGTCTGCTCAGGGATGGTCATCTCCATGGAAACAACCTGGATGACTCATAGATAGGCTCTCACTGCCAAGACTCTGGGACTCTGCTGTCCTCTCCCCCATTCCCTTCTCACCCTCTTTAGCAGGCCTCCTCCAGACCTCAAACCCAGCCCCTGATAGAGTCATTGTACCCCAGCAAACCAACCCATGACCTTGGGACACACTTGAGGGGCGCAGAGGAAACCTTGCCTTTGAAAATGGTGAAATAGGTTCACCTGTGTCTCTCCCCTTGGCAAAAAGCTCTGTATGAGTGTTGAGGGAGTGTATTCATAACAATGAAAGTTGCCCCGACTTCGTTTTCTTTTAAGTTTCCATTTATTTATTTTTGGCTGCACTAGGTCCTCGTTGCCGTGTGGGCTTTTCTCTAGTTGTGGTGAGCAGGGGTCACTGTCTTGTTGCAGCACAGGCTTCTCTTGCCGTGGAGCACGGGCTCTAGGGCAGGTGGGCTTCTCTAGTTGTAGCATGAGGGCTCAGTTGTCCTGCAGCATGCGGAATCTTCCCAGGCCAGAGATCTAACCCATGTCCACTGCATTTGCAGGTGGATTCTTAACCACTGGACCACCAGGGAAGGCCACTTTGTTTTTTAAAAAATAAGCCTTAGCTGGCTAAGGTATAGACTAAAGTCTGCTAACGAAGTAACTACCATCCAAAACCCTCCAACCCCCACACCTTGCTTCCCTCAAGTGCGTGAGAATTGGCAGTTAGCCCTCCTGCCTGTGGGCTCTCCCCTGCTGCTAAGTTGCTTCAGTCGTGTCCGACTCTGCGCGACCTCATAGACGGCAGCCCACCAGGCTCCCCTGCCCCTGGGATTCTCCAGGCAAGAACACTGGAGTGGGTTGCCATTTCCTTCCCCAATTCATGAAAGTGAAAAGTGAAAGTGAAGTCTCTCAGTCATGTCCCACTCTTCGCGACCCCATGGACTGCAGCCCACCAGGCTCCTCCGTCATGGGATTTTCCAGGCAAGAGTACTGGAGTGGGGTGCCATTGCCTTCTCCGGGCTCTCCCCTTCCAACTGTGAAATCTTCCCTTCCTTGGTTCTGCTTACCAGCCCTACCACAGACCTACCTTACTAGATAAAAGCGCAGGTCGATAAATGAATCAGTGGGGTACCAAGCCCAGGCTTCCATCATGGCCCACTGGCAGCCTTTGGCCCAAGGTCTTTAGGCCTCACCTGACCCTTTGGCATCCTAAAGGGCACAGTCAAGCCCCTGGCTGAGCTGCAGGCCCTCAAGCCCCACCAGCCTCTGTAGGGCTGATTCATGTGGCCTGGTCGTGTCTTTGGATTTGGACTTGGAAATCTCACAGGTTGGGGTCAAAGCCCACCCTGCATCCTACCCAGAGCTGCCCAAGAGAAAAAAAAGCTGCATCCCTGAGAGTGTGTCTGCTGAGCCGCCATGAGAGAATGTGGAGGAGCCCCTGGAAAACAAAACTCTGTGACTGGAATGAGGCAGCAGAGTAGCCACCGCTGCTGTGGGAATTTTCTCTAAGATCAGCATGCTAGAATGTGCCCGGAGACCGCAGGTGGACAAATGGCCAAGATAGAAGTGTGGTAATGTTCATCAGAGAGTCTCTGTGACAGCAAAATCTTGCAAACAACCTAAATGCCCAGGGTTTTAGGTTGGATAAATGCAAGATAATGCATATTTTCACTTGCAGTGAAATACAATGGATGGTCTGCAGCCAGCAAATGAAGGACAGAGCTCTATTTACCCATGTGGAAAGATTTCCGTGACATATTGTTGAGTAAAAAGAGTTGGTTATGAAACAGCTGATGATTCCATTATCATAAAATATCACACACACACACGGAGCCGTCTGGAAATCTGTTCACCAAACTGTTAACAGTAACTGTCTCCAGTTGGTAGAATTTAAGGGTAATTTTTACTTTACCTTTTTTTTCTTTAAATTTAAATTTTGAATTTTAAAGCATTCTATCTAACTAATTTTCATTTGGGAATGAATAAATAAACAAGCAAAACCTAAAACCTTCCATTGTCCCGATCACAGTCCTGATGTTTCACATCCTCTCATCTCTTGCCAAACAGTTCTGAGTCTGCCCCAGTGAGGAGCAGAGCAGGCCAGCAGGAGGACTGGGCTTGGAGCTACTCTGTGCTGGAGGGAAGTGGCTCTTCCATGAGCCATGGAACCTTCAAAAAGACAGTGAACCCTTCAGAGCCTCCATTTCTTCCCTGAGTGTCTGCCACATGGGCTGGTGGGGAGGCAACAATGGTGAGTCAAGTGCTCATGTGTCTCCTGGAGGGGATGGAGAGGGGATGGAGTAGGTCCCGCCTGCCCAGGCCAGTGCAGGAGCACAAACCCAAGGCCCCATGCACCAGACCCCACGACATGGGTCTGATTCTCCTACTTCTGTAACTGAGTGATCCTGAGCCCACACCTTCCTGCCAGGCTGTGGGAGGAAGAAAGAGAAATCTATGAAGCCAAGCTTTTCCTGAGAGAAGTGGACAAAAATCCAAGCTCACTGAGGTCAGAATTAGAACCCATGGGCCTGGGGGAGGGCTAGGGGCCTGACCCCAAGATCAGCCTGGCCACTTCAGGGAAGGTGGGGACACACAAAATCCCCTAAAGACCCCTCTACCCACCACCACCTCGCATATTCACACTCTTGTCTCCAAGGCATTCCCTTTGCTCCTGTCAGCCCCGACCCACTTCCATCACTAGTTCACTTGCGAAGAATCCGAGAGCTGAAGAAATCTCAGTAAATCAACTTGTCCAATCGGTGCCTCGCATGCCCTCACCTCTGAGGAAAACAAGGCCTACAAGGGCAGCACTTTCTGCTGATGGGAATGTGGCTCCAGGCTCACACTCAGAGCCTGGTTCTCAGCTCACAGGATGCAGTGCACAGCAACCAGCACAAACCTATGCACTGCCTTCCAGAAGACTCCCAGCCAGGGTCACCACCTGGGAAAGTTTTAACAATGTGCTACAACTATGTGCCTGAGGTCCTTATTGCCTGCTAGACCACGATCCAGCACCAAGATCCCATTTTGAAGTCTATTCCTAGCCTGTCTCCTGGCATCACTATTCACTGTCACAGGTTGGGTTGAGACGGGTGTGTGTGCAGATTTATTGAGGAGAGCTCTCAGGAACAGTACCTACAAGGGGGTGAGGATTCATGAAATGGGCGGAGAGGAGTTGAAATGCGATGCTGTAGCAAGGGAGATCCCAGCTGATCCCACAAGGAGCTCCAGTGTCCCTTCAGGATTATCCTGCTGTGCAGCCAGAGGGTCAGGCCTTTATATGCCTTCCTCAACCCTCCAGGGGAGGCAGGTTTGAGGAGTTGGGGGAGGGAACATGTGACCTTGAGCAAGGTGACTTTCTTCCGCTGAGGGCAAGTCCTGGAGAGAAGCGCAACTGGGACCCATCAGCCATCAATGTTGCCAGCAGCTCGGGATTGAGCACCTCAGTCTTAAAGGGGCTTGGGGCAGCGGACCACAGCTTCCACCACAGAGTGGGGAAGAAACTTGCCTGAGATCACACAGCCAGTAAATGATGGAGTTGAATTCAAATCCAGATGGGCAAAGCCCACATACTTTTTTTTATTTTATTGAAGTATAGTTGATTTAAATGTGTTCATGTCTGCTGTGTATGACTCAGTTTTTTATATATATTCTTTTCCATTACATTTTATCACAGACTATTGAATATGGTTCCTTGTGCTATTCAGCAAGATCTTGTTGTTTATCCATCCGGTATATACTAGCGTTCGCATCTGCTAATCCCAAGTTTCCAATTCTTCCCTAACCCAACTACCTCCCTTCTAGCAATTACAAGTCTGTTTTCTGTCTGTGAGTCTATTTCATAGATATGTTGATTTGTGTCATATTTTAGATTCCACATATAAGGGATAGCATATGGCATTTGTCTATTTCTGACTGACTTCATTTAGTATGATAATCTCTAGATCTATTCATGTTGCTGCAGATGGCATTATTTCATTCTTCTTGATGGCTGAGTAATATTCCATTGTATTTATATACCACATGTTCTTTATCCATACATTTGTCGGTGGACATTTAGATTGTGTCCATGTCTTGGCTATCGTAAATGGTGCTGCTATGAACATCAGGGTGCATGTATCTTTTTGAATTATAGTTTTGTCTGGGTATATGCCCAGGAGTGAGATAGCTGGATCATATCACAACTCTGGGTTTTCAAAGAACCTCCGTACTGTTTTCCAAAATGGCTGCACCAATTTACATTTCCAGCAACAGTGTAGGAGAGTTCCCTTTTTCTCCACACCCTCTCCAACATTTATTATTTGTAGACTTTTTAATGTTGGCCAATCTGACTGTCAAAGCTATGGTTTTTCCAGTAGTCATGTATGGATGTGAGAGTTGGGCCATAAAGAAGGTTGAGTGCCAAAGAATTGATGCTTTGTACCTGTGGTGCTGGAGAAGACTCTTGAAAGTCCCTTGGACATCAAGGAGATCAAACCAGTCAACCCTAAAGGAAATCAACCCTGGATATTCATTGGAAGGACTGATGCTTAAGCTGAATCTCCAGTGCTTTGGCCACCTGATGTGAAGAGCTGACTCACTGGAAAAGACCCTGATGCTGGGAAAAATTGAGGGCAAAACGAGAAGGGGGTGCCAGATGATGAGATGCTTGGATGGCATCACTGATTCAATGGACATGAGTTTAAGCAAACTCAGGGAGATAGTGATGGACGTAGAAGCTTGGCTCGCTCTAGTTCATGGGGTCGCAAAGAATCGGACACAACTTAGCAACTGAACAGCAACAGTAGTTCTGACTGGTGTGAGGTGGTACCTCATTGTAGTTTTGATTTACATTTCTCTAAAGCGATGTTGAGCATCTTTTCATGTGCCAGTTGGTCATCTGTGTTTCTTCTTTGGAAAAATGTCTATTTAGATCTTTTGCCCATTTTTCTATTGGGTTATTTGTGTTTTTTTGTTAATTAGTTGTATGCACTATTTGTATATTTTGGAAATTAAGCCCTTGTCAGTTGCATCATTTGCAAATATTTTCTCCCAGTCTGTAGTTTGTCTTTTCGTTTCATCTTCCTTTGCTGTACAGAAGATTGTAAGTTTGACTAGGTCCCATTTGTTTCTTTTTGTTTTTATCTTTATTGACTTGGGAGACTGACTTAAGAAAACATTGGTACTTTTTATGTCAGAGAATGTTTTACCTTTGTTCCCTTCTAGGAGTTTCATGGTATCAGGTCTTATGTTTAAGTCTTTAAGCCACTTTGAGTTTATTTTTGTGCCCGGTGTGAGAATGTGTTCAAACTTCATTGACTTACACGTGGCTAACACCACTTGCTGAAGAGACTATCTTTTTCCCATTGTATATTCTTGCCTCTTTTGCTGAACATTAGTTGCCCAGAGGTGTGTGGGTTTATTCCTGGGCTCTCTATTGTGTTCCAATGACCTGTATGTCTGGTTTTGTGCCAATACCAAGCTGTTCTGATTCCTGCAGCTTTGGAGTATTGTCTGAAGTCTATAACCCTCCCACTTTGCTTCGGCAATTCTGGGTCTTTTATGGTTCCATATAAATTTTAGGATTATTTGTTCTAGTTCTGTGAAAAATGTCATAAGTAATTTGATAGGGATCACATTAAACCTGTAGATTGCTTTGGGTAGTATGGCCATTTCAACAATATTAATTCTTCCAGTCCAACAGCATGCAAAGCCCAGATCTTAATCTCAATACTCATGTGAATGTCTAATGATTAAAGAGTGTGCTTACTGTGCTGGGCATTGTACCAGACACTTTCTGTAAGTTATATAGCTTACCTCTCAAAACAACCCTCAAAAGCAGGTGTATGGTATTACAGCCACATTTTACAGATGAAGCACTTGAAGCTTGGTGATGATAAGTAACTGGCCCAAGGTCACTCAGCTAATAAGTCAGGATTTGAGCCCAGAGCCACTGCATGATAAGGCCACACTGATAAACTGAACCCTTGTTCAGTAGCTTGTGGATAATGTGCATCTTCTGAATGTTTTCTGGAGTAAGAGGAGAACATGGTGAACTGTACCTCTGCAAGCTGCCTGCTGGTCTGCAGGCTGCCAGACACTCGAGGAGGCTGAGCCCACCTGGGGTCTGCACTGCTCTGTAGGCTCCCTACTCTAAGCCTGGTTGGAGGAGTCCACGTCTCACCTCTTCTCACAGCTCAAGTTCAAGCAGGGCCACTGGCACTGGGCACCGAAAAGGCAACCTAGAGTTTGGCTCCATAATCCCCACAGAGCCCTGCCCAGAGGACTCTGGGAAGCTCAGTTCACAGAGCTGTAAATGAGGGCCATCCTCGTTGTTATTCCTGCGTTGCTCCAGGACTGAGAGGCCTGCTGGAGAGAAATGATTGTAACACATACTGCAAACCACAAGTGCTAGCTGTGTTCTGCAGCATCACCAGCCCCAGCAAAAGATTATCTTTGACAGCCAGAAACCCCACATTCCTTGGACATAGTGTGTTTCCACCTTGGGGGTGGGGTGTGGCCCTCTCTACCCATGAGAGGCTGTCCTGGGAACCCAGATCCCTGTGCCCCAAAGCCTGGCAGCTGTACAGGGAAGGCTGACAAGGAGGAACAGACCAGAAGTCTGCTTGCCATGTTCTCCCAGGCTCTTCTCTCCCCTCCTCAATTAACAGTTTGTGTTTGGGAAAGATCTATCCCCAGACCCAGTTATTCAAGGGTAGAGACCAAGCCTGCCCTCTGTCTACTGCAGTCCCAAGGCCAAGCTCAATCTGGAACATAGCCACAGCCTAATAAGGTGTTAGCTAAAAGAATGAATGAATGGGCAAGAGAGATAAAATGCTAGTTTTGCATTCTGGAAGTGGACCTTTCCTGGAGGAGTCTCTGGCAACTCCCAGACTATGGAGCTGACAAAGAAAGGATTACTGCTGGCATTAGGGTTGGCCAGTGTCTATTCCTAGGCATGAGGCTGGCTCCTTTCCCAGATGTGTATATAGTTTGCTGAGCAGCTTAAACAACAAAAATGTATTGTCTCAGTTTTGGAGGCTAGAAGTCCAAGGTCAAGATGTCAGTAGATTGATTCCTTGTCTTGTAGATCGCCCCAATCTTGACCTGTATCTTCACATGTATGCTTGTGTCTCTATATCCAAATCTCCCCTTTTTACAAGGATATCAGTCATATTGGATTAAGACCCATCTTCATGACCTCCTCTTAACTAATTCCATCTACAACAACCCTATGTTCAAATAAGGTCATGCCAGAGGGACAGACAGGCTGAGGGGCCACTTGCCCCAGCCGCTAAGCTCAGGGGATGGTTTGAATAAATTATTTCTTTCAGTAAGAGATAGCCTTTCTGTGTCAGTGAGTGTGCATGCACGCACACCTACATGATGGATATGTGTACCTGTGTGTAAGCAAATACACACATTTCCAGGCCTTTCCTCCGGAGAGGATGACAGGAAATATCCTCATCCAGAGGCATTCTGAAGTACTGGGGGTTAGGACTTCAGCATGTGAATTTGGGAGGAGACCGTCCTACGCATGACAGTTTGCTCCTATTTTGTTGGTCAGGGTTGGGCAGAGAATGCCCCATGCTCTCTCTGCCCCACTCCCACCAGTGCCGAACAATCGAGGTGGACAATGTTTGGGTGAGATGTCCCCCCAGATCAGGCCATCTGGGCAGCACTCCCCGAGCCCCAAGATGTGCTCTGACTCTCTGCTTACCTTCCCTCACGAAGGGGCAGAGGCACGGATCCAGACAGTGTGATGCACAGATAGACGGGGCGTGGCTCAGAGCTTGGGTGCAGCTGGGAGGAAGGTGGCTCTCCCAAGGCCCGTTGTTCCGGAGTGCACTCATACCCCATCCCGGCTCCCCAACCCTCCTTCCTTTCTCCCCTCCACTTTCTTTCCCCCTCTCAGTTCCCTCTGCCCTAGGGTTCCTAGACTGGCTTCACTCATCATGGACTGCAACTGAAGTGGCAGTGTGGCGTCTTTCAAGGATGCTGCATTTTGTCCATTCAGTCCCCAACATTCATCGTTACCTCATCTCTCCCTCCTGACATCCCTTCTGGGGAGCTATTAGTATCACTCCCATTCTATAGGAGAGGCAAGTGAGGCCATGAGACTGGAGGAACTCGCTGGGATTTGAACCCAGGCACAGCCACCACCAGGGCATGGTGGTGGCAAGCTGGCGTGCCTGCCGCAGCCTCCAGAACACCCCAGCCAAAGTCCAGGTGCAATTGCCCTTATCTCCAGCACTCAGATCTCCATAATCATCTCAGAGCCCTGTTCAGGCGGGCCCCGACCCAGGGCAGGAAGCCTGGGTCAGCATTTGTGGGTGCATGGGATCCTCACTGATAACAGAAGTGCTGGCCCTGCTCAGGTTAGAGATGTGAGCTTATTTTGAAAGGACAGAATTTCACAGTAAAGCTTGTCAGCCACTGGCTGCTGAGCTGAGCCTCAGGGCAGGAAGTCCCTCCTTTTGAGGGGCTACTAGGGGCTGAGAGAGTTTCTGCCTGCAGATCTGTGCCATCAGTGTTCCAGATGAAGAGTCTCTGGTCCCACAGCAGAGAGTCGGTGTGACTAGGAAGGAGGGCCATGCAGGCTGACAGGGGCCACCGGGCCCAGCTACTAAGCTTGGGGGATGGTTTGATTAATGTATTTCTTTCAGTAAGAGACAGCCCCCTGCATCAGTGCATGTGCACACACCCACCAATACATGATACATGCGTGTACACACGTGTAAGCTTGCACACCCACTTCCAGACTTTTCCTCTTGTGAAAGGACAGAGTGCTGATTCCTACCAGGAAAGGATGACAGGAGATGTCCTCACCCAGAGGTGTCTTAGGACTCCAATTTTTGAAGCCCTTCCTCTTTTCTTCCCATTTCCATCTCCACCAAAGGCTAAAGAACTTTTAAAGAGTTAGGCCTCCTACCTCCCCCAACCTTAGGTCAGGTCCTAAGAAGGACCTACTGGGGGTGGGGTGGAGGTTGCTTTAGTTGAAATGCATCTGCTTTGCAGAATCTCTTCTTAGGTAATTTCACATTTTTTATTGTGAAAAAATACACATAACATAAAAATTTACCATTTTAATCATTTTTAAGTGTACAGTTCTGTGGCAATAAGCACCTGCATGCTGTTCTGCAACCATCACCACCATCCACCTCCAGAACTTTTTCCTTTTCCCCAACTGAAACTCTATATGTGAAACACTAACCGCCCCCACCACCCATTCCTCCACAGCCCCTGCCCCCAGCCCCTGGCAACAATCCTTCTACTTTCTGTCTCTGTGAGTTTGACTTCTCTGAGTATCTCATATAAGAGGAATCATCTGTCCTTTTGTGCCTGGCTTATTTCATAATTCACATAGCATATCTTCAAGGTTCATTCACGTCGTGTGTGTCAGAATTTCATTCCTTTTTAAGGTTAAATAAATATTCCACATTTATTTATTTATTCCAATAACCTCTCTACCACATTTTGTTTATATATTCATCTGTCTATGGACATGGGTTGCTTCCACCTTTTTAATGCTGCTGTGTATATGAGTGTGCAAGTAACATTTCGAGTCCCTGCTTTTGATTCTTTTGTATATATACCCAGAAATGGAATTGCTGGATCACATGGTAACTTCATCTTTAATTTTTTAAGGAACTGCCATGCTGTTTTCAACAGAGGTGGCACTATTTTACATTCCTTTCTAACAATGCACAAAGGTTCCAATTTCTCCATATCCTTTTCAACACTTGCTTTATTTTTCTTTTTTGTAATAGCCATCCTAACGGGTGTGAAGAGGTATCTAACTGTGCCTTTGGTCTGCATTTCCCTCATGGCTAATGATCTTGAGCATCTTTTATGTGCTTATTGGCTGTTACATTAGGTTGGTGCAAAAGTAATTATGGTTTTGGACTCCGAATTTTAAATCATTTTAACTAGACTCAAACACATATTTATTAATCAAAATAGAAACCATTACAATCAATGCATTTTTGTCAATGAGAAATAAGTTTGTTTATCCCTGTAGCATAAAAATTCACGTTTAGGGATTTGGCAAACTCTTAGAAAGCATTTTCTGCCTCCTGCTGGCTGTGAACACATTATTCCTTGCAGGAAGTTGTTGAGATGCTTGAAGAAGTGGTAGTTGGTTGCCAAAAGGTCAGGTGAACATGGAGGATGAAGCAAAACTTCATAGCCCAATTCGCTCAGCTTTAGAAGTACTGGTTGTGCGCCATGCAGTCAGGCGTCATAGTGGAGAAGAGTTGGGCCCTTTCTGGTGAACATCACCTGCGGTGCTGCAGTTTTCAGTGCGTCTCATTGATTTGCTGAGCATACTCTTCAGATGGAATGGTTTTACTGGGATTCAGAAAACTATAGTGGCTCAGACCAGCAGCAGATCACCAAACAGTGACCATGACCCTGTTTTTGGTGCAGGTTGGCTTTGGGAAGTGCTTTGGAACTTCTTCTTGGTCCAGCCACTGAGCTGGTCATCACTGGTTGTTGTATAAAATCCACTTTTCATTGCATATCACAATCCAATTGAGAAATATCTTGTTGTTGCATAAATTAAGAGATGACACTTTAAAACATAGTTTTGTTTTTTTTTTTTTTTGCAGTTAGCTCATGAGGCATCCACTTATCGAGCTTTTTCACCTTTCCAGTTTGTTTCAAATGCCAAATGACTATAGAATGGTAGACATTGAGTTCTTGGGCAACTTCTTGTGTAGTTGTAAGAGGATCAGATCCTCTCACTTGGTCATCATCAACCTCCAATGGCCAGTCACTGTTTCCCCCACCTTCAAGGCTCTAGCCTCCCTTGAAAAACTTCTTGAATCACCACTGCACTGTACATTTGTTAGCAGTTTCTGGGCCAAATGCATTGTTGATGTTGTGAGTTGTCTCTGCTGCTTTATGACCCATTTTGAACTCAAGAATATTGCTCAAATTTGCTTTTTGTCTAATATCATTTTCATAGTCTAAAATACGTATAAAATAAGCAGAAAGTAATAATTCATTAGCAGAAAACTTAAATTAAGAAATGTTCATTAAAATTAAATATAATCACATTTATTTAAGAATGTATTCCAATATCAAATGGCAAAGTTCAACAACGCAAAATCAAAATTACATTTGCACCAATCTCAAGGCTATGGTTTTTCCTGTGGTCATGTATGGATGTGAGAGTTGGACTGTGAAGAAGGCTGAGCGCAGAAGAATTGATGCTTTTGAACTGTGGTGTTGGAGAAGACTCTTGAGAGTCCCTTGGACTGCAAGGAGATCCAACCAGTCCATTCTGAAGGAGATCAGCCCTGCGATTTCTTTGGAAGGAATGATGCTAAAGCTGAAACTCCAGTACTTTGGCCACCTCATGCGAAGGGTTGACTCATTGGAAAAGACTCGGATGCTGGGAGGGATTGGGGGCAGGAGGAGAAGGGGACGACAGAGGATGAGATGGCTGGATGGCATCACTGGCTCGATGGACGTGAGTCTGAGTGAACTCCAGGAGTTGGTGGTGGACAGGGAGGCCTGGTGTGCTGCGATTCATGGGGCCGCAAAGAGTCAGACACGACTGAGTGACTGAACTGAACTGAACTGAATGTGTTATTGTGTATCTTCTTTGGAGAAATGTCATTCGAGTCCTTAGACAACTTAAAGATTTTTTTAAAAAACTCCTATTCTGGATGTTCTGAAGGTCATTGGGATATTTTTTCTGAGGTTGCTTGCAGCCCATCCTGGGGCTCCCCACCCAGATATTCCTATGGGAATAGGAGGTGAAGGGGGAGAGGGAGCCACAAAGAGAAATCTCAGCCAGCTTGGACCCTGGCCTGGAGAACTTTGCTCTCAGGAGTTCAAACCTTGAGAAATCCAGAAGCTTTGGTTGAGCTAGACCCAGTTTCTGGGTGGCTCAGCTCAGAATGCATGCATCTCCCAAGACAGGAGCTTTGCCTGGGCTGGGAGGGCAGCTGATCCAGTGCCTGGTGCTGGGAATGGGGAGTGCCCACCTCCAAAGTTGCCTTTGGGCTCCAGTCACTTGAGATTTTCTGGAAAGAATTTGCTATCCTCAGGCCCCATGACTGCTAGGGTCACTTAGCACATCCTCAGACCTTTCTGCTGGTAGGAAAGATTACCATCAGGTTTGTGTCCAGAAGGTGGTGAGTTTATCATCTGCCTCAGCTCAGGGTTTATCATCATTACCAACCCACAAGACCCATCTCCTGTTTTATTAATTTATTATCCCCCTTTTATCCTTGGACCCAATTCCTGTTCCCATTCCTCCCTGATCCGATCATGGGCATCCATTCTACTGTGTTTGGATGTGCCTTCTTGCATTTATGTAAAGCATATGGGTCTTCATGGGTATGTGTCTTGAATACATCGTCCTGTGCTAAGAAATGTCAATCTCCTTCTCACCTTATCTTTCACTTAATGCGATGTTTTACAAACCAGTCCAGATCCCATGATGTATTTCTAATTCACAGAGGCTCTCACCATTGGGAAATGGCCAGCCAGGTGCCTCCATCTCTGGATATACCTTCACTCTTGAGATTTTTAACTGAGTGATTCAAATCATCTGTATCTTTGGGTTTTTTGTTTGTTTTTCTTTCTTTTTTTTTCCCCTAAGCTATCTCTTTCTGAGGCAAAGATTTCAGTTAAAATCTTCAGCTGAAATTGTTAAACTGTTTTTTTCCTGCAGTTCTATCTGTGGCTGCTTTATATATTTTAAGACTTCTGTTGGATGCTTTGGTTTGTGGCCATTTTACCATATGTTATATCATTCTTTGACAATATGATGCTTTTTCTCTTGAATTATATTTTGTTATTAATCTTGCTCTTCTGGCATCCTTTGGTTCATATTCACCTGATACACCTTTTTCTGTTTCTTTTTTATTTTTCTCTATCATTTTAATAAACCCCCTAGTGGCTCAGATGGTAAAGAATCTGCCTGCAATGAGGGAGACCTGAGTTCAGTCCCTGGGTTGGGAAGGTCCCCTGGAGAAGGAAATGACAACCCACTCCAGTATTCTTGCCTGGAAAATCTCATGGACAGAGGAGCCTGGAGGGCTACAGTCCACGGGGTCACAAAGAGTCAGACATGACTAAGCAACTACTGCTGATTGATAGTCAAGATATCAACACTAGGAGTTTCTGTCAAGATATATACTGCCTTTATATAATTATCATTAGTGATAGTTTATTTACAATTATTATTAATACTATTTATTGTATGAGGACTTATTTCTACCTTATTTTATACATTCTATTTACTATATATTATTGCTTTTTCCTTTCCTGCCTTCAAAAGAAAGTATTTTTTATAACCATGTAAAATACACATCTGTGAATGATTGAATAAATAAGTGGGAGGAGAAGGACAAATCTTCCTTACAGAAGAATTTCAAATGGTAAACAGAAGGAATGAGTGAAATAGAAAATCACCATTAGAGTACTACAGAAGCGTATTTACACGGACTCAAAGTATTTCCTCTGAAATATTGTTGATTACTACACTAGCTTTGACCATTTTCTTTGATACTCTTCCCTCAGGGAAAAGGAGTTTAATTCCATTTCCCTTGAGATAGGCTGGACTGAGTGACTGGCTTCTCATCAATAGAATCTGAAAAAGGAAAAATAGCAGCTTTACAGTGGAGAAGCCTGACAGACACCACCTTGACCACGTGAACAAGACCAATATGATCAATATTAAATCACACTGATATCACTCCCACATGATTTTATGAGGAGAGCACTTCACCTCTCTAGTATTATTCTCCCAAATCCATAACCCCACACTAGTCATGAGAGAATATCAGACAAATCCAAGTTGAGAGATATTCTATAAATTTCCTGACCACCATTCGCCAAAAGTTAAGGTCATGAAAAACGAGAGACAGATACAATGGTAAACTGCAAGATTTGAAGGAGTGATGGTAACTAAGGGCATCACCGCATCCTGATGGGATCCTAGAACAGAAAGGGCATCAGAGGAATGTTAACTTCTTAATTTTGGTAAATATGTCATGGTTACATAAGATGTTAACACGAAGGGAAGTTGTGCTACATGGACTGTCTTCATAATTCTTCTGCAATCTAAAATTCTTAAATTGAAGTTTGAAAGATACAGCTGTATATAAAAGCTTAGAGAAATAAGGCAATCACAGAGATGCAAATAAAGCAACAAGAGAATGCCAGGAATAAACAGATTTAATATTTTGAAACAAAAAATGTAATTCTTAAAATATCAACTGGGCAGAGATAAAAGAGAATTGGGACTTAATAAACGACTACAGATACAGTGCTGAGAGATAAGTAGAGGGAAAACATAAAGAAGCACTAATTAGGTATGAAGGTTAGAGTAAAAAGCTCTAATATAAGCATATGTATATAATTAGATCCTTAAAAATGGAGAGCAAAGAGAATGAAAGAAAGTATTTAAAGGGATAATGGCCTTTATTAAAGTTTGCAAAAATGTGTACTTAGTTGAATAAGCTGAATATAAAGATAAATCCATATCTAGACACAGCTTAGTAAAACTGAAGAGATAAAAGACAAATGTAAGATCTTCAAGACAGCCAGAGAGAAAGGCCAGGTCACTCTAAAGATTCCATGATTTAAAGGACAGTGGACTCCTCAACAGCAACATAGCAGTCAGAATACAGTGAATAAATCTTGCCAATGTTGATAGAAAATAACTATCAACCTAGAATTGAGACTTTACCATCAACAAACCTGCACTATAGAGGGGAAAATGATCTCACAAGAGCAGTCTAAGATTTAAAATAAAAGAGGGAATGCCAAGTAGGTAAATGGAAATAACATGATATAAACCAAACAACCATTGTCTTTAAAAATTATGGATATTATAAAACTCAGAGGTTGTGCCAATTTATATAGCCACCAGCAACATACGAAAATATTCATGCATCTCTCTGATAACCTACTACCAGACTTTATGACTGTTACTGAACAAATAGGTAAAGATGGTATCTCAGTTCAGTTGCTCAGTCGTGTCTGACTCTTTGCGTCCCCATGAATTGCAGCACGCCAGGCCTCCCTGTCCATCACCAACTTCCAGAGTTCACCCAAACTCACATCCATTGAGTCGGTGATGCCATACAGCCATCTCATCCTCTGTTGTCCCCTTCTCCTCCTGCCCCCAATCCCTCCCAGCATCAGGGTCTTTTCAAATGAGTCAGCTCTTCACATCAGGTGACCAAAGTGTTGGAGTTTCAGCTTTAGCATCATTCCTTCCAATGAGCACTCAGGACTGATCTCCTTTAGGATGAACTGGTTGGATCTCCTTGCAGTCCAAGGGACTCCCAAGAGTCTTCTCCAACACCACAGTTCAAGAGCATCAGTTCTTCGGCACTCAGCTTTCTTCACAGCCATGAAATTAAAAGATGCTTACTCCTTGGAAGGAAAGTTATGACCAACCTAGATAGCATATTGAAAAGCACAGACATTACTTTGCCAACAAAGGTCCATCTAGTCAAGGCTATGGTTTTTCCAGTGATCATGTATGGATGTGAAAGTTGGACTGTGAAGAAAGATGATATCTCAGTGAGTTTTAATTTGCATTTCTTTTAGTATGAATCTGTTGATGTGGCATAGTTATTCTTTCCTAATTTTTTGACTTTGTCTGTGTTTATGGTATCTTTTGCCACAGAGAACTGTTTAAATTTTATGTAGTACAATTTTCTCCTTGTCTTTTAAGGCTCCTTGCATGTTGTGCCATTCTTAAAAGTGCTTTCTCATCTGCAAAGTTGTTTAACTCTTTCATTGCTTCCTCATTATTCATGCTTTCTTTTTTTAATATTTATCTTTGTTTTTTTAATATTTGTTTACTGAGTCAGAGGGAGAAGTCAATGGCACCCCACTCCAGTACTGTTGCCCGGAAAATCCCATGGATGGAGGAGCCTGGTGGGCTGCAGTCCATGGGGTCGCTAAGAGTCAGACACGACTGAGCGACTTCACTTTCACTTTTATTTTCATGCATTGGAGAAGGAAATGGCGGCCCACTCCAGTGTTCTTGCCTGGAGAATCCCATGGACAGAGAAGCCTGGTGGGCTGCAGTCCATGGGGTCGCACACAGTCGGACACGACTGAAGCGACTTGGCAGGAGCAGGAGCAGGAGTCAGAATCTTTCATTGCCTGTAGGATCTTTCGTTGTGGTACGCAGGTTCAGTTCCCCACAGTGTGTGGATCTTAGTTCCCCCACCAGGGATTGAACCCATGTCCCCTGCATTGCAAAGTGGATTCTTTATTTAGTTTCATTTTTTTTTAGCATTTACACATTTGGTCGCTCTTAGAATTACCTTACTGTGAAGTGTGCGGTATTGACAAACTTTTTTTCCCAGACAACCTACCCTGTTTGCCTAGAAGTTTTATATTGAATAGCTTTCCTGTACTGATTTGGAATTTTGACTTTATCATGTCGTAAATTCCTTTGTATTTGAAGCTATTCCTGTACTTTCTGTTTGTTCCACTGATCTCTCTCTCTTCTGTGCCTATACCACACAACTTTAATTATAAAGGTGTGATGAGATAAGACACTTTAATTGCCGATAAGTCTGGCTCCCTCTCGTTTGTCCTGGATATTCCTATTTGCTTTAAAAAATTCTTGGATTTTTTTTTTTTTTGAGGTAGCATTGATTTATAATATTTAACCTGTTGGTATTTTTATTGAAGTTTTATTAAGTTTATAAACCTAGAGTAAATGGAGTTTCTAAAAATGTGGTAGTTTTTCTGTTTGTTTAAATCTTTAGTATTCCTTAGTAGAATTTTAATGTTTTATTGATAAATATATTGTATAAATCTCATTATGTTTATTCTTAATTGTTTCATTTTTTGTTTTGCTATTACAAATAGATTTTCTTTTTAAAATTTTTATTGAAGTATGGTTGATTTACAATGTTGTGTTAATTTCTGCCGTTCAGCAAAGTGATTCAGTTGTACATATGTATATTCCTTTTTATATCTTTTTCCATTATGGTTTACCACAGGATATTGAATATAGGTCCCTGTGCTACACAGTAGGGCCTTGTTGTTTATCCATTCTCCATATAATAATTTGCATCTGCTAACCCCAAACTCCCAATGCATCCCCCCCACTTGGCAACTACTAGTCTGTTCTTTTTGTCTGTAAGTCTATTTGTTCCGTAGATGGGTTCATTGGTGTCATGATTCAGATTCGACTTATAAGTGATAGCACATTGTCTTTCTCTTTGTGACTTACTTCACTTAGTAGGATAATCTCTAGGTTCATCCATGTTGCACCAAATGGCATTATTTCATTCTTTTTTATGGCTGAGTAGCATTCATGTATATATGTACAACATCTTACTTGTCCCTCCATCAGCTGACAGACATTCAGGCTGCCTCCAGGTCTTCGCTTTGTGAACACAGGGGTGTGCGTATCTTTTTGAATTACAGCCTTGTTCAAATATATGCCCAGGAGTGGAATTGCTTGATCATACAGCAACTCTATTTTTAGTTTTTTGAGGAAACTCTATAATGATTTCCATAGTTGCTGCACCAACTTACATTCCCACCAGTGGGGTAGGAGGGTTCCCTTTTCACCACACCCTCTCTAGAATATATTTGTAGATTTTTAAATGATGGACATTTTGACTGGTGTGAGGTGATACTTCATTTTAGCTTTGATTTTCATTTCCCTAATAATTAGCGATGTTGAACATCTTTTCATGTGCCTGTAGGCCATCTGTTTGTCATCTTTGGAGAAATGTCTGTTAAGTTTCAATCAGGTTGTTTGGGTTTTTTATTGTCCATATATCAAAAACAGCTGTTTGTATATTTTGGAAATTAAGCTCTTGTCAGTCACATAATTTGCAAATATTTTCTCCCATTCTGTAGACTGTCCATTTTATTTTGTTTATGGTTTCCTTTGTTGTGAAAAAGATTGATTGGGTCCCATTTATTTTTGCTTTCATTTCTATTGCCTTGGGAGACTGACCTAAGAAAACATTGGTACAGTTATGTAAGGGAATGTTTTGCCTATGTTCCCTTCTGGGAGTTTTATGATGTCATAAAACTTATGTTTAAGTCTTTAGGTCATTTTGAGTTTGTGTCTGATGTGAGGGTGTGTTCTAACTTCATTGATTTACATGTTGCTGTCCAATTTTGCCAACACCACCTGCTGAAGAGACTGTCTTTTCCCCATTGTATATTCTTGCCTCCTTTATTGAAGAATAGTTGATCCTGGGTATTGGAGTTATTTCTGGGGTCTCTATTCTATTCCATTGATGGATATGTCCATGGATTCCATTAATCCGTGTGCCAGTACCATGCTGTTTTGATTATTGCTGCTTTGTAGTATTGTCTGAAGTTTAGGAGGGTTATGTCTCCTGCTTTGTTCTTTTTCCTAAGGATTGCTTTGGCAATTATGGGTCTGTTATGGTTTAATATAAATTTTAGGGTTATTTGTTTTAGAATTTTAGGGTTATTTGTTTTAGAATCCCATGGAGGGAGGAGCCTGGTAGGCTACAGTCCATGGGGTCACAAAGAGTTGGACATGACTGAGCGACTTCACTTTCACTTTCTTTCACTTTGGGTAACATGGCCTTTTAACAATACTGATTCATCCAATCCAAGAGTATGGGTTATCTTTCTATTTCTTTGAATCGTCTTCAATTTCCATTATTAATGTTTTATGCATGTGTACTCAGTCACTTCAGTCATGTCTGACTCTTTATGACCCTGAGGACTGTAACTCACCAGGTTCCTCAGTCCTTGGGATTCTCCAGGCAAGAATCCTAAAGTTGGTTGCCATAGCTTCCTCCAGGGGATCTTCCAAGCCAGGGATCAAACCCACATCTCCTATGGCTCCTGCATTGCAAGTGGATTCTTGACCTGCTGGGCCACTGGGGAAGCCCCTATAAATGTTTTATCATTCTCAACATAATAGTCTTTCACCTCATGGTGAGGTTTATTCCTAAATGTTTTATGTTTTTGCTGCAATTTCAAAAGAGTTTGTTTGTTTCAAGTTCCTTTCTGATATTTCACTGTTAATGTAAAGAAATACAACCAATTTCTATATGTGAATCTTGAATTCCCCTACTTTGTTGAATTTGTTTATCAGTTCCATCAGGTTGGTACAAACTAACTGCAGATTTTAAATCACTATAACTAGGTTCCAACATATCTTTATCAATTAAAAGAGGAACCATTACAATCAACACACTTTTGCCAATGAGAAATAAGTTTGTTTATTCCTGTAATGTAAAAATCTGTGTTTCAGGATTCAACAAACTGTTGGAAAGCATTTTCTGCCCCTGTTGGTTTTGGAAGCATTTTCCCTGCAAAAAGTTGTCAAGATGCTTGAAGACATGGTAGTCAGTTGGTGAGAGGTCAGGAGAATATGGCAGATGAAGCAAAACTTCATAGCCCAATCTTTCAACCTTTGACGTGTTGGTTGTGCGATGCAGTTGGGCATTGTTGTGGGGAAGAACTGGACCCTTTTTGTTGACCCTTTTTGACGCTGGCTGCAGGTGTTTCAGTTTTTGGTTCATCTCATCGATTGGCTGAGCATTCTTCTCAGATGTAACGGTTTTGCCGGGATTCAGAAAGCTGTATTGGATCAGACTAGTAGCAGACCACCAGTGACAATGACCCTTTTTTTGGTGCAAGTTTGGTTTGGGGAAGTGCTTTGAAGTTTCTTCTCAGTCCAACCACTGAGGTAGTCATTACTGGTTGTCATACAAAATCCACATTTTGTCACACATCACAGTCCAATCGAGAAATGCTTTGTGTAGAATAAGAGAAGACATTTCAAACTGATTATTTTTTTTTTTATTTGTGGTCAGCTCATGAGGCACCCACTTATCAAGTTTTTCACCTTTCCAATTTGCTTCAAATGCTAAATGATCATAGAATGGTTGACATACAGTTCTTTGCAACTTCTCATTTAGTTGTAAGAGGATTAGCTTCAATGGTTACTGTCACTTGGTCCTTGTCGACTTCCTAAGGCTGGCCTCTATGCTCCTCGTATTCAAGGCTCTCCTCCCCTTTGCAAAACTTCTTGAACCACCACTGCACTGTACATTCATTAGCAATGCAGGCCAAATGCATTGTTGATATTGTGAGTTTTCTCCACCACTTTACAACTCATTTTGAACTCGAATTAAGAAATCACTCAAATTTGCTTTTTGTCTAACATCGTTTCTATAGTCTAAAATAAATATAAAATGAACAGCAAATAATAAGTCTTTAGAAAAAGCATAAAGCAAAAAATGTGCATTAAAATGGTGTATAACATAACCACATTTATTAGGAATGTATTCCAGTATCAAACGGCAGAGTTCAACGATGCAAAACTGCAATTACTTTTACACCAACTTAATAGTTTTTGTGTGGAGTGCTTACATTTTCATAGTATCATGTCATCTGCACATAATGACAATTTTAACTCTTCCTTTTCAATTTGGGTATCTTTTATTCCTTTTTTGTGTCCAATTTTTGTGGCTAGGACTTCCAATACTGTGTTGAATAGAAGTGGTAACAGTGAGTATCCTTGTCTTTTTCCTGGTTTTAGCAGTAAGGCTTTCAGTTTTTCACCATTGAGTATTATACTGGGCTGTGGGTTTATAATAAATAACTTTTATTAGGTTGAGATATGTTCCTTCTACACCCACTTTGGTAAGAGAGTTTATCATGAATGGATGTTGAATTTTATCAAATGACTTTTCCATATCTGTTGAAATGATGGTGTGGTTTTTGTCTTTGTCGATCTGGTATATCACATTGACTGATTTGCATTCGTTGAACCATCTTTACGACCCTGGGATAGATCCAACTTAGTCATGGTGTATTTGCTCAGCTAGTAAAAAATCCATCTGCAACGCAGGAGATCCCAGTTTGATTCCTGGGTCTGGAAGATCCCCTGAAGAAGGGATAGGCTACCCAGTCCAGTATTCTTGGGCTTCCCTGGTAGCTCAGACAGTAAAGAACCCGCCTGCTTCAACTCCTGGGTTGGGAAGGTCCCCTGGGAGAGGGCATGGCAACCCACTCCAGTGTTCTTGCCTGGAGAATCCCCCATGGACAGAGGAGCCTGGCAGGCTATAGTGCATGGGGTCAGACACAACTGAGTGACTAAGCATAGCACAGCGTGATCTTTTTTATGTGTTGTCTTATGGTTTATCAATGTTTTGTTGAGAATTTCTGCATCTGTATCAGAATATCATCAGAGACGTTGCCCTGTAATTTTCTTTTTTGGCCATGTCTCTGTTGGGTTTTGGTATCAGGGTGATGGTGGCTTCATAGAATGTCTTTGGGTGTGTTCCCTCCTCTTCAATCTTTTGAAAGAGTTCAAGAAGGATTGGTATACATTCTTCTTTGTATGTTTGGTGGAATTCTCCTATGAAGCCATCTGGTCTTGAACTTTTGGTTGTAGCGAGCTTTTTAATTACAGATTCTTAAATAGATTTATTACTTCCATTAGTTTTTCTAACTAGTTGTTTGTAAATGTGAAAGCTAGTTTCTAAATATTAATTTTAAACCAGACATCTTACTGAATTATTTTGCTCTTTATAATATTTCCTCTTTAATCAGCATTTTTAAAGCAGTTTTAGGTTCACAGCAAAATTGAATGGAAAAACCTGAGGGTCCCCACGTAGCCCTGCCCTTCCCCCAACCCATATACAATTTCCCTCACCATCAATATCCTACATCAGAGTGGTACATTTATTACAACTGATGAACCAACACTGACATATTACCAACCGAAATCCATAGTTTATATTAGAGTTCATTCTTTCTATTGCACATTCTATGCAATGTGCAAAATCTATGGGTTTAAACAAATGCATAATGACATGTATCTATCATTATAGTATCATACAGAAGAGTTTCCCTACCCTAAAAATTCTATACTCCATTTATTCATTCCTTCTACCCCTTGGGCCCCTGGCAAACACTAATCCTTTTACTACTTCTATAGTTCTGCCTTTTCTAGAATATTATACAGTTGGAATCAGTGTACGGTTGGCTACAGTATGTAGCCTTTTTAGATTGACTTCTTTCACTTAGCAATATGTACTTAAGCTTCCTCCATGTCTTTTCATGGTTTGATAGCTCATTTATTTTAGCACTGAATAATAGTTCATTGTCTGCCTGTTCAGTTCAGTTCAGTCGCTCAGTCGTGTCTGACTCTTTGTGACCCCATGAATCGCAGCACGCCAGGCCTCCCTGTCCATCACCAACTCCCGGAATTCACTGAGACTCACGTCCATCGAGTCAGTGATGCCATCCAGCCATCTGATCCTCTGTCGTCCCCTTTTCCTCCTGCCCCCAATCCCTCCCAGCATCAGAGTCCTTTCCAATGAGTCAACTCCTCGCATGAGGTGGCCAAAGTACTGGAGTTTCAGCCTCAGCATCAGTCCTTCCAATGAACACCCAGGACTGATCTCCTTTAGAATGGACCGGTTGGATCCCCTTGCAGTCGAAGGGACTCTCAAGAGTCTTCTCCAACACCACAGTTCAAAAGCATCAATTCTTCGTCGCTCAGCTTTTGTCACAGTCCAACTCTCACACCCATACATGACCACTGGAAAAACCATAGCCTTGACTAGATCGACCTTTGTTGGCAAAGTAATGTCTCTGCTTTTCAGTATGCTATCTAAGTTGGTCATAACTTTCCTTCCAAGGAGCAAGTGTCTTTTAATTTCATGGCTGCAGTCCCCATCTGCAGTGATTTTGGAGCCCAAGAAAATAAAGTCTGACACTGTTTCCACTGTTTCCCCATCTATTTACCATGAAGCGATGGGACCAGATGCCATGATCTTCATTTTCTGAATGTTGAGCTTTAAGCCAACTTTTTCACTCTCCTCTTTCATCAAGAGGCTTTTGAGTTCCTCTTCACTTTCTGCCATAAGGGTGGTGTCATCTGCATATCTGAGGTTATTGATATTTCTCCCGGCAATCTTGATTCCAGCTTGTGTTTCTTCCAGCCCAGCGTTTCTCATGATGTACTCTGCATAGATGTTAAATAAGCAGGGTAACAATATACAGCCTTCACATACTCCTTTTCCTATTTGGAACCAGTCTGTTGTTCCATGTCCAGTTCTAACTGTTGGTTCCTGACCTGCATACAGGTTTCTCAAGAGGCAGGTCAGGTGATCTGGTATTCCTATCTCTTTCAGAATTTTCCAGTTTATTGTGATCCACACAGTCAAAGGCTTTGGCATAGTCAATAAAGCAGAAATAGATGTTTTTCTGGAACTCTCTTGCTTTTTCAATGAGCCAGAGGATGTTGGCAATCTGACCTCTGGTTCCTCTGCCTTTTCTAAAACCAGCTTGAAAATCTGGAAGTTCACAGTTCATGTATTGCTGAAGCCTGGCTTGGAGAATTTTGAGCATTACTTTACTAGTGTGTGAGATGAGTGCAATTGTGTGGTAGTTTGAGCATTCTTTGGCATTGCCTTTCTTTGGGATTGGAATGAAAACTGACCTTTTCCAGTCCTGTGGCCACTGCTGAGTTTTCCAAATTGGCTGGCCTATTGAGTGCAGCACTTTGACAGCAGCATCTTTTAGGATTTGGAATAGCTCAACTGGAATTCCGTCACCTCCACTAGCTTTGTTCGTAGTGGTGCTTTCTAAGGCCCACTTGACTTCACATTCCAGGATGTCTGGCTCTAGGTGAGTGATCACACCATCGTGATTATCTGGATCATGAAGCTCTTTTTTGTATAGTTCTTCTGTGTATTTGTGCCACCCCTTCTTGATATCTTCTGCTTCTGTTAGGTCCATACCATTTCTGTCCTTTATTGTGCCCATCTTTGCATGAAATTTTCCCTTGGTATCTCTAATTTTCTTGAGGTGATCTCTAGTCTTTCACATTCTATCATTTTTCTCTATTTCTTTGCACTGATCTCTGAGGAAGGCTTTCTTATCTTTCCTTGCTATCCTTTGGAACTCTGCATTCAAATGGATATATCTTTCTTTTTCTCCTTTACCTTCTGCTTCTCTTCTTTTCTCAACTATTTGAAGGCCCTCCTCAGACAACCATTTTGTCTTTTGGCATTTCTTTTTCTTAGGGATGGTTTTGATCACCACCTCCTATACAGTGTCATGAACCTCTGCCCACAGGTCTTCAGACACTCTATCTATCAGATCTAATTCCTTGAATCTATTTGTCACTTCCACTGTATAATCATAAGGGATTTGATTTAGGTCATTCTTGAAAGGTCTAGTGGTTTTTCCTACTTTCTTTAATTACAATAGCTATAAAAATGGACAAATCTCTCTTCTTCCTGACTCTGAGTTGGGGAGTTTCTCCCCATTAAGTTCAATGTTGTCTTTGATATTAAGATAAATATAATTTATCATGTTAAGGAAGAATACACCTACTCCTATTTTATTGAGTGTTTAACAAGATTAATTTGTTGAATTTTTCAGCCTTTAGAGAGGTAATCATATGATTCTCTTTTGATCTATTAACATAATACATTATATTGCTAGATCTCCTAATGTTAAATGGTTCTCATACTTTTAGAAGGTAGCCTTTTTAAGATATTTGTTTATTCGGCTGCCTCAGGTCTCGGTTGAGGCACGCACACTCCTTGCTGCATCGCGTGGGATCTTGCATGTGGCTCAGGGACTCTCTTGTTGTGGCGCCTGGGCTTAGTTGCTCTACCGTATGTGGGATTTTCGTTCCACAACCAGGGATTGAACCTGCATCCCTGTCATTGCAAGGCAGGTTCTTAACTACTGGACCACCACGGAAGTCCCCAAGATAACCTTTAAAAAAAAAAAAATTATTTGAATTCTTCACACTCCAAAAAACTTTATTATCTGAACACTTGTCTCTGAAAAAAAAAAAAGTCAAATGTGCAAATATGAAGAAGCTACTCATCAAGTGCTCCTGTTCCTTTAATAGATCCAAGTTATCTATGTCTGAAAAAACCAGGCCCTTGCGGCTGGAGAGGCAGGAAAATGGCCCAGAGAAAACCCCTTCCCGCCAGTACAAATATGAAGCTTTGTTTAACTGTAGGTTGGACAAGGCCGGGGTGGGGGGTTCTTTGCCTGAGGACCATCCCTGGGCCCAGGGAGCTGTGGGGCCCAGAGCCCCATCCAACCTTCAGGTGAGTCACTCTCATCTCTTAGGGTCACCAGTCAGTTCTGTTAATGATCTGAGATCTGTTTCTCAACTTCTTTCACAATGCTGGGGGCCAAGGCCAGCACCCCTCGTGAGGGACTGAGGGAACGGGAGGCAAGGAACAGAGATCAGGGTCACCTGGGCATGGTAAGTCCTTTGAGTTTCTTAGAAAATGGCTTTCTAGGCTCAGTAAGGAAATTTGAACTCATGGAAAATGGGAGACCTTTGCCTCTACAAATCAAATCCCTGTGATCAGCAGCCTATGGCTTCCCTGGCTCCATCCTTAACTCTGATGTTGTCCCTCCCAGTTTGGATGGGCCCTTTCCCCCTACATCTCTGGTGTCAACTCTGGGCGGCCCACTGGATATAATGTAGCAGCCTGGGCTGTCAGGATCATGCAGACCCCAGGCTTCATAAATGCTTCAGCTGGTGAGTCCCTGGACTGTGGCAGAGTTTGCTGAGACACAGCCAAAGGAAACAGTCCAAGGCAGGCGACACCTCAAAATTTGGGTAGAACCATACAAAACTGTCAACAATCCGCTTTTTTTGACCTTCAAAAAACAGTACTGTTATGTCCAAAATAGTCACAGAACCAAATCTGTGGTGCCACCCAGTGGCCAGAGCAAGAAAATGGTGCTTGTTTCATTAAACATGATGGTGGTGATAGAAAAAAACATTTCTGGAGCTTTCATTACATCCTGGGGATTAGAGCTCTAAACAAGTAATATTGTTTAATGCTATTGTGTTTCATGGTAACAATTACTGATTTTTATATACTACAGACATCTCTTCTGAGGTAGGCAGGCAGGTATTACTACCCCCATTTTATAGGTGAGAAACATGAGGCTTAGGGGATTTAAGCAAGTAATGTAGGATCACACAGCTGAGGGAGGCAGACCTAGGGCATACTCCTCACATCCACTGGTTTCCCTTCCTGCTTTAGGGAGATGAGGCTTCGACGCTAGAGATCAGAACTCTCGGAGGTCCCAGCAGAGGCTGAACCAGGTGAACACACTCGATGTCTGAGCACTTACTGTCATACAGGGGCAGAAGATGTTAGTAGAATCATTAAGGTAGGCCATTAAATCAATAGTTTTTTAAATAAATTTTATTAAAAATTTAAAAAAACTGTATACTTTTTTAAAAAATTGATCAAGTAATTGTTGGATTAGTGAAGTTCACTCTGGAAAATTCTGTCTAAAATTTATTCAGGATTTGTGTAACTTGGATTAAGTGTTTTAATTCAAATCTTCATTTGGGGTAAAAGTGTCCTTTGAATCAAATGGCAAAGTCCAAATACCATGATGATAATGTTACGGCTGCTTCCTCCCATCCTTGGCCTGGGGGGCCAAGAAGAAAAGCTGCTTTGTTAAGGAGGCTAAGGAAAAGGTACAACAGAGGATGAGATGGCTGGATGGCATCACCGTCTCAATGGATGTGAGTTGGAATGAACTCTGGGAGATGGTGATGGACAGGGAGGCCTGGCGTGCTGCGATTCATGGGGTCGCAAAGAGTCGGACGCGACTGAACTGAACTGAAGGAATGGTAAAGCAGGCAGGATACCCCACCACCACCAAGGCTCCTGAGCTGGCTGGGAACAGTGAGTTGGGAGGGCATTGTGATAGCTAGGCCGTGGGACATTGGTCAGAGCCTTCCTGGCAGAAGAGGGCCAGGGCTATTTCAGGTGACTTACTTCCAAGACATTAGAGCTTTGTGGCTTTCTATAGGTGACAGTGTCATTTTACAGCTGGAGGAGCTGGAGCACAGACAAAGGAATCAGCCTGCTCAGGATCACACGTCTATCTAGTGGTTGGCAGAGCCGGGTCATTACCCAGGTGCTGACTCCACAGCCCAGCTCCTTCCAGCCCCTCGATCAGAAGGGAAGCACTGTCGCCATAACTGACCTGTGACTTGTGATCTGGGAAAACCACAGAGGACGTGAGCCAGGACTTCAGCTGTTCCTGAGCCTGCACCACCTGAGAACTTTGTCCCATTCCAAGTGGGCCCAGGGCAGAGAGAGGGGGAACTGAAGTCATTTCCAGCACTGTCTTCCAGTTTCCTAGAGAGTCTAGTCCTGATTTCAGATGTTGACAAGGAGGAGGAAGAAAATCAAGGAGGGGGCACAGAGGAAGAGCAACGGGACTAGAGGACCAGAAGAAGAGGGCTCTGAGCAGAGATGAGCAGGATTCCTAGGTTACGTATTCAGGCTAAGAAAAGGCTTACATACCAGGCTGCTGTTTTTCATGTATACCCACCTGAACATTTTTAGCTGTGCGCATGTATTACTTTGATTGACAATGTAGACTAAAGCAGGAAAGACTTCCATTAGACAGAAAACTGAAGAGTGCCAGAGCACTGCCCTGGCAACTAGAGATATTAAGATCCCAGGGAGCCAGGGGGCCCAGGGGAAGGGCAAACAGCACGTTCCATCTAGGCCAGAGTGGAGAAAATGAGCCCTTGCTATACTGTATTCAGTACTTAAAATATCTGGTATTTACTATATGCAAATAATACCTCAATAAAGTAGGTAGGGTTTTTTGTTGTTGTTGTTGTTGTTTTTAATGTGATGGCTGCTGCGAAGCATGAAAGGGAATACAGGTGAAAGGATTCTGCTCAAGACCTTCCAAAAAACCTTTGACTGGGCACAGAGGGTGGGCGTCTCTCCTCCAAGCCAGGACAGCCTCTCAAGAGGCTTCATGCAACACTCTCCCGCTAGGGGGCAGTAGTTACCAGCGACCGCGCTCCGTCCACAGCCCCAGGCGTGGGCAGGGACGCAGAGGGACCCCGGAGGTGATAAGGTACCCAGTGGCTCACTGAGCTTAGTCCTGGAGCCCATAAGTTGGGGTCGCTCACCCCGCGGAGGGACCGAGAGCGGCAGGCCCAGCGGGTCTCACCTTGGGGGAAGGGAGCCTGAGCTCCAGGGCACACAGTGACCTCCTCCGGCCCTGGCTGTCGGGCAGCCCTGGGCCAGTGACCTGTCCCCCACCTGCGGAATGTAGAGGGCGGAAGCGGCACCCGCCCCTGGCCTGTTTTCAGGGTGCAGGACGCCGCGGCAGTGGCTGCCAAGAAGCTGCGTCTGGGTGAAATTCACCCTGCGTCTCCTGCGCCGCTGCCCAACCCGGCTGGCGGAGCCTCGCCGCTGCGCCAGTCTTTCCCCGACCTGCTCTGCTGGTGGAGCGGGTCGTCTGAGCAGTAGCAAGCCCCACCCACAGAGAACTCAGAGATCGCCCTTTGGAATGACAAAGAAGCATGGCCTAAAACTGTTCTGCTTAATTGTCCCTGTTGCTAAATAGGCGGATCTCCAGGCGTCGCCAAGGAGGGGACTGCTAAGGGGATGAGCTGAAAAGCGGGGAGGGGGAGACCAGCCACTGCCCAAGTGCCGTGACCCAAGGGCCACCGGGGACCCTCCCCCAGCCCTGGGGCTACTCCGCCCTGGGTGTGCGGGTCTCCAGCCCCCTCCACCACACCTCCGCCCCGCCTGGCGCACTGCCTGGTTTGCCTAGTTCCCCGGACCAGACCAAGAGGCCGCTTCGCTGAGGACACACCGCCGGCTCCAGCCCTTTAGTCCGGGCGGCTCCCGACCCACCCCCTACCCGTGGGGCTCTCGCGGGCCGGGCCGGAGGCCGCCAGCTGGGCAGGTGCAGCCGGGAGCAGCGCGCGCTCGGTGAGTCGCCCGAGCGGCTCTGGAAGAGTTGATGGGGATCAAAGAAGAAGGAGGGAAGGTCAGGGAGGAAGGTGATTGTTTCCATTTCTATCTTTGCTAGCTGCCTCGAGACCAGCAGAAGCTAGGGGACTCGGGAGGCCGGCTAAGGAGCTACGGCCTCCACGGTTTTAGGGGCAAATTTCTTCAAACTGGGATCCACTGGCTCTGAGCACTGACCTGCCCCAGCCTCTAGGCCATGAGGTTTTCTCAGGAAGGGGAAGGGAGCCGGGGGATATCCTCCACTATGGAGCACTAGCTCTGAACCCAGATAGAGGCCTAGACTTAAATCCTTTCCTACTACTCTGCTGCTGGGGGGTCCTGTAACTTTACTGAGCCTCACTTTCCCCATCTATAAAATGGGGATATAATGCTACCTCCCAGGGTCCCTGTGAAGATGAAATCAAAAGGCAGTGTAAAATGCTACACAGATAGGTCTTCATTTGCCAGAGAAGAATAACTATTTCTGGTCTCATGGGGTGCACTTTGGGCCAGGCCTATCCTTTCCAAGGGTGAGGGGATGGCCTCCCTGACCAGGAGTCACATGGGAACACAGACAAGAGCCCTGCTGCAGGAGATCCTGCGGCACTCTGGTGAGTGGCTGTCAGGCCTCTGCGTGGGCCGCACAATAGACAAGGACAGTTTTCCTTAAGGAGGACATCCCTCACCAGACCTTCTTCCCAGACACCTTCCCCTAAGAAAACTGAGAACCCCTGTTGAATGAACACCTGAAAACTCCCTGCTACAGAGCCAAGTTCTCATTTTGCAGGTGGGAACTGCAAGGTCAGGGATGGTTACATGATGTTATAAGTTGGTAGAACTACCTTCCTCTCATCTACTCTCTCTTATGTGTGTTTAATCCTGCGTGCTGCCTTCTCTGTTAAACAAAGGCTAGATGTGGGGCCATGTGGGCAGCCAGAGAAGAAGGCACCAGGGTCAGACTGGCATGCTCCCAGGAAAGAGCGCTCTGCAGGGGTTACTGGGGCTCTCTGGGTCCAGGTGAGGATGAAATGCAGCACCAAACAGGAAAATGGACTCAGGAAAGCCACCCTCACTCTCTGAACCTGGGATGGACACTGGAGTTTGGAACAAGACCTTGCCCTATTTTGAGCCAGAGAAGACTCTTATTTGTCTGTTGAGCAGGGGCCCCCTTCTCCAACATTTCCTTCCACACAGTCTTTAAAACCTGCTCCTAATACGGGATCCGGATCCGGATCCGGATCCGGAGAGGGCTGAACCTTCAGCTTGCTGCCCTTTCCTGTAAGCAACAATCTGGCAGTTTTGTCAGGAAGAAGTTTAAGTTGGAAGATAACATGCGATGGCTGCCATTCTGGGCCATGCTCCTTCACAGCTGCGTCCCCAGAGCAAGATTCTGCGCATACTGAAAGGTAGGGCACCGAGATCCAGCCCCAGGCCTCTGGACTCAGCGAGAAAGACGAGTCTCTCTGCCCAAGCGTCCTGTGCTCTAGCCTCCCTGTGGTGCTCTCTTCCCCAGCCACCTTCCCACTCACCCCTACCCACCCCGCGCCCGGCGCAGTGGTTTCTGCTTCTTTGTACCCCTGCCACTAAAATGGTCTCTCCCTGCTGCCTGCACTCAGACATCCCCCCGCCTCCCCCCGCCCCCCCACCCCGTGCACACGCGCGCTGGCTACCCCTGACTATGGATATCAGGACCCGCTCCCTGCTCTGCAGTCGAATCTCCGCGGCCCTGGCCTTTATTCCAAACCCTCTTGTTCCCTGTCCTCGCAGAGACACGGGCGGGCTGTGGGATTTGCAGGATTTGGAACCCCGCTGGGCAGCTCAGGGTGCTTACTAGCATAAACAGGCTTGCATACTGATGGGGTTTAGGTGGGTAGTTGCCACGCCCCATGCTGTTGGCTCCGCCCCCTGGTGCTGTTGCCCTCCTCCAGCGTGGTCTCAGCCCCGGGAGCCAGCCGCTGGACGAGCAGCGATTGTCTCCTAAAGAACTCCCACACTTGTTAAGTTCAATGCCCTGCGATGTTGCCATCCGCTCCAGAGGAGATCTATCCTTGACCCTCTATCCTTGACCCTAGCCGTGCAGTGGTCCCATCCAGGTGGACTCAAGGGGCTGAGATGAATCCGAATGGATCCCAGATCGGGGAGACCTCAGACAGGACAGAGAAGCAATGAGACAGCACAGTGCAAGGCCTGCCCCAGGATGTTGCAGAAATGGGCTAGGGAGAGCTTCTCAGGGGGTCCAGACAGTTTGTTTAATCCATCTTCACGACAGCTCTGAGGTAGGGTTATACTCATTTTACAGATAAATAATACATTGGAGTTGAGAGACTAAGTGCTCTTTCACCATGACAGAGCAAGAATTTGAAACTAGGTCGGTTCAGTGCCAAAGCTTGTCTTAACCTCCATATTTTAAGGGTATCCTGCAAAGGGAGCAATGTGAGCAAAGAATAGAGGAGGAGACTACAGAAAAAGGTCATGTTTCTGGAGCACCGAGCTCTGTACACAGAGGTGAGAGTGGAGGCTGGAGAGATTGCTGAGGACCTTGGAGAGCCTTGGAAGTCATAATCAGCAATGTGGGCTTGGTCCTGAGGGTGGTGAGGGGCTGACCCCCCACCCCCCTTCAGAGGTTTTATACAGGAGAGTCACGCACGCTCTCTGGGTGCAGTTAGGAGTGTGGGTTCAGGTGGGAGAGGAAAAGCAGAGAAATTAGTGTGGTCTACTTTAGACCATCTTGCTTCTCAATATTTTATTATGCACACATAGAAAATGATTTGTTTTTAAGATGGAAGATGACCCTTGGGTCTCTGGACTCAATACCTGGATAAACTAGTTTCCTCTCTGCTGCAGGGAACACGGGGGTGGGGCGGGGGTGGGGGCGGTAGGGCAAGTCATTGGGAAATGATATGTTCTTTTTGGCTGCCCTGTGTTTGAGGGAAGTGCAGAAGCCTAACAGGAAGTGGATTAGATTTCTGGAGTCAGACTGGGTCCAACTCCTACTTGCATCAGTCTACTCAGTTGGTTGCTTTGAGTAAAAAAACTTAATCTCTCTAAACCTATTCTTTCATCTGTAAGATAGGGATAAGAATAGAATTTTAGGGTTGTGATGAGAGTAAAATGAGATAACGTACTGTGCCTGGAGCATGAAAGTTGCTCAGTCTGACTCTTTGTCAGTTTTACAGTATGAAAATCCATGCCAAAATTACATGGAATAGTCCATAGTCCATGTAATTCTCCAGGTCAGAATACTGGAGTGGGTAGCCGTTCCCTTCTCCAGAGGATCTTCCCAACTGAGAGATCAAACCCAGGTTTCCCACATTGCAGGTGGATTCTTTAACAGCTGAACCACCAGGGAAGCCCCAGAATACTGGAGTGGGTAGCCTATTCCTTCTCCAGTGGATCTTCCAAACCCAGGAATCGAACCAGGGTCTCCTGCATTGCAGATTCTTTACCAGCTGGAGCCCAGGGAAGCCCAGGGAAGCCCCTGCCTGGAGCATAAGTATCTTAAAATGGCAATTCTATTATTTTTTAAATTTATTATTAGTAAATCTGAATCTCAGGAAAAACAATTTCTGAAGTCATCAAAAGGAAATGGAAATCATGAAAATAAATGAGATGCCCCAAAGAGTGTGGATGATGAGGAAGAAGTACTTCGTGGACAGTAGTGGACAGAGGAAGAGGCGCCTAAGAAGAAATGGTCAAAGGAAAAGAAGGAAAGCCATCAATCAGAGCCTGGTGTCATAGAAGCCACACACATGACGTAGCTACACGGCCAATCCTCTGTCTCACTTCCTCCTTCTAATAGAACCTGATGTTGTTAGGGAAAGCCCTCTTCTCTGGATGTCTGTGTGCCTTAAAGGTGGCAGCCAAGTGCCCCAACTTCAAACCAGGAAATGGGTCCTCAATGGAAATCCCATTTCCCTTGCCACTGATTGGTTTAGGAAGGTGTATCTGATACCCTTCTGGCCAATGGGACTTAGTGAAAAGTCAGGTGGGGGACATCTAGAAATGATTCCTTTGATTTAAAGAGATGTACATGCAAATCAAAACCATAATAAATACCAGTTCACATCCACTAGGATGACTAGAATTTAAAAAGCCAGATAGCAACAAATGTTGGTCATGATTTGGGAAATTCAGAGTCCGTACTGATGGTGGGAAGCACTTGGAAAAGAACCTGGCTGTCTGTCAAATGACTAAACACAAAGTTAACATGTGACCCAGCAGTTCCACTCCTAGACATATGCCACGGGAAATGAAACTGTGTTTCCACACAGAACCTTCTAGGCAAGTGCTTATAGCAGCAGCATTCACGATATCTAGAAGTTCAACTCAAATAGTCATCAACAGATGAATGGATACACAAATGTGGCATAGCCATAGAATAGAATAGCACTTGGCTATTTGGGGAAGGAAATGGCAACCCACTCCAGTGTTCTTGCCTGGAGAGTCCCAGGGACGGGGGAGCCTAGTGGGCTGCCGTCTATGGGGTCGCACAGAGTCGGACACGACTGAAGCAACTTAGCAGCAGCAGCAGCATAAAAAAGGAAATCAGTACTGATACCTGCTACAACATGGATGAACCTTGGAAACATTCTAAGTGAGAGAAGCCAGCCACCAAAGACCACATACTATATGACTCCATTCATATGAAAGTCCAGAACAGGAAACCTATAGAGACAGAAAATAGATTAGTCGGGGCTTAGGGCTGGGGTGGTAAGCAGGGGAATGGGATATGAGGTTTCTTCTTGGAGGTAAATATTCTGAAGATGATGATAATGATTACACATATCTGTGAATATACTAAAATCACAGAACTATATACATTAAATGAATTGTATGCATGTTATATGTCAATAAAACTATTTTAAAAGAAGCAACAACAAAAAAAGACATGCATAAAAAACACAGACTCTTCTCCACATTGTCTTGTTTAGATGGGATGGCTGGAAGGGCACCAGCCGTCTTGCTGCCCGCGTGAGGGTGATGTCTACATAACAAGACAGGCAGAATCACAAAGATCACCGAGAAGCCCAAAGGAACCTTGGCAGCAGCAAACTCTGCTCGTCTTGTTATGTGACGTGATAAATTGTTTACACCGTTTTGAGTCAGAGTTTTTGTTGATGTTCTCCAACAATCATGTACTTTTTAATCCCCAAGGAGTTTCATATAGGAAAACAGTTGCTTATGAAAACTTCAGAGGTGCTGGATGGGCAGGCTCAAGCTGACCCTCCAGGAACGTCTCCTAGAAGCTGCAAAACTGACCCATTGTTGGAGCTACTACCTTTGTCCCCCTGTCAGGAGGGTGGGACACAGGAAGCCACTCCTGCAATGATTAAGTTCAAGGACACAGAGCAAACACAACATTGTAAATCAACTATACTCCAATAAATCATTTTTTTAAAAAGAAACACAATGTATTACTTGTGACCTCGGAATCAGCAATGGGGTTGTGACCTCATAACCCAAAGATCTTTGCTCCCTGTCAGCACCCTAGCGAAGCTGGTGAGTGAAACTGGAGTGCTGATTGAGAAAACTTACCCGCCTCCTTGACCTTACCACCAGAAGAAAGCAGTGCAGCAGGAGGATGGCCTCCACTCGACTCCACCTTCTGGATGTCTCCTATCTAAGGCCCAACTCCTACTTCCATCTCAGATCTCTCCTCTGAAGTCATTTTTCCTTCTGCCGGATATATATTTGTGTATACGTCTACATGTGTGTATATATGTATGCTGCTGCTGCTGCTGCTAAGTCGCTTCAGTTGTGTCCGACTTTGTGCGACCCCATAGACGGCAGCCCACTAGTCTCCACCATCCCTGGGATTCTCCAGGCAAGAACACTGGAGTGGGTTGCCATTTCCTTCTCCAATGCATGAAAGTGAAAAGTGAAAGTGAAGTCGCTCAGTCGTGTCCGACTCTAGCGACCCCATGGACTGCAGCCTACCTGGCTCCTCCATCCATGGGATTTTCCAGGCAAGAGTACTGGAGTGGGGTGCCATTGCCTTCTCTGTGTATATATATATATATCTCCTTTCAAATGTCCTAGGATCTTCTTGTGAAGGTCTTTCAGTTTTGGTTTACCTGAAAATACCTTTGTTTTGTCCTCATTCTTGAATTTTTTTTTTCCTAGACAAAGAAGATAGACTGGTAGTTATTTTCTCTTCTTTTTTCTTTTATCTATTTGCTTTATTCCTGGGGGAAGGAAGGCAGCATACATCTGGACAATTTGACTGTTCTCTTTCCCCACAGTGTGGACCAGATTGCAAGGTGGAGCCTAGGGACCAGAGCTCTTCCAACACAGACACAGCAGATGAAAGCACAGTGATGGGACACGTGGTCAAGGGGGAAAAGCAGGTGAGTGTGGGATGGAGTTTCCCTGGTGTGGCAGAGCTGGTCATTGGCCAAGAAGCTCTGGGTGGTCTCGGGATAAGCACAAGGGGAGGGTGTACTTCTCAGAGCCACAGCCCAGGAGAATAGGTCCCTGGCCCCAGGAAGGCACGAGCAGCGCCCACACAGCCCCTGCCTAACCGACCTGTAACTGTTTTCTCTCAGCGTATAAATATTCTCTTTCATGAAGGCCTGCTGCCTACAGCCACTTTTGATACCAAGTGGCCAGAGTTCAGTTTGGGGATTTCTCTGGTGATCCAGTGGCTAAGACTCTGTGCTCCCAATGCAGAGGGCCCAAGTTCCATCCCTGGTCATGGAACTAGATCCCACATACCATAACTAAAGATCCCACATGCCGAAACTAAGATCCAGTGCACCCAAATAAATAAATATTATAAAATAATAAAAATAAAATCTTAATCAAAAACACAAATGCTTCAACCATAAACCATTAGTTGAAGAAGAAATTACAATGGAATTAGAAAATATTTAGAATCAAAAGCTGATGAAAATATTATATAACAAAACATGTGGGATGCAGTTAATATAGTATTCAGAGAAAATGTATAACTATAAATATTTCTCATAAGAAAATAAGCTCAAAAATGAATGAGCTCAAAAGTCTCAAAATTAATGAGCTGTGTCCATATCAAAATAATATCCCAAAAAGTAAAAGGGAGATAAAACTAAATATAAGAAAAAATTAATTTTAAAAAGATGAACAAGCCAGAAGCTGATTTTTCAAAAATATTCATAACATTGACAAAATTCTGGTGAAAATGATTAAGAGATAAAAAACGAAGGCACAGATAATCAATATTAGGCATAGCACAACCAGAAAAGGATACTTGTCATGCAATAAATATAAAAAATATATAAAGAATTCCTATACATGGTAAGAAGAAGACAACCAATGGTTCAAAAGGAATTCCATAGAAGGAACACCCTTTCACAAACATTTGAAAAGGTGTTGAGGACTTCCCTCGTGGCCCGGTGATGAGGACTCTGCTTTCCCACTGCAGTGGGCACATGCTCAATCCCTGGTCAGGGAACTAAGATCCTGTGTAGCCAAAAAAGAAAAGGTTAGTAATCAGGGAAATAAATGCTAATACCTACAAGATTCACAAAATCAAATATCAGACAATACAAAATATAAACGAGCACATGAAACAGGGGCTCTCCACTATCTGCTTTGGGAAACAGCCTTGTTTGATGAAGCTAAAAGTGTGCATACCCATATATATCTTTTGCCTAAAACATTATATTTTTTCTTAATCTTACTGAAAATATTATTTCTTTTCTGAATTCTTTCTTCCTTTAACTACAACATCTTCATTTTAATATAAAATTTATCCTCCTTATTTTCTCATAATAATGAAATTTGACTTTTTATTTTAAAGTGGAGATTTAGCCCCTCATCTAGTTGATCTTAAACATTTTAGTATCATGATTGTATTAAAATATACTGAGGACCCCCAAAGAGCTTTTTATGTGAGGTGTAGCTATTGCTATTTACCATTTTAGAAATTAAAACTGAGAAATATTTTTAAAGATAAAGTATGCATACCCTATGACTCAGAGATTCCAATTCTAGGTATGTACTTCAGAGAACTCTTGAATAAGAATCTTACAGGAGTGTTATTAAGAATAAAAAAGAAAAAGCTTGTAAACCCCTGGCAATAACCTAGCTGGTAAATAACAGTAGAAGGGTAAGTAAGCTTTAGTATATTCACCAGTAGAATACATATAACAATGAAAGGAACTGCAGCTTCAGAGAACAACCTGGTGAATACTGTTATCAAATGTTGAATAAAAAAAGCAAGTTATCAATGAGTTACATAAAGAATTACCCCATTAATCTAAAATTCAAACACAGTTATAAACACTGAATTATTTACAGTGTGATGGTCAGTTTTTTTGTGTCCACTTGGCTAGGCTAGAGTTCCCAGTTATTCAATCAAATACTAAGTGTTGCTGTGAAGGTATTTTGTAGATGCATAAAAGCCCATAATCAGTTGATTTTAAGTAAGGGGGAAAGTGAAGTGAAAGTGAAAGTGAAGTCGCTCAGCCGTGTCAGACTCTTTGTGACCCCATGGATTGTAGCCTATCAGACTCCTCCATCCATGGGATTTTTCAGGCAAGAGTGCTGGAGTGGATTGACATTTCCTTCTCCAGGGGATCTTCCCAACCCAGGAATCGAACCCTGGTCTCCCGCATTGCAGGCAAACGCTTTACCGTCTGAGTCACTAGGGAAGCCCAAGTAAGGGGGATTATTCCAATAATAATCTGTATAGACCTGATGCAATCATTTGAAAGGCTTTCAGAGCAGAACCAAGGTTTTCCTGAGTAAGAAGAAACTCTCCACAGTGGACTGCAGCTTCAACTTCTGCCCAGAAGTTGCAGCCTGCCTTTCCTAATGGCCTGCCCTACAGATTTCAGACTTTCCTAGCCAGCCCCACAAACGCATAAGCCAATTCATTGCAATAAATCTTAAAACTGGTCTCCTACTGATTCTCTTTCTCTGGTTGACCCTTGACTTTTGGATTTTGGTACTGGAGGTGGTTCTGGAGGAGTAGAATTTTTTTTTAATTTATTTATTTGGCTACATTGGGTCTTAGTTGTGGCAGAGGGGATCTTTTCAGTTTAGTTCAGTCATTCAGTCATGTCCAACTCTTTGTGACCCCCATGGACTGCAGCATACCAGGCTTCCTTGTCCATCACCAACTCCCAGAGCTTGCTCAAACTCATGTCCAATGAGTCAGTGATGCCATCCAACCATCTCATCCTCTGTTGTCCCCTTCTCCTCCTGCCTTCAATCTTTCCCCAGCATCAGGGTCTTTTCAAATGAGTCAGTTCTTTACATCAGGTGGCCAAAGTATTGGAGCTTCACCTTCAGCATCAGACCTTCCAATGAATATTCAGGACTGATTTCCTTTAGGATTGACTGGTTTGATCTCCTTGCAGTCCAAGGGACTCACAAGAGTCCTCCGACACCACAGTTCAAAGCATCAATTCTTTGGTGCTCAGCCTTCTTTATGGTCCAACTCTCACATCCATACATGACTACTGGAAAAAAGCCATAGCTTTGACTATGCAGAGCTTTGTCAGTAAAGTAATGTCTCTGCTTTTTAATATGCTGTCTAAGTTTGTTGTAGCCTTTCTTTCAAACAGCAAGCATCTTTTAATTTCATGGCTGCAGTCACCATCCACAGTGATGTTGGGGCCCAAGACAATAAAGTCTGTCACTGTTTCCATTGTTTCCCCATCTATTTGCAATGAAGTGATGGGACTGGATACTGGGATGTGAACTCTGAATTGCAGCATGTGGGATTTAGTTTCCAACAGGAAATTTACCCTAGAGGAACAGAATCTTAAGGATGAATTCTCTGAACACATCCTGGATTTTCTGGAACTGGATCTGTAGTCTGATTAGAGTTCAAGGCACTAATGACTCTTTCACATGGTAAAGAGGGTACTGGTAGTCCATGGAGGGATGATACTAGAAACATGAAAAATATTGCTGTTGGATACTCCAGGCAAGGTTTTGAGTGATGTTCAAACATTTTAGTTAAACTAAATAGTATAATGAGAGTGCCTGGTAGTTCCTAACTGCTGGACAAAATGGGAAAAGAAAAGGATGAGCTCATGACTTCAAATTCCCAGCTCAAGATCCTCATAAAATGACCCCCAAACTTGCTGAAAAACAAACCCAGTATCTCACCCAGTGAGTGGCTGAGTTACAAGGCAAATTAAATTCCCAGTCTCAATGGTATCTACTGTTAAAAGGAGGGCATTGACTGGGAAGAGATGGGATACTGTTGGAATGAGAACAAATTGGAAGACCCTGACAGAGATGGGGATGTTGAGTCCCTGAATTCTGATGAGACTATTTGACCAGTACTAATGCATCTGAGGGGATTAACTCTGCATTGAAAACTGTAATGGCCTCCCTGAAGCAGCTGCTTTGCAAGACAGTGCTGTTCCTCCTCAGGACCCTCCCCCACCACTCCCTTTGCTTCTAGATCTATCATTAGACTCAGGCAAGTCCCAGCACGACCCTAAAGGTCGTGTACCAAATGTAACCCACAGGGAGGTGTGCTCTACACCAAAGGCTGCACGATTTTCCCAGTTGAGCAGACAGACAGCCAGTGAATATATAATTTAATGTCAGAGTGGAATCACTGTGCAAGACCTGCTCCCCAGCCCCAGGAGGGGCAGAGGACACACTTTTCACCAGCAAAGGAATGACATCCCTCCCACCCCTGCAGCCTCACCCCACCAAGCCAGGCAGAGATGAGAAGGGCCATGACTCATCTTTACCAGTACTTTTCCGAGTCCCTCTGATCAGACCAGCGTGTCATGTGCTCCACCCTGAACCAATCAATGTGGGCAGTGGGATGGCAAATGTTATTTGACTTAAACCTTTCAGGATCTATGCCTGGGTCTGGGGATGGAATTAAATCCCAAGCCACATAGCTGAAAATAGGTGATAGAGGGTGAGGAGTGCAAGTTCTGAATGTGAATTCTAAGTGCTATTATCCAGAAGGGGGAATAGATGGTGAGCATCAAACAGGATGAATTTCCTGTCGCTGCAGAAGGAAAACAGAACAGACTCGGGACCCAGGCTTGTTCTGTAACTACTCACAGCAGAGCAGGGCAGGCTGGTTTCTGTGCTCCCAGTCAGCGTAATGGATTTGGTATTTTAATCTACTCATGCGGTAAAAGTTCTTTACTTAGAGAAAAGCTCCAAACCCATGCAAAATGTATCTTGACAATTGGACTAAAGCAAATCCTGTTTATTTTAGTAGTCAGTAGAAGTGCTGGAGGAGACCGAGGAGAGCATGGGACCCATGAGCTGGACTCTGGCCACTGGAGGCCCCTAACCCCCTCTGTTCTGCTTGCCTTCCTCACGCCAGAAACTGCCCAAGAACAGAACTCTGATAGTCCTGTGGTGCTGAGACCGTCTGGACAGTGTATATAACGGAGCCCAGTTCAGTCCTCTGTGTAAACTTTAGGATTCTGGCAGGCGGTGTGTGGAGGTCTGTTATCCTGCAGCCACCCAAGACAAGCCTGGTAAGTAGGTTCTCTTGCTTCTTAAACCTGCCACCTACCAATCTGCAGTGGTCTACCTCTTTCTTCAGGGCTTCCCTGGTGGCTCAGCTGGTAAAGAATCCTCCTGCAATGTGAGAGACCAGGGTTCGATCCCTGGGTTGGGATGATCCCGTGGAGAAGGGAATGGCAATGCACTCCAGTATTCTGGCCTGGAGAATTCCATGGACCGTATAGTCCATGGGGTTGCAAAGAGTGGGAAATGACTGAGCAACTTTCACTTCACTTCACTTTACCTCTTTCTTCAGGCTTTCCAGGCCCCTTCACCTTCAGAAGCTCCTAAGGAGACTGTGAACTAACACCTAGGTGTCTGGAGCAGCTTTATTATTTGTGCCTCAACTGAAAATAATACTAGCAGTCTCCCATCAGTCACTTACACACGTGGAGTCTGCATGCTAAGTGCCCACCGTGCGTGCGTGTGTGCATGCATGCTCAGCTGTGTCCGACTCTTTGTGGCCCTACGGACTGTAGCCCGCCAGGCTCCTCTGTCCATAGAATTTTCCAGGCAAGAATACTGGAGTGGGTTGCCATTTCCTACTCCAAGGAAATCTTCCCAACCCAGGGATTGAACTGGCATCTCTTGCATATCCTGCATTGGCAGGTGGACTCTGTACCACTGACCACCATGCATCAGCTCTCAAATCTCCCTCAACTCTATGAGCTTAATATTATCATCTGACTTTGTCAATGAGGAGTCTGAGGTTAGGGATATAGGCAGCTTGTCCAAGGCAACAAGCTACCTAAGGGCAGAGTTGGGATCTTAGCCAGGCCTGCAGGCCTGCAAAGTTTGTCCTCTGTGATGGACATTGTGCTTCTTCCCTACCCCTGTCTCCACCGCAAGTCCCTGCACTGTCCTGCAGTATCATACTGGCTGTTAATGAAAAAATATATATATATATTGATTAAACCTTTACATCCCAGTACTAAGTTTGACCTCATCTTCTATCTGAAAGATATCTGACTTCCCTGGTGGCTCAGACAGTAAAGCATCTGCCTGAAATGTGGGAGACCCGTGTTCGATCCCTGGGTCGGGAAGATCCACTGGAGAAGGCAATGGCACCCCAGTCCAGTACTCTTGCCTGGAAAATCCCATGGACAGAGGAGCCTGGTAGGCTACAGTCCACGGGGTCACAAAGAGTCGGACATGACTGAGCGACTAAACTTTATTTTCTTTCTTTTCTATCTGAAAACTCTAAAAGTCAGGATATTCACTGGCTCTGGAAAAATAGTCTGTACCATTCAGTTGTAAAGTTCAAGCTGAGGCCCCAAAACTTATATTTTAAGCTCTGTGAGGTTTCAGTATCAGGAGGCTCCTGGTCGGCATCTGCCAGATTCCTGTTCTGTTGCTTCGTCTTGTCTCCTCTGTTGTGACTTGATATCACACCTGTGAACAATAGCTGTTTAAGTTCAAGCTTTAAAATATCGAAGCCAGGGAGCAGTTACCATATGTTTTTCTGGAGGAGTAACAAACAGACCTGTTTTTTGTCAGACCTGTTTTTCTGTTCACCCGAGATGGTACACTCTGCCTCTGGCAGAGGCGTGGGTTGGCCGTGGCCTGCTGCAGGGTTGGGGCATTGAGTGCTGCAGCGCATGCAAGGGACCTTTTGAAGGAGGTCACCATCATCTTCATTACCCCCACCATGTTTGGTTTCAGGTCAAACAATAAGAGGGGAACAGAGCCCTGCCCATCAACAGGAAATTGGGTTAAAGATTTACTGAGCATGGCCCCGCCCATCAGAATAAAACCCAGTTTCCCCCAGTCAGTCTCACCCATCAGGAAGCTTCTATAAGCCTCTTATCCTTATCTTTCAGGGGCAGACAGAATGAAAACCACAATAACAGAAAACTAATCAAACTGATCACATGGACCACAGCCTTGTCTAGCTCAGTGAAACTATGAGCCATGCCGTGTAGGGCCACACAAGACAGACCAGTCCTGGTGGAGAGTTCTGCACAAATGCGGTCCACTGGAGAATGGAATGGCAAACCACTTCAGTATTCGTACCTTGAGAACCCCATGAACAGTATGAAAAGGCAAAAAGATAGGACGCTGAAAGATGAACTCCCCAGGTTGGTAGGTGTCAGTATGGTACTGGAGAAGATAATTTCTCCAAGCTGGAGAAATAATTCCAGAAAGAATGAAGAGATGAAGCCAAAGAGAAAACAATGCCCAGTTATGGATGTGACTGGTGATGGAAGTAAAGTCTGATGCTATAAAGAACAATATTGCATCAGATCAGATCAGATCAGTCGCTCAGTCATGTCCGACTCTTTGCCACCCCATGAATTGCAGCACGCCAGGCCTCCCTGTCCATCACCAACTCCCGGAATTCACTGAGACTCACGTCCATCGAGTCAGTGATGCCATCCAGCCATCTCATCCTCTGTCGTCCCCTTCTCCTCCTGCCCCCAATCCCTCCCAGCATCAGAGTCTTTTCCAATGAGTCAACTCTTCGAATGAGGTGGCCAAAGTACTGGAGGTTCAGCTTTAGCATCATTCCTTCCAAAGAAATCCCAGGGCTGATCTCCTTCAGAATGGACTGATTGGATCTCCTTGCAGTCCAAGGGACTCTCAAGAGTCTTCTCCAACACCACAGTTCAAAAGCATCAATTCTTTGGTGCTCAGCCTTCTTCACAGTCCAACTCTCACATCCATACATGACCACAGGAAAAACCATAGCCTTGACTAGACGAACCTTTGTTGGCAAAGTAATGTCTCTGCTTTTCAATATGCTATCTAGGTTGGTCATAACTTTCCTTCCAGGGAGTAAGCGTCTTTTAATTTCATGGCTGCAGTCACCATCTGTAGTGATTTTGGAGCCCAAAAAATAAAGTCTGCCACTGTTTCCACTGTTTCCCCATCTATTTCCCATGAAGTGATGGGACCAGATGCCATGATCTTCGTTTTCTGATTGTTGAGCTTTAAGCCAACTTTTTCACTCTCCACTTTCATTTTCATCAAGAGGCTTTTGAGTTCCTCTTCACTTTCTGCCATAAAGGTGGTGTCATCTGCATATCTGAGGTTATTGATATTTCTCCTGGCAATCTTGATTCCAGCTTGTGTTTCTTCCAGTCCAGCGTTTCTCATGATGTACTCTGCATATAAGTTAAATAAACAGGGTGACAATATACAGCCTTGACGAACTCCTTTTCCTATTTGGAACCGGTCTGTTGTTCCATGTCCAGTTCTAACTGTTGCTTCCTGACCTGCATACAAATTTCTCAAGAGGCAGATCAGGTGGTCTGGTATTCCCATCTCTTTCAGAATTTTCCACAGTTTATTGTGATCCACACAGTCAAAGGCTTTGGCATAGTCAATAAAGCAGAAATAGATGTTTTTCTGGAACTCTCTTGCTTTTTCAATGAGCCAGAGGATGTTGGCAATTTGATCTCTGGTTCCTCTGCCTTTTCTAAAACCAGCTTGAACATTAGAAAGTTCACGGTTCACATATTGCTGAAGCCTGGCTTGGAGAATTTTGAGCATTACTTTACTAGCGTGTGAGATGAGTGCAATTGTGCGGTAGTTTGAGCATTCTTTGGTATTGCCTTTCTTTGGGATTAGAATGAAAACTGACCTTTTCCAGTCCTGTGGCCACTGCTGAGTTTTCCAAATTTGCTGGCATACTGAGTGCAGCACTTTCACAGCATCATCTTTCAGGATTTGGAATAGCTCAACTGGAATTCCATCACCTCCACTAGCTGTGTTCGTAGTGATGCTTTCTAAGGCCCACTTGACTTCACATTCCAGGATGTCTGGCTCTAGGTGAGTGATCACACCATCATGATTATCTGGGTCGTGAGGATCTTTTTTGTACAGTTCTTCTGTGTATTTTTGCCATCTCTTCTTAATATCTTCTGCTTCTGTTACCATTTCTGTCCTTTATTGAGCTTCTGTTACCATTTCTGTCCTTTATTGAGCTCATTTTTGCATGAAATGTTCCTTTGGTATCTCTGATTTTCTTGAAGAGATCCCTAGTCTTTCCCATTCTGTTGTTTTCCTCTATTTCTTTGCATTGATCGCTGAGGAAGGCTTTCTTATCTCTTCTTATCTCTTTCTTATCTTATCTTTCTTTCTTATCTCTTGCTATTCTTTGGAACTCTGCATTCAGATGTTTATATCTTTCCTTTTCTCCTTTGCTTTTCGCTTCTCTTCTTTTCACAGCTATTTGTAAGGCCTCCCCAGACAGCCATTTTGCTTTTTTGCATTTCTTTCCTATGGGAATGGTCTTGATCCCTGTCTCCTGTACAGTGTCACGAACCTCATTCCATAGTTCTTCAGGCACTCTTATCTATCAGATCTAGTCCCTTAAATCTATTTCTCACTTCCACTGTATAATCATAAGGGATTTGATTTAGGTCATACCTGAATGGTCTAGTGGTTTTCCCTACTTTCTTCAATTTCAGTCTGAATTTGGCAATAAGGAGTTCATGGTGAGAGCCACAGTCAGCTCCTGGTCTTGTTTTTGCTGACTGTATAGAGCTTCTCCATCTTTGGCCGCAAAGAATATGAAAAGGCAAAATGATAGGATACTGAAAGAGAAACTCCCCAGGTCAGTAGGTGCCCAATATGCTACTGGAGATCAGTGGAGAAATAACTCCAGAAAGAATGAAGGGATGGAGCCAAAGCAAAAACAATAGCCAGCTGTGGATGTGACTGGTGATAGAAGCAAGGTCCAATGCTGTAAAGAGCAATATTGCATAGGAACCTGGAATGTCAGGTCCATGAATCAAGGCAAATTGGAAGTGGTCAAATAAGAAATGACAAGAGTGAATGTCAACATTCTAGGAATCAGCGAACTGAAATGGACTGGAATGGGTGAATTTAACTCAGATGACCATTATATCTACTACTGTGGGCAGGAATCCCTCAGAAGAAATGGAGTGGCCATCATGGTCAACAAAGGAGTCCGAAATGCAGTACTTGGATGCAATCTCAAAAATGACAGAATGATCTCTGTTCATTTCCAAGGCAAACCATTCAGTATCACAGTAATCCAAGTCTATGCCCCAACCAGTAACGCTGAAGAAGCTGAAGTTGAATGGTTCTATGAAAACCTACAAGACCTTTTAGAACTAACACCCAAAAAAGATGTCCTTTTCATTATAGGGGACTGGAATGCAAAAGTAGGAATTCAAGAAACACCTGGAGAAACAGGCAAATTTGGCCTTGGAACACGGAATGAAGCAGGGCAAAGACTAATAGAGTTTTGGCAAGAAAATGCGCTGGTCATAACAAACACCCTCTTCCAACAACACAAGAGAAAACTCTATACATGGACATCACCAGATGGTCAACACTGAAATCAGATTGATTATATTCTTTGCAGCCAAAGATGGAGAAGCTCTATACAGTCAGCAAAAACAAGACCAGGAGCTGACTGTGGCTCACACCATGAACTCCTTATTGCCAAATTTAGACTGAAATTGAAGAAAGTAGGGAAAACCACTAGAGCATTCAGGTATGACCTAAATCAAATCCCTTATGATTATACAGTGGAAGTGACAAATAGATTCAAGGAATTAGATCTGATAGACAGAGTGTCTGAAGAACTATGGACAGAGGTTCATGACATTGTACAGGAGGCAGTGATCAAGACCATCCCCAAGAAAAAGAAATGCAAAAGGGCAAAATGGTTGTCTGAGGAGGCCTTAAATAGCTGAGAAAAGAAGAGAAGCTAAAGGCAAAGGAGAAAAGGAAAGATACACCCATTTGAATGCAGAGTTCCAAAGAATAGCAAGGAGAGGTAAGGAAGCCTTCTTCAGAGATCAATGCAAAGAAATAGTTAAAAACAATAGAAAGGGAAAAACTAGTGGTCTCTTCAAGAAAATTAGAGATACCAAGGGAACATTTCATGCAAAGATGGGCACAATAAAGGACAGAAATGGTATGGACCTAACAGAAGCAGAAGATATTAAGAAGAGGTGGCAAGAATACACAGAAGAACAATACAAAAAAGATCTTCCTGACCCAGATAACCACCACGATGGTGTGATCACTCAACTAGAGCTAGACATCCTGGAATGCAAAGTCAAGTGGGCCTTAGGAAGCATCACTACAACAAAGCTAGTGGAGGTGACGGAATTCCAGTTGAGCTATTTCAAATCCTGAAAGATGATGCTGTGAAAGTGCTGCACTCAATATGCCAGCAAATTTGGAAAACTCAGAAGTGGCCACAGGACTGGAAAAGGTCAGTTTTCATTCCAATTCCAAAGAAAGGCAATGCCAAAGAATGTTCAAACTACTGCACAATTGCACTCATCTCACATGCTAGCAAAGAAATGCTCAAAATTCTCTAAGCCAGGCTTCAATAGTACATGAACCAAGAACTTCCAGACATTCAAGCTGGATTTAGAAAAAGCAGAGGAACCAGAGATCAAATTGCCAATGTCCACTGAATCATTGAAAAAGCAAGAGAACTCCAGAAAAACATCTACTTCTTGTTTATTGACTACGTCAAACCCTTTGACTATGTGGATCACAACAAACTGTGGAAAATTCTTAAAGAGATGGTAAATTCTTAAACAGACCACCTTACCTGCCTCCTGAGAAATCTGTATCCAGGTCAAGAAGCAACAGTTAGAACTGTACATAGAACAACAGACTGGTTCCAAATTGGGAAAGGAGTATGCCAAGGTGGTATATTGTCACCCCGCTTATTTAAATGCAAAGTACATCATGCGAAATGCCGGGCTGGATGAAACAGCTGGAATCAAGATTGATGGGAGAAATATCAATAACCTCAGATATGCAGATGACACCACCCTTATGGCAGAAAGTGAAGAAGAACTAAGGAGCCTCTTGATGAAAGTGAAAGAGGAGAGTGAAAAAGCTGGCTTAAAACTCAACATTCAAAAAAGGAAGATCATGGCATCCAGTCCCATCACTTCATGGCAAATAGATGGGAAAACAATGGAAACAGTGAGAGACTTTATTTTTTTGGGCTCCAAAATCACTGCAGATGGTAACTGCAGCCATAAAATTAAAAGATGCTTGCTCCTTGGAAGAAAAGCTATGGCCAAACTAGATAGCATATTAAAAAGCAGAGACATTACTTTGCCGACAAAGGTCCATCTAGTTAAAGGTATGGTTTTTCCAGTAGTCATGTATGGATGTGAGAGGTGAACCATAAAGAAAGCTGAGTACCGAAGAATTGATGCTTTTTGAACTATGGTGTTGGAAAAGACTCTTTAGAGTCTTTGCACTGCAAGGAGATAAAACCAGTCAATCCTGCAGGAAATCAGTCCTGAATATTCATTGAAAGGACTGATGCTGAAGCTGAAACTCCAATACTTTGGCCACCTGATGCGAAGAACAGACTCCTTGGAAAAGACCCTGATGCTGGGAAAGATTGAAGGCAGGAGGAGAAAGGGATGACAGAAGATGAGATGGTTGGATGGCATCACCGATTCATTGGACGTAAGTGTGAGCAAGCTCTAGGCCTTGGTGATGGACAGGGAAGCCTGGCATGCTGCATTCCATGGGGGCCTCAGAGAGCGACTGAACTGAATGAACAAACACATTGTCAGACTTTTTTTTCTGTTCACCTGTGATGATACACTGGTGTTGATGAAAAGGTCCATTGTGCAGTCAACTCAGATTCCCACTGATCTTTGAGTCAAGGGAGTGAGAATCCCCATCAGAAAGAGTCCATTTGGGTTGGTTTAACAAGATACCACAGACTTATAAACAACATAACCTACACTTACGGCTTATTAACAACATAACCTTATTTCTCACAGTTCTGGAGGCTGGAAGTCTGAGATTACGGTTCTGGCATAATGAGGGCCTTCTTCCCGGTTCACAGTCAGCAACTTCTCACTATATCCTCACTATGTGGTGGAAGGAGTGAGAGAGCTCTTTTATAAATGCCTGGTGTCTCATAGGACCACTAATCTTCATGAGGGCTCCATCCTAATGACCTAAGCAGCTTCTGAAGGCCCCACTTCCTGACATCATTACATCAGAATTTCAACATATAAATTTGGGAAGCACTGTTTCCTTCACCTTCCAAAAGGTGTGTTCCAAGGTGTATGAAATTTGGAGGGAGTAAACTGGAGTCAATGAAGTCAAATGTAGTTCATTTTTTGCAGAGAAATGGGTGGAATCCATTGAAGTTCCTAAGTTTTCAGAACTCTAAGAACCAGGCTGCCATGCTTGCTTGTAAATAGGAGCTGGTGAGTAGAATGGGGCTGGAGACCCAGATTTGGAAGGTACTTTAATCCTACTTGCAAATATTGTATTTAGACACTTAACAAATATGGTTAGCAAGTAACCAGATTACTCAACAGAGGCCTCAGTTTCCCCATATGTAAAATGCAATAATAAGACTCACTATCTCACTATTGGAGAAGGCACTGGCACCCCACTCCAGCACTCTTGCCTGGAAAATCCCATGGACGGAGGAGCCTGGTAGGCTGAGTCCATGGGTCAGGAAGAGTTGGACACGGCTGAGCAACTTCTTTCACTTTTCACTTTAATGCATTGGCGAAGGAAATGGCCACCCACTCCAGTGTTCTTGCCTGGAGAATCCCAGGGACAGGGGAGCCTGGTGGGCTGCCGTCTGTGGGGTCACGCAGAGTCGGACACGACTGAAGTGACTTAGCAGCAGCAGCAGCCTCTCAGACTGTGGAAAGGATTAAATGAGATATGCATGTAAAGTTCCTGGATTTAGCAGGCACTTAGTAAACAGCAGCTATTATTATTAAGATTTTTATTGTGTGTAGACCCATTTTGAGTTTGTTCAGACAACCGAACGTATGATTTACATTACAATAACTAACAAATGTTATCCTTGGCAGATGTAGAGATGTGGAACCAGAATAGCATCTGCAGCAGCTGAAGTCATTCTAGACTCTGGCCCAGTGTCCCTGCAGCAATTTGATATGGAGATGGAAGCCAGGGTGCTGTGGGGCAGCCTTGGCCTGCTCCGCCTGGTGTGGTGTCTCCTTCCACAGACAGGCTACGTGCACCCAGATGAGTTCTTCCAGTCTCCAGAGGTCATGGCAGGTAAAGCTTCCCATGTGTGATTAAGATAAGTTTGTGCAGCAAAGTCTGGTCGAGGAGCTGGTTGGTTATTTAGAGCATGCGTGAATGTTCAATTGTATCTGACTTTGCAACCCCCACCAGGCTCCTCCGTCCATGGAATTTCCCAGGTAAGAGTGCTGGAGTGGGTGGCCATTTCCTTCTTGAGGGAATCTTCCCAACCCAGGCATCAAACCTGTGTCTCCTGCATTGGCAAGCGAATTCTTTACCAACTGTGCCACCTGGGAAGCCCTGGATATTTAGTTCAGAGGGAGAAAAATGTCTGTGCAAATGAGCAGTAAATCCACAAGCCTCTCTGGCATAAGAATTTGAGAGTAGGAATTTCACATCTCCTTCCTGAGGGGTGACACTGACCTTCTAAATATTACCAATGAAATGCCAGCCTCTTTGATGTTTTCCTGCTTATACCAACAGTACAGGTTTTCAGAACAAAAGCTGTTTGCGGCTTCTCAGTGGAAGGATTTCAAAGTTGGGCTTCCCCAGTGGTTGGGGAAGCCTATACAGGGCTGTGACATAATAATGAAACTTTGTTTCTGTAGGTTCATGTGATGTCTGAGGGAGCTCAGACCTAGACTGCTCACTTGTTAGAACTTCGCTTCTAGGTGGAATAGGACACATCATTAAGACAGTTGCCAGAAATCTTGAGGCTTTTCAGATGCTGTGGTCACAAGCTTTCTTCCTCATGGCTCAAGATGTCTACTTGAGCTCCAGCCATCAGGTTAAACACCAGGTCTTTCCCACCACCAGAAAAGAGATAGGCATTCCTACTGTCTTTAAGGGCATATTTTGAAAGTCACATACTTTTTGCTCATTTTCATTTTATTGGTCAGAATATGTCATGTGACCACACCTAGCTACAAAGGGATGCTAAAAAATATAGTCTGTATATCTGACCACATGCCCAGCTAAAGAGACTAAGGATGAAGGAAGAAATGGATATTAAGGAGGTATCAGTCCTTTCTGCCATAGACCTCAACAGGTGAATTTGTTTTTAAAGTTGAAAAGTCCAGTCTTATTAGTTTTTTAACCATATTTATTTTTTCTTGCTGGGTCTTCACTGCTTCACGGGCATTTTTCTCTAGTTGTGGTGAGCGGGGATATTCTTAGTTATGGTGCGAGGGCTTCTCATTGAGGTGGCTTCTCTTGTTGCAAAACACAGACTCTTTGGTGTGAGGGCTTCAGTAGTTGTGACACATGGACTCAATAGTTGTGGCCCGCAGGCTTAGTTGCTCCACAGCATGTGGGATCTTCCTGGATTGGGGATTGAACCCATGTCTCCTGCACTGACAGGCAGATTCTTTACCACTGAGCCACCAAGGAAGCCCAGGTCCAGTCTTCTTTTCCACCCCATTTTAACCTGAGCCAGCAAAAAGCAGCCAGATGATCTGACCCGAGACTTTATTTTTTCTCTTTCACCTTCTGACATAGAACTGCCAAAAGGCTGGACGAATAGGAGGAGAAGCAAAGAGCCTTAAACAACCCGTAGTGTTATCAAGTGGGAGATGTTGTGAGACCTGGAGCTAAGATGCAGAAATTAAGGTTTTTCCCTCATCCCCACTCCAAGCTCTGTGACAGTGGGGTACAGAGTCACAGACTAGCCCCACACAGGAAGTAATTTTAATTACAGGTGTATTCGTTTTAAAAACTAGGAATCCTAGATAAAACTAGTAACCTTAGACCATAAGCACAGTTGCTCACTCCCTTCCGCACTCTCACACTGCCTGTCCTGGAGGACGATCATGATCACAGAGATGCGTTTTTGACTCTGGAGACCTTAGAGCGCCAAGAAGAGGAATGGAGCCTCCCCCTGCTCCTCCTCACACACGCTGTCCAGAGTGCAGTGTTACCTTGCTTCCTAGGCGCGGGGCTGCACAGCAGACCATCACAGGCCTAGCAGCTTAACCCTGGAGTTCCATCCCAGCAGCCCCTGCCGTATGACGGTCTTCCCACTGCTGACCTGAAGCTCACAGTTCTGTAAGTCAGAAGTCCCACCCAGGCTCCCTGCTCAGGGTATCACATGGTGTGGGCTGGGCTAGTTCTTGTCTCTTCAGCACCAGCTGAAGATGACTCTGGTCTTAAGGGTTCCTGTGGCTTTTGTCACACCCATCCGGGTGCTCTCCCTGCCTTGGGGCCAGCGGTCCCCTACGACATCACCTACTCTCAGGAGTGGACTCTGTCAGCTTCACAGCCCCAGGGTTGTGTGGGGCAGAGACAGTCCTGGGGGCCGTGCTGGGGTTTGGTCTACCATGTTCTTGAGCTGAGATCTGGCTTACCCCTCCTCCTCTTTCTGCAGGGGACATCCTAGGCATTGAGGCCGCCCGGCCCTGGGAGTTTCACCCCAGCAGCCCCTGCCGCACGGCGGTCTTCCCACTGCTGACCTCTGGCTCTGCCTTCTGGCTCCTCAGGCTCTGGGAAGAGTGGGGGCCATGGCCGGGCGTGGTGAGTGGCTACTTGCTGCTGGTGGGGCCCCGACTCCTCCTCACCGCCCTCTCCTTTGCCCTGGACCTGGCCGTGTACCACCTGGCTCCAGGCTGGGGGGCGGAGCGCTGGAATGCCCTGCTCCTGCTGTCCGGGTCCTACGTCACCCTGGTCTTCTACACAAGGACCTTCTCCAACGCCATCGAGGGACTGCTCTTCGCCTGGCTGCTGGTACTGGTGTCCCCCAGGGCGGCCAGGAGCCGCACACCTAGGAAGCCCGCTCCAGGCCCGCGGTGGCATGGCTGGCTTCTTGGGGGCCTTGTGGTGGCTGGCTTCTTCAACCGGCCCACCTTTCTGGCCTTTGCTCTGGTCCCCCTCTTCCTCTGGGGCACTTGCGGAGCCACAGATCCCAGCTTCAAGTCGCTGACCCAGCAAGCCCTGACTCTGCTCCCGGGGGCAAGCCTCACTGCAGTGGCGTTTGTGGCTGTGGACAGCTGGTACTTCTCTGGTCCATCTAGACCCAGCACCCTTGTCCTTACACCTGCCAACTTCTTGCGCTACAACCTGGATCCGGTGAACCTGGCAAGGCATGGCACACATGCGAGGCTCACTCACCTGGCTGTCAACGGCTTCCTGCTCTTTGGGATGCTGCACGCCCATAGCCTGCAGGCTGCATGGCAGCAGCTGCGGGCTGGCCTGCAGGCCTTTGCCCAGATGGGCTTCCCAAGGACACTGGAAGCCTGGAGCCCACGGCCCAGCCCCAGGTCTCTCCTCCTGCTCTTCTACTTTGTGCCCCTTGCCCTGTTATCTGCCTTTAGCCACCAGGAAGCTCGGTTCCTGATTCCCCTCCTGGTGCCCCTTGTCCTGCTCTGTAGTCTGCAGACCCAGCCAGCCCCCTGCAGGGGCACTCTGGCCCTCTTCAACGTCCTGGGTGCCCTCTTCTTCGGGTGTCTGCACCAGGGGGGCCTTGTGCCTGGCCTGGGGCACCTGGAGCGGGTGGTTCATGCCCCTGAGCCCCTGCGTGTACCCACCCACTTCACACTCGTCTTCACCCACACCTACATGCCCCCCCGGCACCTCCTGCACCTCCCAGGCTTGGGCTTGCCAGTGGACGTGGTGGACATGGGTGGGGCTGAGGACTGGGTCCTGTGCCAAGCCCTGAACAACTTCACCAGACACGCAGCCTGCCAAGCGGCTGGGGGACCGTGGCTCTGCCGTCTGTTTGTGGTGACCCCTGGTACCACCAGGCCAGCCGTGAGGAAGTGCCGCTTCCCACTCAAGAGTGAGACACTCATCTTTCCCCACCTGACCCTGGAAGACCCACCAGCCCTGTCCTCCCTGCTGAGCAGTGCTTGGAGAGACCATCTCAGCCTTCATATCCTGGAGCTGGGGGAGAAGCCTGACAATATGACACAGAAGCCACTGCCCAAGACTCAGCCCTAGCTGAGGGCCCCTTTCCACCTCTAAGTGTTGGCTGGACTGGGACAGAGCCTGATTCTTTTCCTTTCCTTTCCCTTCCAGAATCCCCACCACTGCCTCTCCTGTGCACAGCCTTTGACTGTTCCACCTCCTGGGTAAACTGACATCCACTTCCCCTCAAAAACCAAAGATCTGATCAGTCATGGTCCTGATGCCAAGGTCCCCAAAGAACCTAATGTAATCAGTGACGCCAAATGCCTATTCCTGCCCTATTCCTTCCAGTCACTGTGATGTTTTAAACAAATAAATCGCACCTGATTGTGAAAGGAGACAGCAATCTCCTAATGACATTCCTGAATGACTTCTCCGAAAGCTTCCAGGATGCCTTACCTCTTGCTGTCATGACAACCCTTTGGCCTCCTAGATACCTGGAAGGAGGCAGTGTATTGATATTCAAAAGAAGGTAGCTCAGATTCAGGAAGCCTAGTTCGAGTCCCCAGTCTTCTACACATTGGCTACATGCTCTAAGAAAGCCCCTTCCCCTAACCCAGCCTGTTTTCCAGCCTGCACAATGGTCTCTGAGGTGTCTGCAAGCTAACACTGTGTTGTTCCTGGGTCTACAGTACAAGTTCCTTCCCAAAACTCTGTAAGCATAGAAGTGGGTGTGGTGTATTTAATGGCACTTTGGTATCTGTCTCAATGCTTGGTTATTACCAAAACAAGTAGTTCTGCAATTTTTCTTTTATCCACTCTCCTACTCCTGTCCCTGAGAGAGGTGGAAAATTTCTGCATCTCACTAATATTTATTTGACTGTGCTGGGTTTTAGCTGTGGCATGCAGGATCTTTGTCACGTCATGTGGGAACTTCGTGGCAGTGCACGGACTCTAGTTGTGGCTCACGGGCTCCAGAGCATGGGCTTGGTAGTTGCGGTATGTGGGCTTAGTTGTTTTGAGGCATATGGGATCTTAGTTCCATGACCAAGGATTGAACCTGTGTCCCCTACACTGCAAAGCAGATTCTTAAACACTGCACCACTAGGGAAGTCCCTGCATCTCACTCGTCAGGGGTCAGACAGCCCAGATGTTTTCCCAGATGTTCAGCCCCAGGGGAATGGAGACACAAGGCTGGATTCTGGTGGCACTTGGGCACAAAACCTTAAATGTGGTCTGATCACTCTCCATGTTCAAAGCCTCTGTCTGAAGCCCCTTCACAGGCTCAAGAGCAAACCCCATGCCAAACCCATACCTGCTGTGTTGGTGGAAGCCATCACACCTGGGCATGCTGCTCCCTGCAACACAGGGCACCACTGCCCAGTCCACTGGGATTGTGAGGAGCTGTGGCGCTCAGCCTGTCCTCATTCTCCCTCTTCACAACCCTGCCATCTCTGGAGAACCAGAGGTACCCAGGCCTCTGTGAGCAGTGGGCTGGAGAGCACCTTCCACCAGCGAGAGCCCTGGGTCATCTTGAAGCTCCACTTCCCACAAGCTGCTGCTGGGGTCCCCATGCCACATTTGCCTCAGGACTCCAGCCCCGACAGAGAGGAATCAGTGGCATGCTGGTAAATGTTTAGCAACCCATTCTCTAGGGGCAAAATAGCCCTTATTTCTGGTGTTTGACAACTTGTGTGTTGTTTATACTCTCACCATGGCTGATTTCAAACTACTAAAATGATGTTACTGAACTTGGGAGATGCCAAGGATGCCTCTCCTGAGCCAGCCTAAGCTAACTGTAGCACACTACCCAATAGTTCCCTCTTTAAAATTATAGGACCTGTTCATGATAGTTTCATGTTCTTGTGGTTTGTTACTAACTTTGGTTTTTTTTTTTTTTTTCCTACCTGTAGTGCTTAGCATCATCTTGGGCACCTGTAAGCACTTACTTACTTTGCAGCCAGAGAGTTTTTTTTGCCTAACAGATAAAAACCAAGTGCTGCCTGGAGATAACTCAGATTCTAAGGTCCCAGATTCCTCTGGGATTCTTGGGACTTGTTTCTCTCCTTCGCCAGGTAGGTTCACAAACTCAGAATTCCCTAGAGGAGCTGTTGGTGTAGCAGTCCATGTAGATTGTAGTGGCCTGAGTGCTAACGATTTGTTTGTAAAGTGTTGGTATCTAGATTTGTGTGGCATTAAGGGGTGATTTGAAATTGCCCTGCAGGATAGTGGAGTGAGTTGCTTCCTGGCTTCACATTCTGTTTAGCAGCGCTTGAAAGGCATGTTGGGAGATTGTTGCCACTGGGGGTGGTAGGATGAATTTGGTCTGTTTCTTTAGCAGTAGGGTAAGTGGCGGGATGACAAGCCAGGTTACACTGGAGGCTTCCAAAGCCAGGAGGCATCCGAGTCACCTCTAGCTGGAGAAGAAAGGACCATTTTCTTGCTCTGCTCTCAGACTCCTTCTACAAATGGAGGGAATTTAGTTCCCACACACTACCACAAAATATAAAACATCTGCCTTCGTTCTTTTGCTTTCCTTCCTTAACAAATGGCCAGCTTGCTAAAAGCTTCACTGCTTCCTGCAGTTTCCCTTTTTGTTTCTGCCAGTCTAGAAAAAGACCCAACTGTGAGTGTGCTTGAAGGCTGCTTATGTTGAAGGTAAGCGGTTGGGTTGGGGACTGCTAACATTGTGCTGCTCTGATATCCAGATCCAGAGACAAACGAGTGGGACTGAGACCAATGAGGCAGCGATCAAGGCAGAATGAACAAGCTCCTTGGGCTCCTTACTGTCAAACTCAAAGGAGAATTCAGTGAGTTGCCTCTGGTCTGGGAGATGGAGGACAGGAGGGCAGGGTGCCAAACTAAAACTTTATCCTTAGGAGAGTGGGACACTGGCCTCAGAGAGGATTGACCAGAAGCACCTCTGATGGGAAGGCTAGAGGGTAGAATGTCAAGTCAGATCTTTGACCACCAGCAAAGTGGAGGACAAGCTGCTCTTGCTGCCGCATCTCCAGGGTAGGTCTCCAGGCTATCCAGCTCCCTCTGTGACTCCCACAGTCAGAATATAAATTGTTTCTCCTGCTTTGAGCTTTCTAGATTGCATGATTAACTCTGTAGCCTGATTAGAGACGATCAGTGCATACATGGATTGCCTAATTGTGGGTCTGTTAGCTGCAGCATAGTCTTTACAGTGTATCCCAGACCCTCTAAAATAGGGACAAGGAATTCAGGTGGCTTGTTCCATGGTAGACAGTTGTCTTGATACCCAGTGGTGATGGTGGTGGCGGCAGCAGAAAATGAAAGTTAAGAAATAGCGTTACACTTCCTCATGTGAAAGTGGTTGTAAGGAGTGAGATAACAGTGTATTAAGGAAGTGCCTGGAACAGAGGGAATATTCAGTATGTGTTAACTAGTATTATACTGTATAATAATATTCATTATTATTATACTGTAGGACTGTATAATTCCTACAGTCCCAGGAATCTTAATCCACCTTCCCAGATAAGCCCCAGGTTCATACTGAAGGCATGGGTGGATCCATCTCATCTGCCTTCACTAGTCAAGGTCATCTTATGACTCCCTCAGTCTGGAAGCAGCACCAAGCCTAGTTATGTTTGATGGTGAGTTGTTTTCCAGGTTCTTGGAGTCAGCTGTGTCTAGTTCAAGGTGAGTTGGTTAAGACTGGATAGGACCACCAACCGTCCAACTGGGCATGCTCCTGACCTTTTGACATCAGAGAGCAGAAAACTCCACCCTCAGATGGTGCTAAGAACCTCCATTTTTCAAGCTGCAGATGCATGTGGCATAGTTACACGTCTGCAGAACTACAATTACCACACCTTTCTCCAAGCATTTTCCCCCACACCTCCCGCCGCCTTGCTGATGCTTTATCCCATAAATACCCCAACCGCTTTGCCTTGAAGAAGACCAGATCTGAGACTAGTTCTCCACCCCTGGCTGCCTTGCCAGTAAATCCTCTTCGCTGGAAACCTTTGCATCTCCGCATTTGGCTTGCTGCGCACGGGGCAAAAGAACCTTGTCCTGTAACAATAACCATTACTCAGCTCACACATTTAATCAGAGGACTTTTGGCAGTTGCAGGATTGTCTTTCCATCCAGGATCTCCCCTGGAAGTAGCGACCTGCTACATCAATGCAGCGGCAGCAGCATCGATCATTAGTTTTAGTCCCATTTGCTGAGGTTAAACCTCTCTCCGGTTGTACTCAGGTCCATGGCTCTCTGCTCGCGGTGAATCAGGGCCGAGCCTATCTTTTTCTGTCAGGCTTCGGGGAGTTTCTTCCTTGGCTGTGTCCTGTCCGATCACGGCTTCCCTGGGGGTGTCCCTGGCCCAGCCTGGGTTTAGGGGTTTGGTCCCGGGCCTTTCTGGCTACCTGGTGGTGGCCGCGGGCGTTCCCGGAGGCCCCGGCGTAGCTCCTGAGTGAAGGTGTCTCTGAAACGAGCAGCGCGGCGGCCCAGGGAGCCAGCGGGCCCAGCCGCGATGGCTCGCAGGCGCCGGGCCGCGTCCTGGCCGCGTAGCTGGGCCTGCAGCAGCGCAAAGGCGGTGAGCTGTGCCGCACGCCGGATGGGCCGAGACTCTGAGAGACGCTCCACCAGCTGCGAGCTGTGCAGGAGGGTGGCCAGCAGCCGCCGCAGAACCATCCTCGGAGCGACCCGGAACCCAAAGCACGCCGCTCTCGCTTCTGATCGGCGACACCTGACTACGGGCCGTGTCTGCGCCGGCGCCGCCCGGTGACAACACTGCCGCCCTGGGATTGGAGCACGGGATTTCGACTTTCCGCAGCCGTATCTGCGCGTTTCCGGTTCCGCCACTGCTGGGGCTACCTCGTTACACTGTTGAGTGGCGGTGTCCTCTGCCACCTCTCTGCACTATGTCGGGTGGCCTCCTGAAGGCGCTGCGCAGCGACTCCTACGTCGAGCTGAGCCAGTACCGGGACCAGCACTTCCGGGTGAGGGAAGCCGGGTCGCGAGAAAGGGGAGCCTCGGGCTAGAACGCTGAGCCTCGGTTTGCTCTTGTCTCATTGTGTTGTCGCTCATTCTCTGGTATCCCGAAATGCGAAGGGAAGCCTCGGTGCCTGTTGGGGAATGGATGCTGAAAGGGCGTTTGGGTATCATCAAATCCCCTTCTCTCGTAGGAAGGGAATTTGAGGCCGGCTTTCGCATTCCCTAGCAGCTGCTCTCTGTTTCCTAGCCATTGCAGATGGGCGGCAGTAGTAGTGGTGGCTTGGGTTTTCACGAACGGTGTCGCGGGAAAGTGACTTTGTGATTTGGCTGCAATTATCAAAAAAGGGTGTCTTTTTGATACGTGCAGTATGGGGAAGCGCCATCCTGATCCAGATACCGGGACTTTTGTTTTTAAATTACATCTACCAAACTGCGTTTGGCATTTCCCTTTTTCATAGGCTAGTACAACGGCCCTACAAAAGATTTGTACCTTGTGGCAGACAAAGTTGAGCCCTGCCTCCACCTTTAGGGAGCCCTTGATGTGAGGAGGGGAACCTAACATGTTAAGGGTCTGGATGTCAAAATCGGAGAACTGCTGGGTTTCCAAAGAGGGAAATTTTCTTTTGGCCCATGTCATAGCAGATTGTATGAAATGGCCGAGGCTGCAGATATTCAAGGTGGGTTCTTCAATATCAGCAAAGACAGGGATGGAGTGAAGGTGACACTCGTTAACCATTGGTTATTTAGTAAATTTGTATTGAGTGCTGTTGTGGAAGCATCTGCTAAACCGTAGAGAGGGAAGACAGTTTTCCACATCCTAAGAGTTCGTAATCCTCTAGAGATTATGGGGTTGTAAAGGGAGGAACTGTAAATGCAGGGATTTACAATCAGATCAGATCTTAATCCAGCACAAGAAAGGGAGGGGCTGTTGAAGATTCAGAAGATTGAGAAAGGAGGGATCAGGTATAGAAGAGGGTAGGTGTGGAGAAAGTCTAAAATGCGTTTGTAGGGTAGGAAAACAAATTTGAGGCAAAATTGAGAAAGATCTTAGGTTTATTCAACATTTAGTTTTTTAAATGTTTACTATATACCAGACATGATTATGGGCTTCTCTGGTAGCTCAGCTGGTAAAGAATCTCTCTGCAACACAGGAGACCAGGGTTTAATCCCTGGGTTGGGAAGATATGCTGGAGGAGGGTATGGCAGCCCACTCCAGTATTCTCCTCTGGAAAATCCCATGGACAGAGGAGCCTGGTTAGCTGCAGTCCATGGAGTTGAAAAGAGTTGGACATGATTGAATGAATAAAAACATGCACAGACATTATTTTACACATCTATTGCTCATTACTTCAGAAAGTTCCACATCGTAGCCATGTTGAATTTCAAGCATCCTGCAAGATTACAACAGTGAAAGGATTAAACTTTTACTGTCTATCTGCAGCTTTATTTAGACTACTGTAAGATACTGTCTTATAGAATTTCTGCAGTATTTCCTGAATGGTATCTACATTATGTCATACCTTAAATAAGTTCTAACACTAGTTGTCTTAAACTGTAAGCTGTTTGTTGGGACATGACTTAAACATGTGAGAAAAAAAGGAAAATGCTTCTTGACCATAATTTTAACAAGTCAGTAACAAGTCTGCAGTAATAAACTTTAGTGTCTCATTCCAAAGTCCTGAAAAACCTATTTTTATTGTAGAATGACTCTTGTCTTGTGAACTTTTTAAGGAAATAGTGGATTAGGGATAAGACTGGGCTTGGGTACCAACTGGAACTACTGATTAGTTGTGTGATCTTTGACAAGTTACTTAACTATCTTCCCTCAGGTAGATTGATGATGATAAATTAAATGAGACCATACATAGAAACCTGACTTGCAGTCCCTTGATTCTCCCTAGAGGTAGACATATTACCTGTTGCTTCTGTATGGTATCCATGTTAAATTCACTAAAAAATATAACTTGGAGCATACCCTTCATATTGTTTTGTGCCTTTTTTTTCCCTCCACTTTGCTCCCCATCTCGGAAATTCTAGGGTGACAATGAAGAACAGGAAAAATTACTGAAGAAAAGCTGTACATTGTATGTTGGAAATCTTTCCTTTTATACAACAGAAGAACAAATCTATGAGCTCTTCAGCAAAAGTGGTGACATAAAGAAAATCATCATGGGCCTGGATAAAATGAAGAAGACAGCATGTGGGTTCTGCTTTGTGGAGTATCCTTCCTGTGTGTCTCGTGTAGCTGTTGCCCGAAGGTGGGGCCGAGAGCGGCTGATAGCCTGTTTTGAAAGATGAGTGAGGACACTTGTTGATTAGCATCCCTGCACTTAGGTGTTCTCATCTTCCTTCATCTTCTCCTGCTTTCTGTCCAATATGTCTATACTGTTTACACTGGGACAGCTAGTAACATATACATTCTGTTCTGAAATCCATTCTTTTTTCATAGTTGGTTAAGTAAATCTTTGAAAATGTATATGCGTATGGTATTTCAGAAAGTCCAAAGAGTGTACTGAAAAATAAAAGCCCCATTATCATTCTAAGTTCAGAGACGTTAGTTATCAATCTCATTGGTGTCTTTCCAGAAGTAATTCCATGTATGTGTGGTAGCATATTGTGTGCACTTTTTTTCACGTATTTTAGAGATTGTTCCATGTTAGCACGTGTAGGTTACCTCTTTTTGTAACAGCTACATAGTATCATGTAGATGCATATAGCTTGACGCGGTACGTCGTAACCGAACTTACTTGTGACCATTCTCTCCCTGGAAGCGCTCCATAAATTTGACCACCTGGATTTACCCTTTCATATTTTGTTTTTTAAGTGCTATTTTCTTTTTTTGGTCATTTTGAGAAATTTTCCAGACCTAGTCCACCATGTCATTTGAATTTTCTGTACCTTGAATTGTTTCTTTCCGTTGTATTTATCCTGTAAAATTTCCTTAAATTTCTGATGATCCCTTGGTGTCTTGGGGAAAAGGCTGACTGTGGATCTAGGCAGAGCTTCTTAAGTTGCTGCCTTGCCTTTGGGACGTGTGGGTTTCTTAAATGCTAGAATGAAGAAAGATTTTAGCTTGCTGATGTTAAAGACAATGCCATAGTTCCTTCAGTTAGTTAGTTCACAACCCTATCTTTTTTATTTGCCTGGAATTAAATGTGTTCTTGCTAATAGGTCTTCTTCCCACATAGAGACCTTTAATTAAACCCTATTTGCAGCCTTACTACTTAATCAACTTGGAATTAAGAAGTTCCTGGGTTTACTGTCTCCTTTAAGCCCTTCAGGAGTATTTCCTACTGTGACTTTGTTTCACCCATTATTAATCTTTAGCTTTTGCATCTCTAATCTGCTGATGGCCTCTTCTCCTCCTTGGGTATATGTTTCTTTCCTGTTGTCTAATGGAGGCCCTGAGAAGGAAAGAAGACAAAATGTACTCCCTATCAGGTTGAATCAGAAGCCCCACGTTTGAACCTATTCCCCACTTCTGACTCTGGTGTCTGATTTCGGGCTCTGCAAGCTTCTTTTACTCCTTCAGACACAGGGGACGAGCGCCCAGGTTTTGCTTTCACCTCTGGTGCCAGGAGTGTAAAATAATTCACAGGGGACAAAAAAGACAAAGGAACTATTAGATACTAATCAGTGTTTAAGAATTGGAGTGTTTTTGCATTTGCCTTGAAAGTCAAAGATCAATAATCAAGATGACAAATACCCAAAAGAAAGGATACCTTTCATTGTCAGTATCCCCCCGCCCGACCCTGTTTGCCCTTTAGCATTCATTTCATTCAACAAAGAATTACTCAATCCCCATGTGTGCTAGGCATTGTGTAGACACTGGAATTTCAGCAAGTGTTTCCCTACCCGTGTAATTAAAGACAAGGGGAAAGGTCCAGATAAGTATTTCCTAGACCCAGTTATAATCATATACTTACATGTATTTTTTAATAGCATCCCAAAGATAGATTTAGTAGATCTGGTTTAGAACTACCGACCTGAGTGGTACTTTTTGAGTGTTCCCTTCTAATGAAATGTGATGGCAGGTCTTATGCAGTGACCTCTTTTTAAGGTTGTTCTTGAATGTACAGCCTCATATTCAGGGAACCGAATGATGCTGTCATTTCCTTGGATAACAGTTTGTGGTTTAAACCTGCACAGAACATATCTGTATTTTGCAAACCAAAATATGGAGACAGTGGAATTGTGTATTTAACAGGATTATCCAAAAAACCATCAGTGTAGCTGAGGATAAGATACCATTTTTGACTGCTTCTGGACCAACCTCAACAGGCCTATACAAGCCAAATTATGTCTTTGATCTCCATCTGGTTGGATTAGTTTTTGTACTCTTTAACTCAGCTTCATTTAGATATTTCTTCCTCTATTTACAAAAATGTCTGGAGAAATGCTAATTCCTTAATAATCATAATTAAGATACTATTCAAGAGCAGATGCAGAAAACGCCATGCGGTATATAAATGGAACTCGTCTGGATGACCGGATCATTCGTACAGACTGGGATGCAGGCTTCAAGGAGGGCAGGCAGTATGGCCGTGGGCGTTCTGGGGGCCAGGTACGCAGGAAGGTTTTCTGTGCTCAGCCTCGGCCTGGGATGCCAGTCCTAAATGATAAGTGTTTTGTCAATTTGTATTTGCTCTTTTCAAAATAACTGTGCCTCTAACCTTGGCTTGAAGTGAATCCACCCATTGGGGTTGATAAATTATTAATATTTTTAAATACCATTAAATAGTATGTCTTCACAAGCAACCATTACTGGACTTCTGCAAGGGGCTGAATATTCTACAGGAATGTTGAGCAAAGCAGAATGTACTAAAACAACTTTTCCATTTTTATTTCAATATAGTTTAAATATTCTTTGGAATGTGCTATCTTTGAATGCTGAGTGTAAGCCTGATGTTTGGTTTTTAAAAAAAAAGCAGTATTAAAATAATTTTGCAGGGCAGTTGAACTTTATCATCAATTGCTCAAAATCATGTTACACTTATAATGTTTACATTATGACATCTGAAAAGGCTTAGTTATTTGTCTGACATATTTTGGAAGGCATGTTTGTTACACTCATCTTCTCTGTACTGTAACATGTTCTTTTCAATTAAGGTACGAGATGAATACCGTCAGGACTATGATGCTGGAAGAGGTGGCTATGGAAAACTGGCCCAAAACCAGTGAGTGGTTGAGAGCCCCATCGTGAAAGTCTGCTCCTTTGGCCTGTTGAATTTGACAGGTGTTACCCAAGGTCTGCAAACCTGCCTTTAGTTTTTTTTTTTTAAACCAAGCTTTAATCAATGTCTCTACTGAGCTGGAAGCCTTGTCATGGTTTTCCTCTTAAAAATTATTAAAGAACAGAATCCAAAAGAATGCCTTTAATTCTGTAGAATTAAGTCTTAGAATCTTGGTTTTGTGTCAGATTACCAAAATGATTTCTATTACTAGGTCAAAAATTGTTTCCTTAGCAACAGACTTGATGTATAATGTTGACCTGTCAGCCAAAAACACACTTCTTTTAGAAGACAGGAAAAAATTTTTAAGTGTTTACCATGTTTGCATCTAAGTAGGTTCATGGTCTACCTTGGGACCTGGAATTACTATTTTTAAAATTTTAAGTTTTCACAAGATAAAGTTTAATAAGTGGACTTTTGCTATGTTATGTAGCTTTGCTCTAAATTAGGGGAACAGATGCTTGATAACTGAATTTTTTTTCTGTGTTGATTTTTAATCTGTAAAGGCACAACTTAATGGAAATTCCTAAAGAGTTGGTATAAAAGCAAGCTTTGGACAGTCCCAGGGAACACCACCTGCTTTACATGCTTTGTATATCAGGAAATAAGGGACAGGTATTGAAGAGTATTTATTTACTAAACACATTTTTCAAAATGTGAGGTGTGAGTGCCTTCAGATCTGTTTTTTTCATTTTCAGACTGATCTTGGGAATGGAGTGTTTTGTGGTGGTTGAGAGAATGGCTTAACAAAATCAGAAATGCTTCCCTCGGGAAATGTTTTGGCCAGTTCTAATATTGAAGTCTGTCTTGTTTTTCTCTAATTGTGCTGTTTCAGAGGCTGGACAGGTCAGCTGATGGTCTCTACAACTTCCAGAAGGGAGTCTAGAGGATTTATTTTGCATTTGTAAGGCAAGAGATGATTTCTCTAATGTTACAAGAATTCTTGCTCATTTTAAACTGCTAGTCTAGTACAATTCTCCCTGACCTAAGTGAGATTTTTTTTCATCTAGCAACAAAGTATCTCCTAATTTCCAGGAGTTTGTGAAGTTGGGGCTGGAGTATCTCAATGTGAACAGCTTTCATGTTACAGCAATGTGAACAGCTTTCATGTTACAGCAAGTGTGTTTTCTCAAATTTAAGTTGGCTATTTGGATACCTCTAAATTAGTTGTAAGTACTTAGGAAAACATGTGCAAGTAATTTAATGAGGACATACACTTTTTTACAGTAGTTTGAATGAATGTATTTTGTATTATTTTGCAGTAAAACATGATTCAGATTTCTATAGGCCTTAAAACCACAGACAGTATTTCATATTTGAATTGTCTTCTGTAACAGATTTCAATAAAATTGGACCAACTTACTGTGTTTTTCCTCACCAAGAGACACTGAAACACTCTTACCCTGGAATATTAATACATTTTGGGGAAGAATCTGAATAGTGTGCAGAATTTGCCTGTCCATTTAGATTTGAGAGTTACTAATATGGTAGTGTCTCGCTACATGCAGCTAATTAAAACTGTTCCTCAGTCACATTACCATTTCAGATGCTCAATACCTACCTGTGGTAATGGCTGTCTTGTGGTGGATGCAAATACAGAATATTCCCATTACTGTAGAAAGTGCTGCTACTGGACAGTGAGCCGCTTAGAGCCTATGCAGATAAGCCTTGTCATGACTGGAATGCCACTGGGAAAAATTACTACTCACCAAACAGTACATGTTATCCAACACAAGAGAACACACATTTATAAAGGCATTTAGTTTATTTTTCAAAAAATATGTTTGCTAGAAGGTTTGAGTAATTTTACATGATCACAATCTTTAAATAAATTTTTTCTGACCAAAAGGTACCATTTAAGTGGACAGCTTGTCTAGATCTGCTTTTGTTAACACCCAAATACAATTAGCATGTCTGATGGTATTCCCTAGGTCTTCTTAAATTATCTACAGGCCAGGAGGCAGAGCCTAGCACATAACAAAGTATGTGCTTTATAACTGCTTATTAGTTCAGTTTCATAACAATTAAGCAGAGCAGGTAGTCAGTATATCTAATTCACACTATTAACACACTGGTTCTTGCCTGAAGGGTCTGATCCATGCAGAGCTCGCAGTTATTCCTTCTAACCCAGGAAGTAGTAAACCACAACTGCAGAGAAAGGGGGCAGCTCTACTTAGGCTACTGCTGGCGATGTCTCAGGTCTGTTCCTTTGTTCCAACTCTGAATTCAAGGTGACCAGTGTTAATTATATTCAATGATATGTAGAAAATAAAATGCAAAGCCCCAAAAAAGATTTGGGGACTGCTGGCAGCAAGCAGCTGCTGCTTCTCCCTTTCTTAAGAGAAGATTGGTTCTCTATGATTGAGAGAACTAAAAGTGAAAGTGAAGACGCTCAGTTGTGTCCGACTCTGCGACCCCATGGACAGTAGCCGACCAGGCTTCTCCGGCCATGGGATTTTCCGGGCAAGAGTACTGGAGTGGGCTGACGTTTCCTTCTCCAGGGGATCTTCCTAACCCAGGGATCAAACCCGGGTCTCCTGCATTGCAGACAGACGCTTTACCGTCTGAGCCATTTAGTTTGAGAGAACTAAAAGTTGAACTAAATCTACATTCATTGCTATAGATTTTACAAAAGGATAAAAGCAACTACAGACTGGTAAGTTTGCTGATGGAGAGGACTGAGCAGCTTGTTGAAGGCACATCATAAGCAGCTTTTAGTTTGTGTAAGGCCTGCCCTCAACCCCCAAAGCATAAGGTCTGCCCACCTTGTGGGCACCTAGACAATTCAGTGCCAAGCTAATGAGAGTAAAACAAAACAATGCCTGTCTCTTCTACCAACAGCCCAGACTATATTTCAGAAACTTCTGTTGCAAGGAAACCATTACTGCAAACATCAGGGAAAAAGGCCATCCTAATGGAGGACTTGGGCTAAATAGAAGTTTATACCTAATCACAAGACGGGTAGGAAAGGCAGGAGGGAAGCAACTGTGTGTACTGAAACAAGCTTCTTATGAATAACAGAAACATTTAACCAGACTTAAAATATCTGACATTTAAGCTAAAGCATGCTGGACAGTGTAGCTCAAGGTGCTCTATTAAGCTGGACATGAAACAGACCCGTGACTTGGGACACTTCACTGTAGGTTCTCTCTGCCTCACTGCTAAGAGAATGACCATTTCTAGACTGAAAGAAATGACAACTCAAGCTTGGGGCATGAAGATTTTTTGCCAGAACACAACTCTCTTGCATGCCTGGTTCTGTCAATGAAATATGAACTATGGCGCTCTAAAGTGTAAGACATTTTTAACAGCCTACTTACTAATTACCAAAAAAAAAAAAAGGCAAACGTCTGGGATACAGATTGGAAAAATCTCGTTTGCATAATTATGCCTGAAAACCTCAAGAAAACACCCAACCCATTTTGTCACCTTTCCAATGTGGATGCAGCCCTACCTGTAGCAGCACAACGTGCCTCTAATCTCAGTCTTCCTAATGATGTGAAGCACAAGGAGAAATACTGACCTGGTTTTATACTAAGGAGTTTTGAGTCTGAGGGAGTAGGAAAGTGCTGGCCTGTTGATAATGTAAACACTGGTGTTGGTGCTTGGAATGTCTGGGGTAGGGACCCTGCATGTAAACATGTTCTGACTCCACCTCAACTGCTGGCAGTCAGCCCTACCCGCACACCTAACGAGGCATTAACCCAAGTACCTTTGCCATTTGCTTGTTCCTCCTTTCCTTTCCAGTTATCACAAAACTCTGTTAAAGATGCAAGATCCACTGCTTTAATCCTAATGCAGCAAAGGCTAAGGACAGGGCCACTTCTGCTTTCCCCCAGAAGAGGAGGTTCATGGAAGCAAAAAAAAAAAGGACTCCTGTGCTGGAGTCTCAGGGATGGTCAAGCAGAGGCAGATAAGCCCTGCATGTTGCTGAGATCATTAGAGAAATGAGGGGAAACACTCATAACTTTTGCTGTAACCCCCTCAGTATCAAGTCTCCCTTATTACCTTTTCTGTTCTCTCTTCCCCACCCACGTCCAAAAGACCTAAAATTAGTCTTTGGTTTTGAATGTTTAGATTTTAAATACCCTTGAAATAGGTATTTGGCAGATCTTAATTTCTTCCAAGTGGGAAACAATACAGGGGAAGTGACAACTTGTAAATTACTCTTGGGCTGGATTCTCATTTGTTTGACCACTAGTTTGACAGATACTGATTTTTTAATGGGTCAAAACCAGAAGAATCCAAGGAGTTCAATGTTCCAGCAAAAGCTTTTTATAAGATTAAAGCATTTATTATAAATCTTAAAGCCAAGGCTGAAATCTCATTTGTGAAGATAATTGGACCCTCAAGGTCACTTTCGTTGTCTCATATCTTAACTCTTCACAAGGCAGGCACTGTGCTTACAAGTGTGCCACCATAAACAGAACATACCAGTCAGTTTATGGCCACTTCCTTTTCATCCTTTAAAAGGAATGGGACTCACTGAAGAGAGAAGTCAGTGAAAGGTGCTGCTGGTAAAAATAGAGGACTGACTGTCAAAACCCCTCCTAGCTACCCTTTATGCCCCAGGGAACATCTACTACTCTCAGAGTTATGTTCTATCAAAAACATCCTGCATTTTTAGGTTCTGGAATTAAAATTTAAACCTGTATTCAGTTCACGTCTAACTAAGTTTCAAAAGCTGCACCAAATCTACTAGGCTTTTTTTTTTTTTAATACTCTGCACTGCATGCTCTGTCTATATGCATGCGTTTGGATAATAAATATTAAATATGGGGGGGGACACACACAGAATCCATAAAATTAAAAATGAAACCAAACTGAACATTAAAAAAATAGTACATGGTCACTAGAGAAATGAGTTAAGGGCAGAAAATAAACTTGAGGTAACAATAGTGGCCCAACACCACTGATCGGAAATACCTGTAAAAATTCAAATAAGTGGAGATTCAAGTAACAAACCACCTGCTCCAACTTGGTCAGACTTCCCAGAGTCCCTGCTGATTCAGTCCATGAGCCGGCACTCACACAGCTCCTTGTAAATCCTCTTCCGCACTCGGGGCATGTCTTCTTGGGAAAACTGGAAAGGCTGCTCTAAGGCGAGGCACTTGCAGTACTGGAAAGGTCCCAAAAACACTTAAGTGGCATGTGGAGTTAAGTACTAGCCCAACACATCATTTTACCAGATGCAGACTTAACAGAATAGGGTCTAAGGCAAATGTTAAAGTTGGTTTAGACTTGTAAAACATACTGTTTTAAAACATTTACCTCCAAAAAAAAAAGTTACCTCCAAATTACAGTCAGATTTTCAGGTAAGTATATGGCTTGGAATACTCCCTCCCTCCCCACTCAATACTGTGAAAAGCAAAACTGCCAAAGGGGCTCCATTCTCAAGGTGAGAATGCTGAGAATGCAGTCAAACCTAATATGGCCTTTAAGTGAGAACCTGAGTTCTCAGACATTCATGAGTCATATGAGTGAGCCCATCTTCCAAGATCTTTGGAAATCTGTAAATCATGGATTATAAACTATGATTTCCTTCATAAATATAATAACTTTTTCAATAGCTCTTTGAAACCTAAGGGAACCTGCAGCATGAGAAAGCACAGTGTCTGAATGTGGCCCTTATTTAAAATCTAGTTCGTTTTTACTCTGTGGTAAAAGACTACTTGCCAGTGGTTAAAAAAATATAGTTAATTCTACAAATGCCAAGAGTGTATGACAGGACCAATTCAGGTCAGTCTCCAATGTGGCTTGCCAATAACCTCTGATAATACACGGGTGATACCATTTATCCTCAGCCTTAGAAGGTGGTTCTTCCTAATGATAATATATGAAAATGCAAGAACTACTGCTTTTCAGTGACATAGGTTTGGGAGGAGTGTTCTGTTACCTGTATGTAGTACCATGCACACATCAGAGGGATCCCCCTTCTCTTCTCTAAACCCAACAAGTTTATAAATTGTAAATACAAAAAAAAAAAAAAAAATTCTTTACCTGGAGCACAAATACTCCACAGTCACTATCGTTTTTCTGTTGTGGAATACACTAAGGGGAAAAACAAAACAATTATTAAAACAAAATCAAGTGTTCTCTGTCAGATAAGAAAAGCTGCAGGAAACTTGTGTCCAAGACAGCTGGTATATACCTCTGCTTTACAAAGTGTTTTGAGTTTATGGAGGCACCTGGTCGCATGAAAAGAGCTATCAATCAGTAACTTAAACATGAGAAACATGTTTGCCTAAACATGAGAAATGGGAAGTCAAAAATCCTATTTTAAAACTTCCATGGATAATCATTTTTGCTATCAGTTCACTGACTATGGAATCAAAATGGAATCATGACTCAGAGAACGCAGACCTGGACCCTGAATACTTAGTACTAAACGCTGTTTGGCAGTCTTCACTCTTCATCTCGTATTTCACAACTCTGTCCTATTCTTTTAAAGACCCCTAAAGGTAAACAGAATGTTTTCCAAAGAACTGGTTACTATATTCTGCCTGGAAGTGTTGAAAGATCCTGATTAAATTTAGGGGAACACCTGGATATACTGTTGGGTAAGTTCAGAATATTCACAAGAGCAATTCTGCTTTCAACTAATAAACTAGGGTATTTAAAACACAAAACGTAAGTTTAAAAGTTAGCATTTAGTTCAAGGATAAATGCATAAACCTTGTCCCTTTGGTTTGAGTTAAAGGTTTATTTCAAGACTCTGCTTCTTTCACATTGTGTCATTGATCCAAATAGACCTGAGTTCAAGGACCTAATGGTCAATGGTTTTGATGAACTTTGGGGAAGGTCAGAGATGCTTCTTACTCCTAAGTGACTTGCCTACCTCAGATTATAAGGATCAAATGAGATCATACATATAAAAACACCGGGAAAACAAAGCAGTGCCCCATAAAATGCAAGACCCTGGTATCTGTGACAGAGTTAAGAGGGTAGGCCTGCTTACTCTGCCCCATACACAGCTTTACTGTCTACGGCTAAACATAGTGCTGCTTCTAGACTGTTCAGAACTGAAGCTCTCAAGCCACTTGTCTTCCCCAAATGCCTGGAAAGCAGCCCAGTGCACTTGCTCCCTTGGTGAATCCAAAATAGTCATGTCAGTATTTCTCTGGGTCTATATGAATCATCTGGAAATAAGAGCCATGAGGCAAGAAGCAGATGTCTTTTTTTTCAACAGAGCAACTATATCATCAGAAGCTGCCCCAGGGATGAAATGACTGAATTTACTTGCTCCAGCAAGCAGCGGGAAACTGGGCAGCCAGATGATGAATACTGAACTGAGGTTTATTCTGAGCTGCCTCCCTGCAGCCTCCAGACTCTCCTTTGGTTATCTTCATGATCAGTCTTCATATGCATTTAAAAACACCCACCCCTTAGATAATTTCAGCCCCTTGACATGCCTGGGTTTTCATTTTTTATCACTTACTTACCTTTGTAACAGCAGTCTGCCAACCCTGAAGAAATTCAGGTCTATTTTTTTCTCTGGCTTCAGTCAGCAAATACTTTCTTATATTCTGGTTAAAAAGAAACCACAACACAGATGCTGTGTTCCATCAGTTGGTGAAAAATGGAACCTGCCCACAGCAGATAGAAGCAAAAGAGGAGGCTGTGGCCCCACCACTGGGCAGAGATTGCATTAAAGAGTTTAGAGCTGGAACTTGACTTCAGACCTTTTTCACTTTATAGACTGAAGGACTCAGACCTTCTATACTATATGCACTTAAGACTGTGGACACTGGTATATGTTTTAACTAGACCTTTTTAATAAGATGGTCAGCCTTTTCCAGGAATAAGTCAGCTTGGTGAATTTGAAACTTAAATACTGGCAAAACAAAAAGAATGTCTTAATTACTGCCAATGCTTAACAGAGAGAAGGAATCCATGGCAGAAATCATTAATAACTGAAACTAAATTTAAACATTCTAGCCTTAGATATATTCCATATTTATGAGAGCTGCAGGTAAAAGTATCACTCAGTTTCTAGAAAGTTATATTATTTAAACTCATCCTGGATACTAAATACAGTCAAGTCCAATGCTGAAATCTCTCCCAAGACAAAGCCTATTGGAGTTTATACTTTTCCCCTACCCCCTCCACCTCTTTGTGCATATCTTTCTCTGCCTATCTTCTTGTAAGAGTGGAGTCAGAGGTTACATGAATTAAATTAACCCTCTGAAGGTGGAGGAGAAATGTGTATGTACATGTGTATGTACACAAGTGTATGTCTGTATTCGTATTTTTTCCCCATATATTGTATCATTCTGCAACTTGCCTTTTCAAACTCAGTAGGTCTTGTAAATCTTTCCCTGTTAAGACGCAAAGATCTGTTGGGTTGGCCAAAAAGTTAGGTATTTCTGTAAGATGGTATGGAAAAATCCAAGTGAACTTTTTGGCCAACCCATTACTATATTCTGTAACTGCTATGGTCTGTTTAATATTGTGAATATATAACAGTGTATCTATTTAGCTATTCTGTAGGTAGAGCTAAGTTTAGTTCATTTTGATTTTTCACTATTATCAATAATGCTGCAATGAACACCCTGGTGTGTGCCCCATTCTTGGTGCATACACAAGCACTTTTATGGAGTATATACCAAGAAACAGAACTAGTTTGTAATAGGATATGCATCTTTTTTACTTGAAAGGCACTTAGAAGCAACTAGAACTGCAGTTATTCCCCAAACGGCTGTATTAATTTATACACTCCACCAGAAAATATGAGAATGCCTATTTCCTTACACCCATTTTAGTACCATCAAACTTTTCCTAACACAATAGGCAAAAAAATGGAACCCTGAGGCAATTTTAATTTGTTGTTGTACATTCACTAGGTCGTGACTGACTCTTTGCAACCCCACTGACTGCAATACATTTCCCATTTTCTGGTGAGCATCTCTCCATGGGTTTAACAGCTACTGGCATTTTCCCTAAAAATTACTTATTTTATCCTTTGTCCATTTCTTAGATCTTTTTTTACTCATTTGTAGTTCTTTTAATATTCTAGAAAGTGACTTATATATGTCAGTAACATTTTCTCCAAGTTAATCCCTTTTAACTGTGACATGTAAGTTTCAAATTATGATATAGTCTTGCTTTTTTGGTTCTGGATAAGAAGGCTTTTCATATTCTGAGAACATAACATCTATATTTTAGTCTAACTTCCATAGTTTTATGTTTTATATTTAGATCATTATTCCATCTGGAATTTGTTTTTCTTATATATGAATAGTATGAAACAGAATTTGTATTTTACTTTTCCAAATAGCTAACTTTCCCAAGGCGTACATCAAATAGCTTGTCCTTCCTCAACTTTATCATATACTAAGTTCCCACATATACATGAGTTATTCCTAGATTCTCCATGTTGTTCCACCAATCTACTTGTCTACTCCTAACCAATATAATTAAAAGTTTTAATTATTAAAACTTTGTGATATGGTTTGACAACTAGTAGACCAAGTATTCCTTCTTTCAGTTTTTTTCTACTTCAAAACTACTTTAGCTGTCATGACATGAATTCTGCAATATAAATTCTAGGATGAGTTTATCAGGTTTCATTCAAAATCCTTCTGAGAAACTGATTAGGACAAAAATTGGTTTTTATTAGTTCAGGGAGAATTAATCTCCTAATATTGAGTGTGCCTATCTTTCCATCTATTGAGATTTCCTTTATATACGTTAGAGTTTTCATCTCAAAGAATGTCCCCTTTTTTGTTAGGGTATATTCCTGGGTAATTCACCTCTTTTTGCTTTTAAAAATGAAATCTGTTTACATTTTCTAACTAGCTCTTGCTAGTGCAGGAAAATCAGGAAACACACTGATTTTTCTTGCTTTGTATCCTGCCATCTTGTTGAACTCTTATTAGTTGAACTCTAATATTTTGCCAGCTGATTCTCTTGGCTATGATTCATTCTACAGAAGTTATTTTGAAGATACAAACCAATTTTAGCTCTAGGAGAAACCAAGAAAATGATTTCCGTTTTGTTTTTTCTTTTTGGCTGCACCTCACAGCATGCAGGATCTTAGTTCCCTAAGGGATCAAACCTGTGCCCCTTGCAGTGGAAGCATGCAGTCTTAACTGCCGGACCACCAGGGAAGTCCCAGAAAATGATTTCTATCCATATTCAAAATGTAGTTTAAAGGGAATGACTGAAAAAAAATCTGATGAAATCCAAATAGGGCAGGTATCTCAGAGAGGGATCCAGATCCTGGACTGCTACCTCTTCCCATCTGGAGGTTCCTCTTATAGTCCATTTCTCTGCCAACATGTTGACATGACATGACAGGAACTGATCACCTGTGGTACTGAATTCTGCTGTTCTATCCTAGAGCTGAGATACCATTTGGTCAATGACAAAATGAATAGGAAAAAAGGAGTGGGGGAGTATATTAACTTACCTCTACACAAAACTTAAAATGAATGCCTTGGGAATCATAAAATGAAATAATTCGATTAGAGAGTGTCACAGTAATGAGAGACCAGTGGACTTCCAGGTGAATAGGGATCAACAGAAGACTCTTTTTAAATAAATCCACCTGATCAAGAAAAAATAAAAGAAATGTAGCCATCACCATGGGCTTTCCAAACCAACAAGAAACAGCAGTTTCCATTTACTAACCCTTCACCTGCCCAAGGTCATAAATCTAGGAAGTGAAGCCAGAATTTGAAGCCAGATCTTAATCTAAAGCCCATGTTTATAACTAGTAAGCTAAAATACACAACAAAAAGGAAACTGAAGGTACAGAAAGCACTGTTTTCCACTTAACCTGCTAATCTGTGCTTATTAACTACCTAACATGATTTAACTTATTTTTAAGCTTAAATAATTTTCTTATATACATATTTGACCTAGAATCAATTCCTATCTAGGAAGGAATTGTGGTATTAGAAAACAGCATAACCTTCTTTTAGCCTTCTTTTAGAGATTCAGTATAGTAAGTCTGGTCAAGTTCAAATTGTAGCTCTGTGGTTAGAAGACTTTGGTAATTTGCATCGATTCTTTGTTCCTTAATTTCCTCAATTATAAACTACAGATAACAATAGTATCCACTTTATGAATTTGTTGAGAGTGACAATACATGTAAAGTGCACTAAGTATGCTTAACCATTATATGTAGCCAATAAATCTTAGCTGTTATCATTATCACTACCTTGGATCTCTCAGTTGTCGAAATTGAGAAAAATATCCTTGATAATTATTTATATGTCCTTTATATCCCAATTCACGCTTCATATCCTAATACATGTGCTTTAAAATCTAGAAGCATTCACTATACCACTTAAAATCCTAGTTGTGGACTGGATGATAAAGAAGTAGGTATTCATTAGACATTTTATAGAAGGATGAATGGATTTTTTTTCAGGTGTTTTTAAAAGTGTTTTAGTGATTCCTTGCTGCTGCTAAGTCACTTCAGTCGTGTCTGACTCTGTGCGACCCCATAGACGGCAGCCCACCAGGCTTCCCCGTCCCCGAGATTCTCCAGGCAAGAACACTGGAGTGGGTTGCCATTTCCTTCTCCAATGCATGAAAGTGAAAAGTGAAAGTGAAGTCACTCAGTCGTGTCTGACCCTTTGCGACCCCATGGACTGCATGCAGCCTACCACGCTCCTCCGTTGGTGGGGTTTTCCAGGCAAGAGTACTGGAGTGATTCCTTGAATTAAAACAATTATAAGACTATTTTAAACTAGATTCTTAGCAACTATTTCTCAAGCCTTCTTTGCTTTCTGATATTCAGATAATGTCCTGCTCTAGAAGAATCTTCCACTAGTTTACATGACCTTGGAACAAAGCACTTCTGCAAAGTTTCTGTATCCATAAATCTGGGAAGTAAGGTGGACAGGAAATATTAAACAGGACAGACAACTGGTCCTTTCTGGCTCAAAAATTCTGAGTATCTAAAACAAGGAATCATATTTAAAATACAGTATTAAATGAGACCAAATTTACATTTTTCTTAAAAAGAAACTTAATTATAAAGCAATTTTAAAATAAAAATTACAAAGTACAGATAAAAAGATACACTTCAGTTTACATCTTTCCAGATCTTTTTCTTCTTTAATGTATTAATTTTCACACACACACACACACAACCTTATTACATATAATTAAGAATGATATGTGTGGATATATTATTGATATCAATTATTTGCTGTCCTCCCTATAAGAGGGAGGCTCAAACGGTAAAGAATCTGCCTACAGTGCAGGAGATCCAGATTCGATCCCTGGTTCAGGAAGATACCCTAGAGAAGGGAATGGCAACCCACTCCAGTATTCTTGCCAGAGAATCCCGTGGACAGAGGAGCCTGGAAGGCTACAGTCCATGGGGTTGCAGAGTCAGACACAGACATGGTTGAGCAACTAACACTTTCAGTTCCCTGTAAGAGGATTATACAGAAGAACTACCTACTGCCATGTGGCTTCGCTGCCCCTCCCAGGGGGAGAAAGGTAGTCACATGCTTTGCTTTAACCTATGCATGGTAAAGAGAAGTGAATTTATGTCATGACCAAGCTGAAGCTTCAAGAACCATCATGTGGCTCTAAGATGGACATGTCTCAAGATTAGGTGCTGCTCCTTTAGTCTGAATCCCATTAATGGGATAAAGATGAAAAAACATAGCACCATCTCTTAGATACAGGGAAAGCATTTGATAAAACTTAACATCTATGATTAAAAGCTGTCAGCAAACCACAAATAGGAGGTCTCTTCCTTAACTTGATGCTGCTGCTAAATCACTTCAGTCATGTCCGACTCTGTGAGACCCCACAGACGGCAGCCCACCAGGCTCCCCCGTCCCTGGGATTCTCCAGGCAAGAACACTGGAGTGGGCTGCCATTTCCTTCTCCAATGCATGAAAGCGAAAAGTGAAAGTGAAGTCGCTCAGTCATATCCGACTCTTAGCAACCCCATGGAATGCAGCCAACCAGGCTCCCCTGTCCATGGGATTTTCCAGGCAGGAGTACTGGAGTGGGGTGCCATTGCCTTCTCCGCCTTAACTTGATAAAGAGTATCTATAAAAAACCTACAAATGACATCATAAATAGCAGTGAAAAACTGAATTCTTTCTTTCCAAGGCAAAGGTGTCTTCCCTCATTACTTTTATTCAACAATGTACTGGAAGTCCTAGCCAGTGCAATCAAGCAAGAAAAAGATGGCATACAGTTTGGAAAGGAAGAAATAAAACAGTCACTACCTGTTGACATAATCATTTATGAAAATCTCATGAATCTACAAAAATCTAGAATCAGTAAGTGAGTTTGACAAGTCACAGGATACAAGGTCAATACAGAGAAATCAACTGTATTTCTCTATACTAACTGCAAATAATTGAAAAATAACATTTTTAAAATTCTGTTTATAGCAGTTTCAGAAATATGAAATACCTATGATACATTTAGGTGCAAGATCTGTACACTAAGATTTAAAAAATATTGCTGAAAAAAATTAAAGATCCAAATAAATGGAAAATATACCATGTTTATAGACTGAAAGACAATACTGTTAAGGCCTCCATTGTCTCCAAATGAACGTACAGATTAAACACAATCCCAATCATAACCCAGCAAGTTTTTTAAAAGTAGAGATTGACAAACTGATTCTGAAATTTTGATGAGAATGTGAAAGGACCTAGAATTGCCAAAGCTATCTGAAAAAGAAGGCTAAACATGGCCATTTACACTGATTTTAAGACAAACTGTAAAGACAGTGATCAAGACAGTGTGGTATTGCCTAAGAACAAAGAGGTCAGTGCAAAAGAACATAAAGTCCAGAAATAGGCCCACACATATACGGTCAATCAACTTTCTACAAAGATGCCAAAGCAATTAAAATGGGAAAGACAAGTCTTTTCAGGAAACGCCACTGAAACAACTGGATATGCATCAGTTCAGTTCAGCCACGTCCGCAGCACGCCAGGCCTCCCTGTCCATCACCAACTCCCACAGTCCACCCAAACCCATGTCCATTGAGTCGGTGATGCCATCCAACCATATGGAGGGGGAAGAAAAATCTTGATCCCTACCTTATGATTACACAAAAACTGAGATGCACCAGAGATGTAAATGTAAAACCTAAAACTATAAAGCTGTTAGAAGAAAATATATGAGGCAGATATTTCTTAGACCAGATATAGAAAGCAAGACTATAAAAGAAAAGAGTATGGTAAATTAGATTTCATAAAAATAAAAGTCTCTATTCATCAAAATGCATATTAAAGAAATAAGGAGAAAAGTTAGAGACTGAGACAAAACAATAAAAAGTATAGATTTGACAGAAGACATATCCAGAACTCAAGGACTTGTTTACAATACTTTTCATTCATATCATTCACTCGTTTTTCTATTGAGTTGGTGAGGTTGTTTTCTAACTGATGTGTAGAAGCACTTATATATTTAAAAAATAGTTCTTTGATATTTGATATAAATATACAGTTGATATCAAATATTTGACATAAATATCAAATGTTTTTCCCAGTTTACTGTTTATCTTTTTATACAGTTGAATTAATTCATTTTTCTTTTATATCATCAGAGTTTTAAGTTGTACACACAGAATGGACTCTGGTGCTTTGAGATAAATTTTTTAAAATTCTGCTGTGAATTTTCTTTGTACTTTCATTGTTTCACTATTTGTTGCATTCCAAATTCTTGGTTGCTCCATAATTTTTCTTAAAGTAATCAAACTCAGTAAGTACTTAATTCTTCTATTTTTCCTTTTTTCTTGAATAATAATGGCATTTATGACTATTATTTTTTTTCTCAAAACAGATTTCATTTTATTCCATAGTGGCTGCTAAGATTGTGTTCCCTTTTCTGTCCTTTACTGTATAATCTATTTTCTTTTAGACCCAAGGGTTATATCAAGTAATGTGTATATGTGTGAAAATTTTAAAGATTTTTTTTAGACCTTTTATTATTTATTTTTAATTTGATTGAACTGTGGTTAAGGAATAGTATATGTAATAATTTTGGCCAAGTACATAATCAATTTTTACAAATGTTTCTTGGATATAAGAATAATTTTTTGAGGGTATAAAGATCTAGTATAAATCTATTAAACCAAAAACACTGGTTGTATTTTTCATATATGATCTTATTTTTTATCTGCTAGATTTGTCCAACCATGAAAGAGGTCTCTCAATATCACTGTTTACCAACGTCTCCTTGCTTTTGTAATCATGTTATATCTCCTGTGTACTAAAATTTTATCACAGTGTACTTTTTACCCTAAATTCTACCTCATCTGCTGTTAATACTGCTGTTCCTCCTTTTTGCTTGCCACTGCCACTTCTTTCTTTTTTGGTTTGCATTTGCTTAGTACCTGTCACTTTACTTTCAAGTTTTTTCATATTATTTTATGTTTGTTTCTTATACATACATATAGTTGGATTTTCTGATTTAATCCAATCTGAGAGTCCAAGGGATGGAACAATTTAATTTATTCTATTTAATGAAATGACACTGAATTATACTTGGCTTTATTCCTTCAATTTCATGTCATTTATTATTCAGAAAATTTTCCATGCTATTTACAAAACATACCTTGTTTTACTGTACTGTGCAGATATTGCATATTTTATAAATTAAAGATTTATGGCAACCCTGCATAGATAAAGCCTATTGGCACCATTTTTCCAACATTTGTTTACTTCATGTCTCTTTGCCACATTCTGGTAATTCTTGCAATATTTCAAATTTTTTCATTGTTATTATATTCATTATAGTTATTCATGATCAGTGATCTTTGATATTACTGCTCTAACTCACTCAGGCTCAGGGGATGGTTAGCATTTTTTTTTTTTTTTTTTTAGCAAAAAGGTACTTTTAATTAAGGTATGCACATTATTTTTTTTATGCATAATACTGTTGCAAACATAAGGGACTATTGTGTAAACAACTTTTATATGCACTGGGAAAACAAAAAAATCTGGTGACTCCCTTTTTTGCAATATTCACTTTATTGCCGTGGCTGGAACCAAACCAACAATACCTTCAAGATATACCTGTCTAACCTTTCTCTACTCCATACTACACATGATCATCTTTCCTCAGCTACGTAACTTCTCCTGGTTAAGTAGCATCCTATTATATGGATGTATATACATATCTTTATTTATATATATTTTATATTTACTTTTATTTATTTATTTGGCTGCACCAGGTCTTAATTGTGGCACTTGCGATCTCTGTTGGAGCATGTGGGATGGATCTAGTTCCCTGACAGGGATCAAACCCAGGACCCTGCATTGGGAGCCCAGAGTCTTAGCCACTGGATCACCAAGGAAATCTCGGACATATATTTTTCAGTTGACCAATCCCCTACTAATTAGCTGTCCTCAATTTTGCTAATATAAACACCACCACAGCCCATCTAGTGGCACAAGTTACATGCTCGGAAGTCATCTTTCACAATTCCTCTTCTTCATCCCTCATAACCTACTCATCACCAAGTCCTGTTAATTTATTACTATTTTTTTTATTTTATTTTTAAACTTTACAATATTGTATTGGTTTTGCCAAATATCGAAATGAATCCACCACAGGTATACATGTGTTCCCCATCCTGAACCCTCCTCCCTCCCCATACCATCCCTCTGGGTCGTCCCAGTGCACCAGCCCTCCTGTTAATTTACTTCCTAGGTCACACTCGTATTTGTGTACAACTCCCATCTCTTCTACTACTGTAATTTAAAGTACACTTAATATGCAGTGGTCTCCTACTCACATCAACTTTGCTCCCACATTCATCCATCTTCAGTGCCACTTAGAGCAAAATACAAATTGGATGTCATCACCTAAAACCCTTCAATAGATTCTTACACATTTAGGATAAAATTTAAAATGTAGGCCACAAGGCCCTGCATCTCTGAATCAGATTCACTTCATGACACTCTCTTCTTTAGTCTCTGCGTTCCGGCTATTCTTTCTTCTCCCATGCTTCTACCAGCATAATAGCACTACTGATGATGCCTTGTACAAAAAACTACCTAGCAATGTTCAATCAGCTGTTTGTACTTTGCAAAAATAGTTTACACCCATAATTACTGAAGACTTAATATCAAAAATAGAACATAAATAGGCTTTTAAAATAATGTTTCTGACACAGTCAATGAATAAAGAGAGATATTAAGGTTGGAAAGAACCTTAGGGATTGCTTTATCATTTTGTTTTTATAAATAAGCAATCTGAAGCCCAAATTAACCTTATCTAAGTTGGACAGCCAGCTAATAACAGTGTCAGAACCTTTAACTTCCAATCCAGTGCTCTATGTTCTAGCAGATTCCAATCAACTGGATAGATTCAGAAATTTTACTAGTGTCTTGTCCTTCAAACAAAAAGATTTAAAAGATATAATAAAAAGCAACTTTAAGTTAATGGGCCTGTTTCTACTATATATCATACTGGCAGTAAAGACAGCTTCATCTGCACTTCAAATTTAGAATAAAAAAGAAATAAAGCAAATACCTTTTTAGTCCATCTTTTTACTCCATTATATCCTTTGGTAACCAGCTGTCTATGAAAAAAGCTGTTGAAGAAGTGAACCTAGAAAGACATCAAATACAAGCACTCAAGATTATATAGGCTGTGTCAGGACTTAAAAGGGAAATTTAAAAATTCCTGAATGTAAGACAGACCGAAAAATGAGGAAAACTTTTTTCTTAAAAATAATGACAAAAACATACATTACAGCAGTTTACAGAAGACTATTTCAAATTTTCATTAGAATGACCTTACAGATGTGGTCTCTTATCAGAACTGGACTGGGGCAATAAACAGATGACCTGAATCCAATCAAGTAAAGAAACAATCTGATAAATCTTGTCAAATCAGGTGATAAAGTTGAAAGAATAAGGTAACAGTTACCTTGAACTCAAGGGATGGGAAGTACAAAACTAATCCCATTTGAGGAATGTGGATTTGGAGACTTCTATAGTCATCTCTTCAAGAAAATCAGAGATACCAAAGGAACATTTCATGCAAAGATGGGCTCGATAAAGGATAGAAATGGTATGGACCTAACAGAAGCAGAAGATATTAAGAAGAGATGGCAAGAATACACAGAAGAACTGTACAAAAAAAGATCTTCACGACCCAGATAATCACAATGGTGTGATCACTCACCTAGAGCCAGACATCCTGGAATGTGAAGTCAAGTGGGCCTTAGAAAGCATCACTATGAACAAAGCCAGTGGAGGTGATGGAATTCCAGTTGAGCTATTTCAAATCTTGAAAGATGATGCTGTGAAAGTGCTGCACTCAATATGCCAGCAAATTTGGAAAACTCAGCATTGGTCACAGGACTGGAAAACATCAGTTTTCATTCCAATCCCAAAGAAAGGCAATGCCAAAGAATGCTCAAACTACTGCACAATTGCACTCATCTCACACGCTAGTAAAGTAATGCTCAAAATTCTCCAAGCCAGGCTTCAACAATACATGAACCGTGACCTTCCAAGTTCAAACCAGTTCAAGCTGGTTTTAGAAAAGGCAGAAGAACCAGAGATCAAATTGCCAACATCTGCTGGATCATAGAAAAAGGAAGAGAGTTCCAGAAAAACATCTATTTCTGCTTTATTGATAATGCCAAAGCCTTTGACTGTATGGATCACAATAAACTGTGGAAAATTCTGAAAGAGATGGGAATACCAGACCACCTGACCGGCCTCTTCAGAAACCTATATGCAGGTCAGGAAGCAACAGTTGGAACTGGACATGGAACAACAGACTGGTTCCAAATAGGAAAAGGAGTACATCAAGGCTGTATATTGTCACCCTGTTTATTTAACTTCTATGCAGAGTACATCATGAGAAAGGCTGGGCTGAAAGAAGCACAAGCTGGAATCAAGATTGCCAGGAGAAATATCAACAACCTCAGATATGCAGATGACACCACCCTTATGGCAGAAAGTGAAGAGGAACTAAAGAGCCTCTTGATGAAGGTGAGAGAGGAGAGTGAAAAAGTTGGCTTAAAACTCAACATTCAGAAAACGAAGATCATGGCATCTGGTCCCATCACTTCATGGGAAATAGATGGGGAAACAGTGGAAACAGTGGCAGACTTTATTTTTTTGGGCTCCAAAATCACTGCAGATGGTGATTGCAGCCATGAAATTAAAAGACGCTTACTCCTTGGAAGGAAAGTTATGAACCTAGATAGCATACTGCAAAGCAGAGACATTACTTTGCCAACAAAGGTCCATCTAGTCAAGGCTATGGTTTTTCCAATGGTCATGTATGGATGTGAGAGTTGGACTGTGAAGAAAGCTGAGTGCTAAAGAATTGATGCTTTGAACTGTGGTGTTGGAGAAGACTCTTGAGAGTCCCTTGGACTGCACAGAGATCCAACCAGTCCATTCTAAAGGAGATCAGTCCTGGGTGTTCTTTGGAAGGACTGATGCTAAAGCTGAAACTCCAATACTTTGGCCACCTCGTGCGAAGAGTTGACTCCTTGGAAAAGACCCTGATGCTGGGAGGGATTGGGGGCAGGAGGAGAAGGGGATGACAGAGGATGAGATGGCTGGATGGCATCACCAACTCGATGGACATGAGTTTGGATGAACTCCGGGAGTTGGTGATGGACAGGGAGGCCTGGCGTGCTGCAATTCATGGGGTCACAAAGAGTCAGACACGACTGAGCGACTGAACTGATAGTCATGAAAGTGTCTTAGTCGTGTCGGACTCTTTGGGACCCCATGGACTTTCCATGGAATTCTCTAGGCCAGAAGTCTGGAGTGGGTAGCCTGCCCTTCTCCAGGGGATCTTCCCGACCCAGGAATTGAAGCAGGGTCTCCTGCATTGCAGGTGGATTCTTTACCAACTGAGCTATCAGGGAAGCCCAGTAGTAACTATAAAAAGGTCACTGCTAACACTGAAAAAACTAGTCATATGGCGCATCATGTTCTGCATCCTTGGCCTTTTCAAAATTCTGGCTTATAAATGACTGTCAGCTCACCAGAGAGAGTAAACATACTATGGTCTTCTAGCGTTTACTCAGTAACTTTGACTCACTTGAGATAAAACTGCTCGTTAGTGCTGAGGTTCTCAGGATGTGGCCATCAGACCAGCAGTGTAAGTATCACCTGGGAACTTGTTAAAATACAAATTCTCAGGCCCCACTCAAGGCTTAATAAAGCAGAAACTATGAGAGTGGGCTCAGCAATCTGGTATCTGAGGATTCTGATGCACATCTGTCTTGAGAACCCTGGAGCCTTCAGTTCAGTTCAGTCGCTCAGTCGTGTCCGACTCTTTGCGACCCCATGAATCACAGCACGCCAGGCCTCCCTGTCCATCACCAACTCCTGGAGTTCACTCAGACTCACGTCCATCAAGTCAGTGATGCCATCCAGCCATCTCATCCTCTGTCGTCCCCTTCTCCTCTTGCCCCCAATCCCTCCCAGCATCAGAATCTTTTCCAATGAGTCAACTCTTCCCATGAGGTGGCCAAAGTACTGGAGGTTCAGCTTTAGTATCATTTCTTCCAAAGAAATCCCAGGGCTGATCTCCTTCAGAATGGACTGGTTGGATCTCTGTGCAGTCCAAGGGACTCTCAAGAGTCTTCTCCAACATCACAGTTCAAAAGCATCAATTCTTCGGCACTCAGCTTTCTTCACAGTCCAACTCTCACATCCATACATGACCATTGGAAAAACCATAGCCTTGACTAGATGGACCTTTGTTGGCAAAGTAATGTCTCTGCTTTGCAGTATGCTATCTAGGTTGGTCATAACTTTTCTTCCAAGGAGTAAGCGTCTTTTAATTTCATGGCTGCAATCACCATCTGCAGTGATTTTGGAGCCCAAAAGAATAAAGTCTGACACTGTTTCCACTGTTTCCCCATCTATTTCCCATGAAGTGATGGGACCAGATGCCATGATCTTCGTTTTCTGAATGTTGAGTTTTAAGCCAACTTTTTCACTCTTCTCTTTCACCTTCATCAAGAGGCTTTTGAGTTCCTCTTCACTTTCTGCCATAAGGGTGGTGTCATCTGCATATCTGAGGTTATTGATATTTCTCCCGGCAATCTTGATTCCAGCTTGTGCTTCTTTCAGCCCAGCCTTTCTCATGATGTACTCTGCATAGAAGTTAAATAAGCAGGGTGACAATATACAGCCTTGATGTACTCCTTTTCCTATTTGGAACCAGTCTGTTGTTCCATGTCCAGTTCCAACTGTTGCTTCCTGACCTGCATATAGGTTTCTGAAGAGGCCGGTCAGGTGGTCTGGTATTCCCATCTCTTTCAGAATTTTCCACAGTTTATTGTGATCCATACAGTCAAAGGCTTTGGCATTATCAATAAAGCAGAAATAGATGTTTTTCTGGAACTCTCTTGCTTTTTCAATGATCCAGCGGATGTTGGCAATTTGATCTCTGGTTCCTCTGCCTTTTCTAAAACCAGCTTGAACATCTGGAAGTTCATGGTTCACGTATTGCCGAAGCCTGGCTTGGAGAATTTTGAGCATTACTTTACTAGCGTGTGAGATGAGTGCAATTGTGCAGTAGTTTGAGCATTCTTTGGCATTGCCTTTCTTTGGGATTGGAATGAAAACTGACCTTTTCCAGTCCTGTGGACACTGCTGAGTTTTCCAAATTTGCTGGCCTATTGAGTGCAGCACTTTCACAGCATCATCTTCCAGGATTTGAAATAGCTCAACTGGAATTCCATCACCTCCACTGGCTTTGTTTGTAGTGGTGCCTTCTAAGGCCCACTTGACTTCACATTCCAGGATGTCTGGCTCTAGGTGAGTGATCACACCATCGTGATTATCTGGATGGTATCCATAAAAATGCTTATAGCCTTAGCCTTAGGTATCCATAAAAATGCTTATAGTAGCCATCTCTAGGCATTGATTCTGAAACTTTTGAGTGCATCAGAATCTGAAGGGCTTATTAAAACAGATTGCTAGGACCTGCTCTCCAGTTTCAGACTTACCAGAAATTTTGGATGGATCCAAAAATTTGTGCTTCTAGTAAATTCTCACATGATGCTGATGCTGCTGGTTTGGGGACCATACTTTGAGAACCACTTTCAATTAGTTCAGTCACTCTGTCATGTCCAACTCTTTGCGACCCCAGGGACTGCAGCATGCCAGGCTTCCCTGTCCATCACCAGCTCCCGGAGCTTGCTCAAACTCATGTCCATCGAGTCAGTGATGCCATCCAACATCTCATCCTCTGTCGTCCCTTTCTCCTCCTGCCTTCAATCTTTCCCAGCATCAGGACCTTTTCCAATGAGTCAGTTCTTCACATCAGGTGGTCAAAGTATTGCAGTTTCAGCTTCAGCATCAGTCCTTCCAATGAGTATTCAGCACTGATTTCCTTTATGATGGACTGGTTTGATCTCCTTGAAATCCAAGGGACTCTCAATAATCTTCTCCAACACCACAGTTCAAAGCATCAATTCTTCAGCACTCAGTTTTCATTATGGTCCGACTCTCACATCCATATATGACTGTGGAAAAACCATTAGCTTTGACTAGATGGACTTTTGTTGGCAAAGTAATGTCTCTGCTTTTTAATATGCTGTATAGGTTAGTCATAGCTTTTCTTCCAAGGAGCAAGTTTCTTTTAATTTTATGGCTGCAGTCACCATCTGCAGTGATTTTGGAGCCCCCACAAAATAAAGTCTGTCGCTGTTTCCATTGTTTCCCCATCTATTTGCCGTGAAGTGATGGGCCTGGATGCCATGATCTTCCTTTTTTGAATGCTGAGTTTTAAGTCAACTTTTTCACTATCCTCTTTCACTTTCATCAAGAGACTCTCTAGTTCTTCTTCACTTTCTGCCGTAAGGGTGGTGTCATCTGCATATCTGAGGTTATTGATGTTCTTCCGGCAATCTTCATTCTAGCTTGTGTTTCATCCAGCCCGGCCTTTTGCATGATGTACTCTGCTCTCTAATGTAAATAAGCAGGGTGACAATATACAGCCTTGAGGTACTCCTTTCCTGATTTGGAACCAGTCTGTTGTTCCATGTCTGGTTCTAACTGATGCTTCTTGACCTGCATACAGATTTCTTAGGAGGCAAGTAAGGTGGTCTGGTATTCCCATCCCTTTAAGAATTTTCCATAGCTTGTTATGATCCACACAGTCAAAGGCTTTGGCATAGTCAATAAAGCAGAGGTAGATGTTTTTCTGGGATTCTCTTGCTTTTTGATCGTCCAGAGGATGTTTGCAATTTGATCTCTGGTTCTTCTGCCTTTTCTAAATCCAGATTGAATATCTGAACTTCACATACTGTTGAAGCCTGGCTTGGAGAATTTGGGGCATTACTTTGCTAGCATGTGAGATGAATGCAATTGTGCAGTAGTTTGAACATTCTTTGGCATTGCCCTTTTGTGGGACTGGAATGAAAACTGACCTTTTCTAGTCCTGTGGCCACTGATGAGTTTTCCAAATTTGCTTCCATATTGAGTGCAGCACTTTCACAGCGTCATCTTTTAGGATTTGAAATTGAAGTTCAGCCGGAATTCCATCACCTCCACTAGCTTTGTTGTAGTGATGCTTCCTAAGACCCACTTGACTTCCCACTTGAAGTGACTTCCCACTTGAAGGCCCACTTGAGCCAGGATGTCTGGCTCTAGGTGAGTGATCACATCATCGTGGTGGTTATCTGGGTCTTGAAGAACTTTTTTGTATCGTTCTGTGTATTCTTGCCACCTCTTCTTAATATCTTCTGCTTCTGTTAGGTCCATACCATTTCTGTCCTTTATTGTGTCCATTTTTGCATGAAATGTTCCCTTGGTATCTCTAATTTTCTTCAAGAGATCTCTAGTTTTTCCCATTCTATTTTTTTCCACTATTTCTTTGCACTGATCTCTGAGGAAGGCTTTCTTATCTCTCCTTGGAAGAGAGATAAGAACTCTCTTTGGAGAGAGAGTTGTAACTCTGCATTCAGGTCTTTGGAACTCTGCATTCAAATGGGTATATCTTTCTTCTTCTTCTTTGCCTTTAGCTTCTCTTCTTTTTTCAGCTATTTGTAAGTCCTCCTCAGACAGCCAATTTGCCTTTTTGCATTTCTTTTTTTTGGGGATGGTCTTGAACACTGCCTCCTGTACAATGTCACAAACCTCTGTCCATAGTTCTTCAGGCACACTATCAGATCTAATCCTTCGAATCTATTTGTTACTTCCACTGTATAATTGTTAAGGGATTTGATTTAGGTCATACCTGAACGGTCTAGTGGTTTTCCCTACTTTTTTCAAAAATCTGCATTTCTAGTAAATTCCCACGTGATGCTGATGCTGCTGGTTTGGCGACCATACTTTGAGAACCACTTTCAGTTGTGTCTTTTTTTATACCGTGAAGGTTTAGAATTAAATGCAGTGGTGATAAAGGGAAATTGTAGTTTTGAAATGAATACTTTTATGTTAAAAATCATCTGTATGTTTAGATTTACACTTTGATTAAGAGAATTTGACAAAATAGAGAATCTGACAGATTAGCTTCATGATTCCAATTTAAAATGTTTAATCAATGTTTTATTTTAAGTGGAGAGTTATGACATTTTGTCTCTATTAATAAAGTGTTGGAATCTGAGATTCCTTATATTTACCTGTTTAAATTATTAGACTTATGAAAGTTCATGAAGTACTTAAAAAGGTTTTGCTTTACTGGAAAGGTTTTGCTTGTTGAAATTAATGGCTACCAATCAGGCAATCAGTATTCAGAAACAAAATATATTAAATAAAAAAAAATAGCTTTTTGATATGTAACTAAGCTCTTGAGGGAATTTTAGAGTTTACTGGGGGTTAGTTTGTATTTAAACTGAGTATCAAAGATTAATCCAAGAAAAAGTGAAGATGAACACACTTTACTACATTTTTTAAGAGAATAAGACATTAAGTTAAAAAAATTCTTTAAGTTAAATTTAAATGCTTAAAGTGAACAGTCCTTTTTGTGCATGTTAAAAAAAAAAAGCCTCCCCAAGATATCAAAAATATCAAAAATACACCCACTCTGAAATAAATAAGCAGGAAAACACTGGCATGACTTTATGCTCACATGATTTTATAGAACTTATGCCCAATTCTAGCACATGATCAAGACAAACATCTTTTTAAAAAATCTAAGAAATATCAAATAATTACAATTTTTTAAAAAAGAAAAGCTTCTTTCTTTAAAAGAAAAAGCTTTCTTTCTTCTTTTTACATAGGACCCTCTCTCCTGTAGAAAAAGTTTTCACTTACTTTGTCTGGGACTGCATCCATTATCAGCTCACCATACATATTTATGACCTATAAAAAGTCAATATAAAACCCATTAACCCCACATACAATTCAGAACATCCACTCAGAAGGAATAACATAGCTACTGCTAATAGTAATCAAACCTTTCTAATACTGGGTGAGTGAGCAGTCACTTCAGTAAGGAATGAGGAATACTTGATTCCAAAAGATAATTGTGAGGTCAACCCAGATGTTGCATTTTACACTTCATTGTCCAACATCCTCTGCAGCTTTTCTATGGTGAGAATATACAATACACTCACCTGGTCATTCAGCCAATTCTGACCATCCAGGGTTGCTAGATCATCCATATCCAGCATGTGCTTATTGTAGAAGATGCGGAAGTTGCATTTTTGATGTCTGGCCCGATAGTTTGTTATTTCCCTATTGATAAATGGTTTTCTGAAACAGAAATATTTTGAAAGTAAAACAACAAAAGTTTAACTCAGTTTATTGTTAAGTATCAGGTTTTTTTTTTTTAATCAAGAGAAAAGTCCTATAAGCCAATAATTTTCTTTTCAAGGACTTAACTTAAGCATCATCGACAAACCTATTAGAAAAGTCTTCATTAAAGACATCTTTTAATCTTCCAAGGACATCTTTTTCACTGAGTGGGACCAAACTGCCATACTTCTTCATAACCTCATCTAGGAATCCTTAAATAAAGGAAGAAAGAAAAGATAAGATGGAAAGAGCCGTTTTCAGCAAAGTCATTGTCCCAATACTTAACCTATACCCAACATATAACATATGTTTAAATTACATTACTAAATGTATTATGCTAAAAATAAATCTTTTAAAAGATAAGGTATCATTTCACATTGGATTGCTAGAAAGAGAATAGCTAGCTGAAATTATAAAGATTGACATTTTTCAGTACCTTAACCTTGGAGAAGAATCCAATTTCCTAAAGGTAAAATCTAAAAGGTTTAATCACCTGGTTAAATGTGTCTATCACGTTTGGTAACTGAAGAAATTATCTTCTTAAAATTCACAATTAGAGGGAATTGTTGAGATCACTGTCAGTTGTATTTACTATTTGATAAAGGTATGAAATTTCACATCTCAAAAGAGGACAAATTCTAAGGCATTTTTAATATCATACAATTTGATAGTTATTATACAAGCTGGAATCAAGATTGCCAGGAGAAATATCAATAACCTCAGATATGCAGATGACACCAACCTTATGGCAGAAAGTGAAGAGGAACTAAAGAGCCTCTTGATGAAAGTGAAAGAGGAGAGTGAAAAAGTTGGTGTAAAGCTCAACATTCAGAAAACGATCATGGCATCTGGTCCCATCATTTCATGGGAAATAGATGAGGAAACAGTGGAAACAGTGTCAGACTTTATTTTTTTGGGCTCCAAAATCACTGCAGATGGTGACTGCAGCCATGAAATTAAAAGACACTTACTCCTTGGAAGGAAAGTTATGACCAACCTAGATAGCATATTCAAAAGCAGAGACATTACTTTGCCAACAAAGGTCCATCTAGTCAAGGCTATGGTTTTTCCAGTGGTCATGTATGGATGTGAGAGTTGGACTGTGAAGAAAGCTGAGTGCTAAAGAATTGATGCTTTGAACTATGGTGTTGGAGAAGACTCTTCAGAGTCCCTTGGACTGCAAGGAGATCCAACCAGTCCATTCTAAAGGAGATCAGTCCTGGGTGTTTTTTGGAAGGACTGATGCTAAAGCTGAACCTCCAATACTTTGGCCACCTCATGCGAAGAGTTGACTCCTTGGAAAAGACCCTGATGCTGGGAGGGATTGGGGGCAGGAGGAGAAGGGGATGACAGAGGATGAGATGGCTGGATGGCATCACTGACTCGATGGATATGAGTTTGGATGAACTCCGGGAGTTGGTGATGGACAGGGAGGCCTGGCATGCTGCGATTCATGGGGTCGCAAAGAGTTGGACACAACTGAGTGAACTGAACTGAACTGAATACTTATGATACTGCATAACTCTATGAGATGAGCTTAACTGGATAATAGCTGGTGAGGAACATTTTAAAAGAGGAAACAGAATTAAAGGATGACTTCTTAGCCAGATATAGGCTAGTCTTTACACCAATTTAAGTAACATGTATATGCATTTTAATGGCTTCCAAGAGGATCCACTGAAGAAATATACCTAAAAATATCCTAGGAAGTAAAACCAGGATATTATTTCTAAGTAACTTCAAAGAAGCTGAGAGAAGGCTTAGAGGCTCACGAAAAGCAGATATGACTTAGGCTGTTCATTGATGCTGAGTGGGGAAGAGCAACAGTCTGCTGATCATCAGTCTGACACTTAGGTCCACTGTGTTTAGATAGAAAAAGTGAGGACTGTTAGTCACTTATTTTACCCAGTCCTCTTTCTGACTTTAAGAAGGGCCTCTGTTAAGCATCAATATAAAATGGACAGGAATGATTACCAAAGTCTGTTCTAGGCAGGGAGTGTTTTGTATGGGGCAGGAGCAGACAAAGGTGTGGAAAACTTACTTTCCTCCTTTTACTCTCCCACCAGAGGCTCCCAATTTGAAAGGCTTAAGATAAGACTATAGTAAGAAGAGTTGCTTGCCTATGTCTGGTTCTGGTCTAGGATTCAGCCACACAGAAGAGAAAGGGAGTTCCGTGTTCCAGTTTAGTCAGAGCAGGAAATGAAAATTTGGGGCTTCTAAACTAGGAATTCATTCAGCCTTAAGTTTGCCAATAAGATCTAGTAGGCACCATTCATATAAGCTGTGTGCTGTGCTCAGTCGTGTCCAACTGTCTGCAACCCCATGGACTGCAGCCTGCCCAGCTTCTCTGTCCATGGGGATTCTCTAGGCAAAAATACTGGAATGGGTTGCCATCCCCTCCTCCAGGGGATCTTCCCGACCCAGGGATTAAATGGGATCAAACCCAGGTCTCCCGCTTTACAGGTGGATTCTTTATCAACTGAGCTACCAGAGAAGCCTGGTAAGTTTGCCTATTAGTTCAGTTCAGTTCAGTTCAGTCGCTCAGTTGTGTCCAATTCTTAGAGTGTTTACTATATCTTATAGTTGTCTAAGCACAATCTTGTCTCTACATGGGATAATGGACACAAACAAAAGATAAAAATTCCCAATATTTGAGAAACTGCATTTAAGGAACGAATTTTATACAAAAATATTGCCCCTAGTAACAAAAAATTAAACTTTAGGCCCAACAACCTTAACTGAGACTCTTCAAGTAAGAAAGCAATCTCCTCTACCAAGCAAATATGGACCCAATCCCAAACTTGTAACAAGAGGTGTCCTCATTAACAATGTCATTTCTGGATGACAGTGTTTAGGGGATTTTAAGTTATGTTTTCTTTTATTCATATATTTTTTTTCACTTTCAGATGATAAACATGGATTTGTAATGCCCTAGGAAGACCCTTGGAGAAGACTCTTGAGAGTCCCTTGGACTGCAAGGAGATCCAACCAGTCCATTCTAAAGGAGATCAGTCCTGGGTGTTCTTTGGAAGGACTGATGCTAAAGCTGAAACTCCAGTACTTTGGCCACCTCATGCAGAGAGTTGACTCATTGGAAAAGACCCTGATGCTGTGAGGAATGGGGGCAGGAGGAGAAGGGGATGACAGAGGATGAGATGCCTGGATGACATCACCGACTTGATGGATATAAGTTTGAGTAAACTCGGGGAGTTGGTGATGGACAGGGAGGCCTGGCGTGCTGCGATTCATGGGGTCGCAAAGAGTTGGACACGACTGAGCAACTGAACTGAAGATATATATCTTAAAAATATAAGTAGCAAACTATATTCATTCTTCTTGAAGCTGCTTTTTTACATTCAACACATGAATTTTTTTCCTAAGTCAATTCAAAACAATCTAGTAGTCCATTAAATTGATTTGCCATATTTTAACCAATTCTCTACTGACAACCATTTAAGTTCTTACTTTTTAGCTGTCTAAATAATGTTACAATTAAAGCCCTCAATATATCCTCATTCTAGTGTTTTCTTAGAACACAGTTGCTAAAATTAAAATTTCTGGGTCAAAGGACACGTGTACCTAAACTTTTCAAATTTTCACTTACGAATTTTCTTATCTATACTTATGAGATTTTAATGTTTATGGAAAAAAAAACAGTATATATTTTTTAATTGCTTCTGAGTTTTCAATCATGCTTTAAAACGTCTTATTGTTAGATTGGGCTTTCTTGGTGTCTCAGTGGTAAAGAGACACCTGCCAATGCAGGAGATGCAGATTTGATCTGGTTGTGAAGATCCTCTGGAGAAGGAAATGACAACCCACTCCGGTATTCTTGCCTAGGCAATCCCGTGGACAGAGGAGTCTATTGGGCTACAGTCTATGGGGCAAACAGCTGGACACAACGACTAAACAACAGGCTTTCAGTACTTGCTGAGATGCCACGATTTTTCTCTTTTAACTTGTTAAAATAATTATAGGTCACTAAATGTGTAAAAACTATAAAACTGTAAAAACTCCTATATCCTCACGTTATGCTACAGTTTAAGTCTAGGATACATTCAGTTTATCAACTTTTTTTTGGAAGTGCTCCATCTATATTTGTAAGTTAATTGATTGTTGTTCAGTCACTCAGTCACGTCCAATTCTTTGCAACCCCATGGACTGCAGTACGCCAGGCTTCCTTGCCCTTCAACCAACTCCTGGAGCTTGCTCAACCTCATGTCCATCAAGTTGGTAATGCCATCCAACCATCTCGTCCTCTGTTGTCCCCTTCTCCTCCTGCCTTCAATCTTTCCCAGCATCAGGCTCTTTACAAATGAGTCAGTGCTTCGCATCAGGGGGCCAAAGTATTGGAGTTTCAGCTTTGGCATCAGTCCTTCTAATGAATATTCAGGACTGATTTCCTTTAGGATTTGACTAGTTAGATCTTGAAGTCCAATGGAGTCTCAGGAGTCTTCTCCAGCACCACAATTCAAAAGCATCAGTTCTTTGGTGCTCAGCCTTCTTTATGGTCCAACTCTCACATCGATACATGACTACTGGAAAAACCATAGCTTTGACTAGATGGACCATTTTTGGCAAAGTAATGTCTGTTTTTTAATACACGATTTAGGTCTGTCATAGCTTTTCTTCCAAGGATAAGGCTTCTTTTAATTTTATGGCTGCATTCACCATCTGCAGTGATTTTGGAGCCAAAAAAATAAAGTCTGTCACTGTTTCCATTGTTTCCCCATCTATTTGCCATGAAGTGATGGGACCAGATGCCATGATCTTTGTCTTTTGAATACTGAGTTTTAAGTCAACTTTTTCACTCTCCTCTTTCATCTTAATCAAGAGGCTCTTTAGTTCCTCTTAGCTTTCTGCCATAAGGGTGGTGTCATCTGCATATCTGAGGTTATTGATATTTCTCCTGGCAATCTTGATTCAGGCTTGTGCTTCATCCAGCCCAGCATTTTGCATGATGTACTCTGCTATCTAATTTAAATAAGCAGGGTGACAGTACAGCCTTGACGCAGTCCTTTCCCAATATGGAACCAGTCCATTGTTCCATGTCCAGTTCTTACTGTTACTTTTTGACCTGCATACAGGTTTCTCAGGAGGCAGGTAGGATGGTCTGGTATTCCTATCTCTTTAAGAATTTTCCGCAGTTTGTTGTGATCCAACATAGTAAAAGTCTTTATCATAGTCAATGAAGCAAAAGTATATGTTTTTCTGGAATTCTCTTGCTTTTTCTATGACCCAACAGATGTTGGCAATTTGATCTCTGGTTCCTCTGCCTTTTCTAAATCCAGCTTGAACATCTGGAAGTTCTTGATACAAGTTAATTAGTATTTGTAGGTAAATGCTAACCTGTTCAGATTTAGAAATCATGGTTCTACTAACCTTACAGCAGGAAAATTTGTCTTCATTCTACTACAGCATAAACAACAGGAAAAAATTTTTAAAATATTTTTCTAGGACTGTCATTTTGTGGGAAAACATTTTTTATACATACTGGACTTCCCAGGTGGCACTAGTGATAAAGAATCTGCCTGGAGTTCAAGAGATGCAAGAGATGCGGGTTCAATCCCTGGGTCAGGAATATCCCTTGGGGGAGGAAATGGCAACCCACTCCATTATTCCTGAGTGAAAAATTCAGTGGATGAAGAGCCTGGCAGGCTACAGTCCATGGAGTTGCAAACAGTCAGACACGAGCGAGCATGCACATATAACTGGTGGAAAAAAAAGCGTTCAGAATCGTTTAAACCACCAAGAAGTAACCCTCCTAATTCCCCAAAAAAGCCACTTATAACAATTAAATATATGTGTCATGTCCTATTGGAGAAGGAAATGGCAACCCACTCCAGTATTCTTGCCTGAAGAATTCCATGACAGAGGAGCCCAGCGGGCTACAGTCCATGGAGGTGTAAGAGTCAGACAAGACTTGGCGACTAAATCAACCAATCAATCACGTCCTATACAAATGCTTATGCGTACATATATACATGCATTCATATGTGCATATGTATCTTTTAACAAAGTGGCCTCCTGTTCTGCTACTTGCTTTTTTCATTTTATATAAACAATGGTCAGTATCAAAATACAGATCGAATTTATTCTTTAACAGCTTCACGGTATACTGCCTGGACATGCCGTAAATTATAAGTCCAGAGCAACAATTGTTTTAGTTATCTTCAGTGTTGTACTACTAAGACAATACTATAAGTAATGTCTCTCTACAAATATATTTGTACTCTTCCATATCTTAGCTAAATGGCAAAAAGGGGAATGGGTCGAAGACTGATACTGCCATGCTGTCTGCCAAAAGTGTTTATAGCAAACAACTTCATGGGGTAGATTTTGACAGGAAGACATTAAGGCATGATGTGAAAACTTGAGCCATAAAGGAAAGACAGATACATTTTACCATGTAAGAGTTGAAATTTTCTGTTAGACAAAAATATTATACACAAAGTCAGGGTACTGAGGGCTTTTACAAACATTTAATTTAAAAACTTTAAAATTATAATGATACTAAAGACTATGAGCGTAAGAATCAGCGTATCCAGTTTGTTGCTACATTCTTAGAGCCAGCACTGGTACACAGGAGCTTCTCATACACTAAACAAAATATAAATAATCCAATAGGAAAATAGGCAGAATAAAATTATATACAAACAAAAAATGGCAAGTGACTATAGAAAAATACGTTCAAACTTTAAACTTAAAAAGGCAAATTAAGACAATTCTCATGTGATCTATGAGACTGACAAAACTTCACAAGTGCAAACTGGTTTAACTGTGAATGGATAATTTAACAATTCTCTTAAAGTTTTAAGTGTAAGTATTCTTTCACCATTATTTCTACTACTAGGAATTTAAGTTACAGAAACAATCATGTAAGTATAAAGAAGTAATTTCATTGTACCACTATTTATAGAAGGGAACAACTAGAAGCAACACGAGTGTCATCGATCAAAAACCAAATCAAAACTATGGAACATCTATGTAATAATATAAAAGGAAAACGTCTAATTGCTTAAAGGGAAACTTGTGGAAGGAAAAAAGAAAGGCCTGTCCTAGAAAGGATAACATACAGCAGGTGTGGGCTGGAGATGGGGGGGAGATAAAGAAGAGTGCATACCAGAAAGGCAGACTGACAGCTGTTCATCATCCACTGGAGAGGTTTTCTGACTGTTCTTCCCACCTCCCACTTGATTTTCTAGTTTGAGTCCACTGCACATCAGAGGAGCCTCCAGTGGACTTTTACAGTAAGGGTGGTCCAGCAACTTGGAACTAAGAATATTCTGCTTGAAAGAGCCATCCTCATCCATCTGGCACGAGCTCTCATTCTGAACAGTCTCTTCGGACACAGGCCCATCTACACTCCTCACAGACTGATCCGCCCCAGACACTGACAGTTTTACTTGGTCATCACTGACAGTACTTGTCCGATTTTCCTGACCCAGAGCCGTAACTTCTCTCTCAGTTTCCAAGATGAACATGTTACTAGAATGATGTTCTGGTAAGGGGATGTCGTGAATCAGCTCTGTATACTCCCATTTAGGAGAGGAACAGGGTGACTGGTCCCAGGTGTACGTGGCACTGCCATTCTGTTGGTCAGGGAATGCTCCATCCAAACTAAGCTCCTTGTCCAAGAGAGGGCTTCCTTTAGTGTGGCCCTCAGGCACATGAGAGTTCTTTCCCTTCACCACAGCATCGCTGTCCATATCTGGAAAGTGTGGTGGATGCTGACAGGAAGGGTCTTTAGGCTCCGGGGAAGGGAATGGGCTGCAACTGCCACCCTCGCCGTTCTCCCCAAGGGTCTCTTGATGGTCCCCGGTGACCTGCACCCAGCTTTGCCGGGCTTTTTTTAGCTTGCAAACTTTGCTTTTTGTTCTGAAGTGCTGGGATCTGAGAATCCTGTACCGAAATCTAATCATGGGTAATTTCTCATACATCATATGAGGAGATACTTTTATTCTTCTGTGTTGGTTAAGTTGAAATTTTTTTGGAATCAAGGGTCCCCCGTTCCTGTGGTGCTCCAGCCCTGGGTAGCAGCCATAACAAAAGCGCTTTCTCTTATGGTTGCTTAAGGTGACCACGATTCTGTCACTCTCACCTGGATTCTGGCTCTCCCCATTGAACTTCATAGGAAAATCAGAAGCTTGTGGCTCCGTCCTAGGTCTGTGACCATTGGCCTGACCTAAAACACTATTCACTGGTAAGTCAGCAGCTGCCTTCAAGAGACTTTTCTCTCCAGAATATTCATGATCAGAGTTCTTTGCTGATGACAGCAACTTCTCTGCCTGGAGTTTCAGGAAGGTCCTTGAGGAGGAAATGAAGTGCTTGGTGTCCTTTCTTTTCACTTTAGAGGCGGAAGTACAAAGATTCTGGATAGCCACATTGCCTTTTGTCTTAGCAAAAAGTGGTTCATCTTGGATCCACGTTTTCTGGATTTGAAGGCCCTTCTTTCTGCACTGGAATTGCCTCAAATGTCTGCTCCAAGTAACTGGCCTTCCCAGCTTGGCTTTCAGAATGCACAAGTGTTGGTGAAAGTAGAACTTCTTAAAGCCGCCAAACCCAGTATTCCATTTCTCAGAAAAGGCTAAGTGGATTCCTTTCCTCCATAGAATTTTCCTCTGTTTTTTCATTTTTCTGATGCATAATGAGATCTGTATGCAGCTGTAAAGAAGAGAAAGAAAATTTATACTTCTACCCTAAAAATAAGGTCATTATGATATATTCACAGCAAACTTTACAAAATTGAAAAAAGCATATGACGCTCATTATAAGATATAATAAAATCCTACCTGATCAAGGCTTTTCCCACAATGAAAATGAGGGATAAGGGAAGACATGACTGACTGCTCCAACATAACCCCATTTAACGTATCTGCCTCTGATAGAAACAAGTTTCAATAATCATTTCCCAACATGCAGCCAGTTTCTGATGAAGCAGAAAGGGCAGGGAGTCAGGAGAGAATTTGTAAGTTTTAGCTTTGTTTCTCATTAGCTTTAAGCAAGTCACCTGAATTCTGTATTCTCATTTGTAAAATGAAGGATGGAGAAGGGAGATGCAACCAGACACCATTTAAAACTAAGTCTACATCAAAACAACTTGCTCCATACAACAAATTTTATATGGAAGGAAATACAAAGGAAAGGCAAGGCAGGGACTTTTACTCTATAAACAGTAATCCACAGGCAGATAGTCAATAAATGCATGCAGTCAATGCTTTGTCAGCCAAAGACCCTCTGAATGCCTATGACAAGACAGGGCCCTGTCATGTGTTCTCCTCCAGTCACGGTTCTCACAGTCAAGTGAACATAAGAAAAAAGAACCAACACAAGTACGTGTATCTGTGTATGAACTTTAGAAACACACTTATAGGAAAAGGTAGATGAAAATGATGGTCAAAATCAAACATAATTTCCCCTCAGATTTAATAAGATCTACCACCACTGAAGGTTCTTTAACCTAGAAAGAAAGGCACCAGCCACTGCAGGTCTAACAGAAGAAGTAAAAAACCAACATCCTAATTTCAGCTACTATTAATAGCAACTTACTAGGAAAAGCTGTATTACCTTTCTGTGCATTAGTTTTCTCTGGAGGAAATGAAAAAAGGAGGACTGAATACATGTTTACCTCAGTTCTCTCTACAAGTCTCATTAAGATGACAGAAATGGAGTTTTAAAAAAGGCCAAAACTCTCAATGACAACAAAAAAGGAGGCAAGAGCAATAAAACTGTTGAAAGAAAAAAGCAGATGAATGACTGATAATAGAGCAGGTCAAAAGAGCTGAAATCTAAGCCAGAAGTACAGGAAGCCAAGTAGCAAGTTACAGTACCTCAGAAAGGCTCAGGAAGCAGAACAACAATACCCATGAACGTCAGGGAATGAGGAGAGCAGAAAAAGGAAGGACTGGCTGAAAGTCTGAATAAGCAGCAATTAGACTCCAAGATCCCTTCCACTACCATGGCAGATGATCAAAGTTTCACTTTCTCAGAGGAATGAACCAGAACATTCAGGCACATCATATACAACTGAGAGCAAGGGTACAAACAAGAGGATAACTTAGTTGTTTGTTTTGGTTTTTTGCTCATGACTTTTTATTTAACACCAAAACACTTTGTATTGGGGGACACGACTGAGTGACTAATGCCCACACACACAGCCAATTAACAAGCTGTGATAGTTTGAGGTGAACAGCGAGGGGACTCAGCCATACATATACATGTATCCATTCTCTCCCAAAAGTCCCTCCCATCAAGGCTGGCACGTAACATTGAGCAGAGTTCCATGTGCTATACAACAGGTCTTTATTGGTTTTCCATTTTCAATATAGAAGTGTGTACACAACCTTCCCAAAGTTCCCAACTATCCCTCCACCCCCCACCGGGCAACCATAAGTTCCTTTTCTAAGTCTATGAGTAGCTTTCTGTTTTGTGAGTTCATTTGTATCACTTCTTTTTAGATTCCACATATAAGGGATGTCATACGATATTTCCTCTTCTCTGTCTGACTTACTTCACTCAGTATGACACTCTCTAGGTCCATCCATGTTGCTGCACATGGCCTTATTTCATTCTTTTTAATGGCTGTAATATTCCATTTAATATGTACCACATCTTTGTTATCGATGAGGATAGTTTTACATAGTGAATTCCGCTGAATCTCTTTCCCCATTGAGTTCCCAGAAAGGTGTATACCCTCAAAGCGGAGATCAGTTCTGGGAGCAAGCGAGGGGTGAGGCAGCGATAGATCATTCAAAGAGAAAAGACCAAAGGTATACTGGTATTAGGTATGCCACAAGGACACAGGCCCAAATAATAACCCCCAAGTTTAAGAAACAATGAGACCCCAAATCCCTCCCCTACCCAAGACTAGAAGTTTCTCCTTCAGAAAGGAAGTTCTGCAGACAAGGGGATCCCAGGAACAGCAGGAAAATGGAATTACAGGAATTATATATTGATCATAAGCCCCTCAATACTTACCCACTCATCTCCCCAAACCCTGGCATGCTATCTTATCCATCCAAGCAGGAGATTGGAAGATTCTTCTTTGGAGAATTTGATTAATACGCAAGAGAATACATAAATACAAATATCCTCCCACAAAATGGCCCAACATGGCTCACAGTGCACCCTATAGCTGACAAGTCTCACCACAAGCTCAGAATTTCCAGGCAACTTCTTAGTGGTTCAATGACAGCATAACTAAGAATCACCAGACTTCTAGGGATAAAAAGTAGACCAAAACAAACAGATAAAACTGAAAGCATATTTAGAAAAGCTAACTTAAAAAAACCAAGGAGAACTTACTTCCCTGGTGGTACAGCAGATAGGAATCTGCCTGCCAATGCAGCAGATAGGGGTTCAATCCTGGTCCGGAAAGATTCCTTATGCCCTGGAGCAACCAAGCACCTGTGCCACAACACCTGAGCCCGCGCCCTAGAGCCCACGGGCCATAACTACTGAGGCCCAAGGGTCTACCAGCCATGCTCCCCAACAAAAGCAGCCAGCACACCACAACCAAGAGTAGCTCCTGCTTACCGCAACTAGAGAAAGCCCGCGCACAGCAATGAAGAACCAGTGCAACCAAATAAGCAAATGTTATTTTTTTAAAAATGAGGAGGGGAGAGAAGGGAAGTTATTGTTTCATGGAAAGAATTTCAGTTTAGGAAAACAAAGATGGGTCTGAGGACGGATGGTGGTGATGGCTGCACAACAACGTGAACATATTTAATGCCACTGAACTGTATATCTAAAAATGATTAAAATGGTAAATTTTATGCTATGTATACTTTACCACATTATTTTTTTTTTTAAACAAGAGGAAAAAAAAAAAGCCTAGTACTATCCTCAAGGAAGAAAATATCGCAGCCACTGGGGAAAAATGAATATCCTAGATTTTTTAAAGGAATGATGAAAAACAACAGAAGGCTGAGGCTTAGCTTAAAATAGGGCTAATATTACTTATATTTAAAATTGAACAATAAAGGCTGATGGAAAAATGGAAAAAAGACATAAGGAAACAATTCAAAAATAAGGATTTTTAAATGTCCTTTGAACATAACACGTTCAACTTCACGCATTAAAAAACTGTCAAAGGGGGCTTGGGAGACAGGCAAAATGGGTGAAGGGGGTTAAATGTACGAACTTCCTTAAATAAATATATAAACAAGTCATTCATGATGATGTATAGCACGGTGACTGCTGCTGCTGCTGCTGCTGCTAAGTCGCTTCAGTCGTGTCCAACTCTGTGTGACCCCCATAGACAGCAGCCCACCAGGCTCCTCTGTCCCTGGGATTCTCCAGGCAAGAACACTGGAGTGGGTTGCCATTTCCTTCTCCAGTGATGAAAGTGAAAAGTGAAAGTGAAGTCGCTCAGTCGTGTCCGACTCTTAGCGACCTCATGGACTGCAGCCTACCAGGCTCCTCCGTCCATGGGATTTTCCAGGCAAGAGTACTAGAGTGGGGTGCCATTGCCTTCTCTGAGCATGGTGACTACAGTTAGTAATACTGTACTGCGTATTTGAAAGTTGCTAAGAGTAAATTTCCAAAACCTTCATCACAAGGAAAAAATTGGGGAGGTGGGGAGCTATGTATGGTGATGGATTTAGCTAGATTTATTGTATTCATTTTGCAAAGCATACAAATATTAAATCATTATGTTGTACATCTGAAACTAGTATGTCAATCATACTTCAAAAATTTTGGCAAAAGTTACTACAACATATACTGTTGGTGGGAGAAAAAAAAACTTGTATACTTCCCTGTGGGAATACAAATTGATAAAGTCATTTTGGAGAGGAATTTGGTAATATCTAACAAAACCATACAAGTACTTACCTTTTAATCCAAGAACTCTGCTTTTAGGAATTCACCTTGAAGATACTAATGAAAACACATAGTACAAGGTCATTCACTGCAATGTTTGTAATCGAAAAATATTGGAAACAACCTAAATGCCCATACATAGGACAGTGGTTGCATAAACTATGCACACAATGAATGAAGCTATAATAGAATAAGGATAAGGTCTATGAACATGGAGTACTCTCCAGGTTAAATGATAAAAGCAAAGTTCAAATGAGTGTCAGTGATATGCCACTGCAATAGTTTAGCCAAGTGTGCAGTTAGAGAAAACAATCCACCCAAGATCACTTCCACTTCTGGCAACAACTCAAAGTTCGGGGACTCACAGAACTCACTGAAAACTGTTAAATTAATAGCTATGGCTTATTACAGTTGAAGAATGTGGATTAAAATCACCCAAGTGAAGAAGTACATACTGAAGAATCCAGGAGAAGTAACAAATGCGTAGCTTCCAGTTGTCCTCTCCCCACAGAGTAGAGACAGCATTACTCTCCCAGCATCAACGTATGACTAAGTGTGACAAGAACTGCAATCCAGTGAGGCTCATCAAAGTCTTGACGTCCAGAATTTTTATTGGGGTTCATAGGCATAACTGATTGCTCACATGACAGAGCTCAATCTTTACCCCCCCTGGAGATCCAATGATGTCAAAGTCATTAGCCTAAATCACACTGCTGTTTTTTTCCCGTGGGGCCAATCCCATTCTAAATCATATTGTTAGTACCAGTGACCCAAGCCCCCAGGCAAATCAGACATTGCATTCTGAGGATTTAGAGATTACCTCTTAAAAGCCAAGGATAAAGGCTTTCATTCTGCACAAGTTTAAATTCTTTACTATACGATATACAGCCACCTTTCATAAAAGAAAAAATAGTATACATGTATCTGCCCTTTTGTGCCCCCCAAATCAATTAACAGGAAGACAAACCAAAAACTAATGAGAATAGTTACCTACAGGGCATGGCAGATGGGAATAGGGTGAAAAGAATGAGGAAGAGGAAAATATAGAAGGGATGAGAGGGGAGTGGTGCTTCTTAAATACACCTTTTTTGTAAAGTTCTGACTTTCAGGACTATGCTAATGTTTCATATAATTTAAAAATATACATATAATTAAAATGGAACACAAATAATAACCAATGAGCCTAACTGTATCACAAATAACCACCCTGAAAGAATGTAGCAGAAAAGAATTACCCAAAGTAACTTAGGAAAACATTCTGACTGTATACATCCAGATAGCTCAATTGGTAAAGAATCTGCCTGCAATGCAGGAGACCCCAGTTCGATTCGTGGGTCAGGAAGATCCGCTGGAGAAGGGATAGGCTACCCATTCCAGTATTCTTGGGCTTCCCTTGCGGCTCAGCTGGTAGAGACTCTCCCTGCAATGCGGGAGACCTGGGTTTGATCCCTAGGTTGGGAAGATACCCTGGAGAAGGGAAAGGCTACCCACTCCAGTATTCTGGCCTGGAGAATTCCATGGATTCTACAGTCCATGGGGTCACAAAGAGTCAGACACGACTGAGTGACTTTCACTTTTTCACTTTCACACCCCAGAATCAAAAGGATTGTATACAAATACTGTTCTTTAATTAACAAATTTGCTTTTCACAGAGGAGTGAGTTAATTCTTAACTTATATTCTCAGTATTCAAAAATTGAGCAAGTAAGTAAGTATGTTGTAGATAATCAGAGCTAGGTTTCAGAATGTTGGTGAAAGAAGCTACATTTTGTGGTATCCACATGAACTCATGGTGTTTTATACACACTTACACACAGGTACAGATCTAGAGATACACATACTCCTATTTATTTCCTAGCTCGATCTGCTTAAAGAGACTAGAAGCAATTACATCCCAGTAACAAAAGAAATGGCTGACTCCAGAGCCGGGGCAGAAGTAGAAGATGAGCCTGGAATATCATTGTAGTGTCAGAAAGTAAACAAGTGCTCAAAAAAATAATGACATGTCAAAAGAACACAGGAGTCAATTTGAAGGGACCCATAAAGGCCAAAATACCTGAGCAACTGTGTATGTAATGATAGAAATGGCTGATAACTCAAGAATGAAACAAATATCCTGAGTCTATAAATAAATGAGGATAAGAGAGAATCCTTACAGAGATTTTTCAAATTAATAAATATAGAAGAAATAACAGAATAGAAAAGTTACAATTTGCACTCCTCTCAGAAATAACTGACTCAGGCAAGAATCTAAAACTAGAGGGTGAAAATACAAAGTACCTTCCACAAGATACTTCAAATTACAAAAGGTAAAATTATGCCTTTCAATAGAAAAATTCAGCAAACATCTCCTTCATCCCCAGTAAAGAGACATATGGACAGCATATGCCTCCTGATGTGGCACAAGATCATATGTGTGGTATTCTTGTCAAAAAAAACACCTGAATTTAATCGTAAGGAAATAATAGACAAATATACATTGAGGAACACTCTGTAAGAAAACTGGCCATGGACTTCCTTGGCAGTCTAGCAGGTAAGACTGCTTCCACTGTATGGGGTGTGGGTTCTACCCCTGGTCAGGAAACTAAGATCCCACATGTCCTGTGATGCAGCCAAAAAGTAAAAAACAAACAAAAAACTGGCCAATATTCTTCAAAAGTGTCCATCAAGAAAGAAAAAAATGGACTGGGCAACTGTCCCAGATTAAAGAGCTAAGACTAAGAAGACAAAACAACTAATGTAATGTGTAATCCTGGATTGAGTCCTAATCTAGAAAAAGGAAATTGGTGGGAAAACCAAAATAAGATATATAGGTCAGTTAATTCCTGGTTTTGACCAACATAATATAAACTGAGGGAAAGCTGGGTGAAGCGTAAATATTTTTGGAAATCTGAAGTTACTTAAAAGTGTGAAAAGTTTAAATTTTTCTTAAACATTTAAAAATTTGAGGACATTCCTGGGTGGCTCAGTGGTTAAAAAATCCGCTTGCCAATGCAGGAGACACGGGTTCAATCCCTGGGGGGGAAGATCCCCAGGAGGAGGAAATGGCAACCCACTCTAGTTTTCTTGCCTGGGAAATCCCATGGACACAGGAGCCTGGTAGGCAACAGTCTCTTGTTGCAGAGCACTAGCTCATGGGCTTCAGTAGTTGTGGCTCCCCGGCTCTAGGGCACAGGTTCAACAGTTGTGTCCCAAGGGTTTAGCTGCTCCCGGGCACATGGGATCTTCCTGGATCAGGGATCAAACCTGTGTCTCCTGCATTGGCAGGCAAATTCTTTACCACGAGCCACCAGGAAAGCTCAGATATTTATTCTATGAAGAACATCACATAAAAGTACACACAAAGCTCCTTAAGTCCATAAAAAATTTCAATTGAAGTAGGAAAAAGCATATAATTAAGTTCTTAAAAAGTCTTCCCCCAATTAGAGAAAGCTACCTGGACTGTGCCTTTAAATTAGACAATTCCTGGGCGGTCCAGTGGTTAGGACTCCATTCTATCACTGCTGAGCGCCTGGGTTCAAGCCCTGGTTGGGGAACTAAAATCCCACAAGCCACACAGTGTGGCCAAAAAGAAAAGAAAAAAAGGTAAATTAACACTTCTGATGGAGATTTTAACAATCACCATCAGAATGGCTGATTATAATGGCTGAAATTATAAAAATATACAAGTAACTATTAAACTTAAATTCAATAAATATTTGAGCTTCTACAAATAGAACAGCGCTGTGCTTTCAAAAAATATATAGTCTAGTGGGAGAGTCATCTGAACAAGTATAAACAAATGTGATGCATATAAGAAAGGTAAAATTCAGAGCCATGGGAATATCTGGCAAGAGGGTCAAGGAAGACCTCTCTGAAAGAATTGTTTTTAAGCTCAAAGGATGATAAAGAGTTACTAGTTAAAGTGAACAGATAAATAGAAGTCCAGGAGAGGGCATGTAGCACTTAAAAGGGGCTGGAGAGGTAGGCAAGAAATAGAAAAACTAAATTAACGATGCTGCTGTTTAACATAAAGGTAGTGTGAAGCCACTGAAAGACAAAGACAGGTCTAAGACCCAATTTGCATGCTTAAAAAGATCATTCTATCTGCAGTGTGCAGAATGCCTGGGAGAAGACCACAGGAAAGGAAACCTGTTAGGAGCCTGTTATAGGTAAATGTAGGCATGGTGAATGGATGAAAGGAAAACTGGGAGAAGTAGCAAAGTGAATTGATCTTGAGATTTTTCAGGTCAGAAACGTCAAGACTGTGGGAAAGCCAGTATGCAGGGGTAAGAACTTTGGTATGAGTTACTGGGGAGATTGTGGTATAATTTATATGGAACAAATAAAGACTGGAGGAAGATTATACTGGCTATCTCTTCAGTTTTAGACATGTTAGATTTGAGGTGAATGTAAGAAATCTAAGTGGATCATAATGGTGGATACACAAATCAGGAACTCTAAAAAGAGAACAACACAGAAATTCCACTTTAAGTCATCATCTGATAGTAACCAAAGCTACAGAAAATGCTAAACTCACCAAGGAAAATTTGTAAAACACAGAAGAGAATGCACAGTAGGGTAGTGTCCTGAGGAACTGTAGGACGTAAGAGTTGAGGAAAAGGAAGAAGCTACTTTGCAAAGGAAAGTAAGAAGGAATGATTAGGGAAATAAAGTGGAAAATCAGGTAAGTGTGGTGCCCAGAAAGCTAGGGAAAGTTTCTAGAAAGAGGGAAATGGTCAGTCAAAGGCTATTGAGAGGTCAAGCAAGATAAGGATTAAAAAGTGTCCAGCTGATTCTCATGACATTCACAAGAGGAATTTTAGTAGAATGGAGAGGACAAAAGTCAAGATGGAGTAAAGAAAACAATACATAAAACTGCTCAAGAACCATAAGCAAATATGAGGGCAGATTTTTAAAAAATGGAGACAGCTGTATGTGTTTAAATACTGATGGAGTACCTTACTTACGGATACAGATGGCAGACTAAAGATGTATTTTACTTTTATTCCCTCCTAAAACCCCATTAAGATGAGAATAAAGAATTTTTTAACTTATCTTTTAAAACTAAAATTGACACACAGTGAAATGCAGATTTTAAGGTTTTTTTTTTTTTTTTTTTAAAGCACATGGAAGAGAGGAAGTTGGAATGCAGATTGACTTAAAGACCTAAGAAAGTTAAATGTCAAGCTTGCAATGAAAAAAGCAATTCAATTTACATAACAGTGCCTCAAAACAGGTCAGGAATCATCAGCAGCAGGTTCTATAAAAGGGATGTGAACACCATGCTAAAAACAAGGGTATGGATCAATTGTTTAAATACCCTCCTACTCTCCACAAAACCCAGCCAACTGCCCCTCCCCCCAACCTTGCCTTCTAGACTGTAACAGCGCTGACCAACAGAAGTTCTGCAATGATAGAAATATGCTGTATTGGCCCTGTCCCATATGGAAGTCTCTGGAAACATGTGGTTATTGACCACCTGAAACGTGTCTACTGTAACTGAGGAACTAAATATTTAAGGTTACTTAATTTTAATTATTTAAATTTTAATTGCTACATGTGGCTAGTGGCTACCACATTGGATAAGGCAGCTCTGAAGGGAAAACAAAGGGTTCCTGGACTGGACAGCATCTGGTCCAGTTGAGAATGAGGGTATCATACTGAAAATAGTTGAGTTCAATGAGCATAAGTGAATGTTTACACACCGAATGCTAAAACCTCTACGATGTTCCCCAGGTTAGCTACAAGACTGCTGACAGCCCAGTTTATAAGCTCCAAGCCAGAGATTTGAAGATTCTTCTTTGGGAAATCTAAGGAGCCTAAGGAAAAAAAGACAAGGATAACACTGTTGAAGGCTATCCAGTAAGAGTCCAACCAGTGTACCCTAAAATCAATAAATCCCAAGCATGAACTCAGAGTACATGTAGTTAAAATTAAAAGCAACCTCCACAGAGAGTCCCTTAACATTTTTGCTCCTATATTCTCGGCCATGCTGTTGTGTGTTCACCAAATACCAACATTTCTTCTAAGATAAACCAGGAGAATTCCCTGATGGTCAAGTGGTTAGTACTCTGAGTTTTCATTGGTGAGGGCTGGGGTTTAATCCCTGGTCGGGGAACTAAGATCCCACAAGCCATAAGACAAGGCCAAAAAAATAATAAAATAAACAGCACAGCAAATATGGACAGTATATATTAAAAGAGATAAAACACAAACACACAAGGGAAACAAGTGAGCTTTCAACTCTTATTAGATACTCACTGACCCTAGGACAGCCTAAAGTCTGAACAATCCTTAAGAGGCCCAATATTTATTTGTGTTTGCAGTGGAATCACTGTATAGGTTAACTCAACCACCACTAGGAAACAGTTCTTTCTCCTGTAGTTAGGTGCTTTCCAAGTGGCTCAGTGGTAAAGAGTCCGCCTGCCAATGCAGGAGGCATGGGTGTGATCCCTGGGTTGGGAAGATCCCCTGGAGAAGGAAATGGCAACCCACCCCAGCACTGCCTGGAAATCCCATGGACAGAGGAGCCTGGTGGCTGGCTCCTGGCTACAGTCCATGGGGTCACAAAGAGTTGGATATGACTGATCGACAAAACAAGACAATAATGAGAACAGTTGTGTAGTAAATGAACACGGGGGAGGTTACCTGCTCTTCAAAAATGAGAATGAATGGTGTTGTGGGTTTTTTTTTTCCCTTAAGATTTTTTGATGTGGACCATTCTTTTTAAAGTCTTTCTTGAATTTGTTACAATATTGCTTCTGTATTACACTTTGGTTTTTTGGCCCGGAGACAAGTGGGATCTTAGCTCCGCAACCAGGGATCGTGTTCCCTGTATTGGAAGGTGGAGCATTATCCACCGGACCACCAGGGAAGTCCCAGAATGAATGGCTTATAGTAGGAAATAAGATTAAAAACAAAGCAAAAATAAAAAAATACTTCCCACTGGCATCACAGGACATGAATGAATCATAAAAAGATCAAGACTGAAAACTGAAGATTTGTACATTTCTGATAGGCAATTCAGTCACCACATATAAAGTGGATTAATTCACATATCCAATTCTGGTCTCAAGTCCTTACAGACAGAGAAGACTGCCTCAAGGACCAACAAGTGACTGCCGAACTCCACTTCTCAGAGGGTCTTCAAGCTGCCACTGTCCCATTCCTGCCTTTGCTTCTATGTTAAATCTGTAACACTAGTTTATATTAAAACTGTGAACCCTGGGTTCGCATTTATCCTTTCTAAATACCTCTACTTGGAAAGTGTACTCCGTTAGAATCTGAAATTCAACAATTTTTAGGCTTCAGAATTAAGGAACTTCAGACACAAAATTTTAAAATGTAAAGACTTAGCAACTCAGTTTTTCATCTTAGACACATAGCATACGTCTCTCTAAATTCTGAATGTATAAATTACCTGTTAACATGACTTTTTAAATCAGTGAATTCAGAATGCCCCATGTCATCTAGTTGTAGGAAGTTAACATGCTATAAATAGGGTCATTTTTAGAAAGAAAATAATTCAGCATCTTCCTTTAGATTTGTGACATAGGATCCATTTCTGAATCTACTATTAATATAGCTTTTTCATTGCTTCAGTGATTCTTATTTTATCAAAGAATAATTTGATAATGAATATATCTCCCCAAAAGAGAATGTTCAAATCTAATAATAATAATTATGTCTAATAATCTATTTCTTAAGAATCCTGAAAATATCACTCCCCCACCCCCAGCAAAAGTCACATTTTCACTATAATGAGTAAGAAAAATACATATAAAGCATTGTTACTTCCCCATCAGTTGATCCTTTCTAGACATTTATCAAATTCTTTGAATCAGTGGTACAGTACAATTAATCAAAAAAGAAAAAGGGACTAAAATTCAAGGACCACCTTAAGGCAATCCTGAGAACCTCTAGTTAAATCGGGTGCTTATAAGGCAATTAGAGACGTTACAGGGCTTCTCTAACAGTTCTCAAATTGAATTCCATAGGAAGCTGGCTAGTGATACAAAGAGGTCATGTATACCAGGATGAAGGAGAGGGTGGGAGGACACATGTGGATAGTACAGTGGGTTCATGACAAGCCAGAACAAAAGCAAAATTTTTCTAAATTGGAATTTTTCCACGGTTTATGAAGGCCTGGCATAAAAGTCTAAAAAACTGATTTATAAAGTGACATGACCTTTATATAACTCTCAGAGGTTAAAAGCGTCTGCCCACAGTGTGGGAGACGGGGGTTCGATCCCTGGGTTGGGAAGATCCCCCGGAGAAGGAAATGGCGACCCACTCCAGTATTCTTGCCTGGAGAATCCCATGGATGGAGCCTGGTGGGCTACAGTCCACGGGGTCGCAGAGTCGGACACGACTGAACGACTTCACTTTCACTTTTTTCACCAAAAACAAAAACCCTAAGCAATACTTAGTAAAAAAGTTTTAGTGTAAAATCTATTATTTTCATTAAAGAGCATTAAGGAGTTTAACTGCACAGGGAACTATGAAAACAGGACTACACAGTGAAGTCGCTCAGTCGTGTCCCACTCTTTGCGACCCCGTGGACTGTAGCCCACCAGGCTCCTCCGTCCATGGGATTCTCCAGGCAAGGATACTGGAGTGGGGTGTCATTTCCTTCTCCAGGGGATCTTCCCGACCCAGGGATCAAATCTGGGTCTCCCGCATAGCAGGCATATTCTTTACCATCTGAGCCACCAGGGAAGCCCAAGAAAACCAGAGTAGGTAGCTTATCCCTTCTCTAGGGGATCTTCCCAAGCCAGGGATCAAAGCCAGGTCTCCCGCATTGCAGGCAGACGCTCTACCCTCTGAGCCACCAGGGAAGCCCCAAACTACTAACAAATGACATTTTTTTCCACTTCTGTGCTCTCAGCACTAGAAAACCTGAAACAGTACTATTGATTCAAATAAGGTTATCTGTTAAGGAATAGAAGAGAAACATTAAAAAATTAAAGAGGCATAGGCAACAAACTAACTGAGCACAGCACTTCACCTCTCTAAGCCTGTTTATAAACTGTGATCTACATCTGTATTTTCAAACTATGAATATCACCTGAAAGGCTTGTGAAAAATCACAAATACCGGGCTCCCATTTCAGATCTATTAAGGGAGTGACTGGGCATCAGGGGTTTTAATTCCCCAACTGATATTGATGTCCTGCAGATTTTGGACCACTGGATTAGATGACCCTCAAGGTTCCTTCCGTATCCATGACTCAAAATCCCAAACTGACAATCCTGTGTTCAAAGGAAGGGAAGATTACACTTCATCATGCTCCACTGAGCATATCATGCTCCAATGAGGAAAGGCAAGTATCCTTAATTTGTGAGACAAAGCAATTGTAAGAACAGGTGCTGCTCATTCAAGTCACTAATTCCATCTCCCTTCTCTCCACCCCAAACACTTCTCTAACTTAGGCGCTACTAAACTTCAGAGCCAGGAAACTTCTTCTCTTACCAATATAGAGAAAAGTCTCTTCTCATGTTAACTTGGAACTGTAATGTCCGGCCACTCAAAGGATTCAAGTTCCTGTATTTATTCTCTGAACATTTTTAATTAACATGAAATGTTTCAGAGGCAGAGGGAGAAGTCCTTGGAAACGTGCAAAGAATTCCTTCTAGTGTGGGCCAAGGTGTGAATGAAGCCCTTCCCAGCTTTTTTCCTAGAAAGGACCCACTAACTATCCTAAGAAAGGAGCAAAACTGATTTAGGTCATACCTCATATACTAATAATGTGTAATCAATAAGCATGAGAAGTCTGGGTGACTAGGAGAAATTGATTTCTTTCTAATGCTGCCCAACCCAAAGCAAAGACTATAGTCAGGTTTTAACACACAAGATCCTAGTATCTTCTCTGACACCCTTCCCCACATGAAGCGTAGTTATTCCGGGTAAAAGACATAGCTAAGAACCTACCATTACGTGTTCTGGCTATTCTTAAGCCAAGTTTTTAACCTGATTCCCCAAATATTTTATGATTAACATTCTGCTTTCTTCTCTAAACTAATTTATATAGATAAAAGAAAGTTCCATTTTACATGGGTTAAAATGTTGCATGTTAAATGGGTTAAAAACGTCTACACCAGATTAACGCCAATACCAAATGGCAGACCAGAATTTCAACTCAGTTCTTCTGACTCCAAGTCCAAATCCCATACCTCTGACACCCTCGCTGCATCCCTCCTCCGCAAAAGAGTGGTCACTCTTGTATGACCAAGAGCGGCCATACAGTGGAGCGGAGGTTGATATTACCTAGCATAAACAGGATGGGAAAACAGGCTTCCGACCATCCAAATACTCAGTTGTGCCATACCCGTTTACTAGAATCGGGTCCCAGGAATGTGAAGGATGGAACCAAAGGTATGACGGAAGCAGAGTTGTCCGAACAAAACCCAGGACAGCAGGAGCTGGAGGACTTCTGCTAGCAGCAATTCCTCTCAAAGCTTCCCCCGGCTTCAGGAGGAGTGGCCGGGGGCGCTAGCCCTCTCCGCTTCTGCCTCTTACAGCTCGAACTGGTGAGAAGGAGGGGAGGACACTGGTCCCTCGGGACGAGCTCCTTCCCCGTCCCTAGAAAGGCACAGAAGCGCGGGGGAGAAATCCACTGCCTCTGGTTCGGTGGTAGGGGAAGAGCAGTGCACCAGGCCTCCAGGCCGGGGTGCTGAGCTGGCGCGCACTGACGCGGGAATGGCCAGCCAGCCAGCTCGGTCCGCCAGTCATGCGCCGGATTTGACACCCAGGTTCCCGCTTACCTACGTCCCTTGCTGCCGGCACCTGCCCCGTCGTGGGTCCAGATACTGCGGCAGCTCGGACTGCGGCCCCGCCTTCGCCAGCTTTAGAGGAAGCCTCGTCAGCCAGCAGGAATTCGGCCTGCTTACAGCAGCCACCGCCGCCGAGCTTCCTCCGGATCCGCTGCCGCGACTCCGGCGCTCACTTACACCGTCACCTCCTTCAGTCCTCTTCCGCCTCGGCCCCGCCCGAGCCGTGTGTGGAGGGCGGGGAGCGAGCGAGGGCGGCGCACGCTCCCCGGCCCTCCCGGTAGGCATTTGGTCGCGCCCCGGCACCTCCTTCCTAGCGCAGGAGGGTTGTAGAAACCAGGATCTGAACGTCAGACCGGGTCTGAGGCTTCTTTACATGCTGCTCTCAAGTTTGAAAGGGCTTGGCGGACCACAGCCGCCAAGGGGCTAAGGCAGACCACAGCTACTATACGACCTCTCTCTTCATTAGTCTCTCTTTGGCCAAAAGCGAAAGACACGTTGCTGCTCTGGATGCACTGTGAAGCCTGGCCTAGGTTTTTCATCCCTGGTTTTTCGATGGTGATCTTTCCTCTTGGCATCGCTATGTGCCTCTGTAATCCCTGCTTTGCCTCTCTTCGGCTGAGAACACTCCGCCAGGAGGGAAGAGCCTGGGCTTATTCACCACTATAGCCCGTGCTGCTGCTGCTGCTGCTAAGTCGCTTCAGTCGTGTCCGACTCTGTGAGACCCCATAGACGGCAGCCCACCAGGCTCCCCCGTCCCTGGGATTCTCCAGGCAAGAACACTGGAGTGGGTTGCCATTTCCTCCTCCAATGCATGAAAGTGAAAAGTGAAAGTGAAGTCGCTCAGTCGTGTCCGACTCTTAGCGACCCCATGGACTGCAGCCCACCAGGCCCCTCCGTCCATGGGATTTTCCAGGCAAGAGTACTGGAGTGGGGTGCCATTGCCTTCTCCGACTACAGCCCCAGCCAGCACCAAATAGTGACTGACTTACAGGTGTTTAGTAAGTCTGTGCAATAAACCTAACCGTACGTAACTCGATTGGAATGTACTACCTTTTTCATACATCGCTAGATTCGGTTTTTCATGAATGAGACTGCTTTGTAAATTTCACATATTGTTTTCGTATCACGTTTTATGCTATCCTCGAAACAGAATTTGAGGGGTGTTTTCTACATCCTGAAATAGTTTGTGCAGGACTGGAATAATTTTTCCTTGAATATTCTAAGAACTTGCTGGTAAAACTGCCTGAGACTTTGTTCTAAATTTCATCCAGGGAAAAGGGAAGAACTAGCCCCATGAAATGGATTGGAGAAGAAGGAACAAAAATAAATGTTCTTTGCACCCTTCAAGAACTGCTTGGTCTACATAACTGTATCTAGATGTAATGCATAGAGAGGTGACAAGAATACAAAGAACTGTACGAAGAAGTCCTGAAGACCCAGATAACCACGATGGTGTGGTCACTCACTAGAGCCAGACATCCTGGAGTGTGAAGTCAAGTGGCTTAGGAAGCATGACCACCAATAAAACTAGTGGAGGTGATGGAATTCCAGCTGAGCTATTTAAAATCCTAAAAGATGATGGTGTTATAAAGTGCTGCTCTAGCTATGTCAGCAAATTTGGAAAACCCAGCAGTGGCCACAGGACTCCCCAACTCCAAAGAAGGGCAGTGCCAAAGAAGTTCAAACTACCACAGAGTTGTGCTCACTTCCCATGCTAGTAAGGTTATGCTCAAAATCCTTCAAGCTACACTTCAGCAGTACTTGAATTGAGACTTTCCAGATGTATAAGCTGGATTTAAAAAAGACAGAGGAACCAGAGATCAAATTGCCAACATTCACTGGATCACAGAGAAAGCAAGGGAATTCCAGAAAAACACCTATTTCTGTTTCATTGATTATGCAAAAGTCTTTGACTATGTGGTTCACAACAAACTGGAAAATTCTTAGAGATGGGCATACCAGACCATCTTACCTGTCTCCTGAGAAACCTGTATGCAGGTCAAGAAGCATCAATTAGAACCTTACATGGAATGAATGGTTCAAAATTGGGAAAGGAATACAACACTGTGTATCTCTCACCCTACTTGTATGCAGAGTACTTCATGCGAAATGCTGGGCTGGATGAGCTACAAGCTGGAATCAAGATTGCAGGGAGAAATATCAACAACTTCAGATATGCTGATGACACCACTCTAATGGCAGAAAGTGAAGAGGAACTAAGAGCCTCTTGATGAGGGTGAAGGAGAGTAGAAAAGCTGGCTTAAAACATTAAAAAATGTGAAGTGATGCAATGGCATTCTCTCCCCATGAGAATGTGACTTTGCAGATACTGAGTTTGACTCAAGAACCAAAAGAGTCCGTGCTTCTGAACAGTCAGATTGTTATATATAATTCTTACAGAATAGTGTAAACCTGAGTGCTCAGTCACTCTGTCATGTCTAACTCTTTCTCTTGGCGGACTATAGTCCACCAGGCTCTTCTATGGGATTCTCCAGGCAAGAATACTAGAATGGGTTGCCATTTCCTCCTCCAATGCATGAAAGTGAAGTCGTGTCCGACTCTTAGCGACCCCATGGACTGCAGCCCACCAGGCCCCTCCAACCCTAAGTATCACACGGCAGTGGCAAGAAATCAGTTTTTTGATGCTCAGCATCATCTATCTTCGAGACCAACAGTGGCAGCAATGCCCTTTAGAGCAAACTCAAGGGCAAAGCAAAACCATGGAAGCCATTTAGTTTGGGCAAGTGGGTCATTTCTGCTCCTGCTCTGGATGGCTGCCTTGCCTCAGCTAAGCTAAACCAGTCACTCCATAAAGAAGTCATAGCAGCTACTTGTGGTCTTTTCTGACTGATGTATAACTAAATATGTAACAATGCATCTATATTTCAATTGCATTTAAGTTTTCCAAGGTGCAGTGATAAAAGAATTTGTCTGCCAATGCAAGAGACACTGGTTCAATCCCTGGGTTGGGAGAATCTCCTGGAGTAGGCAATGACAACCAGGTAAAGAATCCACCTACAATGTAAACAATTACACGTTCCTTCAAAATCAGCTATCCAGGAGCTTCCCAGGTGGTGCTAGTGGTAAAGAACCAGCCTTCCAATGCAGGAAACATAATGAGATTCGGGTTTGATCCTCGAGTCTGGAAGATTGATCCCCTGGAGGAGGACCTGACAACCCACTCCAGCATTCTTGCATGGAGAATCCCGTGGATGGAGGAGCCTGGTGGGCTATAGTCCATGGGGTAACAGAGTTGGACACGGCTAAAGCAACTTAGCATGTATGCAAGGACTTCTCCAGTGGTTCAGTGACTAGGAATCTGCCTTGCAATGCAGGGGACACAGGTTTTACCCCTGGTTGGAGAACTAAGATCCCTCATGCCACAACTACTGAGCTCATGCACCACAGCTAGAGAAACTGGGCACTGCAATGAAAGATCCCACATGACCCAACAAAGACCTGACACAGCCAAATAAATTTTTTAGAAAATCAGCTATCTATACAACTGAAGTAAGGCCTACTGAGCTGAAAGTTGTTTCAAGTTAACTCCCTAGGAGTTGATGGGAAAGGCTGAAATTCCAGCTGGGTAATTACTGAGCAAAATAGCCTCTCTGACCCTTTCTCTTCTGAAAATGAGTTTTTTAGTATCAATGGAGACAAAGATGTGAAAGGGGATGCCATACACTGAATGTTTTTGTCTCCCCTAAAATTCATAGGTTGAGACAACTCCCAATATGACTGTATGAAGAGGTGGGGCCTTTGGGAGATGATTAGGTCATGAGGGTGCCCTTGTAAGAGAGACCCCAAGGAGTACCTTTGCCTCGTCCACCATATGAGGACAGAGTGAGAAGCAAAGCTATACATTAGGAAGAGGGACCCCACCAGATACCAAATCTCTGGCACCTTGATCTTGGACTTCCAGCCTGCAGAACTGTGAGAAATAAGCTTGTTTATAAGCCACTCAGTATATGATACTCCATTATAGCAGCACAAACAGACTAAGAAGAGTTATAAAAAACTGAAATTGTGCATTTTCACATGCAAGCTATGGTGGCTACTGCTGTGTACACCCATTTCCCCTTTATTATCAAGTCTGCTTTTGTGTGGGAAGCAACAGCTTCTTAAAACACTCTTCCCCAGAATCTCTTGCAGCTAGGAGATGCCAAATAAGAGTTATGGCCAATGAGACAGAAGCTAAGGGTTTCTGGGAACATGTACTTTACTGACATAGACACTACTCCTTCCTGCTTTCCCCTTGCCTTCTGCCCATGTTTCTTCTTCCTGCCTGACGTGAAACTGGAGGTGGAGCAGCCATCTTGCATCTGAGCAGCCAGGCATAAGGATACAGGCCTACATGCAGAGAATGGTAGAGTCAAAATAAGGACAGAGTCCAAGTAGCTGATGGCACTGCTGAACTCCATGAAACACAAACCACCAGTGGACTTTCTTTGTGTGACTTACTTGTTCATTCACTCTTGGGTACCTGTTACTTATAGTAAGATTTACCATAATAGATATATATAAACCAATTCCCAAAGTATGTTTTTTCTTTAAAAAACCCCTTTCAGGAAAATGATTATACAACCTATAAAACAGAGTGTATCATATTGCAAGTTGGGCAATACTACAAAATAAGATATGCAATTTCATAGTATCCAAACAGTGACGTACTGGGGCTGTCTTCACATAATACTTGCAATGTAATTTCCTTAAGATGTATTATGCATACATTTTTCAAAAGACGAAGTACAGGGAAAGGGCAGATGGCTCTGTGCAGCATTCTCAGTTCATTAGCCCCCTACCTGCTACTGCATTATCATAAAGGACTGTCCAAAGAGTATGGTTTTAAAAAGTAATAGATCACACTTATTGAATGCTTAATATCTGCTAAGCACATTCCAAGCATTTTACGTGAAACTAACTCATTTGACCCTAAAAATAAAAATCCCTATGATGTAATAAGCACTTTTTATCACCCAAAACAAATAAAAAGAAAACTATCACTTCACCGTAGCATTTTTAGTACAGTCTACTAATACGGTTACTAATTAAAAGCATAACTGATTCTACCACTGGCAGTAAAATTTAAAATTATACACTCCAATTTTATTTTTATTTAGAAGAAACTCCAAACAAATAACTGTATGATGAAACCAAGTTTAAAAAAAGCTTTAATAAAGCTCTGTTTTACAGTGCTTAGTGATGGATGAAGAAATGTGCAGCAAGAAATACTCAAGTACTTAGATTTATGTCAAGACCAGCGTCACCTGTGCTTTGTCGTTAAAATAAATATTGAAACAGGACACACAGTGGGGAATATCAGTAGTAAAATAAGCATATACGAAAGGAAGTGGAGAAGTATTAATATTTGATTGGCTGACAACACAAGTTATATGAAATTGGCTGATCCATGTAGCACCCAACAGCCCATGGCCTAAGTTTATTTTTCAATGATGTCTTGGTTTTCAAACATACCCCAAAAGATCTACACATGAACAAAAGAAAAGGTAAAATATTTACATACTTTTCATATAATCAAGAAGAGTGTAATGAAAATTGTAGCAACGTCTATAGTAAAAAGTCAAATGGTTAAAGTTTTTTTTTTAGAGTTTATTGAAAAACAAAGCTCTTCAACAAAGTTACTAGCAGCAAAATTTATAGTATCCTAAAGAATAAGGAATACTGAATGTGATCAAGATGTCTTCTAGCTTCAACCACAAAACTCCTTAAAGATTTTAAAGACAATATATTAATCAGAATCAGATTGTACTGTTAGATAGTCTTTAATCTTATGGCCCAGATCAAATAGTTTTTGAAAATGGTGCACTTCTGTTTTTAAATATAGGAGAAGTCAGGGTAAAGTAGTTAAAAAATTGAGAGAAACATTTTTTTGGGCAATGCATTCATAGCAACACTATGTATCTACAGATCGAAAAATGAAAGACAAGAATGTATTTGGTACTGTTACTCCATTTTGACTGTTAAAAAAGGGGGGATGGGCAGCACAAGGGTAAATTTTTTCACCTGTTACAGAACATACACTGGGATCTGTGGATAAAAAATAATGAGATCTTTTTTAAACAAGTATACCAGAAATTATACATCCACATGAGTGTTTTTCCTTTCAAAATAATCAACTTGGGTTACAAATTTATACAAAGGCTATCAATATATACTGAACATATTCTGTTTTCTGTAGACAATCTTTTTAGTCTTTTCCTCTAACCAAAAACTAAGATGCATAGGTTAAAATGTTATAATCACTGTGACAGGCTATATAAATCTCTTTAAAAAAAAAGAGGTACTCATCAACTCTTAATTTCTGACTAAGAATTAATGCCATTTTTAAGGCCGAGCTGGCTCTCCTCTATCACTCTGCACATTCCTAGCTAAGTCTTTCTCCTCTAGGTGCCCATGTTAATATGCTCAAGAACAGAAACACATTTCAGAGCTAAAAATTATTAGCAGGGCAAATCTATTACTCAAATGTACACTGCAAATTAAGTTCTGAAGAAATTTTTAAGAATTTGCTCTTTTTATCCTTATCACTCTTCCTTCACAAATACTAAGTTTACCAAGAGCTGTTTGCATCTTTTATATTCAGTGTTGAAAACATAATCCTACTGATTAAAAGCTTACCAAAGCTACACCTACATCACATTCTGAACCTTAGCCTCAAGTAAGTATCTAGTCACAACATTTTTAAAAATCGATGAATGAAAGTCCTCTACTTTGTACAAAGGAAGACTGATAATGAGTGGAATCATGGAAATCCTCAAATACACCAGTAAGCACATTAGTTACCTGTCGAGGAAAGTCATCTTTTTGATGTTTTGAGAATATTTCAAATTCAGTGATTCTGAGACACTGGTAAGGGTAGTTTCAAAGACATGCTGATGGTAGCTGCAACATGATAATGAAGAGAAACAACAAGTCTGGTCTCCTCTTTCCAGCATGCCTTTTTTTGCTGAGGGTTAGACAGAACAGAAGGACAAGTAAAAGGCACAGCAGAGTTAGGATCAAAGTGGCTTGGAGACCTAGGAGGTGGCAGAATACTGACAACGGGTCCCTGGTGAGGCTGGTCGCCAAGAGGAAAAACATCTTTCACTGAGACCAAAAGGAAGACAAAGACAAAACCCCCCAGAATTTTGGCTGTAAGGGAGAAGTTAAGTGTTGAGATGGTGAGATAAAAGGGTTGGGAGTCAGGTGATAGACAGTTTGGAGAAAAAAAGAGAAAGGGAAAAAAAAAAAAAGACCTAGGAGTGAAATGAATGAGCAGTGGGCAGCACCAAGAGTCCCACTGAGAATTAAGAAAAATCAATGTGAAATGTTTAGTGCAGTTCCAGACAGTGTTATATTTAAGAGTAAACAATTCCAGAGATAATTAAAAAAAAAAAAACCTCTAAAAAAAAAGACCTATTTTGGCTTGAATATTTGTGTCTGCCCCTGAATTCATATACTGAAGCCCTAGCCCATACTGTATTGAAATTTGGAGATGGAGGTCTTTGGGGAGGTCACTCAAGTTAGATGAGGTCATGAGGGTGAGATCTTATGATGAGATTAGTGTTCTTATAAGAAGAGAGAGACTTGTCTTTCCAAGTGTATATACACAGAATGGGGTTCAGGGAGCACACAGCAAAATGATGGCCACCTACAGGGCAAAAAGCCTCACAATGAAACTTACTTTGCCAGCATCTTGATCTTCAACTTTCAAGTCTCTGGGACTGTGAGAAATAAATTTCTGCTGTTGAAGCCACTCAGTATATGATATTTTGTTATGGCAATCTGAGGTAAGGAAAAACTCTTTAATACACCGGGGGAGGATACTGGATTTATGAAACAAGACCAGAAACCTATAAAAAGATCAGAAAGGAAGAATGACCTTTTAGAAATTAAAAACAGGAGGGAGCTCCCTGGCCCTCTAGTGGTTAGAACTTGGTGCTTTTATTGCCATGGCGAGGATCAGCCCTCTTTGGAGAACTAAAAAAAATCTCACAAGCAGCACAGTGTGGGTGGAAAAAAAATTAAAACAAGAAGCAACAGGTGATATATGTTCAAAAAAGGGTCAGAGATAAAATCAAGGAAATTCTCCCAGAAAGTTAAAAACAGAAGGCAAAGGGAAAGAAAGCAGGAGAGAAAGATAAGAAAAACAGGAGATTAATGCTGGAATGCCAGAAGGAAATAACACAGAGAAAATGTGGCAATTATTAAAGAAATAATATAAGAATTCACCAGAACTGAAGGAAATTAGTCTTTATGAACAAGGCCCGCCAAAAGCTAAACATACAGACCCTCTCCGAGGTTTCAAGGTAAATTTTCAGAACAAAAACTCCAGAGAGGCAGAAAAATGAGTTACATAAAAAGATGTTATCAGAAATGGCAGGTTTTACAGATAAAGTAGGGACTTCAAAATTCTCTAGGAAGATGATTTCCAACCTGAAATCCTGTATTATCGATTAAATCTGAGACATTTTCAGACTTGCATGCAAGGTCTTAAAAATCTTAACCAATATGCACCCTTCCTCAGGACACTAATGAAAGATGTACTTCTCCAAAATGAAGAACAAACCAAGCAAGAGGAAAACAAAAATTCTAAATTCAGTCGAAAAGTGAAACAGTCTCAGATGCCAGAGGGCAGAAGGCCTGGAAAGCAAGAGACCAAACTGAAGCCCTAATCAGAAAAAGGAACAGTCCTTATCCGAGACATTTAATTGCATAGAAAACAGCCTTCAGAGGGCTTTTGCGATGAGTCTGGAAAAACTTAGTGATGGGAACATAGAAGCTTTCAAAGGAAATGAAAGACAAGATTGACAATAAGAAAAGCAAAAAGTTGAACAAGAAATGACATATGGTGATGATAAATTACTCAAATGATCAACACTCCCACATAGTATTGAGTTAAAAACTGACCACTAATCAAATTTTGCCACCCTTCTTAATTGGGAGAGTATAGGGAGTAAAAATGGGAAAATGGCATGGTAATCAAATTCCCAACTGTAATAGTAGGAAGCTTCTAGAAGAAATATCAAAAAATACCAGTGTAAGTATATAATTTAGAAATCTGAAAATTAATGCATGCTAAAACCAGTTCAAAGTTAAAAGCAGATGCCTCTGTGGAGCAGGACTCTGCAGTGAGGAAGCTAACAGCTGAGGACTGGCACTGTTTATTACGACTCCTTAAAGATTATCTATGCATATTATTTTGCTAAAAACCTAAAAAAAAAGAGGCTTAAAAAAGACCTTTCCCTTCATTGTTCTACTCCTCTTCCTCCTCGTCAAAAGATAAAGCTTGTTTAAAAATGATTTGCATAAAAAATAATTCTCTAATTTTAAAAAGTCGCAAATTTCAAAATAGTAGTAAAGCATGTATCAAGCTCCTACAAATAGTGCTTTTCAATCAAATCAATCACCCAGGCATTTTTAAACTTTTCCTAGACAAACGTTTTGAGCATTTGCCATAGTTAAAGAAATACAGATGTCAGAATAGCACTAAGAAGTTTTATAGTGTAACAAATATATTTTAAGCAGTCATTGCCTACATCCTCATACTTTTTTACATACAATTTTGTTTTTTCATCCTGAACTCTATAATGCATCTGTTCTCCATGTTAGGATATCCAACATTCAAATTAAATGTGTATAACGAAATGATGCCTTTGAACACTGCATGTTTCATTTTGAATAAATTTATTCTGAACCTGATTTAGAAGAGGGAAGGCTCATGCTTATTACTCAATGATTTCTGAAAATCTTTCTAATTTGGAGCTCTGTAATACATTCATAGTGCTGTGACACGTTTAAAAAATAGTCATCCTTAAAAATACTAGGATGTTCTTTGAAAACCTATTACATATATTCTTTTAAGCTACTCTGATCTTAAGAAAGAATTAAAGTTTAGGAAAAGGGAAAATGAACATTAAAAAGTTTATTTCTAGCCCTGAAAGAACAAAATTATTGAACAAGGTCATCAAATACAGCAGTTAATGTCAATGTAACAATTAAATAATTGAATGGGATTAAATTAAAAATAAGTCAATATAAAATTTGAAGACAAAACAGAAAACAAGTTACTTTCACTTAATTCCATTTCTAGCTACAAAAAAAAAAAAAAAACCCCCACAAGACATTCCTACCAAAGATGTTCAAAGTTAATTCTCTGCTTAACACAGAATGAAAGTATGCTTGACAAAATTATCATACATTTTTTCTCTCCATTTGGCAACATTCTAGAATTGTGAGTGAGAAAGACTTCAGTTCTCTCAAGGCCAGGCCGGTGCTCAGTTCTCCTTTGTAATCCTCACAATATTTACCATGGCGTCTTTGTCAGTGTGGTCAATAAATGTGTTAGTGAGAAATAAAATCCGTGTGTGTATTTTCTTTTTCCCTTTCTTACACATACTCATACACCTGTGGGGAAAAACTGATTTTAACTGTTCCTCTATTGTGGGAGCAGTTGAGACAAGGAAGACAATCTGCTTTTTATATTACCATGAATTTCAGTATAAAAAACCTCAAAGAAGTTGAGGACTTCAGCTATATTCTATAATGATTTTAGACATTTCACTTGATATGAATCTCAGTATGTTTTTAAATTTTTAGACTAAAAAACTAATGCAAAAATTTTAAGCACCCATCTTGTTCTAATTAGAGCCACTGTCTGATCGGATCTAGAATTACTCCAAACTAGAATACAGTATATATAAACAAATATGCATTTATGTGAGCCCTACAAAGAAATACTCATAGGTAGTTTTAAATTGCTCATTAAAGGCACAGGGTCATTTAGGACTGTGGTAACATCTAGATACATCTTAAGCAGCTTAATATTTATATATTGAGGGAAAGAGAATTTATATTACGTGCCAGGCACTCAACACACAAAGACAGTTGTGTTAGCCTTAGTTTCTGATGCTAGCACAATCAGTCTACTTGTTTTTTACTATTCTAGGTAGAATAAAATATTCAATATTTTCATGGTTTCCCAGATTTAACTGTCCCTAAAAGCAGCAAAAGGAACAGGAAGAAAAGGAAACTTTTAGACTGCCAGAGAGTCTGAAATATAATAAATACTATAGTAATATTGTCTTAACAACAAAAGAAGACTACTAAGGTAATTTTTAGATTTAAACGAGAATTTTCATTCTAAAGTAATGACAAAAAGGGTAAATACAAAAGGCAGTTATTAAGAAAAAACCGTGAATCTTGATTCAGATGTAATTTTTCTTGCAACAAGATGTGAACATTTTAATTTAAAATTAATAAATCACAATTCTGTATTGCTTTTAGGATTATTCAAAAATGACACAGTTCAGAATTAACCAAAGTATATTTCTATTACAAGTTAGTTTATCCAAGTAAGTAAAGAATAAACCACAGTGTAGCTCCCTTAGCCTAGGAGTCAGGTTTTAATGACAAAGTCCGTTGCCAGCAATGGACATGCAGGTAACCATTAGAGAAGTTGTAAATACAAACCCAAACTGCTTTTATAAACTGAAAAGATCTTTGTTGAGTCACAGGCAAAAAAACGGGGCATTGGCACTGCATCCAATTAATATGGTCTTTATGATTTATGTATACAAGTGCCTTCTAGAGTGGTCATGAGGATCACAGTCTTGTGTCATTTAGTTGGTTTTCTATTTCACTGGTAGCATCTTCTTTATTATAATCCATCCAGACAGCTATTTACAAAGAATGTCCAAATCTGGAACTCAAGAGACACTGTAGCTTTCCACCAGATAAACCAGCTTTTTCTGTAATTTAGTAATAGCTGTAGAAGGCCAATAAAATCCAGAGAAAAATAAAATCAACAATCAAACTGAAAACAGAGACCATTAAGTGCTTTAGATACAAATTCCATGAATTATTTTACTTGTTTTTGTATAACCTTCCAACATTGCATTACCAATTAAAAAAAAAAAAAAAAAAACAACCACCAGCCATTTCTATCCTTACACCTATATCTTAACACAAATATGGTGGGAATGACAGGAAATAAAACTCTATCAGTTCTCCTAATGCACTTCAAAACATCAAAATTATTTTATTCACAATTCATACTATTGCAGGATGGCAAGTAGGTGTGAAGTCAATTATGAGAGAATGGTGGGAATAAAAAGCCAGAACCAAACCACAGATTTTTCTCTTTTACATGGCTCTTGCCATGTCAGAAGGGAAATACTGCCTTCAGAAGTCAAACAATTGAAATGACCAGCAAAGAAGAGGACAGGAGAGGAAGGGAGAAGAGTGGGCACTCTAATAATTAATGCTACAGGTCACAGACCTTTTTTAAATCTTTAAAATAAAAACAGTATTGTTATTAACAAGCACATTTCATTATTCCTTCTTTCTCCAGTTTTTTACATGAATATTATTTACTTATTTGAAAAAAATCAAAAGTAACTCAACATCTCACATGACCCATGAATTTACTAAGAAGTACTTTGTCACTTAAGTTCTCACAGACAGTAGAATGCTGATAATGGGTTGGGAACAATGTTTATCACAAATCTCTACAGTTTACTGGTCAGAAGCTGCATCTCTAAGTAACTAATATTTCTCTTCCATGAATATAATCTTATCTAATTATTTTAGAGCTCACCAAGGTTCAAGTCTCTCACTTTGTCTCTGTTAACTCCAAATATTTTTCACCTTTAAATGGAAAAAAATAGTTAAGTTTTAAATTTTAAAATTCAATGGTTATTATATTATTTGCCATGGGAAGGGAGAGGGAGGAGTAGGGTGAGAGAGGGTTAATTAAAAAACAAACAAACTAGCTAAACTTACAACATATACAGAAACTTATTTCCAAAATGAAGGGGGGAAAAAAGAGGGAAGAGGAAAGCAGTGGCACAAAGTCCTAAAGCAGAGTCTGAGGACACAGGAAAGAAAAAAAAAACCCTCTAAGAAAGTATAGTCAATGGGATTCTTTTTTTTGTTTCAATGATTTAGTTATAAATATAGATTATTAGTCTTCTCTCTATACATGTAACAAATGCCAAACAACTCACTACCATGAAATTTCTAAAATTGACTCTTTCACATTTGCTAAAAAAAGGTAAAAATCACATACTTTTCTTCCCTTCAGCTCAAATTCTAAACTGAAATATTACATGTAACGATAGCTAGTTCTAACTTCCATACAAAGTTAAACCATACTGAGTTCCTTTGCCAATATAAGGAGCTACATAATTTCCATCACACTTGCCTCCAATTTAGGCATAAGAAACACTTCTCAAAGCAATTCAAAAGGAGAAAGTCAAGGAAAAAGAAAGCTATGAAGAAGAGAGAAAAGAAGACTAGCAGATAAAACAAATACTCTGAAAAACTCAAATCTGCCATTCAAGTATTGAAAACACCCCAAAAGGGAAAATGAATGGGATCTATTATAATGATATCAGAAAAATAAAATGCAAATCTCAAGCATGATAAATGGCCCTGACGGGCTTTCTGCACAAAGACGTAAGGCTAGTGATTCAGTCCACAGTTCCTTTTGGACCCTAAAGTTGTCATTCTGTTTTGCAATTTTTTCTTGGTTGTCTTCAGGAAGTAGTAGTTTATTTTTTTTTTCTCCAGGTTATGCAGACCATTTCTTTAAACCCCAAAAGAATAATAATTTTCATATATTAAAAGACTTCTTTTAGAAAATGGAAAAAAGAATATGAGGCCGCGGCAATGATGTTAACGGTTACTCTTCATTGCTTCTTTAGCTGCCATAATCAGTGGTGTCAAGCTGGATAACGGCTTGGCCAGTTTCAGGAAGGGATGCTGCCAGAAAGAGCAGAACAAAATGAATGTGTAAATGTCACAAGTTTAGAAGCTAAATATTTTTTTTCAAGTAAGCCCTGAAGACTATTTTATAGATCATAATTTATTTAACAAATATTTCAACACCTATATAAAAATCAACATAATACATCACTTTTATGGTTGAAAGTGAATTCTTTTTAGTTCTTCCAGTACTACAAAAACTCAGTTAAATGATTCAGATACCCATGACTGCAATGAACTGGTGTGAAAACTGGTAATATGTAAAAACTCATATTTCTATTCCAGTGTTATGGATATTTTATTCCCAGCAGATAAAATCCGAAAATGCAGCAGCTGCCATGCTGCTGGTGATGAAAGCACAGTGAAATATACTTATTAACCCTATGAAAACTTTCTGGGACTATTCAAAAAAGACAACTTTTCCCCCAAATAGTATTATTTCCAAACTCACCTGTAACAATTCTCTGGCTGAACCCCTTTTCTCCACATCCATCTCCAAACATCGATTTAAGAAATCCCGAAATATTGGGGAAAGCTTCTCTGGATTCTGAAGTTCTGGGGTTCCATTAGTTGCTATCAGGTACAAGGCCTAAAAACACAAGAATAATTTTGACATACTTGAGACAGTTCAACGAAGTGAGAGAGTACTTTAAAAGTTACTTAAAGACAACTGCCATACACACTAATGTTCTTATTTCTACCCATTTTGGTTAAATATTTTTAACTTTATATTTAGACGTTATATTTCCCTGACTTCTTTTTCAAAATTATCTTCATCCTTTTCTTGTTTTTTGGATTACAAATGCACATTGGCAAAGAAAAACCTACTATAATACATAAGGGTATAAAGAAAAATGACTACAATTTTACAATTAACAAATAGTATCTCATTTATCTTTCTTAAGATTTTTTCCCCAAGTTATACAACAGTTTAAAACAATGAAATTTGTTGAAATCTTTTCTAAAAAATTTTAAACTAGCTACATCTATATAACTATAGATAAACAGATGGAACACAGGATTTTTAAAGCAGTGAAAATACTCTTTAAGATACTTTAATAAAGGACACATTATTCAGTATACATTTGTTCAAATCCATAGGATATATGACATCAAGAGCAAACCCTAATATAAATTATGGAATCTGTAAGATAATGATGTGTGAATTTTAGGCCATTCTGTCAGGTCTGTAGTGCTATCTCATTTTTGTTTTAATTCATTGAAAGTCAAAGTGAAGTTGCTCAGTCGTGTCCGACTCTTTGCGACCCCATGGACTGTAGCCTACCACACTTCTCTGTCCATGGGATTTTCTAGCCAAGAGTACTGGAGTGGGTTGCCATTTCCTTCCCCAGAGGATCTTCCCAACCAAGGAATGGAACCTGGGTCACTCGCATTGTAGGCAGACGCTTTACCATCTGGGCCACCAGGGAAGTCACATTTAATTCATTAGCAACTCACTAATAGATATACGCAGGTCAGGAAGCAACAGTTGTAACCGGACATGGAACAACAGACTGGTTCCAAATAGGAAAAGGAGTACATCAAGGCTGTATATTGTCACCCTGCTTATTTAACTTATATGCAGAGTACATCATGAGCAACAATGGGCTGGAAGAAGCACAAGCTGGAATCAAGATTGCCGGGAGAAATATCCATAACCTTAGATATACAGATGACACCACCCTTATGGCAGAGAGTGAAGAGGAATTAAAAAGCCTCCTGATGAAAGTGAAAGAGGAGAGTGAAAAAGTTGGCTTAAAGCTCAACATTCAGAAAACTAAGATCATGGCATCTGGTTCCATCACTTCATGGGAAATAGATGGGGAAACAGTGTCATACTGTATCTTTTTGGGCTCCAAAATCACTGCAGATGGTGACTGCAGCCATGAAATTAAAAGATGCTTACTCCTTGGAAGAAAAGTTATGACCAACCTAGATAGCATACTGAAAACCAGAGACATCACTTTGCCAACAAAGGTCCATCTAGTCAAGGCTATGGTTTTTCCAGTGGTCATGTATGGATGTGAGAGTTGGACTGTGAAGAAAGCTGAGTGCCGAAGAATTGATGCTTTTGAACTGTGGTGTTGGAGAAGACTCTTGAGAGTCCCTTGTACTGCAAGGAGATCCAACCAGTCCATCCTAAAGGAGATCAGCCCTGGGATTTCTTTGGAAGGAATGATGCTAAAGCTGAAACTCCAGTACTTTGGCCACCTCATGCAAAGAGTTAACTCATTGGAAAAGACTCTGATGCTGGGAGGGATTGGGGGCAGGAGGAGAAGGGGACGACAGAGGATGAGATGGCTGGATGGCATTACTGACTCGATGGACGTGAGTCCGAGTGAACTCCAGGAGCTGGTGATGGACAGGGAGGCCTGGCGTGCTGCGATTCGTGGGGTCACAAAGAGTCGGACACGACTGAGCAACTGAACTGAACTGAACCGAGTGATATGACGTTGAACATCTTTTTACCTGCCTTGTTTGCACACATGGATATTCTTTGATGAGTTGTATGTTCAAATCTTTCATTATTTTTACATTAGGATGTTTTCCTTGTTGAATTCTAAGAGTTGTTTGTACATTTTGGATAACACTCTTTTTAACAGATATGCATTTTAGAAATATTTGGATATATTTTCAATATTTGTGACTGGTCATTTCATTCTCTTAATAATGTCTTTCTCAGAGAAGATTATTCCAATTTTAATGAAGCAGAATTTATTATTTCACGGATCATACTTTGGATAAGTATCAACCCAAGGTCACCTAGACATTCAACTGAATTATTTAAAGATTCTGTTGTATTACCAAAATGCCATCAAAAAAAGGATATCAGCTGGCACAATCGGCATATGAGAGCGTCCATTTCCTTGTTACCTAAGTTCATTTCTCTTTACATGACATTTCCTTCCAAATTTTCATTTAAAAATTTCATTCTAAGAAATAATCTCTGAGGTAGCAGTTATTTTCAAGTTAAGATCGTGACACTGTTATGAGCTTCTACACCCTCATCAAAAAGGATTAAGAGGGAAGCCCATACCTATGGTTGATTCATGTTGCTATCTGACAGAAAACAATGAAATTCTGAAAAGCAATTATCCTTCAATTAAAAAAATAAATAAATTGGAAAGAAAAAAAAAGCAGTTGCATTAGGTACTTCTCGTCCCCAAATACTTAGTAACCTTTTCTCCATTTTAGGATAAATCTTATTATACTCCTTATTTTCATTCATATTAGTGATTATAAGCAGCCCAGGTCTCCCAGTCATTCTTCAATTTCCCCATTCTAATACCTATTTGGTTCAGCATATTCCCCTTTCTGGGTCACATTTTTTCATACAGTTCTCCTTGCCCCTCTGCCCCAACTCCAAATACTTTTCTTATTGAGGCCTGGCTCTTCCAGGAGGACTGGGCCTCACCCACAGTGCTCTCCACACCTCTGTACTTACACATCTGAGCCTGGAGACCAGTGTTCCTTTGGCTACTCACTGCCTCTTTGAGCTCTCTCCCTCCTACTCTGTAATTTCTGGGCTTTCAAACTCATATCTACTTTTCCTTGTTTTAAACATCTCCCAAACACTGTTACACTGTTATTATCTCTAACATGACTCACATTCATGGCAATGTCAGTATACAAAGATGCTTGTTACGGTTCCCTGACGTCTTCTTTGATGTCCTTGTCCGTTCACCTGCCTCAGCCACACACATCCCATGGTCACAGGCTATAATATCAGTACCAGTAACTGCAACTATTGAATCTCAATTGTACTCCACCTCCTACCTTTTTCACTCCTAGTTCCCCAATGCCAGCAATTCTTTGACTCCAATGGACTTAAATTCCCATTGATTTTCCAGTGTCTATCATCCCTTTCACATGATCACTTCTTTGACCGTCTCACACTTCATAGACCTTCTCACACTTCATAGTATTCACTTGGCTCAACATGGTTAAACTTCTGCCTACATCTTGCCTATAATCTATGCAGCTAAGTATGGGGGAGGAAAAAGATATATCCCTGCTACTGGCATCAGTAACCTCACAGGGGCCCTTAGGGCTTCCAGCATTCACACTAGACATCCCTGTTTCACTCACTGTCCCCCTCTCCTGTCTCTGTTTCAAGACACCATACATTACATTCAGCTGTCATGTGTTCCAAGGCTCCTCTTGGCTACAGCAATTCCTCAGACTTTTTGACAACTTTGATAGTTTGGAGGAGTACTGGTCAGGTTTTATATTGTATGATGCCTCTCTACTGGAATTTTTCTCTACCTTTTTCTCTCATGATTAGACTGAGATTATGGCTTTTGGGGAAGAAGATCAGAGTTAAAGAGTGCCAGGGCTTCCCTGGTGGCTCAGTGGTAAAGAATCCACCTGCCAATGCAGGAAACAGGTTCAATCCCTGTGTCTGGGACAGTCCGGGAATATCCCTGGAGAGTCCACTGCAATGAGAAGCCCACTCACCACAACTAGAGAGCAGGCCCTGTTCACTGCAACTAGAGAAAAGCCTGGGCAGCAGCGAAGACCCAGCACAGAAAAAAATAAAGCAATCAGTAAACTAAGTTCAAAAGAGTACCATTTTCATGACATCATATCAAAGGTATATACTATCAGCATGATTTACCACTGATGATACTGAGTTGATCTAAGCCTGGTTTAGGTAATGTTTGTCAGCTTTCTCCACTGGAACGTTTTTCCTTTCTCCCTGTTTTCAAACTGTGCTCCTTGGAAGGAAATTCTCTGTTTGCAGCCTACACTTAAGGAAAGGGGAGTTGGGCTCCATCTCCTTTGAGGTGGAATATCTTCATACTTTATTTGGAATTCTTCTGAATGTGAGGTTTGTCTCTTCTGCCATATTTAGTTAATCACTTTTGCCATTTTACATACACATAGGCTCTTTCCTTCTGTCACTGTTTTATTTTTTTAAGATACTTAGATAAGAAAAATATTGTACATATATACCAACACAGTTACTACTTCTCGTGCTCTTCATTTCTTTGTGTAGAACCACATTATCTTTTTCTTTCTGCTTAAAAGACTTCCTTTAATATATCCACTGGTGATAAATTCTTTCAATTTCTGTATGTCTGAGAAAACCTTTATTTTACCTTAGTTTTTACAAGATTATTGGCTGTAGATTTCTTGGTTGACTGGTTTTTTGTTTTAAAACTTTGTAACTTATATCGAACACATATGAGAACACCTAAAGCTGTCTCACAGCTCACTGATACTATTTCATTTTTTAAAAAATTCATTTCAGTCCTTATTTTTCATATTAAGTTTATTACATGTATGATCATTAAATCACGAATCTACATTATATTATCTGCCATTAATACAATCTCAAACTCTCTAGTTACTACCTACAAGTTAGATTTGAATTAAAAAAAAAAAAAAAAACTTTCAAATGTCTCTACTTAACTCTTTTAACATCTGGAATGCAACTATTAAAATTATTTTACCGGAGAAGGCAATGGCACCCCACTCCAGTACTCCTGCCTAGAAAATCCCATGGACGGAGGAGCCTAGAAGGCTGCAGTCCATGGGGTCGCTGAGGGTCGGACACGACTGAGAGACTTCATTTTCACTTTTCACTTTCATGCACTGGAGAAGGAAATGGCAACCCACTCCAGTATTCTTGCCTGGAGAATCCCAGGGACGGGGGAGCCTGGTGGGCCGCCATCTATGGGGTCGCACAGAGTCGGACACGACTGAAGTGACTTAGCAGCAGCAGCAGCAGAGGAAGGTACAGGTTCTCATTTCCCAAAATATTGTTTTAACCCATTTGACACCAACACCTGACCTGAACCTACACTGATTGATGCAAAGCTGTTTATAATCATCATGTTTTCTTACTGTGAATATTTCTTGCAGAAAAATAAATAAATAAATAATTTTAATGACCTTGTACATGAATTCTTTTATCTGTGTCAGTTCTGGGGTGGTTTCAATAGATTGATTTCCCCCCTCATGGGTTGTATTTTTCTGCTTTTTTAAACTGCCTGGTATACTCTGACTTGATTATTTCGGTGCTTACTGCTTTTGAACTGTGCTGCTGGAGAAGACTCTTGAGAGTCCCTTGGACAGGAAGGAGATCAAACCAGTCAATCCTAAAGGAAATCAACCCTGAATATTCACTGGAAGGCCTGATGCTGAAGCTGAAACTCCAATACTTTGGCTACCTGATGTGAAGCAACAACTCATTAAAAAAGACCCTGATGCTGGGAAAGATTGAGGGCAGGAGAAGGGGATGACAGAGGACGAGATGTTTGGATGGTATCACTGACTCAATGGACATGAATTTGAGCAAACTCCAGGAGATGGTGAAGTACAGAGAAGTCTGATATGCTGCAGTCCATGGGGCTGCAAAGAGTTGGACATGACTGAGTGATTGAATAATAACCAATTAACTTATAAATACAGATGTAGCACTTCCAAAAAAAGTTGATAAGATGGCTGGATGGCATCACCAACTTGATGGACGTGAGTCTGAGTGAACTTTGGGAGTTGGTGATGGACAGGGAGCCTGGCGTGCTGCAATTCATGGGGTCACAAAGAGTTGGACATGACTGAGTGACTGAACTGAACTGAAGTGGAATATATCCTAAAAAACTAGGATCAAAATGCTTAACTATGCAGCACCTCAGGATGCAAGCCATATCTATTCTATTGTCTGTCTATGCTCATTAGACCTGGTGACCTGATCTCAGAGCTTTAAAAAATTCTATAGCTAACAATTTTATATTTCTATCCTGGATCCCAGACTTCCACATTCAACAGCCTATTCAATATATCCACATGGACACTTGGATATCTTAATAGGCACCTCAAACCTAACATGTCCAAAACAAGTTAAAAATGTTACTTCCTGATCTGGTACCTGCTACCTCCACTTCTCTTCTCTACTTGCAGTCTTCCCCATTTCAGCCAAGGAGAACCTCAGTTTCATCACTCCAACTGCTTAGGCCAAACTCCTAGGGGCATCTCTCCCTCTCTGTCATGTAGGGTCTCCTTTCAAAGTACATTCAGAATCCAACTACTTTTTCCAGCCTCCCCCAACACCATTCAGGTCTCAGCTATCATCATTTCTTGCCTGGATCACTGCATCAGCCTCCTAACTGATCTTCCTGCTTCTGCCTTTGCCTCTCTTGAGAATCTCTTCTCAACAAAGTAATCCCATCAAAATCTAAGAGTGATCCTGTTAAAACAGAAGGAAGATCACTTTCACTTCTCTATTCAATACTCTCCAACAGTCTCCTCGTCTTACTTGTGCAGAAGCCAAAATTCTTCAAAGGCCTATGGTACCACAGTTGGCTTCATGTCTTAATTGATCCACCTTTTTTCTCCTGCCATGTACTCAACTGTAGGCTAGCTATGCTAGAATCCTTAAGGATCTTTGAATATATAAGAAATGCTCCTGCTTAGGGCCTTTACACATGATGGAAATGTTCTTCCCTTAAGTAAGTGAGTACCACTCTCTTATTTCCTATGTTCAAATGCTACCTCAGTGAAGCCTCCCCAACCACTCTTTGGAAATTGGACACTTGACTCTCTGCCTACCAGCCCCAGTACTTCAGGGTCCATCATTTAACATATTACATATTATTTCTATTTTAAAAATTGTCTTTCTCCTCCTTCTATAGTGGCAGAAATTTTTGTTGGTTCTTTAAGACTGTACCTTGCATAGCACCTTATTGATCTGAGTGTCTTGAGCAAGTACTCAAATCAGTGTTTGCCAAACATATGAATGAACCAGTTTGGGGGTTTTAAAAACTGTTCTCCAGTGTTTTAAAATTAATCACTTCTATATAAATACTTTAATTGCTCAGTTGAACTGGAATCTCTGCAAGACGATGAAAAGTACTAGGAAAATGAGCATTAAAAGCCAACACAATCCCAACAGAGCACCTTCTACATATACCCATTACACTGGCCTCTGTAGCTCATTTTACAGCATGTCCAACTTATTTTGAAAAAATTTTTTTTAATTTCTGGCAATAAGTCTGTAGTCATGTATGGTAATTTAAAACTTTAAAATAATTACTTCATTGAGATGTAATTCACATCACCCTTTTAAAATGTACAATTTAAGGTCTTTAGTATATTTATAAGACTATACAGCTATCACTAATGTCTAATTGCAGTATATTTTTATCCTTCCAAAAAAGAACACTCACATGTATTACATTTCCTCCTCTCTTCAGTCGCTGTAAACCACTAATCTCTTGTCTCTATGGATGTGCCTGTTCCAGAGACTTCATAGTCGGTTGATCCTCATTATTTGAGGATTCCATATAGGTGAATTTACCTATTCACTACAATTAATCTGTAACCTCCAAATCAATACGCTCAGTGCTTCTGTGGTCATCTATAAACATCTGCAGAGGTTAAAAGCAGCGTACTGTTCAGCATTCCTAAGGGCAAGAAGGCTATAATGTGCCTTATGGAGAAAATGTACTGGTTTGATAAGCCAAATTCAAGCATGGGTTACAGTGGCTGTTAAGTCTAACATGACTGAATCATCAATATATATTAAATAAAGTGTATTTAAACAGAAATAGACATAAAGCAAGGTGAGGTACTGATCAGTTGACAAAAATGTGACTTCCTCTAGAAGCAATGGTTCAGTATTTGTTAATTCAGTGTTTGCTGTTTTATAGAACCTAACTACCCTACCACAAATGAGGAATCAAAACTGTAAAGGGAATCCAACAATATGTAATCTTTTATGTCTGACTTCTTTCACTTATCATAATGCCTTCAAGGTTCAATGCTGCATGTATCTGTACATCTTTCCCTTTATTAAGGCTAAATAACATTCCACTGTATGGATATACTACTTTTCTTTATTCACTCATTAGGTGACAGACATTTCCACCTTTTGGCTATTATGAATAATGCTGCTATGAACATTTGTGGACAAGTTCTTGGGTGAATATATACTTTTAATTCTCTTGGTTATTTACCTAGCAGATTAACTGCCAAGTTACATGGTAACTCAATGTCAATTTTTAAAGAAACTGCCAAACTGTTTTCCAAAGTGCTATGCCATTTTACATTCCCACTAGCAATGCATGAGGGTTCCAGTTTCTCCAGATTCTCACCAATACTTATCATTTTCTGCCTTTTTTATTACAGTCATTCTAGTAGGCATGAAGTGATTTTATTGAGGTTCTGATTTGCATTTTTTAAACTGATATGGAGTTATATATGGTAATGTAAAAGAAGGAAGGAAAGAGGGGAGGGAGGGTGGAAGGAGGAGAAGGGAGAAAAGGAGGAAGGGAGCAAAGAAAGGAAGGGAAAAAGAGAGAAAGAAGCAAAGTTGGAACTCTACCTCAGCTGCTGGAACATGAAACCGTTTAAAGTCTACTGACTTCATCTGTTTCTGGGGACCCTCACTCTTTTGTCTGAATGTGGCTTTAACACTGCCATCTACCCAGCCTCCTCACAGATGGGATCCTGCTTTCCTCTTTGTAGCTTGGGGTACAGAGGCCAAAGTTCAAAGTCAATAACCTGAAGGTTATATCTACAGTCTCTTAATTCTACAGAAAACTGAGCAAATTCTTATTTATGTGCAAATTTAAGAAATAATATAGCTTGTCAAAAAATTACGAACTCTTTAACCTAACACATTCAACTCAATAACTCAGAAGCAAATACTTTCTAGATATAGAGTGAGAGAAGAGACTGGGCTTTTTTTTTGGGGGGGCGAGTTTGTTGTTTTTAATCAATTTTGTATCCTAAATCCTTGGCCAGTGCCTAGAATATGCAAGTTCTAAATTAATGATTCAAAGAAAATTATTTTCTAAAAGTAAGTTTAGTGTTTAACTGGTCTTACCCTCAAAGGATTTTCATTGAGGTATGGAGGCTCTCCTTCTACCATTTCAATAGCCATGATACCCAGAGACCAGATGTCTACTTTGGGGCCATAAGCTTTCCGTGTAACCACCTCTGGTGCCATCCAGTATGGCGTTCCAACCATGGTACTCCGCTTACTCTGCTCAGGGGTGATCTGGGCACAGAAACCAAAGTCAGCTACAAAACAAAAAAAAAGATACAAAACATCTTGAGTTAATGGTGTCCATGGGTTGTTTTAGGAGTTTACTTTATATGACAACGAATTATATTTGAGTATTCATGAGTATTCAGTCTCTTAGTTTTCAAGAATGTATTAATAAAGTAAACCAGAATGGGCTTACAGATATTTTGATATTATATACATTCACTTTTTAACTTTTACTTCCCAAAAGAAGAAGGTAATTTATTAGGAAGGTTTTTATTCTAAACAATTAATTTTATCCTAAAACTTTTAATAAAGTTGAAAAAGATCTAAAAGAAAAAGTAACCAAAGGTGGACACCAAAACTGTCTCCACTGTCAATCAGGCAAAGGTCAGGAAGTGGACACTACTTTTGAGGGAAAAAAACAGAAGCTAGAATTAATAAGAAGCATATGAGTCAGCAAGAGAGCCCAGAAAAAGAACACATTTAACTGCAACTGTACCCACAAGGTCTTCACCAGCATTACTCTATTCCAACCACCTCATTTTATAACTGAGGAGCAGGATACCTAATTTAGAACCCAGCGTTAATTCAGTAGGAAAGTCAAGATAAGAATCTAGAACCGTTTCCTTCCTTCTACTGTTAAACTCATTCTATTCCATGTGTAAATACTGTTAACATTTAGGACTGTAAGTTCTGGACTTCTGTTATGCATTTCCAAATATACAAAAAATATCTACAAACTGGTTTATTTTACTTAAATATTTTACTTAGGATATTTTGTAAACTGCTTTTTACAACTATTTTTAGAGATCTTTCTGTATTACTATACTAACCTACCTTATTATTCTAACTACACAACTTTACAGAACATAAAAATACCTTAATGTTTTTAACCATTTCTGTACTACTAGATTATTTCAGATATTGTTGGTTTTCCTTTACAAGGTTGCAGAGAACATTTTTGTACTTATTGCTGTGCATACGTTCAGCAGTTTTATAGCAGACAGTCTTAAAAAGCAATTGTTAGGTCAAATCATAACATTTATAGCTAAAATGAGTGCTTATAAAACTGTTTCAAGTACCTCATAAGAAAAAACATACCACATTATAACTTTATAATAGGTACATTTATTATTATGACTTCCATTTTACAAATGGGGAAACTGAGGAACACCAAGATCATTCATCTAGTGAGTGGCAGAGCCAGGGTAAAATATTATCCAAAAAGGTCAAATTTAGTTTACCTGTATATTACCTGTATAATGTATGAGAATATCAATTTCTAGCTTTCCCATGAAAATTACAATTATTAACTATATATTTGACCACCAAATAGAAACTAAATCCTCATTCTTACAGTTGAATAACCTCTGAAGGATTTTTTTTTTTTTTCCCCACTTTTTGGCTGGACTACAGAGCTTATGGGATCTTAGTTCCCCAACCAGGCATTGAACTCACACCCCCTACATTCAAAGTGCAGAGTCTTAACCACTGGACCATCAGGGAAGGCCCTGAAGAATCTATTTTTAAAGAGATGTTGAAAAAGGAGCCAAATTCTCTAGGCAAACAGAAGAAATAGTTTTTGGTCTCCTGATCCAAGAAATGTCTTGCATTTTGCATAGTTGGAGAAACTTCAGTAGAAGTTCTTGAATCCTCCAGAAGGCATGGTTGGAACTGAGATTATAGCCAGCAGAGGAAGAGAGGTTTTTTTTTTCCCCATGACTCTATCCTGTCTGGTACAGAAGACAATTAGGGAAAGGGGTTTACAGACGATTTTCTCCCTAAAAATGTCATCTCTGATGTCTGGGTCACACAGGCCTCTCCTAATTAGACCACCATTTACCAAATTCAAAGAAAGACGAACAGCATAATGAGAAAAATCTACCCCAACAGGTAGCAGAGACAAATCCAAGTTTATGTTTGGGAGACAGCACCAACATTACAATAGTACCCGGCACTGCTCCTCAGTGTTTTACATTTTTGGTACTCAGAAGAATTCTCTTGAGATAGGTACTATTATTTTCCTTATTATACAAATGAGGAAACAAACATAAACAGATTACATAATTCCACCCCAAATTATTCAGCAAGTAGCAGTAGATCCACTATTTAAACTCAAGCTGTCCAGCTGATGGTCCATATCTTTTTACTACTATTCTCCCCCACTCCATGTATTGTCATAAAAACGTTAATAGCAGGAAAGAGTTTTTACTTAAACAAAATGCAGAAAATTATAAGTAACATATAAATGTTATCTATTCACGTATTACTCACTAAGTTTAACAGATCCTTCCATGCCCAAAAGCACATTGTCACTTTTGATGTCTCTGTGGATCACTTGATTAGCATGTAAAAACTCCAATGCCTGTAAACACTGAACAGAAGAAAAACACGTATCAATGAAATAGTCCCTGAAAAGTCTAAGGGAAATTCACATACACTATTTACCTGAGTACCACCTCTAGTATCTAGTAGAAGACACTCTAATAATACATTTACAGAGAAAAAAAATTCTGTCACATGCAAAGTTACAAAAATAAGACACCTTAAATAATTAGATCCTGCTCTTCCTACTCTGGTCTTATCCAGAAACAACTATTAAATAATGTCTTATCTAGTCTTATTTCTGCCACAGGTTATTTAATACCATAAGAATATCACTTAGTCTTCAATGTTCTCATTTTGAAATGAATGGGCGGGTCAATATGATTTCTAGGCCTGTTCAGGTTTAAATTTAAACGTCTAAAGGTACACAGCACTTGGTAAACATGCACAAGCCTTTTTACATATCATTTCAACAGTAATGGGGACTTCCCAGGTGGTTCAGTGGTAAAGAATGCCTGCCAAAGCAGGAGCCACAGGAGATGCAGGTTCGATCCCTGGGTCAGGAAGATCCCCTAGAGGAGGAAATGGCAACCCATTCCCATATTCTTGCCTAGAGAATTTTAAGGACAGAGAAGCCTGGCAGGCCACAATCCATGGGGTTGCAAAGAATCGGACGTGACTGAGTGACTAACACTTTTCACTTTCAACAGTAAAGGATAAACTTGTAATCATTCCTATCTGAATCTGAGATACTCAGAAGTCTAATCAATATAAGACACTGGGTAGTCTGGTTCTTTCCAGTTCTTCAGTATGATGTAAAATGTTTTCTTCCTTTCTTCTATGGTAGGTTTCATATAAAGCTATATCCATATCCTAGATACTATGCCATATTTCAGAAAGCACTGAGTCAAAAGAGCAGAAAAAGTACTCTCACTTCCTTAAAAACAGAATGAGGTTAAATTTTTTAAATCTGCTTGCTAAGATTTTTTAATGTAAACCGCATATAAATTGTAACTTGGAAAAAGCTATGTTTTTATTTCTTACCCACATTAAAGTAGAACAACAAATGAAGTCTGTACATCTTTACAACTAAAAATTTCATTCAAAACACTGCACTACTCAAAGAAAAAAACTAGTACTGCGTCACATTTACCAAGCATTTAAGCAGATTTCTGAAAAGAATAAATCCCCAGAAAAATACTTGTAGGAATAAACAGAAGAACTCTTAAAATAACCTTATACCAATTAGGAATAAATAGAGGAACTCTTAAAATAACTTTACACCAATTATGACAAAAATTATTAGAAAAACAAATTAAGTATAAATAAATTCTTGTTCTTATCAACTTTTAAGTGACCAAACATTCTTCATTTTTTCAAACATTCATTGTTAAGGGATATATTATTAAACTATCATATTTAAAACTATTAAAAAGTTCTTATTTCCATCCTTCCTGAAACAATCAGGAGGAATATCCATTAAATGAAGCATAACCACACCAGAATTAAAATCTTCGAAGAATATTTTTTAAAAAAAAAATGCCAAATAAAAGACGAAAAAAGAAAAACATCACATATATTGTTCTTACATGAACAAAGGTTATAATTTACTTATAATTCACTGTAAAAATGAGGGAAGCCTAATCACAGGAAACATAACAGTTGTAAGAACTGTCACAATTTCGTCCTTTGTGATAATGATTCCTAGGATTCCAAGTAGTGTCTCAGTTTTAATGACAATCTCATTAACCTAAGTTTCATCCACAGGAAAAAGATTACATGGAAGACAGAAAGGCTCATTTTTGGCTTAGATGTAGGCAATGTGACAGAATTCTACTGGCCTAAACAAACAGTGTGTCTCAAAATTCATTAATGAATATCATTTCATTGGTCGCCTTTAAGGAAATCAATAAATCCACAAGCAGACATTAATACATACCTAGGGAGAAGATGTGTGCCACTTTGTCCGTGCTTCCACTGTTGAGTGGTATATTTTTAATGGCACCCCCTCTTACCCTCAAAAGTATCCTACTTGAATAAATAAATATTTCCCTTTTTTCAACTCGGTTAACCACATGTTACTGTAACTTATCAAAAAGGGAGCAAACTCACCTCTCTGCACACAGCAGCTATCTGGGCTTCATCCATGCATGTCTCTGTGACAACATCAGTAAGGGATCCTCCGGCCAGGTACTCCATGACCACAAACAATTCATCTCCCACCAGGTAACTAAAAGAGAACAGACAAAATACATCCACACTTTCACTTCTTCTAAATACATGGTGCTCTATATTGAAGATTTCAATTATTAGACACCCTGATAAAAAAAAACAGCCCAGAAAGCTGGTAGCTTTGATAGCTAGGAAGAACACTGAAAAGGTGCTTTGTAACAGCACAGAAAAGCAACAGAAGGTCATTATGATTTTCCTAAATCACTTTAAAATTTACCCACAATTCTAACTTGAGTGTGTACATAGATTATTCCAGTTAATATAACCCTGTATGGTATGAACTTCCAGATGATGGAGGCTTCCAGGAGATGGAGACCTGGAAAGGTTTGGTAACTCATACAAGGTCACATAGCCAGTAGGTGACAGAACCAGAATCTGAAACTAAACACAACTGGTTCCAAAGCTTATGGCTTACCTTAACCACCCATGCTTTACTGACTTGTTAAAAAGCAGAGAAATGTACCTGGAAAGTTTATTTCTATGAACATGGTCTCCAGAGGTAGGCCTAAAGTCTAAAAGTATGTTTTCTCTTAATCCATTCAAAACAAATTTAAATACGGAAATTAAAAAAAATCACCTATAGTTCCCTATCTCCAACACAATCACTATTGTAATTCTCACTTATTTTTCTACTATTCTTCTTTCATTCACATAGACATCCTGCTTTAAAAACAAATCTGTTGTAAGGGAATTTCCTTTTGGCCCAGTGATCAGGACTTCGTACTCTCACTGCCAACCCATGGGCAGGGAACTAAAATACCATATGCTGCATAGTGTGGCCAAAAAAACAAAGGCTGTAAAATACATAATTTTCTCTTCTACTTTTTGTTCTGTTATTTGACATCAATTCCTAAATTATATGAGGTTTTGATAAACATGTTATTTTTCCAAGACAAAATCTGAAATAAAATTGACCTGAAAGTTTAAAAATTGAGCGGTCAATCACCTCTGTATCAAGACATGAATCACAGCCAATCTTTCCTTAGTGTTTCTGCTCCTGATCATTTGGACTTGTTATGAGCACTAGTAGCAGTGTCCTCCATTTAACTGCCTTCTCTTGATTGCCAACTGATACCTAAGTAGAAAAGGGACCTTCTAAACTGTAACATGGGCTTCCCTGGTGGCTCAGTTGGTAAAGAATGTGCCAGTAATGTGGGAGACCTGGGTTCAATGCCTGGGTTGGGAAGATTCCCTGGAGGAGGGCATGGCAACCCACTCCAGTATTCTTGCCTGGAGAATCCCCAAGGACAGAGGAGCCTGGCGGGCTACCGTCTATGGGGTCGCAAAGAGTCAGACATGACTCACTGACTAAGATCACAAACTGTAACATGCTATTTTCACCTCTCTCCCTACTTTGAGTTTACTTTTCAGTGTTGACACTCAACCCTAGTCTGGCTAATCTCCAAAACCATTTTTCTCCCAATGTTTAAGAAATATTTCTATTTACCTGTCCAAGAAATTAACTATGTTGGGATTCTTTAATTCTTTCATCACCAGAATCTCATTAATGATCAATTCCTTCTTTGGCTGTTTCTGTAAATTAATCTGCTTAATAGCAACCTATGGTGGAAACAGGAAAAAAAATCAGAACAAGCTTCCTAATTCTCTTAGAAAATCATAAACACTAATAAGTTAATCATCTAATTTATTACATACATCCTATTCAGTGAGATTACAATTTACTCATAGGCAGTGCTTTAACTTCCACACTGCCTATGCACAATTCTTTGTAATACAGAAGCCCTAGTATTTTCGGATTTCTCTTGAAATCTAAACCCAAGGTCAGTCCAGTGCCAGAAATTAATCCTCTTTTCATCCAAACTAGGAAAATAGTTTTTAAAATATTTATTTGTGAAACTAAACACATAATTAATTACTTCTTTTTTCCCCCTCAGTAAGGAAGATACTATAAAATTCTCTAGAGCAATCCTTCAACATATTCAACTGAAAAAGAAATTCCTCATTGATTATTCACAGGCAGATCTAGGTTCTGCCTATAGTAAAAGCTAATGGTAACACCCAGAAGTAGGAAAAAATTGCTTACCTCTTGTCCCAATGCCACATCTGTAGCAGTGAAAACTGTGCCAGAAGCCCTAGGGAAAAAAAAGACACAAGCAGATTTAAGATTTCTAAATCATTCTCATTAACATCCAAAGACTTTATTCTCAAAACAACTGGAAGGGGGTTAAAGAACACTGAAGACAGAACATCTTTAAAAAAGGTAAAAGCAAAAACAAAGAGGGGAAGAGTAAGAAAGAGGTAATCCTTGTGGCTAAAACTTATATTAGAAATTTGTCATAAATTTCAGACCTACAAAAACATAGTAAAAAGATCAGACAAGAAGAAATCAGTAACATATACTCATGGATTTATTTCCCTTCTTAAGAAACAAAGAACTACAAACAAATTTAAAGGTTCTTATGTGGCCTTTCCAAAGGCATCCGCCCTCTTCCCCAAAGTAACCTGTGCTGGACATTCACTCTGTATTCAATGTGCATAATTGCCACATGTTTCTCTATACTTTACTAAGGACACAGATGTGTACCACTACAGAAGATATTTAATGTATTTTTAAAACTTCATATAAATTATTTCATTTTACGTATTTTCCTATAATTTGCTTTTCTGATTCAACACTGAGTTGAGAACTATAGTCTAAGGGGTTGGAGAGTCAGACATGACTAAGCAACCATCACTTTCACTTTTTCATACTGCTGCTGCTGCTAAGTCGCTTCAGTTATGTCCGACTGTGTGACCCCAGAGACGGCAGCCCACCAGGCTCCTCTGTCCATGGGATTCTCCAGGCAAGAACATTGGAGTGGGTTGCCATTTCCTTCTCCAATGCATGAATGTGAAAAGTGCAAGTGAAGTCGCTCAGTCGTGTCCAACTCTTAGCGACCCCATGGACTGCAGCCTACCAGGCTCCTCCATCCATGGGATTTTCCAGGCAAGAGTACTGGAGTGGGGTGCCATTGCCTTCTCCACTTTTTCATACTACTATTTATTTATCCATTATCAGGCTCAAGGATACAAACATGATTTTCAATTTTTTTGTTATTAAAACCAGAAGTGCAATTAAATTTTACTTTTAAAAGGAAATTCGTTAAGTTTTCAAAAAGACTTAAGCTCACTGTCAAAACTTACAGAATACTTTCCAGAAGTAACATTAAGAATTCAAGATGTTCATTTGCTCTCAAGCAATAGAGAAGAAAAAATTTCAGTTAGCATAGTTTTAAAATACAAATTATTGGGAATTCCCTGAGAGGCCAGTGGTTAGGACTCTGAGCTTCCACAGTGGGAGACCTGGATTTGATCCCTGGTCAGGAACTAACATCCCATAAGTCACATGGCATGGCCATAAATAAAGAAACAAATAATAATTATTAAAAATACAAACTATTGAACAACATCAGAAGGGCAGTAGAATTAAGGATTCATACTCATGATGTGACTAAAATGCATTTAAACAAAGAAAACACTATAAACTTGTAGTAAATTTTCTTACTGTCCTTTAAATATTTGCTGGACAATTTCCCCACCCATCTAATCTCTTACCACCAATGTGAAATCACACTTAAGAAGCAGCAATGTACTGCTAGGTAGTACAGTATTTCAATATCATCTAGAAATAAGTTCATTACTTTTACACAAATCCAAGAATACTATTCAGAGAACACCGTAAGTGTGCAATGTCAGTAAGCAAAAGAGCTATCAAGATGGACATCTAGAAAACAATGAATATTCTGTTAATACAGTCACAAATACTTACCCTTGCCCAATTTTTTCATATCTTGTGTATTTTTTCTTAGGGTCACCTATGCTTACAATAGTTCCTATTTTAAACAAAAACAACAAAAATTTGGAAACTCAGTCAAGTATTTTAAAATTGTAAACTAATTCTGATAACATTATTTCTTTTAATAAACCCCACTGATTTTAGAACATACATAACACTAAGTTTCAAAAATAACCTATGCTTCAAACACAAAAGAAATAATAATTAAAAAGTAACAGAAGCAAGAAGATACATTATTTCCACAAGGTTAGACCTCCTAACTAATGTCTTGATTATCCTAACACTTTCTAAAAAATGATGACATTACAGAATGACCAACTATACCAGTTTTCCTGAGACTCAGGGGGTTCTTAGGATGTGGCATGTTAAGTTTTAAAACTTAACCGGTCAAATCCTGGTGAGAGGACAAGTTGGTCATCCTACTTTTCATACTCCACTGAAATGTATCAATATTAAGGTAACAGTAAGTTACAAAACTACTTACTATGAGAAAAAAAAATATATAAAATATCCAAATGAAAAACCCTAATAGCTTTTCTAACTCTTCTCCTATATCTATCTTTTAATATATTTAGTAAATCACTTATTACTATAAAGATTACTCTAATATAAACTAATCATACATCTGCTTAAGAAAAGTTCACAAAGCACAACTAAGAAACAGGTCTTAAAATTAGGATTTTGTTTAAAAAAAAAAAAAAAAGGTATGATTTTGTACATAAAATCCTAACATAGTCTTATTATAACTAAGTCCAAGCATGAGAAAATCACACTAAATTTTCACTTAAACTTTCACAAGGTAAAAGGAGAGAGGGGCATATCCCAGAAATTCACAAAAATAAACCAATTTTATATAGGTACTCAGCCTCAAGCCTATATCCAATCTGTAATATTTTTCCTTGATGCCTCCAGATCAGTGTCCTAATACAACTCTAGTGGCTATAGACTTATAATGAGATACTACTGCTACCCTCTCTCTGGCCTGTGTGTATTATTTCCAGGGCTTGATTCAGGCCAATGATAGTTGATGGATGAAAATGGAGGAAAAAAATACATTTTATGCTTACACATATTATCTAGATAAGACATTTGGTTTAGTTATTTAGGGACATTTTGTATTCTACAGGTGTGCATAAATATATACAAACTTCCTTTGATAAAGTTTCCAATTAGGACCCTTAGATTTGGCCCTCTGAAATATTGCTCCCCAAAATACTGACTATTGCAAAGACTGCTCACAAGTCGGCACATAATAATAAGCAGGCAAAGAAGAGTATTATTTTGGCTTTACTACATTAACTGAATCTGTTGTTCCTAGGAGAAAACAATTTAAGCCAAAATATAAGGTATAAATTAAGACCCATCCAGGCCAAATGTTTCAGGGGCTGTTAATAATTTAAGAATAATGTAAAATGTAGGCAACATACTTAATTTCTCCATAATCTCTTCATCTGTCATTTTGGCCTTCTTTTTCTGTTTGTCTGAAGTCTTGGCACCACCATCAACATTAGAATCACCAACTGGTGCAGGAATAGGATCAATTACAGATCGTGTATAAATCTGCAGAGAAACAGTTAATTACTAAGACTTGAAGAAAAATATTTTTAGGTATTCTTAACTGGCACACTATTCAGTTCTTTGATTTTTGACAAAAACTAAGTTGTTTCCAGTGTTCTAAAGAATGAGAGTAATACTTTCAGACTTGTTTTACTAAAGATTGGTAACTAAGAGGCAATGTAAAACATTTTTCTTAGGAACATCATATACATATGTTAAAAGCTGTATAGCAAAACAGAAGATTTGTAAATGAAATTTAAGTGCAGTCAGATAAAAAATAATGTGCCAGAAATGAAGCAGAAAGAAATACAACTTTAAAAATCATATTTTTCTAAAAGAGAGAAATAAAGAGCAAAATAATGGAAATCCTGATGTTGCAATGTGAGTGTCAGTCACTCAGTCATGTCTGACTCTTTGCAACCCCATGTACTATAGCCCCCCAGGCTCTTCTGTCCATGGAGTTCTCCAGGCAAGAATACTGCAGTGGGTCGCCATTTCCTTCTCCAGGGGATATTCCCGATACAGGGATTGAACCCAGTGTCCTGCACTGTAGTCAGATTCTCTTCTATCTGAGCCACTAGGGAAGCCTAACTATTATTAATTCCCACAACAATTTTTACACAAATATAATTTCTATCATTTCATTTCAAAGAGTCAAGTATAAATGTAAAGAAAATAGAGCCCTGTACCGATGAGGATACAATGGCAGTCAGTTTTATACCTGTTTACTGTGCCAACACCTCACCACAACCCTCTGTTAGTATAGGGAGTAGGACAGGACTCCTGCTGTCTCTGTCAAATGTTGTTATTGTTAAAATTCTCCCATATCTGTTAGAAATTTCACTCCTGGCAGCCTCTTGAATGATACTAATGTTTTAACAGAAATGTTAAATGGGAGATAAAATACATGCTTTGGATAAGAGGTAAGATCCAAGTTCAAGTTCTAGACTTAGTACTTTTCTACACTGAGATAAACAGAGAAAGGCAGAGAGACAGATGAGGTCTCTGGAAGAGATGGGGTAATGCAAAAAGAAAACACAATATGCATTTTAACTTTTAAAGACCCATTCAACTTTAATTTTCAAAAAAACTAGTTTTTTGATGAATGGTATTTAGGTAAAGATCTCCTAGTTAAATCCCCCATATTAAAATATTTTCAGCAGGAGGACTTTTTTAAAAATCGTGCATGGAACCAGAGATCAAATTGCCAACATCCGTTGGATCATAGAAAAAGCAAGAACGTTCCAGAAAAACATCTATTTCTGCTTTATTGACTATGCCAAAGCCTTTGACTGTGTGGATCACAATAAACTGTGGAAAATTCTGAAAGAGATGGGGATACCAGACCACCTGATCTGCCTCTTGAGAAATCTGTATGCAGGTCAGGAAGCAACCGTTAGAACTGGACATGGAACAACAGACTGGTTCCAAATAGGAAAAGGAGTACGTCAAGGCTGTATATTGTCACCCTGTTTATTTAACTTATATGCAGAGTACATCATGAGAAACGCTGGACTGGAAGAAACACAAGCTGGAATCAAGATTGCCGGGAGAAATATCAGTAACCTCAGATATGCAGATGACACCATCCTTATGGCAGAAGGTGAAGAGGAATTCAAAAGCCTCTTGATGAAAGTGAAAGTGGAGAGTGAAAAAGTTGGCTTAAAGCTCAACATTCAGAAAATGAAGATCATGGCATCCGGTCCCACCACTTCATGGGAAATAGATGGGGAAACAGTGGAAACAGTGTCAGACTTTATTTTTCTGGGCTCCAAAATCACTACAGATGGTGACTGCAGCCATGAAATTAAAAGACGCTTACTCCTTGGAAGTAAAGTTATGACCAACCTAGATAGCATGTTCAAAAGCAGAGACATTACTTTGCCAACAAAGGTCTGTCTAGTCAAGGCTATGGTTTTTCCAGTGGTCATGTATGGATGTGAGAGTTGGACTGTGAAGAAGGCTGAGCGCCGAAGAATTGATGCTTTTGAACTGTGGTGTTGGAGAAGACTCTTGTGAGTCCCTTGGACTGCAAGGAGATCCAACCAGTCCATTCTGAAGGAGATCAGCCCTGGGATTTCTTTGGAAGGAATGATGCTTAAGCTGAAACTCCAGTACTTTGGCCACCTCATGCGAAGAGTTGACTCATTGGAAAAGACCTGGATGCTGGGAGGGATTGGGGGCAGGAGGAGAAGGGGACGACAGAGGATGAGATGGCTGGATGGCATCACTGACTCGATGAACATGAGTCTGAGTGAACTCCGGGAGTTGGTGATGGACAGGGAGGCCTGGTGTGCTGCGATTCATGGGGTCGCAAAGAGTCAGACACGACTGAGCGACTGATCTGATCTGATCTGATGCATGTATGCTCAGTCATGTCCGACTATTTGTGACCCTGTGGACTGTAGCCCACCAGGCTTCTCTGTCTGTGATATTTCCCAGGCAAGCATACTGGAGTGGGTTGCCATTTACTTCTCCAGGGAATCTTCCCGACCCAGAGATCATCTCCTGCATTGGCAGGTGGATTCTTTACCACTGAGGCCAACTGGGAAACCCTTTTAAAAACCACTGGAAATCAAATACAGACTGCTGTTTTTTAAAACTCATATGCACAGACACACAACCCAGTTCATTAATCAGAAACTCACTGATTTTGTATGATCTGGTCGTGGAGCAATAACAGGAGGAAGAGCCTCTTCATCATCGTCATCTTCCTCTGTTACTACTGCTGATGTTTCCGATCCCTTGGTATTCAGCTGCATTTATCATATAAGCAAAGTAAGAGAGACAAGTCAAACATAACAATAGATGAAAATACAACTATCTCTTTTTTGAACATACTTGAAAATATATTTACTAGCTCACTTCAAAGCAATAAAACCTTACTTGTTCTAATCTAATCATTTTTAAAGGTAATAAAAGTTTATGAAACAAATGTATACAGTAAATACCAAGTATTCTTAAGAGAGAATACTATATAGAGAATTTTATATCCTTTAAGCAAGCCCAAAAAGTAAACAATCACTTCATTTGTTAAGACCAAAAACAAAAATCCACTGGGCTTTGTATAAGTCAGAGTTTTTCAGTTATTTAAAACAGCCTGATTCACCAGAAAAAGTGTTGGCTAACAAAGCAAAAGAGCAAGGCATTATCCTTTATACAGAGTGTATTATTTGCAAGGTGGGTGCTAGATATGGATTTTACATGTTATTACATATAGTGTTCAAATAACTCCAGGAGATGGTTTCCTCCAAACTGAGGAACTGAAAATAAAACAGCTATTATTTGCAGGAGGTGTTTGTGCTTACATGGTAACTTAGATGAAGTCTCAGACAACTCGGAAGATTCTGACAGGCTTCTTATTCTTCAGTATATTTCCATAGTCTAGATTCGGTAAGACGGTGCCAGAGGAAAACGCTGGCAAGTTCTTTGTATTCATGGTTATACATGAAAACATTATCAAAAGTAACTAAATTGCTCTAACAATCATAAGTTTTAGTTACTATAAGCATCATTGGAGGAAATTCTATTTGCTTAACAAAGATTCCTCAACTAATCAAGTACCTATCTAAAAGTACATATCAAGTAGTTATTTCTGAAGGCTGTAATTTATTTTGGCAAGTAAAATAAAAACTAAGATTTGTTTTGGGTAACTTAAAAGAAGAACTATAAGAAATAACATATTAACTTACTGCTGGTGTTCCAGAAGGGAAGCCATCTTTCTCTGAATACAAAAGAGAAAATAATGCTAAGTGAACAATTCAAAAAATAAAATGACTTTTACACAATAAAGGAAGAATAGACAAAAGCAAAGTAAGTGACATGTTCTTACACTGGTATCATTTTGAGTTGAATTAAAACTTAAGAAAAATAATATCAGTTTTTAAATAAGAATTTACACAAGACCATAAACCTCAAATTTAATGGAACTCTGTAAATTTGCTAAAAGTCACTGAATTGCAAACATCAAGTGGGTGAATTTTAGAGCATAAAATTATACCTTAATAAAAAATTTTATTGGAAACTAAACAGAAGTTTATTCATAATGATATTTTTCTCCAGCAAACTGCCTATCAAGGAACTTAGAGAAACCAACAGTAATTGTATAAAGGAAAATTACTGACATAAATTTTGATCAATATGAAAGCAAATCCCTGAAGGCAAAACCACAGTTCATGAAGTCTAAATACCACAATATTCATTCTGGAGTTAGAACAGCAAATTTTGTATTATCCTTTAAAATGCCCAGATACACAAACACACAAACATACCATTTTCTGTTCAGACACTGATTTAAAAAAAATTATTCATTTATACATTATTCATTTAACTGCATTTACTAATTGCAGTTGGGAATAAATGTGACCTTTTGCTAAGGATGTACTACTAGACTACGTAAAAAAGGTCTAAATACACCAAGTGGACCTTATTGGTTCTAAAAGGATATAACCAAATAAGTACAATCAATTAAAACTAAATGTATAATCTTAGCTCAATCATATTATTTCTTAAAACTACATGTATGACTTAAGAGGGGAAAGAAACATTAAATGATAACCCATGATGTAATTAGCAAAATCCACACTGAGGGAAAACAGGACAAATGATTCTTTAACAAATAAACTGTAAGGAAAAGACAGCATGAGTGCTAATGTAACGGCAGGAAGCCTACATAACAGAGATTCGAGACACAATAATTGATTGTAATGTATGGATTTTTTTTCTAGTCCTTATTTGAACAAATGAACTTAAAAAAAAAAAAAAATCCACTATTCTCCAGTTCCTACCTGATGATATTCCAAATCTGAGGAATAAATTCTTTGAGTTCCAAAGCTTATATTTATACATGTGATGGCTTTCAATTTTTGAGTGGAAAACATTTTTTATTTCAAAGTCTGTGCATTTATATACAGTAAAATAACCTGTCCCACTAGCAATAAATATATTTCTAGTTTGAACATGTCTGCAAATCAGCCTCTTTCCCATCTGTTGCTGGAACTCATTCAAAAGCAGGGAAGAGAAAAAACCAATAAACAAAAGGCCAAAATATCCACTTTTGGCAAAACTAAGAGATTAATATAATCTCCAGACTCCATATTGTACACAAGAGCTGCCCTCTATTGGTTTACAAAGGGCAGATCTATGCAGGGGAAAAAATAAAGACAACCACCATAGCTTAGCTCTTATTCTTCCAGAAGAATCTTTACTCTCCAATCCCAGTTAAGTGAGCCTGTTACCATGGTCTGATGTCTTACCAGGAGGAGTAAAGCTCAGATATTTCTGCTTCACTGTATTAGAGTCATAGAACTTCAAGACGTCCAGCACTGCCTGAGGATTCTTCTTTTGCTCTAGTTTGGTGATATTGGAGGTCTGCAGTAATCGAGCCCACTGTTCTGGCATGCCCTAATGAAAAGATATTCAGAAATTAGTTGTTTTGAATTGCTCTAGTAAGACCAATTTCCAGAGCAAAGTGACAAAATATATAAAACAAATCAACCTACACAATTGCAGGTTTGACTAAATTTTAAAAGGTCTAGTTTTCTAAATCTATATATGTTGCAAATTATAATCAAGAGCCTCAGCTCCCTAGGAAAAGGACACATCCAACCACAAACACTTCTGTACAAAGAGAAAAGCACTAAGAATTCAGTTTACATGTGGACAGAAAAGAATACCTGAAGGAAAAGCTTGAGCTCTGCTTTATAAATGCATTCCACCTAGGTAAACTTACAGTGAATTCTCCAGTAACAGCATCAAAGCCAACATGGATGGTATGCTCAAAATCAGACGGAGGAGAAATTTCTGGCCTTTCCTTCTCTTTCTTCTTACTTCCTAGAAGGCATTAAAAAAAAGCCTTTTAAAAGGTACTCGTAATCATGTTTATAGTCTTCCCCAAACAGATTAGGAACAAAATTATTCTAAAAAAGAGATTTTCCCTAAAAACACGGGCTGATAGGAAGCTGATAAATCAAGCATAGAAATCTCATGGCTGTAGGGTGGGTATTGTCAACCAGTGTCCTGATTAAAGAAACACAGACTGACCCAACAACAGGCCTAAATAAAAGTGCTCAGGACAGAAGAGACGGTCCCTTAGAGTATTGCTTCTCTCATTAATAAAGAAGTACACTTCACATACTGAACAATTTGGAAAACAGTCTATCGAGCCCTGTTTCTGTATTTACCCAGCAAGAGCAATTTACATTACTATGATTATGGATAACATACACCATGTGAACAGGCAGTTTACAAGGACCATGTCATTTTTTTGTGTGTAACTCTTCCTTTTTATTGATGTTAATAACTGTTACATTTTAAGATTTCCCAGTTTTTCTGTGGTTCTACCAATTATTTTTACATTTCTGCCACACACCTATCTCTGTAAATTCAAACACATCAGTTCCATATTTTTCCTCCACCTAACCACCTTGCTCTCAGATTCTCTTATTTACTCTGCAGCAATTTATGTCAAGACTTCTGGCAGAGATATTAGTCCCAGGTCATCCCTTCACTTTTATGCTGCGCTAGAACTGACTTTTTGTATTCTATGTTCTCTTCTTCTTGGTCTACACCCTTAGCTGATAGCTCTCAACTAATTGTATATGTATTTAGATCCAAAATACCACCCTCCTCTGAATTTCTTCTAATTCTCAGTGTTGCTATTTAGAAGGTCAATGCCACTTTCTCATTTTGAACTACTGTTGAAAATCAACTGATTATATATATACACAAGTCTATTTCTGGATGTTCAACTCTGTTGCAATAATCTCTTTATGTCAATCAGACTAGATTATTGTAGTTTTATAATAAGCATTGAAACTATTAATATATAGTATAAGCCTTTTCTTTTTTAAAAAATTGTTTGGCTCCATTCTAGGTCTTTTGCATTTCCATGTGAATTTTAGAATAAGTTTGATAATTTCTTTAAAAAGTCTGCTGGGATTTTGATTAAGACTGCAATGAATCTATAGATCATTCTAGGAAGAACTGATTTAATAACAATATTGTATCTTCTAATCCATGAAAGTAGTGACTCTCTCCATTTATTTAGGTTTTTTTTCATTCCTCTCAGCAATGTTTTATAGTTTTATCAATGTACAGATCTGTTACTGCTTTTGTCTGATTTCTGGCACAGTATTTCAAAAAGTCTGATGCTATTGCAAATGGTACAGTTCTTTAAATTTTTATTTTCAATTGTTCATTGATGGTACAGAAAAACATAATTCATTCTTAAATATTGATCTTGTATCCTGAAACCTTACTATGAAGCCTTACTTTTTGTTCTAATAGCATTTTTGTAGCTCATTACAGGATTAGCTAAAAAAATTCAATTATGCTGCTGATGAATAAAGACAGGTTTACTTCTTCCTTCCCACTCTGGATTCCCTTTAATTTCTTTTTCTTGCACTGGCTAGAACACTGCTGAATAAAAGTGGTGAAAGGTGAAATCAGGACATTTTTCCTGATCTTAGGAAAAGCCATTAATTTTACCATCTAATTTGATGCCAGGCTAGGTTTGTCAAAAATGTTAAAGGCATTTCTTTCTATTTCAAATTGGCTGAATGCTTTGATCAGAAATGAATATTGGATTTTGTCAAATGTTTTATCAATTTTTATTGGTATTCTCAATAAATTAACTTTTTATTTCATTGATTTTTCTGCATTTTTTATTTCACTAATTTTACACACTGACTTTTATTATTTCTTAATAATCTACTTACTTAGGATCTCACCTGCTCTTCCTTTCTAGCTTATTAAAATGTCTTAACTGAAACCACTGATTTGAAATTTTCCTTTTCTAAAATGGATGTTTAATACTATGCTATGCTAAGTCACTTCAGTTGTCTCCAACTCTGTGCGACCCCATAGACAGCAGCCCACCAGGCTCCCCCATCCCTGGGATTCTTTAGGCAAGAACACTGGAGTGGGTTGCCATTTCCTTCTCCAATGCATGAAAGTGAAAAGTGAAAGCGGAGTCGCTCAGTCGTGTCCGACCCTCAGCGACCCCATGGACTGCAGCCTTCCAGGCTCCTCTGTCCATGGGATTTTCCAGGCAAGAGTGCTGGAGTGGGGTGCCATTGCCTTCTCCGGTTTAATACTATAAACGTCCTTAAGTACTGCTTTAGCAGTATCATACAGATACTGGTGTCTTAAACTTTCATTTTCATTCAGCTTAACATATTTTCTAAATATGTTAATTTCTAAATATGTTTAATTTCTTTGGAAGTGTTTTTATTTACTTTCCAAATATTTCCAGAGATCTTTTCTGTTGAGAACTAATTTCTAACTTAATTGCATGGTGGTCATAGGATTTACTGTGTGATTTGAATCTTCCTAAGTTTATTGAAACTTTAAAAATGGCCACAGAATGTGATATCCTGGCTAATGTTCCACACTCACTTAAAAAGAATGGAATGTTCTATAAACTGGTCAAGTTGGTTGATAGTTTCAGCAATTTTCTACTTGTTCTATCAATTATAGTGAGCAGTGTATTAGAATCTGCAACTGTAATGTATTTGTCTATTTCTTCTTGAAATTCTTTATTCACTTCATGTAATTTGAAACTCTGCTATTAAGTGCATAAATGTTTAGTTCTGTTAAACCATTTTGATGAATATATCCTATTATTATTATAAAATAACTTATTCCTCAGTCTTTAACTATTTAGAGAAATATTTCTTGGTCTCAAGTCTACTTCGTCTGACATTAACATAGCCAGTCCAGTTTTCTTTTCACTGTTAGCATACTTTAAGCAATTATTTATTTTAACCTATTTTGTGACTTTATATTTTTAAAGTGGATTTCTTATAGGTTGTGTATATACTTAGGTCTGCTTTAGCAATCTGTTATTCTTTGCCTTTTAAACGAGGTGTCTAGATCAGTTACATTTAATATGACTGCTACAGCTGGGTTTAAACCCATCATCCTTTTGTTTTCTAATGGTCTCTATTCTGTTTTCACTTCCTTCTTCTTTTGAATTAACTATGTATTTTTTATAATTACCTTTTGTCTGTTTTGTTTTTTTAAGCTATAATTTTCTATATACCATAAAGTTTTCCTACTTAAGTTATACAATTTACTGGGTTTTAGTAGATTTACAGAATTGTGCAATCATCACCACAACATAGCTTTGGAACATCTTCATCATCCCCAAGAAATACCTGTACACGTTAGTCATCACTTCCAGTTGCTCCCTTCGCCTCTGTCCCAGTTCTGAACAGCCACTAATCTACTCCTTACCTCCGAAGATTTGCCTATTCTGGCTGTTTCTTATACAATATGTGGTCTTTTGCAAATGACTCTTTTCACTTTACCTTTTGAGGTTCATTCATGTGAAAGCATGTATCAGTGCTTCATTTCTTAAAAATTCAATTATCATTTTAAAAAATTTAGATAAGAAAAAACATTTACCATTTCCAATGATTTTCATTTCTTTATGCAGATGCACATTTCCATCTGGCATCGTTTTCCTTCTGCCTGAAGGATTAGGTTTAACATTTCTTACAGTGTAGGTATGCTAACTTCTTTCAACTTTTATACATTTAAAAGTTTTCTTTCCCCTTCTGTTTTAGAAGGTATTTCCACAGGATACACAATTCTAAGCTGACAATTTTTTTTTTCTTTCAGTACTTTATAGATGTTGCTCCTTATCTTCTGGCTGCATTGTTGCTTACATAAAGTCTATTGTAGTTTTTTCCTCTATGTGTCTTTTCTTTCTGACAGTTTTTGTTGTTGTTGTTGTTTATAACAACAAGCATTTTTTAAAACCTCCTACTTTTCTAGAGCAGTTTCAGTTTCACAGACAATTGAGCCTAAGGTCTGGACATTTTTAAGATTTTCTACCACTGATTTTAAACAATGATCATGTGCCTCTATGTAGTTTTCATCATTTTTCCTGTGTTCGTTCAGAATTCACTGAACTTCTTGAATCTGTGGGTTTATAGTTTCCATTAAATTTGGGGGATACGGAATCCGCCATTTTTTAAAGTTTTTTTAAAAATAACTTTTCCTGGAGGATAGCTGGTCTACAATGCTGTGTCAGTTTCAGGTGTACACCAAAGTGCATCTCCACTCCTTTTTTAGATTCTTTTTCCATACAGGTCATTGCAGGGTGCTTAGTAGAGTTCCCTGTACTATACAATAGATCTTTAAGTTCTTGCTTTGTTGTTTTTTAACGTCTCCCCTTTCCCTCCTTTGGAGACTTCAGTTATTAGTCTGCCTGAAACTGTCCCATGGATATTTACTTTTGTTTCAGTCTTTTTTCTCTAAATTTTACTTTGGATGGTTTCTGTTGCTATGGTTTTCAAATACACTAATCTTATTCTGTGATACTTAGTCTATTGTTAGTTTTGTCCAGTATATTTTCCAACTCTAAAATTTTGATTTGTTCTTTTTTCTCTCTCCCTTTGCTTCTTAATATGCTGAATCTTTCATTTGGGTTCTTCAACATATGGATATAATTATTTAACACTTTAATGTCCACGTCTACTAATTCTATCATCTGTGTCATTTTAGGATTGATTTCAATTGATGGATTGTACTAATTATGGGTTTTTGCATGCCTGAAAAATGTCAACGAGGTACCAAACACTGACTTTTTTCCTTGATAGGTGTAGGTATTTTTGTATTCCTATAAATAAATATTTGTGCACTTTGTTCTGGGACATAGATAGGTGATTCTTAGCTATCTACACATATAGGAGAGAGTTTAGAAACACTTGATCCTTTTAGGTATGAATCAGTGAGCTGATTATTATAGTTAGATCAGGGCATTTTGGTCTAATCTTGTAAGTGTTATCTTTTCTCTCCTATTTTCCATCTTTGAACTTTTAACTGGGAAATTTTTCTTGACTATCTTCTAATCCTTTGACTATTGCTCTTTTGTTTACGCTGGTAATCCTAACTGCTGATATTCTAAGAATTACTTCTCATTGTTCTCTGACCATTTTTTATCTGAGAATACTTTTCCCATTTTGCGGACGCACTTTTTCTCTTTGAAGATCATATAGTTTGTGTGTGTATAGGCTGGGTTCTTTCCCTGGCTGTTTCTTCTACATTCCTGTTTTATCCCCTGTTGTTTTGAACTCTTATATTAAGGGTTTTTTATAGCTTTAAAAACTGTCCTCTTCTAAGCAAAACGCAGGAGCAGAAGGAACGTCCTGAGGCCTAAGGAAAAGGAGATAAAGATACGGGCGCATCATGACTCATTAGATGTCAGAGAGAACTGGGTTAAGATAGCTACTGATCCTTTGCACAAAAAGTATTTAAAAAGTTAACTTGGAGATAAGTAAGCGTTTTCATTAAAGATGTGTGCGGAGTATCCAAATTATTTTCCCCAGGACATTCTGTTTATCCAGAGAAAAATCTTTCAGTCTCTGTCTGAGGGCTTTGACTCAAAGTACAAGTGCTCTAAAAGCAGGGCAGAAGAAGAGTTCAGTATGTCACCTTTCTTGAATCTGCTTTTTTCATTCTATACCTCTTTCTGACTCCTCTGACAATAAGGAGCCTCTCAGATTTAATTCTCCTCAAATAAATGTATATATCATTTTGTTTTCTGTTCTTCCAGAGGATGGAGTTCATGACTGTGGAATAAAGAAGGGGCCCTGAGGGCCTTCAAAACATCCTATATGTTGGTTGGTCAAAATGTTCCTTTGGTTTTTTTTAAGTAAAAATAAAAGACACGTTTTTCACTTCCACCAAGAACTTTATTGAACAGTGTATTCAAAAAATTCACCATTTAGTTCTACTACTTTCTGCTATTTTTCTGGTAACTTCATCATTTCATCTTCCCAAAACTTTTTATCTTTTTCAGCAAAGAACTGATCCAGGTACCTTTAGAATATTCCAGGGAATTGAAAATCTTTTCAATTAAGAGAATTTTGCAAAGACTGAAAGAAATGGGACATCGGAAGGTGCAATGAGTGGTGAACACAGACGATGAAACAGAACTTCCCAGCCAAGCTTCAACAGTTTTTGTATGCTCATCAAAGAAACATGGGATTTTGTTACCCAGATGGAAGATTATGCATTTTCTGTTGACTAACTCTGGACACTTTTCATCGAGTGCTTCTTTCAGTTGGTCTAATTGGGAGCAATATTTGTTGGATTTAGTAATTTGGTTTTCCAGAAGGAGCTCATAATAGAGGACTCCCTTCTAATCCCACCATATACACAATATCACCTTCTTTGAATGAAGACCAACCTCTGGTGTGGCTGGTGGTAGTTCATTTTGTTTGTCCCACAATCTTCCATTTCACACTCTCGTACAATATCCACTTTCACAACTTGTTTTAAAAATGAAATGCTTTTATTATGTTTAAGTAGAGAATTGCATGCAGAAATATGGTCAAGAAGGTTCGTTTCACTTAACTTACATAGAACCCAAACATCAAAGCAAGTAACATAGCCAAGCTGGTGCAAATGATTTTCAACACTTGATTTGGATATTTTGAATATGTTGGCTATCTCCCACAAGATGCAATGTTGACTGTTCTCAATTAATATCTCAATTTGATCACTAAAAACTTCAACTGGTCTATAGGACTACGGATGATTGTCCAGGGAAAAAATCTCCAGGATGAAGCTTCGCAAACCACTTTTGACATGTTTGATGAGTCATAGCACCTTCTCCATATACTATACAAATCTAACTTTTGCATTTCAGTTGCATTTTTACCTTTCTTTACATAATAAAGCATAATATGCCAAAAATGTTGCTTTTTTCTTTCCATTTTCAATATTAAAATGGCTACATAAAAATTCACCAATTTTGATAAGGTTTTTAAAAAATTTTTTAATAATTTACTTATTTATTTTTTAATAATTTACTTATTTACTGAACTGGGTCTTTGTTGCTGTGTGCAGGCTTCTTGCTGTGCTGGCTTCTCTTGTGGGGGAGCACAGGCTCTAGGTGTGCAGACTTCAGCAGTTGTGGCTCGCAGGCTCTAGAGCACTGGCTCAGTAGTTGTGGCACACGGGCTTAGTTGCCGAGGCATGTGAGATCTTCCTGAACCAGGGATGGAATCTGTGTTCCCTGCATTGGCAGGGAAACTCTTAACCACTGGACTACCAGCTAAGCCCTTGAAAAGTTTTTTTAAATGCATGCTGATATGACAGCTGTCACAATACAATCCAACAAAACTGTTACAAATGAAGTTAGAGGTCACTAAGCACCAGTAAAGCCACTGTACAGAAAAAAACCAAACTAACCCCATAGATATCAGCCAACCCAATAGATAATCAACTTATTCTCCATTTTCACCCTATGTATTACACAAACCCCCACTCCCCTACACACACCACTGTGTACCTCTAAATCCTGAGCTTCTGAGATTTTTACAAAGGGAACTGGTTCACTTCTTATAAACATTCCCTTCTACAAATGCTTAGGATTAATGTCTTCCTCTGTTCTGCTTAGTTAGTGCTTCTCCACTTTACTCTTCCAAATATGTATTAAATCTCTTGTATACTACCATCTCCTCTCTCATTCTCTTTGCCCTTGTGATAGAAAAAATAATTCTTTTTTTTACTCTCATTTTAGTCATGTCTGGGGAGGGACAGTAAATAGGTGCATGTGGTCAATCTGCCATGTTTTACCAGAAGATTCTCCTAATAGGCTATGGTAGGAGGACAGGGCATATTGGCTGTGCAAAGGACCAGAGGGAAATGCAACTGTTAAGTCTAATATAAATTATACTACCTTTACTGAAACGCACAGTTATATTGCTCATTTCTACTAGGCAGTGGATAATCTCAGGTCATGCTCTCTACTTTTTGATTTATGTCCTTCGACTTCTAACCTGGCATCCTGCATATAGGAGGAAATTATTTTTTAATCAACTATAAACTAAGAGTTGACTTTTTAAATTATTATTATTTATTTTGGCTGCGCTGGGTCTCTGCTGCAGCACACAGACTTATTTATGGTATGAGGGATCTTAGTTCTCTGACCAGGGATTGAACCCAGCCTCCTGTATCAGGAGTGTGGAGTCTTATCTACTGGACCACCAAGGAAGTCCCAACAGTTGACTTTTTATATGGCTGTGAATTGTGGACAGAAAAACACACAATTTTTTTGCACTTTATAAAAATATTTGTTTCTTCTTTTTAAAAAATCTGCTCAGCATTCCACTTCTGATGTGTATGTAGTTGAGAAAAATGCTATTTTCTCATATGATCATGATTACAGATGACTGGTCGAAGGTAGGCATTTATTCAAGCCACATCAGCCCTAGTATCCCACACACTTCCAGCCAATTATATTGGTTCAGGGGTGAATTCCTAAACTGAGTCAGACTTAGCACCTTTAAAATATTTTTCAACTTGGGAATGCTGAAAAATTTAGAGATAATTAATATAAAGTTTCTTATATATTAATATTAGGAGTACAGACTAATGAATTTCAGGAAAGGAGTGAAAATGATTAAGCAGAACTTAAAAGCACAATACCTTAAACATCTGTTTAATTGGTTTTAATATAACACATACACACAAACACTCCCTGTATGTTAGTAGTTCTAATAGGAGAAAAAAAGAATATTAAAAAGTTATCTAAAAGAAAAAGATACTGAAGCATGTTTCAAATCAAACAATATGCTGGAAGGTTATTTCTATGTAAACAGAATCACTGTTTTATAACTCTGGAATCCAAGATCTACAGGACCAACAACAAGAAAACCCACAATCATCTATCTGCAGGACATCCACCCAGCAACTGGGTCACTTGATGGGAAGTAATGGACCAGGGAAAGAAACTTCTTTTAATGAAAGTGCACATCTTACTGGAGTGTACTGGAGAAAAAAAGATTCTTGGAGCTATTTTTCAACTTCATGAGACAGTAAAACAAGCAGGCAGGCAGCATCCTTCAGCTAAGAGGTGGGAACCCCAAGTGATGTACTGCACAGAAGATCCTAAGTATGCTACTACCACATCCTAAGAGGCAACACCTTATAGGCTACATTTGGGCTAGAGTCTAAAACTAAAAAATCCTCCATTTCTTTAAAAGGAAGACTTTTCTATTTAACAGAATCAGTGATTACCCCTTTGTTCTTTTGATCCAGAACAACTTCAAATTGGTGACCTAACTTGTACCATCAAGTAGAAGAGTATTCTCTACGCAATAGGCAGAGGCGTATGGACTACTATTACTAATCTCAGAATTACATCTTTAGACCAGAAAGAATATTTACAGTTCTAAGCCTCTCATCTTCAAAATCAACTAGAGGTGAAAGTGCATATAGGTTGAATAATTAGACATGAAAATTGCTTTAGTTTATAAACACACATACCACTCAACACTAGCTAAATGAATAGAGTTTTTAAAGATAAGCAAAGACGATGGCTCGTTGCCATTTTCATTATCAAAACTACTCAACTTGTTAAGCCTATTTCTCACCTGGACTACTGCAAAATCCTCCTAACTAGTCTCCAACTTCAGTGTTAGACCTCCAACAAAATCTATTTTCTAGACACTACTAGTCTTGCCTATGTAAGACAGAAATGTGACCAGGTCTTTCTCCTGTTTAAACTTCTGTAATGGTTCCCCAGGAAACAGGGTAAAATGTGAGCTCTGTAGCATGGATTACAAGGCCCTTTATGACCTGCTCCCTGCTTACCTCTTTAGCCTCTTCTGCTATCTGAGTTTCCAGCATACACCATGCTATTATTTTCTCTTCTTCTCTGCTTTCAAATCACATTTGACTGTATTCAGCTCCACAAATGTGCTGGGCCACTGAAACGCTTTTCTAAGCATAGGACACAGTTTTTAATTACCCAAATTCTCCTATTTTCACTTACTCATCCTTTAGTCATCAGCTGTAACATCACTTCTTTAGGAAGCCTTTCCAGAAATGACATTTTATTCTATCCTGATTATCACTTTCCAGTTTGTAATTGTATGTTGTAGTTTTTTATGAGTACCATCATGGCAGGGGTACCATCACGGCAGGGACACCATCTGCCTTGCTTATCAAGGAGTCTCTGATAACTCACAAAGTGAGTTATGAAAATTAGCAGGGATATGAAAAAAAGATTTCTTCAGTCAAGTTGTTATACAAAATGTATAATTTCTAATTTTCTTAATTTTTGCAGTGACATTGATTAAAACCAATAATGAATAACTGAAGATACCTTAAAGTCTTTTTTAAATAAAAATATTAGCTGTCTGTTTAGTAAGGACAACAATAAGGGATGTAAGTTTGAGTAAAATAAAATTAATATCTCTAGATTAGGCTTTATATTAGAGCTGGCAAAGATCTTAAGGTCACTGTAATTTTTAAAAATAAAAACAGTTTTTTCCCTTGTATCCTTCTGTTTCAATATGATAGACCAAGCATATATTGTAGCTCTCCCCTCCTACACCATGTTCATCATGGAACAAAATCTGCAAGGAATGCCCAAAGATGAAAAGCAATTAGCATAAAACTAGAGAGAGGCTGCAGGCAGAATACAACTGCAGATAGATTTCTGTATTCACACAAGCATGAAAGTGCATACACATCCACATTTCTAACCCTCATTCCAATCCCTCAAGGCCCTGCCAGAGGTGTTAGCTTCCTGGGAGCCTGAGTTGGAAAGGGAGAAGAGCCCCAAGAGTAGGAGGAATCAAAGCGCACCCTACCCTTCCAACATTTCCTCTTTTTTTCTCTCAGTCTAACTGAAAATTACACACTCCTAAATATCTCCCTGTAAATGGGCTACACCAGCGACTCCAGATGTTCTACTCTCAACTACAAAGTTGAAAGCAACTCTCACCAACTTGCTTTATAAATTCAAGGCAATTCTAATCCAAGCATCAACAGGTTTTGTTTTTATTTTTTAAAGTACATGATAAGCAAAGTGTAAAATTTATACAGAAGAGTCAAAAGATCCTGAAGAACCACCTGGTACCAGATTTGCTCTATAAGGTATTAAGAACTATAAACTGTAATGATTATATAGTATTAGTGTAGGTACAGACAAATGAGTCAATTCAATAAACAGAAGAAAACACAGAAACAGATACTGGCATGGAAAGCTGACAGATAATGGCTAATACTACAGGTCAGTGCGGAAAGGATAAAAATTTCAATAAATGATCTGGGACACTGGGTTAAAAAAAAAAAGTGAAAACAGATCTCCCTTTACAGGGACAGAAAAATCAAATCCAGATAGTTAAAAGTTTAACTTGTAAAACTTTTTTTAAAAACCTATTAAAATATCACCTCTAGTATGGCAAAAATTTCTTAAAACACAAAGTTAAAAAATGAATTGATCGATTTAACTACACCAAAATTAATAATCTATATTCATAAGATACCACTGAAAGGGTGAAAAGGCAGTTTGCAACCTGGAAAACTATATTTAATAACACACAGTTGATGAAAGGTTAGTATATAGACTATAATGAATGTTTAAGAGAAACAACAGAAATCTGGACTAAAAGGTACGTCATAGAAAACACAAATGAGTAGTAAATTAACATAGGAAAGACAATTTCCCAAATCATCAGGGAAATCCAGATTAAAACCACAATGAGATACCACTGCACACCTCCCAAATTGGCAAAAATCAAATCCCATAATACAAGAATCTGCAAAGATGTTCAACAATGGAACATATGTGTTCTGTGAGAAAGAACATTTAAAAAAAAAAACCAAAACTTTAGAAAGTAATTTGTTAAACATAATTAAGTCAAACACAGGAACACATACCCTTTAACCCAGCAATTTTACTGCTAAATTTTTAAATCTTTGGCCAGGACCCACACCAATCAATACATTTTACATCCTGACTCAATGAACACACAACTGAAAAGTTTTGTGCAACTTTTGCAATAACTCCATTTATACTCCATTTCACTTAGTGTCATTCACTATATATATTTCATAACCCACTACTGCAGTGGTTTTTAACATTAGATGCACATCAGAATTATCTGAGGTATTAAAAAAGTTAAAAGCAAAACCAAAACTGATGTCCAGGTGAGCTCGTGAAGACTGCTTCAACTGGTTTTTGATGAAATGCTCTGTTGCATTTATGTAAATGCATGTTCAGTTTGCTCACAAGCCCTACCACGCTACCATTTACCCAAAATGCTGGACTGTCCACACTTTCTCTTTCATTCTGTACTCTTCTTTTCCCCTTTCCAAGGCTGTCCCCAAGTACCTTCTAACCTATTGTGAGCATTCTACCCCAATTTTGTATTCTGCTCTCCACAGGCAAGTAATTTCCACCCTTTGAGCAATTTCTTCTGGTACTAACCTCCATACATTTTTTTTCTAACCTCTTTAATTATAAATACTGTGTTTCCAGTGCCATTTTTAGATTTTTCTTACTGACGTACTACCATGGAAGATTTAGTGCTCTCCAATACATCCACTCTTTCTGCCTCTTCTCATGCTTTCTTTTTGGTTCACTTCCCAATTTCCCCCTTTAACTTGCACTTCACTCAGTCTAAGTATGTACATATTTTATTCTCAAACATGCCAAATCCACATGCTACCACTTCTGCTAAATTAATTTTAAAAGCATACCTCCAAGAGTCTTTTCAGTTACAAACACCCATGAAATCTTAAAAATAAGAGGAAATTTAGAGATATACATTAAAATGAAGTTTTCCAACTGTTCAACAATTATATCCTGCCTGCGCATCTAAATTCTCTAAGACTTGATTCCATATTAACTATATCATCTCATTCCAATTTTCACTGCTTATGTATTTTCAACTCAAATTAAATGTATTTATTATTATACACAAAGCACTGTTTTACCTCTCCATGTAAACTTACACATACAAATGGAAAAATATACTTACATCCACTTTATTAGCTGTCAGTGTCATACTGCCATGCTTAGTACAATAAAGTAATCTCTAACCTTGATTCTACAATCCATTACCAGTTCATAATCCCTGCATGCATGCTAAGTCGCTTCAGTCATATCTAACTCTCTGTGACCCCATGGACTGCAGCCTCCCAAGCTCCTCTGTCCATGGGATTCTCCAGGCAAGAATACTAGAGTAGGTTGCTGTGCCCTCGTCCAGGGTATCTTCATGACCCAGGGATCAAACGCATGTCTCTTATGTCTCCTGCATTGGCAGGTGGGTTCTTTACCACCTGGAAGGCTACCCTTTACCACCTACCGTCACCTGAGAATCCCCCTTCTCCAAATTCTAAAATCCATAAAGCTCTGAAAACCAAAAGTTATTTCCTTAGTTTGACACCAAAACAAAAATAGTGAATTCAACTTATGTAGACAATTTACACCCTTTATCCCATTTTGCGTGACTAGACCAGTGGTTCTCAACTGGAGGCCCTTTGCCCCACTGGGGAATCTAGCAATGTCTGGAGAAATTTTCAGTTTTTACTACTGGGTAGGAGGTGCTACTTCTAACATCTAACACATAAAAGCTAGGAATAGTGCTTAACATTCTACAGTGCGCCAGGCACACCCCTGCAACAAAGCATTATTTTGTTCCCAAATGTCAACCTTACTGAGGAAGAGAAACATTGGACTAAACTCTTGTTTATGGAAGATTTATTAGTATGTTGATTACTGAGTGGTGCCCAGAAGAATCTGAGGGTGTTATAGAATACATGATAAAGACATTATCAGTACTACTCAAAAGTCAGAAAAACTCCTAATTCCAAACCAAAGCTACCTCCTGAGATTGGAGACAGGAGACTGTAGACTCTATACTTCCATTCTTCTATTAAGTCTTTCTCAAATATCATGATTTGCATTAAAGCTGGGAAGCCATGAACTATGGTCCAAGTCTTAGAAAACGAAGGAGAGAACAGAAATTCACTGGACCTAACAAAGAGTCGGACACGACTGAGCGACTGAACTGAACTGAACTGAACAAGCAGGATGAGCAACAACTTTCGTTTTATTCTTTTCTATTACAGTTTAAAATAAACTAGCCTCTCTTTCTTTTTTTGAGTGCACAGCGTGGCTTGCAGAATCTCAGTTCCCCAGCCAGGTGAACTTGGCCTTCAGCAGTGAAAGTGCATAGTCCTAACCACTGGACCTCCAGGGAAGTCCCAAACTAGCCTTCCTAATAGTGCCCATTTACTACCATCAATTGTATGTTTATCATTTGCACCATAAAAGATATCAGCTGATTATATTTAATTAAAAAAACATCAAAACCAAAACACAGTAACTGAGACTCTTGAAACCACAGTAGCTACTTACCTTTCTCTGTGCTTGAAAATATAGAGATGATTTTATTCCTGGGCTTTTTTTCCTCTGGAACGGAAGGCAAAGGTTTCAAACTGTGATTGGCTGATAAAGGGTCTTTGCCTCCAGTGCTAAAAATAGTACTGCTCATTCGCACTGGGGGCGCCGGAGGCTTGTCTTCCAGTTCTCCGTTATCAGACATGATTCGGAATTATGATATGGCCTGAAACAGACAGGCAAAAAATACAGTTAACAGCAAGGTAAAAAATAGTATGGACAAACACAAGACAGTAAGAATCCCCTCCTCAATTTTAAATTAAAAAAAGTTATCCATTTAAAGTTATAAAACAAGGATGAAATTGGCTGCAATCAGGCAATCTCCCCTAACAAAGTTGGTAAACGGGGAGCTAAGAGATCTTTGAAAAGTCATATCCTGTTAAAAAGAGGACTAAGATAATTTTTGGAAAGCATGATGACACTGACATATCAGAGAATATCAACTGGATAGTAAGTTAAGTATTCCAATGAACAGACAGATAACATGGAGTCTTAAAAAAAAATTCCAAGAAGACTATGTCCTGACCAGGCAATAATAGGATATATGTCTCTGACAGGTTCACTTCCAGAGCAGACAGAACGCTTGCTATTAATTAATAAATACCAACAAATAGCCTCCAAATCTGATTCATGTTCACTAGCCTTGTGATTACAATTTAACCCCCATACAAACTTTGGTAAAGTACCAGAACATGCCACTGGAACAGTATGTGGTTTCTCTGAAAATTTGAACATCTAACTACATACGTTAGGCCTCTGCAAGTCAGGAAACACTGATAAAAGTAAATCCAGAGTTTGGCCAAACCCCAAGGTTCTGTCAGCCTATGATGCCCTGTCCAGGCCGTCCAGTTACTCTCCTTATCCACATGGCTAATAAAGTGGAAATGTCAACTTTGTTCACATATACTTATACACATCTATTTTACGTCTTTTAAGAAAAGTAGATTACACACATTTAAAATCCGCAGTAAAAGAGAAGAGATGCCTAACTTATGAGTTCTGATACCAAACTGTACCACTAGGAAATAACACAATATCCTCCTAAATAAGACTTTGATTGGCAGTTAGATACTAATTTGAAAATAACACAACTTGATACATGTAAGCCAACAAAACTTTGTATGTGCACAATGAAAAGAATGCAACTGGTTTTAGATAAAATTAAAAATAATTTAAAAAAATTTTAGTCTAAAATGCTAGTATGTGAAGAAAAGTAGATACCATTTGAGAAGAACTGAGGGATGAAGAATTATACCTAATTCCACTCCAAATTTTATAGCTTTTGTTTTCCTTGACAGGAGTAGGTCAAAGCACTACTGTATAATTTATATGTCACATAACAGTTATTTTTCAGCCTACAAAAGAGAAAGAAGGTAAAGGGGAAAATAAACATTTATGGAGGTAACCAGGTGGAGAAAAGAGAAAGACTGTCTGAAGTGAAATTCAACTCCTGGTGATCAAAGAAATGAGGGTGATCGCTATCTAAGAAGGCAGTGTAGATAACATACAGTCAGATGATTCTTCCAAACCAAACGAGTCACATCCTGTGGATTACTTGATGAATTGATAAACCAAGACAGATGTTCAGCTTTGATGTGACCAAACATTAAGACAAAACAGATTAATCCTTTTTTTTGCCTTTTTATACAAAAAAGGCAGAGTATTGAAGAATTGATGTTTTCGAACTATGGTGCTGGAAAAGACTCTTAAGAATCCCTTGGACAGCAAGGAGATCAAACTAGCCAATCTTTTTTTTTTCTTTTTAATTAATTTATTTATTAATTGGAGGCTAATTACAATATTGTACTGGCTTTTGCCATACATTGACATGAATCAGCCATAGGCACACATGTGTTCCCCATCCAGAACCCCCCTCCCAGCTCCCCATCCCATGCCCCAGGGTCATCCCAGTGCACCATCCCTGAGCACCCTGTCTCATGCATCAAACCTCGACCAGCGATCCACTTCACATATGATAATATACACATTTCAATGCTACCCTCTCAAATCACCCCACCCTCGCCTTCTCCCACAGAGTCCAAAAGACTGTTCTTAACATCCGTGTCTCTTTTGCTGTCTCGCATATAGGGGCATCATTATCACCTTTCTAAATTCCATATATATGCATTAGTATACTGTATTGGTCAAACCAGCCAATCTTAAAGGAAATCAACCCCAAATATTCATTGGAAGGACTGATGCTGAAGCTGAAGTTCTAATACTTTGGCCACCAGATGCAAACAGGTGACTCATTGGGAAAGACCCTGAATGTTGGGAAAGATTGAGGACAGGAAAAGGGGACTACAGAGGATGAGATGGCTGGATGGCATCACCAACTCAATGCACATGAACTTGGGCAAACTCCGGGAGATGGTGAGGGACAGGGAAGCCTGGTGTGCTGTGGTCCATGGGGTCATGAAAAATCGGACATAACTTGGCGACTGAACAACAAGCTTGCTTTTATCTTAATCACTAGTTACAATATGGAAACTACACACTGAGATTTTGATTACACTGTGAATTGCTCCTACTTACAAAAGTTAAATTTAAAACCCAGGATAATATAACAAAACTCCAAAATCCAGTTGCATGCATTTATAGAAGAAAATGCACCAAAACATTAACAGTGGCCATCTGTGATTAAGAAGTAGTTTTCAAACTTGATTATAATCATCATAGCTGTGGTTAAAAAATATATTTTTTATATTTATAAAAAATATAAAACTGAGCACAATAATTACTAACTGTAAACTGACTACAACTTCTATCCTTAAGACTGGCTCATAAATGGAACATGACTGAAAACTGACAGTGTGCCTTCCGCTGCGTGCTCTCTGGGAGTATGGTTATGAGCCTAAGTGTGGAATCAGACTGCTTTGGTTGGAATCCTAGTTCTACCGTTTACTTAAGTATGTGACCTTAGGTCTAAGCTGTGCTTCAGAGTTTCTTGGAGAAATGGCTGGTTCTAGACCTAGACAGGGAAAACATTATACAAGATGAGTCTACTGTATCTTATACTGTCAAAAGATAACGAAGTATTTATAAAGGATGAGGGCATATGTCAAAAGGGCATAAGAAAGAGTTCCCAGAATACTAGAATACTGGAATGTTTGGTGCAATAAAACCAATCAACTAATATCAGATTATAATCCAAAGTATAAAATCAATATACATCATTCATATAGACACAAAAACCTGAATACATAAATAAAATGGGGGAGGGGCAAATCTTCCTTACAAAAGAATTCCAGGTAACACATATAGAGATACATTCCCTTCTAGGAGTTAGAACTTAACCTCCTGCTCCACCTGAGTGTAGGCTAGACTTAGTGACTCATTTCCAAAGAATAGAGTGTGGAAAGGAGAAAATAACACAGTGGAAAAATCTGACATTAACCATGGGATCAAGGTTAAGATCACCAGTGATAAGTCACAAGGATATCACTCATCTCCTGAGCTAATGTGATGGGGAGCACAATTCACATCTGGTATTCTTCCCCAAACCCGTAATTTCAGTCTAATCATGGGGGAAAAAAATCAGATAAACCCAAATTAAGGGATATACTACAAAATTCCTAATCAATACTTCTCAAAACTGTCAAGGACATGAAAAACAGACAGAGAAACTGTCCTAGAACAGAGGAATCTAAGGAGACACGACACTGTGATATCCTGGAATTAAAAAAAAAAAAAGACATTAGTGAAAAAACTGGTGAAGTTCAAGTAAAATCTAGAATTTACTTAGTAATGTATCAGTGTTGGCATCTTTGCTTTGAAATACATTTTATGTCTATGCAACATTAATATCAAAGGAAGATGAGTGATAGTTATACAGGAAATTTACTATCTTTGTAATCTCTCTGTAAATCTAAAATTATTCCAGAATAAGAACCCTATTAAAAAAGGAATAAATAAGTTCCTCAAAAAGTCAAATATAGACTAACCTACCATATGACCTAGCAATTCCACTTCCAGTATATGCCTGAGAGAACTGAAAACATATGTCTGCACAAAAATGCACATGTGAATGTTCACAGCAGCATTAATTGTAAAAGCCAAAAGAGGAAAGAAAAATATTAATAGATGAACAGAAAGACAAAATATATCTTACCTATATTACAAACAAAGGAATACTGTTTGGTCACAAAAAGGAATCAAGTACTGACACATGCTGTGTGTGTGTGTGTGTGCTTAGTCACTCAGTCGTATCCAACTCCTTGCGATCCCATGGACTGTAGCCCACCAGGCTCCTCTGTCGATGGGGATCCTCCAGGCAAGAATACTGGAGTGGGTTGCCATGCCCTCTTCCAAGGGATCTTCCCAAACCAGGGATCAAAACTAGGTCTCCCACATTGCAGGTGGATTCTTTACCATCTGAGCCACCAGGGAAGCCCAAGAATACTGGAGTGGGTGGCCTATCCCTTCTCCAAGGGATCTTCCTGATCCAGGAATCAAACCAGGGTCTCCTGCATTGCAGGTGGATTCTTTACCAACTGAGCTACCAGGGAAACCGATATATGCTACAACATGAAATAAACCTTGAAAACATAAATGAAAAAAGCCAGACACAAAAGATCATAAATTATATGATTCCATTTATATGTAATGTTCAGAACAAGGAAATCCACAGAGGTAGAGAGTGTATTAGTGGATGCTAGGGTGTGAGGGGAATGGGATGTGACTTTGTGGGGAATGAAAATATTCTGGGATCAGACATTAGTAATGGTCAAACAACTTTATGAATATGTTAAAACCACTGAATTGCACACTTTAAAGTGGTACATTTCAGATATGTGAATTATATCTCAATTTTAAAAAGGAATTATCTACCTGATAAGGATTATGCAGAGTTCCAAAGAATTGCAAGGAGAGATAAGAAAGCCTTGTTAAGTGATCAATGCAAAGAAACATGGAAAAACAACAGAACGGCAAAGATGAGATCTCTTCAAGGAAATCAGAGATACCAAAGGAACAGTTCATGCAAAGACTGGCACACTAAAGGACAGAAACGGCAAGGACCTAACAGAATTAGCAGAAATTAAGACGTGCCAAGAATACACAGAAAAACTGTACAAAAAAGGACTTAATGACCCAGATAACCACAATGGTGTGATCACTAACCTAGAGCCAGACATCATAGAGTGTGAAGTCAAGTGGGCCTTAGGAAGCATCTCTATGAACAGAGCTAGTGGAAGTGATGGAATTCCAGCTGAGCTATTTCAAACCTTAGAAGATAATGCTGTCAAAGTGCTGCATTCAACATGCTAGCAAATTTGCCAAACTCAGCAGTGGCCACAGGACTGGAAAAGGTCAGTTTTCATTCCAATCCCAAAGAAGGGTAATGCCAAAGAATATTCAAACTACTGCATAACTGTGTTCATTTTACATGCTAGCAAAGTAATGCTAAAAATCCTTCCAGCTAGGCTTCAACAGTATGTGAATGAAGAACTTCCAGATGTACAAGCTGGATTTAGAAAAGGCTGAGGAATCAGAGATCAAATTGCCAATATCCACTAGATCACAGAAAAAGCAAGAGAATTTCAGAAAAACATCTACTTCTACTTCACTGACTACACTAAAGCCTTTGACTGTGTGGATCACAACAAACTGTGGAAAATTCTTAAAAAGATGGGAATACCAGATCACCTTACCTCCCTCATGAGAACCTGTATGCAGACTAAGAAGCAACAGTCAGAACCAGACATGGAACAATGGACTGGTTCAAAATTGGGAAAGGAGTATGCCAAGGTGGTATACTGTCACACTGCTTATTTAACTTCTATGCAGAGTACATCATGTGAAATGCTGGGCTGGATGAATCACAAGCTGGAATCAAGATGCCAGGAGAAATAACAATAACCTCAGCTAGTGAGGCAGATGACAGCACCATGTCATCTGCAGGGTGAAAGCAAAGAGGAATTAAAAGAATCTCTTGATGAAGGTGAAAGAGGAGAGTAAATAAGTTGGCTTAAAACTCAGCATTCAAAAAACAAAGATCATGGTTCCAGTCCCATCACTTCATGGCAAACAGATGGGGAAAAAATGGAAATAGCAGCAGACTTTATTTTCTTGGGCTCCAAAATCACTGCAGATGGTGACTACAGCCATGAAATTGAAAGACGGCTGCTCCTTGGAAGAAAAGTTATGACAAATCTAGACAGCGTATTATAAAGCAGACATCACTCTGCCTTTCCGTATAGTCAAAGCTATGGTTTTTCCAGTTGTCATGTACGGACATGAGCTGGACCATCAAGAAGGCTGTACAAAAGGTACAAAGTTAAGTCGCTCAGTCGTTGCGATCCCATGGACTATAGCCTACCAAGCTCCTCCATCCATGGAATTTTCCAGGCAAGAGTACTGGAGTGGGTTGCCATTTCCTTCTCCAGGGATGTTCCCAACCCAGGTAATGAACCTGGGTCTCCCACATTGCAGGCAGATGCTTTTACCATCTGAGAAGGCTGAGCACCAAAGAATTGATGCTTTCAAACTGTGGTACTGAAGAAGACTCTCAAGAGTCCCTTGGACTGCAAGGAGATCAAACTACTACTGCTACTGCTAAGTCGCTTCAATCGTGTCCGACTCTGTGCGACCCCATAGACGGCAGCCCACCAGGCTCCACCGTCCCTGGGATTCTCCAGGCAAGAATAGTGGAGTGGGTTGCCATCTCCCTCTCCAATGCAGGAAAGTGAAAAGTGAAAGTGAAGTCGCTCAGTCGTGTCCGACTCTTAGCGACCCCATGGACTGCAGCCCACCAGGCTCCTCCATCCATGGGATTTTCCAGGCAAGAGTACTGGAGTGGGGTGCCATTGCCTTCTCTGGAGATCAAACTAGTCAATCCTAAAGGAAATCAATCCTGAACAGTCACTGGAAGGAGTGATGCTGAAGTTCCAATACAGGCTACCTGATACAATGAGCCAGCTTCTTGGAAAAAAGCCTGATGCTGGGCCAGACTGAGGACACGAGGAGAAGGAGCAACAGGGGATAAGTTGGTTGGATGGCATCATCAACTCAATGAACATGAGTCTGAGCAAATACCAGGAAATAGTGAAGGACAGGGAAGCCTGGCGTGCTGCAGTCTATGGGGTCGAAAAGAGTCAGACACGACTGAAAGACTGACGAACATAAGTATTAATGCTATTCCTATTGTGATATTATTTATAGGCGTCTACGCAAGAAGTTGGAGAAAAGAAAAGAGGACTTAAATTCTTCTCCAAGAGTTCATAATCTACTGGGAATGAGCAGCACATACATATTTAAGTTAGGTTACATCTTTTACCGACATCTGTTTTCAACACATGAATATTAAAAGCCACTCTGTTTCTTCAACGTAGCAGTTCTCAAATATTTTGGTCTCAAGATCCCTTCAGTTCAGTTCAGTTCAGTCGCTCAGTCGTGTCCGACTCTTTGAGACCCCATGAATCACAGCACGCCAGGCCTCCCTGTCCATCACCAACTCCTGGAGTTCACTCAAACTCACGTCCATCAAGTCAGTGATGCCATCCAGCCATCTCATCCTCTGTCGTCCCCTTCTCCTCCTGCCCCCAATCCCTCCCAGGATCAGAGTCTTTTCCAATGAGTCAACTCTTCACACGAGGTGGCCAGAGTACTGGAGTTTCAGCTTCAGCATCATTCCTTCCAAAGAACACCCAGGGCTGATCTCCTTTAGAATGGACTGGTTGGATCTCCTTGCAGTCCAAAGGACTCTCAAGAGTCTTCTCCAACACCACAGCTCAAAAGCATCAATTCTTTGGTGCTCAGCCTTCTTCATAGTCCAATTCTCGCATCCATACATGACTACTGGAAAAACCACAGCCTTAACTAAACAAACCTTTGTTGGCAGATCTCTTCACAAACTTAAAAATTACTGCAAATCTCAATTTTTGTTTATGTGAGCTAGAGCTGTCTATATTCAAATGAGAAAATAAAATAAGTTATTTAAATACTTATTTCATTTAAATAACATTTTCATGAAAAATAACATTTTCCAAAAGAAAATATATAGAGAAAGTGGCATTAGCTACCATTTCTGCAAATCTTTCAAATGTGTGGCTTAGTAGAGACACTGGATTCTCATATTTCCTTCTGCATTCAATTTGTTGTGTTGTGTTTCAGTTGGAATATATAAAGAAAATCTGGTATTACACAGATATGCAACTGGAAAGGGAGCATTTTAATAGTTTTCAGATAACTGTAAACATTCTTGATACTACACCAAACTCGACCTTCTTAAGGTTGGCTATGGACTCTGAAATCACAGGAATAAATTTTTTGTACCCTGTTTACATTAAACCCATTGGTTTTTCTTTGAACGGATCTTTTTTTTCTTTTCTAATATTTATTTATTTGGCTGCAGCGGGTCTCAGTTGTGGCGTACAGGATCTTTAGTTGCTGCATGTAGGATCTAGTTCCCTGACCAAGGATCAAATCCAGACCCTCTGCATTGGGAGCATGAAGTTTTAGACACTGGACCACCAGAGAAGTCCCGGAATGGATCTTTTATCCGTTTTGTAATGTCATGAATTGATTATTTGGAAAATACTGGCTCAATTATTAAGATATTCCAATGTTAACACATTTGATTATATAATAAAAATAAAATCACATTCATTAATATCACCACTGATCTCATCAGAAAAGTCTAGGTGTTGGGAAATTCTCAAACTCAAGAAAGCAAATACAAGCTTTCTAAAATTCTAACTTTCATTTGAAAATTTAAGTTTTATCAGTTCAGTTCAGTTGCTCAGTCATGTCCAATTCTTTGTGACCCCATGGACTACAACATGCCAGGCTTCCCTGTCCATCACCAACTCCCGGAGCTTGTTCAAATTCATGTCCATCAAGTTGGTGATGCCATCCAACCATCTGATGCTCTGTCGTCCCCTTCTCCTCCTGCCTTCAATCTTTCCCAGCATCAGGGTCTTTTCCAATGAGTCAGTTCTTTGCATCAGATGGCCAAAGTACTGAAACTTCAGCTTCAGCACCAGTCTTCCAATGAATATTTAGCACTCATTTCCTTTATGTTTGGTTAGATCTCCTTGCAGTCCAAAGGACTCTCAAAGAGTCTTCTCCAACACCACAGTTCAAAAGCATCCATTCTTTGATGCTCAGCTTTCTTTATAGTCCAACTTTCACATCCATACATGACTCCTGGAAAAACCATAGCTTTGACTACATGGACCTTTGTCAGCAAAGTAATGTCTCTGCTTTTTAATATGCTATCTAGGTTTGTCATAGCTTTTCTTCCAAAGAGCAAGCGTCTTTCAATTTCACGGCTGCAGTCACCATCTGCAGTGATTGTGGAGTACAAGAAAAGAAAGTCTCTCACTGTTTCCATTGTTTTCCCATCTGTTTGCCATAAAGTGATGGGACTGGATACCATATCTTCGTTTTTTGAATGCTGAACTTTAAGCCAGCTCTTTTACTCTCCTCTTTCACGTCCATCATGAGGCTTTTTAGTTCCTCTTCACTTTCTGCCATAAGGGTGGTGTCATCTGCATATCTGAGGTTATTGATATTTCTCCCGGCAATCTTGATTCCAGCTTGTGCTTCCTCCAGCCCAGCGTTTCTCATAATGTACTCTCCATAGACGTTAAATAAACAGGGTGACAACATACAGCCTTGACATACTCCTTTCCTGATTTGGAACCAGTCTGCTGTTCCATGTCCAGTTCTAACTGTTGCTTCTTGACTTGCATACAGACTTCTCAGGAGGCAGATAAGGTGGACTGGTATTCCTATCTCTTATTTAAGAATTTTCCATAGTTTGTCGTGATCCCCACAGTCAAAGGCTTTGGTATAGTCAATAAAGCAGAAGTAGATGTTTTTCTGGAACTCTCTTGCTTTATATTCTGTCACATTATTCATTTTCAAGAAAATTTCTGCCAAATATCTAAGTCTGAACAACCAGAGTTGTTCAGTGGGTCTGTCACTCTTCCAAATAAAAATGGTGGTCCAGGAAAAAGGGCTCAGCAACATAAGGGGTAAGACAACCATTTCACACTTCATAAGAACCTTATGCATACTTCCCATTTTGCTAAACAAGATACTTTAAATGAATGAACTGTGTTTTACCCACCACTGCTTTTACATCATCAACACAAATGTCAACACTGTATAAAAAGGCAAAGAATACTTTAGTATTATTATGAAAAAAAGTTTTGACTCACAGAGCCCAAGGGTACCACAGACTACTCTTTGAGAACTGCTGCTTCAGTGTGTATCCCTGTTCCATACTTTACCCTCAGATTCCCCATTTTTTTCTAATGTGCTATTGAGGCAGCAGAAGACCCATATTTATTTCCTCTTGTATTCTACAGAATAAATTTTCGACATCAATAAGGTAATCAATGGCTAGACTTGCAAGCTGGGGCACAAAAGCCTAATCAAATATTGAATACAGTTAAAAACCTATACATATGCAGAGGTAATTACTATACTGTTTTTTGGTAACAAAACTCAGAAAGACATTGACTGACAAAACCCAGAAAGCCTAATTGTCATTTATACGAAAACCACCACCACCAAACTCTAAAGCTAACAATATAGAAAGTTAAAGTCGGGAAGTGCGCTCGGCAGCCCCGCGGATCTGTCTCTTGCTTCAACAGTGCTTGGAAGGAACAGACCCAGGGGCGCCCCTTGCTCCAGCCTCCGACCACCCTCCAACCTTTTTTCCAGTCGCAACCTCTGGAGTCAGCTACTCAGCTGTCCGTGATCACCAGGACCAGCCACCATTTTTTAACTCCTTATCATTACCGAGCAATCATGAGCTCCCAGATTCGTCAGAATTATTCTGCCGAGGTGGAGGCCACAGTCAACCGCCTGGTTAACATGCAACTGCGGGCCTCCTACACCTACCTCTCTCTGGGCTTCTATTTCGACCGCGACAGTGTGGCCCTGGAGGGTGTGGGTCACTTTTTTCGCAAATTGGCCAAGAAGAAGCGCAAGGGCGCAGAGCATCTCTTGAAACTGCAAAACCAGCGTGGCGGCCACGCCCTCTTCCTGGACATGCAGAAGCCATCTCAATATGAGTGGGGTAAAACCCAGGACGCTATGGAAGCCACCCTTCTAGTAGAGAAGAACCTGAATCAAGCCCTGTTGGATCTGCATGGCCTGGCTTCTGCCCGCGGAGACCCCCACATCTGTGACTTCCTGGAGAACCGTTTCCTAGATGAGGAAGTGAAACTAATCAAGAAGATGGGTGACCACCTGACCAACCTCCACAGGCTGGCTGGTCCCCAGGCTGGGTTGGGCGAGTATCTCTTCGAAAGGCTCACCCTCAAGCATGACTAGGAGCTTCTGGAGACCAGTGGCCTTTGAAGAACCCACCTAACATCAGGGCTGCCTGAAGCCCCTCTCTGCAGCCACTAGGCAGCTTTTTAACACCCTGGAGCCCTCTCTCAAGCCTTGGACCAAATGGAAACAATAAAGCTTTTTGCAGCAAAAAAAAAAAAGAAAGTTAAAGTCACTCAGTCGTGTCAGACTGTTTGTGACCCTATGGACTATAATTCTCGAGGTCAGAATACTGGAGTGGATAGCAGTTCCCTTTTCCAGGGGATCTTCCCAACCCAGGGATCAAACCCAGGTCTCCCACATTGCAGGCAGATGCTTTACCAGCTGAGCTGCCAAGAGAAGCCCTAAAGCCAACAATGTTAACAAGGCACATTTCAGAACACAGCCCTTATACTTTGGTTATTAAAAAAAAAAACAAAAAAACTTTATTTACTGCTCTATTTTTAATATTTCATGAGTAATTTTTAACATTTTCTGTACAAATTTGATTCAATAAAACTAAAGAGAAAAAAAAAAAAAAAAACTAAAGAGGAGCTGTTGTCTGTTTCAGAACTTTCTTCTTTATTTACATTAGAAAGTTAAAAGAGCTATGTTGCAAGGAAACCCCAATTAACATGATGCACCCTGTTAGGCAACACATGCTTAAACAAAATCTAAATTTTGAGTCACATAAGTCCCTAATAAAATTATTCAAGATGACAAATCCAATGTTGATAATTCTAAGTAGTATGCCTCATAAGTGATTAGATAGTAGTAAACAAAAGCATAACTCTTGATAAAACACTGATGACTCACTCTGCCACTAGCCTGGCTGAGGACTTGATCACGTCATCTCAGGATCTCTCTAAAGAATCTCTTGTCTTCAGCTGCTGTTCAGAGGAAGCAGTTAGAAGAAGCCCTAACTAGCTTCCCAGAGTTCCTTTACATTCAGTTTTTGTTTAGAGAAAGAAGTTAGTGCTGGGAGCGAGCTCCGCCCGTGGCAAAGGTCATGAGGAAGGAGGCATTCGCAAAGGCGGGATCGAGCCTCAGGAGTTCCCCTGGAAATTCTCGAGCATTTACCCCCAAAACCAGAGTCTGCCTACTTTCTGCTTTGTGCTTTCACCTACACCTCTGACTTTACGGGGGGCTGTCCCCCACTACCTCTCTCTGAAAAAAGAGTTAGCTTACAGCTCCAGTTAATAATTCCTGGGTTTGACAGTGTTTCAACCTACAAACTCCTTTGGAAATCCTCTAGCCTGCCTGAATAGGTTTCTCCGGCCACATGTGATTGTTCAGAGCTTCCCAACTGTGAGAGGCAGGAGATGTTCTAAACTGTCTAAACACAGATTCCTTTGAGTAGTTAAAAGATTGATTAGAAATTGTATTGGTGAAGGGTTTTTTACTTATTGGGCCAATGTTTGCTGCTAAGTCTCCATATCCCTTATCTGCTGTGTCCCTGGCAGTGTATTGATTAATATAATTGGTGTAAGTAGTACCTTTAATTCTTTTTCTTGTTGTAGCCCACCACACCTTTGCCCTATAGGAATGCAACTTTAATGCTTTTGGAGGGTGGCGCCTGACTAATCACCTTTAGAGAAAAATAAGTTTTCTGAAGAAAGGGTCTTAAAATGTTAACAGGCCTCCTGGCCAGAAGATGATGTAAATCACCTAAACTTTTGCATGTGATAAGTTTGAAAGCCTGGCTTTGATTAGGATCAGGAACTGCTGTCCTTGCATGACTCTACCCCTTCCCCCATTATCCTCTATGCATAACTTAAGGTATAAAAACTACTTTGGAAAATAAAGTGCGGGCCTTGTTCACCAAAACTTGGTCTCCCCACGTCGTTCTTTCTTTCACCTTCTGGCTGAATTTTTCCTCTGAGGCGGGGAAGCTCGTCAAGCCTACTAATTTTGCCTGGGCTTCTAAGATCTGACCGGGGAGGCCTTAGTGTCTCCTCTCCTTCGGGAGAACGGGAGGACGCCTGCGGCCTTCGTAGGTGACGTAAATTCCCTGCTTTGGAATTTTATTCAGCCTCTTTTCTTCACTGAATTGTCCTACTGAGCTATCCTTATTCTATTATTCTTTATATCCTTAATTAACGTTTAATTAAGCAGTTGTTTCCTGATCCTCGCCGACTCCGTCTCTCCTTCAAATACCCTGGATCAGCCAGGGCTAGACCCCAGCAAGTTAGAATTGGTTGACTAAAAATAACACATGATAACACTCTTCCTGACTTTATCTTCTTCAGCAGTTACTAAACTCTGCCATGTAAGGCCATTTACTACCCAATCAATCTGATCTCATATGAATGCACATAAATCCTATGCTTCATGTTTCCCAAATATATCAAGGCTTTCTTGCCCTAAATCATCTTTGAGTATACATTTCTCTATTCTTAAGTCTTCTTTATCCTTTTCTCTTACCCATCCAAATGCTCAGTAAAAATTATTTCCCATGTAAGGTCATGCTTGTTTGTCCCTGTTCAGAAAGATCCCTCACATCCTATTAAAACAAGTTACACAGGAAAATAAATCCAGAGAGTATTAAAGTTGGACGGGAATTCATTTGATCCATTTCCTTATTTTGTGAAGAATCTGACTCACCAAAATGTAAGCAGTTTACCTAAAGTCACACAAATTTAATTATTATCAGAACTAAGATCAGAATTCAAGCTTACTAACAACTCTTTATCTCATGTTTTTTTCTTAATTACATTAATATATTGGAACATTCTTTGGCAATGAATTACAACTGTGCATCATTAATTATTATTTTAAATGTGTTCCTACCCAAGACTTCAAGCAATTCAAAAGCAAAAGATTATACAGTCTCCTCCATCAGTGGTGCTGGGGAAACTGAACAGCTACATGTGAAACAATGAAATCAGAACAGTCTCTAACACCCAATATAAAAATGCATTAAAGAGCTAAATGTAAGACCAGATACTACAAGACTCTTAGAGGAAAAAATAGGCAGAACACTCTTTGACATAAACTGAGACAATATCTTTTTGGATCCCACCTTCCAGAGTAATGAGAATAAAAGCAAAAATAAACAAATAGGGTTCTAATTAAATTTAAAAGCTTTTGCATAGCAAAAGAAACCATAAACAAAATGAAAAGACAACCTACAGATGGTAAAAAACATTTGCAAAAATGATGCAACTGACAAGGGATTAATCTCCAAAATTTACAAACAGCCCATGAGCTCAATATCAAAAAACAAACAACCCAATCAAAAAATGGACAGGGGGCCTTCCCTAGTGGCTCAATGGTAAAGAATCTACCTGCCAATGCAGGAGACACGGGTTTGATTTCTAATTCAGGAAGAGCCCACATGCCAAAGAGGCAACTAAGTCTGTATGCCACAACTGCTGAGCTCTAGAGTCTGGGAGCTGCAAATACTGAGCCCACGTGCCACAACTACTGAGGCCCTCATACCCTGGAGCCCATGCTCTGCAAGAGGATAAGCCACCTCAGGGAGACGCTTGTGCACTGCAACTAGAGAGTAGCCCCCACTCGTCGCAACTACGGAAAACCCCAGGCAGCAATGAAGACCCAGCATGGCCAAAAATAAATCAATAAAAAATATTTTTAAAAAATGAATAGGAGAATTTCCTGATGGTACAACGGTTAGGACTCTCTGCTTCCACTGCAGAGGGCTCAGATTCAATTCTTGGTAGGGGAACTAAGATCCTGCAAGCTGTGTGGCCAAAAAAGAAATAGGAGAGCAGAAGATCTAGTCAATAAATACATATTTCTCCAAAGAAGATAAACAGATTGTCAAGAGGCACAGGAAAAGATGCTCAACACTGCTAATTATTAGAGAAATGCAAATCAAAACTACAATGAGATATCTCTTCACACCACTCAAAATGGCCATCATCAATAAATGCTGGAAAGCATGTGGAGAAAGGGGAACCCTCCTATACTGTTGGTGGGAATATAAATTGGTACAGCCACTATGGGAAACAGTGTGAAGGTTCCTTAAAAAACTAAAAATAAAACTACCATATGATCCAGTAATCCCACTCCTGGGCATAGAGAAAACCTAGGTTTGAAAGGATACGTGCAACCCCAGTGTTCATTGCAGAGCTGTTTACAATAGTCAAGACATGGAAGCAACCTAACTGTCCATCGACAGATAAACAGATAAAGAAGATGTAAAATAATGCCACTTGCAGCAACAGAGATGGACCTAGAGATTATTATACTAAGTGAAATAAAACAAAGACAAATATCATTATCACTTGTATATGGAATCTAAAGATGATACAAATGTACTTATTTATGAAACAGTAACAGACTTAACACACACAGAAAACAAACTTGTGGTTACCAATGGGGAAAGGTGGGGAAGAAGGATATATTAGGAGTTTGGGATTAACATATACACACTACTATATAAAAATACATAATCAACAGAAAACTCTACTCAGTATTCTGTAATAACCTATATGGGAAAAGAACCTGAAAAAGAGTGGATATGCTATGCTATGCTAAGTCACTTCAGTCATGTCCGACGCTGTGTGATCCCATAGACGGCAGCCACCAGGCTCCCCCGTCCCTGGGATTTTCCAGGCAAGAACACTGGAGTGGGTTGCCATTTCCTTCTCCAATGCATGAAAGTGAAAAGTGAAAGCAAAGTCGCTCAGTCGTGTCTGACTCTTAGCGACCCCATGGACTGCAGCCTACCAGGCTCTTCCGTCCATGGGATTTTCCAGGCAAGAGTACTGGAGTGGGGTGCCATTGCCTTCTCCGAAAGAGTGGATATATATATACATGTATAACTGAAACACTTTGTTACACACCTGAAATTAATACACTGTAAATCAACTATATTCTAATATAAAATAAAAATTAAATTGAAAAAGGAAGGGATTATACTACTACTATTGCTGCTGCCGCTACTGCTATTACTACTATTCTATTTCCTTTAATACAGATCCTCCCATGTATCATATAATAATGTTTACTGATTTGTATTACTACACTGTCCCCAGATGAAATATTGTTTTTCCCGAACTTACTAGTTCTTGTATGAAACAGCACTACACTAGATGATGTATCAACTATCCTATATTAACAAAAATATCTTTGGAAAGATGTATACTTTTCCCCTAACAACCAATTCATGGCTTTAGTCTTTAGTCCTTTTCCATAAAGCAGTGTATTTTTTTGTTTATTTCTTCTACTAACAGAGTCAAATGCCTACAAGGCATCAAATGATGATGTGATAAGGTTCTTTATGTATTATATTTTAGGAGAATCAACAAAATAAAAACATTTCATTATAAAATAATGATTTACCTATGTTTTACTCCACCATTACTCAGAAATATGTATTTTTTAAAAAGGGCAAAAAGATAAATAATGCCTCTCTCCAAATCCTTTCACTTTCTGCTACTTTTCAGTGAAAAACAAGTAGGCAAAACAAAAAACATGCCCAAAACACACTGTACTCTTCTAACAGGATCATTGTTTAATTGTGACACAACTCAAAGATAAACAATTCCTCAATTGTCTACTGAAGAAGATGAGGGGAAGCCTAATACACAACAGAAACGAAAAAAGGAGTGGTGTCTGGAACCAGTCAGTCCAACTAGTAGAAATTACCAAATTTATTATAATTTACTCAGATCATCTATGGTACTCCAACTGCAAAATATACACTACTGGAAAACATGACTTTCAAAGCACAATTGTGCTTTATATTTTTACTTACATTTTCTATAAATACCAAACAAACCTTAATTTTTTAGTGCCTTGTGAATGTAGTAATACAACACTACTTGATAAGATTTCTAACAACCTCTCAATAAGCTCTGAGAGTCCCAACATCACTGGCCTTTCTACCCTGTTCCCCTTCAAAAAAGCCTCAAATATCTTTAAGAGCAAAAGCATTAATGAAAATATCCCAAATCACCTTAAGAGGACAACAACACAGGCCGTGAGAGAAGAGTTCATAAATCAGAAAGGAGTGTTTTCATTTGGTGGCAATGGTCACAACATCAGGCCCATGCGTGGCAAAGCCAAAAAGGAAAAAGAGACGAGAGAGGAAGGGCTGTAGAGAGTAACTGGGGCACTGATACAGAATAAAGGAAAAATAAAAAGAAACTTTGCCTCGAACTCTAATAAATACAGGGTTAGATAACATAACAAATCTTTAAATATGCATGGATAAGCTAGTTAAGATGAAAGGGATATTCCCATACAGTGCAAAGCGCGGTGAAACCAGGAACAAGAGAGTAAGCCATTTATCAAACCTGTTATCTGTTATTCTCCGTGGAATTCTGACTAAAGTTCTACTTTGATGGCTGTCACAGGAACAAGTGATAAAACCCAGAGCTTGCCAAAACTGGAGTCCCTTCCACATAAGGCTAGGACCTAAAAGCTGTCATCTATATGAAATTAAATCAATATGTAGTAAATCCCTCTGCACAGAAGGGAACAAGGAAATCTCAGGTATCCAGAGCACAGTGATAACAACAAGAGTGCAGGGCAATGGGGAATCCCTAAAGAAATCCTAACAACAAAATGCACGTTTGTGGTCTGAAATCCACGAGCCCTATGGCAGTGCTGGTTTAGTCGCCAAGTCGTATCCAACTCTTGAAACCCCGTGGATTGAAGCCTGCCAGGCTCCTCTGTCCATGGGATTTTCCAGGCAAGAATACTGGAGTGGATTGCCATTTCCTTCTTCAAGGGATCTTCCCGACCCAGAAATCGAACCCACGTCTCCTGCGTCGCAGGCAGATGAGACCTATGAGGTCCCCCCAAATTCCAAACAGGTTTAATTGAATGTGGCCATGTTGGCAGCACTCCCTGGTGAATGACAGAATCACATATAAATACAAAGCCTCTTTGGGAGGAAACAAGTTCAACACAGGTCTCAAAAAATACCCAAAAACCAAATTATAAGGAAAAGGAGCAGCTCATAGGAAAATTCAGAACACAAACAACACACCATGACTGAGAACTAACCAAAACACACTGGTGAAACAGATGTGAAATAATCTGACACAGAATATGTGTAAGAAACTCAAATATAAAAGCAGGGGGGAAAAAAGCAAATATGAAAAACAACCATACAGAACTTTCAGTAAAAATTAAAACTTACCATTTGAAGTAAAGAGCAGGGTGGACTCAGCAGAAGAGAGTTAGTGAAGTGGAAGATACATGTGAAGTTCCTAGACTGCAGTACAGAGAGACAAAGAGAGAGAAAATGTACAAGTAAAAGGAGTAGGCTAGATAACCTAAGATACATCTACTTCAAGTTCCAGAAGATGACAGAATGAATGAGGAACTCACTCACCAGATAAATTAGAGCTGAGAACTTTCTAGAGCAGATGAAGGACACAAATCTGTAAGTTTAAGAAACCTAATGAATCAAAAGCAGGATAAAATGTAATCTATGCACATCAAAGTTAAGACATCATAGTGAAATTAAGATCAAAAAGTTCTTAATATTGGTCAGAGGAGAAAAAAGGATAAACCTCACAGAAGTGGCAGTTGGACTTTCAGCTTACTTTTTGATACAAACAACGAAAGCAAGAGGACATTGGGATATCTTCAATATTCTCAATATATTGAGAGGAAAAGATGCCAACAAAACAAAACTATCTTTCAAGAATAAGGTTAAAATAAATACATTATGAGAGAGAGAAAATCTTCAAAAGATTGGAATCACTATATACTCTTAACCAAAATCAATTAAGTTTGAAATGAATAACAAAAAGATAACTAGAAGAAAACTTCATGAGTTTGAAAATTCAAAACACCTCTTAAAGACTTAGGGTTAAAAATAGATACAATGGCAATCAGAAAATACTAAGAATTGAATGAGAATGAAAATTTGCAGGACTAGGATAAACAAAAGGTGGTGCAGGGAGAGTATTATTTAGCTTCAAAAAGAGGTGAAATTTGATACATGCTCTAATAAGGATGACCATGAACATATTAAGTAAAATAAGCCAGACAAAAGGACAACTACTGTAAAATTTCACTTATATGAGATATCTATTTGGTCAAACTCAACAGAGACAGAAAGTAGAATAGAGTTCACCAAGGTCTGGGGTGGGGGATTGTGAAACAGGGAGATATTGTTTAGTAAGGTAGTTTGCATTTGGGATAATGAAAAAGTGTTGGAAATGGACAGTGGTAACAGTCGCTTAAGGCTCCAAATGTACTTAATGCCAATGAAGTATATACCTAAAAAACCGGAAATTTTATATTAGGTATATTTTACTCCCCCCTCCCCATACATACATATATACCTTGCAGGATGTGATTAAAGCATTTAATGACACAGTTTTGAATTTTTACTTTAAAAAAGAACCAAAATTTAATGAGTTAAGCATCCAACCTAAGAAGCAAAACAAAACCACAAACAAAAATAGCAAAAGAAACCCTAAGCAGGAAGAAAATAATAATTAAGATAAAAGCAGAAATTGCTGAATAGAAGATTATTATACAATAGAGAAGATCAATAAAGCTAAAAAGCTGTCTTAGACAAAACTAGTAAAACACCTCTGGCAAAATTAACCAAGGAACAAAGAGAGCACAAGTAAGGCTGTTACTGTTGTATTATCTATAACAGCAAAAGACTGGAAGCATCTCAAACAGCCAGAAACAGGGGACTGGTTGAATCTACTGTGGTATATCACACACTCAAGTATTATGAAGCTGTAAAACTGAAGGAGGAGATCACTGTATACATTGCCATGGAATAATCTCAGGATATACAACTGATGAAAATGCAAGATAAGGGAAAAATGTATGTATGGTATGCTACCACTTACCTAAGGTGGTGGGGGGAGGTGTAACAATACACAAGCACACACACATGGCTACTGTTATTATTTGTGTGTGTGTGTGTGTTTTGTTATTATTTTTAATGGAAGAATAACCACAACTTTTTTAAAGGTTATTTTGCTGCTGCTACTGCTGCTAAGTCGCTTCAGTCGTGTTCGACTCTGTGCGACCCCATAGACGGCAACCCACCAGGCCCCGCTGTCCCTGGGATTCTCCAGGCAAGAACACTGGAGTGGGTTGCCATTTCCTCCTCCAATGCGTGAAAGTGAAGTCGCTCAGTTGTGTTCGACTCTTAGCGACCCCATGGACTGCAGCCTACCAGGCTCCTCCATCCATGGGATTTTCCAGGCAAGAGTACTGGAGTGGGGTGCCATTGCCTTCTCCCAAGAATAAAATGGAAGGGACTGAGTTAGAAGTTAGACTTCTCTGAATATATCATTTTGTATTACTGCTTATTCTTTTTTCTCCAATGCTCTGCTATGCTAGAAGAAACAAATGAGAAGACTCTACAAACTGCAAATAAAATTACGATGAATTAGGATAAACACAAATTTAGCAAATTTTCAGGATAAAGAGGAATACACAAAATTCAACTGCATTTGTGCACACTAAAAGCAGAAAATGAAATGAGAGGGGGAAAAGATACCATGTATAATATCATTACAAAGTCTGAAGTTCCTGGAACAGAAATTTCCAAACATGGTGCCCCTGCTATTCTCAGTATTCATTTCACAGCACCTCTAGGCCAAAAGACATTCCTAACAGTTTCACTGATTTAGTAGTTTAGTCCAAACAACTTCATTGGTATTCATCATTCACTCATCCTAATAACTTAGTAACCTGAATACACATGAATTGAAAAGAAAAAAGAAAAAAAAAAAAACTTTTATTTCTTTCTCAATCAGGTACATAGGGAAACATGCACAACCTCTGAAACCTCAGACCCCACTCACACTCATTTCCTGTTCCACACTGATTTACATTATTTCTGATCTCAGCAACCATTTCATAAGGACAGACTTTACCAAATGTATCACAACCTAATGTTGAAAACTGTGGGACTTCCTAGAACTGGATGTTCACATTGTGTCCAACAGACATCCATCACTGTTTCCCTCTAAAATTTAAAATATCCCACAGTGCCTTTAAGCTCAGTATGGTATTCCAGGATGCCTTGCACAGGTTGGGAACTGTGGGCCTAGAATCTTTACATAGAGGAAAAATGTACTAAAGACATGAAGACCTAAATACATTGTGAGATACTAATGGACATAAATTTAAAGAGTCAATAATGAACAAATGCCACATTTCTTCAAATTAATCTACAGATTCAAAGCAATCCTAATCAAAGTCCCAGAAGAGTTATGTGGAAAACTGGGCAGTTAATCCTAAAATCTACATCGAAGAGCAATAGCATAGCAAAGACATTCCTGAAGAATAACGATGTGGAAAGACTCTCCTCGAAATGAAAGGTCTCGATTAAAAAAAAAAAAAAAAAGGTGGGGGATCTTCTACCAGATACCATACCACTTATGCATCTTTTTAAATCTTTTTCTTTAGCCTTACAAGGTGTCTTATCCCAACAACCAGTTCTATACTAGGTGCGGCCAACTTTTTCATGCAGGTGCAACATAACAACACCCCTCTTCATTCTGAGCTGCGCAATGCCATGGGATAGCACAGCACCCTCATATGTGCAACCTGCTAATGCAAGGGAGTCAGCTGTGGAGTGAACCCATGACCAATGGTGGTGGCAACAGAGAGATCCCATCGACTTAGATCCTGTTCCTCATCCTGTTGGATGATCCTGTGAATGATTTTTATATAACTTCCTCAGGGACAATACAATGGAATTGAGTAGCCAGTTACACTGTCATTCTGGCTGCCACTCCCTGTGTGCTTCACTCCCCTTTTCCCACGTTTCCTAATATAAAGAAAATGTAAACAAGTAGAGGAAAACAATAGAATGCGAAAGACTAGAGATCTCTGGAAGAAAACTGAAAAATACCAAGGGAACATTTCATGCAAACACAGGCAAAAAAAAGGACAGAAATGACAAGGACCTAACAAAAGCAGAAGAGATTAAGAAGAGATGGCAAGAATACACAGAATTACACAAAAAAGGTCTTAATGACCTGGATAACCATGATGGTGTGGTCACTTACCTAGTCTGACATCCTGGAGTGTGAAGTCAAGAGGGACTTAGGAAGCATTATTAGAGCAAAGCTAGTGCAAGTGATGGAATTCCAGCCGAGCTATTTCGAAACTTAGAAGATGATGCTGTTAAAGTGCTGCACTCAATAAACTCAGCAGTGGTCACAGGACTGGAAAAGGTCAGTTTTCATTCTAATCCCAAAGAAGGGCAATGTCAAAAAATGTTCAAACTATTGGAAAACTGCACTCATTTCACATGCTAGCCAGGTAATGCTCAAAATCCTTCTAGGTAGGCTTCAACAGTACGTGAACTGAAAACTTCAGATGTACAAGCTAGATTTAGAAAAGGCAGAGTAACCAGAGATCAAATTGCTAACATCTGCTGGATCAAAGAAAAAGCAAGGGAATTTCAGAAAAACATCTACTTCTGCTTCACTGACTATGCTAAAGCCTTTGTTGTGGATCACAACAAACTGTGGAAGATTTTTAAAGGGATGGGAATACCAGACCACCTTACCTGCCTCCTGAGAAACCTGTATGCAGGCCAAGAAGCAACAGTTAAAACTGGACATGGAACAATGGACTGGTTCCAAATTGGGATAGCTGTACATTGTCACTCCCGCTTATTTAACTTCTATGCAGAGTACATCATGCGAAATGCCAGGCTGGATGAATTACAAGCTGGAATCAAGACTGCTGGGAGAAATATCAATAACCTCAGACATGCCTAAGATACCATCCTAATGGCAGAAAGCAAAGAGGAAACTAGAGAGCTTTTTGATGAAGGTGAAAGAGCAGAGTGAAAAAGCTGGCTGAAAATTCAACATTCCAAAAATGAAGATCATGGCATCTGGTCCCATCACTTCATGGCAAATAGATGGGGAAACAATGGGAACAGTGACAGACTATTTTCTTGGGCTCCAAAATCACTGTGGACATTGACTCTAGCCATGAAATTAAAAGATGCTTGCTCCTTGGAAGAAAAGCTATCACAAACTTATAGACAGCATTGTCATAACTGCAAAAGACTGAAAACAACCCTTTATTAGGCTGGGCTAGCCTATGCACTGGTAACAAACATTTCCCAAATCTCAATGGTTTAACACAACAAAAATTTACTTCTAGTAGACACCAAGCTTGAGGAAGTTCATCCTTCTCCTTAAGGTGATTTATAAATCTAGGCTGCTACCATTTTTAAGTTCCACTATCTTAGCAAGCAACCATCAAAATAAGACAGATTGAGGGTGCATATGGGCTCATAACAGTCTAAAGTCTACAAGTGACATGCCTTATTTCCCCACTCTGGTTCAATAAATTAAAGGATAATCCTCAGACTGAGGTCAGCATCCTGCCCAAAACTATGCTTTGCTAGGGTCTGCTAAGTCCTGCTTCTCCTTGCTTTCACCTGAATAGGAATTTGCTTTTAAAGTCATCTTCAAATTATTTATCTTTAGAACTTTTTTCCTTATCAACACACTGGGCTGTAAGCTTTGCTATCCAATATGGGTGGGCCATACTAGCCATATATGGCTATTTAAATATAAATGAATTTAAATGAAATAAAAATAAAATTGTCTCTTAGTCACACTAGCCATACTAGGCAGCACAGAAAGAAGAACATTTTCATCACTACAACAAGTTCAAATTAGACAGTTCTAAACTGTTCATACACAGTCAGAGGATGAGTGGTCAGAAATTTCTTAAGTCAGAAATTTCTAAGTCAAATGTTTTATCTAAAAGGTATAAAAACTAAACTTACACTAAACTTACACTAATATTTTAATTTTATCAAAAACAGGAACACAAACAATTTACTTTTGTATCAAGTCAGTTAAAAGACTAACAAGTCAATAGGCACTAGTCCGAATTTAGCAGTATAGCACAGTCCTCTGAAAACATGCCTAACATTATATATTCTAAGCATTCATGAGCCAGTTGTTGGTTAACACAGAAGAACTTTGTTTTCACTCTCTAGAATTACTAACTTTTAAAGTATAAATGCCAATAAATAGTGATATGGTATTATAAAATCTTTACCTTTCCGAATGTATATATGTAACTGAGTCATTCTGCTGTACACCTGAAACTAACACAACATTGTAAAACAACTATACCCCAATATAAAATAAAAGTTAAATTAAAAAGAAATAAAGTCCTTCTCTTTCGTGAGAATTCTGCAGTCTTTAGTATCTGGGGCAATTAACCCTCAAAGGTCAACAAAGGCAAGATTTGGTTTTCAATGTGTTTTCTCAGATTAAGTCTGCTAGAACTCTATTCCTAAGAGCAACATTCATATGAAAACCTTTGCTCAAAGAGGAGAAAAGCACAATGGACTTCTAAGATACATTTCATCAGTGTGATTACAACAGAAAATCTCTTCCTCATGGTCACTCAAAGAGCACAAATGTGATGTCCAGTAATTGTCTATTTGACAAACTTCTTAAAGAAGTTCCATAAATAAATCTTATATAAACACCAAAGATAGAAAGTTACTCAAAATGCTAGTTTATACAATTTTGCATTATTATAATCTTAAAGCCAACTTTTCTGTAAACAAAGATACAAAAGCAGCTGTAAGCACCATCATAGAAAGTTTTTCCTTCCTATTATATCCACCACCTAGCCATATTCTGTCAAAGAAAAAACACGCTGTGCTTTTCCCTCCTTTATTTATAGACTATAGGCAAAACTACTTGCCCATATTCTAATTTTTATAAAATGAACATGTACTGTTTTTCTAATGAGGAAAAACAGTAAGTCATTTTCAATTACAAAAAAACCCCCAAACCATACTCATGTTTTAAGAGCTCTTTCAAATAGTTGTTCTTCCTTAACTGTCAAAGTGTCCTTTGGTGGCTCAGAGGTTAAAGCGTCTGCTTGGAATGCAGGAGACCCGGGTTCGATCCCTGGGTCAGGAAGATCCCTGGAGAAGGAAACGGCAACCCACTCCAGTACTCTTGCCTGGAGAATTCCATGGAGGGAGGAGCCTGGTGGGCTACACCAAGGGGTCGCAAAGAGTCGGACACGACTGAGCGACTTTCACTAACTGTCAAAACTTGATACAACCTCTACTCCTTCTCTGAGCTCCTACTGCACTATTACCATTCCCATGCTGATTACTGCCATAGTGTCTTTCAGTTCCAAACTCATCCTTTTCACCTACTCCGAAAACAGGTCTGGGATCTTTAAATGTTTTTCCTTGACCGGTTGGCATGATGCTAAGCTTAAACAGCAGAGGGCGCAGGAGAGACACTACAGGAGAAAAGTTTTGTTTTGCTTCCCGGTTCTGGTGCCCTTGCTTCACAAGCTCCTCCAGCACCAGGCTTCTACATGGCAAGGTGGCCAGCAGTATAGCAGCCAGAAGCTTCCTCACACTTTCTTCTTGGGAGGTTTTGGAGTGGAGTTAGCACCTCCAACAAACAACTTGCCCTAGCGTCCTAGGGAGCCAATGTCCAGCACATCCACCAGTACAGCACGTCATCACCTTCTCTGTCATCCAAATGATCCACAAGCCATGCTCTCCCCAACAAGGCCTGCACCTCCCCCTTCTGGGGGAAGGAGGACTCTTCCCTAGGTTCTGAGATATCAGCCCTTGGGGTAGCAACTGCTCCTTACTTCTGTTATTCCTGAGTTCTCTGGAGTTCTATTTACTTCTTACTAGCTAACCCCTCTGAAGCAACACAGCAGCAGCAGCAGCTAACCCCTCACTACTCCACTCTCCTGCCAGTTACTATTCTTTCCATATTCAAATTACTGTCTCTCATCTCTCCCCTGATTGGACCCAGAGTGACAGATACAGTCCTATTCATTAATTTGATATTTACATACTTCCTTGACTGTCAGTTAAGTGACTTCTAACTCCTCTTCTTTCTACAAGATGATGAACTCCTGGCTACCAAGGAACACTTTTCACATTTCTCTGTATCAGACATTGTGCAACATAATGCTCTTTAATACAGAGGCAACAAGTAATGTTTAAAACTACACTTTGATTCATAAATGCTCTACACACCTTCACTAGTTCAAGGCCATTATAAACATTTTCTAGTAACTCGCTTTTTTTCATAATTTCCACCACTGAAAGTATAAATAATCTGGATAGTATAACCAGTGTTCCTAGACTGTAGGGTTTCAAAGTCAGGACCAGCGCATGGACTTAGACCTTCTAGACCTTGTTTAAGACAGGAGATAAAGAACTGCTCATGCTCACAGACTGTTCATGTCTACAGGATCATAAAGGGGCTGAGCATGAATAATATTTATTTTTGTATAAATGTGAGCAAGGAGGTAAAAAATTATGCTCAGAATAAGGATTACAGTTACGGCCAGGTGACTATTTACAAACAAATAAAATAAGTATGTTAAATAAGTATGTTGGGATTTCAGAGTCACACAGTTGGACACGTATGAGATTTTAGGGTAAGCTTCTCTGTGCTTCTGAACACCTAGCAGAAACCCCTTCATCAAGAACAATATCATCAACATTGATGGGACCTCCCATGAGAAAGACTGAGAGAGGAACAGAAGGCTACCTTGGCCCCAAACACAATTTGCCTTGTTATCTTTGGCTAAAACTGTACTCTCTGGGTTATCTCGATAAAATAACTAGCTTGTATAGAATCTGTATATAGTGTTTATCTTCATCAAGCCTCAAAACCAGCACTCTGCGGGATTAATTCAACAGCAAATTAGAATTGATAACAATATCTGGAAGTGAGAAAATACAAGAATCAAGCAATTGCCTTGAATTCAAACACGAAAAAAATTGAACAACTTTTCAAATATCTTTTAGTAGGTTAAAGCAGTACCTCTGGAAGAGTATTAGGTGGACTGGCTGTTTATTACCACTACTCAATGAAATACAAAAATTGAGAGCAAGTGTTTAGAAACTTGTAGAGCAATTTGGCAGAGTAATCTGCTCCTGACTCTAACAACAACAACAAATGGGGCTTGCATTTTGTCTGTTTTTCTTTCATTTTATGGTATATTACAAAAGTTATTAATCCATTACGGAAAGTTTCTAAGAACCACAGACCTAAAATACTCAATTCTAAACACAGAATGCTTTCTCAAAGGATCTGAAGATATACTAATGGCCAATAAGCACATGAAAAAATACTCAACATCATTAGTGATCAGAGAAATGCAAATTAAAACCACAATGAGATACCGTCTCACACATTAGGATGGCTAGAATCAAAAGACAAGGAAAAAGCAAGTTAGTGAGGATGGAGAGAAAATGGAATCCTCCAACACTGCTGGCAGGATTGCAAAATGGTGCAGCTGCTTTGTAAAACAATCTGATAGCTCCTCAAAAGGTTAAACATGGAGTTACTATATGACTCAGCAATTCCACTCCTACGTATACTCAAAAGAACTGAATTGGGAGTAATATTCAGCCACAAAAAGGAATGATGTACACATACATGCTGTAATAGGGATGAACCTTGAAAACTCAGTGCATAAAATGAAACTAGTCACAAAAGACCACACATTATGTGATTCTTCTATATATCCAGAATAGACAAACTTATAGACAGAAAATAGATTTGTGGTTGCCTGGGGTGAGAGAGTGTAGATTGGGGTAAAATCAGTGACTGTTATTGGGTGTAAGATTTCTCCTTGCAGTAATGCAAATTAGAGAGTGGCGATGGTTGTATAACCTTGTGAATATCACTAAAAAAATAAAAGCAATAAAAACCCATGGAGTCATACACCTTTTAAAGAGTGGATTTTATCATATACAAATTACATCTCATTTTTTAAAATTTAAGGGAAAAGAAACCACAGAGGGGCAAATGCAGATGGAGAAAGCAAGAAGGACAGAAGAATGGGCACAGGCAAAGATGGAAGGTTTGCCTCTGTTGAAGAAGATATTTTAAAGACTATGTGGTTGTCTCCAGGAGTATTTTGAGGGTAAGAGTTCTAAAATATGATCTGAAGGGCTGACACATCACTGGAAAAAATTACACAGCCTTTCAACGGGGCTTCCCTGACAGCTCAGTTGGTAAAAAATCGCCTCCAATGCAGGAGAGACCCCAGTTTGGGTCCTAGGTCAGGAAGATCCCCTTGAGAAGAGACAGGTTACCCACTCCAGTATTCTTGGGCTTCCCTTGTAGCTTAGCTGGTAAAGAATCTGCCTGCAATGCAGGAGACCTGGGTTTGATCCCTGGGTTGGAAAGATCCCCTGGAGAAGGGAAAGGCTACCCACTCCAATATTCTGGCCTGGAGAATTCCATGAACTGTATAGTCCATGGGGTCACAAACAGTCAAACACACACACACACAAAAAAGAGTCAAACACAACTGAGCGACTTTCACCTTCAACAGGACTACTTTGAAGTTATACTTTTTGCTGTTATCAGGAAAATAATCACTTCTAAAACTTCACAGCCATGTGTCCTACATTCTATGCTGCTGTTCTTCATATCTGGAAAAAAAGATGGTTGGCAGTTTTAAAAACTTAATTGCTTCGATTTATTCTGTTAGTAAAATTTTTATCCCGTGAGACAGAAAAATATGGGAGTAAAACATGTCTGGTTTACCATTTTTAAGAAATCAGCACTCTTGGAGGAAAACAATCTTTGAAAATCATTTGCTTTAGGATTTCATAACACTACTGAAACAACCTAATTCTCAAAACTATCTGTGCTTCCCAAAACAGCTTTAACACCAAGTCACTGCAGCTATAACCTAACCATTATTTACTGTCCCAAATCCACTCTCAGTCTCTCCCAGTCTGTTCGCTGCACAGAGAGCCACTTCAAAATACATAAACTTTGTAACTTCAGTCCTCTACTTTAAAGCCTTTCAGTAGGATACTTAAAAGGAAGCCTGCTAGTACATGCATGATCAAGCCTCTAATTTTCCAGACTCTGGAAACTTTAGACTTTAGGCTCTGTAGACTTTCCCTCTACAGGCTTTAAGTTTTGCCTGTTCTTTCTGTTTCTCTGACAGCCATCTCAGCCACATGGCCTTTCTGGGAAATTTTATGTTCAGTCATCCAGTTTCCCTAGAACTGATGAGTTATCCTGGGACGCAAGATTTTCAGTGCTAAACCCAGGAAAGCCCTGGGCAAACTGAGATCGAGTCCGTCACCCTTCTTTCTATTCATCACCTCCACCTGTCCAACACTTGCTTTAAGTATTGGCCTAAAGGTCACTTTCCCAGGAAACCTTCTCTGATATCTCCGCACTCCCACGCCAGGCACATTAGTTCACTGCCTTAACATTCATCATAATGGATTTGTTATAAAACTGCCTACCTTAACTAGGTTATAAACTCCACAAGCATGGATCCAGTCAGTATTTTATTGACCATGACATCACTAATACCTAGCACTGTGTGCAGTTCATGTGTCTCAGAGATGAGTACTTGTTGAAGGAAAAAAAATCAAACAATGAAAGGTATATCTGAGGCTTTCTTGGTGACTCAGTGGTAAAGAATCTGCCTGCCAATGCAGGAGACATGGGTTCGATCCCTGGTCCAGGAAGATCCCACATGCCAAGGAGCAACTAACCCCATGTGCCACAACTACTAAGCCTGTGCTCTAGAACCCAGGAACTACATACGACTACTGAGCCCAGGCACCACAACTACTGAAGCCCAGGCACCCTAGAGATCGTGAACCACAGCAAGAAAAGCCACCATAATGAGAAGCCCATGCACCTCAATTAGAGAGTAGCTCCACTTGAGAAAAGCCCACACAGTAATGAAGATCTAGCACAACCAAAAAAAAAGAAAAAAAGAATGGTTTTTTTGAGATGGCATCACAGCAAAGTAATCTTTGCAACCCCATGGACTGTAGCACACCAGGCCCCTCAGTCCAAGAAATTCTTGAGGCAAGAATACTCAAGTGGGTAGCCATTTCCTTCTCCAGGGGATCTTCCCAACCCAGGGATCAAACCCAGGTCTCCCGCACTGCAGGCAGATTCTTTACGATCTGAGCCACCAGGGAAGCCCAATCTAGAAAGCTAAGATAATTAAATGCTCCATTTATCTTGATATTCACAACTGATAAAATTCATCCAAGCTCACTTTATTCACCTCACCTTAACCACTATATATTCAAAATAAGACAGCAGGACACTAGTCTAAATTGTCATTACTCAATCTCTATTACAAGTTATTTCTCAGTTTACTACTAATCATATTCTTACCCAGAAGATGGAATTCTAGGCAACAGGAACAATAAGAATAATTTAGTTCATGAGACAGAAGGGCAGCAGCCAGTAGGGAGAAATAGGCCTGCTGAGTGGGGCCAGAAAGTCGCAGATGCTGGGCAATGGGGAACACTTGGAAATTCAGGAGGCTTGGTTTTAAGTGTTTTTTATTCTCATAACAAAAGTAGTACAAGGTCATTACAAAGAACCCAAACCAGAATAAAATTTAAAGAAAAACAGAATATCCATAATCACACTTCCCAGAAAGACCTATTACTTTTTTTACACTTCACACTAGAAACAGGAAAATGACATGGTTTCAAGTCTAAGTCACTGAAATACTTATTTTGTGAATTACAATGTGCCAGATGTCAGAAATAAAGATAACTAAGATCTAGTCTCAGTTTTGAACTCACCATCAGTGGTAAAGAATAACAAAGGACTACTCTGCAGTGAGATAAGAGCTGATGGGGTAAGTGGAATGTGATGGAAAAGACGACTCAAAGCTCCTGTTTATATGATTAGGTAAAGTAATTAGTAATTAGGCAAAGAAATCAAAACTGGCTTTTGAAGGATGAGAAGAATTTACCAACCAAAAAAAGAGAGGAAGATCTCTGTAAAGAGAGGAAGCAGTGTGTTAAGGAAACTTTGTAATCTAAATGTGATCCTCTTTTCTTCTTCTTCCCCTGGGCCTTCACCCAATCACAAAACTAGAAAAGTGAAACTATGACCAAGCATGAAAGAAGTAAAAGAGTGAGACAAAAAGTGTTTCAAAACTGCCTATGAGGTAGTGAATGGGAAAGCAAGGAACAACAAATAAACATTGTTTAAAGCGTGTTCAACAGTGAGAAGTCTAGCTTTCCTCAAGTTTGGTCACAAGCCTCAATAACAATTCAAAATGAAAAAGGAGGGGAGGGACAATAAACACAGATCATCCTTGACTTAAGATATGTATGTTAAAAATATCATTAAGTTGAAAATGCATTTAATATAACTAAATCTATCAAAGAACATCATAGCCTAAGCCTACCTTAAACATGCTCAAAACACATCAGTTGACAGCTGGGCAAATTCACCTAACATAAAGCCTATTTTATAACAATGTTGAATGTTTTCTGTAGTTCACTGAATATTTTTCTTAAAAGTGAAAAAGAGAATGGTTTTAAGGGTACAGAATAGTTGTGAAGTGTATGGTTATACCCCTGTGACTGCTTGGCTGACTGGGAGCTGCAGCTCACTCACTGCCTCTGCCCAGCACCACCAGAGTACTGAACCCTGTATTACTAGCCCAAAATTCAAAGTATGGTTTCTACTAAATGCATACCACTTTTACACCTAGTAAAGTCAAAAAAATCATAAGTAGGACAACTGGATGTGTATGAAAAGTGTTCAACTAGATATCAAAAAAATGCAAACTGGAACAAGATGCTATTTTCCTATAATCAGACCAAAAACTTATCAATCAAAGACTTTATACTGAAAAATAAAGGTCTGCAGCTGATTATTTGATTCCTTACATGGTTGTCTAAGTTAAACAAAAACTGAAACCAGCTTCGTATAGTAAAAAGTAGTATCAAATCAGATAGCAGTAATCTATCCCAAATTTCCACGAAAACAATTTTATTTAGTCTTAAAAGGCTTTCCATTAGCTTTAAGGTCACACAATCTTAACTAAGATCCACGACCCATCCATGATACTTGTTTCATAAGAGAAAGTTAAGATATAAAGATAGCTTGCTCCTCTCTGCTCAGTTTAGTTCAGTTCAGTCGCTCAGTCGTGTCCGACTCTTTGCAACCCCATGAATTGCAGCACGCCAGGCCTCCCTGTCCATCACCAACTCCCGGAGTTTACTCAAACTCATGTCCATCGAGTGGGTGATGCCATCCAACCATCTCATCCTCTGTCGTCCCCTTCTCCTCCTGTCCCCAATCCCTCCCAGCATCAGAGTCTTTTCCAATGAGTATTCGCATCAGGTGGCCAAAGTACTGGAGTTTCAGCCTCAGCATCAGTCCTTCCAATGAACACCCAGGACTGATCTCCTTTAGAATGGACTGGTTAGATCTCCTTGCAGTCCAAGGGACTCTCAAGAGTCTTCTCCAACATCACAGTTCAAAAGCATCAATTCTTTGGCACTCAGCTTTCTTCACAGTCCAACTCTCACATCCATACATGACCACTGGAAAAACCACAGCCTTGACCAGATGTATCTTTGTTGGCAAAGTAATGTCTCTGCTTTTTAATATGCTATCTAGGTTGGTCATAACTTTCCTTTCAAGGAGTAAGCGTCTTTTAATTCCTCTCTGCTAGCCATCCTTTAATTTGGAGACCCAAAGTTTGCCTCAAAGAAACAAGTTAGTCACTCTTGTTAACTCATTTCTTGCTAAGGAGAGGTGAGTTCTGTGGCAGCTAGAGTTCCTTATCATTTCTTCTAATCTTTCTATATACATTTAGGAGACTGCCATGCAAGTTCCTGAAAACGAGTAACTTTCTATGTGTCTCTATGGATATAAAGTTCAGGTGGAACTGTAAAATGGCAAAAAAACCCTGGATTCCTACACGGTTTCCTGAGAGGTGTATTTACACAAGCGAAGTGTTGTGTTGTGGGTACAAGATTAGAATCAGTAAGAGCATTAAAAGAAGCACAGGCTAGAAATCAAGGTAGGGTTAAGACCGTACCATCCTAGCCCAGAACTACCCTATTAGATGAATGCCAATTAATCACTGGGGACTCAGGCTAGGAGCTGTGTGTATTTATCCTTCAGCAACACACCTAAGAAGAGGTTTCAACCAGAACCCTAGCCAACTGTAGAGGCAAGGACAATCAATCCCACAAACGTTTCCAATAAATGAGTATCAGGTAATAGATAGCAGTTACCTTTATTCAAAGATGAATAAGCAGGGGACTTCCCTGGTAGTCCAGTGGCTAAGGCTCCACACTGCTTCCAGGCACAGGGGTTTAATCCCCTGGTCTGGGAACTAGATCCCAGATGCATAAACTAAGACCCAGCAGAGCCAAATAAATAAGCTGTTTATTGTTTACTTGCTCAGTTGTGTCTGACTCTTCTTGTGACCCCATGGACTGGAGCCAGCCACACTCCTCTGTCCATGCAATTTCCCAGGCAAGAATACTAGAATGGGTTGCCATTTCCTTCTCCATGGGATCTTCCTGACCAAGGGATCGAACCTGCATATCCTACAATGGCAGGTGGATTCTTTACCACTGAGCCACCTGGGAAACCTAATATATAAGTAAATAAAAATAAATATTTAAAAAAGAAAAAGGATGAATAAGCAGGAAAAAAAATCCAACACTGATCCCAACAATAATGCAGCACAAGAAACGGAAAAAATTACTTTTCATAAAAGTAGAATCTAACTTAGGTGAATTAATTCAGGACACAGAATTAAGTTCTAAACACTGTTTGGCAAACTCCATGAAACAGGCATATATAAAGAGAAAAGACCAAGATGAAATGAGGGTAATTTAAGCAAAAAAAAAGGAATGGGGTAAATTTTTAAAAGATGCAATGAAACTATATTTTAATAGCGGAAATAAAGCCGACACTGGAGGTGATAAAGGAAAATCAAATGAGTGATAAAGACAAACATTTGAGAAGCTCACACAAAAGACAGAAATGATAAGATAACCTAATGACTACAAGTGTTTCCAAGGAAGAAAACAGAACTAAAAGTAACCAAAAATATTTCTGGAAATGAAGAAATAAAGAATGAAGCTTCAGGTATGTTCTGTGCTTAGTCATTCAGTCCTGTCCAACTCTTTGTGACCCCATGGACTGTAGCCTGCCAGGCTATTCTGTCCATGGGGACTCTCCAGGCAAGAACACTGGAGTGGGTTGCCATGCCCTCCTCCAGGGAATGTTCCCAACCCAGGGATCGAACCCAGGTCTCCTGCATTGCAGGTGGATTCTTTACCATCTGAGCCACCAGGGAAGCCGAAGAATACTGGAACGGTTAGCCTATCCCTTCTCCAGGGGATGTTCCCAACCCAGGAATTGAACCAGGGTCTCCTGAATTGCAGGCGGATTCTTTACCAGCTGAGCTACCAAGGAAGCCCCATAAACACTATAAGAAGGATGAACCTTGAAAATATGCTACATGAAATAAGCAGACACAAAAGGACAAATACTGTATGATTCTACTTATATGAATCATCTGGAAATGGCAAAATCATAGGAGAAAGTAGATTAGACATAGTCACGAGGGGTTGTGGATATAGAGGAATAGAGGGTCAGCATTTAATGAGCACAAAAATTCAGTTAGCAAAGATGAAAAATTCTGGAGATGGATGGCAATGATGGTTGTACAATGTAAGTGTACTTAATGCCAAAGAACTGCATATGGTTAACTCTGAACAGTTTGGGGTTGAGGGCACAACCCTCCACACAGTAAAAAATCTGAGTATAACCCACAGTCCAGCTCTCCATAATATGGTTTCTCCAAATCCAAAGTTCCTCTGTATCTGTGGTTCTGCATCCTAGGATTCAACCAACCTTGAATAGTGCTGTACTATAGTATTTACTATTGAGAAAAACAAACAAACAAACCAGGCATAAGTGGACCTGGGCAATTCAAACTCATGTTGTTTAATAGATAACTTCACCTAAAATTGGTTAAGATAACTTTACATTATGTATATTTCACAAAAATGTAGAAGCAGTAGCAATGAGCCATTAAAAAATAGAAAGCATTAAAAAATAACAGAAACACACTCAACAAAATTGTAACAATACACATATATGTTTTCAGTATTCATTTTAGATTAAAACAAAACTAAACTATTTTAGTAGTTCAGTAGTTACAATTTAAAAGAGCTACAATTAAAAGTGGCATGGAAAGAAAAAGTTGGCTAATAATTTACTAAACAAAGAACAGGACTGATATGAATTTAAGTAAAATAAAAGACTCAGATTAAATATGACAAATTTTTATTGATTAGGTGGAATGCAGACCTTAAGCAGTACAGAACCCAAACATCCATCAATAATATTATACCAAAAACATAAAAATCATCAGGGTTGCGATAACAAGACAAGCCAGAGTAGGGGAAAATATTTGCAAAAGAAGCATCTGAAATAAAGACGCTCAGCCTCATACTTCATTAGGGAATTGCAAACTGCAACAATAAGATAGCACTACACATCTATTTAAATGGTTAAAATCAAAAACACGAATAACATTAAATGCTGAAGAGGATTTGAGCAGCAGGAACTCTCATTCACTGCTGCTGGGAAAGCAAAATGGTTCAGTCACTTTGAAAGACAGTTTTAGCAGATTCTTAGGAAACTAAATACATTCTTACCGTACAATACAGTGATCGTTTTCCTTGCTATTTACTCTAATCAGCTGAAAACTTATACCCATGCAAAACCCAAACATGGATGTTTATATAGCAGCTTTACTCATGGCTGCCAAAGGTGGAAGCAACCAAGATGTCCTTCAGTAGGTAAGTGGATAGACAAACTGTGGTATATTCCAACAATGGAGTATTATTCAGCACAAAAAAGCAATGAGCTATTAAGCCATAAAAAAATAATGAATGACACTCAAATGCATATTGCTAAGTGAAAGAAGCTGAAAAGGTTACATATTGTATAATCCAACTATATGACATTCTGGAAAAGGCAAGACCGTGGAGACAGTTAAAGCATCAGTAGTTGACAAGGATTAGCGAAAAAAGAGGGACAAATAAGAGGAGCACAGGGAATTTTAGGAGCTGAGAAACTATTCTGGATGATACTGTAATGGTGGATACGTGGCATTTATCCACCACTTGTCAATACCCAATACTCATTATATTAATCATCAAAAGTGAATCCTAATATAAATTATGAGCTTTGATTGATAGTGATGTACAGTGGTTCATCAATTGTAACAAACATACCACATAATGTATAATGATAGTTGGGGAAGCTAAGGGAGAAGGTAGATCAGGGTATATGAGAGCTCTCTGTACTTTTCTGCTCAATTTTTTTTGTGAATCTAAAATGGTATAAAATGAAGTCTATTAATTTTTTAAAAATAAAAATCATTAAAAAACTGAGCACCCTCTACTCAACACATTCTTACTGCATACATACTTGTTCTAAGTTCTGAACAGGATAATAGCAAAGAAATAAACAAGTAAATGAAAAAATACATTCAGGTGGAAGTGCTATAAAGAAAAACACAAAGGGACAAAAAGTTAGATACCGAGCAGGGGCAGGGGAGGCTGTATTAGATGGCTGATCAGGTAAGGCTCCTTTAAAGCAGTGACATATGAAAGGAAGACAGTATTCAGGCAGAAAAAACAAACATAAAGGCCTCAATATAAGTAAGCATAAGCTTTTCAGAAACAATGACAGATTAAGATGAAAAAATAAAGGCTAAGTCTTATAGTTATAAAAACTATTAATAAGGAGTAAGACAATTTGAATAAAGATTGACAGATACATGTGTGTATATAAACTGTATGTGCAAATAGAAAATGTTCTTTTTAAGTTTTCAAAGATCATTTAGAAAATTGGATTATGCTTTAAGTCACAAAGAAACCCTCAATAAACTCAAAAATATTTTAAAAAACCATAGTCACTGACAATGAAAGAATGTAAGAGTGAACAGAACTGTACCAAGTACCTCCTGAGTCAAAGAGGTAATCAAATTAGAACTACCAACTATTTGGAAAGCAATGAAATCAAGAAAATCATTCAGAGGCATTTTAGAATGCAAAGTTGTACTCAGAGGCAAATTAAGAGCATTAAATGTTCTCATTAAATAAAAAAGAGAGAGAACTAAGAATTTACTAAGTTAGAAAAAGTATAACAACAAAAAAAAGCAGGAACAAAATAAAAAGCAGAAGTTAGAAAATCAGGACACAGAAAATTAACAGAATGAATCTCAAAGTTTCTTATTAAAAAATTACTAAGAAAACATTTGGCAAATCAAATTAAGAAAAATAACAAAATCACTAATAAATGATGGAAATGAACACCAGATTTTAATTATAAAAATTTACATGTACCCATATAATAAATTTGAATATCTTAAAAAATATTAGATACAAATTTATCAAAGCTGATGCATGAGAGTAAGGATTTCTCCATAGACCACAAAAGTTACCATATGGACTGTGTATTCTTATTAAATTAAAAATTCCTATGAGATTCTTTCTACTCTTTCAATAAATTCTGTACACTTGACTAACAAGTTTGGTTCCTCATAATATAGGTCTTTGAGTATCTTGGCAATGTTATTAGCAAATTTACTTACATACTTTTGTAAGTAGTAAAAGAAAAACCTTACCATCACCTAAGTGTTATAAAAACATTTGATAAAATTCAGAAGATAATTCTTTTTTATAAAGAAGTAAATAAATAATAAGGAATTTTAATCTAAAACCAACAGCTGTAGTCATCCTTAACTGTAAAAATACCAGAGACATTCCAAGACAATTATCACCTCTCTTATTTAACTGTGTCTTGGAGATTCTCATCAATGTAATAAAGAGCTAAAATAAAAATAAATATTATAACTACTGGAAATAAAGTGAAAGTTACTATTATTTTTAGGTAAGACAAGGAACCTGGAAAACAAAAGTAAAATTTTACTGAAATTCAGAAAGATAAGAAAAATTATCGTGAACCCAAAAATCTAGTTATTTCTACAGGTACCAACTACTGGGTGTAAGATAGGCTCAAGGATGTTTCATGCAACACACAGAATGTAGCGAATGTTTTATAAGAACTGAATGGAAACCAACTTTTAAAATAGTGTAAAAAAATTTTTAAAGAGAACTTACTAAAAAAAGAAAATCTCGTTACCTCTGTATATTTATCAGAAATAATAAACTAAACCAAATCCACAAAAACTATAAGTTAAACAAGAAATGCATATTAAACTAATTTATGTGCCTAGCAATAAACAAATTTAAGCAAATTTAATAATTTCATTAAGAATGATGGTTGTTTCAAGGACAACAGCAACAAAATGAGATTCACAAAGCTAGTGATAATACACATCAAACATTTCTGAAGCGTAACTTAATACTTTTAAATGTTTATATGCTTTTATTCAGTAATTCCATTTCTAAGAAAATATTCTAAATAATCAGGGAAAAATAAAAAGACATTCACTACAGAATTATTTGTATAAAATACTGGAAAAAAATCACACATTGGCCAATAGGAAAATAGTGAAACTAAGGCACAGCTGTACAATAGAACGTTAGGCAACATTAAAAAATCATTTTTAAAAAGAATTTTTAAGGAGAACAGAAGGAAACTGTCAAGATTTAATGTTAAGTTTAAAAAAAGTCAAGATATCAAATTCCACAAAATATGACTCCAAAATTTCAGAAAAGTAAATTATGTACACATACAAAATATAAAGAAATATCAAAATACTGTATTAACAGCAGTCATTCATAGGCAATGTTCGTTTTAAAAAAAAAAAAAAAACTTTATTATTTTCAAATATTCAATAGGGAAGGTGAAAAAGTTCAGAAAGAATTTGCAACAGATACTCTATCAAACACCTGACTATATTTTTACTATTATATCTGCCAATGTAACTTTTTATTCTTTAATAACCTGATCTTTAGAGAAACTGAAATTGTGTCTATAAGTTTTACTCCAACTCTTGTTGTTCATGTGGTTATTATGTAACATTTTTGCTTTATAAACCAAATCTCAAAATTAAAAAGCATAGGAATTAATTTTTTTTTAAATTTTTGGGCACACCATGTGGCTTTTGAGATCTTAGTTCCCCAACCAGGGGAAACACAAAGGAAACACAGAGTCCTGATCACTGGATTGCAAGGGAATCTGAGAATAGGAATTAATTTTTTAAAAGCTGAGATTATACCTTAAAATGCACCTATGAAATAAGGATTAAAATAAAACCTCTATTTTCCCAGAACTTATTAAATATTCACATGAAAAAATACTATCTACAAGATAATGGTGTGATCAGAAACATGTTAGGAAGAACTCAGTAACGTAGGTTAAAAGAGCCCTGAACGTATATGTACATATGTGCTGTGCTAAGTCGCTTCAGTTGTCTCTGACTCTGCACAACCCTATACGGACTACAGCCCGCCAGGCTCCTCTGTCCATGGGATTCTCCAGGCAAGAATACTGGAGTGGGTTTCTGCATGACCCAATATGGACTGCAGCCCGCCAGGCTCCTTTGTCCATTGGATTCTCCAGGGAAGAATACGGGAGTAGGTTGTCATGCCCTCCTCCTGGGGATGTTCCCAACCCAGGGATCCACCAGAGTCTGTTACCTCTAACCTGCACTGGAGGCGGGTTCTTTACCATTACGACACATGGGAAGCCCGTATGTATATATGTGTTTCAATTTTAACCAAAACTAGAGTTCTTTGCACCTCCTTTTTGATTAGTTTCAATTGACAAAAATTGAGATATAATTCTCATTTCCAAATGAATAACTCATCCTTTCAGCACACTCCAAAGAAAGATTATGGATCAATGTGTTAAGAAAACATATAAAACCAATAAGAATATCTAAATCATACTGAAAATCAGGGAAGACTCCCAGAGAAAGCTAAAGCTGAAATTTGAAAGCTGAGGATGAATTAGGTAGATGCCAAGAACCAGGAGCCAAAAGAGGGCATTTCCCCCTCGTTTTCAAATGTGATGCTTACAATAAAACTATTAAAATATTCCTCTCTGAATCCCTATCAATGTGACAAATTTTTACACCAACCTCAAAGTCCTGAAATATTTTCATACCTATATTTTATTTCAGTAGCCAAACTCTTACCCCACTTTGCACCAAAAAAATAATCCTGAAGTACTAAGATTTAAATATAATTATTAAAGTACCAGAAGAAAATATAGAAGATTGTTTTTTGATAAAGGTAAAATGGAAAAGATACTCTTAAACAAAGGATTAGTGTGTACTATGTGTAAAGAGCTTCTGCAATTCAGTAAAGAAGTATAGATCAGTATAACCTTTTAGGAAGGCAATTTGGCATCTATTAAAACTTAAAATGCACACTTAATAATCCTTTTTATGGAAATACTTCTATACATATGTATGTGCACAAAGATATAAGTAAGTTCACTAAAGCTCCACTTTTAGTTGCCCGAAAGTAGAAGTAACAAATAACCATAAATAATTAAGTAAAGTACAAGAAAAGAATAGAATATTGCATGACTATTAAAAACATGAGGTATAACAAGTACTGAGATGGAAAAAGAATTTATAATAGATTTTTTATTAAAAAAATCAAGGTAAGATTACACACACACTGTGTTTATTTCTAATTGCATAAAGAAAACAAAATTGCTAACAGTGGGTACCTGTAAGAAATGCGACTAGGAAGTAAGGGAAGTAATTTTCACTTTTTACTCTAAATAACTGACTTGCTTGAATCTTTTGTGATAAGCATGAACTGACTACCTTTGAAATTTAATTTTAAAATAAGGGGGAAAAAACTCACTATTCTAATCTGTTATAACTATGGTTATCTCTGAGGGCTAAGTGATTTTTGTATAGTAATTTTTGTCCTGTTTCTTAATAGTTTACACTACTTTCTAAATTTTCTGAGAAATATGACTATTTTAAAATCTGAGAAATATGTATTTAAAAAACCTATATTTGATTTCATTGGTGAAACTTTTTTTTTCCCCTGAAAAGTAACTTTTAACAGTTATGGTCTCAAAAACGTGGTCCTCAGATTCCAACCACTTTCAGAAAGCAGTCTTAAATCTAAGTTTCTAGGTATAACATTTGTTGCAGAAGCAACTAAATATAAAACCTATTTTAGAATAGAATATTAATTAACATTTATTAATCATGTAAGCACAGCATTTGCTAAGTAATTTTCCCTGTATTATCTCATTTGCTCCAAATAGCCTTATGAAATTTGTATTATACTGTTATTATTATTAGTCCTCATCTTACAGATTGAAAAAATCAAGTCTGAAAAGAATATGTATCTTGTCCAGAGTCAAGTGCAAGAGCTAGGATTCAAACCCAGGTCTCCAGCTCCTAACCACTTCTGATACCTGGAATGACAAGTACTAATGTATCTTAGAGACAACAGGCTAGACCTCTGAAATGTGGCCTGAATATTCAGACTTAACTATTCTTACTCAGGTTAGTGATCCTAAAATGAAGAAGTGGTGACACTCAATTCTTATCACAGAAGAAAATAGTATTTTTCAAGGCAACAGGGGCTATTTTTTTTTCTTCTTCTTCTTTTTTTTTTTTTTTTGCATCTCTTTCTGCTTCTACCAAGGTACAAGAAGGATACAAAGGACAACTCAGATTTGCCAGTAACTTAACATCCTCCTTGATTAGTTTGGAATTAGCCCTGTAACTAACTGCAAGAGCTTTTAAAAACAAATTGATCAGAATCCCAAAGCCTTAAAGACTTGAAAACAAGGTACAGTTTCACATTTTAATCAAAAGTAGAAAATTCAGAAAGCCAAAAGAAATGTTATATTCAAATACTAGAATAATCAATATAGACAGATTAAACATAGGAAGAATTTAACAATATATACCTATTTTATCCCAAGCTATTTGAACAAGGTCTCTCTCTTTTTAAAAAAGAATAGAGAACCTCGCAGGTGGTCCAAGGGTAAAGAATCCACCTGCCAAGGCAGGGGACACAGGTTCCATCCCTGGTCCAGGAAGATTCCACGTGCCTCAGGGTAACTAAGCACGCAAGCCACAACTACTGAAGCTCCCACGCTCAACAAGAGAAGCCATCTCAATGAGAGGCGTGCGTACCTCAACTACAGAGTAGCCCCCATTCACTGAACTAGAGAAAGCCCAACTGCAGTAATGAAGACCCGGCATAGCCAAAAAAAAATTAAAAAAAAAAAAAAAAAAAGAATAACTGAATGTTTATCCCAGCTACCTGAACAAGTTCCAAGTTTTTTCTTAAAAAAAATTATAATTGAAAAGATACATACACCACTGCTAACCATGTCTGCTTGGAAATCTGCCCATCAAAAAGACTAGAGAATCATAGGAACCCCTATTCATTTGTTCAGTAGATAGACTACAATTACAGACTTTATGAATTTGGGTTTGCAAGGTTAACATTTAATGTCAAAAGTCCAGAAGAATAATTCTGAATAATTGTAAACTGGAATCAGGGCCCTAAGAGAAGCAGAATACCCAGAACTCTTCCTCAGTAAAAGTATCAGATTATAGAAATCACTGGCAGAGAAGCTGACATCAACACATCTACTTGCACACTCCAACATTTCTAGACCTTAACCCCTTAGGCCAAGAAGACCTCTCAATGAATTAAGGACAACTGACGCTACCAAAATGACAGTCCTGAAAATACACTGAATTTAGGTCAACCTCTTCCACCAAAACCTGAAAGTGGGTTTAAGATCTACATATGTTACAGGTCAGAAACATTTTAAGGTTCATTTTTCATAATGTAAGTCTGTGTTTCTGGCTAGTTAAAACAACAAAGATTTAAAAACTAAGGATTTAAGAGTTGCCTTAATACCCTTAAGAGGAGAACATGAACAAACGTTTCACTTAGATATATATTTTTTCATAGATACAAAATATATAGAAGGGATTATGAGTGTGATTTACAAAAGCCACAGAGCTCTTGGAAAAGTTGACAAGTTCTAACCTGCTTTTAAAATTACCATTCGCTGTCTTCATCCCAATCTAACTTTACTTAATGTTATTCTTTTAATAACCGTACAACAACAAAACCCCCAGAGCAAATTCTTCTACATTTCAATATCCTGCCTACTTGCAAGAGCGGAAGAGTCAAACAGAGCAGGGGAAAAAACGTGACGTGAACAACCTTGATCCAAAACACAGCTCGTGGGAGTCTAATTTTAGGCCTAACCATTTTGATTGTCTTTTCACAGAGGTTGAAAAAGAAAACAAAAAAACACAGATTACTTGTAAAATAAATGAGATAACTAAACCAATAGGAGTTGGCATTATTTATCAAGGAGGAAAGAAATCACGTTCGCACTGCCCAGAGTATTCCCATTAAAGATAAGATACGGGGCCGGTAGTACAACCCTACAACAACTGACGACAACGGCAATTGCTTTCCACTCTTCAGCTCTTGGATGACTCTATCTTTAAAGAATGAGTCAAAAGGTTGAGCGCACTGAGGAATATTCGACAACGTTTTGTGTGTATGTGTTGTTTTAAAGAAAGCTAAACATGGTGAAAGCCAACCTTCAGCTAAGTTACCTAAAGAAGCAAATATTCACCTCCTGGCGGAGGATCAAAAGGAATCACGAAAAGACCCGAAAGTTCTGTTTTTAAACGGAGGCTCTCAAACCCTCGGAAAACTATTCGTTTTCTACTGATGCGGAATATGGAAGAGATCACAGATTGCAGTTTAAAAAGAATGAAGCGGCTCTAGACAATGTGCCTCGGCAAAGAAACTGGGATGACCAGAGAGATAAGGAGGAGCTGGGACTCGGTAAGAAACGAAAAAATCAAGGAATAAAACCCGAAACGTTTCGTCGAACACTAAAGTAAATGAAGAAAAGGCGGCTGAAACGCGAGGGAAGGGAGATCTACAGAGGGCAGAGACGGTGGCGCGACAGGGTTCAGGGCAGGGCCGGGTCCAGGAAGAGTTAGATCTCACCAGCCCAGCAAGCCTCCCATTTCAGGCTAGAGCCGGAGAAGAAAACAGCCCGAGGGCGCAGACAATGAGCCACCGCCCCAAGAGTTGCGGCTCCAGGCACGCAGGTGGCGGCTTCCCGGGCCCGCGTAGGGTAGGTCAGCTGCACCGGGCCGCTCACGCCGGCCAGGCCGCGTAGAAGCGAGGAGAAATGAGAACGACGGCCCGCGTCCCGGCCTGTCTGCAGACTTACCCTAGGCGAGGAAAGGTCCCCGCCCCAGCGAGGAGCCTCCGGCCGAGCTCCCGGCGGGCTCCGGAGCCGCCCAGAGCAAGCGCGCGACGCGGGGCGGGGAGGGGAGGGAAGGGGAAGCGGGGCGGGAAGAGGAGCCGCGCTGGAGCGCAGCCGCTGCTACTGCTAGGCCAGGCGGCAGCCGAGCCCCGCGGGCGCCGGGAGGGGAGGGCAGGGAGCCTTCGGCAATGGCGACGGCCCAGGCCAGAGGGGAAGCGGAACAACCACCGCCGCTGCGCGTGGCCACAACCCTGGGGGAGGGCGACGGCGGGGAGCGGAGAGGGGCGGGACCGAAGCCCGAGCTCCACTGGGCGGAGACCGGCACCACCTCCCAGTGGGAGAGTTCACGCGGGGCCTGTCGGGAGTTGTAGTTTGGAGATGTGTTCCACTTCTCTCTCCCACTTTCTTTTTTTGGGGGGTAGTCTCTATATTAAGAGAGACCGCCAGTCCCTCATGTAGTTCAGCATTGTCTCCAGTCAGGTCTGTGCCAACCAAAGACACTGAAAGACGATTCTTGTTACATGAACCTGCTCCAGGACATCTGTTTCTGAGAATTCATCCACTATCCATTTTCTTTTTGCCTGTAGTTCAATGTATTTTGGTGCTAATTAAGGCCCACCTCCTTGCAAATTAAGGCCTCTATGTTTTATTCACAGAGGAGTTCCTCAATGTATTCATTCTGTTCAGTCGCTCAGTGATGTCTGACACTTTGCAACCCCATGCACACCAGGCCTCCCTGTCCATCACCAACTCCTGGAGTCCACCCAGACCCATGTCCATTGAGTCAGTGATACCATCCAACCATCTTATCCTCTGTCATCCCCTTCTCCTCCTGCCTTCAATCTTTCCCAGCCTCAGGGTCTTTTCCAATGAGTCAGCTCTTTGCATCAGGTGGCCAAAGTATTGGAGTTTCAGCTTCAACATCAGTCCTTCCAATGAACACCCAGGACTGATCTCCTTTAGGATGGACTGGTTGGATCTCCTTGCAGTCCAAGGGACTCTCAAGAGTCTTCTCCAACACCACAGTTCAAAAGCATCAATTCTTTGGTTCTCAGAATTCTTTATAGTCCTACTCTCACATCCATACATGACCACTGAAAAAACCATAGCCTTGACTAGATGGACCTTTGTTGGCCAAGTAACGTCTCTGCTTTTTAATATGGTCTAGGTTGGTCATAACTTTCCTTCCAAGGAGTAAGCATCTTTTAATTTCATGGCTGCAATCACCATCTGCAGTGATTTTGGAGCCCAGAAAAATAAAGTCAGCCACTGTTTCCACTGTTTCCCCATCTATTTACCATGAAGTGATGGGACCAGATGCCACGATCTTTGTTTTCTGAATGTTGAGCTTTAAGCCAACTTTTTCACTCTCCTCTTTCACTTTCAAGAGGCCCTTTAGTTCTTCTTCACTTTCTGCCATAAGGGCAGTGTCATCTGCATACCTGAGGTTATTGATATTTCTCCCGGAAATCTTGATTCCAGCTTGTGCTTCCTCCAGCCCAGCATTTCTCATGATGTACTCTGCATATAAGTGAAATAAGCAGGGTGACAATATGCAGGCTTGATGTACTCTGTTTCCTATTTGGAACCAGTCTGTTGTTCCATGTCCAGTTCCAACTATTGCTTCCTGATCTGCATACAGGTTTCTCAAGAGGCAGGTCAGATGGTCTGGTATTCCCATCTCTTTCAGATTCTTCCATAGTTTATTGTGATCCACACAGTCAAAGGCTTTGGCATAGTCAATAAAGCAGAAATAGATGTTTTTCTGGAACTCTCTTGTGTTTTCAATGATCTCGCGGATGTTGGCAATTTGATCTCTGTGCTCTGTGACAACCTAGAGGGGTGGCATGGCGTGGGAAATGGGAGCAGGGTTCAGCAGGGAGGGGACATGTATATACCTGTGGCTGATTCATGTTTACATATGGCAGAAGTCAACACAATATTATAAAGCAATCATCTTCCAATTAAAACAAAGAGAAAGGAATACCTCTGATGGGCTTCCAAACTTCCAAACCTCTGATGGGATTCAACCCAAAGGAGGATCAAGAAACCAAAGTAGTAACCACGTCAATGAAGTCTGTTGTTTTGTGTTTTGTTGAAAGAACCTACTTACCTCAAATCTCTATGGTTTTCCTGGACGCCCAGGAGAAAAGAGACCAAAGACAAGGCTATGAGTCTGTACAAAGAGTTGGGACTATAATCCTGCACAAGGCTGGAAAATTCAGAGGACTATACCCGCTGAAAATAGACTAGGAGAAAAAAATCCCCTGTACCAACCCAGGCCAATATGTGGATATATTGTAGCCTGGATTTTGGCATCAAGAGGAAAAAAACTTCCCCTTTAGAATTCATAACCACAAGTTTTCCCTCACATAGGTCTGAAAGTTCAAATTTATAGTACCTACACTGTCCAGGAAACCTCAAGTCAAGTAAGTCTCCCAGGCTGGTAACACTTGGAGGTCTAGAAGAAACAAATATATATCCTTATTGCACAGGGTCACTCTCAACAGAGGACTGAAAGGATTTCCACAGATAAACAGGCTATCAAAAGGTACACATGAGCACCCAAAATAAAACTACAATATGTCTGAGAAAATAAGCCAGGAATGAATCAACAGAAACCACAAAGAGAATAATGAAGCTCATGAAGTTTAGATTTTGGAATTATTTATTACAGAATATAACATAAGTTTATTAAAATGATTAAGCAAAGTAAGAGAGGAGCAAGAAACAAGATACTATTTTAAAAAAATTCACCAAGCAACTTTGAAAAGGAGTCAAGTAAAACTTCTAGAAATAAAAAATATAACTGAAACCAAAGCCAATGTTTGGATTAAATAGTACATTACACACAGTTAAAGACAGAATTGATAAACTGGAAGACAGATATAAAGAAATTACTGATAGCAACCCAAAGAGAAAGGAAATATGAAAGGAAAGTTGAGAGACATGGGGACAGATTGTGCGGGTATACTGTATACTGTATGCATAATGAGAAAAAGAGAAAAAACAAAAGAAGCAGTATATGATAAGACAATGGCTTAGAATTTTCCAGAATTGATCAAAGACAAGACCCTTCAGATTCAGGAAGCAAAGTGAATCCCAAACAGGATAAGTAAAGGAAATCTCAAACACATCAAAGTAAAACTGCAGAACACCAAAGATAAAGAACCCAGAAAGAAAAGACATCCCCTGCAGAGAAACAACTATTAAATTTAGCATAGATTTCACAACTGCAACAATGTGTGCAATCTGACAATGGAAAACTATTTTCAAACTACCTAAAGAAAGTAACTGAACTTAGAAGCACATACTCCGTTAAACTCTTAGTAACAAAAGTGAGGGTGAAATAAATATATCATCAAGCAAAAACAGAGATATCACAAGCCACAGAGATGTTACAAACCGGAGACTTACTAAAGGAACATCTTAAAAAGATATACTTCAGGAGAAAGGTAATCCCACAAGTAAGGTACAAGAAATCAGATAGATAGTTAAACCTACCAACACAGCATGGACTAGGACAATCCTCTATATTATTTCACTCTCTCACAGCCTACCAAATCTTACATTCAACTACCTACCGGTAGTATATAAATTTGATGGATAATACAGATAGGTTTGGGGCTTCCCTTGTGACACAGTGGTAAAGAATCTGCCTGCCAAGGCAGGAGATGCAGGAAATTTGGGTTCAATCCCTGGGTCAGGAAGATCCCCTGGAGAAGAAAATGACAACTCACTCCAGTATTCTTGCCTGGGAAATCCCATGGACAGTGGAGCCTGGCAGGTTCCATGGGGTCGCAATGAGTGGGACACCGAGCATGCATGCACACATAGGTGTTAGTCACTTCACCTTACATTCTTTATCTTCACATCATATCAATTAGCATCAGTCATAAATATAGATGAGTAACATGAGATGAATAGACTATTTGACTAGAGTAATCCTTAAACTCATTACATTCTGAAATCATTACAGCAGAAATAAATCTTCTCAGTTCCCAAGTCATGAAATCTACTATCCTCCATTAGATCTAACTAAATAATCTAAGTTCCTACTAGAATGGCTGAAAGGCACACACACACACACAAAACAATCTCTACCCCACCACCACACTTAGTTGAGGTAATCTTTGTTATTTTCACCCAGAAAACATTACATGATACTTTAAGAAAATACAGCATACAAGTGGAACAATACTGGAACACAATGACCAGGAGAATAGTACCTGTTTTCTTTGAGAAACTGATTTAAAAAGTAAAGTAATTTTCATTTTTTAAGTAATCCAAAGAAGACAGTATAAAGATTTCAAAATCTGATGCTCTGTTGCATCAAAGTGATATCATCTGCCAGCATTTATCAGGCAAAAAAACTCATATTAAAGTATCTTCACTCACATTCACACTTTTGTTACACTTCTGAATACCCATATAAATGAAAAAATAGCTGAATCATATCCCAAGCCACCATTTCAAATATTAACTGAAATGAAAACATTTAAATACTGAGGAACTTGGCTTTGATGTGCAAAAGAAAATGACTATTACATACATGCACATACAAAGAAACACACTTAAGAGGTTAAACAGTACCGGGTTCCCCCACCTGACTAACCGTATTCCAAAATGGTATTAATGGTACTGAATTTTAACTAGTATATAATTCTATTTAAATGCCACTATATTAATCCCACTGAGTAAAAAAAAAACCTGGAAAACATGTTAACATGGCAAATTAGAAATATTTATTCCCATTAAAAAATACCAGAATGGGTTTTAGAAAATTAACCAGTGATAGCATATATAAAGTATATCATATCCCATTATGCTATACAAAACATATCCTAGTTTATTGGCTTCTGTTTTAGAAGATGCTTGCCCTTTTATTTCTTAATTAGCTTATGCATTTGCTTTATTTTCTAATTTTTCCAAAGAAAAACAATAAACCAACACCTTTTGTTCTTAAAAAAAATCATCTGAAGACTCAAAAACTTTTGTAACTATACAACTTAGTAAAATATACTTTTTAATATTAGTATTTAACTCCATCAATCCTTTGCCAATTCATATATTCAAAAGCAGTATTATAAAAAGAGAATGAAAAAGCTTCAAGGAATAATCAATTTTGATATTAATTTCTTAGAAGTCCTACTTTAATGATTTTCTTTGAAACTGCACAAATTAATATTCTTATAAAACTAACATTTAAATAAACTCTGATTCATCCAAATTAGTCTTATTCATAACAATTTTCTCAATTTTTAGCAATAATTTGTCTCTAATAAAGTACTTATTTATAACCCAAATGAAGATTAAGTCACTTCTCATAAATAATATTAATTTAACAGAATTAAGTTTCCTGTATTGGCCCCTGATGCTTGAGGATTATTAGAGGTCTACACAATAGAGCACTGAACTTTGAAATTAGTTGAGAATGATCCAGAATTTCCTCTAGTAAACATAATATCAGCCATAAATGAAGACAAAAGGCAAAAGTAATGACATAATTCTAGAAGAACACTTCTAGTCACAAATAGTTCAGTCTTATTTAGGTTTATGGAAAGTATTTAACTGCATAAAATTCATAGGGAAAAATGGCCATATTTGAAAACAGCCACAAGGATCAAAGTAGAACACAGGATGGAAATGAGCAGAGTCACAGAACACACTAAGGAGGTATGTATGGTCAGCCCCACTGGAACTTGTAGAGTCAAATTCTTGTATACCTTGGGAGAGAGACAGAGAAGTTAGATACATTCAAGATCAACATCCTAAGATGAAACCACTACTTCTTTGATTTTTAACTTAACTTTCTCTTTTTTCTTTTAAATACTTTTCGCATTGCTATACTACATGTAACACTACCTGAACGATTCTTTGAGATTCAACATTTCAGTTAATGTAACAGAATCAGACTCATTAAGTTCCCTGTGCTATGCAAGAGGCCCTCATTAGTTATCTGTTTTATACATAGTAGTGTATATATGTCAATCCCAATCTCCCAAGTCATCCCACCCTCTCTAATACCCACTCCTGGTATCCACACACCCATTCTCTACATCTGTGTCTCGACTTCTGACCAAGTCAGTGTTAATGAGCTACTAATACTTACTCAGTTTAATAACTGAAAATAAGTTGGGAGGTTAAAACTCTAAAAATGGCCTGCATCCACCTAGATTTAGATTTATAATAACAATATTACTGTCTAGAAACTTAATCACAGTTGAAATGATACAACTTTACAGTTTTACTTTCCTTTGTTCACTTGTCCTATGTAATATAATGAAGTTAACTAATTCATTTTGTTACTTAAAAATTAATAAAAAGTTCTAAATATAGTGAAGTTTTACTGATTAAATAAAATCAGATGGACACACCACTATTTTTTTTTTTTTTTTTTTGCCATTTCACACTTTTAAAAAGCACATCAACTACACTTAGCCCTGGATCAATGAGGCATGGGACTAACTCTCAGTCTCCATGCCTGCAAATTATATGATTCTATGACTACTGCCAACAGTAACAAAGAAACAACATTAAAAACAAATACAAAACAGCTTCCTATGGTAGAATATAAAATTATCATCCCTTAAATGCGGCAGAAACACTATAGAAGGAGTTTTATATGAGGACGCATGACCTAAAACAACATAAAATATTAACTTTGTTGTTGTGGTTGTTTAGTCGCTCAGTTGTGTCCAACACTTTGCGACCCCACAGACTGTACCCCACCAGCCTCCTCTGTCCATGGGATTCTCCAGGCAAGAATACTGGAGTGGTTTGCCATTTCTTTCTCCAAAATATTAACTTACTGATTTATATTTCATATTGTTCCATTGGCAGATATCCTTACTGTTCAAAGTACAAGGAGCTGTCACCTCTGACTGAGCCCAGCATTTCAAGACTGGAAACTCTGAGAAAAAGTGGTAGAAAATCATATCAGAAAACCTGTATCTGGACTAGAAGCCAAGTCAGTCTTTCATGTTGGGATATGATTATTCAAACATTTTAATACACAATGTACATGATTTGGACTCAGCTATCATGTGCTGTTTTATTTTAACAGACTGTTCTAAGTGGATGCCTTGAAAATTATAAAATTACAAAGACTGTGAAGAAGTTGAGCATGACTTCTTAACAAATCCCACTACACCAGGGGCCATTTTTTTTAACTTAAACTTTTCTTGAAATATAACATAACTCAGAAATGAACAGATCATAAACCTACAACCAGATAAATTTCCATAGATAAAACACAGCCATGGAAAGAACTCTCAGACCAAAAACATGAACAATTCCAGAACCCCAAATGCTCTCTTGGGAGGGGGTACTTTTCCAAACTTTATTTAGGGTAGGTAAAAGGTGACCATTAAAACAAACAGTAAACTAGGTTGGATGAACAAAGTTAACACAGTTGAATACTTTTTAACTTTTCTCATCATGAAACAGATGATGACAGCAAGTATGTGATTAAAAACTTCTTGTCAGTCTTTAGTAACAGTGCTACTGAATTCTGTAAACATTTTAATCAGCCCAAATTTGGAGATACAAAGAACCAAAATCTGAAAGGGACTTCCTAAAGTTTTGTTTCTAGGAAGACTGAAAATGATGAGAGCAGTTTTTTACTTTGCTGAAATCCACACATAAAAGGAGAACAATTCTACACAAAACCAATAACTCGTAGACAACTTTTACAACAAACCTAGGTGATAAAGTATCCCTAAAATACATGCAAGTGGACACAAAGCACGAACAGCTACAATATCAGTATGCAATCCTGCAATATCAGTACGAAGAAACAGAAATCAGCAGAGGCATCAATGGCTGAAAAAAGAAACACACCACGAATTATATGCCCACTCATAAAAGAGCTCATTGCTGCTGCTGCTGCTAAGTCGCTTCAGCTGTGTCCGACTCTGTGCGACCCCAGAGACGGCAGCCCAACAGGCTCCCCCGTCCCTGGGATTCTCCAGGAAAGAACATTGGAGTGGGTTGCCATTTCCTTTTCCAATGCATGAAAGTGAAAAGTGAAAATGAAGTCGCTCAGTCGTGTCTGACTCTTATCGACCCCATGGACTGCAGCCTACCAGGCTCCTCCATCCATGGGATTTTCCAGGCAAGAGTACTGGAGTGGGGTGCCATTGCCTTCTCTGATAAAAGAGCACAGCACCACCTATAGTCTTACCAAAAGAATCAAACCTGAATCTGATCACACCTCTCAAGCTAGCTACCAATTTCCAAGCAATGAAGAAGTCAGAGGAATTAATGAGTATAGTCATCCAAACCTCAACAATGACAGGGTCTCAAATGACCCTGGTTCTTCAACAGATAAAATTTTCTTTAAAGAATGAAATAGAGGGGAAATCTGTAATTAATAGACTTAACGGAAATAACATTTTCTTAATGGGCAGAACTAAGCCATCGTGTCTAAGAATGCCCACTTGAGTAATAAAAGTATAAAAGAAACATAAGGAAGTGATTAAAAGTCAGGAGAGTGGATTACTCTTACAGGAAAGGCGATTGGGACAGGACCTGTGGGGCTGCTGCTACGCTGACTGGCAAAGTTGTTTCTTGACCTGGGTGGTAGTTACATGGCTAGTTCCCCTCTAATAATTCACTAAACTATATATTTGTGAAGTTTTTCCTTATCAGTGCTTTATTTTACAATCAAAAAGTTTAACAGAAAGAAAAAAGAAACATGACTTGGTTATCATTGTTCTTGACTTACCACCATAGCTTCATTCTTATTTTCAACTCTCCAAAAAGATTTGTAACCCTTACCTTGGTCACAATACATCAATAAATCAGGGTTATGGACCACAATAAAAGTTTCTCCATCTTTAACATGTGGCCGATGATAGCGATAGTGCACAGGCAAAAAAGCTTGGAAACAATCAATGCACTGTGAATCTTGTCTAGCATAAATGAGAACTTCAGATTCCTTGGACAAATAGTTGGGAGCCTCTATATTAAAATTTTCCAAAACCATCACTGCCTGTCAAAAAAGAATACAAATATCAGTCCAGAAGAAATGAATGAGGAAGATGTAAAAAACAAAACCAGAAGACTGCTATATAGATGAACAAAAATGTCAAACACACCACCCCTTATAAACAATTTTCATTCCTTGTCCATCCTCAGTTTTAAGTAGAAAACACAAGATGTGATCTGTGTTTAATAGAAGCTTACTAAAAGTAAACTGAAGAAATTATACTCTGAGGTGTGAAATTTCCTCATAATAAGAATTTCTATGTAATTTCCTTATCAACCTTTGCTTTGGTAACAAAACAGGTACCGAGAAAAGAAACTTCAGGAATAAATACAGCATTATTCAATAAGCTTGAAAACTATGATAAAAAGTTAACCCAGTATTGGGTTAAAATGATAGGTATCACTCTGGTAATTTCCTGTTCTTCAAAGAAGCAAGTAAGATGGTAGTGAGTAAGATAGAGCATTGCGGGCAGGAAGTCAAAGCAAAGGTCAGCACTCTTTTTTGGATACAAAGAGTTAATGGAAAAAATGGTAACGATTCTTTTAAAAACTAACATGGTAAAAAAACATTTTAAAATAAGTGTTTTATGCCAAAAGTAAAAATGCACACGTGGCAGAAATTAGTCTTACATTATAAATGTATCCATATATACATATTTATTTATAAAACCACACATATACACACACACATACACATACATATGAACATTATATACATGTGTGCATGTGTTTGCATACACACATGCAAGTTTTCTTCAGATTCACTTACACAAAGAGAAAAAACCAGCATTAATTTCTACCCACCAGAGCTAGCATCCTAATTCTTTTATTTGACAGTGACACCAAGTGCTGTATTTTCACATGTTGTTTCTTCCCTGTTCATCACAGGAGTAACAGAACTAACTAGCAAAGGTCAAAGATTTATAATCTTATGACTCACAAGGAACTTGAGAAGTGATCAATTTAAACCACTGTTCCAATGAGAGTATTTTTCAAATATCCAGCCACTGTTTTAATGCTTTCAATGATTGGAAGGCAGTTCATTATTTTAAGTCATCTCATTTAATGTACTGTTAAATATATTTCCTTTTTATTAGTAGAAACTTGATTCTCTGACCCCAAACAATTCACCAATTGTCCATGCTTACAATATTTGCAAAAAATATATTATTTGTTTTACTAAGGGTCCCTCATAACTTAGAAGGCAACCACCCTCCTCCATATGTTTTCTCCTTCCCAAAGAAATATGCACAGTGTTCTTGGTTTCTCAAGACATGGTTTTCCAAACCATTCATCGTATCAGTTGCCTTTTGAAATACTCAGAGAAAATAGCAGCAATACTATCTTCTTTACCAAAAATTACATTATTTTTTTTCCAGTTTCTAGGTTTAAAAATTTCATTAACTTTTTAGCAGCCTCATTTCAGTGTGATATATATATATATATTATTTTTTTTAACTAATAGACTTCATTTTTTAGAGCAATTTTAGGTATAGAAAAATTAAGCAGAAAATATAGCATTCCCACATACTCCCCATCCCTCCCAAACACACTCACAGTTTTCTCTATTATTAAAATCAGTCTGGTACATTTGTTACAATTCATTAAGTCAATACTGATACATTATTATTAACTACAGTCTATAGTTTAAGTTAGGGTTCACTCTTTGTGTTGTAGAGCCTATGGATTTTGACAAATATAAAATGACATGTATCATACTGAATAGTTTCAATGACCCAGTGCTCTGCCTATTCATCCTTATATTTTTCATTTGAACTTTTTGCAGAAAACTTTTAAGTAACTCCCATCCAATTTTTTCAAGTAATTGACTTTTCACTAATTAAATCCAGGGACTTATATTTATCTCTATTAAATTTTATCTTTCTGGCTATTGTCTATTTTTTTCTAGGCTGTTGAGATTTAACTGAAATCCCAATCTGTCAACCATTTATGTAACATTTATGAACTTGATAACAATATCTTCTGTATTTTTATCTAAGTATAAAAATGTTGACTAAGAAGATTACAACAGCAAATCCCTAAGAAATTTCACTAGAGACCTTCTGCTACAAGTTTATCAATGCACTCTCTTTGCATACAACTAGATATAAATCAAAATAACACATATTTTCTATCTTGTCAACAAAGATGTATAGAATGACCCAGTAATAATAAAGGTAACTTTCTTTGAGTACCAATTAAGCTCAGTAGTTTATATACATTCTTTTCTTTAATTTTCACAAGATCCCTATCAGGTAGGACCTCTTAGGCCTGTTATATAAATGTGTAAACAAAGTATCAGGTGGATAAACAATATAGTAGCTAGTAAGGAGAGGAGACAAGATTCAAAGCCAGGTCAAAGAGATTCCCCTATTCAGTTAGGTTAAATAAGATAGCCAATATTTATCTAGTTGAAAATTAAGTATAATAAGTAGAACTAACACAAAGTATATTCCTGACAGTGCTATTTAGAATTTATGATGGCATTATGATCTTCAGCTTCTCTAATTAATGAGTTTTGTTTACTGTTTATTTTCCATAGACATAAAAATATGGAAACTTCCCAAAAACTGAGAATATTTTTAACATGAATTTAAACTGCTGCTGCTGCTGCTGCTAAGTCGCTTCAGTCGTGTCCGACTCTGTGAGACCCCATAGACGGCAGCCCACCAGGCTCCTCCGTCCATGGGATTTTCCAGGCAAGAGTACTGGAGTGGGGTGCCATTGCCTTCTCCGGAATTTAAACTAGAATTTAAACTAAAATATAATGAAAATGAGGCAAACTGGTCTAAATGGCATTTTGGCCTTCAGAGAGGGCTCTATTAGTCAAAGGGTTATTTGGTGATGGTTCAAAAACTTTTATTCTGGGTATCTGAATCTCAAAAATCAGCCTTAGGGCCTTCCCTGGTGGTCCAGTGGCTAAGACTCTGTGCTCTGAATGCAGGGGGTCAGGTTCGATCCCTGGTCAAGGAACTGGATCCCACATGCTGCAACTAAGAGTTCTCATGCTGCAACTAAGACCCACTGGCTAACAGCCATGGACCTACACTTTTTCATGACAACACTAAACTACACATATCAAAAACCACCTTAGCAAAGTTAAATGAATTAAGCAATAAAATTTTTGAACTGTAACACTCAACAGATCTTTCTCCCCTAGACTAGAGCTCTATCTGGAGAAGGCAATGGCACCCCACTCCAGTAGTCTTGCCTGGAAAATCCCACGGACAGAGGAGCCTGGTAGGCTGCAGTCCATGGGGTCGCTGGGAGTCGGACACGACTGAGCAACTTCACTTTCACTTTTCACTTTCATGCATTGGAGAAGGAAATGGCAACCCACTCCAGTGTTCTTGCCTGGAGAATCCCAGGGACAGGAGAGCCTGGTGGGCTGCAGTCTATGGGGTCGCACAGAGTCGGACACGACTGAAGCGACTTAGCAGCAGCAGCAGCAGAGCTCTATCAAAAAAGCTCAAAACCAGAACAAAAAAAATCTAAAACATTTCCCAAGTAAGACACAGCAATCAGTATCTTTGAATAACTTATACAATCTAAAATTGTAAAACTAAAGAAATGAAATGTATAACAATAAATACTTTTCTGACACTGGGATGTTAATTCTTGTTAATTACTTATTTATGTATTTTTATTTGGTCACGCTGTCTTCATTGCTGTGTGCTAGTTTTCTCTTGTTGGGGAGAGCGGTGGCTACTCTTTGTTGCAGTAAGTGGGCTTATCCTTGTGGAGGCTTCTTGTTGCGGCTTGGGGGCTCCAGAGCTCGAGCTTCAGTAGCTGTGATGCACGGGGTTAGCTGCTCTGAGGCATGTGGGATCTTCCTGGACTAGGGATTGAATCCGTGTCCTCTGCATTGACAGGTAGATTCTTAACCACAGTACCATCAGGGAAGCCCCGGGATGTTAATTCTAACAGTACCTATTTTTTTCTAATCAGTCTGGCTAAAGAGTTTATCAATTTTATCCATCTTAAACTACAAGTTTTTGGTTTCACCAGCTTTCCCTACTGTGTGTGTCTGTTTTCTAGTTCATGAATTTCTGCTGTGACCTTCATTATTTCCATCCTTCTACTGTGGTTTCACGTGCTCATCATAGATTAAGGAGGCTTAGCTGAAAACGTTAATTGAGATCTTCTTTCAAAATAGATAGGCATCTTAGTGCTACAAATTTCCCTCTAAACACAGCTTTAGCAGTATCCCATTAGTTCTGGTATGTTATGTTTTCATTTTCATTCAGTTCAAAATACTTTATTTCCCTTCTGCTTTCTTCTTTTGACCCATGGATTACTTAGAAGTGTGTTAATTAGTTTCCAAATATTTGAAGATTTTCTAAAGATCTTTCTATTCTTTATTTCTAATTTAGTTCATTTGCAGTCAAGAATATTCTTTGTAAGACTTGAATTCTAAATTTATTGAGGCTTGTTTTATAGCCTAGAATGATCTATCTTGATAAATACTGCATGTATACTTATAAAGAACATGTATTCCACTGTTGTTGGATGGACCGGTCCATAAATGCCAATTAGATCAGGGAGTTGGTTCACAGTTTTGTTCAAATCTTTCATATCCTTACCAACTTTCTGTCTACTTATCACATCAATTATTGAGAGAAGGGTACTGAAATCTCCAACTGTAAGTGTGGATTCATCTATTTCACCTTACAGTTCAACCAATTTTTCTTTGCATTTTGAATCTGTTATTAGTGACATAAATGTTTAGAATTATTATTTCCTGCTGATTAATTGATCCCTTTATCAAAATGGTGATAGTCTTTAGCACTTGTGACAATCTTTGCTCTTGAATCCCTTTGCCTAATATTAATATAACCACATCAGCTTTCCTTTGATCAGTGTGAGCATGTCTTATCTTTTGATTTAAAAGTTCATTTCTTATATGCAATATACAGTTAGGTATTGATTTCTTATCCAATCTGAAAATCTCAGCGTTTTAATGGAGATATTTAGACATTTACATTTAATATGATTATTAATATTGTTAAGTTTAATTCATCTTGTTCTCTGTATCTTTATTTTTTGTTCCCTTTATCTTCTTTCTCTGCCTTCTCTCCAATAGACTGAATTTTTTTATAGTTCCATTTAATCTGCTGTGCTGGCATATTAACTACGACTGTTATTTTTGCAGTTACTTCAGTTTATAGTAAACATCTTTACTGTATCAGTCTACTTTCAAGTGACATTAAACTACCTTACATTTAGTGTAACAACCTTACTAAAGTGTATTTCATTTTTCACGTTCAACCTTGTGATAGTGCGATCATACATTTTATTCTTAGACATGGTATGGATGCTACACTACATTGTTGTTATTTTTTGTCAATTATCTTGGAAAAATTCACATAATATGGAAAAAAAACTTATTTTTACTCATGTAGTTATCATTTCAAGTCTTCTTCTTTCCTCGGTGTAGATACAGATTTCATCTGGTATCATTTTCCTTCTGCCTGAAGGATCTCTTCTAACATTTCTGGTATTGGAGGTCTGATGGTGAAGAATTCTTTCAACCTTTATGCCTGAAAAAGTCTTTATTTCACCTTCACCTTGAAAGGCATTTTCACTGTATAAAGAAACAGATTTTTTTTTCTTTCTATATTTTAAAGATGCTGCTGCTCCAAATTCTTGTTTGCATTATTTTCGACAAGAAATCTGCTGTTATTCTTACCTTTGGTCCTCTGTATTTTATGTGTTTGTTTTTTTTTTTCATCTTGATGCTTTTAAGGTTTTCTTATTATCATTGTTTTAAACAATTTTATCTTGTACCTTGATATAGTTTCTTTCATATTTCTTGCACTGAGCTTCGTAGATATGTGGGTTTGTAGTTTCCATCAAATCTGAAATTTTCTCAGCCATTATTTCTTCAAATATTTTTTTCCATCTCCATCTCTTTCATCTCTCCTTGGGGATTTCCGTTACACCTCCCCTGCTCAGTTTTATTGAGATATGAAATATAACATTGTGTAGGCTTAAGGTATATAACATGAAGATCTGATATATGTATATTTTGAAAAATAATTACCATAATAACATTAGTTAAAATGTCCATCACCTCACACAGTTACCTTTCAGTGTGTGTGCATGGTGAGAACATTTAAGGTATACTCTCTCAGCAACACAGTTTGTTAACTACAGTCACCATGCTATACATTAGATTTTCAGAACTTAACTCTTCTTATAACTAGGAGTTTGTACTTTCTGACTACCTTCACCCATTTCTCCTGCATTCTCACAGTCACCATGCTATACATTAGATTTTCAGAACTTAACTCTTCTTATAACTAGGAGTTTGTACTTTCTGACTACCTTCACCCATTTCTCCTGCATTCTCACCCCTGGCAATGACCAATCTACTCTCTGTTTCTGAGTTCAGTTTTTCTTATATTCCCCATCTAAGTGAGATCATACAGCATTTGTCTTTCTTTGACTTATTTTACCTAGCACAACACTTTCAAAGTTCATGCGTTTTGTTGCAAATGGCAGAATTTCTTCTTTTTTTTTTAATGTTTGCATAACATTCCATTGTGTGTGTCTCTGTCTATGGGTATCCATATACATGTGTATATACACATATATACACAAATGCACACAAATACATACACATTTATACACATCTCAGTTTCAGAAATATATATCTCACATTTTCTTTGTCCATTCACCTATTGATGGATGCTTAGGTTACTTCCATAACCTGGCTATTGTAAATAATGCTGTAATGAACGTTGAGGATGCAGGTATCTCTTAGAAATAACCCAATTAGACTTATGGTAGGTCACATGAAGTTGTTCCACAACTCACTAATGTTCTACTCGCTTTTTACATTTCTTTTCTTTATGTTTTATATTTTTGGTAGTTTCTATTGCTATGATTTCAAGTTCATTAATCTTTTCTTCTGCATTAATCTGCCATTAATTCCATCCAGAATATTTTCCATCTCATACTTTGTAGTCTTAATTTTTAAAAGGTCAGCTGTCCTTTCAAGTATCTTCCATTTTTCTATTTACCTTTCTGAACATAAGGAATACAGCTATGATCAGCATTAACTGAATCATTTACCTCCTCATTACAGGTCATATTTTCCCACATCCTTGCAAAACTTTTATTAGAGTCAAGACATTTTGATCCTGTTGGGTACTAGATATATCTGCATTCCTATAAATATTCTTAAGCTTTGTTTGTAATGCTGTAAGGTTACTTGCAACTGTCTGATTTTTGCAAGGTCTTGGTTTTGAAATTTGTTAGGTAGGACTGAAATAATGTTCACTCTAGGGCTTAGTATTCCCCACTACTGAGTACTTCCGTTTACTCTATCCAAAGCCTAGTGAATTACAAGGATTATCCCAGTCTGGTTGGTGGGAACAGGTACCACAGCTAGACCTGTGTGAGACACTATTACCTCTAATTTTTTCATATAGTTCTTTTCCCAGCATCAAGCAGTTTCCTCACATGCATGCATTAATTAATACTCAACTATGCATTCAGGGGAACCTCTGTGGATCTCTGGAATTTGTCTCTATGCAGTTCTCTCTTCTCTGATACACTGTTAGTGAATTCTAGTGACTCTGTGTGCATGCATGCTAAGTCACTTCAGTCGTGTCTGATGGGATTCTCCAGATAAGAATACTGGAGAGGGTTGCCATGCCATACCCTCCTCCAGGGAATCTTCCCAACCCAGGGGTCAAACCTGCATCTCTTATGTCTCCTGCATTGGCAGGCGGGTTCTTTACCACTAGTGTCACCTGGAAAGCACTTTTAGTGACTTTGGTCTTTCCCAAATCCTACCTTTATCTCCTTAACTCAAGAAGTCCACTAGGCTCTGCTTAGGTTCACCCTCCCTGTACCACAGTCTGAACTCTCATGTAATAAACTAGGACAACTGAAGGGCTAACGTTATTTATTTCTCATCTCTAAGATTTCACTGCTTGATTTTCAATTATTTTTTCCATTCTTTCTTATATTTTGTCTATTTCTTGGTTGTTTCAAGTGGAAAGCAAATGTGTTCCTGTTCTTTACCTTGGCCAAGGCAGAAGTCCTAACACATTTTGACTGAGTGAAACTTGCAATTTCAAAAACATTTCCATTTTGACCTATAAAATATCAATTTCTTATGTTTCAATCTAATATTATGCTGTTTCCAAAGAATGTGAGAGATTTTGATTAAAAATCTACAATGAAACTAGTTAAGACTTGTTTTATTTTCAAATTGCTCAGAAGCTATCATAAACTCATATCATCCATACAGTCAAAAATTTTGTCTTATCTAATAGAATCAAGATATATAAGCATCAATCATTCCCTATGTATAAATTCTCTTCTATCTAGTTAAAGTCACCAAATAATACCACATCTCATGACAAAGTTTCTCTGCACAAAGAATTGGGGCCACAGTCTCAACTCAGCTAGGCAGAAGGAAATAGCATCTAATATATCAGGAAATCAACTTCTAATCATACAAACGAGACATCTATTTTTCTAGACGCTTCCAAAATGAAAAAGTAAATTCACGTAAAAGATTTGTAATTAGATATTAGAGAATTAGGAAGCAGAAAATCAAGATAAAGAGAAACCTGTCAAGCAATCTATAATGGGACCCTTTACCCACCTTATTTTCTCATTATAGGCAACCTGCACACACCCCTATCTCATCCCAACCACAGGTATGGGTATGTGGGTATGTGACCTCTTTTTGGGTATCTATGCATAAAAAAATTCCACTTTCTTAAAACATGGTAGATCATTTTATTAAGTAAATTTAAATATGATTCCAATCCATGTCAGTACAAGCCAAGAACTGTATTTAAATTTGAAATGTACTTTTTTTTTTGGCTGTACCATTCAGCTTGCAGGATCTTAATTCCCAGACCAGGGACTGAACCTGGGCAGTGAAAGTGTGGAGTCCTAACCACTGTACTGCCAGGGAATTCCCAAAACATATTGTGTAAAAATTAAAAAGCCTCATTCAGAATTCATGCTCAGTGAAAAAAAGAAACAAACAAACAAAAAAAAAGGATCTTCCCACATATGTATCTAAACTGCCATATATGTGAACATGTGTACCTAAACTGCCATACAGACACAAAAATAGAAATAGGAAGAAATGGTAACGAGAGGTTAAAATAGGGGAAAGCTTAGCATTGTATACTTTTTATACTCCCTGAATTATAAACCATGAGGATATAATTACCTACTCAAAAACAAATGTAAATAAAACAGGTGAAGAAATTAGACTAAATCACAATTAGAAATAAACCACCATCCTAAATGTCTCCAAGTATATCCAAGTGTATTTTGCCTTTTTAAAATTCATATACAGAATGAACTAAAACAGTTTCCCCAAATTTCTTAATAGGAATCACTTCAGTCATTAAGAGATTTGGGGATCCAATTTGATTTGCTGAATTAAGCTTTCTCAGAAAGACAATAATCTGCACCAAAAATACCCCCTGGTGATTCTTATCAAAGTTAGGCAAACTCTTAACTAAGGAGTAAGATTTATTTCCCAAAAGAACACCAACTTTGCAATTAGACAATCCTGGATTCATTTCCTGGCTTTTCCATTTACCTATGTGATCCGGGATAAGTTATTTGGACCCTTTGTGCCTGTTTCCTTATCTAGAAAATGGAATCTTTCCAAGGATGCTGTAAAGATTAATCTATGAAAAGGATGTGGGACATAATCTTTCTTATAATGCTTAATTTTATCTTGCTTCCTTCAAAAAAAATACCTGTTATATAGATATCCAATAAATATTTGTTTCCTTTCCTCCCATACCCATATTATACAGATGTTGGGGTATATGTCAAATTTTAACAAAGTAGTTGTTGTTGAAGCAGTATTTATTAATCACTAATCTTTTCAAAGACAAGCCTTAATATAATCGCCATTTTAGCTGACTTATTACAGACAAGTATGACAAGTTTCACTCACTTTTTAAAGAATACTCCTATCCTATCTTTTACATACACTTAACAAAATGAATTAAAAAATACTACAATGTCATCTTGTCTATTTTGCCTTAATCCAATTACAATATTCCTACAATAATTTCCCTCTCAAAAAATCCCTCTAACAGTTGTACCTCTGTTATGTTTCTCTCTCGTAATGAAGCCAACTCATACGGATCCACAAAAAGTCCTGTTGGGATGTACTGTTTAATTAAGAGTCGGCAGGTCTGTAAGTCCTCAATGCTTTCTCCAAATTTCACTTTTGTTAACAGGTCTCTGTAAGACAAGTATGTTTTAAGTAAATATCTTCATTCAATTTTTTTTCTTAAGAATTCATTCAATTTTTAAACAAGCTAATATAACAAGCTTATATTTAAATTAACACAAATATTATATTTCAAATTAGTTTTTCAAAAGAAGATCAAAAAATTAATGAAATATTTACATCACATCAGAACCACTCATTAGATCTTTCAGAAATTCATGTCATAGTCACAGTATCCTTTTAGGGTATCCTATTAGACAAACATCAATGGGAAAGGATGGAGTCCAGAAACAGACACACACTTTTTAAAAATAAAGGTGCCAATATAATTTGATGGGGAAAAGATTATCTTTTCAACAAACAATGCTGAAACAACTGTGTACCTATATAGAAAAAACTGAACTGTGACCTCTACCTCATACCATACCACAAGTATTAATCTAAAATAAACCTATTTTAATAAACTTAAATGTACAATTGTCTCAGCTTTCTCTCTGGAGGCTTATTTTGGACCAAGTGCAGAGAAGGAGGTCCAAAGCACGGTGATTTTGCTTAAGTGAGAAAACAGGGATAGAAGATAAGGGAGGATTAAGCAGCTAGAAGTCACAGCACTACGTTCCAGAGAGGAAGTATCTTTGTACAATGAGTTCTAGAAGTCTGAATTGGAGTCCCCTTGAATTTTTATTGAGTACTAAAATAAACATGAGTAATACGTAACTCCACAGGACTGGACAAAGAATTACCAAGGAACTGAAAGATAAGAAATTCTGAAATTTCACAAAGACACTGCATTCCACCAACCAAAGGATAGAAACCAAAGAGTTCAGCAGAGATCCCACTGAGATAGAAAGTAGAATGGCGGTTGCCAGGCCAGGTGGTTGGGGGATGGGGATGAGGAGTTACTGTTAAGAGGTACAGATTTCAGTTTTGTAAGATGAAGAGTGGTCTGTGGATAGTTAGTAATAATGGGAACACAACAATGGGAATGTCCTTAATGCCACTAAAGTGTATAATTTAAAATGGTTAGGACAGCATATTTTATGTTACAGGTATTTTACCACAATTAAAATAAATAATAGTGTAAAAAATATATGACTGATCAGAGCAAAAGTAACAACAATTTTGGCAGGTTTACAACATAAGCAAAAAAGCATAAAGTTAATTAACGTATGGCAAGAATAGCATAAAGGGGAGAAGAAAGAAATGAACTATTCTGCTATAAGATTCATGCATTATTCATGGTATAAACAGTATTATCTGAAGGTAGTCTCTGATAAGTTAAAATTGTAAACCCTAAAGCAACTAATTTTTTAAAAAGAGAGAGGTATAGTTAATAAGCCAAAAATGGAGATAAAATGGAATGATCTAAAAATATTCCATTTATCCAAAATAAGGCAAGAAAAAAGAAAAAAGATTAGATGGTACAAATAGAAAAAAATATAGAAAAGAAGTAGCAAGATGAGTAAATTTAAACCAAACCAACCAAATCTATATTAACATTAAAAGTATATGGTCTAATCACTCCAGTTAAAATATAGAGATTGACAGATTGGATGAAATAGCAACACTTAACTATATGCTGTCTACAAGAAATGGCAAATATAAACACAGATAAAAGTAGAAGGATGGAAAAATGTATGCAAATATTAATAACAATACTATAGAGTGGCTCTGATGCTGGGAGGGATTGGGGGCAGGAGGAGACGGGGATGACAGAGGATGAGATGGCTGGATGGCATCACTGACTCGATGGACGTGAGTCTGAGTGAACTCCGAGAGTTGGTGATGGACAGGGAGGCCTGGCCTGCTGCGATTCATGGGGTCGCAAAGAGTCGGACACGATTGAGCGACTGAACTGAACTGAGAGTGGCTATAATAATACTGAAAAAGAAGACTTTAGGACAAGGAATATTGCCATGGATAAAGAAGAATACCACACAAAAATAAAAGGGTCAATCATCAAGAAAATATAACAAGAAAATAAAATATAACAATAATTTATATATAAAATATAACTGTCTGTAGCCAATAACAGAGCTTCAAAGATTCCTGTATTCTACATCATAGTAAAAACGGGTAGCACTATAAGGATAAACAGACAAATTCAGAATTACAGCAAAAGATTTTGATACCCTTCTTTCAGTAATGGATAGAACAAGTAGAGAGAAAATCAGTAAAGACACAGAAAACATGAACAACCTTCAATTTAGTTGATCTAACTGACAATTATAGTAATAGAACATTCTAAGTGCATAAGAAAAACTATATGCTGAGCATTAAAAGAAGTCTCTAAAAGTTTTAAAGAACTGAAATCAAGCAGAATATGGTCTCTTAACAACTTGGCATTAAATTGGGACTCAATAGGAGAAGGAGCTACGGCCTCCTCCAAGCCACAGCCTCAGCCTCTCTTGTCCTTCAGACTATGCCTGGGATCTGCTGCCAGGTAGCCTTGGTCCCACAGACCTGCTTGTATGGTCTCAGGTTTCTTTACCTCCAGAAAGAAAAACTGACACCCTGCAACTTGGAAATTGATGTAAGAGACTGAAATTAGGGACTTCTTTCAAATATGAACATGGTTAATCAAAACCCAAAGGATCAATACTGGAAATAAAATATGCCAGTTCAAACTAGTATTTCTGGGAGAGCCTGCTGTTGGCAAATCAAGCCTGGTGCTTCATTTTGTGAAGGGCCAACTTCATGACTTTCAAGAGAGTACCACTAAGGCTGTTTTTCTAAGCTGCATGAAATGTGGGACATGGGATACAATTGGTCAAGAATGATTATCACAGCCTAGCAACAATTACTACAGGGGAGTACCGGCAGCCATTAGTTGCATAAAAAGTAAAGTAAAGTGAAGTCGCTCAGTTGTGTCCGACTGTTTGCGACACCATGGACTGTAGCCCACCAGGCTCCTCCATCCATGGAATTTTCTAGGCAAGAGTACTGGAGTGGGTTGTCATTTCCTTCTCCAGGGGATCTTCCCGACCCAGGGATGGAACCAGGGTCTCCCTCATTGCGGGTAGACACTTTACCGTCTGAGCCACCAGGGAATCAACTTATATTTCTTCAAGCCCCTTTTTTGGGGCAGGGGAGGCAAGAATACTGGAGTGGGTTGTCATTCCCTTCTCCAGGGGATCTTCCCGACCCAGGGATTGAACCCAGGTCTCCCGAATTGTAGGCAGACGCTTTACCGTCTGAGCCACCAGGGATTGCAAATGAGGGGTCCTTTGTAAGAACAAAAAACTAGGTTAAATTACTTCAGAGAGAAGTGAGTCCTAACACTGTCATAACTTTACCAGGAAAGTAGGTCGATCTAGAAAAAATGGGCTGAGATTTCCAGGAAGCACAGTCCTGTGCAAATAACAAGGTATTCACGAAGACATCATCTCAAACAACAATGAATGTAAATAAAATATTCACAGTAATAGCTAAAAAGTTGCCAAGGAATGAACTACAGAATCCAGGACCAAATTCTGCCAGAGCAAGAGCAGCAGACCTTACTGAACCCATTACAGTCAACCACGGGTCAGTGGTTAGGTAGAATATTCTTCTGCTTTCTAAATGTTAGCAGGGGAATTGGAGCATTAAACAAGTTTAGTATGACTTATAATAGAGTCAAGTTTCTAATACAGAATTATTTTAAGTGTCTTGAACTTCATTTTTAATAAATGTATGTGTCCCTTACTAATATTTCAGAAACAGACAGAGAGAATGAGAGCTGTGTGTTCACCTATTTCACTGGCACATTAAGGGGAATCATTTCTCATCACCAGAAACATAGACAAGTGACTGGACCCAAAGTGAATCAGAATCTACAGTTCTATGAAAAAGATCTGGAACACTCCAGAAACATTCTTTATTTAGAAGGAGAGTCTAAAGATACTTATACTTAGCCACAGTATTCATGCTAACAGTAACTTTTCCTAGTATCTATATTTAAAGTGTATGTTCCACATTTTAACAAATTATTCAAAAGAAAATAGTCCCGTATCTTTAAGGGGAAAAAATGAACATCAATAGCGTCTAAACTATATAGCCAGACCTATTATTTTTCAAATGAAAAATCAAATGTAAACCCATCTTGTTTTAGGAATATGAAAAATGATAAGTGCATTTAATGAATCATGTCCCCCAGACATGTGAGCTTATCAACAAAACTGAAATAAATCAGGTGTCTGTGATTCTGTTTAATCACTGCTAGCCATTACATAGGTTTTGTTGTTTAGTGGCAGAGAAGGAGCTTTTGCCCCCACTGGACATAATAGTCAATACACTGACAATTACGAACATTCAAACTTATTTTAAAGTCCATCTTCAGCTGTGCTATAAGTAGGGTAATATATTGTGGTTTCCATGTTGTTCAGTTGCTAAGCTGTGTCCGACTCTTTGCAACCCCATGAACTACAGCATTCCAGGCTTCCCTGTTGTTCACTATCTTCTGGAGTTTGCTCAAACTCATGTCCATTGAATTAGTGATGTCATCCAACCATGTTTATTACTCATTTGTAATACTTAAAGAGCTGCTTAAAAGTATGCAAATGTATAGTTACTAAAACAGTTAAATTTTTTCCTTTTCTCCCCCTTTGAAAGGAAAGGGCTGTTTCAATATTTTACTGGGAAAGATTGAGGGCAGGAGGAGAGGGGGGCGGCAGAGAATGAGATAGTTGGATGGTATCACCAACTCAATGGACACGCGTTTGAGCAAACTCAGGAGATAGTTAGGGCAGGGAAGCCTGGCATGCTGCAGTCCATGGGGTCGCAAAGAGCTGGACACAACTTAGCGACAGAACAACAGTGAATGTGCAACATCTTATCATCAGAAAAAACATATATTTTAAAAGACAGAGATCTTCAAGACCTCCCTCCAAGATGACATTCAATCAATCAACCAACCAAAACATGTTGGATGTATTAGTTAATCTTTACAAAGTTATTCACCTGTATTACCTTCCAGTTCACATTCTTCATTTTGCTCACAAATAGAACACATAAATTTCACCAAAAGACTTGTAGAAAATCAAATACACTACAACTATAGTATCCTCTGATCCACTTATCCAGTAACTCTATAAAAGAAATAGAAAGTGAAAGTCGCTCAGTCATGTCCGACTCTTTGCGACCCCATGGACTATAAGTACACATAATTCTCCCCGCCAGAATACAGTTCCCAGAGACCAGCAATTTCTATCCTGTCCTGTAGTGCTATGTGACAAGCACTACATTAAGGAACTTGCCACATATTCTCTGATCTAATCCTAACAACCCTAATAAGGAAATACTTTCATTATCTAATTTCATCAGTAAGGTAACAAAGACTTAAGTAACTTGACTAAGGGTACACATATACTAAATAATAGAGCTACATTGTTAGTCCAAATTTATTTGAATTAAAAACAAGCAAACAAACAGAAAAACCAAGTTCTTTCTACTATACCTCCTAGCCATTCACATGCAGCCTAAAATTGAAGAGTGAGGAGAGTGAGGTATTTTAGTTTAAGGTGATGTATAAAATGACTTAAAAATCATTTTAAATCATAAAATGATTTAAAAAATCATAAATGATTTTAAAAATAAATATCAGAATTTATAAATCAAATATCTGACAATAACTTCAAAGTAACCACTTTGAGAGGCTTTAAAGTTTGGGAATCGCTTATGGAACAGCTTCCACAACTTTAACCAGTCTTTTAAATATCTTCAATATTGGCAATATTCATTTTTGAGAATAGTTTCTATTTTGGAAATAGTTTGGGCTTTGGAACCAAGTTTTGTAAATCAGAAATAGTGATTTAGGGTGGTATCTTTGTACATGAGACTGTGGCTTTGAAGTATGATAGTCCTAAATTTCCATCAGAGATCTACCACTCTAAACTCTACTTAAAGTCCCTGAGCCCTAGTTCCCTCATCTGAAATACAAGAAAGGTATCATCTACCTTACAACCATTGTGAAGATTAAATGGAATATGTATATATAGCTCTTGTCTATATAAATAAATAATAGATATGTACAGTAAATAATAAATGTTTGTTTTCTCCTTCTCTTCTCCACTGTTATTTTATCATTGTTTCAAACTATGAACTGCTTATCTGTCAGTTATAACTCTAAGAATGCAAGTGATTTTTTTTTAGTTTATCCATTTAGTTTCAGCTATCAATTTTTGGTTTTAAATTACATGAAATTGTATTTTGATATAAGTCAATGGGCAACATACCTGTGGAAACCATCTTTCAAAACTTCTTGTCTCAAAATAATTTCAGAACAAGTGGCCCTTATGCCTGTAAGAATGAAAAGACTTTTTTTAAATAAAATAAACACTCAATGAAAGAATATTTAAATAATTAGAAAATAATTATTTGAATAGACTTTAATTGATTGGAAAATCTAACCAACCTAAAACAAAACAAACACCCTTAAAACTTAAGCAATTTGTGCTATATATAAATCTATTTCTAGTGTAGCATAGGGGTTAAAAGCCTTGACTTTGGTGTTAGATTGGCTAATTTCAAACAACAGTCTGTCACTTAATAGCTGTTTGACGTTGAAGAAGACAGTTTCTCTCATTGCTAGTTGTCATGAGAATTTAATATATGTAGAAGCACTTGGAACAGGGTCAACCACAGAGCACCCACTCTGTGTAAGTGTTTGTTATTTATATTACTTTATTCAGGTGATCACTGGACATCAAAAAGAACAGAACGGCGAAAGAGCCAGGAAAACTCAATTTTAATCCTAGCTCACTGAAACTGAGTATCAGATACAAATTGGCAACTTCTATATTCTATCATCCACAAGTAGAAAAAAGAAGGTACATTTATGCAGTGTGTAGACAATGAGAAGGTTTAAAGAAAAGACAAAAACTGGAGGCTTTTCAAAGGTTCAAAGGGTTCTTTTATAAACTTAGAATAACCCAAAATTTCACTAATCTCACTCCATGCAGAACTTACACATTAAAACTGTTACTCAGTGTCAGTTTCATAAAATTTAAAAATTTAGCTACTGCTGTTGCTAAGTCACTTCAGTCATGTCCGACGCTGTGAGACCCCAGAAACGGCAGCCCACCAGGCTCCCCCATCCCTGGGATTCTCCAGGTAAGAACACTGGAGTGGGTTGCCATTTCCTTCTCCAATGTAGGAAAGTGAAAAGTGAAAGTGAAGTCGATCAGTCGTGTCCGACTCCTAGTGACTCCATGGACTGCAGCCTTCCAGGCTCCTCCATCCATGGGATTTTCCAGGCAAGAGTACTGGAGTGGGGTGCCATTAGCTACTAATGATTACCAAATCAGCCCAGGCACCTTGCTATGGAATTTTACTCCATTTTGCAAAGCTGGAAATGTGTGAGAACATTAAAACAAACACAGAAAAACCATACACTATTGTATGTTGTGAATTCCATTAGATGTATTCCTGAGAAGACCCCCAAAAAATGAAGTGGAAAGGAAACATTTGAAATATACCGGAGAGGGAAGGAAGGGGGAAACTATGAAAGATAACATTTATTAAATAATACTTATATGACAGATTCTCTACTTGGGGTTTTCAGGTGTATTTTAACTTTCATGATCTAGAGAAATAGGCCAGCAAAATTACTGCCATTTGTACACAGGAATAAAGTGAAGTCACTCAGTCATGTCCGACTCTCTGTGACCCCATGGACTGTAGCCCACCAGGCTCCTCTGTCCATGGGATTTTCCAGGCAAGAACACTGGAGTGGGCTGCCATTTCCCTCTCCATTACAGGAGTAAAGTGAAAGTGAAGTCGCTCAGTCGTGTCCGACTCTGCAACCCCATGGACTGTAGCCTACTAGGCTCCTCCGTTCATGGGATTTTCCAGGCAAGAATACTGGAGTGGGGTGCCATTTCCTTCTCCAACACAGGAGTAAACTCTGACATAAATACTAACTGTCTACATCATACAACTAGGTAAGTCACTGATTAGAAGTAAGATTTGCCTGACTTTTAAAGTCTAAGGTATTTCAGTTCTTCTTGCTATTTAACAAAATCCTTAATTACTTTGGAGAAGTATCTCATCCTTTCCCAAACAAATAACTTATAGAATATCTCTTGTAAAAATTCAGACATTTCTTCAATATTTAATTTTAACAGAGGTGGGGGAAGGGTTTATATCTGCCTATAAATTAAATTAGAAAAAAGGTCAGATTAACAGGCTTAAATTCTATGGAGTATAGACTAGAAAATGGTAAATTTCATTTATCTTGGGATGATAGAAAAGCTAATTTACAAACAGTATAGCAAATACTAGATTATTTATGATTTTTAAGGCAAAGGTACCATTTTCAAAATGAATTTGTTGCATCTGAATTCACTTTCAAGATTTTTACTCTTAAATTTTACTTTACTTGGTTTTTGTGGCCTGAATTGGCTCTGGAAATTGACCCCCTTTACAAATTGCTGTAAAGTCTTTAGTTATCAATAAGCCCAGTTGTTCGAAAATTATTTTGGGCCTAATAATTCCTTCTTCAAATAAATTTGAGAACCTAATACGTAAACACACAAAAGCAGAACTACACTGATTGACAGATACTAGTCTAATATGCTGGTTTTAAAGACAGCTTCCGTACTGGTTTTCCTGGTGTGTGTGTTCTGACTTTTCTTTCCCTATCAAACGTTATCACTTTATTGTAACTACTACTGCACTTACCCATCTCCCCTACTACATTGCAAGCTCCACGAGGGCTGGATTCACAGCACCTAGCACAGCACTTCTGCCCACGAACTTGAGCACAAAGAAGTGAATCGACTCGCTCGCCCAGCCCAGAGTCATAAAGAAACCCTAGCACAATCCAGTTTATTATCAAACATGTTTGTAAAACAAAATTAGTCGTCCTCCCCTTTCCACGCTCCCCGAGTGTAGGTACTCTAGATTAGGGTTCTCACACCTCACAGGGCACTTAGGCTCTGTTGGTCCCGCAGTGGTCAGAAGCTTCATGCATCCCAAGAGCACCCCAAAATGCTTCACGGCTGTACTTCACAACGTTTTAGTAATAGTGCTGCACGTCCCTCAGAAAGACAAAGCCTGCCTCTCCAGAGAACCAGGACTGGTCACAAAGAATGAAGGCGAGGGCGGTGGGAGGTCCAGGAACTTGCAGCCTTCGTTTTTTACCTCCTGCTACTCACCCTACTTCCCTGTGGCTCAGACGGTAAAGCGTCTGCCTACAATGCGGGAAACCTGGGTTCTATCCCTGGGTCGGGAATTCCCGATACCCTGGAGAAGGAAATGGCAACCCACTCCAGTATGCTTGCTTGGAAATCCCATGGACGGAGGAGCCTGGTGGGATATAGTCCATGGGGTCGCAAAGACTCGGACACGACTGAGCAACTTCACTTCACTTTCACTCACCCTACAGTTCTAGGGTCGCGAGAAGCACGTTTGCAAAGGGACGAACTGAGAGGTCTCGGGAACCTCGAGTGCTCCCCACCCTCTCAGACCTTAACCCCGCCCCACTCCCGAGGCCCAGCTCCGCCCCTTACCGGAGACGAAGTGGGTGTTGTTGAACGTTGTGGCTGGCGAGCAGGTGAACCCAGCCGCCTCCCAGAGAAGCAGCCAGGCCACTGCCCTGACGGCCACCGCTGGGGCAGCCAGGACGCCGGAGAACGCGCGCCCCAGAAGAGCACGCGGGGATAAAATGCGATCAGAGGAACGTGCACAAGGTTCACACTGCTCCTAGAGCGCACTGTCGCGGAGTTTGGGACCCGGAAGGAAGATTCGCTGCGCTCACGCCTGCGATCCTGCAGTTTCCCGGCTCCCCGCCCCTAAATGTTCCGGGATAGCGATAGGCCGTCGTCCAGCCCCTTCGTCGCCCCGCCCCTCGCCCTCACGGTTGGGGGCGGAGCAAGGAATGGCGCAAGCGCAGTAACGTGCACCGGGGCTGTTTGAGACAGCTCCGTGGACCCCGAGTCTGACACTGAACCCCGCACGCTGTCCTGGGAACCGCCTAGCCGAGCTCCCGGCATTCTCCTCCATCCAGGTATTTGCCGATGCAGGTATCTTCCTGCCGGAGAATTCACCCCACAGTCACGTCTGCGAAGCTGTGGCTGTCGTCTTTTTCTGCAGCGCCAGGCTTTGCCTGGCCTTAAAAGTTAAGTGCTCCTAGGTGCACTACGGTTGGTGGACAGGTTTTAGACGTTGACCAGCAGAAGATGCATTTTCTGTACTTCTCTATGGATAAGAAAGTCAGCCTTGCACTAGTGAGGGGCATGGATAGGGAGAGGATCGTCTACCTGATGGCAAAATCCGTACATTCTTAGATGCTGTGGGCGATGCTTGGCAAGATATGCCAGTCATTGATCCCTGGGGAGGAAAGTATTAATGTCTAGAAGAAAAACTTGGTAAATGTGTCGTCTGTCTTCATGAATTGAATATGTAAGCAGACCTGAAGAGTATCAGGTGCAGATTGGAGCAGAATGGAGGGCCCTAGGATGGATGTCTTAAAGACGAGAGATGTCAGAGCTCATTCGCTTCAGTCGTGTCCGACTCTGCGATCCCATGGACTGTAGCCCGTCAGGTTCCTCTGTCCATGGGATTCTCCAGGCAAGAATACTGGAGTGGGTTGCCATTTCCTTCTCCAGGGGATCTTCCTGACCCAGGGATCAAACCCGTGTCTCCTGTGTCTTTGGCATCGGCAGGCAGGTTCTTTACCACTACTGCCACCTGGATACTACCTAAACTTCAATATAGCAATATAAGCATGCTGTTAAATATAGAGATAGATTTTGGAAGAAACATTTAAAAGACTTGAAACTGATTACCTATGGAAAGGGGACCAGGAGAGGACAGCAGTTCTTTATTATGAGCCTCATAAAATTATGTTACATTTTAAACAGAATACAAACAATATTTTAGTAAAAATAAAAGTTTAATTTTAAAAAGAAAGAAAAGAGTGTAGTCATAAAACTTCATTATTGAGCATCACTTACATGCATTATTTATTAATACAGTCACATGAGTGTGTGGAATTTATATTGTGCTCACTAGGATCTTCTAGAAAGTTTACTATCAAATTTTAGTGAGGCAAACTGGGGGAAGTATTTGTTTAAAAAAAAAAAAAGAAGGAAAGGAAAGAGATGGAGAAGGAGGAGGAGAGGGAAAAGAAGAAAGAAGGGGTGGGATGGGATCACTGCATCAAATGAGAGACAGAATACAATAATTTGACAAAGCTGTTCTTTATATATGATCCATTTCCTAAGAATAAAAATTCTCAGTCCAACAGTAAGAGCTGAATAATATAGATTATGGTATATCCATAGAACAAAACATTTGCAGTCATAACATAAGTTTGCATTTTAGAATGACATTAAGTTTGCATTTAAAGACAAAATTACATGGGTTGTTAAATTTAAAAGACAGGACATAGAAAAGAATGAAATAATGCCATTTGAAGCAACATGGATGGACCTAGAGATTATCATACTAAGTGAAGTAAGAAATAGAAAGACAAATACCATATAATACAGTGTATGTGAAATCTAAAGTACGACACAAATGAACTTATCTACAAAACAGAAACAGATCATAGACATAGAGAACGAATTTGCGGCTGCGAAGAGGGAGGGGGTTTGGGGGAGGGATGGTTGGGAGTTTGAGATTAGCAGATGCAAACTGTCATATATAGAATGGATAATAAGGTCCTACTGTATAGCACAAGGAACTATATTCAATATCCTGTGATAAACCATAATGGAAAAAAATATAAAAAAGAATGTATATATGTTTATAACTAGTCACTTTGCTTTATAGCAAAAATTAACACACCATTGTAAATCCACTCTGGTGGCTCAGAGGGTAAAGCATCTGCCTGCAGTGTGGAGACCTGGGTTCGATCCCTGGGTGGGGAAGATTCCCCTGGAGAAGGAAATGGCAACCCACTCCAGTATTCTTGCATGGAAAACCCTATGGATGGAGAAGCCTGTTGGGCTACAGTCCATGGAGTCGCAAAGAGTTGGACATGACTGAGCAACTTCACTTTCAGCAAAATAAGTTTTTAAAATATTTAAAAGGCAGGAAATAGTATGTATCAATATAAAAACATATTAAAACTATGCCTACAAAAAAGACTGGAAGCAATCAGGGATGATTATTATTTTGTAAGTTTCTTCCTCACCCCTCCCAACTCTACAATAATCTATCAAGTAGTCCTGTTTCTATTGTGATTCTCTGGCAGAACTGAATTTATGAAGGTATCATCCCTTTGCTGTTTTACTTCTAGATTCTTTGACATTTGCAAATCTTCCTGAGAATACCATAGTCACATCTAAAGCATTCCCTATAATTATTTTTGCATTGAGAGCAGAGAAGAGGGAATGAAAAATATTAACCTTTAAAATGACTTTTTCTTGTAACTGAAAAAACATCATGTAGTGAGACAAATAAAAGCCGTATAAGCTTTGTTGCCTTGAAAATGTGAAGGCTGATTCTGCATCAGGTCTGACTTCTTGATCAGACTTCTAGACTGTCAACACTTAGAGAATGTACAGGATACACTGAATCAAACAATGGAATACCTAATCCAGATATTGTGTTGGGGATAGTGTGGTGAACTTTGGACATGTTTCCTGCCCTCAAGGAGCATACAGAATAGAAGGGGAAAAGATAGGTGATTAAATAAGTAGTTACCAAAAACTCAGTGAGGGAAAAAAAAGGCAAGAAACTCAATGAAGGACTTCCCTCCCAGTTCAGTGGTTAAGAATCTGCCTTCTAACGCAGGAGACACAAGTTTGCTCCCTGGTCAGGGAACTTAAGAGCCTACATACCTGTGCACTGTAGCTAAGAGAGGCCCAGACACTGCAGTGAAGACCCAGTGCAGTGAAAAACCAAACAAACAAAAAATACCTCAATGAGTAGAATGAGTACAGGAGGCGGAGGTCTGGTCTGGGGAACCTGTCAGGACATAATGTATTTAAAAGAGTTTAAAAATTCTTAGTACCTTGGCACTGAGGGTGCTTGTACATACTTGTTTAATTGGTAGACAAAAAAAGATCCTGTAAGTTGATTCTTGGGCTGAGTCAGGGAGGGGTTCCTACAGTCTTTGGTTAAAAGTACAGTGCACTAAGAGATCCAAACTGAACTGCATTTTAGGCTCAGGTGTGAACCTGCCTACATCCCTCAATGAACCAGGGATTCTACAGATTAAGGATAACCCAGGGCCAAACTGAACTTTCAAGATAGCTCTTGAAATACTGAGCTTGAACTGACCATGTATCTCCAGAATTGGACTAGAGCCAGATTTACCCGGGAGGAAAAGCAGGGAGGGATGTGATTTACCCAGCACTTAACATTTTTTCCCCTTTAGCAGGAAGTCATTATGTGACTAACACATTGTCATCAGATTTCCTCTGATTTACCGTGAAGTATATGTGAGAATGATGTGCACTGCCAAAAAATGTGGAATTAGGTTCCAGCCTCCGGCTATTATCTTAATCTACGAGAATGAAATTAAGGGGAAAAGTCGCCAGCGCATCATGCCAGTCCGAAACTTTTCCAAGTATTCAGGTATCTTATGTTTTATCTTGCCTCTTATCATAACTGTCATCTGAGTCAGTTTATAAGAACGATTTGGGTCTCATGTAATGGAGTGATATGGCCTTCAGTTAGACAGACCAAGGTTCAAGTCATGACTGTCAGAGAGGGTGTGTAAATTTGACTAAATTACTTAATCTTGGTGAGCATCCATTACCTAATCTGTTAAAGGAAATTGATAATCCTTTCAGGTCAGCTGCTGCTGCTGCTGCTAAGTCGCTTCAGTCATGGCCAACTCTGTGCAACCCCAAAGACGGCAGCCCACCAGGCTCCTCCGTCCCTGGGCAGTGTGGATTAAATGAGATAGCATTATACAATAATATTAATTCCCTTCTCCTCCTCCAAATGTGTTTTTTAATTTGTAGTCTTGATATTTCCTTAGTACCAATTCTAATATCTAAAGCTGTAATACTACTTTTTCTTCTCAGACATTTTCTTCAGTTGGAAATACTTAACATCTCCTCAAAGTGATTTTAAGTTACAGAAATAAAAAATATATCGATCCTTCCCCCATCACACTCAAAGCTGGATGTAAAGAAATAGGTCTGTAACTTAATTCATTCCCAAAAGCCACTTGGCTACTTGACTGTAATGATAGGTAATGCTTTCAGTAATCTGAGGGCCCTCAGTAGTCTGTGGTGTTGTGTGTGGTGTAATAGTTTTGTTTCTTGCTCCTAGATTGCAGTAGAGCTGCTGAACAATTAAAGAATAATCCACGACACAAGGGTTACCTGGAACAGGTATCCCTGAAGCAGCTAGAGAAGTTATTCAGCTTTTTACGAGGTAACTTGTGGGGGCAGAGTCTGGCAGAAACAATGGAACAGATTCAACGGGAAACAACCATTGATCCTGAGGAAGACCTGAACAAACTAGATGACAAGGAACTTGCCAAAAGGAAGAGCATCATGGATGAACTTTTTGAGAAAAATCAGAAGAAGAAGGATGATCCAAATTTTGTCTATGATATTGAAGTGGAGTTCCCACAGGATGAACAGCTACAGTCCTGTGGCTGGGACACAGAGTCAGCTGAAGAGTTCTGATAACCAAAAACTGGAAAAAAAAAATTATTGAGTAAATGCATATTTACACAAGACCATAGATTGATTGTAGAAAAATCTATAAAGAACACTGTACGTATTAGGTCACATTTGGATTGAGTGTTACTTTTCCAAACCAGGATATGTATAGCATCTACTATGTAGGTGCGTGTGGAATATAGGAAAACAAAATATAAGGATCTGCCTTTAAGGAGCTTACAGTCTAATTGGAAGATAAGTCAAAAGCTTGTGAAAAGCTAATTTAATGGTATTAGGCAGCAAAAAGATTAGTTCCAAATGCTTGATAAAGGCTCGAGAAGATCAGAACCTAGATTACTGTAGGGTAGAATAGTCAGGAAGGACTTTGTCCTTCAGTGGCAAAGTGGTATTTTGCTGGCCCTTGAGATGGTAGTATTTGGATAGAAGCTTAGGTAGGATTCCTGATTAGAGAAATTGGGAAGAAAAAAAGAGGGATGTTGTGGGGGATTGGGAAAGACATAGGAATTAGAACATTTTATTTGAGGAACAGTAAGCAAATTATAATGTGATAGTATTGGAGGACATGATGATTACTAGAGGATTATCCTGTATATATTATCTTTATATGTATTTAACTCTGTGAGGAGAACCCTTGTCGAATGCTCTGTAGCTGCAAATGGATATAATTTGATGGACAGCAGGGGAATTCTGGTCCCTCTCCCTGCCCTAGTATCAGGAAATATACACTCAAGACATTCTGAAACCTGAACCTCTTCTCATAAATAAGTTTTTTCATAAAATAGGAAATCTACCCATAATACCATAATAAATGAACATAAGTACTGCCAGTTTAGGCCTATTCATGAGTTTGTATCTACAAAGAGAAGATATTTGTTGTACACGGTTATATATGTATAGATACATCTTTCTTCATATTAGAATATTATTTAATTGGTAGAAATCCTCTGTTTTCTGCAAGGAAATTAGTACTCATTAAATAAAGTTGTAAAAATTACTCTTTCTACCTGTCCATCTCTACTCTCTTGAGCATTATAAGTCTCATTAAAAAGATCATTCTTATAGTGGTATCACCAAGGATTTAAGATGGCCATGTCTCAAATGTTTATTTGCCAAAGGTAGCAAAAGAGAGGGTGGGAAGATTTGGGAGAATGGCATTGAAACATGTAAAATATCATGTATCAAACGAGATGCCAGTCCAGGTTCGATGCACGATACTGGATGCTTGGGGCTAGAGCACTGGGACGACCCAGAGGGATGGTATGGGGAGAGAGGAGGGAGGAGGGTTCAGGATGGGGAAAACATGTATACCTGTGGCGGACTCATTTTGATATTTGGCAAAACTAATACAATTATGTAAAGTTTATAAATAAAATTTAAAAAAAAAGAAAGAAAAAAACAAAAAACAACAAAGGTAGCAAAAGAACTTTCAGAGCTGGAGCTCCTACCATAATTGCATATTACTTCACTGTGTAGATATAGATGATCTACTTCAAAAGTTGGCCTTGGGTTGTTTTCCCCTTTCACTATTACTAACGGTACCACAGTAAATAACCTTGTACATTCCCCATCTTGCAGAACTGTAAATGATGCCTGGAGGGGAATTGCTGGGTTTGTGCATCCGGAATTTTAATAGATACTGCTAGATTGTCCGCCAAAGAGTCCCATTCATTCATTCAGTACTTAATGAGCACCTACAACATGCTGAGCCTCTACTGTTCAAGAGTCTGGGGGTGCAGCCTCTGATAAACTTTACAGTCTGCTTGGAGGGGAGAAACAATAAACATACATAGAATAATGTCATAAGATGACTGCTCACAGTTAAAACAGGGTAAAAAGAGAATGATGGTGTGGGTGCTGCTGTTTTTGACCGGGACTTCAGAGAAGGCCTCACTGAAGAGGTGACATTTGAGCAAAGGCTTGAAGGAGGTAAGGAAAAATTGATGTGCGTATCAGGGGTAGTGGAAAATGGGAAGTACATAAGTCCCCAAGGCTGGAATGTGCTTGATATATTTGAGGAAGTGTAAAGAGGCCAGTGTGGCTAAAACAGATTGAGCAAAAGAAAAATGATAGGAGATGAGGTAGAGTGTATTTTACCAATGCACAGTAAGTACATTTTTGTAGTAAGGTTGTAGCAATTTAAACTATCAGCAGTACATAAGAGTACCTATTTTCCCCACATGCTCATCGAAAGAGTTATCAAACTTGATCTTTGTCAATTTTATAATTTAAAAATGGTATCTCCATAGTTTTAATTTGCATTGCTTTTATTATGAGTGAGACTGAGTGACTTCATACACTGTGAGATAAGCCTTTTTTTAATGAAATAAAAAATGTTACATCTTTCATTCATGTTTCTGTTGGATTACTGGTCTTTTTCTTATGGATTGGTAAAAAGTTATTTATCAAGGAAAATAGTCCATGATCTACGTACGATGTGAGTTGCAGATATTTCCACCTTGTCATATGTTTTTTTTTCACTTTGTTTATGATATTTTTCCCAGAAAGAATTTTTTCAAGTCCAATTGATCAATATTTTTCTGTATGCTTTTGCATTTTGTGTCATATTTAAAAAGGAATTTTTCACTCTTAAGACTTTTTGTTTTAATCCCATTATTTTTTCTATACAGGAATTAATTTTGCTGTAAAATATGACATTACTTTTGTCCAGGTGCCTATCCAACTATACCAACACCATTATCTAGTGAATTACTTATCTTTCCCTGCACTGACTTGAAATGCATCCTTTATCATATACTAGGGGCTTTCCAGGTGATGCAGTGGTAAAGAATCCGCCTGCTGAAACAGGAGACACAAGAGATGTGTGCTCGATCCCTGGGTCGGGAAGATCCCTTGGAGGAAAAAATGGTAATTCACTCCGGTATTCTTAACTGGAAAATCCTCTGGACAGAGGAACCTAGCAGGACTGGGGTCCACGGGGTCACCAAGAGTCAGACAGGACTGAGTGACTGAGCATACACATCATATGCTAAGTTTTCATATGTATCAAAATAATTATCTTTTGATTATGTTACTGTCTTCTGCCTCACATTTCCCAATCCATGTTTTGGGTTTTTTTATGCTTGTGGAGCACAGCTCCTATATTCACTAAATTAAGAGCATTCAGATCAGATCAGATCAGTTGCTCAGTCGTGTCCGACTCTTCGCGACCCCATGAATCGCAGCACGCCAGGCCTCCCTGTCCATCACCAACTCCCGGAGTCCACTGAGACTCACGTCCATCGAGTCAGCGATGCCATCCAGCCATCTCATCCTCTGGCGCCCCCTTCTCCTCCTGCCCCCAATCCCTCCCAGCATCAGAGTCTTTTCCAATGAGTCAACTCTTCACATCAGGTGGCCAAAGTACTGGAGTTTCAGCTTTAGCATCATTCCTTCCAAAGAACACCCAGGGCTGATCTCCTTCAGAATGGACTGGTTGGATCTCCTTGCAGTCCAAGGGGCTCTCAAGAGTCTTCTCCAACACCACAGTTCAAAAGCATCAATTCTTTGGCGCTCAGCCTTCTTCACAGTCCAACTCTCACATCCATACATGACCACAGGAAAAACCATAGCCTTGACTAGACGAACCTTTGTTGGCAAAGTAATGTCTCTGCTTTTGAATACGCTATCTAGGTTGCATTAGAAAAGTACAAAATGAGCTACAACTTTTACTTTTGAGTTGTTAACATAGTTCAACCAAAGCAACAAAACTAACACATGTGCAACAGAGGACTGTAACTAGGGCAGAAGGGGGAGAGCATATGAGCTGAGTAGTTACAGGTTTTTTCCTCCATGTATCTTGTTCGAAGCTAATTCTTCTGCTGAGTTCTTTTAAGTGTTTTTCCATTATAAAGTTAATGCATATTCACTATCTTAAATTTTTAGAAAAATACCAGCGTGTAAAAGTGAGATGAGAATATTTTTCCCTCACTTTCTCTCAATTCCCACTCTGCAGAGAAATTAGCTTTCCTAGAGGGCTCTGGATTCCATCTTCTCTTATGAGCTGGCTTCATCAATTATTCTTTCTCTCTCTGCCCCTGTCTTTCTCATTTCCAGCTTCATTCTCTGCTGGCTTTCTCTGCAGTCTATAAACATACACAAGCCTCCAACATGTTAAAAGAAGACATATCACCTTGTCTCTCTTTATCTAATACAGTATGTAACCAAATTTTAGCTCATTTAGCTTGTTAAATAAATCTAACCCCCACCCCAGTCCCCTTCCCTGCTGATCTGGCTCCAATCTTACTGTAGACTGGTCCATTTTGACTGGTGTGATACTTCATTATAACTTTGATTTGCATTTCTCTAATAATTTGTGATGGTAAGCATCTTTTCAAGTGCTTTTTGACCATCTGTCTTCTCTGGAGAAATGTCTTTTTAGAGCTTCTGCTCATTTATTTTTATTGGGTTTATTTTTTGATATGCATGAGAGGAAATTTCCCTTTCCTTTAAAGCTGCCCATTTCCAAATGTCTTGAGGAACTTCCACAGAGTAAATACTCAGAAAGTGTTCATTGCATGAATGGATTTATTCCATACCTTCTCCAACCTTTTTCAATCTCCATCTCTATTTGGGTTTGATGAAATTTTGCACTTATCTTTGACCCTTCTTGTTCATTCTCAGAACACATGAACTGTAGATATTGATTCTGTTCCATTTCCTATTTTTTAAACAGCTTTACTGAGGTATAACTTATTTATTTCAATATACATACCATAGAATTCACTTGTTTTTTTGTTTGTGGGAAATAAGATCCCACTACACAGCATGTGGGATCTTATTTCCTTGACCAGGGATCAAACCCATGTCCCCTGCAGTGGAAGCATGGATTCTTAATTGTTGGACCACCAAGGAAGTCCCAAAATTTACCTATTTTTAAGTCCACAAAATCAGATATTTTGAAGACATGTCTATGAAAATCTTTTGCTCATTTAAAAACTGAATTGTCTCTCATTAATGAGTTGTAAGAGCTCTTTATATACACTGAATACAAGTTCTTTTTCAGATATAGGATGTGCAGATATTTTTCTGTGGATTTTTAAAAATGTTATCACTTGTCTTTGAAGCAAAAAATTTTAAAATTTCAATGAAGTCAAATATATCAGTTTTTTTCTTTTACAGGTTTTATTTTTGGTGTCAATTCTAAGAACTCTTTGCCTAACCTAAGTGTTATGAACTGAATGTTGAATGAACTGAATGACTCTGCTTTTCCAAAATTAATGTGTTGAAACTTTACCCCTCAATATAATGGTATTAGGAGGTGGGACCTTTTGGGAAGGGGATAAGGATTAGATGAAGTCATAAGGGCGACACTCTCATGAATGGATTAGTGACCTGAAAAGAGTCAGAAGAGAGCTTTCTTGCTCTGCTCTGTTCTCCACCATGTGAAGATATTACAAGAAGTTGACAGTCTGCAAACTGGAGGAGCGTTCTCGCCAGAAACTGGACATTCTGACACCCTGATCTTGGACAATGTATACAATGAAATATCACACCAGTCAAAGTGGACCAGTCAAAAAACCTACAAACAATAAATGCTGGAGAAAGCTTGGAGAAAAGGGAACTCTCTAGCACTGGTAGGAATGTAAATTGGCACAGCCACTATAGGAAGGTTCCTTAAAAAACTAAAAATAGAGCTACCATGTGATCCTGCAATCCCACTCCTGGGCATATATCTGAAGAAAACCCGATTAGATATTTGCACCCCAATGTTCATTGCAGCACTATCTACAATAGTCAGGATATGGAAGCCACCTAAGTGTCCATCAACAGAGGAATGGAAGATGTGGTACATATATACAATGGATTATTTCTCAGCCATAAAAAAGAATGAAATAATACCATTTGCAGCAACATGAATGGACCTAGAGACTTGTCATATTTAGTGAAGTAAGTCAGAGAAAGACAAATATCATATGGTATTGCTTATATGTGAAATCTAAAAAAAAAAGTACAAATGAATGTATTAAAAAACATAAAGAGAGTCACAGATATAAGGGAAAAACTTACAGTTACTTGGGGGAAAGCGGATGGGGGGAGGATAAATTGAGAGTTTCGGATTGACATATATACACTATTACATATAAAATAGATAACTAATTGTCAGGAAGCATTTAACAGGAGGCTTCCTGTGTGCCGTTTTGGATCTGTTTTGGATCCTGAATATTCCTTGAATATTCAGGAATTAAGAGGAGAGACAAGCCTCTTCCGGGACTGAGGAATCCAGGCATTTCCTTTGTTAGTTTTTCTATACAGTGATAAGTACCCTCTTCCTTTTTATGAACTGTATGGTAAAAGTGTTATTTACAACTCTCTCTTTCATATGGATGACCTCATGTTTTCTTGATAACTTGTAAGTTTTGCTTTTATCTCTGCTGAAAATAGCTATTCTGTAAGACAGTATAAATACCTACACAATGTTGAATAAAACACCTTTGCTCCATCAGAGCTCTGGTCCCTGTGTCTTTCTTTCTTTCTCTCTCTCTCTTTCCCTCTCTTTTTCAGGCTGATCCCCTGGAGCGCAGAGGCTCTCTGAGTTCACTTTCCTGCCCGGGCTTCTAAGACCCTCTCGAGGAGGTGCTCTGCACCTTCTCCCCATCGAGAGGGCGCCTGAGGCCTTCGTGAACAGAGCAAGGCCTGTGCAGGGGCTTTATTGGCTTTCTGTGTAAACCAAGTAATATCAGCCTCTTTCTCTCCTTTACTTTCTTATCGTCGACTCCAGACCACCAGGTTCCGGTCCATTAAAGGACCTCAGCAACTAATAAGGACCTACCATATAGCACAGGGAACTCTGCTCAATACTCTGTCATGACCTATATGGGAAAATTATTTTTAAAAGAGTGGATACATATATGTTTAACTGATTCACTTTGCTGTGCATCTGAAACTAACACAACATGGTAAATCAACTATAATCCAATAAAAAATTTTAAAAATAAAGGAAAGGGAAGACTGAGAGAAAAGACTGGTGATAGGGCAGTTGTGAAACCAGGGGCAGGTTCGTGATTTCAGTCTTCTTAATGAGCCAGGCAGAGCCATCAGATTATAGTGAGACTGAGGAGAAGCTGGGATAAGAGTGAGGAGTTATGGTGAATTAATCCATAATCCATCTAAGCAAGAAATGGAAAATTTTATTTGAACCAAACTCAGGGTTATAACCCAGAAGACAGTCTCTCAAAGAGATCTGAGAACTGTTTGGAAGAGTAAGGGGGGGAAGTCAGGACACATTTAATTTTGGTGAAGGGGATATCTTTTGTCCCGAATTCCATTCAAGGGTACTGTAGGTCAGCGATTGCAGTGGTTAAGGACTTGATTCTTGAATTTGACAGGGGCAACATTCTTTATTTTTTTATCACTTCCCTTTCAGTCTTAATTTTTTTTTAATATATTTTATTTATTTTATTTGGTTGCGTTGAGTCTTAGTTACAGCATGTGAGATCTAATTCCCTGACCAGCGATTGAACCCAGGCCCCTCCAATTGGAGCACAGAATCTTAGCCACTGGACCACCTGGGAAATCCCTAGTCTTAATTTTAACCAAGATTTGGGAGGCATTTTGTGGCCAATTCATTCTAGGGTACTAGGAATGCTCATTCCCAGGTTGGGTGAGGATTTCATTGATAGGCTACTCAAAGTGCTGTTACTGGACTAGGCCCTGTTAACAAAATAGCCCAAAGCCTCTGGATTGCCTGTCTTTCTAGTCTATTATGGTCCAGGGAATGGCTCTCTCTTGTTTCTTCTTCCCATATCTAGAGCTACACTATTATAATTACTGATCTTATAGGACTATATATTTGGTCAGTCATTTCAGGTCACTTGGGCATCATTTTTATCTGAGGCTCAGTCACACATTTGGTAATGCAAGAAATAATCTTGTAATATAGGCAGAATACAAATAATATAGCTAGTATCATTAATAAGGTCACAAGTAAGTAATTTAGCTAAGGACTTCCATGAGGTATGGCCCAGTAACTCCCTAGGTTGTCTGACCAGTCTGTTCTGCATCAATCACTATTTTTTTATTTTTAATATTTATTTGTTTGTTGAAGTATAGTTGATTTACAATGTTGTTTTAGTTTCAGGTGTATGACAAAGTACATGGATTTTTTTTTTTTCAGATTCTTTTCCCAAATAGCTTATTACAAAATATTGAGTATAGTTCCCTGACCAATCATTATTTTTAAGGGAAATAATATATTGGCATTGTACATAAAGTTCACTGAAGATGTCTCACATAGAAGGCAAGTGTGGAGCCAACATGACCCCTTACAGGACTGCAAAAGAAATGTTATCTTCTAAGGAGTTATATGGCTGGCAGCAGAAGGAAAAAAAATAATCTTTATGATTATGCAGGTACTTCTGCCATGGGGGAGGTCTGGTTAACACTTAATGCAGATAAACAATTCATGCTAGAGGGGAGGGAGGAGGCCCAACAGACAGGAAAAAAAATGTTTAATTTTTTCTTGTCTTGCCTCAAAATGTGAATTCTTATTTTATTAGAAAGAAGGAGCTTTGTTCAGATGGAAGGGTCAGGTTGGATGTGGTCAACAGAGATGGAAAAAGTAGACTGTGGGGAGTTTCATGAAAACCTACAATCCAAGGGTCACAAACTGAAAAGGATCTCCCCTATCCTCACCTCCTCTCTCCTAGAAACAAAATAACAAAAGAACTTCTCGTCAAGTCTACAGGAGTGTTAATGGCTGAATGACCAATCAACATTCAAGTTCAAAATTTTTAGCCTTTATGGCTAAAAGTTCACCATTCTCCCAATGGTTCACCATTTCATACTGTAAAAGGTAGTTACATAGCAGATCACCTACTCAACATCCTTTCACTTCTTTCATTTCCTGCAGAGGCTCAGTACTGTCTGTTCAGATATCATCCTTCCCACACAAGTCTCAGGTCTAGAGGCAAACCCTGTTCAGTTCAGTTCAGTTCAGTCGCTCAGTCGTGTCTGACTCTTCGCGACCCCATGAATCGCAGCACGCCAGGCCTCCCTGTCCATCACCAACTCCTGGAGTTCACTCAGACTCACGTCCATCGAGTCAGTGATGCCATCCAGCCATCTCATCCTCTGTCGTCCCCTTCTCCTTCTGCCCCCAATCCCTCCCAGCATCAGAGTCTTTTCCAATGAGTCAACACTTTACATGAGGTGGCCAAAGTACTGGAGTTTCAGCTTTCGCATCAGTCCTTCCAAAGAAATCCCAGGGCTGATCTCCTTCAGAATGGACTGGTTGGATCTCCTTGCAGTCCAAGGGACTCTCAAGAGTCTTCTCCAACACCACAGTTCAAAAGCATCAATTCTTCGGCGCTCAGCCTTCTTCAATTCCAGTGATTGCATTTCATTGTCAATGACTGGTTTAGAGAAGGGCATCTCACCCAGTTCTAGCCAATGAGAGGTGAAGGGGGGTCCACGAGGACCTGAGAGAAAGGCATTCGCTATTTTTTGGAGAAGTCTCTGTTTCTCTGGACATGGTTGTATCTGAAAATGACACCTGGACACTGCAGTCACTTTGTGGGCGGCCTGAGGGTGATGCTGATCGTAATGAGAACAGAACAAAGAGAGGCACAGAAAGATGGAGACAGAGCCCTGGTGTACTGCAAACAGAGCCTGCCCTATCTTTGGACATTTTGTTACATGAAATGACAAATTTCCCCATTTTTAAGCCGATGTAAGTGGAATTTCTCTTTTTTTCCCCCAGCCCTAAATTCCTGTTAACAACAGAACAAACCTCTTCCATTGGCCTCTTTCACTTCTGGACCCGGTAGGGACCATGTGTGTTTTAAGGATAGACCCAAAGATCTCTGGAAGAGATTGATACAGTGGACAGAGCAAAGTACAAGAGACTGAGGAAGGGTAGGCAACTGGCAAGGGCAGCACCAAGCCGTGGACTTTGGAACCTAAGGCTGGGTGGAGTCCTGCGGAGCCTGGGGGAGGCTGAGTCAAATAGGAGGGGCTGAGCAATGAAAAGTACTAGAAAGGGTGGCATCAGAAGGAAGGTCTGGCAAGTTGTGACAGGTATGCTCGGGAGAAAACAATAGAGCAGTTAGGTTAGAGAAAGGAAATGCTGAGTTAAAAGGTCTCGGAAGTTTAGTAAGTCCCAGTGATGATGAGATCCAGCATTTGAACTTTACAGACCAAGACTGATAGAGATGAAGTCCACAAAATCAAAAAAGCTATGAAGCCTTGTGAAACTAAGGAGTCTGGAGGAACAGCAGCTCAGATGTTGAAAGATCCTGAGAACACTGACTGATACGGGACAACAGGGAGAAGAAACTCAGCCAGATCCTAAAATCATTTGTGTAGGTATGAAATGCTTACTATGGTTTTGGCCAGTTGCATTAATAATTTGAAGAAGAAAATGTAAAAGGGTGGAATTAATATTATATGTTTAGAAAGAGGTAGAGAAAAGGTACAGAGGACAAAAGTGATAAAAGATTAGAGCATTTGATTTTTTTAGGTCAGAAAAAAGCTCCTATATGTGTTTCACCAGAAGAAAATAAAACAAAAACAAGACAAACAAAAAATTGGCAGTGTGTGTTCAAGACAGGATTTTCTTTAAATTGGATGAATGATCCTTGTTCCTAACCTAGATACGTGTGATTATGGATCCAGGAATCTTTCAGTTTCTGGTAGGAACTCTTAGGTTGGCAAATTCCATTAGGGCTGCCATCTTGACCTTGTTAATAGTAGCATTACGTGGCTAGGACAGTGAAATTACCACGTGTCTCAATGCTGAAAAGGAAATCTTAACTAGAGCCAAGCATTTGTCATCACTGTTATTAAATATCTGTTGATTCCACTGTTCCTCTTTCCTGTTATTAGACACTGGGTACTACATAATTTTCATATTTGGGGTCTGATGGATTCTTCAATGAAAAGAAACTTAGAGGCATCCATTGTTTCTGATAATGGACCATAATAAAATGGATAAAGTAAAATCCTAATGTAACCCTCAAATTCATTTTATCCAAAACCTTTAAACTCTCTTCTCATTTTACCTCTTTTTCCTCCATTCTATACCAAACACTTTCACCCTGAAATTAAAATTGTCAAATAGTAACAAAAGAAATCTTGTGAGATTTACTTTTTCTCTCTCTCACATCCACTGTTTAATATTTGAAAAATAAGCACACGCTCCAAAACAGGGAAAAGACTAACATGAGAAATACATATAAACCTCATATATATATATATGAAAAAACTTGTGTTATGAAAAATTATCCAAAACTTAAAATAATGCAAATGTTTTTGCAATATTATACTATAGTATTGTTTAAAATCTTTTCTAAAAATTGTTTAATTTTCTAGGACAATGTATTTGTGTTTGAGGTTTATTATTTGATTAGAACCCGGGCACTATTAACTTGAAAATTTCTGCCCAGTAGAGAAGATAACCTATAGGTTTATTTGCCTATAGGACATTAACCATTTTTGTATCTTCTAACTTAGCCATCTTATCTTAATATTTTCTGTGAAAACCTATAAACACTTAGTCCCTCAAAATATTTTTGGAACCAGCTCTACCATCTTAGCGGTGCCCTTCATCAAAGAGTTAATAAGTGTTAGCATATCTTCATTTTATATTGGTTATGAGAATTATGTTTTTTAAATTTTGAAAATTATACTTTGATATCTGATAGCCTATATGATAAAAGGATTAACATATTTTTAGAATATCTTTTGAGGCATGCTTTTAATATAAAGGGCTGACATTTTTTAAACTTTCAAATTTGACATTTCCACCCTGAGAGGAGTCAGAACAGGAGGCAGGAAAAAGTGGAAAGTTTGAGGCAAAAACAAAAGAGGCCAAGTTAAGAAGTTAGACAACTAAAAAAGCAATTGCCGTATGAAGGGTCACCCCTCTTTGGTCCAGCAGGCTCAGGCAAGCAAGTGATGTCACTATCTTTCTGCCCCCATCTCTGAGCAGACCCACCCTCGCACTGCCGAATTGACCAGTGGGACTCTAGAATCTGGTTGGAAAGGTAGGAGTAGGTAGGAGTACTAGCTAGGAGAATTGTCTTGAAGATGAATAACATATTTTGTATTGTATAGGCCTTTGGCTATATATATAGAGGCACCTTGGCTCTGCCATCCCCCAAAACCATAGTTTGACTCTAAGGGAACTAGGAGGTCAACTAGTGCTGCTAAAATTAAAACTAAACCCCACTACCATCAGAGGGCAGTATATATTTTTTAATTTATCCAAAGTAGCTTTGACTTGGCCCTGGAAGGATGTTAGCAGTATTTTCTTAAAATTTAAACAGTGTGCCTACATCTACATCCAGGGTGAGTGCGGGGTGAGCCTTACTCAGCCTTTTAATACATTGTTTTTAAATAATCTTTTTAAAATGCTAGGTTTTGTCTGTTATATTTAGATTCATTCATTTTAAACACTGGGTATGTGCCCAGCACTATTCTAGGTAATAGGGATACAGAGAAGAACAAGGCAGACAGGACCCTGCTTTTATGGAGCTTACATTTAAGTGGAGAGAAATAAGTAAATAAGAAAAGTATCATGTGATCATAAATGCTGTGCAGATCAATTAAAGTAGGGTGACATGGGGATAATCCTTCACTTAATCATCACTTCCTTCCACAGAATCTAAAAAGACAAGGGGAAAACTTCTATCAGCCTGAAAAAGCCACAAATGCAGATTTCAAGATCGTGTAACTAAAACATCCATATGACCAAGTCACATTCTATAGCATTATATGCTCAATAAATTTTATTTTTATAATTCATCATTTTTTTCCACCTGTTTTCAATTTTCATCCATTCTTATGTTTGACTTCATTTTCTTCAAAAGGCTAATGAGATGTCACTCTCTGAAGAAGGACCTCAGAGTTATTTTTTCTTCTCACCTTCCTTTAGTCCACAGCTTTTCAGCCATAGTTGAGCCCAAACCTTCCCCTAAGACCATAGAGTGGAGCTTCTGTAATTTGTGTGCTGCACAAAATAGAAGCAGCTGCAAGGCCAGTAGTCACTGAGACTGATAACTGAAGAAGATCTTCATTTTCCTCCCTTCCCCTTAGTTTCCTCCTTTGTAACATGCAATATTAATATCTCTGTCCACTGGGCCAGTATAAAGATGAAAGATTAAATAAGATAGTGTACTCAATAAATGGAAGTTTAAAAAAAAATGTCTCTCACCTTCACCTCTCACCTAAGCTTCAGATACATGTTAGTAGTCTTCCCGATGTACAAAATTAACTCTAAAATCCAAGGCAACTAAGGCTGGGAAGTAATAGCCATTGAGAAACAGAATCAAGATTTTATGTTTTTCATGACTGGACTAAAACCAACAGGATGAAATACTGAGGAACTAAAAGTAAAGTTCAGCACTTACATTAAGAAATGTCAGCTTGCAAGAGCACAGGATGGGAAAGAATTCACTTAATAGCAATTAATGTGAAACAGAGGGAGTTTCATAGACAGCAGATTCAGTATGAAGAGACTGGAGAGTGGCTGCCAAGGGAGCTAATGTAATCCCACACTGCAGTAAATGAGGCTTAATGTCCAGATCAAGGGAAGGACCGGCTCTCATGCACACTGCCCAGGCCAGATCCTGCCTGGAGCCATGGTCTCTTCCAGGAGTCTCATCTTAAAGGAGACATCGACAAATTGGAGCATGTCCCACAGGGAGTGACCATGTCACAAGAGAATCTATTGGAAGATATGATGAGGGTTTTGCCTGGAAAAGAGAGGATGCTCTCAATAAACATTTATTTAATGACCTTTCATGTGGAAGAACATAGCAAGACTTCCAGAGGAAAAAATAAGGCACAGTGGATGGAAGTTTAGGGAGCAGTTCTCACCTCAGTAAACGGAAGAATTTTCTGAGGATCAAAGCATTTAGCAATAGGAAGGATGGCTTTGTGACGTAGTGATCTGGCTGACCCTGAAAGCAATCTAACGAGGCTCTGGATGGGAGGTTAATCAGACCAGTGTTTTTTAAACTGCTCTCTATGGAGTGTCATCCTTGGCAGCTGGGGTTGGGGAGATGGGGGACAGGGAACGTTAATTGTTCCCAGGAGACTGAAAGGAAGGAGACCCAGGACTTAAACTGGACTCTCAGTCAAACCACAGCAGCTCAGTCCTTATGTTTTTAAGTTTAACCCATTTCCGAGTTCCTCTTGAGACATTTCTTAAAACACTTCTACTAAAACCAAAATTTGAAAACCACTGGAGATGATGGCTTTGTACATAAAAGAATGGGCTGGTTCCAAATTGGGAAAGGAGTACGTCAAGGCTGTATATTGTACCCTGCTACTTAACTTATATGCAGAGTACATCGTGCAAAATGCCAGACTGGATGAAGCACAAGCTGGAATCAAGATTGCTGGGAGAACTATCAATAACTTCCGATATGCAGATGACACCACCCTTATGGCAGAAAGTGAAAAGGAACTAAAGAGCCTCTTGATGAAAGTGAAAGAGGAGAGTGAAAAAGCTGGCCTAAAATTCAACATTCAAAAAACAAAGATCATGACATCTGGTCCCATCTCTTCACGGCAAATAGATGGGGAAACAATGGAAACAGTGGCAGACTTTATTTTCTTGGGCTCCAAAATCACTGCAGATGGTGACTGCAGCCATTAAATTAAAAGACGCTTGCTTCTTGGAAGAAAAGCTATGACAAACCTAGGCAATATACTAAAAAGCAGAGACATTACTTTGCTGACAAATATATGTACAGTCAAAGCTATGGTTTTTCCAGTAGTCACGTATGGATGTGAGAGTTGGACCATAAAGAAAACTGAGTGCCAAAGAATTTATGCTTTTGAACCGTGGTGTTGGAGAAGACTCTTGAGAGTCCCTTGGACTGCAAGGAGATCAAATCAGTCAATACCAAAGGAAATCCATCCTGAATATTCATTGGAAGGACTGATGCTGAAGCTGTAGCTCCAACAGTTTGGCCACCTGATGCAAAGAACTGACTCATTGGCAATGACTCTGATGCTGGGAAAGACTGAAGGCAGGAGGAGAAGGGGACAACAGAGTGTGAGATGGTTGGATGGCATCACCAACTGGATGGGCATGAGTTTGAGCAAGTTGGCGGTAGACAGGGAAGACTGGCGTGCTGCAGTCCATGGGGTTGCAAAGAGATGGACATAACTGAGCAACTGAACTGAACTGAACTAGGTGGTCACCCAACACTCTCTCTCTTAAAACCATAGCTATCAGAGAGCAGTCTAGAGCAGAGACTAGAAAAATGCTAGCTTAGTCTGAGCTGAGTCACTTCCATTGCTTTCTAAATGGTCTCTCCCACCTCACTTATTTATTTATTTATTTATTTTTAAAAGCACTCTCAATCTTTTGGTTAGTAAGCTTTGAGAAGGCCTGAAAACTGGCTGGATATATCAGTTCAGTTCAGTTCAGTCGCCCAGTCATGTCCAACTCTTTGTGACCCCATGGACTGCAGCATGCCAGGTTTCCCTGTCCATCACCAACTTCTGGAACTTGCTCAAACTCATGTCCATCCAGTCAATGATGCCATCCAACCATCTCGTCCTCTGTCATCCCCTTCTCCTCTTGCCCTCAATCTTTCCCAGCATCAGGGTCTTTTCCAATGAATCAGCTCTTTGTGTCAGGTGGCCAAAGTATTAGAGCTTCAGCTTCAACATCAGTCCTTCCAATGATCACCCAGGACTGATCTCCTTTAGGATGGACTGGTTGGATCTCCTTGTTGTCCAAGGGACTCTCAAGAGTCTTCTCCAACAGTTCAAAAGCATCAATTCTTTGGCACTCAGCTTTCTTTACAGTCCAACTCTCACATACAAGAGTACTGGAAAAACCATAGCTTTGACTATATGGACCTTTGTCAGCAAAGTAATATTTCTGCTTTTTAATATGCTGCCTGCTGTCTAGGTGGGTCATAGCTTTTCTTCCAAGGAGCAAGCATCTTTTAATTTCATGGCTGCAGTCACCATCTGCAGTGATTTTGGAGCCCAAGTAAATAAAGTCTGTTTCCATTGTTTCCCCATCTACTTGCCATAAAGTGATGGGACCAGATGCCATGATCTTTGTTTTTTGAATGTTGTGTTTTAGGCCAGCTTTTTCACTCTCCTCTTTCACTTTCATCAAGAGGCTCTTTAGTTCCTTTTTGCTTTCTACCATAAGGGTGGTGTCATCTGCATATCTGAGGTTATTGATATTTCTCCCAGCAACCTTGATGCCAGCTTGTGCTTCATCCAGTCCAGCATTTCGCATGATGTATTCTGCATATAAGTAAATAAACAGGGTGACAATATAGCCTTGATGTACTCCTTTCCCAATTTGGAATCAGTCTGTTGTTCCATGTCCAGTGCTAACTGTTGCTTCTTGACCTGCATACAGATTTCTCAGGAGGCAGATCAGGTGGTCTGGTATTTCCATCTCTTTTAGAATTTCCCACAGTTTGTTACGATCCACACAGTCAAAGGCTTTAGCCTAGTCAATGAAGCAGAAATAGATGTTCTTCTGGATTCTCTTGCTTTTTCCATAATCCAATGAATGTTGGCAGTTTGATCTGTGGTTCCTCTGCCTTTTATAACTCCAGCTTGAACATCTGGAAGTTCTTGGTTCACATACTGTTGAAGGCGAGCTTGGAGAATTTTGAGAATTACTTTGCTAGCATGTGAGATGAGTGCAATTGTGTGGTAGTTTGAACATTCTTTGGCATTGCCTTTCTTTGGGATTGGAATGAAAACTGACCTTTTCCAGTCCTGTGGCCACTGCTGAGTTTTCCAAATTTGCTGGCATATTGAGTGCAGCACTTTCACAGCATCATCTTTCAGGATTTGAAATTGAAGTTCAGCTGGAATTCCATCACCTCCACTAGCTTTGTTCGTAGTGATGTTTCCTAAGGCTTACTTGACTTTGCATTCCAAGATGTCTGGCTCTAGGTGAGTGATCACACCATCGTGTGATCTGGGTTATCTGGGTCATTAAGATCTTTTTTTGTATAGTTCTTCTGTGTATTCTTGCCACCTCTTCTTAATATCTTCTGCTTCTATTAGGTCCATACCATTTTTTCCCTTTATTGTGCCCATCTTTGCATGACATATTCTCTTGGTATTTCTAATTTTCTTGAAGAGATCTCTAGTCTTTCCCATTCTATTGTTTTCCTCTGTTGCTTTGCACTGATCACTGAGGAAGGCTTTCTTATCTCTCCTTGCTATTCTTTGGAATGCTGCGTTCAACTGGATTTATCTTTCTTTTTCTCCTTTGCCTTTAACTTCTTTTCTTTTCTCAGCTATTTGTAAGGCCTCTTCAGACAAACATTTTGCCTTTTTGCATTTCTTCTTGGGGATGGTCTTGATCACTGCCTCCTGTACAATGTCATGAACCTCTGTTCATAGCTCTTCAGGAACTTTATCAGATCTAATCCCTTGAATCTATTTGTTACTTCCACTGTATAATCATAAGGGATTTGATTTAGGTCATATCTGAATGGGCTGGTGGTCTTCCCTACTTCCTTCAATTTAAGTCTGAATTTGGCAATAAACAATTCATGATCTGAGCCACAGTCAGCTCCCGGTCTTGTTTTTGCTGACTGTACAGAGGTTCTCCATCTTCGGCTGCAAAGAATATAATCAATCTGATTTCCGTGTTGACCATCTGGTGATGTCCATGTGTAGTCTTCTCTTGTATTGTTGGAAGAGGGTGTTTGTTATGCAAAAGTTCTAAGGCTGGATACTTAGCATTAACCTTTAAGCTTTCATCCTATGCCCCCTCCCGTTTTTGGCTTGTCTCTTCCTGAAGGTCTTCCTCCCATCTTGCCTCCTCCATCAGTCTCCATCTCTGTCAAGGAGAAGAGAGTTCCTGGGGGCAAGTTTCAGACAGAAATCTAGCCCCAGACATTGGTGCTTCTCCTCCACCAGCGGGCCCTCCAGGAGACACGGGACCAGCATGAGCCCTTAAAGGAGAGCACTCCCCTTCCTGCTAGCTGGGTTTCCCTGCCACCCCAGGCTTGAGTTCTTTCCTCCCTACTCAAACCTCCTTATTACCATTATTTATATCAAGGCTTCCCAAATAAGTCTTCTCTTAATAGTTATCATAAAAGGTTGAGCAGCTTTTAAAAGTATAGACTCAGTCACTCCTCAAATCTGAATCAGAATCTCTCAGGGTGACTCACTGGAAAAGACCTTGATGCTGGGAAAGATTGAGAGCAAGAGGAGAACAGGATGACAGGGGATGAGATAGTTGGATGACATCACCGACTTGACGGACGTGAGTTTGAGCAAACTCTGGGAGACGTGAAGGACAGAGAAGGTTGGCGTGCTGCAGTTCATGGGGTATCGAAGAGTCAGACACGACCTTAACACCTGAACAACAACAGGGTGGAGATCTAGGAATCCATATTTATAGCAGGTTTCCCCAGGCACCGCAGTTGCAAACCACTGGTCTCAACCTTCTCTTTGGCAGGGAGCCCACCTTACCTTGTATGATCACTGTCTAATTTATGCATCCCATCTGAAAGTGAAGGACAATGTGTCACTTGGATTTGTTCCTCCACTTCATACCATCAGGTCCTCATTGTAGCAACCAACAGTGGGTGAAGCCTGAGCAGACCTGGAGTCCCTTCTGGCTGGTTTACCTCTCCCGAGACTTCCAGTTGCAAAAGTCTCCTCTTTGCTATTGTGCATGCCTGCTCAGTTGTGTCTGACACTTTGAGGTGACCCCACTGGTTCTCAAACTTCTGAGTGAATTAGACTCATCTGGAGGGCTTGTTAATACAGACTGAAGGGCCACTGCCCTTAGAGTTTGTGACTCAGGCGGTCTGCAATGGGGGTCTAAGAATTTCATTTCCTGCCAGTTCCCCAGGCTGCATTTTGAGAAATACTGCACTAGACTCTTGCTTTCTTTTGTTCTTGGTATTCCTGCTTCTGACCTTCACTTCCCTTTCATTCATATGAATTCTAGTATATCCCATAGTGTCTCTCTGCTTATAGGCCTCTCCTCTGATAACCACATTATTTCTATGACATTCAGGTATACGATGGCCTTCTATTTCAAATCTACCCACACCTCCTGGTTCTGTGGCCCAGGGGTTCACCCCTGCAAGATGTTCTGCTCTTAGAAGGCATTCTTGCTGAAGAAATTCAGAGAAAGGAAGTACTAATATAGGCTGCAGCAATTGGGAAAGTTTCACAAAAGCGGTTAGATTTCAATTCATCTTCAAAGGGAGAAGAAAGAGCATTTGTGACAGGGGAGCCATATCACCAGTGACCCCCGAAAGCAGGAGCCTGTACTGGGATGACGCTGAGGAAACAGACTCACCCTGAAACACACATCTCTTCCATGAGGTGGTGGATGTCATGGGAAAGCTTCCTGTCGGTTTCCACATCTATTACAACTTATCAAGTGCCATCAACAACACTGGAGGCAAGGTGACACTGATTTTGTTATTTCAGGTTATTGACCTGTTCAGGAACCTGAAGGCAACAGAGCTGCATGGCCCAGGCAGAGTGGGCATCACTTCAAGGGAATGAGCATATGTGCTCCTAAGGCCCAGGAGAGTTAATTCCACTTCTTCTTTCTGTGGAAAAAGCCCCCCACCCCTGTAGAGTTTGGCAAGAGCTGACCTGAGGAGGAAGATTTGCTCAATAGGAAATGAGCTATGATGGTGAAATGAGGAAGCTTCAACTTGTTGGTTTTGAATTACAAAAAGAAAAGAATGAGTAAAAAGGGAACATAATAATGGAGAATTGAAAACAAACCAAATATCCATCAGGAAGTCATGGGTTAAGAGAACTGTGGAGTGTCCAAGCTGTGGCACATTGGGAAGCCCATAGGAACAGGGAGGTAGACTGCTGCTAAGTCACTTCAGTCGTGTCCAACGCTGTGTGACCCCATAGACGGCAGCCCACCAGGCTCCCCCGTCCCTGGGATTCTCCAGGCAAGAACACTGGAGTGGGTTGCCATTTCCTTCTCCAATGCAAGAAAGTGAAAAGTAAAAGTGAAGTCGCTGAGTCTTGTCTGACTCTTAGCGACCCCATAGACTGCGGCCCACCAGGCTCCTCCGTCCATGGGATTTTCCAGGCAAGAGTACTGGAGTGGGGTGCCATTGCCTTCTCCGAGGAGGTAGACTAGGGATCTGCAAATAACTCCCAGCTGCACAGTTAAGGGAGAAAAACCAGTTGCCAAGTATATCATATTCCCATGACTTTTTAAAAAATCTGTTAAAAACTCGTAAAGGATCATCACACATTAACCATAATCGTTGCCTATGGAGAGGGAACTGAAGTTTGAGAGTTGTTTTGTCACTAAGTTATGTCCAGAGGAGCTTAAGTGAGATTTTTTTTTTAGCTTTTAAAAATAAATATCTGAATGGTTTGACTTTTTACATGTAATTTTACATTTTACTTTGATTCTTTGGCCGTGCTGTGTGGCCCTCAGCAGTGAGAATATGGAGTCCCAACCACTGGACCACCAGGGAATTCCCATGTTCTAAGTGTTTTAGACCTATTAACTTATTTAATCCTCCCAGTAAGCCTATTTTATAGATAGGGTTAGTGAGGCACAGAGCAGTTAAATAGCCTACCCAAGGACACCCAGGCAATACATGGGAGAGCTAGGATTTGAACTGAGGTCACCTGTCTGCAGAATTTGTGCATTAAACCACCTCACTATTCTGTCTCTCAGTGGACCGTGTTGGACCATTGGATGTTAACCATAACTGTAAAATGATATCAGTTTAAAAAACAAGCCATATGCATATTAAAAAAAACTGGAATTCAAGTCTCTAAAGTTATCCTTTGAACACCGATCCAAAGATTCACTCTGAATTTCCAGCTCGGATGAGATAATTCAAGATGAATTAAGTGATTTCAGAAAGGAAAGCCTTGCCTCTCCCTCTACCCCAAACTGCTGGTTAATATTTCTTAAACAAGGACAAAATGTTTTTACTACCCTATTTTGTTTAACATGCAATTATCTCTGGACAAGGTATAACTATCTTGGATTTAATTGTCCAGATCTCTGAGTTAATAATAATTAAGGTGTAAACCACCCAATTATTAAGCCATGAAATTAAAAGACACTTGCTCCTTGGAAGGAAAGTTATGACCAACCTAGACAGCATATTAAAAAGCAGAGACATTACTTTGCCAACAAAGGTCCATCTAGTCAAGGCTATGGTTTTTCCAGTGGTCATGTATGGACTATAAAGAAAGCTGAGCACCGAAGAATTGATGCTTTTGAACTGTGGTGTTGGAGAAGACTCTTGAGAGTCCCTTGGACTGCAAGGAGATCTAACCAGTCCATCCTGGAGGAGATCAGTCCTGGGTATTCATTGGAGGGACTGATGTTGAAGCTGAAACTCCAGTACTTTGGCCACCTGATGCAGAGAGCTGACTCATTTGAAAAGACCCTGATGCTGGGAAAGATTGAGGGCAGGAGGAGAAGGGGATGACAGAGGATGAGATGGTTGGATGGCATCACTGATTGACACAATGGACATGGGTTTGGGTGGACTCCAGGAGTTGGTGATGAACAGGGAGGCCTGGCGTGCTGCGGTTCATGAGGTCGCAAAGAGTCAGACACAACTGAGCGACTGAACTGAACTGACTGAAACCGCCCAAAGGTGGACACAATAAAGGATAAAAATGGTAGAGACCTAGTAGATGCTGAAGAGATCAAGAAGAGATAAAAAGAAACACAGAAGAACTGTATAAAAAGGATTTTAAGGAACTAGATTATTATGATGGGGTGGTTAGTCACGCAGAGCCAGACATTCTGGAGTGTAAAGTCAAGTGGCCCTTAGGAAGCACTGCTGTTAATAAAGCTAGTGAATGCAATGAAATTCCAGCAGAACTATTCAAATCCCTAAAGGAGGAGACAATCAAAGTTTTGCATTCATTATGTCAGCAAATCTGGAAGACCCAGCAGTGGCCACAGAATTGGAAAAAGTCAATCTTCATCCCACTTCTCAAGAATTGTTCAAACCAAAGAATGTTCAAACCATCAGACAATTGCACTCATCTCCCAAGCTAGTAAGGTCATGCTTAAAATCTTGCATAGTAGGCTTCAGCATTATGTGAACCAAGAACCTCCAGGTGTCCAAGCTGGATTTAGAAAAGGAAGAGGAACTAGAGAGCAAATTGCCAACATTCACTGGGTTATGGAGAAAACAAGGGAGTTTCAGAAAAACATCTATCTCTGTTTTATTGATTACACTAAAGCCTTTGACTGTGTGGATTATGACAAACTGTGGAAAGCTCTTAAGAAATGGGAATATCCATCTTACCTGCCTCCTGAGAAACCTGTATGCCAGTCAAGAAGAAACAGTTAGAATCCCGTATGGAACAACTGATTGGTTCAAGATTGGGAAAGGAGTATGACAGGGCTATCTGCTGTCACCCTGTTTGTTTAACTTATATGCTGAGCACATCATAAGAAATGCCAGGCTGGATGAGTTACAAGCCAAAATAAAGATAGGTGGGAGAAACATCAACAACCTCAGATATATAGATGATACCATTCTAATGGCAGAAAGCGAAGAGGAACTAAAGAGCTTCTTGATGAGGGTGAAGGAGGAGAGTGAGAGGAGAAGCTTAAAGCTAAATGTTAAAAAAAGTAAGATCATGGCATCCAGCCCATTACTGCACGGCAAATAGAAGGGGAAAAGGTGGAAGTAGTGACAGATTTCCTCTTCTTGGGCTCCGAAAGCACTGTGGATGATGACCGTAGCCATGAGTTCAGAAAACAATTACTTCTTGGCAGGAAAGCAATGACAAACCTAGACAATGTATTGAAAAGCAGAGACATTACTCTGCTGACAAAGGTCTGTATAGTCAAGGCTATGGTCTTCCTAGTGGTCACATACTGTTGTGAGAGCTGGATCATAAAGAAGGCAGTATGCCTTTGAAGTGGGTGCTGGAGAAGACTCCTGAAAGTCCCTTGGACACCAAGGAGATCCAACCAGTCGTTTTTAAGGGAGATCAACACTGAATATTCACCAGAAGGACTGATGCTGAAGCTGAAGCTCCAGTATTTTGGTAATCTGATGCATGCAGACAACTCATTGGACAAGTTCCTGATGCTGGGAAAGACTGAGGGCAGAAGAAGAAGAGGGCATCAGAGGATGGGATGGCTGGACGGCATCACAGATGCAACGAACATGAACTTGGGCAACTGTGGGAGATGGTGAAGGACAGGGAGGCCTGGAGTGCTGTAGTCCATGGGGTTGCAAAGAGTCAGACATGACTGAGTGACTGAACAACAACAAGGTATAAATAGCAATTATGTACAAATAGTAGCTTGTGATAGGGAAAAGGAAAAATGGAGGAAGAAGACTGCTTGAGAGCACCATAGAGTTCTTATGGGGAAAGCTGGACGTGGCAGGTTATAAACTAGCTATGGATGACATCGCTTTACAGTGGTACAGGTCTTACCTTTTATAAGCACTTCCCATGTATTTTATACATTTGAATCTTTGTAGAGCTAGGGCAGATAGACATACTCATTTTACAGATAAGGAAATCAAGTCTCCAGAAGATTGTGGCTTGGTTACTTACTTACTAATTTGGAGCTGGAACCCAAAACTCACAATTCTCCTTCCAGGACTCTTGAATCACATCCAAATACTGATGCCTCAGCTGTATCACAACCTTACTCAGAGACAGGCTGGAGCCAGCATCAGTGAACAAGTGTAGCAAATGAAAGATCTAGATATTCAGGGTAGCAACTGGCGCTGGCCAGGATCCACTGAGGGATGTCCAGGTGGGAAGACAGAGCAGGAACCCTGGTCAACCAGGAGACAATGTAAGGGTCCCCCGTCCCAAGCTGGAGGAAGGCCCAGGGACTAGCCCCAAGTCAGCTGAGGAGCAGGATGAGTTGACTTTGGCATCGATCTGCCAGGACTTCGCTCCCACTGCACCCCCATTTCTAGAATCTTCCTCCAATGCTTTTCACTTCCTTCTTTTCTTCCCTCTCCCACTCCAGTTCCAAATTCATATTACTAACAGTCCTGAAAAGTGGGAAAATGCAAGATATTTTTTTAAAAAAAGAAATTTGTTTTTTCAATGGAGTTGGAGTAATAATCCTATTCCTTTGGGTTCCAATTATAAGTCCTACTAATTATTTGAGCTTCTTTCCCTTCTATAATTAAGATGGGTGAAGCTCCATAAATCAATTACTTCACTTCTTAATTAAATCCAATTAATCTCTTTAGTGCTTCATTCAATCTTGAATTATTTTCATATTTTCTCTACCTGCTAGTACCAGAAGTTTTGATATTTAAATGACCTCCAGCTGGATTTTGTATATCTCCCACAGCTCTGACTCTGTGGTCACATCTCCTAAAAAGGCCATTCTAAAGACATAAGACATTATGGATATGCCCCCCCAAATCCTTGTGATCTGGAGGAGAAGGAAAAGTACAAATAAATATAAATATACTACAGTCTCTCCAGGGTAATAGGATGACTTCTGAAACTTCCTGCAGTGTGTGTTTGTACTAATCGTAATATAAAGAGGGGAAAGGCACTGAGGAGGCGAGAAAATTAGCAATTAAAAAGCTACCATACATTACCAGGACGACATCTCATGATTTTTGGTTTAGTTTCCACATTAAATTTTTGTCCTTACCACATCCCACAGAGTTCTAAATATCGCCACCAGGAGGCAGGAGTGTGCCAATGTCAGATGTTTGAATCTGCTGGTTTAGGCTTCCTTGCACATAATTTCCTTGGGAAAGAATTACTGTTAAACGAAGCCATAGAGAAGTAAAAAGTAGGCAACTTAGCATCACATGCGTGGCAGAAGTAGGATTTGGACATTGATTTTGGTAATCCATCCTGCAGGCTCTAAGAAGCCACTGCTCACCTGAGTTTGTGGCTTTGATATCCACATTTTCTCCCACAGGTTTACAACCCCTTTTTATTAAAGGCAATAAATTAAGAAAAATTTAAACAATGTTACTGTAACTGCTTCTTTTCTTCCTGTTTTTCTCTCACTTATTCCTAATTTTTGTCATTCACAATCCTTTCGTCTAATGGCAAATAGAGAACTTTGTTCCCTTTTGCCAACTTTGACATTTACATTCCTTAATTAAGAAATCACTTTTGTGACAGCTTCTGTTCTGTTGTCTATTACTTATTTTAAAGGCTTCAGCAGAACCACAGTAATATAAACATGTGTTAAGTACACTGGATTTACAAGCCTGGGATGGCCAGATGTCCAAATCAGGAATGTTCTCTCCAAGGGCACTGGGCAAAGCCTCTTATGAAATACTTCCCATGGTCCTGGTCCAGTTCACACCAGAGGCTTCGTTAACTAGCATAATGGATGTTACGCATGTTTCCCTAGAGACACTAGTAGTCACCAAAGAGGTGTGGATTCTCTGGAAACATTGAAGGGCATCCTTGCTGTTGCACTCTCAGGGTCACAGGCAGGTGGCCCAAACCCTGTAGAATGGAGTTCTGAGCTTTTCTCTTAAATGGTTCTGTAATCTAGCCACTGACTCAGAAGAGTCTTGGCCCTTTGAGTTTGACAAGTTGGCAGTTGAACACTCACAGGAGACTCGTTTCATTTGTCTCAAGTGAAATGGAGTTCTTAAAGGTCAGTGACCTGGGGCATCGTGAAGTGCACAGCAGAAGTTTTAAGATGGGTTTCTAAGCCTGCCTGATAATAACCATTATGTGTGTGTGGCCAAGTTTGGGCCGAGACTGCTTTCATGGTCTCGGCAATGGTCTCAGGAGACCTACAGACTTCATCTGTTATCTACCAAACAGACCCTCATAATTATAAACAGCCTGATTGCCTTAGGTTGGTTCACTATGTTTCACTCACACCCTCCTTTGGAGGAAATGCCCTCAGCAAATATATCTGCATCTCTTTCCTTCTTGCATGAGGGAAAAGTACAGGGAGGAAGGGCTGTCGCCTACATCGCTTCTCCACACGTTGACCACTCACTGGAGGAAAGATCTTTCCTTCCTTTCTGTTACTCACAGGCCTGTTTCCTACAGCTCCTTTTTTTGTTTGTTTGTTTTAAACTTTCTCACAGGCAGAGCATGTGTGTTAATTAATAAGCCTCTTGGCAAGTTTTTCCTTTAAGCTAGGTTGCAACACTGGCAATTCATTTTTTGAAAATACATTTCTATCAATGTTTGAAGCAATAGTTTCTTATATTACATAAAATATTATACAAGATAGAAATGAAAAGAAAATAAATGTATTTAGTCCTTACAGGGTGGCTATTTTTACACTTTTCTTTCTTGGTAAGGCGATGTCTGTGGATTCTAAGGAAGTCCTGAAGAGTCAACTCAGAAATTAGGACACCGCCCCCTCAACATGTGTCTCCATATTCACTGCTTTGCTCCACAGTTTCATTAACTGTTGTATGCATCATTATTGTTGTCTGGATTGGATACTGTTGTTCTTTTATGGAAGAGTAGCAAAGTGCATCAATTTAAAATGTACAATTCAGGGAATTCCCCGGTAGTTCAGTGGCTAAGACTGTACTTCTAGCACAGGGGGCACAGGTTTGATCCTTGGTCAGGGAACTACATGGCATGGCCAAAATTTTTTTTTACATATACAGTTCAATGGACATTTACATATGTATGCATCCAGGTAACACCACCAAGAAGGCGGTATAGTACATCTCCAGTACCCCAGAAGGCTCCTTCTCTTATACCCTTCCTTGATGATACCCAATCCCCCAGAAGTTACAACCACTCTGACTTCTGCTGCCATAGTGTTTCTATCTTGTTTCAAATATAATTGAATCAAACAGTATGTACTCTTTAGCATGCAGTTTCTCTGCTCAACAGAGGGCAGTGAAATTAGTCCACTGTGGCATGTAATAGCAATTTACTCATATTTTTGTGTGGTATTCCTGAACATGTCACACTTTGGTAATCCAGCCCCCTGAAGTTGTTGCTAGTGTTCAGCTATTATGAGTAAAACTGCTAGGAATGCTCTTGCACTTGTCCTCTGGTGGATTCGTTTTCCTTGGAGACAGTACAGAAAGTACGCACACCCTCTTACACCCAAGCTGTTTCCCCTTGTTAAAATAAGAAACCAACATTGGTATGTTACTGTTAAACTTCAGATTCACATTTTACCAGATTTCTTTTCATTAATTAACGACCTTTGTTTCAGTATCTGTCCTAGGATACTATATTGCGTTCAGTTATTAGTTTCCTAGTCTTCCCTTGTTTTTCATGACCATGACAGATTTGAAGAGTACTGGTCAAGTATTGCATAGAAAGTCCCTTAAGTTTGGTTTGTTTTTTTGTTTTTTCTTATGATTAGAGTGAGATTATGGGTTTTTGAAAAGAATACCACGAGGCAATGTACCCATCTCATCACATCATATCAGGAGTGCATAATAGTCACATGACATCTCTGGTGATGTTAACTTTGATTGCCTGGTTAAAGTAATATCTGCAGGGTCTCTCCATTGTAAAACTGCTCTTTCCCCCTCATACTCAATTCCTTGGAAGCTAGTCACTAAGTCCAGCCCATGCCCAAAAGCAAGGGTAATGGGAGGAGGCTAAGCCTCACCTCCTCGGAGAAGGCAATGGCACCCCACTCCGGTACTCTTGCCCAGAGGGTCCCATGGACGGAGGAGCCTGGTAGGCTGCAGTCCATGGGGTTGCTGGGAGTCAGACACGACTGAGCAACTTCACTTTCACTTTTCACTTTCATGCATTGGAGGAGGAAATGGCAACCCACTCCAGTGTTCTTGCCTGGAGAATCCCAGGGACGGCGGGGCCTGGTGGGCTGCCGTCTATGGGGTTGCACAGAGTCAGACACGACTGAAGCGACTTAGCAGCAGCAAGCTTCACCTCCTAGAGTGGGGATCGTCTACATGCATTCTTTGGATTTCTGCATTTGTCTCTTCTTCTCCCTTATTTACTTATTTAACTATTTCTTTATATTAGTGTGGACAGATACAGAACAAAACAGGGAATGATAAAAAGAATGAAATAATTCCATTTTCAGCAACATGGATGGTCCTAAAGAGTGTCATACTGATCGAAGTAAGGCAGAGAAGGAGAAATAGTATGCGACATCCCTTATATGTGGGATCTAAAAAGAAATGATACAAATGAACTTACTTACAAAACAGAAACAGACTCACAGACTTGGAGAATGAGCTTATGGTTGCTGGGGGGAGATTTGGGGGAAAGGGATTGTTAGGGAATTTGGGATGGGCACGTACACCTTGCTGTATTTAAAATGTGTAACAACGAGGACCTATCTTACAGCACATGGAATGCCACTGCCCAATGTTATGTGGCAGCCTGGATGGGCAGGAAGTTGGGGGAGAATGGATACATGTATTTGTATGACTGAGTCCCTTTGCTGTTCACCTGTAACTATTATGACATTGTTTGTTAATGGGCTATACCACAATACAATATAAAAGGTGTTTTAAAAATTAAAAACAAAAATAGAATGGATTTGAAAGTAAACAAGCAGCTGACTGGCCCTAGAGCTCAAGCCAATATTACTTAACTTGATCTCTAGTTTCTCTGAGATTCTGAGGCTCAAAGCCTAAATTGAAGTGGGTTTTTTCAAATTAATTAATTAATTAGCTTCACTGGGTCTTAGCTGTGGCACGTGGGATCTTTGATCTTTGTTGTGGCATAAGAACTCTTTTGCGGCATGTGGGATCTAGTTCCCTGACCAAGGATGGAACCTGGGCCTCCTGCATTGGGAGTGTGGAGTCTTAGGCACAGGACCACCAGGGAAGTCCCCTGAAGTGTCTTTTGGGTCACTGGATCTGTGATGGATTGATGTTCTGTATCACCCAGCTTTGAGATCAAGAATAGAAAGGGCCACTCTGTAGATCTGTACTATGTGACAAACGCATGGTTGACACAGGAACAGAAACTGCTCTTCCGGGAGCACATTAAATTAAGAAAACTGAAGACACAGAAAAGAGCTTCTGTTAAACATGTGCCACACTCTTTCATAAATGCCCAAAGGAGCACGGAGTACCTCAGCCCTATTTTAATCAGAGTAGTCCAGTACTCAGCTTTCCAGGCGAGTCAGAAACAGTGGAGAGTCTGGGAAATGGAAAAGAAGGAAAGTAATTGCAAGAGAAACCAAGAAGAAAAATAGCTTTATCTGTATTCCCGGGGGCTTTCCTGGTGGCTCAGATGGTAAAGAATCTGTCTGGAGACCTAGGTTTGATCCCTGGGTCAGGTAGATTTCCTTGGAGAAGGGAATGACTACCCTCTCCAGTATTCTTGCCTGGAGAATTCCATGGACAGAGAAGCCTGGCAGGCTACAGTCCAGATCAGATCAGTCGCTCAGTCGTGTCCGACTCTTTGTGACCCCATGAATCGCAGCACGCCAGGTCTCCCTGTCCATCACCAACTCCCGGAGTTCACCCAGACTCACGTCCATTGAGTCAGTGATGCCATCCAGCCATCTCATCCTCTGTCGTCCCCTTCTCCTCCTGCCCCCAATCCCTCCTAGCATCAGAGTCTTTTGGGGTCGCAAAGAGTCAGAGACAACTGACACTTTACAGGGACAAGTATAGAAGAGGTTCAGTAAATATTTGCTGAATGAATGAATGTCTTAGGGCTGTGGGCTTGTTCTCTCATCATAGAACATTGGAGGACATGGAACAAAAGACAAGGTGTTTCTGTGCATTTGGGCTTGAAATAAGCCCCAAGCAACTGAGTAAATGTTCTTAAAATTAACAAACCTGAAAGGTTTACAATGTTGAAACCATAGGGAAGACACTGAGCTGTAATTCGCTGATTAGGACATCAGATTTGAGGATGTAGGGTTGGGATGATGCAGCTGGTTTTTTTTAAGCTCTAGTTGACTGATACCAAGAAACCCGTGGGCAGTTCACCAGCAAAGCACCACTTGTCATGCTCAGTAACTTCTAACCTTCCCCTTGCCCTGTCCTTCTGTTACTGTCAGTTGGTTTGTAGCAGAGGGGAATTCCAGCCCATTTTAGGGGCATTAAGAGGGAGGTTTCTGACTTCTATCCCTTAGGTGCATCCTGGGACTCTGATGAAAATGGTAGATCTGAAATACACCAGTCTCAGAGAGTTACTGACTCAAGAATGGATATGAGCTGGCTAAAACCTTTGCAGACAACAGACAAAAAGATCCATGTATGTGTTCTCACAAGTCTAGAAGCTCACAGTTATGCACAACAGGATCACGGTGATCCATTATCACCTTCGGGCTATCAACAAACCAGGCACCTCCATGTTGCTCTGTTTCTTAACAAGGCTGGCCCCTCCCCTATTCTTTAGAATTTTATCAATTAATATTTCATTTATAAATATTGATAATACCTGCCTACTTCCCCCAGAATGATGAACAGAAAGCTCCTGAGAATCATGAAATGCTAGATTTGTAAGTCACTGAAGAAATTATCTAGTTCAGCCTCCTTAGTTTGTTGGTGGGGAAGGTGAACTCCAAGAGGGAAATGTGTGCCTTAAGTGTGAGCATCCAGTTAGAAGTCAAGTATAACCTCTCAGTTTAAGGCTCTTTGTTCCTCCAAAGCTGCTCTTCTACCTTGGGCAACCTCAGAGTAGATGCTATAACCAAACCTAAGACTGTCCTACCCTCCTACCTAACAAAGCTCAGGAACTGACAGTGGAAAGATGTATCATCAAATGGTAGTTTTTTTTTAAATTATCTATGCAGAAAAGAGCATTTTGGGATTGGGAAAAAGCAGATGGCCCATAAAAGATAGAAATTGTTAGCCAATGAGGACTCAAAGGAGCAGGACCAGTCAACTGGCAACACTCCCTCATTTGATACAAGCCTCCAAAAGAAGCTCTACTCAGTTACCTCAAAGAAGGTGCTGAGCACTGCCATCTGGGACCAGAAATTAAGCAGAATCTCGACTTTAATATTGAAACCAAGTCATATGAGAACCTACTAGTTTCTGCTAGCAACTCAAACTTAAATTGTCCTCTGAAAATGAACAAACCTCACGGACATGAAAGTTCAAACATCAGTTAAGTCTTAACAAACAAGCCATGCACCATCTTGGTTACCATGCAACAGGATCATAACTCCATAAATGATTCAGTGATTAGAACCATGAACAAAATACAAAAAATAAACAGTAAGCTCAACATTTTGCAAGGGCACAGAGATTTCCATTTGTGAGGCAATGAATCCACATTGGAAAACTAAGCCCGCCAAAGGAAGTAAAATTTGGTCATGAACTCACAAAAATACATCCAAGAAAAGCCCCTGAAAATGAAAGAAATGGAGAAGAAGGACGAGTAGGTGCAAACTGGAGAGAAAAATATTAAATAAATCAGGAAGGGAAGAGATGATAAATTCAGACAACCAGAATTCAATGTCAGCCATCAGAGGCTGAGCTTCTCACATAATTAAAGAAGCATCAGTCATAGTCTTCCTTTGAAGCCTGAGAAGCAAATTGTACCTATTTCAGTTCAGTTCAGTTCAGTCGCTCAGTCGTGTCCAACTCTTTGTGACCCCATGAATCGCAGCACGCCAGGCCTCCCTGTCCATCACCAACTCCCGGAGTTCACCCAGACTCACGTCCATCAAGTCAGTGATGCCATCCAGCCATCTCATCCTCTGTCGTCCCCTTCTCCTCCTGCCGCCAATCCCTCCCAGCATCAGAGTCTTTTCCAATGAGTCAGAGATCTTAAATGCCAAAAGGGGGAGAGTACTCAAGTTAAGAGCTATCAAAAAGGAAAAAAAAAAAAAAACTACAACTGTTCCAAAAGTTTTCACCAATGGTCTGAATAAACTAAAAACGTTCAAGGAAAGCTGTTCTGCCTCTGGAAAGAGGGAGAGCTAAAATACCAAGAGAAAATTCAATAGTTGGGGAAACCCCTCTCCAACTTGAAAGCTTCAGTAAAATTACCTGTAGCCAAAAGTAAATAAAGCACATTTTTAAATAGATTTTCATTCTCTTCACAACACAGGATTATATTGCAGGGACTGACTTCGTAAGGGCCAATTTCTTTTTTTTTTAATATAAATTTATTTATTTTAATTGGAGGTTAATTCCAATTTCTTTTGAATAGTATTTTTTTTAATATGTTGACCCAGTTTGTTTATTTATTTTTACTCTTTTTTTTTTGGCTGCAGGATATGTGGGACCCCAGCTCCTTAACCAGGGATTGAATTCATATTGGAAGCATGGTGTCTTTTTTTTTTAATTATTCATTTAATTATTTGGGGCCATGCTGAATCCTTGTCGCTGCTCAGGCTTTTTTCTAGTTGGGACGAGTTGGGGCTACTCTCTAGTTGCAGCGAGGGCTTCTCATTAATGTGGCTTCTCCTGTTGCAGAGCATGGGCCCTAGGGCATGTGGACTCAGTATTTGTGGCTCCCAGGCTCAGCAGTTGTGGCCCACAGGCTTCTGTTGCTTATGTTGTTCTGAGGCATGTGGGATCCTCTCGGATCAGGGATCCAACCCATATCTCTTGCACTGGGAGCTGGATTCTTTACCACTGAGCCATCAGGGAGGCCCAGCATAGTGTCTTAACCACTGGACCACCAGAGAAGTCCCCCAGTTTCTTCTTTGTAAATACATTCTTTATGCTAACAGTTCTTTCATCACAGAATGCAATTAGTTTTACAAATTCAAATATCTTATTCTTCCTTTTTTAATCTTTCTTCCGTAATTAATTTGCTCTATTGATAACATTTCCACTTAACTATCTTTATACTTTCATACGTTTTGAATTTTTACTGTCGTAATAAGCTTTTTTTTTATTCCTTTAATATTTACAAAATTGTGATATCTCATTCTTTTTCCATTTTTGGACTCTCTTTTTTTCCTATGTGTAATTTCTTTATTCATTTATCCCCACATACATATTCAAATGGCATTAAAGCTCTTGTGAAACTGGAACTCAAGTAAAGACTTATGTCTCTTTGCCTTATCTTGGGTAATTAGTTTCTCTAGATTCACTAAACAGATGATTTTCAAAACTACAATAAGGTATTACCTCTTACTGGTCAGAATGGCCATTGTCAGAAAGTTTACAAATAATAAATGCTGGAGAGAGTGTGGATTAAAGGGAACCGTCCTATACTGTTGGTGGGAATGTAAATTGGTACAGCCTCTGTGGAAAACAGTATGGAGATTCCTTAAAAAACTAAAACTAGAATTACCATGTGATCCAGCTATCCTTGTCCTGGGAAAATACCTGGACAAAACTATAATTAAAAAAGATACATTCATCCCAATGTTCAGCGAGGCACTGTCTACAATAACTGAGACATGGAAACAACCTAAATGTTCCTTGACAGATGAATGGATAAAGAAGATGCAGTGTATATATGCAATGGAATGTTACTCAGCATAGAAAGAGTGAAATAATGCCATTTGCAACCTCATGGGTGGAGATGATCAAACTGAGTGAAATAAGTCATACAAAAACAAATATCATATGATATCACATATCATATGGATCTAAAATTGTACAAATAAATTTAATTTACAAAACAGAAACAGACTCACAGACTTAGAAAACAAATTTATGGTTACTGAAGGGGAAAAGTAGAGGGGGAGGGATAAACTAGGAGGTGGGGACTAACATATGCATACTACTACATACAGCAGATAACCAATAAGGGCCTACTGTAGAGCACAAGGAACTCTACTCAATATTCTGTAATAACCTATATGGGAAAAGCATCTAAAAAAGAATAGATATATGTATACATATAGCTGAATCACTTTGTTGCACACCTGAAACTAACACAATACTGTAAATCAACTATACTCCAATATAAAATTTAAAACTTTTCAATAAATAAATTGATTTTGCCCAATAATTTGTCATGCCTCATATGCTGCATTATGTCTCCATTTTTATCCAAACCACATTATATTCAATCTCTTATACACCATGATCACTTAAACTACAAATTCCCTTTTTTATATTTGTACCATCTTCCTATTCATAATGAACACTTGTATTTGTTCTGCTGCTTTAGTAGTATTTGTAACCATTTTTGCAATTAATGACAGTTTTTATTTCAAAACTGAAAAAGAAAAGAAAGCTTAATTCAACCTGTCACAATGCTCCCCACTCCCAGTGGAGCCAGCTGACGGAGCTGGGCACATCTCCTTCTGCAAACCTACTGCACTAGTTGGTTACTTAATACATGTGTAAAGTTTTTTCTGTGGGATATGATACATATCCCAAGAATATCTGATAGTCTTCCATAAAAATTGGTGAAGAACATAATTTAAATATTGTTGGAACTTCTGGTAAAGAAAAATGAAGTAAGAACACAGTATCTTTAGAAACGCAGCTGGATGTAGCAAAAAAAAAAAAAAGAAAATCTAGGCTGATGCTAGCGACAAAGATGTCTGTGCCTCTTGACTTTGTCTCCACCTGCCAGGTAGTCCATATTTGCCTGTTAAGAGAACTATAGGAAATGGAGTTGGAGATGCAAACCTTACTTTTCTTTCAAGGGGAGAAAGCATAGCCTGTTGGAAAAGTTAGAAAACTGGAGGGAGTTTCCCTTCCTAATTGACTGTTATGATCAAAGTGGAGCTTGTGTTGTTGTTATCTCTCTTTTGAAGGAAGGATGTACTCTGATGTGAAACACAGCAACAGAGGAAGATATTATTGTTAAAGAAATCTAGTTCAAGAAAGTTAGGGTTGGCTTGAAAAGTTGAGAGAAGTTTCTTACAGATTCTCAAAATCTTAGGAGAGGTGACAGATTGCAGTTTGACAACAGTCTTTTCCACAGATCTCCCGAAAGTATCATCTAAGAAGAAGGCATGGGGAAGGTACATGCCAAACCAAATTTCAAAGAGGATAAAATTGGCCTTTTGAAGAATAGAAGACAAAAGTTGGCCACTGAAAAGTAAGGCAAGGGTAGGCTATTTTATTAAGTGGTAAGTTATGTGGTGATATAAATAAATATTTGCACTGATTATGGTCCTATAAATAGATAAATATGTAAATATATGGCAGCCTGTTGGCACCACCTGTGTGTTTCACCCCAGGGACCAGGATGTTATTTCAGCTAAATCTCATCAAGTATTTCATAGACAGTAAGAGCTCATAGTAGCAAAATAAATCAGAATCTGATATTTAAATGATTCTTTCTAACCCTGCAGAACTTCGGGGGAGAGCCTCACAAATAGAAGGATTTTAAGGGCATTAAGCTAGGGTAAGTACATTACTCATGCTCTTTTTTGGGGCTCCAAAATCACTGCAGATGGTGATTGCAGCCATGAAATTAAAAGACACTTACTCCTTGGAAGGAAAGTTATGACCAACCTAGACAGCATATTAAAAAGCAGAGACATTACTTTGCCAACAAAGGTCCATCTAGTCAAGGCTATGGTTTTTCCAGTAGTCATGTATGGATGTGAGAGTTGGACTATAAAGAAAGCTGAGTGCCAAAGAATTGATGCTTTTGAACTGTGGTGTTGGAGAAGACTCTTGAGAGTCCCTTGGACTGCAAGGAGATCCAACGAGTCCATCCTAAAGATCAGTCCTGGGTGTTCATTGGAAGGACTGATGTTGAAGCTGAAACTCCAATACTTTGGCCACCTGATGCGAAGAGCTGACTGACTCATTGGAAAAGACCCTGATGCTGGGAAAGATTGAGGGCAGGAGGAGAAGGGACCGACAGAGGATGAGATGGTTGGATGGCATCACTGACTCAATGGACATGAGTTTGAGTGAACTCCGGGAGTTGGTGATGGACAGGGAGGCCTGGCGTATGGCGGTTCATGGGGTCACAAAGAGTTGGACAAGACTGAGCAACTGAACTGAAGTATGTTACTTTGGCAGTATCCCTCTGTACAGATTTCCTTATTCTTCCTTTTAAGATTTCCTTTGTCGTCTACTCTGTTGTTTTTCAAAAATGTCCTTTTTCTGGAGAGAGATTATTTCCTGGATCTGGATTGACTTGAGAAGCAGCTGAGGATGTGACCTGACTGCAACATCTCAAGGAAAAAGGGAGCTGTGTTCCCTCCCAGAGGCTGGCATTCCTGACCGACCCAGAGGAGCTCCCCACTCCCCTACCCGCCTTTCCCCCTTTTTTTAATTTATTACTTGCATTTTGCTGCACTGGTAAGACAACAGGAAGCACTGGGCTTCCTCCCAGGGCATTCAACTGAAGGGATGTGCTCACCACATTGATAACAGTAGCCGGAAAAGAAAGAAACACACCCACCCTCTAGAAAGCGTGACCCTCCCCCTCACTCTCCGTTCCCGCCTCATGTGGCTCCACTTCCCCTCGGAGCCTCACAGGCTCCGTCAGGGTTGCACTATGGAGGCACTTGAACACTCCAGTGTTCAAGCCAATTTTATCCCCATGAAAATGTGGTTTGGCCGTGTACCTGCCCTATGCCCACCTCTCCGGTAGTGTTTTTTTGGAGCTCTGCGGCAAAGACAATCTTCAAACTGGCTTCTGCTAATGCCACTTCTCCAGAGATTTTGAAACTTCTTCTCTCAGTTTCAGAAACACGTGTGATACTGTTGTCTAAACTTATTAAGCATGAATCATTGTCGCACTGACTCAACTGGTATCAGTATTGCTGCTGCTGCTGCTAAGTCGCTTCAGTCGTGTCCAACTCTGTGCGACCCCATAGACGGCTATGCATGTTCTTATATGAAAAATTGTTGTGTTGTCCTTTATAAGCCAACATCCATGAAATAAGAAGGGGGAGTGGATTTTTAGTTACAAACTTAGTGCATCCAGTGATGTGTTACATATCACTGAAGTTTGGAGTCTAGTTTCCATATTTTCCATATGAAGGGTTGTGAAGTTAGGGAAAGTGTGAGACTGAGTGCCCGAGGAATGACCACACGACCAAGAAGACCCAAAAAGATGCTGAGGACGGTCATTGCACTCACATGAAGATGGAACAACTGAAACAATAGCCGTGGCTAGGATATGAGTGAAAGACACAAGCAGATCTTGGGAGCAGTCGCTGAAGACAGTTTTTAAGGAGCACTAAGAAGTATAATTTGATCAGAGATTTCATCTGGAATGTGGAGTCTGTGCATTGCAGTCTTTCCTGGGATTTAGCTGGCCCTCGTCTACCAATCCTGGTAACTAACACTAAGACCAAGAATTGCCTGAGCTCTCAGATGTCCCGAGTGAATGGGTCAGTGCCTTAAGAATTCATAAGTCTCTAACTGAGTACTATGTCCACTGATGGTTCACCTAATCTTTCTTACCAGAGAAAATGCATCTATAGATGTTGGATTCTGCATTTGAAAACTTGGTTATCCCAGAAACAGTCTCTGCCCTGGAACAGGTAGTTTCCCTGGTCAGTCCCCTCAGCCACCATGAATCTTGAAAATCATGGTGAAAACTAGAATCCTTTTGCATCAGCCTTTTGTCTTGATTGTTGAGTGGGAAGACGCTGCATGAGTGAAAGAGGAAGGAATTGAAAGAGATTCCTTTGTTGTAAGTTACCTCTGAGCTCTTACCAAGCCATGCTGCTGCCTTCAGAACAGCCTCAGAAGGATAGGTGACCTTAACTACTCTGGACTTTCTCACCTCTGTACCATATGAACCTTTCCACGTTTGCCATTTTATAACCAAACATGTGCTATTCAGTAACCACTAGCTGCCTAGTGGTTGCTATTAGGTTGACAGTTAAATGTCTCCGTGCTGTGCTTTGCTTAGTTGCTCAGTCATGCCCAACTCTTTGCAACCCTATGGACTGTAGCCGGCCAGGTTCCTCTGTCCATGGGATTCTTCAGGCAAGAATACTGGAGTGGGTTACCATGCCCTCCTCCAGGAGATCTTTCCAACTCAGGGATCGAACCCAGGTCTCCTGCACTGCAGGCGGAATCTTTACCAGTTGAGCTACCAGAGAAGTCCAAAGTGTCTCTAAACTTCCCATAGCCTAGGGTTTTCACAAATTAAATGAAATATTCCATATAGAGCACTTAGAACAAAACAAAGGTTTGGTAATTGTTGATGAGATGGAGTAGAAGACAAGGCTCGTTAGTGATGAGTATTTTTTTCTTTTCCTTACAATACTTTCCCCCTACCTATTGTCTGTTTCTTTTGGCCCCATGCCATCATATCCTCCACACTGTTTTAGAGAAGGTGTCCAAGGCAGGAATCTTCTCTCCAATTTGGGCTACATTTGAATATGCGTGCTCAGTCGTGTCCTACTTTTTGCGACCCCATGGACTGTAGCCCACCAGGTTCCTCTGTCCATAGGATTTCCCAGCAAGAATATTGGAGCAGGTTGCCATTTCTTCCTCCAGGGGATCTTCCTAACCCAGGGATTGAACTCACATCTCCTGCATCTCCTGCATTGGCAGGTGGATTCTTTACCTGAACCACCTGGGAATCCCACATTTGAACGTACTACTTGTAATATGATGAGATGTGGCATCTTACTCATGTCCAACCTCTTCCGATGTCTACTCATAATGAATTAGAGGTACAATCATTTCTGGAGGATTTGCCTTTATACCTCTGACTGCATTCTTAGCTGTCTGTGGTTCCCTGATACACCCGAGTACCAGAATTTCTCAGGCTCAGTATTACTGAATAAACAACCAACACACTCAGGGTCCCAGAAGGAACCAGATGGGTAAAGGTAGGAATTGCATTCAAACAAGGATAACTCTAGAAGGATTTATAAAGGGACTGTTTACAAAGGGGTGGGAAGGGAAAGGCAAACCACAAGAGATAATGCAATTACACAGGGCTGGTAATCCCAGAGCTGTCCCCTGTTCCTAGGCCCAGAAAGGAGGAACCCATGATGTGAGTGGCTCCAAGAACCCCAAGGCAGAGGTCTGTGTGGAAAGGACCACCTTGAGAGGAATGTGACCTCTGATTGTGAGTACAGCCAGTTTGAGACAAATCCAGAGGAAGGAGTCAGGAGAATGAACACTCTTGCCTCCTTTTCTCTGATCTACCAAGGCTCCTTCTCAGCCAAAGACAATCAGATATGCCCTCCCAAAGGACAAAGGAGCCCACTGAGGTCTGCCTCCTGAGGCAGGATAGAGAAGTGTGGAGGATGATTCTGGAGGGAGCAATGGAAGAAATAGGGCATATTACAGAGATAAAAGTGGGCCATGCATGTATCAACAGTGACCAAAGACGATCAGTGGTATGAACCAAGTGTTTATCCAATTTATTTCAACTGGGGTCCTTGAAAAAAATCAGTGGACCTCCAAACAACTTGTTTTGGGCTTCTAGAAAAATCTTAAATTTGTTTTGTGACTGGATTTTCAAAGTCTGAATCCCTGTTATACTAACAGTCCAAATTCTGACATTATTTATCTTTGATTCTGAATACTCTCTTGTCTGAATATTCCAGCTTGTGGCATCTGGTGGTGGCCTCCCATCGCCACCCACTGAGGAAGCATCACTGGGTGCTCCATCTGGCTGTGCGGGAGGCTTTAGGCAGACATCATGCTGGTCTCCCCAGGGAACTCTGGGAACAGGCTCTGTGGATCCCCACCTCTGGCATCCACGGAGAGGACATGAGTGTACTCTTCTCCTGCAGGTGGGGCAAGGGTGGGCAAAGCAGGACAAAGGTACAGAATTAGCTGGAGAAGCAGCTCAGGACTGGAGGCAGAAATCCCCCTGCTCTTACCACTCTTCTTCCTTTTTATTACTGGTGTATAATTGCTTTGAAATGTGTTTGTTTCTGCTGTACAACAAAGTGAATCAGCTATAAGTATGTGTGTATATATATATATATATATATATATATACATATATCCTCCCTCTTGAGTTTCCCTCCCACTCCTACCCTCCCTTACCACTCTTCTTAACACAAGGAAAGAAAAGAAATCTGGAAAAATAGCCTTTGGACCCTAGTGATGGACTAACAGACTAAGAAAAGTTTACAGCCTTCTGAAGTTCCTGCCACAGGCAGGGGTAGGGCTCTGTCCTGATGTCTTCTCAGGGCTCCATTCTGCAAGGCTGGCCTCTGAGAACAGGTAGAGAGGGTGGTGAGTGACATGGTGTGACCGGAGGGACTTCAAAAGGCCTGCCTGATCCCAAACTATTTCCCTTGCTGGCAGGAGGGTCTGTCTGGAGTTTTCATCATTAGAGTCATTTCTTTATGCAAAGAATTTGCTTCAAGAAGTCCTCTGCTAAAATGTACACTCTGCTTTAAAAGGTGTGGAACGCATCTGTCTTTCTCTTTGGTCTTCTCAAGATCTAACTTCCCCTCCTGTTCTGAGAATTTCACCCCTTATGATTATTTATAGGAAGCAGAGCCCATCTTCTATTGCCAGGGCAGGCGCACGGGAGCTAAGGTCAACCAAGCAGGTCCAGTTGCTCCAGACTATGTATCTGGAACTAGTGACCCGGGATAGCAGAATATGGGCGAGCACTTGTTTTGGCAGTAGGGGGCAGCGGTGGCGGTGAGCCTTGTGCCAGGGGCCTTGTCGCGAGCTGTCAGTGGCAGCAGCACAAACTCTGGTGTCCAGAGGTAGGGAGAGGCTGCAGTCATGTCCTCACAACTAGTTTGCTGCATGATTCGGGCTGCGGTCCTCACTGCTGTGTAGCATCCCCTGTTCCTGCCCATTTTAAAGTCTGTTCTTCAGCCTTCCCAGAGTCTAGAGCTTCCCAGGATCCTTTTACTAAATCTTCCTGCGGCTTAAATCACACAGAGCCATCCTTAGCTGCAGGAAGCTAAGAACACTGGCTGACACGAGGGGTGACACAGTAACTCAAGAGAATCCTTATAGGTACCAGCCACAGATAGATTCGTGTGTGGCTAATTGCCACCTTGGGAAACAGCAGGATGGCAGGAAAGAGTTTTTATTGGTGGGAGAAAAGAGTCTGGTCTTAGGGGCATCAGCTGATGGGTCTTGCCTAGAAGAACACTGGGCAGACACTTCAAGGCAAACTGAGGGACAGCTATCCATGGGGCTAGGCTAGAGCAGTGCAGGATGGAGAGAGGTACGATGACAGGAAGGATGAAGGCACAATGAGGGCAAGAGCTAACACAGGCTGACATGAGTGCTACCGAGTGTGAAGCTTGCTGAAATGGCCTTGTTTATACTTGTAGAGCATCCAAGGGAAGTTTCAGCTTTGTCAAAGTAAGACCACTGTTTTTTTTCACTTTGATTTGCCTAAACATTTCTGCTGACATTTAGCCTTCATGGTAATAGTAATCAACTTGTGGGATTTCTATCCTCTCCCCACCTTCACATCCCCACTGCCGTTTATTTAATGAGCAGGGATAACAAGGCAAAGACAGCTCGCTCTCTCTCTCAACTACTGAAAGAGCCATGTCTTTACGAACTTTTCCCCAGAGAGGAGCAGAGAAACTGTTCACCGTGGGGAGGAAGGGGGAAAGGAAACTAGGAATGTGGTGAATCCAGATACCGAACATCTGCTAAGAAGTTTTCGTGGGTTTTGTGGAGAGTAGGAGTGTTCACAAGCTGAGAGAATTCCCTCCTTTCTGCATTCCTGTCTACTTGCCCTCAGAACAAGGACTGTGCCAGGTATTCAGTCACTACCTGAAGAAACCCAGGGCCCCCCAGTTACCGTTCTCTTAACTTTTCCATGGAACGGTCATGTTTGCCTGCTGGAGACTCTGGGCATGAACCCAGGGCACCCAGAGAGGACCCTGTTGCAGGCCCACTCTGGCTGCAGTGGCAACACAAACGAAGACAGGAGGTGAGAGGTCCTGTCTCAGAGTCCCCAGCTTGGCTCTGAAAGACTCATCCCTGAGGAACCCTCAGCACACTGACTCTCTCCATCCACAGGACGAGATTTGAGCTCTTGGAGGTGTTTTTGCTGCAGGGAAGCACGGAATCCCTTCCCTTTCTCACCAGCTCCAGGGATGTCACCAAAGGAAGGGCACAGACATAACCTGTGTGAAACTACCAAAAAAAAAAAAATTTAGGAAAAAAAAAACACAAGGTGAATTTGATTTTAAAAATATTTATAAGACACATTTTTTTTATTTTCACAGAATATCACTTAATAAATATTTTACCAAGATGGTTGAGGATATACCACAGTGAAGGAGGAAGAACCTGGGACAACTAAGGGATGGAAACATTTTAAACTTTAATTTAAACCTCAGTTCATCAGATTTGTCTTCTGCATCAGATCTTGAAACTCAGCAGAGAAGGTGTCCTTACATGCACAGACCAAAGTTCTAATGTGGGCACGTTAGAACATAGTCGGGGTCAGTATATGGAGGACCAGTGGCAGCGGCTCTTGATGACCTGCAGCAGAGGCTTCCTGAACGTGAGGAAGGTGATGGTGCAGGCCACCAGCAGGGTGAGGCAGCTGGGAAGGATAAGCACGAGGTACAGCAGGCCCATGTCCACCCGCTCCCACTTACAAACCTGAGGAACGCCTGCGGGCAGCTCCGTCAGGCGAATGACCTTGGAGGAGAGGTTGCAAGTGACCATGGCCAAGTCGGCAACAATGTGCAGGCGCTGCAGGGCCCCCCAGTCCTCCACCCCACAGCAGTCATATGGATTCTGACTGAGGTAGATGGTCCGCAGGCTTCCTGCGAGCTGCTCAGACACCGCCCTCTGAGGAAGGGCCGTGAGCAAGTTTCTGCGGAGATCCAGGGTCTGCAGGGCCAGGCTGCCCCCGAACCTTGGGAAACTGGTCAAGGCATTTCCTGACAGGTCCAAGCTCCTCAGATTCTCAAACGCAGAGAAGTCCAACTCTGTGAAGCTGGAAGTGAGGCCCACGTTCCTGAGAGACAGGACCTGTAATGTGGGGGCAACATCCCAGAGAGGGGCAATGCTTCCATTCAGAACCCCCCAGTTTCCAGACAGGTCTAAGTGGGTGAGAGCGGTGCCCTGAAACGAGCAGTCTTGTAGTGCCTCCAGCCCACAGTCCTCCAGGGACAGGCTCTGCAAAGATGCCACATTTCTGAAATCCACACAGCCAGGGGTGCCCCCGGGGTCCAAGCTTGCAGGCAGGGGACAAAGTGAGATCTGATTATGGCTCATGTCAACTGTAGCGAGGTTCCTGGCATTGGCAAAAAGGCCAGCGGGGACACCCAGGAGCTGGTTGGAGCTCAGGTTGAAGGACTGGAGGCTCCTCAGGCAGCCAGGGAGCCCGGGAGCCAAGTGCAGCTCTGACAGCTGGTTCTGACTCAGGTCCAACTCCACAAGCGCCCCTGGCGGTTCATGCTCCCGGATGTGGAGCGTCACCAGGCAGTTCTGCTTGAGGTTCAAGTGGGAAAGGGAAGGCATTTTTTTAAGGAAGCCATCTGGCAGGTACTGGAACTGGTTCTGGCTCATATCCAGGAAGCGGAGACTGGAGAGGTCGCTGGACGCGAACTCCTCCCAGAGGTTGACGGTGGTGATGTTGGTCACGTTGCCATCCACCAGGAGGAACTGGGCCACCATCTCCTGTGGTGAGGAGGTGTTGTACAGGTCCCTGTAGAAGCCCATGTTGTTGTCCCGCAGCAGCAGCGTGTGCAGCTTGCTGCACTGGGGCAGGAGGGGGAAGAACAGCAGCTGATTGTGAGAGAGGTCCAGGGTCTCCAGTTCAAAGGCGGCCTCTCCCCCAGACGCTAGGAACCACTCCAGGACGTTGTAGCTGACATTGAGGGACCGCAGCTGGGTGAGGCTGAAATCCACAAGGCATGGGAGGTTGTTATAGGCCAGGTTGAGGTGTCTCAGTTGTGTCAGGCCATCAAACGCACCACCCTCAATCTCAAAGATGTAGTTTCTCTGCAAGTCCAGCTCCCTGAGGTGGCCCAGGCCCTCAAAGACGGACTCATCGAGCCTCATGATGATGTTCCTCGCCAGGGACACGGACTCCAGTGAAGACAGGTTCTGGAGCATGAGAGCCGCCATGTCTTCCGTCAGGGAGTTCCCTGACAAGTCCAGCATGCGCAGACCGCGCAGGCCGTGGAGGGCGGCTGCAGTCTCCTTGTAGCTCTCGGAGAGGGCGTTGTCAGGCAGCGCCAGGCTGCGCAGGCGGGCCTGCTCCTGAAAGGCGACGTGGCCGATGCGCTCCAGGTAGCAGTCGTGCAGACTGAGGCTCTCCAGGAAAGGGTAACGCTGCAGCGAGTTGTTCCCCAGGGTCCTGAGAGGGTTGGCATCCAGGAGGAGCGTCCGGGAGGAGGGCGGGAGATCGCTGGGCACTGAAGCTAGGTTCCGCCCTCGACAGTCAGCCACTCCATCCAGCTAGGTCCAGAAACACACTGGTCAGCGGGGCAGGGGGCCTCTGAGGTCGGGGCGTACGTACAGAAATAGAGTTCACTCATCTGACTGCTTACTTAATGCTCCAGGTCTCACTCAGAACACACAGTGTTTAGGAAGATTGGAGCTCCTGTCCTCAAGTGCGGAGTGCTGACATTTGCTCTTACAGTTTGGTTTTAACTGCAGAAAGGGACCAAGGATCAGGTCTCTACCTGAGTTTGAATCCCTCCTCTGCCCTTTGTTCCCTATGTGACCTTGAGCAAGTAATTTAGCCTAAATCTGGTATGTCTTTGGGAAAATGGAGATAAAGTTATTTAGCTCTGTTGGTAAAGAATCTAACTGCAATGCAGGAGACCAGGGTTTGATCCCTGGGTCGGGAAGATTCCCTGGAGATGGAGATGGCAACCCACTCCAGTATTCTTGTCTGGAAAATCCCATGGACAGTGGAGCCTGGTGGGCTACAGTCCATGGGGTCGCAAGAATAGGACATGACTTAGTGACTAAACCACAGTACCTACTTCAGAGGACTGTAGTGAGATTGGGCAAGAGGTTACACAGTGCCTGGCACTCAGTGGAGCTATTAATGCAGTGTCTATTGCATTGTTAATGCTATGATCTTAAGATCTGTGTGTTTAACAGGGACGCTGCTCAAGAACTAGCAGTGCTGTGGCACCCTGATTTCACCCAAAGAAATTTTGCCCAGGAGGCTCCTCTACACTCCTAGCTGATAAATATTACAGCTCAGGAGGACTTGAGAGCTCATCACCCTGAATCCCCTGAAGTAAAGGGGGTTCTGGAGAGGACAAGTGAAGAGCCAACGGCAGTGCTGATACTGGAGCCCAGTGCTCTCACTGCCAGATTCAGTGCTTTTCCTGAGCGCAGTGGCATTCCTTTCCATAGACTGGTCAGTAGGACAAGGTTTGTGATTGTCTACAATTGTGGACCCAATCCCAGGGGAGAAGAATCTGAGAGAGAGGAAAAAGCAGCACTTTGAAGAGATGACAGACTGAAGTCTGAATCTTGGCTGTGCTACTTACTAGCTTTGGACTCTGGGCAAGGAATTAACCTCTTGGAGCCCCAAGTTCTTTATCTGATTATCAAAATAAACCTTCTCATAATTAAAAATGGATACACTATATAAATGTACAAAATTATTCAGTAACCTCAGTCTCTCCTTCAAAGAAATGCCGTTATCCTTCTGTTACATCTCCTCTGAACTCCTTCCAAAGATATTATCTAACTTAAAAAAACCATTTTTTTTTTTGCAACATGGATGGACCTAGATATTATTATACTAAGTGAAGTAAGTCAGAAAGAGAAAGACAAATATCACATGATATTGCTTATATGTGGAATCTTTAAAAAAGAAAAGGATACAAATGAACTTATATACAAAATAGAAATAGACCCACAGACATAGAAAACAAACTTACGGTTATCAAGGAAAGGTGTAGGGACAGATAAATTAAAAGTTTTGGATTAACATAAACACACTGCTGTATGCAAAATAAGCAACAAGGACTTACTGTACTCAATATTTTGTAATAACCTACAAGAGAAAAGAATCTGAAAAAGAATATATATATATATATATATCTGAATCATTTTGCTATACACCTAAAACTAATACAACATTGTAAATCAGCTATACTTCAATTTAAAAAATAAATTTAAAAATAAATTAAAAAAATTTTAATGAGACTGCATTCTAAAAACTATTCAGTAATTAACTTCCCCTGCCCCCATTAATAAAATGTGATAGACATATTGCCTTGGCAATAAAAATAAATTTGATCACATTCTTTTTGGCAACTGTATGTTACTTCATTGCATGAAGAGCACAGAAGTTGAGAGCCAGATCTCTAGGATCAGCCCACTGATTCTGCTTTTTATCAAACATGTGACCTTAGGCTGGTACCTAACCAGTTAAGACCTTCATTACATCACCTGTAAAACGGAAATTATACTTGTAATTTTCTCATAGGTTTGTTTTGAGGATTCAGTGTGATTGTCAATGTAAAGCACTTAACACAGAACCTGCCATATAAATGCTTAATAAATGTTAGCTAGACCGATTATTCAGTTCAGTCGTTCAGTCGTGTCCAACTCTTTGCGACCCCATGATTCGCAGCACTTAGCACGCTCTAATTAATTAACCTCCGGTTGTTGAGCATTTATTTGTAATTTCCAAATGAACATTAGGATGAATTTGTCTAGTTCCTTCTATATCTCACAGCCCAAAAAGTTTCCGGAGTTTTGATTGGGACTGCATTATAATTACAGAGTAATCTGGGAGGAAACGGACATCTTTGCAAAATTGAATCTCCCCATGCAAAATCAAGATGTATTTCTTTATTTGAGTAAGTGTTGGTTTTTCCCCCTGTGGGGACTAAAGAATACAGTGATTAGGGGCTTTCCTCAAGCTCTGAGACCCTGTTTCACCAGAGTTGCTACAGTTGTGGGGGACCCGTCTCTGCAATTCCTGCAGCCCCACTGACGTGTTGCAAAAAGACCACATGGCCATCAGAGCCCAAGAAAGCTTTCTAGGTCAACTTCGCGATAATGTCACATAGCTATTGCAAAGAGGGGCTTTGGAGGGTGCCTGCACTTTCAAACCCTCAACCTTCAATTCAAAAGAGCATAGGAAATCCACTCTTTGATCTCACTGGTAACTGAGTCCCTACCAGGCTGCAGGGGGTCAGGGAGGGAGTCTCCTGCTTTATTCCCTCCTTCTATGCCTGGTAACTCCTGAATTTGCTATTGTGATGTTGACCTTTCATTGCCTCTGTAAGAGAATAAAGAAAGTCTGTATAGCAGAGACTAACAACAACAACAGCAGATAAAACACATAGCACTTAGCACATACGAGGCACAGTTCTGAGTGCTTTACATACACTAACTCATTTAGTCATCACTGAAGTCCAGTGTTATGGTATTACTGGTTGGTACTATTATTACCTACATGTCTTACAGATGAGGAAACTGAAGCACAGATTGGCTCAATGTCACCAGCTAGTAAGTGGTAGGGCTGGGGTTTAAACCTGTTCTGACTCATAACCCCTACCTTCTGCGTGCATGCGTGCCAAGTCGCTTCAGTCGTGTCTGACTCTTTGCAACCCTATGGACTATAGCCTGCCAGGTTTCTGTGTCTATGGGCTTCTCCAGGCAAGAATACTGGAGTGGGTTGCCATGTCCTCCTCCAGGCGATCTTCCAGACTCGGGGATCGAACCCACGTCTCTTACATCTCCTGCATTGGCAGGCAAGTTCTTTTAGCGCGAGAGCCACCTGGGAAGCCCAGGTTTAAACCTGGTCTGGCTCATAACCCCTACCCTCTACTGAAGTCTCTTTCAGCGTAGTGGTTAGAGGTTACTAAAAGTGGTTAAGAATCATGACCAGCTGGGTTTTTAAGATTCATCAGCTTGAAGAACACATTTTTGAATGTATTAACCCTGATGACTTCCCAGGTGGCGCTAGCGGTAAAAGAACTTGCCTGCTAATGCAGGAAACATAAGAGATGCAGGTTCCATCCCTGGGTTGGGAAGATTCCCTGGAGGAGGACATGACAACCCACTCCAGTATTCTAGCCTAGAGAATCCTACGGACAGAGGAGCCTGGAGAACCACGGTCCATAGTGTTGCAAAGAGTTGGACACAACTAAAGCAATTTAGCATGCAGGCACACATTAATCCTGGAATCCAATTTATCTTCCCAGTGCCTAGTACATAACGTGTGTGTGTGTGTGTGTGTGTTAGTTGCATAGTCGTGTCCGACTCTTTGCAACCCCATAGACCGCAGCCCACCAGGCCCCTGGCTCAAGGAATATTCATTAACTGTATGTTTCTCAAGCAGACTTTTGACACCACTGAGTTATAGGCAAAGGAGAAACTTTCTAAAGTGTGCTCAGTTGTTAGGATTCAAGTCTGCTTCCATATATAGGCTGAAAGCCCAGGAAAGGGTGAACCACAGAAGCTCAGGTATCTCTTGCCGGACTGTCTTAAGCCTGAGCGTGGTGGGGATGTTGCTGTGCAGGGCAGCGTGGGCAGCACGCTCTTCAGTACAGCTGGTTAAGAATTCGCTACTGGCTCACACACAGGCTCTGAGGTAGGGCTTCTCCAAATTTAATATGCCCCACCCAGAGACTCTGATACCATTAGTGAAGCTCCATCATCCAGATTCCTAACAAGGTGTTTTTAAAGTTTCAGGTGGCTGCCCTTGGTGTGCCTCTGAGATCACCTGTCCTCAGTAGGTATGAGAAAGGTGGGGCAGGGCCTTTCCCAGGCATCATATTTACCTTTTATTAAAGAAAAACTTGCACATGGCATCGTGGTAAGAAGGTACAGAGTGATTCAGACTCATTCATCCCGTCCCCTCCTTGATTGACAATCCATCAGCTTTCGGACTGGACCCAACCTTGTCAGGACAGGAGCAACAGACAACTTGGAGTACCCAGGAAAACTCACCAACTCACAGCCCCCTTGCGAAGCTGCTGTGACCATTCCACTTCGGTGCCTCCATTCCACTGTCAGAAAGTGAAAACCCAGGCAGAGCCAGAGGGGCAGTAGCTCCATCTCAAGTGCAGCACTGTGGACAGAGGGCAAGGAAGGAGCTGGTAAGAGAAGGACATCCCAGAGGGCTGCTGTGCCCTCCTTGTAGAAGAAGCCAGTTCCCACTGTGTCCGCTCTCGGAGGCCCACAGCTATGGGGAGGTGGAAACCCACAGATTATTCAAATACCTCAAGTTAGCCAGCACATTTAACCTTTCACTGCAACTCTCAACAAGAACTCATTTTCATTTTGCCTCTACCATTTGGTGGGCAGGTGGCTGAACCTGAAACTCTCAAGAGTCCAGAAACAGAAGAGAGAAGCAAATGTTTTGAGGAACCAGGTCTCAGGTCACCTAGAGTTTGCCATGTCTTGTAGTTCTGTTGAAATGTTCCTCTCAAAGCTCAGATCTGCCTGATGCATCGCCTGAACTCAATAAATACTTGCTGAATAAATGAATGAAAGAATAGTGAACTGGGATTGAAATATTAACTGTATCCTGTGGTCTCATAGAGTTACTAATTGTTGTGTTGACATGAGGCTTTTAGAAAGAGTAGATCTCATTGATTAACTCATTTGAATACAGACCTTTGAAAACAGGATTTTGGTATTTTGCCTCCATAAGGGAAACGCCTGAGGGAAAAATGAAAAAAAGCAATCTTCAAATATAACAAGGACTATGATAAAGTGTGGTTACTGGCTCTCTTACCCAGCCAGTGAGCACACAAGAGAAGTCATGAGGAGGCATAAAATTATACATATACCAATAGAATTTAGATATGCAGATGACACCACCCTTATGGCAGAAAGTGAAGAACTAAAGAGCCTCTTGATGAAAGTGAAAGAGGAGAGTGAAAAAGTTGGCTTAAAGCTCAACATTCAGAAAACTAAGATCATGGCATCCGGTCCCATCACTTCATGGCAAATAGATGGGGAAACAGTGGAAACATGGCTGATTTTATTTTGGGGGGCTCCAAAAATCACTGCAGATGGTGATTGCAGCCATGAAATTAAAAGACGCTTACTCTTGGAAGGAAAGTTATGACCAACCTAGACAGCATATTAAAAAGCAAAGACATTACTTTGTCAACAAAGGTCAGTCTAGCCAAGGCTATGGTTTTTCCAGTGGTCAGGTATGGATGTGAGAGTTGGACTATAAAGAAAGCTGAGCGCAGAAGAATTGATGCTTTTGAACTGTGGTGTTGGACAAGACTCTTGAGAGTTCCTTGGACTGCAAGGAGATCCAAGCAGTCCATCCTAAAGGAAATCAGTCCTGGGTGTTCATTGGAAGGACTGATGTTGAAGCTGAAACTCCAATATTTTGGCCACCTGACGTGAAGAGTTGACTCATTTGAAAAGACCCTGACGTTAGGAAAGATTGAAGGTAGGAGGAGAAGGGAATGACAGAGGATGAGATGGTTGGATGGCATCACTGACTCAATGGGCATGAGTTTGGGTAAACTCTGGGAGTTGGTGATGGACAGGGAGGCCTGGCATGCTTCGGTTCATGGGGTCACAAAGAGTCGGACACGACTGAGCGACTGAAATGAACTGAACTGAACTGAATAGAATTTAGAAACAAAGAGAAACTTTAATGGAAATGTAATGTACCCTCCACCATTGCATTTTTACAGGGCCAAAGATGAAAAGGCCAAAGACAGTAATAGGTTATTCAAGATCAACTTAGTTGCCAGGCTGGAAGTAGCCTGCAGACTCCCCTCCCTGAGTTCCAGGTAATTTCTTACCCAGGAGGTGCTGTTGAGTTGACTGTCCTCTTGTTGGGAGAGTTTACAGCCGGGTGGCATCCCCTCCCAGCTCTGCATTCCTCAGAATCAGAGGTAATTCCCTGGCCCCCAGCATTTCACCTGCCCCATCCTTTCCTTGACATCTACCCAGGAAGGCCCACAGGATCTGTTCTTGAGTCTCCTGGACCAGCAGTTCCAGTGCTACCATGAATCTCCTCCCCTATTCCATGGGACCCACAGACCTTTCTGCCTGACACATCTAGCCATCTCGGGCCCCTTCCTCTTTCCCTTTCTTCGAATAAGTTTATACATCTCTACAGCTAATTTTAACATTCTGGTCAGATTTGAATACTCACCAGTGAAAACAGACGGACAGAAAAGCTAAGTGAAACCAGGTAAGTCAGCTTTAACCTTCGCTTCAGGTCGGGCCAGCTCCCCTTACCACAGAGGGAACCTCCAATTCAGAATTTATCCGTATTTGCCAGACACTGGGAATCCCCTTCCCAGGCTCACCTTCCGCTTCTGCACTTGTGCAGGAATTATTACCTTATGGCATATGCAGGGCACAGATGGCAAAAACAGAGCCATATGGGCTGCTCTCCTCAGTAAACTTCCAATCCTCACACACACAGGCACACAAGGTGGGATCACTGCCTACCTTGAGAGAAGGTTGCCAAACTTAGCAAATTACAAGATGCCATTTGAATATCAGACACACAACAAAAAACTGTTTTAAAAATTTGCCAGCTTTAATGTTTCTTTTCTTTCGTTTTTTTTTTTTTGGCTGTGCTGCATGGCTTGTGGGATCTTAGTTCCTTGACCCAGGGATCGAACCTAGGCCTTGACAGTGAAAAGTGCTAAATCCTAACCACTGGGCTGCCAGGGAATTCCCCAAACAACTTTATAGCGTAAATATGTCCCGTGCAATATTTGGGACACACTTATACTAAAAAAAAAAAAAAAAAAATCACTGACACTCAAATTTCACTGTATCCTCTATTTTATTGAGGAGAGGGAGGTGGGAACCATGGACTTCCTTCCTTCATCCCTCACCCTCTCTGTCAGGCTTGGGATGGTACATGCTGCTGTGACCTTCTAGAACTGTCAACCCTGTATACTGATATCAAGTTCAGATGTATTCAGGGCAAGAGTACAGGAGTGTAACTCTGCAGACTGGAATGCCAAATAGGCCTGATGTCAGTTATGCCCAGACTGTAACTTTAATTTCTGGATCAACAAGAAAACCTTTGCAAATTTAAAGCATATTTTCTCCTAAACTCAGCCAACCAGCCCAGAAAGCCTCTTGCTGTACCCTCTGGGCACTCTATCTTTCATGAGGCAGCACAGGAAGATTACAGGATTTGGAACCAGACAGATCAGGGTTTGAATTCTGGTTCCAGTATTTGTTATTCGTCCCTGAGCCATTCATATGAAGTCTCCGAAACTCAGCTGATCCTTCTATAACACAGAGATAATAATAACTACTCAGAATTTTTATGAGAATCAAATAGTATATATGAAAGTACTTCAACTATGAAGGTACTTAATAACATAATTATTATTTTTGAGTTCTTAACACCTATGGGCTGGTTGAGTAGCTATAACTCCTATGTGTAATCTCCAAGGTAATTTAATAGCTACAGAAAAAGGGGAAAGAATGAATAATTTGGTTGGAAGAATGAATAAATCATTATATCAACTAAAATTGTAAAAGTTATGTGAGAAGGTTGGATTACAAATTCTGCATTAATAAATTCCAGAACAAATGTATTTGAACAGAAACAAAAAAGGCTAATCCTAGTAACAGATGAGAGCTATTTGTCCTTGAAGCCATGGTTTACCCTCCCCAACTCAGCTCTGGTTCGCTGGGGGCTGACTTCTGAGGGCTCTGGATGTCAGCTGGTCTCCAGCTGGCCTGGTTACTGGGAGGTTAGTTAGAAGGTAGAAGGAAAAGAAAATCCATGGTATTTCTCTCCCGCCCTCTCTGCCTGGGACTAAGAAGTTCTTAAGCTTTTTCTGGTGACTTCCAGGCTCTGGTAACTTCCTTCCTCTATCCTCCCCCTACCTAGGAAGGTGGCAGCTTCCTGAGGTTGCTAATCTCTGGACTAACTGTCTGTTCTCTAGTTGGTGTCTCAGCCTCTTCCATCATGTGTACCCAATTTCCTGCATTAAATTTCCTCTGTTTTTAAATAATCTGTGTGTTTCTGTTTTCTGGTTGGAGCCTGGCTAATACAGTGATGTAAGTGAGCATGAGCTTGGAACAATACTAAACAAAAAGGTATGCAATGACTCTGAAAAGCAATAAAAGGCTTTCAAAATAATAATCATTTATTGAGGAGAGGGAGGTGAAAAACACTCTTCCTGGAGCATGTAGCTGCAGAAGCCTTCCTTAGAGCCATGGCACAGTGAATTGTGTGTACTCAATTGTGTCCGACTCCTTGCGACCCCATGAGCTACAGTCAGACTCCTCTGTCTATGAGATTTCCCAGGCAAGAATACTGGAGCAGTTGCCATTTCCTACTGTTGGGGATTGTCCCTACTCAGGGATCAAAATTGCATTCCGGATTCTTTACCACTGAGCTACCTGGAAAGCCCAAGGCACAGTGAAGGATACAAGATTAACAATTGGAATGCCAAATCTTCATGGGAAATCCCATGAACCTTCTTCTGTGTGCACAGGACTGCCTCCCTCCTCCCACACTTAAGTGAGGACCGCTTAACAGCATCTCCAAATGGATGAGAGTGTCTATGTGTAAGCATGCTTTTAAAAAAAATAACCCTCCCACTTTATTCCTATCTGTCTGATAACTTCTGAAAAATACATCCATTTTTAAATCAAATGTTACTCATCTTAGATACATTTTTGGTGGAGAAAAAAGAAGTGAACGAAGAACAATTATGATGGAGAGTACACATGACATATGATGTTAATAATTTAAATGAAGTAACCTGGAACCTCCCTTCATTATATTAAAGGGGCTTGGATCAAGGGTGCCTATTTCATGGGCTTGAACCACAGTGGGAGCCATAGAGTAATACAAAAGAACTGCAAATCAACCCATGTTCCAAGTAGAGCCTGATAAGTACCGTGTTTCCTCCTGGTCTGGGTGACCACTGGGCAAGTATACAATATAAGACCTGAGATCCTGACATGAGAAGCAGATGGCATTAACAGAATCTACTTGCACCTCTTTTTGTTAAACCAGATAATGAAGTTGAAGAGTTTTTTCCAAGTGTGGAAGCAGAAAATGCTAAATCCATTTTTTTTTTAATATAGTAGTGGCTCAGTCAGTAAAGAATCTGCCTGCAGGGTGGGTTCAATCCCTGGGTTGGGAATACCCCCTGGAGGAGGGCATGGCAACCCATTCCAGTATTCTTGCCTGGAGAATCCCTATGGACAGAGGAGCCTGGTGGGCTGCAGTCCATGGGGTCACAGAGTTGGACATGACTGAGCAACTAAACACACATGAAGATTGCCAGGAGAAATAACAATAACCTCAGATATGCAGATGACACCACCTTTATGGCAGAAAGTGAAGAGGAACTAAAGAGCCACTTGATGAAGGTGAAAGAGAGTGAAAAAGCTGGCTTAAACTCAACATTCAAAAAACAAAGATCATGGCATCCAGTTCCATCACTTCACGGCAAATAGATGGCAAAACAATGGAAACGGTGACAGACTTTATTTTCTTGGGCTCCAAAATCACTGTAGACAGTGACTGTAGCCATGAAATTAAAAGACGCTTGCTCCTTGGAAGAAAAGCTATGACCAACCTAGGCAGCATATTAAAAAGCAGAGACATTACTTTGTCAACAAAGCTCTGTCTAGACAAAGCTATGGTTTTTCCAGTAGTCATGTATGGATGTGAGAGTTGGACCATAAAGAAAGCTGAGTGCCGAAGAATTGATGCTTTTGAACTGTGGTGTTGGAGAAGACTCTTGAGAGCCCCTTGGACTGCAAGGAGATTAAACCAGTCAATCCTAAAAGAAATCAACCCTGAATAGTCATTAGAAGGACTGATGCTGAAGCTCCAATACTTTGGCCACCTGATACATTGGAAACATCTGATTCATTGGCAACGACTCTGATGCTGGGAAAGATTGAAGGCAGGAGAAGGGGATGACAGAGGATGAGATGGTTAGATGGCATGACTGACTCAATGGACATGAGTTTGACCAAGCTCCGGGAGATGGTGAAGGACAGGGAAGCCCGGTGTGCTGCAGTCCATGGGGTCACAAAGAGTCAGACATGACTGAGTGACTGAACAACAACAAATAAGTCCTATATTCATTTATTCAGCTAATGATTTCTATAATCTCTCTATTATCTTTTATCTTGTCATAGTTATCATGGATATTACTAAAGTCAGAGACTGTGAATTTCTTATTAGTGGAAAGTTTTGAAGGAACAAGATGCCATTGACCTAGATGTGGGCAGGAGACAAGATTCTATACTGTCTGTAACACGTCTGACTTGGAAATATTAAGATTATAAATCCCATGTCGTGTGTGAGGCCCTCTTAGTGTTGTATTTACATTTTTTCTCTATCTTCTATCTACTCTGTTTGTGTCCTCACAAAATGTCCTTCCTGGTTCCTCTTTAAGAAGTCCTTGAAATATCAGGACCTCAAATGCTTAGTGGCATCCCTTATATAACCATTCATCTTGATACTATGTTTTCTAATCAGATATCAAAAAAACCTGTGATTCAATCCCACATTCATCCCTTGTCTATAAAGAATATTCCTTTTTTTAGACAGAAAGCCAATTGGCTTTCTGTCTGGTTTTTCTCTTTCCAGATCTGGTCATCATAAATAAGTGGTGAAAATAAATTTATTTCATAAAACAACATGCACCAAGACTATATTCTGAAACAGGAGGACACTAACAGTGAGGAGGAAGAATGTGTATCGGCTGCAAAAACTCCTGTTTTAGAAATTATGCTTGTTTGTTTTTTCTGTTTCTACAAAACAATAGGGAGAAGCTTCTGCTTCATTGAGCCAAGTGAGGTGAAAGGAGACTGACTGGATGGCCCCGCGGGTTGGGTGGAACGAGGGGAAGGGATGGGAACATTTACTCCTTTTGGAAGGAGCATCCTGATCCTGCCAGGAGTGGCTGTGCAGTGCTTCCTTATCCATCGTCATGACTACATCAGTACTGGGTTCAGGATTGCTTGGATGGAAGAAGACTGTCACATACAGGCCAAGGAGTGGCTCCTGTCCAGGAGACCTGGGTAACACTTTCTTTTGTAAAGGACAGGGAAGAAATGATAAGTGAAGCCTTTTGATTGGTCTCTGCTTCTTGAAGTCCTGAAATTTCCATCTCTATCATCAAAAGAAGCAAAATACAGGATGGCAGCAGTGTCCCTGTTTTTGTCAGGTCCTCTGACAAACACTGGAGAAGGAAATGGCAACCCACTCCAGTATTCATGCTGGAAATCCCATGGACAAAGGAACCTGGTGGGCTATAGCCCATAGGGTTGCAAAGAGTCAGACATAACTTAGCGACTAAACAGCTGACAAACACAAATGTACACTATTTTTTTCTTCAAACGGACGTAGGTTTTCCTGTATTAATAAAATACAAGGTCTTTTAAGGGTTATTGATTCCAACTAGCTTTCTGTTGCTATGTAATGTCTTAATCAGCAGATAGTAAAACACAGCCATCAGGTAAGGGCTGATCTATAGGTATTTTTGTGCATACAAAGGGCTCCTCATACTCAAAGTTTGGGAATACTGAGGAATAACTCTGGGCTTCCCTGGTGGCTCAAACAGCAAAGAATCCGCCTGCCAATGCAGAAGACACAGGTTCAGTCCCTGGGCTGGAAAGATCCCCTGGAGAAGGGAATGGCTACCCACTCCAATATTCTCGCCTGGAGAATCCCATGGACAGAGGACCCTGGTGGGCTACAGTCCATGGGGTCACAAAGAATCAGACAGGACTGAGCAACTAACACACACACACACATAGGGAGTAATTCTGACCCGAGCTTTGGGTTTGCTTTGTTGGTGTTTTCTGCTTCATTTTCACAAAGGATGCTGGATTTCTAGTATTCAGAGGCACCCTGAACATCACCTCCTCACTCCCTCACCTTCCCACCCTCTCCAGCTGCTGCTACTACTATTAGCAGCTGCCACCAGAGCTGGGACTGCAACCTCTTTGCTAAGGGCACTATTAGCAAGTGCTAAGAGTGTTATCAATACATTAGCACGTAATTGAGAATTTTCTCTGCAAAATAATCAGATAAGCTAAAAAAGGCTTTAAAGAAAGAGGCTTGTAGGTGAAAGTGGAGAACTCTCAGAGGTACTTGGTGTTAGAAGCAAGTATTTATAGACTGGTTGGGGGTGGGGGATGAGGAGCAGAATCTCTAGAAGCAGAGTTGGCACAAGTGTGGGGTGTAAACGTATGACAGTGACATCCCAGAACACAAAAGTCACAGGCACTAGGGAGAGGACTCCATAGGAAGGGAGTTCGCCTTTGTTTAAAAATAAAAGAGCAAATCCCACTTGGGATCCTGGGAGAAAGGGAAGGCAGCTGGTCACAGACCACAGAGAATAGATAATGAAGAACAGAAACCCCAGTCTGTGACCACTTCAAATAATTCCTACTACCAAAAAGTATTTGAATGCCTCAGGCAAGCAGCTCTAGTCTCTGAGTTTCAGCAAAAAAAAAAACAAAAAAACTCAACTGTCTCCACATGGTCATATTTAGCATCTCGCCTATGAGACCACCTGCATCCTGAGTCTCCAGGTGTCCTGCCTTCGGAAACAAAGTCCCACCTCAGTAGTACCCTTGCCAAAAATTGTTTGCCCTGAGCCCAGTCAAAATGAAAGTTAGAAAGATACAGACTGTAAGATGTCTCACAAGACAACTGGCTTCGACTCTTTAAAAAAAGTCAGTTTTAAAAAACAAAGAAAGACAGGGGAGGGAAGAAGTCTGATTACAAGTGACTAAGAAACATAATACAGTCAAATCTAATGCATGTAACTTGAGTGGATTTCGGATTTTAAAAAAATCTCTAAAAGAACATTTTGAGACAATTGGGGAAATTTACATGTGTACTAAATGATGTCTTTTTAGATAGTATTATGTACAGATGATATTACCAGACTGTTGCTATCTTTCTTAGGTACGATAAGGATCCTGTGGTTATGTACAAAAATGTCTTATTCTTAGGAAATGCGTGCTGTAATATTTGGGGGTGAAATTTCACAATTTCTACAATTTATATAACCTTCCTTCAAACGGCTCAACAGAGAGAATTAAAGCAAATTACTACCAACTAGCAAATTTAGCATTATACTTTCAACTTTCCTGTAAATTTCATATGTTTCAAACTTTTTTTTTTTTTAAGAGGAAAATGAAATAAAGGTGGGAGTTCCTAAAGGGAGTGTGATAACGGTAATCTTTTGTCCCCAAATTTCCAGGAATGTACCTTTTTTCAAAAGTTCTTCTCAGAAAGGTACTCAGGAAACATTTAAGCTTAAAATGCATTACACATAAACCTTTAAAATATCCTGAAAATTCTAACACTTTGACATTTGAATCAGAGCTTCCAGACAGCACCTCTCTCTCATACCTGAAAGGGGTAGAGGTTTTAGATCACGTGGTCTGACTGTGGTTCAAGAGACGTGATTGATGTACTACTGTAACTTCCACTGTCCAGGTACATAGCTCTGTCCACCACAACCACAGTCCCTCTGGAGGGGCAGTCCTCAGAAGAAGCTTGTGAGCTCATCACTATCTGTACCTCCACCAAGCTGACAGGAAGTACCTGACCCACGGAGGTCAATCCTTACATGCGGCCGGCACCCATGAGTGATCTCAGTGCAGAGACAAGGGAGAGAATTAGGTAATTGGCAGTGAAATTGGAGCCAAGAGGCACAGAGAGAGAAGGTGGAATTGAATCTTGAGGGATTTGCCATGAGGAAGCAGTTAGAAGCTAGATGACAAGGCACAGAAAAAACAGAACAGGACAGAACAGAATGAGACAGTCAATGGGGAGCAGAGAGCAGAGAAGACGCTGGGAAGAATGGCAAGAGGATGAACTGCACAGGCTGGGAGAGAGGGTGGCGAGAAGGGCTCAAGGCTGCCTCTCTGGTTCCTGGTGTTTCTTGGAAACTGCTGGGTTCATTTCTGAGCTCCATGGTGTTCCATGGTAGTACTTCACCACCATCACCACCTGCATAGGCTGGCCCACATATTGCATCATGGCAATGAAAAGAACCTAAATAAAACAGGACTTGTGCTCTTTGGTAAGCTTAAACAAAACAATGTAATATTTCAAAAAAGCACAGTCAAGTGACTGAAATCTGAATGCAGGAATGTATTTTTCAAAGTGCATCCTACAGGCAAGAATCACAAGGGATGGTAAAACTAAACGTGAAACTTTGCTGGGAAACAAGATATTAATATAGTCTTAAAGTATCTTCTTATTTCATTACTTGTTAATGCAAAAGTAACAGCTTTATAGTGGAAAACTGGCAAATGCCTCCTTAACCAAATGATCGAAATACTTTAAAGGCTTTACTGGGGTACTTGGTAAAATTTGAATACAGACAACATTTGAAATATAGAATTATATCAATGTTAATTTACTGGGCTTCCCCTGTGGCTCAGCAGTAAAGAATCCACCCGCCAATGCAGGAGACGTGGGTTCAATCTCTGGGTCAGGAAGATCCCCTGGAGAAAGAAAATGGCAACCCACAGTACTTTTGCCTAGGAAATCCCATGGACAGAGGACTCTGGCAGTGCACCTGGGGTTGCACAAGAGTTGGACGCAACTAAGCGACTACACAACAATGTCAACTGACCAAATTTTGATCATTGTCCTCTGGTTGTGTAAGTCTATCCTTGTTCTTAGAAAATATATAACGAATTATTTAGAAGTAAAGAGCATGATGTCTGCAACATTACTAATGTTCCAATTTCTCCTCATTCTCACCAACACTGGTCATTTTCTGTCATTTTTATTATAGACATCCTAGCATGTGAAGTGTATCACTTTGTTGCCTTGATTTGCATTTCCCTGATGACGAATAATGTTGAGCATTTGTCATGTGTTTACTGACCATTTCTGTCTTCTTTGGAGAAATATCCAAAATGTGGACCTTTACATCCAAAGATTTTTAAATTTCGATGTTGGAATTACATGTAAAAGAAAATGCAGAATAGTTATAAAAGTAAAGGCCCAGTTGTATCTTTGATCAAATTAATTCATTCCCATATTTTGCAAAGAATATTGACTTGTTAAAAAAGAACATGCAAATTGAGGATTGGAGCAAAAGAGCCTTTAGAATTGAGATGTGTTATTCAGACCTCATGATTTGTTTCTCTGGCTTCCTCTCTTAATAATGAATTTGTTAACAGAAAATAAACTTACGGTTAACATTAGGGGACAGATGGAACAGGTTCAAAGCCTGGCTCTCATCTTGGGTACATCACTCAATTTCTTGGCCTCAATATTCTTCCAGTAAAATGGGAATGGCTGTGCTGCAAGGCTATTACTGTATTAAGACAACTTTTATAAAAAGTTAAAAAAATACTTTTTGTCATCCTTAAGTATCCTCATTCCCAGGAAGCTGTCCACCTGCCTAGGCTTAAACACAATGAGGGGCAGCTCCCTGTTTTGTGAGCAGCTGGTTGTACTACTGGAGCCCCTTTGCACTTGCTTCTGGGACCTGGATCCCACTCTGAGCCTGGACAAATAAGTGAGGAGTTGCATCATTTGAATTTAGTCACTGACCACACTTTTGAGGAGAACTGTAGCTTTCTGAAGGGACTACCCACCAGTGTGCAGGAGGTGAGAACACTCAGACCAGAAAGATGAAATGATATGGACAAGGTGCCACAGGGAACACACAGCAGTAGCTTCCAAGCGCTGGTTTAAAATTCAGATCTCTTTCTCCTACTCGGAGCCTAGCACATCTGGTCAGCCAGCCTCCACAGAGGATCCTGTGAGAAGAATCTTCATCTGGGAAGGGCTCCCTCCACCTGGAGGGAGCCTGGAGGCCACAGAGGCTCTTCTTCCTTTGGGCTCTTCCTATGGCAATTCCAGGCAGCCAGGGTGTGGAGAGTGCTACTCTGTGGACTTCCATCTCCTCGGGGCTACAAATGAGTCAACCAGCTTCCCCGTGTGGTCAGGGTCAGCCTTTGGAACCAAGAGAAGTCAGTGTGCTCCATCCCGTCCCATAGCCACAGGCTGCATCTGGCCACAGGCTTAAAAATTGCAAATCTGCTCCTATTGGGGTGGTAGTACCTTGCTGTCACACGGCTGGTGGTATCACCTTTGTGCAGAGAGACCCACACTCTCTCTCTGATAGGCATCTAACCAATAATGTATTTGTTTCAAACTTGTCACTTCCGTTCAGTATCACAGGTTTGTTCTCTCTGATCACCTCACTCTTGTGGTGGCTCTGGTTGACAATAATAGCTGCCTTGCTGACCTCACAGGGTTTTGTCAAGACTGAATGAGAGAATGTGTATGTGTGACAAGGCTTTGTCAATAAGGAAATGTTGTGGACTTCACTAACAAGATAGTGTCAGGTTAAAGGGAAGGCAGAGTTCCTCTACAAACAGGGAGCTGGTGTTAAATAACACAGAGGGGCTGCAACACCGTCTCCCTTCTCTGTGAGCTGCAGGGTATGGGCCTTGGGACATTCAGGGGAGACATTACCCAGAGTCTGTGAGAGATTATGCACGGAAGGGGTTACAGGTGATAACTGAGGCTTACTGCTCAGAGTGGAAATATATCACTCCCACTCAACCACTGACCTTAGTTCCCTTGAGAAAGAGCACACCTCAGGAATGAAATGATATGGATTCCTGATAACTGACCAGCTCAGAGGGATAGTATTCAAGCTCCCAGAGCGCCTTCCAGGCTATTAGCTGTAATAACTAATGCTTATGGAGTGCTCACCTTAGAATAAGTGCTCTACATAAAATAATCTTCAGAAAATCCTAGCAAGTAAATGTTCTCTTCCTCACTTTAGACTTGGTAAATTGAGGCTCTCTTGGGTTTGGGACAGCTACAGAATGTCAGAGCTGCAATTCAAATTTAGTCTGTGAGTCCAGCAAAACTCAGTGTCAATCCCAAAAGCCCCAGCCACCTTGGAATATCCTTGACTAACTTACACACTGTTTCTCTGTGGGAAAGGCCCTTTTTCAGGCCTTCTCCAACTGCTGAACTCCTATTCATTCTTCAGGGACCGACATAGGTGTCACCTCCTCATTATATCCTAACAGTTCAGATGCATAATGATCCGATAATTCAAATAATATGATATTATATTATAGATAGTTATAACTCCTATGGAAGTTTTAAATTACTTGGTTTTTCTATTTATGAAAAAGAATGTGGGTAGTTATTAAATATTAATAGTAATTTCTCCAAATTTTTATTATGAAAAATTTTAACATAGGGCAAAGTTGAAAAAACTTTAACAGGGATCACTGGTATACCCACCACCTATATTCTAATACTAACATTTTATTATACTTGCTTTTCCCCTGGAGGAGGAAATGACAACCCACTCCAGTATTTCTGCCTGGAAAATCCCATGGACAGAGGAGCCTGACAGAGTCAGACACAACTGAGCAGCTGAGCACACATGCTTGTTTTTAATTATACATCCATCCATCTACCCATCCTTCTATCCATCCTGCAAGCCATCTTGTTTTTTGATTCATTTCAAAATAGATTGCAGTCATCAGCACACCTCCCCCTAAATACTTCAGAATGCAAAACAAGTGATTTAACCTTTAAAAAACGTTCCTACTTTTTCAATCTTCTGGGTCAATTTAATTACTTTAATCTCAATTTAATTGAGATTGCAAAGTCAGCTGTTTTATTTGGAAAAAAAGTTTCTGTCTTGTAAGAGAAAAAAAAGATTTGATAATCACAGCCTCAGTGTTCTCAGCCAGAATTAGGAGGAAAGCAGCTCATCCTAAACAGTGAATGACTGATATCCTCTTTAATGCACTGCTGTTTAATAGATATTCATATAAGTTTTCATTATATTATATAATGAAATGTTCATGGTATAGTTTCAGGACAGTATGGGAGATAGTTTTACCCTTTTCAAAATCCCCCAAATTATACTAGCAAGGTGGGCCTCCTGCTCTAAGGCTATTTCTTTTTCTCTCTTAACACTTATTTGAATTCCCAGAGGAATGAAAGTAATGTGATTTTTTTAACCCTTTCATCAAAAAAATAATGATTTTAGGGAATTTTTGGATAAAGCAAAACAATTGGATTATGACTTGTTGCATGTGTACGTGCTCAATCATGTACAACTCTTTGTGACCCATAGACTGCAGCCTGCCAGGCTCCTTTGTCCATGGAATTTTCCAGGCAAGAGTACTGGAGTGGGTAGTCATTTCCTACTCCAGGATAACTTAATGTTACTCGTTAATAATAATAGCACTTGAGGTTGCAAAGGCTTCTTATAGATATTTGATCTCATTTAATACTTGAAACAGGGGACGACAGAGGATGAGATGGCTGGATGGCATCACTGACTCGATGGAAGTGAGTTTGAGTGAACTCCGGGAGTTGGTGATGGACAGGGAGGCCTGGCGTGCTGCAGTCCATGGGGTTACAAAGAGTCAGACACAACTGAGCTACTGAACTGAACTGAACTGAATACTTGAAACAGTTCTACACGGTAGGAATTATCATCTCCATTTTTATTGTGGTAAAATATACACACAATTCACCATTTTAACCTTTTTGAGTGTACATTCAGTAGAATTAAATGCATTTACACTGCTGTGCAATCTCACCATTATCCCTCTCCAGAGGTTTTTTATTATCCCAAAGCAAAATTCTGTCCCATCAAACAATAGCTCCCCCTTCTTCCCTCTCCCCAGCCCATAATTACCACTAATCTTTCTCTATACATTTGCCTATTCCAGGTACCTTATATAAGTGGAATCATATATTATTAATGTTTGTCCTTTTCTGCCTGAATTATTTCATTTAGGATAATAGTTTCAAGGTCCCTTCATGTTATAGCCTGCATCAGAAAGTCATTCCTTTTTGTGACTGAATAATACACAGATCGCATTTTGTTCCCACCATTAATCCATCAGTGGACATTTGGGTTGTTTCTACCTTTTGGCAATTGTGAATAATGCTGCTGTGAACATTAGTGCACAAGTATCTATAGTACAGTCATTGTTTATTATTCCCATTTTACAAACAATACATCTAAGGTTCAAAAGGGCTTCCCTGGTGGCTCAGCTGGTGAAGAATCCGCCTGCAATGCAGGAGACCTGGGTTTGATCCCTGGGTTGGGAAGATCCTCTGGAGAAGGGAACAGCTACCCAGTCCAGTATTCTGGCCTGGAGAATTCCATAGACTGTATAGTCCATGGGGGTCGCAAAGAATCAGACACAACTGAGTGACTTTCACTCTCAAGATTCAAAAAGGCCAAAGTGAATTGCTTAAGTCTCATAGCTTGTAGACAGTGAAGCCAAAACTAGAGGTGAGTACTTCCCTAGCAGCCCAGTGGTTAAGACTCTGAGCTCCCAATGTAGGGGACACAGGTTCCATCCCTGGTAGGGCAACTGAGATCCCACAAGCTGCTCGGCACAGCCAAAAAACAAAACCAAATCAGAGCTGAGTTCCGGCCCAGATAGGAGGTGCTGGATGTGCACCTGTTTGGGAAGAATATATATTGGGGGAACGTTCAGCTGGGTTGTACAGGTAAGTATTTATTGGTAAACAGATATCCCATGAGCCCCCACCCCAGATTCCTGGCTGCCCTCTTGGAACTCCTAGCCCCCTTTCCCCCATTATCCAGCAACAAAGGAGGTAACATCTGACCTGGGGTTGGGGAAATCCCAGGATCCTGCCTCTAAGGACAATGTCCATTCCAATTGGTTAGTGCCTATACCTATGGTGTTTGATATTCTGAATAGTACTCTTGAGTGTTCACGTAGTCAAGGTCTTCTCTGTGGATGAGGTACCTTGTCAATGCCATGGTGTGTACCTATGACAAAGATGAGAGCCTCTGGAAGTTCTGCAAAAAGAGCTATAGAAAACCTAGAAAAAACTGAGGATTTAGAAGGAAATAAGAAGACACTAATATTAGCAAAAGTTTGATCAGTTTAGGGACCCAAGGATGGAGAAGGAAATGGCAACCCATTCCAGTATTCTTGTCCCAGGGACAGAGGAGCTTGGTGGGCTGCCGTGTATGGGATCACACAGAGTTGAACACAACTGAAGCGACTTAGCAACAGCAGCAGGGACCCAAGGAAGGGCACAAGAACCTAGAAAAAGAGAAAGGTCATAGAGAGAGCCCTATGAGGAAGACTCAGGGTGTCAGGCTGAGCAGTGATGGGGAGACCATCAACATCTCAGAAGGTGAAGGAGGTGGCCCGGGGCCAGGAATGCAAAGACTCACTTTCCCTGACCCTGCAGGCTGAGTGAGGGAGCTCAGCCTTGGCATTTGGTGGGACCACTGAGGGGAGACACTGGAAAGGCAGAAGAGACCTGAGGGATCGTGGCCGGGCCAAACAAAGAGTGAAACAGGGACAACCAAGAGCAGCCAGTGTCCAGCCTGGCTAAAAGAGAACAACATGAGGTTGTGGGAGAGTGTAATGTGCACCCAAGGTGATCCCCTGCAGGGCACTGTGGGTGCTGGGCTGCCTCAGACACTTAAGTGCTGCTTGAGAGAGCCAGGGTGGAAAAACAGAGCCCCAAGGGTTACCTTGTGAAGAAAAATCCCCTCCCTATTCTTTTCTTTCTTGGAAGGGACAACAGAAAGTTCTGGGGTATAGAGCACAGCATCTGACCACAGTGACCTTGTGGGTTAAGGCGGGAGGTGGGGAGTCCCTGGGTCTTCAGAGGGCTTTGTGGCCATGTTTAGCCATCACTGGTACCAATCCTGGTCTTCATGCCCACCTTGCTGGTGAGATGCACTCTAAGGTTCCACTTCCTCCTTTACGCCCTTTGCTCAGTCTAAAATCACTCACACATTAAAATGAGAAGACATGTGTGGTTTGGTCTCAGCTCCTGACTCCATTCACTCTGGAAACCAGTTGGTTTTGTCTACCCACATTCATTTCTCGTTCTGGTAACGGCTCCTCAATTCCCCTTTGAGGAAATCACCTCTTGTTTTCTTTCTTGCTTTTATTTTTAAAAATGTTTTATTTGTGGTAAAATACACTAACATAAAATTTACCACCTGAGCCATTTTTAAGTGCATAAATTTTTAGTGTTAAATACATTTACATTGTTGTGCAACCAACCCCCTTCCTTTCTTAAAAATCTGTGTTCTTTTGGGTCTGGCCTCAACTCAAGGCTCCAAAGTGAGGACTATGAACAAAGCTGGGCCCATCAGAGCTGCCTAATTCCTTGACCACAGTGATTGGTTTATAAAAGGTACAACACAGATGCCAACCCCAAGAGAATCAATCCAAAGATTTCTGCTAGTACTACTAGAAAAGAGGTGTTCTCTTCCTACTTCAGATGCCAAACTGATAGGAATTAAGCTTAAAGCTTCAGGCAGCCATCTTTGCCAACAACTTTAGGATCTGCCTAATAATGAAGCCTACACAGAGGAAAGCAAAGCTGAGGAATGAAGATAGATGGATTCCTGGCAATGTTTGAGCACCCAGATCCAGCCATGCCTGAAGCTATTCCCCATAGACTTTTTTTCATCATTGGAAACAATAAATCCTCTCTCTCTCTCTTTTTTTTTTTTTTTGCTGAAACCAAGCTCAGTTGGATTTTTGTCAATTGCAACTAAACAACCCCTAAACTCAAGCTGACATTTGCTCATGAGGCTTGATAAAATCATGTCCTTTTCCCCTCTTCTCACCTCTCTGAGCTTTCCGAGATCATCACCTAACCTAGCCTAGAATCTCCCACATAGTAAACATATGACATTTATTATATTTATTTGATGACGAGGTTGAGGAGAAGAAGAATGCGGGAGGGCGAATGAGTGTAACAAGGAAAAATATTTGTCACTAATGTGCAGATCCATCAGTGAGCATCCCTGAGCATATAAGCCTCTTCCAAGAAAGATAATGTTTTTTAACCTTGGGTGCAAGCCCACCCTGCCCTAATGTATGTGGTTACAGTGTGGATCTGAGCACGATGTGAGGTACGCCTAGTGTTCCATCCAAGAGTCTAGCTCACACTTGGTGATGTGGATGCACATTACAGCCAGAACACAGATTACAATCAGTACTGGCATCACTTTTTTGAAAGAATCACAAAGACTAGAGACAGACAGGTCAACATATTCCTAACACAGGCCCAAAGACAATTACCAGGAGCCTTCTGCTTTTGGATGATGGGTTTAAGGACTCTATGGGATCAGGTTCACATGGGTTTTCATGAAGTTCCCATGAGGGCACCCGTTAGATAAAATCACCTTCTTTGTGAAAGAGGTCTTGGGTTTTGTTGAATCTAAACACAAGAGTTGAGGTCCCCCACCCCATGATTCTATAATCCCCTCTAGGAACTCTCAGACATACATGTACAAACCTACGTGGTATGTGAGGAAAATAAATAAGCCTCAGGGCTATATAACCCAGTAAACCATCAACAACCACAGAAAGAGTCGGTACAGCCAGTAGGTGAAGGGGGCACAGGAGGCCCCAGTTCAAGGCCAACTCTATGAACTGGATGATTCTCCCATCCAGATTGCTAATAGGTTGTACCCATCATGGAAGAAACCTCCACTGGAGTCCCTTTACCCCCAACAACCCCCTTGGGAATTGCACCACTCTATGGGCTCGTACAGAGTCGGACATGACTGAAGTGATGCAGCAGCAGCAAACCAGCCCTATCCAGGGGTTCCCTCCCTGGGACCCTGCCTCAGCCTTCTGCAATCCCAGCCACCCTTGGTCACGTGGTCACCTCCCCTCAGGGGTGCAGCGAACTGGCAGCTGATTCTCAGGGCAGCCTGCAGCCCACTTGGTGGCTCCGAACTTCTGTCAGTTCCTAAGGGCTGGGGGATATATGCTGACCCTATCAGAATCCAGGCCACCTGGAGATGGCCTGAGGGCTACAAAAGAGCACTGGACACCAGGGTCAGAGAGGCCTGGAGTCAAGTCTCTGGGCTGTGGGAATCTCCCATGGACACACACTCTCGGTGGGGAAAGGGTTTTGCCTGTCTTCACAGCTCTATCCCCACCCAACACCTTGAACTCGAACTGGGTGGCACGTGGAAGATATCCTTAAGTATGTCGTTATTCATCAGTCTCCCGGTCTTCATCTATGAAATCGTGGTTCTCAGTCCACAATGTGGGGCAGGAAAGGCAGGCTCAGTGTTCACAGCCGAGGCTCATTACATCCAGTCACCCAGCCCCAGGAGGGAGCATTATTGTTCCCATTTAGCAGATGAAGACACTGAGGCTCAGGAATTCTCCCCATAGAGCCAGGAATCAAACCCGGGTCTGACTCCGAAGCCCTCGCTGTTTCCACTACACCATGCCACCCCTAAGTCTCCCAGAGAAGGTATTTCCACCTCCACCCAGAGCCGCAGCACCCAAACAGAACTGGTGGAGCTTGGATGCAGCAAGCCACAACTTCCCTGTCAGCCCCCCACTGCGGGCCACGGACGCTTGACCTCCTACTTTCCAACCTGGTCCGAGCCTCCCGCCTCCGGAGGGGCCGCGGCCGCCCTCCCGGTGGGGAGCCCTCCCGGTGGGGAGCCCGCCCCGCAGGAAATACTCACGGCTCCCGCAGGCCCAGGCGGCTCCGCGGGGCGCATCCTCTCCCGGGACTCCGGCCTCCTCCTCGACAGCAGCCGAACGCGGGGCTGAGCTGCCTCCTCTCTCTGGGGCATCAGATTATTTTAGCACTTGCGGAAGGAACTGACGGAAACTGAAGTCACATGGAGAACAAGCCGCTCAGCAACTCAGCACTCGCAGAGAGCAGGCATCTTAGAGGGAACTGCAGCCGCAGGGGAGGCGGGGGTGGGAGGTGGTGGGGGGGAGGGTGGCGAGGAGGATGGGAGAACGCGAGGGCGGGCAGGAGGGCGGGAGGCAGTGGCCCTCGGACTACCTGCTGGATGAGTCGAGAAGGTAAGGTATTTGTATGGTCTCCCAATCGTGTTAACCGAGGCTACTCGGGCTTTCTTACCTTAGAGATTTTGAGAAGGTGGGCCCCTGCCTACAAGCTCTGCTGACCCAGAAACTCTTCTTCAAGGTTAGGTCAAGCTAGGTCAAGCTAGGGCAGATTTTGAGAATGGGTAGGATACACGTTTCCCAAGTGGGAGAGAATCATCCACCCAGGTCGTCTTTACTTGACTCCAGCATATAAAAAAAAAAAAGAAAGAAAGAAAGAAAATGAAATGGAAATTGCTTTGTGGAAGACTGTCAGGGTGCCCTGAACTTCTTGGATGAATTTGTTTGTGCCCGATGTGTACAAAATTGCGAAGAATTCAAAAGAATAATTGAATTGGTAACAGTCACCATCAAAGGGGTGTGCCAGGCACTATGCTAAGAGCTTCCTGTGCATTATCTCCTGTTCTCCAAAAGCTTACTATCTAGTAGAGAAGGCAAAATATTTACAGCGTCTGTTGCATGCAGAATGAGTAATGCAAAGAAGCACACTTGGGGAGTTTTAGAGCCAGGATCTCCAGTTCTGCTCTTTCCTGTCAGATCTGGAGGTGGAAGCATCCTTGAGGGCTGGCTCCCATCTCTTGTAGCCTGCCGATTTGTGATTCTGTATTGCAGTTGTCAGCATGCCCATCCTTAGAGAACAGAAGCAAGTCCTTCCTGCCCCAAACATCCAGTAAGTAAATTGCTTCCTAAAATGTTCATTTGTGACGGTAATAAATGATAACACCAGTGAAAAAAACGGAATAAAAGTCGAATTATCACTAGGTTGTCTTTTAGGCGTTTTTCTTCTCATGGTATACACATTTTCTACTCCCATATCTTTTGTGTCTACCAATCTGTTGATTATTCCCAAATTGTAATTCTTAGCTCCAACATTCTCTCCTAGGAGAGAAGCAGCATGGTTCTCTCAGATATGTTCTCAGACATATTTTTTAACTGTCTATCGGTCAATGTCCCAGAGTGGCTGAAACAACTGCCCTAAAGTGAACTCATCATTGTTTGGCTGTCACTATTTATGGCATGCCTCAAGCCCTAGCAGGCTCCACCCCCTCGTATTGGTCACGCATCCCCACTGAGTCTCACTCAAAAAAGTTTCTTGAATCCAAACCTACTTGTAATCCTTGATAACAGTGCCCTGGGTCTAGACCTCTTTAACTCATGTCTGCATCATTTCAGTAGCTTCTTAAACTGGGATCCCTGCCTCCAAATTAGATTCCACCCAGAAGCTACGGGCATCCTTCTAAAATACATATTGGTTCATCTCACTCCCTGCTTACAGCCCTTTCATGGCTTGCCATTGCCTCTTACCTGGATCAGCAGCTTAAAACCAGGTTCAGTATGTTCAGGGTTCCTAAGGACTGTCTGGTAGGATTCTGGGCACTCTGTTCCCTCCCTATCTGCAGCAATTCCACTTTTAAATATTTTATACATTGAGGTTCTTTAGAGAATTTCTTTTGAGAAAGGCAGCTGCTACCCTTCAAAAGAACTTAGAAAACCAGTGATCCTGATGGATGTGTGGAGACTAACCAGTTTGTTGCCAGTTCTCCCTCTAAATTTAGCCACAAGCTGACTCAGCAAGAAGTCCTGTAAGACTTCCAACCAAAAACAATGTTGATGTGCAGCTGGAAACGAACATTTTTCATACCAGCAAGGCTGTAACCCTGACTGCAGCTCAGGATTCTCCAGCGTGAATGGGTGCTCTGGGCCCCTCCCAACCATGCTGCTTCCTCCAGAACACAACGCATGCTGCAACCAGCACTGGCCTGGCCACGCACATCTCTCCATGGGATGATGAGAGTCTGGGGGATCATGTACCTTTTTCTTTGAACCTGCTCCTTGTGTCATGGCATTTGTACCCATTGCCCACCCAACCATAACAAAGACAGGTTCAGTGTCAAGCAGTACACAGGTTCTCCAAGGAGATCTAGGTGAAAGCAAGGAGCTGGGCAGTTCCCAGCTGGAGGAGAAAGTCCAGATGCCTCTTTCAGTCCAATCTTGTCTCCAGATTCTTTTCACTGTTACCTCCCACACTTCAACACATGATCCACAGTGGGTTTCAACCCTAAACACAGAGCAAATGCTCCCCACTCTGTACTCCCTTCATTGGAGGGTTCCTCCCAGACACGCCCCCTCCAACTTTTCCCATCTCAAAAGCACAATTTGAGCTCCTCTCCTCTGTGAAGCCTCTACCTCTTCCTCTGAACACATAGTCCCAAGTGTTACATGTGTCTAAATATCCACTGGCTTCATGATACTTCTTTATTGTGAATTTAGGATTTCTATGTTGTTTCCCCAACTTCACTACAAACTCTTTGAGACAGGGGTCATAGGTTATTCCAAAAAGTATATGCCCAGTGCATAGAAAAGGGCTCAGTAAATATTTGGTGTAGGAAGGAAGGCAGAGAAGGAAAGAAGAAAGGAAAGCAATAAACCTACCATGTTGGTGATTCTCTAGGCACTGCCTTCTGAGGGTTTCTTGTTTCCCCCTTCTTTGTTAAACTAAGCTTTATAATAATGTCACTGGTAGAACTTTGCAGTCTCTCAGAGATTAAAGGTACTCTGGCTTCTTCTCTCCCCAGTGCTTTTCAGATTCTACCCAGGTACTATTCAAGACTGAGGGGCAGGGGGCAGAGGGGAGAGACCTACAGCAGAGACTGTGAAGGGAGACACATCTGAGTTGGGGCCAAGTGTTCAAACGATTCAGTGGGAGAAATGGGGCCAGCTTCCCTCTTGCAGATGTGTCTGTGGGAGCAGAGAACAATCCAGTGTGCCCAGCAGTGGAGTGGCTGGGTCCTCCCTGAAACTGGCAGCTCACCTCAGGCCGAAGTCTTAGTCACCTCACTCTCACGTGTGGCGTTTCCCATTTGGCCTTGGGTTCTCTACTCCTGGCCACAGACAGCACAGCCACTGCATCCTGGCCCTTCACCTTGGTGACTGGGCCTGGCCAAGCAGTGAGCTAGGGCTTCCCCCACTTCTCCTGGCCTCAGCACATGACAGGGAGGGGATTTCCTTTGGGGCCTTAACTGGGAATTATTCTCTTGCCCCATGTCAGCTGGCTGCTGGGGGAGAGTCTTTGGTAGTTTCATTTCCCTCATTTGGAATGTAGTTTTTAAGAACTAAAAATCAAAAACAGAAAGAGGAGAGGCCACCACCCACACTTGTACCACTCAAGCCCTCATGATGCCAGTCTTGGAAGAGGTTAGGGGTCAAAGCAAAGACTGAAGGCAAGTGAGGCTGACTTGGCTGAGGGTCCTTCTGGGCAAGTTTTATTGCTATTCTCTAACCTTCTGGGCAAGGGGGTGGGTCTCCAGTCCTGAGGCCAGTTCCTGATGCTTCCTGTTGCCCAGGAAGGTAGGAACTTAACCAGTTCACAAAACTCTCCCAGGATAACGAGCTTATGGCCTCCCCCGTCACTAATTTCAGTGGCTGATGTCTGGGGGCACACTACCTCTTCCTTTTCTGTAAACACTGACCGTATCAACATATGATGAAGATTTCATATTGTACAAAGATAACAAGATGCTTACAGAACTATAATGTCAGTGCCAGGGCGGGGCCAGCAGTAAGACACTGAGAGAGAGGGGCACACACATCTAACTGTGGTCCAGTTCAGGGCAGAATGGAGGAGAATCATGGAAAAACAGGAACAAGGTGCTGGGAGAGTCATGGGAGGAAGAGATTTCAAGGAACGCTTTCTGGAAGAGGTGGCCTCTGAACTGAATCCCTGAGAGACAGGACCGAGCAGTTAGTCAAAGAGCGAAGAAGAGATAAGGAAGACGATGATTAGATGATGAGACAAGGCCAGGTCAAGGAGAGACTGTAGGAGTGATGATGATATCTCCTATGTCCTCACAGGACTTTGTTCATGGTTCTGTCAAGTGCTGCGCAGGGGCCTTCATCATTTACACACCAATCTGCCCTTGCCGAGGGCAGTGAGCCCTGGCAGACTGGGACTAGGTTTATTCACATTTTTACGTTTCCCCAGCAATACCTAGTCTAGCATCTAGTAGGTGCTCAGTGAAGGTTTCTTGAGTGAATTCAGCTTATAGCAGTTGGAGAGGTTGAGGACTTGGGAAACATGTTGCTGCTGCTGCTGCTAAGTCACTTCAGTCGTGTCCGACTCTGTGCGACCCCATAGATGGCAGCCCACCAGGCTCCCCCGTCCCTGGGATTCTCCAGGCAAGAACACTGGAGTGGGTTGCCATTTCCTTCTCCAATGCATGAAAGTGAAAAGTGAAAGTGAAGTCGCTCAGTCGTGTCCTACTCTTCTCGACCCCATGGAATGCAGCCTACCAGGCTCCTCCACCCATGGTGTTTTCCAGGCAAGAGTACTGGAGTGGGGTGCCATCACCTTCTCCAGAGAAACATGTTGGTCACTGAGAAATCATTTTTTCTTAATTGACAAATCCAAATCCCAGTCCTTATCATGGGCTCTTGGCCCTGCATGATCTGGTCACGTCTCTGCTCCCATGTATTTCATATCATTTTCCTCATCATTTACTCCACTCAAAGCACAAGGTCATCCTTGAAGCCCATTTAAACCAAGCGGGCTTCTGTCTTTGCCATTTTTCTCTTTTCTAGGTCCAGAATGCTCTCCCCCTCCCCAGATATCCAAATAGTTCTCTCCTTAACTTCCTTGCGGCCTCTGCTCAAATGTCACCTCCCTCAAAGAGGCCTTCCCGCATACACCCTCCATCACTTTCCCCTCACTTAATATTTTTTTCAGAACATTTTTTATTCATGTCACTGACTGATATTATATATTTACTTGCCAATTGTCTGCCTCCCCAACTGGACTGTGTGCTTCTAAGGAAAAGAAACTTGTTTTTAGCTATTGTATCCCAGTGCCTAGAACAGAGCCTGATACATACTGGATGCTTACAAATTTATGTTGACTATATGAATGAATGAAAGAACATTCTTAAAAAGAACAGTTGTGGCAGAGTCATGGGGTCAGGGAGCCAGGTTGCCACATGTTGGTTAATCAGTGACAAGGTATGAAAATAAGCCCAGGGAGAGACAAATGCTCTTTCAAGAATTAAGGTCACACATAGAAAATAAACTGTTACCAAAGGGGAAAGAATGGAGGAGGGATAAATTAGGAGTTTGGAATTAACACATATACACTACTGTATATAAAATAGATAAACAACAGGGACATATTGTATAGCAGAGGGAACTACATTTAACATGTTGTAATAATCTATGGTGGAAAAGAATCTGAAAAATATATATATATAATGTGGAAATTGAAAAATGATACAAATGGACCTATTTACAAAACAGAAATAGATTCACAGACGGAGAACAGATTTACAGTTATCAAAGAGAATAACAGGGGTGTGAGGGAAATAAATTAGGAGTCTGGGATTAACATGTACAAACTACTACATGTAAAATAGGTAGACAGCAAGGACCTACTGTATAGCACAGGGAAGTATACTCAAGTATCCTGTGATAACCAATAATGGAAAAGAATCTGAAAAAGAATTTATATACTTATATAGAAAACTGAACCCCTTTGTTGTACAATTGATACTAACATAATATTGTAAACTATACTTCAGTTTTAAAAAGAAAAATTATATATACACATATAAAACTGAATCATTGTACTGATACCTGAAACTAACACAACACTGTAAATCAACTATATTTCAATAAAAATAAATTAAATTTTAAAAGAATCAAGGTCATAAAGGGAAGGATCAGTATGTGAACACCTTTGATAAACTGTGATGTGCCATGTAAATATATCTATTTCCTTGGCAGAACAAGCTAGGGAGAGATGAGTGGAGATGGGATCAAGTCTCTAAGAGGGGGTTAACCTTGGTAAAGTGGCGAAGCCTCTGCATGTGGCAGATATTAAGGCAATGTGACAGGGAGAGGGAGAGACAGGCCCAAAAGGACTGTCGATCATCCTTGTTCGTAAGAACCCACTCGTGAGACCATAGGCAACATGTGGGGGACTCGGTCTGCACTACTGCATAATGGCAGTGGGCAACCCTCACCAGGTGGAGGAGAAAGGCACCTTGACACAAAGCCCACAGTCACAGCCACCTTCCAGCCAGGTACATGCGCTGTCCCTCAGCGACTCCATTAAGTAGGTACTGATGGTCCCAATTTACCAAAAAGAAAATTGGGCTCAGATTCATCACACGGTAGAAAATGTCAGTACCAACTTGTTTTTAGTAATAGCTATGGTTTTGGTTTCTTTTAAATTTCTGATTATAAAAGTATTACATAGATGCTGAAAAGGCTAAAAGAAGAAAATCAACCACAGAGACAGCTCACTGTTAACATGGTGTATTGCAGGTCAAGCATTTTTTCATGAATGTGCTACATGCTTTTTTAAAAAACAATGTTGAGGGCTTCCCTGGTGCCTCAGTGGTAAAGAATCCTCCTGCCAATGCAGGAGACACGAGTTGGATCCCTGATCCAGGAAGATCCCACATGCCACGGAGCAACATAAGCATCTTGGCCACAACTATTGATCCTGTGCTCTAGAGCCCAGGAACCACAATTACTGAAGCCTGTGTGCCTAGAGCCTGTGCTCTGCAACAAGAGAAGCCACCGCAATGAGAAACCCCCATTCACTGCAACTAGAGAAAAGCCTGAGCAGCAGCAAAGATCCAGCACAGCCAAAAATAAATAAATAATTTTTTTTTAAAGTTGAAATCACATTCCACATGCTCTTTTGTAAGTTTACATACATAATCTATAGCAATACATTGGAATTCATTTCCGATGTCCCTAAATTTTCATGGACATGATTTTGATTGGCTCTATATTATTGTCACTTGGATTACCCAATTCTATTCGGTTAATTATCCAGTTCTATTTTGTATGGCATTACAGGACATAAAATTTGGGGACCAGAAGTGTTTCAAAAATCCCAGTTTTTCATGGTATATATACCATATATTACATAATTCTTCCAATAGGATCTAGAACTACATCCTCAAATCAACACTAACATTTTGGCCACAAACCTAAGTAAGTATTCATAGTTCAGTTCAGTTCAGTTCAGTCGCTCAGTCATGTCAGACTCTTTGCGACCCCATGAATCGCAGCAAGCCAGGCCTCCCTCTCCATCACCAACTCCCGGAGTTCACTCAAACTCATGTCCATCGAGCCAGTGATGCCATCCAGCCATCTCATCCTCTGTCATCCTCTTCTCCTCCTGCCCCCAATCCCTCCCAGCATCAGAATCTTTTCCAATGAGTCAACTCTTCGCATGAGATGGCCGAAGTATTGGAGTTTCAGCTTTAGCATCAGTCCTTCCGAAGAACACCCAGGACTGATCTCCTTTAGAATGGACTGGTTGGATCTCCTTGCAGTCCAAGGGACTCTCAAGAGTCTTCTCCAACACCACAGTTCAAAAGCATCAATTCTTCAGCGCTCAGCTTTCTTCACAGTCCAACTCTCACATCCATACATGACCACTGGAAAAACCATAGCCTTGACTAGATGGACCTGTCTAAAAAAGTAATGTCTCTGCTTTTGAATATACTATCTAGGTTGGTGATAACTTTCCTTCCAAGAAGCAAGTGTCTTTTAACTTCATGGCTGCAATCACCATCTTCAGTGATTTTGGAGCCCCAAAAAATAAAGTCTGACACTGTTTCCACTGTTTCCCCATGTATTTCTCACGAAGTGATAGGACTGGATGCCATGATCTTCGTTTTCTGAATGTTGAGCTTTAAGCCAACTTTTTCACTCTCCTCTTTCACTTTCATCAAGGGGCTTTTTAGTTCCTCTTCACTTTCTGCCATAAGGGTGGTGTCATCTGCATATCTGAGGTTATTGATATTACTCCCGGCAATCTTGATTCCAGCTTGTGCTTCTTCCAGCCCAGCATTTCTCACGATGTACTCTGCATTAAGTGGACAAAAGATAAAGTGAACAAAATAGGCTTTTTCTTGGTTCAGGCCAGGTTTTGCAACCAAATGAGTGTGTTAAATCCACCAAAAAGCCTCTAATTTTCGGAGCTTTTTGGATTTCAGAATTGTGCACCTGTATCAGAATTGAAGCTGGCTGGTCCCACAGCATGGCCATGTTTCCCAACTGCTGTGACATTCTAGAATGGCGGCAGGATGAAAGGCATAGCCATAAAGCAAGGTTCTGGAGGCAAAAGAAGCCAAAAGGTGGTGGTGGGTTTCCTGGATCAGGGAGGGCTGCAGGCCTGGAGGTAGAAGCAAGGTCCTGAGGATCCTGTAGAGGAGTGCCTGGGGGAGAAGGAGGCCTGGGTGACTGACATCAGAGAGGCCTTGGTGCTGAGGCAAGGTGTAAGCTGTCACAGAGTGCAGGTCCAAAGCCCCTCAGTACATTTCTCACCCACCTATCCCCAGAAGCTCTACATGTCAGTGATAAGACCACAAAGGAGCCCCCTGGGTCTCCTGAGACTCTGGGAGGGAGGAAAGAAGGGTGGAGGGCTCAGAAGCAGCGGCTGTGGGAGAAGCAGCACTAGCTTGTTGATCTGGTGGAGACCGAGGGCAGTGGGCCCCGTTCTCCTTCCTGTGCCGGTGTCAAGTGTGGTTTGCTGTCAAGTGGTAGCAGGTTTAGCCACAGTCAAGGCAGGCAGTGGGGCGAGGCCCTCCGAGAGTGAGAGCAAGAGGCCCTGAATCTGACAGGTTATTTGCTAGAGCTGCTTTCAGCAGGGGAGCAGAATGAATGGTGGGGACTGGGGTTCTGGGTGGTGCAAGGCATGCTGGGAAATGTGGGTTTTAATTGGCAGTTGGGCAGTTTAGCCACAAGTTGGGGGCAGGGCGGGGTCGACAGAGTTGGGTGGGGGAGTGCAGGGAGGGTGGTAAGATGGAAACAGGGTGGAGCAATCTTTTTTTTCCTTACCCCATCAAACCAGAGGAAGCCTGACCTATCTGATCAACTGTTATCAGGTTGGCAATGAGTTCTGGAGTTGGGTATAGAGCCTTCACCACTCTGCAGGAGTCTCTTCCTCTCCATTGCTTCTTGCCATAGCTACCAACGTCAGTTGCACCAGTGAGGCAGTTCCCACACACATCTTGCAAATTCCCTCCTACAGGACTCTGCTGTCCTCTGCCAGGTTATCATCACTACCTTATTGGGGAGCAAGAATACTGGAGTAGGGTGCCATTTCCTTCTCCATTTCACTAATGATCACCTCCTCAAAACCTGTCCCAATTAATCCTCCCCTATGCAAAATGCCTCTAATTCCTCTGGAAGTCAGATTCCCAGGTAACAGAATTACCCAAACACAGCAGAAAGCTGTCTCCGAGCCCAGACACCTCATTCATGGGAGAAGCTGAGTACTCTGGGCCTCTGCCTAGAGTAATCAGTCATAAAAATTTACAGCTCTGTGAACAGAGGTGATAGCAGAGAGAGTAGGAAAGAAAGACATACATGAATATATAAGGACAAGGTCTTCTAAGTGCCTTTTAGTTCTCTCTGATAGCATCACCTTGCCTTTTCAAAAATATTTATTTTTGCCTGTGCTGGGTCTTCACTGCTTCATTTCTCTAGTTGCAGCAAATGGGGGCTACTCTCCAGTTGTGGTGTGAGGGCTTCTCTTGTGGATCACGGGCTCCAGGGCCTGCGGGCTTCAGTAGTTGCAGCGAGTGGACTAGTTAGTTGTGGCTCTCAGGCTCTAGATCACAGGATCGATACAACAGGCTTAGCTGCTCCATGGCATGTAGGACATTCACAGACCAGGGATTAAACTTGTGTCTCCTGCATTGGCAGGCGGATTCTTTACCACTGAGCCACCAGGGAAGCCCTCGCCTTGCCTTTTAATATAGATCAGACAACTCGCGTGAGTCTATAAACCCATGAAAGCTCCTCTGTATCACAGTGAACCTCAGTCGTTGATGCCCATAAGAAGGCTCTAAGTTATCAAGAACAGAGTAACATATAAAGAATTCTTGAAGTGACGCAAAGTCACTCAGTTTTGTCTGACTCTTTGCAACCCCATGGACTGTAGCCTACAAGGCTCCTCTGTCCATGGAATTTTCCAGGCAAGAGTACTGGAGTGGGTTGCCATTTTCTTCTCCAGGGGATCTTCCAGCTCAGTAATTAAAAGACAAAAATCCAATTATAAAATGGGCAAAGGATATGAACATACATTTCTCCAGAAGATAAAGAAATGTGTGATAAGCACGAGAAGACACTCAACATCATTTGTCATCAGGGAAATGTAACTCATAACCACAATCAGATACCACTTCACACCCACAAAGATGGATAAAATGAAAAAAGACAAATAACAAGTAGTGGCAAAGATGGAGAGAAATCAGGACCCTTACACACCACCTATGGGAATGCAAACTGATGCAGAAACTTTGGAAAAGTTTGACAGCTCCTTATGGAGTTAGCATAAGTAAGTAAGTAGAAGTTGATCAGTTGTGTCCGGCTCTTTGCAACCCCATGGACTATACAGTCCATGGAATTCTCTAGGCCAGAATACTGGAGTAGGTAGCCTTTCCCTTCTCCAGGGGATCTTCCCAACCCAGGGATCAAACCCAGGTCTCCCACATTGCAGGCAGATTCTTTACCAACTGAGCTATCAGGGAAATCAGCTATTTCATGCCTAGGGACTCCCCCAGAATGCAAACATATGTCCACAATAAAATCTTCATACAAGTATTCATCACAGCATTGTTCATGATAGCCAATAAGTGGGAACAACCCAAATATCCACTGAGGGATAAACGAATAAACAAAATACAATATATCCACACAATGAAACTCTGTGTTCTGTGTTCACTCAGTCACATCTGACTCTTTGTGACTCCATGGACTCTAGCCGGTCAGACTCCTCTGCCCATGGAATTGCCAAGCAAGAATACTGGAGTGGGGTGCCATTTCCTGCTCCACAGGACTTTCCCAACCCAGGGATCAAACACAAGTCTTTTGTGTCTCCTGCATTGGAGTTATGCTAACTCCATTAATAGCCAGATTCTTTACCACTAGAGCCACCTGGGAAGCCCCCAGTGCAATGCTGCTGCTGCTGCTAAGTCGCTTCAGTCGTGTCTGACTCTGTGAGACCCCAGAGACAGCAGCCCACCAGGCTCCCCCGTCCCTAGGATTCTCCAGGCAAGAACACTGGAGTGGGTTGCCATTTCCTTCTCCAATGCATGAAAGTGAAAAGTGAAAGTGAAGTCGCTCAGTCGTGTCCGACTCTTAGCGACCCCATGGACTGCAGCACACCAGGCTCCTCCGTCCATGGGATTTTCTGGGCAAGAGTACTGGAGTGGGGTGCCATTGCCTTCTCCAATGTAATGCTACTCAGCCATAAAAAAGAATGAAGTACTGATTCACGCTACAACATGAATGGACCTTGAAAACATTATACAAAGTGAAAGAAGTCAGTCGTGAAAGACCACATATTATGATTATTCTTATGTGAAATGACCAGAATAGGCAAATCTATAGAAACAGAAAGATTAGTAGTTACCTAAGTCTGGGGATTTGGGGAAAGTTGAGGAGAGACTGCCAATGGGTATGGAGTTTCCTTTTGAAATGATGACAGTGTCCTAAAATGGTTTGTGGTGATGGTTGCACAACTCTGTTAATATGCTTTTTAAAAGACATTGAATCATATATTTAATATGTGTTTAGTATATGAGTGATGCTGGGCTTCCTCAGTGGCTCATTGGTAAAGAGTCTGCTTGCCAATGCAGCAGACACAGGTTCTATCCCTGGGTCAGGAAGATCCCCTGGAGAAGGAAATGGCAACCCAATCCAGTATTCTTGACTGGGAAACCCCATGGAGAGAAGAAGCTGGCGGGCTATAGTCAATGGGGTCACAAAAGAGTCAGACATGACTCAGTGACTATACAACAAATATGAGTCATAGCTCAACAGATGTTTTATATAAAATAAATAAAACTAGAAAAAAACGGAATCTATAGTCTCCATTTCTTGTATAAGAATCTCATACAACTTAAGAATTTTTTAGGAAATTCCCTGGTAGTCCCATAGGCAGGATTTAGTGTTTTCACTGCCTCGGCCCAGGTTCAGTCCCTGGTTAGGGAACTAAAATCCTGCAAGCTGCACAGTGGGGAAAAAAAAATTAGCCTGGATCTTGTGTGCACAGATGGTGTCACCTGGAACTTGAGAAGCTATAGGAGGGTGTCGGAGGCCTGACAATGGCCAAGAAAAAACTAGGAGGGCAGAAGTCCAGGAATGTATTCCATATAGCCAGCCAAAAACCTTTAAGGTTAAAAATAAAGCAAAACCATTTACCACTAACCTTAAGAAGATAAACATTATAAATGATGAAAAAGTTAACAGAGTGAGTACATCTTTTGTAAACATACAAAAGGAACTTGCAAACTTCTCAGAAGGCCTTTCCCTTGAACCTCTGCAGAAACAGCTGATTTCTCAGCAGTGTCATGAAAACGTACTAGTTAATGTTGATGAAGCCACAAGATTAATGCCTCAGTTGTAATGCATCAAAAAGATGAATAAATTAAATGTTTTATACAAAAAATCAGCATTAAAAAAATTAATGCTTAAATCGATACTTTCCAGTTATCTGGAAAATACATTTATGTAAAACACCATGTTTCCTGACTACTGCACTCTAAAGCAGATGGGATATAAGAGAAAATATCAACATCTTTTGTCTTGAAAAGATTATGCTAAGTGACAGAGTGACATAAACTTTTAACTATACTCTCTTAAATTTGAGCAGAGCTTCCCTTTGTAGCTTTTGAGTGTTTCATATATATATATATGATATATATTTAGCTTTTCGAAGTAAAAAGATTTCAATATTATTGAACTCTCCCTTTAACACCTGTTTATTTTATTTACTTTATAAATTTTATTTAGTTTTGGCTGTAATGGGTCTTGGATGCTGCATGGGCTTTTTTCCAGTTGTGACGAGCAGGAGCTACTCTTCTGGCTCCTTGTTGCAGGGACCTCTTGTTGCAGTCACAGGCTCTAAGGTTCTCAGGCTGAGTAGTTATGGTTCCCAGGCTCTAGAGCACAGGCTGAGTGGTTGTGGTGCGTGGGCTTATTGCTTCACAACTTATGGGGTCTTCCTGACCAGGGATCAGACCTACACTGGAAGGCTGATTCTTTACCACTGAGTCACCAGGGAAGCCCTAACACCTGTTTAAATGTTTTAAAGATTTTGAAGTTATAGATTTCTTACTTAAAATACAATTATTTGGGAATTCCCTGGAGGCCCAGTGATCAGGATTCTGTGCTTCTAATGCTGAGGTACATGTTTAATTCCTGGTCAGGGAACTAGGATCCCACAAGAAGATCATGAATATATATTAATGATATTATTATTGTGTGTTAATTATTATATTGTAAGTATAATGTAAAGACAAATATAAGTATACAAATACATATACGTTTAATATATAAATTAAATTAATTGTATGTTTCAGAACACTTTGGGCAGCTGGTATTCTTTGTTAAAGAGAAAGGGGCCCTCATCCTTTTGAGAGCAGAAATAATTTTTCTGTTTGGGAAAAAGAGGATTCTACACCTAGAACTTGGTTCTGTAATAGTCAATATTTGCTGGGCTATTTTTGAGGAGTGCTTCATATCCAAACTCCCTTTCTGTTTAGGAGAAACTTTTCTTGCACAGTCTTGGTAGGAAACAGAGCCATATCCCTTGGAAATTAGAACACAATTGCACAGTCCAGGCTCAACCATCTGAATCTGCACCAAGAACCATGGGTCTGGAGCAAGTGATGTAAAGAAGCTGACTGTTTCGGGGTGGCAGCCGCAGCTCGTGGTATCTGGAGCAGTAGTGGCCACAGCGCCAGGGACAGGGTTCTGCAGCTGCAGTGATGCAGCCTTCCAACCAGGCTGTCCCCGTGGCATGACCATGGGTTACAGCTGTCCACCTCTCTCTGGTGCTGCCCATTTGCTCTTCTGGATGGTCAGCCTTCACATTTGCATCCACCTTCGATCCTTCCAAGAACTTCGTTCCTGCTCAAGTGAGCCAGAATCAGTTTCTATTTCCTGCAGTCAGGAACTCTAACTCATTTTCCAAATGGGAAAAGAAAATACAGAAAAACTCTTAAAGTTGAAAAAGGTGATGGGCAAAGGAGAGAAGCAGGGGCATAAAGGAGACATTGGGGCTTCACTGATATCTCAGTTGGCAACGAATATGCCTGCAATGCAGGAGACCCCGGTTTGATTCCTGGGTCAGAAAGATCCACTGGAGAAGGGATAGGCTACCTACTCTAGTTTCTTGGGCTTCCCTTGTGGCTCAGCTGGTAAAGAATCCGCCTGCAATGTGGGAGACCTGGGTTCGATCCCTGGGTTGGGAAAATCCCCTGGAGAAGGGAATGGCAACCCACTTCAGTATTCTTTCCTGGAAAATTCCATCAACAGAGGAGCCTGGTGGGCTACAGTTCATGGGGTTGCAAAGAGTCAGACACAACTGAGTGACTAACAACCAACAAGGAGATATTGGGATTTGGAAAAGTAAAACAGGCTTTTTTCTGGAATTTGCATAAAGCAGTGACAGCAACAAGTCTTGTTAGAGTAAGACATTACCTGTAGCTGTGAGCAAAGCTGATGAATTCCCAGGGAAACCAGAACTGCAATTAAATTGGCACAAGTCAAAAATTATAACCCACCATCCTAGAAGGATGTCACTCAGGTGCTGTGTTGAGTTGCTCAGTCGTGTCTGACTCTTTGCGACCCAATGGACTGTAGCCTGCTCGCCTCCTCTGTCCGTGGGAATTCTCTAGGCAAGCATACTGGAGTGGGTAACCATGCCCTCCTCCAGGGGGATCTTCCCAACCCAGGAATTGAACCAGGGTCTCTTGCATTGCAGATGGATTCTTTACCAGCTGAGCTACCCAGGAAGCCTCACTCAAGGAACAGAGTGATAGAATTATTTTCAGATACAGTAGTGTCTTTTATTCTGAGATGATGTTTTTTGGTGGGTATACTTTAGGATAAGTTAGACCTGGAAACACATAACATAACAGGAGTAAAATGGAGGCCCCAAACTTGATAATAATACAGGAAAAACTGAAATATTTGAAACATGTAAAAATATTAGTGAAAAAATTAATAACCAATACATTTTTATAGGTGAAATAATGTGAACCCAAATTTTAACAATAAGAATTGAGGGAGCTAGTTTATGGTTATGTGATAGAAATGTTTATAGTTTGGATTATAATTACTACTTAAGCTATCCTGAAACTACAATTCTATATTAAGTTTAATAACAAATACTATAATTGGAATTGTTAACAGAAAAATAATGCTCTCTGATATACTCTCTATAGTGGTTTATAGGTTAAATTTGGTAACACTGAATTTAAGGCCATTTCAATGAAATGATACTTTTTTCATCTTAGGATCCCTTCAATCATACAGATTAGCTGAATATAATTAACGGAAGTTTGTGAAAGAAACAGATCCATATAGGCTTTGTTCCACGTTAGGTTTCAGCAGAAATGAGCCGCTCTGTAGCTGTATGGCTTCTCTGAGCCTCTGTTTCCTCATTTGTTGATTATAATGGTAGCTACTTAATAGAATTGTTCTGAGAAAGCTAAATAAGTTAATACTGTAAGCTCTCAGAACAAAGCCTGATGTATTTTAGGGACTCAATAAGTGTTAGTTGTTTTTATTATGATTATTAGGTTTTTACTTAGGATAAAGTCAGATATACTTTCAATGGCTATGGAAAGGAAAGCAGGCTTGGGCAGCAGTTTAATTGAAACAAGATAACTTAAAAAACCCAAAAGGTGAGGAATTCTCAAAGGTGACCTAAATTTAGAAAAAAATAAAATAAAAAGAGCAGAAATGTTTAGAGGAGTGTGTGCATACGTGTGCTCAGTTTTGTCTGACTCTGAGACCTCATGGACTATAGCCCACCAGGGTCCTCTGTCCAGGGAATTTTCCAGGCAAGAGTACTGGAATAGGTGGCCATTTCCTTCTCCAGGGGTTAAAAGGAGGATCCACAGGAAATAAACTTTCTGCTTAGAAACCCATCACCAACAGCAGATGGCCCCCAGGGACATGCCACCATTATGCTTCTGGCAGCAAAGTCTGTAATGAGTGCAAAATGGCCCACAGGCAGCGGGAGCAAAGGTGTTTACGAAAAGCCTCTCTGAGTGACTTGTGAGTGGTGAGGATGTGGACATCCTGGGAGGAAACCAAGGAACCCTGCTCGGTAACCCTAGTAAGGGCTTTACTAAGGAAAACTCAACAACCAAGAGGGTATTGGGTTGTAGGTCACAAGGAGCGAAAGCTGAGGGTGGAAGGAAGGGAGAGATCCAGAAAGGATGTTGCGGTGGGAATTACCACAGCTCCCACAACAGATGCAGGAAATGGAGCAAAGCCTCTCCACGTCACAAAAGCGGCGTGGAGGCGAGATGCTGACAGGAGCTCTTCCTTGGGCTGGGTGGAAGTCCACACAGCTCAAACTAGACCGGGCGATATGCACTTTTAACCTGGGACAGAACGTGGGCTCTGGAGTCAGACTCCGGCCCCTGCCAGGTGGATGAAACTGAGCAAGTTCTGAGGCAACTCTGGGCCTCAGTTTCCTCCTAGGAAAGGTGTCTTGCACATGTCAAGAGCTCAGTAGACCTTAGCTGATATTATTGCTTGCTGACAATTTCATCTTCCAAAGAGCAGAGGAAGTAATAAGGGGAACTGCCACTCTGAACCTAAATTTGGCCAAAAGGAGGAATTGGTTGGCAGAGTGGAAGTGACAGGAACCTTGGGAAAGAGCAACTGTGTCTTCTTAAAGTTTGTGATAGAGAAATGCTAGGACACTGTTAAATGTGTTCCCTAGATTTTAACAATTAAAAGAATTGTTTTTCCATTTCCATGGCTTGAAACTTGAGAAAGATGCTCAAGAATTTGGTATATCTTCTTAAGAACATCTCCTTTACCTGTGAAATCTCAAATCAGTGAAAAAGGAGAAGGGACTTAAAGAGATCACACAGTTATATATATATATATATATATATATATAGGTTTGCTTATTTGATTGTGAGAGAAAGTAAGCCTAAGATGGACAGGGCAGAGCAAAAACAATGATGAGTACAAGAAGGTGGAACAACTGCCTGATGTGCTTTTGAGAAAGTGAAAGCCTCTCGTGAATTGAGGCCTGTAAAGTGCTTCATAAAGTCATATTCGAAGCAAAAAAGGGATACGATAATTGTGGTCAATGTTGTCATGTTGGTGGGTGACAGAGAGAAAGAGGAACTTAATTTGTATTTTGCTTCTGTTTTCTGTGTCACAGGGAATGTTCTTAGAACAGAAAGGCCCAGAGGAGAAGTTTATCCGAGGTGAAAGGGAAAATTGTAAAAGACACTCCCAGTGTTTCTCTATGAATTCCAAGAATCTAACCAGACAAATTACTTTCCAGAGTATCAGGAGTCTTCCAGTTGAATTATCCTTGAGGCATTGTCTAAATGACAAACCTCTGGAGACAGACACTTATTACAATTTTCAAAACAATGAGCAAATTCACTTCCACATATGACAGCCATTGAATTTATTGCCGGTCCCAGAACCAAAATGGAATATTGATGAGATGGCTCATGGGCACCTCAAAAAGGCAGTCGTCACTAGGAGGCTAAAGAATATTTCTGTCCCTGCCATTTTGTCCCCAAGGAGGTTTTTCAATACTAGCAATTGAAATAAATAATACCAACATAGGTTAATTTTCATCAGGAATGTGTTTTCTGGAACAAACACCATCAAATCAATTTAATTTCTTGATCAAGATGATCAAGTATCAAGTGATGATGAGTGTCTTTCTATGACACTCATTTGCAACATCTCCATATTTATCCATTTTTATTTTATTTTAAAATAAAATATGCTTTATTCAACTGAAATATTTTTCACTAGAATCAATTCTTTTATCCGACTGCCAATGCAGGGGACACGGGTTCAATCCCTGGTCTGGGAGGATCCCATGTGCGGTGGAGCAGCTAAGCCCGTATGCCACAACTCCTGAAGCCTGCACACCAAGAGCCTGTGCTCTGCTGCAAGAGAGGCTACCGCAGTGGGAAGCCTGGGGACAGCAATGAAGAGTAGCCCCACTCACCATGACTAGAGAAAAGCCTGCGCAGCAACAAAGACCCAGTGCGGCCAAATAAATAAATACATAATTTTAAAGGATCAGTTATCTTCCATTTATACTTTAAAATTTAGTTTTGTCTCATGTCTTGGTTTCTTTATCTGTATCAGGTCTATATCAAATTTTACTAAAATATCTGCCATGTTCAGTGACATTGTGATTTTCCCACTATCCCCCGTCCATTTCCTAATTCCTGGTGAGTACCCCAACTTTTGTCTGGGAACCATATATCCACCAGCCAATGCAGGAGATGTGAGGAAAACTAACCGCATCCATCACTGGCTTAAGAAAGGACCATGGCTCAAGTCAGGGGTCATCAGCAAAACCTCAACTCCAGTGAACTGTTATTGCAGGGGGTAGGATGTGACTTAATTCAGGTCAGTTGGAAAAAGACTGTCTGGTTCTGGTCTGGTCTGATTTCTGGTAGGGCCGAGTTCCAGTCCTCCCTTCTCTGGAGGCCCAGGGAAAAGTCCCATAATGCCTGGGTATCTGTAGGTGGCAGGAGACGTCTGTAAGGCCACCCCTTTCGCCCCTCCTCTCCCGGCTCCTCCCTCTTCTTCTTTCAACCTGGATTCCTTTCCTCCCTTGAAATCTTTGATGTTAGTACTTGGATCTGAAGTTCTGTGTCTCTATAGGAGGTTTTCTGAGAGACTGTATTCTTGTATTTAAGGGCTTCCCTGGTGGTGCAGAGGTTAAAGCATCTGCCTGCAATGTGGGAGACCTAGGTTCGATCCCTGGGTCAGGAAGATCCCCTGGAGAAAGAAATGGCAACCCACTCCAGTATTCTTGCCTGGAGAATCCCATGGACGGAGGAGCTTTGTGGGCTACAGTCCATGGGTCGCAAAGAGTTGGACACGACTGAGCGACTTCACTTGGGGAAAGCAGTTCTCTTCTCTTCCATTGACTAGTATGATATGAAGATGTGAAGCTGGGAAGCACTGCAGCCATTTTGTTGCCATGAGGTAGAATCCTGGTAGAGGGCTAAGCCACCACATACAGGACGACAGGACCTATAGGCCTCCGTGGAAACTGAATGGAAGCCCTGATTAAATTACATCTGAACGAGCTAGTTATGGATTTTACTATTATACAAGCCATTAAATCCCCTTCCACTGCCCCTTTTTAGCCAGTTCAGTTGAACTTTCTGTTCCTTGCAACTGAAAATGCTTTAAGTGGTACACCCACTGTGGATTTTCCTTTACAGCCATTGTTTCGATCAAGTCCAGATTTTCTTACTCAAATTTTACAGGCCTTAATTTCATCTAGAAGATTTTTATTTTTTAATTTTTAGGTAAAAACAAATTTTTAAATGTTTCAGTATAAGCAGTTGTCTGTTTCATTTTCTGTTGATTGTGTCTAACAGAGATATTCATAATTAATTAGATTAAAAGTTAATTTATATTTTCAGTTCAGTTCAGTCACTCAGTCATGTCTGACTCTTTGAGACCACATGAACCAGCTCGCCAGGCCTCCCTGTCCATCACCAACCCCCAGAGTCCACCCAAAACCATGTCCATTGAGTCAGTGATGCCATCCAGCCATCTCATCCTCTGTCGTCCCCTTTTCCTCCTGCCCTCAATCTTTCCCAGCATTAAGGTCTTTTCCAATGAGTCAGCTCTTCACATCAGGTGGCCTAAATATTGGAGTTTCAGCTTCAACATTGGTCCTTCCAATGAACAACCAGGACTGATCTCCTTTAGGATGGACTGGTTGGATCTCCTCGAAGTCCAAGGGACTCTCAAGAGTCTTCTCCAACACCACAGTTCAAAAGCATCAATTCTTCGGCGCTCAGCCTTCTTTACAGTCCAACTCTCACATCCATACATGACCACTGGAAAAACCATAGCCTTGACTAAATGGCAAAGTAATGTCTCTGCTTTTGAATATGCTATCTAGGTTGGTCATAACTTTCCTTCCAAGGAGTAAGCGTCTTTTAATTTCATGGCTGCAGTCACCATGTGCAGTGATTTTGGAGCCCAGAAAAATAAAGTCTGACACTGTTTCCACTGTTTCCCCATCTATTTCCCATGAGGTGATGGGACCGGATACCATGATCTTAGTTTTCTGAATGTTGAGCTTTAAGCCAACTTTTTCACTCTCCTCTTTCACTTTCATCAAGAGGCTCTTTAGTTCTTCTTCACAATCTGCCATAAGGGTATGGTTAGCAAAGGTGAAAGAAATGGGAGTGTGAATTAGGACTTTGGGATGAACATATGTATGGTGTAGTTTAGTCACTACTTAGTGCCTGACCCTTTTGTGACCCCAAGGACTGTAGCCTGCCAGGCTCCTCTGTCCATAGGGTTTCCCAGGCAAGAATACTAGAGTGGATTGCCATTTCCTTCTCCAGGGGATCTTCCCAAAGCATGGATTGAACCCACAGCTCCTGTGTCTCCTGCATTGTAGGTGGATTCTTTACTACTGAGCCACCTGGGAAGCCCTAACATATGTATACTACTATATATTCATAGGTATATTACTATAGATAACCAACAAGGACCAACTGTATAGCACAGAGAACTAAACTCAATATTTTGTAATAATCAATAAGGGAAAAGAACCTGAAAAGGAATATATACATATATATATATATGAAACTTAATCACTCTGTTGTACACCTGAAACTAACACAACATTGTGAATCAACTATTTACCTCAATTTTTAAAATTTATTAAAAATAAAATAAAGTTATTGTTCCACTGTTTTTAAAAAAGATACATACTGAAGTACTTAGGGGCAGAATGTAATGATGTCTTAAAATATACTTTTAAATATTTTAGCAAAAATTAATAAAGTGAACTGAATGGGAAAAAATTCTTGCAGAACACACTGAGCACACGGAGGGGAGCAAAGACAGTAGGTAAAGGTCACAGTAAACATCAGGTCTCCTAGGCGAGGAAAGGGACCACCAACAGCATTGTTCTCAGCGTTTCCTTCCTGTTTAGGTTCCAGCTTGGATGCCCTTTGGGACGGTAAGTTTCTGAAAAACTGATGTCTTTATCAGGATGTCCCCTGGGGCGTCAGACTGGAGGGTAAGGCAACTAACTGAAGGGCTCTCCCATGGAGGAAGGAGAGAGGTTCTGGCGGGCCAGAGGAGATGCTGGAAGAGGCAGATTTCAACGGGATGAAAGGCAAAAATAGAGCTGATTCCTTGGGGAAGCAGTGAAATTCCCAGCTCTGGAAGCATCAAACACAGGCTGGAAGACTTGGGAGTGCTAGCCTGGATGTTTTCTACAGTCTCTTTCAGCCTCACTTGCCAGGACCCAGGGAAAGGAGAGAAGGGTCTGGAAGTGGTGAGGGCAGGATAGGGCTTCAGGGAAAGGGGCCTGGACCAGGCACTAACTGGGCTTGGCCTCGAGCTCATTCTCCGGCTTCCCTCCTGGGACACTGCTTCTCAGTGCTGCTTCCTGTCTCTCACAATCTGGAGAAGCTAATTTCCTTCAGTGGCTGATCTCATTTGATAAGTAAGGGAGGGGAGCCCAAGCCAAGCCATCACAAGGCATTTCTTGAGCAGAAACAGGGAGATCAGTCTTGACAGTTTCTACCCCCATCCTGGTCAGTCTCCACAGGAGGGAGGACTAGGAGAGAAGCTGCAAGTCAAATTACTGCAGTATTTGTTTTGAGCTTTGCAAATACTCCATGCAAAACTGGCAAAGAACAGTGATCAGCATGTTTCCTAGTTCTGGTGAGGACAGAACAGTACAGTTCAGCCCAACACACTGGACCCCAGGGTCACTCTGTGCTGGGCTTAGATGGAATACAAAGATGAATGTATGCTTTTCCTTCCCTTAAAGTATTCAAAACCTTCAATGGCAGAAAAAAGGCAAAAAATAAATACATAAAAATAAGAACTCACTGCAAAATATACTTGATTCTGAATTGCCAGGAGAGAATATGGAAATATGGAATCTCCCAGAAATACTTAACCAACAGATTGTATGCTGTATTCATTCTTATCCATCTGGGGTAGTTTAGGTGCAACCTCAGGTGAGGGATAGGGAAATGGCCTAAGACCACTGACCCTTTGGTGATCCTGTCCAGACCCAGAATTCTAGAGGCAAATCTTCCTATCAGTTTCCCTAGGCCCAAGATAAAAAAGACACCCTTCCTCTCACAGAGGGCTAAAAGCCAAGTCTCCAGAAATAATCCCACTGGGTTCTGTCCTGACTTGTCTCTCCTATAACCCTCAAGAATCCAGTGTGTCCCAATACCAGATTCTGTGCCCATGAAACAGAAGCCAAAGTGCTCTCATAACAAATGATGTTTTGGAAGCATTCTATTGTTCATAAAACCTTTTCGTATCATTATCTTACTTGACTCTCTCAACTCTGTAAGGTAGTTATAGAGAGAACTATCAATATCCATTTGCAGATGAGAAAGCTGAGGCTTGAAGGTAAGTGACTTGCCCCAAACTTGCCCCAAACACAGCAGTCCAATCAAGCATATGGTCCCATGTGCTTTCTACTGCACCACACCACCTCCACTGTGATAAGCCAGGGTGGCCATGCTGGGTAAAGGCATTACAACTGCGGATTTGGGGAAAACATGGAGACGGTATTAGGATCGTGGTCTTTTGGGACCTTTGCAAAACTGTCCCCCATCACTGTGCCTTGATCTCTAACTCCACAAGTTCTGCCCCCAGGTATTCCTTCCCACCGTGGCATGCAGGCGTAGGCCATTACAGGCCAGACTGCAAGGGTGGTGCCTCTGTTCTCATCCTTTCCAGGCAGAGGATCACAAGTGAATGGGACAGGACGATGTGTAAGAGAGAGCCAGAGGCCTTTGAACAGAGGTAATTGGTAATCTAATCTGAAAATGATGTCCCTGGAGAGGCAAGGAGCTCAGGAAGCCAGACAGCTTGCTCCTCCCTCACACTGTATCTCTTCTTCCCAGAGTGACCCGGTCAAGGAGGTGAGTATCTACATGGACCCATAAAGCATTGTGGTGGGAAGCTGGAGGAAAGAATGGAAAAGGAAAGCTGGAGGAACTAGAACTTTCATTAGCAAAAGCAGAGGACAAAGAAATAGGAGAAAGGGATTAAAAAACAAACAAAAAGGTCCTCAAAAGTATTAAGAGCATCCTCCTCCCTCCAGAAGAAAAGATTCTGTTAGCTTTACAGAAAAGACTGTGGCTCAACCCACGGCAGCTTGTGGGTTTAGCTCTGAAATGGGACGAGGAACTAGTTAACTTTTTCCGGTCTGTATGGGTTTCCTTCTATGAGCTCCTCCCCACAAGGCACTCCACCCCACCCCACCCAACCCTTCCCTGAGAATCTGAAGTGTGGCGCTGCTGCCCCCTGGCGGGAGAATGCTACAAACCCAGGGAGCCAGGTGCCTTCGGGGGATGGCCCCTTTCCACACCCAGGGTGGAAGAGGGAACTCTAAGGAGCGGGCAACAAAACGGAATATTTTAATGCAGACTGACACTAAAAATCAATCTTTGCGGGAAATATCTGAAACATCTGACTTAGAATCAGTATATAGGTCTGCTGCTGCTGCTAAGTCGCTTCAGTCGTATCCGACTCTGTGCGACCCCATACACGGCAGCCCATCAGGCCCCGCCGTCCCTGGCATTCTCCAGGCAAGAACACTGGAGTGGGTTGACATTTCCTTCTCCAATGCATGAAAGTGAAAAGTGAAAGTGAAGTCGCCCAGTCGTGTCCGACCCTCAGCGACCCCATGGACTGCAGCCTTCCAGGCTCCTCCATCCATGGGATTTTCCAGGCAAGAGTACTGGAGTGGGGTGCCATTGCCTTCTCCGATATAGGCCTGCTAAAAGAGGTTAAAAGAAAACTAACAACTATGTAGATCATTGCTTTCCTAATTAGAATCAATAAATGACTTAAAAAAATAAATAAGGAGATCAAGGTAGAACAAGGGGGAGAGTATTGACTTGAGACAGAAAGCTTTTGATGAGCGTAGACTACCAATCTTCTCCCTTTGGGCTATTTGAAATGTATTAACTTTCCTAGACCACGGTGTAGTACTTCCTAGAGCACAAAGCAGGGTTAAAACTCAACATTCAGAAAACTAAGATTATGGCATCCGGTACCACCATTTCATGGCAAATAGATGGGGAAATAACGGAAACAGTGACAGTCTTTATTTCTCTGGGCTCCAAAATCACTGCAGATGGTGATTGCACCCGTGAAATTAAAAGATGCTTGCTCCTTGGAAGAAAAGCTATGACCAATCTAGACAGCATATTAAAAAGCAGAGACATTACTCTGCCAGCAAAGGTCTGTCTAGTCAAAGCTATGGTTTTTCCAATAGTCATATATGGATGTGAGAGTTGGACTATAAAGAAAGCTGAGCACCAAAGAATTGATGCTTTTGAACTGTGGTGTTGGAGACTCTTGAGAGTCCCTTGGACTGCAAGGAGATCCAACCAGTCCATCCTAAAGGAAATCAGTCCTGAATATTCATTGGAAGGACTGACGCTGAAGCTGAAACTCCAATACTTTGGCCCCCTGATGCAAAGAACTGACTCATTGGAAAAGACCCTGATGCTGGGAAAGATTGAAGGCAGGAGGAGAAGGGGACGACAGAGGATGAGGTAGTTGGATGGCATCACTGACTCGATGGACATGAGTTTGAGCCAGCTCCGGGAGTTGGTGATGGACAGGGAGGCCTGGCATGCTAAAGTCCATGGGGTCACAAAGAGTCGGACACGACTGAGTGACTGAACTAACTGACTGACGGAGAGCACAGTGTTCATTGTGTTTTTTGCTGAAAAACATCTTCAAAGATGACATTGTTAAGAGAGTAGTGTTCAAAATCTTCAACTTACCTTCTCTCACGTTTTGCTCCAAAGTCCACAGATTGTCCCCAACCCACCTTTCCAGCCTTGCCTCCCACTAGACTTCAGTGCACAGGTTGTGCTCCCTTCAAACTGAATTCTTCACTGCTCCCAAACCCTCCCTATTTCCTTCCCATTGTCATTTCACTGTCAGGGCTTCTCTCCTATCCTTCCCACTACTCATCTAGCTCTGTGAATAATGTGCATTACACAGATACAAAACTAAGAAATAAAAACTGGCAAAAATAGAACAAGAACAGATGTGTTTTTAAAAAGCCAATAACTTCTTCATTATGTTTTATGTCTTTTGAATTTTGTACAATGTGCCTATACTGCATATTCAAAACAAATTAATTAAATGGCTTTTTTCTTAATAAGAAAAAAATAGATTAGAAATACTGGAAATATACTTTTTATTCAATGACTTTACAAATTTAGCAAACAGGAGCACAAAAAGAAAGTTTGTTAATTAAAATACGACAGAGTCAACCCTACAAAAAACACTTTTTAAGTAAAAAAAAGAAACAGCAGCCAAGTGACATAGAGACTAGCTTGAGTCTCTAATCCAATCTCTTTAAAAAATTTCATAAGAAAATAATTGAGAGAATTTTGAAGAAGAAATTTTGAAAATTAATTCATGTGTATATCTTCATGAGAAAGAATGAAGTTGGGCCCCTACCTTATACCCTAAACAAAAATTATCTCCAAATGACCATAGGCCTAAACGTAAAACCTAAAACTAAGACTCTTAGAAAAAAACAAAGGAATAAATCTTTATGATCTTGGATTAGGCAATGGTTTCTCGAATATGACACCAAAACTTCAACTGATAAATAAGAAATAGATAAATTTGACTTCATCAAGGTAAAAAATGTTGTACTTCAATAGTGAAGTCGCTCAGTCATGTCCGACTCTTTGCGGGTCCGTGGACTATAGCCTACCAGGCTTCTCCATCCATGGGATTCTCCAGGCAAGAATACTGGAGTGGGTTACCATTTCCTTCTGCAGGGGATCTTCCCAACCCAGGGATTGAACCCGGGTCTCCCGCATTGGAGGGAGTTGCTTTAACCTCTGAGCCACCAGGGAAACCCCTGTACTAGGGCACCATTATTCCAGGGTATATAAAGAACCTCTACATTTCAACAATTAAAAGACAAATTTTCTTATTGAAAAATGGGCAAATAATTTGAATAGATGTTTCTCTAAAGATCTTGTATAAATGCACGTAAGTACATAAAAAGATATTCAACATTATTCAAAAAACACAAATTACTACTTCATATTCACTAGGATAGCTATAATTTTTTTAAAAAAAGAAAAAAAAAAAAAAGAAGCATTTGTGAGGATTTGGAGACACTGTAACCCTTATACACCACTAGTAGGAATGTTAAAATGGTGTGGTCACTGTGGAAAACAGTTTGGCCCCTCCTTGAAATTTTAAATATAGAGTTACTGTATTATCCAGCAATTCTATTCCTAGGCAATGCCACTGAAGGACATTGAAAGCATATTTTCATGCATAGGTTTGTCTAAAAATATGGATACAAATGTTCATAACAGCATTAGTAGTAATAGCCAAAAAGTAAAGACCAAAATGTCCTTCAACTGATGAATGGACAAACAAATGCAGTATAGATATGTGGAATATTATACAGCCATAAAAAAGGAATGAAATTTGACACATGCTACAACATGGATGAACCTTGAAAAAAATTATGCTAAGTGAAAAAGGCAAGACAGAAAAACTCATGTATCACATGATTTAATTTATTTGTAATGTCCAGAATAGGCAAATATATCAAGATAGAAAGTAGGTTACTGGTTGCTAGGGAACTGGGGAAGGGAGGAATGGGAAAGGACTGCTGATGCGTATGGGATTTCTTTTTGCTGTGTTGAAAATATTCTGTGCTTAGATAGTGGTGATGATTATATAGCTTTGTGAATAAACTAAAAACCACTGAATTGCATACTTTGGTGAATTTAATGGTATGTAAATTATATCTCAATAAAGCTATAAAAATAGTTGAAAGTTTTTTAGAATTGAAGAAAAATATGAGTCTCCATATGAAACGTACATGGTGAGTATCAAGCAAGATAAGTAAAAATAAATTCACATCTGGTTACATTGAAGTGAAATTGTACAATAATAAGTATAAAGAAAAAGGTTTAATAGCCATCATGGAAGAAAAGATTACTATACAGAAGAGACGATTAGACGGACAGCAAATTTCTTATCATGCCAGACAACAATGCTATTTTCAAAGCGCTGAGGAAAAGGAATTGCTAACTTAGAATTTGTTTCACTAGTCAAACTCATTCAAGCATTAGGGCAAAATGAAGACATTTTCTAGACATTCAAAGAGAAAGAGAGTCTCAGTAAAAGACACCTGTTGAGTGCCCAGATACTGGTTTCTAAATGTCATTCCCCGCTAAAAGAACCAGGCTTCTTGATAAAACAATTGATTTCAGGTCTGAAAAAGTTCCAGAGGAGCCTAGGACATTTTGTTATGCTAGAAATTTATTTCATGTAAAAAAGATGACATATGGAGACTTCTCTGGTGGTCCAGTGGCTAAGACTCCATGCTCCCAGTGCAGAGGGCCGGGTTCGATCTCTCGTCATGGAAGTAGATCCCACGTGGTGCAATGAAAACTGAAGACCTGGCGTGATGCAACTAAGACGGAGAGCAGACAAATAAGTTTTTTTTTAAAAGATGACACATGTATAAGGTTTCCCATTGCAGTGTATCTGTAATAAGGAAAGACTGGAAATAAACTAAATGTTCATCAGTAAAGATTGGAAAAATAAATGATGGGTTGTTCATACAATGGATACCACAAATTCGTGTGAAAGAAGTCTGCATGGGGATGCAGAGAGATAGCCCTGGAACTAGACTGCCTAGACCAGAACCAGACTCTGCCATATCCCAGATCTGTGACCTTGAGCAAGTTATTTAAACTCTCCGTTGCCTCAATTTCTTTATCTAAAAGAGGGATAATAACATTACTTATCTCATAAGATGGTTCTAAGCTTGCTGAAAATGAGTTCATCATAGATAAATCGAAAGAATTCCTATATCCCCATAATAACTAATGAAAAAATGTAATGAGGAACTAATTTCATTCTCAATTTTAAAAGACAGACACCTTATATAAGGTATATAATATAAAGAAAGAATATTTCTTTCCTACTAGTAAGATTTCCATCCATTTGAAAGGAGCTCTATTGGTTAACAAACATTCCTAATTTCTCTGCCTCTTTACTTCTTTTGCCTCTTGGAGTACTAAGTGTTATTAAGTAGTAAATTTCAGAAGAATAATCTGGACATGCTAGGTTCGTTTCTATTTTCCTTCTTCTTGGAGAGCAAATTGCTGGTGGTGTCCTGTACATAGCTATATCTATGAGATCTTTTGTATAAATCTTTTGAATGCCTACTAATATTTGGTACCAAGAACTTGACTATCTGACCTAAAACTACATTCTCTAACCTGGTCTCCATCAGTGAATCATAGTATTTTTTGTCTCCTAAGTACTTCTCCTTTATTTCTCAATTTTTTCCAAATCCAAGTGGAGAACCCTATCCAAGTATCACACCCTCAAAGATAATACTGAAGGTCATAAAAGATGACAAGATATACCATGATCATGGATGAGAATACACTTTATCATAAAGTTTTTTTAATATCGGTTCTTCCCTAATCTGTTAATTAAACATGTATATTGATTTATATTTTCTCACATCACAATAGAATTTTCAGGTAACTTGACAGGTTAGATATAACATTTACGTGGAAGAACAAAGGACCAAGAAAAACCAAAACAATTTTTAAAAATCACAAGGTTAAGGAACTTACTCTTTCAAAAATGAAGATTGACAATAAAGTGAGAATAACTACGACTATATGGTATAAGCCTATTGTAGAGATATAAACCAAAGGAATAGAAGAGGGAGCCCTCAAACTCATTATGTACGTATGAAAACTTGGTAAGTGATGAAGGGGATATTATTGCGAATCAGTGGAAGAAAGCATAAGCTATTTAATAAATAGGACTAGGATAATAAGTTAATTGTATTTTTTAATAATAAAATTTCTACTTTCTCCAAAACAAAAAATTCTCAATAAAGACCTATATTAAAAATGTGAAAACACTCTTTCTTCCTTTGGATTACAGATGTGGACAAGAAGTCTGAAAATATCTTTTCTGTCTTTCATAGCCTTTGATATGCATTTGTCACAATGTTGTCCACCAATACCTTCCCCGTGTCAGGAGGCCTATGTCTAACAAGCCTTCGGGGCCAGAGGTGCAACATAGAGAGAGAAACCAACCGTCTACTGGATGACTGCTGTGAGCCTCTTTCAGGTAGCCTACCTATGAGCAGGCTCTCAGGGAGGACCACAAAGCCTGGTCTACAAATTTTCTGAATTATTGGACTGTTTTTCATGCATTACTCATGCCAGCAAGGCTAAAATCTTAATTATAAAGATGGCTTGCTCAGATGATTCTGATTCCTCCATACTCCTCTGTAAATGTGTGCGGTCACAGGAAGTGTGTAGTCCCTCTCCTGTACACAATGCATAGTGTGTCCAGCTGTGCCTGGCCTGAGCACACTTCCTCAGGGAATGGTCAGCGCCTGTGGTACCACACACATGACCTGCATTGCCTTATACCTGCAGGGTGAAATATGCCTGTACCATTATCTGTGGGGTTTGACCTTGACTGCTTCATAAACAGAAATATTGCTAGTGAGAGTAAATTGGGCCAAATGTCTTCATAATTAATTAGGCAATACCTAACAAAGGTGAAGATGAGTATAACCTATAGAATGCCATTTCTAGTAATATATTCTAGATAGACTATAGCATGTGTACAGAACGCATTCAAGCTTTGTTTGTAATAATAAAAAATTGGAAATAACCCATTCATCAACAGAAGAATGAATATATGTAGTATATTTGTAAGATGAATACTGTAGAGAAATCTAAAATGAGTTAACATCTCTCTGTTTAGGTATGGATAAATCATAAGGATATAGCATTACAGAAGGATGTGAACAGTATTATGATATGTATGTACATACATATATAGTTTTTAAATATGCAAAACAATGGTAAACTTTCATGGAATCATGTATATGTAGACAAGTATAAAAATAAACATGGGAATGAGAAGTCTTAGATTCTGGAAAGGAAAGGAATCAAATCACAGGCAAGGGAATACAGGGGCTTCAACTGTATCTATAATATTTTGTCTCTGGGGAAAAATTATCTTAAGCACATATGGCAAAATGTTAAGATTTGTTAAAGCTAAACAGTAGGTGTTTGCTGTTATTCTCTTTATTATTCTGCTTATTTAAAAAATGTCAAAATTACACAGGAATAGTCATAAGATAGAGAAAGCTTCAAGCATGTGCCTGCAGAAAAGGGTGTGGGAATCAAATCAGTGGAGTTGCAGAAGCCCAAGGATACGGAGAAACGAATTTAAAGTTGGTTGGAAGCTATTCATCAGAAAGGAGAAGGTTCAAAACAGTATTGTATCCAGATCCTGAACTCACCTCATCCCATGGGCACAAGAGATCTACAACTACATATGGAATAATTCACTCAGTAGGAGATCTGAAAACTGGATGAATAGAACTTATACACAAAGGCTAAAATGACAGCATCGAGACAGGTCATAGAGGCAGAGAGACGGGCTCATCAAGGGAAAACGCACACCCCAGCGGCAGTGATCCTCACTCAGAGGGATCACAAAGGTATGAGTCTTTTCCCCAAGGAGCAAGGGATTGTAACTCCACGTCAACCCTTAGATCCTACATTGGAGAGAAAGGTCAGTCAAGCACCCCAAACACTTGGCTTTGAAAAACCAGTAGAAAATATGTTCAGGAAAATTCTAGAAATTCAGGTAATGGAAAACCCACTTTTCTCCTGTTTTTTATTTAATTGAAGTATAGTTGATTTACAATGTTAACTACTGCTATACAGCAAAGTGATTCAGTTATACCAATATATACACATTATTTTTAAAGTATTCTATCAGAGGATATTGAATATATTTCTCTGTGCTGTATAATAGGACCTAGTTGTTTATCCATTCTATTTATAAAAGCTTACATCTGCTAACCCTAACCTCCCACTCCATCTCTCCCCCAAACCCCTCCCGCTTGGCAACCACCAATATGGACAGTGCATGTGTGTGTGCTCAGTCGTGTCTGACTATTTGTGACCACATGGACTGTAGCCCGCCAGGCTCCTCTGTCTGTGGAATTTTCCAGGCAAGAATACCAGAGTGGATTGCCATTTCCTTCTCCAGGGATCTTCCTGACACAGGGATCAAACTTGCATCTCCTGTGGCTCCTGCATTGGCAGGCAGATTCTTTACCACTGAGCCACCTGGGAAGCCCTCCAATCTGGAAAATCCATTTTTAAAGGGCTCATGCACAGACTCTACCCAAAAAACAGTGCAAAATTACCAGATTGAAAATCGCATGGACCACAGGTGTAGCCACTATGGAAAATAATATGGAAATTCGTCAAAAAATTAGGAATAGAACTACTGTATGACCCAGCCATTCCATTTCTGGGTATTTATCTGAAGAACATGAAAACATGAATTTGAAAAGACATGAAAGTTGTTCAGTCATGTCTGACTCTTTGCAACCCCATGGACTGTAGCTCCCCATGCTCCCAGCCTCCTTTGTCTATGGAATTCTCCACGCAAGAATACTGGAGTGAGTAGCCATTCCCTTCTCCAGGGGATCTTTCTGACCCAGGGATCAAACCTGGGTCTCCTGCATTGCAGGCAGATTCTTTACCATTTGAGTCACTAGGGAAATGCACACTGTATGACCCAGCTATTTCACTTCTGAGTATTTATTTAAAGAACCTGAAAACACAAATTTGAAAAGATGTATGCACCACTAAGTTCACTGTAGCATTATTTACAACAGCCGAGATATGGAAACAAGTATTCACTGAAGGATGAGTGGATAAAGAAGGTATGGTATATATACAATGGCATGCTATTCGGTCATAAAAGAAGAATGAAATCTTGGCATTTGTGACAACATGAATGGGCCTTGAAAGTATTATGCAAAGTGAACTAATCAGTTGGAGAAAGACAAATATCATATGATTTCACTCATATGTGGAACCTAAAAAAACAAAATGGATGAACAAACAAGATGAAATAAGAATAGATTCACAGAGAGAGAATAGATTAGTGGTTACCAGAGAAGAGGGTTAAGGGGTAGGCAAAGTGAGTGAAGGGGGTCAACTGTATGGTGATAGATGGCAGCTAGACTTGTGATGGTGATCACTTTGTAATGAATACAGATGTTGAATTATTACATCTGAGGCTTATACAATTTTTAGATATTAAAAAAATAAAATTGGGTGGAAGAGAGAAATCAACTTTACATCTGGGACATGAACATTGCCTGAGATGTTTTAAAATAATAATGAACAATATTTGGAAGACTTGGTAAAACGCAATTTGCTACAAATTCTATAAATAGGCAAAACAAGTTTTTAGTGAAGTGGTGGTTTGACAAACTGTAAATTGCTATTAATGAACTAGTGTTCAACAATGTGTTATTTAGTAAGTTGAGAGATGTCTGAGTACTGTTTATCCTTTGAGGGTATGTTCAAAAGACACCTCCTCCATGAAGGTGCTTGGGTTGAACCTCTCCCTCACCCACTTCTTCTAAAGTTCCACAGCTTTCGCTCTGCACTTCCCTCAGGTGTTACCATTTTCTACTGTACATTACAGCTATTTAGGCAGATCTTGGCTTCCTTGGTCGGTCATGGGATATCCTTGAGGACAATGTTTCACTCATCTCTGCCTGCCTGATAGTGTGGTAATCATAGTAGGTCCTTAGTAAATATCTGAATAGGGGAAAGGAGAAAGAGGGATCAGGAGTTCTAATTGAGGAAAGGATCAAGTAACCAAAAGCGCCTGCTTTTTGCAACCTACAAAGTGAAAGGTATTTATAACAATCTGTGCTTTGAGTTTAGGCCATAGACTTCCAGTGTTCCAACATTTTCTCCTCTTGGGCCATGTCCTTTGAGATGAAGTTCTGCCAATTTCTACCTGCATGCTCTGCTTACTCTGCCAGCCTGCCAGTGTGGTGCCAGGGAAGTGCTATCAGAGGAAACAAAACAAGAAAATATGATGAGAGCTTTTCTCTGCAGCAGTAGCAGACCCCACTCTCATGCTGGGGCATGTACAACAGCAGATGAGGAATGCTTGGGTGGAGCCCAGGGGCCCAGAGCCAGGCTGCCATCAGGATGCTACACAGAAAAGCCAAGAGATGAGAAAGGTATGGCTGCTGACAGTCAGGACCAAGCAAGAGGTCTCTGGATGGGTTTAAAGTTGCCAGATTTAGCAAATAAAAATGCAGGACATCCAGTGAAATTTGAATCTCAGATAAACAATGAATAATTCTTTAGCATATCTTATGCAACATTGGGGCATACTTATACTAAATTATTCATTTATCTGAAATTCACATTTCATTGGGCACCCTGTATTTGATCTGGCAACCCAGACACAAGTTAAGGGTTTTGTAGTTATTGCTGATCATAACTACCAGGCAGGAGACAAGGGGACAGTTCACAGAGGTGAGAGAGGAAGCACAGACCCTGCACGTGGCTTGAGAGCACAGATGTGAGTTGTGCCCATTCCGCCTCCTCCCCACCCCCGACCCCCGCCATCCTGACAAATAAAGCAGCTGTCAGAGTGTCTCTAAGATCCAGCCACCACCACTATTCGTGTCTGCCTCTTCAAGTATACTCACCTAGTTATAGGCTGTTTATCTGTTGACATGAATCTGCGTCCCCTGTTGAGTGGAAAGCAATCAAGCTTTTGAGTCAGAGATTTGGGTCCAAATCCCAACTCTGAAACTTAGCGAGTCACTTATCCTCTGAGAGACTCGGGTCTCTCTTGGGAAAGGGTACCATTGAGCTGTTGTGATAAATAAATGAGAGGATGTAGGGAAAGCACACCGCAGGTGCTTAGAAGCATTAAGCACAACACCTGTGACGATGAAGAGTGTGGAGACGGAGTCTAGCAGGTTACCGTACAGGCTGTGCTGGAGGTGCTGGGTAGGTGTGCGAGAGCTGAATGAACATCCAAGTGAGGAGGGCGAGCCCCTCATTAATGCCCTACACTAGAGGCTCTTGGTATTTAATTCTTGCTTCTTGTCATGATTCTGATGGAAAAAGAAATAAGAAAGACGATCATAATTTTCCACCAGCCACCTCAGATAGGGCCCTGAACGAGAGATGCACAGAGGACAAGACTTTGTAATACACTCGTCCTTTACCGTACCTCTGTGCTTCCTCCCGGGAGATGCAGCGGGTGCTAATGAAGCCAGATCAGCCAAACAAAAACCAGATCCCAGAGCTTGCTTTCTCTTTGGATTTCAAACCTCACCAGCCTTTAGTCTCTCTTTAAAGCAGGGAACAGAAGCATGAGGCAAGAATCATCGTTTCTTTTTTCAAGATCCAAAAGACCTGAGCTTTTTATTCTTGCCCTCAGTTTAGCAAACCAGCTCCTGCTGAGGTGCAGCCGCTGCTGCCCAGACAGTGTCTGTTGCCTCTCAGGGCTGAGTCTGGCATGGAGCCGCTAGTCCCTCGGGTGCTATCTTGCTGTGAGCCTCAGCCTCCCTACGGGGTTGCCCTGCTCTCCTCTCTGTATCTCATTCTCCTCACCTCTTTCTGCCTCTTTTGTTTTCCCCTTCTCAGAATCCCTAAATGTGCTACTCTTCATATGGCCAAAGCACGTTTGTTAGTGTTTGTGTGGTATCCAACCTCTCTTCGCTGTGACCCTGCCCACCCTCCCAGCCATTGGGTACAGAGTTGGAACCCTAGCAGCTTCCGGGGTATTAGTGAACCCACTTGCCACCCACCACACTATCACAGCTGACTGGACACATAGGAGTGGGAAGTGGAGTCCCTATCTTGGGGATTTGGTATTGGGACGAAGAGTCCAGTCTTATCCTTGGAAGGAGCAATATGGGCAGCCATTTTCCACAAAGTGAACAATGCAGAAAAGAAAGAGAAGTGAAGAGATGTCTCAGAGGCGAGGAAGAGGTGAAACTGTCGAGCATCTAATTCTTTTCCCTTGCCTTGTCCAAGTCCCTTATGGAGTTCAACTGCCTTTTTGCCATTGACCTCTGTGAAATACCCCTGTATCTGTCTGATTAACTTCTTTTGCTTAAACTACCTGAAGTTTCTATTGATTTGAATATTTTAAAATATTCCTTATTTTAGGACAAAATGAGTTAAAAATTTTTTTTTACACACACACAGGAACACACAAAAATTGCTTTTCTCTTATGACTGACTCCTAATGTTATTTACCTATTATATAGTATAGAACAATAATGAGAAATGTACTGAATGCTTACTATAATGTGCTCTCCGTGCTATTCTAAAGCAGCTCAATATGCCTTTCATTTGAACCTCACAACATCCTTTAAAGCAGGAGTGCCCAACCTCCGGGATCTAATGCCTGGTGATTTGAGATGGAGCTGGTTTAATAATAATAGTAATAAAGTAGACAATAAATGTAATGTGCTTGAATCACCTCGAAACCATTTCCCACTTCCTGGTCCGTGGAAAAATTGTCTTCCACGAAACCAGTCCCTGGTGCCAAAGATGTTGGGGACCACTGCTTTATAGGAGTTAGCACCCTCCTTTTACAGGGAAGAGAGCTGGGGCATAGGGAAATCAAATGTCTCCTCCAAAGACATTTGAGCTAGTAAATGGTAGAACTGGGGTTGAGTCAAGACTCCAGAATTATGGACAGGGAGGCCTGGCGTGCTGCAATTCACGGGGTTGCAAAGAGTCAGACATGACTGAGCGACTGAACTGAACTGAACCACTATGCTATGTACTTTACAAACACTGAGTTACCAATGAAACCTGACAAAAGACCTTCCAATGAATCTATAACACCCTCGAAAATAGTTCCTGGCCTTATCCCTTGATCCCATGAACAAAAGAATACAGCATCAAAGTTGCTCCCAAAGAGAAATAAGAAAATTGGTAGAGCAAAAACTTACCAAGTATATTAGTTTCCTAGGTCTGCCATAGCAAAATACCACACACTGGGTGACTTAGAAATTTATCTTCTCTCTGTTCTGGAGGCCAGAAGTCCAAGATCAAAGTGTGGGCGGAGCTGGTTCCTTCTAAGAGTTGGGAGGGAGGAATCTGTTCCATGCCTCCTCTCTCCTAGCATCTGGTAGTTTTGCTGGCAATCTTTGACATCCTGTGACTTCTGCTGAATCACCTAATCTTTGCCTTTCTCTTCATGTGGTATTCTCCCTCTATGCATGTCTGTGTCCAGACATACCCTTTTAGGCAACAATCACAATGGTTTAGAGGCCCACTCTATTCCAGTATAATCTTAACTAATTACACCTGCAATAACCCTATTTCCAAATAAGGCTACATTCTGAGGCACCTGGACTTTGACATATGAATGTGGGGGGTGGAGTGGGACACAATGCAACCCATAGCACCAGGTTTTATCATTTCTCTCCTGTGGCAATTTTCAATGATTATATCTCCCTTTTTTCAGAGGTAAAAAGTTTGACTCTAATATGTGACAAACCACAGGTGCAGCTTCTCTCTCAGCTTTGGTTTAGCACTCAAATTTCATGATCACTCTGATTCAGGAAGGACACCAAATCCACTGTCCCTGAAAGAATCCTACTAAGGACACTGACCTCTTAAATGACTGCCTAAACTTGACTCACTAAAGATGACAGAAGGATCAACAGAAGATATTTTAGATGCCATAGCTGTAGCTCAGGGTCTGCCACTGACTTGTTCTCAGTATAGGGCTAGAGTTTTATAAATGCATACAACATAAGGGCTTCTCCAGTGGCTCAGTGGTAAAGAATATGCCTGCAAAACAGAAGACACGAGTTAGATCCCTGAGTTGGGAAGATCCCCGGAGGGCATGGCAACCCACTCCAGTATTCTTGCCTAATAATCCCATAGACAGAGAAGCCTGGTGGGCTATACAGTCCATGGGATCACAACAAGTCGGACATGACTGAAATGACAGCATGCACACATGCATACTACATAAATTATATAAACATAAAAGTATATCTTATATAAATTATATATCTTTTCCTGGTCATAAAAGAGATTTTGCCACCACTCTCAGTCTCTTCAAAAGTCAGTTGTGGACTTCCTTGATGGTACAGATAAGAATCCACCTGACAATGCAGGGGACACGGGTTCAATCCCTGGTCTGGGAAAATTCCACATGTCATGGAGCAACTAAGCCTGTGCTCAACTACTGAACCTGCGTGATCTAGAGCCCATGAGACACAACTACTGAGCCTGTGAGGTACAACTACTGAAGCCTGCGCACCACAACCAGAGAAGCCACTGCAATGAGAGGTCCGTGCACCAGGAAGGGGAGCTTCTGCTCACTGCAGCTAGAGAAGGCCCACGGGCAACAACAAAGACCCAGCGCAACCAAAACTAAAGAAAAAACAGTCCTGAGTGGTGATTTCTAGTCCGGGGCGTATTACCTAGGAACTAAAAGAAAGGGTTGGGGGATAACAGAGGATGAGATGGTTGGATGGCATCACTGACTCAATGGACGTGAGTTTGAGCAAGCTCCGGGAGATGGTGAAGGACAGGGAAGCCTAGTGTGCTGCAGTCCGTGGGGTTGCAAAGTCAGACAAGACTGAACGACTGAACAACAATAACAAAAAAATCTAGTGATATTGATACCTGAGTGCATCCCCTGTCCATCTAACTTACTTGGGCATCTTATCATTTAGAAGTTTCCCAGGTATATATTATCTTGATGGTGATGGGTATATACCTCTGTCAAAGTGCATACTTGAAATAAATGTAGCTTACTGTATATTAATTATATCTCAATAAAGCTGTTCAAAACATTAAAAGCTTCCCAGGTGCCTAGGAAATCCCATGTACAGAGGAGCCTGGTGGGTTACAGTTCATGGGGTTGCAAAAGAGTCGGACACAATTTAGCGACTAAACGACAACAGGTGATTCTAGTGAACATCCCAAAGTGAGAACCATTGAGCTAGGTCAACCTCATCACTGAAGTACATAAGGAAACAGCCCTAAAGGAAAGAAAGCTGCTCTAGAATCATGTCACAGCAAGCAGGATTGCCAGGACTCAGAGCTCGTGACTCCTGAACTATTATTTCAACGTTCTGGACTTAAAACCAAGATGATAAAGCATACTGAGCTCCTCAAAACATTTTCAAAGAGGCACTTGTAAAATCTCAAGTCCAGCAATTGTTACACAGAGATATAAGCCATGAGTTAAAACCAAAAAACCATACCAGCCTTTACTTGGTAGTTCAGTTCAGTTCAGTTGCTCAGTCATGTCCAACTCTTTGTGACCCCATGAACCGCAGCACGCCAGGCCTCCCTGTCCATCACCACCTCCTGCCGTTTACCCAAACTCATGTCCATTGAGTCGGTGATGCCATCCAATCATCTCATCCTCCATAGTCCCCTTCTCCTCCTGCCCCCAATCTTTCCCAGCATCAGCGTCTTTTCTAATGAGTCAGCTCTTTGCATCAGGTGGCCAAAGTATTGGAGTTTCAGCTTCAACATCAGTCCTTCCAATGAACACCCAGGACTGATCTCCTTTAGGATGGACTGGTTGGATCTCCTCGCAGTTCAAGGGACTCTCAAGAGTCTTCTCCAATGCCACAGGTAGAGTCACTACTTAAAAGCATAGTTGGTTGTCCTTTCAATATACACTAGGTATACACTCCCCTCACTCTGTCCACTCTGTCCACTCTGTTGTGAAGTCTAGTGGGGTTGGTAGAGCTCTGGACAATTTGGTTGTGAACTATATATATCATTCTCTGGACTGCCAAAGGGGGAGAGGAGTGACTGACCTCCCTCATTCCAACCCTAAGTATCCTTTCTTTCAAAAGTAAAGGTAACCAACAAAGGGCGCAGATGAGTAACAGACCTTTTGAACATTGGTTGGAAAACATGAATAACATTAGCTACATTAAAGATATCTGGCTTACTTCTATTTCGTTTCTAATTAATCTAATTGGATATTAGCATTTTAATAAAATTATTTCAGGAGCCTTTCTCAAGGGAGATAGGACCTCACTACTATTCCTATTACTCAATTTTATCCTCCATTTCATTTATAAAGAAAAGGAGCAGAAAGACAATACAGCTTACTAGGTGTCTACCACAGAACAGACAGGACTTGACTTCCCTATCTTTCTCTTATGTTTTCTTCTTTTAAAAGAAACAGAAATTAAGGACTGTCAACAGTGACCTAAGAAAAACTCCCTAAATGATTCTTGCTTCTTGAGTCACTCATTCATAGTAAAATCCTATACACACAAGCTGAATAATGACAATCTTAAATCTTGAGGGGCTAGTTCTTTTAACAAACCATATTCTGAAAAGCAGAGAACATGTTGCTCTCAACAATTTTTTAATGAATATATTAAATAAAAAGCAAATGGCTTGGGGGGAAGATTCATAAAAGAAATTAAGACAACAGACTGGTTAAGTTGTTCCTGGTATCTCTTCCCACTAAACAAAAAGATAAATACAGAAATTCTGCACCTACTTAATTTTCCTTTAGAAAATTAAAACTCTTTAATTGTAACATATTATTAATAATACATCAGGCAACTTTTAGCAACATGATCAACTGATTTTTATAAGCTTTTGGATCACAGGAGCCATTTGTTCAGCCATTCCTGCTTCTTGTACTTCTTATAACTCTTGGCAAACAACTGCATTATCAAACAACTGTTAGCTGGGGGTGGAGGTGACAACAAAACAGGATCCTAGTGAATCGGATTCCATTGTTAAAAGCCATGGAATTTATAGGTAAATTCCATCAACACATTTGGCTATGAAGGTATCCTGCTTTTCTTTCTGACCAAAGTATAAAAAAATTCCTTGTTTTAAATGTAAGCAATCACAAATAGTTAATGTTTGTTTAAACTTTTATTAAGAAACTAAAGCAAAAAAGAATTTCAAAAAATTAATATACAGAATTCTAATTTTAACAAATAAGAAATCTACACCAAGAACTAAATAGCAGAGTTTAGCGATATTCAAGAATAAAGGGGAATGGCTAAAATGCATTCACAGTCACTATTTTTTCCTTACAAGCCTCAGATTTGGACAGGATACAAAAATTTGGACAGGATACAAAAATTTTTCTCATCTATCTTTTGTTATTATAGCCTATAAATTCAGAGAAGGTGTTTTCTTCCTATAGCATATATGCAATATGCAATTCCCTGCCTACTGGGTTTGATGACATGGGTATACAGATGAATACATCAGAGATTCCTTCTTAATGTGTTTAAGGAAGATAAGACATGAACAAATAATAAATATAAATAAATTTATACAAGTTATAAAGTAATACAGCATGAGTTAAGTATAGATAAATACAAAGACTAGGAAACTTTAAGGAAGAAGAGATTACATTCAGCTAGAGAAACTGAGGAATGCTTTATTAGAATAACATTTGGGTTGGGTATGGGCTGTTCCTTCTCAGAAGGCTTTATAGTGGTTCTGACTGTGGTGATCTTGATTTCTAGAAAGTAATCTCAATACTGATCTTTAAAACTCAAGTTTCTATCAAACTGTTCATTTTTTAAAGCGATCAAAAATATAAATATTACAGTCTATATAAACAGCAGTTTGAGGACATAAATAAAAAGTTAATTATAATACCTACTATGTGGGTTAGGGCCCTATTATTTTCAAAACTCTCTCTGATCAAATCATATCTAAAAGGCAGAAGATGCCTAATCATAGAACCACGATTTTTAAGTATTCAACTGAGCAATACCTACTTGCTTTACATGCCTTGTCAAATGTATATCCAAAATTACAGGAATAAGAATGAAGGAGATGAAATCAGTGGTTTAACATTCAAAAGTCAGATAATGAAAAAATAATGGCAACTAAGAAATGATATATATTAACCACAGAACTCTTTGTATGAAAAGTTTTAATGAATTGTGAACCATTGACCATTACAGACTTTAAACCTTAATATTTCTTCTTTCCTGTGTGAAACCAGATAATTAAACCAGTCTATCTCAAGTATGACAGAAGACCATAGTATGAATAAGAGTAATGTTTTCTTACCCATCGCATGCTTCACTAAAGTTAAGAACCAAAGAGAGTGCTCCTAGTTTCCCAAGTCAACAGAGCAGATCCAATTACACATTTCTTCCTGATCACAGTTTCAGTTGAAATACAACAAATACAACTTTGCCTTTCAATAGCACTTTTTATCCACAGCACAAGCACTTTCCCATTATTTTCTTCTTTACCCTCAATATCCTTGTGAGGTAGTGAAGGGAGGGAGCAAGGATTTTTTTTGCAGATGAGAAAACTTAAGTTGTATTTTGATCAGTGGTTCTCAGCCTTGACAACATACTGAAATCATCTAGGAAGTTTTTTAAAATCCTTATGGTCATGTCATACCCCAGACCAACAAGAGAATCTTAGGGGTATGGCACCCAAATATCAATATTTTCCAAAATGCATATGACTCCAAAGTATAGCTAAGGTTGAGAACCACTGGTTTAGATTATTTATATTTAATATTCAGACATAACTGTCTTCTACTTAAGTGCTCTCTCAGTAGCAGTGAAAAAGAGACTCCATTTCCTCAAACACTGTAACAGTTTGTCTTAGTATTCTATACAACTACTATTGGTATCCAGTAACAATTTACCCGGTTATAAAGGAAAGCTCCTTACTCCCCTGACGCTCATGCTAAATAAGAACCTCCATTTTATAAAATTTGCAAATCAGATATTAAAGAATTTAAATCTCTGAGAGAAGAATGGCTTTTTGTTAAATATTTAGGCAATTATTTGATTCTAGGTTCAATATGCAATAACCACGTGTTTCTGTTTTTCACTCAGCACCTTCAAAACTTTGTTACAAATGAATGTTCACTAATAAGACAAAACATAAGATATAAAAAAAGCTCTGAGCAAAAGCTCTTGGAATTGATCATATCCCAATCTAGTTTTCTAATTAGTTCAATATTTATCCTGAATTAGGTCTCTTCTTTAGTTAAATTTTAAACTTTGCCAAACTGAGTTGTTCCACACCAAGAAAAAAATGCATTTCTGTAGCAGCTATATTCTCTAATACATTTAACATATAATTTCACTCTGTAGTATTAAATATGGTTTCTAGGAAGTTTCTTCCTTGATGTGGGTATCAAAAAGGACCTTTTACAGATTTCACCTTTAAGCAACATACCAAATATACAATAAATACTTGTGTACACTTTTTAGGTGGCAAAAATGAAATCTTTGCTCATGACTGAAATCCCTTGCTTCGTGGGAGTACTAATAATATTAACTCTCAAGGAGCAACCCAAGAACCCCAGCCAACTGCTTGCTGTCCCTAACTTTATTAGATGCAAAACAAAATATGCATATAGCAAAACCTAAAAAGTACAAAGATTCCACTTGCCTTAGTCAATTCTTATCACAAAGATGTATCTGAAACCATACAATTTATACTTTCATACAGAAAGATATTTGTTTCTTTTCTAACAAAAGAAAATTTCAGTTCATGTATGTTGAATTATTAATTTGAAAAAGTATTAGTGAAATCAGATTAGTCAAAAATTCTGAATAGGAATTAATGTTAAACTCTTCTACTACAATGAAACCTTCAAAATGTTGCCAACCTAAAGTTTCCAGCATAAGGTCTTTTATTTCAAGTCCCATGGGGGCAATTATCTATAATGAGATTAAGAACATTCTTAAGCTGGGTTCAGGCTGGCACTGTTTCAGGTGGGTGAGTAAACATTTTCTTGACAACCCCAATGACAAGTTTGAGGCTTAGACTGTTGCCTGATGTAAACAATATGAACTTAAAAAGATTATAATATCTACAGCATTATAAAGTTACAAAATAAAGGATCATTGATCAATTATTTTCTTAAGGTCTGTGACTAACAATTTTAATATTTGAGGCCTATAAGAACAAATGGCAACGTTCTTTATTCTTTTACAAGACACTTTCTCAGAAGGTCAAAAAAATAAAACCAGATACTATAAGATGCACATTATTATTATTACTGATATATGTATGATTAGAAATAGATTTGCCTTTCCTCAATCTTAGCCTGGAGACGAGGGACCTTTACAATAATTTTGATGGTTAAAAAAATAAATCAGACTGTAACAGTCATGGAAACTGTAAGCCAAATATAATACAAAACGAGCCAATACAACACATCTTCTCTTAAAATCCTCTTCTTTGTAGTTACCAAACTGTCCCTAATGTTTTTCTAATTTTGTACCATGTAGTGGTTTTTAAGAAACTGAACTAGAACAAAGCAACTCCTTTGCCCTGTTTTTTTTTAACAGTTTTTTTTTTTTTTTTTAACACACATACTGTATATACAACTTTTAAAATAGCTGCACAATTTTATATCTCACTGTTAGAGAAGTGCAGTCCAGGCAGACCATGCTTCTCAATATATTAAAAATATTAAATAAAACCCAACCAGTTTCATACTTTTCCAATAGTCAAGCTGGTTGGAAAAAAGGGTCTGGAGAAAAAACAGGCAGTTGTAAAACAGGATCAATCTTTCTTCACAAACACACTACTTAAAAACTCTTGCTAGTTCCTTATCTTATCCCTTTGACACCATCTCTATGATCTCACCTTAAAAGTTGGAAATAACACATTGTTAACTTAGAGACAAAATCTGTTGAAACATGCATATGTCAACTGCCCACTCAACCAACTGCAACCCTGAGGATTTTTCTGGCCCAGTAGAAAGAGGAAACACTAAGATCATCTCTGCTGTAGAGTTGCTTCTCCAGTTAACAATATCATGTGTTTTTCAGGATGTTTCGTGGGCATGCATGTATGACACTGTCACTTCATGATTCTACTTCCCACAAGCAGATATCTCCTCCACTCTGTCTTTCATCCCAAGAAAGCCACTGTCATCCATCCAAAGGTTTTCCAAGGTAAACCAAAGTCACTTCTGTGTTGCCATATACAGCAGAAACTGCTGGATATAAGCAGACCTTTGGAAGTCCTCTAAAGGCAACCCCCAGGAATTCATATCCACGTTCAAAAGCTAGAGTCTTATCTTCCATGTCCAAGATGACTCGAATTCTTTCTCCTATCTGCAAACAGACATCAAAAGAAGGTTAGAAGAAACCCATCAAAGGCATATCTAGAGGAAATCAAGTTGAAAATATTATTAAGAATATACATCTCAAAAGTTATCTAGAAAAACCAACAAAGTTATTTGGTCAGGGAGAAACATCAAGAAAAAGAACACACATCAATTTCATCACAAATGTTTTGATGGTCTTTTTTTAAACTTAAGACTTGTGTGGGATCAATATTTAATACTTAAAATTTTAATATTCTTTCTGAACAGTCCCAAGATTTTTTTAAGGGCTTTTTAAAGAAGGTTACCACTAAAACCTATAACTTGGCACATTTTACCAAAAAAGGCACTCTAAATTTTCTCAAATTACTACAGTAAATGCATACAATGGAATGTTATCCAACCTTAAAAAGAAATTTTAGTATATGCTACAACATGAGTGGACTTTGAAAACATTATGCTAAGAGAAATAAGCTAGACACAAAAATACAAGTATTATACTATTCCACTTATACCAAGCACCTGGAATATTCAAATTCACATAGACAGAAAATTGAATAGAGGTTACCAGAGGCTGGGGGAGGAAGAAATGTAGAGTTATTGTTCAGTGGGCACAGAGTTTATGCTGGGGATGATGAAAAAGTTTTGGATATATGTTGGGTATACACAGTGGGGATGGCTGCACAACACTGTGAATGTATTTAATGCCATTGAATTATACACTTACAAAAAGTTAATAATAAAGACTGTTGTGTATATTTCACCAAAATAAAAAAAATACTATAATAAAACATTTAGCCATTAAATTATACAAAGCAGTTCTACATACAATATGGAAATTATATAAATATGAATCATCAAATCTGGCTATAGGTTCTAAAGACACAAAATACACTTATTAAACAATCACTTTGCGGTCCACTACTCTGAAAGACCTGTTTGTTAAAAAAAAAAAAAGAGCAGCACTGGTTGTTAAACTAAATAGAAGCACAATTATCCAGTTCTTTTCACAAATGGAAAAGTAAGCAAAGAAGTAGCATGTTTTATCCTTATAATTTGCATATATTAGAGGTTGTTGTATCTATATACTTGGAGGCAGAAAGTCCTAACATTTTTCAATCAAAAATCATAATTGAACACTTTCCAGTTATGATATCCCTCAACTGCTATCATTACCTTCCTTCATTGTATTTCCTATCACAAACAACTACCAATATCTTTTTCTCTCTCTCTGCCCAACTCATAAATTTATCCCATTTTACGGACCTAAGAACTTCCAAACTACCAACATCACTACTTTACGAACAAAGCACAAACAACAACAAAAATTAGAAACAAAAAGCTAATATTCTGATGAGTATTTGTTGAGTCATTTTATATTATCTCATTTAATTCTCACATCACTCCTAGGAGTTATCCCTATTTTACAGAAGATGAAATAAGAAAACAGAACCACTCCCGATGAAATTTTCAAGTTTGCTTTACCTTTGAGCATATAGCAAGCACACAGCACAAGGAGTAGAAAGGCCAAGTGTTAGGTGCAGAGGACAAAATTTAGAGATAGCAGCGCAATTAGAAACTTAGAACTCCAGAAGCAATAAAACCACAAAGAGGGTGAGCCCCAAAATAAACTGCCCAAATCCTTGTGTGAGGACTGCATTACACAAACACAGGGAAAACCCCCAGGGAACCAGGCAGAAAAAGCAGCAGCTAGAAGCCAAAAAATGGCAACCCACTCCAGTGTTCTTGCCTGGAGAATCCCAGGGACAGAGGAGCCTGGTGGGCTGCCGTCTATGGGGTCGCACAGAGTCGGACACGACTGAAGTGACTTAGCAGCAGCAGAAGCCAAAAAAACTCAACAAAGACATTAACTGCTATATACAGTTTCAGTCCAGGCAAGTTAACTGCCTACTAGAAGAAGAAAACCTACAGTTTTCAGAACAAAGCAGTTTCTAAAGGAACAAAACATTTCAGAGTTATTGTATTGTTTACCAGGTCCAGTTTTCAATTAAAAAATGAATGGATATGAAAAGAAGCAGGACAGTACAACTTATACCCATGGAGAAAAAAGGAGTCAGTAGAAAGAGTCCAAGTGGGCCCTAGATGTTGAATTTGGAAAAGACTTCCAAGTAGTTATTATAAAATATATACATATATTAAAAATAAGAACTAAAGAAAAACACAGTATTAACAAATGAACAGACATCTCAGTAGAGAAATGGAAAGCATAAAAATGAACCAAATGAAAATTTTAGAGCTCAGGGGCACAATAACCAAAATTCACCAGCCTGACTCAATAGCGTTGAAATGACCATAGAGTTTAAATGACAAGAAGGAAAAAAAAAAACAACTATGAATTTAAAGTCAGAACAACAGAAATTAATAAATCCAAAAAACAGAGAGAAAAAGGGACATAGCTCCAGAGGCACAGAGACAAGGAGAATATCAAGCAGTCCAACAATTACATTAAATATAAATGGACTAACTACTTAAATCAAAAGATTGGGTTAGATACATAATTATAAGCAGTCTGGGGGACTCATTTTAAATATAAAGACAGAATAAATGTAAAAGGATGAGGGGAAGGAGGTACTCTGCAATAGTAAACCTAAGAAACTTGGACTGGCTGTACTGACATAAGACAAAATAGACATAAAGACAAGGAATATTACTAGAGTCAAAGAAGGTCATTTCGGGTTTCTTTGGTGGCTCAGTGTAAAGAATCTGCCTGCCAGTACGGGAGACATGGGTTCAATCAATCTCTGATCCTGGAAGATCCCACATGCTGCCGAGCAACGAGGTCTGTGTACCACAACTATTGAGCCTGTACTCTGGAGCCCAGGGGCTGCAACTGCCTAGCCCACGTGCCCCAACTACTGAAGTCTACGCACCCTAGAGCCCGTGCTGCACAAGAGAAGCCACGGCAATGAGGAGCCCACACACCTCAACTAGAGAGAAGCTCCTGCTCACTGAAACTAGAGAAAAGTCTGTGCAGCAATGAAGACCCAGCATAGAAATAAACTTTTTCTAAAAAAAGATTAACAATTATAAATATGCACCTAATAACAATTTCAAAACACATAAAGCAAAAACTCACAAAACTGAAAGTATAGATAAATCAACAATTATAGTTGGAGATTTTAATAGTCCTTAGTAAACGACAAAACAGGTAGAAGAAAAATACAGAAAGCAGAAGACATAAATATTGTTAACCAATTTGACCTAATTGTCTTTAATAGATTATTCCATCCAGCAACAGTATATATTCAAGTACACATGGACATTCATCAGGATAAACCATATGCTGGGAATAAAACATGTCTCAATAAATTTAAAAGGACTGAAATCATATAGAGTATGTTCTTTGAAAAACAAAGAATAAAGGATTTTCACTTCAAAATCACGGCTAGTGACAGAACTTTATCTTCAATGATTATTAAGTCCAGACATCCCTCTCCTTAGTGTATCTGTAGAGCCTGAAAGAACAGTAAGGAAAGGATTCTATGAAAGAAAATCTTCCATACTTTTATACCTCTGGAAATGGGATATATTTTTAGTTCTTCTACTTTATTATGCTTGACTTGAGGTCAATACTAAGGCTAGAGCTTTCAAACCACATGTCCCTCTAAAATGTGCCATCTATAATTCTTTAAAATTTCCAACTTATCAGATTATTATTTTCTAGATTCTGCTGAATCTATGGTGATCATATAGCTTTTACAAATAGGAACTATAATTTTGATCCTAGAATAAAATGAATATGGGTGAAGGTTAAGATGAAAAGAATTTTAAAATGCAGTAGTTTGGTCCAGTAGTTAAGGTTCTGTGCTTCCGCTGCAGGGAGCAGAGGTTTGATCCCTGGTCGGGGAACTAAGATCCTACATGCCATGTGGTGGGCCAAAAAACAAAAATTAAAAATGCAGTAGTTTGCCTGAACTTGCCTATCTTTATAGAAATCATTGACACCCCCACAGGCTTTGAATACAATCCACACGTCAGTAAGTAGCAGAGAAGAAGTATGTACATACATGCACAAAGGTGCAATTGTGGGGGTGAGGTATCTAGAAAAAGTAATTTAGATGTGCCGTGTTGTAAGAAAGATTACAGTCCAGAGTACAAGCTGGCAAACTATGGCTCCTGGGCCAAATCTGGCTTGCAGTGTATAAATAAGGTTTTACTAGAATAATAAACAACAGAGTTGAACAGTTATGAGAGACAGTATGGACCACAAAGTCTAAATATTTACTATCTGACCCTGTACAGAAAAAGTTTGCCAACCTGATTTAAAGTAAAGACAGATTGCTCAGGGTGAATATGTATAAGGAAAAAATTATTAAGATACTAAAAGATAATCAGAGTAGCCAAAAAAGGCCAGTTACACTATTTAAAAATTACCAAAAAGACAAATAATGCTGCTATATAAAACTTTGTAAATTTAAAACAAATTAAGGCATGATTTAACAAAGGCTCACTTTTCAGAAAATTCTCGGTTTCTCACCTGATATTTTGGTGCATTGTTGCATTGCGGAAAACTGCCATTGACTTCTCCATTATGTAGTAGGTTATTGTCCACTAGATTCCAGCCCCAGCTCTGGTCGTCACTGCCCAGCAATGCCACATAGCCTTGGCACTGCATGGGGGCTCGTTTTGTAGCAATTCCAATCACTGCCACAGTGCCCAGAGGGCCCTCCCACCACACTTCCCATGCATGGCGGCCCTCACTGAAACCGATCTTGGTCCTTGCACCATCAGTGCTCTGAGCGATGGGGTTTCGATGTAAAGTAAAGCCGTTCTTCTTAATGTAGACATTCCTGGAGCAGTCATTAGTGCTGAAAGCATGCTGGAAAGCACGTATCTGAAAAGATGAAAAGACCAGAGAAAGAGAATTTTATTTTTCTTAAACATTAAAAAGTACCCAAACTTTAGGGTACATGTTTTTAAACAATAAAATTATATATTTTAAGTAATACAATAACTACGTCTCAAAAATGGCTCATTTTGGGGATGAGACACTAACATAATAAATTACACAACATTAAAGATAAAACTGCCAACTGTTTCATTATTGATCAAAATTCTAAATCGCTGTATAATTTCTCCAAATATACTTCTTAAGACATCAAAAGATATACACAGAAATCCTTATATTTTAGAGGGAATACTGAGATGTTTTGCGATGACATAATGATATTTGGGAATTGCTTTGAAATACCCAAGAGTGGAGTGGGAGATTGGACAGGGTAAACATGAAACTAGACTGCCCACGAGTTAATCATTGGTAAAGCTTGGTGATGGGTACAGGGAGGTTGTTTCCTCTACTCTGGCTTATAGTTCATATTTTTACATTAAAAAGTTCAAATATGTACAGTTTTCATGTAGGCAATGCTGTCATCAAAAAGAACAGTATTTTAAGTAAAACAGGGAACTCAGTCACATTAGCTATGAGAAATTTTAATAACCACAAACTATCTTAGATCCTCTGCCTCCTTGCTAGGTATTACTCATGCACTAAGACATCACCACTCTCATTTTACCAAATCAAATAATCCCCTAGATAGCATCTAAATTCAACCACTAAAATTTATAAAGAGATAGTCATTAACAGCAGCTACCATTAACAGGTTAGTTGACTTTCGGTAATTACTAGTCTTTGAAGCTTCCAAAATAAAGACAGTAAGAAAATTGTTATTACTATATCATTTCTCATGTTTTGGACTTCCCTGGTGCCTCAGACGGTAAAGCATCTGCCTACAATGCGGGAGACCCGGGTTCGATCCCTGGGTCGGGAAGATCCTCTGGAGAAGGAAATGGCAGCCCACTCCAGTACTCTTGCCTGGAGAATCCCATGGATGGAGGAGCCTGGTAGGCTATAGTCCATGGGGTTGCAAAGAGTTAGACACGACTGAGCAACTTCACTCACTCACTCTCATGTTTTAATAACTTAGAGCTTTTTGGTCTGTATGTTTTTCAGAAATCCCTTCTTTACTCAAACTGTGCAGAAGCAGTTGAAGGCTAGGACCTATTGCTTTAGTTAACCTGAGAAATCAATTCCAGAATCAGAATTTCATCATAGGAAAGACCTTAAGACCTTTACCTAGTTAAACTCAGGAATTAGGACACAGGCATAAAAGTCAACGTGTAGTTAGCATAAGCGTCTCACAGGTAAGTCAGGCACCCAGTGCCCTCATCCAGTGTGCCATCCCCTCTGCCGTCAGTGAGCACTTCACTGTTTAACTGTTGTACGCCATCAGGTCGCAGATTAAAACAAAAACAAAAACCCTCTTTGGTTCAGGCGTCCCATGTTTTCATAAGGGGGATGTAAACCTGAAGTATACCTAATTTTTTTCTGTACCTAGTCTTACTATAACAACCTGAAAGTGCTATATACATCCCAACCATTTGATTCTAGCCAAACATATCTAATCTAACCTAAATTTATCAAACTTTTACAGGAAATACAGAGGACAGAGAACATGTTAAGCAAAACCACAGGAATGAAATCAGCAAAATCCAGACTGAGGATTACTCTCTACAAGGTAAACACCTGGGTTTCTTCAAGAAATAAACTGCAGGGGTGAGAGGTGGGAGAGATGGAAGGTGTATCTGCAGACTAAATTAGCCTTAAGTGACATATCAACTGTCACGAGAACCTTACATAGATCTTGCTTACATAAACTGAAAATTAAAGACACAACATTTGACAATTTTATGAGAAAACTGGAATTTGAATGCCGCACTTCCCATATTAAGGGGTTATTTATTTATATACTACAGATGTAATAACGGTATTGGGATTAAGTGTCCTTTTAGAGATAATGTGAAAAATCTTATAAAATGGAAAATACACAAATAAAAAGTCTATAGCTCTTGTTATACAGTCTCATACACAATATGGATTTTGCATTATAGCAATTACAATTAGATGTCAAGTATGACTGGAATAACTAATGTTACTTGGTAATATGTAAAATACAAACTTCTAAAAATAAGTCAAATCCTAATTAGACTGACAACTCCAAATGTTTTCCAGTTTTACACTGGCCCAAGCCTGTTCTTATCCTTTTCTCAGTTAACCTCGCTCCTGGAAATCGTATTTGACTCTTCCTTGTTCTTCATCCCACCTCACCCAGTCAGTTGTCCATCTATGTGGACTTGTTTTCTTGCAATTTCTCTCCCAGTTATCCTCTTCTCTGCTCCATACACTTATTCTGATCTTGAATACCTCTGGTACAGCAACCAACCCCTGCCTTCTTGAATTCATCTTATGGACTACTAGTTTTTCTAAAGCACAGGTCTTACTTTGTCATTTCTTTGTTCAAATTTCTGTGGTTTCCAGCTGTAAAACAAAGCCTAAACTACAGACTGAAGCCTTATGTCAAGGACCTCCATGATATCTCTAGTTTCAGCTTACCTTTACATCATATCTCCCACTACAATTCAATCTAACTAAACTATTTTATATCTTTAGCCTTCCCTCTAAGCTACAAACTGTAACAGATGCCTATCTAAAAACTCTTGATGTCTTAACACTGTAAATTCTGTGCTACCAAAACTGAACTCATTGTTATTCCTCCAAAATCTAGCCCAGGTAATCCCTATATTACGTAAGCCAGATACCTAGAAGTCATCCTGAGCACCTCCCTCTTCCTCACCCTGATTTCAAATCTACTGCCAAGTCCTGTAGCTTTTATTTCCTAAATTTCTCACCATCTCTTGTTCTACATACTTACTACTATACATATTTCTAAGGTTCCCCTCCAATTGGTTGTCCATTCTTAAGTCATAATAACCTCTTAAAAATGGAAAACTATCATATCACCAAGCCCCATACTCCTAACTCTCCTTCACTTACAATTTAAAATGGCTTCCTTTTGTTTGGCTCCAGTCCACCTCTTCCATCTTTATCAAATTTGCCTCAATTTTGCTCTCTGTGGTCCAGCCACATTGATTACTTTCTGTCACTCATACTCACCAGATTCCCTCCTAGAAGGCTCTTCTCTCTCTCTTTGGCCTATTTATCCTTTTTTTTTCTGGGTCTCAGCATTATTTTCTCAGAGAAAGCCTTTCCTGACCTCGCTACTTAGGTCAAATTCTCCACTGTTGACATTCAGAGCACCATGGATCTAACCTTCATAGGACTCCTCACAAATGCAATTTTACAACTGTGTGACTATTTGATAAATACCCACTTCCCCTCACTGGATTAGCGCTATATGGGAAAGCATCCATAGCATTTGTATTTGTTTTTATTCAGCATTGCATCTGAAAAACTGAACATAGTACCTAACATTCACTTTTTTTTAATAAAAATATATACTATTCAAATCCTCTGCTTTCCACTGTCTTGCTTTTTGTTCAGAGTATTTCCTCTTAGTAAAATGTTCATATCCTCCCCATCTTTAAAATTCAGCTTAAATACAATCTCAATCTCAACCCTTCTAAAGCTGTTCACTCAACTTGTGAATTTCCTTCACTAAACTTCTAGTTTCTAACTAATAACCACTAGTTATTTCTATACATTTTTTTTCCCTCTTCTCCTAGACTGAGGACTTTCATACTAGGCTACGTATATCCTTTTGAATTAATCTTTTATCTTCAAGATATTCAAGAAAACTCCGGCAACATCTGAATGCACAAGTCTATAATACCTACAGTGCAAGTAGTACAAAGGCATACAAAGTATTAAAATTTATAACCCTTTGCAAGGATACAGAAAAACAGGTAAAATAGGCTGCCTCCAACCTGGATGGTGGGGGTATAAGGACTAAAGGAAGACATTTTGCTTTTAGATCACTTTGCTTCTTTTGAACACTGACTCACATGAATACATTATTTATTACATATTATTACATGAATCTTGAATCATGTGAACATGTCTATTACAGGCCAACTACAAAAATGTCTTAATTTAAAATAAGTAAAAATAATAAACTTTATGGAAAAGTAAAAACTAAATAAGATTCATGAAACCTAAATGTTTATTAGGCACAGTAAGACAAAATTGCAATCTTCTGCCCTCTACTATATGAATTACAATTATTATCCATTGAGCATCTACTAACTGTCCTTGCAACTTATCATGTTATTTCACTTAATAAACAATTTGACATATTTAAAAGTAGTAATCCTTATCCTAACCTTATTAAACTGAAACCTATTTTATTACAGAAGAATACATTTTACATTTATTTCACATGTTTTCCCTTTTTTAGTTGTTAATGTATTTTTATGTTTACCATATTCTAGATCAGACTTTATCCTCTCTCATGTATACTCTTGGTGACTGCAATCCTAAATAGCTGTATCCATCCAAACTGAACTCAAGTTTACAGCCATTTGTTTATATTGCTTGAGGAATGCTCTCAGTCCTACTAAGATCTGCTACTTGTCATTTTTATTTGTATATGAAAGCAAGACTAAGCACAAGAGTCTGGCAGCGGGGGGGGAAAAGGCACCAAAAATGGAAACAGCATGTTGGATGACAAACAGAACATAAGAGACACACCAGCAAGGTGGGACTATGAAAAAGTTGGCAAGGCAATAGCCAATAACAGTGGGACATGGCAATATTATGACTGTTAAGTGGCACCAATGGTACGATGTTCTATTCAAAGCCTGTATCTTTAAAGTTAGCAGATGCCTTGGACCACACTTATTTCTAAGCCTGTAACATAGCGGAGGGAATTCAAGGTCCTTGGGCAAAAATAAAAGTTATAAATCAGAGCTTGGAAAACGTGAGGTGAAAGCAAAAATCTTAGAAACTAAGTCAATAAGGCAGCCGAGATGATCTAATAAAGGACAGAGAGAAAAATAGGATTAGAGTATTGAAAGCTACAACAATGGCCTGTTTTTAAGGGGATAGACGGTGGAAAGTAGCATGATGGAAACCAAGGATGGAAAACCATCTGATCCTTTAAAAAGTACATCACGGAAGTGGGGTGGGTTAAGGAGCAGAACTTCAACCCAAAGAGATCTTTATGGCGGGGGAGGCGAGGTAAGGTACTGACTGGAGCGGTGGAAAGGCGCTTCTGACTCAGAAGCTTAGCTGAGAAATACTGAGAGCTGCGCGGAGAAGCGGGACAGGGGGCAGCGGCGTGGCGCGGGGCTCCCTCACCTTGGCCTTGTAGCTGGGCAGGTTGCAGAGGATGTCCGTGCGCAGAGCCTCCTCTGCCAGGCTGCGGGCGCACAGGCTCCGCCACACCTCGCTGTTCTCATCGCCGTGCAGGCAGCGGTACCAGTGCTTGCACACCAGGGCGCAGCTCCGCAGCTCGGACAGCTCCAGGTAGGAGAACACCAACTCCAGCACCCGGCTGGGCAACCGGCCCCCGGCCCCAGAGCCCGAGCCGGCGCCCGCGCCGCCGCCGCTACAGCCAGCGCCGCCCGAAGCTGCCCCAGCCCCCGGGGCCGGCGCCGCCATCGCCTCACCAGCCGGCCCGAGGGCCGCCGCCGCCGCCGCCTCCCCCCGTCTCTGCTCCAGAGGCCAAGCCTCGCCTTGAGACCGGAGCAGCTCGCTCACCGCCCCTTTCACAGCTAACCGCCCGGCCCCTCCAAACCACTCCCGCCCCTGCCCCGGGGCGTCCGCCGCGCGCCCCGCCTCACTGAGGGCAGACGCACCGACTGCACGGGCGTCCCCCGCCCCTCCCCCGCGGCTCAGCGCGGTCGCCGGAACCGCCCGACTCGTACGGCCTCCCCGCGGCGCGCCCGTGGCTCCGCCATACGGGTTGAGGGCACGAAGCAAGGACGCACGCCCAGCTCGCGCGGTTCCTCTCGGCCCCGGATGTGACTATTTGGCTGCGGCCGCCTCCCGCCCTACGCTAGATGGGATTGGGCGCCCGCCGGTGAGGTCATCGCCAGGCGCCTTGGAGGGAAGCGGGAAGCACAGGTATGAGGTTGGCGCGGGTGGGTTTCAGGCTGTCCTCCGCCTTTCCCCCTTCTTGATCTAGTGACCTTGCGTCGGCTTTTTTGGTCCCCTTTTCCTATAAGGTTTACCTGAGTCGTTTGCGTTCCTGCTTGACCATTCCAACCTAACGCAGGAAACTTCCCTCTCCTTACTAGCCAGTGCTAGCTCCGCCACCTTCAGTTTGAGTTAGATCTTCCTTTTCTTTCGGCAGCTGAGGTCGTGTTTTCCTGGTCAGGCCCTCTTGTTCTCCCTTAGTACCAGTGCTTATCAGAACGTGTGTGCTAGCCTGTATGTAGCATGAGAGGTCTCTACATTTGAACACCTCCCTCCCCCCTCCCATGTTTGGGTAACCTCAAAGTGCTCTTTAAGTGCTACATTATTTTGGACAAAATATGGCCTTTCCCAGTCTTTCCTACTAACCCACCGGTTAGTAGGCTAATTGAGGTGTGTTTTTAACTAACTAGATATTCTAGTAGGGAGAATGACATGGAGGCTATAATTAAGAACACTATTTGGAAGGGAAAGAACTTCAGCATTATTTAGTCATACTACGTTTTCCTAGGTGGCCAGAACGTTTTCCGACAGCCTTTAAAGAATGCTCGGTAAGAGAAAATAATAACCATCATGTAAGACAGGCAATCTACTGGGGCCCTTTACGGGAGAGAGTATATAACTCTCAAAGCAACACTGCGAAGTAATTGTTAAAATAATAGGGTTCACAGATTCCCTTAGTAGTCAATTCCACTGTCTTTCCTTTAAGTAGTAAGGAATCTTCTCGAAAGTTCTCCTGCTGTGAATAATCCATTTCTTGTTTTCCAGTAAAACAAGGGAGGAGGGAGGAGGGTTCAGGATGGGGAACACATGTATACCTGTGGCAGATTCATTTTGATATATGGCAAAACCAATACAATATTGTAAAGTTAAATAAAATAAAATTAAAAAACAAAACAAAAGAACAGCACCTACCATCTCTACTCTCTGATAAGTGGTGTTTGATTACTACTTGCCAGTCCCTTCTTCCTAGATATTTTTTCCTCCAAGCTTAGTCACCCAGATTCTTTTCTTTTTCACTAGTGTCAGTGCCACAGCCCTTCAACCACTCACTTTGGAAAACTGAAATGTGTGAAGAAAAGTTGACCAGTATACTTATTACAATGATAGTGACTATCATATTATTTAAACCTCAGGCTAGGGAATTTATTATTCATTTTTCAACTTTCAACTATTCCCAGGAAGGCAGTCCATGTTTTGTCTGGAAAGGCACTGAAATTTCTTTTACATCTTCAAGGACAGAGTTGGTCCATCCAAGAAGATGACAAAGAACAGACAGAATGAACAGCTTTAAAGGCACAATCACTTGAAAAGGACAAGTGGATACATGGAGATATGACAGGAGCAAGTATTTTAGAGAGCATTTGGTTATTAAAGACATTGGCTTCTATTCTGTCTGCCCTGGTATAAGTGAGGGAGAGCCTTTGAAGGATCTGATGAAATAAATCTAGTCCAGTCAGTGACGTGACTTTTTATGGCAAAGTACCCCCAAGTGGCCCAGGTAGGATTTCAAAGTAGGAAAAGCTTTTCTTTATCACTACCTCCTGTTTTCTTTCTTGCCTGCTCATCACCCTCTGGACCATGTCCCCTCCCGCCATGTTCAGTACCTTTCTGCCCTTTGGCTGCTTAGAACTTCCATCTTAGCACTCCACCCTTCATAAAAATGTTTTCAAAGTACCCCACCTTCCTCCTCCCCACACTCCATAATCTCATTAGGTGTTGGAAGAAAGGACTCTATTATCTAATTAAACTAATTCACAATAGGAAATGACTAATTACTGTGCTTGACCCTTTCACTTCAGTTCAGTCGCTCAGTCGTGTCCAACTCTTTGCGACCCCATGAATCGCAGCACGCCAGGCTTCCCTGTCCATCACCAACTCCCGGAGTTCACTCAGACTCACATCCATCGAGTCAGTGATGCCATCCAGCCATCTCATCCTCCATCATCCCCTTCTCCTCCTGCCCCCAATCCCTCCCAGTATCAGAGTCTTTTCCAATGAATCAACTCTTTGCATGAGGTGGCCAAAGTACTGGAGTTTCAGCTTCAGCATCATTCCTTCCAAAGAAATCCCAGGGCTGATCTCCTTCAGAATGGACTGGTTGGATCTCCTTGCAGTCCAAGGGACTCTCAAGAGTCTTCTCCAACACCACAGTTCAAAAGCATCAATTCTTTGGCGCTCAGCCTTCTTCACAGTCCAACTCTCACATCCATACATGACCACAGGAAAAACCATAGCCCTGACTAGATGGACCTTTCTTGGCAAAGTAATGTCTCTGCTTTTGAATATGCTATCTAGGTTGGTCATAACTTTCCTTCCAAGGAGTAAGCGTCTTTGAATTTCATGGCTGCAGTCACCATCTGCAGTGATTTTGGAGCCCAAAAAAATAAAGTCTGACACTGTTTCCACTGTTTCCCCTTCTATTTTCCCATGAAGTGGTGGGACCAGATGCCATGATCTTTGTTTTCTGAATGTTGAGCTTTAAGCCAACTTTTTCACTCTCCACTTTCACTTTCATCAAGAGGCTTTTTAGTTCCTCTTCACTTTCTGCCATAAGGATGGTGTCATCTGCATATCTGAGGTTATTGATATTTCTCCCGGCAATCTTGATTCCAGCTTGTGCTTCTTCCACCCCAGCGTTTCTCATGATGTACTCTGCATATAAGTTAAATAATTTAACAGGGTGACAATATACAGCCTTGACGTACTCCTTTTCCTATTTGGAACCAGTCTGTTGTTCCATGTCCAGTTCCAACTGTTGCTTCCTGACCTGCATACAGATTTCTCAAGAGGCAGATCAGGTGGTCTGGTATTCCCATCTCTTTCAGAATTTTCCACGGTTTATTGTGATCCACACAGTCAAAGGCTTTGGCATAATCAATAAAGCAGAAATAGATGTTTTTCTGGAACTCTCTTGCTTTTCCGATGATCCAGAGGATGTTGGCAATTTGATCTCTGGTTCCTCTGCCTTTTCTAAAACCAGCTTGAACATCAGGAAGTTCACGGTTCACATATTGCTGAAGCCTGGCTTGGAGAATTTTGAGCATTACTTTACTAGCATGTGAGATGAGTGCAATTGTGCGGTAGTTTGAGCATTCTTTGGCATTGCCTTTCTTTGGGATTGGAATGAAAACTGACCTTTTCCAGTCCTGTGGCCATTGCTGAGTTTTCCAAATTTGCTGGCATATTGAGTGCAGCACTTTCACAGCATCATCTTTCAGGATTTGAAATAGTTCAACTGGAATTCCATCACCTCCACTAGCTTTGTTCGTAGTGATGCTTTCTAATGCCCACTTGACTTCACATTCCAGGATGTCTGGCTCTAGGTCAGTGATCACATCATGGTAATTATCTGGTCGTCAAGATCTTTTTGTACACTTCTGTGTATTCTTGCCACCTCTTCATAATATCTTCTGCTTCTGTTAGGTCCATACCATTTCAGTCCTTTATCGAGCCCATCTTTGCATGAAATGTTCCCTTGGTATCTCTAATTTTCTAGAAGAGATCTCTAGTCTTGACCCTTTAGGCATCTACCTTTGAGAAGAGAAGCTTGTTGACTTGATACCTGAGTGGAGATAGTGGCACTTAGCTACTTCCAGGTAGCTCTCCAGTCCCAGTAAAACAAAAACAAGAAACAGCAGATTGCCAACTCATTTCTAAAAGATTGTTTTGATTGAACTTATATGTAGTTAATTTTTCCCACTACCTTCTACCACAGCAGTCTGATTAACACTTTTTGATTGAACATTTCAAATAATAACAAATAACTTCAATTTTGTAGATTAAGTAAACAAGTGATTTGGGTGGCGGGGTATGCTGGTTGAATCCCTGATCAGTACTCTGGGTGATTAAATTAAATGCCTCAGAATGTACGGATTTCTGGGGCTTTCCCAGTTCTTTTTTCCTATTATTTCCTGTAATAGGTCTCTATTTTAATTTTTCTGACTAGCTGGGTAATCAGTGAATACTATCCATGTGGTGTAGAGATTGAAAGTGAAAGTGAAGTCGCTCAGTCGTGTCCAACTCTTAGCGATTCCATGGACTGCAATTTACCAGGCTTCTCTGTCCAAGGGATTTTCCAGGCAAGAGTACTGGAGTGGGTTGCCATTGCCTGAAGTTTCATTTGTTCTTTACTCTGGTGGGTAGACATTAAGGTAGAACTGACCTTGGACTTGTTGGGAATAACAGTCCAAGAGTTACTACTGCTTCCATTATGGAAAACTTTACAGGAACTGTATTGTTGTCTATAGTAGTCTCTTGAAGAGCAAAATTCATTTATTGCCTAACTTCTTACATTTTGGGGTAGAGTTTAACTAGATGTATCTTTAAAATTGAATTAACTTTTTCTGGAAAAGAGTTACATTAGGAAGAAAACCTAAAACTTTTGTCTGCAAGTCAGCCTTACTTAGGTCCTCTGTGGGTAGATCTGTGATGGAGAAATAGGAGTACTAGAAACCCTGCCTTTTCTTAGTGAAAAACCTAATATTCTAACAGAGATCCAAAACCTTTATGGATACAAAATCCTAAAACTGTAGAGGGCAGACTTCTAGACTTTAAAGTTCATTCACTGTAGAAAAATTAAAACTCTGACTTAGGAATAAGTGATCAATACTCTAAAGATTCATTACATAGTTAAACTATTTGTAACTTAAATAGCCTTTTCAATGATTAATTCAAAATTCATATTTTTAGTTAGGATATTGTCTCTATCATGTGAGTCGATAGTCATCACAAAGGACAGTTCCTAAGCCTAAATATTAATCTCTTTCATTTTAAATTGTGTTGAGTGTCCTTTTTCCTTGGTTTGTCTGGAACATTTGGCAAAAGTCCTTGTTATGGTTTGTTGTTGTGCAGTTGCTCAGTTGTGTCCGACTCTTTTTCGACCCCATGGACTGCAGCATGCCAGGCTTCCCTGTTCTACACTGTCTCCCGAAGTCTGCTCAAACTCATGTCCTTTGAGTAGATGATGCCATCTAGCCATCTCATCCTTTGTTGCCCTCTTCTCCTCCTAACCTCAATCTTTCCCAGCATTACAGTCTTTTCCTATGGGTTGGCTCTTCGCATTAGGTGGCCAAAATACTGGAGCTTCGGCTTCAGCATCAGTCCTTCCAACGTATATTCAAGGTTGATTTCCTTTAGGATTGACTGGTTTGATTATGGTAGAAAATTATTTAACTACTATGTCAGTACTTGTCAGCAAAAATCAAATCACCAGAGTTCCCTGTCTTTATCTGCCTGAGTCATTTCCTCTCCAAACCTCTCCTTTAAAATGTATTTGCTTCAGTCTCTATTTAGTTTTTTCTGTTTACTAATTGAGTGCTTCTGCTAAAAATTTTTAAATGTATCTTTGTCTTTTGTATATGAAAATTGCTATATCTGATTTTGTGATTGTGTTTCTGTTACTTTGATTACTATTAGATCAGTGGGTTTTTTTGGCAGTCTAGTAGTTAGTGATTTTGTATGTGTGTGTGGCTAAAAGTGGGAGGAAACAAACTTGTGTTGGGAGTAGAAACTTTAAGTAGATTAAATTATTCTTCAAAACAGTATTTGGAAATTTATCTCTGTACAATTGAACTGAATTCAGGTATTATATCTGAAAATACTAAAGCAACTATTGCAGTTTCTTAGTAGATAAACTCTCCTTTGTCTTGTGGAATGAAAAATATAATTTGTCCAGATAGATGTGTTTGCTTCCTTTTGTCTGATCATTTAATTGTATAAATTGCCCCAGTTTCCTTTTTTGCTTTACCCAAGAGGTAATTGGGCTTCCAGGTGGCGGTACTGGTAAAGAACCTGCCTGCCAATGCAGGAGACATAAGAGACATGGGTTCTATCCCTGGGTTGTGAAGATCTCCTATTCTTGCCTGGAGAATCCTATCCACAGAGGAGCCTAGTAGGCTATAGCCCATTTGGGGAGGGGTTGCAAAAGACACACATCTGAAGCGACTTAGCAGCAGCAGCAGCAGGAGATAGTTAAGGTAGGGGGTAGCATTATGTGGCAATTCCAGTTTAAAGAAGCAGGCTGCCTAGCATATCAGGAATCTAAATAATGCACATAAACACTACTGTTATATAAGTACAAGTAGGTGATAATGTGATTTTTTAAAAATGTGAGTATATTTAGAAGCAGTAATGAATTACTAGTAGCTTTTGGTCATTTTCTGTACTTTCAAATACTAACAGGTTAAACCTGTTATCAAGTAGAATTGTTATAAAAAGGTCTTCATTATTTAGAAGTTTAGGATTGTTTTATTTTAGATCCTAAGTACAAATCCTGAACAGGTGACTTTGGGAAAATTATTTTAAATTTATGAGACTCATTATCTGTAAAATGGAATGATACCAATCAGAAATGTTGTTTTGAGAATAAAATTAAATAATGTACTGAATTAGTCTCCAATGAGAAGACCCAGGGGTTTGCATTTTTAACCAGTTCCCCTGATGATTAGTGGTATAGTACAGGTTCTCAATGGCTTCCGTGGTGGCCCAGTGGTAAAGAACACATATGCTATGCAGGAGTCATGGGTTTGATCCCTGGGTCAGAAAGATCCCCTAGACAAGGAACCTACTCCAGTATTCTTGCCTGGGAAATCGCATGGACAGAGGAACCTGACGGGCTACAGTCCATGGGGACAAAAAGAGCTGGACTCAGCTTAGCGACTAAAACAACAGGTTCTCAAATTCTAGCATACGTCAGAATCACCTGGAAGGCTTGTTAAACCACACTGTTGGGTGCTGACATCAGAGTTTCTGATTCAGTGGGCCTAGAGTGGGGTCGAGGAGAAGGCAATGGCACCCCACTCCAGTACTCTTGCCTGGAAAATCCCATGGACGGAGGAGCCTGGAGGGCTGCAGTCCATGAGGTCGCTAAGAGTCGGACACGACTGAGCGACTTCACTTTCACTTTCCACTTTCATCCATTGGAGAAGGAAATGGCAACCCACTCCAGTGTTCTTGCCTGGAGAATCCCAGGGACAGAGGAGCCTGGTTGGAGGCCGTCTGTGGGGTCGCACAGAGTCGGATGTGACTGAAGTGACTTAGCAGCAGCAGCAGTAGCAGAGTGGGGTCCAATAATTTATATTTCTATAAGTTCCTAGGTGATGCTAGTGCTGCTGGCAACCATACTTTGAGGACCATTGGTGTAATATATATGATGCCACTTTGACTAGCCTAATAAAAGTAACCAAAGTGACAATGATAATACTTTTGTTGAGTTCTCCTTACATACCAGGCATTGTTACATGCACTTGACATTTACTGTGTCATTTAATCTTCTCTGATCTTATGAAATGGATGTTATTATTACCCCCATTTTATCAAGAAGGAAAGTGGGTCATTGATTCAGTAACTTGCCCAGCTGATAGGTAATAGGGCTATTCAAACCCAAAAGCCCAGGGCCCATTTTCCATAAACATTATTCAGACAAAGGATATAACCTGATGATTGTGTGGTCCTTTCTTAAAAAGGACTTTTCTTAATTTAAAATAAGTGTATTTATTGTTTATTCCTATGTGAGCCTCACATCAAAGGCTGGAGGACCAGACTTACCCGGGTACCTGATTGCAAGGAAAACACATGTAGGCATGTGCCAGCCACAGTTTTGTGTTAACCAGGCTTTGTAGGCTTGATCTTCAAATGTCTTTTTTTATTGATTGAGATTTTTAGATGTCTTTTATTTTTTAAATGAAATATTTGTGTCTTACAAAGTTCTTATATAAAATGTGAGATTATAGTTTTCCCCCCTCTTCACAGAGTTACCTGGGTCATTATGGCAGTCAAGTGGACTGGTGGACATTCTTCTCCTATTCTCTGCCTGAATGCAAGTCAAGAAGGGCTAGTGGCTTCTGGAGCAGAAGGTGGGGATCTCGTGGTTTGGGGTGAAGATGGGACTCTTTTAGGACACACGTGCTTCCAAGGGGCAGAGGATGTTACCAACGTCTTATTTTCTCCATCCTGCCCCACCAAACTCTATGCCTCACATGGAGAAACCATTAGCATACTGGATGTCAGGTCTCTTAAAGAACCCTTGGATGATTTTCATGTGAATGAAGAAGAAATCAACTGTCTTTCATTGAATGAAACTGAAAACCTGCTGGCTTCTGCTGATGACTCTGGAACAATCAAAATCCTAGACCTGGAAAATAAGAAAATTAGCAGATCACTGAAGAGACATTCCAATATCTGTTCCTCTGTAGCTTTTCGACCTCAAAGGCCTCAGAGCCTGGTGTCATGTGGACTGGATATGCAGGTGATGTCTTGCAGAGAGTACATGGGTAATTTCTAAATGGGACTTGCTAATAGAATCAAATTATTGATTGGGCTAAATATATCTTGGCATTTTCTTTTATCCACTGACATGCCTTATGTATTTAGGAACCGTAAACTTTATGTCTACTGAATGTTTAATGCTAACTTGACAAAGTCTAGTAGATTAACAAAGTAATTATTAATCTTTTACTCTTTCTCTATGCTTTAAGACATTCCTAAAACATGAGAATTCGAATATTTGATTCTAAACATCTGTTTAAACAAAGGACCATGCTAAATACAGAGTTTATCACCCACCCACTCTCCATAAAGTTTATAATTAAAAAAAAAACAGAGGGCCTGGATCTATTATTGTTTTTACTCTAAATCACTGGAGTGAGAATAGGCATGGCTTCCCTCTGGTGGTCACTTACCACTTTACACTGCTTTGTATATATTAGCTTGGGAGAAGGCAATGGCACCCCACTCCAGTACTGTTGCCTGGAAAATCCCATGGATGGAGGAGCCTGGTAGGCTGCAGTCCATGGGATCGCTGAGTTGGACACGACTGAGCGACTTCACTTTCACTTTCCACTGAGCGACTTCACTTTCACTTTCCACTTTCATGCATTGGAGAAGGAAATGGCAACCTACTCCAGTGTTCTTGCCTGGAGAATCCCAGGGATGGGGAGCCTGGTAGGCTGCAGTCCATGGGGTCGCACAGAGTTGGACACGACTGAAGCGACTTAGCAGCAGCAGCAGCATATATATTAGTTTTCTTTCTAATCACACCCTGATCATACTGTTTCTTTTTTAGAAATGAGGAAACTGAAGTTCAAATTGAGTTTTCCCACAGCAGACTGAATTGGAATTCAAACCTCAATCTCTCTGACTTCAAAGCCTTTATTTTTTCTCTGTGACACTAAAGATATTTATTTAAATAGATGATTTGTGTGCCCAACACTGTTATAGGCATTTAATCTACTTTTTCAGCTGCTTATAGTATCTTGTAAGACTCCTGGTCACTTCCAGGCCAGTGATCTTTGCCACTCCTCTATCCTCCACACCTCCTTATAATTTAGAAATAAATGAGACTAATTTTAGTTGTTGTCACTCTGACTGCCACCCCCACCCCAAGCTACTGGTCTTTTTACTAGGAAGAATCAGTGGATGTCCTGCTGCGCTGAGGCAGCCCCTAATTAAAAATTGTCCTACCAAAAATTTGTAGTGCCTCGGTTGAGAATAATTTTACACCTACAGGGCACAGTGATCCCATGACATCAAAATTCCTTTTCTACTCCTAGGTCTTGCCCAGAACTTTAATAAATCTATATTTTTCTACACTAGTGGAGATAATCTGCTTACTGTGTTGGGCAGAAAGACCTACACAACCAGTCAGATATCTGTTTTAAGTAGGCGGATTGTACAGTGTCTCTGACTACTCATTCATTCATCCTTAAGCTATACCAGTTTCCAATCACTGGTTCATTAACTGTGTTAGACATGGCAGTCAGCCAAGTAGATGTATAGCAGTCACAGATTACACAAGAAGCAGGCATCCAGAATTTACCATTTTACCTCCAGTTCTAGATGAGAAAGTTTAGTGCCAGGCAGGTGTTAGAGAATACTCTAGGAAATAAATATATTGTGAAAAGAAGTCTTTTGCTTTTTGATTTGTCAAGAATTGCTAAAAATTCACTATAGATTAACTGCTGCATTGGGTTGTAATATATAATAAAAGTGACTAAGATAGTACAGTCATTACTTCTGACTGAAATTACTTCTTTAACTGGAGTTGAAAGTATAATTTCTTCCAGTTTACTTCTTAAAATCTGGTTATCTGGTATTTTTCTGAACTTTAAGAATAGCCAGCCTATGGAGGGGTCCAAGAATGTAGGTGTAATAGTGGAAGGGAGTTTTTATCAGATTAGTGATGAGAGTTATTTATCTCTGAACAAGGTGTTTTATCTCAAGGCAGGAACTGAATTATTGCCACACATAATAGATAAGTTCAACATACCTATCTTTGTTATTGAAAGTGAAAGTGAAGTCGCGCAGTCGTGTCCGACTCTTTGCAACTCCATGGACTATAGCCCACCAGGCTCCTCCATCCATGGAATTTTCCAGACAGGAGTACTGGAGTGGGGTGCCATTTCCTTCTCCAGAGGATCTTCTCCACCCAGGGATTGAACCCGGGTCTCCCACATTGCAAGCAGACACTTTTACCATCTGAGCCACAAGGGAAGCTCATCTTTGTTATTAGAGAAATTATAAAAATTAGATCCTTTAATTTAGATAGGTTTAAATAGAAAAAGCTTACTCAAGCAGGGACCTTAGGAATGAAGTGTGATTTATTAAGACACTTGAGACTACTTAATCTTTTATTAAATAGACACAAAATAATATTCATGATGTATTTTTAAGGTATAAATAATAACACTAAATAAATACATGTGAACCCACCACTCCAATACAGTTTTTTCTTGTAAGGACATTTGGAAATTTGAAGCCCATCATGAATTTCTGTAGCATATACACTGGTTTTCTTTGTCCCTCATTTCCACATTTGAAAGTAAATGGTTTCAAGTTTGTTTTCTTCTTTCTGGAGTTTGAACAGTCTCTAGGACCAAAACCTAAGTATCCAGATAGTGGAAGAGCCTCTTTCTTTTCCCCTTGAAAATGAATCTTTTATGTGGAAAGAAATGTTTTTGTACAAGAAATTTTTGAGCAGGGTCACTTTGATATGCTTGCATTCACTTCTGAGTGTCACTTCTTTTGAAATAGGATGCGTTGAAGGAAGTTACTTTGAATAGCAAACGAAACCTTGGTATAATCAGCAGTGGTAATATTTTCGGTTCAGATCTGTGCTTTTGACTAAACGGTCGTGCTTATCCTAGTGCCCCTTTTAGATCATGAGCCATAATTCAGGGACGGTACTAGATGGCAAAATAAAGTTGTCTCTTCGCTCTGAAAGTATGAAGAATATTTTCTTTTTCAAATTGGTTGCTCCAGGAAGACAATTGCTGAAGTCTGGAGTAAAATCAATCCACAGAACTTATTGTTTTGTTTTAAATATTTTTAAAATTGCATTTTATCTAAATCTACTTAATAGGTCCAAGATCATGGTAGAGAACAACAGTAAAAAGCCAAGTATACCAGGATGTCAAATTAACAGACTTGCTTAAAATTTCTGCTCTTTTCTACAGGTACTATGCTAGGCATTGAGCTTCCCTGGTGGCGCACACAGGAAAGAATCTGCCCAATGTGGGAGATCCAGGTTTGATCCTGGGTTTAGTTTATTTAGTTGATAGGTGTTTCTACTTGTAACAAGCATAGGCTAAAATTAATAAATTTCCTCATTTTCAGTTTTACTTGTAGCAGTCGGGGTAGGATGACTTGAAGAAATTGGCATCTGTGTAAGAGTTTGGATTACACATTAAAGGGTTTGTTGATCCAGAGTTACTCAGGATCTAGTTTTTAAATTATACCTTCCTTACTGCCCATTGGCATTCTAGTTTTGGTACCAGGGTAGCATCCTGCTGGCATGTTGTGGTGCTGTCTGAATTTTTTTTTAATGTTGCTGGGAATGTATCCTGCTAATCATTCTTAGACTACTTTGGTGATTTTCTTAGAAGCAGAATAAGCATGTTCGTGAAACAAACTATTTAGAACTCTAACTGTGTAACTTCCACTTATTTAAAGGTGATGCTGTGGAACCTTCGGAAAGCCCGGCCACTCTGGATTACAAATTTACAGGAGGATGAAACAGAAGAAATGGAAAGTCCACAATCACCTGGTCAGCTTTTAAACCCTGCCTTAGCCCACTCTGTGTCTGTGGCATCGTGTGGCAATGTTTTTAGTTGTGGTGCAGAAGATGGTAAGGTTCGAATCTTTAGGGTGATGGGAGTCAAGTGTGAACAGGAACTGGGATTTAAGGGCCATTCTTTGGGGGTTTCCCAAGTCTGCTTTCTGCGAGAATCCTATTTGCTGCTTACTGGAGGGAATGATGGAAAGATAAAGCTGTGGGATGTAAGCAGTGAAATTGAAAAAAAACATAAGAGTCCAACCAAACATACTCACAGGAAGAAAACCAAAAGGGCAGCTTACACCAAGCAAGGTGGAGGCACTCATGCTTCAGTAACAGGTGAAGATGAACATGGCAAAATTTTACCAAAGTTAAGTATTGAACATGGAGAAAAAGTGAACTGGCTCTTAAGTACAAAAATAAAGGGGTACCGAAATATATTGGTAGCTGATCAAACTAGTTGTATATCAGTGTATCCCTTAAAAGAATTTTAAATCCAATAAAACATTTGAAAAACTGCAGCAAAACATTTTGTAAGTTAAAAAAAAAATCCTGATTCTTTGTTTAAACTCTTTGTCATATGTGGAATAATAGCATTCCATAACATGTGAGCAAAAGGAGATAATTGGGTAACACTTTATATGGTAAATGACATATTAAAATTTGGTGAAAGAGAACGAATATTCACTGAGTCCTGATTGTGCTCCAGCATTTTACATGTGTTTCATTTCATTAAGGTGGAATGAAATAAGGTGGGTGACTTCCTTCATTTTATTACCACAGGAATCAAAACTCAGCGATGTTAAGTAACTTGAGGATCCAAGAAAATTGCAGGCACGATGACTTACCTGCAAAGGATCTTCATTGTCTTGTCAAGCCTGTTGCCTTAGGAAAGCTCACATCCTGATCCAAACGTGGTCACCGCATTAGTGACAACATTAGTAATTCCAGGCTGTCATGAGGATATTTACCAAGTTGAAAGAAGAAACCATTCTTGCTTGTTCTGTGTAAAGCCCAGAATACTGACAATCACTTTTTGCCATTTCTAAGAAAAGTGTTCCAGGGTCAAATCAGTTTAGGATATTAGGCAGCCATCCAGGCTGTGATGCTGTTGGGACCAAGAATAAGCTGAAGTTATGAATAAGCAGAAACTCTGACTAAGCAGAAGATACGAGGTAGGCAGAAGAGGTTGAGAATAGAAGCCAAGACATTGTGTCAAGAGTGAGTTTTCATCATGCACTGGATTGCTGGTTTTTCTGCATGTTCTTTCAACTTCTGCTTTAACTGCCTACTCTTAGATTCAAAGATTTAAAGAGAGAATCTGATTAGTTACCATTATGCTGGTTTGTAGAGAATTCTTTGATAAGCTCAATTTTAGAATGCTTGTGCAGATGACAGAAACCAAATTCAAATTGACTTAAGGAAAGAAAAAAGGAATTTATTGGCTCATATAACAGAGAAGTCCAAGAATAATCAGGCTTTTACTGCTGAGGTAGCTAAGCTGATAGGATGTGAGTCTGTAGGTGCCTCACCTGTGAAAAGACTTGCCTAGGGATGGGGAGAGAGACTCCTCGCAGTAATGTTGAGCCTAGAACCAGCTATGCCTGAAACAAGTATACTCCTTAAGCCTTTTTTTTTTTTAACTCGTTAACTATTAATAAAAGAGTTGTGACCAATTATGTGGGCAGTCAATAAATATTGTTTAATTTCACTTGAAATTTAAAGCCAGGAGACTGCCATCTTGGCCCTAAAATATCCATTCACAGGACCTTGGTCTGAGTACTGACAGAAAGAAACAAGTTTCTAATCCCAGAACTGGGCAAAATTCTTGGCCATTTTGGGCCTTGAGTTCCTTACTTGAAAGTATAGAGGTTGAATTAGACATCCCCTAAGGTCCCTTCCGTGCTACTGTTTATGAAAGGAAAACAACATCATAGTAATACTGTGTTTGTCCAGTGATTCTAATATGTATTAAAATGTCAGGAATGATCAATAATCATGGGCCATCTCTGGAGGTTTTAGAGAAATCTTTTGGGAAATTACCCAAGTACAACATTATTTTAGCTATTGAACTTTAATAATGTTATGGGAACAAGGTAAGAAGTATTTAAGCCAGGATTGAAACATTAATTTTAAACTTTGTTTGGTTGCTGATAACAGGTACCCACTCAGACTGCCTCAGTGAAAGGGGAAATTTACTGTGGGGGTAGAAGTGCAAAATTCTCTCAACCCAGAATGAAAATGTAGCTTGACTCTACATTTCTAACCAGGGAAGCCGTCAAGCACCAAAACAGCTACACTTTCTGTCTCTCAGACCCTGTGGTCACTCATCTCTGCTTCTTTCACCTGACAAAAGATGGCCTTCTAGGGCTACATCAGCAACCTTTTTCGATTCCAGAACCTGAGTGAGTAGTGTCTAAGTTCCAAGGCCCTGAAGATAATCTGAGTGGTCTCACTTAGTCATGGGCCTAGCTCTGATACAGTCACCTCTGATCAGGAGGATGTTGTCATTTAGTATCAGTATTGCCAAAGGAGCCCCCACAGGTAAGGGAGCTAGTTCTCAGGGGAGAAGAGTATGGGTTGAACTTACAGTTCCCAAAGATCTACAACCAACTATTGATATTTTGGTAAATTTACAATGTGAAAATTATATGCAAAGTGACCTCTTCTTAGGTCAGTCATTTTGCTACAGTTTGACTTAACATTCTCAAGCAACAAGGTATACCTAAATTAGTTAATGAGAGCTTAAAGAAACACACTGGTAAAGTAAGCCAAAGAAAGTGCCATAGCCTTGGCTCATAGAGAATCGGGATACTTTTTTTTTTTCTTATACTGTGTAGCATGTAGGATCTTAGTTCTCCAACCACAGATTGAACCTGTGTTGCCTAGTGGAAGCATGGAGTCTTAACCACCACTGGACTGCCAGGAAAGTCCCAGGATACCATTTTTAAATATTGCTTACCTTAGCCAACTGGGCCCTCAGATAACTGAGTAAGAACTTAAGTGGCCTCACCTTCTAAGTGGCCTGCCAAAGTCCTCAATCTATAGAAGGCTGAAAATGTACCCCACAATACCAGGTTGTAATCCCTGGAACCTGTAAATGTTACTTTATTTGGCAAAAGGTTATTTGCAGATAAACATTACAACTAGTAAAGGATTATGTTAAAGGAACATAATCAAGATAATTATATACTTACCTTTTTGCTTTATTAGACTGTGAGATGCTTGGCGGCAAGGGTCTGCCTATTGAATTTCAGAACTTGTGGTTTGGCCTGTCCTGGACCCCCCAACTCACAAACAATAATCATTAAATATTAAATGAGTCAAGGGAGATCCAGAAGGTGAAAATGTTAAGAGATGTGGATAGAAAAAAATAAAAATAAAGGTCAGCTTGAAGGGAGCTGGCAGCAGGGTTGCCTGGCAACCAAACTGAACCCTTTGCTTATGCTTTAGGTTATTTTTAATACCAGCTATGAGGGCTATGCATAGCTCTCCCAACCAGTGCTGTTTGCAGATACCCAGACATGCTCATTTCACATTTGATGTTCTCTCCAAATTACAGTCAGTTTGTAGTCTGGGATAGACAGTCCTGAAGCTGATGCAGTGCCACCCAGTTGCTTCTCCCTGCCAAGAGCTGAAATACCTTCAGGATTAATCAATCACCCTCTGGCATAATTATGTATAATTCTGATGCCTTACCTATGAATAACTCTTCCATCATCTCAGTTTTCCTGTTTATAAGCAGAGAATTCATGAAAAACAGTATGATACTGCACATGTGTTCTATGAGTGTATTTGGTTTTCTGAACTATTTGAAAGTGAAATACTATGATACTTGACCTCAAAATACATCAGTATGCATCTCCTAAAAAGGTCACTTTTCAACATAATCATATTACTGATATTATATACAAGAAACTTAGCAATAATTCACATTCTTGTTCTTAGCCAGCCAGTTGTGACTAATATTCTTAACTAAAGTCTGATGATGACAGACGGTAGCAACCAGAACTGCAGAAGACAGGTCCCTTAGCCTTGAGCAGGTCTCACAGAGATGAGAGACGGAACAGTAAGGATCTTGTGGCTCAGTCTGGGGTCTGAACAGAGGTAGGTCTCCTTCATAGCCAACCTTCTTCCTGTGGCACATTCCCAGTGGGGAATATTGCCTCTTGCACTGGACTAAAGTTGATTTTAGAGACTAAGTTGTCAGACAAGAGGGAAATTGTGGGAGAATAAGGACATGAGTCAACTGAAGTGAACAAAATATGCTGTCACCACCACTACCCGGGCCATACTCCAGCCAAAGAAGCAGGATTTAACCTAGCCCAGAAGAGGATGTGAGAGAATTCAGAACCTCTCATATACCTGGAGAGCCCTGCCGTACCCTAGTGCTCTTAGTGGAGGAAAGGACTAAGCTGAGGTTTGATAGAGCTCCATCAGGTCTTCTTCTCTAAAGCCATAAAAATGCTTGAGGAGAGTGACCCAAAGTTCACTTGAACATGATTTCCCTATAATCATTCTAGGCAATGAATGAAGACGCATCAGCATGCAGTGATCAAGTAAAAACAATAAATGTTGATACAAGAGGTCACAAATAGGTAGTAACGTGAAAGTTGAATGCAGTATTTTTGTTATGAGCAAGATTGTTAATCATGTTACAAACCAATGTGTGGCTAGATGAATGCAATATTAATATTTTATTAAAAATCATTAAGATATAAAAGACTCAACTGGGGACTTACCTGATGGTCCAGTGGTTAAGATGCCATGCTTCCACTGCAGGGGGGCGTGGGTTTGATCCCTGGTCAGGGAACTAAGATGCTGCATGCTGTGGGGTGTGGCACAAAAAAGAAGGACTCAACTAAAAAACTGTTGAATCAGTAAAGTTCAAGGGTTTAAAATCGCTACACCAAAATGAGTTGCTTTTCTATACACCAACAGTAAAACATCTGAAAAAAAGAAATGTCTCCTATTCACAGTGGGATCAAAGCAATAAAACACATGGGAACAAGAAAGTGAAAGATCTGTAAAATGAAAACTACAAGACTTTGCTGAAAGAAGTCAAAGAAGACACAAGTGGAGGGACATCCTGTGTTCACGGACTGGAAGAGAGTAGTATTGTTCAAATGTACATGCTCCACAATGTCATCTATAGATTCAGTGTAATCCCTATCAAAATTCCAACAGCATTTTTCAAATAGAAAAAAACCTAAAAATGTAGGGCACCATAAAAGGCCCCAAATAGCTAAAGCAACCCTGAGAAAGAAAGCCATCACACGTCCTGCTTTGGGGCTATACAATAAAGCTATAGTAATTAAACCAGTATGGTACTGGCATAAAAATGGACACAGACCAAAGAAGAAAAGAGCCCAGAATTAAAATCCTGCATATATGATCAGCTATTATTTGATAAGTGGGGAAAGGATAGTTTCTTCAGCAAATGGGGTTGGAAAACTGGATAATCACATGCGGAAAAAATGAAATTGGATCCCTATCTTACATTACTCACAAAGAATTAACTTGAAAGTCTTAAACATGAGACCTGAAACCATATAACTTACCTCAACAGGAGGAAAGAAGCTCCTTGATACTGCCCTCCACGATGATTTTTTGGACCAAAAGCACAAACAACAAAAAACAAGTAGAACTCCATCCAATTTAAAAGCTTCCACACAACTAAAGAAACAACAAAATAAAAAGGTAACGAGAATGAGAGAAATTTTTTTTCTAATCGTGTTGGATACAGAGTTAATATCCAAAATTTATAAAGAACTTGCACAACTCAATAGCAAAAAAAAAAAAAAGTGTGCAGAGGAATGAAATAGACATTTTTTCCAAAGAAGATATCTAACCGACTAACAGGCACGAAAACATGCTCAGCATCACTCCTCAAGAGATACCTCACCTGTAAGAATGACTACTATCAAGGAGAGAAAACAAGTGTTGATGAGGGTTTGGGACAAAAGAGACCCCTCCTGCACTGTTGATGGGATTGTAAATTGGTATGCAGAGTCCTCAAAAAATTAAAAATGAAACATATAATCCAGTAATCCCACTTCTGGCTGTATGTCCCGAGGAATGAAAACTGGTTACTGAAAAGACATGTCTGACTCTGTGTGACCCCAGGGACTGTAGCCCACAGGCTCCTCTTCCATGGGATTCTCCAGGCAAGAATACTGAAGTGGGTTGCCATTTCCTTCTCCACAAAGAGACATATAAACTCCATATTTATTGCAGCATTATTCACAATAACTGAGATAGAGAAACAACCTAAGTGTGTATAAGGATAAGTTAAGATGTGGTACATGTATGCAATGGAATACTATTCAGCCTTGAGAAAAAGAAGTTCTGCCTTTTAGAACACTGTGGATGGATCTTGGGAACAATTTGCTAAGTGAGATATGTCAGAGTAAGACAAATACTGTATAATATCTATTATATGTGAAACCAAAAAAACCCGAAAGAATAAGAGTAAAGTGGTCATTACCAGAAGCCAGGGGTGGGAGAATGGGAGAGATGTTTAAGGGTACATATTTGCAACTAGTGTATAAATAAGTCCTGGAGACCTAGTGCACAGAACAGTGATTACAGACAACAGGTTGTATTATAAACAGTAAACTTGCAGAGACCAGACCTTGGTTGTTCACAGCAGTGAAAGAGTTGACAACTATGATGAGGTGGAAATGTTAGCTATTGCTGCTGCTGCTGCTGCTAAGTCGCTTCAGTCATGTCCGACTCTGTGCAACCCCATGGACTGCAGCCTGGCAATTATTACAATATAAATGTCAAATAAATGTGTTGCACACCTTAAACTTATACAATGTTGTATGTCAAATATAGCTCAATTTAAAAAAGAAAAAGTTGGGACTTCGCTGGTGGTCCAGTGACTAAGTAACTGCCTTCCAGTGCAGGGGCGCAGGTTCCATCCCTGGTGCCAAGGGGCAGCTAAGCTCGTGCTGCAGCTGGAGAGGCCCACACGCCATGAGGAGGAGCCCCCTGCCGAAGTCAAGATCCAGCGCAGCCCAAAATAATGAAGAAATTTTTTTAAATTAAAAGAGAAAAAAATTTTACTGGGACTTCACTGTAAGTCCAGTGGTTAAGACTCCATGCTCCCAATGCAGGGGCATGGATTTGATCCCTGGTCAGGAAAATTTAGATCTTGTTTGTCACATGACACAGCCAAAAGAAAAAAGGAAAAAATTATTAAGATGTAGTAGAATGTCATTATGTCAGATACAGGGGTTATATAACCATAGACTGATGAGGAGAGCCTTTTTTCTGTAGCTTGTGTGTCTACTCATGAAAGAATGAAAATTGAATAAATTGGTATTTGAACTGAACATATATTTCTGAAGGACTAAAGCAAACATCTGTGACACAGGATCCTGGCTTCATCTTGCCATTTGATGACACTTCTGTGGGATTCTGTCCCTCCCTCTGAAAACAGGAAGTAATAGATGACACCCATACCTACCCAGGATCATTCTTGTATCTTGTGGTCCTTTCTCAGCCAAGCTCTGAGGCTGGCCGAAGTGTTCACAAGCACCCCAACTATACATCTCAGATTCAGGAGCTAGACAGAGCTGCAAACAGTATAAGCATATGCAGACATATGCTGACATTATGAATTATAAAGACACAGGTGATGGCAATTTCCTCCCTTCTCGATTATTTCTTGATTATTGATACATACACTTGTTTGGAAAGAGGAATTAAAGCTATGAAAAAATTTTGTTTCTAATATGAAAATACAGGATGATATGCAAGGAGAATTTGGAAGGTCACAAGGTTGAAGTCCTATAATGTGAAGGGTTTGGGGAAGCAGCAGGCCATGTTCTCACTGGTCAGGTGGTACCCATGTAGCAGGAGGAAAACCAGAGAGGGAAACTGAGGTCTGACTGTATTCCCAGTGATCTGCAGTTCTCCAGTATACTTTCTGTTTACTTTAGCTGCTTTGGCTTATGTAATTGACATCAGTAAAACTAAACTTCTTTTTTTTTTTACTTTAATGTGCTTTTGTATGTTTTGTGACTAGAAAAAGTTTTATTCTAATCATGTAAGAGAAGAGACAGCTGGTCTTTCAAACGCTGGAAGTAATTGTTTTATGGCACTTGTAGAAACAAGAATATAGCCTTAGCAAAAATTTTAAATCCATAATTTTGAGGGGAGTTTTTTAAAAAAACATTCAGTTCAGTTCAGTCACTCAGTCGTGTCTGACTCTTTGCTACCCCATGAATTGCAGCACGCCAGGCTTCCCTGTCCATCACCAACTCCCGGAGTTTACTCAAACTCATGTCCATCGAATCAGTGATGCCATCCAGCCATCTTATCCTCTGTCGTCCCCTTCTCCTGCCCCCAATCCCTCCCAGCATCAGAGTCTTTTCCAATGAGTCAACTCTTCACATGAGGTGGCCAAAGTATTGGAGTTTCAGCTTTAGCATCAGTCCTTCCAATGAACACCGACTGATCTCCTTCAGAATGGACTGGTTGGATCTCCTTGCAGTCCAAGGGACTCTCAAGAGTCTTCTCCAACACCACAGTTCAAAAACATCAATTCTTCGGTGCTCAGCTTTCTTTATAGTCCAACTCTCACATCCATACATGACTACTGGAAAAAACCATAGCTTTGACTAGATGGACCTTTGTTGGAAAAGTAATGTCTTTGCTTTTTAATATGCTGTCGAGGTTGGTCAGAGCTTTTCTTCCAAGGAGTAAGCATCTTTTAATTTGATGGCTGTATTCACCATCTGCAGTGATTTTGGAGCCAAAAAAAATAAAGTCTGACACTGTTTCCACTGTTTCCCCATCTATTTTCCCATGAAGTGATGGGACCAGATGCCATGATCTTCGTTTTCTGAATGTTGAGCTTTAAGCCAACTTTTTCACTCTCCACTTTCACTTTCATCAAGAGGCTATTTAGTTCTTTGCTTTCTGCCATAAGGGTGGTGTCATCTGCATATATGAAGTTATTGATATTTCTCCTGGCGATCTTGATTCCAGCTTGTGTTTCATCCAGCCCAGCATTTCGCATGATGCTAATGCTATAAAAAGTAGGAAATACAGAAAAAGATCTTGCGGCTTTCAGTTAGACAAAGGTTTCTTAGGACACAAAAAGCATAAACCGTAAAAGAAAAAAATGAAGTCCAAGTTGGACCTCACCAAAATGGAAAACTGCTCTTCCCCGCTCCAGTCTGAAAATAAAAAGGCAAGCCATAAACTGGGAGAAAATATTTGTAGAACACATATCTGTTAAAGGACTTACATACATATTCATTAAGTTCTTACAACTTAATGAAAAGACAATCCAGTTTAAAAATGAACAAAGGATTTGAACAGACACTTCACCAAAGTGAATTTACAAATAGCTAATAAGTACATAAGAAGGTAAGATATGGGCTTCCCTCGTAGTTCAGTTGGTAAAGAATCCACCTGCAATGCAGGAGACCCCGGTTCGATTTCTGGGTCAGGAAGATCTGCTGGAAAAGAGAAAGGCTACCCACTCCAGTATTCTTGGGCTTCCCTTGTGGTTCAGCTGATAAAGAATCCGCCTTCAATGCCAGAGACCTGTTTGATCCCTGGGTTGGGAAGATCTCCTGGAAAAGAGAAAGGCCACCCACTCCAGTATTCCTGCCTAGAGAATTCCATGGACTGTATAGTCCATGGGGTCGCAAAGAGTTGGACACGACTGAGTGACTTTCACTTCACATGAGAAGGTAGCTGACATCAGTAGTCACTAGGTAAATACAATATTACAAGGTTATATCTATACATATCCATCAGAATAGTTAAAATAAAAAAGACTGACAATATTGGAAAAGATGCAGAGCAACTGGAACTCTCATATTGTTAAGAATTAAAAAATGGATCAGCCACTTTGGAAGAAAAGTTTGGCAGTTTTTATGAAGTCAAACATACTTACCTATGACCCACCAAGTCCACGCTTAGCTATTTGCCCAAGAGAAATAAAAACTTAGGTCCATACAAAGGTCCGTACTCAAAAGTTTATAGCTGCTGCTGCTGCTGCTAAGTCACTTCAGTTGTGTCTGACTCTGTGCGACCCCATAAACGGCAGCCCACCAGGCTCCCCCGTCCCTGGGATTCTCCAGGCAAGAACACTGGAGTGGGTTGCCATTTCCTTCTCCAATGCATGAAAGTGAAAAGTGAAAGTGAAGTCAAGTTTATAGCTACTTACTCATAATAGCCAAATTGAAAACAAACCAAATGTCCATCCACTGGTAACTATTTGAACACATTGTAGTATGTCCATATAGTGGAATATTACTGAGAAGAGGAACAAACTGTTGATACATGCAAGAAAATTTCAAAAACATGATGATACATAAAGGAAGTCAGACCAAAATACTGTATCATTCTACTTAAGTGACACTCTAGAAAAAGCAAAGCAGAAAGCAGATCAGAGGTCACCAGAGGTCAGAAGTGGGTATAGAATTGATTGCAAATAAGTACGAGGGAACTTTGGGGAGTAATAGGGGTGACATTCTGTGAGGTTTACCATGATTGTGGTGGTGGTCACATGACTATAAACATTTGTCAAAACTCAACAAACTGCGCTTCTCAAAAAATTATTTTATTAACAAAATATTTTTATTATTTATTCATTTATTTTGGGCTGCTCTGGGTCTTCACTGCCGTGTGCAGGCTCCCTCTGGTTGAGGAGAGCATGGGCTGCTCTCTAGTTGCAGTGAGCAGGCTTCTCACTGTGGTGGCTTCTCTTGTTGAGCAGCACCGGCTCTCGAGCCTGCAGCTGGCTGTGGCACACGGGCTTGGTGGCCCACAGCAATATGGAGTCTTCCAGACCAGGGGCTGAACCCGTGTCCCCAAATTAGCAGGCAGATTCTTCGCCATGAGACCACCAGAGGTGTTCCTGTACTTTAAAAATTTTTTGAATTTTATTGTACATAAATTATATCTCAAAACTGAATTTTTAAAGATTGCGTGCTATAAAAAGTACATTTTCAAGACAAGTTTCTTACTGTGTTCTTTCCAAACTTATTACTTACCAACCAGTGTCCTTATACATAGAACATTTGAAGCCTTCATGCCTCTGAGGTTTGTCTTTCTTTGAGTTATCACTAATTTTCGACTTAAAATTAGAATTTTTCCCCATAGATTTTACATACTTTTTACATGCTTTCTTTTTCTAGTTTGAAAGTTGTTTTAGAAATAATAGTACAAACAAGGGTTTAAACTGGGCACATTATCAACAGAAACACTTTGGTTGTTCAGCAGGCACAGGTCCCCCAGAATTAAAACTGTCACTCAATATGTGTCAATAAATGCCCTCCCCAATCTTCCATCGTCGTTGCTCCACTCATCAACAGCAGTAGCAGAAGTAACGGGAAAAACATGTCTTCTAAATCATGTTGTTAACAAGGGTTCAACGAATGGAGACCTGGTGGAGGCAAAAAAAGAAAGACAAGAAAAGCTTTTATTTGGGGTTTGTTAGGACTGCAGCCTGGGAAGCACAAATCTAAGAAAGCACTTGAAATATGTTCTTCTGGACTAAAAAATGGAGGAAGCTTATACAGGCAAAAACTGCAAGGTCAAGGTCACAGTTACATAAATTGTCAAGAATTAGGATTGGATCTGGCAAGAAGGGTGCTTGTTAAACAAGGATTACTTGGGGTTCAAGATGATTACATAGTTGCTAAGTAGAGCTGGGGGGCTTTGAAACTACAAGGTTGCATCTAGGAGCTGCTAGTGGATATTGTTTTCAAAATGGCTGATGGTGTCAGTTATATACAGTTCAGAAGGTTCAAGTTCTCAGTGATACAGGGACATGTCTAAAACCACATCCACAATGGCCACCCAGCTCCATTTTGGATGCCTGAACCATAGTTACTCCCATTTTAATTCTTCAATTCAGTTCAGTTCAATCGCTCAGTCGTGTCCGACTCTGCAACCCCATGAATCGCAGCACGCCAGGCCTCCCTGTCCATCACCAACTCCCAGAGTTCACCCAGACTCACTTCCATCAAGTCAGTGATGCCATCCAGCCATCTCATCCTCTGTTGTCCCCTTCTCCTCCTGCCCCCAATCCCTCCCAGCATCAGAGTCTTTTCCAATGAGTCAACTCTTTGCATCAGGTGGCCAAAGTACTGGAGTTTCAGCTTCAGCATCATTCCTTCCAAAGAAATCCCAGGGCTGATCTCCTTCAGAATGGACTGGTTGGATCTCCTTGCAGTCCAAGGGACTCTCAAGAGTCTTCTCCAACACCACAGTTCAAAAGCATCAATTCTTTGGCGCTCAGCCTTCTTCACAGTCCAACTCTCACATCCATACAAGACCACAGGAAAAACCATAGCCTTGACTAGACGAACCTTTGTTGGCAAAGTAATGTCTCTGCTTTTGAATATGCTATTTAGATTGGTCATAACTTTCCTTCCAAGGAGTAAGCGCCTTTTAATTTCATGGCTGCAGTCACCATCTGCAGTGATTTTGGAGCCCAGAAAAATAAAATCTGACACTGTTTCCACTGTTTCCCCATCTATTTCCCATGAAGTGGTGGGACCAGATGTCATGATCTTCGTTTTCTGAATGTTGAGCTTTAAGCCAACTTTTTCACTCTCCACTTTCACTTTCATCAAGAGGCTTTTTAGTTCCTCATCACTTTCTGCCATAAGGGTGGTGTCATCTGCATATCTGAGGTTATTGATATTTCTCCTGGCAATCTTGATTCCAGCTTGTGTTTCTTCCAGTCCAGCGTTTCTCATGATGTACTCTGCATAGAAGTTAAATAAACAGGGTGACAATATACAGCCTTGACGTACTCCTTTTCCTATTTGGAACCAGTCTGTTGTTCCATGTCCAGTTCTAACTGTTGCTTCCTGACCTGCATGCAAATTTCTCAAAAGGCAGATCAGGTGGTCTGGTATTCCCATCCCTTTCAGAATTTTCCACAGTTTATTGTGATCCACACAGTCAAAGGCTTTGGCATAATCAATAAAGCAGAAATAGATGTTTTTCTGGAACTCTCTTGCTTTTTCCATGATCTAGCGGATGTTGGCAATTTGATCTCTGGTTCCTCTGCCTTTTCTAAAACCAGCTTGAACATCAGGAAGTTCACGGTTCACGTATTGCTGAAGCCTGGCTTGGAGAATTTTGAGCATTACTTTACTAGCGTGTGAGATGAGTGCAATTGTGCTGTAGTTTGAGCATTCTTTGGCATTGCCTTTCTTTGGAATTGGAATGATAACTGACCTTTTCCAGTCCTGTGGCCACTGCTGAGTTTTCCAAATTTGCTGGCATATTGAGTGCAGCACTTTCACAGCATCATCTTTCAGGATTTGAAAGAGCTCAACTGGAATTCCATCACCTCCACTAGCTTTGTTCATAGTGATGCTTTCTAAGGCCCACTTGACTTCACATTCCAGGATGTCTGGCTCTAGGTCAGTGATCACACCATTGTGATTATCTGGGTCGTGAAGATCTTTTTTGTACAGTTCTTCTGTGTATTCTTGCCATCTCTTCTTAATATCTTCTGCTTCTGTTAGGTCCATACCATTTCTGTCCTTTATCGAGCCCATCTTTGCATGAAACGTTCCCTTGGTATCTCTAATTTTCTTGAAGAGATCTCTAGTCTTTCCCATTCTGTTGTTTTCCTGTATTTCTTTGCATTGATTGCTGAAGGCTTTCTTATCTTAAATGATCTTAAATATGTCATCAGTGTCTGCTTTGGAAAAAAACTCATAAAATCTAAAAATGTTCAAAATACATGGCAGGTGTTAATATTCAGGTTATTGTGTTTCTTTCCATCTAAAATTCATGAACTAAGACTGCATGCATTAAGTGATAGATGTAGTTCAATTACAGAAATGTTTTGTAATTGAGTCATTACTCTGCCCAAGGTAGTATCAATTTGCCAAATGAAAAAAAATCTCCTTTAAAGCAGTTAGTGCCAAATCCATGATATTAGAGGTGATTTAGTTTCAGCAAAATAACATCAGCCATCATAATAAATTATTACTGGCAATTTTATTAGTTGTGATTTGGTTTGTGTTCAATATGTAGGTTTGTTTTGATTTTGTAGTTACGTAAGAGTTGTAAGAATCTCATACCTAATATTGGATTTGGACAAACAATTTTGGTATAATAATTAAATAAATAATAGTCAATCATAAAAGTCTAATAAGTTTTTTCTTTTGAAAATGGACAGTACTCAAACTTGAATGCATTGGCTTGTACACAGAGCCCTGAAAATCCTCTTGAGTCATCTTTGGCATCTCTAGGTAAGACTAAATCAGTCAGGTTTCTGGGGAAGGTGGGGAAGTAGCAAAGTTAGAACCCATAGTGTGTTCTGAAGAGCATGTTCTGAAGGAGCACTTTTCAGTATAAATTCTAAGGTAGCCAAGTAGAATAACTAGTCACATTTTCAGTAAGAGGTTTTGGAGTCAAGAAGGAAGCCCAGGTTTCCGGTTTCAGTGACTGGGTGGATCCTAATGCCATAAATCTAGGAAAGGAGCACAGGAGGGTGAACAAGTTTGACTACTTAGACCTGATCTGCCCTGACTTGCCCTGACTAGCACTTCTGGTGTCGTTACCATCAGTTCTCCAAAATGACACATAGCCGCTATTATTTGTCAGTACTCTTTGGGTGCGCAAGACAGAATCCCACTGGAGAGGCAGGGGGTGGTTTGGGGCTTGTTACCAGAATAAGCCAGAGACAGGACTAAGCAGACACTTCTGTTTCTCTTTGTTTCCCTTAAACCTCTTACTCCTAGACTTGCTCCCCTTTGAATAACATATTCTAATTTTCTGATTGATGTAACTGATTTTCATGAGGCATTACTTTTTTGGTTCTAAGAATTTTCAATATTTTCCCTTCCTGCATTGCTCTGCAGAGATTTAGCTCCCCCTAGAGACACAATCCTGTGGCTGCAGTCCATGGGGTCGCAGGGAGTCGGACACTTTCTCCTTTCTGGGTCAACCTAATTGGAGCAAATCAAACTGTTTTCCCTATTTCTTTCATACATCATCATTTAAGATCATCAAGAATTCAAGTTCCAGAATCTGCCCTTGTCTCCTTTCACAATATCTGTTTATTTCTGGACAGCTTTCATAAAGGAGAACACTTTTGGCGGGTCAATCAGGGAAATTGCACAGGCTGACAGCAACAGCAAACTTTAATAAGATTGCAATGACAGTCTCAAGAATGTGCATGCCATTGGCTTCTGCATGGGATTATATGCAAAATCATAGAGCTCTGATTCACCTCATTTGTAAAGCTTGAAATAAATGGAAACAGCTATTATTTGAAGTTTCTCTTGAAGACACTTCCAGCTCTGGTTTCTGTTAGCCAGAGGCATAAGTTACAATCTTCTTGGTGTCTATGATGTTTATACTACCACCAAGGGTCAAACAATAGGTAAACAGACAGTAGATTTACTGCTCTTTTGTCTCTTCTTTGTTACCCACAGTACTTTTATAATCCTATGTTTGGAGGGGGGAAAAAAAAAGAGGGAGGGAGAGAGGAAGGGAGAACAGAAGGAAGGCAGGCTGGCTCTTTCTTGGTAGGATGACATTTCCTTCAAAGCTTGTGTCTTTTGAGACCAGGGTATCACCATAATTTTGTTTGCAAATCAGATTCGCCAATGAAGATTTTAAAAATATTTAGATGCCTGTGCCCTGTCTCTCAAATACCTGATTCAGTACCAATTTCTATTTCATTCAGTTCAGTTCAGTCACTCAGTTGTGTCCGACTCTTTGTGACCCCATGAATCACAGCACGCCAGGCCTCCCTGTCCATCACCAAATCCCGGAGCTCACATAGACTCACGTCCATCGAGTCAGTGATGCCATCCAGCCATCTCATCCTCTGTTGTCCCCTTCTCCTCCTGCCCCCAATCCCTCCCAGCATCAGAGTCTTTTCCAATGAGTCAACTCTTCACATGATGTGGCCAAAGTACTGGAGTTTCAGCTTCAGCATCATTCCTTCCAAAGAAATCCCAGGGCTGATCTCCTTCAGAATGGACTGGTTGGATCTCCTTGCAGTCCAAGGGACTCTCAAGAGTCTTCTCCAACACCACAGTTCAAAAGCATCAATTCTTCGGCACTCAGCTTTCTTCACAGTCCAACTCTCACATCCATACAGGACCACTGGAAAAACCATTGCCTTGACTAGACGGACCTTTGATGTCAAAGTAATCTCTGCTTTTCAATATGCTGTCTAGGCTGGTCATAACTTTCCTTCCAAGGAGTAAGCGTCTTTTAATTTCATGGCTGCAGTCACCATCTGCAGTGATTTTAGAGCCAAAAAAAATAAAGTCTGACACTGTTTCCACTGTTTCCCCATCTATTTTCCCATGAAGTGATGGGACCAGATGCCATGATCTTCGTTTTCTGAATGTTGAGCTTTAAGCCAACTTTTTCACTCTCCACTTTCACTTTCATCAAGAGGCTTTTGAGTTCCTCTTCACTTTCTGCCATAAGGGTGGTGTCATCTGCATATCTGAGGTTATTGATATTTCTCCCGGCAATCTTGATTCCAGCTTGTGCTTCCTCCAACCCAGTGTTTCTCATGATGTACTCTGCATAGAAGTTAAATAAGGATGACAATATACAGCCTTGACGTACTCCTTTTCCTATTTGGAACCAGTTTGTTGTTTCATGTCCAGTTTAACTGTTGCTTTCTGACCTGCATACAGGTTTCTCAAGAGGCAGGTCAGGTGGTCTGGTATTCCCATCTCTTTCAAAATTTTCCAGTTTATTGTGATCCACACAGTCAAAGGCTTTGGCATAGTCAATAAAGCAGAAATAGATGTTTTTCTGGAACTCTCTTGCTTTTTCCATGATCCAGCGGATGTTGGCAATTTTGATCTCTGGTTCCTCTGCCTTTTCTAAAACCAACTTGAACATCAGGAAGTTCACAGTTCACGTATTGCTGAACCCTGGCTTGGAAAATTTTAAGCTTCATTTTACTAGCGTGTGAGATGAGTGCAATTGTGTGGTAGTTTGAGCATTCTTTGGCATTGCCTATCTTTGGGATTGGAATGAAAACTGACCTTTTCCAGTCCTGTGGCCACTGCTGAGTTTTCCAAATTTGCTGGCATATTGAGTGCAGCACTTTCATGGCATCATCTTTCAGGATTTGAAAGAGCTCAACTGGAATTCCATCACCTCCACTAGCTTTGTTCATAGTGATGCTTTCTAAGGCCCACTTGACTTCACATTCCAGGATGTCTGGCTGTAGGTCAGTGATCACACCATCGTGATTATCTGGGTCATGAAGATTTTTTTTTGTACAGTTCTTCTGTGTATTCTTGCCACCTCTTCTTAATCTCTTCTGCTTCTGTTAGGTCCATAGCATTTCTGTCCTTTATCGAGCCCATCTTTGATGAAATGTTCCCTTGGCATCTCTAATTTTCTTGAAGAGATCTCTAGTCTTTCCCATTCTGTTGTTTTCCTCTATTTCTTTGCACTGATCGCTGAGGAAGGCTTTCTTATCTCTCCTTGCTATTCTTTGGAACTCTGCATTCAAATGGGTATATCTTTCCTTTTCTCCTTTGCTTTTCGCTTCCCTTCTTGTCACAGCTATTTGTAAGGCATCCTCAGATAGCCATTTTGTCTTTCTTGCATTTCTTTTTCTTGGGGATGGTCTTGATCCCTGTCTCCTGTACAATGTCATGTACCTCCATCCATAGTTCATCAGGCACTCTATCAGATCTAGTCCCTTAAATCTATTTCTCACTTCCACTGTATAATCATAAGGGATTTGATTTAGGTCATACCTGAATGGTCTAGTGGTTTTCTCCACTTTCTTCAATTTCAGTCTGAATTTGGCAATAAGGAGTTCATGATCCGAGCCACAGTCAGCTCCTGGTCTTGTTTTTGCTGACTGTATAGAGCTTCTCCATCTTTGGCTGCAAAGAATACAATCAATCAGATTTCGGTGTCGACCATCTGGTGATGTCCATGTGTAGAGTCTTCTCTTGTGTTGTTGGAAGACGGTGTTTGCTATGACCAGTGCATTCCCTTGGCAGAACTCTATTAGCCTTTGCCCTGCTTCATTCTGTACTCCAAGGCCAAATTTGCCTGTTATTCCAGGTGTTTCTTGACATCCTACTTTTGCATTCCAGTCCCCTATAATGAAAAGGACATCTTTTTTGGGTGTTAGTTCTAGAAGGTCTTGTAGGTCTTCATAGAACTGTTCAAATTCAGCTTCTTCAGCATTACTGGTCAGAGCATAGACCTGGATTGCCATGATACTGAATGGTTTGCCTTGGAAACGAACAGAGATTATTCTGTCATTTTTGAGATTGCATCCAAGTACTGCACAAGATTTTAAATTTCATTGTGATTTCTTCTTTGAGATATGGATTATTTAGAAACATAGTAAATATTAACACATTTTCCCCTGATGTTGGGAACAAGAGAAGAGAAGGATATGTCCATCCTTCATTTCTATTTGACATCCTCCAGAAGGTCCTAAATAGTATGAGGCAAAAAAAAAAAAAAAAAAAGGGGGAAAAAAGCTTAAGAATTAGAAAGTAAGAAGTAAAACTGTCATTCACAGACAATATGGTTGTGCATACAGAAAATCAAAAGAATCTACAGATGAATTACTAAAATTAAATTTAGGGTGCTGAATAAATGGATACATTTATAAAAATTGCCAATATTACTATGTAACAGCAGCAATAGGGAAAAATTTTTAAATGTCGTTTACAATAGCATCAAAAAATATCAAATACTTAGTATTAAGTCAATACATGCAAAAGGTCTACAGAGAAAAGTGCAAGATGTGATTGAGAAAAACTGAAGAAAATTTAAAAGTTTTTCTCATATTTATTAATTAGATGACTAAATATTATAAAGATATCAATGTAACCCTAATCAACATCCCAGCTAGTATTATTATAAGAATTATTAAGCTTGTTGTAAACTTTATGTGAAAATGCAAATGGTTCAGAACAGCCCAGATATTCTTGAAGAACAAACATAGAAGACTCACTATATGATATTAAGGCTTATTATATAAAGCTACAATAACTAAGACTGTGGTATGGGCACAAGAGTAGATAAACAGATAAATGGGACAGAATAGAGGACAGAAATAGATGCTTATAAATATGGAAACTTGATTAATGACAAAGGTGCACTGCAGAGTAGTGAGAACAGGACAGTCTTGGTAATAAATGGAATTGGGTCAACTGCATATCCATATGAAGAAGAAATGAATCTTGATCTCTTCTTCAGACTCATCAAAAAGCTATTTCTGGATGCGTTGCAAGTCTAAATGTGATAGATAATGTAATAAAGCTTCTAAAGAGAAAAAGAACATTTTCATAACCTTGGGAAAAGGAAAGATTTCATATGTAAGAGGAAATTAAAACATTGATAAATTGGACTACATTAAAATTAAGAACATCTGTTCATCAAAACATCATTAAGAGGGCAAAAAGGCAAGCCACAGAATGGAATAAGATATGTGCAGTGTGTATAACTGACAAAGGACTCTGAGTAAATAATTAACTGATCAATCAATAAGAGAAAAAAACAAATCCAGTAGTAAAATGGGCAAAAGATGTGAATGGGCCAGCAAATATCCAAAAGAGCAAGAATTATATGAAAAAGTGATCAGTTTCATGGAAACTGGAAAATACAAACTAAAACATACCCACTGGAATGGCTAGCATCTTACAAACTGACAACATGAGGTGCTGATGATGCATGGAACAACTGAGACTCTCATACACTGCACATGAGAATAAAAATTGGTACAACCATTTTGCAAAACTAATTGGCTATATGTGTAAACTTGACTATCAGCACAGCTTGTGACTCAAAAATTCCATCTCTAGATATATACCCAACAGGAATTCTATACTGAAAGACATGTACAAGAACGTTCATAGCAGCATTATTTATAATAGCCCACAAATAGGAACAACTCAAATGTCTAACAACAATAGAATATATATGGCAAAACCAATACAATACTGTAAAGTAAAAAAAATAATAATAATTAAAAAAATTTTTAAAGAATATATAAGTAGATGGTGATATATTCATACAATGGAATACCATACAAAAATAAAACTAACCACTTCACTCAACAACAAGGATAACGCTTCCAAACATAATGGTAAGCGGAAGGAACCAGTCAAAAAGTAGTACATACATCTAGCCATGACAGAGTAACTGGTACCAGACTAAACCTCCTGCAATAAGAAATTAGATGACTCTACAGTATATATGAAATAATATATATGTCTTCAGTCATTGGACCATAGGCAGCCCAGAAGAGTGATTTCTGAAAGAAAGGAAAAGTGAAGTGAGCACTACAATTTTCCTAGCTTTCTGCCTGGTGGCATTTACCAAATATCAGCATAAGAAGGGGGATTCCAAGTAAAGCATGACAGACTTGCTGAGCTGAGGAGAAAAGAATCAGAGCTTGTAGAGAGTGAGGCAACTAAAATTTCTGGAACTGGACTACAAGAGAAATGGGAGCATATATATGCAAAGAAGGAGATCCAGAAATCTGCGTAGGAGTTCCAGTGTGTCTTTTGCCAAATATGAAGCCAAAGAAAGAAACCTGTAGGGGAGAATCTTTCCTTGTCTCTTCCTACCTTCCTACCAATCTGTGGTGTTCCTTGGCTTTAGCTGTAGGACTACAATCTGCCTTTGTCCTCACAGAGGCAACCTGCCATTGTGTGTGTCTGTCTTTTCTTTTCTTATAAAGACACTTGCTATGGTCTGAAAGTGTTCCCCCCAAATTCATGTGTCGAAACCTAACTCCAGAGGCGATGTGGAGACCTTGGAATGTACTTAGGTCATGATGGTGGAGGCCCCATGAATGGGATTAGTAAGTTTTACAGTAGGAGCTTTATAAAAGAGGCTCCAGAGAGATCCCCAGCCCCTTCCACCACTTGAGGACATAGGAAGAAGAGGCCAGCCAGGAAATAAGAAGTGTGTCCTCGCAAGAAGGCAGCCATGCTGGTACCTTGATCTTAGAGCTCCTGGCCTCCAGAACTGTGAGAAAGTGTCTGTTGTGTATAAGCTATTCAGTCCGTGGTGTTTTGTTATAGCAGCCTGTAGGGGCTAAGGCAACACTAGTCTTAGTGCTGTGTTAATGACCCACCCTACTCCAATCTGGTCTTTTTTTACTTGCAAATGTCTTTTTATTTCATCTTCATGCTGAAGGGTAGTGTTACCAGTCGTGGGTTGGTAGTTTTTTTTACTCCTTGTTTTTGTTTCGTTTCATCAGTTTCAAGATGATAGTTCAATTTCTCCTGACTGGTATTTTTTCTGAGAAGTCAGCAGTAATGTTTATCTTTGTTTCTCTGTATTTAATATATCATTTATTCTTTGGTGCTTTCTGTTTGTTTATAATCCTGTGGATTTTATTTTATTTTGGCCATTGCATACAGCTTGTGAGATCTTTGTTCCCCGACCAGGGATTGAACCTGGGCCCTATCAATGAGAGCACAACGTCCTAACCACTGGACCACCAGGGAATTCCCTATTCTTTTGTGCTTTTAAAATGTTCTCTTCATCACTGTCTTTCAATTTGATTTTGTTGTGCTTTGGTATTTGCTTTGTCAGTATTACTGGCAAATTAAAATTATATTTAAAGTGTAAAACATGATGATTTGATATAGATATACACTGTGAAATATGGGCTCGATAAAGGACAGAAATGGTATGGACCTAACAGAAGCAGAAGATATTAAGAAGAGGTGGCAAGAATACACAGAAGAACTGTACAAAAAAGATCTTCAAGACCAAGATAATCATGATGGTGTGATCACTCACCTGGAGCCAGACATCCTGGAATGTGAAGTCAAGTGGGCCTTAGGAAGCATCACTACAAACAAAGCTAGTGGAGGTGATGGAATTCCAGTTGAGCTCTTTCAAATCCTGAAAGATGATGCCGTGAAAGTGCTGCACTCAATATGCCAGCAAATTTGGAAAACTCAGCAGTGGCCACAGGACTGGAAAAGGTCAGTTTTCATTCTAATCCCAAAGAAAGGCAATGCCAAAGAATGCTCAAACTACTGCACAAATGCACTCAAATCACATACTAGTAAAGTAATGCCCAAAATTCTCCAAGCCAGGCTTCAGCAATACGTGAACCGTGAACTTCCAGATGTTCAAGCTGGTTTTAGAAAAGGCAGAGGAACCAGAGATCAAAATTACCAACATCCGCTGGATCATCGAAAAAGCAAAAGAGTTCCAGAAAAACATCTATTTCTGCTTTATTGACTATGCCAAAGCCTTTGACTGTGTGGATCACAACAAACTGTGGAAAATTCTGAAAGAGATGGGAATACCAGACCACCTGATCTGCCTCTTGAGAAACCTAAATGCAGGTCAGGAAGCAACAGTTAGAACTGGACATGGAACAACAGACTGGTTCCAAATAGGAAAAGGAGTACGTCAAGGCTGTATATTGTCACCCTGTTTATTTAACTTCTATGCAGAGTACATCATGAGAAACACTGGGTTGGAGGAAGCACAAGCTGGAATCAAGATTGCCAGGAGAAATATCAATAACCTCAGATATGCAGATGACACCACCCTTATGGCAGAAAGTGAAGAGGAACTAAAAAGCCTCTTGATGAAAGTGAAAGTGGAGAGTGAAAAGTTGGCTTAAAACTCAACATTCAGAAAAGAAGATAATGGCATCTGGTCCCATCACTTCATGGGAAATAGATGGGGAAACAGTGGAAACAATGTCAGACTTTATTTTTTGGGGCTCCAAAATCACTGCAGATGGTGATTGCAGCCATGAAATTAAAAGACACTTACTCCTTGGAAGAAAAGTTATGACCAACCTAGATAGCATATTGAAAAGCAGAGACATTACTTTGCCAACAAAGGTCCGTCTAGTCAGGGCTATGGTTTTTCCAGTGGTCATGTATGGATGTGAGAGTAGGGCTATAAAGAACTCTGAGCATCAAAGAATTGATGCTTTTGAACTGTGGTGTTGGAGAAGACTCTTGAGAGTCTCTTGGACTGCAAGGAGATCCAACCAGTCCATTCTGAAGGAGATCAGCCCTGGGATTTCTTTGGAGGGAATGATGCTAAAGCTGAAACTCCAGTACTTTGGCCACCTCATGCGAAGAGTTGACTCACTGGAAAAGACTCTGATGCTGGGAGGGATTAGGGGCAGGAGGAGAAGGGGACGACAGAGGATGAGATGGCTGGATGGCATCACTGACTCGATGGACATGAGTCTGAGTGAACTCTGGGAGTTGGTGATGGACAGGGAGGCCTGGCATGCTGCGATTCATGGGGTCGCAAAGAGTCGGACACAACTGAGCGACTGAAATGAACTGAACTGAACTGAACACTCTGAAAGGAGTCCCTAGTCCAGTTAATTATCACAACTATCACCTCTTTCTTTCTCTTCCGCTCTGTCTCTCTATTTCTTTCCTTCTTCGTGAGAACATTTAAGTTTTACTGTCTTAGTAAATTTCATTTATACAATACAGTGTAATCAACTATAGTCACATTGGTATGCTTCTCCTTATGTATATTCTGCTTGGACTTCTTTCAACTTTTTCTAATTTAATGTGTTACCAAATTTGAAAATATTTCTGACATTAAATGGCTTTTGCTGCTTCCCTCTCTTGTTGTAACTCCAGTACACACATGTCAGAACTCTTTATATTGTCTCACAAATTACTGAGGCTCTAGTTAGTTATGTTTCAGCCTTACTTCTCTGTACTTCAGTTTAAAAGGTTTCTAGTGCCCTGTCTTCAGACCCATTGCTCCTTTCATCTCCAGTGCCTAATTTACCCGTAAAATTTTTTAATACAATTTTTTAAATGCTATTTTTTTTGGCTGTGTTGGGTCTTTGTTTCTGCAGGAGGGCTTTCTCTAGTTGCGATGTGAGGGCTTCTCATTGCAGCAGCTTCTGATTTAGCAGAGCACGGCTCTAGAGCATGCAGGCTTCAGTAGTTGTAGTACATGGGCTTAGTTGCTCCACAGCATGTGGAATTATCCCAGACCAAGGATCAGACCTGGGTCCCCTGTATTGGCAGGCAGACTCAATCAGTGGACCACCAGTGAAGTCCAACCTAGTAAATTTTAGATTCTAGATTTTGCATTTTTCAGCTCTAGGAATTCCATTTGGTTCATGCATTAGTCTACTGGGGCTGCCATAATAGAATACCACAGACTGGATGGCCTAAACAGCAGAAAATTGTTTGTCACGTTTCTGGAGGCTAGAAGCCCAATAACAAGGTGTTGATAGGTTTGGTTACCCCTGAAAGCTCTCATCTTCGCCTGCAGATGGCTGCCTTCTCACTGTGTCCTCACATGGCCTTTCTCTCATGTGTGTACCTCCCTGATGACTCTTCTTCTTCCTGTAATGACAGTAGTCACATTGGATTAGGGCTCCACCCTTATAATGTCATAAAATTGTAATGATCTCTTTAAAGTTCCTATTTCCAAATCACATTGGGTGTTAAGGCTTCAACACGTGAATTTACAGTGCGGGTAGGGGATACAATTCAGTCCATAACATTGCATAATGGAATATTATTTGGCAATAAAGAGGGAATGAAATACAAATACAGGCTATAATATGGGTGAACCTTGGAAACATGATGCTGAGTAAATGAAGCCAGTTGCAAAAGACTACATATTGTATGATCCCATTTATATGAAATGTCCAGAACAGGCAAATCTACAGAGAGTGAAAATAAACAGTTGCTAGTGCTGGGGGCAGTGGGGTGAAGGATTGGGAAGAAACAGTAGTGACTGTTGAGAGATATAGGGCTTCTTTTTGTGGTGATGTAAATATTCAAAATTGATGTAATGATAGTTGCACAACTCTGAATATGCTAAAAACTCTTGAATTGTACATTTAAAACGAGTCACTTGTATGATATATGAATTACATCTCAGTAAAGCTTTACAAATACATATTGTATGATTCCATTTGTTAAAAGTTCAAAAACAAACAAAACTAATGTTTAATGAGGGATTGTGGTTATCTTTTAGAGAGAGAGGAAAAGCAATAAATGAGAGGGGCCACAAAGGCCATGACAAATCTGGCATGCTAGCAATATTCTATTTTTTTTAATTTAGCTTAAGGTTACATGAGTGTGTTCACTTTGTGATAAATCATTAAAAGGAAAAACACCATTTCCTCTCTATATGCAATACTTCTGACACCAGATGTGTGGGGTTTTCCACACCAAACGATTCTCTAGTTCTTGGCAGACACTAGCTGGATGTCCTACAATTTAACTCAGTTCTAAAACTAACTGCCTGGAGTTGGCACAGATCAACTCAGCACAGGTTAAGGGCTGAGTCACACAAGATTGCCCCCACTTCAGATGCCGAAGTGTAACTTGTACTTCTGAATAACTGGCTATATATCAGGGGTTCCTGTGACGGCTTCAAGTTTGGTGATTTGCTAGAATGGCTCACAGAACCCTGGAAAACAGTTTACTTACTGTTGCCAATTTATTGGGGTTTCCCAGGTGGCGTTAGTGGTAAAGAACTTGGCTGCCTATGCAGGAGATGTAAGAGACATGGTTTCAATCCCTGGGCGGGAAAGATCTCCTGGAGGAGGGCACGACAACCCACTCCAGGATCCTTTCCTGGAGAATCCCATAGACAGAGGAGCCTGGTGGGCTACAGTCCGTAGGGTCGCAAAGAGTTGGACACGACTGAAGTGATTTAGCATGCATACATGCACCAATTTATTACAAAGAATAAATTAAAGAATGCAAATAAGCAAATGAAGCAACTGACAAACAACTAATCTCAAAAATATATAAGCAACTTCTACAGCTCAATTCCAGAAAAATAAATGACCCAATCAAAAAATGGACCAAAGAACTAAATAGACATTTCTCCAAAGAAGACATACAGATGGCTAACAAACACATGAAAAGATGCTCAACATCACTCATTATCAGAGAAATGCAAATCAAAACCACTATGAGGTACCATTACACGCCAGTCAGAATGGCTGCGATCCAAAAGTCTACAAGCAATAAATGCTGGAGAGGGTGTGGAAAAAAGGGAACCCTCTTACACTGTTGGTGGGAATGCAAACTAGTACAGCCACTATGGAGAACAGTGTGGAGATTCCTTAAAAAACTGGAAATAGAACTGCCTTATGATCCAGCAATCCCGCTGCTGGGCATACACACCGAGGAAACCAGAATTGAAAGAGACATTTGTACCCCAATGTTCATCACAGCACTGTTTATAATAGCCAGGACATGGAAGCAACCTAGATGTCCATCAGCAGATGAATGGATAAGAAAGCTGTGGTATGTATACACAATGAAGTATTACTCAGCCATTAAAAAGAATACATTTGAATCAGTTCTAACGAGGTGGATGAAACTGTAGCCTATTATACAGAGTGAAGTAAGCCAGAAAGAAAAACACCAATACAGTATACTAACGCATATATATGGAATTTAGAAAGATGGTAACAATAACCCTGTATACGAGACAGCAAAAGAGACACTGATGTATAGAACAGTCTTTTGGACTCTGTGGGAGAGCGAGAGTGTGGGATGATTTGGGAGAATGGCATTGAAATACGTATAATATCATATATGGAACGAGTTGCCAGTCCAGGTTCGATGCACGATACTGGATGCTTGGGGCTGGTGCACTGGGATGACCCAGAGGGACGGTATGGGGAGGGAGGAGGGAGGAGGGTTCAGGATGGGGAACACATGTATACCTGTGGCAGATTCATTTCGATATTTGGCAAAACCAATACAATATTGTAAAGTTTAAAAATAAAATTAAAAAAAAAAGAATACAAATAAACAGCCAGATGAAGAGATACATAGGGTGAAGTGTCCTGAGTATAGGACCTTTTGTCCCTGCAGAGTTTGGGGTGCACCACCCTACTGGCATATCGATGTGTTCTTGTTCACCAAACTGGAAGCTCCCCAAACCCTTTGATTAGGACTTTTATGGCAGCTTCATTTCATTGGCATTAGTGATTGCCTTAACATTTAACCACTTTTCCTTCCCCAGTGGTTGAGGTGTGCAGCTGAAAATTCCAACCCTCTAATCTGGTTGAGTCTCCTGGTAACCAGCCCCACATCCTTAGGGGCTTTCTAAAACTTGCCTCACTAACATAAACTCGGGTACTGTTGAAAGTGACTTGCTATGAATAACAATGGACACTCCTTTCACTTTTATCACTCTGGAGCCATTTCAGTAACTGGGAATAAAACCAAATATTATAATAAAAGATGCTTCTTTTACCGGTTTTAGGACCTAAGGACAAAAAACAATTATAATAAGAGATGTTCTGTTACTCTTACCATTTAGGAAGTTATAAGAGTTTTAGAAGCTCTGTGCCAAGAACCAGGACAAAGACCCAATAAGTATTTCTTATTATATCATAACATCACAGTCATCGAGCATATTGATCTTAAAAGTAAGTTATTTTACTAGCAAAAAATGGGTTTAGTTGGGAAGAGCAGAGAGCTGCAGTTCAAGACAAACAAGCCACAGCAAAAACCATAAGCAAGTTCAACAAAGGAGAAGAACAGTATTTTACAGAGAAAAAGGAGGAAATATAAGATTATTATCATGAATGAAAGCCCATTGGAGAAAAGTGGGAGTTCACGGTGATGACAGTTTCTCATTGGTTAAGTTGCTGGGGTAGCTGATTTCTTGTAGGATACTCAACATATACCTTGTCTGGTTGGGGCCTGTAACTGATGGTTCTTTCCTGTTGGTGATTCTTCTATTGGGGTCTATAATTGACAGTTTTCCTGTAATTAACTGACTTGAGTGGTACTGCATAAAAGCTCCCCCTTTCAGCCTCTCAATGCCATTTTAGTGACATTTCCCTTTATTAATTTTCACAAACTTTTGATACACAGTGTTCTGTGTGTGTTACACTTCAATGTTTTAAAAACACTTATTCGTTTAAAAAATACCAATATATTCAGGGTAGGTAAACTATTTGTATGTTTTTCGCAAGTTCCTTAATGGGAGTTTTGATAAGAACCCCACTGTCTATGAGTATGCCTATCACACTGACACATCTGGGGATCAGTAGCCAATCTAGCAAGTAGGGTCTGCTAAGATTCTTTGAGATTAATATTTGAACAAGAAATGTCGTACAAAAAAATAAAATAAAGAAATATCATACAGGTATAGAGGTGTTATTTTTAATTTGGCTTTCCCCAGAGCAGGACCTAAGATGAGAATTGCATTTGGCGTGTGAGATGATTCCGTTACCTAACTCCAGTTCAGCTGCTAATGGCTCAAGAATTGCATACAGAGAGAGAAATGCTGGATAAAAGGAAAGATAGGTGGATTGAGGAAGCTGGCAATCCTGGGAAAGAAGTAGACTCCTGTCCAAATAAACCAACTCCCTACTCCCCAGAAATTATTTAGGGAAAAGAGGCGGAAGATACATGCTAAGAGGGATTGTGGGATGTGTAATCAGCTCATGGACATTCTTCTGATTGGTTGGTGGTGAGATACTCAGGAGTCATCATCAACCTTCTGGTTCCAACCAGTCTGGGGTCTACGTGCTTGTGGACAGGATGCAGTTAACTTCTTCCATCTGGTGGGGGCTTCAGTGTCTGCAAAATACCTCAAAGAATATGGCCCAGAACATTATCTAAGTCCTTGAGGAGGAACTAAAGTTCCTTGACTTTGCATGATGACTAAACTATTATTATTTTGTCTTGTTTGACTGTTTTCCTTTGTTTCTGCATTTTCTCACTTCTCTGATTAAATTTATTCTTCAGAATTCATGGAAGGCCTAGGAGGCTAAAATTTTTCTACAAACAAGAGGCAGGCAGGGGACCTCCCTGGTGGTCCAGTGGTTAAGAACTTGCCTGCCAATGCAGGGGACCCGGGTTCTATCCCTGGTCAGGAAAGATCCCACATCCTGCAGAGCAGCTAAGCCCATGTGCCACAACTATTGAACCAAAGTGCTGCAACTATTGAAGCCCACATACCTAGAACCCATGCCTCACAATGAGAGAAGCCACCACAGTGAGAAGCCTGAGACTGCAACTAGAGAGTAGCCCCTGTTTGCCACAACTAGAGAAAGTGCACTTGTAGCAATGAAGACCCAGTGCAGCCATAAATAAATAAATAAAAAGGCAAGTGGAGGATGTGTATGGGGGCGTGGGTGGTGCTGTGTCCTGGGAAGGTCCTATAGGGTCCTGCTCAGTTACAATTCCAGGAAGCGCCCATAGTACAGAAGTAGGAAAGTGAGACAGAGAAGGGAAGGAAGCCAGCACAGAATACAGGTTCCCTCTGTGGGTAATTTAGGGTCAACCCCTCTAAAGTCCTTTGATAACGGCCTCTATTTTAAAATATAGAAATAGAGGCTGAGAGATATTAAGTAACCTGCACAAGCTCACAGATCTAATTTGAAGTGGTAGAAAAAGAATTTGTACCAATCTGATCAGAGCCCAAGGACAGTTTGGCCTAAAGGACACCAAGGTTTTAGAAACTGGGATTTAGAAATAAGAGGAAAGAAAAAGAAAAAACAAAGAAATAAGAGGAAAGAAAACCAAGCAGATTGCAAGCAAATGGAATGATTGCCTGGAATCAATGCTGTTGTCTGGATCTTGCTTTTATCCAATGACTGGGCCAGATGAAAGATTGAGTCTGGTCATGGACATGATAAAATGTATGGAATTCTCTTTCAAGAATATGAACTCAGACATTCTCAATGAATCCTTTTTATAATCTTTATAAATGTGCAAGTTAAAGAAATCTTCTTCTGATGTACAGCTGTAGGCAAATATCTGGACTGAATGCATTTTCCTGAAGTTTGCACAGTGAGCAATCTAAAAATGTGGGGGAAATCAAGTTGGCAGCCCCCTGACAAAGTGTTCAATATCATTTTAACAAGTCTTATTTCCATCCACATGAGTACTTTGCCTGGGAAGTCCCATGGATGGAGGAGCCTGGAAGGCTGCAGTCCATGGAGTAGCTGAGGGTTGGACACAACTGAGCGACTTCACTTTCACTTTCCACTTTCATTCATTGGGGAAGGAAATGGCAACCCACTCCAGTGTTCTTGCCTGGAGAATCCCAGGGACAGGGGAGCCTGGTGGGCTGCCGTCTATGCAGTCGCATAGAGCTGGACACGACTGAAGCGACTTAGCAGCAGCAGCAGTACTACTCTTACTAGAACTTGTAGAGCAAAGTGGCTATTCGTAAACTTTATGGTAACTTAATATCTGGCAAAAACTCCTGGGTCTTTTCCCTGAGTCAGAAAGAACATTACTCACTTAGCATCTGTACTTTGAGTTCAGTACTCAAAGATAGCACTCAAAGTATTCAGTTGTTAGTACTTGATTCAGCTCTAGGATAAACAACAAAAACCTGCTGCTGCTTTAGATGCTTATTTCTCAGATGCTTGTTTTCACCAACCAAAGTACTATTTACTTCTCATCACTGCTGTTTAGTTCTTGAGTACAGCGTTCTTTCAAAGATCTGTACCCTGCAACAGAAAGCAGGTAGGAATCTAGGTTGCAACTTTGCTATAAAAAAGGTTTGTGGGAAAAAAAATTTTTAAAGATACAATTGATAAAGAACTATTGTTCAAAATACACAAAGAACTTTTAAAACTCAACAATAAGGAAATAATCTGACTTTTAACAAGGCAAAACCCTTGAACAGACATTTTACCAAAGATGGCAAGTAAGCACAAGAAAAGATATTCAGCATCATTTGTCATTAGGGAATTGCAGATTAAAATAATGATATACCACTATACACTTATTAGAATCACCAAAATCCAAAACAATGATGACACCAAATGCTGGTAGGAATGTGGATCAACAAGAACCCTAATTACATTGCTGGTAGAAGTACAAGACAGTACAACCACTTTGGAAGACAATTTGGTTGTTTCTTACAAAACTAAACATACTCTTACAATGCAATCCAGCGATCAAGATCCTTGGTATTTACTCAAATAAACTGAAAACCTATGTCCACACAAAAACCTGCACATTATTTATAGCAGCTTTATTCATAGAAACCAAAACTTAGAAGTATCCAAGATTCCTTCATAGGTGAAAGGATAAAAGAACTGTGATACAGACAATGTAATATTGTTCAGAGCTAAAAATAAATGAGCTATCAAGCCATGAAAAGACATGAAGAAAATTTAAATGCCTATTACTAAGTAAAAATAAGTCAATCTGAAAAGACTACATACTGTATGATTCCAGCCATTTGATATTCTTAGAAAGGCAAAATTATGGAGACAGTGAAAAGATCAGTGGCTGCCAGAGGTTTGTGGGAAGAGAGAGAAGAATAAATAGGCAGAGCATACAGTGAAACTATTCTGTATGACATTCCAATGGTGAATACCTATACTGTATTTGTCAAAAACTATACACTAGACAAGGTTTCCCTGGTGGCTCAGACTGTAAAGAATCTGCCTGTAATGCAGAAGACCTGGGTTTGATCCCTGGGTCTGAAATATCCCCTGGAGAAGGGAATGGCTACCCACTCCAGTACTCTTATCTGGAGAATTCCTTGGACGAAGGAGTCTGGCGGGATACAGTCCATGGAGTCACAAAGAGTCGGACACGACTGAGTGACTTGGCATGCACACAGACTGGACAACACCTAGAATGAACCTAATGTAAACTAGAGACTTTGGGTGATAAGGAGGTGTCAGTGTAGGTTCATTGCTTATAACAGATATACACTATGGTGCAGGCTGTCTATCATGGCAGAGGGGTTGGGGGGCAGGTGTGGTTAAGTCTATGTGAGGGCAGGGATATATAAATTTTACCTGTGAACCTAAAACTGCTGTAAAAAAATAAAGTTCACTAGCTAAAAAAGTTTGAAAACCAATATGACAGGGGACAAGGAGGGTGCAGAACATGAGCCTGGCAGAAGGGATCAGGAAATTCAAAATATTGGGCAGACAATAGGCCAAATACCAAAGAGGCAATCCAGGACGTAGTGATCAGCAGGTCCTGTTTAGGTGTGCACAGACAAGAAGCGTCAGTGCAAGTGTGACAAGGAAACAAATACTGCATCTGGATAGGCAGGCAGCATCCTGGAGGAAGCGGCACTGTGGGGGGAATTGCCAGGCTCTGATCCCACAGCAGAACCGTTTGCCCTCTACCCTGTTCTAAACATTCTTCCAGGGCCTGAGGCTTGGTTCCCCAATGGCTTATTCTGAGTGATCTGAGGACAGAGATGCCAGGTTATGTCAGAGTTTCCACCCATTCCTCTCTTCCTTCCCTGTTTTATTTCCTTGTCAAGATATTAGCCACAGGTCTACCCATAAGAAAACTAATGTTAGCTCTAGAGAAATGAAGTGCTTTCGAAGAAACCCCAGCAAAGAAGAATCTGATGTATAAGGTCTCCTTCATGGAAATCCCTGACTTCCGGTGGTTAGGATGCCATACTTCCACTGCAAGGGGCCTTGGTTCAATCCTTGTTCCTGAGAACTAAGATCCTGAATGCTGTGTGATGGGCACCCCCCCACACACACAAAAAAAGTCTCCTTCATTCGCTGAATTCCTTAAGGACCAAGTCTGAATTATAAAAGGCTTAATCAATAAGGCAAAGTCATTCTTCCTCATAATAAGCATACTATGGAGAAGGCAATGGCACCCCCGTCCCATGGATGGAGGAGCCTGATAGGCTGCAGTCCATGGGGTCGTGAAGAGTCGGACATGGCTGAGCGACTTCACTTTCACTTTTCACTTTCATTCATTGGAGAAGGAAATGGCAACCCACTCCAGTGTTCTTGCCTGGAGAATCCCAGGGATGGGGGAGCCTGGTGGGCTGCCGTCTCTGGGGTCGCACAGAGTCAGACACGACTGAAGCGACTTAGCAGCAGCAGTAGCAGCAGCAATGAAACAGTTCTAGGTGAGATTAATTCAGTGACAGCGTCTTTCTTCTTTTTTATTTAACTTTACCCTTTTCCCAGTCTCTTTCTGCCCCCGACTCCAAGTCCCTGGCAACCACTTTTCTACTGTTTCTATGAGTTTAACCTTTTATTTATTAATAGATTCCACATATAAATGATACCATGCAGTACTTGTCCTTCTCTGTCTGACATTTCACTTAGCATAATGCCCTCAAGATCCATCCACATTGTTGCAAACATCTGGATTTCCTTCTTTCTTGGACACCTAGCTTGTTTCCATATCTTGGCTATTGTGAATAATGCTGCAGTGATCATGGGCATGCAGGTATCTCATAGACACCCTCTTTTAATTTCCTTTGGATATGTATATCCAGAAGTGGGATTGCTGGATCATATAGTAGTAGCTCTATTTTTAATTTTTGAGCAAGTCCCTGAGCTGATTCCCCTCATGGCTGTCATAGCTTGAATGCTGCAGTCCCAGGCATCACATGAAGGAAGACCCAACAATATTGAGGGGTTAAGAGATCATTTTCTTCCATGTATTTCTTTTTATCATCAGAAAAACTCTTCTCCCAGTCACAAGAGGACATGATTCCCCTTATCTAAAGAGCTAGAGTAGTCAAAATCATAGAGATTAAAAGTAGAATGGTGGTTTCAGGGGCTAAGAAGAGGGGAGAATGTGAAGCTGGGGTTTAATGGGTGCAGAGTTTCAGCTGAGGAAGATGAAAAAGTTCTGGAGGTGGATGGTGGTGATGTTTGGACAACAGTATAAGTGTTCTTAATGTCACAGAACTGTACACTTAAAATGGTCAAAAATGGTAAAACTTTAAATTGAGATATAATTGACATATAATATTGTATTCATTTCAGGTGTAAAACATGATGATTCAATATATTTATGTTTACATAATAATCACCACATCGAGTCTAGTTAATTCCATCACCATAAATAGTTATAATTTTTTTTCCAGTGATAAGAGCTTTTAGGATAAACTCTTAGCAGCTTTCAAAAATACAAAACAGTGTTATTAGCTCTAGTCTCCATGCTGTACATTACAGTCCTAGACTTACTTATTTTATTATAACTAGAAGTTTATAACTTTTGACTACTTTTCTCCTTTTCCCACTGCTCTCCACCAAAAAAATGGTAAATTTAATATTATGTGTATTTTATCACCAGTTAAAAAAAAAGTGTTTTTTCTCAGAAGCCCCACAGTAAACCTCCCCTCACATTTCATAGGCCAGAATTCTGCCACCTGCTGCTTCCTAAACCAATGATAATGGCAACATTAATGAAATGCCTGATTGGCTTGTTCTCATCAAGACTTACCTTACCCTCCTTGTGACTGGATCCCAGAGTCCCCTGAAGCACACAGCTGCTGAATACTCAAACAATATTTGGATTTAGATTCTGTTAATGAGGAAAAAATAGCAGAGGTGGGGAGATATTGGGGATGATGGCCACTGGGTAGGACACAAAGATCCTGGCAAGGCTTTCCCACTGAGGCAAAGAAGGACTTGATTCCTTCAGGACACCCAAGCTTTTCTGAAGACTCACATGAGACTTACTGACTCCAACCCCCAGCGGTCCTTGAGCAGTTATATTGTCTCTCAGATCTGTCCCTTTCCTGAGGACAGACATTGTAATTTCATCACCTCACAGCTGACTGTGACATCAGTCTCCTGAGGGACATCTCTGCCTCTGGTTTTATTCCTATTTGGATCCATCTTAAACATCCATACTAGAATAACTTTGCAGAACCAACACATATGTCCAAACTCCTTACCAGGCTATCTAGAACCATCCACTCTTTTGTAATCCTTGTTTTCAGTCTCCCTACTAGTATGCTTCTTAGGGTAAGGGTTTTGCCTTACTCTTCATTTTATTCCCAGTACCTAGAATAGTGCCAGTCATTCATTCATGGGTTTTATCCATTCATTTGGAATTTATGGCATTCAGCAAATATTGAATAAATGAATGTTATTCAATGAATGAATACATCCATGACCTGACTCTTAATCAGTTTAAATGCTGTTGTTTTTCTTTTTCTCACATAAATTTTTTGCTTGAGAGATACTCACTCATTGTTCCCTGACCACATCACATAACCTTGCCACCCACATGTGTGATTTTATTCAGTTTCTCTGGCTTGTAATTCTCTTCTCTCTCTTCTCTGATAATCAATGACCTACATTTCCTTTAAGGCCAAAACCAAATTTCACCTTCAATGTGAGTGATATTCAATTATCCAAGGCTTCAGTGATATACTCTCTCATCATATATGATTTTTATGGTATCTACTTAGTACACAATATTTTTATATATTTTTTCTTTTCAATATATTTATCTTTTAAATACCTCCTCAGTTAGTATTTAAACCCCTTGAATTCAGAAATCTGTTTTATGCCTGTTTTTATTTCTAATACTTAATCTAATACTATAAGCTTAATAAATATTTATTAGTTTCTAAGGATGGTTGGAGAAGGCAATGGCACCCCACTCCAGTACTCTTGCCTGGAAAATCCCATGGACGGAGGAACTTGGTAGGCTGCAGCTCATGGGGTTGCTAAGAGTTGGACACGACTGAGTGCTTTCATGCATTGGAGAAGGAAATGGCAACCCACTCCAGTGTTCTTGCCTGGAGAGTCCCAGTGATGGCGGAGCCTGATGGGCTGCCATCTATGGAGTTGCACAGAGTCGGACACGACTGAAGCAACTTAGCAAGGATGGTTAGATTTTTTTGCATTGATATAATTCATCATAAAAGGTCTGAAGCTTCTTTAAAACTAATTTAAATTCTAAGTGAATAATTAAGCTCTTAAAATTTGAGAGTAGTATTTCCATCAAATTTAAACCTAGTATATGTATACATTTGTGTACATATATATCCATTTACCATAATATACACTGAGTCACAGTTACATCTGGTTGTTTTACTATGTTGATGTACTATGGGTCATTTTTCAAAGGCAAATATTATAGTGCATCCCAGGACACCTGTGTTCACACGATCAGTTCTTTGAAACTATATCTGGATGTGCAAGCTATTAAAAGCTTCTTGTACTGAGTGACCTTTCAGGCAGAATTTAGATCGAATACTCACACTGCTGCTGCCTGTTGCTGAGTGGATAGCAGCAGAAAACCCTGGATTCAAACCTCTGTGGGGCTTTTGTTTTGCTTGTTTTGTTTCTTTTCATTTTGCCTTAAGAAGATGAACAATGAAACCACAACCCTGATATCCTTGAAGGAGGCAATGAAAAGGTTGCTAAGGGCTACAGGGAGGGAGCAAGCATGGGTCGGCTTTTCTGGGAAGATGGGTAGGAGAAGAATGAGGAATAAAAACGGGCAAATAACTACAGGCATGCTAATTAGAATTCTTTTTCTGTTCATGTGTTCAGGTTCAAAAATTGTGTCCATTAATAATAAAGAAAAATCTCCTCCTAGGTGCTATATTCCATTCGATTAATGCATGCGCTATATGCTGGGCTTACAAAAATAAATAAAATGTGGTTTCTGTCCTCAAGGAGCTCACAGCCTTTGGAATAACAGATTTATTCAAAAATGCTTACAGTTTAATGTGACTGACCTTATAATGGTGATGCTCCTAAAGGGCTATGAGAACATGAAAAGAGGAATGAATTTTGCCTTTGATACTAGGAAAAGGAACCCTTCATAGAGGGACGTTTAGACTGGATCTGAAAGTGTGAGTAGGAGTTTGCAAGAAATAAAAATATGGGAAGGAATTCTAGGGTGAGGAAACAGTCCATGTAAACCACAGATGCTTGGACTATCATACCGTATTCAGTCAGCAGCTAGATGTCTCATGTGACTGGTGACTAAGTTGTGCAAGAGGACTGGCAGAAGATAGGGGCAAAGGTTAAAGAGTCTACAATTCCTGCTGAGGAGATCCGACTTGACTCTAGCAATATCACTAGGCAAGTCAGGGCAGCATAGAATGTATATAATAGTCAAGTTATGAGAACAGAATTGTGTTTTAGAAGAATAGCTCTCGGGGATGGATTGGAGGTGAAAAGCAGAAATCTAGTTTGACTATTGTAATCCTAGGTTGAAGTGAAAGATGGTGATTAACTGACTTACTAGAGATAGAAAGGAGGGAATAGATTAGAGACATGTTGATGGAGAGAAAGGGGAAAAATAGTGAGTTATTCTGAGGTTTCTAGTTCAAGGAATTGGGTAGATAGTGATCCCATTAACTGAGCTGGACAACTGTCACAGAAATGCAGATTTGCAGACATGTTCCTTAGGATTTATTTGAAATGATCTAGGAATGACTTTGGAGAGGGCAATGGCACCCCACTCCAGTGCTCTTGCCTGGAGAATCCCATGGATGGAGGAGCCTGGTGGGCTGTAGTCCATGGGGTCGCTAGGAGTCGGACAGGACTGAACAACTTCCCTTTCACTTTTCACTTTCATGCATTGGAGAAGGAAATGGCAACCCACTCCAGCGTTCTTGCCTGGAGAATCCCAGGGATGGGGGAGCCTGGTGGGCTTCCGTCTATGGGGTCGCACAGAGTCGGACACGACTGAAGCGACTTAGCAGCAGCAGCAGGAATGCCTTTGAACGATCAAGGCTATGGTTTTTCCAGTAGTCATGTATGGATGTAAGAGTTGGACTGTGAAGAAAGCTGAGTGCCGAAGAATTGATGCTTTTGAACTGTGATGTTGGAGAAGACTCTTGAGAGTCCCTTGGACTGCAAGGAGATCCAACCAGTCCATTCTGAAGGAGATCAATCCTGGGTGTTCTTTGGAAGGAATGATGCTAAAGCTGAAACTCCAATACTTTGGCCACCTCATGCGAAGAGCTGACTCATTGGAAAAGACTCTGATGCTGGGAGGGATTGGGGGTAGGAGGAGAAGGGGACGACAGAGGATGAGATGGCTGGATGGCATCACCGACTCGATGGATGTGAGTTTGAGTGAACTCCAGGAGTTGGTGATGGACAGGGAGGCCTGGCGTGCTGCAATTCATGGGGTAGCAAAGAGTTGGACACGACTGAGCGACTGAACTGAACTGAACTGAGGAATAACTTTTGGTGAAAGGATTCCAAATAATTGCTTCAATTTATGTAAACCTGTATACTGATTGACAAGCTAGAGTTTATCTCTAGAGTTCAAGCTGGAGATGACTTATAAGAAGTACGTTCTTAAAGGTCTAAAAGTTAATACAAAGAGTTTACCAGATATAATAGTTTTGACTTGTAGACAGATTGCTGGCATATTAGGTCACGGAGGCCTATGTTCCTATGAAAATGCATATTTCATACAGAGCCTTGAAAAAAAGTGAAAATGTTAGTCTCTCAGTTGTATCTGACTTTGTGCAACCCCATGGACTCTACACTGCCAGGCTCCTCTGTCCCTGGAATTCTCCAGGGAAGAATATTGCAGTGTAGCCATTCCCATCTCCAGGGATCAAACCCAGGTCTCTCGCACTACAGGCATATTCTTTACCATCTGAGCCACCAGGGAAGCCCAAGAATATTGGAATGGATAGCCATTCCCTTCTCCAGGGGATCTTCCCAATGAAAATGTACATTTCATACAGAGCTTTATCTATATGCATACAGAATCCAGAGCAATGAGAAAATTCCATTGCTGAAATTTCTGAAGATGGAGTGCAAGGTGAGGGGTTTACTTAGTAAATTCAGCTTAAGACAGTTGAGTCTGATACCACCATCTAAGTGGAGATGTACAAAACGTCGTTGATAATTCAGCTCTAGAGCTTAGGATAGGGGTGGTGAAGTGAAGTGAAGTGAAGTCGCTCAGTCGTGTCTGACTCTTTGCGACCCCATGGACTGTAGCCTACTACTCTCCTCCGTCCATGGGATTTTCCAGGCAAGAGTACTGGAGTGGGTTGCCATTTCCTTCTCCAGAGGATCTTCCTGACCCAGGGATCAAACCCAGGTCTCCCGCACTGTAGGCAGACGCTTTACCCTCTGAGCCACAAGGGAAGGACAGGGGTGGTACCTGAAGCTAATTAACCTTGGAATAAAGTGAAGACCAAGAAGAGAAGATGGTCAAGGACAGAACCTTAGGCAACCACAACAGTATTCAGGTCACTGGGGACATAGAAACTCAGGGAACTGGCTGTGTATCACTTCATGAAGGACAATGTGGGTGACTTCACACAAATGAGTTGTGGGATTTCAGTTCTTTGTGGTTCAGTTAGACGTAATTTTGGTGCCACAGCGCCCTCTAATGATCAGGGTTGTTCAGAGCAACTCAGGTCCCCCTTTTGCTGTTACATGGCCTAGCATTTCACTAACACCACAAATGTCATAGAAGACATGTTTTATTACTTCTGTGTAAGACCTCTGCTAGGTATTGGGGGACAAGCATAAAGATGTTCAAGAAATAGTCTATGATCCTCTCTCTTCAAGAGTTTACAATTTAGATCACGAAAAGCTAACTCTAAAAATAAAGGAAGAGATGGGGAGTGACAAGTAATAGAGACAGTGTCTGTGACAGAGAAGCAGGCAAGGAGCAGATCTCCAGGTAGAAAGGCTGAGGGATTCAAGAAGGCGTGGAATGAGCTTATCCCTGATGGATAAGACTTTGATAGAATAAGGTGGAGAAAGCCACCTTAATAAACATGGGTCTCAGCACTTGCTAATAGCTATATGATGGTTAAGTCTTGATCTTTTTGAGACTCAATTTCTTTATCTGTAAAATAGTAAAAATGACTGCTTCACTACTTATAGTTGTTATGAGAATCAAAGTTTGTATAAAATACTTCTTAAAGTATGAGGTACAATATATTAATAAAATGAGGCAGATAGCTGAGATAATTGGACAATTCACATGTTCGGCAACATAAGGAATGCAAGAACTAGGATGATGACTAGAGAGAATGGCAAATGGGAACATCTATCCATAATTGTAAAATTTAAGTAGCTACTGCTAGTGACTGTAAATAATGTATTGTAGCTATATCTTTAGGCGAAATCTTAGTTTTGTGCTCTGACCCAAATTAACCTTTGATTCTGTTATACTATAGAGTAGACCACAAACTCCAAGCTTTAGAAGCACATTTTAAAGAACTGGACTTCATCAAGGATAATCTGACACAGAAATTTGAAGATCATAGCAAGACTTTGGCAAACCAGGGAGCCCAAGATGAGCTATGGAAAGCAGTTCTGTCACTCAAGTGAGTATCTAATCAGAAATCAGTGGAATTTTGTGGTTTCATGAGAGCTTGCAGTGGTCATTCTAAAACTGGGTTTCTTAATATGGTTCCAACAATGCGTTGTGAAGAAATCACATTTTCTCAGGCTCATTCATTCAAAAAAGATTGATTTGAGTGCTGGTTTACTTCCCATACTGTGGTACACATCTCAGAGTCCCTTACTTGGCAAAGTCTTAATAACACAGAGATGGATAATGTAAGTACTCTGCCATTGAAAAATTTGTACTATGAGTGGCCTGAGATTTAAGCTATCCAGTTTAGTGCAAATCCTATTTCTTTTCTTTAAAAAAAAATTATTTTAATAGTATATATTTGTTAATTCTAAATTCCTAATTTATACTATGGTAACCATCCAATTATTTTCTGTGTCTGTGAATCTATTTCATAAGTAAGTTCATTTGCACTATTTTCTTAGATTCCACATATAAGTGATATTGTGATGTTTGTCTGTCTTACTTCACTTAGTATTGTAACCTCTAGGTCCATCCTTGTTGCTGCAACGATATTATTTCACTCTTTTTTTACTGCTGAGTAACATTCCATTGTAGATATACACCACATCTTCTTTAGCCATTCATCTGCTGATGGGCACTTAGGTTGCTTCCATGTCTTGGCTTTGGTAATAGGGCAGGCCCTATTTCTAAAGTATTTTCTAAACTATGACAGCTGCTTCTGTTCTAAACCCAAAAGCTGGGTTGGCCTCTTGGTGTGTGTTGGGCCAAAAGACACAACCAAGCCAAAGATTTGGACAAGGAAGGATTTATTACTTGCAGCAAGTAAGGAGAACAGCAGGGATCTTTCCCTAAGCAATGTCTTCCCAAATATCAAAATCAGGAAGTTTTAAGCTAAAGATAGATGCATATTCATGAAGGAGCTTGAACAGAGGAGACCAGCACAGAACTGGGGCAAAAGCTGACAGAATTCAAGCTTTAGTGATTGAAGTCAAAAGGGTCAGAAAAGGTCAACATCATCATTCTATCCTCCACCTGGGCTCCAAAATCACTGTGGATGGTGACTGCAGCCATGAAATGAAGATACTTGTTCCTTGGAAGAAAAGCTATGACAAACCTAGACAGTGTGTTAAAAAGAGGAGACAATACTTTGCCGACAAAGATCTGTCTAGTCAAAGCTATGTGAGAGTTGGACCATAAAGAAGGATGAGCACCAAAGAACTGAGGCTTTCAAACTGTGGTGCTGGAGAAGACTCTTGAGAGTTCTTTGGATAGCAAGAAGATCAAACCAGTCAATCCTAAAGGAAATCAATCCTGAATATTCATTGGAAGGACTGATACTGAAGCTGAAGCTCCAATACTTTGGCCACCTGATGCAAAGAGCTGACTCATTGGAAAAGACCCTGATGCTGGTAAAGACTGAAGGCAGGAGGATAAGGGGTGCAGAGGATGAGATTATTGGATGACATCATCAACTCAATGGACATGAGTTTGAGCAAATTCCGGGAGATAGTGAAGGACAGGGATGCCTGGCATGCTACAGTCCATGGAGTTGCAAAGAGCTGGACATGACTGAGTGACTGAACAACCACCACTACCTGGGTGGGGCCTTAGTTCCTGCAGAACTTTTAAGATACATATCAGATTGTTATGTATATCCTTTTAGGAAGAATTGAGCTTCCCTGGTGGCTCAGATGGTTAAGAATCTGCCTGTAATGCAGGAGACACAGGTTCAATCCCTGGGTCAGGAAGATCCCCTGGAGAAGGAAATGGCAATCCATTCCAGTATTCTTGCCTGGAGAATCCCATGGACAGAGGAATCTGGTGGGCAACAGTCCACGGGGTCACGAAGAGTTGGACACAACTGAGCAACTAACACTTATCACTGAACTATTGTTTCTTGATATCCTTTCCTTTGTTCAAACATTCCATCACTTCCCTTAAGATCATGAATTACTGAGACCTGTTCCAGGGCAAGTACTGTGGCCAGGCTTAGATCACAAAACTGCTTAGATAAACAATGGCTTTTCTTATGTCAAGAGATCCAAGTCTTGTTCTCTTTCTCTGGAAACCTCTAACCCAATCTGTTTAAAGTTCTCCTAGTATGTTTATACTTCTTTGAATTATCCTAATAAAATTCACTTTATGGCTGTACATAGAGAGTTCTACTGCTTAAGAAGTGCCAACATTTTTTGTAGGTTCACCTCAATGGAACTGAATATTTTATACAGCTACGTCATTGAAGTACTTGTCCACTTGCACACTTGTGTGCTTGAGAAGCTGCCAGATCTGGTGAGAAGTCTTCCCACCTTAGCCTCCATCCTTAGACGAAAAGTCAAGAATAAGCGCATCAGAGTTGTATGGGAGTCTGTTCTGGAGGAACATGGGTTGCAAGAAGGAGATATCACAGCACTGTGTATCTTCTTTGTAGCACATGGTAACAAGGCAGAACACTACATTGCTAAAGTAAGGCAGATGTATATAAGAGATATCAATTTCATGATCTCTAATATGGTAAAGAACCAGGCGCTGCAGGATGGTTTGCTGAAGGCTGTGCAGGTCATTGAGAAGGGGAAAGCAGAGATGGCCCCCCAAGAGAAAAAGTCACCCCTAAAAGAGTTGATACCATCAGTCAAAAGCTAATCTGTTACACTGGACTCAGAGATTCCATGTCTAGTATAATTTATCTTGCAAATAGGAAGCAACACATATATACAATTTATCAGGCTTATTTTTATAGCAAAAGTGAGAAGAGTGTTAAATTATAATACACTGATACAATGGATACTTTCTGTGTAGCAATATAAGAGAATGAAGAAGCTTTCATTTAACTGTATAGTAACACAGAGTTATCACCAAGATGTGTTTTAAAATATTTCCAACATTATTGCTCAATGGGAAAAAAAGGGCAAAAACAAATACATAGGCTACTATATCTATAAACTTCTGGAGAAATACATTAAAAAGTGGTAACATTGTCTTCGGGAAGAAAACTAATTAGAGGCTAGGGATCAAAGGTAGGAAGAAGTCTTTTCACTGTTAATTCATTTTGTACTTTATGAATTTTGAAACATGTGAATGTATGACGTAGTAAAGCAAAAAAAAAAAAAAACTACTATATTTTGTATGTTGATGTGCATTTTCTTTCTGGTACAGTTCCACAGGTATTTTATACTATAAAGGGAATTCCCACACAGTGATCATATATTTTATAATCTTTTTTGAACAAATGCCATGCATATGTAGTGTCAATAATAGAAACATTTTAAAGTGTGGTTTCCTGCCCTACAGGCAAAAGTTACTTAATTTGGAAGGTACAAATTCAGGACGACCAGAATGAGTAACACCTTGGAGGGAAGTTACCTAGAGAAGGATGAGAAGTAATACAAGCTGTGTTACCTTGCTGGTTCCTCCTTGAAAATAAGTTGGTTGCCAGATACTTGCACTCAGTCTTATCCTTCTCCAGACACATTGTTTAGAGAAACCATGCCACAAAAGAGAGACTGGAACTATGTCTTGGAAGTGTTACTAAATCAAACTTGGGTCTGCAACAAAGCCAATCTACTGACATGCGGTTGTGTTAAGACAAAGTACAGCATTTATTGCAGGGCACCAAATAAAGAGAACAGGCAACTTGTGCTTGAACAGACAGCATTACCAAGTCCGAGCTGGTTCTACTCACTGACCAATAAGATAGCAAACTAATGTTTCAAAATAACCATCCTATCTGGGTCTGGATGCCAGGTTCTTTTATAGAATGAGTGGGGTGGAGGGGGTGGGGTGAGGAAAAGAAGTAAAAAGCCCCTTCATCTTGCAAATATCTCCTAGAATAGCAAGTCTGGGGAAGGGATGTGTCAATTTCTTCCTTCCTGTAGCCATCCACAGGTGAACAGCGTCCTGAACAAAGGCCCTGATTTAACAGTCAGGCAGAGGGGCAAGGTTCCCTGAGGCAAGCCATCTTGTATAAACAGTACAGAAGGGTACTACAGAAAGGTTGGCTGAGGCGTATAGAGGGAAGAATTTTCAAGTTACCGCTCGGGTCTCAGTTTGTTTTGAGGTTTTCCTTTTTCTGCCCAGAGACCAATCTTGCGACACTGCCCAGTGTCCGCAGTCCCCGGGAGCAGGAGTCACGCGAGAAAATTAGAGCCACAACGACCCGAGGTGGGCGGTGGCTCACCGGTGAAAAAACCCGCCAATGCAGGAGGCGCAGGAGACGGGGGTTACATCCCTGGCTTGGGAAGATCACCCGGAGAAGCGCATGACAACCCACTCCATTATTCTTGCCTCAAGAATCCCAAGAACAGAGGAATCTTTGGGGCCACAGATGATAGTGACGCAGAGTCCAAAAGGACTGGACCGACCTAGCACGCAAGCACACACGCCGCGCGAGGGGAGGGGCGGGCTCTCTCCCGGGCCAGAGGGGCGGGGCCAGCGGGGCGGGCAGTGCGCGCGCAGGCCCGGAAGTCCCATCGGCGGAATGTTAGCTGTCTGTATCCTTTGTCGGTTTTCGATGGTGGGAGGGGCCGTTTTGGCGGGCTGTCGTGACGCCACTAGCCCTTGCGGGATTCTGAGGCACCGCCGCTAAGATTAGGCTTTCTGGCTGACTTTAGAGAGGACGAGGGGTGGGCTCAGAATCCGAGTAAGGCGTGAGCGCGGACCCACAGCAGCGGTAAAACGGAAGTCCCGCTCCAACGGAGCCCGCGTCCGGAGGGGAGCTGCAGTCTTCCTCGAACGATGGGCCGAGGGCTATGCGCCTCGGCGGCCTGCGTCTTGGCTGCCAGGAGCTAAGGGAGCGTTCTCACCTGGTAAGCGGGAGGAGGGGAACTTGGCGCGTGGCTCAGGCTGCGCCAGAAATCTGGCGCCCACCTTCCGCCCTGCTGCAATGGTTGTTAATGCCTGGGAGCAGCCAAGGTTCATTTGTTTTCTTTCCGGATGTTTATCTTAAACATGGACAAATACACCGCCTTCCAGGGTTTTACTGTTTACCTGACCTGTAGAACACCATTTTTACTTCTAGACATTTGATGCTTTCAGTCTCTGAATTCTGGCAGGCTACTGGGCATAATATTTAAAACGCAAAACTGTTACTTTGCTTTTTTCCTACTCGGACAGGAAACAAGATTCTTTCTCTTTCAGGTGTTGATGTTGAATATGCCTTATTAGCATATTAAAATGGCTGTACCCAAAGAGTCCATCCCTTCCTTGTTAGAATGTCAGTGTCAGATCTGTGTGGAAATCCTCTTCGAGCCTGTGACACTGCCTTGTAACCACACGCTCTGTAAACCATGCTTCGAATCGACTGTCGAAAAGGCAAGTTTGTGCTGTCCCTTCTGTCGCCGCCGGGTCTCTTCGTGGGCGCGGTACCGTAGCCGAACAAATTCTCTTGTTAATATGGAACTGTGGGAGATAATTCAAAAACACTATCCAAAGGAATGCAAGCTAAGAGCCTCTGGGCAAGAATCAAAGGAAATAGGTGAGTAAAACCCAGCGCGTTTGTTGTCTAAAAACCAAGATCATTTTGAAAGCCAACCGCCACTAATCCATTTTTAAAAGGATAAAACAGAGAGCCAGTTAGTATTTGTCTAATTTGGTCTCAAAATGTTGATTAAGGTCAATGGCAAGATTTTGTTCATTGTTATAATGCCCAGCGTGTGTTCACTTGGTATTTGTTCGATTAAAAATGAAAAGAAAAACCCGAAACAAAAGAATTGCCCGATAGAGTCTTCAGTCATGTGAAAAGTTATATAAATAGTCGCAGAGGAGCCACAATTGCAGTATAGCAACAGCGGAAGTAAGGATTCTTGTGTTAATGTCCTTTTCACTTTCAATTATTTTCTCTAACTTGCTTGCCTGTACATTGCCATTCACTTAATTCTTAAGCTTGCAGGGAGCCTAAAATAGCTTTCTGTGGCCATCTAGTTCAGCCGTTTTTATTCAGAGGTCCTCCACAGTGTGGACTCTTCTTTATGCCCCAAACTGAACGCTTGACTCCAGCAGCTTGACCATTTATGTGCTCAATAAGTCATGCGATGTTTCTTGTTTAGGCTTTGAATGTGATGCTTAATGCTGTGATACACTGACCTTTTTTTGGAATTCTTTTTACTTATTGTCAGTTCAGTTCAGTTCAGTCACTCAGTCATGTCTGACTCTTTGTGACTCCAGGGACTGCAGCACACCAGGCTTCCCTGTCCCATCACCAACTCCCGAAGCTTGCTCAAACTCATGTCATGCCATCCAACCATCTCATCCTCTGTCGTACCCTCTCCTGCCTTCAGTTTTTCCCAGCATCAGGGTCTTTTCTTACGAGTCAGTTCTTCTCATTAGGTGGCCAAAGTATTGGAGTTTCAGCTTCAGCATCAGTCCTTCCAGTGAATATCCAGGACTGATTTCCTTTAGGATGGACAGGTTGGATCTCCTTGCAGTCCAAGGGACTCTCAAGAGTCTTCTCCAACACCACAGTTCAAAAGCATCAATTCTTCAGTGCTCAGCTTTCTTTATAGTCCAACTTTCACATCCATACCTGACTACTGGAAAAACCATAGCTTTGACTCTACAGACCTTGATCGGCAAAGTAATGTCTCTGCTTTTTAATATGCTATCCAGGTTGGTCATAGCTTTTCTTAGTTTGCCATTTTAACCATTTTTAAGTGGACGCTGTAGTGTTAAATACATTCACAGTGTTTTGCAATCATCACCACTATTTTCCAAAACTTTTTCATCACTCCAGACAGACTCTTTAACCATTAAGCTATGACTCCCACTCTTCCCCTCCCCGTTTCCAGAGTTCTCTGTGAATTTGCTTGGTTTTTTAATTTCTATGAAGCCCCAGTAAAACACACACACCACCTATTTAGCAGAATTAAACATCATAGACATCCTTCCACAGAATTAGCTCATAAAATGTTCCCATAAACCCCAAAAGATACCAGGACAAATCACCAAAATCAGATCTCCGTGGTATAAGCAGAAGGAAGCATCTGGGCTGTGTGATGGATCTGAGAACAAAAGAACTTCAGAATAAGCAACAGGTATTCATTGGGAAGGGCTTCTCAGGTGCCTGGGCAGTAAAGAATCCACCTGCCAATGAAGGAGATGTGGGTTCAGTCCCTGAATCAGAAAGATCCCCTGGAGAAGGAAATGGCACCCCACTCCAGTGTTCTTGCCTGGGAAATCCCATAGACAGAGGAGCCTGGTGGGCTACAGTCCATCAGATCAGATCAGTCGCTCAGTCGTGTCCGACTCTTTGCGACCCCATGAATCACAGCACGCCAGGCCTCCCTGTCCATCACCAACTCCCGGAGTTCACCCAGACTCAACGTCCATCGAGTCAGTGATGCCATCCAGCCATCTCATCCTCTGTTGTCCCCTTCTCCTCTTGCCCCCAATCCCTCCCAGCATCAGAGTCTTTTCCAATGAGTCAACTCTTCGCATGACATGGCCAAAGTACTGGAGTTTCAGCTTTAGCATCATTCCTTCCAAAGAACACCCAGGGCTGATCCCCTTCAGAATGGACTGGTTGGATCTCCTTGCAGTCCAAGGGACTCTCAAGAGTCTTCTCCAACACCACAGTTCAAAAGCATCAATTCTTCGGCGCTCAGCCTTCTTCACAGTCCAACTCTCACATCCGTACATGACCACAGGAAACACCATAGCCTTGACTAGACGAACCTTTGTTGGCAAAGTAATGTCTCTGCTTTTGAATATGCTATCTAGGTTGGTCATAACTTTCCTTCCAAGGAGTAAGCGTCTTTTAATTTCATGGCTGCAGTCACCATCTGTAGTGATTTTGGAGCCCAGAAAAATAAAGTCTGACACTGTTTCCACTGTTTCCCCATCTATTTCCCATGAGGTGATGGGACCGGATGCCATGATCTTCGTTTTCTGAATGTTGAGCTTTAAGCCAACTTTTTCAGTCTCCACTTTCACTTTCATCAAGAGGCTTTTTAGTTCCTCTTCACTTTCTGCCATAAGGGTGGTGTCATCTGCATATCTGAGGTTATTGTTATTACTCCCGGCAGTCTTGATTCCAGCTTGTGCTTCTTCCAGTCCAGTGTTTCTCATGATGTACTCTGCATAGAAGTTAAATAAACAGGGTGACAATATACAGCCTTGATGAACTCCTTTTCCTATTTGGAACCAGTCTGTTGTTCCATGTCCAGTTCTAACTGTTGCTTCCTGACCTGCATTTAGGTTTCTCAAGAGGCAGATCAGGTGGTCTGGTATTCCCATCTCTTTCAGAATTTTCCACAGTTTATTGTGATCCACAGTCAACTGGAATTCCATCGCCTCCACTAGCTTTGTTCGTAGTGATGCTTTCTAAGGCCCACTTGACTTCACATTCCAGGATGTCTGGCTCTAGGTCAATGATCACACCATCATGATTTTCTGGGTCGTGAAGATCTTTTTTATACAGTTCTTCTGTGTATTCCTGCCATCTCTTCTTAATATCTTCTGTTAGGTCCATACCATTTCTGTCCTTTATCGAGCTCATCTTTGCATGAAATGTTCCTTTGGTATCTCTGATAGGGTCCTCCCCAAAATTAGACACAACTTAGCAACTCAACAACAGCAACAAAGATAATATAAGTGTATTCATAAAATATGTGATCTCTTATGTCTGGCTTCTTTCACTTAGCATAATGTTTCCAAGGTTCATACAAGGTTCTGTTATGCATTAGTACTTCATTCCTTTTTAGGGCTGAATAATTTATATATATATATATTTCATTCATTCATTGATGAACATTTGGGTAGTTTTCACCCTTGGCTGTTTGAATGGGTGCTGATATGAATACTCATGTACAAGTATTTGTTTGAATATGTTTTCATTTTTTTGTGTATATAGGAGTGGAGTTGCTGGATCATATGGTAATTCTATGTGTAGCCTTTTGAGGATCTGTCAAACTTTTTCACAGATCTGCATCATTTTACATTCCCTTAACAACGTGTAATCTCTGCATATCCTAACCAACACTAGTTCTTTTCTGCTTTTTAAAAATTTTTTTTCATTTTTTATAGCCATCCTAGTAGGTGTTAACTGGTATCTTAGTGTGTTTTTTAAATTGTGGTAAAGTATACATTACAAAACTTACCATTTTAACCATTTTTAGATGTGCAGTTCAAGGCATTGAGTACATTCGCATAGGTGTGCAAGCATCACTATCATCCCTTTCCAGAACTTTTTCATCTTCAAAAACTGAAACTCTATGCCCGTTAAATAATAATTCCTCAGTTCCTCTCTATCCAGCCCTTGGCTACCACCACTGTTACTTCCTGTCTCTATGATTTAACTACTTTATGTACCTTATATAAGTAGAATCATAGTAGCTATTTGTAGCTTTTTTTGTCCCTTCCCTTCTTCCCTCCCTTTCTCTTTTTCTCCGCTCTCTCTTTTTCCCAGTATGGGCAATTTGGCGACTTCATTAAAAAAAAGTAATCCAAGTATAATTACCTTACAATATTACATTAGGTTCACTATTTCACAGCAGTGATTCAGTAATTTTACATAGTACAAAATGATCACCACCATCTTTCACTTAACATAAAGTCAGACTTTATGTTGTAGCATGTGAATGAATTTCATTTCTTTTTTTGGCTAATACGTGTTTACTGTGTTTGTTTATCCTTTCATCTGTCAGTGGGTCATTGGGTTACTTCCATCTTTGGCTTCCACCTTTTGGCTATTGTGAATTAACATTGGTGTACAAGTGTCTGTGTCCCTGCTTTCAACTCTTTTGAGTATGTACCCGAAAAGAAATTGCTGGATCATGTGGTAATTCTATGTTTTAATTTTTTGAGGAACTGCTATACTCTTCCATAACAGCTGTACAATCTTAAATACTCCCACCAGCAAGGGCAAGAGTTCCTTTTTGTATCTTTGTTAGCATTTGCTACTTTCTGGTTTTGTTTTCTTGGTTTGATGGAGTAGGGGGGAGATGCTGTTTCATTGTGCTTTTGATTTATATTTCCCTAATGACTAGTGACGGTGAGCATCTTTTCATGTGCTTGCTGGCTATTTGTATATATCTTTTTTGGAGAACTATCTGTTTGCTGTTATTGTGGGATTGCTTTTTAAAAATTCCTTTACTGTTATTTTAATGGCTTCTAGAGAAAGAGCTAAGTATACATATTTGTGTGCCATTTTGAACCAGAAAACCTCTGGCCTTTTTAAAAATGGAATTCCATATTCCTGTAGCTGTTAATAATCGTACACTTATTTTAATTTTGCATTTTATATTAATATGGGTTTAATGTAAGCTCAAAGGTAGCTATAGAATTCTGTATTGCCTATAATGTAATTTTCTCTCTTGATCTGAAACAGTTGATGACTATCAGCCAGTCCGCTTATTAAGTAAGCCTGGGGAATTAAGGAGAGAATATGAAGAGGAGATAAGCAAGGTAGGTTGTAAATGTTCTTTTTTGGAAAAATTTTCTGCTGTGTTTTTGCATACAGTTTTATGTGCCTATATAAATAAATAATATACTGAAATGTTAATGATTTTAATATAGCTTATAAAGGCTTCAGTTGTTTTTTATTTTTTTATTTATTTATTTTTTTTTTTCAAGCCCATTGAGTCGGTGTTGCCATCCAACCATCTCATGCTCTGTCAGCCCCTTCTCCTCCTGCTCTCAATCTTTCCCAGGATCAGGGTCTTTTCCAATGAGTTGGCTCTTCATATGAGGTGGCCAAAGTGTTGGAGCTTCAGCATCGGTCTTTCCAAAGAATATTCAGGGTCGACTTCCTCCAGGATTGACTGGCTTGATCTCCTTGAAGTCCAAGGGACTCTCAAGAGTCTTTTTTTTTTTTTTTTTTGTAATTTTAATTTTATTTTATTTTTAAACTTTACATAATTGTATTAGTTTTGCCAAGTATCAAAATCAGTTGTTTTTTAATGTGGACCATTACAGTATTGTTTCTGTTTTGTATTTTGCTTTTTGGCTGCAAAGTCATGTGGGATCTTAGCTTCCTGACCAGGGGCTCAAACCCTCACCCTCTGCTTTGGAAGGCACAGTCTTAATCTCTGGATCTCTAGGGACATCCCAAAGCTCCAGTTTTTACATGTGTTCAAAATAATTAAAATTAGCTTTAGTTTATTTATACGTGTTTGGTGCTCTTCTTATGTGATAGTGATCTGTAAGCATTTAAGTATGAAGGAGATTTTTTAAATTTCCCTGAAGCTTTAAGCATAAAGGATAGGAAACGGTGGTATATGGTGTCTTAAGTCCATTCAGGCTCAAAACCACCATAGACTGGGTGAATGAAGCAACAAACATTGATTTCTCACAGTTCTGGATGTGGCGTTTGGCAAGGGTCTGTTTCCTGGCTTCTCAACAGCTGTCTTCTCACTGTGTTCTTACATGGCAAAGAGAGGGAGGGAGAGATGGATCACCTCTCTTGTATCTCTTCTTCTAAGGCTCAGTTCAGTTCAGTCGCTCAGTCATGTCTGACTCTTCGCAACCCCATGAATCGCAGCACGCCAGGCCTCCCTGTCCATCACCAACTCCCGGAATTCACTCAGACTCACATCCATCGAGTCAGTGATGCCATCCAGCCATCTCATCCTCTGTCGTCCCTTTCTCCTCCTGCCCCCAATCCCTCCCAGCATCAGTCTTTTCCAGTGAGTCAACTCTTTGCATGAGGTGGCCAAAGTACTGGAGTTTCAGCTTCAGCATCATTCCCTCCAAAGAAATCCCAGGGCTGATCTCCTTCAGAATGGACTGGTTGGATCTCCTTGCAGTCCAAGGGACTCTCAAGAGTCTTCTCCAACACCACAGTTCAAAAGCATCAATTCTTCGGCGCTAAGCCATCTTCACAGTCCAACTCTCACATCCATACATGACCACAGGAAAAACCATAGCCTTGACTAGACGAACCTTTGTTGACAAAGTAATGTCTCTGCTTTTGAATATGCTATCTAGGTTGGTCATAACTTTTCTTCCAAGGAGTAAGCGTCTTTTAATTTCATGGCTGCAGTCACCATCTGCAGTGATTTTGGAGCCCCCCCCAAAAAAGTCAGCCACTGTTTCCACTGTTTGCCCGTCTATTTCCCATGAAGTGATGGGACCAGATGCCATGATCTTCGTTTTCTGAATGTTGAGCTTTAAGCCAACTTGTTCACTCTCCTCTTTCACCTTCATCAAGAGGCTCTGTAGTTCCTCTTCACTTTTTGCCATAAGGGTGGTGTCATCTGCATATCTGAGGTTATTGATATTTCTCCCGGCAATCTTGATTCCAGCTTGTGTTTCTTCCAGTCCAGCGTTTCTCATGATGTACTCTGCATATAAGTTAAATAAACAGGGTGACAATATACAGCCTTGATGTACTCCTTTTCCTATTTGGAACCAGTCTGTTGTTCCAGTTTTAACTTGAACATCTGTTGCTTCCTGACCTGCGTACAGATTTCTCAAGAGGCAGGTCAGGTGATCTGGTATTCCCATCTCTTTCAGAATTTTCCACAGTTTATTGTGATCCACACAGTCAAAGGCTTTGGCATAGTCAATAAAGCAGAAATAAATGTTTTTCTGGAACTCTCTTGCTTTTTCCATGATCCAGCGGATGTTGGCAACTTGATCTCTGGTTCCTCTGCCTTTTCTAAAACCAGATTGAACATCAGGAAGTTCATGGTTCACGTACTGCTGAAGCCTGGCTTGGAGAATTTTGAGCATTACTTTACTAGCATGTGAGATGAGTGCAATTGTGCGGTAGTTTGAGCATTCTTTGGCATTGCCTTTCTTTGGGATTGGAATGAAAACTGACCTTTTCCAGTCCTGTGGCCACTGCTGAGTTTTCCAAATTTGCTGGCATATTGAGTGCAGCACTTTCACAGCATCATCTTTCAGGATTTGAAAGAGCTCCACTGGAATTCCATCACCTCCACTAGCTTTGTTCGTAGTGATGCTTTCTAAGGCCCACTTGACTTCACATTCCAGGATGTCTGGCTGTAGGTCAGTGATCACACCATCGTGATTATCTGAGTCGTGAAGATCTTTTTTGTACAGTTCTTCTGTGTATTCTTGCCATCTCTTCTTAATATCTTCTGCTTCTGTTAGGTCCATACCATTTCTGTCCTTTATCGAGCCCATCTTTGCATGAAATGTCCCCTTGGTATCTCTAATTTTCTTGAAGAGACCTCTAGTCTTTCCCATTCTGTTGTTTTCCTCTATTTCTTTTCATTGATCGCTGAAGAAGGCTTTCTTATCTCTTCTTGCTATTCTTTGGAACTCTGCATTCAGATGTTTATATCTTTCCTTTTCTCCTTTGCTTTTCGCTTCTCTTCTTTCACAGCTATTTGTAAGGCATCCCCAGACAGCCATTTTGCTTTTTTTGCATTTCTTTTCCATGGGGATGGTCTTGATCCCTGTCTCCTGTACAGTGGCACAAACCTCATTCCATAGTTCATCAGGCACTCTATCAGATCTAGGCCCTTAAATCTATTTCTCACTTCCACTGTCTAATCATAAGGGATTTGATTTAGGTCATACCTGAATGGTCTAGTGGTTTCCCCGACTTTCTTCAATTTAAGTCTGAATTTGGCAATAAGGAGTTCATGATCTGAGCCACAGTCAGCTCCTGGTCTTGTTTTTGCTGACTGTATAGAGCTTCTCCATCTTTGGCTGCAAAGAATATAATCAGTCTGATTTCGGTGTTGACCATCTGGTGATGTCCATATGTAGAGTCTTCTCTTGTGTTGTTGGAAGAGGGTGTTTGCTATGACCAGTGCATTTTCTTGGCAGAACTCTATTAGTCTTTGCCCTGCTTCATTCTGTATTCTAAGGCCAAATTTGCCTGTTACTCCAGGTGTTTCTTGACTTCCTACTTTTGCATTCCAGTCCCCTATAATGAAAAGGGCATCTTTTTTGGGTGTTAGTTCTAAAAGGTCTTGTAGGTCTTCATAGAACCGTTCAACTTCAGCTTCTTCAGCGTTACTGGTTGGGGCATAGACTTGGATTACTGTGATATTGAATGGTTTGCCTTGGAAACGAACAGAATTCATTCTGTCGTTTTGGGATTGCATCCAAGTACTGCATTACGGACTCTTCTGTTGACCATGATGGCTACTCCATTTCTTTTGAGGGATTCCTGCCCGCAGTAGTAGATATGATGGTCATCTGAGTTAAATTCACCCATTCCAGTCCATTTTAGTTTGCTGATTCCTAGAATGTCGACATTCATTCTTGCCATCTCTTGTTTGACCACTTCCAATTTGCCTTGATTCATGGACCTGACATTCCAGGTTCCTATGCAATATTGCTCTTTACAGCATCGGACCTTGCTTCTATCACCAGTCACATCCACAGCTGGCTATTGATTTTGCTTTGGCTCCATCCCTTCATTCTTTCTGGAGTTATTTCTCCACTGATCTCCAGTAGCATATTGGGCCCCTACTGACCTGCGGAGTTCCTCTTTCAGTATCCTATCATTTTGCCTTTTCATACTGTTCATGGGGTTCTCAAGGCAAGAATACTGAAGTGGTTTGCCATTTCCTTCTCCAGTGGACCACACATTCTGTCAGATCTCTCCACCATGACCCGCCTGTCTTGGGTTGCCCCACGGGCATGGCTTAGTTTCATTGAGTTAGACAAGGCTGTGGTCCTAGTGTGATTAGATTGACTAGTTTTCTGTGAGTATGGTTTCAGCATGTCTGCCCTCTGATGCCCTCTTGCAACACCTACCATCTTACTTGGGTTTCTCTTACCTTGGGCGTGGGGTGTCTCTTCACGGCTGCTCCAGCAAAGCGCAGCCGCTGCTCCTTACCTTGGATGAGGGGTATCTCCTCACCGCCGCCCTTCTTGACCTTCAACGTGGAATAGCTCCTCTAGGCCCTCCTGCGCCGGCGCATCCACCTCTCCTTGGACCTGGGGTTGATCCTCCTGGCCGCCACCCCTTGTCTCCGGAGTGGGGGCGTGGGGTAGCTCCTCCCGGCTGCTGCCCCTGACCTCGTTCGCAGGGTATCTCCTCTCAGCCGCCGCCCCTGACCTCAGACATGGGGTGGCTCCTCCTGGCCGCCGCCCCTGACCTCAGACTTGGGTAGCTCTTCTCAGCTGTTCCTGTGCCATTGCAGCCTGGCACTCTCTGTCGCTGCCCCTGACCTCGGACTTAGGGTAACTCCTCTTGGCCGCCGCCCTTCGGGCATGGGCTACTAGTCCCTTTCATGAGGAGTCCACCCTCATGATCCTATTACCTCCTGAAGGCCCCACCTGTAAATGTCACATTGAGGAGTTAGGGCTTCAGTATATGAATTTTAGAGGCAGAAACAGTGCCTTTAGATGAGGAAACCATAAAGGGCTAATTGTGAAGTTGTTTTTCAGTCTTTCAGTCATGTCCAACTCTGACATCATGTATTGCAGCACACCAGGCTTCCCTGTCCTTCACCAGCTTCTGGAGCTTGCTCAAACTCATGTCCATTGAGTCAGTGATGCCACCCAACCATCGTCCTCTGTCATCCCCTTCTCCAGCCTTCAATCTTTCACAGCAACAGGTCTTTTCCAGTGAGTCGGCTCTGTGCATCAGGTAGCCAAAATACTGGAGTTTCAGCTTCAGCATTACCCCTTCCAGTGAATATTCAGGGTTGATTTCCTTTAGGATCGACTGGTTTGATCTCCTTGTTGTCCAAGAGACTCTCAAGAGTCTCACCAGCACCACAGTTCAAAAGATCAGTTCTTTGGTGCTCAGTCTACTTTCTTTGTCAAGTACCTAATTAGGAAAAGCGGGGTCTTTGGATTTCACTAGTACTAGGAGAGCCTACGGAGAAGGCAGTGGCACCCCACTCCACTACTCTTGCCTGGAAAATCCCATGGACGGAGGAGACTGGTGGGCTGCAGTCCATGGGGTCTCTAAGAGTCGGACTTCACTTTCACTTTTCACTTTCCTGCATTGGAGAAGGAAATGGCAACCCGCTTCAGTGTTCTTGCCTGGAGAATCCCAGGGACGGGGGAGCCTGGTGGGCTGCCATCTGTGGGGTCGCACAGAGTCGGACATGACTGAAGTGACTTAGCAGTAGCAGCAGGAAAACCTTAGTACTCCTCCTACCCTGATTAGTCTAGAGCAATGTTGTCCAATGGGTTCATACACAGTTGAAAGTTTCCTATTAGCCACATTTTAATTTTTTAAAAAACATGAAATTTTTATATATATTGTATCTAAAATATTTTATTATGTAGTCAGTATAGAAAGTATTGATTATTCTTATTTAGTCTTCAACTGTGTATTTTGTACTTATACTACATCTCAATTTGGACTAGTCACATTTCAATAGCCACATGTAGCTAGTGGCTACTGTATTAGACCATGTGAGCTCTACAAGAGCTAATAAATAATCATAGTAGTTAATTGTCAGCATATTGTCTAAATAATGTCTTTAAGTAAGGGTTTAAGAAATAATTTAATGTTCACAACAATGTAGTGAGAACAGGTTTTATCAGGATGATTTTGGGTATAGGTGAAAAAAACTATAATTTATTGGAATTCCAGAGATTAGTAGGGACTTCTGGGTTGGTTTCATCCACAGCTCTGGTTCCATTTCTTTGCTGACTTCTGTCACCTGGCTTTATCCTCAGGTTAATAGCAAGACAGCTGCACATTTCTGAACCTCAGCTGCATATACAATGATATGCAGAGGAAGAAACAGCAGTCTCTTCCAGTGGCTTTCCTTTAAGAGCAAGAAAACTTAACAAATCTTTCCTCCTATTTCCTTCACTTGAATTGAATCAAGGACTTATTTTCGAGTCAGGTCCTTTGGATTTCTAAAGTAGTTCTTAACATTATTTCTTTCAGGAAGTATAGTTTAAATGCCCACAAGCATGGTCTTAGGTCCAGAAAGCTGAGTTTGAGCCTCTACTCTGCCATTTACTGAGCTAAGAAAGTTAGATCACTTGCTAATCTATTACAGTTTTTCTTTGTCTTTCCTTATAAAACTCATAAAAAACAGTTTAATTCAGTTTTTATCATTCCATTCCCTTGCTTGTGTTTGGTTCAGAAACCTAAGCCAAAGTTAGTCAGAACGTGACCTTCTATTACCTAAGGAAAAGTATCCCCTAGGAAGACTTCCAAAACTGTATTATAGTGTAATAGAAACTGTGATAAGGACTGAAACAAGGAGGGATGGGGCTTTGATCAAAGTTTCATTGGACCTACTGGGGAGGCTTCCTAAAGGAGACTTCCTGAACTACTTTACAGGAAATGGCCTCTCCAGATTTGACCTTCATTTGAGGGATTTTAATTCCCTCAAATCCTGCCAATTTGTTGTTGTTTCTTTTTTTTTTCACTATTCTTATTAAGAAATATTGCACGTGTACTCAAAAGTTCAGAGAAGGATTGTTCTTTATTAATCATCTTTAAGGTAGAGGCAGAGCGGCGAGCCTGTGAGGAAGAAGAAAACAAAGCCAGTGAAGAATACATTCAGAAATTACTGGCAGAGGAGGAAGAGGAGGAAAAGAGACAGGCAGAAAAAAGGCACAGAGAAATGGAAGAACAACTGAAAAGTGATGAAGAACTGGCAAGAAGACTGAGCCTTGATATTGTAAGTTTCAAGAAAGAACTTTGAAGTATTCCCATTACTATTGCTTTGTTTGATTTTGAACAGTCTAAAGAGGAAGCATTCACCATAACTGAAACTATTTCTGACATATTTGCTCTACCTAAAACAAAACTTTTTTGGCATGTTGTTATATATTTGCTCTAATCCAAGTATGTGGTTTTCTTGGTTTGTTTGGGGATTTTTTTGTTTGTTAAGAATTTTTTTTTTTAATGTAGATCATTTTTGAAGTCTATTGAATTTGTTACAATATTGCTTCTGTTATTTTCATGTTTTGTTTTTTAGCCATAAGGCATGTGGAATCTTAGCTCCCCGACCAGGAATCAAACCCATACCCCCTCATTGGAAAGCAAAGTCTTAACCACTGGACTGTTGGGGAAGTCCCCCAAGTATTCTATAAAAAATTTTTATTTTTCATAAGTAAATTCAGTTACGTAGGAAGCTGTTCAGTGGAAAATGAAAACTCCATTTCCCCCTCCCACTTTTCCACTCCTATTCTTATTCCATTACATCAGGCTCTTTCCCCAAAGGTTAGCACTATTAATGGTTTCTTACTTATAACTTTTTTTTTTCACCTAAAATGAATCACACTGGGTTGTTTTTTTTTTTCCTGACCTTTTTTTTTTCCTTTTGAATGTAGGTTTATTTAGTATTTTATGTTCACAAATTTCTTCTCCTTTATCATTTTACATGTAAATGGGAAATGGCATCAGTCAACATTGCAGAGGTAACAAATGATCCCCATATCTCAGGCTTTCAACCACCCACATTTATGACTTGTTCACGATTCATGTCAGCTGATTTGGTGGTGTTCCATGTGAAGAGGGAGTCCTCTTTAGGCCATGCCATTCTTATGGAAGAGGAAAGAGAATAAAAGCCAACCATGCAGTGGTTCCTAACGCTTCTGTTTAAGCATCATGACAGTTTACATGCCATTTAATAAAGCAAATCACTTGACTTGGTCCAACATCAAGGGTCAGGAAGAGATTTAGCTTCATAAACTGTTTCCTGACCTTTTTCACTTGATATTTCATAAGAGATTTTTCATATTGCTACATATAGTCTATAATTCTTTTGTAATAGTGGTAAAATATTCCACTGTATGGATGCCAATCACTTTTTGAAAGTGAAGCACATTAAATTCTTTTTTGTCCATGCTGCGCGGCTTGTAGAATCTTAGTCACCCAATCAGGCATTGAACCCCTGCCCCCTGCATGGAAGCACGAGTCTTAAACACTGGACCTCAAGGGAAGTCCCTAAATTCTTATATAACATATTAAACCTGGATTTTGTTATCTTGCCATGGTTAAAAATTACTGCCTAGGGGACAGTGAATTAAGGGAAGGATGATAGAACACATACTTTAAGACCAAAGGATACAGTGAGACCCAGTAATTTGAAAGGACCTGGCAGAATCACTTGAAGTTCTTTTAAAATACAAAATCTCTGGGGGTGAGATTTAGGGAATACCACTCCCCTCTGGGGACGTGTGTGTGCAGGTTTGAGAGCCTCTAAAAACAATTCTTCTGTTTTCAAACAACAGATATCTTAAAATATATTTACCAAAGTGAAGTATATCCAGAATTGATTTTTCCCTCCATTTTTTGAGAGACTTGCCATTCATAATATAACTGAGTTTTAGAATGTACACCCTTTTAAAAATTATATTTCCTTTTAAAATTTAAGTGGAATAGTTTCAGAACTTTACACAACTGAGAAATTAAGTAAAAGACATAGACTGTGGAACTTCCCTGGCAGTTCAGTGATTATAACTCAGCACTTTCACTGCCATAGCCCTGGATTCAGTCCTTGATGCGGGAACTAAGATCCTGCTAGCTGAGCAGCAAGGCCAAAAAAAGACCGATAGAATAACAAATGGGATAGGAAAGAAAATATATCAAAGAGGAAACCCTGGGGTCAACTTTGTCTTTCGAGAATTATTGTTCTAATTCTTGTTTTCACATGGGATTATAAGAGCAGATCTATTGATATTTTGGAATAAAAGTTTGGTGGTTCAAGGCCAAATGTCAACCACCACCAAGTATGTTAATTTTTCCAGTGACATAGTAGGAAACTTATGGGTCTGTCATGAGATAGGAAGTAAATATTCATGCTATTTATTGATATGCCCTTAAATTCCCCAATTAAATTATTTTACATAAAATAACTTTTATTCCAGGTATAGCCCCAGCTTTTTCAATTTTCCCCTATAGGTTAAAGTAGTTATAAATATATGAAATTATTCATTAGAAAAATTAAAAAATGATCAGTTAATGAGATTAGTATCATCATGCTGTTTGTGTTTATCTAAAGTAGGGTAATAATGCAATTTAGACCAACTTAGATAAACTTAATCTTGTTTATACTAATTTTTGCATGGTCAGTATTATTTCACAGGATAGATAGAATTTAAGTATAATGAGCATAATACCTGAAAAATTCTATTGTGGATTCTGAGTTAATTAATAGCTTATTTTATTTTAAAATTGTTTTATGCTTTTTCTGTTGTCGAAGAACAATTTCTGTGAGGGAAGTGTTTTGGCTTCGCCTTTGAATTCCAGAAAATCTGATCCAGTCACAACCAAATCACAAAAGAAAAGTAAAAACAAACAAACAAACACTGGAGATATTCAGAAGTAAGTGAATATGAAATACTGCTGTATCAAAATTTGGCCCATCAACTCTGCATGAAACTCTCTAGATTGTCTGAGATTAATATAAAGTGAAAATAAGAGAGATGCTCACATAGCTTAGATTCCTGGCTAGCATGAAGAGATGTGAAGCCTTTTTTTATCTTGACTGCTCAGTATTTCCATGTTGGTACCATTTTCTCAAAATCAATCAGTTGGATTCCTTCTTCTCTTGGTTTGGATTCAAATGAAAAAAAAAACTAGTCCAGTATAAGGCCATCCTCATTGAAAGAGTTTACAATTTGGCATCTAGATCTTACCCCACGCTGTTTTTCCCAGTTTATATATTACATTTCTTCCCTACTATACAAAAAACATGAGTCAGGTAGTCAACAGTGGAGTGAATTTAGTTGCCCCACTGTGCCCCTCTTAGCAGCAAGACGAGTTGATAAGGTTTCCCATAGTAATTCATAGTCGAAGAAGTTTATCAACTACAATCTAGACTTCAAAAACATGTAAGGGCTTTTGGTTCAACTAGATAAATATGTGCAGGTGATTTACCCCCTTCCAAAATTCATAGAAATTTAGGATTTGAGATGGTGGAAATTTGGGACAGGGAGATGAAGATTTATAGCGAGAGGGCAGTGTTAAAAGAGGTGGTTGCTATTAAGAGAAAAAGCAGACATGTAGCATCAATATTGTTAATGCTGATATTATGTAAAGTAGAAATCAAGAGAAAAGCAGGGATATTTCAAATCGATATAATATTATTCAGCATAAAGGATATAGGGGGCTTCCCAGGTGATGCTGTTGGTAAAAGAACCTGCCAGCCAATGCAGGAGACATAAAAAGGGACAGGCTTGATCCTTGGGTCAGGAAGATCCTCTGGAGAAAGAAACGGCAACCCACTCCAGTATTCTTGCCTGGAGAATCCTTTGGACACAGGAGCCTGACAGGCTATAGTCCATAGGGTCGCAAAGAGTTGGACATGAGTTTGAGAAGCAACTTAGCATACACACACATAAAGGATATAATTGTCATAAATCTTCTTGAATCTAAATATATACTTTGAAATATATAAACATAAAAATTTATCAGAAATACAAGAATAAACTGATGCTTAGATCGAGATGTGCTCTTATGCTGCTGCTGCTGCTAAGTCGCTTCAGTCATGTCCAACTCTGTGCGACCCCATAGATGGCAGCCCACCAGGCCCCACCGTCCCTGGGATTCTCCAGGCAAGAACACTGGAGTGGGTTGCCATTTCCTCCTCCAGTGCATGAAAGTGAAAGTGAAGTCGCTCAGTCGTGTCCGACTCTTATCGACTCCATGGACTGCAGCCTACCAGGCTCCTCCGTCCATGGGATTTTCCAGGCAAGAGTACTGGAGTGGGTTGCCATTGCCTTTTCCAGCTCTTATGCTAACATATTGATAAATCTCATGTCTCTGAGCAGATAGTTGATATAAATTTGTATGTAATAAAATCTCTATACCAAAATGGTAAAGAATCTGATCATGGACCATTTTTCAGAGATAAAAAATGTAGAATTTCTGACATTAAAAATAAACTAACATATTCTTTCTCCTAATTTAAAATGTCATTTCCATTACTTTTGGAAAGACTATACAGTCTTAGGTTGTTTTGATGCCAAGACCTACCTATTTAGATTATTTTGAGAATTCAGGAATAATTTAGATTTGACTTTTGCTTCCTTTTCTCCTATTTTTCACTAAAATATCAATACTCGGACTTGTAAGTGTTGTTCCAGAGCTAGACCAAAATACCTGAGACAGGGAGATAAAATAACACTTTTTCTGATAAATCAGCCAAGTAGAAAGTGAGACAACTTTGAGCATAAATAGCTAATCTGGCTTTATTTCATTGGATACATGCCACTTGTGTTTCAAAGCATTCAAATTTTGGCAAACTTTTTTTTTTAATATATATATTTTATTAAAGTGTAATTAACTTCAAACTCTTTTTTTCTAAAGGTATTTGTCACCTAAATCTCAACTTGGGTCAGCATCACAGTCTGAAGTTGTACAGGAAGACAGAAAAAGCTCCATGTCTAAGGTTTGTGGATGCTAAAGATATTCTTGACTTGGCAAGTTTATTAATACTATAGATCGTTAATACTTGTAGTTTCCTAACTTTTTAAAAAAAAAAGTCACTGTAGTAAATGGAATACACCTTCTTAATCATCTTAGTCTCACCTAAGCTAGGAGTCAGCAGATTTTTTTCTCTAAAAAGCCAGATAGTAAATATTTTAGGCTTTGTGGCCCAGGTGGTCTCAGTCACAACTATTTAATGATTTGTTTTCACGTGGAAACATCCAGAATAAAATGTAAACAAATGAGCTTGTTTTTGTTCCAGTAAAACTGTTTATAAGAGCAAACACCAGGTTGAATTTTGTCCATGGGCAAAATTTGTATATCCCTGACCTAGGTGACTATAGCCATGAAATTAAAAGACACTTACTCCTTGGAAGGAAAGTTATGACCAACCTAGATAGCATATTCAAAAGCAGAGACATTACTTTGCCAGCAAAGGTTCGTCTAGTTAAGGGTATCGTTTTTCCTGTGGTCACGTATGGATGTGAGAGTTGGACTGTGAAGAAGGCTGAGTGCCGAAGAATTGATGCTTTTGAACTGTGGTGTTGGAGAAGACTCTTGAGAGTCCCTTGGACTGCAAGGAGATCCAACCAGTCCATTCTGAAGGAGATCAGCCCTGGGATTTCTTTGGAAGGACTGATGCTAAAGCTGAAACTCCAGTACTTTGGCCACCTCATGCGAAGAGTTGACTCATGCTGGGAGGGATTGGGGGCAGGAGGAAAAGGGGACGACAGAGGATGAGATGGCTGGATGGCATCACTGACTCGATGGATGTGAGTCTGAGTGAACTCCGGGAGCTTGTGATGGACAGGGAGGCCTGGCGTGCTGCGATTCATGGGGTTTCGAAGAGTCGGACACGACTGAGTGACTGAACTGAACTGAACTGACCTAGATCATCAGACTCACAAAACTAAATAGGCTACCCCTGGTACCAGCTTCACTTAAAAGATAACAGAATGGGAAATAAAGCGTGCTAGTAGGGCAGCATCAGGCATATCTGTTCAGCAAGAATCCTCACTGCAGAGCTCCTAAGTGATGGCCTGGAAGTGAGACCATGCAGAGGAGTGTAGTCACCATGAAGATTTAGAAGTCCCATGCCCCATAAGAGTCAATTATTTACTGTAACGACTCATGGGTGTAGCTTCCAGAGGTCCAGGTAAGGAACAGAGCCAGTCAAAGAGTTGTAAGTCGTTTACCAAAGCCCTGAACTTTGGCTTCCTGTAGGGGATTAAAGATCCCTCCTAGGTCTCCTAGTACAGATGCAGTTCAACAATAAGGGTCATTTTTATCATAAGCTATGAGGCCTAGTAACACAAGTGACATTCCACCTCTATCATATTTCCGGGAAAATAGCACTAGAAAAAATGAGCTGACACCAAGATCAACATCCTATATAGAAGTTTTGTTAACCAAAGTTTTGTAAATAGGTTCATAAATTTTTTTCAATTCAGGTAGGTGGTTTTATAGTACCTAACACTTAATGGATATTTATGTGCCCCAAAATGTATGTATTTTGTTTAATCTTCATCACAACCACCAATTCTGTAAGGTATCCTTGTGTCCAATTATAGTTGAGAAAACCGAGGCATGCAGAGGCAAGAGAATTGCTCAGTCCTGTGAAAGTGAGTCACTCAGCCATGTCCAGCTCTTTGTGACCCCATACACTGTACAAATCCATGGAATTCTCCAAGCCAGAATACTAGAGTAGGTAGCCATTCCCTTCTCCAGAGGATCTTCCCAACCCAGGGATCTAACCCAGGCCTCCCACATTTCAGGCAGATTCTTTACCAGCTTAGCCACAAAGAGTCTCTTAAGTAGAGATAATAGAGGGAAATTCAAGTCCAGATAGTCTGGCTTACGCTGGGACTAATGATTGATGGAAGGAGGCATTGAAGGCTGGTATTTTTTTTCCCCCTATCTTGATATTAATACTCACAGCAAAACGTGGTAGGCAGCTTAGAATTTGTCCAACCCAGACTACATTGGTTCACAAGAAATGTTATGAGGAACAATAAATGCAAAGCAAAGTAGGTAAAAGAACAGTTACGATCTTGAACAAGAAATAATTTTTGTCTTGAAGCAAATTCTCATTGAAGCCTTTCTTAAGGCTTTCCCATGGTCAAAACTAATCCTACATCTTAATTTACCCAAGACCTGTAAGTGAGAAGAATTATACTGGCTAAAGCAAGGGTTCTTAACCTAAGGTCTGTGGATAGAATCCATAGAGTAAATATGAACCTGGATAGAAGAAAAGGTTTATCTTCCGCCTGACCTCTCATTTTAGTGTTTCCTATAGTCATGAATTGGAAAAGGCAATGGCAACCAGCTCCAGTACTTTTGCCTGGAAGATCCCATGGAGGGAGGAGCCTGGTAGGCTGTGGTCCATGGGATTGCTGAGTCGGACACGACTGAGTGACTTCACTTTCACTTTCATTCATTGGAGAAGGAAAGGGCAACCCACTCCAGTATTCTTGCCTGGAGAATCCCAGGGACAGGGGAGCCTGGTGGGCTGCTGTCTGTGGGGTCACACAGAGTCGGACATGACTGAAGTGACTTAGCAGCAAAGTCATGAATATAAGCAGCAAACCATAATACTGTCAACAGTACCTGTGTCTTTGTTACCAATAACATATTACATTTGTTGTAGATCTCTTGAAACATTTATACTCATCCCTCCTTCAGTGTTACAAATTATTAGACTTGTCACTAGATCTTATTATTTAATGTATTCATGATATGCATTATTATATCATAAGATTTTAATAATTATGTTGCAATATAAATTGATCCCTATGTATTTACTTTTATGTTTTAAAATATTATTCTCAGAAGAGGCCTGTCAGCTTCACAAAAATGCCAAAAGGAGGAGGGTTTGTGACACAAAAAGGGATTAAAAGTCCCTGGTTTGGAGGAAGTTTAAAAGATGAGAGGTCAAGTCATGGTGCCAGCTCCTGGCCATATATAAAACTGACTTGTGGGTTTTGAGCTGCAGGTTTTCATGGGAGTGAAAATGAAGAAATACCTTAAGTTGGCACACAGAATAAAAATACTATTAAGAACTAATATATCTTAGTAGTAGTAATAATCAGGTAATTATAGTATATACTGACAACTCAGTTTTGGTGTTAGTGTAATAAGACTTATATGTTATGACTTGATGGTTTCCCTTGGTTCATTCAATCTTTTTCTGTTTTCTACAGAAAATTGATGACAACAGTGATGTGAAGAGCCCTACATGGCAAGACACAGAGGTTGAAGAAGATATGCCAACGCTTTCTCCTCAAATATATCTTGAAGTTCAGGAACAAGGTGCAAAGTCTTCAGTGGAGTCACCTATGCCTCAGTTATATACCAGTGATGGAGAATGGTACCTTGAAGGAAAAGTTGAAACAGGACCAAGCAATCATGAAAAAGGGTTATGTGTCATCAATCTTGAGGAACCTAAAGCCAGAGTTCCCTACTCTGGAGATGCTGCCACTGAGCCTTGTGGTGAAACAGAGAGTGAATGTACTGTATCAGATATGACACAGTTCCTTAGAAACAACACGGTTGGAACAGAAAATGAAGAGTCTCACCTACAAATCAGTAAAGGTACCTCCAAAAGAAGAAACCTAGAACCTTTGTCTGAAGCAATCAGAGAGCCATGCTTTTCTGCAAAAAGAAGGAAAATGTTCCCCAAAGCCTCCTCAGACCAAGAGGAAACAGAAATCAGCTTGACCCAAAAACTGATAGATTTGGAACATCTACTTTTTGAGAGACATAAGCAAGAAAAGCAGGACAGGTTATTAGCATTACAACTTCAGGAAGAGGTGGATCAAGAGCAAATGAGGCCAGACCGGCAAAAAGGATCCCCAGATGGATATCAGTTACGGACTGTGTCCTCACCTCCAGACAAAGTACTAAATGGACAGAGAAAGAATTCCAGAGACAGAAATTCCAAAAGACAAACTGAGCTAGAGCAGCCAAAACCTCGGACAGACTCAAAAAATGAAAACCATCAGCAACCTTCTTTTAAGATCCAGTTGAAATGTTCGGTTAATAGAAGAAAGATAGCAAATTCTACTAATGATAATTGTAATGTATCTAAAACTGCTCATTCCCTACAGCCTAGTAAGTCACAGAAAAGTATTTTTCAGATGTTTCAGAGAGTCACAAAGTAATGCTTGAGTAAGAAGAGTATTTTATAATCCAGTAAGACTGGGTTGTGAAGCTTTCCATCATAGGTTCTTTATAAATTTTTCATTAGCTCTGCTCTGTAGACACACTCATTATCTCTAAAGGACCATGTGATTACAAAGGAGAAATATATGAATGTGTTTCTGCCGGACTCAGTTGTAAGCAAGAGTCCCACTCCTTTCCTTTTTCAATAACTGTGATGTACTAAGTATAGGTTGACAGCCTTTACAGATGTAAAATTGCATTTGCCAACTCCCAGGAAATATTCAGTTCCGTGCATTTCCCCCAAAATGCATATTTTATGGCCTTTGAGCCCCTTTTTGTCCTGACTAGTAATCAAAGCAACATTAGTATCAAGTAGCTAAGGTATCCAGGCAGGGTTTAAAAGCTGTTTTCTTGCAGCTTTCCCATATTTGCAGAGCACTTGACATACATCTTTCATAACACTAATTTCCATCTCTGCTTTAATTAAGTATTAACAATATTTTCTTTGACTTAAGATGGGTTGGGGTCAGTGTGAAATCAGAAAAATCAGGGTTTTCTGGAAAATTAGGACTTAGTTGACAAAACTAGACTGTTGATGCAAAGGAGCTTGTCTTGGGATGAGGCTAGGTGGGTAGATGAACAGTGTGGGATGATCAGACGGCTGGCTCTAGAATGGAGTAGCGGGTGTAGTCTGGCAGAGTGTTCTTCCTCGTCATTTCTTTGCTGAATGACAAAGAAACATTTAGATTTTATAGTTTTACACACCTTACTATCGAATCTACTATTCCAGAGGAAAAAATGGAAAGTTATGTCACAGTATCCTGTATTGTAGAACCTGACTAACCATGTGTTTATTTCCTTATGTTATTGTACTGACTTATTTGTGTTTATGGACAAAAATAGAAAGTATGATACTTGGGTTTTGCCCTATCTTACCCCCAAAAGTTAAATAGGAAGGCAGCAATTTCATTTTATGAAATTTAACTTAGAGATCTTTTGTCTCAGTAGTATGAACAACTTTGAGCAAATAATAGGTTTAACAGCATTTCTGATGGATGTCTAGTTAACCATGCTATTAAGGTAATAACATAATAAAATGTCCTAGAGTTAATAATTGTAGCTTAAATTTATCAGTGCTTTTGGACATTGATTTTTTTTTTCTCCAAATTTTGTAACCAAAATTCTGTAATCTGCATACTGATGGCATATCCTTCAATATTGATTAATTATGGGTAGAATCCTGATGCTAACTTAAAATTTAGTTTGCCCTTTCTCAAAAATGATTGTCTCCTGAGTAATGATTGTGCTGAAATGAAGTGTACTTAGAAACTAACCAAATTTGTCTAAAGTAGACTAACATCTTTTCATCAAACCAATATTTTTTTAAGACCAATTTTGCTTTACATTTTAGGGATTTCTCAAATAAAATTATGCAGTTAAATCTTCCTGGAATAGTCCATGACCAAAAAGGGAGAAAAATAGTATAATGTATTTAGGATTTACATATATAACCACCTATTTGTCTGTGAAAAGTCTTGCTGACTAAAATTGGTTTTAACACAAATTTTAACTTCTTAGTCTTTCTGATAATCCTACCATGTATGCATCTTTGTAAAAAACTAGTAAATATTTTGTGTCATTATAATGTATTGATACTTTTCCTTCCATTTTTATGGAACGGATATGAGTGTTTAATATCTCAAGGAGTGCTAGAACTGTGCAGAGGCTGAAAATCTGAAAATTAAAATAATTATTAAAAATTAAAATGGACTATATGTTTTATCACAGTTAAAAATTAAAACATGAAAATAAGTTCTGTGTAAAAACTACCATAAAGGAAAACTGGAAGACATGGAAGACTAGGGAAAAAGTAGATACAGTTCACCACAAAAAACTAATTTCTTTTTATAAAGTGTCTGCTAGTACATTAAGAAAAAGACTAACAACTCAAAAGAAAAATTAGAAAAGTTTATGTTCCCAAGAAACAGTTCTCAGGAAAGGAAATACAAATGGCTCTTGAATGTGTGAAAAGATGCATAATATCACTTATACCAATGCTCATATGTTTTTCCATCCTTCATTAGTAAAGATAAAGGTGCTTTTTTGGTTTTGTTTTTATCTGTGTATGGGTTTTGGTTTTGTTTTTGTTTTTTTTCCAGTCTTGGCAAAACTGTAGGGAAATAGGCACTCTTATGTGTTGCTTGATATGAATAGAAAACTTTGAAGCCCTGAAGAGGTAACCTTGGCAATTTACCTCTAGTAATTTCTTACTATTTCACACATATGTAGAATGGCATGCACAAAAGATTTTTGTATGGTATTGTTTGTAATAACAAGTTAGAAACAACCATAAGCGTATCAAGAGACAATAAATGATGGTAAAATGGAATACTATACAGCAGTTAAACAAAAAACCCCACTTTACTGATATGAAAAGCACTATAAGATATAGAGTAAACAAAAAATACAAGTGTAGAATAGTGTGCAACTATTTATCCAAAGAAGAGAATTGAGAAACCTGTATGCAGGTCAGGAAGCAACAGTTAGAACTGGACATGGAACAACAGATTGGTTCCAAATAGGAAAAGGAGTATGTCAAGGCTGTATATTGTCACCCTGCTTATTTAACTTCTATACAGAGTACATCATGAGAAATGCTGGCTGGAGGAAGCACAAGCTGGCAATCAAGATTGCCAGGAGAAATATCAATAACCTCAGATACGCAGATGACACCACCCTTATGGCAGAAAGTGAAGAGAAACTAAAGATCCTCTTGATGAAAGTGAAAGAGGAGAGTGAACAAGTTGGCTTAAAGCTCAACATTCAGAAAACGAAGATCATGGCATCCGGTCCCATCACTTCATGGCAGATAGATGGGGAAACAGTGGCTGACTTTTTTTGGGGGGACTCCCAAATCACTGCAGATGGTGACTGCAGCCATGAAATTAAAAGACGCTTACTCCTTAGAAGGAAAGTCATGACAGCAAAAAAGCAGAGACATTACTTTGCCAACAAAGGTTCCATCTAGTCAAGGTTATGGTTTTTCCAGTGGTCATGTACGGATGTGAGAGTTGGACTGAAGAAAGCTGAGCGCCGAAGAATTGATGCTTTTGAACTGTGGTGTTGGAGAAGACTCTTGAGAGTCCCTTGTACTGCAAGGAGATCCAACCAGTCTATCCTAAAGGAGATCAGTCCTGGGTGTTCATTGAAAGGACTGATGTTGAAGCTGAAATTCCAATACTTTGGCTACCTCATGTGAAGAGCTGACTCATTGGAAAAGACCCTGATGCTGGGAAAGATTGAGGGCAGAAGGAAAAGGGGACGACAGGATGAGATGGTTGGATGGCATCATCTACTTGATGGACATGGGTTTGGGTGGACTCCGGGAGTTGGTGATGGACAGGGAGGCCTAGAGTGCTGTGGTTCATGGGGTCGCAAAGAGTCAGACACGACTGAGGGATTGAACTGACTGAAGAGAGAGAAAAACAGTATTGCCAGCAGGGAAAGAAACTGGGTGGCTGGGAGACAGAAGTGGAAGAATGAGTTTAGATGTTTTTCTACTTTTTGAATTTTCAATCATGTTGAATGTATCATCTACTCAAAACTTAAATATAAGATTAAGGCTATTTATGCATCTAAGCCTATACCACTCTAAGCAGTTCTTTTTTTCCTTTAAATTCTAAGAATCATAATTTAGGAAGATTTTTCAATGTGAAAAAAAAGTAACAGTTTTTGCAAATACCATTGTGAATGAATATATTTAGCTTTAATGTACTATTTTTAAATTATCTGAGAAGCAAAGCTTATGCTTTTCAGGTAGCAGTGCTGTAGACCTGCAGTCCTGCTGAATACAATGAGAAGAGCCAGATAAAAGTGTAAAATTTTCTACTTAAAAACATCAGAAAGCTACTGAAACAATGAGGACTAAGTTAGGGGCTAAGATTCTAGAGAGGGGAGACCTGAGAGGTGAACTGATGTTTGCAACCCCTCTTCCACTTGTAGCGTGTGCCTATTCTGAATGCAGAATGGGAATGAGGACTTCCGCTGGTGAACAGGTCTGCTCTCTGGCAGAACTCTTGGCCAGCTCATGAAGCTGGAGTTTTTAGAGACTTGAAGGTGATCAAACACAAGTTCCACTTTCTCATCAAGATAACTACAGTTTTGAAACTGTTAAGAGCAGAGGCTAAAAGGCTGAAAACCTTTGAAAAGCAGAGAGGAGTTGTCATCAGGCTCACACTGCAGATGAGACAAGAACAGAATTCAGGACCTACCAGGGGAAGGAAGCTTGTTGAACACACCAGAAGCCTCAACTGAAAGCCCCCCAGCACAGAAGTCTGCAAACTAAATCCCAGGAGCCAAATCTGCACTCTGCGATACTTGTAGGACCTGTGAATGGCTTTAAACAGACTCCTAGAGGGACTTATCTGGTGGTCCAGAGGCTAAGACTCCGTGTTCCCAATGCAGGGCGCCTGGGTTCGATCCCTGGTCAGGGGACTAGATCCTGCATGCTGCAACTAAGAGTTCACATACCACAACTGAAAGATATCACATGCTGAAACAAAGTTCCAAGAGCCTGTGTGCTACAACCAAGACCTGGCGTAGCCAAATAAAGAAAAATAAATACTTAAACTAAATAGCTCTTAGATTCCTTAGTTCACATATAAGGAACTGAACTGTGGGAGTAGTAATTTGTGTATGAATTTTGGACCACCAAAAGAAGGGGCGTGTGGTGCAGGAGGGAAGAAAATAATGTCCTTCTTAACTTGATCTCTACCTGTATGACCTTAGGCAAGCTACTTAAGCTCTCTTAATTTGTAAACAGGAATCAATGTAACCAAGAGTTGCAATGGAGAATTAAGGGAAGTAATAGAGCAACTGGCACAGGCCCTGACTCAACGAAGAACCTTAAATTGATAGTGTCTCTCCTGGCTCTCCTCCAGTCACTACTCCATCTGACCCCACTTTGGGGAGAGTCACTTATCCAGTGACTCCGTGTACTGTAAGTGCCCATGTATAGCATCCAGTAAAGTGCAGTTGCCTTCTGTCTACTCACGAACACTACTCACCTCTCCCCTACCGGATGTATTTTTAGCTCTGTGTCACAAGAGACCCCGACCATGAGTTTCCCTGTGTTATAGCTCCCAGATCACAAGTGACTTTAGCCTCAGAGGAAACCATTCCTCAAATATCTTGTGGCTTCTTCAAATTCCTATACAAGTTCTATACATTTGGTATGCATAAAGGTGTGTAAAACTGCAATGGGGAGGTGAGCCTCTACTGTGTTTACCCATAACTTGATTCCTGTGTAAAGATCTTAATAAATAATCATTACTTTAAATTTTGTCTTTTTTTTTTTTTTTAACCCTTCAATGTAAGTTGCCTTGTGGCAGGACTGGGAGCAACATGGACCCTGAATTCAACTGAGAGGACCCTTCCTTCTCTTACTTTACATTTCACTTTACATTTCTCTTCAACTTGGCTTTTGTGGTCCCAGGCTGCTGCACCTAGGCTCTGTCTGTGAAACTAGTTCAATCCAGGTTTTCACTCAGTTGGGGATCATAAATTGAGTTTATCCATCATTTGTGTCATTCCTCTTCATCTCTTAAAACCCATAAAAGGTTTAGGTGTCTGTTTTTTACTGCAGGATTAGAATCCCACTCTGGTCAGTTTATACTAGACAGATGTAGGTTATACTGGGTTTATTGATCACAGTTCACTGAAAAAGAAAACTGTAATAGGTATTTGAACAGAGTATGCAGTATAGAAAAATGGTTAGACAGGTGTTGGAACAAAAGGGAACACAGATAACCCAAAAATGATCACTGTGAGAAGTGGCTACCACCCTCAAAGCTGGGAAACACATGGGAAGGATTCTGGTTACTAGAATGTAGGTGCTCAGGATGTGTGGGAGAGTGGATCCTGCAGACTTGGTGTTCAGATTTTTGAGACATACCTCCCAGCTACTGCTGGGGCTCTGAAAGGGTTCTAGAGGAGTTGAAGGCATTTGGAAGCTTGGGATCAACTGCCAACACTGAGAGGAACAGCAAAGAAATGTCCCCTTTTCCCTTTCCTCCTAGTACCTCTTTATAGAACTTAATAGGAAGCTTGCTGGTGAACGAGTCTGGAAAAGGGGTTGGGGTTTTTTTGTTTCTTCAGCCTGGCAGCATGTGGGATCACTTGGAACCTCACCCACTGGACTGCCAGGGAAGTCCCTGGAAATGGTGTTTTTTTATATCCCAGGAGAGTTTGGAATGACAGGCTTGAGAAAACAGGCAGGAGATAAGCAGTAAGAGGAGGGAAAACAAGCACAACAGAGTTTTCCCTTAATGGGTTCTGGGACAAAAATGTCTTGAAACCTCTAAAGCAAGAAACTGGAAAGCTATCCTGACAAGATGGAGTAATATGTATGGGAAATGATGCTTAAACACAAACGCCCAGGAGAGGTAAAACCTCATTAAGAATGTATGGAAGTAAACTGGAGAACCTCCCCAAGCACCTGTAGAAAGCCCTGCCAGTTGTTTAGTACCTATTGCTCTGATTATACTTGAGTGTCCCCATCTCAACCAGAACTGATGATGAGAGAGTGAGGTTTCTCTGTGCCACCTGTTATACACAGACTAACAGTCACCTGAAGCCACCACTGTCCTGAGTCCCTAAAAGCTTTCTAATTCTCACCCACAGGAATACCAAGAACCCCTCTCTGAAATTTCCTCTACAGAAAATTAAGGCCATCAGACATCATCACTAAATTTCTATAGCTCTTAGGAGGATATCCTAGAAATAATAGAACACCAGGATAAGATTTAAAGGAGGGCATTTTAGCAATGGAAATAGATCATAATGAAGTAACTCTCCAGAGTAATTCTAGACCGCAAAAAAAAAAAAAAAAAATTAGATGACAAGAATTATGTAATAATCTTAGCAAGAGGCACTGAAATAATACTAAATCAATTTGCTTTCAATGTGAGAATCTACTTCCAAAGAGCTTGAAGTGCTATAGTTTATGCAACTGCATTCCAAGTTCACTGACTTGAAAACAGTGTTTAAAAATCTCAAGATCTCAAAAACGATTCTGTTTGGAAAAGCACATTGTAAACAAAAAATGTACTTGATTCTATTGGAAAATGCTTAGAAAACTTATATTTAAAGCTTTTACTTGTATAAAGCTAAAAATTATACGAATTTAGTTTATTTTTAGAAGTTGTTTTTTTTTTTTGGTGCTGATAAGTAGGTCACACACCAAAAAGTAGAGAAGAGGTCTAATTACCTAAGACTCAGGTCTCTGGTTGGGAAGAAGTGGTCATTTTAATTTTGAATAATAACAAAAGCTACCATGGGAGCTGAAACACAATCATGCCTCTTTTGGCTTAAAAAAATAATTCATGCATTACGTATTTTATACTGAAACACTTATTCCAAATTTAGTGGCTTCTTGGGCAGAAGGATAAATTAGAGGCTGGGGTTAACACACACACACACACTACTATATATAAAATAGACAAGCAACAAGGACGTACTGTATAGCACAGGGAACTCTACTCAATATTTTATAATAAACTATATGGGAAAAGAACTTGAAAAAGAGTATATATATAATACATATATTAAAAATATATATATTGCTGTTCTGTACATCCGAATCTAACACATTATAAATCAGCTATACTTAATAAAATTTTTAAAAATAAATTTTAAAAAATTAAACAAATTTAGTGGCTTCTGCATTAAATTGTCTCTAAATGTCAAAAGTTATTTTGACAGTTTAATTTTACAGAAGGTGGTTTGTGTATTTCTCCAGAGTCTTGACAGCAGTTACTACAGGAAACATGTATTTTAAGTGAGATTGAGGGTTTTTTTTTTTTTTTTAGTTTTTAAAACTTGTATTTTATATACAAAGAGCTAGTATTGTTAAGGCAGATGTGCTGGATGATCCATTTAAGGAAGTCAGTTAGTCCAACTTAATGAAGCCGATGTCCTTCACATACTGGCGGAAACACTGGCGGCACTATGGAGGCCGTATTTCCGGTTCAGACAGTGCTGGTTTGAGCAGACCCGGCAAGAGCGAGAACCCTGGCCGAATTTTCTCAGATGGCTCCAGTGGAGCTGCTGGTGACCCATGTTGCTTTCTCGGCTGCAAGGAGGCAAAAGGGAGGGTTTTTTTCCCTCAATGTTCCAAGACCATTTGTATTTATTTTCTGTTTGCATTTTTTGCTTATTTTTTTATTGGTTTGTTAGACTTTCTTCTCAATTCCTATGGGCTCTTAATGTAATTAGGAAGATTGACGTTTTCTTAGTAATTAGTTACAAAAAATTTCCCTATAGAAATAAGTCCCCCCACACAGGTAGGAAAAGATTGATTGTTTGATAGTCATGGTAATAAGTAACCACCAGAACCGGTTATAAACCTGTCTAATCAATCAATGACAGTTTGGTTCATTGAATACATATCTGAAAACCAACCAATCAGTAACAGCCTCATGCTTCGAAAGTCAGCTTTAATCATCAATCATCAGTGGTCTCAGGCCAGTAAACACTTCCTGTACAGACATCATCACACTTCCCTATTTGCTTCGAGCAATGCTGATCACTTGACCACCGAGGCACAGGTATGTACTAACCACCGGACTGCCAGAGAATTCCCAGGTCTTGTATTTTGACACCAGTTTTCCATTTATCATTTGACTTTAATTATAAGGCTTTTTTTTTTTTTTTTGCCATGCTAAAGTTTTTGACTTTCAGATAGTTATATTTTTCAGACATTTGAAAAAGTGGATTGATTTTTTTGTTGTTGAAAGAATTTTCTTCACGCTATAAAAGTTACCTTTTCCCCTCAATACATGTATATTTTATATGGTTTCATTTTTTTACATTTCAATATTTGACTCATTTGATGTTTAACCTGGTGTAGGGAGTAAGTATTGTCCAACTTTATTATTTTTTTTCACTCTCTATTCAACTTCCCCAACACCATATTTTAAAAACCCATTACTGTCACTAATCTGAGAACCTACTTATAAGCTAAGTTTCCACACACATTAGAGTCTATATCCGGATTTCCTGTTTTGTTCCACAGGCATGCTATCCACTCATGCCTTGATAGCACATTATTTTAGTCACTGAAGTTTTATGATAGAGTAAGGTACCTCCCAGTGGCACCCCACTCCAGTACTCTTGCCTAGAAAATCCCATGGACAGAGGAGCCTGGAAGGCTGCAGTCCATGGGGTCGCTAAGGGTCGGACCTGACTGAGCGACTTCACTTTCACTTTTCACTTTCATGCATTGGAGAAGGAAATGGCAACCCACTCCAGTGTTCTTGCCTGGAGAATCCCAGGGACGGGGGACCTGGTGGGCTGCCGTCTATGGGGTCACACAGAGTCGGACACGACTGAAGCGACATAGCAGCAGCAGCAAGGTACCTCCCATGGCTCTTTTTTTCTCTCACAATATTCCAGCTACTCTTATTTTTCCATATCAATTCGAGAATCTCATTGTTTCTGGCAGTCTCTTACTCCTTTCACTTCCTTCCTTTCCTGCCTCACCAGCAGCTGCTACCAAGAAATACCGCCTCTGCTTTCTAAAGGGATTCCCTCTCTTAAGTCTGCCACCACTGAGCCTGTGTAATTTTGTGGCCTTTCCTCTCCACTTCCCTCTGCCACCCCCTCCAACCCTCTTGCCTTTGCCCTTCTTTATTTGTCCTGGGATCCACTCACAGGGCTTCCAACTCAGAATGGGCCCTCACCTTCTACAAATGAACACTTGCTGATGTTTTTCTGGGATCGGCTACTTCTGGGACCCCTTGGTACTTCTCATTCTTCCCCTTTGCACCTTCTTTACTTCCCAGGTTGATTATTCTGGTAAAAAAAAAAAAGTGTTTGAGGCCATGCCTCACGTGGCAGGGGACTGTGAATGGGCTCCCTCCCTCCAAAACCAGGAGCTGAGGGCACCCTCCCTCCAAAAACCAGCAAAAATTCTCAAGTTCTCTGTACCATAGCTGCAAGGAACTGAAAGCTGCCAACAACCACGCAAGCAGGGGAGTGGATCCTTCCCCCAGTGGAGCCTCCAAATGAGAATTAACCCTGGCCAACATATTGACTGCAGCCTGGTGAGACCCTAGCAGAAAACACAGCCATGCCCAAGCTCCTGGCTGAGATAATATAGATGTGTCATATCAAGACAACACTAGGGTTATGTTATTACGCATCAGATTAATTAATATGGGTCCTATGGCATGGGCTGTGGAGAAGGCAATGGCACCCCACTCCAGTACTCTTGCCTGGAGAATCCCATGGATGGAGGAGCTTGGTGGGCTGCAGTCCATGGCGTCCCTAAGAGTTGGACACAACTGAGCGACTTCACTTTCACTTTTTCACTTTCATGCATTGGAGAAGGCAATGGCAACCTACTCCAGTAGTCTTGCCTGGAGAATCCCAGGGACGGGGGAGCCTGGTGGGCTACCGTCTCTGGGGTCGCACAGAGTCGGACATGACTGAAGCGACTTAGCAGCAGCAGCATGGCATGGGCTGAGGAACTGCTGAGCTTGAAATGATCCTTCCTCTACATTCACCACCCTCAAAACAAGAAGTCTTGCTACTTTAGACTCACTAAGCAGTATAACATGTATCTTTTGATGATCCTTTTTGCACCCTTGTCCTGGGAATGCCCCAGGAGGACTGTAAGTTGTAAGGACTAAACTCGGGGGCTCCCTGGCCCTCTGATGCCTAGTTGAATCATGCCAAGGGGAGCCCTGGCAAGAAATCAGAGAAGGGAGAGTATGACTGAACCATACATCTCCTTGACTGCTCTGCAGGATCGCCACAGTTTGGCGGGCTATGCCTCTGTGAGGGCACACCCTTCACACCGTCTCCCTTGCACCAGAGCCTCTCCTCCTGGGCTCTGGTGGCTGCTTCCTCCTTTCTGCCCCGAGAATGGAGTGGGAACAGCTGTCTGGCGATGCTACATGGAACCATCTTGTGCCTTCCCTACACCATGCCCACGCCTTTGTAAATAATCCCTCTTCTCAAATTATCCAGTGTAATTGGCCATCTATTTCTTGTCAGGCCACTGACTGGTACTGTTAGCTACACTAGGAAACATACCAGATATTAAAAGTCATGTAAATGTTCAAATATCTTGAAAACTCATTAGACAGTACTCCTAAAATGGATGCATTATTCTTGCATGTAAATTATACCTCAGTAGATTTTTTAAAAATTAGCCCATGAAATGGACCCGTGCCCACTGGTTCCCATGGCTCTCTGGATGATCCTTTGCATATTTCCCATGACACAAGGGACCCCTACCTACATGCTCCCCTGTGACTCAGGAGATCCCTGAACCACAGAGAAAAGTAGTTAACAGAGGGGAAAAAAATCATTCATGGCTTACTCAAGTTGTTACGCTAGCTTCAAATATTTGTTCTAAATAAAGATGTATATGTGTGTGTGTATACATATACATATATAATTTTTAGTTGGAGTATAGTTGATTTACAATGGTGTGTTAGTTTCAGGTGTATAGCAAAGTGGTTTAGTTATACATATATACATATATATATATTCTTTTTATTTTTTTTTCTTTTAAATTTTATTTTATTTTTAAACTTTACATAATTGCATTAGTTCTGCCAAACATCAAAATGAATCTGCCACAGGTATACATGCGTTCCCCATCCTGAACCCTCCTCCCTCCTCCCTCCCCATACCATCCCTCTGGGTCATCCCAGTGCACTAGCCCCAAGCATCCAGTATCGTGCATCGAACCTGGACTGGCAACTTGTGTCTTACATGATATTTTACATGTTTCAATGTCATTCTCCCAAATCTTCCCACCCTCTCCCTCTCCCACAGAGTCCATAAGACTGTTCTATACATCAGTGTCTCTTTTGCTGTCTCGTACACCGGGTTATTGTTACCATCTTTCTAAATTCCATATACATGCGTTAGTATACTATATTGATGTTTTTCCTTCTGGCTTACTTCACTCTGTATAATAGGCTCCAGTTTCATCCACCTCATTAGAACTGATTCAAATGTATTCTTTTTAATGGCTGAGTAATACTCCATTGTGTATATGTACCACAGCTTTCTTATCCATTCATCTGCTGATGGACATCTAGGTTGCTTCCATGTCCTGGCTATTATAAACAGTGCTTCGATGAACATTGGGGTACACGTGTCTCTTTCCCTTCTGGTTTCCTCAGTGTGTATGCCCAGCAGTGGGATTGCTGGATCATAAGGCAGTTCTATTTCCAGTTTTTTAAGGAATCTCCACACTGTTCTCCATAGTGGCTGTACTAGTTTTAAAATAGACCTTAGGAAAAGGTAAATTTTTTAAAGTTTGTAATCTGAAAGTACTTAGAGAACTGAACCTCAGCTGTATGTGTGCTTTTCTATTTCTTCTTCCTGACTGCAGATCTTAGGAAATGACAGTCTTACTTTAAGTTTGGAGACTGGTCATCTGTTTCCTTTGCCTGCTAAGTCGCTTCAGTCACGTCTGACTCTTTGCAATCCTATGGACCGTAGCCTGCCAGGCTCCTCTGTCCATGGCATTCTCCAGGTAAGAAGACTGGAGTGGGTTGCCATTGCCTTCTCCAGGGGATCTTCCCAACCCAGGGATCTAATCTGCATCTCTTATGTCTCTTGCGTTGGCAGGAAGGTTCTTTATCAGTGCTGCTGCTGCCGCTGCTAAGTCACTTCAGTCGTGTCCGACTCTGTGCGACCCCATAGACGGCAGCCCACCAGGCTCCCCTGTCCCTGGGATTCTCCAGGCAAGAACAGCACCACCTATTTCCTCTACTCTCTATAAACTCTCATTTTAGCTATTTTCAATCAGTAGTTAGGAGAAAAAGACACCTATTCCTATGCACTGTTATGTAACTACCTACTGTATTCAAAATATTATTTATTAATTTCAGTGACAGATATCCAGGCATTTGAAGAAAAGTTAAAATTCAGACCATTCCTGGAAATGTGTTGAAAAATGACTTTGCCTGGGATGCTACCAACCTGCTTTCCCTCGCAAGCCACTTTCTCCAGAATTTCGGCTTTTCTAAACACCTCTTGCATTTGTGCATCCCTGGGCTCTCATAAATGTCCAGCAGTGCTTACTATGGTAATAGGGCTGTAGCTGAGGAGCCTGCAGGAGCAGTATCAGGGAAGAAAGAGACTGCATAGTCTTTTGTGTTTTATAATTTGGACATTAGACAAAGACTGGGCTATTAATATCACATACATTTTGATATAAATATAAGGATGTTAATTAAATTAAATTTATTTTATTTTATTTATTTTTTATTTTTTTTCTTAACCGGCGCCCTCGTCGCCGTCGTCGTCCGCCAGGGGGAGGGGGCTGTCAGGGGCCAGCGGGCTCCCGGCCGCGGCGCTCTCTGGGCCCCGAGCCGCCGGGCTCCGCACCCCTCCGCGCCGCGCCCCCTCAGCCTAAATTTAGAAGTTAGTAAATTTATCCACCTCCATTCTAAAGAAAGGAAATCAACTTATTATTATGTATATTTTTTAAAGTATTTGTTTGGCTGCACCTGGTCTTAGTTGCAGCATGCGGGAATTACAGACTTCGTTGTGGCATGCAAGTTCTTTAGTTATGGCGTGTGAGCTCTTCGCTGCAGCATGTGGGATCTAGCTCCCTGGCTAGGGATTGAACCCAGGTCCCTGCATTGGGAGTATGCAGTCTTAGCCCCTGGACCAGCAGGAAAGTCCCTCATCACATATTGTTAAAATCCCAATTGCAGGCATCAAATGTCTGGGTTTGGGATTAAGATACTGTTATGAATCACACTCAGGATTCTAATTTATTCTGATATTATTGTTGTTGTTTAGTCACTAGGTCTTGTCTGACTCTTATGCAACCTCATGATGTATAGCCCACCAGGCTCCTCTGTCCATGGGGTTTTCCAGGCAAGATTATGCAGTGGGTTGCCATTTCCTTCTCCAGGAGATCTTTGTGACCCAGGCATCAAACCCGCATCTACTGCATTGGCAGGCAGGTTATTTACCACTGAGTCACCAATGATGCCCATTCTGATACTAGCCTTGGTAAAATATGTGCCAAGAACCTCAAACTATTCAATTTCATTTTAAATTATGCCTTGCTTGGGGAAAACTGTAGGAGCTCCAACTAATTAAAATTGAAATATGACTGCATAAAGGTGTGAGATGATCATGTTCCCAAGAGTTAACATTTACTGAAAACTAATTATGGACTAGGCAAGTGCACTGGGTGCTGAATATCTCATTTAATCCTTTCACCAGTTCTGCTAAGGAGACACTATTATTGTGCCTATTTTACAGATGAAGGAAACCGAAACTCACAGTATTTGCCCAAGGTCAAATCGCAAGAATGAGGCCAAGTCAGGATTTAAACACAGGACTATTTGACTCTAGAGACTGAACTCAGACTACTCACTGTTCTGTTCAGAAAGGAAGTAAGCTAGGATCTGATTTATAAGAAAAAAGAATGGACTTCTATGCAGTTTTAGACACATTTTTAGACAGTTTGCATTTTAGTCTCCCATTTCACATTCCACACAGTTTTAGAAACTTCCCATTTTATAGAAGAAGAGATCAGGGCATTTTGACAGTAAGTGGAAAAGGCCAGGATTTGTATCCAGATTACAGTCTAAAGGCCATGTTCTTTCAAACAAAATATGCTGTCTTGTCAAATATAAATTATATAAAATAAATATAAGGATTAAATGTACTTATTTAACACCTGAAATTTGTAAATCTTCTCTATTTCTGATTATTAGAACTGAGGATATGGTAAGAAAGAGAGGTGGCCCTGGGCAAGTCTCAGGACACAGTGAAAGGCTGATAGAAGGAATAAGCCGCAGAAGAGGGGAGGATCAGGAAGACAGGACAAAAGTCAGCAGTTGTGGTCCCAGGAAATCAAGAGTGAGACTGTTCTAAGAAGGTTTAATAAGGAAATGCCAAATTCTATTGAAAAGTCAGTTGAGATAAAGACTGATAAATGTCTATAGGAATTAGCTTTGAGGTATTGGGGGACCTCAGTAAAAGTGGACTGGTGCATTGTGAACAGAAATATATGAGAGTCTGTTCTGAAGTGAGCAGGAGGGGGAAAAAATGGAGAATATTCTAGAATCAGATAGATGTGGATTTGAATTTTGCTTCAATCTGTGCAGTCTTCTTACGCTCTGTTTCCTCAACTGCAAAAAAGAAACAAAAAGGCCTTCTTAACAGAGTTGTTGAGATGAAATGACATGGCAAATGTGTGTCAGGATAGGTTTTTGGAATATTAACCAATGTTTTACCTGGTCCTTGCATTATTTGGTCCTTTCAAAATAATGAAAATAAGCCCATAAGTCAGATGGGCTATTGGACATTCATTCTTTCGGGAATGATTCACCTAGGAAAAAGCAGAGGAAAAAGAAGTGCTATAGAGTCTCAAAATCTACTCCCCAGAGAGAACTCAACACAAAAAGAAGAATAGATTTTTTAAAATACCTGATGTTGAGTGAAGGGAATCAGAATTTGCCACGCAAAAATATGCTATTTGGTATAAAGATTATTTTAAGCTGAAAACATTTGAAATTTAACAGATGCAGAAAAATAGATTTCTCAAAGCCTCGTTATGTGACTTGAGGCAACAATATTTTGGAAATAAGGCTGCCATAAATTACTCTTCAGGGCAGATCTATTCCTGGAAGGGAAAACGAGAATAAAATCTACCCCAAATTCCTTCTCCAGGGCAATTTTATGGCCCTGAAGGAGACAGGAAGACCACTCATACCTATATAAATGTAATAAACATTATTATGACTTTCTTATATCCTGTTTATCCTCCTAAAACCCCCAACTCTAAAAATTTTTCCAAAAAGTCATTTATCTTGTTATAAGTCCCTTTCCCCACCCCAACATTTACTTACCTGGATGGTGTCTAAGCTCCCAATTCTAACTACTCCTCTGAGTTACTCATACTGAATTTTCCTGCATGTATGTGCACTGCATGTGAAAAATAAACTTTTTTCTTCCATTATCTGTCTTCATGAGTTTGATTTGCATGACCCCAATAACTGAACAGAAGGATAGGGGAAAAGGTTTTTTCTTCCCCTATATGAGTAAGCTAAGATTTCTTGACCTCAGCCCAAATAAAGACTGTCTGGGCTGGCAAAAGGGAGGAGAAGCATGACATGTTCAGGCACAGTAGGCCTCTAGAGAGGGAAACTTTGTCCATGTACATGCTTGTCTCAGAAACATATTGTTTTGGCCCATTGTGGAATAGGAACAGTAGGGCATTTCTTGTTTGCTCAAGAGTGACACAGACATGTGACCCTAAGGGCTTTCAGACTCAAAGGAATCCTGCAGATGGGAGAACACCATGGTGCTTGGGGGCCACTGAAGACCACATGGACTGTGCCAATATCTCAAAGATGCTGGTATGAATGGATGACAACCAAGGACCACGTATATCCCCCAAGGGAACCAATCAAGACACCCTAGAACTTAGGAACAATTTGGGTAAAGCATGAGGAAACCAAAACTGAAACTTGCCATCCCAGATGACAAGGGCTCAGTAGAAATTAAATTGAATTATAGAAAACTAAGGCAATTCATGGGTTTCCCAGGTGGTACAGTGGTAAAGAATCTGTCTGCCAATACAGAAAACACAGGAGATGCATGTTCAGTCCCTGCATCAGGAAGATCTCTTAGAGTAGGAAATGGTAATCTACTCCAGTATTCTTGCCTGGAGAACCCCAGGGACAGAGGAGCCTGGAGGGCTACAGTCCACAGGGTTGCAAAGAGCTGGACACAACTGAGTGACTGAGCATGCATGCAGTACACACACAAGGCTATCCTACAACTACTTCTTGTTCAAGATTCAGTTCAGTTCAGTTGAGTTCAGTCGCTCAGTCATATCAGGTATTTGTGGGGCTCATCCAGGATGTCTTACAATTCTGGGGTAAACCATATCTGCTTGAAGACTGAGTATTAACCCTAGAGTAGGAATAGAACTGAGCCATCCTGAGACAAAAACCATGATCTGGTTGGAAATTTGATGTAGAGGTGGTGTCACCTCTCAGAAGTGTCTGTTGATTTCAGAAGTACCACTGGACAGTGATGAGACCAAGCGTGAAAGAATCCTACGGAATGATTAAATTCCCTAGACAGACATAGGGTGATAAATAAAAGAGGGTGTTGGAGTGTGTGTTTATGATTAAATTTTCTAAATCAGCGATGAGGTCCTTGTTATGGATTATGTGGCCTCCCAAAATACATATATGCTGAAGTCCTAAACCCCCAGTACCTCAAAATGTGACATTATTTGGAAATAGGGTCATTGCAGACACAATTAGTTAAGATGAGGTCATACTGGATTATTTCAAATCCCTAATCCAATGTCACTGGTTTCTTTGCAAGAAGACAGCCATAAGAAAATGAAGAGACATATAGGAAGAATGTTATTTGCTGGCAGAGGCAGACATTAGTGTTATATAGTTCTATATCAAGGAATGCCAAGGACTGTTGGTGAAACCAGAAGCTAAGAGATATGCAAGGAGTAAATTCTGCCCTAGAACCTTCATGAGAGCATGGTCCTGGTGACATCTTGAACTTCCAGTCTCCAAAACTGTGAGAGAATAAATGTCTATTGTTTTAAGCCCCCCAGTTTATGGTTATTTGCTGCAGCAGCCCTAGGAAACTATCACAGTTATTATAGTTCCCTTCATCCAGGATGTCCTGAACCTCTTTTTAGGTAAGGAATAGCAATTTCAATGGCACTAACTCCAGATGCCAGAGCAGATAGGCACTCAAAACACTTTCAAAACTGGTGTATCTCTTAATCTGCTATAAAACTGGTGGCTTGGATATGTATGAGAAACCAAGTTTTGGAGGATGAAGCTAGTCTCTATAGCACTGTCCAGCTCCTGGCTGGAATTATTTAGGACCTTAATATTTCTGCTAAGAGTTTAGGAAAGTGCAAACATTTCTCTCCCCACCCCCTGCTACTGCTACTTTGTGGTAAAAATAGACAATTCCTAAATTCACAAAGATAATCTATTTAAGCAGAAGCTATGAGTCATCAGCCCTGACTTCACTCAACCAGTACCAGTCTGCTTACCCCTGGACATCTTGGTATGTAAGAGAAACAACTCTTTATTAAGCCAGTGATATTCAAGCTTTCGGTTATTGATAGCCATTGCTAACTATAATGTCAATAACAATGTAGAACACAGGAAAAAGAAAGGAGTCAATTTTTGTCTTTTGAATTTTATTTTTTTTAATTTTTTTAATATAATTTTTAAAAGAATAGGAATAGGAGTAGGTACATATTTTATATTTATCCCACTTGAAATATATACAAGATAAATAGAAATCTTACATGGGGGCTTGTATGTCACTGGTATCTTAGGCTGCTAAGGAATTAAAATAACTGCTCAGAGTTCCAGTAACATAGCTTACTAAATCCTCCAACAGGAACAGTTTTTTAAAAAAGGGAAAGTGGTTGCTCAAGATAGACCTACCAGGTCTACTTTCAAACTCCATGTTATTAAATGCTGCTGCTAAGTCGCTTCAGCCGTGTCCGACTCTGTGCAACCCCATAGACTGCAGCCCACCAGGCTCCCCCATCCCTGGGATTCTCCAGGCAAGAACACTGGAGTGGGTTGCCATGTCCTTCTCCAATGTATGAAAGTGAAAAGTGAAAGTGAAGTCACTCAGTCGTGTCTGACTCTTAGCGACCCCATGGACCGCAGCCTACCAGCAGGCTCCTCCGTCCATGGGATTTTCCAGGCAAGAGTACTGGAGTGGGGTGCCATTGCCTTCTCCGTATCAAGTCTTACTACCACTCAGAATAGTACTCGTGGTCGTTATCTGAAAATTCACTTCTATCTATACTTCTTAGTAGAAATCACCATTCTTTCTCTTCCCAGACTTGAAGACTTGAGGTTGTCCTTCACTTTTCCATCTTTTTTGTCTCAGGATAGATCCATTATTTCTTGCCTTTTCTTCTATTTCTCTTTCCTTCTCCCTCACTCTCCCCTCCTTCTTAGTCCACTTGCCTCCCTCTCTCTCCCCATTTCCTTCTTGAGGACTTCCATTATTGGGACTGTTCACATTTTTAGTACATTAACTCTCCCCCCTAAATGGAACTTCAGTTCCAGCAAAGCTGATCTGTGGAGGGAGGTGTTCAGATAGACTCTCTCACACAAAACAACTAAAACTGCCAGATACTATTTTAAAACAAACAAAACTTCTTAAAACCATTAAAGAGATGACAAGATAATAAGGAATCACTGGGCCAAAGTCAATGTGGAATCTCAGAAACAGAAAGGGAGCACAGAAATCTCTTCTGTTTGAGGGTGTATGACAGATCCAGCGAACATGAGCTGCAATTTTCACAGCCCCCTGGGGTCTGGAGTAAAGAAAAAAGCCAGGGTCATGCAATGTGGGTATTGGTATTAGTAGGGCTGCCATTACCAAGTACCACAGATTGGGTGGCTTGAACAACAGAAAGGTATTTTCTTCATAGTTTTGGAGTCTAGAAGTCCAAGATCAAGGCGTCCACAGGTTTAGTTTACCTCTGAGGCTCTCTCCTTGGCTTACAGATGGCTACATTTTCTCTGTGTCTTCTCTTGGTCTTTCACCTGTGCATGCACACCCCTGGTGTCTTCTTTTGTGTCCACATTTCCTCTTAATGAAGACACCAGTCAGGGAATTCCCTGGAAGTCCACTGGTTAGGACTCAGTGCTTTGACTGACAGGGCCTGGGTTCAGGCCCTGGTCGGGAAAATGGCATCCTGCATGTCACGCAGCATGGGCAAGGGTAAGATGGTAAATTGTTTTGTGTATTAAAAAAGAAAAAAGAAAAACACCAGTCAGAATGTATTACAACCACCCTAAGGACCTAGTTTTAACTAACCATCTCTTTCAAGTCCCTGTCTCCAAATACAGTCACATTCTAAGGTGCTATATATTAGACCTTCACATGCAAATCTTAGAGTGATACAATTTAGCTCATAAAAAAGAGTACAGTATAAAACACACCCCATGCATTTGACCCCTCTGATGACAGAGAACCAGAAGTAAATAACCCTTCCACCTTCTGTCACCATGGAGATGCATGGAAGGTTGCCTCAATGATGCATAATGGGGGGTGAGGGCTCTCTCTGAGAAGCTGTAGCCCAAGGCCTGCTCTCACTAGTTGATTAGCAACCCTGTTTCATTGGTTCAGAAAGTCTTATGAGCTTAATTCACATTGGTCCTGCTGTGGTAGTGCTGACCTAAAGCAAACAAACTGCCAGGTATTTCTCCAGCAAAGATGGATTTATTCAGGATCAGCAAAGACCTGCAATTGTGGGCCTACAAATGTGATGAGCCATGTGCAAGTTCCCACACAGCAAGGGAAGGAAAAGCTTTTACAGAGAGGAAAAGGAAGCTGGGGAGGGTGGGGGGGCTAGAGTAATTGAAGAGCCCATGGCTTCTCATTGGTTGAGTCCTCACCAGGAAAGAAGTTCTTCTTCCTGTTGGAATCTGCTATGGCATGGGGCATGAGTACTCCCCCTTTTATTTCCAGACTCTTACTTAACTGAGATTTCTATTTATTAATTTTTAAATAGTAGTGCCTCTAAACGGTTGACAGGATCAAAATAAATCTCTAGAGAAATGTAACTTCAATCTTAAATTTTGAAGAATTCTTAAGTCATTTTGCAAAAAATAAGCACCTCAGGGTAAAAAATAAATAAATAAATTAAGCAAAGTGCTGCACTCAATATATATGCCAGCAAATTTGGAAAACTCAGCAGTGGCCACAGGACTGGAAAAGGTCAGTTTTCACTCCAATCCCAAAGAAAGGCAATGCCAAAGAATGCTCAAACTACTGCACAAATGCACTCATCTCACATGTTAGTAAAGTAACGCTCAAAATTCTCCAAGTCAGGCTTCAGCAATATATGAACCATGAACTTCCTGATGTTAAAACTGGTTTTAGAAAAGGCAGAGGAACCAGAGATCAAATTGCCAACATCTGCTGGATCATCAAAAAAGCAAGAGAGTTCCAGAAAAACATCTACTTCTGCTTTATTGACTATGCCAAAACCTTTGACTGTGTGGATCACAATAAAGTGTGGAAAATTCTGAAAGAGATGGGAATACCAGACCACCTGACCTGCCTCTTGAGAAATCTGCATGCAGGTCAGGAAGCGACAGTTAGAAATGGACATGGAACAACAGACTGGTTCCAAATAGGAAAAGGAGTGTGTCAAAGCTGTATATTGCCATTCTGCTTATTTAACTTCTATGCAGAGTACATCATGAGAAATGCTGGGCTGGATGAAGCACAAGCTGGAATTAAGATTGCTGGAAGAACTATCAATAGCGTCAGATATGCAGATGACACCACCCTTATGGCAGAAAGTGAAGAAGAACTAAAGAGTCTCTTGATGAAAGTGAAAGAGGAGAGAGAAAAAGTTGGCTTAAAGCTCAACATTCAAAAAATGAAGATCATGGCATCCAGTCCCATCACTTCATGGGAAATAGATGGGGAAACAGAGGAAACAGTGGCTGACTTTATTTTTGGGGGGGCTCCAAAATCACTGCGGATGGTGACTGCAGCCATGAAATTAAAAGATGCTTGCTCCTTGGAAGAAAAGTTATACCAACCTAGACAGCATATTAAAAAGCAGAGACATTACTTTGCCAACAAAGGTCCGTCTAGTTTAAGCTATGGTTTTTCCAGTAGTCATGTATGTATGTTAGAGTTGGACTACAAAGAAAGCTGAGTGCCGAAGAATTGATGCTTTTGAACTGTGGTGTTGGAGAAGACTCTTCAGAGTCCCTTGGACTGCAAGGAGATCCAACCTGTCCATCCTAAAGGAGATCAGTCCTGGGTGTTCATTGGAAAGACTGATTTTGAAGTTGAAACTCCAATACTTTGGCCACCTGATGTGAAGAGCTGACTCATTGGAAAAGTCCCTGATGCTGGGAAAGATTGAAGGAAGGTGGAGAAGCGGACGAAAGAGGATGAGATGGTTGGATGGCATCACTGACTCAATGGACAGGAGTATGGGTAAACTCTGGGAGTTGGTGATGGACTGGGAGGCCTGGAGTGCTGCAGTCCATGGGGTCGCAAAGAGTCGGACATGACTGAGTGACTGAGCTGAACTGAACTGAAGCACACACAGAGAGATCCAGGTATCATGTATGAGAAGCAGGATAAATAACAGTGAACCAACTTGCAAAGTCTTCAGATACTGAATTTACCAGACAAGGATTAAAAATAACTGTGACTATCAAAAGGAATAAAATGAAAGTTTGAAAGCACCTGCAAGTAACAAGAAAATGTTTAAATATCAGATTTGAAATACAAATAGAACTTATAGAAATAAAAAATACAATAATTTGATTTTTTCCAGTTATTTCATACAAGTTTTAAACAAACAGAAAATCTGAAAGAATACCTGTACACTACTACCTAGATTCAATAATTATTAACACTTTATCATAGCTATGTTACATATTTTTAAATTTGCTGAACCATTTAAAAGTAAATTGCAGACATCATAATAGTTTACCCCTAAATATGTTAGAATGTACCTCTGTGAAATAAAAACTTTTTCATAACTACAATGTCATTATCTTATTTAAGAAAATTAATAATTGCCTAATGTCATCTCATATTGAGTCCATATTAAAATTTCCAGTTTGCAAAAAATGTCTTTTATAGCTGCTTTCTTTTTTGTTATTTTATAACTAGCATCCAATGAAGGCATTGATTGTGGTGGTTTCCTTTTCATTCCCTTTTCATCTAGAACAATCCTCTTGCCTTCTCCCTCCCCCACTACCTGCCTGCCCCCACCTATGACACTGATTCTTTTGAAGAGACTAGCATGGTGAATGCTTACATTCTGGATCTACCTGAGTGCTTCTTTATAGAATTCTTTAACTTATTTTTTGATTTGTCTTTTATTTTGGAAATTAAGCCTGGAAGTTTAAGTTTTGCCAAGAATATGTCACAGGTGATGCTTGTTTATTTCTTAACATATCATGTTAGGAACTTCCCTAGCAGTTCAGTGGTTAAGACTCTGTACTTCCACTGCCAGGGGCATGGGTTCCATCCCTAGTCGGGGAACCAAGGTCTCACATGCTATGCAGTCAAAAGAAAAACGAATACAATATATTGTTCTGTCTCATTCTTAGTAATATTAATTAACTTTAATGATTTGGTTGAGGGGATGATTGCCAGGCATCTTCCCCAAAATGAAATTTTAAAAATATCTGGACAGTTTATCAATTTCTTATAAAGTTAAACATACATTCACTATATGACCCAGCATTTCTACACCCAAGTATTTCCCAAGAGAAGTGAAAACTTATGTTCACACAAAAACTTCTACACGAGTTGGTAGTAGCTTTATTCATAATAGCAACTGGAAACAACCCAAATACCCTTCAACTAATGAGTGAACAAATAATTGTAGTACATGCTTACAACTGAATCCTATTTAGCAGTAAAAAGGAATGAAATACTGATATAGACAACATATGGGTGACTCTTTTAAAATTTTATTTATTTATTTATTTTTGGCTGCATTGGGTCTTTACTGCTGCACGCGAGGTTTCTCTAGCTGCAGCCAGCGGGGGCAACTCTTCATTTTGATGTGCAGGCTTCTCATTGCAGTGGCTTCTTTTGTTGCGAAGCACGGGCTCTAGAGTGCAGGCTTAGTAGTTATGGCACACGGGGTTAGTTCTTCTGTGGCATATGGGATCTTCTTGGATCAGGGATCGAAGGATCAAATCCATGTTCTCTGCATTGGCAGGTGGATTCTTAACCACTGGACCACCAGGGAAGTTCTGCATGAATCTTAAATGCGTTATGCTAAGTGCAAGATGTCAGACTCAAAAGGCTCCACCGTGTATATTCTATTTACATAACATTCTGGAAATATTAAAAAAGTAGGAACAGAAAACTCTAACCCTAAACCAAGTACCAGTCTTTAAATATCATATTGAGAGACAGAAGTTTCCAATGACCAACATACTCACACATTGTTTTCCTGGTATGAAGGAATGTAGAAAGGTAAAGTATCATTGGGAAGGATTCTGCTACTGCTGCTGCTAAGTCGCTTCAGTCATGTCCAACTCTGTGCGACCCCACGGACGGCAGCCCACCAGGCTCCGCCGTCCCTGGGATTCTCCAGGCAAGAACACTGGAGTGGGTTGCCCTTTCCTTCTCCAATGCATGAAAGTGAAAAGTGAAAGTGAAGTCACTCAGTCGTGTCCGACTCTTCAAGACCCCATGGACTGCAGCCTACCAGGCTCCTCCGTCCATGGGATTTTCCAGGCAAGAGTATTGGAGTGTGTTGCCATTGCCTTCTCCGGGGAAGGATTCTAGGTAAAGGTAAAATCAGAACCAAGGAGTACAGGGGTAATTCATCAGGCTCAGAGTGAAGCTTTATGAATGGAGCAGATTTTGACAATTGCCTAATTAACACCCATTCCCCTCCTTCTTCCTAAAAGGACCAGACTTCAGGGAGGTATCCACCTTCCTCCACAAAGCCATATGCTTTACTAAAAACCAGTTATGTATCACACATTCTTTGGCAGGGACAGTTTTAGGAACAGAATTGTGACTCAATTCAGACCGATGAAATCTGAAGGAAAGTCTCTCAAGGGACTTCTAGGAAATATTTCCTTTCTCAATTAAAAAAAAAAAGAGAAAAATGCAGAAGAGATGAGCTGGCTCTTCTTCCTCTGGATGTTACTGTATCTGGATGTGATGTTTGCAAACAGGCGGATTCTCAACCAATGGACCACCAGAGAAGTCCAGACATTTCTAGTTATAGTATAGTCAAATTTATCACTTTTTGCCTTCGTAGTTTATGATTTTATGTTTTAATAATTTTTTCACTTCCTTGATAAAAACCTGCTGATCCACAGCTTTAGGGCATTCTGTATATGCAGGTCAGGAAGCAATAGTTAGAACTGGACATGGAACAACAGACTGGTTCCAAATAGGAAAAGGAGTATGTCAAGGCTGTATATTGTCACCCTGCTTATATGCAGAGTACATCATGAGAAACGCTGGGCTGGAAGAAGCACAAGCTGGAATCAAGATTGCTGGGAGAAATATCAATAACCTCAGATATGCAGATGACAGCACCCTTATGGCAGAAAGTAAAGAGGAACTAAAAAGCCTCTTGATGAAAGTGAAAGAGGAGAGTGAAAAAGTTGGCTTAAAGCTCAACATTCAGAAAACAAAGATCATGGCATCTGGTCCCATCACTTCATGGGAAACAGATGTGGAAACAGTGTCAGACTTTATTTTTTTGGGCTCCAAAATCACTGCAGATGGTGACTGCAGCCATGAAATTAAAAGACGCTTACTCCCTGGAAGGAAAGTTATGACCAACCTAGATAGCATATTCAAAAGCAGAGACATTACTTTGTCAACAAAGGTCTGTCTAGTCAAGGCTATGGTTTTTCCTGTGGTCATGTATGGATGTGAGAGTTGGACTGTGAAGAAAGCTGAGCACCAAAGAATTGATACTTTTGAACTGTGGTGTTGGAGAAGACTCTTGAGAGTCCCTTGGACTGCAAGGAAATCCAACCAGTCCATCCTAAAGGAGATCAGTCCTGGGTGTTCATTGGAAGGACTGATGCTAAAGCTGAAACTCCAGTACTTTGGCCACCTCATGCGAAGAGTTGACTCACTGGAAAAGACTCATGCTGGGAGGGATTGGGGGCAGGAGGAGAAGGGGACGACAGAGGATGAGATGGCTGGATGGCATCACCGACTTGATGGACATGAGTTGAGTAAACTCTGGGAGTTGGTGATGGACAGGGAGGCCTGGCGTGCTGTGATTCATGGGGTTGCAGAGTTGGACACAACTGAGTGACTGAACTGAACTGAACTGAATCACCCTCTGGCTTATATGAATGGTGCCCCCTGGAGCACTAAGTACATGGCACTCCCTTCTTAAGTTTTGCAAGGCAGTCTGACTTAAAGTCTTTAGGAGAAGCCCCTATAAATATGCTATCATGAAAGTTACAAAGTTTTGCTCTTCTTACTTAAATCTTAATGAATCTATAATCTATTTTTGTCTCTAAGGTTAGGATCTAGTTGTATTTAGGTTCCAGGGTTATTGACTGGTTAGTCCATCCTTTCCTCACTAATCACCATGACCTCACCACTGTCATGGTGTCCATCTACCTTTGTGTTTGTGTATGGACTCCCTGTTCTGTATTCTGTCTATCCCCCACCCATACCATACAGTCTTAGTTACTGTACCTTATGCCTTAATATCTTGTAGGCAAAACTTCCACCTGTTCTACTTAAAAAGTGTCTTGTTTATTATTGATTTTTTGGTTTCGAATTTTCAGATCACCTTAGTAAAATGTTGGAGAAATTCTGTGGGATTTTGATTGGAATTACATTGAATTTATCAATTATTGTACAGAAAATTACCATCTTTATAACATTGGGTCTTCCTACACACAAATATAGTAGATTTCTTCATTTATTGCCTATCAATAAAGTTTATCATTTTCTTTACAAGACCTTTTGCATTTTTGTTAAATCTATACGTAAATATATTTTATATTTTTAGTCACTATCATGAATGGGATATTTTTAAAATTACAGTTCCAAACTATTTGCTGTTCATCTTTAGGAATACAGTTTTAAAATATGCATTTTGGTTTTATATCCAGAGATATCCTTGAGCTTTTCTGTTGATTTCAAAATTTGTTAGTTTGCTTATATTTTCTGTGGAAATAGTCATATAGTATACAATAACAATTTTTTCTTCTTTAAAAATTTTTAAATATATTCTTTCTTGTCTTACTACTATGGCTAGGACTTCTCATATATCTCTGAATAGAAATAGTGTTAGAGTGCATACTTATCTTGTTTTTGACTTTAAATGTTTTATTATTAGTTAGAAAACTGTTTACTCTGTGCTTTTAGTAAATATTCTTCATTAAGTTAAGGAAGCTTTTTTTCTACCTAGAGCATTAAGGATGTTTTTGGTTTTGTTTTGTGGAAGGATATTGATTTACATCAATGTTTTTTCTGTCTGATCAAATGGATCAAATGGTTTCTTATATTTAATTTATTCTACTATCAAAATTACATTGAAAAAATTTTGTTATAAAATTATACCTGCATTCCTGAATAAATCTAGTTAAAAAGTAATGCATATATGTGTGTGTCTTATTGGATTTCTAAATTTTGGTTTAGTATAGCATTTTTATCTTGATTAACCATGAGTGAGGCTGAGTTTTCATTTACTGCTTTGTTTTCAGAAGGAGTTATTTGTCCCTATTGTTCCTTTTCTGGAATAATCTGCATTAGTTTAGGACCACCTGTTTCTTTTCTTCTACTTTTTTTTTTTCTATTTCTTTTTTCTTTCTCTCTTTTTGGTAGAAATCACCTGTAAAGTCATCTGGGTCTGGTTGTTTATTTGTGTAGTTAAGTCAATTTTGTTAATTGTCATAAGTCTACTCATAGTTGAGTCAATTTTGGTAAATTATATTTTTCCAGGAAACTGCCATCTATTTCCTAATTCATAGGCATAATGTTGTTCATAATATTCTCTTATTTTAAAAGTCACTGCTCTATCTGTTATATCCCTTTTTTTCTTAATCTAATTTGTAAAAGGATTTCGATTTTACTTGTTATTTCAGAGAACTAGCTTTTGTATTTTGTTTTCTATCTTATTGATTTCTGCATTTTCCCCTTTAAATCTCCCTGGGTTAATTCTGTTGTTCCTTTATTAACCTCTTGATTATTGAGGTCCTCATTTTCTAACCTTCTCTAATATAACCATTTAAGGTTGCAAACTTGTTCTTTAGGTACTCTTAAAACTGCATTTCACAAATTCTGATATGTATTTTCTCGACAATTAAGTTTTAAATATTTTTCACTTTCTATTTGTGCCCATCAACCTGCCTTTGGTTCTCCAGACCCACCCACTGTCTTCTCTCTCCACTCTACTCTCTGCCCCACAGGCTGTTGTGTCCTCTCTCTTCCAGTTGAGTCTCTCAGAGCTATCTGAGATGCTGCCCCCAGGGCTGCAGTCCTCATTTTGTCCCAAATAAAACTTAACTCACAACTCTCAAGTTGTACATCTTATTTTAGTCGACATTCTCATCAACTAGATTCAACTTTACATACTCTCTAACACTTGGTATAGTAAGTCATTTAATGATTCTGATAAGTGTGGCATGGTATTTTACTGCAATTTTAATTTGTATTTGCCACAGGGAGGCCTGGCGTGCCATAGTTCATGGGGTCGCAAAGAGTCAGACACGACTTGAGCGACTGGACTGAACTGAATGACTAATAGGGTTTCCTTGGTGGCTCATACTGTAAAGAATCTGCCTGCGATGCAGGAGATGTGGATTCAATCCCTGGGTGCCTGGATTCAATCCCTGGGTCCAGGAAATCCCCTGGAGAAGGAAATGGCAACCCACTCCAGTATTCTTGCCTGGGAAGTCCCATAGACAGAGGAGGCTGGCAGGCTATAGTCCATGGCGTCGCAAAGAGTCGAACACGAATGAAGCAACTTAGCACTTAGCACGCATGCTGTCTTCCAGTTGGGTTCTGCTAGTAGAGATTGCTGGCAAGAAATGGTAGAGGAGGAGGAGAGTGAGGTTAGGGTATTTATTTTCCTGGTCTTATAGTGGTATACTTACTGCTGCTGCTGTTGCTAAGTTGCTTCAGTTGTGTCCAACTCTGTGCAACCCCATAGACAGCAATCCACCAGGCTCCCCTGTCCCTGGGATTCTCCAGGCAAGAACACTGGAGTGGGTTGCCATTTCCTCTCCAATGCATGAAAGTGAAAAGGGAAAGTGAAGTCGCTCAGTCATGTCCGATTCCCTGCGATCCCATGGACTGCAGAACGCCAGGCTTCCCTGTCCCTCACCATCTACACGAGCTTGTTCAAACTCATGTCCATTGAGTCGGTGATGCCATCCAACCATCTCATCTTCTGTCATCCCCTTCTCCTCCCGCCTTCAATATTGCCCAGCATCAAGGTCTTTTCCAGTGAGTCAGTTCTTTGAATCAGGTGGCCAAACTATTGGAGCTTCAGCTTCAGCATCAGTCTTTCCAATGAATATTCAGGACTGATTTCCTTTAAGATTCACTGGTTGGATCTCCTTGTAGTTCAAGGGACTCTCAAGAGTCTTCTCCAACACCACAGTTAAAAATCATCAATTTTTGGTGCTCAGCTTTCTATTATGGTCCAACTCTCACATCCATACATGACTACTGGAAAATCCATAGCTTTGACTCTGAGGACCTTTGTCAGCAAGGTAATGTCTCTGCTTTTTAAAATGCTGTCTAGGTTGGTCATAGCTTTTCTTCCAAGGAGCAAGCGTCTTTTAATTTCAAGACTGCAGTCCTCATCTGCAGTGATTCTGGAGCTCAAGAAAATAGTCTGTCACTGTTTTCACTGTTTTATCATGTATTTGCCATGAAGTGATGGGACACGATGCCATGATCTTCATTTTTTGAATGTTGAGCTTTAAGCCAGCTTTTTCACTCTCCTCTTTCACTTTCAAGAGGCTCTTTAGTTCTTCTTTTCTTTCTGCCATAAGGGTTGTGTCATCTGCATATCTGACGCTATTGATAGTTCTCCTGGCAATCTTGATTCTAGCTGTGCTTCATCCATCATGGCATTTCCCATGATGTACTCTACATATAAGTTAAATAAGAAGGGTGACAATATGCAGCCTTGACATACTCCTTTCCCAATTTGGAACCAGTCAGCTCTTCCATGTCCAGTTCTAACTGTTGCTTCTTGACCTGCATACAGATTTCTCAGGAGGCAGGTCAGGTGGTCTGGTATTCCCATCTCTTCCAGAATTTCCCACAGTTTGCTGTGATTCACAGAGTCAAAGGCTTTGGTGTAGTCAATAAAGCAGAAGTAGATGTTTTTCTGGAATTCTCTCGATTTTTCGATGATCCAACAGATGTTGGCAATTTGATCTTTGGTTCCTCTGCCTTTTCTAAATCCAGCTTTAACATCTGGAAGTTCTCAGTTCACGTACTGTTGAAGCCTCACCTGGAGAATTTTAAGCATTGCTTTGCTAGCATGTGAGATGAGTGCAGTTGTGTGGTAGTTTGAACATTCTTTGGCATTGCCTTTCTTTGGGACTAGAATGAAAACAGACCTTTTCCAGTCCTGTGGCCACTTTGAGTTTTCCAAATTTGCTGGCATACTGAGTGCAGCACTTCTACAGCATCATCTTTTAGGACTCGAAATAGCTCAACTGGAATTCCATCCCCTCCACTAGCTTTGTTCGTAGTGATGCTTCCTAAGGCCCACTTGACTTTGCATTCTAGGATGTCTGGCTGTAGGTGAGTGATCACACCATCATGGTTATCTATTCATTAAGATCTTTTTTGTATAGTCCTTCCATGTATTCTTGCCACCTCTTCTTAATATCTTCTTCTGTTAGGTCCATACCATTTCTGTCCTTTATCAAGCCCATCTTTGCATGAAATGTTCCCTTGGTATCTCTAATTTTCTTGAAGAGATCACTAGTTTTTTCCATTCTATTGTTTCCCTCTATTTCTTTGCATTGATCACTGAGGAAGGCTTTCGTATCTCTCCTTGCTATTCTTTGGAACTCTGCATTCAGATGGGTATAACTTTCCTTTTCTCCTTTGCCTTTCACTTCTCTTCTTTTCTCAGCTATTTGGAAGGCCTCCTCAGACAGCCATTTTGCCTTTTTGTATTTCTTTTTCTTGGGGATGGTCTTGATCACTGCCTTCTGTGCCATGTCAGGAACCTCCGTCCATAGTTCTTTAGGCACTTTGTCTTTATGATCTAATCCCTTGAATCTATTTGTCACTTCCACTGTATAATCGTAAAGGCTTTGATTTAGGTCATACCTGAATGGTCTGGGGTTTTCCCTACTTTCTTCAATTCAATTGTCTTGAATTTGGCAATAAAGAGTTCATGATCTGAGCCACAGTCAGCTCCCAGTCTTGTTTTTGCCGACTGTATAGAGTTGTGCCATCTTCAGCTGCAAAGAATATAATCAATCTGATTTCAGTATTGACCATCTGGTGCGTCCATGTGTAGAGTCGTCTCTTGTGTTGGAAGGGAGTGTTTGCTATGACCAGTGTATTCTCTTGGCAAAACTCTGTTAGCCTTTTCCCTGCTTCATTTTGTTCTCCAAGGCCAAACTTGCCTGATTCTCCAGGTTATCTCCTGACTTCCTATTTTTGTATTCCAGTCCTCCCCTATGATGAAAAGGACATCTTTTTTTTGGTGTGTTCTAGAAAGTCTTGTAGATCATAGAACCATTGAACTTCAGTCTGTTTGGCATTAGTGGTTGGGGCATAGAGTTGCATTACTGTGATATTGAATGGTTTGCCTTGGAAATGAACAGAGATCATTCTGTCATTTTTGAGATTGCACCCAAGTACTGCATTTCGGACTCTTTTGTTGACTATGAGGGCTACTCCATTTCTTCTAAGGATGAAGAAGATAATAGATATAAGATATATCTGTTTCTTGCTCTGGTTTTTCCTCTCCTTTTTTTGCACCTTTGTGTGAACGTGAACCAGTTTTCCAAATCCATGACTGGTTCCTGGGCTTCCTCAACCCACCTAGAAACTGTAGCAACCTGGGTCATTTAACTGACAACACTCTTGATTAGGAGTACAGGCCAATCATATAACCCTATGGTTACTTTGATTTGATTTGGTTGTTTTTAAAATAATAGATATGAGTCATCTGAATTAAATTCGCCCATTCCGGTCCATTTAGTTCACTGATTCCTAGAATGTTGATATTCACTCTTGCCATCTTCTGTTTGACTACTTCCAATTTACCTTGATTCACGGACCTAACATTCCAGGTTCCTATGAAATATTGGCATCAGATATTTACAGCATTGGACTTTACTTTCATCAGCAGTCATATCTACACCTGGGCATTGTTTTCACTTTGGCTCCATCTCTTCATTCTTTCTGGAGTTATTTCTCCACTTTTCTCCAGTAGCATATTGGGCACCTACTGACCTGGGGAGTTTATCTTTCAGTGTCATATCTTTTTGCCTTTTCATACTGATGTTTAAGTTTGGGATAGTTGCTCTTTGTCATCCAAAACTTTAATTTTCCATTATTCAATGTACAATATTTTTGCAATTTAAGTTCCTGAGCATAATCCATGTTTTTTCAAGAATGTATTTTCCATGATCTGGGGGACATATTTAAGTATATTTTCTTGTGATTCTAAAGAACTTCCATATTCTTTAAAAATCCAAAAAAACTGTCAAGGTTTTGTTATTAATTTCCTGTCTCCTTTCTTTTAGCTTATTTTTTTAATTTCTACAAAATCTTTTCTAGAGTCGTGGATATCACAGTCTTTACCACTTTTTCATAAGATTTATTTAAAAATGACATCATGATATCTGAACCCTAAGACTTTGGAAATAAAACCTACAGATCTCATTGTTAGCCTCTGCATTTAATGAAGATACAGAAATAATTGCACATAGTTTTTGTAGTCAGTGGTGTTAGACTAACTTATGTGGAACCTGATTTTGCATGGTGGCTTCAGAGACACAGACTTTAGGATTAAGGCCTCTAGGAAGGAAGAGGTTACACTGTTTCTTGCTCTGGTTTTTCCTCTCTTTTTTTGCACCTTTGTGTGAACGTGAACCAGTTTTCCAAATCCATGACTGGTTCCTGGGCTTCCTCAACCCACCTAGAAACTGTAGCAACCTGGGTCATTTAACTGACAATACTCTTGATTAGGAGTACAGGCCAATCATATAACCCTATGGTTACTTTGATTTGACTTGGTTGTTTTTAAAATTCATCTCAATAGTGCATTTATAGACTTTTAGGATGGCTCAATTCTCCAGATGACTTATCCTCTTTTATTGGGCCATTTTTCTGTGTAGATGCAAAATATGTAGTTGGAGGTAGTTTAAGAGCCTAAATTGAGTCTCTTTAACTTTATTTTCAAGGTAAGGGATCATCAGATTTAAGCGTACTCCTATAATTGTTTTTAAACATACTTTAAGCCATATAATTAACATAATAATATTACCTTTGCTTAAAAATAAAGGATGCAGAGTACATCATGAGAAATGCCAGGCTGATGAAGCACAAGCTGGAATCAAGACTGTCAAGAGAAATATCAATGATCTCAGATATGCAGATTAAGGCAGAAAGTGAAGAGGAACTGAAGAGTCTCTTGATGAATGTGAAAGGGGAGAGTGAAAAAGCTGGCTTGAAACTCAACATTCAAAAAATGAAGATCATGGCTTCTGGCCCCATCACTTCATGGCAAATAGATGGCGAAACAATGGAAACAGTGAGACTTTATTTTCTTCAGCTCCAAAATCACTGCAGATGGTGACTGCGGCCATGAAATTAAAAGACGCTTGCTCTTTGGAAGAAAAGCTATGACCAAGCGAGACAGCATTTTAAAAAGCAGAGACATTACTTTGCTGACGAAGGTCTGTAGAGTCAAAGCTATGGTTTTTCCAGTAGTCTTGTATGGATGTGAGTGCTGAACCATAAAGAAAGCTGAGTGCCGAAGAATTGATGGTTTTAATCTGTGGTGTTGGAGAAGATTCTTCAGAGTCCCTTGGACTGCGAAGAGATCAAACCAGTGACTCCTAAAGGAAATTAATCCTGAATATTCATTGGAAGGACTGATGCTGAATCTGAAGCTCCAATACTTTGGCCACCTTATTCAAAGAATGGACTCATTAGAAGAGACCCTGATGCTGGGCAAGATTGAAGGCGGGAGGAGAAGGGGACGACAGTGGATGGGACGGTTAGATGGCATCATCGACTCAATGGATATGAGTTTGAGCAAGGTCGGGTAGGTGGTGAGGGACAAGGAAGCCTGGCCTGCTGCAGTCCATAGGGTCGAAAAGAGTCAGACATGACTGAGTGAACAGTAACGAGAAAGGATTAATAAAGACCCTCAAAGTCCCCTTTCACCATGCCCTCCATTCCTCCTCTCTAGAGGTAACTATTATCATTTTGACCTTTCCAGTGACTTCTCTATACATTTCTTTTCTATTCTGCACATTCTATTCTATTCTTTTCTACACATATACACACTTGTTTCCCTTGCATGAGGAAACTGAGACCTTGAAGGGAGACCTGTTGCAAATTTATTGAAGGAAAGCGGACTGGACAATCGTTTACTAAAACCTACAATGTGTCAGGCTCTGCGCCCAGAACTTTATTTGCACTAATGGTCCTGGTATTTTACTTCTGCTGGATGGACTGCCGCACTAATCAGTTTGGAAGTTGCGAAGCAGGTGCAAAAGTCGCTTCGGTGCAGTGATATAGGATATGTATTTTGATGCCAGTTGCAGGAAACCTAGCAGAGGGCTCCAGAGTTGCAAAAACAACAAAACACACTGTCATCCGAAGTTGGGTCTGTTAAAAAAAAAAAAAGCTTGTGAAGCTGAAACGCGAGACGTCTACTACTTACCAAGACCTTCGGAAACTTATCTATGAGATTAGTCTTGGAGCTCAAAGAAGGCACCAGAGGTCGCAAAGGATGCGGTGGCAGGCAGCAACAGAGCAGCCAACCGGGAGAGCCGAGCGCTCCCACCGTCTGCAAGTGCGCCTGCGCTGATCGCAGCGGGGAGGCGGGGCGGGGGCGGAGCTTGGGGTGGTCAATGAGCCTGCGCAAGCCGTGAGGCGAGTTGGGGGAGGGCGTTCCGTGTGTGTCTGTGTTGTTGTTCGGCGGCAGCGGCGGCGGCGGTAAGATGGCTGCCCACGGGGGCTCCGCGGCGTCGTCGGCGCTGAAGGGGTTAATTCAGCAGTTCACCGCCATCACCGGTAAGAGACGCGGTTACCGGAAGGTGGAGAGTGGGGTCTGGAGCGGGCGGCCGGTGTGCCCTGGGCTTCTCTTTACCTGCATGCATTCTTCCCTCGGGCTTTACCCACAGCTCCCGTCCTCCCTCCTGAGGAAGAAGCGACGACGGCGTCGGGTCTCCGGGTTCAGGCGGGAGACACCCCCCATCCCCGTGCACCCCGTACCTTCATTCTCGGTCTTCTCGCAGTGTGGAGGGAGATCTCCCCACCCCCTTTCAGCCTATACTCAGGGAATGGGCCGAGCCTATCCGCCCCCGCCGGCCCGGGGACCTGGGGGCGGGAGAGGTGGGGGGCCGCACCCGGGCCACCGCCCTCCTCCTTCATCATCATCTCCTCTTCTCTGTGCAGCCTTGGGGTGCAGCGCATCCCCTTACCTCTTTTTCCCTTTTTTCCACGGCCAGGTCATTCTTCACCCGTCCCTGGCCTGCCCTTCCCCTTTCTGGGCCCCTCGGAGCCATCGCTGTGGCCCTGGCGTGTTCGGGCCCTCCCGCCTTAACGGCGAGGCTGGAGGGTTCGGCAGCGCCTTTACCGATCTCGGGGGATAGGCCGCCAGAAAGCCGGAGGTGCTGAGGAGTACCCTCCAGACTGAGGTTTTAAGAAAAGAATGAGGGGGAACCCCCCCAACCTTAATTGGAAAGACCTGAAGGAATCCTTGGTGGCGTTTCCCACCTCCCCATAATAAAATAATAAAGACTGAAACGATGGCGCCCAGGCCTCCTTGCTGATAAAATAGGAATGACGGCAAAAACTTCTGTGAGACAAAATCGGTTTTTGGATGTCACTATCCCCTAAATCCTCGGTTTTTCTTTTCGTTTGGACCCCTGCGAAGGGCACACGCAGATCCTCTTACTGCCTGGAGGAAAGGCCCTAAGCCATTCTATGAATTCTCTGTGTCTTGTTCTTTCTGATGGTGCTGAACTTTTTTTGCATGAGTTATTAGAGGGCGGAGCAAATGATGAAGTTCTCTGTGGAGTGATTTGAGAGAAGAGTACTCCATGTGCCTGAGTGTAATTTTGCCGTTCTAGTTTGTCCTTTTGGAAGGAGGTCGGAATGTTAGCAGATCTATACTTTATCTGGTAGTTTGTTAGATGCAGGGAACATTGCCACTTTTAGGGTATCCAGGGTTTGATGTGCAGGCTGGTTAAGTGAAATTTTATATTTTAACCACTGCCGGTTGTTTGCGAGCTGCCGTTTCATGGATGGTTAAGGCTAGTTTTATTTTTTACTTTCCAAGGATGACTAGATGTTCGATGCATTGTCTAGCTTGTGGGCATGAAACATCAGGTCAAAGTTGATAAAATAAAATTTGTAACAAAATTAGGATGAAGAATGGATTGATAACTTTTCTTAATATTTTAAAATTGTGTTTGGAGTATTAGAGATACAATGCATTTCCCAGTGTGTAAGCAGGTCATTATTGGGAAAATTAAAAAATTATTGTGTATATAATACATTATGTTTATACAGAAAAATCTTTGTAGTGAATCAGATATCATTTCTTTAGATTTTCTAGAGATGGTTTAAGATGCCACCTATTTAATTCCAGTTTTTTGGCTAACTGCTAACTACCACTTTAGGAATTCAGATTGTGTTAGACTTACATTATTTTTTTAATGCAGCATTTTTGGTAGGTGTAGACAAAACCCAAATGTGGTGAGATGAAGTGACTCACATAATTGTTTTAATTCTGTTTCTGTCTGCTAGTCTTCATGGCTCCTTTCCTGGTCACAGGCCTTTCTACTGAATCAAGTTGGAGACCCTCAGTAGACAGTGGTATATGGAAGTCTGCAAAAGGGAAAATACCTTAGATTGTTCTTAATGTATTATGGATTTCCAATAACAATTTTTTACAAGATTGTAATTAATTATTAGAAACACATAATTGACCCCTTTAGTCATATATCTTAAAATTGGTGGGATCTGTCCACATACATTTTAGATTGTAATATTCATGACAAAAAGGTATTTGAAATTTATTATTGCTAGATGAATGAAACTGACCTTAAGAACTTATACTCTATTTCAGAAAGATTTTACTTACTTGGAAGCCCAACATTTTGATAAAAGCAATGCATTTTCAAAAATGTGAGTTAACCTCTTCTGTGGCATTTAGAAGTAGAAGAGAAAATTGGAAGAATTTTAAGTTTTATTTCTCACTAAATAGAACAAATTTCTCCCTATGATATGTGAGTATGAAATAGTGACTCTGACTTTTAAAAAGTACTAAAAAGACATCTAACATGAACTAATTTTGAAAAAAAAAACCCATTCTCACAATAGCAATATTATTTATTTTACATATTATCTTCCAGTTCTATTTACATATTTATTTTATTTCTTAAATTACTTTAAAATTATTCTTACATCGTGGATCAAAATATATATAATTTAGAATCCTGAAACTTGATTAACATTACATCATAAACATTTTTCCTATTATTAAACTGTTTTATATAAGCAAATAGCCAGGGAAATGATGGTCTTCAAAGTGATCACACTGAGCAGTTTTGTACCTTTACTATTGTTGCCATTTGTATTATTTCAGGCTACATAGAAAACCATCCACTTATTTTATAGTCTACCACATTTTGTAGTATTGCTCAGTTTGATCTCCCTTAATATTCTCATACATGGCTTTGAATGACTGCTGACTACTTTCAGAAGTTATATCAATTCTCAAAACCTGAGGAAAAAGTGTGTCACTGGATCTGAAGGTAATTCCAAAAGAACAATTTTTGAAAATGTTTTTGAATCATGGCAGTATCCCATTAACACCAACTTGGGCTGAGATCCAGCCATACATATACAGAATGCATAGATGTAACTAGAATAAATCATGAGATGAAGGATACATAGATGCTATACAGTGGGTAAAAATAAATAATCAGAAAGTAAGACTGAAATGTGAGGGAATAGAAAGTGAGGCTTAGAAGAATACGGGTGGTTGCTAGTATAGCATTCTTTCATAAGGCTTGCTGTATAGTAGGCGTTCACCAACCTTAGGAAATTATAGAACCACTTTACTCTTTCTTTAAAATTGTTGAATGAATCCATATTTGTTAAAGAAATTAGAAACTCTCGTATTGGATTTGTGGTCCATTTCCATTCATATTCTGTACAATATATTTTTCTTGGTTAGTATTTAAGTTCTCTGAAGAAAGGTGGTTGCCAGTGTCCTAGATATTAAAAGAAAACCCTTTGGAATTTTAAGAACTATTTCAAAGAATGTTAATGAAGTTTGAGTAGAAATTTAGGGAGGGAATGTATTTTGTTGAGTTGTCAATAGACTCTTACTAGTAAACTCAATGTTTATTAATAGGCTACCAAGTGCCAGGCATGGTTCAGGTCTTGGGGATACTACCATGAATAAGACGTGGTAAGGCTGTCCTGAATAAAGCTTAAAGGTTAATGGGAATACAGACACATAAATAGGTATTGTAATACATTGGAATCATGGTAAGGAGCAGTTAAGGTAGCACAAAGGAAGGAGATCAAGAAAGGCTTCCTAGAAGAAATAATTTCTTAGCTAAAACCTGGAGGAGAGATAAACATGTGCAGAGAGAGGGGCACAGATATACATATAGAAATAGGAAAAGAGAGACAATAGGTTGAGGGAATTGATGAGAATTCCCAGTGAAGAAGCATAGCTCCTGGGAGATGCAGTAAATGGGGTTGAAGAGGTAAGAGGGTACCAGGTTAGGTAGGGCCTTACAACTCATGTTAAGAAATCTTGGCTTTATTCAAAATGTTGTGGGAAGTTAGTGAAAAGTTTTAATTAAGGGAGTGACACAATCAGATTTGGGTTTTTTCAAAAGAGCTGCTTGGCTATAGTGGAAAAGAGGTTAGGCATAGAGATAAGTAGAACACTGTTAAAATAATTGAAGATACTGATGTCCTGAAATTAGATAAGGAAAGAAGTCAGAGGAGTCAGAATGAAGTTTAGGATTCTGTTTTCGACATCTAAGCATATCTAGTACAATTTGTGAAGATACAGAATAGTAGAAGAGGTTTAGGGAGATGTTTAGTTCAGATTTAGGTAAGTTGCTGTCTCTGGGACTTCCAAATGGGGCTGTTCAGTAAGGAAATGAATATTTGGATCCAGAAAGAAGAGTGACATCTAATGAGTCATGTTGATGGCAACTGAAGCTATAAAAAGTGGATGGCATCTTGTAGGGAGAGTGTCGTGTGAGACTATCACAGGCTATAAAGCTGAAGAAGCACATCAAACATATAGTAAAGAAGAAAGTGCAAAGACTGGAAGAAACTAAAGATGTAGGAGGAAAACCAGGAGACTGTGTGGTGGTATTTCAAACATCAGGAGTAGGGTAATACCTCAGATAGTATGTAGGCACTTTAGGAAACTAGAAATTATAGATTTTTCTTGGTTAGGGCTGGAAGACATCTTCGTAACCATACTGACCCATTTCTGAGTTAAAATGAGGAATTGAAGGCCCAGAGAAGTAAAATGATTTAAGGTTATATGTCTAGGTCAGTGTGTCTCAAACTTATTTGTAGGAAGAATCCCCTCCTCCCTTTAAAAACAATCTTTATTAAACAATGTATTTCTTTGGCCATGCCACATTCGGCTTGTGGGATCTCAGTTCCCTGACCAGGGATCAAACCCAGGCCCTCAGCAGTGAAAGTGTGGCGTCTTAACCACTGGACTGCCAGGGGGCTCCCCATTGACCAATACTTTTGTAAAACTACAACAAAAATTAATTGCTTAAAAATTGAAATAAAAAGAACACATACAAAATATAAGCCTAAATGATGTTTTTTTAAAAAGATATAATTTGCATACAGTAAAATTTAATGTTTTTAGTGTATAACGTTTTTAGAAGTGCATACAGTCGTAAAGCCACAGTCAAGATGTAGGACAGTTCTAGCCTCAGGAATTTCCTCCTGCCCATTTGTAGTCAGCCCCTCTTCTTACCTGTAACCTAATGTTTTTGCCTATAGTCTTCTTTTCCAGAACGTCATATAAATGAGCAGTCCCCAACTTTTTTTTTAGCACCAGGGACTGGTTTTGTGGAAGTCAATTTTTGCACAGACTTGGGGAGTAGGAGATGGTTTGGGGATGATTCAAGCATGTTACATTGATTGTGTACATATTTCTAATCTCATGCCTGTGGCCTGGAGACTGGGGACCCCTGATATAAATAGAAGCACCATGTGTGGTCAGGTTTCTTTTGAGTCTGGCTTCTTTTACTTAGGATACTGCATTTGAGACTCATTCATGTCATTGTGGTATGAGTGGTTCCTTTTTATTGTGAATAATATGCCATTGTATGGATATACTGCAATTTGTTTATGCAGTGATGAAATGAATGGATAATTGTTTCTTGTTTGGGAGATTATATAAATAAAGCTGCTAAAAATGTTAGTGTACAGTGTATGAATGTAAGTTTTCATTTCCTTTAGATAAATAACTAGGAGTGGGATTCTACAATAGGTGTGTAATTTTAAGGAATTACCATATTGTTTTCCTGAGTCTTAACCATTTTACGTTCCTGTCAGCAGTGTATAAGACTTCCAGCTGCCCTTCTGGTATTTTTAATTTTCTATAACTATTTTAATAGATGTGTTATTGTATGGCATTGTGGTTTTAATTTGCATTTCCTTAGTGACTAATAATATTATTTTTTCATATGATAGTTTGCCATCCAAACATATTTCAAGCCCAACTTTATTTTATTAGAGACAAAAGACATAAAATTAATCAGATTGCTATGAAAGTTTCCATGTCCCCTGCATTGTAAGGTGTATTATTAACCACCAGGGAAGTCCCTATATTCATTCTTTTTTAGATTCTTTTCTCATACTGGTTATCACAGAATATTGAGTAAAGAGTTCCCTGTGCTATACAGTAGGCCCTTGTTGGTTATCTGTCTTATGTATAGTAGTGTGTATATGTTTATCCCAAGCTCCTGATTTATTCCCCGCTCCCCCGCAACCCGCGTTTCCGCTTTGGTAACCATAAGTTTGTTTCCTGTATCTGTTTCTATTTTGTAAATATGTTCCTTTGTATTGTTTTTAAAAAAATAATTAGATTCTACAGCTGAATGATACTTGATGATATTTGTCTTTCTCTGCCCGACTTAACTTCACTTAGTGTGATAATCTCTAGGTCCATCCATGTTGCTGCAAATGGCATTATTTCATTCTTTTTTATTGCTGAGTAATATTCCATTGTATGTTTTTGTGTGTGTTTGTGACATATCTTTATCCATTGCTCTGTCAGTGGATATTTAGGTTGCTTCCGTGTCTTGGCTCCTATAAACAGCACTGTAGTGAACGTATATCCTTTCGGATTATCTTTTTCTCTGGATATATGCCCAAGAGTGGAACTGCTGTATCATATGGTAGTTCTGTTTTTAAGGAACCTCCATACTGTTCTCCATAGTTACTGTATATAAAATTAAAAAAAATATTTTCTATTCCTCAATGCTTAAAAACTCCTGGATGGGAAACTGATGAGGAGGTTGAACTTGCATTTTACTTCTTGCAACTATCACTGACTCTCATTTCCTTGGTAGATTGTCTGGCTTACTTTGTTATCATTTCTAGGGGAAATGTAGAACCAAAAAGTAATCAATTTGTGTCCCTGTTATTTCTGTGCTCTAACCCTTTGGGAAAGAAAAGGTCTATAGAGGGGTTTTTTTTTTTTTTTTTTCCTTTAAAAAAAAAGTCTCTGTGACTGCTATACTTAGGTTCCTTGATAATACTGAAGAGACTATTTGGGCATTAAGAATAGTGTAGAGAATAGGTATAAGGGACTACTAAAGTTTGGAATGTCTCTTGATCCTTCCAGCTGTGGTAGAGACATAGACTACATTATAGGTTTGGTGCTCTTTCTTACATTATGTCGTTAATAGGGAAAGTGTGAACTAAGAGGCAGCAAGCAACAAGGAGATGGCCACTGATAAATTGTGTGCCAAAGCTGGGTTGATGCCCTTTGGTGCCATTAGCAAGCTAAAGCATATGGAAAAGGTAATGGATAGGTAAAAAGAGTGCAAGTGGTAAGAAACAGTAAAGTGAGATTCCTGCTATAGATATGATTACTGGGTTTTACAGACTGAATTTTTGTGTCCTTCTCAAAATTCGTATTTTGAAATCCTGATTACCCCCTTGCCCAGTGTCGTGGTATTAGGAGGTGGGGCCTTTGGAAAGTGGTTAGTTCATGAAGGTGGGGTCCTTATGAACGGGACTAGTCCTTAACAGAGAAGGAAATGACAACCCACTCCAGCATTCTTGCCTGGAAAATGCCATGGACAGAGGAGCCCTATAGTCCATGGGGTCACAGAGAGTCGGACATGACTTAGCAACTAAACCATCACCACTGGTGTCCTTAAAATAGAGACCCAGAGAGTGTCTGGCCCCTTCCACCATGCAGGTACACACTGAGAGCGGAACTGTCTTACCAACCAGGAGGAGGGCCTGCACTACACACCAAATCTGCTGGAGGCTGCCCTTTGACTTCCCAGCCTCCAGAACTGTGGGAAATAAATGTATGTTGTTTAAGCTACCCGATCTATGATATTTTTGTTACAGCAGCCTGAACAAACTAAGACACAGCAGGATTAAGCTGTCCTGCTGCTACCTATAATATTGAGACCTCAAACTAAGCCCAGAACAGCTTTATAGATAGTTTGAATCTGCAAGCTTCTTTGTCGTTGTTTTTGTTTTTTTGCCACAATATAGGGCATCTTAGTTTCCCAACCAGGGATTGAACCCACGCTCCCTGCAGTGGAAGGGCAGAGTCTTAACGGCTGGACCACCAGGAAGACGCTGCAAGCTTCTTTTAAAGGTCCCCCCTTCCCCTTTTAAAAAAGATTTGGTCTTCATTCTGAGTGTAATTAGAAGTTCAAATTTTTTTTACTGCTGACTCACCAAAAATTGTTACTACCTCTAAGTATATACATAAAACTTGTAACTTGATTAAATATGTTTTATTGCTGTTCCTTTCCTCTATATCATTTAGTCCTCCTCACTTTTCCTCTGTCCTCTCAGTTAACTTTCTGTTCCACTGTTTAGCTAAGTGGAAGTATTTTTGGCATTTCGGCTAGAACAATGTTTTGTCCTATAGGTCTGTTCTATTCATTGCAGAAGATTTAGCACTTTTATTAGTGTCCTGGGGCTGCTACAACACATTAATACAAACTACATTGCTTAGCATAGTTACTCTTGCAGTTCTGGAGGCCAAAATTCTGAAATGAAGGTGTGAGCAGTCTTTAGGGGAGGAGGGACATTGTCCAATCTTCTGAGGCACACCTGGCTTCTCTGTTAAATGCCAGCAGTACGCCCAACCCCCTACTCATGAAACATTATGGTATCTCACATTTCTAAATGCCTCTGGTACTTCCTGATATTAAGAACCACTAGAACCTTTAATTATCCTTCAGTTATCTTTTGTTTCTAAAAGGATACACTTCGTGACACAGCAAGTGATAAAACTTAGAATGCCTGATTAGACAAGCACAGATGGCTCAGATAATACGGCTTTTTTTAAAAAAGTGAATTGTGTACTTTGCTTCTTGCTGCTGCTGCTGCTGCTAAGTCGCTTCAGTCGTGTCCGACTCTGTGGGACCCCATAGACGGCAGCCCACCAGGCTCCCCCGTCCCTGGGATTCTCCAGGCAAGAACACTGGAGTGGGTTGCCATTTCCTTCTCCAGTGCATGAAAGTGAAAAGTGAAAGTGAAGTCGCTCAGTCGTGTCCAACTCTAGCAACCCCATGGACTGCAGCCTACCAGGCTCCTCCATCCATGGGATTCTCCAGGCAAGAGTACTGGAGTGGGTTGCCATTGCCTTCTCCGAGTCCCTCTCTAATACTGCCTTCTTCAGTCATGCCAGGATTTAGCATGTGCTTCTTTTTGAAAAAATCAAATAGGTAGAGACCCTTTCTTGGGGAAAGCTCTTAGGTCATCCTGACAAGCTCCAGTGTTGGAAGTTATCCTGTCAAATTGTCAACAGGTTTACAATAGGGCCCTCTCTAGGATATGCTGCCTAGATTCTAGCACTAAATGGTCAAGTGAGGATTACAGATAGGAACAGCAGTTCCGAGCCCTGAATGTTGACACTTTATGTCCCCAACTGTCACAGTTATTATTCCTTTATTATAGCTTTAGTGTCTTCAAGTCATTCCTGGTATAATCCCTTTTAATAAATTCTATTTTAATCTATAATTCAATAGATCTATGGAATGCTCACTTAAACTTTTATTACAGTTTCCTCTATCTCTATATCAGCTCTTTTTTTTGGGCCACAACTGGCTTGTGGGATCTTAGTTTCCCTACCAGGGATTGAACCCAGGCTCAGGGCAGTGAAAGCCCCAAGTCTTAACCGCTGGACTGCTAGGAAACTCCCTGCATCAGCTCTTAATGCTTCTCCTCAGTCACACTGGTATGCTGTCTAGCTGTTACAGATTTTTTTCAGAGCAGATCCCTTTTGTGTATTTTATTCTTTATCCATAGCATTCACTTTTTTAGAGTAATGTTTTTACTTCCCTTATTATACTGCTTTTAAAAAAAATGAATGTTTAACATGAATGAAACATATGTTCATAGCAGCAGATGAACGAGGGAAAGAAAACAGTGAAATGTCTTACTCTGCCTATTTACTCTCTGATGTAATGTGGTTCTCCATAGCTATAAATAAATATTCATGCCTCATACTTCCAGAATCTTTCATTTTATTTCATTGATGTATAGCTTGACTGGTGACTCAGATGGTAAAGAATTCGCTTGCAATGCAGGAGACCTGGGTTCGATCCCTGGGTTGGGAAGATCCCCTGGAGGAGGGCATGGCAATCCACTCCAGTATTCTTGCCTGGAGAATCCCATGGACAGAGGAGCCTGGCGGGCTACAGTCTGTGGGGTCACAGAGTGTCGGACACAACTGAGTGACTAAGCACACAGCACACATCATATAACTTGAGACAATCTATTTTTAGTAACAGCCACTATTTTCCAATAAGGAGCTGTGCCACATTCTTTAATGTGCATTTTCTTAATCCACACAAGGACTTCATGAAATTGGTAATATCTGCATTTTGTAACTGACAAAACTGAAGGCTGGAGAAATTAATGACTAGCTCAAAGTTACACAACTAGTGAATGACAGAACCAGGATTCAAATTCAGGTTTATCTGATAGTATCCAGGCTCTTAATGGCTCTGTTATACTCCCCGGCCTGAGAACAGAAGGAAATGTGAATGTTTTCTCTTCATTTTGGGGTACAGGACTGGCCAGAACAATAATTTTGATACTTTCTTTTGAACTGTTTGGTGTGCTATCCCCAGGAGCTCTGTATCTTTTTGATGCCCTGAGTTACTCCTCCCCACCACCAACCATGTGGCATTTCATGTAGGCCTTTCTTGTCTTTTCCCTCCAAAGGCACTGGGGATGCTAAAGCCACTGACATCCCTGTTTTCCTGAACTAACTCCCCTACCTTATCTAAATTCTCAGTTTATTGTTACTGGATGTCAGGTGGAAGTGGGTTTTAGGGGCTTTGGAGAAGGCAACAGCAACCCACTCCAGTACTCTTGCCTGGAAAATCCCATGGACAGAGGAGCCTGGTGGGCTGTAGTCCATGGGGTCGCTAAGAGTCGGACACGACTGAGCGACTTCACTTTCACTTTTCACTTTCATGCATTAGAGAAGGAAATGGCAACCCACTCCAGTGTTCTTGCCTGGAGAATCCCAGGGACGGGGAAGCCTGGTGAGCTGCCGTCTCTGGGGTCGCACAGAGTCGGACACGACTGAAGTGACTTAGCAGCAGCTAGTGGCTCAGGTGGTAAAGAATCTGCTTGCAATGCAGGAGACCTGGGTTTGATCCCTGAGTAGGGAATAGTTGCTGAAAAAGGGAATGGCTACCCACTCCAGTATTCTTGCCTGGAGGATTCCGTGGACAGAGGAGCCTAGTGGGCTACAGTCCATGGGGTTGCAAAGAAAGTGAAGTCGCTTAGTCGTGTCCGACTCTTTGTGACCCCATGGACTGCAGCCCATTAGGCTCCTCTGTCCATGAGATTTTCCAGGCAAGAGTACTAGAGTGGGTTGCTATTTCCTTCAGGGGATCTTTCCAACCCAGGAATTGAACCTGGGTCTCCCGCATTGCAGGCAGATTTTTTTTTTTTTTTTAACCATCTGAGCCACCAGGGAAGCCCAGAGTCTTGGGGTCACAAGACACAAGTCTTGGACACAACTGAGTGACTAACACTTTTACTTTTTTTCATCATGATTGAATTAACCCACATTCTAAAATAATGGTTGTTGTTCACTCGCTGAGTCATGTCCGACTCTGTGCAACCCCGTGGACTGCAGTGTGTCAGGATTCTATGTCCTTCATTATCTCCTGGAGTTTGCTCAAACTCATGTCCCTTGGGTCGATGATGCTATCCAGCCATCTCAACCTCTGTCACCTGCTTCTTCCCTCAATCTTTCCCAGCATCAGAGTCTTTTCCAACAAATTAATCCTTCACATCAGGTGGCAAGAGTATTGGAGCTTCAGCATCAGTCCTTCCAATGAATATTCAGGACTGATTTCCTTTAGGATTGACTAGTTTGATCTCCTTGCAGTCTTTCAAGACTTTCAAGAGTCTTTTCCAGAAACAATTCGAAAGCATCAGTTCTTTGGTGCTCAGCCTTCTTTATGGTCCAACTCTCACATCTGTACACAGCTATTGGAAAAACCATAGCTTTGACTATATGGATTTTTGTCGACTAAGTGATGTCTCTGCTTTTTAATACTCTGTCCAGGTTTGTCATAGCTTTCCTTCCAAGGAGCAAGCATCTTTTAGTTTTATGGCTGCAGTCATCAAGTGCAGTGATTTTGGAGTCTAAGAAAATAAAATCTGTTACTGTTTCCACAAATAATTGATACATCCTTAACTCTTCAGTTAAGTGTTTATACTTTCAAAAAGGGTGTTTGTTTACCCAAATTAATACCTTAAGTGGTAGCATTTTAGGCAACATCATAAAGTGAAAAAATTTCTTAGGCATTTAGGAAAAGACTTTTGGGATAGGCAGCCCATATTTTGATGGGCCAGCTTGCCTGAGGATTGGTTTTAAAGCTCCTGATTTTCATGGTGTCTTCTATTTTACTTCAGAACTCACAGGTTCTCTAAATGGTTCCCATAACAGGGGTATTGAAATTCAGATAGTTGAAGAGTGATGAGAAGGTTGGTTGACAACAACCATTTGAATGCAATGGTCATTTTTGTTTGTTTATGTTTTGCTATGCCGAGAAGCTTGTGGGACCTCAGTTCCCTGACGAGGGATTGAACCCTGGCCCCAGTATTGAAAGGGCTGAGTCCTAGCCACTGGACTGCCAGGGAATTCCCAGCAGTGATCATTTTTAAGCTGAATTTCCTTATGAAAAAATTTGAAAAGGAGTGAAAGCAGCCAGTATTGGTTGCTGTTATAGTAGAAGAGAGTTTCAGTTCCCCATCAGCATGTTCTCTGTACTTTTTGTGGTGCTTTAGTGCAATGTGGTGAGTACCTCAAGAGACAAGAGCCAGAATGGTGCAAATTTCAGCCACTTAATTCTCTGAAAAGAAAAAGATCAGTAGATGTCATTCAGAAACTAGTTTTATAAGGCAAAGGTTACAGTTCATTCATCTCTTGCTAGAGTAAACAACCAGAGTAGTTTACCTATGTGAACCTTTTAATTTTCAGAAACTGCTCTGTAGATGAGTAAATTAAAATGGTGGAGTACAATAGACACTGAACTTTTAGACTAGCATTTGAGAAATATAACAACATAACCCAGTATACCTGGACACAATGTAAAAATACTAGAAAAGCACTGAAACAAAGCCTTAGGTTTTATGAGTAATAATATGGAAAATTTTCATCAAATTTGTGCTGTTTATGCCCCCAGTGAAAGTGAAAGTTGCTCAGTCGTGTCTGACTCTTTGTGACCCCATGGACTGACATATACAGTCCATGGAATTCTCCAGGCCAGAATATTGGAGTGGGACTGGAGTGGAGTTTGTATTAATTGTCTAACATACAGTTGTCTACTAGAATATTTGATTGCCTCTCTTTTCCCTCAAAAAGTTGAATTTGTTTTTGTTTTGAGATTTCATTTTTTAAAGTGTTTTCTAAAGGTGAGAATGTAAATCTGTACATATTAGAACTTGAGAACTTATTTAAAAATTACTTTTTATTGAAGTATAGTTAATTTTTGCAGTGTAGTTAGTGTACACCAAAGTGATTCAGTTATACATATTCTTTTTTCATATTCTCTTCCATTATGTTTATTACAAGATATTGAATGTAGTTTCCTATGCTATACAGTAAGGCCTGTTGTTTATCTATTTTATATGTAGTTTAGAACTTGAGAACTTTTGGTTTAGCCTGACTAAGAATTTAAGGGGAGAGAACTGGTTTGAGAAAAGTAAGAACTGGCCAGTTGAGTGAGTATCCAAAGGCTGTAAGATAGAAGAGCTAACAGAGACAAGGATAGTGATAAAGCCTTGTGGAAAAGTAGTGTCTGTTCCTGTATCTACTTCAGAGTGAGGAAGGGGGGTCACAACTTAGCAGGTGGGTATTTGGTATATTGTCAAGAAAAATGAGGGGACTGATGTGACTGCTACCACTCTCCATATCATGCAAAGACATGGCATTATAAAGTGCCACCAAAGGCTCTGCCTTGGTTACAAAGACATCTGCAGCTGGAGGAAATGGCACAGAGGGCTTAGTTGCTCTGTGGCATGTGGGATCCTTCCAGACCAGGGCTTGAATCTGTGTCCCCTGCACTGGCAGGTGGATTCTTAACCACTGGACCACCAGGGAAAGGGAAAGTGTTAGTTGCTCAGTTGTGTCCGACTCTTTGTGACTCCATGGACTGTACCCCCCCGCCCCCGGCTCCTCTGTCCTTGGGATTTCCTGAGCAAGAGTACTGGAGTGGGTAGCCATTCCCTCCCCCAGGGGATCTTCCTAACCCAGAATTTGAACCCAGATCTCCTGCATTGCAGGTGAATTCTTTACTGTCCGGGCCACCAGGGAAGTTCTTTTTTTTTTTTAACTAGCATCTTAGATGTGTATTTGTCAGCTTTGTGACAGAGCTTTAGCTACTTTATCATCTGACGATTTTTTGTAGCTTATGATTATCACTTTATATTGAGATCAGTTCAGTTCAGTCGCTCAGTCGTGTCCGACTCTTCGAAACCCCATGAATCGCAGCACGCTAGGCCTCCCTGTCCATCACAAACTCCCGGAGTTCACTCAGACTCACGTCCATTGAGTCAGTGATGCCATCTAGCCATCTCATCCTCTGTCGTCCCCTTCTCCTCCTGCCCCCAATCCCTCCCAGCATCAGAGTCTTTTCCAATGAGTCAACTCTTCGCATGAGGTAGCCAAAGTACTGGAGTTTCAGCTTTAGCATCATTCCCTCCAAAGAAATCCCAGGGCTGATCTCCTTTAGGATGGACTGGTTGGATCTCCTTGCAGTCCAAGGACTCTCAAGAGTCTTCTCCAACACCACAGTTCAAAAGCATCAATTATTCGGCACTCAGCCTTCACAGTCCAACTCTCACATCCATACATGACCACAGGAAAAACCATAGCCTTGACTAGACGGACCTTTGTTGGCAAAGTAATGTCTCTGCTTTTGAATATGCTATCTAGGTTGGTCATAACTTTCCTTCCAAGGAGTAAGCATCTTTTAATTTCATGGCTGCAATCACCATCTGCAGTGATTTTGGAGCCCCAAAAAATAAAGTCTGACACTGTTTCCACTGTTTCCCCATCTATTTCCCATGAAGTGATGGGACCGGATGCCATGATCTTCGTTTTCTGAATGTTGAGCTTTAAACCAACTTTTTCACTCTCTACTTTCACTTTCATCAAGAGGCTTTTTAGTTCCTCTTCACTTTTTGCCATAAGGATGGTGTCATCTGCATATCTGAGGTTATTGATATTTCTCCCAGCAATCTTGATTCCAGCTTGTGCTTCTTCCAGTCCAGTGTTTCTTATGATGTACTCTGTATATAAGTTAAATAAGCAGGGTGATAATATACAGCCTTGACGTACTCCTTTTCCTATTTGGAACCAGTCTGTTGTTCCATGTCCAGTTCTAACTGTTGCTTCCTGACCTGCATGCAGATTTCTCAAGAGGCAGATCAGGCGGTCTGGTATTCCCATCTCTTGAAGAATTTTCCACAGTCTATTGTGATCCACACAGTCAAAGGCTTTGGCATAGTCAATAAAGCAGAAATAGATGTTTTTCTGGATCCAGCAGATGTTGGAATTTGGCAATTTGATCTCTGGTTCCTCTGCCTTTTGTAAAACCAGCTTGAACATCAGGAAGTTCACGGTTCACGTACTGCTGAAGCTTGGCTTGGAGAATTTTGAGCATTACTTTACTAGCATGTGAGATGAGTGCAATTGTGTGGTAGTTTGAGCATTCTTTGGCATTGCCTTTCTTTGGGTTTGGAATGAAAACTGACCTTTTCCAGTCCTGTGGCCACTGCTGAGTTTTCCAAATTTGCTGGCATATTGAGTGCAGCACTTTCACAGCATCATCTTTCAGGATTTGAAAGAGCTCCACGGGAATTCCATCACCTCCACTAGCTTTGTTCGTAGTGATGCTTTCTAAGGCCCACTTGACTTCACATTGCAGGATGTCTGGCTCTAGATGAGTGATCACACCATCGTGCTTATCTGAGTCGTGAAGATCTTTTTTGTACAGTTCTTCTGTGTATTCTTGCCACCTCTTCTTAATCTCTTCTGCTTCTGTTAGGTCCATACCATTTCTGTCCTTTATTGAGCCCATCTTTGCATGAAATGTTCCCTTGGTAATACCATTTAAAAAATTTGTATGTGATGCTTTAAGTGGAAGTTTTATCTTAAGTTCATTTTTCCTAAATACCCACTTGCTGTTAGTGATTTCCACAGTGTAACCATATCACTTTTATAAGGGAAGTTTAAAACAAATATATGTGGTTTAAAATTCAAAGAATAGAGGAATTCTCTGGCAGTCCAGTGGTTAGGATCCAGTGCTTTCACTGCCAGGACCCTGGTTCAGTCCCTGGTTGGGGAACTTAGATCTTGCAAACATTTGGCTTGGCCACGAAAAAAAAAAAATTCAAAGGATATAGAAGGCTTTTTTGATTGAAGTCTGGCACTTCTTTCCCAGTGTACTAACTGGTTAGCTGAAGTACTATGAGATAGTTCTAAGCCTACTGGATGTTGGTAACATGCAAGCAAACAACAATACTAGGGCTGGGGATACCAAGACAGAAATGAATTCAAGAAGCTCCTGCTCTTCTGGAGGAAACAGAAAGTAAACAAGCATTTAATGCTTAGTAGTATATCCACATATGTAGTAGAGTATCACAGCGGTGAGAGTGGGGAGGAGGTAGTATAGAGAATGCTCAGCACAGGAATTGACAAAAGTAATGCTTACAGTGATTCTTGAGTGTGCATGAACTGGATGAAGGAGGAGATAAGGAGAATAAAGACTTTCCAAGCATGTAATTTGGTGTGGCAATACTGAATTTGTAAGATGGTGAAGAGGAGAGGCAAAGCCAGAGAGATAGGCTGAGGTCTGATCACAAAGGACTTGCCATATCATAAGGACTTTGAAATTTATACTGTAGGTGTCAGAGAGCCATTAAAGAATTTTAAGCCATTTGTGTGTATTTGTGTTTGTATTTATGTGTGATAATTACACTTGTATATTAGAACATAACCTCAGCAGCAAGGTGGAAAATGGAATGATGATCATTTAGGAGCCTATTGTAGTAATCTAGGTAAGAAGAGTTAAAGACTTGACTTAAATATTTATTTTTAAAAATCTTTCAAGATGCCTCACTGGCTGGCAAGGAAATAAAGAATATTCAGAAGCTTAAATATTAAATGAAATTGGGAATGAGATGTTAGCTAGGTTTAAGCTTTCACCCTGGTTGAATGTGCCCAAACTGGACGGCTTTAAATTTCTCTTTTGATAGCCTCATAGGGCACAGGAAACAAGCCTGTTGCCTTCTAAGGAGAAGAATCTGCAAGGAGACCTCTTCCATTCACGACACTGGAACCTTTGCATTTGGGGAGTGGTAGGAGATATCTTCACTGAGAATTTATAGCAAAGGCTCTTACAAGGTCACATTTCCCATGTGGTCATATAAAACTTCAGGTCAAGAATGTATTTTAAATAGCCCCTGTTTGGTAGTACCCTCAGGTACTTTACAAAATCTGTTAAATCATCCTCTCTGAGAAGGGGTGTACCTTCAACCCAGGCTTCATAAATCTACAGATTAAAATTCTAAGCCACTTGAGATCACATTCAGAAAAATCACAAAATGCACAAAAAACCATGGCACAGTGGGCAAGAGCCAGCAGAAACAAGAGACAGTGACCACTAGAGACTGCAGGTAGTTTATCTTTTGTCTTTGTAATTCCTCGAAGTTTGATTAATTTATTAGAATAAAGGAAAAAGATCAAAGTAAGAGTATGAAGTAAGGGTCTCTGAAACATGACCAATCAGATTAGAAAAAACCCAGAACTTCTAGTTATAAAAAATTAAAACTAAAAGTTCATGAGGGCTTCCCAGGTGGCACTATGGTAAAGAATCTGCCTGCAATGCAGGAGGTGCAAGTTTGATCCCTGGGTTAGGAAGATCCCCTGGAGAAGGAAATTGCAACCCACTCCAATATTATTGCCTGAAAAATCCCATGGACAGAGGAGCCTGGTGGGCTACAGTCCGTGGGGTTGCAAAGAGTCAGATGCATCTGGTTATAGCACAACACAAAAGCTCGTGAACAGGTCAAAGACAAATTGGCAGGGACTTCCCTGGTCCAGTGGTTAAGAAATCAGTCTTCCAGTGCAGGGGACACTGCAACAGAAGGTCGATGCATGCCTCAGCTAAGACCCTTAAAAGAAAATGTCTGAGAATTTTTCAGAATTGATAAAAGATAAGTCTTTATGGTTGAAGTTCAATGAATCATAAGAAGGATAAATAAAGTCAGCCCCAGCAAATCAGAGTGAAACTACTGAAGACCAAAGACAGAGAAGATCTTAAAAGCAACTAGAGAGAAACAACAGATTGCTATAAAAATGTTTTTCTTTAGTCTGGCAGCTTACTTCCCACAAGCAGTAGCAGAAGCCAGAAGACACCGGAATGCTATCTTCAGTGTACTGGGAAAAAATAACTGTCAGCCTTAAAATAGAATATCCACTGAAACTTTCAGGAACAATGGCAAAATAAAAGGTGTTATCAGATCAAAAACAAAAAACCAACACACCATCAGTCTTGGCTGGAGGAAACTCGAAGGGACAAAATTCAGGTAGAAAGAAAATCATCTCGAATGGAAAGTCTGAGATGCTTTTTTTTTTTCTTTTCCATTGTGGTTTATTATAGGATATTGAATATAGTTCCTTGTGACCTGAGATGCTTTTTAATGCTCACAGAATGTCCCACCAAATAGATTTACAATTTAGATTCTACTGCTGTTAGCCATTTATGTTGTCCAGTTTTTCGGTATTAACTGAAGTTATATTGGACATGTATATAGACATGGTTATGTGTGTATTTTATATAGATTTATTTAGACTAGATTTATATAGATTATTTAGATTTGTATAGATTTATGTAGGTTTATCTAGACTACAAGTCCAAATAACTGGGTCAAAAATTGTAAAAGGTATTTTTATGTTTGCTGATAACATCTTATAAAATTGATTTCTTAGGACTTCCCTGGTGACCCACTGGCTAAGACTCTGTGCTCCCAATATAGGGGGCCCAGGTTTGATCCTTGTTCAGGGAACTAGATCCCAAATGCTGCAACTAAGAGTTCGTATACTTCAACTAAAGATTCTGCATTCCACAACAAAGATCAAAGATCTCATGTCACACAACTAAGACCCAGTGCAGCCAAGTAAATAAATATTTTTTAAAAATTGATTTCTTAAAGGGCTTTACCAATTTACATTGCGTCAAACAGATTATGTTTGCTTTACTGTACAAATAAATGAGTAACTGTGTGATAGGACCAGTTTTAAATGATGAAGATTGGCATTTCGTAGCAGATTTTGATTTAATTATATCTTTGACAAAAAATGTAGCATCTCCTCTCCCATTATTACGAAAATGCTTCCTTTCTGTTAGAAATAGAAATTGCTAACTGAACTGCATTTTTTCTAATGAAGTAGTTCTAACTTTCTAGGATATGTTTCATTTTATTTTTCAGTTGATTAACAAATATTGAATATATAGTTGGTTTATTTAAAGAGATAGCAAATAAACGCTTTATTTAGTTTTTGTTTTATTATGAAGACTACATTTTAATGTTGCTGTTTTCTTTTCTAGTTCTGTATATTTCACACTAATCAGGCAACAGTGTAGAATTAAATAATTATTTAAAGAAAAAAGAAAGCAAGATCCTCTGTGACCCATCTCCTAGAATAATGGAAATAAAAACAAAAGTAAACAAGTGGAACCTGATTAAACTTAAAAGCTTTTGCACAACAAAGGAAACTGTAGGCAAGGTGAAAAGACAACTCAGAATAACAAACACATGAAAAGATGCTCAGTATCGCTCATTATTAGAAAAGTGCAAATCAAAACTACAATGAGATATCACCTCACACTGGTCAGAATTAGTCACTTAGTTGTGTCCGATTCTTTGCGACCCCATGGACTGCAGCATGCCAGGATTCCCTGTCCATCACCAACTCCTGGAGCTTGCTCAAACTCAATGTCCATTGAGTTGGTGATGCCATCCTACCATCTCATCCTCTGTTGTCCCCTTCTCTTCCTGCCTTCAGTCTTTCTCAGCATCAGAGTCTTTTCCAATGAGTCAGTTTTTCGCATCGAGGGGCCAAAATATTGAAGTTTCAGCTTCAGCATCAGTCCTTCCAATGAGTATTCAGGACTGATTTCCTTTAGGATGAACTGGTTGGAGCTCCTTGCAGTCCAAGGGACTCTCAAGAGTCTTCTCCAACACCACAGTTCAGAAGCATCAATTCTTTGGCGCTCAGCTTTCTTTATGGTCCAACTCTCACATCTATACGTGACTACTGGAAAAACCATAGCTTTGTCTAGATGGACCTTTGTTGGCAAAGTAATGTCTCTGCTTTTTAATATGCCATCTAGGTTGGTCATAGCTTTTCTTCCAAGGAGCAAGCATCTTAATTTCATGGCTGCAGTCACCATCTGCAGTGATTTTGGAGCCCAAGAAAATAAAAGTCTCTCACTGTTTCCATTTGCCATCTATTTGCCTTGAAGTGATCAGACAGGATGCCATGATCTTAGTTTTCTGAATGTTTAGTTTAAGCCAACTTTTTCACTCTCCTCTTTCACTTTCATCAAGAGGCTCTTTAGTTCTTTGCTTTCTGCCATAATGGTCATTCTCCTGGTCAGAATGGCCATCATCAAAAGGTCTACAAACAGTACCTGCTGGAAAGGCTGTGGAGAAAAGGGAACCCTCTTGCACTGTTGGTGGGAATGTAAATTGATACAGCCACTATGGAAGATGGTATGGAGATTCCTTAAAAAAACTAGGAATAGAACCACCATATGACCCAGCAGTCCCACTCCTAGGCATATATGCTGAGGAAACCAAAATTGAAAAAGACACATCAATGTTCATTGCAGCACAGTTTATAGTAGCTAGAACATGGGAGCAACCTAGATGTCCATTGACAGATAAATGGATACAGAAGTTGTGGTACATACACACAATGGAATATTACTCAGCTATAAAAAGGAACTTGTTTGAGTCAGTTCTAATGAGGTAGATGAACCTGGAGCCTGTTATACAGAGTGAAGTAAGTCAGAATGAGAAAGATGAATATCATATACTAATGCATATATATGAAATCTAGAAAGATGGTACCAAAGAATTTATTTGCAGGGCAGCAGTGGAGAAACAGAGAGAGTAGACCTAAGGACACGGGAAAGGGGAGGAGAGGGTGAGATTTATGGGGAGAGTAACATGGAAACTTACATTACCATGTGTAAAATAGGTACCCAATGAGAATTTGCTGTATGTCTCAGGGAACTCAAACAGGGGCTCTGTATCAACCTAGAGGGGTGGGATGGGGAGGGAGATGGGAGGCACATTCAAGAGGGCGGGGACATAGGTATACCTATGGCTGATTCATGTTGAGGTTTGACAGAAAACAACAAAATTCTGTAAAGCAATTATCCTTCAACTTAAAAATAAATTAATTAAAAAAACATTCTAAAGAGGGAAAGTACTATTAATTTCCTTGGGCATTCTGTCTTCTAATGTGAATTGAATGTAAGAAGATGTCTTTGTTTAACTTTTTTCTTGTTTTTATACTATTTCAGGTGCAAGTGAAAGTGTAGGGAAACATATGCTTGAAGCCTGCAACAATAATCTGGAGATGGCAGTCACTATGTTTTTGGATGGTGGAGGAATCGCTGAAGAGCCCAGTACCAGTTCAGCAAGTGTCTCCACTGTCAGACCACACACAGAGTATGAATTTAATATTTATTATTAGGAGCTACCTGCTGCCAACATTGAGCAGTTACGTTTTTGTCAATTAGATTAATTCTCTATTTTGAACAAATAAAAAGTTGAAAGCATCTGAATGTATCAGGTGACATTTTTATACTTATGTGCTTTAAATTCTCTAGAGCATTGTCAAGTCTATTATTTAATCCTCAGAAGAATCCTATAGGTGGGTATTATTTTCCATGTTTTACACAGGAAGCTGAAGTATAGCCATTTCCCCAAGCTATGCGGCAATTAAGTAGCAGATATGCAAGTAGAGCCCAATAAAGGTCAGATCTCCCATTTTTAGATTTTCCTACATTGTCCCAGGAAAGTTTTGAATTGTCATGAAAATTTTTTGAAAAAAATTCTAATCCTTTATGCCTTAAATAACTATAGGTATCTAATCTTTAGAAGCACCTTCAGCATATAGAACTGTAATATATGGAGAATAGTGACAAATGATAAGTACGTTGATGTTTTCCGCCCTTTACGTTTGATACCAAGGAGAGTTTAAAATGAATATCTGTTAGGCAAAATTCCAGTAGTCTTTGGAAAATACGTTGATTTTTGAATCAAAATTTCAAATACCCTTAAATAAGATTTTAATACAGATAGCCCTTTATAACTCTTTAATGTTTACAACATGAGATACTAGACAGAAGGGATCCCCTTAAATAGAATAGGCCAAAGGTGTGGATTTTATATTTACTAAATTAGATTTAAAAAGCCACAGAAACATTCCAGGACATGATTGCTTTTTTTTTTTTAAATCTAGTTCTAGATTCTAGAGTAATATACTATTTTCCCACAAAGTGTGAACTTAAAAATTTTTTATTTGTATCTTACGAAGTTTTTTCCTATCTGTATTGGCTTTTTATTTCAAGTTCAGTAATCCAATCTCCACCAACATAACTGAAATCTTTAATGGAAATCAATATGAAAATATGATTTAGTTTATAACAGGTATTCATAGCTGACATATCAGTCTTCACTGTTTAAAACATGTTTTCTTAATTGTACTTAAAAATACTTTTGATTAATGAATGTCTTTTCCTACTGAATTACATTATAATTTGGCTTAGATTATTTGTATTACTAATTGATTAGCATTTGATAGTGGCACCTACTTCCTAAGCCAGTGTCAGTTGCTCAAATGGTAAAGAATCTGCCTGTAGTGCAGGAGACCCAGGTTTGATCCCTGGGTGGGAAAGATCCCCTGGAGAAGGGAATAGCAGTCCACTCCAGTATTCTTGCCTGGAGAATCCCCTGAACAGATGAGCCTGGTGTGCTCCATGGGGTCTCAAAGAGTCAGGCACAACTGAGTGACTAACACCATAGCCTACTTTCTTAACAGGTTTTCTTTCTATACAGTTCACCTTCTGTTCCATTCTTCCATTTCATTAGGTAGCCAGCAGTCTTGGAATAGATAACCTAAAATATGTCTTTCTGTATAAGGACTACTAATTAAGCCATGGCCCTAATTGATATATTTCATCAGATTTAAGACTTGTTTCTTGAGTAAGTAAATTGCCTTCTGTGTGAAAGTTGCTCAGTTGTGTCCAGCTCTTTGCGACCCCATGGAGTATGCAGTCCATGGAATTCTCCAGGTCAGAATACTGGAGTCGGTAGCCGTTTCCTTCTCCAGGTATCTTCCAACCCAGGGATCAAACCCAGGTGTCCTGAATTGCAAGCGGATTCTTTACCAGCCTAGCCACCAGGGACACCCAAGAATATTGGAGTGGGTAGCCTATCCCTTCTCCAGGAGATCTTCCCAACCCAGGAATCAAACTGGGGTCTCCTGCATTGCAGACAGATTCTTTACCGGCTGAGCTACCAGGAAGCCTTCAGTTCAGTCGCTCAGTCATGTCCGACTCATTGCGACTCCATGAATCGCAGCACGCCAGGCCTCCCTGTCCATCACCAGCTCCTGGAGTTCACCCAGACTCACGTCCATCAAGTCAGTGATGCCATCCAGCCATCTCATCCTCTGTCGTCCCCTTCTCCTCCTGCCCCCAATCCCTCCCAGCATCAGAGTCTTTTCCAATGAGTCAACTCTTCGCATGATGTGGCCAAAGTACTGGAGTTGCAGCTTTAGCATCATTCCTTCCAAAGAACTCCCAGGCTGATCTCCTTCAGAATGGACTGGTTGGATCTCCTTGCAGTCCAAGGGACTCTCAAGAGTCTTCTCCAACACCACAGTTCAAAAGCATCAATTCTTCGGCGCTCAGCCTTCTTCACAGTCCAACTCTCACATCCATACATGACCACAGGAAAAACCATAGCCTTGACTAGACTTGACTTTGTTGGCAAAGTAATGTCTCTGCTTTTGAATATGCTATCTAGGTTGGTCATAACTTTCCTTCCAAGGGGTAAGTGTCTTTTAATTTCATGGCTGCAGTCACCATCTGCAGTGATTTTAGAGCCCCAAAAAATAAAGTCTGACACTGTTTCCCCATCTATTTGCCATGAAGTGATGGGACCGGATGCCATGATCTTCGTTTTCTGAATGTTGAGCTTTAAGCCAACCTTTTCACTCTCCACTTTCACTTTCATCAAGAGGCTTTTTAGTTCCTCTTCATTTCTGCCATAAGGGTGGTATCATCTGCCTATCTGAGGTTATTGATATTTCTCCTGGCAATCTTGATTCCAGCTTGTGCTTCTTCTAGTCCAGCGTTTCTCATGATGTAGTCTGCATATAAGTTACATAAGGAGGGTGACAGTATACAGCCTTGACGTACTCCTTTCCCTATTTGGAACCAGTCTGTTGTTCCACGTCCAGTTCTAACTGTTGCTTCCTGACCTGCATACAAATTTCTCAAGAGGCAGGTCAGGTGGTCTGGTATTCCCAGCTCTTTCAGAATTTTCCACAGTTTATTCTGATCCACACAGTGAAAGGCTTTGGCATAGTCAAGAAAGCAGAAATAAATGTTTTTCTGGAACTCTCTTGCTTTTTCCATGATCCAGAGGATGTTGGCAATTTGATCTCTGGTTCTTCTGCCTTTTCTAAAACGAGCTTGAACATCAGGAAGTTCACGGTTCACATATTGCTGAAGCCTGGTTTGGAGAATTTTGAGCATTACTTTGCTAGCGTGTGAGATGAGTGCAATTGTGTGCAAGTTTGAGCATTCTTTGGCATTGCCTTTCTTTGGGATTGGAATGAAAACTGACCTTTTCCAGTCCCGTGGCCACTGCTGAGTTTTCCAAATTTGCTAGCATATTGAGTGCAGCACTTTCACAGCATCATCTTTCAGGATTTGAAAGAGCTCCACGGGAATTCCATCACCTCCACTAGCTTTGTTCCTAGTGATGCTTTCTAAGGCCCACTTGACTTCACATTGCAGGATGTCTGGCTCTAGGTCAGTGATCACACCATCATGATTATCTGGGTCGTGAAGATCTTTTTTGATATTTCTTCTGTGTATTCTTGCCATCTCTTCTTAGTATCTTCTGCTTCTGTTAGGTCCATACCATTTCTGTCCTTTATCAAGCCCATCTTTGCATGAAATGTTCCCTTGGAAGCCTTAGATTGAGATAATTCTGTACACGCACACACTTTCACATAAAATGTAAAGTAAAGTATACCAATGATGGAAAGATCTATTCAGGTAAAAGTTGTCTGTTAAGATATCTTTTTCTTAAGATAATGGCCTATTCTTCTTTGGTGAAAGAGATTTAATAGAGCTTCTTCTTAGAGACACATGTCTGTTTCTTCAGAGTATTGCAGTTCTGTTTGTGAGCAGTGACTGAAATCCAGTAGGAAAGAGTTCATAACGTAATACTAAATTATCATTTATGCTTCACTCATTTGGCTTATTGTAGATTTCTTTGTCTGACTGCTGCTGCTAAGTCGCTTCAGTCGTGTCCGACTCTGTGCTACCCCAGAGACGGCAGCCCACCAGGCTCCACCGTCCCTGGGATTCTCCAGGCAAGAACACTGGAGTGGGTTGCCATTTCCTTCAGTGCATGAAAGTGTAAAGTGAAAGTGAAGTCGCTCAGTCTTGCCCGACTCCCAGCAACCCCATGGACTGCAGCCCACCAGGCTCCTCCGTCCATGGGATTTTCCAGGCAAGAGTAGTGGAGTGGGGTGCCATTGCCTTCTCCATTTGTCTGACTAGTTCTTTTTTATTTACAGTATGTTAGTTTTTGTTGACAAATGAGTATTGATACTTCATTAAATAGCATGTTTTGATGTTTCAACTTTTAGGTGTCAAAAACAGAGCCTTAAGCTCAGGTATTACTATAGAAACACCTGAATGAAAAACATTGGCCTAAGTTAAATTAACATTTAAGAGGAACATATTAAATTTGGAACTTACTACGTGCTATGAACATTAATCAGCAGAGTTTTGTAGTTGAGTTAAAGCTCAAATAACTAAATGACATTTAAAGAGATATGTACCATTTTTACAGCATATCTAAATGAGTATTGTTTACTAGAAGAGATGGATTATTAGTAAACCCTCTGGAGGTAAACTCTGAAGAATTTATAGGCTTTTAAAAGATGCGTGTTTTTTCCTGTTATTAGTGTCTCTTTAATGAATAATCCAAAAGTACTGCCTAGGTTGGACTTCCCTGGTGACTCAGTGGTAAAGAATCGCCTGCTAACACAGGACATGCAGTTTGATCCCTGGGTCAGGAAGATCCCCTGGAAAAGAAAATGACAACCTACTCCAGTATTCTTGCCGGGAAGTCCCGTGGTTGGAGGAACCTGGCAGGCTACAGTCCATGGGATCACAAAAGAGTTGGACATGACTTAGTGACTAAACAACAAAACAGCAACTACTTACTTTAGCTCCATCATAACTAGCATAAAATTAACTGCCTGTTTAAACTTATATTAATATATCTGTGTTTTAATTCTCTATTTGATGTAGTGGTGATGTAATATTGCTTTTATTAAGCTCATATTTTTCCATTAATTTATTCCTGAACTTTTTTTGTGTGTGTATAAATTTCCTGTGTTCTTTTTCCTTAAGAATTTAGGGTAGGGAACTTAAGAGGAAAGGCACAGTATCTTTTATTTTTATGTTTGTTCTCTTTCCTTAAGCCCATTTGCTCTGTCTATGCCAGGTACCTTGTCCCAGTTGATCTCTATTTGGAAATCACCCAACAATCACTTGTCATAATTTAATGTGGTTCCTTAAAGTCACTAAGTCTGTTGTTCATTTTACTTGTTAATTTGAATGTATTCATAATAATTACAGTGAGAATAGGTAGCAGAAAACAGTTTTCATTTGGATATTTTCCCACTTATTCTTTTTTCTTAATAGAGAGGAAGTTCGTGCCCCAATTCCTCAAAAGCAAGAAATACTGGTGGAACCAGAACCTTTGTTTGGTGGTAAGTTTACCTTTTTTTCCTAGCTTTATTTGCCTTTATTGTTGTCTTCAGGATTTTAATGAAGCTATCAAAAGATGTGAAGGCTTCTTCAGAGGTTATTATTTAAAGTACAGTCAGTTCTTACCTTGTAATTCCGTACTCCACTGAGGCAAGTTGCACAGTTGGTTCTTTCTGATGAGTGAATCAGATTAAAAAGTTGATAGCTGTTTCAGAAGGCCAAAAGGAGGAAAATAAGCAAAAGGAATTGCTGCCTTATAATGGAAATAAATCTATCATTAGATAAAAGACTGATTGTTTTGTTTTGTTTTGTTTTTTTGAATACCCATTTGACTGCCATGTCCTTACTGTCTTGATACACTATATCTTCACTCTTTTTTTTTTTTTAATGTATTTATTTATTTGGCTCTACCAGCTCTTAGTTGACACATGTGGGATCTAGTTCCCTGGCCAGGGATTGAACCCAGGTCCCCTGCATTGGGAGCGGAAAGTCTTAGCCACTGAACCACCAGGAAACTCTTATTTAATTTCTAGAAGTGCCATTCCTGTATTGAAAAAAGGAGAAAATAATCTCTAATCCATGCAAAAAATTATGGTATCAGTCTGGGGTGCATAGTAGGAAATAGAACATTTAATCAGATTTAAAGAAAAATTATAGTTTTTTTAACACAAAATTATTATTGTATTTTTGTATTATTATTATTGTATTATTGTATTGTACTTACTTGGCTGCATCAGGTCTTAGTTGCCCCAAGGCATGTGGGATCTTAGTTCCCCGACTAAGGACAGAACCTTTGTCCCCTGCGTTGGAAGGCAGATTTTGTTATTCTTTAAAAATTTGGGTTGGGGGGATAATTGCTTTACAATATTGTACTGGTTTCTACAATATTGTACTGGTTTCTGCCATACATCATGAATCAGCTACAGGTACACATATGTTTCCTTTCTCTTGAACCTCTATCTCCCGCCCCATCCCATCCTTCTAGGTAGTTACGGAGCACTGGGTTGAGCTCCCTGTGTCACACAGCACATGCCCACTGGCTGTCTGTTTTACATATGGTGATGTGTATGTTTCCATGCTGCTCTCAGTTCGTCCTGCCCTCTTCTACTGTGTCTACAAGTCTGTTCTGTATGTCTTTGTCTCCATTGCTGCCCTGCAAATAGGTTCATCAGTAACATCTAGATTCCATATGCATGCATTAATATACAATATCTGTCTTTCTCTTTCTGACTTACTTCACTCGGAATATTGGGGTACATGTGTTTCTTTCAATTATGGTTTTCTCAGGGTGTATATTCAGTAGTGGGATTGCTGGGTCACATGGTAGTTCTGCTCCTAGTTTTTTTAAGGAATCTGTACTGTTCTCCATAGTGGCTGTATCAATCTACATTCCCACCAACAGTGCATGAGGATGCCCTTTTCTTCATATCTTCTCCAGCATTTATTGATTGTAGATTTTTTAATGATGACCATTCTGACCAGTGTGAGGTGATACCTCATTATAGTTTTGACTTGCATTACTATAAAGCTCTTAGAGGAAAACATCAGCAGTACAGTCTTTGACATACATCATAGCAAAATCCTCTTTGAGCCACCTCCTGGAGTAATGGAAATAAAAACAAAAGCAAAATGGAAATATACAAAGGGGATTTAATTAAACTTAAAAGCTTTTGCACAACAAAGGAAACAAATAAGATTAAAAGACAACCCTTAGAATGAGAGAAAATAATTGCAAACAAGATAATTGACAAAGGATTAGTCTCCAAAATATACATGCAGCTCAGTACCAGAAAAACAAATAACACGATCAAAAATGGGCAAAAAACCTACACAGACATTTCTCCGAAGAAGACACACAGATGGCCAACAAACACATGAAAAGATGCTCAACATTGCGTATAATTTTATTTTAACAAGCACTTACCTTTTGTGAGCCAGATATTTTAGGCCTTAAGAAGTATATTAAAACTACAGAAGATAAGGAACTTCCCTGCCAGTCTAGTGGTTAAGATTCTGCACTTGCCACTGTTAGAGGCACAGGTTCCATCCCTGATGGAGAAACTAAAATTTTGCCTGCTATGTAGTGTGGCCAAAAAAACTTAAAAAGAAACCCAAAACCCAGAAGAAGAAGTTGTGATTCGGTTGGGTAGACAGCGTCATAGAAATATGTATTGTGTATATTGAGAATAGTGATGCCAAAAAATAGGTCTATAAGAAGTCGGTAGGCAGGCTAAAAGAAGAAATAAGTTGTAAGAAAAAGATGAAGAAAATTATATAAACCATGTCTTTTGATTTGAAAAATCCAGTTAGTTGGGAGTTTTAAGATTGATCTTTAACCTGGCAGCTTTGGAGTTTACTGTAGAAAGAAATAAAGAATGTACTCTCCAGCATCAGAAATAGTGATGAGAAGAAGATTCAGAAATAAAGATGGGAGAAAGAGCACTATAAGGTCTGAATATTGAAGAATAATATGTGCTTTCTGCTTTTTTTTTTTTTTTTACATATAAATGTAATAGAGCTCAGGAATAATGCCCTTGGAAGCTTTCTCTTTCCTTTATTGCAAGGAATAAAGGCAGGATCTTTGTGTGGGGAAGACTACAGCAAATGGGTTCTATGCTGTTTTACTGTTTGAAGCAAGAGAGTTTCTATTTGAAACATGACTTTCTTTTACCTCTGGTTTGATGAGGGTGGGGGATAAGAATGACTTTATACAATTAGGAAGTCAGTCTTAACTTTCATTAGTAGACCTTATAATAACTTTGAAAAGGTTTTTGGAGAACTGTTTTCTTCTTAGGAGTAGTATCGATTTAAAGTGTGTTTCTCAAAGTGTGGTCTGAGAGTCCCTGATACCCTTTCAGTGGGTCTGTAAGAACAGAACCATTTTCATAATAATACTAACAAGTTATTTGCCTTTTTCACAGTGTTGACATTTGGGCTGATAGTTGAGAAGCAATGATTGGTCAAACTACTGCCATCTTAATTAAATCAGGACAGTAGCACCAGACTGCTGCTACTTGTTGAATTCTTCACTAATACATACTTGCAGGGTTTTTTTTTTTTTTTTAAAGCCAATTTTACTTATTAACATTCTTGGCAAAGCAATAAAAATTAATTTCATTTGATCTTGACCCATATTTTTAAACTATTCTTTTTGATGAAATAGGATGTGTACATAAAGCACTTCTGTATACTGAAGTGCTCTGGTTACTTTAAAGAAAAACGCTTGTATTCGTGTTTGAGTTGAAACCTAAACTAGCTGCTTTTTTTATGGAACGCTATTTTTCTTGAAAGATTACTGACAAACTGTAGTTATTTAGAGTTAGGCATTTGGCAGACATTTTCTTGAATGTGAACAAAGCCTGTTAACTGCTTCAAGGCAAACAATTGACATTAATTGTTGCCAGTCATTTGAGGAAAAAACAGCTTTCATGCAGAACTTAGAATTTTAGAAAGTTTAAGTCCATGATTGTGATCTTGTTAGCTTCCTAGTACTTAAAGGCTTTCTAATGAGATTCAGTTAAGTTCAGTCGCTCAGTTATGTCCGACTCTTTGTGACCCCATGAACCGCAGCACACCAGGCCTCCCTGTCCATCACCAACTCCCGGAGTCCACCCAAACCCATGTCCATTGAGTCGGTGATGCCATCCAATCATCTTTTCTTCTGTCGTCCCCTTCTCCTCCTGTCCTCAATTTTCCCCAGCATCAGGGTCTTTTCCAATGAGTCAGCTCTTCACATCAGTTGGCGAAACCATTGGAGTTTCAGCTTCAACATCTTTCCTTCCAAAGAAATCCCAGGGCTGATCTCCTTCAGAATGTTCTGGTTGGATCTCCTTGCAGTCCAAGGGACTCTCAAGAGTCTTCTCCAACACCACAGTTCAAAAGTATCAATTCTTCAGCACTCAGCTTTCTTTATAGTCCAACTGTCACATCCATACATGACCACTGGAAAAACCATAGCCTTGACTAGACGGACCTTTGTTGGCAAAGTAATGTCTCTGCTTTTGAATATGCTGTCTAGGTTGGTTGTAACTTTCCTTCCGAGAAGTAAGCGTCTTTTAATTTCATGGCTGCAATCACCATCTGCAGTGATTTTGGAGCCCAAAAAAATAAAGTCAGCCACTGTTTCCACTGTTTGCCCATCCACTTGCCATGAAGCGATGGGACCGGATGCCATGATCTTCGTTTTCTGAATGTTGAGCTTTAAGCCAACTTTTTCACTCTCTACTTTCACTTTCATCAAGAGGCTCTTTAGTTCTTCACTTTCTGCCATAAGGGTGGTGTCATCTGCATATCTGAGGTTATTGATATTTCTCCTGGCAGTCTTGATTCCAGCTTGTGCTTCCTCCAGCCCAGTGTTTCTCATGATGTACTCTGCATATCAGTTAAATAAAAATGGTGACAATATACAGCCTTGACATACTCCTTTTCCTATTTGGAACAAGTCTGTTGTTTCATGTCCAGTTTATCTGTTGCTTCCTGACCTGCATACAGGTTTCTCAAGAGGCAGATCAGATGGTCTGGTATTCCCATCTCTTTCAGAATTTTCCACAGTTTATTCTGATCCACACAGTCAAAGGTTTTGGCATAGTCAAGAAAGGAGAAATAGATGTTTTTCTGGAACTCTCTTGCTTTTTTGATGATCCAGCAGATGTTGGCAATTTGATCTCTGGTTCCTCTGCCTTTTCTAAAACCAGCTTGAACATCTGGAAGTTCACAGTTCATGTATTGCTCAAGCCTAGCTTGGAGAATTTTGAGCATTACTTTACTAGCGTGTGAGATGAGTGCAATTGTGTGGTAGTTTGAGCATTCTTTGGCATTGCCTTTCTTTGGGTTTGGAATGAAAACTGACCTTTTCCAGTCCTGTGGCCACTGCTGAGTTTTCCTAATTTACTGGCATATTGAGTGCAACACTTTGACAGCATCATCTTTCAGGATTTGAAATAGCTCCACTGGAATTCCATCACCTCCACTGCCTTTGTTCGTAGTGATGCTTCCTAAGGCCCACTTGATTTTACATTCCAGGATATCTGGCTCTAGGTGAGTGATCACAACATCGTGATTATCTGGGTCGTGAAGATCTTTTTTGTACAGTTCTTCTGTGTATTCTTGCCATCTCTTCTTAATCTCTTCTGCTTCTGTTAGGTCCATACCATTTCTGTCCTTTATCGAGCCCATCTTTGCATGAAATGTTTCCTTGATATCTCTAATTTTCTTGAAGAGATCTCTAGTCTTTCCCATTCTATTGTTTTCCTCTATTTCTTTTCATTGATCACTGAGGAAGGCTTATCTCTCCTTGCTATTCTTTGGAACTGTGCATTCAAATGAGTATATCTTTCCTTTTCTCCTTTGCTTTTCACTTCCCTTCTTTTCACATCTAATAATCTTCTGATGAGATTAGTGGTGACATTAACAGATAGTTATTTTTTAAAATATTTTATGATGAAGTGGTCAATATTTGGAATGTTTTGCATAACTCAGTGAACAAATATTTTCAAGCCACCAAAGCACACTGTTACAAAATTGTACATGGGTGAAATATCTGTTCTGATCAATATGTATTTGTATATGCAATATATATTAGATATCTGCTGCTGTTTAACAAATTGTTTCAAAATTTAACGTCCTGAAACAACAAACGTCTGTTATATCACCATTTCTATGTGTTAGGAATCCAGGTGTGGCTTAGTTGGGTCCCTCTTTTATGGTCTCTCAAGGGTATAATCAAGGTGTCAGCCAGGTCTACAGGCATCCCAAAGCATGACTAGAGGAAGAGTCTAAATTCACTTATGTGGCTGATGGTTGACTGGAGACATCATCAGTTCCTTACCACAGAGCAAATGAGAGAGCCAGAGAGGACAGCTCAGGATGGAAGCCACCATCTTTTTGTAACCTGATTATTGGAAGTGACATCCTGTCACCTCTGCCTCATTCTGTTTGATCTTGCACATACTCAAGATGTTCACGCACAGGTCATGAGATAGGGATAATTGGGTGCTGTCACAGAGCCTGCCTAACACGTAGACCAGTAGATTTAAATGTAGCAGAGTATGAAAAGTTCATTGATAATATTTCAGATTCCATGTTGGCTACCAACCTTTAAGAAATTACTTCTGATTGAGTTTGGTGTAGTAGCTGAGGAAAATGTTGACAATTACCTTAAAACTGTTAAAATACTCTTCCCTTTTACAATTACATGCCTGTGTGAAGTTAAATTTTATTTTTCTTCATATACTTGAATTAAAAGAATAGCAGCAGATTGAATGCAGAAGCAGATCTAAAAATTCAGGTGTCTTCTCTTATAGCAGTTATTAACAGAGATTTGTGAAAATGTGAAACAGTGCTCCCCTTCTCATATTTTTTTTTCCCTCTGTTTCTCCCCTATTCTGACTGTGAAGCTCCGAGTGAATCTCTTTTAGCTCTTTGCAGCTTAGTTTCTTTGACCTCAGTGACCAGTACTCTACTTTGTGAGTAGTAGAGTAAGAATAAAGAGGACTGATGTTTACTTTTAGCATATGGTTTGGAAGAGTCTGGAAACCATGTATGAAGAGGCAGGCAGGAGTAATAATGGTCCTGAAGCTAGAGGTGTAGTGGCCTGAGGAGAAGTTCTTGCTTCGACTTAGGATAAATAAGGGGGAAACAAATGGGAATAGGTCATGAGTCCAAGAAATACGAGGGTAGTTGGAAAGCTAGCAGTAAGGACCTACGATGAATCTCCAGGAGATTGAGAAGTGCTAAAATTGGAGGCAGGGTTGGGGGAGTGGATATGTATGTGTATAAAGAATGTAGAATGTTGATTGGCCTGCCATTGGTAATTTAAAAATTAAAAAACTACCTTTTATATATTATGTACTACCTCTCCAATAATAATATGCTTTCTTAAGCAGCTGTTCTATGTCTTAACCGAAGATAATTTTTCATTGTTATGGTTAATAATTGGTTAAAACTTGCTTGTTATGGTTAAATAGTACTTGATAATGAGTTTTAAGAAATCATTGAGAAATTATTACTGCTAGAAACATATATATTTAAGATAGGAACTCTTAAATAAAAATAGTTCCAAGATTGAAAAGAATATTTCTTGCTTCTTCTGTATAAAGGGAGGGATAGAGAAATAATGCAATATTTAAATTTTATAAGTTTAATAAAATTTAAAATTTGTATAATTTATTCAATAAAATAAAACAATTTATATGTAAAATTCAAGTTAAATTTGAAATTCAATGCAAAGTTTAAATATAGAAGCCTCTCATTTTTACCAAATTCCTTTTCCTAGAGATAATATTGTGATTCTTCAATGTAAATACTGATATGCATAAGTGCGTAAATAACATGTGCTAAATCGCTTCAGTTATGTCCAACTCTTTGGGACCCCATGGACTGTAGCCCACCGGGCTCCTCTGTCCATGGGATTCTCCAGGCAAGAATACTGGAGTGGGTTGCCTTGCCCTTCTCCAGGGGAATCTTCCAAATGATATACTAACAGATAATGCTTTAAACAAATAAGTAATTTTTTAACATGTGGTTCTGCATTTTTTTGTTATTTTTTTGTTTTGCTTTTTACTCAGTAGTTCTTAAAGAATTACTCTATATAATGGAAAATGCAGGCTGTTTCGAAGGATGCTTTGAACTTGGGATTGGGGGACTTTCATAGTTTCTATCTGTTTTTACTATCTAATCATCATTTCTTACAGAGTATTGTTCTAGTTACATGCTTGCCGGGCTTGCCATAAGCCAACTTAATGACTGTCACCTATATTGAAGGAATCATTAAATGTCCTTATTTAATGTATATAAAGACCTAGTAATTTAAAAAAAATTTTATATTATAGTTGATTTACAGTTGTGTGTTAGTTTTAGGTGTACAATAAAGTGATTCAGTTATATATAATATACATGTATCTATCCTTTTTCAGATTCTTTTCCCATTTAAGCCCTGGTAAATTTTTTAGGTTTCAGAACATACAGGAAGATAACATTTTGATAATTGCTTTTGAAACTTTATCTGTACAATACTTAAGGATTGGGTTATAGACCCTATTCAACAGTATCAGAAGACATTGGTTCTGTTTATTTCTCTGTAATTATAGGAAAAATTTATACTCTAAAATTAAAATTGTTTTTTGATGTTTATAATTCTACATGTGTGCCACTTACTAAGAAGTAGTTCTTAAATATTATGGTTTAAAATTTACTCAAGTATTGTACTAAAGGGTAGGCAGATCCTTTAAAATAACCTGAATTTGGTATGTGGAGCATGTGTAAGATTCATCTCCATGTGGAATCATCCTCACAATCCTTCTTCCTGTCTTTTTACATAAGTTTGGCCAAGTCTTGGCTGGACCTTAATTTTCTTTTTTATATAACAAAATGTTGGTCTGAAAATGGTTACATTAACTATATATGAACGACTTGAAAGTTTTAAAAATATTTTATTTTTTGGAAGAGGGCACTATTATCAATCTTAGTGTCTTAAAATAAGAAATTCTTATAAAGACATTTTAGAATTGTTAAAAAGTTAATGTTTAAGCTTTTGTGTCAATTCTGTTTTTTTCTCCTAAAGCTCCTAAAAGACGACGGCCTGCACGTTCAATATTTGATGGTTTCCGGGATTTTCAAACTGAAACTAGTAGGTATCTATGGATCAGTTTATCATCTCCTTTTCTCTTCCTCCTTCCTTCTGCCTCCATTCTTGTCTTTTTCTCCCTCCCCGTCTCCTGCAGATAAAACCACAAGGTGGAAAAGCACCCATACACTCCCCTTCAGGTCAAGATCCTGGTTTGTTCTATATAATTTTTTTCTTAAAAAGAAAAAAAATGATTAATATTAGGCCTAATAACTTTGAGGATTCATCTTATTTTGAAAAGTAAATTATGAATTCAGTCTGTGATTGTTATTAACTCTCCCTTGCTGCTGCTGCTGCTAAGTTGCTTCAGTCATGTCCAACTCTGTGCGATTCCACAGACGGCAGCCCACCAGGCTCCTCTGTCCCTGGGATTCTCCAGGCAAGAATACTGGAGTGGGTTGCCATTTCCTGCTCCAGTGCATGCAAGTGAAAAATGAGAGTGAAGTCGCTCAGTCATGTCCAACTCTTCGCAACCCCATGGACTGTAGCCTACCAGGCCCCTCCGTCCATGGGATTTTCCAGGCAAGAGTACTGAAGTGGGTTGCCATGTCCTTCTCCACCCCCTTGAGCTGAATTATTCTAAATTCTAACCTACTTGATTATAGAAGAATAAGAGAAGTGGATATAATAGAAATCTGATTATTTACGAACTTAATCCATTTCTGAATGAGCACTTAAATGCTGACTATAATAAAATAAAAACTGATTTTCCTCAGGAACCTGATATATGTCAATTAAAGGAATGACTGCAATGAAAATGATTATTACAGGGATTGAAAAATACAAGAAAAAGCCATATTACCCCACGCAGCCACTATTAACATTTTGGCTACAGCTGTTTGAAATAAATTTATGTCTTTCTGTGGGATAAATTAGAACGAGAATCTTGACCATCTACTTTTAGTGGATTTAGTGCTGATTTCGGAGAAGGCAATGGCACCCCACTCCAGTACTCTTGCCTGGAAAATCCCATGGATGGAGAAGCCTGGAAGGCTGCAGTCCATGGGGTCGATGAGGGTTGGACATGACTGAGCGACTTCACTTTCACTTTTCACTTTCATGCACTGGAGAAGGAAATGGCAACCCACTCCAGTGTTCTTGCCTGGAGAATCCTAGGGACGGGGGAGCCTGGTGGGCTGCTGTCTATGGGGTCACACAGAGTCGGACATGACTGAAGTGATGCAGCAGCAGCAGTACTGATTTAGTAATGGAACCCTAAAGAAAAGGACAGATATGTTTGGAGAATATGTGAGGAACTTTTGGACCATATATGATTTTGTAATGATTTATAATGAGTTCGTTGAAGCTCAGATAGGTCTTGTAACTTGAGAGAGTGGAATCCAGACTGACTTAAGTCATCCAGGGAATCCTGTACGCTTTGAGGAGCAGATGACCTCGGTAGTCATTGTCTCTCACCGGCAGAATCTTTCAAGATTGGGAATGTTGAAACAACTGGAATGTAGCTAGATAAATTAAGGTGACTTTCAAAATTAGATAAATGGAGATGAAAATTTTTTTGTATGCTTAAGTTCATTTTGAGTATGTGAAGGAAATATTTTGAATAGTGACTCTTAGATAATTTTTGCCTTTATCCCTACCTTTGGATAGAGAGCACCAAGTCTTAAGACTTTCTCCCCAACTCACTTTGTATTATTTTTCAGAGTCAGCCTTAGATCTTTGCATTTGAGATCAAGCACATTGTTCATTAGTTCTTGCAATTGATACATTGTTTTAGTTGGGAGATTTCATGACTTTTATGGCTAATTGAAACTTTCTTATCCTCCTGTGTTGCAGTTCGGCAAGAACAGGAATTAAGAAATGGAGGAGCGATAGATAAGAAACTAACTACCCTTGCAGATCTGTTCCGGCCACCCATTGATTTGATGCATAAAGGCAGTTTTGAAACAGTAAGTTGTTGGAGATTCTAAACCCAACCTGTGAATCCTTTTGCAGTTTTTAGTGGCATTTTTCTAAGAGCAAAAAAAAGTTTTCAACATATAGAGAAATTGGCGTCTTAATGAGATATCTAGAAAGTTACGTTGATTTATATTTCTACCACCAGTATATGATATTACCTAATAAAATCACCTTATTGTGTGGCATCATTTTAGAATCTGCCATTTTTATTTATTATTTTTTTTATCATTTAAAGTTTATATGTCTTTGACTACTACTGGGAATAGTCTCTGGGTGTTTTGGCCATTTGTGGATTGTTTATAGTTACCTTTTACTCATATTTTTTATGAGGATCCAAGTGTGTTTGAAAAGAGTATTTCTAATTGCAAAATATGTTCTTCAGTTCTTGGTTTTAATTTAGCTGAAACCAAAGGAAAACCTTCTGGAGCAGGTTTATTTGATTGTCTGCTAAATTATAAGCTCAATGAGGGCAGGGGAACCATGTTTCTTTTTATTTTGGTAATCCTTTCAATTCAGTCTTTAGCGTTTAATAGGAACATGATATTTGTTAAATGAATAAGTTTAGTTGGGATTTTAAATATTCTTCTGTTGGTGTTCAAACAGCTTGATTTTGTGTGTTGACTGGCATGTTAATTCTCTGTTGAATCAGTAGAGCATTTCTATAGCTGTGTATCACTTAAATTTCAGGTAAGTCTGTTAGGATAAAGTAGGGCAAACACTTAACTACAAAAATGACATTAGTAGCTACATATTTGGAAGTGAATTATGATTGTGTTTTTAAAAACATTTTGCCCTTTAACATAACACTTCAGATCAGATCAGATCAGTCGCTCAGTTGTGTCCCACTCTTTGCAACCCCATGAATCACAGCACGCCAGGCCTCCCTGTCCATCACCAACTCCCGGAGTTCATTCAGACTCACGTCCATCAAGTCAGTGATGCCATCCAGCCATCTCATCCTCTGTCGTCCCCTTCTCCTCCTGCCCCCAATCCCTCCCAGCATCAGGGTCTTTTCCAATGAGTCAACTCTTCGCATGACATGGCCAAAGTACTGGAGTTGCAGCTTTAGCATCAGTCCTTCCAAAGAAATCCCAGGACTGATCTCCTTTAGGATGGACTGGTTGGATCTCCTTGCAGTCCAAGGGACTCTCAAGAGTCTTCTCCAACACCACAGTTCAAAAGCATCAATTCTTCGGTGCTCAGCCTTCTTCACAGTCCAACTCTCACATCCATACATGACCACAGGAAAAACCATAGCCTTGACTAGACGAACCTTTGTTGGCAAAGTAATGTCTCTGCTCTTGAATATGCTATCTAGATTGGTCATAACTTTCCTTCCAAGGGGTAAGTGTCTTTTAATTTCATGGCTGCAGTCACCATCTGCAGTGATTTTGGAGCCCAGAAAAATAAAGTCTGACACTGTTTCCCCATCTATTTCCCATGAAGTGATGGGACTGGATGCCATGATCTTTGTTTTCTGAATGTTGAGCTTTAAGCCAACTTTTTCACTCTCCACTTTCACTTTCATCAAGAGGCTTTTTAGTTCCTCTTCACTTTCTGCCATAAGGGTCTAAATGAAATACTTAGGTTAAGAAATTTAATTATAAGCTGCTTCTTTCTGCATTCTTTAATTTTCTGAATTGTAAAACCTGACAGTGTTTGGCTGCATGTACAAAATCCAAATAATGGAGGTTTGACCAGATGTGTTTCTTTTTGTTGTGTAAATAAAGTTCAGGGAGTCTGATGTCAATTTATCAGCTCAAAAATGTCAGGTTAGATGTCTCCTCAGATTTCATCTTTCGCTCGTGATCTTTAACATGGCAACTGCCTATCCTTTCTAATAACCATTGACGGAGAATAACATAATATGTAAGAAAGAAAAAGGATCTGAGTTTGTTTTGATGTGCTTTCTATTTTCATTAGCTTCTGTGTTGCTCAGGGGCTTAGTGAAGTAACTCTGAACTTGACTTAATTTGGACACTTTGGCCTCATAAAAAGCAGTTAGTCTGCTGCTTGTTCATTAAGGGAAGATGTGAATCTTTCAATATTGTTATCTGGAATTGGTTTCAATTTGTTGTATCACCTTTTATTCTTTGTATTTTGTGACCTATGTTGTTTTCAACTGTATTTTTTCACTGATAATACTCAACTTTATCATTTACAACTCTTTAAATGATATAAATATTTCCAGAAAAAATAGGCATTTCATTATGATTAATGATATATGCATTAGTTTTATAAAAATTAGGGAAGCAATATGCAAAATTATTTGCTGAAACTTAAGAGAGATGAATGTTAAAAATTAAAGGAATAATGAGGTCGCAAAGATTCAGACACGACTGATCGACTTTCACTTTCTTTGGTTGCTCAGGCAGGACCCATAGGTTTGGATTAGATGTAGATCTGAGCTACAGTTTTACAAGTTTAGAAACTAGACTTTGTTGTTTCTTAGTGTAACTACAGGTAGACCATAATCAAGGGTTCTGGCTCATGCCTGTGAAGTTCATTCAGTATTTAACAAGGCCTCCTATTGTAAGGCCTTGTTCTAGGGGATGGCGATTATATTTATTGGAATAAAGATTTAACTCCATGTGAGAGACCAGGAAAGAAACAATAGCTTAAAGAAGATAGAGGTCCATGCTTTTAGGATGGTTCTGCCCTATGAAGTTATCAGGAATGCAGCTTTTCCTGTCCTGTTCTGCTGTTCCTTAGGCCTTGCTTGCCCTTGTCTGCATGATTCAAGGTGGCTAGCCACCATGTTTGCTTTTCAGTTAGCATGCAGGAGGGAAGTGACTGAGAAGGGTACACCTTTTCCATTTAAAGGAACAACTTAGAAGTCACACACATCACTTCTCACATTCCATCAATCAGAACTTAGCAATGTGGCTACACCTAGTTGCAAAGGATACTAGGAAATAAGTATCCAGATGCTTAGCTGAAAGTTGGAGATTCTGTTACTATGGTGAAGGGAAAAATGGGTATTTGTTATCTGTAAGCAGTTTCTGCCATAGGAAGGTAGTGGTAAACAAATTATACTAAGTCCTTTGACATCAAAAAATTTATAGAGGGAGAAACAGACTAAACAAAAACCAAAAACAATATCTATATAACATATTTAGTATATATACTTATGTTTTATGAATGTTTGACACACAGAAATTTCAGGTTACAGTAGTTGCTAGGAGAAAGTATAAAATAGAGTAAGGGAAAGAGAGAGAGGACTCTTGTTTGGGGACAAAGTGAGGGAATGTAAACCATAGAAGGATCTTAGGAAAGAGTAGAAAAACAGTTAAGTGTAAAGATACTAGTGTTGGAAAGAGTTCAGGCATATTTTTGGTACAGCCAAGGAAATTTGTGTAGCTGGAGCTGAGTGAACAAGGCACTTAGGGTAAGTTATCTGACCTCGGCAAGGAAATATTTCTTGTTTTCCTCTTTCCCTCTTAGCATGTAAGTTTCTTCTTTCCCCATTAGCATGAATACAGGGATTTTGTTTTATTTACTGTTCTGTGTCCATGGTGCATAGAAGGGTATCTGGCACACAACTGCCCTCCATAAATTATCTAGTGGTATAATCTAGAGTATATTGTACAGAAAGAATCAGAACAATTTCCATAAAATATTTCTTATTTTCATAACAAATGCATGTTTATTTGTAAAATTGCCATTCAGTTGGACTTTACTGATGTAAAGTAAGTAGAAGTAGAAATAAGTTTCTTCTACTCTTAGAAAAACCAAGAGTACTTTAATTTCCAAAGTACTTGCTATAAATGCAAATAAAAATATTTTAATTAAAATGTAAAGAACTGACTCAGTAACAAAATACATAAGATAAAGTTTTTCTAAATAAACTTTATACATAGCTTATGTTTTTATTCAAATTAGGCGAAAATTAGAGAAAAATTAAAAACCAACAAGGAGGGACTTCCCTGGTGGTCCAGTGGTTAAGACTGCACTGCCAGTGTAGGTGTGGGTTTGATCCCTGCTTGGAGAACTAAGATCCCATATGCTGTGAGGCACAGCCAAAAAAAGCAACAAGGAAAAATAATAGTTTCCATTTCCATAAGAAAGTACAGTGCATATTTTAGTATATTTCCTTTTCAACTTTATGCATATATATTTGTTGAAATAGATTAATTTTTCCTCTGTATCCTCTTTACGTACTTTACCAACAGTGTAGGAGGGTTCCCTTTTTTATACACCCTCTCCGGCATTTGTTTTTTGTAGATTTATTTATTGATGGCCATTCTGACTGGTGTGAGGTGACACCTCATTGTAGTTTTGATTTTTGATTTGCATTAAAAGTAATTTCCTAACATCTTTCAGTTTCTTTTGCTTGTATAACTCTTCTCCCATTGTAAGCTTTGTGCAGGAAGGGATTTTTTGGTTTGGTAACTGCTATAACTCCAGCATCTATAGCTGTACCTGAAACATGGTAGATACTCAAATATGAATCTGAATGAATGAAAGCATGACTGTGAATAGATGAATTTTTAAAAACAATAGCAGATAGCTCTTATTGTTTTTGAACTCTGCATTTTTAAAATTTTTCATGGGTTTTTTGTTTTGTTTTGTTTTTTGGGGGTTTTTTGGTCAGTGTTGCAGTTAAGGCAGACGTAGTAAATTTACCTTATAGGGATGTGTACTATTTAGTCTGTCCCTCTAAAATGTATTTTCTTTTTTCTCAAATACTTTTCTTCAGTTAAAGCAGTATAATTACTCACTTATCACCCATTTTTTAAATCCACATGCTTGCTATAGGCAAGGGATTAAGTGGAATACTGTTACTTCCTAGAAGCAAGGAGTTACTAGATTTTGTATACTTAAAAATAAGCTTTTGACCAGTTAATTGTAGCTTTCTGGCTCATTATAAGGCTACTTCCTTTTAGAACTTGGATTTTCACCTTTGGAATCAGTAACAAATATTATAAAATTATTTTCTCTGGAAGATTTGTATAGAAAAGTAGAATAACATTTTTTTAAGATTGTGTAAACCTGCTTATTAAACAGAAGATAGTCTTACATTTTCCAATACCTCCGAAATGATATATGTTCTTCAGTTACTATTAATCTGAGTTTTAGCTGATTCTTAAGATTTTCCCATGTCACGCTTATTTGGGAAAAAATATATTGTTCCAGGACAAAATGATTTAAAAGCTGTGACTTCCATTTCATTGTTTCTATAAGAGGATTTGAGGTAGCTTTTGCTCATTTGCTTTTCTGCCATGCTTTTCCAGTTCAGTAATATTTCTTAGATCATTGTTGTGATAAGGCAATGTAAGGGGGGAAAAAAGTACACACTCATAATTGATACTTGTGCTGTAAATTGGGGAGTCTTTTGGAGATCATTCTGAAACATCGTTTCATCTGTAGTTTCGGTTTTTAAATACACGCCTAGGAAAAGAACCCTGAGAGAAAAAATCCTCAGCAGCTTCTAGTGATTTATAGAGTGAATCTATAAAATGCCATGTGCCTAATAATTGAGATGAATACGATATTTGGAAATGTGTGTAAAATGATGTTGAAAAAATAACAAACTAATACACACATACTGGTTACAGTTATTAAAAAGAAGAGGTATATTTTTGGATAGGGATTAGTAGAGAAAGCACAATAGAATTGTGCCCTTGTTTATGGAATCTTTTTCAGGTAAAGAGGTTTACATGTTTACCAGTGCAATAAAAATCCAGCCACTCTAATAAATAACAATGGATAAAAGGAAAACAATTCATTTAAATTTGAAAAATGCTTGCAAATGGACTCTCTAATTACACATATCTATATACATGTATATATAAGCAGTTTATACACAGAAAACTCTAGGTGTCATACTTGAGGGGAAAAACTTAGTATTTATATGGAAAGAAGATAACTTCTGAATTCTGAAACACACCTGTTACCAAGTAGGAACTGTTTCTAATAATTGTTATGTAACTTTATTCTTATAGGCCAAAGAGTGTGGCCAGATGCAAAACAAGTGGCTGATGATAAACATTCAAAATGTACAAGACTTTGCATGCCAGTGCCTCAACCGTGACGTATGGAGCAATGAAGCTGTGAAGAATATTATCCGGGAACATTTCATTTTCTGGCAGGTGGGAGAGTTAATCAGACATTTTATAGCATTTTACTTTGGTAGTATGTGGTTTCTAGAAGGAGGAAGTAGGTTATAAGCTGAAAAAAAATAGCTGAATTAAATTATTACATATGAAAACATAGAGCTACCCATAATGGCTAAGATAGTAAAGACAAAAGAAAATTAGAGCATCAGTGAAGAGAAGGAGGGAAAAACAGAACCAAGCCAAAAAAAAAAAAAAGAACCAAGCCATATAACCATATAGTACACATACTTGAGAAGAATTTTAACATCATTTTTTAAGCATCTTGAAAAGAGTGTATAGCTATACTGTTTAACAGAAATGTAATATGATTAAAATTTTATTGTAGCCACATTTTTAAAAGTCGAAAGAAACAGGTGATTGATTTTAATATATTTTAAAAATCAGTATCTGTAATATAAAACTAATGTTAAAATATTGATAGAGGCATTTGGGTTGTGGGGTTTGTTTTTTGGGGGGGGGAGTGTTAAGCTTTCAGGATCTGGTATGTATTTTACATTTATAGTATAGCAGTTAGGATTAGTCACATTTCAAATGTTTCAGTAGCACATATTCTGGGGGCTACTATAATTGGTAGTGCAGATGTAGAAGATTTGAAGGAATTGAGAAACCTTTGTTTAATATGTTGATTTTAGCCTGAGTTTGGTAATCTTTAACTGTATGCCCTTAAATTTGTCACTTAGTCTTTCTGGCTCTGGTTTCTTTTTATATAAATTACCATGCTAACAGTAGGTGATCTTGCTCCAGTTTTTTATATTATGGAAAATTATAGGGAAAAACTCCCATAGTCCAGTGGTTAGGACTCTGAGACTTCCACTGGGGACACGGGTTCAATCTCTGGTCAGGGAACTAAGATCCTGCATGCTGTGCAATGCAGCAAAAAAAAAAAAATTATAAAAAATAAAAACTTATGAATTAATTTTTCCCCACTCTAAAATACGCTGTTAATGTTAGTAATTTGCCAGGTCATTCTTTACAGACCCCTGAATTCTGTAAGTTTTTTTCTGAACAGTAACCTTTTATTCAACAACTATTGATTGAGCATCTGTTTGCCTAGCAGTATGCTGGGCACTTGAGTTGATAATCTTAACATATTGTGATTTATTAAAATGTATGTAGTTGAGAGTCAGAAGTGACATAGAGGGACAGGTGACTTGAAAAGGAAGAACTGGGTCAAGGAGGAAGGATGGATTGCTGTATTTATGTAAGAGTCAGAAGTGACTCTGAAGACAGGAAGTGAAGAGTTCACATTAGGTGACCTTCATTTTCTCTGTAGGCAGTGAGAGCCTAACATGCCAAAGGTGTTTTTGGAGAATTAATAGCTGTTGGTATATAACAAGGTACTTTTTTAAGAGGCTGATTTTTTTTTAAATATGTATCAATGACTTAACAGGTCTATCACGACAGTGAGGAAGGTCAGAGATACATACAGTTTTATAAGCTAGGGGATTTCCCCTATGTTTCCATCTTGGATCCACGGACAGGTAAGGTGTATTTCAGCTCACGGCCTTTAACTTATTGTGTATCTTTCAATTACCTAAATAATCTTCAATTTTATCTTGGATCCAGTTTCAAGATTGTCTGTAGTAATATATATGAAAGGTTCTTGTTCATGTGCCTCAGAATTACTTAAAAATCTACTGATGTGTGTATTTAGGGAGTTTGTTAGGAAACAACTTTGGGAGATGGTAGTATTTTAAATTTGCAGTTCTGTTCTTTCAAAGAATAACAGTTTATCTTACCATTTTTAAGGATCCCCTTAGGTCATTTATTTAAGATTATTCCGATACTCATTGTAATCCCACCAGAGAAGCAGAGGGTAGAGCTAGTTTCATTATTAACTGATTGAGTTTTGTATATGTATTGGTTTGTCTGAATCTCTTCTTCCTAAATAGCAATAAATGATACCAGCAGATAGCGTAGTTGTTCTATCATGAAGGCTGGGAATTTCTTAGGTTCATTATAATTAATGTATCTTCTAGGTTATGAAGACACTGTAACTTAAGTGGTGATGGGTGGGTGTATGTTCCCAGTAAATTTTAATTGTGGTATGCTGAAAGAAATACTTAGTGAGAATTCAGAAAGAACGTTGCTTTTATTATATTTCTATATCCTGGTTTTTAATCTTTAGGTCAGAAGCTTGTAGAGTGGCACCAGTTAGATGTATCTTCTTTCTTGGACCAAGTAACAGGATTTCTGGGTGAACATGGGCAATTGGATGGACTTTCTAGCAGTCCCCCCAAAAAATGTGCCCGTTCAGTAAGTATGACTGAGAAGTGGTGATGGGCAATTAAATATAATTGTATAAAAGTGCCTTGTGTAAAATGTTTGAGGTTAAGATGGTAAAGATAATAATGTAAGTGGCAGACAGTTAAAATACGTGGCTATAAAACATCTTACGTTTTGATAGTTTCCCACATAAGGGTTCTTTCTTCTCAGTGAAACTGCAAGATTCATATTTCCAGTCTCACTTGTTGCCAGGGTCAGGCATGGGACCTAAGGCCTGGATTTAGAACTGGACAATGTGAATGTTACCTGTGAGCCCAGTAACAGAGAAACCCACTTTTTGAGAGGCAGTACTGTTTGGACTTTTGGAATCCAGGTCTAAGCAGCAGCAGAAATGATATTTTTGCTAGAACATCTCTCATGGTGTAGTTGGGCATTATTTCTGATTACATAGCTTTAGGCCCTAGCTCTCAGGCTCACCTAAAGATTATTTCTATATTTAATTCTATAATATGCTATTACTAGGCCGACCTACTTGATAATTGATAGCAAAATTAGTTTTAAGTAAGAGACCTTCAAAGTTGTGGGAATCTCTCATTGATTATGGGAACTATTTGGGTTTGATGGCAGTGAGGATGGAATTAATTATAGAGGATCTGACTTTAGTAGTCTAGTACCATGCAGTAATGAAACAGTTCCTTAAATTACTACCGAAAATAAAGTGCACATTTAAGGAGAGGCTGTGAGTACTTGCCAAGGGTTTGAATACAATTCATTTTTCCTCCTCCATTACTCATGAATTTTACTTAAGTAGAATTCTTTTTTAAGACATTAAAAAATCCAGGAAGTTTCTATGATTTCCCTGAGAGGGTTTTCTCATCTTTTGCAATCATAGGCTGAAATTGTCAAAATCCGGAGCCTGAGCTTTCAAGTTGCTGAATTACAACATAAATTTGGTTTAATATTTCACCAGATGTCTTATAAAAGTTAAGGAACTTGGTAGGGAAAAGAGTGGGGCCATAAAATTGGATAATTACATAGGGCTTATTTGGGTGAGTAGTACCTCAGACCCCACTTAGGAACTAAATAATTCTCTGACTTAACAAATTCTGATCAACTCTGTACAAGAGAAACTGCAACATAAAATAGCTTAAACAAGGAAGACATCTTTTCTCAATAAGTTCAGAGGGAAGCAATCTAGGACTTGACTGCTGTGGATGTCATCAAGGAACCAGGCTCCTTCTCTTTTTTTCCCCCCACTTCCATCCTTAGTCTTGGCTTTTGTCCTCATGGTTATGGTATAGATGCTGTGCTCCCAATATCACAGTCTAATGGAGAAGGAGAAAAGAGGTGATATCTTTATTACAAAGATAAAGAGCCACAGATGAAGATTTCTGCTTATTTTAGCTGGACACAGTTGCTTGTACAAACAGAATTGAGGTACCTTTTAATAAGGAAGCAAAGATCCTAATTGTGCCTATAAAAGGAAGCATGCCCCACTAAAAAATTCTATTTACCAGTTTATCTTACAGCTAAAAAAAATTGTGGAATGGAACTAAAGCATCACTTACAGAGAAAGTAAATAACTAAATGCCTGTATTAAAAAAGAAAGCCTCAAATTAATGACTTAATTTTCCATCTTAAATGAAATGAAAAAGGACCCACACAGAAAAAAATTAAATCAAACCCAAACTACGCAGAAAGAAAAGGGGAAAGAACAAAGATCAACCAGTAACTTAGAAAACAAAAGAAAAAAGTAAATGAAACCAGAAGCTTGTTTTTTAGAAAGTCAATAAAATTGGTAAGCCTCTAGTCAGATGGTGAGGGGAAAAAAGCCACAAATTACCAATTACAGGATTGGGAGAGGAGCCATCATATAGATATTACAGTTATTGAAGAAATAATAAGTAATACAGTGAATAACTTTATGTCAAATACTTGACCCTTTAGGTAAAAAGGACAAATTCCTAGAAAGACATAACCTACTAAAGCTCATTAAAGGAAAAACAGATACCCGAATAGTCCTATTAATATATCTGTTAATTAAATTGAATTTGTAGTTTAAAACTTCCCACAAAGAAAACTGTGCCCAGGTGGCTTCCCTGGTAAATGTCTTTAATTTTTAAGGAAGAAATAATGCTAATTCTACACAAACTCTTCCAAGAAACCAAAGGGGAAGAAATACTGCCTAGTTCATTGTGAGGCCAGCATTAACTTGCTATCAAAACCAAAACCAAAAACTGAGCTTTGTTTTACAAGGAAAACAAAAGACAAAGAAATTAAACCAATAACCCTCATTAACAGAGATAAAAAATTCTTGACAAAATTTTCATAAATCAGACTCAACAGTTTATAAAAAAGCAGTGTATCCTGACCAAATGGGTTTTAGCTCAGGAATTCAAGGTTGGTTTAATGTTAGACAACCAACCAATGGAATTCACTAAAAAAGAAAACCATATTATCTGCCTCAAGTACAAAGTTAAATAGAAGTCAGATCTAGTAAGTAAGGAATCAGAGGAGAATGAATGTTGGATAGGAAGCCAGCAGTATCTACTATGGTGGGAGTCTTTAAAATCAAGCTGCATGCTGTGTAATATCATTATTATAAAGCTACAGTTCACTTAAGCCATTGATGGTCACATGGGTACATCTACTTGCCTTTTTTATTTATTTACATGTATATTTGGTGCTCAATTAGCCTTAAGTTACCTTAAAATTTGGCTCTGTCCATGGGATTTTCCAGGCAAGAATACAGGAGTGGGTTGCCATTTCCTTCTCCAGGGGATCTTCCCGACCCAGGGATCGAACCCAGGTCTCCTGCATTGCAGGCAGATGCTTTACCCTCTAAGCCACCAGGGAAGTCCAATTTATATATATATATTTTTGGTGCTAAATTAGTCTTAAGTTGCCTTAAAATTTAAAAAAAAAAAAAAATTTTTTTTATGTTATTGGCAGATAGGGTAAGCCAAATTGAAGCTCCTTTAGTTTTTTGTTAACAACCTGAACTTTTTATTGTGGAAAATTTTAGAATAGAAGGAGTTTATTGAGCCTCTATGTGTCCATTAACTAATTTCAGTCATTAACAACTTGTGGTGAGTCTTGTTTCAGCTATACCCTGTCCTTTGAAGCAAATTATTTTGAAGCAAATCTCAGAATTCATTGTTTTATTTATTTATTCTTTGGCATGTATCTTTAAAAGATAAGAGATTTTTTATTTTTAGAAATAATCACAGTATCCCTAAAACACCTGCAAAAAATTAGCTGTAGTTCCTTTATATCATAAAATATCCAGTGTTCAGCTTTTGACTATCATAAAAAGTCTTTTTGTATAGTTTGGATTCACTCTAGTAATGCCTATTTTGTGACTCAACAAGTTTAGTGAAATCTGTGACAGTAGGACTTTTCCATGGGGAGAACTATTGGAAGTTGCTTTTCGTGGTCACAATGAGAACCTTCATTGAAATTAAGTTTGAAAAAATGTACTTATTTTTTCATATTTTTTATACAGTGTTTTGTTTTGTTTTGAATGTTAAAGATCTGTTAGATTTTTTTGTAAAATGATCATTACTCAGTTATTTATTTACTGATAGCCTTCTGTGTGCCAAAGCTGTGCTGGTTAGTGAGCAAGATAGACATCTTTCTTTGTGCTTAGTCATGTTAAAGACTAATGTTTTGACTTTTATATTTAAAACCTTAATTCATGTCTTGTTCTGGGCAAGGAATAAATTGTTTTTGATTTCCCCCACCCCGCATCCTGCCAAGTCCTGTGCTTGTAATCATAGTGCCAGATAGTGTGACAGTTTTTATTTTTGTGTTTAAAATGCCATTCCAACTTGACTGTTTAAGACAAAGTTGTTGCCCTCAAATAGCTTAAAATTTAGAAGAAGAGATACATCCAGCAGACAATAATAATGGCAAGCTGACTGTTTGATTTCCCATGCCCTATTTGACTTGATTATTTTTTGGTTTAACTGTTTTCTTTTTCTTTCTACCCATGTTGTATGACTGCATCTTGCAGGAGAGCCTTATAGATGCAAGTGAAGACAGTCAGCTAGAAGCTGCCATCAGAGCCTCCTTACAAGAGACACATTTTGATTCCACACAGACAAAACAGGATAGTCGCTCAGATGAAGAATCTGAATCTGAACTTTTTTCTGGCAGTGAGGAGTTCATATCTGTTTGTGGCTCTGATGAAGAGGAGGAGATAGAGAATCTTGCCAAGTCTAGAAAGTCTCCCCACAAAGATTTGGGGCATAGAAAAGAGGAGAACAGAAGATCAATGACTGAGCCCCCTGCCAGAACTGAGCCTGGAACAGCCACAAACCACCAAGGATTGCCAGTCATGGATTCAGAAATATTGGAGATGTCACCTGAAAAATCAGATGGAATAGTGGAGGGCATTGATGTAAATGGTGGGTCACATTTTAAACTTCCTTTACTTAAAATTTTAATATTACTGAAGAGAATTACTTGTTTAAATTAGTGTTCTGTCATATAGCTATATATATTTTTTTAACCTTTTCTTTAGGACCAAAAGCACAGCTGATGTTGCGGTATCCAGATGGAAAAAGGGAACAAATCACTCTTCCAGAGCAAGCTAAACTACTAGTAAGTATATTTAGTTTGCTTGAAGCAGAAAAACTAATTGGTGTAATTAGCTTGATGATTCTTTGATATGGGTGTTAGTTAGGTATGACCTCTAACTGGAAACTTCACTGTGGTGAATCTTTAATTCTCACTGCTTTATTTCCTTCCCACCTTATCTTGGGCAACTTGCATAGTCTGTTCTAGTCAAGGCTTCTCTGTTCCATAGCTGCTTGCAGTAGAAACCCAACTGAAATTATTGCCTGGAAAAGGAGTGAGGTTTAGTTAAAGACTATAGTGGGGCCTCCTGGATTTCCTAGTAGCTGGAATTGCAAAGTAGTTAAGAAACATGACTGTTTTCTATGTGTTTCTCTTGTGGGGCCTGTTGAGTGTCCCCCTTGTGATTCTCTGCTTCATACCATTCTTCTCTCTGTATTCTGATGACTGTTTGGAAAACAGCTTGTACGTAATCCGTAATAGAGAGCTTTGAGAGCTTTTCCTCTAGAGTCCATAGCTGATAAGCCTTTCTTTTGTGTTTTTCAACTCCTGGAAAAGAGAATGAATCTGACTTGTTTAGATTAGCCTATGAATGAATCCTCCTTGGGTCAAGTGTTTATACCTGGCCATTGCTGTGGCTGAAAATAATTAGACTCTTAAAGACTATGACGAATGCAGGCAGGCTCTAGCCTCTGGTGTTAATACCTAGAAAGTCTCCTAGTCTAGTAAGTGGAAAGGAATGGGAGATGAAACAATGAATAGAAGTATAAACCACTTTTTTGAGAAGATTGGTTTTGAATCTAGAGTGAGGAGTGAGCAGCAATCCGAGGGGAAAAGATGATTGAAGGAGAGACTAAGCATGTTTAAGTCTGATAGGAAGCATCTGTAGAAAAGATGTTGAAGATACATGTAAAAAAGTGGTTTGTGGTGGTGGCATGGCTTCTGAGAAGGCAAGAAAGGATTCAGTGCACAACTGACAAGATAGGATGAAAATTGTATCTTCCCTGATAAACAGAAGGAAGGAAAACTAAAGAAGTGTTTAAAAATGAGGATAATAATTTTATAAACAGAAATTAGGTTTGTTTATTGGTGAGACAGTAATAACCCTGAACATTTCAATGTCATTTGCTGGCTATTAATTATTGAGTACAGGTTTATCATCTCCCCATGCAAAGTGTTATATCACCATTTCTACAAGAGTAAGCTTCAGTTTTTATAACTTAAACTTACATCTTATCTGATATAAAAATGAATATTATATTTTTAAATTACTCATTATGTTCTGTCTTTTGTTCCCATTTAACAACTTTGTCTTTTCTCTTGTTTTTCATAGGCTTTGGTGAAGCATGTCCAGTCTAAAGGATATCCAAATGAACGTTTTGAACTTCTCACCAATTTCCCTCGGAGGAAACTCTCTCATCTGGACTATGATATTACATTACAGGAGGCAGGCCTTTGTCCTCAAGAGACTGTCTTTGTACAGGAAAGAAATTAACATCATGGCCTGACCTCTCTCAGCTTACCCCTTTTTTTCCCTTTTTCTGTGAGATACCATGTCACTGAGTATGCATTTTGGCTCATAGGACCATAGAGCCAAAGTTGGGCAAGCAAGTCACCTGCCTTCTCTGCTGTTTCTTGTTCTCTCCTGTAATCAGCCTCACCTCCCCTCCTTTTTTTTCCTCCTTTCCCATTTACTTCTTTTTCCTACTTTTCTCTCTCTTTCTTACCTAATCTGGTGACCAAATGGAAGTGTTAGGATAAGACCTCCTAGTACTGGCAGCAGGAAATGTGTGTTCCAATAAGTGGTCTCTTACACAGCAGTTTTAGGGGATCAAATGAAATGTTACTCCTCAGACGCCTTTGGTAAAGGAATGGCCAGATTCAGAAGAAGAACAGCCTCTCTGTTTTGTAAGCCCTTTTTTAGTAGGGAGAAGAAATTCTCTAACACATGTTTTGTTTTGTTGTTCATGTAGGAAATACCACGTAACAAAGTGCCCAGGCTTTTGTTTACATGGAAAAAGCATCCTTTATAATTACTGCTCATTATAATTAATATTTTTCTCAAAGAACTGCCATCTAGAACTATTTCCATGATATGTGTTACTGACAGAAAGAGTGTTAAATTAGGGTGAGTAGCATGGAGTGGCTTTCAATATCCTAGCCTGAGACAGCTTTCTTCGTTATTACTCTATAAACTATCTTGATCCTGCTAATCTTGGAATGGACATTTTGTGAGCACGTTGTGGTGACTAGAATAGGAAGGTACTTGCCAGTACAGCATATTAGTTCCTTTGGCCCTTCCATTGTTTGGGTCCACAAGTGATCTATAGGAAGGCAGCTGTTCAGTAATCATGAGTACAATGGCTTGTAGTTGTAACCACTATGGTTATTGATTGTCCTATGTGCTTTAAGGCATACTTAATGTATGCCCTGGGGGAAAAAGAAGAAGATGAAGCTGAGAGTTGCTAACCATGTTCCTTTGGTTAGAAATAATGATTTATCTTTTACCCTTGGTTGGAACTGTCTCTGAAAGGCTCTGGTGATTAAATGAGCTTAATTCCTCGTGCAGTTTTTTACAAAAGGTATCAGAACTGAAAACTTAGCTCTAAGGGGAGGACCTTTAAAATCAGTTCATAAGACAACATTTAGTAACGGAAGTGGGGAAGATTACCTATAATTTTCGGGTGTGAGTTTTTTCTGCCAACAAAAGCCACATTCAAATTGTAGTTGGTGAGTGCTTTTTTCAGTATTATTTAGAAGAGGTCATCTTGAATCTATATAATGCAATTAGACTTACCAACTTCACATTATGCTCAATTCTTATTTTGAGCTTTAGAGTCCTCTGAACAGGTAGTAGTAATTCTGGTGGCAAAATCAGAACTTTAACTTGTTATAAAATCATAATACAGAGTGAACCTATTTTGTTGATTGGGATTTAGATTGATTGATTCTTCTACTTGAGGAACATAAATTGCTATTACTCAGAGACCTTTAGGTTCCCATCTACTTTAAGATCACTCTCTTGGCAACTGGGGGATTTTTTTAAAAAAAGATGCTTGTGTGTTGCTAGTACACAATTAGAGAATACGGTTTCTAATGGTTGGACTTTGAGGGACCCTCCCTAAAGAATGAGTTATGTATGTCCTCAAGGAAATCATGGAAAATTCTGTTTATTCTTCAGTGAGTCCTTTTGAATTAATGTTCTTACATTTTTTTCTAAGTCTGTGTAAGTGCTTATGTATAAGTATATAATTGTATAAATATTTATAAATATATTTATATAATTACAATTTCATTTATACCTTGAGTCAAAGTTCTCTCTTTAGATTGGTGACTGAGTAATACCACTTTGGTGTATTTTCATAGGCTCTCGAGGCTAACTAGCAGCTTCTGATTTATTGAGGAAGCATGGTTTTCATGTTAATTCCTCAATTGTTTCTCTGAACTTGGATAATATACTTGCTATCTGAAGAACAGAGCTATATACAAAGGTGCATTAGAGGGTAAAAAAAACTATTGGTCATAGACAAGGTCAAAAATCTAAAAATTCAGGGAGGCACAGGGTAAGAGGTGAGGTTATGCTCAGCTTTGGTGCTGTGATGGCACCTATCTCCACTCTCAGCAGAGTCACAGCTAAAGTCCAAATCTGTTAAAAATATGAAGTCAAGAATTTTCCCCATAGGATTCTGTTTCATTCTTTTACCTACTAGTTTCTCTTTGTAAAACATATCTAGAAAACTTAAAAGACAACATGTTCATTAATGATAAGATGTAGTTCTTTCTGATAAGCTCAGCTCTGGCATATCCATGTATAAGAAACCAAAGTAACTTTCTCAACTTTGATTACTATGAGATGACCACATCAAGTGATATAAGTAAGCATATCAAAGAGATGGAGCATGAGATATTGATCCAACTTAAATAAAACAGGGGTTTTTAGAGTACAAGATGTAGAGGATTTTATTTTGAGGCAGGAGTGTAATTATCCTGGGTTTGGTATATAGGCCCACAAGGAAAGCATTATGAATTGTACACAGGAAGAGTACGGATTGTGCTTTGTTCAAGAACTTAATACACTTTATTAGTAAGTCTTATTTCCTCTGCAAATTCCTTACCTCTTTGGAGGAGAGGTTTTATTGAATAGATAAAATGAAGTTAGTGAGATTAGATAAAAATAGTCACTCCTCATAGGTATTGGAAACAGCTTGAAAGAGACCTTAAAAGGTAGGAAGGAAAAGAACAGGATAGACTTTGATGAGAATAAATGACAGAAGACAAATACAGGGAGATGAAATGAAAATTAGTAGGGAGGAAAGTAACAGGAAATCATTTGAATTTGATTTATGAAGGGACCAGAGAAGAGAATAGCCAAATGGGGGAAGAACAGGAAAGTAATTTTGAGTAACTAACAAGTACTAAGTACTTCATGTGCATTTTCTTCTTATCTCCCTAAGGACTCCACAAAATGCATATTTTCCCCATTTTATAGATAAGGAAGAAAATTGAAGTTCAGAGAACTTGTTCAGGATGTCACAGCTAGTAAGTGGCAAAATCAGAGTTGGCATTCATGCTTTTTTTCACTCCCGTGCTGTGGTCTCCTACAACAGGAATCAATTTGTTCAAAAGGTTATCTTCTCATTGTTTGGCTCCGTAAGTTATTTCGTTTTGTTTCCTTAAAGCTCGTGAGATTTGTACTATGCCTAGATAGTCTTATTTACACCATTATTTTCAGTGGCTGATTACTAATTGTTTTTTAAAAATGATGCACTGATGAAAATGTGAAAGGAAAATAACTGTGGCACTATTTGCCAAGAAAAAAATGGATAAAAAAGAATTTTATCAACTTTTTTTTTTTTTTACCATTTTTCAGAAAAGATACAATTATCTTTTCTATATCCCGTCTATATTAGATTGTTGTACATTCTGTGTGTGTATTTTCAAATCATCTATAAAATTCTACTTCCTTTACTCTGTAAGTTAACAGTTATTTGGGTCCTTAATCAAAGTTGGAAAAATCTTAAATCTAAGATCTGCTTCCTGCCTGTTTTATCCAGTTGGAGAGACACACTACACATGAGATAATAGAACATGTAAACGCTTACTTTCCTGAGTCTGAACCATAATTACAATAGAAGTTTAGAAAAGGTAAAAAATAGTGTAAGTCTTATTTAGGGAAATAAAACTGAAAAGTGGCAAACACTTGCTCACATTTTCTTTTGATTCCCCTGTATTCTTTAGTACCAGCTTTTGAAACTGCTAGATTTAGGGTGTGACACATAACAATAAGGCATAACTAGGAAAGAAGTATTGATCCCAGGATTAAAGATTTAAGCTAGCAGGGATCTCATTTGGACATTTAGGAAAATACCAGAGGGAGCCACTTGCTACTGGAAAGGGAAGATTTAATTCTCTTTCTGGGTACACATTAAATGTATTATATATTATATGCAGAAGGGGTACTATATGTAGGTATAAAGTATACTTGGGTTACGTCTCTGCCTCTAATTAACAGAGAATTGGACTAGATCAATAGTTCTTAGTCTGTTCAAGTAAAAGGGCTTGTAACGTTAAAATCCAGCAGTGGTGGGGAGTTATAGGGTTAAGTATTAAAATCCTTAATTCCTTAGGTGGAGAAAATGTAAGTGTGCATGTGGAATTGCAGACCCTTTCCAGAGACTCTGGGAACCCACAGATTGTAGACCACTGAAGTATATTATCTCTGAATCCTCTCCACTCCAAAATTTAATGCTCTGAGTCTCCTCCTTTTATTTTATATATTAATCCCTAGAGTAATTAAAAGCATTCTTGTTAATCAGTTCTTGCTTTTTTCCCTGTGTTCAGGTTTCATTTGTCCAGTAACTTGATCTACCCATACTGTAATGATTGAAATCTCCAGAAGGAGAGTATAATAGTTTCAGGTTTACTAATGATCTTTTAAACACAATTCGTTACTTTTAATTTAAACTTGCTGTCTTCCTAATCAGTGTTGAGTGTGACTAAAATGTAATAAGAACCAATTATTTCACTGACAGCCAGAGTTAAATTTAATTCTATATGTGTGCTTAAACAAAGCAGTTTACTGACTAAGCAGTTGTTCGGAAATTGATTTGTGTAAATTGTAGAATTCACTTGGTTTTGACAGAAACAAGTTTTTCAGGATCGAATTAGGTTGACTTTTAAAAATATTTCTTATCCCATAGAGTGTATCTCCATGGTGTCATTTTCTGTCTTTCTGGGTCTCTTTCATTTAGAGCCAGAGAGAGAGAGTAAATAGTACTCAGAAGTATTACTCAATAGTAAATCACGGAATGGAGGTTGATGAGTAAGTAAAGTCTTGTGTAAAACTAAATGCTAGTAAGTAGAACCCACCCTTCTGGTGAACAGCAATTTTCCAATAAACATAAGCCTTGATGAAAAAGCCACTTAAGGACAGCTGTGTACTATGAATATTTAACTTCATTTATTTGCCTTGCTTAGCATTTTACTTACTGTCTTGCCATGAAACTTAGTATTGCACTGTATACATTTTAGAATAGTGGTAAAAATGTTCTGTAGTACTGAAAATAACCAACATAGAACACCAAGCCAGTGTGGTGATTTCTCCTGATATGTCAAAATTCTATATTTCAGTGATGGCTGTTTTGGTCTTTGATTCACCTATGTGTCAGTCCTGCTAGAGAGACAGATTAGTATCTTAGCTTTTTTTAAAATAGAGATTATGATGACCTTGGTAGTTTTCCCATGAAGTGATTGTGTGATTAAATTATTGAATGTAATGAGACCCTTAATTAGAAAATCTTTTAATACAACTTTCTCTTTTACGTTTCCATTCTCTTCTTGATTTTTGACATCTATTCTCAGAAAATGTCATGATTTTTAATGAAATTGGATATGTTTAAGAAATTCCATTTCTGACTTTTAATAACTTTTCATTTTTTATAAATTAATATACCAGGAAAGAATTTGAGGCAAACATCATTTTTTATAACTCTCTACCTAGGAATCCTTATTCCAAATATAGAATAGCTAGTCCATGACACCCTTCCCCCTTCTTTAGCTTATGGAATGCTGTTGTATTGCTTAGAATCTCAGTCTTTCTCATAAACATAATAGTTTTGGTACAGGCTTTTCTTTGACATATGATCTCAAAGTAGAGTTGAGCAATCTAATATGAACTATCTTAATAAAACATAATTTAGTATTTCTGTAAAGCATTTTCAAAAGATAACCAGACTTGTAGGATTAGAGATATAAATACTGATGGTAGTATTTTGCCTAAGAACAATCACATATTAATCTATAAATATGGACATTTGCCTTGTTGTACTTAATTCTGTTGCACCAAACAACAAGTTTTTGTTGTTTGCTTAATAGTGTTTCCTCTACAGAGATCAAAATGCCCTAAGATTTTATATCCCTTATAAAGTCACTTGGGTTTATAGATTGGAAGAATAAGCTCTACTTAATGTAAGAAAAATTTTATCTCCATTGAAGGAAATTATTTATCTAACTGGGCCACCATGAATCACTCATTTATTAGACATGGTAAATAAAATGGGAAACATTTCAAATCATTAGATAAATTCTGACTTGGAATTGAATTCTCACCTCCTTAAAGTCTTTTCTATTTGTTTTTTTTTTTTCAAAGACTCAATATGGGCATCTTAACTGATAAGGGAGAGAAATTCTTGGTCTGGAACCATTCCCTGCCATTCTGCCTTTTTTTTTTTTTTCCTCTGTCAAGGTCGCTGACTCTAGTACGTGTCACCAGGACATATTCAAGTTAATGACATTGGAATGTTGATGCTTAGTTGGATATCTTTCTGTTTTCAACAAAATGGTTTTATAGTATGCTTTTCTCAAGCTTCTGTGTTCTTAATAATGAAAAATATCAATAAATGGTGTGATTCAAAATATAAATAGGTTTTTGACACTAATCATATGCTCTTAACAGTAGCTTTTTGATAATTTAACTGCCCTGTAAGTTAAACCTCACATGGAGTGACCACTGCCACCAGAAAATCCCCTCTTACCTGCTAATTAGAATGAAAGTAGTATGTGACCTCCACATTACAGCTAATTAGTAGTAAGCTTGTAGTGGCTGTTTATCTTACCTATTTGGGGACTTGGGCCTTGTTCCTTTCCTAGGTTTGTCCCTTAGATTTGGAAAGACTGTTTAAAATTTGCTGGGAGACAGTAAAGCTGTGAGATAATCCTCTAGTCTTAGTTGTAGAGAAATGAGTACAGGTTGATGCTTATATGATACTTGGATTTTGAGGGGCTTCCAGCCAAGCTTTGGCATGAATCTTAGAAATAATTTTATTCACTCCTTTAAGAATCTTTTTTTTTAGAACGGTTTTCCTTTTGATTGTTAACAACTTCTAAGCATCTGGTGTCTTTTATTATTATTATTTTAACCCTTTAAGAAAGAAAGTAGGTATTGATTGTTCCATGGAAACTCTCAGGAGTGTTTGTAGGCTTCTCTGCATGCTTTGTATGAGTTCAGTTTTAACTGCATTTTGAGTCATCTGGAGTGTCCAATTCTGGTGTCTTCACTATTGTGTTTTTTCAGCATTTTTCATGTCATTTTCCAAACCTCACTTCCCATCTTATTTGGAGAAGTTAATCAAGGAATGGAATTTGGGGATAGGGACGGGGGTGGGTTGGGGACTTGAGTGAAGTCAACTTAGGGTATTTGCTTTAGTGTTCTCAAGCAGTTTCTAATGGTATTTAGAAATTCCCTGGGATGTTTGTATACTCAACTTATTCTGGATAAAGTGGTGGTCTCAGTGAGATTTGCATTCTTAATGCAGGACAAGCTCTAAATTTAATCTGTAGTGTAACTTGGTTATTGAATCCAAGAAGGTAATGGACAGAGACAGTGCTCCTATTGTAGTGTTTCTGGCAAGTGCTCCCTAAAATGCACATAACATATAGTTCTCAGTTTTCAGGGCTTTAATCCCATGGTGCTAGGAGAGATCATTTGTTTCTGCAGTTCTTCTCAAGAGTGGGAAGAAGGCTTTGGGACCAGTGAGAAAGGGGCGACAGGATCATCCACTAAATTTTTTTGTTTAAGACACTTGAAAGACCCTCCTGTATATCTAGTAAGAGACAATAAAGGTGCTAGGGAACGCCTTAAATTTGAAGACATAAGGAGACCATAGGAAATATAAACTTGTAGGAGGAGAAAAACATGCTGTTAGATAAAGCAGAGCTGTAACTGCTGGCTAAGACTCAATGGAACTTCCACTTGCTCTAAAACCAGGGAAATCTTAGATAACTGGGTGTGATATATCTATAGATACACATAGTCTATAGGTAAATAATTTCTAAAATGAGGATCTTTCTCTTGGTGATCCTCTGGTTTTGGCTGTACCAAATTGTGAATATTCTTGCTGTGTTGTACCCAGTTACTTTATATTGATACTGCAACTTGAATTGGGGAGGGGGCGGTGGGACATTTGGGGTGGGGGAGGGAGGGGAGTCTTTCGAAGACATCAGCTCACTGTGCTGAGAGAGGGACCAAACTCAAGGAAACCTCTGATCTATAAATTCAACTGCTGCATTTTTTTATAAATACATGTAAATGTCCTGTTGTAATATTTGATCTTGGAAATAAAATCAAAAACTTTTCAGTATTAGTTTTTTTGCATTACTGCTTTTGTGAGGTAAGACTGGGTACTGTTGATACTTTTGTTAATATAATTCAGTTTTGCTTGCCCTCATGTTCTCATGTTGAGGACACTGGTGTTTACTGACAAAGGTTAGTTCATCATTCTATTATCAAGGGTAACGTTTGTTAGCTTCTTCTCTACTCTTAGTTATATGTTGAACATTCGTGATGAAAGCTCTATGAATGTTGGCTGAACTGTTCATGAAATTGTTGGGTTAGATAGCCTTGTAAGGAAAGTAAGATTGTATATTTGACGTATTGGTAGTCCAATGAATATGTCACATAGAGTCTAGTCTTTCAGACCAGCAGTGACTAATGACTAAGGACTCAGCTTAGGTGAAGGAAAAAAGTAATTACTAAATTAATGGGAGAAAAGCCAAGAGTTACAGAGATTGTGATGACCAAAACAGACAGTCCCTGCCTTCAGAGAACCTCCTTTTCAGTTAGGAATACAGATGGTAAACAAATGAAAAAAATAACAGATTTTATTCAAACTCTATGAACAGAACTGGGAAAGGAGCCAGTAGAGAATTCTGCTTTAAATAATATGTTGGGGAGTTAACTTTTCGGCTGACACAGGAAGGATGAAAAGGTGGCCCATGCTAAATAAAAGTAGGAAAATTTCCAAGGAGAACAAGTATAAGGGCTTTGGAGCAGCAAAGTTCTTGATGTATCTGAGGTATTGAGGGAAGGCCAATGTGTCTGGCATGTAGTAAGCAAAAGGAGTGGCATAAAATATGTAAAAGCCAGATCATATAACACATTAGGCCTGGTAAAGAGTACATATACTGTTAATAGTTTAATGAGAAGCTGTGAATGTGGAGACAAACTGGAAAAGAGACTGTTGCAGTGATCAGGGTACAAAGTGGAAATTGCCTGGACTAGAGTAATAGCAATGGAACTGCAGTGTGGTGTATGATGCATTTTAAAGTAAAAATGTAAAGACAGCTGTTGGATTAGATGTGGGGCAGTGAGGAAAGGGAAATCAAGGATGGCAAGTTTGAGGCAGTAGGTAGGTAGTGATGTCATTCCTGAGACAGACAGACTGGTGGATCAAGCAGATGTAGTGGAAAAATCATTTTGGATGTGTTCACTGCGGCACTTCCAAGTGCAGGTGTAGTACAGCATGTTGAACACATGATTCTGATGCTTGGAGGAGAGGTGAACTGAACCTAAGAGATTTTAGAAATCATCAGTGTTACAGATGGAATTTAGAGCCATGAGAAAGAATGAGGTCACTAGGGAGAAAGAGAAGATGGTCCAGAACTGAGGCCTGGAGATTACCAACATGAAGAGGCCCAGTCTAGGAGGTGTGACCTGTGAAGGAGGAGAAACACCAGAGTGAGCTGTCAAGAGAGCCAAGAGTGAGAATGTTCAAGAAGCATCTAGTCGCCAACTATGTCTAATTCTGTCTAGGGTCAGTGTTCAATAGACAAGAAGTCATTGAATACTAAGAATAGTTTCAGTGTGATGTTGGAGATGGAAGCTTAATTTGAGTGTTTGTTATATTTTTATACTAATGAAGAAAAAGGAAAAAATCCCAAACTTCCTCTTCAGTGAACTGGTATAAATGGCAACTCTTTCAACATTTTTTATCTTCCTTTTTTTTTTTTTCTCTCCAATTAAGGAAAATGTGCTTCCTTATTTAGTCAGCTGTCAGTTGAGGCTAAAACCCACACAAGGAAGCTGATGAGTCTGTCACTCTTGTTTGGGAAAGACTGGCCTGATTGTAATCATCTTTTCCTTTTCCCTTCTACCAGTGAATTCCATCTTCTCAACTTCCATTATTCCTTGCTCAAATCCCACCTCCAGTCGAGGATGGAACATCTATTCTGTTTTTGAAAGCCTTTCAGCCTTGGGAAGCCTTTTATGGCATTAGGCAAATAGTTTTCCCACCCAGGCCCCATTAATTTGTGCCCTCCCTGGATTCCCGTTTGCTTCCCCGTAGAAGTATCACCAACCAAGTGATTATCAGTAGCTGTGCCTCTAATAGAGCCAACTTCTAATATCATTAACATATCTGCAAAAAGATAATGTTTAGTTCTGTCACAGCAGTGACCAGGCCTCTGTGACCATAGAGGTCTTACCAAAAGGGAATGAAGAATTTGACCTAAGCTGGCCTTAGTATAATTGTTTATAGCAAGTATATAGTTTCTAAAAGAAGGGTCTTGTTCATAAGATTAATCATTGAATTATTTGTCACAAAGACTTAAACTGCCTTCACCAACCCAAATTGTGTTTAGCTCTTTAAGGTGTTAAAGTCAAATTTCAGCATTTTCCTTTGCTGGGGAATACCTAAAATGGGAATAGCTATGTCACAGTGTAGGTGAATATTTCATTTGGTAAATGATATTGCCAAACAGTTAACCGAAGTGGTCATACTAATTTACACTCCCACTGGCAATGTTGCATTCCAATTGCTTCACATTCTTACCAATGTTTTTAATTCAAGCCATTCCAGTAGGTGTTTGGTAGTATCCATTGTGGTTTTAATTTGCCTTTTCTTAATGAGTTAGAGCTTTTCATATACTAATTGGCCATTTGGTGATCCTTTTTGAGAAGTGTGTGCTCAAGTCATTTGCCCAGTTTTTACTGGTTTTTGTCTTCACTGGTTTGTAGGAGTTCTTTATAATTCCAGGCATGAGGCGTTTGTCATATATATTATGAATGTTTTTTCCTATCTGTAGTTTGCTTTTTCACTCTCATAATGTCTTTTGAAAAGTGGTTCTTAAGATTTTAAGTTCCATTTATCAGTCTTTTTCTTTATGGGCCCTGCTTTTCATATGGGCCCTGTTTAAAAAATCTTTGCCACTTTCCACTTCATTTTTACTTACCTATGCTATTTATATGCCTCTTCCCCCACAGTTGAGATTCATGAGGGCAGGGGCTGCTGCTGTATCTTACTCTGCTCTGTAGACTCAGAATCTAGCATAAAGCTTAGAACACAGTAGGAACTCAGGAATCGCTTGATTAATGAATGAATTCATGCACTGGCTGGAGTAACTGCACAGAGATTCTACTAATGATGAAAACAATACTGAAAAAACCCTTGGTGTTTTTATGAGAAACATGAAAACATACATAAGAAACCCTTGGTGTTCTTATGTATGAGAAGGAAAATTATGTTATTAATGCTCCTTTAAACTGTATATAAGCTTTCTATGCTTTCTATGAAATTTCTGTGCATGCAGATGTATATGTGCCTGACACAAAAGCTGGTAAACCACTCTGGGAAAGTTCATTAAATAGGATCCAGTTTCCATTTTCATGATAAAAGGGAATCATTTAGAGCCCAAGTGAATTCTTATGTCACCCAGAGAATTGAATTTTGATAGAAGATACTAGGCTGAGGACTCAAAAAGCTTTATATTAAGAACAAACATTATTCACCTTATAAAACACATTCACAAACTATCTCATTAGATCTTTACAACAGACTTAAAGCAAGTAAAATAAGTATTAGATTAGCTTCATCATGCATATGAAGAGATTATAGCCCAGAGGAATTCGACTTGCTCAGAGTAACTGAGTGAGTTTGGGGAAATGATCCTGTCATCTAACTACACTCTACAGCCCCACACATTGATATTTGAGATTTTTTTCCCCCAACCCAAATTCCAACTAGCTTCTTGGAGGCAATGCTAAAGTGCTTTGGCATCTAAGAGATCTGGGTCTCAATTTCTGCTACAAATACCTATTAGCTATGTGAACTTGCATAGTTCATTGAGCCTCAGTAATAATCAGGGCCTCAGTTTCTCATTTACAAAATGATACCTACCTTACAAGTTTATTTTGAGAAATAAGAGGCAAGATTCCTCTCACAGCATAAGATGCAAGCCCTCTCATTTTCTTGGATTTCAGCAAAAGGTTACATACAGTATCTGTTAGAACATTTCATGAAAGAAAGTGAAAGTTATTCAGTCCTGTCCGACTCTTTGGGAACCCACGGACTGTAGCCCGCCAGGCTCTTCTGTCCATGGAATTCTCCAGGCAAGAATACTGGAGTAGGTAGCTGTTCCCTTCTCCAGGAAATCTTCCCAACCCAGGGATCAAACCCAGGTCTCCCGCATTGTAGGCATATTCTTTACCATCTGAGCCACCAGGGAAGCCCAAGACAACCAGAGTCGGTAGCTTATCTCTTCTCTAGGGGATCTTCCCAAGCCAGGGATCAAACGGGTCTCCTGCATTGCAGGTGCTGAGCTACCAGAACATTTCATAGTTCGGCAATTAGAATGATTTGATGGCAGACTGTCAGATATCATTCAGATTTTAGAAGGTATTTCTGTTCTGAATCCAATGGCTTATCTAATAGCAAACACTCTACTATTAAAATGGTGGTACAAGATGATGGTGGCCTGGAGCTTGAAAGTTAGAAAGTTAAAAAGCTATTAAAAAGCACAACGAAGAGCAAAGTAAGGGAGGTGATAAGGAAAAAAATGGTTGCCCTGCTTGGTGCTGTTTTTTTCAAAGAGCCCAAACTTTGCAGAGAGTGAAACAGATATGTGCAGATAGTGTGTGAAACACTGTTGCCGCTTGGGAAAGAAGGGAGGTTAAGATATTTCTCATGGGTACCATCCTCTGACTCATAAGGCATTTTACTCACGAGGCCATGCTTCCTGGTTCCTTTCTTAGTGTCACATGAAAATGAGCAGAGGGTGGGTCATCAGGAGAGGGCTCTTCAGAAGAGGAGAGCTTCCTTGATGGAGATCTGTAGGCAGTGTTGTGGGGGCATGTCTCCACACCATGCACCCGCCTGAGTGACCTCTGCATATAAACAGTGCCGCCCTGGCCCTTTGTAGGAGTCCGGAAAGAACAGCCTGCAGTCCAGCCCTGCAGGAGTCGCAGCTGAGGCCACAGGAGTTTAAGCCCACTCTGAACACAGGGCCCTTTTCCAGGTTCTCTGTCTCTCATCCTGATTCTTGCCACTGGAAGCAGGTAAGCAGAAAGGAAAGGGCCCAGTGAGGGGATGGCCAGCTAATAGTTTGGTCTAGCTTTTAAGAGCACAAACTTCTAATCCAGAGGATACCTGCCTCAGCCGCTGAGCTCTGTGTGACTTCAGGCAATTTAACATCTCTTTGCCTCAGTCTATCAACTTCAAACCTTTACACCTGCTTAGAATACTTTTCCCTTCCAAACTTTGCCCATCTAATACCTTATTAAGTTTTAGCTTGGATAGCACTTCCTCCAGGAGGCTCTGCATGCTTCTGCAGGCAGGATTAGGCGATCCTCTGGTGCTCCCATCACACCTTCATTTGGACAGTTCTGCTCAGTACTCCGGAGAAGGCAATGGCAACCCACTCCAGTACTCTTGCCTGGAAAATCCCATGGATGGAGGAGCCTGGTAGGCTGAAGTCCATGGCTCAGTACTTGCTCATTGCCTGGTTAGTGTCCCCACCAGACTTTAAGTTCCTCAAGAGAAGAGGTTGTCTCTGGTTCACCAGAGTGAATAGTGCCTTGGCAGACAGTGGTCACTTAATATAATATTTTGATGAAAGAATGATAAAAAGGCTGGCTAAGTAATAAGTGAGGTAGATCTAGAGACACATAGAATTTACAAGCTCTTCTATATGACTTGCTGCTGCTGCTGCTAAGTTGCTTCAGTCGAGTCCAACTCTGTGTGACCCCATAGACGGCAGCCCACCAGGCTCCCCCGTCCCTGGGATTGTCCAGGCAAGAACACTGGAGTGGGTTGCCATTTCCTTCTCCAATGCATGAAAGTGAAAAGTGAAAGTGAAGTCGCTCAGTCGTGTCCAGCTCTTCGTGACCCCATGGACTTCAGCCTACCAGGCTCCTCCATCCATGGGATTTTCTAGTCAAGAGTACTGGAGTGGGGTGCCATCGCCTTAAGACTTAGCTGATCACTTAAAACTGTTACCCAGACATCTAGCTAATGAGTTGTTTGTTCACTTACCCCAGATCTCAACTTAGATCAGGGCCTCCCCTAAAGCCTGGTTGTAAAGTTTTACCTTATGACCCGGCTTGTCTCTTCACATATCAAATTAGCCAAACTCTTTCCTAATCTCCTGGCTCACATTTGTGGAAGCATTCCTAAAAATATTGTGATTTCTAGAGGAACAAAGTCAGGGAGGAAGTGAAATTCAAACTGAGCCACTGCCCTGCGAGATGCAGCAGCAGCACAAGTGCTTTTAGCAGAGAAGTAGGACAGCCAGGATCCTCTGAATCCCACTCATTCCAAAGGCCATGCTCAATTTAGTTTTCCTCTGCATGTTCATGTCTTTTCCTTTCCCTTATTTATTTATTTAGCTGCACCGGGTGTTAGTTGCAGCATGTGGCACCTTTCATCTTCCTTGTGGCAGGAGGGATCTTTTCAGTTGGCCTGTGGGGTCTAGTTCTCTGATCAGAGATGGAACCTGGGCCCCCTGCATTGGTAGCGCAAGGTCTTATCCATTGGACCACTAGGGAAGGCCCTAGTTTCCCTTCTAAAACTCCAGATTGGAAAAAAGTCCATAGAAGAGATTAGGGCCTGTCCATGTCAGTGATCTGTGTCTAGACAGGCCTTACTCATAGGTGGAATGATTCAAAGGCAGCTGAAGGCATTCCTGAACAGAAATTTCTCCCAGCCAGAGAGTATGCCTCCAAGTCCAGCCACACACCAGTCCTTTCTTGGGCCCCTAACAAAATGTCAGTCATCTGGGAGGTGTGTAGGTTAATTTGCTAACAGCCTGGATTGGTTAGTTCAACCCTGGATTGGAGACACGCCCTAAGAGCCCAGCTGGAGGCTGCATCACACACTGTTGGGGGTGAGGAGTTGTTACCTTACAGGCGCCCTGTCTCCTGACTACAATCCTAGGGAGGAAACAGCCGGTACCATATCGGCTTGGAGGACTACTTCAGGAAAAGATGGCTCCTTGGTGCTCCGCTGGGGGACAGGGGTCGGGGAAGGGACATGCCATCCCTCCTGATCCCTGGTGCCTCCCCTTCCCTCTAGGCCCCTTGATTCTCAGGGGAAAGGGCCACTGTTCCTTCTTATCCTACCCCTATCTGCTCCAACGTGTGCCCCGCCTCCACAGATCTGAACTTGCTTTCATCAGGGACAAGTTATTTTACTCACCGTGAGAAAATAACTTTTTCTCTAGAAGACAAACCCAGTGCAGAGGGCACATGGTGAAGGCAACTCATCCCACTAAAATATTAGGAATTGCATCAGGAAATTCCCTGCTGGGAGGAGCTGCTGAGGTGTTTGGGCTCTGAGATTAGGGGAAGTAAAAGATCACCAAGGACTGCGGAGGCTGGGGAATGTGGGAGGTGGGGGCCGACAGCACAAGAGCACCCCACCCCTTCGCGCCCCACCCAAATGGACTTCTCAATGCTGTGTCTGACACCAGTCTCTGTAAAAGATGAAGTCTGGACAAATAAAAAATCCTAGGCTAATTAAGGTGGTTTGTTTGTTTTTAATTAAGTTCATAATTTGTAAAACCATTTTTAAAAAGGTATGATAAAATTAAAATTTAGGGTAGTCCTTCCCAGGAAGGAGTACTGGGAAGGAGTACTGGAAGATGATAGTAATATTTCTTAGTGGTAAGGATCCATTTTGTAAACCAGTTGTGTTTACATGGATGTTGTTCAATTATTCCACACAACTAGTAAGGGCAAATATATACATTATGCTTAATTCTTTAACTCTGAAATATTATATATTTAGTTATATGTTTATATGTAAAAGAGAGATTGGGGTGGAGGCTCTGATCCACACATATTTTCTGATTATGGGCAAAGCTGTCTGTTAGGAGAGGAGTGTTAAGAGCCTTAAGTTGAGACAGACATGTAACTGAATTGCAAAGTGGCAACAAACCACTTCTTGGAGATGTCATGGTATAGGTTTTTTCAGATTCACACTGACCTGAGTCTACCAAATACTAGTCCTATTCTAATTCATATACATAAAAAGTTCACAGATCAGTGAAAATTTAAAAGGGAGAAATGGCTAAAAGTATCGGTGTGGAGGAGGCATTTTTCAACCTATCTGGACAAAAACTTTTAATTTTTAATCAATTTTATTGATATATAATTAAAATATAAAATTCACAAATTTTAAGAGTAATTTGGTGAGTTTTGTCAATATATGTAGTTGTGGTATTCACCAGAATCTGGATTTAGAACATTTCTATCACCTCAAAAAGTTTCCTTGTGTCCCTTATATTAATCCCCTCTTCTATTCCCAGCACCTGGCAACCACTGATCCCATCACTAGACTATAGTTCTGCCTTTTCTAGAAGTTCATATACACAGAATCATAGAGTGAGTAGTTTTCTGGCTGTCATTCATTTAGCTTTATGCCTTGGAGACTCATCCATTTTGTTGCATGTATCAGTAGCTTATTGTGTTTTTGTTTTGGGGGGATTTTTGGCCATGCCGCATGACTTGTGGAGGAATCTCAGTACCCTGATCAGGGATTGAACCCAGGCTCCAGAAGTGAAAGCTCAGAATCCTTAACCACTAGGCCACTAGGGAACTCCCCTGAATGGTAGTTTTGAAGAGCAAAAGTTTTTAATTTTGAAGTTGTTTTTCACTTTTTATAGCTTGTATTTTTTGTATTCTAATAAATCTTTATCTAATCCAAAATCCCAATGATTTTCTCCATTTTTAAAAGAAAATTTGTATTAGATTTTAGATCCATGGTCCATTTCAAGTTAAATATTGAATAAGGTTACCAGTAATAGGCAAAATACATATTTTTGTTTTACATATGGATTGTTCCAGGATCATTTGTTGAAGAGATTCTCCTTTTCCTACTAAAATATCTTTTTCAAAAATCATTTGATTGTATGTATATAACTCTATTTCTGAATTCTCCAGTCTGTCCCAGTGGTCCATATGTCTGTATACACCATTACTTCACTGAGGAATTACTGTAGCTTTATTTGTCTTAAAATCACATAAGTCCTCCCACTTTGTTCTTTTCAAAATTGTTTTGAAAAATCTCGGTTCTTTGCTTTTCCATGTAAACTTAGATTCAGCTTGCCAATTTCTACAACAAAACTCTAGTAGGATTTTGACTGAGGTTGCATTGATATTGAGTCTTTTGATTCATGAGCATGTTTATCTTTGCATTTATTTGGGTTTTCTTTTTCTCAGCAATGTTTTATAATTTTTAGTGTACAGGTCTTACACAGATTTTGTTAAATTTATCTGTATTTTCTATTATTTTATGCTATTATAAATATTCTTTTAAATTTTATAATTTATCATTGCTTATATATAGAAATACAATTGATTTTTATATATTTAATTTTTTATTTGGTAACCTTGCTAAACTCACCTATTCATTCTAGTAACTTTTTAATAGATTCCTTATAATTTTCTATGCAGATAATCATGTTACCTGTGACTAATGACATTCTTACTTCTTTTGTATCTGTGGCTTTTGCTGCTTTTTATTTTCTTATTGCACTGGAAAAGATCCCCTGTACAATGTTGAATGGAAGTTGTGACAATGGACACCTTGAAAATGACAACTTTTAAAGCAAGAGGATGACACCCCGCCCTGTGCTCTGGGGGTTTCCCCTACCTGTCAGTCCCAGTAACAGAGCTACATGACCCTCCTTCCATTGGTTCCAGGACACTGTCCTCTCCCTGTGTGATGGCATGCTCACGGACCTGTTCCCGCATTCTGGGGCTGAGCCTTGGGACTACAGCCCTGTTTGCTGCTGTGGCCAACACACTGCTCCTGTTTCCTAACTGGAATGTGACCTACCTGTTGAGGGGCCTCATTGGCAGGCATGCCATGTTGGGCTCTGGGCTCTGGGGAGGAGGCCTCATGGTAAGTGTCCAGGGTTCCCTGAGTGTGAATTCCCAAAGTGTCCCCCAGGGGTGGAGAAACAAAGTCAGGGTGAGGGAAGGAGTTTTGTAATTTCTTGAAAACAAGTTTGAACTAACAAACTGATTGTGAATCTATAGCAACTCCAAGGGATAGAAGACCCTAGGAAGGCTGATCAAAGTTTGCTGGATTTTGGATTAGGCAGGCTGGGTGTGAACGCTGCTGTCCATAGAATCACATCAGGCTAGTCAGTCAAAATTGTGTCCTGACAGTCAAAGCCAAACCCTCTGGGAAATACAGGATAACTAAGTCCATGTGAGATGTCCAACCACTCTGTTTCAACAGCCTTAGGTGGCAGTTAGAGATGTAAATTACCTAATCTCGTCTTAACAAACTCCCTCTTCTTCCAGGTTCTCACTGCAGCTACCCTGATCTCCCTGATGGGCTGGAGATATGGCTGCTTCAGTAAGATCGGGCCCTGCCGAAGGGTAAGAACCCAATTCTACTCTTCTAAGAGCCAGAATGTCCCCACATTCTACAACTTTAGAGGCAGAGTGATGAGGCAATTTGAGTTTTGGGGTATGAAGTCAAGTCCTGACCATACTTCTTAAAAGCCCTAAGCTCTTGGGCAAGGTTTCTGAACCTGAGGTCCTTCTGTTAAAATGAGAGAACCTATTCCAGGGAGTGTTAATGAACACATTTGTGGGGAACTGTTCTTTTAAAATTTATTTTATTGAAGTATGGTTATTTACAATGTCCTGTTAATTTCTACAGTACAGCAAAGTGCTTCACTTATACATGAGCTGTTCTTATTATTAGTTTTAGCCTGTTGAACAATATGGACATGAATTATGTTCTTTGTAGTCATGTGTCATTGATAGAAAATTTCCTGGCTATTTTTTTCTTTTTAGAGCTGAAAGTTTCTCCAGAGATCTGATGACTAGATTCTAGTCTAATGTCTCCGTTTCACAGAAAATGAAACTGAGGCCCAGAATAAATGTGCACTTTATTAATTACAGCAGCATCTATATATACTTGAAATATCTCAGTACGTAAGTGTATAAGGTGTATTGCTCATTCAGCCTCAGACACATGAATCTGTGTCCTTTTTACAGTAAGTCTACAGTCTGCTTTGATATCTACAACCCACATGTTGGGAACCCCGCTGATTTAGAATTACATGTTAAAGAATTAAATATAAACACCCACATATCTCATTCACTATCTGTTCTCAGTCATGTCTGGTTTTCTCCTAGGCAAGCGGCCCTCAGACTTGAATGCGTGCATCAGAATCCCTGCAGGCTGTGCTAAAACACAGATTGCTGGCACCCCCTACCCCGAGAGTTTCTGACTCCATGGGACTGGGTTGTGGGGAGAATTTGCATTTCTAACAAGTTTCCAGGTGATGTGATGTTGCTGGAACAGGGACCATATTTCCAGAACCACCATCCTAGGCTTATGTCAGACTAATTCATCTTGAATCTTTTAAGAGTCAAAACTTACTATGCATCTTTCTTTGGCCCCTCCTGAGTTTTAAACTAGCTTGACAGTGGGAAAATGACTCTATGATTCTATATAAAAACTATATATGGTTTCTGTGTATGTATATATATGTGTGTGTGTGTGTGTATATGTTTTATTTAAACTTTTAAAATATGTTCTTTTGGAAGGTGAAAAAAAAATCTTGTACTCTGAGAAAGAAACCAATTTGGAAGTTAGAGTCCTGCCAAGGAAATAAACACGTCGCTATCTTTTGGGAGGGAAATGAGTGGTGCACAGACTAGAAAAGTACAATGACAGAACTCAAGTCATTTCAGAGTGTAATCTCTGACTTGGTCTCCCCGTCTCTGTCTCTGTCTCCCTCCCTCCCTCCTTTCCTTCTTCTTCTCCTTCTTCCTCCCTTCCTTCCTTGATTTGAGAAAGAGAGGAATCATGGATGGCAGCTTGGAACTTTTGAAAAAATATAGCTTTCCCTTAAAAGGGTTGGACTGGGGCTTGGATAACCAGTCTGACCTTTTAAGCCAGAGACTAAATGACTGCAGTCTGAGTGTACAAGTTTTTGATGCCAATCTGCTGAGAAGCTCTGAAGAGCCTGTTGAGTTAGGCTGAGCTTGCTGCCTGGTCAAGGTGCCAGTGTTTCCCCCTTCCCACTTCTGTTCCTTCTTTCCCACCCCTTCCTGGCTCTACTCGGTGATTCCTTGTCAACCAACCCTACCTTGGTTATGTTTTCAGGGAGGTGCTGTGGGTAGAATTATCCTCATGACTGGGGAAAACCTGAGAACCAGAGAAGTGAGACTTTTCCAGATCGCACCACAAGTCACCTAGTCACCGAGTCATGACCCCATCTCAGGCTCACTGTTTCCTCTCTCCTTGTGTAGATGCTTATTGCTCTGTTGTCAAGTGGCCTGGCTTTGCTTGGAGCCTTGATTTGCTTTATCACTTCTGGAGTAGCCCTGAAAGATGGTCCTTTTTGCATGTTTGATGTCTCACCCTTCAATCAGACACAGGCTTGGAAACATGGTTACCCATTCAAAGACCTGCATAACAGGTAAATGGATGGAAACTTGGATTTGCAGTTTTTCGGAAAGAGAAAGGCACACACGTGGGCTACAAATCCCTTTTGGTCATGCACTCTAGCATCCTGCTTCTCTGATTCTTAGAAAATTGCAAATACAAAAAGAGTCACCCTCAAAAGTCTAATCCTATGACCTGAGCTGAGGGTGAACCCAGGTTTCTATTGAGGTTGCTTGGACTTTTCTTACTTATTCCAACCCCTGGTCTCCTTATTTTTTGGGACAGGAATTATTTGTATGACCATCCACTCTGGAACTCTGTCTGCCTGGAGCCTTCTAAAGCTGTCATTTGGCACGTGTGCTTCTTCTCCACCCTTCTGTGCATCAGCCTCCTCCAGATTCTCCTGGTGGTCATTCATTTCATCAACAGCTTCCTGGGCCTTTTCTGCAGCCTCTGTGAGAAGTGACAGGTAATGCCCTCTCATACATGAGTGTTTTCATCATGTGCTGCCTAGAACCTTTCCTGCAAGAGAGGGTACGAATTATAAACACAGTTCCCTTTAGGAAGTCATGTGGTAATAATAACAATGATTCCTGGCATATATATTGAATGATACAATGGATTTTAAATCAATTACTGCAAGATGATATATTAATAGAAGAAACAGTTAAATCATTATTATTGTGTAGGAACTTATAGTCCATGAAATGTCCTCCAGCCATGATCTCCTTTCAGCTTCTCCACAGTCCTGTAAAACTGGCCACATGTTAGAAATGAAGTTGAGGCTCCTAGAGGATAATGGACTTGCCGCCCAAAAGCATTTAATTAGGTTCAGGAAAAGTCAGTACCGGAGCCCCTATCTTCCAAATTCAAGTTCACCAGCTTATTAATAAGGCTGAATTTTGTGGCTCCCAAATTCATAGGTTGAAGCTCTAGCCTTCAATGTGACTTTGAAGATAGGACCTTTAAGAAGCTAACTAAGGCTGAGTGAGTGAAAGATGCTCAGTCATGTCCGACTCTCTGTGACCCCATGGACTGTAGCCTTCCAGGTTCCTCTGTCCATGGGGATTCTCTAGGCAAGAATACTGGAGTGGATTGCCATGCCCTCCTCCAGGGGATCTTCCCAAGGGGTCAAACCCAGGTCTCCTGCATTGCAGGCAAATTCTTTACTGAATGAGCCACCAGGGAAGCCCTAAGCCTTAACTTAGGTTAGATGGGGTCATAAGAGTGGGACCCTAATCCAGTAACACTGGCATCCTTATAAGAAGAGGATGAGACAACAGGTATATGAAAAGATGCTTAATATTACTAATCATCAGGGAAATGCAAATGCAAACCATAATGAGATATCATCTTATACCTGTTAGAATGGCTATTATCAAAAAGGAAAGAAAGAACAAATGTTAGTGAGGACGTGGAGAAAAAAGAACTCGTGCCCTGTTGATGTGAATGTAAACTGGTGTAACCACTATGGAAAACAGGATGGAGGTTCCTCAAAAAATTAAAAAAAGAACTACCACATGATCCAGCAATACCACTTTTGGGTATTTATCTGAAGCAAACAGTAACACTAATTCAAAAAGATATCTGCACCCTCATGTTTGTTGCAGCATTATTTTCAATAGCCAAGACATGGAAACAATTTAAGTGTCTATCAACAGGTGAATGGAGGGCTTTCTTGGTGGCTCAGTGGTAAAGAATATGCTGGCAAATGCAGGAGACACAGACTTGACCCCTAGTCCTGGAAGATCCCACATGCCCAAGAGCATCTAAGTTCATCACCACAACTATTGAGCCTGTGCTCTAGAGCTGGGAGCACCAACTATTGAGCCCATGTGCTGCCACTACTGAAGCCCAGGTGCCTGGAGCCTGTGCTCTGCAATAAGAGAAGGACCACAATAAGAAGCCGGCAACTGCAATTAAAGAGTAGCCCCTGCTCACCGCAACTAGAGAAAAGCCCACGCAGCAACAAAGACCGAGCACAACCAAAAAATAAATAAATAGATGAATGGATAAAGATGTTATAGTACACACACACAATGGAATATTCTTCAGACATAAAAAAAAAGAAATATTGCCATTTGTGACAACATGGATGGACCTAAGTGAAATAAGTCACACAAAGACAGATACCATATGATCTCATTTATATATGGAATTTAAAACAACAGCCACCAAACCAAGTTTATAGATACAGTGACAGACAAGTGGTTGCCAGACATAGGGTTGGGGAGTGAGAGAAATGGATGAAGGGAGTCAAAAGGTACAAACTTCTAATTATAAAATAGTTAAGTCATGGGTATGTGATATATAACATGTGACTACTAATAATATGTATTGCATATTTAAAGTTGCTAAGAGAATAGATCTTTAAAAAAATTTTTGTAACTAATATTTGCTGCCAATGTTAACTAGAATTATTGTGGTGATCATTTTGCAATATATACAAATATCAAATCATTATGTTGTACACTTGAAACAAATATAATGTCATATGTCAATTATACTATAAAAATGACAATGTAGTACATTTCCAGAATAAAAGCATGATTAAGCTTCAGAAAGTTTATTCACCTATAATAATAGATTTGAGGAGGAAAAAATCCTAATGATTTTCTTTATAAAGTCTGAAAAGGCATTTGATAAAATTCAACATACATTCTTTACATCCTTTTTCTTTTCTTAATTAAAAAAAATTATTTATTTGACTGCACTGAGTCTTAGCTACGATCCGAGGATCTTTGTTGTGACATGCATATTCTTAATTGCGGCATGCAGGATGCAGTTCACTGACCAGGGATCGAACTCTGGTCCCCTGCATTGGGAACACAGAGTCTTAGCCACTGGACAATCATGGAAGCCCCTCAATATACATTCTTAATAAAACTCAAGAAAATGAGAAGACAGCTCCCTCTTGATCATAATACAACATAACTATCTCAACTTAAAAGTCAGCATCATGCTTAATGGAGGAATTCTAGAAGCAATTTCACCACAGTTCCAAATAGATGATACTCATTATCATTATCATTTAATATGGTTCTTGAGGTATTAGCCCAAGACCAAGTATTCAAAGGGAAATTAACAGATATAAAATAGGAAAGACAGTGAAGTTCTCATGATATTTGGACAATATGATTGCACATCTAGAGCACTCAAATTATATTATAAAGAATAAGAATTTCACACATATAGGTACAAAATATACAGAATGAAAAATCTTCATGTATACAAACAACAGTTAACAGACATGGAGATGGGGAAATCCCATTTATATTAAAAACAAAAAGAAAAAAAAACCTAGCTACCAACATAACAAGAATGTGAAACACTTTTTTTATCTTTTAGTTTCTCTTTATTTACTTACTTTTTGGCTGCACCATACCGTGTGGCTGTGAGAACCTCATTTCCTGTCCAGGGAGAAAACCTAGGCCCTTGAGAGTGAAAGTGAGGAGTCCTAACCACTGGATCACCAGAGAATTCCCAAGAATGTGAAATATTTATTGAAGAAAACTTTAAAATATTACTGGACAGAAACTTGCATATAAATGTACACCATGAACTTCAATAGGAAGACTTAACATCATAAAATATGAATGCTCTTTAATCTATAAATTTAACAAGATGAATAAAGTCACCAATGACATTTGGTGGAAAAGGATATGGAATTAGATAAGCTGGTTTTAAAGTTCACATGAAAAATGAACAATCTAGGCTAGCCAGGAGACTTCTGAAGGAGAAGGGAATGAGGTGGGACTATACTAGATATTAAAAGCTAATGTAAAACTACAATAACTAAAACAGTGTGATACACTAAATGGAGTTCAGAGATAGAACTAAATATTTTTGAGTATTTAGTATATGCTAAAAAAAGATGTGGGAAAAAAAGAAAGTAGATGATAAACCAGATCTCTCTCCATGGGAGCACAGAGGAAAAGGCCATGTGAGGACACAGCCAGAAGGTAACCATCTGCAAGACAAGGAGAAATGTCTCAGTCGGAATCAACCTTGTTGGCACCTTGATCTTGGATTTCTAGCCTCCAGAAAATAAATTTCCATTGTTAAAGTCGCCCAGCCTGTGGTATTTTGTTATGGCTGCCTGAGCTGACTAATCCACCAGTGTTCAGTGCATTTCAATAAGTGGTATATACCGAGTACCCACTGTGTGGTCTATGCCTGAGGCATGATCCTTGCCTCTGGGCCTGTCCCTGTCCTTGAAGAGCTCATGGTCAGGTTAGGGAAACACATCGACTAATAATTTGAATGTCATATGGTAAGGACCATGTTAGAGGTCAGCCCAGGAGTAATAAGAGATTGAGGCAATCTGTCAAGAGATGAAGGAAGGCTTCAGTCATGTCTGAACTGACTCTTGAAATGGTTAGCCCATTAAAGAGTGAAGGGAGCGTTTCCTCAGCTGAGGAAATAGAATGCTCAGAAGCATGGAGGTGAGACAGATGGTGAGGGTGGAGACCTGTGATGCCACAGCTCCTTCAATGTGAAATGCAGAAAGCGGAAGACCTATCTCCCATTTTGGGACCTTTGGTCAGTATGGTATTGGCCGAATTTCTTCTCTTAGTTTTTGAAGCTGACAGGATAATGCAGCTTTCTAAAACAGGACCAGGACTGGTGCAATCGTAAGCAGAAAATGCATCCTAAGTCTGCTCCTTCCTGCCTTTTGCCCTGGAGCAGCAGGGTGGTGAGGCTGGGGGATCTGTAGGTCGACAGTTATGGATTAAAGCAGGACACTGCAAAAAATTTCTGTAAAGGCTCAGTTAATATTTCAGACTTTGAGAGCCATATGGTTTTTATGTGCAACTGCTTCCTTCTACCAATACAGCAGAAGCCAATCTACTGCTGGGCTGTAAAGGAAACTACAGCATTTACTGCAGAGCAACAAGCAAGGAGAATGGACAGCCCACGCTCACAATATTCATATTCCCCAGTGGCTTTCAGGGCAACATTATGGGTGAGGGTCCCCAGGTAATTGATCAGCTCCTGAAACTTCTGACTGGTTCTTGGTGAGGTAACAGGGCAGTTACAGGAATCTCAAACATCAAAACTCTGGCTCTAGGCAGTCTATGGTCTAGTGTTTGTGGTCAGCGGCTTCCATCTAGTAAGATCCTGATTTTTGTAAAAACAATTTAAGAACGTGCATCAGATGGTTACCTATATTCCTCAAGAAAAAAAAAAAAATCCCTGTAACTTTTTATAGCTGACCTGTTATTTATTTTTACTTTCTAACTCGGAAAGGCCTAGGAGGCGAAAGATTTTTTCACATGCAAAAAGTCAGGAATGCTTTAGATCTGTCACTGAAACCGCTAACCTTGCCCTGCTTCAGCTCGGTTTCCCTTGCCGCAAACTACCTGTGTATCCCTGGGCCTCTACGGGCCTCAGGCTCTGTGTCACTTCCTAAGATTGCGACGCCTCTGGAAGTGTTTTGTAAATCTGACAAAAAGAGCCCAGTCTTCGCCGAAGTTATGCTCACTGTACCCCGACACACTTCTGGTCCAGCATCCGATGCGCAGGCGCAAGGAGGAGGGCGGCGAGAGCACGCTAAGAAGGGCGGGTCCCACGGTGCAGAGCGCGGGTCCGCTGCACGCAGGGTCAAAGGCGGCGCTGTCGCCCTGGAGACGGCTCAGCAGCTGCCGCGGCCACCGGCTCAGCTTTCTTTGCGGAAAACGCGGGGCCAAGAAGTTGAGGCTATGTCGGTTGCCGCCTCCTTCCCTAAGCACACGTCCTTCACTATGCGCGCGTCCTTTGCTGCAGCTGACGGCTTGCCTGAGACTGAGAACAACGCTGGGGAGCCGGAGAATACCTATATTCTGCGGCCTGTTTTCCAGCAAAGGCGGGTAGAAGACGGGTTGTGGCGGAGGCGACCCTCGAGACTCCTTCCGGCCCCAGGCAGAGCTCGCCTAATAGCTAGGGTGTCTGGAAGGAGCGCGGCGCCGGGGAAGGGGGGGCGGTGCGTAGCGGGCTATGGAGGATGGGGCGGGGCTAGAGGCGGAGGGGCGGGCAGGGGAGGAGCCCGGGTGTTGGCGGAGGAACTTGAGAGGGAGGAAGGGGCGTGACCGGGGAAGGAAGGACTGGGCGGGAGAGGATGCGGTGCTGTTCCGCTTGGCCTTCCAGCTGCAGAAAACAGCAGAGGACCGGATCAGCGATTGCAGGGTTAGAGTGCTCGGAGGTAGTCCCTTAGAGTAGCGCAGTAGGGGTAGTTGACTCTTGGAGTTTCAGAAAGTGGACACAGAGGAATTGAGATGGTTAGATGGCAGAAAACAAACGGCTTGCTTTGAATGCCATTCAGTTTTGAGGGTTCATGTGTGCCTAAGTGTGCCCAGAATGCGCTTACTCCTCTGCACGGGACCTGTATGTGTTCATATTAGTCTTACCCAAGTAGTATCCAGAGGCTTTTGGCCTGCCACCCTGATACCTTCCCAGAATTAAGGCACTAAGTCTTGTGTAGAGGAGGGTCAGGGTTGTAGGATCCATCAATAACTTCATTTTCCCAAGATAAAAAAAAAAAATTAAGACTTTCCCAAGCCCCTCCTCTGTTACTTGAAATTACATTCCCAAATCAAGTGCTTGGTGAATACTAGAAGCCAGGAACGTTAGTTATAATGTGATAAAAAGATTTCATGTAGCAATTTTCTGGTGGGTAGCGCGTGTGTGTAGTCACCTCAGTCGTGTCCGAGTCTATGCAACCCTATGGCAACTGTAGTGTGCCAGGCTCCTCTGTCCATGGGATTCTCCAGGCAAGAATATTTGAGTGGGTTGCCATGCCCTCCCCCAGGGGATCTTCCAACCCAGGGATCAACACAAGTCTTTTATGTATCCTGCGCTGGCAGGTGGATTCTTCACCACAAGGGCACCTGGCAAGTCCCTGGTGGCTTAGAAGGGACATTAAAAAAATATGCTGTTGTCTTGGTTAAACATTCTAAATACATAGAATGCCCTTCACCTGTGTTTCTGTTGTAATACAGAGCAAGATTAACAGCAAGTATATATTATGTAGAAATAACACTATGAGATTATTTGTGACTTGCAGAATGCCTTTGACATTTCCTGAGAGTGGAAAGGACTTAAAGGAAAAGCCAGATATAGTATGCTTGTTTATAGGAAAACCACATTTTGAACAGATCAAATCCTGTAAGTTTATCCATTATTTAAAATTTGCCTGTGAGAATAAGCAGCCAAGAGACCAAAGAAAATAATATTAAAAAGTAGTAAGGGGCTACTAGTACTGCCAAATATTAAGCTGCATTATAAGCTCAAAACTTAAAACATTCTGGTAACTTGGCACATGATAAACAAATCAACTGAGATACTATATAGCCCAGAAAAGGAACTTAGTGTTGTAATATGTAATAAATGCAACTAAAATGCTAATAGTATTGTTAGGGTGGCTAAATTAGGGGAGACTTTTTTCTCTGTCTTCATTTATTCAGTAATTCATTTCTTCAAAAACTATTTGTCTGCTGGATGCTGTTCTAGAAATGGGATATAACAATGAACAAAACAGATAAAAAATTCTGCCCTATGGAGCTTGTGTTGTAGTTAGGTCAGACCACAAACAAGGTAATTACATAAGTGAACCATATAGTGTATCAGATAATAATAAGTACTTGGAAGGGAGATAGATAAAGTGATGTAGTAGGAAGGTGGTTTGAAGTTTTATAAAGGGTGGCTAGGGAAAGAGACTTTTGAATAAAGACTTGAAAGAAGTGAAGGAGCTAGATATGCATATGAAGAGAGGAACTGAACCTCTTACAGAGGTTAACATCAAGTGCAGAAGCACTGAAGTTTGTATGTCTGGTGTGGTCCGAGAACATACGGAAGGCTGGTGTGGCCTGAGTGGAGAGAATTAGCAGCAAAGTAGTAGAAAACAAGGTCAGAGAGTTTACTAGGGTGGATCAAATGAGACCTTGCAAGTCACAGAATGTTGCTTTTACTCTGAGTGAGGGGAAAAATATTTGGGTATTTTAAACAGAGGAGTGTCATGATCTGGCACATATTTTAATAGCACCAGTCTAGTTACTATGTTGGGAACAGGTTTTGGGGGAAAAGGCAGGCACAGAGACTTGTGAGGAGGTCATGATAATCAGGAAAGAAGCAGTGGTAGCTTGGAGCAGGGTAGTGGTAGTTGACTGGTGGGTGAGTGAATTTTAGGTTATTTTGAAGGTAGAATTGGTAAGATTTGCTCATGAATGGGATGAGGGCTCTGAGAAAGGCAGCCACACTGACTCCAGGGTGTTTGGCTTGAGCAACTGGAAGAATGGAGTTACCATTGACTGAGATAACCTAGTTTTGGTGAGAAATGATCAGAAGCTCAGTATCGGGTGTACTAAATCTGAGTTGCCTCCTAGTCATCTGGATGGAGTACTGGTGGGAATATGTGATCTGAAGTTTAGGGGAATGGTCCAGGCTGGAGATATGTTTGTGATATGACTTGTTTTCTTAACTTGTTTTTATTACTTTTATAATAAAAATATGAAAAAGAAGGATCAAATGATTGTAATGACAAAAACTGCAGGAAGTTGAGCTCTGAAGTTCAACTTTAAGTTTAGGATTTTGGAGTTACCAATTAGATGTTTTGAACTGATTCATTTAGGTTCAGACCCTCTGTGGTTAAAGACTGTATCCATGCTGTACTCAAGGAGGAATTGGCCAATGCTGAATACTCTCCAGAAGAAATGCCTCAGCTCACAAAACATTTATCAGAAAATATTAAAGATAAATTAAAAGGTAATAGTGATGGTAATTGGAAATGACCTGTTCCCTTCAAAATACAGTTTTACCAATTTATCTCCTTTATGTTTAAACAAGGGACATACCTTAGCTGTGGATTCTGTTAAACACACATTTTTCTTCGGTGTTGGTCTTCTCAGTTATTTGGTAACTTTCACTCATGCAGGTTTTTGCATATGGTGGGAAAGAGCAAAGGTGTGAAATACCTAGTTGTACTGAACGACTATCCAGGATATCCCAGTATGCAGAAAGATCAGAAAGTACAGGGGCTCCTTTCCTCCATAACTTCTGATCTGCTGAGATATCAAGTCCTCAGCTTCTTATCATATCCTCCCAGATGGACCTTAGTCCACCTGTCTGGCCAAATGCTTAGCCATTTGCCCTACTCACCTCCCCACTCCTGCCTCACTCTACACCTGCAGGGCTGATCTCATGCTTTTCCTCCTTGTTCTTTGTCTTTCTAGCTCTCTTACTCTCTTTTGTTAATAATGTCATGCCATCTAAAAAGTCCTTTCTGTCTACCCTTTAAAAACTATTTATTTTGGCTGCACCTCATGGCTTGTGGAATCTTAGTTCCCCAGCTGGGGACTGAACGCAGGCCATGTCAGTGAAAGCCTGGAATCATAACAGGCCACCAGGAAACTCCCTACCTACCCTTTTTAAAAAATTCTTTTGGAGGGAAGAATGTAATCGTAATACATTTTCATTGTAATAAACCTGGAAAATATACCTAATGCATTTTTTAAAGTTATATAAAAGCCTGTTAACCATGAGAGTTTCCATTTAATACTTTGATATATTTTATTATTTTTAATAACGTATCTTAATTTTTAGAAATATAAAAAAATACAAAGAAGAAAATTGCAATTCTATTCTACTGCAATTCTATTCTATTCTAACTGTTAGTATATTAACATTGTTTTTAGATTTTTAGTGAAATTCTGTTAAAATTGTTGTAAAAAATACATGCTTGCTATTAAAAAGTTAAAGTGTAAAAAGATAATTAAAATTAGAATAATCACTTCAAATGCTTACACCCATGAAGAATGATTCGTATTTCATAAATATCATACCAGAGCTCTTTTCTGTGTATGCACGCATGCGTGCTTAGTTGCTTCAGTTGTGTCTGACTCTTTGCAACCCCATGAACTGTAGCCTGCCAGGCATCTCTGTCCATGAGATTCCCCAGGCAGGAATACTGGAGTAGGTTGCCATTTCCTCCTCCAGGATACCTTCCTGACCCAGCTGATCTCCTGCATTGCAGGCATATTCTTTACCCACTGAGCCACCTCGGAAGCCCCTTTTCTATGTATATGTATGGATAAATACTTTAAAAACAATGATATAGTATAGACTATTTCCCATAGCATTGTAGCATTTATTCTATATTTAAATAATCCCTTCACCGTGCTATTTCCATTTCTGATTTCTTTTTTCTAGTTCATTTCTTACCTAATAAGATTTTGTTGTAAGGTTTTTCAGGAAAGGCTCAGAAATGCTTTATTCCCTAGATTCTTTCATGTTTGAGAATGTCTTTAAACCAAAATATATTTTGGATGAATATAATATTTTGAGTGTGTGGATCATAATAAACTGGAAAATTCTGAAAGAGATGGGAATACCAGACCACCTGATTTGCCTCTTGAGAAACCTGTATGCAGGTCAGGAAGCAACAGTTCAAACTGGACATGGAACAATAGACTGGTTCCAAATAGGAAAAGGAGTGCGTCAAGGCTGTATATTGTCACACTGCTTATTTAACTTATATGCAGAGTACATCATGAGAAACGCTGGGGTGGAAGAAGCACAAGCTGGAATCAAGATTGTCGGGAGAAATATCAGTAACCTCAGATATGCAGGTGACACCACCCTTATGGCAGAAAGTGAAGAGGAACTCAAAAGCCCCTTGATGAAAGTGAAAGTGGAGAGTGAAAAAGTTGGCTTAAAGCTCAGCATTCAGAAAACAAAGATCATGGCATCTGGTCCCATCACTTCATAGGAAATAGATGGAGAAAGTGGAAACAGTGTCAGACTTTATTTTTTTGGGCTCCAAAATCACTGCAGATGGTGACTGCAGCCATGAAATTAAAAGACGCTTACTCCTTGGAAGGAAAGTTATGTCCAACCTAGATAGCATATTCCAAAGCAGAGACATTACTTTGCCAACAAAGGTCTGTCTAGTCAAGGCTATGGTTTTTCCTGTGGTCATGTATGGATGTGAGAGTTGGACTGTGAAGAAGGCTGAGCACCAAAGAATTGATGCTTTTGAACTGTGGTGTTGGAGAAGACTCTTGAGAGTCCCTTGGACTGCAAGGAGATCCAACCAGTCCATTCTGAAAGAGATCAGCCCTGGGATTTATTCGGAAGAAATGATGCTAAAGCTGAAACTCCAGTACTTTGGCCACCTCATGTGAAGAGTTGACTCATTGGAAAAGACTCTGATGCTAGGAGGGATTGGGGGCAAGAGGAGAAGGGGACAACAGAGGATGAGATGGCTGGATGGCATCACTGACTTGATGGACGTGAGTCTCCGTGAACTCCGGGAGTTGGTGATGGACAGGGAGGCCTGGTGTGCTGCAATTCATGGGGTCGCAATGAGTCGGACACGACTGAGCGACTGAACTGAACTGAACTGAACTGAATATTTTGAGTTAATTTTTTTGAGAATCTTATATATAATCGCTTCACTGTCTTCTTGAATTAAATGTTATCATGGAGAAATCCGAGGCCAGTCTGATGTTCTCTGCAGAAAGACTTCTGTCCTTAACCTTGATGCTCAATAGATTTTCTAGAGTATAGTTTGATATTGAGCATTTTATGTCTGTTAATCTGTGGATTTTATTCTTTCCATATTGGAGAAATTTTCTTGTATCTTTTTTTTTTTTCCTTGTACATTTCCAGCTCCATTTGTTAGATTCTCTTCTTCAGGACACCAGATATCGATGTGTTGAATCACCTCTGTCTACCATATTTATTATCTTTGCTGTAATTTCTTCCTTTTTTTTGACATATACTTCTGATTAAGTCAGTAATTCAATTTTCATTTGTGTCTGTCCTGTCTCTTGCCATTTGTAAGTGATTAGTTCTGCACTGATAGATATGGGTATTCAGTTTATTTCCTAGGCCTATAGTCTCCCTTTTCATGTTTCTTTTGTTTTGTAATCTGATTGAGTTCTTATTTTATAGAATTTGTAAGCTTATATTATGAATCAGCTGTGAGGAATTTTTCTTTGTTCCTTGATTTATGTTATCTCCTGGGTTGAGTTTTTTGGCCTTTTAAACAGTAAGTTTCTTTTCTTGCTAGTTCTTTGGCTTGTTTCTGCTGTTTTCCTTTTCCTTATTACCATTCAGCTTCTTTTCATTTTTGCTCTGATGTGGTATTGATGATTTTTTTTTTTTTTACTTCTTAGCTTTTTTTTTTTTTGCCCTCCTCCCACTGTATCTAAGACTATATTATTTTTCCATCAGAACTATGTTTTAAGCTCTGGGCATTTAATATTCTAGCCACATTTCTAAAGCATGGGTATGAGAAAAGGAGGAAGAGGAATGGACAGAGAAGGAGGAAGCTCAGCTGAGCTGTGTGCAGTGTTTTTAAAAAATAACTTGGACTCTGTCTCCTTCTGCTGCTACTGCTACTAAGTCGCTTCAGTTGTGTCCGACTCTGTGGGACCCCATAGACGGTAGCCCACCACACTCCTCTGTCCCTGGGATCCTCCAGGCAAGAACACTGGAGTGGGTTGCCATTTCCTTCTCCAATGCATGAAAGTGAAATGCTAATGCTAATGCTAAGTCGCTTCAGTCGTGTCCGACTCTGTGCGACCCCATAGACGGTAGCCCACCACGCTCCGCCGTCCCTGGGATTCTCCAGGCAAGAATACTGGAGTGGGTTGCTATTTCCTTCTCCAATGCATGAAAGAGAAAAGTGAAAGTGAAGTCGCTCAGTCCTGTCTGACTCTTAGCGACCCCATGGACTGCCGCCTACCAGGCTTCTCTGTCCATGGATTTTCCAGGCAAGAGTACTGGAGTGGGGTGCCATTGCCTTCGATGAAAGTGAAAAGGGAAAGTAAAGTCGCTCAGTCGTGCCCGACTCTTATCGAACCATAGACTTCAGCCCACCAGGCTCCTCCGTCCATGGGATTTTCCAGGCAAGCGTACTGGAGTGGGGTGCCATTGTTTTCTCCTTCTGAGACTTTGTTAAGTATCCTGAATTCAAGTTCATGTCCCTCAATGGAAGGGTACCTGTAGATGTTCAGATTATTTGCTTAATTTACCATATGATCCTGGAGCTTTTACTTTCATAAAAAAAGAATTGGCTCTGTCTCAATTTTGCCTATTTAACTTTTCCTTTTTAAAAAAATTTTACTGTTTCCATTTTTCTTTGGTCAGAAAAGAGGGAAGATAAAGATGCCCATTCAGTTTTCTGTCCCCAAAATTTGCTGTTGGAGAGAATTTTCAGGATTTTGCTGTTTTAGCAGTATAGTTTTGGGGGAGGTAGCCGAGTTGTCCTTGGCCATTCCATGTAATCCAGAATCTTTTGGTTTCTTTTCTGTCTTACTGAAGAGCTTGTAGTTTTCTAAAGATCCCACGCACTATGTCTTTGCATGTGCTGTGCCCCTCCATAGAATGGAGAGACATTGTTCGTTTGATAAAATCTCACTCGTCTTTCAGGACCCAGCTCACTTATCGCATCCTCCAAGAAGTCTTTTCTGGTCATTCCTTCCCCATTGCCCAGTCAAAGGGAGGAGCCCCCCCAGCCCTGTGCTCCTAATGTACCTTGTACATGCCACTCTTTGAATTACTACTCTGTGGCATTTTCATTTTATTTTCTGTGTTTGCCTTCCCAACTACTATGAGTTCTTTAAGGCAAGAAGGATGTCTTATTTACTTCTATGTCTCCAGGGCCTAGCTCAATACCCGACTTAGAGCAAGAGAGAAAGGAAGGAAGCAAAGACCTATTGAGAGACCGCTGTGGAAGAGAAATGGGTAGAGACAGGAGGAAACTTATCTCTTCTAACCTCACAACACTTCCAGGAGGAAGGTAGTGATACTCCCATTTAACAGTTGAGGAGACTTAATCAGAAAAGTTAAATAACTTGTCTAAAGTTACACACTTATTAAGCTTACTGTTAGAATTTGTCCTCAAATCTCTCTGACTCCCAGATTTACAATCATACTCACTAAGTGTATAGACCAAATGCTTGTGTTCAATATCAGGAAAATTTGTCTTCATTAAGTAATTTTCCCATGTATTTGCTTCTATATAACTTTCTTTTTTGTTTTTCTTTCCAGAAATGGGATTTGACCGATATAAAATGGTGGTACAAGTAGTGATTGGAGAACAAAGAGGAGAAGGTGTATTGTGAGTAGCTGGTTTTTCCTTTTGTTTTAATTTTTATAAATTTCTTATTGGGTATTCATCTTCTTGACAATTCAGTAAGATCCTGTCTTTGCAAGGATGCGAGGAAAGGACAGTGTAATAAAATGCATGTGTGAACTGAAGAGATCCTGGTACTGAGCAGTGAGGTTGATAGTCTGGGTAAGTTCCATGGGGTAACTCACTTTTCATAGTATTTGTAGGCTAATAAACCTTTGAGAGTTTATGCATATATGCTCCTAAGATAGTGTAGGATTATGTATATATGTTGCCTTGGTCTTACCATTCTCTTAATTTCTTTAAAATTGTCTGAGGGACAATTTTCATAGCTATTGCTATTGGCTTGGGCTTCTGTTTCTTAAAATTCACTCTGTTTTTTTTTTTTTTTCCAGTCCCAATGTCAGTTACCTAACTTGTTTCTCTTATGTTTTTCTGATTATTTTCTCCTTCACTGGTTCCTCTTTCCTGGCTATACCCCCAGCTGTGAACTTTCTTGAAGGCTCAGGTTTTATTCCACTTCTCTTCTCTGTCCATTTTCAATGAGGTCATTCATTTTCATGATATCAAACTGTCATTCCCATACTGACAAGTTCAGAATCTGTACTTCTTGTTTTTTCCTGTGCCCAAGTATTAATCTCTTATTTTCCTTTATAAACAGTGCCTAGTCTAGTATTTTGTAAGACAGTATGAAAATATTTGCTGGATGAATTAAAAAAAAAAACCCTGTAGATACTATCACTGAGAATTTTCTCTGTAGATTGTTAGATTGGGAAAGGACTACAGATTTTTTCCAGTGTCCATTCCCCTTATTTTATGATGACACTTGCGAGGGTCAGCATGATTTGCCCCAAATTATGTATCTGGCTGGTGTCAGGGTCACTGTACTCTTTACCATGGTGTCCTCTTCCATTTGGTCAAAAGGTTTCAGGAGATTTCTTCACCACAGAGAAACTAGGAAATGCTTTATTATTCTGTCACCTCAGATTGCGATGGCACTCTACTCCAGTACTCTTGCCTGGAAAATCCCATGGATGGAGGAGCCTGGTAGGCTTCAGTCCATGAGGTCGTGAAGAGTTGGACACAACTGAGCAACTTCACTTTCACTTTTCACTTTCATGCATTGGAGAAGGAAATGGCAGCCCAATCCAGCGTTCTTGCCTGGAGAATCCCAGGGACGGCAGAGCCCGGTGGGTTGCCATCTATGGGGTCGCACAGAGTCGGACACGACTGAAGTGACTTAGCAGCAGCAGCAGCACCTCAGATTCAGTGTGTTCAAATAGAGTTCCATATTTCTCTTTCCTTCCTCTTCCAAAATCAGTCAGACATTTTCATTTCTCTGTCTCCCGCAGTATTACCCAGGTTCCCCTGCTTAAAGTGTGGAGTCCTCTTTTATGTAGCTCTGACTACCTCACTGCACACACTGTAACCTGGATGTCAGGGTTGCTTAGCTCCCCCTTATCAACACTTCCAGACTCTGATCTCTCTCCTTTGCAATTCACACACAAGACTAGTGTCCCTGAAGTATGCCCTTACTTTTCTTAAACTCTGTAGAGTTTATTTCAAACCTTGTAAAGCATAAACGCCTCAAACTTGTCCTGACTGACTGTTAAATGTGATCAGGCCAAACTCTAAAGCATGGCATATAAGGCCTCCCTTACCTCCTGTTAAAACTTTCGTCATCTAAAATTTCAGGCATATGCAAAACTGCAGAACCAAGGAACTTGTGTGTGTCTGTTACCTAGCTTTAAGGTTATCAACCACACACTCATGTTGTTTCATTTATACCTCCACCTACTCTTCCTGCCTCCATCAGATTATTTTGAAGGAAATTCTAGTCATCATATCATTTCATCTGTAAATACAACAATATTTATGTCTAAAATACCAGGGCCTTTTTTATCATAATAAAATAGCACATTTAAACATTGAAGCTCTTTAATATTATAAGATATTCAGTTGGCTTTTTTTCTCTTCTTAAAACAGATAAGAGTCCGTGCCTGGTGAGGTGCCTCACTGGTGTCAAGGATATGGGCTCTCCTGTCTTGCCCTGATATGTCCTCATCTGTATCGTTGAAGGTGACTCAATACTACATTTATCCACATTCCTTAAGAGAAAGAGATAGAAGGAAAACATAAATGCCTTTCCATTTTCAACACTTTAAACTTATGATTACACTCTCTTCTGATTTCAGTTGTTTCTGTTGAGAAATCAGCCCTGAGTCTTATTTTTGTTCCTTTGGAGGTGATGTGTCTTTTTTCCTAGCCACTTTAAAATGTTTTTCTCGTTGCCTTTTTAGTATGATATACATGGTTTTCTTTGTATTTATTCTATTTGAGGTTCTTAGGACTTCTTGAATTTGTGGGCTCTTGAATCTTGTCGTATCAGCTTGAGAAAAGTCTTAACCATTTTTTCTTTTTTTTAAACAAGTCTTTTATCTTAGAATAGTTTAGATTTATAGAAAAGTTTCAGAGATAGTACAGAGAGTTCTTAAATATTTCACATCCAGTTTCTTCTGTTATTAACATCTTCTATTCAGTCAGTTCAGTCGCTCAGTCATGTCCGACTCTTTGCGACCCCATGAATCGCAGCACACCAGGCCTCCCTGTCCATCACCAACTCCCGGAGTTCACTCAGACTCACGTCCATCCAGTCAGTGATGCCATCCTGCCATCTCATCCTCTGTCATCCCCTTCTCCTCCTGCGCCCAATCCCTCCCAGCATCAGAGTCTTTTCCAATGAGTCAACTCTTCACATGAGGTGGCCAAAGTACTGGAGTTTCAGCTTTAGCATCATTTCTTCCGAATAAATCCCAGGGCTGATCTCTTTCAGAATGGACTGGTTGGATCTCCTTGCAGTCCAAGGGACTCTCAAGAGTCTTCTCCAACACCACAGTTCAAAAGCATCAATTCTTCGGCGCTCAGCCTTCTTCACAGTCCAACTCTCACATCCATACATGACCACAGGAAAAACCATAGCCTTGACTAGACAGACCTTTGTTGGCAAAGTAATGTCTCTGCTTTTGAATATGCTATCTAGGCTGGTCATAACTTTCCTTCCAAGGAGTAAGCGTCTTTTAATTTCATGGCTGCAGTCACCATCTGCACTGATTTTGGAGCCCAGAAAAATAAAGTCTGACACTGTTTCCACTGTTTCCCCATCTATTTGCCATGAAGTGATGGGACCGGATGCCATGATCTTTGTTTTCTGAATGTTGAGCTTTAAGCCAACTTTTTCACTCTCCCCTTTCATTTTCATCAAGAGGCTTTTTAGTTCCTCTTCACTTTCTACCATAAGGGTGGTGTCATCTGCAAATCTGAGGTTATTGATATTTCTCCCGGCAATCTTGATTCTAGCTTGTGTTTCTTCCAGTCCAGCGTTTCTTATTTGCCACAATCAATGAACCAATATTTATGCTTTATTAACTGAAGTGCATATATTATTCCAGTTTCTTTAGTTTTTACCTAATGTCATTTTTCCAGTCTAGGATCATATATAGGGTACCATATTACATGTCTCTTCTTAGTCTTTTCTTGGCTATGACAGTTTCTCAGATATTCTTTGGTTTTGATGACCTTTGACAGTTTTGAGAGGTATGGGTAAGTATTTTGTAGAATGTCCCTCAAATGGGATTTGTTTGCTCATAATAAGCCTGGATTTATAAATTTGGGGGAGGAAGATCACAGAGGTAAAGTGCTGTTCTCATTGTATTATTTCAGGGTACATGTTGTTAGCATTATATGTTACTATTGATGTTAATTTTGATACCTATCTGAGTAGTATTTGTCAGATTGTCCACTGTAAAGTTACTCTTTCTTTTCCATACTGTACTGTTTACAAAGAAATCACTACGTGCCACCCACACTTTAGGAGCAAGCAGTTATATTCCACCTCCTTGAAAGCGGAGTGTCTATACAAATGATTTGGAATTTTTCAGCATAGAAGATTTGTTTCTTTCCCATTTATTTGTTTATTCATTCATTTATTTCAGTTTGGACTATGAAAATTTATAATTTGGATTATAATCCAGTTCTACTTTATTTATTTCATGGCTCAGATTGTTCCAGCTTTGGCCATTGGGAATTCTTTCGGTTGACTCCTGGGTCCCTTTTACATACCCTGCCATTGTGGGGTTTTTGAGCACATCCTTATTTACTGGCACTATAAGATGTCTTACCTTATCCATTCCCTGCCCCAGCCCTAGAATCAGCCACTTCTCTAAGGAGCCTTGATTCATTTTCTTGGATAATGGCATTAGATACTAAGATCTGGGTGCTATATATGGCTATTATCCTTTAAAATATTGCCTCTGCTTCCTTGCTGTCTGCTGTCCTTTATGGACTCCAGTTACAAATATTTAGATCTTTTTACAGTAATACACATATCTCTTGGAGAAGGCAATGGCTCCCCACTCCAGTACTCTTGCCTGGAAAATCCCATGGATGGAGGAGCCTGGTAGGCTGCAGTTCATGGGGTCTCTAAGAGTCGGACATGGCTGAGCGACTTCACTTTCACTTTTCACTTTCATGCATAGGAGAAGGAAATGGCAACCCATTCCAGTGTTCTTGCCTGGAGAATCCCAGGGATGGAGCCTGGTGGGCTGCCGTCTATGGGGTCGCACAGAGTTGGACACAACTGAAGTGACTTAGCAGTAGCAGACATATCTCTTATGATGCTATTGTCTGATTTTTTGTTCTCTGTACTTCAGTTTGAGTATTTTTCTATTGACTTGTCCCTCAGTTCACTAATCCTCTTTTCCATTCTGTCTAATCTGATATTAATAAACCCACCAGCTGAATTCCTAACTTGTTATTATATTTTATAAGTCTAGGATTTCCATTTAAAATCTTTTTTCATAGATTCTAATTGTCTAGTGAAATTATTTTTTAATCTATGTTCTCCATCCTCCCTCTCTCCTCTCTTTTTACATTTTGGTCTTAGCAGTGCTTACCCTTGTCTCTGAACTGTGTGTTAGCCTGTTTTCTTTGACTATTTTTTTGTCTTATTAATCTTTCATATGGCTCTGTCTCTTGGCATGCCTACTTTGAGTCCTGGATATTGTGTTAAAACTTGTAAAACTTGCAGATAATATTATTTTCCTCCAGAAAAGGTTTACCATTCCTTTGTTATTCAGGTAGAATATGGTCTACTTACCTGAATCCAATAAGATACTGAGCTGAGTTGAGGTTGGGTTGTTGCTGTTTTGATAAGGCTTTCTCCATCTTTACCTCACCCTTCTTTGTTGAATGTAGCCCTCCAAATCTTTCAACCAAGAACCTGGCGTGTTCATTGAAACCTGATCTACTGACTTTTAGTCCTTTTCTTCTGAGTGTTAAACTCCGCTTCATTCCAAAGGCTTTTTCTGTAACGAATTAGTTTCCTAGAAAAGCAAAAATATGTTCTTTTACGGTTCTGGAAATCCTACATTCAGAATGGGTTTTGTTGAGCTAAAATCAAGGTGTTGGCAGGGCTGTATTCCTCTTGGAGGCTCTGGGGGAGGGTTCACTCCCTTGCCTATTCCATCTTCTAGAGGCCACCTGCATTCCTCAGCTCCAAACCCTTCCTCCATCTTCAATGCCAGTAGCATTGTGTCTTCAAATGTCTCTCTGACCCTGACCCTCCTGCCTCCCTCTTTCTTTTATAAGGACTCGTGATTACATGGAACCCACCTGGATAATCTCCCCATCTTAATATCATTCATTATACATCTGTAAAGCCATTTTTGCCATGTAATATCACATTCACAGGTTCTGGGGCTTAGGACATAGACATATTTGGCCATTATTTTGCCTACCATGTTTAGCTTTTTAGGTTCCTGCATGCACAGTTTCAGAATTTAACACGTCTTGAGGGGGAACCTACCAAGTGACAGGCTCAGTTCTACTCTCTCCTTTTTCACAGGGATCTTGGCCCCTTCAACGTCTCCAGTTTTATGCCACCCCCAACTCCCCAGCCCTGCAAGACTGCCAGCAGTCCTGCTGATTTTTTTTTTCCCTCAGTAATTGGTCCTTTTCCTGGACAAAGCCCAGGCTCTCAGCCTCTAGCTCTGTGCTTAGAGTTGGTAAGTGCCTCAGGGAGAACTTTGCTTCAGAGTTTCAGCTTACTTCATGTGGTTCACCTTTCTCTGGAATTTTGGCTCTCCTAGTCTTTATTTCCTTCAGCAGCTCTCTGATTCATTTTATTTATTTTTTCTAATTGACTTGGTGGGAGCATTTGGGCACCTACAAACTGTTCCATCATATTTCTTCTAAGTCTTTTGACATAATTTTATAAATATATATATATATACATAAATATATAAAAATGTACATATGTATATATATTTAAATGAATATAACATTCTTTTTTATATAGCCAAGGGTTTTGAAATGATTTAAGTATCCCAGGTTTATCTTGTACATTTTCAGCCACAGTCTTAGAACTGGCCATTTTTCCAAGGAGCTCTGGTTCCTTTTTTTGGGAAATTGTGTAAAGAGACTGCAATTCTAAAGTAAAATTGTGTTTTGTGCATCTGTGTATCATTTACACCTAGCACTTTGCTTATATATAATACTCAACAAATACTGGTTAAATACATTTTTATATTTATTCTTACACTTGGTTCTACTCAGCTTAAGTACTGCTTCCTTCATGAAATCTTCTTTGGCTTTTTGTCCTCTCTAAATTCTCTAAAATTCTTCAGCACTTCTACAGATTTAATTCAACTATTGTGCAACTTGGACTTGGAGGCTTGGCATAGACAATATAATCCCTTTTAATCCTAAATAACCTATAACAGCACCAACAATACATTATCTTATTCTTTTAATGAGTATTATTTTTTTTCACCAAATTAAGTTGAGAATTGTTTGAGGACAAAGCCAGGTTTTACTGATTCTGGACATATGATACTTGCTAAATAAATACTTGTTGATTGATCAGTTAAGTATATTAATTTGATTCATCCTGTTACCATTTGGAAATAGGTAGAACTTTTTGGATTTAAGAATGTGTGAAATATTAGGCTGGGGGGAGCTATTCTATGTAAAAGTCAGGGGAAAAAGGCTTTTAAAATTGAACGAATATAGTATGGTATGTGTATATCTTTCTCTACAGGCTTGAAGCTGAACTGCTGCTGCTGCTAAGTCACTTCAGTCGTGTACTGCCTAGGTTCAAAGCCAACCTTTGTCACTTACTATATATTATAAATGACTTTAGACAAATTTATTAATTTCTCAGTTTCCCTATTTATTAAATGGGTATATTAATAGTACCTATCTCATAGGATTAAGTAAGTTAATATAAAGCACTTAGACCAATGAGGCACAAAGTAGTGTTCAATAAATGTTAATGATGAATCATATACATACATTAAAAAAAATAGAACATTTAAAATTACTTTTTAAAAACTTATTATATTGTGAATATCTTTTCATGTTCTTAAAAGTTTTTTTTTTGTAAAAAATCTTTAATGGCTGCACAGAATTTCATTCTAAGAAATACCGTAATTTCATTTAGTAATCTAAAACTTCTTCATATTTGTTTCCATTTTCAAATAGACTTTTATTTTGACTGACATTTGTTCTTATCCATTAACTGGGGAGAGGAGAATGGCTAATTTTAGAATTTAGAGGCAGCATAGCATCCTGTAGAGATAATACTGGATAGAATTAGTTAGAAGATTGAATTCTAGTTTAGAATTGTCCCTTTCTTCTCTAGGATCCTATGCACTGATCAGTTCAGTCACAACTCTTTGCAACCCCATGGACTGCAGCACGCTAGGCCCCCCGTCCATCACCAACTCCCGGAGTTTACTCAAACTCATGCCCATTGAGTCGGTAATGCCATCCAACCATCTCATCCTCTGTCATCCCCTTCTCCTCCCGCCTTCAGTCTTTGCCAGCATCAAGGTCTTTTCAAATGAGTCAGTTCTTCCATCAGGGGACCAAAGTATTGGAGTTTCAGCTTCAGCATCAATCTTTCCAATGAATATTCAGGACTGATTTCCTTTAGGGTGGACTGGTTGGATCTCCTTGCAGTCCAAGGGACTCTCAAGAGTCTTCTCCAACACCACAGTTCAAAAGCATCACTTCTTCGGCACTCAGCTTTCTTTATAGTCCAACTCTCACATCCATACATGACCACTGGAAAAACCATAGCCTTGACTAGATGGACGTTTGTTGGCAAAGTAATGTCTCTGCTTTTTAATATGCTATCTAGATGGTCATAGCTTTTCTTCCAGGGAGCAAGCATCTTTTAATTTCATGGCTGCAGTCACCATCTGCAGTGATTTTGGAGCCCCTCAAAATAAAGTCTGACACTGTTTCCACTGTTTCCCCATCCACTTGCCAGGAAGTGATGGGACCTGATGCCATGATCTTAGTTTTCTGAATGTTGAGCTTTAAGCCAACTTTTCACTCTCCTCTTTCACTTTCATCAAGAGACTCTTTAGTTCTTCTTCACTTTCTGCCATAAGGGTGGTGTCATCTGCATATCTGAGGTTATTGATATTTCTCCCAGAAATCTTGATTCCAGCTTGTGCTTCATCCAGCCCAGCATTTCTCATGATGTACTCTGCATATAAGTTAAATAAACAGGGTGACAATATACAGCCTTGACGTACTCCTTTTCCTATTTGTGAACCAGTCTGTTGTTCCATGTCCAGTTCTAACTGTTGCTTCCTGACCTGCATACAGATTTCTCAAGAGGCAGGTCAGGTGGTCTGGTATTCCCATCTCTTTCAGAATTTTCCACAGTTTATTGTGATCCACACAGTGAAAGGCTTTGGCATAGTCAATAAAGCAGAAATAGATGTTGTTCTGGAACTCTCTTGCTTTTTCAGTGATCCAGTGGATGTTGGCAATTTGATCTCTGGTTTCTAGAACAGATTGGACTAAATAATTTGTTGGTCCTTTCCAGACCTTCCTTCTCATATTATTGTGCAGGAATTGAGCCCATTTTATTAGCCATAAGTCTAGGTATTATTTCCTCTAAAAGTCTGACCTGAAATAATCTTTAACAGAGCTTTCCACCTTGACTGCCTTAGACTTCAAGGTATCCACCTCTTCAGCCATTGAGCAGCCAGTCAGAGTCTGAGGCTGCTAGACCCCTGGGCCTGTTACCTCCAGCTGCAAGCAGCCTCATCTGACTCCAGTCCCTTCTAGTGTACCCAGGATCTTTTGCTATACAAATATGATTTTCTATATGTCATCTCATTCTGTGAAAAGATTTGGAAGCACTGGTATGTAAGAATGTATCATGGAAACTTTTGTTTATGGCAGATATATGTGGTTCAGGTCCTTGTTATATTGTTGATAATTCTCTACTCTTTGACTTTTTAGCATGGCTGCTCGCTGTTTCTGGGATGCTGACACTGACAACTGTACTCATGATGTTTTCATGAATGTAAGTCTACTGGAAACCTTTTTTGCCTATCTTAAGGACACGTGGGCATTCCAGATCAAATCCCTTAATATTTGTTAAGATATGGTGACACTTTATTTATTTTGGCATCACAGCATGTGGGATTTTAGTTCCCCAACCAGGGATTAAACCCATGCCTCCTGCATTGGCAGTGTGGAGTCTTAATAACCAAACTGCCAGAGAAGTTCCTGAGGCCACTTTAGTTTTAGACATTTGTCTGACACTACTTCTAGATAAGATGATTTTACTGTCCATTTGTGTTACTAAATTAGAAGCCTAGTGTGCTGCTTATAGATAAGGACACTTTTATATCTACTGATGATGTAACTCTTCACAAATTTGAATGTAGAAATAGCATACTACTTATTTGGTGCTAACAGACAGCAGTTTGTTAAGCTGCAAAGAAATTTGGGTGGCAGGGATTCCATGAGCAAAGGTGATTTTTCTTTCAGTAATAAAATTAATTACTTTATCTTAAAGCTATTTAGTAAAACTAAGCAAAAGTACAGAGGAATTTTTATAAAGAAGTTTCATTTAAACATTGGGACATTATTGACATGAACATTTCATATATTTTAAACATATGTTGTTATTTTATGCTTATTTCCAGAAAGGATCCTGTCTTCTATCCAAATGCTCTCAGGTTGTGAGTTAGTAGAGTCAGACTTAAAGTATAGTAGAGTAGAAGAGAAGAACTAGATTGAGTGAATTGGGAGAGGTCCCATTTCTAGTGCTGTAACTTTCTAATTGAATGACTTTAGGTAAGTCATTGAGCTTTTCTCTGATTGTATCAGTAATATGAGAAAGCTGTATTAGATATTCCTAAAGACTGGCTGTGGGTGACTAAGAATAATTTGAGGAACTTGTTTAAAATATAGGTGCCAGGGCTCTGCTCAATAAATTCTGATCAAATAAGCCAGGGGTTGAATCAGGGAATCTGATTCTTTAAAAAAGTTCTCCACATGATTATCTTACTGCCAGGTATAGAAGCTGCTGGTGCAGATGATCCTAAGGTACCTTTTAGCTCTAAAATTCTATGGTCCTACCAAAGTTTTATTTTATGCTCAACTAACCTGAAGATCACAGGATGGACAGTGGGAAAGGGTTAGTCACTCAGTTGTGTCCGACTCATATCGACTGTAGCCCTCCAGGCTTCTCGTCCATGGAATTCCCCAGGCAAGAATACTGGAGTGGGTATCCATTCCCTTCTACAGGGGCTCTTCCTGACCCAGGGATTGAACCCTGGAACCCAGGTCTCCCGCATTGCAGGTAGATTCTTTACCGTCTGAGCCACCAGGGCAGTGGGAAGTACTATGCAAATCTTCAAATATCAGCTCTTTGGGAGAAGGGTCAAACTCAGGTGGTGGTTTTCCCTGCTCTTTGAAAACTGCATATTTCCCTGAGTCCTTATATGATACAATTCATTCATTCAACAAATAATCCTGAGCTCCTATTATGTGCCTTATATTTTAATGTTTTGATTTTGTTATAATCTGTTATTACATTTAGAAAGTAGAGAAGAAAGTAGGGGATAACCCATAACTCAATTCCTTTATTGCTAGGAATAAAATGGTGCACTGGGATGACCCAGAGGCATGATACGGGGAGGGAGGAGGGAGGAGGGTTCAGGATGGGAAACACGTGTGTATCTGTGGCGGATCATGTTGATATATGGCAAAACCAATAGAATATTGTAAAGTTAAAAAATAAACACACACACACACACACAAAAAGACAGTCATGATTTCAGCTGGTCAAGAGCTTAGAAACCCATGGAGACTAGACAATACTCATATTAACCAATATGCAATTTAAAATTTTACTTATTAATTATTACTTAGTAAAGATGATCAGGATCTGGATTTAGAATATAGGATTAATGGGGTAAGTGTCTAAAAGTCATTTTTGAGAGCCTGGTCTAGGTTGCTAACTTAGTCTACTATATCTTTAGTTCAGTTTATTGAGTGTTTATTTAGGCTTCATTTTTCAGTGCTTAAAGTATTTTGTTTATTTGGGAGAAAATCCCAGGAAGGGCCAGTAGGAGTTGAGGAAATGAGAGAGGGGAGAGAAAAGCATATTATTGAACTGATTACTGTGGATAGCCAGGGCTCAATTCCTGTGAAGAACTCTGGGTGGCACTGGAAGAACAGTGCCAATCAAAGGTGGGGTCTATAAGACCAATGCCAGTCTACAAATTGTTTGGTACATGTCTTCAAAAAGATAAGTACATAAATTATGTGTAAGGGTTTAGAAACTCTCATGGAATTTGACAGAGTAATTTTATGTTTATTGAGTCTAATTAATAAGAAGTTTAGGTTGTATTTGTATGTTTCTTTTTTCATTTCATTTTCTTAGTTAATAATTTTTATTTTATTTTATGAAAGTATCATTCATAAGGGATTAGAAATTAAAACAAACAAAAAATAGGTGCTCCTCACCACAGACAGTACTATTTTATTTTATTTTAGCGATACATATTTTACTGAAGTATGGTTGACTTACAGTGTTTCAGATGCACAGCAAGGTGATTCAGTTATACATATACACATATAATATTTTTTAAATTATTTGACATTATAGGTTATTACAAGATATTGACTATAGTTCCCTGTGCTATACAGTAAACCTCTGTTGCTTGTTGCATATCTACTTATTTAAATTAGGAATCTGGCATTCTATTCATACTAAGTCAAACAAGTGGAATCAAAATGTCATAAATTTTTTAGTTAGGCAAAAATTCATAAGTTTTCTAAAATACGTATATTATACATATTATTTGTATATAAGTGTACAAAAGCTTTTCTACTATGCTTGAGAAAGAACATCAAAAGAAAAAAGGAAATGGAATAATTGGTAAACATAAACTAAATGAAACGGGAGCGCTGAATATGAAATAGAAAAAGTGAAACAAACTAGAAAGAAATAAAGATAATCATATAGTCCAATTGTTTTTAAACATGAATGCTCATTAGAAACATATTTGGAGCTCTGGAGAAAGAAAAAGCAATACCCGGGCATTTGTATTTTTTAAAAATTTCCAAGATATTTCTGATATGCATCTGGATTTTAAAAAGTGATTACAGGATATAGAGTGCTATTATTTTCCTGTTGACCAATCATGATACAGTGGTATTAAGTGAATAATAGTTACATAAACACAATAATAAAAGATGTTTATCAGTTTTTTCAGTCAGTAGCCAGACAAAAAATAAAAGCCAACCATAATGGCAACATGATTAACCTAATAATATAAAATAATTACATACAATTTGGGGGGGTCAAGCAAAGTGATGTGGTAAGTAGAAGTACATCATCCATGCACATGTTTTCATCTGCCAAGCAGGTCTGTGTCTTTTGGTTAGTGCATTTAATCCTATTACCATTTTCTTAATTGTTTTAGGTTTCTTTTCTTTTTTTTTTTTTTAGAAATTTATTTATTTTTATTTTTTTAATATAAATTTATTTATTTTAATTGGAGGCTAATTACAATATTGTATTGGTTTTGCCATACATCAACATGAATCTGCCACGGGTGTACACGTGTTCCCCATCCTGAACCCCCCTCCACCTCCCTCCCCATACCATCCCTCTGGGTCATCCCAGTGCACCAGCCCCAAGCATCCTGTGTCCTGCATCGAACCTGGACTGGCAATTCGTTTCATGTATAATATCATACATGTTTCAATGCCATTCTCCCAAATCATCCCACCCTCTCCCTCTCGCACAGAGTCCAATAGACTGGAGCCTATTATACAGAGTGAAGTAAGCCAGAAAGAAAAACACCAATACAGTATACTAACACATATATATGGAATTTAGAAAGATGGTAATGATAACCCTGTATGTGAGACAGCAAAAGAGACACAGATGTATAGGTTTATTTTCTGTAGGTCTTTGCCTTCTCTGTGTTTCCTGCTTAGAGAAGTTCCTTTAGCGTTTGTTGTAAAGCCAGTTTGGTGGTGCTGAATTCTCTTAACTTTTGCTGGAAAGCTTTTGGTTTCTCCATCAAATCTGGATGAGAGGCTTGCTGGGTAGAGTCTTCTTGGTTGTAGGTTCTTCCCTTTCATCACTTTAAATATATCATGCCATTCCCTTCTGGCTTGTAGAGTTTTTGCTGAGAAATCAGCTGATAGCCTAATGGGAGTTCCCTTGTATGTTATTTGTCCTTTTTCCTTTGTTGCTGTTTTTATTTCATCTTTAATTTTTGTCAGTTTGATTACTATGTGTCTTGGTGTGTTCCTCCTTGGGTTTATCCCGCCTGGGACTCTGTGCTTTCTGGATCTGGTTGACTATTTCCTTTCCCATGTTATGGAAGTTTCCAGCTATTATCTCTTTGAATGTTTTCTCAGGGCCTTTTTCTCTCTCTCGTCTCCTTCTGGGATCCCCTATGACGTGAATGTTGGTGACTTTACTGTTGTCCCAGAGGCCTCTTAGACTCTCTTCATTTCTTTTCATTCTTTTCTCTATATTTTGTTCTGTGGCAGTGATTTCTACCCAGTCATTTATTTATTCTTGTGCTTCAGTTATTCTGCTGTTGGTTCCTTCTAGTATATTATTCATCTCTGTTTGTTCTTTAGTTCTTCTAGGTCTTTGGTAAACATTTCTTGCATTTTCTCCATTGTTTTCCTGAGATTCTGAATCATCTTGACTATCATTATTCTGAATTCTTTTTCTGGAATGTTGCCTATGTCCACTTCATTTAGTTGTTTTTCTGGGTTTTGATCTTGTCCCTTCATCTGGGACAAAACTTTCTGCTTTTTCATCCTGATTAACTTTATGTAATGTGGTTTTGTTTTAACTGCTGTGGGTCTGTGGTTCTTCCTGCTTCTTCTGTCTGCCCTCTGATGGAGGACGCAAAGAGGTTTGTGTAAGCTTCCTGATGGGAGGGGCTGGCAGTGGGAAAAACTGGGTCTTGCTCTGGTGAGACAGAGCCTTGCTTTAATCCAATTATCTGCTGATGGGTGAGATTGCCCTCCCACCCTAGTAGTTGTTTGGCCTGAGGCAACCCAGCCCTGGGGTCTCTGGGCTCTATGGTAGGGTTAATGGCGAACTCCAAGCGGGTTTATGCCAAGGGGGACCTTCTTGGCCTGCTGCTTTCAGTGCCCCATCCTTGTGGTGAGCTTCTTCCAACCCATGCCTCCACAGGAGACCCTCCAACACTAGCAGTCTCCTATGGGGTCACTGCTCCTTTCCTCTGGGTCTTGGTGCATACAAGATCTTGTTTGTGCCTTCCAGGACTGGTGTCTCTGTTTCCCCCAGTCCTGTGGAAGTCCTATAATAAGATGCCACTGGCCTTGAGGTCAAATTCCCTGGGGATTCCTAGTTCCTTTGTCTGATCTGAAAGCTGGTAAGCCTGACGTGGGGTTCAGAACCTTGACAACAATAGGAGAACTTTTTTGGTATTATTGTTCTCCAGTTTGTGAGTCACCTACCTGGTGAGTATGGTATTTGATTTTTTAATGATTGTGCCCTTCCTACCATCTAGCTGAGGTAGAAATTGCTAGGCAGTGAGTGTAGGACTCTGAGACCTCAATCTTGTTTTCATAAACATCTGGCTCCATTAGCCTAAAGTTATATCCTTTCTCCCATTCCTGGAATGTGTGCTTGGTGTGACAAATTATCAGCACTCAGATCCAGGGAAGGGAAGTAACTAACTTCTGTTCCATATGCCTGAGGAAAAAACAACTGATGATCATTAATCTTAAGCCCGTACATCAAAGTCAGTTCAGTTGCTCAGTTGCTCAGTCTGACTCTTTGCAACTCCATGGACTGCAGCATGCCAGGCCCCCCTGTCCATCACCAACTCCCAGAGTTTACTCAAATTCATGTCCATCCAGTTGGTGATGCCATCCAGCCATCTCATCCTCTGTCGTCCCCTTCTCCTCCTGCCTTCAATCTTTCCCAACATCAAGGTCTTTTCAAATGAGTTAGCTCTTCGCATTAGGTGGCCAAAGTATTGGAGTTTCAGCTTCAGCATCAGTCCTTCCAGTGAATATTCAGGACTGATTTCCTTTAGGATGGACTGGTTGGATCTCCTTGCAGGCCAAGGGACTCTCAAGAGTCTTCTCCAACTCCACAGTTGAAAAGCATCAATTCTAAGGCACTCAGCTTTCTTCACAGTCCCAACTCTCACATCCATACATGACTACTGGAAAACCATAGCTTTGACTAGATGGACCTTTGTTGGCAAAGTAATATCTCTGCTTTTTAATATGCTGTCTAGGATGGTCATAGCTTTTCTTCCAAGGAGCAAGCATCTTTTAATTTCATGGCTGCAGTCACCATCTGCAGTGATTTTGGAGCCAGTCAAAATAAAGTCTCTCACTGTTTCCATTGTTTCCCCATATATTTGCTGTGAAGTGATGGGACCAGATGCCATGGTCTTAGTTTTCTGAATATCAAGTTTTAAGCCAACGTTTTCACTTTCCTCTTTCACTTTCATCAAGAGGCTCTTTAGTTTTTCTTCACTTTCTGCCATAAGGGTGGTGTCATCTGCATATCTGAGGTTATTGATATTTCTCCCAGCAGTCTTGATCCCAGCTTGTGCTTCATTCAATCCAGCATTTCCCATGATGTAACTTGCATAGAAGTTAAATAAGCAGGGTGATAATATACAGCCTTGATGTACTCCTTTCCCAGTTTGGAACCAGTCTGTTGTTCCATGTCTAGTTCTAACTGTTGCTTCCTGACCTGCATACAGAATTCTCAGGAAGCAGGTAACGTGGTCTGGTATTCCCATCTCTTTAAGAATTTTCCACAGTTTGTTGTGATCCATACAGTTAAAGGCTTTGGTGTAATCAATAAAGCAGAAATAGATGTTTTTCTGGAATTCTCTTGCTTTTCCTATAATCCAGTGGATATTGGCGATTTGATATCTGGTTCCTCTGCCTTTTCTAAATCCAGCTTGAATATCTGGAAGTTCATAGTTCACAAACTATTGAAGCCTGGCCTGGAGAATTTTGAGCATTACTTTGCTAGCGTGTGAGATGAGTGCAATTGTGTGGTAGTTTGAACATTCTTTGGCATTGCTTTTCTCTGCTATTGGAATGAAAACTGACCTTTTCCAGTCCTGTGGCCACTGCTGAGTTTTCCAAAATTGCTGGCATATTGACTGCAGCACTTTAACAGCATCATGTTTTAGGATTTGAAATAACTCAACTGGAATTCTATCATTTCCACTAGCTTTGTTATGAAACACAACTGATGATTATTAATCTTAAATCCATACATCTCGTCCATTGTAAAATGGCCAGGTGGCATGAAAAAGGGTGGCAAATTAATTCAAGGATCAAGAGAAGCCATAAAGATGTTAAGCTAAGCATCTTGACCTTTAAACTGGTTAGTTAAAAATGATGTATTTTAAGGACAGGAGCTAACCAAAAATGTACAGATTAAGGATATAAATACTGCTGTTAGTCCCACCTTTGGGTGACTCTCTACCCTCTTCTCAGTGTCTATGCTGAGAGCTTTGTACTTTCCTTCTCTTTAATAAATCCTGTTTGCTTGCTACCCTAAGTGTTTGTGTGTTCGTGAAGTTCATTCTTCGGCTCCAGAAACAAGAACTCGGATTCCCATTTCATCTCTACAGCTTCTTCTTTGTTTTTGATGTGGGTTACCTTTTTTTCAGTGGGTTCCAGTGTCCTCTAGTCTATGGTTATTCAGCAGTTAGGTGCCAGATAGCATTATTTTAGAACACAATAATCCCACCCAAGAAGCCAGGGAACTGGGTTAACTGAAGAATTTGCTTTTGGTTAATAATCACGTACTTGAAGTCATATTTTCTTGCATCATTGCCAGGCTGGAGGTGAGGTTGATGGGTTAGGAGGTACTAAGGCATTCAGAAAACTAAGATCATGGCATCTGGTCCCATCACTTCATGGCAAATAGATGGGGAAACAGTGTCAGACTTTATTTTTCTGGGCTCCAAAATCACTGCAGATGGTGATTGCAGCCATGAAATTAAAGATGCTTACTCCTTGGAAGGAAAGTTATGACCAACCTAGATAGCATATTCAAAAGCAGAGACGTTACTTTGCCAACAAAGGTCCGTCTAGTCAAGGCTATGGTTTTTCCTGTGGTCATGTATGGATGTGAGAGTTGGACTGTGAAGAAAGCTGAGTGCCTTAGAATTGACGCTTTTGAACTGTGGAGTTGGAGAAGACTCTTGAGAGTCCCTTGGACTGCAAGGAGATCCAACCAGTCCATTTTAAAGCAGATCAGTCCTGGCTGTTCATTGGAAGGACAGATGCTGAAGCTGAAACTCCAATAATTTGGCCACCTCATGCGAAGAGTTGACTCATTGGAAAAAACCCTGAAGCTGAGAGGGATTGGGGGCAGGAGGAGAAGGGGACGACAGAGGATGAGATGTCTGGATGGCATCACCGACTCGATGGACGTGAGTTTGAGTAGACTCCGGGAGTTGGTGATGGACAGGAAGGCCTGGCGTGCTGCGATTCATGGGGTAGCAAAGAGTCGGACACGACTGAGCAACTGAACTGAATTGAGGCATGTTGCTGCTGCTGCTGCTGCTGCTGCTGCTGCTAAGTCACTTCAGTCGTGTCCGACTCTGTGCGACCCCATGGACTGCAGCCTACCAGGCTTCTCCGTCCATGGGATTCTCCAGGCAAGAACACTGGAGTGGGTTGCCATTTCCTTCTCCAATGCATTAAAGTAGAAAGTGAAAGTGAAGTTGCTCAGTCGTGTCTGACTCTTAGCAACCCCGTGGACTGCAGCCTACCAGGCTCCTCCATCCATGAGATTTTCCAGGCAACAGTACTGGAGTGGGGTGCCATTGCCTTCTCCCTAAGGCATGTTGAACACCTCTAATTACCTAAAACATTTTTTAACAAATTTATAGGATATGGAGCACATTTTCAGATTCTGAGTTAAAAGGTGGACAGTTATATTTTATCAGTTAAGAACAAACAACCAGACATCATTTGTCCTTATCCAGAATTTATGACAAGGTGCTGTATTTTCATTATCTGTGATACTGTAACATGCTTGGATTTGGTAATGCATATACTTTAAGAAACTCAAAGCATTTTAATTATATTATTTCTTTGATAAATCAGGAAAAATGGGAATACTTATTTAATAATAAACATTACATAAAGTACATTAGCTTGCATTATGTTTCTTCATTCAGAAAATCTATTATTTTTTTTTCATTCAGAAAATCTATTATTTAAAAAAAAAAATCTATTATTTAACCATCCTACCCTTTTAGTTAGCAACTTTGTAGCTATCCTGAGGCAAGAAAATCTCTAGCTATACTCTGGAAAATCTGTTTCTTAAAGAAAGGAAAGTCTTCATGATTGAGAACTGGTAAAGATCTGAGATGATGTTAATTTCACATCTGTGCTGTCCTTTGGTACTAACTGAAATACTAACAATGGATTCATGTTTGCTTTCTTTTTTTTAGGACAGTTTATTCTGTGTTGTAGCGGCATTTGGCTGTTTCTACTATTGAATCTTGAAAGCTGGAAAAAGATATGACTATGAAGAAATATGAACTTTTTTACATTGTTAAATAAATATCTTGACAAAATAAAGTGAACAGTTTGGCAACTGAGTCTGTTAAGTTTTAGGTCTTATTTTAATGTTTCAATTTCATTATAACATGTTACTACATTTAGAAGGTATAGAAAAAAGTAGGGACAATCCATAATGCAGTTGTTCAAACATAACCAGTATTTTTTTATTTACAGGGTTAAAAACATCATATATACATTTTGTAACCTGATTTTTCACTTATAATGTTGTGTACAATTTTTATATCATTTTATTTGATTGCAATTTTCATCAGCCTACATGAGTGAGTGAGTGGAGTCGCTCAGTCGTGTCGGACTCTTTGCAACCCCGTGGACTGTAGCCTACCAGGCTTCTCTGTCCATGGGATTCTCCAGGCAAGAATACTGGAGTGGGTTACCATTTCCTTCTCCAGGGGATCTTCCTGACCCAGGGATCGAACCCGGGTCTCCCACATTGGAGGCAGACACTTTAACCTCTGAGCCACCAGGGAAGCCTACATTAATAGCTGCAGTTCCACTAGGTTATACACCATTGGTTATTTTTGCCATGTCCTTATTGTGGGATTGATTATAATTTTTCACTATAACTAACTCTGAGATCAGCTTGCTTGTAAGTTTTTTTCCTGCATTTTAAATTATTGCCTTTACCTTTCACCTAGTATTTTTACTCAGCTCTTGCCACTCTACACTTTACACACCTTGTTAGTTTAAACCTGTATTTGTTTTATCCAGGGTTTGCCCAGTGTCACGATTGAAGAGTTTCTAGGCTGTATATGAAATTAGCTTCCCTTAAGATTCTCAGAGGTTATGATGGTACTATCCCAACTTCCACTGTCTTCCCCTTAGATGTCTGCTCCAGCTAGCTGTCCTTATTTCAAGCGCCTTTATCTGTCTGCCTCAGGCTGAAACTCCAATACTTTGGCCACCTCATGTGAAGAGTTGACTCATTTGAAAAGACCCTGATGCTGGGAGGGATTGGGGGCAGGAGGAGAAGGGGACGACAGAGGATGAGATGGCTGGATGGCATCACTGACTCGATGGACGTGAGTCTGAGTGAACTCCGGGAGTTGGTGATGGACAGGGAGGCCTGGCGTGCTGCATTTCATGGGGTTGTAAAGAGTCGGACACGACTTAGTGACTGGACTGAACTGAACTGAATCTATCTGCCCTGTTCAAATAAGTGTTTGAAACTTGTTGGGGATTTTCTCCCCGGGACTTGGAAGCGACGAACCTGAAAGAGTGACACTCGGACAGTCTCTTGCAAGGACTGACAAGTTTATTTCTGCAGTCAAGCCTTTTTATAGAAGTAGAAACAAAGAGCTTAAACTATAGGGCCAGCAGAGCGCATATGGGGTTAACACATAATCAGTAAAAACATTTCAAGGACAGCACGCTCTAAATGACTCATGTGCTTATCCCACAACCCGTTTTCTCAAGTAACATCCCTATTTATTATTAAATCTTGGCGCCAAGCATAACCAAAGGCAGGAGATGTTTTCCTGTTGCAGTACAAAGCCGGGTACTTCTGGCCCTTCGCCATTTTCCCAAGGACTTTCTCCTTTTACGGCTATTTTGTACTACGCTTCCCAACAAAACTCAAAAGGGAAGGGTCACAATATAAATCCTTTATTTTCCCCTGTAGCTCCTCAGCAGCTGCTTACCCACCATATTTCTTCTCAGCTGCTTTCAAGATAAGCATGTAAACAAAAATAAGTAAATACATGGAAACATTCTTTTATAGTAGCCAATTCCTTCTCTAAGAGACTGGAGATCTCCTCAAGAAAATCAGAGATACCAAAGGAACATTTCATGCAAAGATGGGCTCGATAAAGGACAGAAATGGTATGGACCTAACAGAAGCAGAAGATATTAAGAAGAGATGGCAAGAATACACAGAAGAACTGTACAAAAAAGATCTTCATGACTCAGATAATCACGATGGTGTGATCACTAACCTAGAGCCAGACATCCTGGAATGTGAAGTCAAGTGGGCCTTAGAAAGCATCACTACAAACAACACTAGTGGAGGTGATAGAATTCCAGTGGAGCTATTCCAAATCCTGAAAGATGCTGCTGTGAAAGTGCTGCACTCAATATGCCAGCAAATTTGGAAAACTCAGCAGTGGCCACAGGACTGGAAAAGGTCAGTTTTCATTCCAATCCCAAAGAAAGGCAATGCCAAAGAATGCTCAAACTACCGCACAATTGCACTCATCTCACATGCTAGTAAAGTAATGCTCAAAATTCTCCAAGCCAGGCTTCAGCAATATGTGAACCGTGAACTTCCTGATGTTCAAGCTCGTTTTAGAAAAGGCAGAAGAACCAGAGATCAAATTGCCAACATCTGCTGGATCATGGAAAAAGCAAGAGAGTTCCAGAAAAACATCTATTTCTCCTTTCTTGACTATGCCAAAGCCTTTGACTGTGTGGATCACAATAAACTGTGGAAAATTCTGAAAGAGATGGGAATACCAGACCACCTGATCTGCCTCTTGAGAAATTTGTATGCAGGTCAGGAAGCAACAGTTAGAACTGGACATGGAACAACAGACTGGTTCCAAATAGGGAAAGGAGTACATCAAGGCTGTATATTGTCACCCTGTTTATTTAACTTATATGCAGAGTACATCATGAGAAACGCTGGACTGGAAGAAACACAAGCTGGAATCAAGATTGCCGGGAGAAATATCAATAACCTCAGATATGCAGATGACACCACCCTTATGGCAGAAAGTGAAGAGGAACTCAAAAGCCTCTTGATGAAAGTGAAAGTGGAGAGTGAAAAAGTTGGCTTAAAGCTCAACATTCAGAAAACAAAGATCATGGCATCCGGTCCCATCACTTCATGGGAAATAGCTGGAGAAACAGTGGAAACAGTGTCAGACTTTATTTTTCTGGGCTCCAAAATCACTGCAGATGGTGACTGCAGCCATGAAATTAAAAGATGCTTACTCCTTGAAAGGAAAGTTATGACCAACCTAGATAGCATATTCAAAACCAGAGACATTACTTTGTCAACAAAGGTCTGTCTAGTCAAGGCTATGGTTTTTCCTGTGGTCATGTATGGATGTGAGAGTTGGACTGTGAAGAAGGCTGAGCGCCGAAGAATTGATGCTTTTGAACTGTGGTGTTGGAGAAGACTCTTGAGAGTCCCTTGGACTGCAAGGAGATCCAACCAGTCCATTCTAAAGGAGATCAGCCCTGGGATTTCTTTGGAAGGAATGATGCTAAAGCTGAAACTCCAGTACTTTGGCCACCTCATGCGAAGAGTTGACTCCATTGGAAAAGACTCTGATGCTGGGGAGGGATTGAGGGCAGGAGGAGAAGGGGACGACAGAGGATGAGATGGCTGGATGGCATCACTGACTCGATGGACGTGAGTCTGAGTGAACTCCAGGAGTTGGTGATGGACAGGGAGGCCTGGCGTGCTGCGATTCATGGGGTCGCAAAGAGTCGGACACGACTGAGCGACTGATCTGATCTGATTTCCTTCTCCAGGGGATCCTCCCGACCTAGGGATTGAACCCAGGTCTCCTGCATTGCAGACAGATGCTTTACTGTCTGAGCCACCAGGGAAGCCCTACTTATTCCATAACATTGGCTATTTACTGGCCTTGTTGAAAGTGAAAGTGTTAGTCACTCAGTCCTGTCCACTTTGCGACCCCATTGAGTGTAGCCAACCAGGCTCCTCTGTCCATGGAATTGTCCAGGCAAGAGTACTGGAGTGGGTTGCCATTCCCTTCTCCAGGGGATCTTCCCCAACCATTGATGGAACCTAGGTCTCTTGCATTGCAGGCAGATTCTTTATTGTCTCAGCCACCAGGGAAGCCCATCTACAAGAGACTCCTCCAAAGGGGTTTGCTAGTTTCTTTCTAGCAAAGGAAAACATTTCTTTTCACCAGTCACCCTGCTGTGTGATTTCCTACCAGTGGCCACCAAGTCAAGAATTGTTCCTGCTTAGATGGCCCCCAGTTGATACCCAGGGATCATCTCTTGGTGAGCCAACAAGGGTTAGAAACAACTGGAACACAGAGGGCTTTTCATAGGACTTGGTTGGCGGACGTGCATCTCTTCACGTCACCCAGTAGGGAAAGGTGCTGTGTGAAGTAGTTGCAGACCATGGTGTGGAGGTCGGGGGTGTCAAGGTTGGAAGGTGTCGCGGCCATCTGCATTATGAATGTGCTGGTATATGGGTGCCTGGCACGGCGTCAGCCGCTGGGGTAGAGCAGGAAGGACTAAAACGGACAGGTAAGTCCGCCTGGAAGGGACTGAACCCGGAGCTGGGCAAAAGGCGAGCCACCACGTTAACGCTCCTTGACGGACGGCCAGCGAGCAAGAGTGACAAGTCACAGCCGTGTCTTATTACAAGGTACATCCGTTTCTTCACCGCATAGTCCAATTCCGCAAGGTAAGTGACCCTTTGCCATTTTATCTTCTCTCTTGGTGAGTTCTGCTCAGTCACTCCGCCCCACGGGGCCTCTATGGAGGCGGAACCACTGTATCAGAAGTGGTTTTCGAAGAGAAGTCGTGGTCGGAGTGATAAGAGGGAGGGCAATAGGCGGGATTTCCGGTCCGCGCTTCCGTCAGCTGCCTTTCCCGGGCGTCTCCCCGCAACCTCCTCAATTTCCCTTGTCCGTGACGCGGCGCTCTGGAGAAATTCGACGGGACAGTCACCAGGGGCCAGGGAAACGTGAGCTGCAGGTAAGGACCGGGTGTGTGTATATCCTTGCGGCTGTGTTTGAGAGGAGAAACTGTGGTGCTGGGACTGCCTGGAGGAGTGACTGAAAGAAGAGTGGGTCAGTGACAGCGAGGGGAGTGTGAGGCTACGACTGCGAGGCTACTGTGACCCAGGGGCGTTGACAACGAGGGGACCGTGGCTGAGACGTAGCTGCTTGCGAGGGATCTGTGACCCAGCAGCAGTGAATACTAAGGGGCTCTGACCTCGGAGAACACGAGGCAGAGGCTGCGTGGGGACTATGACCGAGAAAGTATGAAACAGTGACAGCGGGGAACTGTGACCAAGGGCCATCGACTCGGAGGAGACTGATCGATGGATAGGAACTATGAGGGGACTCTGACCTAAGGGAATATGAAGCAGCAGCTGCGAGGGGACTCTAACCAAGGAGCCGTAACTTTGAGGGGGCTGAGTTGGAGAAGACTGTGGGATCAGTGACTGGACAGGGTACTGTAGCGTTTTGTTTGAGTAGGGGTGTGGTGACTGGGTGGAGAAGGTTAGACAGACCCGAGTTTAATTTGATGGACAGACTTCTTGTGGCTGGGAAGCTTACTTCACCATCGAGCTACAGTTTCTTCCGCCGTGAGTGGAAAGTTTGGATTAGATGAATGTTTCCTAAACTGTGGGTTCTGTCCTGTTATTGGGTTGTGTAGTCCATTTAGTGGAGGGAACCTGAAATTTACCAAAAAAAAAAAAAAAAAAAGAAAAGAAAAGAAACAGACCTGAAATTTTCACATAATAATAGTATTATTCATGAAACTTGTTTCAGTTATGAGTGTGTGAAGTTATGATGCAAACTGAATTTCATGTATCTTAAAATGTAGTTAAAAAGTTGGAAAAACATTGGACCAGATTATTTCTGAGTTTTCCTTCTGGTCTAAAATGCCATGATTCTACAGTGAGGGGACTATTTGGAAATACCAAGATGCAATTAGGAGGATCTGGGGCTGGAGCACATCCTCTATCAGATTGACTTAACTGAAGAAGGCTTCCCAAATAAAATTGGAGTAGTTTTAACTGAAGACTGAAACTCAGGTCCTCAGTTGGGAGAACCAATACTTATATATTGAAATAGGGACAGTGATATTTAGAAAGGCAGTGAGGATATAGGGGTTTGTGATGGGAAAAAACTGTTAGGAATAGACACTGAGTAAGGGGGAAGCTTTGAAGAGGGTAGAAACAAGGCTTAGAAGGGGAACTGAAGATAGAGACAGAAAAGATTCTGAGAATAAAGTGACCTTCAGGGTCCTTTTCAATCTTAATATTTAATGTTTCTGTAAATACAGAAAATTGTTAGTAAAAAGGTACTGGTTGACAATGAAATTTGGTGCGCTAATCTGTGGTGAACAGATGATCATCATGGAGAAGACGGGATGACCTGGAGAGGTCAACAGTGGTGACTAGAATGTCACAGAGGAGAAGCTTTAATGTATTTAGCTATCCAGCTCAATGGTTTTTGTACATTGGAGGCCAAGACTGGCCTACTGGGAATGATACCATGCTGTGGATAATTCAGCTGATGTTTTCAGTTCAGTTCAGTCGCTCAATTGTGTCCGACTCTTTGTGACCCCATGAATCGCAGCATGCCAGGCCTCCTTGTCCATCACCATCTCCTAGAGTTCATTCAAACTCACGTCCATTGAGTCGGTGATGCCATCCAGCCATCTCATCCTCTGTCATCCCCTTTTCCTTCTGCCCCCAATCCCTCCCCAGCATCAGAGTCTTTTCCAATGGAGTCAACTCTTTGCATGAGGTGGCCAAAGTACTGGAGTTTCAGCTTTAGCATTATTCCTTCCAAAGAGCACCAGGGCTGATCTCCTTTAGAATGGACTGGTTGGATCTCCTTGCAGTCCAAGGGACTCTCAAGAGTCTTCTCCAACACCACAGTTCTAGCTTGGGTTTATTTCCTACTGATTCCCTTTCATGAGGTCTGTTAGTGATGCAGATGAAATTGAAGGAGTTTCACTACTTCTTCCTCTTTTACAGCCGTTTGTAGAAGGTGCTACTTGTTGATTGTGTCACTTAGTGTTTTTTAAAAATATATGTAATAGAAGAAGCTTGAGACAGTTTTGACTTACCAGACACTGTATTTATCTGATAACCTCATAGTCACTTCCACCCTTTATACACATATATACTGTGTCATAGTGGAAGAGATTTCAGAAAGATACTTAAATGGAAATCAGTTGGAAATGGTGAGGGATAGCCTTTTTTTGGCAGCACCAGTCTTAGTTGCAGCACAAGGGATCTTCAGTCTTCCTGTAGGATCTTTAGTTTTGGCTTTTGTGATCTAGTGCCCTGATCCAGCCGACTGATTGGGAGTGTGGAGTCTTAGCCACTGGACCACCAGGGAAGTCCCAGGGAGAGCCTTTGTTTAGCTAAAAAATGGCTGTTTCTAGAATATTATATGTTTACTAGGCTTACATTCTATATAACTAAAAGGAGCTACTCAAGAATTTGTTCGTAGAACAGAATATACTACTTAAAGGTTACTCATCACCAAAGGGAAGACGTTTAGGCTTGGGGACTGCAGCACTGCCTCTGGGGTTATTTGTGTTTGCTGAATGAAATGATTCTTTTTGATTTGACCTGCTTTGTAAATTCCTTTTGGAAACCAATATAATGGCCTAATTGATTAAGAAAGAACATTATTCCTTCCTCAGCCTATGATGTCTTCTCTCATAAACAGGTGAGGTTTTATTTTTCTTGGGGATCTCCTCTTTGGATATGCGACTCCTTAAGGGGAATCTAGTCAGAGACTTGGATTCCTGGTGACTTTATCTGATGTTAACACTGACTTACTCTGTGACTATGGGAAGAATTATTGCTTTCTCTTGCTTTAGATTTCCTTACTGTGGTAGAGAAAGCTGTTCTTCCGGTTAAATAGCCCTTTAATAATCTGAAAAATATGCATACTAACCACATTTAGTATACAATCTCATGGAGTTTGTTAACCATCTGCCCTCATTCATGATTTTCCTATGGAGCTATCTAATCTGCAGGTTAGACATGATTCCCCTTGGGAGCTGAATAGCCTCTTCATGTTATAAACTCTGATTAATTTATGAAATAGTCATAGAAAAAGCAAGCACAATAATGATGGATAAGGACAAAATATCTAATAATAATTGTAATTCTCTTATGTTTTCCTTTCACAATATTTGCGTAACTCTCATCTGAAGCCAGATCTTCTGACTTTCCTAATAGAGATAATTCCTCCTACTGAATCAAACAGAAGTTCTTACACTAACATTTATGTTCTCCTGAAATAGTTAGAAAGAATAAATTTTTGTTAAAGGCATGATTTAGGGGGAGTTTTTTTCAATTAGAGAAATCCTAAAGTCAGGCTACTTCCCAATCATCACTGGACTGTGAGAGCTCCTTTTTATTCAAGATTGTGGCTGATTCTACATCTTTTACTTTTGTCTACATAAGTCACATTAGAAAATAATAGGAAGAAGAGAGTGTGAGCAGGGCTCAACTTTCTTGCTTATCTGCCTAGAGAGTAACTTCTAGCACTTCCTCTTTCCTAAGCTTAAACCTTTCTGTTTCTAGTCCTAAACTTCTCTTTTCACAATATTCCTGTCAAATGGGTACCTGAACTCATGTATGACATGTGATTTGTTAATTGTTTATGAATGGTTTGTGACAAAACTTAAATCCTAACTCCCTTCCTCTATAATTTAATCAGTAAATTCAGGGAATATACATTTTTACATTATTTTGCAGTATATGCCAGGGCATCATTCTAGAAGGGAAAAAAAACAACAACAACAAAGCAACAGTGAGTCTCTTATGCATAATTGGCACTGTGTTAGGTTTGTTTACATACTTTATTAATATAAATAAGTTAATTTCCTATATTTTCCTGTTTGCAGATCATGTAAGTAGATAGATATATAGCAGGATTGGAGGGAGATTTGTTTGTTTTTCTGTCTTTTTTTTCCTCCCTTTCTGTTGGTAACTGTCTTGTTGAAAGTTTAGTTTGAAGCTTTCTGCATTTGGAATAGAATGTCTGTCAGGGGAACCCATGGATTTGCTAGGCTGTTATATCACATTCACAGCTATTTGCAAGCCAGTTTGAAGTGAAGGCTGCTAAAAATAGTGATTTATAATCTTTGCTCTATATTAGAGAACAGAATGAGTGTTATGGCACTTAATAGAAACTGGGTGATTCTGGTTTGTTTGTTTGTTTGGCCCCTAGTCTTAATCTTTTTTGTTCCATGGAACACTTTGGCATTATGGTGAAACCTTGTGGACTCCTTTTTTTGATTAATGTTTTTATATGCAAAAAAGTACATAAATTATAAAGAAAACAAATTGTGTTGATATGTAATCAAAATATTTTTAAATGTGTGAAATAGCACATGTAGGTTTTATTAACACAGTAAATAAACTTTCTATCAGTGGGTCTTATAACTATGATAATTTTTAAATGATCATGTGTTTAAATAGTATTTTAAGATATTTGTAACAAGTGTAATATCATATGAAAATATCTATGATTTTTATTGGTGACAAAGTCTATTTTACTAAGTCTACTATTACTGTTGTGGCTTACATTCATAATTGAAGGATGGTGGATTTTCCAGAGGCTAGTGAAAATCCCATGGACAGAGGAGCCTGGTGGGCTGCAGTCCATGGGGTCGCTAAGAGTCGAAAACAACTGAGGGACTTCCCTTCCACTTTTCACTTTCATGCATTGGAGAAGGAAATGGCAACCCACTCTAGTGTTCTTGCCTGGAGAATCCCAGGGACAGGGGAGCCTGGTGAGCTGCCGTCTATGGGGTCGCACAGAGTCGGACACGTCTGAAGCGACTTAGCAGCAGCAGCAGCAGTGAAAATAAAGATATACTTTTTTAAGTCTAAATCCCAGATTCCCTGAATCTGTCATAGACCCTGCCTTAGAGATGTAACCCAGTCTAGGGAGAACAAAATCTAAACACAGGGTTTACACACTGATTCTTTCAGTAGGATAATGGCAGAGCACATTGTTCAACTGTAAGAGCTATTACAAGTTTCTGGTTTTTGTTTTTTGTTTTTTTTTTTACAAGTTTCTGTTTTTTAGGATAGTCTCTGTCCTGAAATCCAACCCTCTGTGGTCAGGCCCAAGCACAAACTTTATTTTGGTCCATGACTAACCCAGAGTCTGACACAGAGTAAGTGCCCACTCAGTGTTTGTTGAATAAGTGTTTCTTTGGAGAAATTAGAGGGAAGAGATCAAGTTCAAAGCTTAGATCTTAGATTGTGGCCATTTACTGATCCTAAATATTGAGGAATAACATTGAGCCCTAACTTATAACTAATCTGTCTGTGCAGATAATGTTGTGAAATCACCTTTACATTTAGAATTTCCCAAAGCAGGCATTCTTTTGACTTATTCTATATTGTGTAGTTGGAGAAGGCAATGGCACCCATGCCAGTACTCTTGCCTGGAAAATCCCACGGATGGAGGAGCCTGGTGGGCTGCAGTCAGTGGAGTCACGAAGAGTTGGACACGACTGAGCGACTTCCCTTTCACTTTTCACTTTCATGCATTGGAGAAGGAAATGGCAACCCACTCCAGTGTTCTTGCCTGGAGAATCCCAGGGACGGGGGAGCCTGGTGAGCTGCCATCTATGGGGTCGCACAGAGTCGGACATGACTGAAGCGACTTAGCAGCAGCAGCAGCATATGGTGTAGTGATATATACTGGTTAGTGACGTTGTTACTGTTGTAGTTGCTGAGTGATGGCTGACTCTTTGCAATCCCATGGATGTTTTAGCATGCCAGGCTCCTTTGTCTTCCCCTGTCTCCTGGAGTTTCCTCAGATTTATATCTGTGGAGTCAGTGATGCTATCTAGCATCTCATCCACTATTGCCCACTTCTGCCCCTGCCTTCAGTCTTTCCCAGCATCAGGGTCTTTTCCAGTGAGTCAGCTCCTCATGTCAGGTGGCCAAAGTATTGGAGCTTCAGCTTCATCATCAGTCCTTCCAATGACTATTCAGGGTTGATTTCTTTTAGGATTGACTGGTTTGATCTCCCTGCAGTCTAAAGGGACTCTCAAGAGTCTTCTCCAGCACCACAATTCAAAAGCATGTGTTTTTCAATGCTCAGCCTTCTTTATGATACAATTCTCACATTCGTACAGGATTACTGGAAAAAGCCTTTTAATACTTTAAGTTAGCTTTTCTTCCAAGGAGCAAGCATCTACTAATTTTATGGTTAGTGACATAAATTGCAGTAATCCTGCATCAGAAAGTTATGGTATGCGAGGACTTCCTTGGCTAAGACTCCAAGCTCCCTAATTCAAGGGTCCCAGGTTTGATCCCTGATCAGGAAACTAGATCCCACATACTGCAACTAAGATCTGGTGCAGCCAAATAAATAGTTTGTTGTTTGTTTGTTTGTTTTTAAAGAAAGGTATGGTACAGTTTCTTGAAATAATTGTATTTCTAGCACTGTCCTCCACATTAGAACTGTTTACATAATCTAGGTAGAGTTTGCTACCAAATTATTAATAAAACTGATCTTGTTTTCATTTAGAATAGAGTTGGCAAACTTCTTAGGTAAAGGGCCTGATAGTAAATATTCAGCTCTGCGGATCATACATTCTCTGTTGCAACTACTCAACTCTGCAGTTGTAGCACAAAAATAGCCATAGGCAGTACATAAGTGAATGAGCATGGCTGTGTTTCAGTAAAACTTTAATTATAAAAACAGACTGTGGGCTATTTTTGACTTGTAAGCTGTAGTTTGCTGACCCTTGCTGTAGGAATTCTGCTAGTTCTTGAATCCAGCCCTTCCTCCCACTGTGGGCTAGATATATCCTCCCTCAAGCTTCAAAGATCTTTACACAAAGGGTGATGTGGCTGCACTGTTATCTGTGGGAAGGCCTGAGTGTACAGCAAATGACATGATTAATGCCAGCAGTGTTTGATGCACTTTAACCTAGAAGTTCATAGAGCTTGCCTCTTAGAGCACTACTTTATTAAATTCCACAGTGGTAGAAGCAGATAAAGATAACAAATATGAAGTATGCTTGCTCATTTAGCTTTGGAACTGGGCATTGGTATGCCAGTAGAAAATTGCTGTTATTGTTCAGTCACTCAGTTGTGTCTGACTCTTTGTGACCCCATGGGCTGCAGTGTGCCAGCCTTCCCTGTCCTTCACTATTTCCCAGAGTTTGCTCGAACTCATGTCCATTAAGTCGATAATGCCATCCAACCATCTCATCCTGAGTATAGGGTTGTATTGAGGGAAATTATTGTAGGCCCAGGGATGAGGGGAAGCAGGAATAGAAGGCAAAGGAAAAATTCTTGTCTCCTTTTTTTTTTTAATCAGATAGTTCCTATAGTACTCAGTCAAATTTGAGTTAGATTTTTGAAACTTGAAGAGTATATATGATTGCAGCTTTTGCTACTTAGGTTGTTGCATAGCTTAAGAAGCAGTGTCCATCTCCTCTTTCACCCTGGGATGCTTAGTAAATCTACCAGCAATAAGGAAGTAGAATAGAAGGGGATTGAGTAGGAGTTTCTAAAACTACACTTCCAGGAGACTTTCATCTTTAAAACACTAGCACATGCATACCAGCACCCAGATATTGTCTCCTTCAAGACATTCATGTTGGAAAAACACTTGATTAGACTTATCCTCCATATCTCCGTCCTGCCACCCCTTCCCGCTGACACACATTTCCACTTCTTTTGTGTGCTTCCTTAATAGCAGAGTTGATCTGTCCAAGCAGGCATCTACTGGAACACTGAGGAACAAGGCTAGCAGTGTGTACTGGGAGGTGAGTCAGCAGAAATGGAGCCAGATTTTGTGAATCTGGGTAAAAATCACAGGAGCAGATACTACATCCTGTATCTTGAAAGCAGTTTGGAGACACTAAGGCACTTACTAGCCAGGGTGGTGGTAGTGTGGGTATTTATGTCCATATTTAGATTCTGTGTTTGAATGGGGAATTTGAGTGACTAAGATGAAGTGACTTATCTAAGGACTGAATATGTAGCAGTGTTGGAAAAATTACAAATGCTGCATTTTAAATGCCAGCTCTATTTTCCTCTTTTTTGTTACAGCTTCTTTTGACATAGAAGCTTTTGGGAAGGATAAACAGCTAAGGAAATAGGTTTTGGCCTACCCTCTTGGGCTCAAGAGGGAGGCACTGTATTTTGTCTCCAGCTGTTTTCATTCTGACTTAGATGAATTAATATGCGTGGTGTGGCTGGAAACCAGGATCTACCTGCAAATTATTAGGCAATCTCCTGCTCCCCATCCTCATTTTGCTCTTGTACTGCATTGGCTCTGAGGAGGTGCCGTGTTCCCCCAGCCCTACTACCCACTGTCAAGTAGATACTAAGGCAGCCACTGTGTGTGTGTGCTTTCACTCTGGAATGTAGATATTTAAAGTCTCCTTTTCCGGGGACATCACTCACTTTTACTTGAATAGCATTGCTGCTGCTAAGTCACTTCAGTCGTATCCAACTCTGTGTGACCCCATAGACGGCAGCCCACCAGGCTCCCCCGTCCCTGGGATTCTCCAGGCAAGAACACTGGAGTGAGTTGCCATTTCCTTCTCCAATGCATGAAAGTGAAAAGTGAAAGGGAAGCCGCTCAGTCGTGTCCCACTCTTCGCAACCCCATGGACTGCAGCCCACCAGGCTCCTCCGTCCATGGGATTTTCCAGGCAAGAGTACTGGAGTGGGGTGCCATTTGATTACAAAGGGGCAGTTATCATAAACAGAGAGTTTGGGAAGTATTGTTCCTCATTGTTGGAGATATTCAGTGATTACTGGGCAGTTGTGAGTATAATAAAGGTGGTATAGTTTTAGGTAAAGCTAAGTTTCAGTATAATGAATTAAAAAGCCAGCATGTATTTGCTACCCTCAGTACACTCTCATCCTCCACATACCTTTTCTCGATATGTTCTGGCAAATTCAATATGTTCTATTGTTCCAATAAAGTTCCAATAAAGTCTGTTGGAACTTTAGGGAAACTGGGGGTAATTTTTTTCATCAGTTTAGGCACTAGTTATTAAATTTTTCTATATACTTTCAAGGTGTGTAAGTTAGTAGATATGAGGAACATGGAGATGATCTAAGAGAGCCAGTGAAAAATGAAAAACATGGCAACCTATAAAGTCAAAGTTTAAAAATAGTTTTAGTAATAGTTCTAGAGGAAAGGCATGACAATTAATCTCTTTATAATTTCTGAATTCTTTTAGGCTAATTGTTATGGAATGTCTGGGGTCTTGGTGTTTTCTACCTCCTAAAACAGTGGAAAGATATAGAAGTATTTTACATTATAAAACAAAAAATATTAGTTGTATTTGTTCTAAATCCAAAGGATCTTTAGCCTTCAGTTTGTCTGATGCATCATCTTCAGTTTAAAGTATAGTGTAGAATACAGGATAGGACACAAAAGTCATCTTTGGGAAATAAAAGAACTATGTGTAAACAGATAAGGAAAAATACTTCTGACAGGATGAGAGCTTTATTTTACCATCTTTGATACACTTCTAAATTGACAAGTATTTGACATCTTTCCATCAAAACAAAATACTGTGTAGTGTTTTTCAAAATTTCAAAGGAGTTTTTTTTTTTAATTTATTCAAATAGTTATTGAGCATCTGCTGTGTGCTAGGGCTTATTGCCAGGTATTGGATGCATCAATTATGATTTTGTGGTTCTAAGTGATAAGAAACCCAGCTTACCTGAGTTTCAGCAAAAAGGAAGTTCATTGGATGGCAGAATTAGGCAATTCAGGATCTGGCTTCTCTCCATCATCATTGCTTTCTCTGTGTTGTCTACTTTGAGAAAGACTCTTCCTGGTTATAGGATGACCGCTAGATTGTCATAGATGGTTCCTAGAGTTGTGTCTCCAGGTTTAAATTCACAAATCTTTGTCCAACCATTCCCATCTGACAAGACCTGGGATTCACTCTGATTGGACTATCTTAGGTCACCTTTCAGTTCCTTTCCCACCTGCCTCTTCCCCAGTCTGTGGCCTGGGAGAGTGATGTGCTAATTGGTTCAGGTTAGGCATGTGGTATCTGATGGCATGTGGTATGAAGGGTGGTATGAAGGGTGAAGATCACACAGGCCAAATGATACTGACTCTCCAAATGAAAATGGTCCCTGTCCAGAGCAGGAGATTGCACAGTGGAAAGACAAACAACATTTGGGAGTTTGTTTTCTAATCTCTCATTTGATCTTTACCATAACTTAGAAATTAAGTACGTTTTATTAGAAAGTTCCTTAATCTCATGAAGAATCTCTTAGGGTCAATGCATTCACCTTAACTTAGAGTTAAGGTACAAGGAGGAGCTAAAAAATATTTTTTTGGCCAAAGTTTTTTTTTTTTTTTGGCCAGGCCACATGATTTGTGGGATTTTAGTTTCTTGACCAGGGATCGAACCTGTGCTCCCTGCAGCAGACGCATGAATCCTAACCACTGAACCGCCAGGAAGTCCCTGGGAGCAGCTAGAATGAACTCCCCTTACAGGTGTTATGATTCCTGTAGTGCATCCTCTACTGTTATACTGTAGCCCAAACCAAAACCTAAGTAGTCTGTCAGTGATATGCCCAGTAAGAAGGAGTTCAGTCTTTATGAAAGGTGAAATTAAATTCCTGCCTGGCACAGTGTAGTGCATGGCCAAGGTGGAAGAAGTGTTTTTGCTTAAATTCAGGTATGACCATTTTGTACACTAGGTAACATAATGTTGTCATTAAGTGCACAGATCTAGAGCCAGAATGCCTTCGTTCAAATCCTGTTTTTGCCCTGTCCCAGACGCGTCATCTCAGTCAAGTCATTTAACCCAGCTGTGCCTCAATTTCTTCATCTGCAAAATAGAGTTAATAATATTATCTACCTCATAAGATTGTTGTTATTTGATATATACAAAAGGTTTAGGGAGTTCCCTGGTGGTCCACTGGCTTAGACTTCATGCTCCTAATGGAGGGGGCCCAGGTTCAATCCATGGTAAGGGAACTATAGGTCCCACATGCTGCAAGAGTTCATAAGCCACAACTAAGAGATCCCACATGCTGCAGTGGAGATCAAAGATTCTATGTACTGCAACTAAATAAATAAAAAATATTTTAAAGATATATAATATATGCAAAAGGTTTATAACTTTCTGGCACATAGAAAGTACTCTGTGTTAGTTTTGAATGCATGCATGCTAAGTCACTTCCATCATATCCTACTCTTTGTGACCTATGGACCATATCCCTCCAGGCTCCTCAGTCCATGGGATTCTCCAAGCAAGAATACTGGAGTGTGTTGGCATTCCCTTCTCCAGGGGATTTCCCCAACCCAGGGATCGAACCCATGTCTCTTAGGTCTCCTACATTGGCAGGCGAGTTCTTTACAACTAACACCACCTGGGAAGTCCGCATTAGCTATAATTTTTATCATCACTATTATCATCATAATCTTTGGGACAGTGATAGAGAAATGTGGATTATGTGATAGTACAATGAAACAGGTTTATGTCTGATCGAATACTGTAATCATTACTGTAATAATTACTGTAACCATTACAGTCTATTACTGTAATCACTAAGAATTCTAAATATATTTTTTATTCTGTTTTCTGAAGGTAAACTCTTGTGTATTTTATATTGTACTAATGTAGAGTATTATGAGTGAATCTCAGTGAGAAAGGGTTCTAGTGGTATGTTACATTGGTATATGGTGACATCTATTCTGATCAGTATTTTCGGTACTAATGTGGATGGAGACATAAAAACCATGCTTTTCAAGTTTATAGATTACATAAAATTGTGACTGCAAAGTGATAGATGGCAGTCACAATTTGAAATTATTTTAACAGATTAGAACAAACAGATCAGTCAAGATGGACTTTTGTAAAGCAATTATCCTTCAATAAAAAAATTTTTTTAAAGATAGACTTTAACAGGATTATGACCAATAAAATGAATAAGCATATTTCTGTACATTCTTTGCTTGAATGACCTGGTATGCTAAAATGAAATGCCTCCTAAGGTCACCTAGTCCCTTTTCAGATACTCTCATTCCTCAAAAGTATTTTATTATGTTTAGTTAAAATTTGTGTCTCTGCATCTTCCAACTAGTGATTCATTTTCTATTATCTAGAGTGTCACAGAGTAAGTGTCTGCCCTATTCAACATGACAGGCATTCAGATATTTAGAGACAGGTATTAGGTACCTTCTTGTATAGTAAGTACAGTGTCATATTTTACCATATACTATAGTGGTTAAGAATATGTAGCCTGCAGCCAGGCTGACTGAATTTGATTCCTAGCACCACTTACTAGTTGTGTGACTTTTATTTTCTGTACCTCAAATTCAATAGTGATAAAAATAATACATGTATGTCAGAGGATTGTGAATGTTAAGAGAGTTTTAATATTTTAAGAAATTTTTGACATACAGGTGTTACATAAATGCTGACAGTAGTAGTAATAATATTTTTTTCTTCATCATTGCTTTACATCAGACTCTAGAAGAGTTCTTGCTACAACAATGATTCTTTAATGGGGTAGGGATAGAATGGGGAAGATGCAGTGAGCATACCTCGTTTTATCATAATTTTACATGAAAAGTACACTTTTCACAGTTGTAATCATGGAGAAAAACTTGACAAAATCTTTTGACTATAGAGGATATGTAGGAAATAGACAAAGGCAGATGATGGCAACTACTACTACTATGAAATAATAATAGTAGCTGATGTTTACAAAGTAATGCTCAAAATTCTCCAAGCCAGGCTTCAGCAATATGTGAACCATGAACTTCCAAATGTTCAAGCTGGTTTTAGAAAAGGCAGAGGAAACAGAGATCAAATTGCCAACATCTGCTGGATCATGGAAAAAGCAAGAGAGTTCCAGAAAAACATCTATTTCTGCTTTATTGACTATGCCAAAGCCTTTGACTATGTAGATCACAATGAACTGAGGAAAATTCTGAAAGAGATGGGAGTACCAGACCACCTGACCTGCCTCTTGAGAAACCTGTGTGCAGGTCAGGAAGCAACAGTTAGAACTGGACATGGAACAACAGACTGGTTCCAAATAGGAAAAGGAGTACATCAAGGCTGTATATTGTCACCCTACTTATTTAACTTATATGCAGAGTACATCATGAGAAATGCTGAGCTGGATGAAGCACAAGCTGGAATCAAGACTGCCGGGAGAAATATCAATAACCTCAGATATGCAGATGACACCACCCTTATGGCAAAAAGTGAAGAAGAACTAAGGAGCCTCTTGATGAAAGTGAAAGTAGAGAGTGAAAAAGTTGGCTTAAAGCTCAACGTTTAGAAAATGAAGATCATGGCATCTGGTCCCATCACTTCCTGGCAAGTGGATGGGGAAACAGTGGAAACAGTGGCTGACTTTATTTTTCTGGGCTCCAAAATCACTGCAGATGGTGATTGTAGCCGTGAAATTAAAAGACGCTTACTCCTTAAAGGAAAGTTATGACCAACCTAGACAGCATATTCAAAAGCAGAGACATTACTTTGCCAACAAAGATCTGTCTAGTCAAGGCTATGGTTTTTCCAGTGGTCTTGTATGGATGTGAGAGTTGGACTATAAAGAAAGCTGAGCGCTGAAGAATTGATGCTTTTGAACTGTGGTGTTGGAGAAGATTCTTGAGGGTCCCTTGGGCTGCAAGGAGATCCAGCCAGTCCATCCTAAAGATCAGTCCTGGGTGTTCATTGGAAGGACTGATGTTGAAGCTGTAACTCCAATACTTTGGCCACATGATGTGAAGAACTGACTCATTGGAAAAGACCCTGATGCTGGGAAAGATTGAGGGCAGGAGGAGAAGGGGACGACAGAGGATGAGATGGTTGGATGGTTTCACCGACTCAGTGGACATGGGTTTGGGTGGACTCTGGGAGTTGGTGATGGACAGGGAGGCCTGGAGTGCTGAGGTTCATGGGGTCGCAAAGAGTCAGACACGACTGAGCGACTGAACTGAACTGATATTTACAAGCACATACTGTATACACAGACATTGAGCTAAGGCTTTACATAGATTATTCCTTTTAAACCTAATCTGTTAGATGATGAAACTAAGACTTGCAGAGATAAAGAATTTGGCAAAATTTTCATGGCTAGTGATAGAAATGGACTTCATACTTACATAATATGATTTTAGTGTCTCATCTCTTTTTAATTACTGCAGTATGCAAACAGTGTAAGGTTAAAGATTTTTACTTTTCTCAAAATGGAACATGAATAAAAAACTATTGAGAAACACTGCCTTAGACATTTGGTTAGAGGTGTTTATATAAGGCAGATGGAGAGATTTTATTGAATGTATTTGCTCAACTGAAATACAGGTAAAATATGTTAGTATTACTATTATTTACCAATGGGCTTTGTAATGTGTCAATACTAATACTAATGGTTGCCTTCATTCTTACTTTGTTCATAAATTTTACATTAGCTTTAAATAACTAGTCAGATATCCTTTCTCCTGCTTCAGGTTCTCTCTCTGATATTTTATGTGTGATTTTTTAAATCTAGTGGAATAGATTCAGTGTCACAGTACGTAGTGACCTCAGATATCAGTTTGACTTTAAAATATCTTTAGAACTTCCCTACTGGTGCATTGGTTATGAATCCACCTGTCAGTGCAGGGGACATGGGTTTGATCCCTGGTCCACGAAGATTCCACGTGCCGCACTCAGGACAACTAAGCCTGTGTGCCACAATCGCTGAGCCCACGTGCTCTAGAGCCCTTGCTCTGCAACAAGAGAAGCCACCACAATGAGAAGCCTGTGTACCACAACTAGAGAAAGCCCTTGCACAGCAACAAAAACCCAGCACAATCAAAAGGAAACCAAAAAAAAGACTGGATGTCTTAAACAACAGAAATTTTTAAATACTTTAAAATCACAATGGCGGTATTTACCTCCTTTGCTTCTTTCTAATGTGGTGATATCTACCATGTGTTTGGCTGGTTAAGTTAAATCATACAACTTAATCATACAACATGATTCAGTACTTCAAGAATTAAGCAGTTAAAAGCAAAGCAGAATTTCTGTTATGTATATTTTACCACAATGTAAACAAAACAAACAAACAAAAAGCAAAGCAAAATCAGAGTGGGGAGGGAGAGATGGATTATAAAGTGGTATGAGGAAACGAGAGTGAATGATATGTTTATCCTAATTTTGATGATTTCACAAGGGTATAATGTTGAAACTCATTAAATTATACGCTTTAAGTATACATTTATTGTATGTCAATTATACATCATTCAGTAAAGCTGAAAAAATATAGCCCACATATCCCCTCCACCCCCAACCCCTGCACACACAGAGCAAAGACTTCTGAGAAGTTCCGATAAACATGTCTTTGGATGTGTTAAGTATTTTTCTATTAAACTTTAAGAGATTTTAACTTGAAGTCATGGAAAGTAACTGGTGAGAATATGGCATGACATTTATCCCCTTGATTTATTATGGCATCCTTAAAACTCTACTTTGTAACATGAAGGAAATGTACAGGTGACTTAAATGCCACCTATTTGTAATGTCAGAAGAGAGAGGAACAGAGAAATAAAAAAAATTTTTATTGCTTAAGTTGAAAGCTTGTCAGGAAATCCTAGTAAAACTTTTCCGACAGGAAAGATCTGTACAGCTGGCAAATCAGGCAGCTTTGGAATCAGGCCAATAACCATGTTAGTTCTATTTGATTGGTCCTTGGACCTTGCTACTTTCAGTATCTGACCTTTTTATTTCACTGTTCATTTAGGCTGGTCTGACTTAAGCTTGCAAAAACTTAAGGAACCTATGCTATGGAAAGAATGTTCTTAATTGAAAGAAGAAGCAGCAGTAATGATGAGACAGTTTCTGTTACTAACAATTTGTGGATTTCTGGGAGACAGCATTCTGGTTTTCCCACTTACTAGCTGTGTGACCTCTGAATAGGTTGCTTAACCTCCCTGATCCTTAGTTTTCTCACTTGTATATTGGAACTAAAAATACCTGCTTCTCAGGTTATGTGGGTTAAATGAGAATAATGTATATAAAGTACCCAGCACAGTGCCTGTCACTGGTAATATTGAAGAAAAATAGTCATTATTATGATTGTTACTGTTACTGTCTTACCTCCTTGCAACACATTTAGATTGCTAACACATACTTCTTAGAATATATGTATCATCTACACTGATTCAGAGTTAGGAAGGAGAGAGAATCTATTTTTAGAGATCCCAAAAGACAACCTTTGATGAGGGCCTGTCTGTTTAGAAAATGATTATTGGACATTAAAAAAAAATACATTTATTAGGCTTATATTAGGTCTTAGTTGTGGCATGCGGGGTCTTCGTTGCAGTCCGTGGGCTTCTCTTGTTGAGGCCCTTGGCCTTAGTAGTTGGCTGCTCCAGCTTAGTTGCCCCGTGGCATGTGCGATCTTAATTCCCCAACCAGGGATCAAACACTCTTCCCCTCCATTGGAAGGCGGATTCTTAAGCACTGGACCACTAGGCAAGTCCCCAAGCATGTTTAAAAGTAAACTTTTTACCTTGAAAAAAAAAAAGTAAAACTTTCAAAAAAGGAATATTAAAATGAAGCCCTTTATGACCCACTAAGTTTCATTTGGGCTTCCTTGGCTCAGCATAAGAATCCACCTGCAGTGCAGGAGACGCAGGAGACATGGGGAAGATCCCTGGGTGGGAAAGATACCCTGGAGGAGGGCATGGTAACCCACTCCAGTATTCTTGCCTGGAGAATCCCATGGACAGAGGAACTTGGTGGGCTACAGTCCATAGGATTGCAAAGAGTCGGACATAACTGAAGCGACTGAGCATGCACTCACACAGCTTCATACATTGATGAAATTTTGCCATATCTGCTTTACCTTTTTGTATGTAATATAAATTTTTTTTCTTTTCTTTTTTTGCCAAGGATAAGTTGCAACGATCAGAGATCATAACCCTTTGTCCCTAGATACTTCAGCATTAAAAAAAAGGACAGTCTTTTGCGTAACAGTGTAATTATCAACTTCAGGAAGTTTATTTTAACATTGATACATACTATTATCTGATACAACCAATATTTTAATTTTACTGGTTGTTCTAATAACTATCTTTTATAATGATTTCTCCCCCAGTCTAGAATTATGCATTACATTTAGTTGTCATTTCTTTGGTCTTTTAACCTGAAACAGTCCTTCAGCCTTTCATTGTTTTTCATGATTGACATTTTTTTTGAAGAATACAGGCTTGTTTTGTAGAGGTTTGTCTAATTGTTGAGGTTTGTCTAATTGTTCCTCATAAGTACATAGGTTATGTGTTTTTGGCAGATAATATGACCCCAGTGCCTTGTATCAGGAAGCATTATTGGTGATGTTAATTAGCTTTAATTATTTAGGTAAGAGTTTTTTGTGTTTTTTTTTTTTTTCACTTTAAAGGTAACTCGCTTTACTTTGTAATTAATAAGTCATTGATGGAGAGAGAGTTTGAAACTGTGTAAACTCCTGTTCCCAAACAAAATTTCCCCCAGTGGTTTTAGAAAATGTGGTTTCCTCACATTGATTGAAGAAGTCTGCTTGAGAAAATAGCTTTTACTGTAAAAATTATAATACATTGTACACAATACATACTCAGTATTATTGACTGCCTGATCTTTGAGCTACCTGACACCATTTGCTGATTATATTTCTCATAATGGATTTTGTCTGCCTACTCTGAGAATTTAACAGATATTTGCAGCAAAATCTTGTTTGCAAATTAGAAACGGTCATTAATTGGACTGATCAGGCATTCTTAGCAGACCACTCAGATCAGTGAGATGAGAGTAGTAAATCTGAATTCTCGGTATTTCAAAAGAATAATTAATAACAATCATGAAAATCACTCATCATCATCACTGGAAAAGCTTACTAAGTATATAATTCTCTTCTTCCTTTTTATTTTAATTTGTGATGAAAGGACATTTGAATTTGAATATGTGATGAAAGGAAGTTTCTGGGTGGTATTCATCTTTCACTTTAGACTCTGACATTTTTTTCATATCAGGCTAATACTTAGCCATGACTCATGTTTCTTGTAGATCTTGTCACATTGCTCTTTGGAATTTAGCCAAAGGAAAGAAAATAAGGCACGATTGCAATTGTTTAAATAAATATCTTATTCAGGAGGGCTTATTAGAGGCAGAGAGACAGAGTAGAAAGTCCTCATTCTGTCTAGTATTTTGTTTTGTTTACCACTTGTGTTCTGAGGATCTTTTTTCCATCTGTCATTATATCTTGGACAGAGGTGGCAGTTGATCATTGAAGTTCCTCTCTCTCTCTAATTCCTGGCTGATACCTAAAATTTTATCATTATCAAGAAATAAATTTAATTGTAAAAATTATGTCACCTAAACATAAAACAATGGCAACCCACTCCAATATTCTTGCTTGGAGACTCCCAGGGACGGGGGAGCCTGGTGGGCTGCTGTCTATGGGGTCGTACAAAGTCGGACATGACTGAAGCGACTTAGCAGCAGCAGCAGCAAACATAAAACATCAAATATTCAGAACTTTTCTGTAATAGTTGCTAAATGTTTTCTTTTAAATGAGACAACAATAAATAAATTTTCCTTGGGGGAAGAAGCCTGGGTGGGGTTTTAGTAGTTGGGGATTGTGAACAAGTTTAAGGTGCTAAGGCTCTCAAAGAGGACAGGGAAATGAGTATTGAAAAAGGAAAAGGAAAGACATTTAAAAGATACAAGTATGTTTGTTGTTTAGTTTCTAAGTTGTGTCTGACTCTGAGACCCCCCTGGGCTGTAACAGCTTGCCAAGCTCCCCTATCGCTATCCGTGGGATTCCCCAGTCAGGAATACGGGGGTGGGTTGCCATTTCCTTCTCTAGGCATCTTCCCAAACCAAGGATCAAACCTGAGTCTCCTGCATTAGCAGGCAGATTATTTACTGCTGAGCTACCAGAGAAGCTCACAAATATACTTACTCTACAATTTTCATACCTCTAACTCTGGACAAGTAGTCTTTGAAATATACAGAGCATTTAGAATTAAGAAATCCAGACTTTGTTAACCAGTAATTGCTGATGGCCAAATTTTTTTCTTTTTTAAAAAAGACTCTTTCTCCATCTGTACCAAAGACATACCTTTCACATTTCCTTGCACCTGTAAGACCTCTAGGTGTCCTAGGGATGTGATGCAAGAGTAGTGAAAGTCTGTATAACTAACTTTCTCAGCCAAGTTCTTCCAGTGTTTTGCATGCAGTCAGGGTATGAAATAAATAGTTAGTATTGTTTGTGCAGTAATTTCCAAGCTCCAGATGATTAATTGTGGCCATTGTTCCACAGAGAGGCATTTCAGTGTTTCTACTAGAGCCTGGTTTTTGTGACGCTTTGCTCTTTTTTATCAGATGCGTTTGGTTCATCTTTGTGAAGTGTGTGCTTTTCCCTGTCATTGAGAAATTTTCTCCCCAGTGAGAAAAAAATTCTTTTCACTTTCTATGACCAGCTAAAAGAAGATGGATACACAGAATTCAGCCAAAGTCAACACAAGGAAGAGGAGGAAAGAGACACCTGGACCCAATGGGGCAACAGAAGAAGATGGAATTCCTTCAAAAATGCCACGCTGTGCAATTGTAAGTAAGGAAGAGATTTCTTTTTGAACTCTTAACCTTGCAGGGGGAAGGTAGAAAGTGATATAACACTGATGATATCAACATTACTTCTTATCAAGTCTTCTTAAATAATGGAAAGAATGAACAGTAAGTGTGAATAGTGACTTTCCAACAGTTGTTGGAAATCTTATGCAGATTATAATTCAGAGTTCAGTTGTAAGAACTTTACACTGGAATTGAAAAAAGAATTTTAGGAAAACTTGGAGTTTGTATGTATATTAGGCAAAAAAATGATAAAATTCAAAGTAATGAAATAGAGAAATTGTAGCCCCAGGCAGTGATCTGATCTTGGTATCATCTCTTGTTTAGTTTTCTGTGTCTTACTGTCTTTTCTGTTATATCACTGCTCCACTCCATTACTAATTATATCTTAGATAAGAACCTTTTTCTACTACTGCCTACCTTATGTTCCTTTATCTCTGAAGTGTTATCTTTGTATTTCCTAACCACTTACAAACATTTGATGAAAGACTGCTTTCCAAACTCTTGATCCTGTCTCAGGTTGGTACCCTTCCTGAAACTTCCCCTGGAAAGCATATCAAAGAATATTTATAGATAATTGGAGTTATTATTGGTACACAGTGTTATGAAATCCATGTTTTAAAATCCCAGTAACAGAATCACATGTTTCTGTATTTTTGTACCTATATTAACCACTAGCCATTGATCAAACTGCAGTTTCCACTGGTTACTTTTGGAGCTTCATAACCCAGAAGGAAAAACATTTCTACTCTGACATAAGTAACAGTTGTTCCAAGCCAATATACTATCTTGAGCAGTAAAAGCAACTGGACTTCACAAATGGGAGGTTTATGCTCCAGGACTGATGTTAATGATGATGCTGAGGGCAAGTGTGTTCATTTCCTGTTTCTCTGTAACAAATAACCACAAATTTAATGAATGGTGTAAAACAATACAGATATATTATCTTATAGTTTTGGGGATTAGAAGTTTGAAATGGGTCTCAGAAAGCCAAAGTCAAGTGTTGGTAGGGCTGGAGGTTCTAGGGGAGAACTGTTTCCTTATATTTTCCAGCTTCTAGAGGTTGCCCATATTGCTTTGCTCAGGGGATCAGCTAGCAGTCACAACACTCTGACCACTGCTTTTGTCATCACATCTCCTTCTGAATCTCCTGCCTCTTTCTTTCACTTGTAAAGACTTGTGATTACATTGGATGGACATACTTAGCTATTCCAGGACAATCTATCTCAAAATCCTTTAATCACATTTGCAAAGCCCATGTTGCCATGTAAGATAGCATAGTCACAGGTTCGAGAACATAAGATGTACACATCCTTAGGAGAACATTATTCTTTATACCACAGCAGCTAAACTCAGAAAATGACTCAGCAGTCAACAAAACAGGGCATTGTTAATTTCTGAATGTTTCTTAGAGAATTCAGGTTTAGGAGATGGTGGCATCTCCTAATGGTGGCAGGTAGGCACAAATTCAGCATTCTCACTTGTAGTAAGGACAAGCTATAACCAAGAAGGTAATACTCTGAGCTGATCACCGTAGCCAGGAATAGACCTAAGAAGATGAATCTTAGTGGAATGGGCTCTGAGAAGAGTTAAATCTCTTGGTTTTTAGAATCTGAAGAATCTCAGTGTTTTTAGTTACTCTGCTTCATATATTCATGTCACAAATCAGTAATGGCTTGCTACCTATTTCACGTTCCTCTCTTGTATACACTGGCTATTTATCAAGGGCTGATGAGCAAAGATTCACTCACCCAAGAGGCTGGACTGACTCTAATGAGGAGTATCTGCTAAATAAACTTGTGTGTAATCTCTGCTGTACACATATGCTTTCTATCTCTGAATCTCTTTCAACTCTGTAGAAAAAACAAGATTTTTTTTCTTTACTGAGATCACAAATCTACCCATTTAAACTGTACAACTCAATGGTTTTTAATATATTCATAGAGTTGTGCTACCATCACCACAACCAATTTTAGAATATTCTTATCCCTAAAATAAGCCCCATACCCATTAACAGTCACTTCCCATTTCCTCCCAAGCTCTCACCTCTAGAAACCACTAATCTACATTATTCCTATAGATTTGCCTATTCTGGACATTGCAGATAAATGGCAATACACAATAGCTGGTCTTTTGTGGCTGGCTTATTTTACTGAATGTGTTTTCACGATTCGTTAATGTGGCATATTCAGTACTTAATTTGTTTTTATTGACAAGTAACATTCCATTGTAAATCACATACTACATTTTATTTATTCTCTCATTAGTTGATATTTGGGTTGAACAAACAAGATTTTATGACATACTTACATTGTGCCTGCATGGCAGTGGTTACTGGGAGGAGAGATGTGAACATAATATAGAGCTCTGTAACTCAGATCTCAACTAGTTTTTAAAAAAAGTGCTTTCCTTGAGAGCAGGGCAAGGAATAGGATGTGTCACCAAGTATTTGGTAGCTGGGTTTGTAGGTCATGATAGAATGGATATAAAGGAGAGAAAAGAATTAAGGAGGAAAAATTAAAGGATAACTTTATGGCTAGTTTGTCTTAAAGTATAAAGAATTTGTGCTTCTGGGTGGCTCAGTGATAAAGAATCCGCCTGCCAAGCAGGAGACGTGGGTTTGATCCCTGGGTCAGAAGATTCCCTGGAGAAGGAAATGGCAACTCCAGTATTCTTGCCTGGGAAATCCATGGACAAAGGAGCCTGGTGGGCTACAGTCCGTGGGATTGCAAAAGGGTTGGACATGGCTTAGCCACTAAACAACAACAACAGTCAGGAGAAAGTTTTTATGAAAGCAATATTGCATTTAGAAGTTCTTTCATAATTTGGAGGATAATGATGATCATTTTAAGTTTTAATTTTTAGTTATAATACTATTAGTTATAGTATTATACTATAGTAGTATATACTGCTGGGCTTCCCAGGTAGCACTACTGGGAAAGAATCCGCTTGACAATGCAGGAGACATGAGACGCGGGTTTGATCCCTGAGTTGGGAAGATACCTTGGAGGAGAAAATGGGAACCCCCTCCAGTATTCTTGCTTGGAGAATCCCTTAGACAGAGGAGCCTGGTGGGCTATGGTCCATAGGGTTGAAAAGAGTCGGACACAACTGAAGTGACTCAGCTTGCATGCATGCAGTATATACTATTAGTTATGGACTTCCCAGGTGGGGCTAGTGGTTAAGAATCTGTCTCCCAGTGCAGAAGACATAAGAGACATGGGTTTGATTCCTGGGTCAGAAAGATCCCCTGGAAGAGGGCATGCAACTCAGTCCAGTATTCTTGCCTGGAGAATCCCATGGACAGAGGAGCCTGGTGGGCTACAGTCCACAGGGTCACAAAGAGTTGGACACGACTGAAGAGACTTAGCACGCACTGTTAGTTATAATTTGCATAAACTTAGAAATTTTATATAACATTTAGAAGCTAACCTCTTAGATTAATACAAATTAGTTAATTTTGTTGGCATAAATAAACCTGTGTTCTATAACATGGAAGAGAGAATGAGCTAATGTTGTAGATTTGTTGAGTGACTACTTGTATGTGAAACACTGTACTAGTTACTTTGCATATGTTATTTTATTTAATCCTCATAACAAACTTATGGAGCAGGTTTTACTGCCTTCCATTTTATAGAAGATGAAAGCTTTAGAAGCTTGCCATGATTTCACTGCTATTAAGTGATAGGGCTGGAATTTAGATCTAACGATTTTCGGGTCCTAAAGGCTTGCCCTTTCATTTGTACTTTGCTACCAGAGAATCAGAAGACTTGAAAGCTATAATATTTCATAGGATTCATTTGAGGTTAAAATAAAGGAGATTTGTTTTAGGAGAACATAGGTACAAAGAAATACTTGGTCCTACTTTTATAAATTTCAGCTTTTAGTGACACTTTTCTCTGAGAAGAGAATAATAGGGTGGTTTTTTTGTTTTGTTTTGTTTTTTTAAATACTACTCATTCTAACTGGAGGCAGCTCTAGACAGTTAAAGGTTTTGCTGATCTGCCATAGCTGAAGAACCTTGGGTTTCATTCTCTATACTTAGGAGGAATCGATTCAGCACAAACTCTAGCCAGAAGGGACAGCTGCATTTGCCTTCTACAAGGAAGATTGAAGAAACAGAGTTATTAAAGATAGAATACTTAATGTATCTTTTAAAATTAAGGTAAAATTCACATAGCATAAAGTTCACCATTTTGTGCTGTGCTTAGTTGCTCAGTTGTGTCCACCTCTTTGCCATCCTTTGGATTGTAGCCCGCCAGGCTCCTCTGTCCATGGGATTTTTCAGGCAACAATACTGGAGTGGGTTGCTATTTTCTCCTTCGGGAATCTTCCCAACCCAGGGATCAAACCCATGTCTCCTGATTGTAGGCAGATTCTTACCCACTGAGACATCAGGGAAGCCCAAAGTTCACTGTTTTAATCATTTTAAAGTGTACGATTCAGTGGTTTTTAACACTAAAAATTCACAGTGGTTTTAACACTAAATCACCACTGTCTAATTCCAGAATATTTTTATTACCACGGAAAGAAATCCCATACCCATTAGCAATCATTCCCTCATTCTCCCCTCCCTCTATACCCTGGCAACCACTAATCTACTTTCTCTCTCTAGGGATTTGCCTATTATAGACATTTGGTATAATCACATAATATGTGGCCTTTTTTATGTCTGGCTTCTTTTATTTAGCACAATGTTTTCAAGGTCTATCCAGGTGATAGTGCTTATCAGTACTTCATTCCTTTTTAAAAGTGAATCCGTATAGACATACTACTATGTTTATCCATTCATCAGTTGTTGGACATTTGAATTATTTCAGAGAACACAGTAAGGCTGTCTTTCATCTACACGTACTAATGTTAATAAGCATAATTTTTTCTATTTCATATATTTTATATATAAGCATTTATTTATATAAACAACTTCATTGTGATAATTCTTACACCATTATAATTCACACACACATTTTGAGTGTGCAATTCAAAGTTTTTTAAAATGTTCACAGAGCTGTGTAGCCATCATCATAATACGTTTTAGTACATTTTCATTACTCCAGAGAGAAACCCTGTACCTGTTAGCAGTCACTCTCCATTTCTCCCCAACCCTTCCAGCCCACTGTTACCAGTAATCTATTTTCTATCCATGAACTTTCCAATTCTGAACATTGCAGATAAATGGAATCATATAATAAGTGGTCTTTTGTGGTTGGTTCTTTCACTTAGCATGATTTTTTCAAGGTTCATCCATGTTGTAGCAGGTATCAGTATTGCATTCCTTTTTATGTCTGAATGGCATTTGTTTTTTGAGTTATACTTACATACAGTAGAATGCATAAACCTTAGGTGTACAGCTCAATAAATGTTTATATGTGTACATATCCATGTAATAACTAGTACATCCAGAAGACCCCCTCACACCCCTGCTAGTCAATATCTGCTTTTCCAAGATTTTTTTTTTTGTTCTGTGGTTTCTATTCACCATAGATTAGTTTTGCCTGTTTTTGACCTTTATATAGGTGGAATCATAGAATATATCTTATTTTGTGACTAGCATATCCTTTTAGAAACACAAATTACTGTCAGATATCTCTTTGAGTACTTTTAGAGGATAAATTGTTTTTTTCAATTTAATCTGTAAGTAAATCTCTTAATTACTTCAGAAAATCGCACATTTTGGTCTGTTCTTTTTTTTTCTTATGATCTTTGTCTTTTTACTCTTTTTAAAAAATTTTATTCTATTTTTGGCTGTGCTGGGTCTTAGTTGCTGTGTGTGGGCCTGGTTGTGTTGAGTGGGGGCTCAGTCTCTAGTTGTGGTGCTTGGGCCTTTCATTGTGGTGGCTTCTCTTGTTGTGGAGCACAGGCTTGAGGTGCGTGGGCTTCAGTAGTTGTGACACATGGGCTTAGTTGCCCCACAGCATGTGGGATCTTCTGGGACTAGGGATTGAACTGGTGTCCCCTGCATTGCAAGGCGGATTCTTAACCATTGGACCACCAGAGAAGCCCTCCCTGGTCTTTTCTTAACCTCTTTTTAAAAACATCTAAAAAAAGATAACACACACAAATTTCCTAAAAATGACTTTTTCTTATAGCTTTAGCATATTTTAAACTAAGTTTATATAAGTGATCTTTAAAAGAAATATATTTTCATTTTAAAACTTTATTTTAAAAATATATCCTTATCTGAAATTAAAAGTGTCTTCCAAGTTTCTGAATTTATCCCAGTCATGATGTGATCTGTGTAGAATTTAAAATTCTAAGTGAACATCACTATAACCCAACAGAAATTTAAAAAATTGTAAGGGAATATTATGAACAACTCCATGCCAAAAAATGTGATAATTCAGGTGAAACAGACTTATTCCTAGAAAGAGCCAAATTGCCAAAACTGACCCAAGGAAAAAATAAAATGTGAATAGACCTGTCCCAATTAAAAATATTGCATTGTCTTTAAGAAAATCTTCCCACAAAAACAAAGCTGGACACAGATGACTTCACTGGTGAATTCTATCAAACATTAGAAGAAGAAGTAATACCAACCCTATACACTTTCAGAAAATAGAGGAGATAACATTTCCTAATCCATTTTATGAGACCAGATATCAAAGCCAGGCAAAAATAGAACAAGAAAAGAAATCATAGTTCAAAATCCCTCATAAACTTAGATGCAAAGATTCCTAATAATATATTAACAAATTGAATCCCAGAACATATGAAAAGATTTATACAGTGTGATCAAGAAGAATCTCACTCAAGAATGAAAGATTGGCTTAGCATTCTAAAATCAGTGCATCTCATACACCATAATTAATTTAAAAAACCAAAATATGATTGTCCCTATATTGTATAAAAGGCATGTGACAAAATCCAACATTTGTTCATTAAAAAACTTTCAAAAAGGAATTAATTCACTGGTGGCCCAGTGATTAGGACTTAGTACTTTCATTGCTGTGTCCCTGGTTCTATCCCTTGTTAGCAAACTAAAATCCTGCAAACTGCTTGACATGGCCAAAAAAACAAAACCCAAAACACCTCTCAATAAACTACAAAAGGAAGAGAGATCGCTCAATCTGAGGAAGGACATCTAAGAAAAACCTATAGCTAACTTAATACTTGATGTTGAAAGACTGCATGCTTCTCCCCTCAGACTGGGAGTAAGGCCAGAATGTTTGTCCTTGCGATCTCTATTCACCATTGTACTAGAGGTTTCAACTAGTGCAATAAGGGATAACGAAAGGAAATTAAAGACATTCAGGTTGGAAAGGAATAAGTAAAACTGTCTTTATTCACATACAACATGGTCTCATATGTAGACAGTCCTAAGGAATCTATCAAACAAACTGCTCGAACTGATAATTGAGTTTAACAAAGCCACAGGAGATGAGAATCAACTGAAATTACTCATACCGATACACATACACACTTAACAAATCAATTGCATTTCTCTATACTGGCAAGGAACAACCCAAAAATAAAATTAAGAAAACAGTTACAAAAGCATCAAATAGAGTAAAATACTTAGAAATAAATGTAACAAAAACTCCTAAGTAAGACTTTCCTCCAAAGAGGAAAAGAGCATACCTGTATTCATATTTCAGCTTTGCCTCTGAGTAATTATATGCAATTCATATAACTTCTCTGAACCTCATTTTCCTCATCTTTAAATTGAGGGTATTAACTATCATACTACCTGCCTCACAGGGCTGTAAATGAGAATTAGAACATATTTACAGTGTAAAGCATTACACAGTGATGATTCTACTTAAAGAATATGGCAGCTGTTTGCCTTCCCAGTTCCGTACCACTTCAACTAAGTGGTAAGAAAATGCACTTGTGAACTTTGGCAATTTCATCACATAGTTCAGGGTTGGCTCTTCTACCATCTGGTAGAGGAGCTGTCATTCTGGACCCAGTTGGTTGGGACTATGTGTAGCTTCCCAGCCACCGTCCACCATGGTGGCTGAAATCACCATCAAGACATTTATTTTTCATGCCATGATTTGCTCATCTGGTAAAAGGTTGTACTTTCACTTGTCATTTTGGAATGCTTGTATCTTTTTCCTTTTTAAAGTTATCAAGATTTAGGAAAAATTTTAATCATAGCATGTTTAATAACTGTTCTGTCAAGCTACCATTTTTTTTGAGCATTTTATTGAATTTATCTTTTCCTTCATTTTCCTCTTAAGGGTTTACGGCAGCCAGCGCCTTTTTCTGATGAAATTGAAGTAGACTTTAGTAAGCCCTATGTCAGGGTAACTATGGAAGAAGCCAGCAGAGGAACTCCTTGTAAGTAAATAATGAATTATGTTTTTGTTTGACTATTGTTTTTAACATTCAGTTGTATTTATGAAATACCCACCTACTTTATATTCTTCCCTTGGTTTACCTGGAAAAGCTAGTTGAGAGAGGTTTTCCTTCCATCTCCCTTGCTATTCTATTTGAGAGGATAATGTACCCCATAAAATTTCATTTGTTTCTTCTTATTGTATACTTATTTCCCAGTATTTTTGTCATAGCTAGGAGAAATAGTGATACACATTTTGGGCTGTTATCATCATAGCTGGAGATACAGAGGAACAAAGAGGATAAAATATTAACTTGAGCTGGTTTATAATCCTGTCTGTTTTTTCAGAGGCCCAGATAATGTCAGACTGTCACATTTTTAATAGTCTTCAGAATTTCCCCCAAGTTTTCCTTTCTATCAGTCTGTACACTACCTATGATACTACTGATTGATATACAACAAAAATATCCCAAGTTGGGAGATGCTCTTCACTTAATTTTATCTTTATTGATATTGATAGTTTTCCAAGTTTTTCCAAAGAGGACTTTTCTGTATTATTTTCCAAGCCCACACTCTTTATTTGTATACTTAGTTTACATCATTAGTTAGCAGTTTTTGGCCTCATAAATTATTAATATGTATCCTAGACACTTTCCCTGTTTTGGGCAGTTGGTTTTGGAGATCATCAAATCCTAGTTTTCATTGCAGCACTGTTTACAGTAAGTAGGACTTGGAAGCAATTTAAATGTCCATCGCCAGAGGAATGGATAAAGAAGATGTGGTACATCAATACAGTGGAGTATTACTCAGCCATAGAAAGGAATGAAATAGTACCATTTGCAGAGACATGGATATAGACCTAGAGATTGTCATACAGTGTGAAGTAAATCAGAAAGAGAAAAACAAACATCGTATAGTATTGCTTATATGTGGAACCAAGAAAAATGTTACAGATGAACTTATTTGCAAAGCAGAAATAGAGATACAGATGTAGAGAACAAACTCTATGAATACTTGGTGGGGAGGAGAGAGTGGAATGAATGGGGAGATTGGGATTGATTTATATATACTACTATGTATAAAACAGATAATTCACGAAAACCTGTTGTATAGCACAGAAAACCCTACTCAGTGCTCTCTGGTGACCTAAATGGGAAGGAAATCTTAAAAAAAGAGGGAATATATGTATAACTGATTGACTTTGCTATATAGCAGAAACTAACAACATTGTAAAGCAACTGTCCTTCAATGAACATTAAAAAGAATAAAACAGAAACTGCATGAGCATTTGTTATGAATACAAAGTCCTGTTGGCATCTGTCCTTACTTCTCTTTAAGTTCTCCAATTCTCCTTTTTTCCCCAATCCTTTTTCATTTCTTTCTTGATTACTATGGTTTTTATTCTGTAAATGTAGGGCTGGACTCAACCTAGGCAAGCTCTCAGGAATAAGAGGTAGTTATAGCCACAAATCTATATATATTTTCAGTATATAGAAGATATTTATAGTTACTTCCTACTATTTGTGTTAGTATCTTTACTCTCTGTTGTAACTTAGAAGTACTGAAATGAATGCTGAGCAGTGTCAGGCTAGGATCCTAATACCCCTTGGCTGTATCTTATCTGTATATAGTATGGTTTTAAGGTCCTCAAAATTCCAGAGAATGTGGTCCTTTTGGAAGAATGTTTAGATATAGCTCATGTTTATCACAACCCTTCTGATTTATGACATGATTTGTTTTGGGTTTGGCTCCTCTTACTTCAGTAATAACTAGGCTAATGAGGCAGAGTAAAATGACACCAAGTAAAGACAGGCTGTATGTGACAGAGTAGTGGTGGCAGGTTCTACTTAAGAATGCCGCTGGACAGTTCAGGGATCACATTCCGATGTGATCTTAGAGCCTGTTGAAGGCAAGGACTTTTCATATGCTAATGACACACATTGAGAATGCAGTACCTCACCAGATCTGATCGTATTAGTTACATTACCCACCTTGTTGCTAATCTAGCCACATACCATTTGTGGAAGATAAAACTATGTATATATAGGTATCCTGTTTCCAAGTTTTGACACTTGTAATTAACAAATGCTAAACAGTAAATCTAATTTCTAAAAATTTCACAATAGTGGAATTTTACAGGTAAGTCATTTTTGAGATTATATACTTTATAGTCTCTTCATTTTATATACATGAATAAAGGTCCATAGAAATTAAGAAGTGAAGTTTCCCCTACAGTAAAACAAATAATTAGTGATAGAATTGGAGCTAAAACCTAAGTTTTTCCATCTTTGTGTTCTTTTCACCCTGGAGTGTTGTTATTCTTTGTAGACATCAGTTATAAATAATAGAAGACCATCAGCAAACTGATTATATCTTGGGTAGAACAAATAGTCCCAAATTGGCCTATAAAGTTTGCCAATTTGACCTCTGGTTTTTCCTTTATCTTATTCTCTCTGTTCAGTATTATGTTAAATAACCAAGTAATTGATTGTCTTCATGCAGGTACCAGATAAGAAATAAACCAATAAAGAATCTACACATGCCATCATTAATGAATTTTAAACCAATAACTGGTTCAAGAGGCATCCCTCCCCTGCCCCCAAGTTTTCATTTAGGGAGGTTAAGGGAGAGTATAAGAGGGAAGTTTGTGTAATCTTGGAGCAAATGCACTACATAGAAATAAAAGGAGTATGGCTTGAGAGATGAGAAGATTGTCTCTTTTCAGTTCAGTTCTGTTGCTCAGTTGTGTCTGACTCTTTGAGACCCCATGGACTGCAGCACACCAGGCTTCTCCATCCATCAGCAACTCCTGAAGATAGCTCAGACCTCATGTCCATCGAGTCAGTGATGCCATCCAGCCATCTTATCCTCTGTCATACTCTTCTCCTGCCTTCAATCTTTCCCAGCCTCAGGATCTTTTCTAATGAGTCAGTTCTTCACATCGGGGGGCCAAAGGATTAGAGTTTAAGCTTCAGCATCAGTCCTTCCAATGAATATTCAGGACTAATTTCCTTTAGAATTGACTGGTTGGATCTCCTTGCAGTCCAAGGGACTCTCAAGAGTCCTCTCCAACACCACAGTTCAAAAGCATCAATTCTTCGATGCTCAACTTTCTTTATGGTCCAACTCTCACATCCATACATGACTACTGGAAAAACCATAGCTTTGACTAGATGGACCTTGGTTGGCAAAGTAATGTCTCTGCTTTTTAATATGCTGTCTAGGTTGGTCATAGCTTTTCTTCCAAGGAGCAAGCATCTTTTAATGTCATGGCTGCAGTCACTATCTGCAGTGATTTTGGAGCCGAAGAAAATAAAGTCTCTCACTGTTTCCATTGTTTCTCATCTATTTGCTATGAAGTGATGGGACTGGATGCCTTGATCTTAGTTTTCTGAATGTTGAGTTTTAAGCCAGCTTTTTCACTCTCCTCTTTCACTTTCATCAAGAGGCTTGTTAGTTCCTCTTGGGTTTCTGCCATAAGGGAGATGTCATCTGCATATCTGAGGTTACTGATATTTCTCCCGGCAATCTTGATTCCAGCTTGTGCTTCATCCAGCTCGGCATTTCCCATGATATAGTCTGCATATAAGTTAAATAAGCAGGATGACAATATACAGCCTTGATATACTCCTTTCCTAATTTGGAACCAGTCCATTCCATGTCCAGTGCTAACTGTTGCTTCTTGACCTGCATACAGATTTCTCAGGAGGCAGGTCACGTGGTCTGGTATTCCAGTCTCTTTAAGAATTTCCCAGTTTGTTATGATCCATACAGTCAAAGGCTTTGGCATCATCAATAAAGCAGAAGTAGGTGTTTTTCTGGAATTTTCTTGCTTTTTCGATGATCCAGTGGATATTGGCAATTTGATCTCTGCTTCCTCTGCCTTTTCTAAATCCAACTTGAACATCTGGAAGTTCATGTACTGTTGAAGCCTGGCTTGGAGAATTTTGAGCATTACTTTGCTAGTGTGTGAGATGACTGCAGTTGCGTGGTTGTTTCAACATTCTTTGGCATTGCCTTTCTTTGGGATTGGAATGAAAACTGACCTTTTCCAGTCCTGTGGCCACTGCTAGTTGTCCAAATTTGCTGGCATATTGAGTGTAGCACTTTCACAGCATCATCTTTTAGGATTTGAAATAGCTCAGCTGGAATTCCATCACCTCCACTAGCTTTGTTCCTAGTGATGCTTTCTAAGGCCCACTTGACTTCTCATTCCAGGATGTCTGGCTCTAGGTCAGTGATCACACCATTGTGTGGTTATCTAGATCATTAAAGTCTTTTTCTGTATATTGCCTCTGTGTATTCTTGCCACCTCTTCTTAATATTGTCTGCTTCTGTTAGGTCCGTACCATTTCCGTCCTTTATTGTGCCCATCTGTGCATGATATGTTCCCTTGGTATCTCTAATTTTCTTGAAGAGATCTCTAGTCTTTCCCATTCTTTTGTTTTCCTGTTTCTTTGCATTGATCACTTAGGAAGGCTTTCTTATCTCTCCTTGCTATTCTCTGGAACTCTGCATTCAGATGGGTATCTCTTTCATTTTCTCCTTTACCTTTTGAACATCTGGAAGTTTTTCTCTTCTTTTCTCAGCTATTTGTAAGGCCTCCTCAGACAACCATTTTGCCTTTTTGTGTTTCTTTTTCTTGGGGATGGTTTTGACCATCTCCTCCTGTACAGTGTCACAAACCTTCATCCACAGTTCTTCAGGCACTCTGTCTGTCAGATCTAATCCCTTGAATCTATTTGTCACTTGCACTGTATAATCGTAAAGGATTTGATTTAGGTCTACCTGCATGGTCTAGGGTTTTTCCTACTTTCTTCAGTTTAAGTCTGAATTTTCAGTAAGGAGTCACAGTCAGCTCCTGATCTTGTTTTTGCTGATGGTATAGAACTTTTCCATCTTTGACTGCAAAGAATATAATCATTCTGATTGCGGTATTGACCATTTGGTGATGTCCATATGTAGAGTCATCTCTTGTGTTGTTGGAAGAGGGTGTTTACTATGACCAGTGCATTCTCTTGGCAAAACTCTGTTAGCCTTTGCCCTGCTTCATTTTGTATTCCAGGGCCAAATTTGCCTGTTACTCTACGTATCTCTTGACTTCCTATTCTTGTCTCTTTTAGAAGACAAAAGGACTTTTTTCACTTTTAGAAAAGAATAAAAAGGCAAGAGTCTGAAGGGCAATGGAAATCTGTTAAAGATGAAATGTTTCAATGGTAGCTATTTGAGAGAATATATTAAAAGAAATAATAAATTGAAACCCAGGTCTTTTCTGTTTAAAGGAGAACATCTAGTTATTTAGTCTAGAAGTAGTGCAAAGACTATAATTTATAATCCAAATCAAGACCATTTTTGAAAGTGAAAGCAGTTGCTCTTGATAATGTGCTGAAACAGCAGATGTAGGTCAAAGGGTATAGTCATCCTGGCCCATAGCCACTTGATAAAAGAATGCAAAACGCGTTCTTTCTCCCTAGATTTTTAGTTCAACAGTGGCCCCTTCTGGTCAGTTGATTAATACACTAGCCTGGATTTTCCAAAGACTTGGGTTAAGACATAGAGAATTGAGAGGTTGGGGTGCTGGGGAAAAGGCTGAAGAGAGCAAGAGGCACATCTGGGGCTGATCCAAGAAAGTTCAGCGTGATTTGGCCTAATGTGGATGTTTCAGATCAGATCAGTCACTCAGTCGTGTCCGACTCTTTGCGACCCCATAAATCACAGCACGCCAGGCCTCCCTGTCCATCACCAACTCCCGGAGTTCACGGAGACTCACGTCCATCGACTCAGAGATGCCATCCAGCCATCTCATCCTCTGTCGTCCCCTTCTCCTCCTGCCCCCAATCCCTTCCAGCATCAGAGTCTTTTCCAATGAGTCAACTCTTCGCATGAGGTGGCCAAAGTACTGGAGTTTCAGCTTTAGCATCATTCCTTCCAAAGAAATCCCAGGGCTGATCTCCTTCAGAATGGACTGGTTGGATCTCCTTGCAGTCCAAGGGACTGTCAAGAGTCTTCTCCAACACCACAGTTCAAAAGCATCAATTCTTCGGCGCTCAGCCTTCTTCACAGTCCAACTCTCACATCCGTACATGACCACAGGAAAAACCATAGCCTTGACTAGACGAACCTTTGTTGGCAAAGTAATGTTTCTGCTTTTGAATATGCTATCTAGGTTGGTCATAACTTTCCTTCCAAGGAGTAAGCATCTTTTAATTTCATGGCTGCAGTCACCACCTGTAGTGATTTTGGAGCCCAGAAAAATAAAGTCTGACACTGTTTCCACTGTTTCCCCATCTATTTGCCATGAAGTGATGGGACCGGATGCCATGATCTTCATTTTCTGAATGTTGAGCTTTAAGCCAACTTTTTCACTCTCCACTTTCACTTTCATGAAGAGGCTTTTGAGTTCCTCTTCACTTTCTGCCATAGGGTGGTGTCATCTGCATATCTGAGGTTATTGATATTTCTCCCGGCAATCTTGATTCTAGCTTGTGTTTCTTCCAGTCCAGCGTTTCTCATGATGTACTCTGCATATAAGTTAAATAAGCAGGGTGACAATATACAGTCTTGACGTACTCCTTTTCCTATTTGGAACCAGTCTGTTGTTCCATGTCCAGTTCTAACTGTTGCTTCCTGACCTGCATACAGATTTCTCAAGAGGCAAATCAGGTGGTCTGGTATTCCCATCTCTTTCAGAATTTTCCACAGTTTATTGTGATCCACATGGTCAAAGGCTTTGGCATAGTCAATAAAGCAGAAATAGATGTTTTTCTGGAACTCTCTTGCTTTTTCTATGATCCAGCGGATGTTGGCAATTTGATCTCTGGTTCCTCTGCCTTTTCTAAAACCAGCTTGAACAGATGTCCTTTTCATTATAGGGGACTGGAATGCAAAAGTAGGAAGTCAAGAAACACCTGGAGTAACAGGCAAATTTGGCCTTGGAATACGGAATAAAGCAGGGCAAAGACTAATAGAGTTTTGCCAAGAAAATGCACTGGTCATAACAAACACCCTCTTCCAACAACACAAGAGAAGACCCTATACATGGACATCACCAGATGGTCAACACCGAAATCAGATTGATTATATTCTTTGCAGCCAAAGATGGAGAAGCTCTATACTGTCAGCAAAAACAAGACCAGGAGCTGACTGTGGCTCAGACCATGAACTCCTTATTGCCAAATTCAGACTTAAATTGAAGAAAGTAGGGAAAACCACTAGACCATTCAGGTATGATCTAAATCAAATCCCTTATGATTATACAGTGGAAGTGAGAAATAGATTTAAGGGCCTAGATCTGATAGAGTGCCTGATGAACTATGGAATGAGGTTCGTGACATTGTACAGGACACAGGGATCAAGACCATTCCCATAGAAAAGAAATGCAAAAAAGCAAAATGGCTGTCTGGGGAGGCCTTACAAATAGCTGTGAAAAGAAGAGAAGCGAAAAGCAAAGGAGAAAAGGAAAGATATAAACATGTGAATGCAGAGTTCCAAAGAATAGCAAGAAGAGATAAGAAAGCCTTCTTCAGCAATCAATGCAAAGAAATAGAGGAAAACAACAGAATGGGAAAGACTAGGGATCTCTTCAAGAAAATCAGAGATAACAAAGGAACATTTCATGCAAAGATGGGCTCGATAAAGGACAGAAATGGTATGGACCTAACAGAAGCAGAAGAGATTAAGAAGAGATGGCAAGAATACACAGAAGAACTGTACAAAAAAGATCTTCACGACCCAGATAATCACGATGGTGTGATCACTGACCTAGAGCCAGACATCCTGGAATGTGAAGTCAAGTGGGCCTTAGAAAGCATCACTACGAACAAATCTAGTGGAGGTGATAGAATTCCAGTGGAGCTATTCCAAATCCTGAAAGATGCTGCTGTGAAAGTGCTGCACTCAATATGCCAGCAAATTTGGAAAACTCAGCAGTGGCCACAGGACTGGAAAAGGTCAGTTTTCATTCCAATCCCAAAGAAAGGCAATTCCAAAGAATGCTCAAACTACCGCACAATTGCATTCATCTCACACGCTAGTAAAGTAATGCTCAAAATTCTCCAAGCCAGGCTTCAAGCAATATGTGAACCGTGAACTTCCTGATGTGGATGTTTAACTGCTGGCAAATAGCCACTCAGTGTTAACAGCATTCTGTCCTACTGGCACTCTCCAGGAAGTGTGTTTATTGAGCTAAATCTCCTCATCTCACTTTGCCCTTGTTATATACTAATGGAAAGAACACCAGCACAATATTCTCAAGTTTTATATTCTATCTGTTGTCTTTTAGGATCAAATAAAGTGAGATCATAACTACTCTGGACTTGTTTAGGAAAGATAGAAGTATGTTAGTTGCTTCATGGTCATGATTTCTAGGATGTTGAAGAGAGACTATACTACTCAGATTGGGCGGGGGCTGCTTTGTTTTGTAGGTGAGGAAACTGATACTTAAAGAGATTAAGATTACATAGGAATGTAGCTTGTTGGCAAGCTTAAGCTATAACTTTTTCTGACTCCTAAATCCATCATATTATTTCTCCGTTTTTTGTTGTATTGGTGTATTTATTTAAAAATTTTACTTCCTATAAAATCGATGTGTTCCCATGACCTAACATTGAAAAAGGACACAGAGTGAAATGTCTTCCTCTCACTACTATCTCACATCCACCTAGTATCCCTTTTGCAGGCAACCAGTATTGCCAATTTCCTATGGATATCTAAGCAAATAATATAAGCAAAGTCTTCCCACAGTTTTAGTGGGTGGATCATGTCATAGTCTTCCAATGAAGTTTAGGTTGTTTCCAAAGTTTTGCTATTACAAAGAGTGCTGCAGTGAATAATGCAATCTGCATACATATTTACAAACATATCCATGAGATAAATTCCTAGAATTGGAATAGCTGGACTAAAGGGTATAAACATTTGTCCTTTGTCTTTTGACAGATATTGCCTAATTTCATTTCTTAAAAGTTTTACCAGTTTATATTTCTATCAGCAGTGTATGATTTCTCAATTTAAAAACTATTCATTTATGGATAAAGCTATCTATAAAGAAAAGTCCATAAGCCTCCTGAGAACCAGCTTCCTCTCTCTTGATTCATTGTCCTCAAGGCAGGAAGGAGATGTATCTTATCCCTACCTTCAGTATGGTGTATTTGATAAGGCTCTGACACTTCTTTCCAAAAATAATGCACATGTTCCTACTGTTCTTTTTTGCTGCTACAGTAAAACAACTCTTCTTTTATTCATGTAGTGGAAATAGGTTGCCTAGGACTCGTTAGATTTATCATTTGAAGCATGATGAACAACTGTATCAATTTCTTTCTCAGTGTGTTTACTTGACTTTAGAATTAGCCTTGTACCCCAGGAAATCATTTCCTGCGTTTTCTTTCACAGTCCACTACCACTAAAAATAAGTTGATAGTCATTTGTTATTTTCACTAATGGACAGGAAAAGAGGAAAAGCTCTAATATAAAGTCCTAAAGTATTTATATATGATTTTCAAGTATTTTCTAAATCACCGTATACTGAGAAGGTGTAACATATTCACTATCAAGGAGAAATGCTTGAAGAAATTCCATCTGTTACCACAGAGCAGATAGTGAGGGTGAATCTGGGACTGAGAAGCAATAGATTGACAAATGGTGCTTACCTTCCTTCTTTTTCAGTCTCACTCCTCTGGATCACTCTTTACTTTCAAAGCAAAGTATTTTATTTTCAAGCAAAATGTTAGTCATTAGTAATCACAGCAGCTTGAAAATGAGAGCCGGCAGCCAAGACTATAGTTTAATTATAGTCTGTTTAAACATAACTGAAGTTTAAATATAAACCAAAAATGATGATTTTAAAGTTTTAGATATAGTTCTTGTATAACTCTTCCCTTCACTTCTTAAAAAACTTCAAGAAAACATAATCAAGAAACTCAATTACCTGATCAATTTGGTAAACCCAGGCTGACAAAGAGAGTTCGTGGCTATAATGCCAAGAGAGTCTGTGGAATTCTGTGATGTTATTCCTTACAATCCCCAAACACCCCAAATTAAGGTGAGTAGCCAGAGAACACCTTAAAAGGGAGTTGTGCAAGAATTGAACAGTCACACAGTGCCATTTCCATTTGTTAAATATGACATATTGAGTCAGTGTGTTTGTCTGATAAATTCTTTCCTTTGGATTTAGGTGAACGGCCTGTGAGAGTTTATGCAGATGGAATATTTGACTTATTTCATTCTGGTCATGCCCGGGCTCTGATGCAAGCAAAGAACCTTTTCCCTAATACATACCTCATTGTGGGAGGTAAGAAAACACCTACTGACTTAGGTGCTGTCCAGAAAAAAATTATAGTAGCCCTTTTTCTCCTGTCTTTATAACCTGAGTACATTCACTCTTATTTTGGTTTTTAAATGAAGGATATAGTGTTGCCTTTTTAAAATGTGAAGCATATGAAGAACATGAAGTATCTAAAATCTGAACTGTATAAACCTGGAGAGAGATGCGCTAAGCTCATTGACTTGAGATGTCCAGGATTTATCTCACTGGTTTTGGCTGGTTTCTGCAGTCTGATCCCCTATCGCCTACTTTAAAATAGCATTTACTTTAGATTTCAGTTTATCACCCTAACATGACTCTGTATGTTTGTATGTGTACTGTGCATGCTCAGGTGTGTGACTTTGTGACCCCGTGGACTCTAGCCCACCAGGCTCCTCTGTCCATGGTATTTTCCAGGCAAGAGTACTGGAGTGGGTTGCCATGCCCTTCTCCAGGGGATCTTCCCAACCCAGGGATCGAACCCACATCTCTTGCATCTCCTGGCATTGGCAGACAGATTCTTTACCACTGTACCACCTGGGAAGCCTCTCAGTTTATCATTCTGAATCAGCTGAAGTACAAAAGTCTGCTAAGCAAATGTTATGTGGTCCAGTCCAGGCTAATAGGGCTTAACTGGTGGCTCAGATAGTAAAGAAGCTGCCCTCAATGTGGGAGACCCAGCTTTGCTCCCTGGATTGGGGAGATCCCTTGGAGAAGGGAATGACAACTCATGCCAGTATTCTTGATTGAAGAATCCCATGGACAGAGGAGCAGCCTGGTGGGCTACAGTCCATGGGGTCACAATGAGTCGGACATGACTGAGCAACTGATACTTTCCAGTCTGATAGGAAACCATTTTTTTTTAAACTGTTCATTGATGCAGAAATGTACAGTAGGTTCATTTCAAAGCCAAAGATCATAGTCTTCTGTTGTATCTTCTCCTTTCCAAAGTGTGAACATAGTGAGTATTGCTCCCGAAGGTGTATCTTGGATTAGAAAGCATTGTTATCCAGACTGAGGTACATTTAGAGTATTGTTATCCAAGTGGGGTGCTTGGTTACAATCCTAGGAAATGGTAGAGGTTAGTGACCGAGGTGTGGTTAAGCAAGCAGAGGGGACTTTGACTTATAACCTTATGATGTGGTGAACTCAGTTTGCAGTGATGAGCTAACACACAACTTCAAAGGCTTCACCGTGATGAATGAAAATGAGCGCTATGATGCAGTGCAGCACTGCCGCTATGTGGATGAGGTGGTGAGGAATGCCCCCTGGACCCTGACACCAGAGTTCCTGGCAGAACACCGGGTAAGAAACTGAGTACATGTTCCCATTCCCTGTTTTGTAATTCCCTCAATTTTGAAGGCTTCTGGTACTTGGGCTAGTTTTCCACTAGCTTTATTTTATTTCTACCTTCTCTGTAAATTTAATATAAAAGAGATGATGATGTTATTACTTCTAATAATAGTCATCCCTGACATTTTTATTGGATTTGATGGTTTAGAGGCGCTTTTACATCCATTATATTTCATTTGTTCCCCATGAAAGTCCTGTTGGGTAGTTATTAGTTATTTCCACTTTACATATGAGAACAGGGCCAGAGAGGCCAAATAACCAGGTTACACTCTAGCAGGGCTAGAAATTTAACTTCTATGCACCCCCACTCTTTCCCCCATAGATGTGTACATCCTCGTAGTGTACCAGCCTCTTTAGAGTATACCTAGCCCCAGCCATGCTCTCGGTTCAGTTCGGTAGCTTAGTTGTGTCTGACTCTTTGCGACCCCATGGGCTGCAACACACCAGGCTTCCCTGTCCATCACCAACTCCCGGAGTTTACTCAGGCTCATGTCCATTGAGTCGGTGATGCTATCCAACCATCTCATCCTCTGTTGTACCCTTCTCCTCCCGCCTTCAATCTTTCCCAGCATCAAGGTCTTTTCAAATAAGTCAGTTCTTCCCATCAGGTGGCCAAAATATTGGACTTTCACCTTCAGCATCAGTCCTTCCAATGAATATTCAGGACTGATATCCTTTAGGATAGACTGGTTGGATCTCCTTGCAGTCCAAGGGACTTTCAAGAGTCTTCTCCAGCACCACAGTTCAAAAGCATAAATTCTTCAGCACTCAGCTTTCTTTGTAGTCTAACTCTCACATCTATACATGACCACTGGAAAAACCATAGCTTTGAGTAGATGGACCTTTGTTGGAAAAGTAATGTCTCTGCTTTTTAATATGCTGTCTAGGTTGGTCATAGCTTTTTTTCCATGCTCTCAAGGAGCTCACATTCCAGGAAATAAGATATAGAAACATGGACTTATCTTGTATTGGCTTAAATTTAGTTTCAAGACTTTTAATTTCAGTCTAGAAATTATGTGGGGTCAGAAACCAGGGATGTTTCTCACTTTGTCTCAGTGAATTGGTATTATAAAAATCCTTATCTCCTTTTTATTTTCCCACATTAAAAAAGCAGATTTCCTACAAAAGATGGGTTTATAGCTGAGAAGAACTTACCAGGTTTATAGCTGAGAAGAACTTACCAGGTCCGGTTGGAGGCCCTCAAGCTTGAGGAACCAGCAAGCATGTTGTCAGTTCTCTACAGTGGTGTGTAGAATGTTAAAAGTAAATTGTCCAGTGAGACAGGAAATAAAAAGTAGCCAAAGTGCTTCAAAAGCAGTATTTGGGTAAGCCTGAAGCTAAGGGATATTTGTTACAACTATTTAGGATTTGGACAGACCTTTTATAGTTCTGTAGCTTTTCTGCATCAACATTTAGCAGCCAGTGGTACCAAAGGTGAAGAGCAAGATTATTCTCAGCAACATGGCCAGGCAGGCCCAGGCAGAAGAGGTTAGAGGGACTCCCAGATTCCCTTTTCTCTCCTTGTTTGTAGTATATCGTCAGTCACGAGTCTGGCTTGCTCACCGTTCTTATTTTCACTTTGCTGCCTTTGTGTCCCTGACAAATTGTTCATGGGTAATTGATATGTTAGCTGAGAGTTCCTGACATAGTCCTGATGAGCGTAACATTACAATGGCTTCTTGGAGCTGTATAGTGGTATTAGCAATTATATTAACAAAGGAGATACGGCCTATTCAAGAAGGAGTAATTGAGGTTTAGAAAGATTGTTGATCCCAGTGCAAGAGATATTGACAGTAGTAAAGTGATAAATCTGAGACCTAAAGGTCTTTTATGGGGCTCTTGGTTGCTATTTTTATGTTCCCATTTACCTCACAGACTTAGAGAGAAACTAGTTAACAAAGAAGTGACTTCTTTCTCATATTTTTAGAAACTGTGTTTGACCAGTGCTTGTAGAGCCAGGAGGATAGGGAGGTTTCTTTTCTTCTTTTCTTGACTCCATCCACTAGCTAGCATACCACAAAATCCTCCAGGCCTATTTCCCACACCGTGGTGACTGGTATTCAGTGTGAGGGTAGCACTTCCAGGAACCAGGAGGAGCAACTAGAAGAGAAACTGGCTAACTTCATGTTTATGATCCATAAACAGTTAGGTTGGATCACTTGTAAAAGAATTGTGAAATTTATGAGCCGAGCAAGGAGAGACAAAGAGAAAAGTTCATTTGAGGCCTGGCTTCACCTTGTGGCCCTTTTTCTGGGCCACAGAGTGTTGCCTGGTTCTTTCTAAGTAGCAGTTATCCTGAGTTTTAATGATGTTTCCTTATTTTCAGATTGATTTTGTGGCTCATGATGACATCCCTTATTCTTCTGCTGGGAGTGATGATGTTTATAAGCACATCAAGGAAGCAGGTGAGTAAGGTGATGTGCATCCTCATTTTATGGAGTCTCCAGAATAATGACATATTCAATCACATCACTACAGAGGAAAATTTATACAGTGAGAAATTCAACATCCACTTTTAGGTCACACTTTGGATAAGAGGTTAAAGTGAGCATAGCATCATATCCATCAGTTCTCAGTCTAAACATCTACTTTTGTTGTCTTTTTAATTTCAAGAAACCCTTCTCCAGCCCCATTCTTTTCTTAATATTAGGACATTTCCTTACTCCTAACCCTTCATTCAGTGTTCCTTCTGTATGTCAGTATCTCAGACTGTACTTAGTAATAGCAGACTCTGCTTTTTGAGGATAGGAAAGGACTGTGGCTCCCAGTTTCCATCTAGTCCTACTGCCTGAGCTATTCAGAGTATCACAGTATTTGTGTTTTTGGGTTAGGCATGTTTGCTCCAACACAGAGGACAGAAGGTATCTCCACATCAGACATCATCACTCGAATTGTCCGTGACTATGATGTGTATGCCAGGAGGAACCTCCAGAGGGGCTACACAGCAAAGGAACTCAATGTCAGCTTTATCAATGTAAGTTCTAACCTCATCCCAGAGTTCCCTGGCCCTATAGGACATGTGGCCTCTCACTTTGTCTAAGTTAAACTTGCTCTTCAATCTGCTCTTATTATCACCTCCAAAAGCTCAGTGGATACCTCTTTGCACATAGTACTATGCCAGGCTTTTTACAAAGAGCATTTGGATGTATCTGTTCTATAAAAAGAAGCATTATCTGCCTTTATGGTCTAGTATCACAACATTGATATAAGGACATACAGCCAATTAAATAAGAATGTATAACTTACAAAGTACAGTGTTTATATTGAATACATTTAAAACAGTAGTTCTTAACTTTTTTTTAATTGTATGGTCTTTATAAATCTGATGCAAACTATGGATCTTCTCCCTGTGTGGATAGTAACACACAGCATTTTGCATGCAACTTCTCAAGGCACATGGAACTAACTTTTAAAATTTGATTATGAAAGCAAGTTTATCTTAGCTTAATATTGCCCTTAGAAACAAACTGCTGTACATTTTGTATATAAATTATACCTCAGTAAACTTGATTTAAAAAGAAGAAAGCTGCTGTGTCTTGTATACGTGAGTAATTTACCATGCTCCCTCATTTGTTCCCAGCTCTGTGAATTATGAATGGGTAAAATGGTTTCATCTAAATTGATTTATCTGTGCAGATAAACGCTGGCTACTGTTACACTGCTGTTACACTGCAGAATTTATTTTCAGGTATTTAAGAATCCTAAACATACTCCCCTTCCCCTTTATGATCTGAAAATGAGAACACTTTTCATTTGGCTGAAGACTCCTTCCCTCCCTTTGGGAGGGTTCATACAATTTTCCCTTATTTTTAGGGCAGCTGACAGGACCAATGAGTATCATCCTTACTTTGCGAATGAGCAAACAGACCTCCAGATGTTAAAAAAAAAAAAAAACTTCTCTGTAGTCATAGAATAAGCCAGTGATGGAGGGAAAATTTTAGCACAATAAATGAATTAAGTAAAAGGTCTACTACTTTCTTTTTCAACCTGTTAGAGTTGACTTGTTGTTGGCAGTACTGTACAGTGATCTTGGTGCTCCCTCCCTATACATATACATCTCTGTCTAGAATGGGGTTTTGGGTTTTGTTGGGCATGTTTATCTTCCAAGTTAATGTTTTGTCTTAAAAATCTGAGTTTGTTTGGTATATGCCAGTCTGTTACTGGGCTTACCCTGTGCATTTAGTTTAGTCCTGGGCTCTACAATCTTAGAATTATTACACTTTTACTTAGGATGACCATCCAGAGCATATCTTTTCTGTTACCATGGTAGGGAAATATGGGATATATTAAAGTAAAGTGAAATTCTCAAGACCGAAAGGAGTGTCTAAATAGAGTACCAAACCAAGTCTTTTCCTTCCCCTTGGTATGGAAGGTCAGAGTGAGTATTATTTCTCAAAACAGTTATTTCTTTATCCAGGAGAAGAAATACCACTTACAGGAGCGAGTTGACAAAGTAAAGAAGAAAGTGAAAGATGTGGAGGAAAAGTCAAAGGAATTTGTTCAGAAGGTGGAAGAAAAAAGCATTGACCTCATTCAGAAATGGGAAGAGAAATCCCGAGAATTCATTGGAAGTTTCCTGGAAATGTTTGGTCCAGAAGGAGCGCTGGTATGTTCCTTCCTGCTGGGCTATTTAGGGAAATTCAGGAAAATCTAGGGAATTCTTATGCTGTGAAAGGAACTATAGAATCCTTGAGCAGAAAGGGACATTGACAATAAGAAGTTATCTAATATGTTCCCTTTATTGGGCAGAACTATATTTAAACTATCCCCAGAAAGGTTTTAAAAATCTTTACAGAAAGTGGTTATACATTCGCCTAATTTTGCCAGCTCTCTATAAACCTCCAAATATGGTGACAAGTGAGTAACCTTGCCTAGCTTGTTTCTACATTACAGTTTTGGATAGAAGGAAAGGAAAGAGCAAAGAACAGTTTAAAAAAAAAAAAAAAACCACTGCCTCGACTACAAGCAGCCACTGCAGGATTGCTGGGTAAGGTGGGAGTTCTGTCCTTGAGGAATAGGCAAGGTCTTTTTGAGCTAGATAAGAGGTGCATGTGTAGCTATTAGCAGATGAGCCCTAGGATATCAGAGATGATCTGGCTGTGGGGGTGCTTGGATGCCAGAATAGATTATTCATGGAGAATATAGAATTTTCAGAAAATCCCCAAAACTAAGGTAGATACCCTTTTGTCTGAGTTAATTCCTTTGTTTTTGCCTAGAACCTAGACTACAGACCAAGTAGCTTTTTAAGAATTCCTTTGACATAGAAGTCAAAGATTGGGTGACAGTGGATAACAGGTGGGACCCCTTAGACATGTAGTCTAGCATAACCACTTTGACTAAGAAATTGCTTAGAATTGTATCTGTGGCTTACTTGGTCACTTTTGACATTACAGAGGGCACTCACGATAATTTGAAGTCTCAGATCTCCTCCATTGGTTAGTAGGATCCATAGGTTTCTTCTAACTCTTCCTTTTGGTCTCCCCAGAAACATATGCTGAAAGAGGGGAAAGGCCGGATGCTGCAGGCCATCAGTCCAAGGCAGAGTCCCAGCAACAGCCCCACTCGTGAACGTTCCCCCTCTCCCTCTTTCCGGTGGCCCTTCTCTGGCAAGACTTCCCCGCCTTCCTCCCCAACAAACCTCTCCAGACACAAGTCTGCAGCCTATGATATCAGTGAGGATGAAGAAGACTAAATTTTCATCTCTCCTTTCTCCTCCCCTCCCTCTGTCCCAACCTTCAGAAGCTCTCTGTTGAATTCCAGATTGTGATCCCAACACTAATCCTAAGGACAGCTACAAAGGAAAGACAGTTGGGGCAAGAGGACTTAGGATGGGGGGACCAGACAGCCTGTCCTCGGAGAGACATCACCCATCCCCACCAAGAAGGAGGCTAACTACATCTTAGAAGCCTGTTCTGCATTCATATCCCCTCCCCATGGACTTTGCTTTACTGTTTATGTTCATGTGCTCTTGACAGGGAAATTGTCATTTTTATTAATTTTTTAAAAATTAGTCTTTCAAACGTAGTAAGTAGAACTAATTTTTTGCCCCCGAGGAGTGGGCAGAAGGAAGTGGTGTAATACCCAGAGGCCTTTTCTTCTTGATACACCGTAGTGTTTGCCTTCTATTCTCAGGCAAACTGTCTTGCCAACTCCTTCAGGCAGTGAGCCATGCTGATGGGCGATTTGGAGGGGAAATACCATAATCTTGGTTTCCTTTTTTTAAAAAGCTAAAAGCTGAGTAACGGCCACAAATCCCCAATGTATACTGCTGGCACGTGTGTCTGTGTGGCTGTGGGAAGAAGGAGATCTGAGTCTGACTTTTCTTACTCCCTGAGGAGTTTCTTGTTGGACCCAATGGGGTCCATGAAGACACTGATGGGGATGGAACCAGACCACATGGCATCAGCTGCGGTTTCTATGCTGTGTTCATCTCTCAGAAAATTCTGTTGCCCAGTTATTTGGGAGCTCTTGTCAATCTCTTTTTTGTAATCTTTAAATTCTTCCTGCCTTTAAAGGGAGGAACACTTTCAGGTTTACTCTGATTGAGGAGGGGAGTTGGACAATACTCAAACCTATACAAAGTCAGTTTAATTTTCCTCTGGGAGTAAGTCCCTAGCCCTACTACTCCTGTCTTAATACTCATTTCCTAGCTTTTTACAAAGGATACTTTGTAAATGTCTGTAGTTTCAACATGATCTGTTAATCCATGTTGCTCATAACCATATTGAATATTGAGAGAGGTTTGCAGAGAACATAGGTGCAAAAGCATAAGGAAACACACCCCTTTTTAAAGCCCTATCTTGACCTCTTCCCCTTGTAATAGTATCCTTGACTGGAACCAGTGCTCCATGAGGTGTTTCTTTTCCCCAGGGAGTTGGCATCTGGCAGGGACTCACATCACTGCCCCTCTAGCAAGTCTCCAGTGGCTCACATTATAAGAGTGTGGTAGATTCCCTCCCTCTCCCTCTGCCTGCCCCCATCTCCCTTTTACGTTGCCCAGGGGATTCACCACTTAAATTTCACATCAGAGAATGCTGAAGCTTAAGCACTTGCTGTTGAACATGAGCTCCTTTTCAGCTTGTAGCATCCTACAGCACATGACCTAGCAGATCATTATCTATCATAATCCTAATCCTTATCATATCATAAGGTTCAGGGGAAATTTGCTTCTGTCCAGGGCCATCTCATCACTCATAAATACCCCTTGTGGGGGTGGAGTTTTAGTGTTTTCAGCTGAGAAAACCACATTTTATCTTTGCCCCTCTGCTAAGGTTGTGAGCATCTCATAATCCCTTTCCTGAACACTTTCTGGTAAAACTTGCTCTTATGCCTGAGGGCCAGTGGCTAGAGTTACTGCCTGCCTGCACAGCAGGACTACCTAGGTTCTTAAAACTCAGATCATCCAGAGAAGCAGAATGCAGCAGAGTAGAGGAATAAACAGAGTGAACCTCTTGCTGTCCTGATGGCCCATGAAAATTACATTTCTAACTCTTCTCATGAAGTGCTATTTTTACTATCAAATCTAGTTTACACAGGCTTTGGCTTGAAATCCTTTTTTTGAAACTGTTGAAGTTAATGTTTTCCTACAATACCAGCTTTGTAGGATCATATATTTTAACTTTTCTGCTTCAGTCTTCCCTTTTTGGGAATTCTGCCCATTTCTGTTGATAGAAAAATGGTGAAATCACCACTGAAACCCACCTACATTTTCTCTCAAAATACATGTCCAAGTATATTTGGAAAGGGAGGCAATCCAAATGTGATTTTCCTCCCTGCAGTCACTCCTCACAGGTATTGTCTGGGTCCCAAATGTTTGGCCTGCCTTCTCTGCTCTGTAGATGGGCTGCTTTGGGCACATCCTGTCCTTGGAGTATGACGTCTAGGCCAACAAGCTCCATGAGACTGCTAGCACTGGCATGTGCACGTGTTGTCGGAAAACTCTCACCCCTTCTGGTGAGCCTCTGTGGCCTCAGTCTCCTAACACAGTATATCTCCGTGAAATTTTGACTGAAAGCAAAAAACTTTATGGCATGGCATGCTAGGTACTTTGGAATAAATGTGATCCTATGTGCTGGACAACGGTGGGTGGGTGGAGGAAGTTGTTGGGATGATGCATTATTTGATCATTTGTGCCTAATTAAATGAGGTTAGAGATTCGCATTCCACAACCGTGTGTGTGATCTGTAAATCTTTAAATATTAGTGTTGTTAATATTAATTTTTAACATTAATTTTAATATTACTTAAACCCTAAATTGCACAAGCAAAGCTGTCAGCCTGAATAGGCCAAATGTGGCAGAAATGGGAGAGCCTTAGAAGTTGGTTGGCCTTATAGCCTCTCTCTGTAACAGATGGAGAAGGGAGACAGAAGCCTTGTAGCCAGTGGTGAGGATGTGCCATTTCATCAGTTACCTTGAGATGAGCTGGGCAGAAAGTTTGTTTTTTTTCATACACTAGACTCCACAGCACTGAAGGGTAGAGGTTGAAATTTTAGAGGAGTAGAAATGGGTCATTTGTACTGCTCCAGCTGCTTCTGATCACTAGAGCCAAAGACCATTATTTTGATGAGGCTTGGGTAAGAAGGTTGGGGATGTGAAGAGGTCGAAAGTCCCGAATAAGAGAAAAAATTTGAGGGAGGTCAAGAGAGCTTTTGACCTTTTCTGATCACTGATAACATCGCAGGCAGCACCTGAGTTACATTTTTCTTATTTGTGACCACACAGCTGTCCAGGAAGTCTTTGAATATTCCATCCACAATGATTCTTCACAGTGTTTTTTATTCTTTCTTGACTTATGGGCAGCTTTTGTCTTTCTGGAGCTCATTGCCTTATTAATCCTGTTTCAAACCCTATATCTAAAATCTTTCCAAATCAAGTCTATTTTGCTGCTTTTGTTTAATTTCCTAAAAGCCATAGCCTTTACATGTTCTGTCAGCAAACTATCACCAGAAGTTGAACCAATGCAGGTAGGAGAAAAGCTCCCTTAACAATGTTTTTAACTAATGGTATTTTTTTCAAGCTTATCAATATAAGTATTTTTAAAGTTATATTTTTCAAGGTCATACAATGATTGTTCTTGTTTTCTCTCATGGAATAGATTGTCATGGGATAAAGATTGGTCCCTAGCTATTATTTTTGCAAATAAGTAGAACATGTTTTGGGGATTATACTATTAAATGTTAATTTTCTTTAAAAGAAAGAAGAAAGATACTCTGTCTGCCAAAGTTTGATGTTAGTACTTAGATTGGGGTAGAAAACAAAAGTAGTTGGTTTAACATTAAAATGACTGCAGTTCTGTTTTCTTAGCTTTCAAGTGGGCTTTCCCACTATTCTTAGGGAGACACTGACTGTTTTGAACACAAAGATTTGATTGGTTGAGTTGTTTTGTATTGTGGATCCTGAGAAGAGTGTTGGAAAGAAATACTGGCCTTGGTGTAAACGTTGGCCCCATCACCAGTGCTGGTGTCCACAAGGACGTTTTCCTTAATCGGTGTTGAGTATTTTTTTTTCCTGTCTGAGTGTTATTAAATTGTTATTGTTCAGTTATTTTGGCTTTTGTCATTAGCCAAATAAAGGCAAAGTGATTTTACCTAATGTTTCATTTTATATGTTTTGACTTGGTATACATGTGTATTATATATTTTATGTATTTGAGACTTTTACCTGTATGATCAGTTCCTTTACTTTTGCATCCTAATTTGTCTCCTCAGAATCATTGCATGCCCATATCATTGCAATTCCTTTTGCAGCTTGGTACAGAAGACTCAAAAAGCCATTGGCCCACAAAGGGAGGCTGATCTAGATCTCCCAGGTCTAATGTCATCAGCGCCCTACTGACACATCTGTAAGGGAAGAAAACACCTTCCATCTGTTCTTCAGAAGCCTTGTTTCTTTGAGACTTTGGGATCCTACTGTTTTGCCTGGCTGAGTTCTATTCCTGTTATTATACCAAGAAAACTATCATACACTCTTCCCGCTTTCATTTGCTTTGGGAAAGCTCAGAGTAACCTTTTAATATACAATCTTGATGGGCTAATAGTGGCACCCACGGAGGCAATATGCCCAATTGTAGAAAATCAAACTCCATCCTGTTTATTAAGCTTAAAATACCTTCCTCAGGCAAGATCCAAAACAATTTCATCCTATCGCATAGTTCTGATTCATCTCTACAGTCAAGCACACATCATTTGCCAGCTTGCGCTGACAATAGACTCAATCCCCATTTGGTCAAGGTTGAAGAACAGTAAAGAAATCTGTGCCCATCTAATGAATACAGTGTCTCTTTCATTGTCCAAGCCATTCACCTCAGGCTTTGAGGTTCAGATCCTGGTCTGGAGAAGAGAAAGGTTCATATCCAAGCTTGTCATCTTTCCTTCGGTAGTATATTCGTGTCAGCACAGTGATCAGAAAACTCTCGAGGATGAGGAGGTGGCAGTTCATCACTGCAGCATGGGACAAAATATAGGTTATTCTAACTTAACAGAGGTGGTATCCCATAGCAGCCCTGGCATATGAGTTGGACAGCAGTTTCTCTTAATTTATCCTCAAACCAGGACCTAGAGATATTAAGTTGTCACAAGTAACATGGCAAGTTGACAATAGAGCCAGAACCAGAACTTGGCTCTCTACCTCCTGAACTTTGAGGCTAGCATTAAACATTTCTTTTGCATGTTTTATCATCATGACCCTCTGCTTCCTAACCACACCTATTCCTCTTTCAGGAGCTGAGGATTGAACCCATGGCTTCCTGGGTTGATCATCAGGGCTGGGCCTCAAGCTGCGGGATTGCAGCTGTCTGTGTGATCAGAGAGGTCATAGACTCAGAGCCTCTGCTAGATTTCTTGGAGGTCTCTTTCTCAATACTCTAAGCAGAACACTGAATATTCTGAGAGTGGTTAGCCCTACTTCCAATCTAAGATCCTCTCTTCTCGGACCTCCCCCTCCTGCCCATCCTGGAATAGACTAGGAAACCCCATGTGCTTACCTTGAGATCTGATTTTAGAAGAAAAGGGAGGTGAACAAGCAATCTGCCCGCCACTGGCCAAGACTGAGAAGATGGATGGCTGCAGAGCAGACAGAATAAGGAGTGCCTGCAGAACAGAAAAGAGGAGTGAGGATGGGGGCTCAGCATCCCTGGCACAGGCTGGCCGGCCCACTGCTGTGTTTGAAATGTGTCTTAGTGCTTGCCCTCTCTGAGTACACTTTTCTGATGCACAGCTTCTCAGGGTAGACTTGGCTTGTCCAGGGTTCCCTCCAATAATCATGGGCAGGTTAATTAATCACAAGGCTTTTATTCTGTGGCCTGACCTCTAAGTGCTTCTGTAGCCTAGATCCTTTTTGTGCCCTGTCAGTCCCTTACTCCGTGGTAGGCTCTTCTGTCCTCTTTCTTCCTATAGACCCTCCACTTCTGCCTGCCATGTGCCTGTAAGCAGCACCTGCTTAGGTCAAATGAGAATTTATGTGAAATCAATCTGTTAACTATAAAGGAATCACTATGCCTTGGGAATAGGAGAAGGGCCCAGCAAGAAGACAGAAAGAATGGAGAGAGAAGAGAAACAATATGGAGCTAGAAGTCATTGCATTTGGTGGAAAGGTTATCTCTGGGCTTAGAGAATGGAAAGTGTAAAAAGTGAACAAATGTGCCTTTGGGAAAATTCTCAGGGAAGAGGTGATGATGCAGAGTCAGATGAGAAGAGATGTGGGTTTGGGAGTAGATAGTTGTATGTTTAAATTCCAGTCCCATCCCTTATGTACCTTTGAGCAAACCCCAAAACACCTCAGTTTATCATTTGTAAAATAGAAAAAACAATGATTCTGAAGATTATAGTGAACTTAAATGTAATTAATGTATGAAAAGCGCCTAATATGTAGTACTGGTCATATATAGTTGTAACTGTGATAATGCTGATGTTTCTGCTACTGCTGCTAAGTCGCTTCAGTCGTGTCCGACTCTGTGATACCCCATAGACGGCAGCCCACTAGGCTCCTCTGTCCCTGGGATTCTCCAGAATCCCACTCCAGAATACTGGAGTGGGTTGCCATTTCCTTCTCCAATGCATGAAAGTGAAAAGTGAAAGCGAAGTTGCTCAGTCGTGCCCGACTCTTAGCGACCCCATGGACTGCAGCCTACCAGGCTCCTCCATCCATGGGATTTTCCAGACAAGAGTACTGGAGTGGGTTGCCATTGCTGATATTTCTAGTGGTGATGAATTGCAAGATTTTTAGAATTAATGGGTAGTGAAGAAAAGAAAACAGCAAAGGTATAAGAATTTAAGGTTTAAAAATTCATGTGTTATGGGCGTCATTGTGTCCCCCTAAAAGATGCATTGAAGTCCTCACCCCCAGGACCTCAGAATGTGACCATCATTGTCTTGGTAACTGATTAGATGTAATTAGTTAAGACGAGGTCATACTGAAGTAGGGTGGGTCCTTATTCCAATATGACCGACGTCCTTATCAGAAAAAGAGACACAGACACATAAGGGGAGAATGCCTTGTGATAAGCCAAGGATGCCAAAGATTGCTGCAAACAATCAGAAGCCAGGAATAGTCAAGGAAGGGTTCGCCCCAACAGTGTTCAGTGGGCATGTGGGCCGCTGACAGCTTGGTTTTGGACTTCCAACCTCTAGAACTGTGAGGCAATGCATTTCTGTTTTAAGCCACCCGCTTTGTGCTATTTTGCTCCAGCAACCTTAGGAAACTTACAGCACAGAAAAGCAACAACTGGGGAAGGGCAGGGATTCTTTCCCAAATCTCACAGGAAACCTAAGTCTTAAGAAGATTCCCAGACCCACTTCTAGCCTTTATTAGTCTCAGCTTCTAACCCCTACAATTTGTGGCTCATTATTAACCATCTTTTCTCTCCCAGGGTATAGTTACCTGGAACAGAACAAATTTGGCTCCTATGTTCTGCTCGCCCAGGTGCAGCCTGGCTTGACGAAAAATGATGCCTATGGTCCACAGAGCCGACAGGGTGGACACACCGAGGAAAGTGTTGATCCATAGAGCTGTGCTCCCCTCAGAAATCTGGTGGCAGGCCAGAAAGCAGTCAGTGAGGAAGCAAGCCCCTTTCTCCTTTTTTTTCCCTTCTCCCAATGGTGGGGGAAATAAAAAAGCTTCTTCTCTCCCTGTTAGAGTCCCTGAGCCTCTGCTTTTCCACAGTCGCCCTGTACCTGGGGCTATCCCAACCCTGGGGCCATCCCAACCCTGGGGCCCTGAATCAGGGGATACTGGTTCCAGCTATTCCTTCTAGAGCTCAAAGGAATTAAACTCATCTTGGCCTCTGCTGCCCCTTACTCTGGACTTACGTCTGATGGGTCAAAGATGCCATCAGGGATGAGAAACAGGCCCACCAGGGTCAATGATATCTTGAAGAAGGCGTACTGGATGGGGCCCAACAGCAGCAGCTGAAGTCTCTTCCTGAAGTAGGAAGAGGATTAGGAACATAGGCCTACAAATCACCCACCCCAACCAGAACTTCCAGCTCTCTCATTGGGTTCCTGGCAAGGCTTGGCCACCATCATAGACACCAACATAGTCAAGTGGGTGGGGACTTAGGAAGAGCATTGGGAACCATCTTTATTGCCTCCCACTCACCCTCAGACCAGAATGATGCCTTTTGAGCAAGAACTATCTGAGGATTGACCCCAACCTCATTAACTGAAACGGATGGAAGGGGAAAGTAAATAGTCCAAAGTGCAGTTTGTTCTCTGTGATAAAGTTTGTAGGGGACAGTGAGCGTAAGTGATGGGAACTCTGGAGTTCTCCTTCCTCTGTTCCTCCTACCCCTGTTTGGGTGCCCAGTGTGTGGGTCCTGGCTGTGGGATGCCCACCCTTTCATCACTGGCTTTGTTCCATACAAGCCAAATTCCATGAGGCTTGAAGCAGGACTGAGAGAGCCAGCAGAGGCTCTTGAGAGAGTGCAGAAGAGGCCAGTCTGCTCTCCAGGCAGCCTCTCCCTCCCGCCTCACCTGGTGATCTTGATTCGGGGGCAGCAGGGGCAACAGCAGCAGCAGGGGCCTGTATGGATCATCACCGGGGTGTCCTTCAGTGTCCTCAACACCGCCTCCTTCCCACCAAAGCCTTCCACCATGGCCTGCATCAGCAGGTAAAAGCACATCGAGTAAAACCTGGAGTTGGGGAGAGGCGGGAGGTGGGCCTAAGAGCACACAGAAGGGAGGTGGCAGCAGCTGGCGGGATACCACCTGCTGCCAAAGAAAAACAGACTGCAAAAGGACAGGGAGACGGGGGCTTCCTGAAGGGGTCAGGTAGGGTCTAGGCATTTTGAGAACTGAGAGAGGACAGGTGGAAGAGGGCAGGCTGTGAGAACAAAATGATGCCTGAGATGCACTAGAAGTTCAAGAGACAAGTTGGAAAGGGCCTGATTTGTGATCAGTTTGTTTGCATGGACTTATGGAAGGGACAGGGGATTAAAAAAAAAAAAAAGACACAAACTCTGAATTCCCAGGGTTGAGAGGAGCAGAAGGGGGACCTCAGAGGGGTATCAAGTTCAGCTGGGGGCAGGGCAGGACACTCACGTAGTTATGGCCATTTCCACGAGTGTCAGGGCACGAGGAATCCAGAGACCAAAGCAGGAGAATGCAGACACTATCTGCTTGGAGAAGAACCAGGAGCTGGTTAGGGTAAGGAAGGAGACTGCATGCTCACCTTTTGTGGCAAGGGCTCAAGGAAGCAAAAGCTAAACAGCTGAGGCACCATTACTTAAAAGTGACTAACTGGGGACTTTCCTCGTGGTCCAGTGGCCAAGACTCTGAGCTCCCAGTGCAAGTGGCCTGGGTTCGTTCCCTGCTCAGGGAACTAGATCCCACTAACACTTGGCACAGCCAAATAAATATTAAAAAAAAAAGTGACCAGTTGGAAAAAGAGCTAGTTAAATCAACTAATTAAAATATTTTTTAAATTCAGCTGTCAGTTTATTCCTTGTCTAGTGTTAGAGACAGCAAGTCACCTTGAGTCAGAGGCTCTTTTGAAGACTATCTCTCAACATATGTCACTGGAGTAGGAATAGGTCAATTCATCTTTAAGAGTACGTAGATCAAGATCCAACCCTTCCTTTTCAATATCCCATGTTATTAGAGCACCTCTGATGTCTTGAGATGGCCCAGGCAGGTGTCATCTGGCAGAAAAGGACCTCAAGGGCTTTGTTCTTCACCCAAAACAGACACAGAGCTCACCACACGGAAAGAGAAACCCCATCATGTGGCCTGCGAGCATGCCAAAGAGCTATCAAATGGCTGTAAGAGTGAGTTAGAAGGACTTACAGTGTAAGGGTAGAGTGAACATGACCCCATGGGAAAAAATTACTCTCCTCCTACCCTCTGAGGAACCACTGCTGGTCTGTGCAGGAAACAAGCTTATTTTAAAGCAACACAGTAGCAGGGGAGTAGTGAGTGGGATAGCTGGTGGGCTCAGACAGTTCTTCAGCTGTTCTTAGAGCTGTTTCTGTGGCTCTAAGATTTCAAACACTCCATCTCACTGCCTGTGACCTTCTAAGCATGGGATCCTGACTGCAGATAGCAGACTAAAACCCCCACCCTAAAGTAGTAGAGGAAGGCAACTTGAATTATTGAGTTGAAAGGAATCTTCCTCTTCAGCCCCTCCCCAAAGGCAGCTGCAGGACCCTCACCGTGGGTGAAGAGCTGCACCAGATCAGGGTCTTCCTCTTGATAGGGCAGCGGGTGTTCTTGTGCAGGTAGACAGCAGCCTCCAGGAAGATGGCTATTGAGCCCAGGACAAACAAGGTCATGATGACCATGAGGGAAATATCCACAGGGCCCAATGCTAGAATGGAAAGAGAGGACAGGCTCCAGTGAGCTGAAGACCAGGGCTGAGGAGCAGAAGATGTGGGCTTCCTCACATGCATCTAATTGCTTTACCACATCTAGAATTACCTGGTCTAGGCTTCCTATCATGCAGAAGATGGGCTTTTTCTTAGACCTAGAATTTCCAACATGTGACTAGGAAATAGTCATTCTTCTGCATGCATGGGAGACTAGACCAGATCAATCTAAGTATGGTAAGGCTTACTTGAATCAGGATATAGACACCTAACAAGTTTGTACATAACAAAAATTCTAAGTTCGGAGGTCAACAGGGCCTATTCACTTTTCTCAGTGTCAGGGGTTATACTAGCAGACAGGGACCAGTTAACATTATAATTAAAGCAAAATATATACTTCTGATATACATCAGAATATATACTGATATACTTAAGTCGCTCAGTCGTGTCCAACTCTTTGTGACCCCATGGACTGCAGCATACCAGGCTTCCCTGTCCATCACCAACTCTCGAAGCTCGCTCAGACTCATGTCCATTGAGTTGGTGATGCCATCCAATCATCTCATCCTCTGTCATCCCCTTCTCCTCCTGCCTTCAATCTTTCCCAGCATCAGGGTCTTTTCAAATGAGTCAGCTCTTCGCATCAGGTGGCCAAAGTATTGAGTTTCAGTTCGGCACCGGTCCTTCCAATGGAGAAGGCAATGGCAAACCAGTATTCTTGCCTTGAGAACCCCATGAACAGTATGAACTTGATATACTTCAGTTCAATTCAGTTCAGTCGCTCAGTCGTGTCTGACTCTTTGCGACCCCATGAATCGCAGCACGCCAGGCCTCCCTGTCCATCACCATCTCCCGGAGTTCACTCAAACTCACGTCCATTGAGTCTGTGATGCCATCCAGCCATCTCATCCTCTGTCATCCCCTTTTCCTACTGTCCCCACTCCCTCCCAGCATCAGAGTCTTTTCCAATGAGTCAACTCTTCACATGAGGTGGCCAAAGTACTGGAGTTTCAGCTTTAGCATCATTCCTTCCAAAGAAATCCCAGGGTTGATCTCCTTTAGAATGGACTGGTTGGATCTCCTTGCAGTCCAAGGGACTCTCAAGAGTCTTCTCCAACACCACAGTTCAAAGCATCAATTCTTCAGTGCTCAGCTTTCTTCACAGTCCAACTCTCACATCCATACATGACCACTGGAAAAACCATAGCCTTGACTAGATGGACCTTTGTTGGCAAAGTAATGTCTCTGCTTTTCAATATGCTGTCAAGGTTGGTCATAACTTTCCTTCCAAGGAGTAAGCGTCTTTTAATTTCATGGCTGCAGTCACCATCTGCAGTGATTTTGGAGCCTAGAGATGTTTAAATTTGATTTCAAAAATTTTATCACTTTACTAGGACACACAACAGGACTTTAACAAAAGAAGTGGACCCAAGTAAAGACTCCAAGGATATTTGACCTATGCTGGCCCCAAGTACACTTATTCTCACATTAAATGTAATCCAGTAGCTGTCTTTAGTATTTATTGAAATCATTTGAGGAGTTGTTAATAAGTAGCTGTCCAGACCCCCACTCCCTATACTCCCTGCTACATAGATGTTGTTCCCATACATCTGGGATGTAATCTACATTTTAAACAAGCTCACATGATAATAGAAGATAACAAACATTTTAACACCACCAATGAAGCTCCTCTGGCCTCACCCTTGCTAACAGGAAAACACTAATATAGTCACAATATTTGTTTCTGAGCATGTTCTAATTAGTGCAACAATGTTTTAAACAAAGTTAGTTCCATATCCTCAGTGACTAAGCCTGGACCCTCATTTATCTAAGTCTCTTCCCTCCTTGGCAGACTCTTTGCTTTTAGTCTCCCAACTGGCTAGATGACAGAAGAAGAAGGGGAAGACTGGCAGAGTCCAGCCACTGTCGTATTGCATTGGGAGTAAAGGAAATCAACCCTGAATACTTATTGGAAGGATTGATGTTGAAACTCAAATACTTTGGTCACCTGATGCAATCAGCTGACTCATTGGAAGAGACCCTGAAGCTGGGAAAGATTGAAGGCAGAAGAAAAGGGTGACAGAGGACGAGATGGCTGGATGGTATCACTGATGCAGTGGACATGAACTTGGACAAACTCCAGGAGATGGTGAGGGACAGGGAGGCCTGGCATGCTGCAGTCCATGGGGTCGCAAAGAGTCTGACATGACTGGGTGACTGAACAATGAGAGGATATTGGCTGGTCTGCCCTATGTTTTGGTGACTGAGGGCAGCTCAGAGCTGCTGACACCAAAACAAGGAAGAAGGAGACCACATCCCAGTGAAGACTTGAGTTGTCATCTGGGTCAGTCATACTTGGTGACATCACAAGGAGCAACCAGGACAAAGGTGAATTTCTCAAAAACTACTTTGATGCTTTTGAACTGTGGTGTTGGAGAAGACTCTTGAGAGTCCCTTGGACTGCAAGGAGATCCAACCAGTCCATCCTAAAGGAAATCAGTCCTGAATGTTCATTGGAAAGACTGATGCTGAAGCTGAAACTCCAATACTTTGGCTACCTGATGCAAAGAACTGACTCATTTGAAGACTCAGATGCTGGGAAAGGTTTAAGATGGGAGAAGAAAGGGACGACAGAGGATGGGATGGTTGGATGGCATCACTAACTCGACGGACATGAGTTTGAGTAAGCTCCGGGAGCTGGTGACGGACAGGGAAGCCTGGTGTGCTGCAGTTCATGGGGTCGCAGTCCATGGAGTTGGACACGACTGAGCGACTGAACTGAACTGAACTTTGATCCTGGTTGTTCTTATTTCAAGGTACATGTTTTTCTTTTTGTTTGCTTTCTCCAAGAGGCCCTTTATCTCTGACCACAGTTAGGTCTGTGATTAATCCAGAGGACCTGCTGCAGGGAAGGCAGTCCTTGGACAATCTGCCAGCCTACACTTCTGAAGTCAGTGGTAAGCTTTTCCTTTCTGTTACAGGCCTCAAAAGATAGGATTGTGTTGTTCTTCCCTCCTCCCCATTCCTGTCTCCACCTGCTTCCACTTAATTAGGATGCAGCCCACTGTGTGACCAAATTACTGGCTTAGTGTTGCTGTTTAGTTCTGTTGCCTCATTCTCAATTACCTCTACAGATATTGCTCTAGTAGGCCTGGCAGGTTTTAAACATTAACAAAATAAAACAAGCAAAAATCCACCTGGCTGCAATCCTTAATTAAAAAAAGACTACCTCCCTTCCTTGAAATTTTAAAGATATAAACATAACAGAGGATCTTTTTTCTGACACAATTTTATCCTTATACAATAAAAATGTGGGTTTAAAACAGTTGCTCTGGTTTTATCATGATATACACATAAAGCCTTCCATGTATCAAAATAATTCCAGATAGATTAAAAAGATAAATCTTTAATAAACAACAATGATCTACTGTATAGCCAATGGAACTTTGTTCAATATTATGTGCCAGCCTGGATGGGAGCGGGTAGGGGCTTCGGGGAGAATGGATTCATATGTATGTATGGCTGAGTCCTCTCTCTGTTCACTTGAAATTATCACAACATTGTTAATCGGCTATACCTCAATACAACAAAAAAAAGTGTTTTAAAAAAGAGATTTTAAAAAAGCGGTATATATTTTAAAATAAAACAGGGAAAATTGAGAGAAGGGAAAAAAAGAGAGATTTGTATTTTCATCAAAACTTGAGGGAAGACCTTCCTAAGCTTAGGTGTAATCCAAGAAATCACAAAGAGAAGGATGGTCAAATTTGATACAAAGAGTTTAAACTTCTGAATGTTAAAAAAAAAGTATAAGCAGTAAAGTGGTGATTTCACAGATGCACACTTGGGTAAAAATCCATCAAATTATATACATAAAATCATTGCCCTTTACTGAACATAATTTATAACTGAAACAAACAAACCTTAATATGAACAAAACAGAAAGCAAAATTACCACAGGAAATTCCCTGGCTCTCTGGTGGTTAGGTGGAGAAGGCAATGGCAACCCACTTCATTACTCTTGCCTGGAAAATCCCATGGATGGAGGAGCCTGGTAGGCTGCAGTCCATGGGGTCGCTAAGAGTCGGACATGACTGAGCGACTTCACTTTCACTCTTCACTTTCATGCATTGGAGAAGGAAATGGCAACCCACTCCAGTGTTCTTGCCTGGAGAATCCCAGGGACGGGGGAGCCTGGTGGGCTACTGTCTCTGGGGTCGCACAGAGTCGGACACAACTGAAGCGACTTAGCAGCAGCAGCAGCAGCTGGTGGTTAGGACCTGGTATGTTCACTCCTGGCAGCCAGGGTTTGATCCCTGGGTAGGGAACTGAGATCCCAAAAGCCACATGGTGTGACCAGAAAGAAATAAAAATAAATAGTATAGTAAAACTATAGCTATGTAAAGGATTTGGCTGAAGAGAAGGATAGAAAAGAGTTGAAGGAAAGAGTGGGGCCCTAATATCTTTATCATACAAAATGGAAAATGAAGAAGTACTATCCGCAGTTGGCAAAATAAGAAATAAACTATAGGTATAGTATATACAGCTATAAAGATAACCAACTAAAAATAATGATGAAACCATGTGGAATGAGTAGAAGTTTGGTACTAAGTGAGTTAAATCTTTATGTATTACAGAGGCAGCCACAGATAATATACAAAACTGATACCACATGAAATAATGGTAATTTGAAGGTAACTATTAAAAAATCATCAGCTAAAAAAGTAGGATGAAGATTAAAAATGAGAATAAATAGGGCAGGGGAGTGTTAATTTTCATTAGTAGCCCTTTTGTACTATTTAAAATTTTATACTATGTTCATGTGGGTTAAGATAAAAACATTAAAAATGATTGCCTAGGAATAAATGAGCAATGCCATCTTTGGGTGATGAGACTGTGGGTGGTCTTTGTCTTCTTTCTTTTCCAATTATTCTATAACAAATATACATTTTACAACAAATAAGTTTTTTTAAAGACATACTTTGCCAAATATGTAATAATGTGAAAAAATTCATATGATGTCATGCTTATAAAAACAGTATATAAAATTGTAGCATAGTAGGATTTCCACTACTGTTAAATAAAAGCACAGAAAACAGAGCTTGTACTATGATACTTGCAGTGCTGGTCTTGAGTGGTGGGACCATACGCGACTTTCTTCTTCATACTTTTCTCTATTTTCATATTGACTTTACTGAATTATTTTTTACAATGGAAATGTTTAGTTAAAAAAAAAACAGACAAAATATAAAGTCCAGATAGGCAGAAAGCAAATTTAATTCAGTAGATTTCTAAAAACCAATGTCCTTTGTTGGGAAGGGGAATATCGATGGAGGTCCCTCCTTGAGGGACTCCCCCAGCCCCTGCTTGACTCTCGTCCTCATCAGCTCACTGAGAGCTGAGAGTGGAAACAGCCCCTCCAGAAGCCATCATGTCAAAGCCTTTCTCAATCTTCACTGTCCTTGACTATTCCCTCCTCCTTGAAAATCTCTCCCATCCCGCTTGACTCCAGTAACCACAGTTCTGGCTCCTCTCCTGGAGACCCTGGGTCTCCGATACTGATCCCTCATCCTCTCCTACACCCTGTGTTCCAGACTCGACCATTGCATCTCACCTCTTCTGTTTATTGAGGTTTAGGATTTCCCTACCACCCCTCAGTTGTCACCCTGTTTATTTAACTTATATGCAGAGTACATCATGAGAAACGCTGGACTGGAAGAAACACAAGCTGGAATCAAGATTGCTGGGAGAAATATCAATAACCTCAGATATGCAGATGACACCACCCTTATGGCAGGAAAGTGAAGAGGAACTCAAAAGCCTCTTGATGAAAGTGAAAGTAGAGAGAGAAAAAGTTGGCTTAAAGCTCAACATTCAGAAAACGAAGATCATGGCATCTGGTCCCATCACTTCATGGCAAATAGATGGGGAAACAGTGGAAACAGTGTCAGACTTTATTTTTCTGGGCTCCAAAATCACTACAGATGGTGACTGCAGCCATGAAATTAAAAGACGCTTACTCCTTGGAAGGAAAGTTATGACCAACCTAGTTCGTCTAGTCAAGGCTATGGTTTTTCCTGTGGTCATGTATGGATGTGAGAGTTGGACTGTGAAGAAGGCTGAGCGCCGAAGAATTGATGCTTTTGAACTGTGGTGTTGGAGAAGACTCTTGAGAGTCCCTTGGACTGCACGGAGATCCAACTAGTCCATCCTGAAGGAGATCAGCCCTGGGATTTCTTTGGAAGGAATGATGCTAAAGCTGAAACTCCAGTACTTTGGCCACCTCATGTGAAGAGTTGACTTATTGGAAAAGACTCTGATGCTGGGAGGGATTGGGGGCAGGAGGAGAAGGGGACGACAGAGGATGAGATGGCTAGATGGCATCACTGACTCGATGGACGTGAGTCTGAGTGAACTCCAGGAGCTGGTGATGGACAGGGAGGCCTGGTGTGCTTCGATTCATGGGGTCTCAAAGAGTTGGACACGACTGAGCAACTGATCTGATTTGATCTGACCACCCCTCAGCCGCCTAACCACCACCTGAGCCATTTCTACCTCCAGGACCTTAGAGTGCTTGGCCGCTGCCTGTTCAGTTTTTCTCCTTGAGCTCCCCGTGTCTGGCTTATTCTCCTCACTGAGCTCTCTGCTCAAATGCCCCCCCTCAGTCAGCAACCCTTGAATGTCCAGTGTGGTGTTATCTCTCCCTCCCAAGTTGCCCTCACAGTGAGGTTATTTACATATTTATTGCTTGTCCCCATAGAGTGATGGTAGTGTGAACTCCACAAAGGCAGGGACTTTGTCAGGCTTGTTTTCTGTTCTATCTCCAAGTGCATGAAACAGTAACTGTGACTATTTGTTCAATGAAAGAAATGACCACATGAGGATTCTTACTGTCATCTCCATTTACATGCTTTTCCAGGAAACTAGGCTTAGAGTTGAGCACCTCACCCATGATCACACAACCTGAAAGTGACAGAGCTGGGATTTAAACCCAAGGGTTCCTGATCCTAACTAAGCCCATTCTCTTCACCATTACACATGCTGACTCTTGGTGTGTGTTCACATAACTATGGGAAGAAATGTGGAATAATATTAACCATCAAAAGTTGCTTAAGTTGGTGAAGGTGGAGGTGAGGCATATTCCAGCTATTCAGTATGGAAGTGCTTTTGCAGTTTCTTGTATCTGTTGCCTTTTGTGCTCTGTTCTTTCTCGTGCTTGCAGTGTCTGCAGGCTCTCACATTCACTTCCACAGGGCAGAAGCTAGGAGAGAGAACTTCCTTAGCATCCACAGCCAACACCACTGCTGCTGCTGCTAAGTCGCTTCAGTCGTGTCCGACTCTGTGCGACCCCATAGACGGCAGCCCACGAGGCTCCCCCGTCCCTGGGATTCTCCAGGCAAGAACACTGGAGTGGGTTGCCTTTCCCTCTCCAATGCATGAAAGTGAAAAGTGAAAGTGAAGCCACTCAGTCATGTCCGACTCTTATCGACCCCATGGACTGCAGCCTACCAGGCTCCTCCATCCATGGGATTTGCCAGGCAAGAGTACTGGAGTGGGGGCGGGGGGGTGGCGGGAAGGGCAACACCACTACTCTACCTCAAACTCATTTATCTCCTTAGAAGATCTTCCTCTATCTTATTTTTCTGTATCTTAACAGATACTGTGAAACAAAAGTTTCTGATAGCTCAAGGATTTTTGGAAACACTTTAAACAAGGTTAAACATGTTTCTTTCCTGCAGAGTATAAATTTTAAATCTGATTTATATTGTTAATTTCCAAAGGAGGTTACAGAATATAGCTTTTACAGAACTGATTTTTATACAGACTCTGTTTTCATGAAGTACTCCTTGGGATTACTATTCCAAGGAACACACTTTGGGAAATACTTGTCTAACTGACCTGTTGAATACAACTATACTTGAGCAACTAGCAAATTCCCATTGCATCTGTAACAATGAAGATTACTCTTTTAAATAATGAAAACAATATAAGAAAATTAAAACTTTGAAAAAAAAGTTTTACCCATAATCCAAGCTAGTTCCTAACCAAAAATTATTCTCCTTTTTGCACGTATTTCCATGGAGGTGAAGAGCATAGGCTCCAACTTCAAAGTAAAATTCCATTTACTTCTTGCTCTATAATCGTGGGTAGATTATTATCCTCCAATTAAACCTCTTAGCATGATTCAATGCTAGTGTTTGCTCAATAAAAAGTAGCTTTAAAAAACATCCTGGTTAAAGTGTATACATATTGTATTACTGCAATCATACTGTAAAATTTTGCATTCTGCTTTTTCCACCTAACATTTCATCACAGTCTGTCAAAAATTATTTTTACAATTATTTTACAATTATAAAGGTTGTTAAAATAAAGGGAATAATAGAGCTGCATTAATATATCCATAATCCATTTTGAAGAGTTATGATATTACCAGTTTTACTTCAAAAGTTATTCTTAGGAAAAAAAAACATCACAGGTATACTTGAAGGCCCTGTATATATCTCCAAGTGTCTTTTTCCCTTCACTTCTCCTCCCAGGGCTAACTGCTATTCTGAAGTTGGTGTGTATCTTTTCCTGTATGTTTTAATTTTTTTACAACATATGTACATGCTCAACATAATTATATTGCTTTGCATTAAAAAAATCTATATAAATGTTTTCCACTCAACATTGTTTTCATGGTTGTTATTATTTTCTTTGTGACAAACAAATGCTACTGTAAGCATTCTTAGACGTGTCTCCTCGGCATGTATAGGAGAATTCCTCTATTCCTCCCAGTCTAAGATCCTGCAAGCCATGTGGTATGGCCAAAAAGAAAAAAAAAAAAAAACCCATAAACATTGGGTTTAAGTCCCAGTCTAGGTTGTATGGTTGCAGTTTATTATATTATTGCTTCAATTACTCTAGTCTTATATAACCTTTAATATCTGGTAGAGAAGGCAATGGCAGCCCACTCCAGTACTCTTGCCTGGAGAATCCCATGGATGGAGGAGCCTGGTAGGCTGCAGTCCATGGGGTCAATAAGAGTTGGACACGACTGAGCGACTTCACTTTCACTTTTCACTTTCATGCATTGGAGAAGGAAATGGCAACCCACTCCAGTGTTCTTGCCTGGAGAATCCTAGGGACGGGGGAGCCTGGTGGGCTGCCGTCTATGGGGTCGCACAGAGTCGGACACGACTGAGCGACTTAGCAGCAGCAGCAGCAGCAGGGCACATATCCTCCTTACTCTTTTTCAAAATTGTCTTGGTTTTTCTTGGCCCTTCACTCCCCCCAAATAGAAGTTTGGGTCAGTCCATTAATAAGAAAATCCTCTAGGGATTATAATTGCAGTCATATTACAGGCATTTCAAAAACAAATTATTGAAAGTTTCAATAGTTCTTCAAGAATAGTTCTTTCTTAAAGAGCATTTAAGACACAGAGAGTTTATAAATGAAGGAGGAAAGGGTTTTACCACGTGTCCAATGGGCACCTCTTCCTGACTCTATTTCTGTCAGTGTCATCACCACTGTTCATATTCTCAGAGTCATCATTAGAGTTTCTTTTTCTTTCACTTACCTTGTCTAAATATTTACCAGATTGCCTGCTCTTTCTTTGGATTGCCTGTATTTTCCAATCTGTCCTTCCTTTCCCTGACACTGCCCTGGCACAGGCTCTTGCCCTTCCTGTTAGGCTGGGGCACTGACCTCCAATTTATACCCCTGCTTCTTAAGGCCCTTACTCCCCAAAGTCTATCTTGATTACTAATTAATGGTCCTGAAATACCACCCAGCTCCTCCCAATCTCAGAGCCCTCATCTACTGCCTGCAGGATAAAGTACAACTCCTCTGCCTGAGACTCAGCAGGCCCCACCTTACCTGCCCAGCCCTCTCAACTGTCCCCTGCTTCCTCACCAGTAACCTTGAATCTCCCCAGTGCCTGGAGAGCCTGCCTACTCATTCTTTCTCCACTCCAGCTCCCTACTTTCCAACTGTTACTCATTCCAACAGTGCAATGGGGGAACAAGGTAGCTCCCCAGACTACCAGACCCAGAATAATCTACCTACTTTGAATATCCTTGGTGCTTCTATTTGCACAGTTTGCAGCACAGCAGTGTGTGATCCATCTTCACTGTGTAAGATAGGGTTTCTCAATCTCAGCACTATTGACCCCTTGCCCCAGCTAATTCCTTGGTTGTGGGGACTTTCCTTTGTTTCCGGGGCAAACTCCCTGACCTCTGCCCCACTAGATGCCAGTAGCACCCTCTACTTGTGGTGACTGGAATTGCCTCCAGACATTGCCAAAAGTACCCTGTGAGACAAAGTTGCCTCTGGTTGACAACACTGGTGTGTGAGAAGACTTGTGTCACCATCTGCACTCTCTGAACAAGATATCCCTGGAGTCGGATGTAGCATCTGCCTACTTTCATGAACCACAGAGCAGCTACAAGGCACCCCTGGACTGCCTCTGGCAGTTGGTATTCACTCCAGTTCAGAGCATCTGAAACAGAGACGTGCCCATATCTGCCTCCTAGTACACCCTGACCACGCCCTACTGTTTAGGAAGAGTCTCCTCCTTGAGGTGAGAACATCAGGAAGGAACAAACATTAAGGATAGAGACACAGATTCCTACTCATCAACGTCTAAGAAGTGGCTGATCATGCAGTAAGAAAACAAAATACAGTATGGATGGGAGCCACGTTTGCTATCAAGATGCTAGGGTCATTTGATTGTCATGTTTTAGGTGTCCAGGGAATAAACAGAGTCCCAGCCTATGCCTTTCACTTTCAAAACCAATTCGGTAATAGGAGCTAGTTGGCCAACACTGTCCGAATACTTTTACAGGTTCACCTAAGTTTTAAGAATATTATTCATAAAAACCACTCTCCAGAGTGGTATAGACTCCTTTTAAGAAGGATGTTGTGCAGGCCTCAAAGGGATTCTGTGGGCTTCGGGCATCCATGTGAGTCCCTGGGTGGCCCTGGGGTCTGAAAAATGCTCCAGGTCAGTGTCCCCCTTATGAACTGGGGAGTCCCAACATGCAGGTTTTTCTCCAGGCCACATAGCCGTGCCCTTCTTTTGACTTTTTGGCTCCTCCAGAGTTTTACTTTCCCCAGCTTTTACAAATTTTAAAAAATTTTTGACTGTACTACCCAGCATGTAGGATCTTACTCCCCTAACCAGGGATCAAATCTGCACTCCCTGAATAACCTCTGTACCACTAGGGAAGTTCCCTAAAAGGTTTTTACCAAGATTGACACTGGGTCAGCCATCCTCCCAGGTACTCACTCTATGCTGGCCAGCTCAGGACCACCTTCCCTCAGCTCCTCTCAGCTGTTTTGACTTCCTCCTTGGGATGCTCATTTTTCCTTCTTTCAGTTCCTCTGGGGAGGGTCCCTGACTTACCTCTCAAAAGCTGGGCTGCAGTGGGAGGATAAGAGAAGCAGGCAGAGGGAACGCTGTAATTGGTTTTCAGGATCTCCAGAAGATCTGCCGTGTACCTGGAGAGACACCAACCTGTGTTCAGAATATCGGGACTGGGGGTGGGCGGGTGGGTAGCAGAAGGGACTCCAGCAACTTGACACTCCCTCGAACACTCCTAGGTTCACAGAGCGTCTCCATTTCCCCCTCAAGGCCCACGTGACAGTCTGCAGGTCTGGCTGCAGTGCTCAAAAAGCCCACAGTCCATTCCCTCCACTTCACAGGGGCAGCAGCCCAGGGGTTGGCTAGGGAGAAAAAGCAGGGTCCCAGAGAAAGAATGGACCCTTAGCACCAGGAGTGGGTCCCCAGCTGGTCAGAGCTCTATGCATGTCCCTCATGCCCCCTCCACCTCTGGGATTTTCCTCTACCTGGTTGGGGGCCAAAGCTAAGGTTCTGAAGGTCATACACTCACCCTTCCCCAGTGTCTCTGAGGACCTTCCAGAATGACCAGACCATTGTCAGTCCTGTCTCATTCTTGGGCTCAGAGGGAGGTAGGGACAGGCCAGAGTGAGAGGGCCCCCTGCTGCTTAGCAACTGGCTCCTGGCTTGGGGCCTGCCTCCCTCACTCACCTGGGATCGAGCCTTATCTGAGTCCTGTCTGGCTCCATCGTCTTCTTGCTCTATCCGGCTTTCCTTCCCGGCAGGCACTGGGGGCCAAGGAGAGACAGGCAAGTCGGGACCCTGAGGGGAGGCAGCTTCAGCTGACTGCAGCTTCCAGGACTGGCTGTGAGTTGGCAGAATGGCTGGGTCTTCCCCTCTGGCTCTCTCCCTCCTCAGGCCTCCTGTGCCCACAGGTTCCTTTCTCAGAGTTCACCTCAGAGGAATTTGAACCCCTCAGCTGGCTGAGTTCCCTGGTTCCTGACTCCTCCTTGCCCGTAGGTGTGGTGCTTCCTTCTTCCCTCCCATGAACGCCTCTGGCCACCCCTTGACCCCAGTCCACCTTCACTCTCCATCCCTCCTGAGGAGACTCCCAGGGCCCTCTAGAGACAAAATCCTTGATCCGCCCCCACAACCTCCCCTGCTGAGCAACCCCCTCCCAGTCAGAACCCAGCGGGAACTCAGGCTCTGTCCCCCTGAAGATGGAAGTCAGGGACGAGGCTTTGACTGTATTGGTGCTATTGGTTGGGTGTGCAGAAGGGAGGGCAGCTGGGAAATACAGATGAGGCCCAGCCTAGAGCATCCTGATGACAGGCTCATCCAGCCAAACAGCCCTGAAGGTGCAGCAAATGGGTGGAGGGGAGTATTTAAGAGGCAGTTACGGAGTGGAATCTCTGGGCATTTTGACAGATTTTGAAAACCTGCCAAATAGTATGCTTATGAACTATTTTATTGATTGGTGATGTCTCCTCTTGCTCTCTCCTTAAACCTATTTAAGGCCAAACATAGTACCCCTAAGTTTCCAGCACAGGGCCTCACACATACTTAAGTGCTCCTTAGAATCAGTTGCATGACAGATAGAATAATGAAATCACAGCAACAGTAGCTAACGCCTGTGGAGTGTTTATGCAACAGGTGGTATAGGAATTGCTGCATATTCCTTATCTCATTTAAACTTTACAAGTACTCTTATAAGGTAAATGCTTTAAAATTTTTTTTAATTGGAGGATAATTGCTTTGCAATGTGTTGGTTTCTGCTGTACAACAAAGAGAGCCAGTGTTATATCTCTCCACTCCCTCTTGAGCATCCCTCCCCTCTCCCATCCCACCCCTCTAGGTCCTCAGAACACCAGGCTGGGCTGCCTGTGTTATACAGAAGCTTCCCATTACACATGATAGTGTATATATGCCAATGCTACTTTCTCAGTTCATTAAAGGTAAACGTTATCTTTATTCTCATGTTACAGATAAGGAAACTGAGGATCAGAGGGGTTATGACACTATGCTAAGCTGGATACATGGTGATATGGAGAGAGGCAGAAGGGACCTGGGTTAGGGGCTCTGTTGAGGCTTAGATGAAGTTCTTGATAGTAAAACAACAACAGCAGCAACAAAAGCCCAGTAGAGGGTCAAGAGAGTCAGTTTTGGGAAGGCAGAAAAGTCCCCCTGCTCTGGGTTGGTGGGTAGATGTGGTCCGAGGAAGCAGTTACCGATGCAGTACCAAGAAGACTCCCTACTTCTGTCCCAACATAGTGCCTCAAAATATCTCCTGAGGATCAAGAAGAGTCCTCTCTCTTCATTACCCTTTTCCTAAAGCACAGTTCTCTGGACAGGACAGTGCAGTGATCCAGGAGTCTCAGGGGCCAATGACCTCCTGAGTGGACACAAGTGCACAACCCGTAGGACAAGGGCACTGACCTCCAGAGGGTCAGTCGCCTGGGCCCGCCCTAGCAAAGACGCAGGCTGACTCAGCTTCCTCAAACCATTTCCACAGGAATGCTCCCCGCTCCCTGGGTCATTCATCCCTACCCTGGTGAGAAGCCTTGAGCTTAATCATCCAAAGCCCTGAACTTTAGACTTCCTTAGAGTAGAACACAGGGCTTCCCCAGTAGCTCGGTAGTAAAGAATCCCCTGGCCAATGCAGAAGACCCAAGTTTGATCCCTGGGTCGAGGAGACCCCCTGGAGAAGGAAGTGGCTACGCACCCCAATATTCTTGCCTAGAAAATCCCATGGACAGAGGAGCCTGGCGTGCTGTAATCCATGGGGTGGCAAAGGATCAAACACGACTGAAGCAACTGAGCAACAAAAACAACAGAGCAGAACACAGGATGCTGAGGATGTTCTCTGAAACTTCTTTGGGACAGAACTGTGGGGCAGAGGTCAGGGAGGCAGGAGAGGAGGTCTGAAGAGCAGGAAGGAAGGCTGCTGAGCAGGGGCTGGGAGGCCCAGGGAGATCGGCTAATCCTCAGGATGGATGGTGACGCAAGGAAGAAGGGCAGGTGGTGGGGGAGAGGGAAGGCTTTAGCTCTCAAGTGGGAGTCCCTAAGTGACTATCTTTATACAGTGGGATCCATGGATTAGTTAAGGCCGGTCTGTCCATAGGTAAGGTGTGGCTAGAAGATGAGGTGGGCCAGCCAATCAGATTCTTCTCTTGCTAATTTAGGACTGCTACCTGTGGAACCTTGATTTTTAGAATCAAGAAGCATGAAGTCTTTATTTATTTATTTTTGTTTAATTAATCATAGGGTAACATAAGACATCTATTACTTCAGTTCTGGCTTTCTCAGTGTAACGGTCATTTTTGAAAAATACAAACTGATTATAAATTTTATCAGTTTTTCCCTAGGGCTCTTAAATCATTTGATATTCAAAGGCCAGTCTTTCTCTTTTAAATACTTCTTGTTGAGATAAAATTCACATAATATTCACTACCTCAGTCATTTTAAAGTAGTTCAGTGCATTGTAGTATATATTTATCATGTTGTGCACCCATCACCATTAATCTAACTGCAGCATATTTTTATCCCCCAAAGAAACCTCATGCTTCTCAATTATTCTTTCCTCTCACCCTTTGGCAACCATTTGTCTACTTTCTCTCTATGAATTTGCCAGTTCCTGACGTTTCATCCAAATAAAATCATGCAATGTGTGGCTTTCTGTATTTGAATTCTTTCATCTAACATAATGTTTTCACGCTTTATCCATATTGTAGCATGTATCAGTGCTCATTCCTTTTAATGGCTGAATAATATTCCACTGTTGGGGAAGGCGATGGCACCCCACTCTAGTACTCTTGCCTGGAGAATCCCATGGATGGAGGAGCCTGGTAGGCTGAAGTCCATGGGGTCGCTAAGAGTTGGACACGACTGAGCGACTTCACTTTCACTTTCCACTTTCATGCATTGGAGAAGGAAATGGCAACCCACTCCAGTGTTCTTGCCTGGAGAATCCCAGGGACGGGGGAGCCTGGTGGGCTGCCGTCTCTGGGGTCGCACAGAGTCGGACACGACTGAAGCGACTTAGCAGCAGCAGCAATATTCCATTGTATGGATATATACCAGATTTTAAAAATCAGGTAATGGCATTTATTCATCAGCTAATGGACATTGGGTTTGCTTCCATATTTGGCTATTATGAAAATTGCTACTTTGCTAAACTCATTTATTAGCCCTAATGAATGTGTGTGTATGTGTATGTGTTCTTCAGGGATTTCCATATACAATATTGTGTCATCTGCAAATGGACATAGTTTTACGACGCAGATGCTTTTCTTTCTTTTTCTCGCCTAATAGCTCTATAGAACTTCCAGTACAGGGTTAAACAGAAGTGGCAAAAGCAGGTGTGCTTGTCTTCTTCCTAATCTGACAGAGAACGTTTTCAGTCTTTCACTATTATGATGCTGTGCTTAGTCGCTCAGTCGTGTCCAACTCTTTGCGACCCCATGGAATGTAGCCCACCAGGCTCCTCTGTCCATGGGGATTCTCCAGGCATGAATACTGGAATGGGATTATGACCCTAGCTGTGGGTTTTTCAAAAAAGTCCTTCCTCAGATTGATGAAGTTCCCTTCTATTCCTAATCTGTCAAGGAATCATGGAAGGATTTTGCCAAATGCTTTTTCTTTTTAAAACTAGTATATTTTTATTGAAGTACAGTTATTTATAATATTGTGCTAGTTGTAAGTGCTGTTTAGTTGCTAAGTGGTGTCCAATTCTTTTGCAACCCCATTGGACTATATAGCCTGCCAGGCTCCTCTATGCATAGGATTTCCCAGGCAAAAATACTGGAGTGGGTTGCCATTTCCTTCTCCAGGGGATCTTACCAACCCAGGGATTGAACACGTCTCCTGTATTGGCAGGTGGATCCTTTACCACTGAGCCACCTGGGAAGCCTGTTGTAGTGTATACAGAAGTGGAAATACAATGTCCTACCCATTAAACCTATATAATGTTAAAACCGATGTTACCACAATAAAATGAATTTTTTAATTAAAAATTTAAAAATTGTATTCTAATATAACTTCAATCAACATCATAAAATGCTACTTCTTTTGCAAGATTTTAAATGTCACTTTGCAATAAGTTATCATTGTACTTGAACTTGGCATTGTTTCGCATTACAGTTGAGATGGAAAAGGAAGATGCTAGTATTAAATGAAAGGTGATGTTTGAGTGGGGCCTCATTTCTCATTCATTAGTGAATATTTTTGTGTTCTGATGTTTTCATTTACTACACAGCTTATAAGTTTAGAGAGTCAAATGATGACAACTAAGAATGCAAAAAGACTCCTGGATCTTAAAACTACAAACATCAAAATACATGGTGCTGAATTCAGTAATCAATGAAACAAAAAGTCCACAAACAAACTCTAGAGATTAGACACAGGCTGTTTATTAGGGAATGATTTGGGGACCAACACCTGTGAAAGAAGAGGGAAAGAAGGAGGGGAAGGAAGCAAGGCTGAGCAGGGGGAGCTGTTGGTCTCAGGTAAGGGCCTCAGCCTCCTCCAAGGTCACATGGGGGCCAGGATGGCTTCTCAGAATTGTCTTCCATTGGAAAAGCATCTGGACCTTTATATCCTCATGTTGGACCACTCCTTGGACGCAAGCTGTCCCTGAAAAGACGTGGGACCCTGGGTGAGGCAATTTTCTTTAGGGGAGGCAATCTCCAAAGCTGAGGCAGTTTTCTAGCTGCTGGAGGGGTAAGCTCTTCATTCCTGAGAGGGTTCTGGGAGGCACATCACAGAGTCACCTGCACATCTTAGTATGTATGAAGAACTTAACTATGTCATAAGAGGGAAAGGAACATTTATTCCATAAATGATGCTGGAATAATTGATTATAATGATGTGGGGAAAAAACACGATTAGACCTTCACCTAGTATCTTACCCGGACATTAATTTCAGATGGCCTTAAGAGTTAAATGAAAAAGAAAACAAGAAATATAAATATCAGATAGAAGAAGGGAAAATAAGGTAAGATGATGCTAAGGAAATTATCCATAGATCTGATTACATAAAAACAACAAAAACTTTACACTAAATATTGCATGCAAAATTAAAAGACAAACAATAAATTGGGAACATATTTGTAATAAACAGCTAGAATTTTTAAGATAAAATAGCTCCTGCAAATCTGAAAGAAAAACCCAACACTTCCATCAAAATCACAGTGAGATATCATTTTATACCAATTAGGATATTATAAAAGACAAACAAATATAGAAGAAAACAAAAAGTGTTACACGGATGTGAAGAAATTGGAGTCCTTGTCCATTGTTAGCAGGAATGTAAAATAATGTAGCTGTAATAGAAAATACTACTGCAGTTCCTATGACCTGGAAATTCCACTTCTGGATATAGACCCAAAAGACTGAAAAGCAGGAACTTGAATAAACATTTGTGCACTCATGTTCATAGCAACATTATTCACAGTGGCCAGAAGGTGGAAACAGTCTAAATGTCTATCAACAGATGAATGAATAAACAAAATGTGGCATATGCATACAATTAAATATTGTTCAGTCTTAAAAAAGCAAAAAAATTCCAATACATGTTACAACAGACCAGCTTCCAGGACTGCTAAAGCTCAAGGATGAATCTTGAGGACCTTATGCTAAGTGGAATAAGGAAGATTCAAAAGGTCAGATGTATGATTCCACTTTTGTGAGAAATAGTCAAATTCATAGAGACAGAAAGTAAAACAGTGTTTACCATGAACTGGGGGGAGGTGGAGTGAGGAGTTATTGTTTAATGGTATAGAGTTTCCTCTTGGGATGATGAAAAAGTTCTGGAGTGGATAGTACTGATGGTTCATACATAACATAAACTTTATGTTATATATATTTACCACAATAAAAAAACAGAAAAATACTTCCACATTTGAAATGTGAACAAGAAAAAGATGTACAAAGGCAATTCACAGAACTACAATAAAATGACCTATGGATGTATAAAATATTTAATTTCATAAGTAATTTAAAGAGATATAAAAGATCAAGTTATCATTTGTCATCTATAAGATTGGAGAAACAATTTTACTTTAATATCTAACTATAGTGTAGGTATTATGATATCGGTATGCTCATAATAGAGTATAAATGTGTACAAACTCTCTAGAAAGCATTTGTAAATTATGCAAAATATGTTTTAAATATTCACATTAATTGGCCCCAAGTCCAATGTTTCTACAGAAACAGCTGGAGATGCTGGCGTCTGGATAACCGCAGAGGGCACCAGTAGAGCAAAGAACACAATGAAGTGTGGGAGCAAGCCCTGAGAATATATGTGGCAGAGAATTCCAGGGCAAGAGAAGAGCTAGTGTGAAGAACCCAGGACTGGAACATACCAGGTGTGTTTGAGGAACAGCAAAGAGTGCTGCGTGCCTGGCTGGTGTGGAGTGAGTAAGGGGCTGAGTGTTGGGAAATGAGGTCAGAGTCAGTGGGGAAAGATCAGAAAGGGCCTTGAAAGCCATGGCAAGAACTTTGGACTTTACTCTGAGGGGGCTGGGAACAATTGGAGGGTTCTAAGCAGAGGCCGTGGTCTAAGTTTTAAAAAGACAGTTACTTCTTCTCAGTGGCCTCCTCAGTTGGTGGGTGGTAGCCTCAGTTCTGAGGCTAATCTGAGGCACCCAAGCCGCAGGCCTGTGTGCTAGCTGCAAGAGAGGTTTCGAATGTGGGTGTGTGGCATTTTCAGGTCCAGCTGGGCTGGAGAAAGTCTTTGCCTTCATCAAGACTTATAGCTCAGGGAATCCTCCAAACACAGGGAGGTTCTGATGCTCAGTGGCTAAAGCAAATGGCAAGTATCAGTTGTATGTAACAGAAAACCCAGTCATTTTCTCCCATAATAAGCAGCTCAGAGGGAGGTAGTTCAAGGCTTGGGGCAGTGACTCAGTGTCATCACTGTCACTCTGTCTGTGCCCCGTGTTGACTTATTGCCTAATGGGTTGAGGTGGACCCAGCCAGCACATCTAGGTTCAAAACTGCACCGTGTCTTTTCCCCGTTTAATCAGGAAAGCAAAAGCCTTTCCAGAAACCCTGCAACACCTACTCTGTCTCATTGACCAGAATTGTGTCATGAAGCCAACTCTGGAAACAAGGGAAGATTTAGCTGCCTCCTCTCCCAAAGTGCGATTTTGTAATAACAAAAAAGGAACAGATGGAGATAGAACGATGAACACTGTTTCCTCTGATGAGCACTGATCCTGAAAGGGTGAGCAGCATCACCCATCTTCTCCCCACGTTTCTCTAATCGCACGTGGTCTTGAAGCCAATCTGGCAGGGAGAGGACCCCTCAGTCCGCAGCAGAAGCAGGTATGTGGTTTGTTGTCAGGCTGCAGACAGTTGTGCTGGAGAGCCGCTAGCCCCATTCTCCTCAGCCTCTGTGATGTCACACTGGGACTCCTTTCCTTCTACACTGGGCTGTGGCTTCCAAGGCTGCTGTGGCCATGGGGCTCCCGGACCCAGCAGTGGGAAGGGAGCCTGGTGACTCTCGTCTCCTCTGGGGACACGGGAGGTCCAGCCATGCCGCTCTTGAAGGATGCCATGCCGCTCATGAAGGAGCCCCACCCCCCACCTCAGGTCCCGCTCCCCTGGGTCCTCCCAAGCTTATTTGCCGCCTTCAACGTGGTGCTGCTGGTCATTTTCAGTGGCCTCTTCTTCGCATTTCCGTAAGTCTCCCACACAAGCTATCAGGTTTCTTACAGAGCAACAGAAAGGAAAGCAGATAATGATAGTACGGAGGCAGGGGGAGTGCAGAAGAGGGGTCAGGAGGGCCGGATGTTCTAGGCAAAGGGAACTGAATGCTATTAGAGGTATAGAGGTCTTGGTGCATTTGGGAGCTGCAGGTGGTTGGTAATACAGGGTGACTGGTGGAGTCTCTATGGATCTGTCACAAGCCTGGATATTTAGAGCAGGGTTTATGGTCTGTGGGTGCTGACTAGATGAACTGGAGCTTCAGGGCTGAGTCCTGCTCTTGTTTCAGTTGCAGGTGGCTGGCCCAGAATGGGGAATGGGCTTTTCCCGTCATCACAGGCCTCCTCTTTATCCTCACCTTCTTCAGTCTCATTTCACTCAACTTCTCAGACCCAGGCATCTTGCATCAAGGTGAGATATTGGCCCCCTGGGGCGCCTGCCTGCAGGGGTGATCCCTAAAGTGCTCCTCCCATCTCTCCCCACCACCACTGGGGCCTCAGGGCTCCTTCACCCTATGTCCTCATTTGTTCAGGCCCCGCATCTGCCATTTCATTTCTTGAACCATGGAGGTGTGAAAAAAACAGAATCTTGGAGGTTTTCCAGTTTCCTCGGAGGGTGGGGCCAGGGCAGAAGTTTCCTGGGAGAGAAGCCAGCTCTTCACAACCACTGAGTTTTCTCTTCCTCCTCCCTACCATACAAATTCTGTAAAGCATCGGTCACAGTACCGAAGGCCTGAGTTCACAAAGAACTCCTCGGGCTGGAAACCCACTTTCCCTGTGACTGCCAGCCTCTCTAAGCTTGGCCAGCTTGCTCAGTGGGGACTAAGGATTCCCCTGCCACCTGGTCCCCATGCTTCCTGAGCCCAGGGATGCCGTGGGGCTGCCCGCCTCCACCCTTTTGCTGCAGCAGACTGATGGAAGGGCCTCCAGCTGCTGCTCAATCCTTTTCCCATGCCAGGATCCAATGAACAGGGCCCCCTGATGGTACACGTGGTATGGGTGAACCACAGGGCCTTCCGCCTGCAGTGGTGCCAAAAGTGCTGCTTCCACCGCCCGCCCCGGACCTACCACTGTCCCTGGTGCAACATCTGCGTGGAGGTAAGTGCCCCTCTCCTGCCCACCTACTCTCCCGGCACCTGTCTGGGACCAGGAGGCCTACTCACATGGGGGCAAGTGGTGGGTGTGAAACTACTTCTGGGACTGCTAAAGACCAAAGGTGGCAGTAATTCCTAGCCACTCTTGATCACTCAGGCAGGTCACTGCCTCTGTGCCTGTACCTTTTCCGGGAGGCTGGCCCCTTCCTTCACTGGTTCTGACACTGTAGAGGGGCATCCACATCTATGCTGGGCCTGGTCAGACACTGCTGTTCTTCCCAGGGCTCAATGACACTGGATGTCCAAATGCCCTTGGCAAGCTGCAGGACCAGCCAGGGGAACATCCTGCCTCTTCTGAATGTCTAGGCCAAAGGGTCTCCTGGTCTCCTGGGTTCTGAGTGCACAGTCTGCAACAGTTCAGCAATGTGCTGTCTTAACTGGTCCTTACAACCCTGGGAGACTGTCTGGGCAAGGGTGTTATTATTAGGCTCACCCAGTGGATGAGAAAACAGATGCCGAGAGATATTCTACGTCCTGTCTGAAGTTACACCAGGATTTATCTCAGAGAAGACCAGGCAGGTCCTGTCACCAAAGCCTCTTGACATGACGTGCAGCTCTGTGAGCCCTGCGGTGCTCTAACTGGGGGAATGCCAGCAGGGTTAAGGACTTTGAGGCTCAGATTCTCCCTAGGAATGGGAGCCAATTCGTGAGGTCAAGGGCAGGTGGTTTAGAGGGAGCGCATAAGATTTGGGGGCGATGGAGCCTGGATCAAGGCCTGAGCCTTCTCCCTCTTGCCTAGGACTTTGACCACCACTGCAAGTGGGTCAATAACTGCATCGGTCACCGCAACTTCCGCTTCTTCATGCTGCTTGTCCTGTCCTTATGCCTCTACTCGGGGGCCATGCTGGTCACCTGCCTGATATTTCTGGTGCGCACGACCCACCTATCCTTCTCCATGGACAAGGCCATTGCGTATCCGCTGGGCTGTGGGGACCCACGACCAAACAGTGAGGGTGCGAGGAGCTGTCAACAGAGGGGGCGGGGTCACGGGGCGGGCAGAGCTAATGGTGAGCAGGGTTAGACGGTGAAGCCGCCTGAGAGGACCGGTTTGGGACGAGGTGAGGGTAGGTAGGGTCAGAGAGATGGGTGGGGATAGGAGGAACTGTGAAGGGGTGAGAAAGCAGAGTCAAGGATGGAGAATGCTCGAGGTGGCACAGGCCCAAGGCAGCAGGGTAAGCAGGGAGCGGGTGGGCGGGGCTTGATGTGGGCGGGGTTAGGCGAGGGGCGGGGCCAAGGAGGTCTGCCCGGAGGCGCTGCTCCTTAGCTGCTGTGCAGCATCTTGGTTGCTGTACCCGCCGCCGGCTTCCTGGTGCCCCTCTTCCTGTTGCTGCTGATCCAGGCCATGTCGGTGAGCGCGGCGGAGCGCTCCTACGAGGGCAAGGTACGTGGGGACGAGCGGGGCGCCATGATGGTATTGGGCTGTGGGTGGTCACCCCTCCCGGGCTTCCGCACCTTGCGCTTTCTCCTTCGCCCTGATCTTTGATGGCCTGAGCTCTCTCGAAGGTGCCTCGTGAGCCCTTCCAGACGCAGATTCAGCTCAGATCTCACCTCCTTCCGGAGCTCGGTAGTCGCTCTTCTTGCGTGGAAGGTGCACTAGTGAGTGCTAGGCCGCGTGCGCATTATTTTGAGCCATGGGCGTGGAGGCGAGTAAGGCTGTATCCTGCGCGTGTGTTGACAAGGAACCGGAAATCAGAGTAACTCACCGGACACCAGCGAACGCGCTGAGAGGGTTCTGCCGACATTGTGTAGCACAAACTCAGAGCACTGAGAGTTCAGTGAGGACCGCGGTGTGGAGTAGGACGTGCCACTTAGCGGTTTTGGACGGCAGAAGGCGAGGCATTGCTGTGAGGGGCAAAGATTGCAAAAAAGCACGGAAGCCTAAAAGTCTGTGGAATGTTGGTAGGAGGATGAGGGAACACTTCTAATCGCAGCAGGTGTGCATTGCGCAATCAAGTGATCTGCCTGGGATTGACCAGATTTAAAAGGCAAAGAAGTCAGGTAGATAATTTAATCTTGGTGCAGTGGAAACTTGGAAACCTTGATAGGACTTTTTTCTTTACACACAGTAAAATTCACCCTTTTTAGTGCACAGTTGTATGAGTTTTGACAAACATACAGTTCTGTAATCACTGCCATAACCAAGATTTAGAATAGCTCCATCCACCCTCCCCTCACTCCCCAAATTCCCTCATGGACTTTTGTAGTCCATTTCTCTCCCAACTTGCAGCCCCTGGCAATTACAGAATTGTTTTCTAGCCCAACAGTTTCTCCATTTTCAGAATTTCATATAATCATAGCCTTCTGAGTCTGGTTTCATTTACTCAGCCTAATCCATTTGAGATTCATCCAGGTTGTTTCCCGTATCAGGAGTTTCCTTCTCTTTATTTGTGTAGTATTTCATCATACAGGTGTGTCACAGCTTGTTTACTCATTTGTGCCAGTTGAAGGATATCTGCATTGTTTTTGGGTTTTGGTGATTATAAATGAGGCAGAACAGGAGAATGTTGGATCTCACCAAAAAAAGATACCCCATGTCCAAGGGCAAAGGAGAAGCCCCAGCAAGATGGTAGGAGGGGCAAAATCACGTTTAGAATCAAACCCCATACTCACCAGAGACACTTGGAGGGCTCAAACAAACCTTGTGTGCACCAGGACCCAGAGACCTCACAGAGGCTGAGCCAGAACTGTGTTTGAGTGTCTCCTGCTGAGGTACGGGTCAGCAGTGGCCTGCCACAAGCGCAGGGGCTCTGAGTACAGTAGATCTGGGTATGGCATAAGCCCTCCTGGAGGAGTTGCAATTAACCCCAGCATAGAGCTGCCAGAACTTACACAGGACTGGGGAAACAACTCTTGGAGGACAGACAAAACCTTGTGCATACCAGGACCCAGGAGAAAGGAGCAGTGACCCCACAAGAGACTGACCCAGACTTGCCCGTGAGTGTCCAGGAGTCTCCGGCAGAGGCGTGGGTCAGCGGTGGCTTGCTGCAGGGTCGGGGGCACTCAGTGCAGCAGTGCATGCATGGGACCTTTTAATGGAGGTCGCCATTATCCTCATTCAGTTCAGTTCAGTTGCCCAGTCGTGTCCAACTCTTTGCGATCCCATGAACTGCAGCATGCCAGGCCTCTCTGTCCATCACCAACTCCTGGAGTTTACTCAAACTCATGTCCATTGAGTCAGTGATGCCATCCAACCATCTCATCCTCTGTCATCCCCTTCTCCTCCTGCCTTCAATCTTTCCCAGCATCAAGGTCTTTTCAAATGAGTCAGCTCTTCGCATGAGGTGGCCAAAGTATTGGAGTTTCAGCTTCAGCATCAGTCTTTCCAATGAATATTCAGGACTGATTTCCTTTAGGGTGGACTGGTTGGATCTCCTTGGAGTCCAAGGGACTCTCAAGAGTCTTCTCCAACACCACAGTTCAAAAGCATCACTTCTTCGGCACTCAGCTTTCTTTATAGTCCAACTCTCATCCATACATAACTGCTGAAAAAACCACAGCTTTGACTAGACAGACCTTTGCTGGCAAAGTAATGTCTCTGCTTTTTAATATGCTGTCTAGGTTTGTCATAACTTTTCTTCCAAGGAGCAAGCGTCTTTTAATTTCATGGCTGCAGTCACCATCTGCAGTGATTTTGGAGCCCCCCAAAATAAAGTATGTCACTGTTTCCACTGTTTCCCCACCTATTTGCCATGAAGTGATGGGACCAGATGCCATGATCTTAGTTTTCTGAATGTTGAGTTTTAAGCCAACTTTTTCACTCTCCTCTTTCACTTTCATCAAGAGGCTCTTTAGTTCTTCAGTTTCTGCCATAAGGGTGGTGTCATCTGCATATCTGAGGTTATAGATGTTTCTCCCGGTAATCTTAATTCCAGCTTGTGCTTCATCCAGCCCAGCGTTTCTCATGATGTACTCTGCATATAAGTTAAATAAGCAGTGTGACAATATACAGCTCTATGCTAAGTCTGCTAAGTCACTTCAGTCATGTCCGACTCTCTGCGACCCCAGAAACGGCAGCCCACCAGGTTCCGCCGTCCTTGGGATTCTCCAGGCAAGAACACTGGAGTGGGTTGCCATTTCCTTCTCCAATGCATGAAAGTGAAAAGTGAAAGTGAAGTCGCTCAGTTGTGTCCGACTCCTAGTGACCCCATGGACTGCAGCCTACCAGGCTCCTCTGTCCATGAGATTTTCCAGGCAAGAGTACTGGAGTGGCGTGCCATCACCTTCTCCGATACAGCTCTATACAGTCAGCAAAAACAAGACTGGGAGCTGACTGTGGCTCAGATCATGAACTCCTTATTGCTAAATTCAGACTTAAATTGAAGAAACCACTAGACAGTTCAGGTATGACCTAAATCAAATCCCTTACAATTATACAGTGGAAGTGACAAATAGATTCAAGGGATTAGATCTGAGAGATAGAGTGCCTGAAGAACTATAGATGGAGGTTTGTGACATTGTACCGGAGGCAGGTATCAAGACCATCCTCAAGAAAAATCCAAAAAGGCAAAATGATTGTCTGAGAAGGCCTTACAAATGGCTGAGAAAAGAAGAGAAGGAAAAGGCAAAGGAGAAAAGGAAAGATATACCAATTTGAATGCAGAGTTTCATAGAATAGCAAGGAGAGATAAGCCTTTCTCAGTGACCAATGCAAAGAAATAAAGGAAGACAATAGAATGGGAGAGACTAGAGATCTCTTCAAGAAAATCAGAGATACAAAGGGAACATTTCAGGCACAATAAGAGACAGAAATGGTATGGATCTAACAGAAGCAGAAGATATTAAGAAGAGGTGGCAAGAATACACAGAAGAACTGTACAAAAAAGATCTTCATTACTCAGATAACCATGGTGGTGTGATCACTCACCTAGAGCCAGATATCTTGGAATGCAAAGTCAAGTGGGCCTTAGGAAGCATCACTACAAACAAAGCTAGTGGAGGTGATAAAATTCCAGTTGAGCTATTTCAAAACCTGAAAGATGATGCTGTGAAAGTGCTGCACTCAATATACCAGCAAATTTGGAAAACTCAGCAGTGGCCACAGGACTGGAAAAGGTCAGTTTTCACTCCAGTCCCAAAGAAGGCAATGCCAAAGAATGTTCAAACTACCACACGATTGCACTCATCTCACATGCTAGCAAATTAATGCTCAAAATTCTCCAAACCAGGCTTCAACAGTACATGAACCATGAACTTCCAGATGTTCAAGCTGGATTTAGAAAAGGCAGAGGAACCAGAGATCAAATTGCCAACATCTGTTGGATCATCGAAAAAGCACGAGAGTTCCAGAAAAACATCTACTTCTGCTTTATTGACTATGCCAAGGCCTTTGACTGTGTGGATCACAACAAACTATAGAAAATTCTTAAAGAGGTGAGAATACCAGACCACCTTACCTGCTTCCTGAGAAATCTGTATGCAGGTCAAGAAGCAACAGTTAGAACTGGATGTGGAACAACAGACTGGTTCCAAATAGGAAAAGGAGTATGTCAAGGCGGTATACTGTCACCCTGCTTATTTAACTTATACGCAGAGTACATCGTGAGAAACGCTGGGCTGGATGAAGCACAAGCTGGAATTAAGATTACCGGGAGAAACATCTATAACCTCACATATGCAGATGACACCACCCTTATGGCAGAAAGTGAAGAACTAAAGAGCCTCTTGATGAAAGTGAAAGAGGAGAGTGAAAAAGTTGGCTTAAAACTCAACATTCAGAAAACTAAGATCATGGCATCTGGTCCCATCACTTCATGGCAAATAGGTGGGGAAACAGTGGAAACAGTGACATACTTTATTTTGGGGGGCTCCAAAATCACTGCAGATGGTGACTGCAGCCATGAAATTAAAAGACGCTTGCTCCTTGGAAGAAAAGTTATGACAAACCTAGACAGCATATTAAAAAGCAGAGACATTACTTTGCCAGCAAAGGTCTGTCTAGTCAAAGCTGTGGTTTTTTTCAGCAGTTATGTATGGATGAGAGTTGGACTATAAAGAAAGCTGAGTGCCGAAGAAGTGATGCTTTTGAACTGTGGTGTTGGAGAAGACTCTTGAGAGTCCCTTGGACTCCAAGGAGATCCAACCAGTCCACCCTAAAGGAAGTCAGTCCTGAATATTCATTGGAAAGATTGATGCTGAAGCTGAAACTCCAATACTTTGGCCACCTGATGCAAAGAACTGACTCATTGGAAAAGACCCTGATGCTGGGAAAGACTGAAGGCGGGAGGAGAAAGGGATGACAGGGGATGAGGTGGTTGGATGGCATCACTGACTCAATGGACATGAGTTTGAGTAAACTCCAGGAGTTGATAATGGACAGGGAGGCCTGGCATGCTGCAGTCCATGGGGTCACAAAGAGTCAGACATGACTGAGTGAATGAAGTGAACTGAAATGAGGCCATTATAAATGTTGGTGTACAGGCATGTGAATACAAGTTTTCATTTTTGGGGGGAAGGGATATGTACTTAAGAGTGGTGTTGCTGTGTCATATAGTAACTGTATGTCTAATTTTATAAGAAACTGCCAAATTGTCTTCCAAAATGGCTGTACCACTTCAATTTCCATAAGCAATGTATAGGAATTCCAGTTGCTCTGAATCATTAACATTTGGCATTGTCATTTTTAAAAAAATTAAGCTGATCTAAGAAATGTATAGTGATATCTCATTGTGGTTTTAATTTGCATTTTCCTAATGACTAATGACTTTGAACATCTTTTCATGTTTTTGTTTGTCATCAGTTTATCTTTTTAAAAAAGTATTTATTTATGTAACTGTGCCGGGTCTTAACTGCGGTTTGTGAGATATTTGATCTTCCTTTTGGCTTGTGGGATCTTTCAGTTGCGCGGCATTCGAACTCTTGGTTGTGGCATGTGGGATCCAGTTCCCTGACCAGGGATGAATCTTTGTAATGTTGGTAGGCCCTCTGCATTGGGAGCTCAGAGTCTTAGCACGGGACCACTAAGGAAGTCCTGCCACCATTATATCTTTGATTAAAATTCTTTTCCAGTCATTTGACCATTAAAAGTTGGTTTGCCTTCTTAATATTGAGTGTTAAGATTTCTATGGCTCAGGTGATAAAGAATCTGCCTGCAATGTGGGAAACCTGGGTTCAGTCCCTGGGTTGGGAAGATTCCCTGGAGAAGGGAATGGTTACCTACTCCAGTATTCTGGCCTGTGGAACTCCATGGACTGTATAGTCCATGGGGTCACAAAGAATTGGACTTGACTGAGTGACTTTCACTTCACAATTTCTATATTCAAGATTCAGATATCTGTTTTGCAAATATTTTCTCCACATCTGTGGCTTGTCATCTCATTTTCTCAACAGTATCTTCCAAAGATCAGAAGTTTTAAGTTTTGATGAATTATGTTAGCAGTATTTTCTTTTATGGATTGTGCTTTTGGTATGTAACTAAGAAATCTTTGCCTAACCCAAAGTCACAAAGATTTTCTCATATATTTTATTCTAGATATTTTATAGTTTTAGGTTTTATATTTAGGACTGTGATTCATTTGGGGTTAAATTGTGTATATGATATAAGGTATGGGTCAAGATTTTTTTTTTTTTTTTGCTTATGGGTTATTTCAGCACCATTTTTGGAAAAGATTATCCTTCCATTGAGTTGCCTTTGAATATCTGTCAAAAAACAATGGACTATACAGGTGAAGATGTATTTCTGGAGTCTTTTTTTTTTTTTTTTAAATCAATACCACCCTGTCTTGCTTAGCAGCTTTATATTGTCTTGAAATCATACAATGTGCGTTCTCCTATTTTGTTATTTTACAAAGTTTTGTTGGTTATTCTCGTTACCTTGACTTATCTTACCTAAATTTATATAAATTTTAGAATCAAGTTGTCAATTTCTATAAGAGCATTTGCTGGGATTTTCATTTGTCTTTTGTTTGAACCTATAGATCAGTTTTGAAAACTGACATTTTAATAATACTGAGTTTTTGAATCCATGAACATGGTATATCTCTCCATTTATTTAGAGCTTCTTTGATTTATTTCATTAGTGTCAATTTTCAGCATATAGATCTTGACTCCATTGTGTTAGACCTTTTTCTAAACATTTCATTTTTTGTGTTATAATTTTTAAAATTTCATTTTCATTTGTATTTTATTTTATTTATTTATTTTTCATTTGTATTTTAAAATAATTAATTAAGCTATACTGGGCCTTAGCTGCAGCATATGGGATCTTTAGTATCGACATGCAAACTCTTAGTTTGGGCATGTGGGATCTAGTTCCCTGACAAGGCATTGAACCTGGGCCCCCTGCATTGGGAAAGCAGAGTCTTAGCCACTGGACCAAGGGAAATCCCTCCATTTGTTTATCACTATAAGAAAATACAATGGATTTTTGTGTATTAGTCTTGAGTCTTACAATTTTTCTAGACTCATTTATTAGTTCTAATAGCTTTTTTGTTGATTTTACATAGAAAATCATGTCATGATTCATTCCTTCCTTTCCACAATGTATGGGTTTATTTCTTTTTCTTTTCCTGCATTACCTTGGACTTTCAGTACTGTGTTTACTCAGAGTGGTAAAGTGAACATCCCTTACCATGGGATTCCTTCCACGTGGCAATAGTTTTTTATTAAAACCTGTTTTAGGAAGCCTGTAGTTGGCTGCATCACTGAGGGGGAGTAGGTGGAGACACTGAGACAGCGGAAAGGACAGAGGACCTCTTTACGCACCGTTTCCCATCTTTCCAGTCAAGACTTAATCACCCCACCCCACCCATTTTTGGTTCTCAGCTCATGTGTGACTCCTCTGCACAGCCCTTACTCATCAGCCCCCTGTGGTCTTCATGTCTTCTCTCTCTAGCCTCAGTCCCTCATTTCAGCCTCTCCTGGGCAGCATTCTCCCTTCCCGCATCCTGTGGTTCTTACAGCCCAAGTCAGGCCATAGGTCTGCCCTCCCTCCGCTGCTCAGATGGGGCTGTCTCAATCCATGATCTCCAACCTTTAGAAACCTAAATGTGGTCTGCACCCTGATTCACCAGACAGGGCTCTTTTCCACTGTGCATGTGTGCTAAGTCACTTCAGTCATGTGCCACTCTGTGTGACACTATGGACTGTAGCCCGCAAGGCTCCTCTGTTCATGGGATTCTCCAGGCAAGAATACTGGAGTGGATTGCCGTTTTCTCCTCCACAGGATCTTCCTGACCCAGGGATCAAACCTGAGTCTCTTACGTCTCCTGCATTGGCAGGCAGGTTCTTTACCACTAGTGACACCTGGGAAGCCCTCTTTCCCAATACCAGAACCCAATTTCAGGCATTCTTCAAACACCTCAACTTCATTCCGTTTTTACCTCCAACTTCTGCTGGGCCACTTGCTTATATCACAAGGGCTCTGGAGCCAGACTGCATAAATTCAAATCACAGTTCCACAACATCCCAGCAAGGAGATCTTGGCTGTGTTACTTAGCCATCTGGTGCCTCAGTATCCCCATCTGTAAAAGGGAGCAGTCTGGATTAATAAACCACCCTTTCAGATAGTGAAATTCAGTGAAGGCACAATTTTAGGGGAAAAAAAGCAAAAAATGAGATGTGGGAAAGTAGAGAAGTTGAAGGAGCAAGGATGGAACTGTCTTTGGAGCAGTTTAACAGCAAAAGGAAGATCCAAAAGTGTATCTGGAAGGAGATAGCAGAAGGAAGTGTGGCCAGGGGAGACAGAAGGGGAGGAGACTGCAAAAGTGGCTACAGGTGATGGGGGAGGACCCCTGTGCAGGCAGGAGATGCGGGTGTGGTGCCAGAGCTACTCACCAGTGGGCTGTGGGACGCTTTACTTGACCCTCCGGCTCCTTTGTCCTTGGAGTCTGGCCGCAGCCCCAGGCTGGGCTGAGCTGACCAGCACTCGGAGGGCTGGTATGGGTGGCCTGCCCGGTCCTGCTGGATCTGAGCTCTTCTTCCTGTCCTCACCCACTCCAGTGCCGATACCTGCAGGGATACAACCCCTTCGACCACGGCTGTGCCAGCAACTGGTATTTAACAATTTGTGCACCGCTGGGACCCAAGTGAGTTGGCAAAGCAGAGTCCTGGTGGTGGCCCCTGGGGCTGTTGGGGTGGGGTGAAGCTGGATGGTTTCCCCTGGCCCCTTAGCATAGCTCCTGGCCCCATATGCTCACTGTTCCTCTTCTTTCGGAGTTTTCTCCAGGGCCTAGTGGGAGCCCCTGAAACCTCCCCTTCCTTGCCTCTGTGGGTTCTGGCCCCAAGAAGAGGGGTTAAAAGGGGCACTGCAGCCTGGAGGAGACAGGTGCCAGCTCCCTGCAGGGCCAGGCCCAGGCTGTGTGCCCCCCAGACTGAGAGGGACCAGGCCAGGAGGCCATGACCACCTGCATCTGGCTTGTCGCTCCCCAGGTATATGGCCGAAGCTGTCTGGCTGCAGAGAGTGGTGGGGTCTGACTGGGTGCCCATACAGACCCCGCGCTTCCCAATGTGCACCTCCGTGCTCAGTCCCCCCGCCTTCCCTGAGCCTGGGTCTGTCCCCCAGCCTCAACCTCCGGGTCTCTACAAACCAGGGAAGGGTCCCCCAGGGAGCGGTGAGGCTGCAGTCCTCCAGGAGGTGAGTTTGTGTGTGTGCGTGGGTGTTGGGAGAGGGCGTCTGCAGATTGTGGGTGTGGGGAGAAGCCCCCTGGTGTTGGGCTGGCCTTGAAGCTGGAACACTCAGCTGGAGGGAGGGGGATTTTAGGCCTGAAGAGTGTTGGCAGTAGAGTCACAGACCTCCAGAATACCCCAGGGGTCCCTGGACTCACAAAGGAAAAGGCCAAACCACTCACTTGGTGGGTGGCCTTGGGCCAGTCGCTTATCCTTTCTGGGCCTCAGCTCTTCAAGAGAATTGAGACTAGTCCAGTGGTTTACCATTGTGGGGGCTGGTGGTGTGGGATTCCATTATTTAAAGGCACCTTTTACTGTGAAACCGGGTCTATGAATCATGTGGAAGTGGAGCATTAGGGAAGAAGTGGGGGTGGGTAACCCACAGCCCCCTAGGGACCCTGCCGCCCCCTCCTTTTGCGGTGGCCTGGGCAGTGTCTTGCTCCGCAGTGGGTGGGCTGTGGGGCGGGGCTCGAGGACAGCCCTCATACTCCCGACTCTGCTCAGCTCCACGCCAGCCCAGTGCTGCCCCGGCTGCGGGAGGACCCCAGACGAGGCTCCGTCTACTTCTTGCCCTTTCGCCCCGGGAGATGCCAGGAGTCCCTGCACCCGAACCTCACCTCTTGAGCCTCTCGGGAAGACCCTGTGCCCTGCCGCCTGCCCTTGCCCTCTCCCCTGGCGGGAGTACTGAGATCCCAAGCGCATTAAATACCCTTTGCCTACGTTTTACAACTGCCTGCTGCACTCTGTCCTAGGTGCGAGGGAGTGTGAAGGGGGCGGGCTCTGAAGGGCTGGGACAAAGCCCCCCGGAGGGAAGAGCCGAGGTCCAGTACTGACTGGCTCTGCGACCTTGGGCAAGACACCCAACATTGCTGTCATCCTTCAAATGGGGCAACTATAGCAACCACAGAGAAGGCTGAAGATGATGGAAGAGAAAACGCAGCGATGCAGGAGTGTCCGCCCAAGTCCCAGCCTCTGCCCTGTTGCACCCCTGTCTGACTGCAGGGGGCGCCCGTCGCCTGGGAATTCGCCAAGCTGGACCTGATTCAGCCGGCACGCTGGAGCCTACTGTGAGGGCTGGGCTGGCCCTCCGATTGGGAGTGGGCCCTCCCCCTGCCTCTTCTCGGGAAGTAAAGGGGTGAGAGGGTTCTCTGTTACCCTCAGGATGGGCACTAACCACGCTGCTTCCTACCACCCGTGTATCCAGGTGAAGGGGGTGTGGTGAAGATGCGAGGGAAGGGTTGGATGAGCATCCCAGGGCCCCGTGAAGGTATGCGCTTGTGTGTGCATGCCTGTTTGTGTGTTGGGGGCCCAGCCTGGGGAGGTGAGTGATGATACAGGACTTGGCTCCAGTTCTCCCTAAGCTGGGTCCTCTTTGAGGCTGCCCTTCCCTCTTCCTCCGCCCCAGGCCCAGCCTCACCCACCCCTCTGGCTCTAGCTCTTGGGCTCCTGGCCAGCTTCCTTCAACCCAGAGACTCCAGTTCTATCTCACCCCATTTGCCTTGGTCCCAGGGTCTCCCCTGTCCTAAGCCCCCTTGTTTTCTCAGCTTTCAGAATTAACCTTAGGTTCTGGGGAGGGATGCAAGGTACTCTCCACCTTACAAAAAGGCAGCCCCGTTTTAACCTTGTTGTAAAAGGCCTCAGCGGCCACATTAAAAATCCTCAGGGGCCATGTTTACAAGTAAAGCTGAAGCAGCCATCCCTGTCTGGAAAGCCCACAATGCATGGTCGCATGTGTGGGGACGAGGACATGAGACTCTTTGAGCCCTGGACCCCAGGGGTGTATGTGACTCACAGATCTGTGTGAGGGGCTTGTTTGTGTGCGTTTTGAGAGCACAGCTCTGCCCAGGCTGCTGAGCAGTGAGGAGAGGCTCTCAGTCCTCCTCCCAGATGGGAGTCCTCAGGGTGGTCCTAGCCTCCACCAGAGAGGAAGAGGATTCAGGAACCTGGGCCAAGGCCTGGATGGGGGGTGTTCATGGAGCTGGCTCACCCCTTCTTCTGATTCCCTTACATTCTCTCCCCCAAGCCTTGGGCACCCTCAAAAATTCTTTCCTGCCAGGCTGGGGGCTTCCATTGAACTATGCCCACCTTCCCTTCCTGCCTTCTCCACATTTCTGCTGAGCCTGCCCTTGACTCCCAGACACACCCCTCGCAGTCTTTGGCCCACTGATATGGGGAGGGGTGTTATCAGGATTGAAAACAGGGCCAGCTCTCCACACACAGCCCAGAAGCCCTGCAGTCCCTACTGCCCCTTGGACAGGAACCAAGGAGTGACCCCCACCCCCGCAGGGCTGTCAGCTGCCCACATGTCTGGAGCCACTCTGTGGGGTCCCCAGGCCACTCCTGGAACAAAAGGAAGGAGGGGGAGCCTGGAAGTAGACACCCCTTTTTCAGCTTTACACCTTTCCTCCATGACCTTCTAGAAGGTCAGGGCGTGTGGGGTGGGAAGAGCCCTGGGCCAGCAATTGGGAGACCTGGGTGTCACTCAGCTCTGCTACCAACTAGGGTGCTATGGGAGTGAGCCTCTTTCCCCTGCTTGGCCTCGGGGCCCTCGTCTGTAAACAGGGAGGACCATCATGGCTAGCTCACAGTGGTCAGAGTCCTAACTCGTTAGAGCTGGAAGGGCTTTAGGGGTTACTTCATCCAGCTGCCCCTGCACCCTCAATCTCACACATTTTCACTAGAGAGAGAAGGGATGGGATGACTCAGTGTCCAAACGTGTTCGTTTCTTGGGCTGCCTCTCCTGTTTCTGCTCCGGGCACCACTTTGGAGGAGGAGGGACTTGGGCAGTCCCACAAAGACAGCAGGACATGTCAGCGCAGGGCCTGGGGACAGGATAAGAAGGCAGGCTTAACTCTGACTCCAGTTCTGCTGGGAGCGATAATGATACCCTGCTGCCTTGCCTTCGCCCTGCCCTGCCCACCCCACCCAAGGGGGCCCTGCCAGTGGCTGAGGGTGAGGCAGGGCAGGGAGAGACAGGGCAGAGGAGGTGGCCGAAGCCTGGAATTGGGGAGCCAGAGTCCTCATACCTCCCAGAGAGCGTGCCCCTTGCTGGCTGAGCCTCCTGGGCTCCTGGGCACCCAGGTGACTCTCCAGCCATGCCCACATCCTCTTCCAGTTCCTGCACGCGGAGCGCAGTGGAGGGAAGGGGCTGGGCTGACGGTTTGCCAGACCTGTCCTGGGAAACAAGCCTTTACTGAGCCTCACTGGGCCAGGACCTGGGCGAGCTGGTTCACATGATCTCCTTTAATCCTCACAACAACCCTCTGGAGTTGTTATTCTCACCGTGGACTTGAAGAAACTAGAACTGATTGAGCAAACAAATCACTTCCCCGAGGTCACACAGCTGCTAAGTGGCGGGGCCAAAGCTCCTTATTTAGTCTTTGTCATGACAGTGCTTCCTAGGCAGTTTTACTTTATTTCAGTTCAGAGTAGTGGCTAAGGCATGGGCTCTGAAGCTGGGCGGCCCACCTATGATGGGATGAATCATTGCTGCTGTTGTGCCTTTGTGAGGGTTCATTGTGCAGTGCATGTGGAGAGCTTGACCCTGGCGCTGGCACGTGGGAGGTGCTTAATCAGGGTGGCAATCATCCCAACAATAGGGTCCAGGTGATGCCTGAGTTAGGACTTTATGACCTGCTGGGGCCTTGGGGATACCAGCACTGGGGCTGCCGTTGGGTGTGGGTTTCCTGGTGGTCAGGCAGCACAAGAGAAGCGTGTCGGGAGAGGAGGTTTGTGGTCTTGTGTTACAGAAAGTCAAGGCATGTTTGTATCCCCCAGCCAAAGGGGAATGGAGGTGTGGGCTGAGCATGTTCAAGGGAACAGCAAGATCACCCCACCCCCACCCCCAACGGCTGTGCTCTCCCGCAGGCTGAGGGGTTTCCTGTTAAGAAAGCACTTGTTGCATCTATTTCGAGGCCAGGGGGTGTCTTGGGTTGAAGGAAGTCAAGGCGGTAGTCCTCTAAACGCTATTCCCCCGGCCTTGCTCAGAGCTGCCGCCTGCCGCTCCTGCTGGCTCTCCCTGTAGCCCCTGGTCTGTCAGTCTGTGTCTGTCTCCGCCTCACCTCCTCTCACCTTTCCACTCTGTGTCCTCTCTCTCTGCCCTCTTCCTCCTTTCACTGTCTTGCACGCGCTCCCTACGATGACTCTGCCTGTCTCTCTCCACCCCTCACCACCTTTCTTGGACGACCGCTTCTGGGAACAGAAAACAAACTGTCTGACGGCTTTCAAGTAATAATTTTCAAATGTGATTCTTGGAAGCCCTTGGGCCTGGGTATGGAAACCTCTAGAACTCTGGGCCAGGCCAGAGACAGGGCCTGCACAGGGCACCTTTGTCTCTGACCGGGGCTTCCTCTTCCAAGCCAGGTACATGCTCCCCCAGCTGCTTCTGCTGCTTCTGGGACTGTTTTGCTGCTGAAATTGGAGATTCCCACACTAGGAGGGATATCTCCACACTGAATATCCAGCTTATTTCTCAGTGAAAAGAAAACCAAGACACTGGCACTCGGAGAGAGGCTCAGCAGGGCTTGTCCTGGGATGATAGAGCTAAGTAGAGGCCAGGCAAGACTGGGTCCCTGTCTCCTGCTTCCCACCACTCCCCGTGGGTCAGAGGCCTGGACTGTAAACAGGAAGGGCACTCATCTTCTGGAGGTCTGGTATAATAACTTGGCTCCCACAGGCAAAAATCACAAAAGTGACGACAGTGATAACTATCAGTTTGATGCTAACCGAAGGCTTAGTGCTTGGCTTATATTATCTCATTTAATCCTCAAAATGATTTGTGGAGAAGATGCTGCAGTTACTTCTGTGGGCGTGACCCTGGACAGTCCTTGGGCCTCCCTCTCCTGTCTACAAGGATAGAGCTTTCTGGAGGATCCCTGGGGCTATTCCTGCCCTGCCCTCCTGGGAGTCTTTGACTTAGTGGCTAGGCACGAGTGTCCTCGGTCTGGGTACAAGCCCCGAGGCAGACTGGGCCCTAGGCAGGGCTTTTTCGATGACCCATTAGGGTCCTTCGCCTGAACCTCCTCTGTCCCCTAGTCGGGGGAACGGGGGAGCATTAGGTCACCAAACAGGAGTACCGATCCCTGGGCAGGACCCTATCTGGGCTGGAAAGTCTTCTGCCCAATTGTCCCTAGGTATCTGTTCTGCAGCCCCTGCAGACACAGCATGGAAAGAACACTCCCGCCTGCTCTTTGCCTGGCCAGGCAGTGCGATGCCAGGATGGGACAGCAGGAGAGTGGGGTTGGAAGGCAGGCCCTGTGCTTCCTAGTGATAAGGCCACAGAAAAGCCGCTGGCCTCTCATCGTCACCGCTGTTACAGCATCTGCAGAAGCCCGGCTGCCTCCAGTGCTTGAAAGACGCGCTGAACTTTCACTTCTTCACACCCACCACAGCCCCGCAGGTGTGGGGCTACAGTAAAGGGAGCCTTGTGAGGGCTAGGCCTGGGCTTGGGGAGCCTGGCAGGAGTAACCCTCACCTCCCTCCGGCCCTCTGTCTCTACTTCCTCTGCTGGTTCTGCAGGCTCTGGGTTTGGATCATTTGGAAGTGGCCAGGACTGAGGATGGGCCACCTCTCTTTCAATCTCAGACAGACCCAGCCTGGTTCATGTTCCCTGGATGACTTCTCAGCTTGCTCTCTTCCCCACCAAGTTTCTTCCCTAGGGAATAACTGGCCAGATTTGGGTTTGGGGCAGGGATGCGGCCCTTTCTGCTCCTAGCTGGCACCCCCAACTGCCAGCCTCGCTGAGCCCCTGGCGAGGAAGCCTCTGGAAGGCCAAAAAGTCTGGTTGTTTGAACCCTTGGCAGCAACGTGTGCTGCCTCTGCCTTGGTCCAGGGGCTCCATCTGCCTTGGATACAATCCAGACCAAAAAGTAAAGGAGGTTTGTTCCTGAAGCGGAGACCAGAAGTAGGCACACAGAGGGCTCTGAGCTTTGGAGTTGAAGCTTTTAAAGATTTGTTTTGTTTAAATATCCTGCTGCAGGAACGAGAAGCCCCAAATCAAACATTCCTGAAACATGAATTTCAGGTGGCTTTAAAGGAGCAGTTTGTTTGGTTTCCGTCCCACCCTGTTTATGCTCAGTGGGGTCTCGGGCACTGGGCCCTGGGGCTTGGTGGAGGGTCCACACCCTTCCAGGCTCACCGTCCTGTCTCACCCGGAGCTCCTCAGCACCAGCTCCAGCCAGAGGGCCTCTGGTCACAGCCAGGCCCCCAGGGTGCTCCCCGGGGGGCGGCGCACAGCCGTCTCAGGGAGGGAAGGCGCCGCCCGTCTGTCTGCAGCTGCCTTTCCCCTGCTGGCCACACACTCATTCTTGAGCTCTCTCTACCCTTGATCTGGGGGGTCAGACACACTCCGGACTCTCCTCCTAGTCAGGGATACTCTGCCCATGACTCTCTCACCTCCTGTCAGGGTATCTCCCAGGTCCTATGCCTGGGGTGTGCCCCACTGTGGAGAACTCACTCCTTCCCTGGCCTCAGCAGTGCTGGGCCTGGCTGAGCCTCTGTCTCCTCAGGTCCTGCCAGTTTCCCAGGCTCTGGCCTTAATATTATTTTAATGTTTTATTGGGGCATAATTGACAAGTAAAATTGTAAGACTTTTAAAGTATACAACATGATGATTTGTTATCTGTGTACATTATGAAAGGGTTCCCCTATCAAACTAGCCTTAATTTTATTTTCTTTTTAAAAAATTTGTTTGTACCAGGTCTTAGTTGCAGCATGTGGGATCTCTAGTTGCGGCACAGTGGGAACTCTCAGTTGCGGCACGTGGGATCTAGTTCCCTGATAAGGGATCAAACCTGGGATTGATCTGCTCCCCTGCACTGGGAGCACAGATTCGTAGCCACTGGGCCACCAGGGAAGTCCCTAGCCCTAATTGTCTATGATTGAATTATTCCCTTGAAGTCCCACCAGAGGCTCAAGGTCTTTCTGAGTCCCAGTACCAGGGGGAAAGAAGAGTAAAAGCAAAGGCAGACCCAGCTGTTGAGTGAGGGGAGCACCGTTAGTGTGAAGGAGCAGCTGGGGGCGCTGGGGGGTGGATCCAGGGGACAGGGTTTCTGGAGGTCCCAGACCTGTCCCAAGACTAGTCCAAAGGGTGTCCCAAGGTCAGCCTTGATGGCGAGAGGAGCAGGATTAGGGGACTTCTCTGAGCAGCCTCGTTTGCCCTCCTTGTCCCCTGGGGGCCCTTCTGTGGAGGCCATGGTAGGACTGGGTGGGTATAGGGAGGAAGGGCTCTGGGTGAAGGGGTATCCAGAGGAGGGGACCAATTGAAGGCCTATTCCTGTCATTCAGGAAGAAGCTGATAAGAAGGCTGAGGCTTGGACTGGGATAGTGGAGATAAAAATCCATCCATTCATTCAATAAACACTGAATAATCACAGCATACCCAGGAGGCAATGAAATTAATTTTTTTTTAAAATGTGTTCATGTATAATTTAATTTAAAAGTATACTATTGTATATCATGCTATATTTAAATATAATCTTAAATTGTGTTTATATATTTTTAAAAGGAGCTTTCCTGGTGGCTCAGTGGTAAAGAACCTGCCTCCCAATGCCGGAGATGCAGGGTTTATCCCTGCATCGGAAAGATCCCCGAAGAAGAAAATGGCAACCCACTCCTGTATTCTTGCCTGGGAAATCCCATGGACAGAGGAACCTGGCCAGCTATAGTCCATGGTGTTACAAAGAGTCAGACATGACTTAGCAACTGAGCGCAGATGTATTTTTAAAAGACTGGAAGCAAATTCATCAGATACTTGTGGTAAATGAGCAAGTGTTTCCTAACAAAGGGGATTCTGGCTGCCAGTCTGGGTTTTGACACATCTGATTCCTAAGCCCAGCACTTCCTCTGCTGGGCTGTGTGACTGGGAAAAGCCCTTCCCGTCTCTGGGCCTGTTCCCTCATCTGTGCAATGAGAATGTGGAACCAATGAGAATGTGGAATCAGAGCTCTTTCCAGCTCTGACGATACCTGAGAACACTGGGGACTAGGGGGCAATAGACGCTTTCATTGGCTTGGCCGGCTGCTCTGCTTTGACCCGGGAGCAGGGTGCATGCCCACTGCAAACCCCTTTGCTGCAGGGCTCCATGAATGGGAGGTGGTGGCCTCCACAGCCTGATCTGCTGTCAGCCTCTGATCTCAAATTAGAATCACGCCTCTTATCCCTTTATATCCGCTTTGAATCATGAAAGACCTCTTCCACCCTTCAGTTGCTGGGAAAGATTGAAGGCAGAAGGGGAAGGGGGCAACCAGAGGATCAGATGGTTGGATGGCATCATCGACTCAATGGACATGAGTTTGAGCAAACTCTAGGAGATAGTGAAGGACAGGGAAGCCCGGCAAGCTGTAGTCCATGGGGTCGCAAAGAGTTGTACACGACTGAGCAACTGAACAACAACCCTTGAGTTGCAGCCTCATGACTTGGATCAAAGTAGGCTGGGAAGGAAGTGAGGGAGCCAGCCAGGATGGGAGGTGACATGTGTTGAATACATGTTGTCTGCGCCCCTGACTCTGTATGCCTGACTCTGTGTGTGAGTTGTTCTTCTCTGTGTGTAGGTGTTCTTCTCTGAAGTGGCCTGAGGGGCAAGTTTATTGCCTGGGCAGGAGGAGGTGAGGCTCAGAGAAGTGACACGCCTGCTGGGTCGCACAGCTGGTGAGTGTGGCTCCGAGACTGGGACCTGCTGCCTCAGCCTCAGAGCTGAGAGTAGCCAGAGCCTTGGGCTGCACTTCCCAGGACAGAAGGGGTTATCCAGCTGCTGCTAGACGCCGCTCCTGCCCCTACTTCCAGACTTTTGTATGTGGAGGCAGGCGTTTAAATCCACTTCTGGTTCTACCCATTGGAAACACATTCCTCTTTCCTAGAAAACAGAACTGCTCTTGCGCTTTGTTCTCAGGCCTCTGAATCACTGGCTCCGCAGCAGTCGGCAGATTCTCTGTCATCCTTCTATGGAGGCCGGACGTCTGGTTCCCGTGGGAAGCAGCCTGTTGAGCAGAAGAGAATTCAGGGTCTCTGGCCATCCCGCCGGCCCCTTCCCGTGGAGCTAGCTCCCGGGCACCTGCTTCTTCCTTTCATAACATCCTTACTGGGTCAGCTGACTCTGTCCTTTTCGCTCCAGCCTGCTCCCCACGGGCTGCTGCGTGCTCCCTGCCCCACTCCCACATGTTGTTGTTCAGTCGCTCAGTTGTGTCCAACTCTTTGTGACCCCATGGACTGTGGTAAGCCAGGCCTCCCTGTCCTTCACAATCTCACGGAGTTTGCTCAGGTTCATGTCCATTGAGTCCTGGTTTTTTCTTCTTTTTCTTTAAGTTCTAAAATAGGAGGGCAGGGGAAATTATGTCCATTCTTCTATCTGGCCTCAGATTTTCAGACAACCACTCAAGATAAAGAATAATTGTTTGTTTGTTTGTTTTTTTAAATCAAATGCTATTGCTTTTCTGTTTCAATTACTGGTATTACAGTAATGTTTTTCTAGTGTTCACTATACATGTTCAAGAATTCTGTAGTATTGTGGGTTAACTGGCCCTCCTTAGACTAGCCTGAGTACCTAAATACCTTAAAAGCCCTATTTCACTGGGAGAATATCTCTTGACCACACTTAGATAAAGTTGGGGGCTGCCTGTAATTAACAAATTCAAACCTGCCACATCTTGGGTAGGATTCTTTTTTTTTTATTTTAATTGGAGGCTAATTTCTTTATAATATTGTGGTGGTTTTTGCCATACATTGACATGAATCAACCACAGGTGTACAAGTGTCCCCCTGTCCCAAACCCCCCTCCCACCTCCCTCCTCATCCCATCCCTCTGGGTTGATGCACCAGCTTTGAGTGCCCTGTTTCATGCATCAAACTTGGACTGGTCATCTATTTCACATATGGTAATTATACGTGTTTCAATGCTATTCTCTCAAATCATCCCACCCTCGCCTTCTCCCACAGAGTCCAAAAGTCTGTTCTCTGTATCTGTGTCTCTTTTGATGTCTTGCATGTAGAGTCGTCATTACCATCTTTCTATTGGGTAGGATTCTTAACTTTGCTTATTTGGCTTCTAGCTCATACCTCTAGCACCATCCCGGAGGTTAGATGAGGTCAGATATGGAAACATAAGAGGTGCCAGTAAATATCCCACATTGCCTTCCCTTTTTTACTGTCTTGAGAGTTCACATCTCAGCCTCTCTGAACCCTGATTTCCACATCTGTGGAGTAACAGTCCTGGAGTTGTCCTGACTGCCTCGTAGGGTGACGTACCAAGAAAAGCATGTGAAAGTGCTTTAAACTGATGGCGCAGAGCACAGTCACAGGGCTGTTATATGCAGGCCCTGTGCACCACTTAATTGGCTTGTTTTTGAAGTCCCCACACTCTTAACTCCTCACTGGGACGGGTCACTGTGAGCTCATGGAATCAGGCCCTGCCTGCCCACACAGCTCAAGAGACCTGAGCTTAATAAGCCCACATCTGCCCTCGTCCCCTTGCCTGGTCTCTGCCATCCTGGCACTTGGTCCTCAGGCACTGACTGGCAGGAGGCATGCACTCTGACAGTGGCCTGCAGTTGGGACTCCCAGGATGTCTCCTTGTTCCCTATGCCCCTCTGACTGCCCGCCTGGGGCATGGAGGGCCCTGGTCCTGGTTCTCCAGGTGGCTGGCAACTCCCCCAGGCAGAAGTTTCCCCCTGCCCACAGTTGCTGCACCCTGCCTGGGGTATGGACTCAGGGCTGCTGTGTGTTACGTTGGGGTCTCTTAAAGTATGCTGGAACAGCCTACATGTGCCTTCCCCAGGGGACTTTGTATATTAATAAACATTGTGCTCACTTCAGCAGCATTAAAAATTGGAACAATACAGGACTTGGTGGTTTGGCGGTTAAGAATTCACCTTGCAATGCAGGGACACGGGTTGGATCCTTGGTTCAGGAAGATCCTATATGCCGAGGCCGAGGGGCAACTAAGTCCATGAGCCCCAGCTACTGAAGACAACATGCCTAGAGCCTGTGCTCTGCAGCAAGAGAAGCCACTGCAATAAGAAGCCCGCACACCGCAACTAGAGAATAGCCTCTGTCAGAAAGCCACCAACTGGCAGGAGGCTGCTGCTGCTGCTGCTAAGTCGCTTCAGTCGTGTCTGACTCTGTGCGACCCCATAGACGGCAGCCCACCAGGCTCACCCGTCCCTGGGATTCTCCAGGCAAGAACACTGGAGTGGGTTGCCATTTCCTTCTCCAATGCATGAAAGTGAAAAGTGAAAGTAAAGTCGCTCAGTCAGGTCCAACTCTTAGTGACCCCATAGACTGCAGCCCACCAGGCTCCTCCATCCATGGGATTCTCCAGGCAAGAGTACTGGAGTGGGGTGCCATTGCCTTCTCCGCTGGCAGGAGGCAGAGCAACCAAAACCCAGCCCAGTCAAAAATAATAAATAAAAACTTTAAAGGGTAGTGAAGCATTTATGACAGTGAATATTAGAAAAGAATATAGCTAGCTCAAAAGCTGACCAGTAATTGAAGGATTGGAGATAGGAGTTTTTAAAATGGATCGAAGGAACAAGAGAGGCTGCATTTATTAACGTATTGCATGGGCTCTGTGTTCTTTAGCAAAGTATAATTTTTACAAAGTGAGATGATTTAAAGTTGGTTTAGTGACAGGCACCAAGTAAAAAATAGAGCAGGTGATGGGCAGATATGGTAAAAGTTGTGACTGGAAGTTGAATGACTGAAGTTTGGGAAACACTGTTTTCCCATTCAGTGCTCCCGGCAATCCTGTGAGTAGGTGTTATTGTCTTGTTTTCCAGAGGGCGGAAACAGTCACAGAGAGGTGAGGCGAGTTGCCCAAGGTCCCTCAGTGAGGGAGTGGAGGAGCTAAACAATGACCATGGCCAATCCTCAGTGGGGAGGTGGGGCCTGGAGAGAGGGGTCCCCACCAGACCACTGAGGCAGGGGGCAGTGGAGCCCTGGGAAGGCGATTCAGCACTCTCCTCTCCGATGGTGAACTGTGCCAGGAAGGGGCCTGTCCTTGGACCAGAGACGGTTGCTTCAGACTGGCTGACCTCACGCCTGTGGCGGGGCAGGTAGTGAGACTGATTGGGGGTAGGGGAGAGGATGGTGAGAAGGAGAACCTGGCAGAGACAAAAGGCAGGCAGAGGCATGCCAGGCTGGGCCCCAGAGGGACCCAGCACATGGAGGAGGAGCTAAGTGACTCACCTCCTGAAGTTCTCTTAACCACTGGTCAGGCTGGAACTGCCCTCCAGTGGGCCCGTAACCCACGACCCGGTGGTAGGGTTTAAGGCAGAGGAAAGGTGTAAACTCTGCAAGTGCATCCCCACCCACGCAGACACACAGAAACGGTCCCTGCAACAGCCGTCCCCCTTCTCCACCACACACACACACTCACACACACACACACACACACCATGAGTGACACACAGACACACAGCCCCTGTCCCTCCCAGTCACCCCTGCTTCTCCAACAAACACACACCCCTGCCACAGTCAGCCCCGTTCTCCAGCACACACACACATACACCATGAGTGAGGTCAGGGGCCCTTCCTATTGGAACATGATAGCAGGCCTTTTGTCCTGGTGACTCCTGTAAAACTCTTAAGGAGTATTTTCCCCTTTGGAGTGATGATTGCTGATCTGTCTCTCTCTGCCTTTGTTCTGTTGTCCCCATAGAGTTTAATGGCTTAGAAGTCTCTGGCTGCGATTCTCAGAGATGCAAACAGTGGTTCAAATAGAACGAGCAGACAAGGAGCTCACAAGGTGAGCTCTATGCAAGGGGTGGATTTCTTGGGTGAAAAGCAAAGGTGGGGAGGTGAAAGATGAATGAGGTGGTCTTGGCCTGAAGGGCCTTTGAGACCCCAAGGGGGAAGAGAAGGGAGATTGCCTGAAGCTTAAGTGACCAGCCGGCAGAAGATTCCAGTAAGACTTGTCAACTGAAGAAGAACACACAACCTGAAAGTTATGAGTTGTGTTTTATGCAGGGACCTTGCTGAAGGCTATAGCCCAGGATACAGCCTCTCAGATCACTCTGAGGAACTGCTCCAAAGAGGTAAGGAAGGTGCCAGGATATATAAGCATCTGCCTACAATGCAGGAGACCCGGGTTCGATCCCTGGGTTGGGAAGATCCCCTGGAGAAGGAAATGGCAACCCACTCCAGTATTCTTGCCTGAAAAATCCCATGGACGGAGGAGCCTGGTAGGCTACAGTCCATGGGGTCACAGAGTCAGACACGACTGAGCGACTTCATTTTCTTTTCACTTTCAAACATCAAATAATTGCTGCTAATCATGAAAAGCAGACACCTTGAGTTAATGATTTTAGTGCGTTTCTGTGTGTAGGAAGATGCAAGAATCTGGGCTCATTGAAATTATTCCTTTGATGTATCTTATCTATCTAGGGCCTGTATTCTTTTGTCTCCATGCTAAATTTTCCTCGGAGCATACTGGTGGAGAGGCTGCCGTGACTGATGGCTTCATGGTGGGCAGCACTGGTTGTTAACTGAAATGGCAGGCAACGCTTTTTGTCAGCCACTTGAAGATGACACCATAGAAGGGTGGTCACAGTGAAGTATGTGACGTCCTCAGGGGCTGGAGCCCACCCTTGGGAGGAGGGTGGGATGTCAGAAGGGGTTTCCTCTTCCCTGGGACTGGTGGCAACTGAAGAAAATTTGGTCTCACGTGTGTTGTGTGAGGCTTCATGCACAAGTCACAAAACACGTTCCCTTGCAAGCCAGGTGAGGGAGGCATAATCAGTGCCAGCAGACAGATGAGGAAACGGAGGTTCAGGGGAGCGGAGGCAGCTGCCCAGGGAACCAGACTAAGGCAGTTAAGGACACATCCAGACAACTGAAGGGAAGGCCAAGTCAAAAATTGGGCTGGGCATGGGGGACGGGGTGGGGGCACAGGTGGCTGCTCCCAGGTCTGCAGAAAAAGGATGCATGAGAGAAGAGAAGGCTAAAGTGTGGTCTCTGCGCACCAAGAGCAGCTGCTGGAGAAGCAGGCTCAGGTGATTCATCAGGAAAGAGAGGGAGGCGGGGAGGGGCATGTGCAGAGACATCGGGAGGGTGCTCGCTTGTTGGCGGTAATGGGAGGCGGGCATAAGTGGTGGTTACCGTTGGTGGAGAGAGAAATATTTATGGTACCGGCTAAGAGAAACCTCAAAAAACTTTCAATTCCAGAACTGAATATCTGTTTCAGAGATTACACAATTCTCTTTTAATTTTTTTAAATAAACCTTTTCTTAAGTCAATTCTGGTTAATACCTTGAGCTAAGACAGGGAGGGAATAGCAGCTACTTGTTGTCTAGTCTCTACCGTCCTGTAGGAATACGGCTGTGACCTCACTGAACCTCTCAACCACCTTCAGAGGCTTCTACAATCACCCCCATGTTGTAATTGGGGAAACTGAAGCACCAAACGGTGAGGTACCTAGCTCAAGGCCACTCAGCCAACAAGTGGCAGAGCTGAGATATGACCCAAGGTTGGCTTGTTCTGTCCGAAGCTAGTTCCCTCAGGTACTGCAGCTTCAGAGCTCGGAGTACCTGATACCCTGGCTCCACTGCTGCCTGTCTTCACAAGATCCCAGTGACTTCGAGATTGCTGGTTGTTGTTTTTTTTTTTTTAATATATATTTATTTATTTACTTGGCTGTGCTGGGTCGTAGTTGCAGCATGCAGGATCTTTCAGTTGTGGCATAAGAACTCTTAGTTGCAGCACATGGGATCTAGTTCCCTGACCAGGGATCGAACCTGGGCCCCCTTCATCAGGAGCTCAGAGTCTCAGCTACTGGACCACTAGGGAAGTCCCAAAGATTGTCCTTATTTTGAAGTAAACACTTTTTCCCCCTGACTACAAGAGTGAAACATATCTAGTTTGGATATTTTTTTAACATATAGAAAAACATAAAGAAGAAAATTGAAATTATCTCTCATCCTGGAACCCTGTTAACATATGGGGGAAACACCACTCCAGTCTTTCTTCTATCAACATACCAATGTAACAAAAATCTCCAACATGCTCTTTGGTAATTTTTAACAGCTTTATGGAGATATAAATGACTAAACTGGACATAGCTTCCCCTGTGGTTCAGCAGGTAAAGAATCTGCCTGAAATGCAGGAGACACCTGAGACACAGGTTTGATCCCTGGGTTGGGAATATCCTCTGGAGAAGGAATGGCAACCCACTCCAGTGTTCTTGCCTGGGAAAGCTGATGGACAGAGGAACGTGGCGGGCTACGGTCCAAAAGGTCGCAAAGAGTTGGACAAGACTGAGGGACTAAGCACACACAGACTGCACGTGTTTAAAGTGTACAGTCTGATGAGTTTGACGTGTACGTCTGTGAAATGCCACCACAATCAAGATACTGAGCTACACTTGTCAAACAATTCCCGGAGGCCTTTTTGTATCTCTCCTTCCTCCAGTCCCCTCCCTGTGAGGCTGTTACTTTGTCAAAGCTGTACTGCTCGCCGCACAACAAGCCGATAAACAGATGAGTTGCTGGGGCAAGGAATAGCAACTTTATTCAAAAAGCCAGCAGACAGAGGAGACAGTGGACTAGTGTCTCAAAGACCCATCCTCCATGAGTTAGAATTCAGGCCTCCTGTTTTTACTAAAAAGCAGAGGGGATGTGACTGGTTGTTGCGAACTTCTTGGCGAAGGAATCCTTTGTTCTTGCAGCTGTCCAGGCAGGTCTGGTCACAGTGTTCCTATAAACCTTCAACAAGACAGAAGTTATCCTCTGTTCTCCATCTTTTGATCTCTATAAGAATGGAAAAGTGTTATACTTTTAAAGATCAGAGCCTTGAGAATGGGCTTTTCTGTATCTTTCAGGCTATAGGCAACATTCTCTTAACTTGTAGCAAAAGCAGACAAATACAAAGATTAAAGGATCCACTATGGAGTCAGATTTTTTCTTCCCTGTGACAAGGCTAGTGTCACAGGCCTGGGTAGCAGGCGCCTGGCCCAGGGTTGCCTAAACCCTGGCTCTCAGTCGTGGTGTGCTTCAAGGAGCACGAACAATGCTACCTTCTGAGGTCAAAGGGCGCTTTTGATTTTGTGAGCTTCCTCCAGCAGCGTGGCCTCCTACTGGGTCCACTCCCCTCCTCCCTGGGCTCTTAGCCCTCCGCCTCTAACCAGCCCTGCAGACCTGCCTCCTTGGATCTGAATCTCCCAGTTCCCTGAAGTTGGCCCACCTCCTCCTGGAGCTCAGTTATCTCCTGTCCGGGAAAGTTGCTGGGGTCCCTGGTCTCAGATGTCACAGGTGCTTTCTTAGCAATTTTTGCCATTCAAAGTGGAGCAGGAGCTCTGATGGAGTCATCTTTGAGGGGGTACAGTAAGCTCTCTGGAAAGCACCCACACTTTTTTTGCTGCTTTAGATAGACATCTTTCTGAATCTCATTACTCATGCACTTTGTTGAGCAGATTTCTGGTATAATTTAATCTTCTCTCTATGACTCAGGGCTGCCTTGGCAATCACATTTGTTAATGTCAGGTAACTGAGGGAGTGTGCAGTGTGGGTGGGGGGATGGGGGGAGACCAACCTCAGCGGTTTTACTGGAACTTACTTTCTTGGAAAGCCCACACATGGCCTTTAGCCTCAGAAGAGGAGAGGAGGTTTTGTTTCTGCCTGGTCTATCGGCAGCCTAACATGCAACCAAATTTATTAGCAAATCGAAAGCTGAAACAAGCTTCTCTTAAATGGCTTTCTCATCCTGTATCAAAATAAGCATCCAAGGCACCCAGATCTGTACCTTGTTGGACGGTTCTCTGTGCCCTTTCGCACATATTTTCTCCTCTGATCTTCACAATAACTCTGTGAGAATAGCTGGGCAGGCGCTGCTGCCCACTCAAGATTCCTGCTACACAGCAGCCTCAAAAATTAATTCCAGGTCCATTCACGACATGACAGGGAGAATATACACCTTCAAGAAGGGTATATCAGAGTCTGTCTCTGTGACTTTGGGGGTACAAAGAATTTCTTGAAAGCACTAACTGTTAAGAAAAAGATCAATAAATTCCACTACATTAACATGAAAAGCTGACATGTCAGCATAGGTACATCAGTTGTAACAAATGTACCGTTCTGGCAGGAGATGTTGGCAGTAGGTAGCTGTGCCTGTGTGGGGTCCGGCAGTGCATGGGAAATTCTCTGTATTTTCTGTTCTGTAATTTTGCTGTGAGCCTAAAACTGCCCTAAAAGATTAAGTCTTCTTAAGAAGGAAGGAAACTTTCTCTTCCTTAAAAGATGCTATAAAAAAAAAAAAAGATGCTATAAATAAAGTGAAAAAGTGAAGATACTGGGAACACACAGCCAATTCAGTATGGGGTTAGAGTCCAGAGTACATCAAAAGCTCCTAGAAATAAATAAGAAAAAGACAAAGTACTACCAGGTGTTTTGCGAGAGACCTTGTCAGTAAACACAGAAAGATGCCCAACTTTGTTAGGAATCAGGAAAATGCAAGTTGAAGACACCAGGAAGTACCATTTTACATCTATCATATTGACACAGGGGATAGCAATTAGGATTATCTTGCTGAGTATATTGTTGCTCTGATTGTTGCTACCCAATCAAGACTTGCATCTGCCCTCTAGACCCAAAGAGCACTTCCCTGAAGGGTCCAACATGCAGGAGCTTCAGGGCAGCAGCATTTATCGAATCAAAAAACCTGTAAGTGAGCCATGTGTGTGTGTGCTAAGTCACTTCAGTCAGTCGGGTCTGACTCTGTGCCACCCTATGGACTGTAGCCTGCCAGCTGTCCATGGGGTTCTCAAGGCAAGAATACTGGAGTGGGTTGCCAGTATTTTAGCTTTTCAAAGTAAAATGGATAAATGGTGTTATGTCATGTAACAGAACATGGCAGAGAAATGAATAAACCTCAGCTTCATTCATTAACAAGTAAATTTCAACAATATATTGTTGAATGACATATTCATTTCCTGGGGCTGCCATAACAAAGTACCACAGATAGGGTGGCTTAAACAACAAATAAATTCTTTCACAGTTTGGAGGCTAGAAGTTCAAGATCAAGGTGTTGGCAGGGCCATGCTCCCTATGAAGCTGCTGGGGGATGGATCTGTTACAGGCCTTTCTCTGAGCATCTGGTTGTTCTTTGACTGACCAGACTGATGGCATCAGAACTCCAGTCTTCCTGCAGTCTTCTGGTGTGTGTGGCTCTGTATCCAAATTTCCCCCTCTTTATAATTATACCCACTCTAATAAGACTTTGATTTGCCATGCCTTGCAGTTTGCAGAATCTTAGTTCCTGAACCAGGGATTGAGATAGATATTATCACTATTTGACAATGGAGGAAATTCAGGGATACAGAGGTTTAAATGAAGATCACTTAAGTGGCAGAACTGAAATTTGTTTTCATGTCTGTCTGACTCCAAGCACCAGGCTCTGCTCTCAAAACCACCGTATTTGGGACTCGCCTGGTGGTCCAGTGGCTGAGACTCTGTGCTCCCAATGCAGGGGGCTTGTGTTCCATTCTTGGTTAGGGAACTAGATTCCACATGCCACTAGTAAGAGTCCGCATGCTGCAACTAAAGATCCTGCGTACTGCAGCACAGTAAAAAAAAAACAAAAAAAACCCACTATATTTTGCTTCTTTGCCAGCAAAGATACAGTTGCTTTTAGTTCAGAGGGTATTGATAAGAGCCAGGGTTAGAGTAGACGTTGCATTGAAAAGAAAGAGATTACAATTAAAAAAAATTTTTTTAATTTTATTAGAATATAGTTGATTTACAATGTTGTATTAGTTTCAGATGTACAGCAGGGTGATTCAAATATATATATACATATACATATATACATATATACATGTACTGCAAGGAGATCCAACCAGTCCATTCTGAAGGAGATCAGCCTGGGATTTCTTTGGAAGGAATGATGCTAAAGCTGAAACTCTAGTACTTTGGCCACGTCATGCGAAGAGTTGACTCATTGGAAAAGACTCTGATGCTGGGAGGGATTGTGGGCAGGAGGAGAAGGGGACGACAGAGGATGAGATGGCTGGATGGCATCACTGACTGGATGGACGTGAGTCTGAGTGAACTCCAGGAGTTGGTGATGGACAGGGAGGCCTGGCATGCTGCGATTCATGGGGTCGCAACTGAGCAACTGAACTGAACTGATACATGTATTCATTCTTTTTAGTTTTTATTTTATTTATTTATTTTATTGTGGGGTGTTTTTTTTTTTTTTTTTCCGGTTATGTCTTGTGGGCTCTTGGGCTTTCTCTGGTTGCAGCATGCAGGCTTAGTTGCTCCAAGGCATGTGAAATCTTAGTTCCCTGACCAGGGTTTGAACCTGTGTCCCCTGCATCGGGAGGTGAATTCTTAACCACTGGGCTACCAGGGAATTCCCTATTCATTCTTTTTTAGATTCTTTTCTCATATAGGTTATCACAGAATATTGAGTAGAGTTCCGTGTGCTATGCAGTAGGTCCTTGTTGGTTATTGATCTTATACATAGTAGTGTGTGTATGTTCATCTCAAGCTCCTCTCCTGATTTATCCCTCCCCACTACGTTTCCTCGGAGAAGGCAATGGCACCCCACTCCAGTGTTCTTGCCTGGAGAATCCCAGGGACCGGGGAGCCTCGTGGGCTGCCGTCCATGGGGTCACACAGAGTCAGACACGACTGAAGTGACTTAGCAGCAGTAGCAGCAGCAGCAACTACGTTTCCTCTTTGGTAACAATACGTTTGTTTTCAACATTTGTGTCTGTTTTTATTTTGTAAAGTTTGTTTGTGTCTATTAAAAACAGATTCCACATATACGTGACATTGTATTATATTTATCTTTCTCTGCCTGACTTACTTCACCCAGTGTGACAGTCTCTAGGTCCATCCATGTTGCTGCAAATGGCCTTATTTCATTCTTTTTTATGTCTGAGCCCCACTCTAATGACCTTATTACTTCTATGAAGATCCTCTATCTAAAAGAGGTCACATTATGTAATGCTAAAGGTTAAGGCTCATGGACCATATTCTCTGAGAGGGACACAATTCAATCCAAAACAAATTTTAAAAAGTGGCAGAATACATTTAATGAGATACCATTTACATAAAGCTTGCTGCTGCTGCTGCTAAGTCGATTCAGTTGTGTCCGACTCTCTTCGACCCCATAGACAGCAGCCCACCAGGCTCCCCCGTCCCTGGGATTCTCCAGGCAAGAACACTGGAGTGGGTTGCCATTTCCTTCTCCAATGCATGTAACTGAAAAGTGAAAGTAAAGTCACTCAGTCGTGTCCAACTCTTCGTGACCCCATGGACTGCAGCCTACCAGGCTCCTCCATCCATGGGATTTTCCAGGCAAGAGTACTGGAGTGGGGTGCCATTGCCTTCTCCACATAAAGCTTGAAGTGAAGTGAAGTGAAGTTGCTCAGTCGTGTCCGACTCTTTGTGACCCCATGGACTGTAGCCCACCAAGCTCCTCCATCCATGGGATTCTCCAGGCAAGAATACTGGAGTGGGTTGCCATTTCCTTCTCCAGGCGATCTTTCCCACCCAGGGATCGAACCCAGGTATCCCGCATTGCAGGCAGACGCTTTAACGTCTGAGCCACCAAAGAAGCCCATAAAGCTTAGGGATACATAAATGCTTGAAAGTTTAATGAGAGAGGAGTGATCAAGATGGCTGAGTAGGAAGATGCAGAACTTACCTCCTCCTACAGGTACCCCCAGGCTACAGCTCCTTATAGAGAAACTGTCTATGAGAACAACCTGAAGACTGGCAGAAGAGATTTTCCACAACTAAAGACAGAAAGAAGGAACCTATGAGATGGGTAGGAGAAGGGGAGATGTGATATAGTGAAGACCCACACAACTGGGTGGGTAATCTACAAACAGTGGATAATTATAATTGCAGAGGGTCTCCCCAAAGAGTGAGGGGTCTGAGCCCAATATCAGACTCCCCAGCCTAGGGGTCTTGCACCTGGAATTGAACCCCCAGAACGTCTGCCTTTGAAAGGCAGCCGGGCTTGCATTCAGGACAGCTGAAGTTTGAAACAGAGACTCTACTCTTAAAGGGCTCATGCAAAATTTCACACACTCCAAAGACCCTGTGCAGAGGCAGTAATTTGTTAGGAGACTGAGTCAGACCCACTTGCTGATCTTGGAGAGCCTCTTGGATAGGCAGGAGGTAACTGGGACTCTTTATGGGTCCCAGTGGATGTGGGCAGCAGCCATTTTGGGGAGCTTGCTCTACCTCAGGGACACTGGAGCTGGTGACATTCTCTCCTTAGCCTGTTGACACCAGGGGCTTACCCGCCAGCCAGTGAGCCAGCACCAGCCCCAGGCCCCCAGGTCCTGTAGCCAGACCCCTGGAGATCTGGCCCTGCCAACCAATGAGCTGGCATTAGCCCTGGGACACTTCAGGCTGCATGGCCAACCACGTTGGGATGCAGCCTTGCCTGCCCACAGCTGGCAGCCTCTGCTCGGGGCAGGGCCTGGGGCTGCCCCATGGGCAAGGGGCCAGCCCTGCCTACCAGTGCACCCACAGTGGTCAGCCCTGCCACAGCAGAAGGTTCACACAGCTCACAGAGTGGGACCCCCCAAGAGCATATCTCTCTGGTGACCAGAGGGGAATGTGCTGCTTGGCCCCATAGGGTGTCTCCTACCTACGGCCACTTCTCCAAGAGAAACATAACCAACCTCCATAATACATGGAAATAAAAACAGAATTGGTGAGAATGAGGCAACAGAGGAATATGTTCCAAACGAACAAACAAGATAAAATCCCATAAGAAGAGCTAAGCAAAGTGGAGATAATCTACCTTAAAAAGAATTCAAAGTAATTCTTTGATCACGTAGATATTCGGGAGAAGAATGGATAAACACAGAAGTTTAATGAAGAATTAGAAAATATAGAGAAGAGCCAAACAGAGCTGAAGAATACATAACTGAAATAAAAAAAATACACTAGTAGGAATCAAAATTAGATGATACAGAGGAACATGTCAATCAACGGAAGACAGAGTAGTGGTAACTACCCAAACTCAACAGAAAAAAGAATTTTCAAAATGATGATAAAGAGACCTCTGGGGCAAGATCAGGGATACTAATATTCACATTATAGGGGTCCCAGAAGGAGAAGAGAGAAAGAGGCAGAGAACTTACTTGAATAGACAATAGCTGAAAAGTTCTCTAACCTGTAAGACCTGAATAGATATTTTCCCAAGAAGACACACATGACCAACAGACACATGAGAAGATGCTCAGCATCACCAGTCACCAAGAAAATGCCAATCAAAACCACAATGAGATATCCCCTCATACCTGTCAGAGTGGCTGTTATCAACAAAAATATAGTAAGTGTTGTCAAGGATGTGGTGAAGGGGAACCCTTGTACACTGTTGCTCGGAGTGTATATTTGTGCAGTCTCCATGAAAAACAGTTTGGAGGTTCCTCAAAGATTAAAAATACCATTTGATTCAGCAATTTCACTTCTGGGTGTTTTCCCAAAGAAAGCAAAACACTAGTTTGGAAAGATAAATGTAGCCTTATGTTCATTCCAGTGCTATTTTCAGTAGCCAAGATATGGAAGCAACCTAAGTGTCCATTAGTAGATGAATTAATAAAGAAGATATGATGTATATACAATAGAATACTACTCAGCCATAACAATGAAATCTTGTCATTTGTGAACACGATGGGCCTTGAAAGTGTTTTTTAACTGTATAATACTATTGATTATTTTTATTTAATTTTTAAAAATTTGTTATTGAAGTATAGTTGACTTACAATGTTCTTTTAATTTCTTTTGTACAGCAAAGTGATTCAGTTATACATATACATATATATCCCTTTTTATATTCTTTTCCTTTACTATTTATCTCAGGATAGTGAATATAGTTCTCTGTGCTATACAGTAGGACCTTGTTGTTTATCCATTCTATATGTAATATTAATGGTTTGCATCTGCTAACCCAAACCCCCAGACCATCCCCCTCTCCCGTCCCCTTGGCAACCACACGCCTGTTCTCTGAGCCTGTGAGTCTGTTTCTGGTTCACAGATAGATTCGTTTCTGTCATATTTTGGATTCCACATATAAGGGATATCATACAGTATTTGTCCTTTTCTTTCTTTTTTTTAATACTCATTTTTATTATTTATTTACTTGGCTGTAGTTGCAGCATATGGGATCTCGTTCCCCGACTAGGGATCAAACCCAGGCCCCCTGCATTGGGAGCGCAGAGTCTTAGCCACTGGACCACCGGAGAAGTCCCTGTCCTTTTCTTTCTGACTTACTTCACATAGCACGATAATCTTTAATTCCACCCATGTTGCTGCAAATGGCATTATTTCATTCTTTTTTCTGGCTGAGTAGTCTTCCATTGTGTGTATGTACCTCATCTTCTTTGTGCATTCATCTGTCAGTGGACATTCATGTTGTTGTCATCATGTCTTGGCTATCGTGAACAGTGCTGCTATGAACATAGGGTGCATGCATTTTTTTGAATTATAGTTTTGTTAGGAGTGGGACTGCTGGATCATATGGTAATTCTATTTTCAGTTTTTTGTGGAGTTTCCATACTGTTTTTCATAGGGGCTGCACCAACTTATGTTCCCGTCAACAGTGTAGGAGGGGCCCCTTTGTGCCACACCCTCTCCAGCATTTGCTGTTTGTATACTTTCTCATAATGGCCATTCTGACTGGTGTGCAGTGATATCTCATTGTAGTTTTGATTTGCATTTCTCTAATAATTAGTGGTGTTGAGCATATTTTCACATGCCTCTTGTCCACCTGTGTGTCTTCTTTGGAGAAATGTCTATTTAAGTCTCCTGCTCGTTTTTCTACTGGGTTGTTTGGTTTTTTGTTGTTGGGTTGTATGAAATATTTGTTTATTTTGGAAATTAAGCCCCTGTTGTGGACCTTGAAAGTATTACACTAAATGAAATAAGTTAGATGAAGACAAATATATGATTTCACTTATATGTGGAATCTAAAAACCAAAACAAATGAACAAGCATTACAAAGTAGAAACAGACTCATTGATACAGAGAACAAATAGGTGATTGCCAGAGGGGAGGGGAGTGGGGGAAGAGGGAAATAGTTGAGGGAGATTAAGAGGTACAAACTTCCAGTTACAAAATAAAAGAGTCACAGGGGTGAAATGTGCAGCATGGGGAATATAGGCAATAATATTGTAATAACTTTGTATGGTTACAGATGGTAACTAGGCTCAGTTGTGATGATTGTTTTGTAAGATATAGAAATATCAAATCACTATGTTGTATACCTGGAGCTAACATAGTGTTTAGGTAAATTATACTTCAATTAAAAAAAAAAAACAATTTTAGTGAAAAGAAAGGGAATGATAGATGACAAATCTGGAATAGTGGGTATTCCTGAGCAGAGGAGAGAAGGGCGTAATTAGGGACTTCAGATGCCTTTTGTTGTCGTTGTTCAGTTGATTAGTCGTGTCCAACTCTTTGTGATGCCTTGAAATTTCAGATGCCTTGGAATTTCAGATGCCTTGGGATTTCCTGTTGCTTAAACTGACTGGCAGAGGAATTGGTTTGTTTTCATATCCTTTATAATATATGTGTTACTTTTATGCAAGAAGCAATTCATAAAAAGTATAAACTTTTAAAAACAGAATCAGAAGAAAAGACTTGGAGGCAAGTATCCACAACACTTTGGAGGAGTTTTGCTATTAAGGGGAGGAGTGAAATGGGGTGATGGCTGGGGCTGGGGGGATGAGGGAAATTTTCTTGTTTTATATGCAAAGAGCTAAGTTCAGAGAGATGAAGTGTCTCACTGAGGCTCACACAGCTGGCCTGGGTCAGCGGGGAGTGGCTCCCAGCTCCTGGCCCCCAACACAGTGCCCCCTCCAGCCCTACAGCTGCTGCCTCTTTCTGTGGTCATTATGAGGGTCCTTGGATACTGGGCCTCAGGGTGGTCCCCCTACTCCTATGGGAATTCCAGGACCCAGAGCCTTGGAGCTGGAGGGACCAGCGCTGCCTCTTGACTTGACTGGTCTTCTCTCTCACTTGTCTCTTATTGTGACATGAAACCAGCTCCAGACATGTGCCTGGCTCTTCTCTCTGGTCAAGGGCAGACCACCCACCCACACGCCTGCCTCTGCGCTGTGAACCTAAGACCAGCTTTGCCGAGTTTACAGTAGAAGCAGGGTCTGCGATACCGTCCTGGAGGGTTTTCCTGGTTCTTCCTGAGAGCCAGAATGTAGTCATGAGGCCATTAGCACTGAGGCTGTCAAAAGAGAGCCCCAAATGACCCCTCAACTCTTCTGGAAGCTGGCGCTTGGTCCAGTGAGCTGGAGCATTTGTGCTCTGCTGTGACTCCAGCTGTCCCTGGCATGATGGGGCAAGCTCAGCTTTAGCTCAGTCCATCCATCAAGAAAAGGGAACGGTGTTCCCCTTTGTGTGCCTTGTGTTCTCCTGTAAAAGGATGGAGTCAGATGGGGCCATCTCTAAGTCGCTTCCAGCCACAGAGATTCTAGATGTTTTGTACGATGTCATTTGAACCTACAAAGTTAGCTCATAGAGACACAGGGGCTCTTTTTTATTTTGCTGAAGTGCCAGAGAATTCAGTTCCCCAGCACCTGAAGGAGTCAAATCCAGCAGAAGTCCGAGGAGGGAAGGTCTGGGGTCTTCTGAGCACCAGCAGGGACAGAGCACAGAGCACCGGCCAGCTGTGCCCTGTGGCCAGAAACAAGTGTTAGGAGAGCCCGGTCGGCCTCAAGATACTCGGACTCAGTGTCTTCACTTCTGGAGAATTTTTCTAAAGAAACTGTCAGATATGTAGGTAACAGTATATACATAAGTGTGTTATCACAGTACTGTTGAAAAATATTGAAAAACTTTATAAACAACTCAAGTGTTCAGAAATTGGTGACTAGTTGAATACATTTTGTGTCCATATCATCACGTACCAGGAAGCTATTAAAAATCATGTTCGATCCCTGCTTTGGGAAGATTCCTCATACCTCTGAGTACTAACCCTGGGCATCACAGCTACTGAAGTTGTGCGCTGTAGAGCCCCTGAGCTGCAATGAGAGTAGCCCCTGCTCTCTGCAACAAGAGAGAACCCAGACACAGCAACGAAGACCCAGCACAGCCAGAAATAAAGAAATGAATTAAACTCATGTTAGGGGAGATTTTGGAGATACTTCTAATACATTAAGTGAAAAAGTAATATGTATAATTGTATCTATTGAATGATATAAATTGCAGATGGATAGATAGGTGTACACTCATGTATATTTTCAAAATACAGAAGGATGTATATCACACTGTCAGCAGCAATTGTCTCTGGATAGTAGGGCTATGGGTAGCTTTTATTTCTTTATGAGTTTTTGTATGTAATATCTGAGATATATTACAGCTTTTCTTCTTTAGACTTCTTTGTAAGTACAAGATTTTTAATAAATGTTTCTTTCATATGCAGAAAAACCACAAAATATTATTAGGATTTTTATTTTTAATAGAGGTAAATATTTTTAACAGTTGTAAAAGACGCATAATATACAGTTTACCATTTTTAAGCGTACATTTGGTAGTGTTAAGTACATTCACATTGTTGTGTAACCAAACTCCAGGACTCTCTTCATCCTACAAAGCGGAAACCCTACCCGTTGAATAACAGCTCTCCACACCCACACCTGCAGCACTTTCCTACTGTCTGTCTCCACGTACTGATCACCCCAGGTACCTCGTGTCTTTGTCTTTTTGTGATTGGCTTATTTCGCTTAACATGATGTCATTAAGGTTCATTCGTGTAGTAACATGTGCCAGAATTTCCTTCCTTTTTAAGGCTAAATAGTATTCTGTTGTATGTTTATACCACTTTTTTTTATACATTTGTTTGTCAGTGTATACTTGGGTTGCTTCCACCTTTTGGCTATTGTGAATATTGCTGCTATACATGGATGTACAAATTCTCTTCAAGACCCTACTCAGTTCTTTTGGGTGTATATTCAGAAGTGGAGTTACTGAGTCATATGGTAGTTTGTTTTTTTTTTTTTTTTTTAACTGTGCGCAAGGGTTCCTGACCAATATTGTTACTTTCTGTTTTATTTTGATAGTAGCTGCCTCCAGAAAGTCATTTTAAAAAGAGGACAGTCTGAGCTGAAATATTGCCTATACCCTCTGAGTGCCAGGTAATGACTCCTGGGCTGAGTGCAAAGAGTGTATGTACACAGAGGTTTATTACAAAGTCCCAGCCTTCCTGGAGCTTGTGGGCCAGCCAGGAGCTTGTTCTGGCTATCACTCATCACTTAGGACCTCGCTGGAGGGATCTGGCCACATGCCCTAAACTCATTTCAAAGCGGAGCCATTCAGGCGGACCTTGTGCCAGAGCTGCAGGGGAGGTTTGTAACCCACCCTGTGACTGTGGCTGTACAGGGGCATCCAGGCCTGGCCTGGCAAGTGCAGCAGGCTGAGCCATGGCACACTTATGGCTTCCTTGCTTCTGGCATCACTGCCAGCCTGTCCTTAGGTCTTCCTGGTCTCGGGCTGAAGCAGGGTGGGGCTGGATTGCCCCCAGTCAGAGCTGCTCCCAAAGACAGTGCAGAGAAATGGAGGTCCCTGGGCAAACCTGGTCATTGATGGGGACCTGTTCTTGGGCTCTGGGGAGGGTCAGAATAAGTCATTAGTGGGCAGGTGAACAGTAGGCGGGAAGCAGCCATGTCAGCCCTTGTATCTCCAGACAGGCCTGCAAGATGGCTCCAAGATGGTGGGTGCCCAGATGCTCCATATCACAGAACTTTTGCCTTGAAATTGCTGGAGGCAGAAGGATGGCCTTGCTGACCTCTGGAGGGCCCAACCAGCCCAAGGATGTCACTTGATATCTCACTCCCGTACTGATGCCTATCATAAATATTTATGTGTGCAATACATTTTTTAAACCTTTTTGGGGGGCTGTACCCAGTTTTCATTGTGGCACGAATCTTTTAGTTGCAGCATGCAAACTCTTAGTGTGGCAGGCGGGATCTAGTTCCCCAACCAGGGATCGAACCCCAGCCCCCTGCATTGGGAGCTCGACGTCTCAGCCACTGGACTACCAAGGAGGTCCCCACAGTACAGTTTATTATGTGTCCTATTTCGGTTTCTGTCTCTGAGACCCGGAGGCTCCCTGGAACTTTTTTTATTTGGGATTGTTAGAATCAGTGGCTCCCATCCCTTCTCCTGGCCCCTGGACCTTCTGCTGGTGGTCTGAGGTGTGGCAAAAGGCGCAGTGAGGGACAGGCCATTGTCACAGGCCCCACTGTGGGGCAGCTCTGTCTCATGCTGGGGAAATTCGAGTCCGTTGTGGTCTGTGGAAACCCATAGTCCCCCTGGTGACTTTCATCAGACAGAAATGACCTTCCTCAAGCAGAAGTAGGGAGTATGACACATGGTCACTGGCTTGGGAAAGCCTGCTGACCCATTTCCCATGGGTCTGTCCTGTCCTGACTCACCCAGAGGCAGCAGGACCTAAGGGGCTGCTGAGGGGCTGCTGTGGCGGCACCCAGGGCCAGCTGCACAAGCATGAGACCTCTGCCGTCACACAGGACTCTGTGCTCAGAAGGGCTCCACCCTCAGTTTAAGGCTCTGCTCTCACTGAAATTAATTTTTAATAAATTAAACTGGTCCTGGTGGCACCTCTTCCATGGCAGCTCTGGAGGACTGCTCTCAAGGGCAGGAAGGACAAGATCACGCCACACCTACACAGCCTGTGCTACCTCTGAAGTCCCAGCATTTTGAATTAGCACAACACATAATTGTCACTATGCCCTGCCCCATTTTAGATTTATTTGCCTGCATGTTCCATTCTGCAACTAGACTGTACCCTCCTGGAGTGAGGGCCAGGCCTCCAAGCAGCTGGCACTTGATACTCAATAAATGCCAGTTGAAGTAACTTCTGATGACTTCAAGCCAAGTCAGCTTTTCAGTGGCTAAGAACAAAACAGATGATCCCTGATTATGAAAAGTTAGATTTTGTAAGGAAAGTATATGGGAAATAATGTGATCTTGGTTTATGCAAAACCACAGCTGGGCCATGGCTGTATTTCCACATTGCTGCATCTCTGGAAAAGCACTGATACTATTAAATACCTGCTGTTTCTGGGCACTGTGCTGGGTGCTCTAATGCATCATCTCCTATTTAATTCCTACAACCTCTCAAGGTCTACTAGGCCCAGAGAGCTGAGCAGCTTGTCCAAGGCCAAACATTGACCAGAAGAAGAATGGGGATATGAATGTATGTAGGTCTGCCTGACTTCAGAGGCCTCCTTACTGGTATTTTGATCCTGGGGAAGGGCAAGAGACAGTAATTGAGTGAAGGAGGAGGGGGTGGCTTCCTATAAGGAGCAGTCACTTTAGGACCAAATAGCAGAGTAATATCTGGAGTAATGCCTGTAATATCTTAAAGATGTATTCCTGCAAAACGTGATGTGCAGGTTGTGAAACACACCTTTCCTACCTATAGGAGCTGAGATATAATAACATTTATCTCATGGGGTTGCCCTGAAGATCAATTGAGACAGTGATGACTGAGATGATTGTATCAATGAAGCAGACTTTGGTGTCTTGGATTATTGCCTTTTCAGAGTGAGGCCTCATAGTTTTTCTGGAGACTGTTTCAGCTCCACTTTGGTATATTAATTTAGTCTTTATTGAAAATGTTCACCACTGAGGGTGTCACCTCTGGACTTGGTTGCCTTCCCAATATCCATTTCCCCTTTCTTCCTTACTAAAAGAGTTCTCATTTTGTTTGGTGCAACAGAATGGCCAACAAGCCTAGGCCATGGTCATGGCAACCTTGTGCTTTGCTTTCCCAACCTGCCTTGCAGCTGAGAAAGACCATGTGACCAACTCTGGCCAATGGGATTGAAGTGGGACAGGCTGCCTGGCACAGTTCTTTGTAGGAGGAAAAGGTTCTTTCTAGTCTTTCTTCCTAGGTTGAAAAGATTTCTGATATTGGAAACAGCAGTAACTATATTTCCATAGAAAAAGGCCAAGAGAATCACAAAGATGCCAGCCCTGATACCCTTAAGCACCAGTCCCCACCCACTTTCAGATATTTTATTTTGTGAGACAAAGAAGCCATTATTTGTTCAAGTGCCTGCAAGGTGGGTTTCTGTTGCTTATAGCCATATTTATACTTGACTGACAGTGAGGTACTTCTTTCTGCTTTTACTCCTGTGTGCCATGGGAGAGATGGCCTAAGGTTCTCGAGGAACTCCGAATCCTGCAGGGTTTCTCTCCTGTTTTTATTCAGACTTTTGTCAGACCTTTTTGTGCTCTTGGAGCCTTGAGGGCATCCTGGTCTTTCTCTGACCACCCAGTTTGCCCATCTCCCTCATCTATTCTGACGTCAATTTTCCATTTCCTTTGGCTAATCCCTTCTCCCCTAAATCATCTTCCTGTCACACATACTAAGTGAGTGTCTACTCCCTACATCATGTGGTACACAAAACACATGCACACATACACACACACACTCCACATACACCTCTCCCCTGGACTTTTTGTCTTCTTGATAAATGGAAAGCCACAGATCTGAAATGCAGTGCCCTGATTATGTTTCCACCCAATTCCATCTGCTCTTGCCAGATGGAGTGCTCTTAATCCGCATATAATTTTAGATACAGGAGAGGCTGCCACGGAGACCAGACACCCTCACTGGCACACAGAGAGCCTGTCCTTTCTCCTCTGCCCCCAGCTGTGCCCTGCTGGCGTAGCCCGGGGGACGTACCGAGGAGGGTCTGAGAGCAGAGCCTCTCCAGGATTCTCAGTGGAGTGCTGACCTTGGAGGGCAGGACTCCAGGGCCACCCTGAGAGCTATCTGGGGACTACCTACCCAGGTCCCACCCCGACTCAAGCAGGCCCAGAGCTGGCCAGAGTGGTTGGTGCTTGAGGGAATCAACTATTTTCTTCTGCCTAGGTTTGCTGCGCTTCTGGCTGAGAAAGTCCTGACTTGTTCCAGTCCTCAGCCCTCTCCCATGTGGGAAAGAGGGGACTGTAGCTTTGCCACTGACAGTATGAGCTATAAGGAGCCCCTGGGGGTGGCTCACCACATTGGATGAGGGAATGGCCCCTTGTCTTGTAGGAATGCTTTCTCAATGGGAACTGCCACCCTGCCTGGCTGATCTCCTGAGTTGTGTAACCCAGGCTGCAGGGAGCAGCTCCTGCTGTGTGGGCCTGCCCTTGGGACCACAAGCTCTGGCTCCTTATCCATACCACAGTGCCTCCTGATGTTTTAAGAAGGGGGACCCCTTCCAGGGCCCGAAAGGGGGCTCTTGTCCAACACTCAGGAGTGAATTGTCTGAGGAGACACAAGTGCTGACAAGGCAAGAGACTTTATTGGGAAGGGGCTCCTGGGCGAAAACAGGAGGGTCAGGGAAACCAGGAGGACTGATTGCCACATGGCTCACAGTCTTGGGTTTTCTGGTGATGTAATTTCTGGGTTGTCTTTGGGCAGTAGTTCTGGCATTGCTCACCCAAGATGGATGCCAGCGACAGGGATTCTAAGAGGTGGTTGGACACGTGGTGTCTCCTGTTAAACCTCTCCTGAACTCTTCCGGTTGGTGGTTGCTTGTTAGTTTCCTGTTTCTTACCAAGAGCACCTGTCTTAAAATAACTCATGCAAATAGTTACTATGGTGCCTGACCAGGGTGGATGGTTTCAGTCAATGTGCTTCCCCTAACACTGACACTCAGCAGACGGTCTGAAAGCTTCCTGCAGGCATTTCTCCCATCCTGGGGAGCCTTGCTGAGGTGGTTGCGGGTGGGCAATCAAGGCTTTCTCCTGGGTGTCAGGAGGTTGTAGGCTTCCAGTCTCTCCTTTTGGGCACTACTGGCTTAGGCAGACTGAGCCTGTGGTCTGCAGAGCATAGCTGAAGGTCAGGAAAGAGAAGGGAAGAGCACTCCACCGTTAAAGGTCACAGGCCTAAGCAGGGTCTCAGACTCCACCAGGGGGACTCCAGTATATTTTGGAAAGAGGCCTGGTTCTAATATCAGAATCGAGTCAAGAACTGACCATGTGTCCTTATTGCTTTTCCTCTTGGAATCTCAGCTTCCTTCTGAGTGGAAGCTCTCCATGAACCACAGAGCTGGCAGAGAAGGACTTCTGTAGTCAGCGGGGGCCTCTCTTGTGCACCTCCACACAGTGGGGACTCCCTCCTCTTATATTCCCTTGGTATGTCCTGGACTTGCTTCCTTGTGAAAGCTTCACACAGGACATATCAAACAGTAAAACAAGCTCCCATGCATGCATGCATGCTAAGTTGCTCAGTCGTGTCTAACTCTTTGGGACCCCATGGACTGTAACCCACTATGCTCTTCTGTCTATGGGGTTGCCATGCCCTCCTCTGGGGGATCTTCCCGGCTCAGGGATCAAACCCGTGTTTCTCAGTCTCCTGCATTGGCAGGCAGATTCTTTACTACTAGCGCCACCTGGAAAGCCCCCAAAACAAGCCCCCAGCCCACATTAAATATTTT